>NC_064827.1:29773634-32273634 GCF_024166365.1 Elephas maximus indicus | reverse complement strand
AAATCTAAAATGATAAAAATCATGGAAGAAAAAATAGGAACAACACTAGGAGCCCTAATACATGGCATAAACAGTGTACAAAACATTACTAGAAATGTACAAACACCAGAAGAGAAATTAGATAACTGGAAGCTCCTAAAAGTCAAACGCCTATGCTCGTCCAAAGACTTCACCTAAAGGGAAAAAAAATCACCTACAGATTGGGAAATAGTTTTTAGCTATGACATTTCCAATCAGCAGCTGATCTCTAAAACCTATGTGATACTGCAAAAACTCTACAACAAAACGACAAATAACCCAATTAAAAAATGGGCAAAAGATATGAACAGGCACTTCACTAAAGAAGACATTCAGGTAGCTAACAGATACATGCGGAAATGCTCACAATCGTTAGCCAGTACCAAACTAAACCCAGTGCCATTGAGTAGATTCCAACTCATAGTGACCCTACAGGGCAGAGTAGAACTGCCCCATAGAGTTTCCGAGGAGCACCTCGTGGTTTCGAACTACCGACCCTTTGGTTAGCAGCCATAGCACTTAACCCCTACATGACCAGGGTTTTCATTAGAGAAATGCAAATCAAAACTACAATGAGATTCCATCTCACTCCAACAAGGCTGGCATTAATCCAAAAAACACAAAATAATAAATGTTAGAGAGGTTGTGGAGAGACTGGAACACTTATACACTGCTGGTGGGAATGTAAAATGGTACAACCACTTTGGAAATCAATTTGGCACTTCCTTAAAAAGCTAGAAATGGAACTACCATATGATCCAGCAATCCCACTCCTTGGAATATATCCTAGAGAAATAAGGGCCTTCACACGAACAGATATATGCACACCTATGTTCACTGAAGCATTGTTTGCAATAGCAAAAAGACGGAAGCAACCAAGATGCCCATCAGCAGATGAATGGATAAATAAATTATGGTATATTCACACAATGGAATACTCCCACAACCCACCGCCGCCTCGATAAAACACAGTAATGAATCTGTGAAACATTTCATAACATGGAGGAATTTTGGAAGACATTATGCTGGGTGAAATTAGTCAGTAGCAAAAGGACAAATATTGTATGAGAGCAGTATTATAAGAACTCAAGAAATAATTTAAACAGAGAAGAAAATATTCTTTGATGGTTACGAAAGGGGGGAGGGAGGGAGGGAGGGGAATTTACTAATTAGATAGTAGACAAGCACTAATTTAGGTGAAGGGAAAGACAACACACAATACAGAAGAGGTCAGCACAACTGGACTAAACCAAAAGCAAAGAAGTTTCTATAATAAACAATGCTTCAAAGACCAGCATAGCAGAGGTAGGAGCTTAGGGACCATGGTTTCAGAGGACATCTAGGTCAACTGGCATAATAAAATCTATTAAGAAAACATTCTGCATCCCATTCTGGAGAGTGGCATCTGGGATCTTAAATGGTAGCAAGCAGCCATCTAAGATGCATCAATTGGTCTCAACACACATGGAGCAAAGGAGAATGGCGAACACCAAAGACACAAGGTAATTATCAGCCCAAGAGACAGAAAGGGCCACATAAATCAGAGGCCACATCAGCCTGAGGCCAGAACTAGGTGGTGCTCGGCTACAGCTGATGACTGCCATGACAGGGAACAAAACAGAGAATCCCAGAAGGAGCAGGAGAACAGTGGGATGCAGACCTCAAATTCTCATAAAAAGACCAGACTTAATGGTCCGACTAAGACTAGAAGGGCCCCAGAAGTCTTGGTTCCCAGACCTTCTGTTAGCCCAAGACAGGAACCATTCCCAAAGCCAACTCTTCAGACAGGGATTGGACTGGACTATAAGACAGAAAATGGTACTGGTGAGGAGTAAGCCTCTTGGATCAAGTAGACACATGAGACTATGTGGGCAGCTCCTGTCTGGAGGGGAGATGTGAAAGTTGAGGAGGATAGAAGCTCGCTGAATGGACACAGAAATACAGGATGGAGAGAAGGAGTGTGCTGTCCCATTAGGGGGAGAGCAACTAGGAGTAAATAGCAAGGTGTATATAACTTTTTGTATGAGAGACTGGCTTGATTTGTAAACCTTCACTTAAAGCACAATTTAAAAAAAAAAAAAAGTAGCACACACACCCAACCTACTTGGACATATCAAAGCAAAAAAAAAAAAAAAGTATGTATATATATATATATAAAGCAGTAAACAAAAATATAATAAATATAATAACTTATCAATGCCTTGGAGACAACAGTCAATATCAAATCACATAAAGAAGCAGGACGAGATGGCTCTAGCTAGCAACCAGAATAAACAGCCAGAAAAAATTCTGGAGGAAGATAAGGCAATGGAACAACCTGATAAAGAATTCAAATGATTAATATACAGAGCTCTCCAAGAGATCAGGAAAGAGATCAGGCAAAACTCAGATCCAACCAAGGAACACACAGACAAAGCTATAGAAGAATTCAGGAAAACAACATAAACACAAAATGACAGAATAAAGAAGCTGCTAGAAACCATGCAGAGACAGCAACTAGAAATCCAAAAGATTAACAATAAAATTTCAAAATTAGACAACTCAATAGAAAGTCAAAGAAGCAAAATTGAGGCAATGGAAGTCAAAATTAGTGAGACTAAAGATAAATTCCTTGACATTAATTTGAGGAAGAGTGAAAAAAAGAAAATGAAGAAAGCCAAAGAATTATGTTGGACACTATCAAGAGGGAAACCTACAAGTGATCAGCGTGCTAGAACAGGGTTGTTGGGGAGGATAACAGAAACACAGAGAGAATCGTTGAAGATTTGCTGGCAGAAAACTTTCCTAATATTATGAAAGGCAAGAAGATATCTATCCAGGAAGATCAATGAACCCCACACAGGATAGACCCCAAAAGAAAGTCACCAAGACATATCATAATCAAATTTGCCAAAACCAAAGACAAAGAAAGAATCCTGAGAGCCGCTAGGGCTAAATAAAAGTCATCTACAAAGGAAAACCAATAAGACTAAGCTCAGATTACTCAGCAGAAACCATACAGGCAAGAAGGCAATGAGATGACATATACAAAGCCTTGAAGGAAAAAAATTGCCAGCCAAGAATTATATCCAGCAAAATTGTCTCTCAAATACAACGGTAAAATTAGGTCATTTTCAGATAAACAGAAATGAAGGGAAATTGTAAAAACCAGGCCAAAATTATAAGAAATATTAAAGGGAGTCCTTCATTTAGAGAACCAACAACATCAAGACAACAATCCAAGACTAGGACACAGGACAGATCAGCCAGATGTCAACCCAGATGGGGAATTCACAAAAACAAATCACAGCTAAAAGACTGAAAATAGGTAACCAGAGATATCAACATGTAAATGATGACAACATCAAAACAAAAAAGAGGGAATAAATGATGTAGTCATAGAACCTCCCTACGAAGAAGAAGTCAAGGTGATATCAAGAAATAAAAAACTGGTTTAAACTTAGAAAAATAAAGGCAAATTTCAAAGTAACCACAAAGGCAGCTAACAAACCAACCCATCAAAATAAAAACATACTCAGCAAAACCAACAATGATGAAAGATATGAAAAGAAAATACATAAACAAGAAGAACTCAGCACAGAAAATTAAGGGGACAACGAAACTGTCAACACCACAAAAAACAAATAAATAAAAATGACATCAGTAAACTCATACCAATCAATAATTACACTGAAGGTAAATGGCCTAAACGCACCTGCGAAGAGACAGAGTGACAGAATGGATAAAAAAAGAAATATGATCCATCCATATGTTGTCTACAAGAGACACACCTTAGACACAAAACCATAAACAGACTAAAATTCAAAGGATGGAAAAAATATATATCAAGCAATCAGTAGCCAAAAAAGAGCGGGAGTGGCAATATTAATCTCCAGTAAAATAGACTTTAAAGCAAAATCCAACACAAAGTATAAGGAAAGACACTATATAATGATTAAAGGGTCAATACACCAGGAGGATATAACCATAATAAATACACACACACAATAACAGGGCCTTAGAACACATAAAACAAACTCTAACTGCATTGAAAAGAGAAATAGACATTTCCACAATCATAGTAGGAGACTTCAACACACCATTTTCAGTGAAGGACAGAACATCTAGGAATATACCCTAGAGAAATAAGAGCCATCACACAAATAGACATATGCACACCCATGCTCATTTCAGCACTATTCACAATAGCAAAAAGATAGAAACAATCTAAATGCCCATCAACAGATGAATGAATAAACAAATTATGGTACATACACACAATGGAATACCATGGAAAGATAAAGAACAACAATGAATCCACAAAATACTTCACAACATGGATGAATCTGGAGGGCATTGTGCTGAGTGAAATAAGTCAGTCACAAAAGGACAAAAATTGTATGAGACCACTATTATAAGAAATCAAGAAAAGGTTTACACATAGAAAAAGCATTCTTTGATTGTTATGAGGGTGGGGAGAGAGAAGGAGAGGAAGTCACTAACTAGATAGCAGACGAGTGTCAATTTCAGTGAAGGGAAGGACAACACACAATATAGAAGTCAGCACGACTGGACCAAAGCAAAAGCATAGAAGTTTCCTGGACACATCCAAACACTTTGAGGGACTGAATAGCTGGGGCTGGGGCTGGGGCCCAGGGATCATAGTCTTAGAGGACACCTAGGTCAATTGGCATAACATAGCTCATAAAGAAAATGTTCTATATCCCGCTTTGGTGAGTAGCGTCTGGGGTCTCAAAAGCATGTGAGCAGCCGTCTAAGATACATCTATTGGTCTCATTCCACCTGAAGCAAAGTAAAATGAAGAAAACCAAAGACACAAGGGAAATACTAGCCCAAAGGACTAAAGGACCACATGAGCCAGAGACCCCACCAACCTGAGCCCAGAAGAACTAGATGGTTTCTGGTTACCATCAACATCCAATCTGACAGGGATTACAACAGAGTCCTCAACAGAGCGGGAAAAAAATGTAGAACAGAATTCAAATTCACAAAATAAGACCAGACTTACTGGTCTGACAGAAACTGGAAGAACCATCAAAACTATGGCCCCAGACACTCTGCTAACCCAGAACTGAAACCATTCCTGAAGCTCACTTTTCAGAGAAAGATTAGACAGGCCTATAAAACAAAAAATAACACACATGAGGAACATGCCTCTTAGTTCAATCAAATACAGGCGACCAAATGGGCAGCTCCTGCCCAAAAGCAGGACAAGAAGGCAGGAAGGAACAGGAACTGAGCAAATTGACACATGGATCACAGAGTGAAAAAGGAGGGTATGCTGTCAACTTGTGGGGATTGCAACCAATGTCACAAAACAACACATGTATAAATTTTTGAATGAGAAATTAACTTGAGCTGTAAACTTTCACCTAAAGCACAAAAAAAAAAAAAATCTGTGGGAAAAAAAGGGGGGTATGGCAAACACCAACTGGGCTTACTGGAGGAACATTTATATATTTGCATATAAGTGAAATAACACATACTATTTCTTTGCCTCTTATTTGTGTTGAGAAACAGTAGGTTTATGTAAATTAGTGGCTTAATCTGCTTATGGAATGGTTTTTCTATAAATGAAAATAATATTATAGTCTTTACCTAATTCAATTTTGAAGAAATAGAGGGAAAGTCTATTAACCAGGCCGTGGTGCTTCTTCCTTTTAGTTAAAGTAACTGTTGATAACAACAAAAATGTGTTTTGTTTCTCAACAGTAATTTGGTGTTTCATTATAGCTTGCCAATGTGATACAATAGTTGGGCATACTGGCTCTGCTTTAGCACATTTATTGCATTATACAGCAAGAAAACAGAACTGCCTTTGCAGGCAAACAGTTGTATCTGTGTGTTTTTTTCACTAAAGGTATCTAATTTGGACCTGTTTGAAAACATAAAGGTAATTTTACAATTTAGTTGGCAAAATATGATACACACACACAAAGAGAGACAGCATAGTAGAATAAACGCTAGTTTTGTACTTGGGCTGACCTAGGCTTAAGTCTCAGTTTTACACCACACTAGTTGTGACACAGTGGTTAAGAGCTACGACCGCTAACCAAGAGGTCTGCAGTTGGAATCCACCAGGCGCTCCTTGGAAACTCTGTGGGGCAGTTCTACTCTGTCTTATAGGGTCGATAAGAGTCGGAATCGACTCGACGGAAGTGGGTGGTGGTGGTGGTAGCTGTGACGATGTGGTAGAATTACTTAATCTTTCTCAGGCTGAGTTGGCTCGTTTGTAAGATTGGGATAAGTATCCTCCTCAAGGTATTTGAGAGGATTGATGAAATGTCTAAAATAAAGTGCTCGGCACAGGTGAGGATAGCATCCACCTGGGACACAATCAATAAGGAAGGCTAACATGTCACTGCAGTAAAGTGCGAATATGGTGCAAGTTAACTCCAGTTCCCAAAAAAAGATTCTTTATGTAATAGACATTTGTGGAGTTCCGATTCCATAATGATTACAGCATTGGAAACCCTATGGGGCATTGTCTAATCAGTCATTGAAGTTCCTGGGTGGCACAAACTACTAGCCAAATGGTTGGCGGTTTGAACCCACCCAGAGCCAACTTGGAAGACAGGCCTGGCAATCTGCTTCCAAAAGGTAACAGCCTTGAAAAACCTAAGGAGCACACATGGGGCTGTCATGAGTCAGAATCAACTTGACAGCAACTAACAACAATAATCAACTTGACAGCAACTAACAATAAAAACTGAAATAGATGGGCAGCATACAAATGTCATACTTGATTTGTGTAAGTAGAAAAGCTCTAGGTCTGATGAAACTTGAATCACCAAAATAGTCATGGCCTCTCAACAAATTCCTAGACTTGAATCACTTTTCATGCCCCAATCCTCTTGTAGAAGACTCTACAGGCTTTCTTATGTAGGGCCCCTACTTCATTTCCAGTAATTTACACTGCAAATCTTCCTTGTAGCCTTCCCAAAATGGACTTGCAACTGTTTACCTGGTAACTGTACATTGGGAAAAGGAAAATACTCATGATTTTTCAGGGTTTACTAAAAAAAAAAAATTACTGGTCACTGATTATTTCCTGGGAACCCAAATTTCCATCATGTTCCACCAGTCTTGATAAGGCTTACAGAAGAGTGAGGTCTAATGATCAATGGAATTTTCGCTCAGGTCTGCCTCACAGTGAGCCCAGTGGTTCCCATAATTACCCCATGATTATTTCATCAGTGCTGGAAAGCACCTTTGGAAGAGACATACTAACTGGCAGAATCCTCACATTGGATCCCTGTCCTGTGAAGTGATGGTTACTAGGGTAAATTAAAAAAAAAAAAAAAAATTTTTTTTTTTTTGTAGGAAGTGTCAAATTGCAGCCCCTAGAATTTCCACTACCACCAAAACAGTGAACCAAAAGCAATATCACATTCCTAGAGAGACTGTCAAGGTTTGCGCTATCATCAAGGGCTTAAAGGATACAAGGGTAGTGATTTCCACCACATCCTCATTCAGCTCACCTGTTTTGGCCTGTGGAGAAGGCAGATGGATTATAAAGGAGAGCAACAGTATATTATCAGGAACTTAATTAGGTATCAACTCTAACTGCAGCTGTTGTTCCAGATGCCATTGCTTTACTAGAACAAATCAACACAGACTTTTTTTCTGGTTCAAGACTATTGATCTCATAAACATTTTTTTAATCTATACTTGTTAGTAAAGACCATCAAAAGCAGTAATATACTTCAGTATCCCTTCTCAGGGCTCTATCAATTCTCCAACCCTCTGCTATAATCTAGTCTACAGGAAACTCATTTGCTTTTCCATTCCACAAGAACATCATGCAAGTCCACTATATGAATGATATCCTGCTGCTTGGACCTCGTGCACAGGAAGTAGCAAATACTCTAGATATCTCGTTAAGACATATGCATGCCAGAGTATGAAGAAATAAACCCCACAAAAATTCAGGGACATGTCACATCAGTGAAATTTCTGCATCAAGAAACTGCTACCTCTAAGAAAGAAAAGTGTCTGTTGTTCCTCCCGATTTGGGTGGAAATATATCTCATTTTGGCATCTTACTTCATTTAACAACTAACCCAAAGGCTATGAGTTTTGAATCAAGCCCAGATCAAAAGAAGGTTCTGCAACAGAAACAGTCTGCCATGTAAGCTGTCTTGCCACTTGGGCCATGTGAACCAACAGATCCAGTGATGCCTGATGTATTTATGGAACTTAGGGATGCTGAATGAAACTTTTGGGAGGCCTCCTTAGGTAAATCCCAGTATACACTTCTTGGACTTTGTGGAAAAGATATACCTCCCTGCAGCTAATTTTTCTCCTTTTGAGAAACAGCTTCTCCTTTGTTACTGCTAGAGTACTACTAGAGTCTTAACACGATATTGGCCATTAAATAACCCTGCAACCTTAGATGCTCGTGTGAAGAGGGTATTGTCTGAACCACCAAGCCATATGCAGAAGTACTCCATCATCAAGTGAAAGTGGAATATACACAATCTAACTCTGTAGGTTTTGAAGTTACTAATAAGTAGCATGAACAAGTGGCTCAAATTCTGATGGCTTCTACTCTTGCCACATTGCCTCGTCTCTCTTATGTGGAGCTGCCTATGACAGCTGACTGAGGAGGAACAATTTGGTACTGCTTAATAGATAGTTCTGCACACCATGCTGGCACCATCTGAAAGTGGACAGCTGCAGCACTACGGAGCCACTCAGGTGTGACCCTAGAAGACAGTGGTAAAAAATATCTTTCCAACAGGCAGAACTTCAAGCTGTGTTCCTGATTGTTCATTATGTCTGGAAAAAGAGGTGGATAGAGGTGCATAGCTACAATAATTCATGAGCAGTGGCTAACAGTTTGGCTGAATTGTCAGTGACTTGGAAGAAGCATGATTGGAAAATCAATGACAAAAAGGTCTAGAGAAGAGGTATATTGAAAAGCCTCTCCAAATGGGCACAAAGTGTAAGGATATTTTTTGACCCATAAAATGTTCACCAAAAAGCAAGCTCAGAAGTGGAGGATCTTAATAATCATATGGATAAAGAGATCCATTCTTTTCTAAGCTACTGCCATAATTTGCCAATTGGACCATGAAGAAAATGATCATGAAAGCAGAGATGGAGTTTATGCATGGGCACAGTGACACGGACTTTCACTCATCCAAACTAATCTGAGACACACTACTGAGTACTCAACATGCCAAAAGCAAAGACCAGCACTGAACCCCTGAAATGATACCATTTCCCAGGAGAAACAGCCAGCCACCTGGTGGCAGATTGATTAAAAAAAAAAAAAAAAAATTTGGATAAATCCCATCATGGAAGAAGCAGTTCTTTGTTCTCACTGGAAAAAACACTTAAGTTTGATACGGTTTTGCCTTTCCTACCTTTAATGTTTCTGATAAAGCCACCATCTGTGGACTTTCAGAATGCCTTTTACACCTTCATAAAAAAAAAAAAAAAAATAGTACTCCATAAAACATCAGTTCTGACAAGGGAACTCATTTTATAGCAAATAAAGTACAACATTAGGCTCATGCTCATGGGATTCACTGGTCTTATTACATTTTCCTTATCCTGAAGCAGCTGGCCTAATGAAATTATGGAATGTCCTTTGGAAGGCACAGTTATGGCACCAGGTGGCAACAGCACTTTATGAGGTTGGAATAACATCCTCCAGGATGTAGGATATACTCTGAATGAGCTATAAATGCATAGTGATGTTTTTTCCTGTACCCAGGATTCATGAGTCTAAGAATCAGGGATGGACATGGGAATAGCTCTGCTCATATTAATCTTAGTGATCCCCTAGCAATACTTTTGTTTCCTTTCCCATTGGGCTGTTTTGATTTAGAGGTCTGTCTTCCCAAGGAAGGAATGCTTCCACCAGGAACTATAAAATTATACTATAACCTGAGACTACCACCGGTTACTTTGGGTACCTCATGCCAGTGAAACAAAAGAAAAGATAGGGTTTATTACATTGGCTGGAGTGCTTAATCCTACCACTACTCAGCAGAGGCAAGGAGGAGTATTTCCACAACGCAGCACGTCCTCTAGAGTATCATTAAGTCGTCCCATATTTTGTGGTGAAAGTTAATGGAAAACAATCGTGAAAAGATTTCAAAACTTAGTACAAACCAACAGTAATCAAAGTAGTGTGGTACTGGTATTATTTTGATATACAGATATATAGATGAATGGAATAGATTTGAGAGTCCAGAAATAAACCCACACAGCTGTGGTCAACTGATTTTTTTTTTTTAACAAAGGCCATCCAATAGGGAAATAATAATCTTTCATACAAATGGAGCTTGAATTTTCACACAACGGAATAATATTTGACCTTTACCTCATACCACATACAAAAAATTAACTCAAAATGAGTCAAAAACCTAAACATAAGACCTAAAACTATAAAATTCTTGGAAGAAAACATAGGGGTAAATCTTTGTAACGTTAGATTTGGCAAAGGATTCTTGGATTTGACATAAAAAGTATAAACAACCAAAGAAAAATGGATAAATAGGACCTCTTCAAAATTAAAAACTTCTGTGCTTCAAATGACAAGATCAAGAAAGAGACAAATACAACCCACAGAATGGGAGAAAACGTTTGTGAATCACATATCTATAAGGGATTTGTATCCAGAATATACATAAAGAATTCTTACAACCCAATAATAAAAAGACAGACAACCCAATGTAAAAAATGGGCAAAGGATACAAATAGACATTTCTCCAAGGAAGATATACAAATGGCCAATAAATACATGAAAGATGCTCGACATCATTAGTCATTAGGAAAATGCAAATCAAAACCACAATGAGATAACACTTCACACCCTTCAAGCAGAATGGTTAGAATTAAAAAAAAAAAAAAGATTAACAAAAGTTGGAAAGTATGTGAAGAAATCAGGACCCTCAGACACTACTGGCGGGAATATAAGATGGGTGCAGCCACTTTGGAAAAAGCAATCTGCCAGTACCCCAAACAATTAAACACAGAGTTGGCATATAACCCAGCAATTCTACTTCCCTAGAGAAAGGAAAACACATCCACACAGAAACGTGTACATGAATGTTTATAGCAGCATTATTTGTAACAGCCAAAAGGTGGAAACAACTCTAAAGTCCATCAACTGATGAATGGATAAGCAAATTGAAGTATATCCATACAATGAAATGTTCTTCAGTCATAAAAAGAAATGAAGTACTGATATATACTACAGCATGCATGAACCTTGAAAACATGATGCTAAGTGAAAGAAAAACCAAAACCCAAACCCATAGCCGTTGAGTCGATTCCAGCTCATAGCAACCCTATAGGATAAAGTAGAACTCCCCCATAGAGCTTCCAAGGAGCAGCTAGTGGATTCCAACTGCTGACCTTTTGGTTAGCAGCTGAGTTCTTAAGCACTGCACAACCAGGGCTAGTCACAAAAGATCACATATTGTATGATTCCATTCATATAAAATGTTCAGAACAGAGAAATATATACACCAAAACTAAATTAGTGGGCAGGGGTTAGTGGTGGGGGATAGGGAATGATAGCTAAAGAGTATGGGGCTTCTTTTTGAAAAGATGAAAATGTTCTAAAATTAACTGTCTTGATTAACACACGTATCTGTGAATATACTAAAATACACCGTACACTTTAAATAGGTGAATTGTATGTTATGTGCTAGTGAAAATGTCCAACAATCTAGTAGAAGCGGGACTGCTAACGGCAGAGATCCTTCAAGAATGGAGATTTTGGTCGGCCCACCAGGTGAGGAACCACAATCAGCTGAGACATCTGCTGGGTGCAAAGAGAATACGAAATGGGTAATGGCAGAAGGAAGTTATCGCTGAGTAGGAATTGACAGCAAGGGGTTTGGTTTTGGTATGATTCTATGATTAGTTGCAAATATGAAGGTTCTATACTTTTGAGCATTTTATTTCTAATTTTGATGTAAGTGTATTTGTGTGTGTATAATGTCAACAAATTCGTTTTTCCCTTCTCCTATTCCCCTGTTTTTTAATATAAGACTTTTTAATGGTGATCAATTATATGTTTTAGGATTAAAGTTATAGGATATTAAAAGGGAGATTTAACTCAGAGAAGAAATGAACATCACCCAAAGATGGGTATTAAAAAGTAGAGTTCTATGGCTAGATCACTTCCAAGTGCACAGTTAGGAATCCCTAAGAGGTGGGGTTCTAAAATCTGCAGAGTCCTTTGTCTCAGCACGAGTTGCAGAGAAAGGCAATAAATCATTTGACTCACATCCTTTGAATGATCCGCTCAAATCTAGCCCATTTTCAAAGACTATCTGAAAGAGACCTTAGACCAGGAGGCCAATCCAGTTCTGGCAATAACTCTGATCCAGAGAGCCCTGGGGAAGCGGGGGTTACGTCCACACCAGATTCTGCTGAAGTGAACAAAAGTCTCTTCTTTACCTAATTCTTTCACCATGGACCTGAAATTTGTTTACCTCTCAAACCAATGGAATAGACTTTCCTTGACAAACTGCATGGAAACTGATGTTACCCCTCTTCCCTTCCACCCCTGGTGAGTGTCTTAGGGGTTTAGGCTTCAAACAGTATCCAACGGCATAAATGTCAAGATTACAAAGAACTCAGTGATGTACAACATAGTCAAATTATACCAGCATTGGTTTTTAGGTTGTTTTAGTACTCATGGCACTACAGACTGTGAGCAACTTGAGGCAAGGTCCTTTGTCTTACTGACCTCTTTATCCCGTGTCTGGCACAGCACCTGGCACAAAGTAGGTGCTTAATATATAGTTGTTGAATGAATGAATTCTTAGACTCATTCTTATCTTTTATTTCATTCAGTCAGTGAAAAACTTTTATTTATGCACCGATTATGTACCACAGAGCCCTGGTGGCACAGTGGCCAAGATCTCTGCTGCTAACCAAAAAGGTTGGCAGTTCAAATCTACCAGTGGCTCCTTGGAGACCCTGTGGGGCAGTTCTACTCTATCCTATAGGGTTAGTATGAGTCAGAACCAATTCAACGGCAATAGGTTTGGTTTTATGTACCACAGACTGTACAAAGCTATGAATGAACAAAACAGACATGGGTCTTCCTTTCAGACCTTATTCATTACCACCAGCAGCCACTGTCCAGTTAATTCCGATTCATGGCGACCCTTTGTGTGTAAGAACAGAACTGCGCTCCACAGGGTTTTCAATGGCTGATTTTTCAGAAGTAGATTACCAGGCCTTCCTTCTGAGGTGCCTCTGGGTGGACTTGCACCTCCAACCTTTTGGTTAGCTGCCAAGCACGTTAAGCCTTTGCATCACCCAGTAACTCCTTTGTAGTCTAACTGAAATTGGTGAAGTAAGCAACTTTCACTCCTATGACACACTATTTCCATAACCTCCAGGGTCGACAACACTACTTCTGAGCCTCAGTTTCCTCACATGCAATTCAATGGTTGAACAAAAGGGCTTATTCTATAAGGTTCTTTCAGCTTTAAAATTATGGTAAAGCACAGTGAACGCATAAAGCATTATATGTAACTTTTATATACTACAAAAACTTTTTAAATTTGAAGATTATAAAGTTATTTTACGAATTCGAATAATTCCCAAAATGAATGTTCCTTCCAGTTCAAAAGCAATTCAGTTTCTCAAACGGATACATGCACCTCATGTTATAAGCCACATAAAGAATCCAGCAGCTCTAGCGCTGAGGTGTTATTAAACCAGGTCTGGCATATAATGTAACTGCCTTAAAGTGCAATATTTTATACTTGGTATCCTCCATGGAATCCAGCCAGGACTTTTTGAAAAAAAAAATAGCTTTCAATAAATCAATTAATCAAATGGAAACAATTTAAGAATCACTTAATGTTCTATCTTGAATGGCATTTCGGAGATTCGTTAACCCCTTGAAATTGTAGGCAAAACACGTGTTTGTGGTCCATTTGGTGTGGAGTTCTTTGATCTCAAAGAGACCTATTAACCAAAACAGTTTATTCATTCATTATATATTAACTCAATATTAAATGCTTGCCAGGCATTGTACCGTGGTTTAGGCTTAGAACTTAAACTGATTTTATAACAAATTAATACTGAATGCACCCAGTTTTTCCAGGATCTCCTTTCTCGTATTCACACCACTACAATTAATGTACACTCTGCTAAACATATTTACTTCCTAAATCAGCTAATTTGCAGTAATTTAATACGTTGTTTGCTGGTAAAATATACTTTAGGAATATATTCTTATTGGCTTCATGGAAAATCCTTCGTGATGGTGGAACTGATAAAGGTAGAGAGAGAGAAAATATAACTTAAAACAATCTTTAGTAAATCGCGTTGCTCAAATTGTTTAAACCATCTTTGGTTCATCAACTGTCCTACAGCACGGCTGGGTTTCCATTTATCCCTAACAATAATAATAAAGCTACTGTCCTTTAAAAAAATGATGACACACGAAGAAAACCTCAAAAAATTGTTTTGTAAGCAGTTTTCTTGGAGATTGCCCACTGATGGAAAAAAACAGCTTCCAAAGGCTCCACAAGGAGAACAAAAAGAATGTTTAAAAACTCAAGAAAACCTAAAATTTAATGGTAAATTTTTCACTTTGGAAATCTTATGCCTCTCCTCATTGCATTAAGCATTATAAAGCTAGAGTTCATCAATACTGACATGACCAGATATTTTAATATTCTGAAGAAAATTATCTTTGAGGAGTGTCATATCCTTCTCATCAACACATGGAAAGGGATATTTGCCTAGACACAGGCATACGCACACTCAAAGATAAAAAGTTCATACACAGTAGATGTTCACTTTATAATATGAAATTTTCCATGTAACATGATCCAAAAGGGCTATTTCAAAAATGATTAGATTATACTATTTAAGTTCCTTTTAATGCCTACGGCTATGAGGTTTTTTTGTTTTTATGGCTCTACTGGAACTGAGTTGCAATTAGTGATAGTGGCCAGGAGATGGCGTATTCTCAATTTCAAAAATTTATTTCTTAGGTGGTTGGGTAATTGAATGTTCATTTTAAAGAAAAAACATTTTAACAGCACTTGTTATCACAAAAGGCAAATATGAATAAGAAACAAGACATTCAGAAAAACAAGAAATTCCAGTTACCCAAAAGTCCTACTTATATCTGATCACTTGTAACCCAGTCCAGATCACTTACAGTCAAATAAAATATTTTAAAAATATTTTGAATAGTTTTATTTTTTCCTGTGAACAAGAAACAAAAGAGCAGAAAAAGTTTTAAAACTGTAATTATGTAGCAATATCTCAATTTTCCAACTCTTTCTTTTGGCTCACTTTATAGTATGCTAGATTGCTTTATACTTACAAAAGTACTGTAAAACTATATATTCCATTTTCTGATAAAATAAAAACAAGTATATTTTTAAAATAGGAATTTTACAACTGATAATTTCTGAGAAAATTTGTTAAAGTACAAAGATTTCCTAATATAGCTTTGTTCAAGGCACATATAATGTTCAAATATTTCTTTCACTTAATAAATGCTAAAAACATCTGTTCAAATCTAACGTCTGTTCTATTGTGTATGGAAAAAATAGCATTTTTAAGGACTAATAATCCTCTCACATATATATTGTAATACATTAGTGGATGTGGGGTGTGTGTGTGTGTTGTATGCTTCTAAAAATACTCTGGGAAGGGAGACTGGGCAGATACATTAATGACTGTCCTGATTCAGTCTGGAATACAGTCCGCCACCCATTACTGAATCTTTGCTGGGAAGGTAAGAAGAATCCCTAAGCATTCCTGAAAAAGAATAATCCAAAGGTGGCCGGAAAGGCAATGCAGGTACCAATCCAGACGTTAGGTAGGGTGACATAAAACCAGATAGCCCTCTTCCTGGAGAGGAATATGCCACCCGTAATGGACTGATACCTAGTCTAGGACTTAAACTGTAGAGATGCGAATCACCTCCACGAGAAGCAGAAGTGGTCTGAAGAGGAGAGAAAGCTGATTTATTCCCTAGAGCTCCAAAACCAATTCCAGCTAGATTAAAGTTAGGAGCTCTCTGAAAGGCTGTAGGTCCAGATCCTCCTGAGCTTGCCAACTCCCTGGTGTCTGACTTGTGTTCTTTCCCATTTAAGACCTGTTCAATGGCTTGGACCACATCCCCTTTGCAGGACTGTAGAATGCCTTTCAGTCTGCTGTGCCTGTAACTTGGGAAAATCTTGGTAAGGATATCAAGAGGGTCTCTTTGTCTTGAGGACACTGTGGGAAGGTGGGATCTGGGAGCAGTAAAGTCTTTGGTCCACTCACTTTCATTTCCTGATTCCACCTCAGAGGATGACAAGGACCTAGGGCTCTCATCACCTCCTGATTGTTCCCCAGGATGAGGAGACAGGGTGTTATCCTCCTTGTTTGTATTTTCTGAACTAGATGATCGGATGTTTTGTTTTCCAAGGACACCATTAGACTTGGGAGACGACCCCAGGGAAAGCTGATGGGATTTGGACGCTGCTGCTTCTTGTCCGCTCTGGTATAAGCCACATTTACTTGTTTTTCGTTCTGGAGAAGAGAAAAAAATTAATCAAATACATGACAAATCTTCCAGAACATGGTACTGTCTACTGAAAAAATAATGCTGGGTAATAATTCATTCACTCAGAGTAATACTTACTTACTCTAAGAAATGATAATGAATAACTCAATTTTAAAGGATCCTTCTGAAACGCAGGTATTGGGAAAATGGAAAGATGCTATTTCTTATGTCATTTCACGATCACTAAGTCATATAATATGTATAAATGTAGCAATGATTTAAGAATTTTTTAAGTCATATAATATGTATAAATGTAGCAATGATTTAAGAATCACAAGATAAGAGTCTATTGTTAACCCCAAACTATTAACCTAACACCACAAATGAACACTGCCCCATCTTGGCAATTTGAGATTTTCCTAGGTTACCCAAGTTTTGTTTTTGTGAGGTGCCACTGAGTCAATTTTCAACTCCTAGCGACCCCACGTGACAGAGCAGAACTGCCCCATTGAGTTTTCTAGGCTGTAATCTTTACAGAAGCAGATCACCAGGTCTTTCTCCTGTGGAGACACTGGGTGGGTTGGAACTGCCCAACTTTCAGTTAGTGGCCAAGTGCTTAACTATTGTGCCACCAAAACTCCTTTTTTCATGACTAAAAAAAAAAAAAACTAAAAAGAGCTAAATAAAACTATTATGTCTAGATAAGAAAATGAAAGAAGAAATCATTTTAGTTTGAAAATGAATGTCATATTTAATCACATTAACTGGTTTCTTATGCTGACATTTCAAGTCCCAATTAAGCCACCTGAATAATGTGAGGAAATAACAAAATTGTTCATTTCATTTCAAATTCAAGCCAGTAGTGATTACTGTGACAGTAATCTCAAATCGTACTACAGCTTGCATATTTATTTCATTTTATGTGACACATGACTCATAGTTGGTATTTTTCATAATTATTTGTAAAATATGTACTTTTTTCCAATCCCTAGGATATATCAAGAAAATAGTTTATACCTCTGTTGTTTCTAAAATAAAGCTATAAACAGCACTACTGCAATCTGTAGGGATTTTCAAAGTGTTTTGTGAAAACGACATATTAGGTATTTGGTTCAAATCATACTCCCCCAATAATAAGGGAAAATGATCTAGAAAATATTTTTATATAAAAATCTGAATTTTCTTCCTCAATATGTTGAACATATGAATATTAATAAAACAAGAATATATTTAATATCCTTTTGCCAGGCTAATGCCAGGAAAATAACAAAGTTACACATTAGCTAAGTAACTTTTATTTCGGTTTAAATTTCCTCTTATTCAATAGACATATGTCAGCTCTATTTCCATGAGAAAGGGTAAATTATCCAGAGGGTTATCCAGAGTATTTCTGTCAAATTCCTTTTTCTACAAGGTAAGTGCAATAAAATGTATACTGCCAATCTTTTCATATATTAGATGCCCATTTAAATATCCTCTTCGGTGAAATGTGTATTTGGTCCCTTTGCCCAGTTGCCGATTGAGCTGTTTGTTTTGTTTTTTGTTTGTTTGCTTGTTTAGTTGTTTGATTTCCTTGTTAAGTTGTAGGAGTACTTTATATATTCTGGATATTAGACTTTCCCCTCTCACATAGTTCTTAAAATTTTCTCCCAATCTGTATGTTGTCTCTTCACTTTGTTGACAAATTCCCTTGATGAACAAGAATCTTTAGTTCTAATAAGGTTCCATCTATCTATTTTGTCTTTTGTTGCCTATGCTATTGGTATCATGCCCAAGAATCCATTGCGAGAACAGTAGGTAGCACACCTTGGAGAAGGTACTCAATGTCACTGAATTGTGCGTGCAGAAATTGTGGAAATGGTGGGTCTGTGGCTGTGGGTGCTTTCACCAAAATTTAAAAAATTAAACTTTATCACAAAAAAAAATGTATATTGCTTAAAGCGAGGATTTAAAACTGTAATCTGCAATAACCCTATGTTTTCTCGCATTTTCTTAAGGGGCAGCCCTAACTTCTAAAGGAAGGTCTACAGTTCCTTTTTAAAGTAAAGGAATTGTGTATGGTTTAGCACTTCGAGGGTCAAAATGTTATCATTATACCAAACATAGGACAAAAAGAAAACAGAAAAAAAGATGTGGTTACTCCAAAATTACAAGGGCTCTATAGAATTTTCAACTTGAAATAAAACAAGAATGCTTTTCTAATGACTAGTCTGTCGAGTGAAGACAGATAGGCATGGACCTCCATTCCAGTTTACTTACAATTAAACATGCCCCTGAACATGTAAAAATACAACGGTCTCATCTCTGCAGCAATTTATGCATAAAACAATTTTCTAGCTATTGTGTTCATAAAATGCTGACTGCGTAAGGCTATTTAGAAAACAGGGTGTCTTTAAAATATCATGATAGCCTTTATATAATCGCTTTGTCCTCTGAACTTCTAGAGTTTGTTTTACTTCTTCAATTGCTTTTATCACTGTGTATTAAACCTTGTATTGTAGTTTTTGGATACATATAATTCTTCCGCTTTTGAATATAAGGTTCTTTTTTGTATTCATCTCTGAATCACTCAGTTAGTCTTTGTCTAATGACTGAGTAAATTAAATAGATGGCCTTACTACAGTTCATGAATATCATGTAATAGGAGGCAATTGAGGTAGCCTTTCAAAAAGTGGCTTGCTCTTATAGGGAGGTCACCTGAGGCAAAGAATAAAATAAAATAATAAATTCTACAAAACAGAACGCTTTGGTTATCAAAAAAAAAAATCACATAAATAAATGTCTTTCTGAAAAGGCCAGTCATATATCACTATCAATTTAGTTTGAGGAATTCTTTCTTTTCCTTTAAAACAGTTTTACTTCATAACTTTACTCTTCATTCCTCTTTGATCTTTCATAAGAAATGTTTAAAGTTCTATTTTTTTCCACTGAAATAAAATAGAACATGTTCAAACAACAGGCAGAGGCAAACAAACTGATGTATGTCTCATTTAAATACAGACGATCTTTTTCAAAAGTATAGCCTGTGATCTGTTAATATCTGTAATTTGTTTTTCTTTGGGGAAACGCTTTCATTAATAACTTACTGTATCATTATCGCAGAATTCCATATGATACCACTCGTCTCAAACTGATACAGATATACTGAAATGGCATTTTCACTGCTAATAGGCCCTGTGGAGGACTATGAAATTTGTTAAAATTCAGTGGGATGTACATTAACAGGAAAAGTTAATTTGGGACTGCCTTACCCAAAAAAACTTTTTTTTTTTTTCCTAAAACTCAAGGCTACTTTTTCCAGTGCCACACAGGGGATAGGGTAAAAAAGAGAAGAAAGTCAAAACTCCTTTAATAAGAAAGCCCCAATACTGGACTTTGAAATTCTTACCAATGCTTTTACAAATCTAGAAAATTTAATTTTGGGTTTTTTTCCCCCCCCCCTATAAGAAGAGGTGAAACTTTAAATATTAGAACTTTCTACACTTTGGGAAACTGACCACAGATACAAACAGTTGCGGGGAGAGCAGGAAATGTTTAAAGATTTAAAGAGAAGGGAGGAAAAAGATTGTTCGGTAGATTTCAGTCTCTTTCCTAATCTTATTGTTGTTGGGGGCCCTGGAGTTGATTTTTTATTCTTAGGGACCCCATGTGACAGAGCAGGACTGTCCCATAGGGTTTTTTAGTCTGTCATCTTTAGGTAAGCAAATACAGGTCTTTCTCCTGGAGAGTCACTGAGGGAGTCTGAACCGCCACCCTTCCGGTTAACTGAGTGCTTTAACTTTGCTTCACCAGGACACCTTCTGCTACTTAGCCAGCACCAAAGATTTGCTCGGAAGTTACATAACTACATTCCCATCTATCAGTGAGTTTCCCAAGCAACATCAGAGAATTCACTGTGGTTTTACAGCTGAAAACAGGCTACAGAAGAAGCTCAAAACACAGCACCTCTCACTGAGCTTTTCGCTCGGTGCCCGCTTGAAGTTAAACTCAGGCAGAGAAGTTTACACCAACTTTGACAAGACAACTCCATTCTTCAAGTTGCTCATCTGTGCTTGCCCTGGCTTCCCTTTTTGTGGCCTTATCCTATCACTTCATGAAACAAACAGCAAACCCTTCCGAAGCGAAGATTATGGCTAGCAGTTTCCCAAAACTTGAGTACTTCTTTTAACAGCTTGTCTTGCCCACCTCTAGCGCACGGGCGCGGCAGCTTCTTTCAAAGTGTTTCTCCCGAGCAACGTTTTGTTGTCCAAAGAGCAAATGAAAGACCAACTCACCTTGTTTTTCCCCCGGATAGTCCGGCTGGAAAACGTCAAAAGCGGGGGTCGCCAGACCACTAGCCTGCCTCAAGGCCCCCAGTCCCAGCGCAGCCACCACCGCAGGGACGCCGGCCGCCTGAGGGTGTTCGCTTCCGCCGCCTTCTCGGGAAGTCCCAGTCCCAGGCCCCGCAGGTCCAGAGTACAGGAGCCTCTGCAGCCCGCGGGCCTCGCTTTCCTCCTGCGCCTGCTGCCTGCGCAGCGCCACCTGGGCGGCCATGACGCGCTGGCGCTCGGCGATCAAGGTGCACTTGGCACAAGCGCAGTCCCGCCAGCGGCAGAAGCGCTTGTGGCCCTTGAGCGCCGACACCACGCCGTGGTTTCGACAGCGAGCGCACTTGGGGGTCCGCGGGTAGCCGCAGCCCACCGCCACCATCCCTCTCTCTAGCCCCGGCGCTGGTGGGCAGGCTCCGCTCCCGGTGGCAGCGGCGGCGGCTGCGGCGGCGGCTGCCCGCAGAAAGAGGCTCGGCGGCCGGAGGAAAGCTGGAGGAACAGGCATCCCCGGGGACACCGGTAACGCTGGGGACGGGGGCGGAGGGACAGCCGCCACCAGTCCCGGGGCCAGCTGGGGTCGGCCGCTACCGCTGTGGTCACTGCTGCCACACTGTGACTGCTCCATTCCGGAGAAGTCGCTGACGAGGCTTAAAACAGGAAAGCCAGCCCTGTGGGCGCTGTCCGTGGCTAACCCTGCTGGGGTGCAGGGGGCGGGGGGATGGGCCGTTGTCGCGCTGCCCCCCACCCACCCACTCACCCACGGACAAAGTTGTCCACTGTTCCCGCAGTTAGTAGGTAGGAACGTGTCCCGGAGCTGGAGACGCCAAAAGGTGCAGACGCCCAAGACCAGGTGCGAAGTTAATGTCCCTGCGCTGGAGCTTCTTTGGAGCCAGAGAAACCGAGCTACAAGGCTACCCCGCCCACTCGGCCCACTGGCCAAGCGCTGGATCCCGGGAGGGCCAGGGGCGGAGAGTGGGGACCATCTGGGAGGAGGGGCGGCGGAGGCGGTGGAAGACACAAGAAACCTTCCTTCCTTCAAAGAAGTGTCTTTTTTCCGCTTGAGTTCCCATGAATTCCCTAAAGTGTATTTTTATGAAGTTCCCTTCACACCCTCTCCCATGCCTTTTCTTAAATTAAGCAAGAATCGAGGTCTCTTCTCCAGTTCAGCTCTTCTCTAAACAAAGTTTCAAGTCCGGATTTTGACTTCTCTTTGTCTTTTTTGCAGGTGAAATTTTCAGTATAGCACCACGGTCAATGCAAGTAAGAAAGCGCAGCTCCACAGGCTACAAATTTGTTACCCAGCTGAAAGATGCCTTCCTTTACGTGTGTCCCAGAGCTGTGCCAGAAGAATGGATAAATAATTAAGGGAACTGATTCATATTCAGATTCTTTTCAGGCATTCTGTTCTACTTCCACGTGCAAATTTGGATGGTGGGTATTATTATATTTCGAACTGTTCCTTCTGTGCGCTTTCATCTGGAACTGTTTATAAGCAGCAATGTGTTAACACTGTTTCAAAAGTCCATTTCTCTTGCAACTTCAGGGCAGACTTTACTGATTGATCTGGGCCTTCTACACACACACACACACACACACACTCACACACTATCCTAGAGGTTTTCCACCTTTCCTGAGCATCAGAGCTACTGGGGGAACTTTTTAAAAATATGGATGCTCAATCCTATGTATCCTAGCTTTTCTGGTCTGGGTTTTGTAAACTCCAGAAGGTGATGATAATATACAATTGAAGTTTAAAACTACCACTCTAGGAATTCCTAACCTCTTTTTCACAAAAAGATTAGTATGCAAATATTTATTGAAACTTTATGAACAAAAACTGGAAACAATTCAAATTCTCCATTAACTGGTAAAAGGATTAAAAAATATGATACATCCAGAAAAAAAAGGAATACTATTCAAATAAAAAGAAAGAAACCACAGATACATGTTACAACATGGAATGAACCTCAAACACATTATACTAAATGAAGTCAGAAAAAAAATATATATATAGTATGGTTCCGTTTATAATTATAATACCTAGACAACTGAAAACTATAAAGATAGAAACCACATCCATAAATGCCTATGGCTGGTGGGTTCGCACTGTGACCTTTTGGTTAGTGCTTGGCAAGGACTGACAACAAATGGGCATAAGAAAACTTTTTGAGATGATTAATGTTTTAGGAAGCCCAGGTGGTGTAGTAGTTAAGTGCTACAGCTGCTAGCCAAAAGGTCAGCAGTTCAAGCCCACCAGGCGCTCCTTGGAAACTCTATGGGGCAGTTCTACTCTGTCTTATAGGGTCATTATGAGTTGGACTCGATTCCATGGCAAAGCATTTTGGAATGTGTTTTAAGCCTGGATTGTGGCAAAAACTCATTGACTTATACAGTTAAATGAGTGAATTTTATGGTATCTAAAAAAGAAGACCAAGAAACTTGGGAAGGCTAACATTGCCTTATTTCAAGACTTACTACAATGCTACAGTAATCAAAACAGAACAGTACTGTTGTAAAGATAGATAAGTCAGCCAATGGGACAGAATGGGAGAAAGTAGTTGCAACACATATCATCTGACAAAGGACTGGTACGCAGAATATTTAAGGAACTTTCAAAGCTCAATAATAAGCAAACAAATAACACAATTTAAAATAAAATGGGCAAAAGATTTTAACAAATGCTTCACCAAGAAGATAAATGGATGGTAAGTAAGAACATGAAAAGATGCTGAATGATTAGTCATGAAACCAAAAAAACTCAAACCCATTGCCATGCAGTTGATTCTGACTCATAGCAACCCTAGAAGACAGAGCAGAACTGCCTCACAGAGTTTCCAAGGAGCGCCTGGTGGATTTGAACTGCTGACCTTTCGGTTAGCAGCTGTAGCACTTAACCACTACGCCACCAGAGTTTCCACACTGCTGGTGGGAGTATTAAATAGTACAACCACCTTGGAAAGCTATTTGGTAATTTCTTAAAACTTAATAAGTTAAACATACATCTACCAAATATTTCAGGCTTTCCCTTTCCACTTCTAGGTAATTACCCAAGAGATATAGAAGTGTGTGTGTGTGTGTACATGTATGTATGTGTGTATATATATGTTGTTGTTGTTGTTGTTAGGTGCCATCAAGTCGATTCTGACTCATAGCAACCCTACGCACAACAGAACGAAACACTGTCTGGTCCAGCACCATCCTTACAATCATTTTTATGCTTGAACTCATTGTTGCAGCTACTGTGTCAATCCACCTCTTTGAGGGTCTTCCTCTTTTCCACTGACCCTGTACTCTGCCAAGCATGAAGTACTTCTCCAGGGACTGATCGCTCCTGACAACATATCCAAAGCATGTAAGATGCAATCTCGCCATCCTTGCTTCTAAGGAGCATTCAGGTTGCACTTCTTCTAAGACAGATTTGTTCGTTCTTTTGGCAGTCCGTGGTATATTCAGTATTCTTCGCCAACAACACAATTCAAAGGTGTCAATTCTTCTTTGGTCTTCCTTATTCATTGTCCAGCTTTCACATGCATGTGATGTAATTGAAAATACCATGGCTTGGGTCAGGCGCACCTTAGTCTTCAGGGTGACATCTTTGCTCTTCAACACTTTGAAG
The DNA here is from genome assembly GCF_024166365.1 of Elephas maximus indicus. NCBI lineage: Eukaryota > Metazoa > Chordata > Mammalia > Proboscidea > Elephantidae > Elephas > Elephas maximus. Next base: position 32,249,192 of record NC_064827.1, on the reverse strand, counting down.
AGGTCGTTTGCAGCAGATTTGCCCAATGTAATGCATCTTTTGATTTCTTGACCGCTGCTTCCATGGCTGTTGATTGTGGATCCAAGTAAAATGAAATCCTTGACAACTTCAATCTTTTCTCTGTTTATCATGATGTTGCGCATTGTTCCAGTTGTGAGGATTTTTGTTTTCTTTATGTTGAGGTGTAATCCATACTGAAGGCTGTGGTCTTTGACCTTCATTGGTAAGTGCTTTAAGTCCTTTTCACTTTCAGCAAGCAAGGCTGTGACATCTGTATAATGCAGGTTGTTAACGAGCCTTCCTCCAATCCCGATGCTCTGTTCTTCATGTAGTCCAGCTTCTCAGATTATTTGCTAAGCATACAGATTGAATAAAACCAAAAAAAAACCCAGTACCATCAAGCCGATTCCAACTCATAGCAACCCTATAGGGCAGAGTAGAACTGCCCCATAGAGTTTCCAAGGAGCACCTGGCAGATTCGAACTGCCGAACCTTTGGTTAGCAGGCATACCACTTAACCACAAGGCCACCAGGGCTCCCATAGATTGAATAGGTATGGTAAAAGAATACAACTCCAACACACACCTTTCCTGACTTTAAACCAATCAGTATCCCCTTGTTCTGTCCGAACAACTGCCCCTTGATCTATGTAAAGGTTCCTCATGAGCACAATTAGGTGTTCGGGAATTCCCATTCTTCGCAATGTTATCCTTAATTCGTTATGATCCACACAGTCCAATGCCTTTGCATAGTCAATAAAACACAGGTAAACATCCTTCTGGTATTCTCTGCTTTCAGCCAGGATCCATCTGACATCAGCAATGATATCCCTGGTTCCACGTCCTCTTCTGAAACCAGCCTGAATTTCTGGCAGTTCCCTGTCGATATACTGTTGCAGCTGTTTTTGAATGATCTTCAGCAAAATTTTGCTTGCGTGTGATATTAATGCTATTATTCTATAATTTCCACATTCGTTTGGATCACCTTTCTTTGGAATAGGCATAAATATGGATCTCTTCTAGTCAGTTGGCCAGGAAGCTGTCTTCCATATTTCTTGGCATAGACAAGTGAGCACCTCCAGCACTGCATCTGTTTGTTGAAAAATCTCAATGGATATTCCATCAATTCCTGGAGCCCTGTTTTTCGCCAATGCCTTCAGAGCAGCTTGGACTTCTTCCTTCAGTACCATGGGTTCCTGATCATATGCAACCTGATCATATGCTACCTCATATGCTATTATATATATATAATAGCAGGTTTATTTGTATAGCACCAAACCGGAAAGAACCCAAATGTCCATCAACAGGTAAATGGAAAAACAAATTGTGGTATATCCGTATGCTGGAATACTTGTCGTGGGGGAAAGGGGTGCACCGTTAAGTCAATTCCAACTCATAACAACCCTGTATTACCGAGTAAAATTGCCCCGTAGTGTTTTATAGGCTGAAATCTTTATGGAAACAGATTACCAGGTCTTTTCTCCTGCAGGGTGGCTGTTGGGTTCAAACCTAGACCTTTCAGTTGGCACTTAGCAGCCAATCACTTAACCATTGCACCACCAGGGCTCCTTAATGGAATACTACTTAGCCACAAAAGAGAAAGTGCTATTGATATATGCTATAACATGAATAAATCTCAAAATAATAATTCTCAGTGAAAGAAGCACGTCAAAAAAGTATGTAAAGAACAATTCAATTTATATAAAATCCTAGAAAATGCAAACTAGTCTATTGTGACAGAAACATGATCAGTGGTTCCTGAGAACAAACTGGGCGGGGAGGGGGAAGAGGGGACATGAAAGCTGGCAGGAGGAATTACAAATCACTTCCTTGCAAAAAAGCCAACTTTTTAACTGTAGACTCATACACCTGTAAAAAGGTGCATTAGAAAACTACATGCCAAGGAAACCACCCTCTGATACTTTCTATAATTTCAAGCTAAAAATACAACCATAGTAACAACAATCCATAATGTGCTGCTTCAGATCTCTGGGTCTGAAGAGGAAACAAAGACTAATGGCTTATAATACTGCATACTCGTGAAAACAGGAGATAGAGTAGTATTATCCCCATTTCACAGATTAAAGATCTGAGACAAGGTAAATTAAATGCTCAAGGCTTCTGGAGAAACAGTCCACCAATATCTAAACTCAGAGTTTGCAGGCCTCCTTCATAACTGACCGGCATGCTTTTCTGCATTCAGACTCTTGGCAACTAACTATTAGGTTGAACCAAATGAAATTGCTAGTTTTTAGTTGTTTCTGTCTGCAAAAGGGCAACTTCATATGGTTCAACTAATAATTTGTTTACATTTATTGTAGCATTGTGTCTATGATAATCCTACAGCAATGTATTTCGTCTCTTTGTAACACTACCCCAAACAGAAGATCCTTGACAATCTTGATTCTTCAGAATAAATTCTTATACATAACAGTACTGAATGATAGGTGAGAATATTTTTAAAGCTTTTGAATTATGTTACCAACATTTTCCCTAAAGGAACTGTATAGATTTAAATTCTAATGTGCACTTCATTTTATCATCATTCCCATGAATTCTTTTTCTTTTAAATGGCAGTGGTTTTCTTACTAGGAAATTTGTGCTGCTTTCTCCAGAAATAACACTAATCACCTAAAGTTCCCTTAAGAAAATAACTCTACAAGATTTTAGTTCATAGAAAGATAATCACCATTTTATAAATCTCTGGTTGAGTTTAATTGGGGGGAATTGAAGCAAGACATGACAAAAGTTCCAATCATTGTAACACAACCCGGTGGTTCTCTGCGTAAATTACATGCAGTCTATTGTGAGCTTACTGACTTAAACAATTCTTTATAAAGGAGTGCTGTTGACTCAAAGACTTTAACTAGAGACATTGATTCCATTGTGGTTAATTGCATAAGCACATGGTCAAAAAACATGCTCTTTATTTAGTTTAATGGATCTAAGTCTACCATGTAGCTAATTGTTCAGAATTTATGAAACTCTTGTTTTGTTTTTAACTTGCAGAATATTAAAAGTCAATTCATGTTCACCGACTGAGATAAGCTCCTGATGTGCCTGAATCTGAATAAAATCCACCCCAATAAACTATGTGAAAACATTTCCTCAAAATTCAGACCTTAAACAAACAGACGGCAACACCGGAAGTATGTGAGAGCCTCTTATGTGACTGCATATTAAATACTGAAGCATTTTATCAGGGTGTTTATTTTAAAAATGCACTCTGTGGATTAATTAAAAAGAAAAAAAAAACTAACCATTAATAAACGTATCTCATAAAATGCCGCCATTTTGAAGGATCTTCTACATATGAAAGATCTCTTAATTTCTCTCTCCCTCTCTCTCTAATAATACCTACCTTGTTGTTGGTAGGTGCTGTCAAGTCAGTTCTGACTCATAGCAAGACTATGTACAACAGAATGAAACATTACCTGGTTCTGTGCCATCCTCACAATCATTGCTGTGTTTGAGTCCATTGTTGCAGCCACTGTGTCAATCCATCTTGTCAAGGGTCTTCATCTTTTTCCCTGACGGTCTTACGTTACCAAGCATAATGTCCTTCTCCAGGGACTGGTCCCTCCTGATAACATATTCAAAGTACATGAGATGAAGTCTTGCCATCCTCATTTCCAAGGAGCATTCTGGCTGTACTTCTTCCAAGACAGATTTGTTCATTCTTCTGGCAGTCCATGGTATATTCAATATTCTTCACCAACACCGTAATTCAAAGGCGTCAATTCTACTTCGGTCTTCCCTATTCATTGTCCAACTTTCACATGCATATGAGGTGATTGAAAATACCATGGTTTGGGTCAGGTGCACCTTAGTCCTCAAAGTGACATCTTTGCTTTTCAACACTAAAGTTTTTTGCAGCAGATTTTCCCAATGCAAAATGTCATTTGACTGCTGTTTCCATGTGCATCAATTGTGGATCCAAGGAAAATGAAATCCTTGACAACTCCAGTATTTTTTCTGTTTATCATGATGTTGCTTATTGGTCCAGTTGTGAGGGTTTTAGTTTTATATTGAGGTGAAATTCATACTGAAGGCTGTAGTCTTTGATCTTCATCAGAAAGTGCTTCAAGTACTCTTCACTTTCAGCAAACAAGCTGCGTCATCTGCATATCACAGGTTGTTAATGAGTCTTCCTCCAAACCTGATGCCGCATTCTTCTTCATATAGTCCAGTTTCTTGGATTATTTGCTCCGAATACAGATTGAAAAAGTATGGTGAAATGATACAGCACTGACGCACACTTTCTGATTTTAAACCATGCAGTATCCTCTTGTGCTGTTCAAGTGACTGCCTCTTGGAAGTCAGAGTCTCTTCTGAAATCCATTTTGGTCTTTTCTTTCTTTCCTGTCTTTTTAAAGGTCTTTTGCTTTCTACATGTATGATGACCTTGATAACACCCCACAACTTGTGTGGTCATTAATGTTCAATGCATAAAATCTATTCTCGAGGTGCTCTCTAAGTACAGGTTCCTCATCAGCAAAATTAAGTGTTCTGGAATTCACATTCTTTGCAATGTTGTCCATAATTTGTTGTGATCCCCATGGTTGAATGCCTTTGCATAGTCAATAAAACACAGGTAAATATCTTTCTGGTATTCTCTGATTTTGGCCAAGATCCATCTGACATCAGCAATGTTCACGTCCTCTTCTGAATCTGGCTTGAATTTCTGGCAGTTCCGCTGTTGATGTACTGCTGCAAGTGCTTTTGAATTATCTTTAGAAAAAAATTTACCTGCATGTGATACTAATGATACTGTTCAATAATTTCCACATTTTGTTTGATCATCCAGTTGTCTGTTCAGACAAGTGGAAGACAAGTGGGAGAACTGCCAACATTGCATCTGTTTGTTGAATCATCTCAATTGTTATTTTCTCAATTCCTGGAACCTTGTTTTTAGTTGATGCCTTCAGTGCAGCTTGGACTTCTTCCTTCGACACCATCAGTTCTCAATCATATGCTACCACCTGAAATGGTTGAACTTCAGTCGACCAATTCTTTTTGAAAGAGTGACTCTGTGTATTCCTTTTCTCTTCTGTGCATCTTCTATTGACGCTTTCTGCATCGCATCGCTTACTGTTTTTCCCGTTGTTGTTGTTCTTAGGTGCCACCAATTCAGCTCCAACTCATAGCAACCCTATGCACAACAGAACAAAACATAGCCCAGTCCTACACCATCCTCACAATTGTTGCTATGCTTGAGCTCATTGTTGCAGCCACCATGCCGCTCCATCTCATAAGGTCTTCCTCTTTCTTGCTGATCCTCTACTCTACCAAGCATGATGTCTTTCTCCAGGGACTGATCCTTCCTGACAACATGTCCAAAGTATGAATCCTTCAATATTGCAACTCGTGGCTTAAATTTTTTCTTTAGTTCTTTCAGCTTGAAAAATGTCGAGTGTGTTCTTCCCTTTGGTTTTATAACTCCAGGTCCTTGCATATTTAATTATAATATTTTACTTTGTCTTCTTGAGCCGCCCTTTGAAATCTTCTGTTCAACTCTTTTACTTCATCATTTCTTTCATTTGCTTTAGCTACTCTACATTCAAGAGCAAGTTTCAGAGTCTCTTCTGGCATTCATTTGGTCTTTTCTTTCTTTTCTGTTTTTTTAAGTACCTTTTGCTTTCTTCATGTATGATGTCCTTGATGTCATCTCGTAATCAGTCGGGTCTTCATTCATTAGTGGTCAATACATTAAATCCATTCTTGAGATGGTCTCTAAATTCAGGTGGGATATAATCAAGGTCATACTTTGACTTTCACGGACTTTTTTTTAAATTTTCAAGTTCCACTTGAACTTTCATATGAGGAATTGATGGTCTGTTCTGCAGTCAACCCCTAAAATTGTTCTGTTGGTATTAAGCTTCTCTATCATCTCTTTCCACAGATGTAGTCGATTTGATTCCTATGTATTCCATCTGGGGAGGTCCACATGTATAGTCACCGTTTATGTTGTTGAAAAAAGATATTTCCAATGAATAAGTCATTGGTCTTGAAAAATTCTGTTATTGGATCTCTGGTATTGTTTCTGTTACCAAGGCCATACTTTCCAACTACTAGTCCTTCTTCTTTGTTTCCAACACTCACCTTCCAATCACCAGTAATTATCAATGCATCTTGATTGCATGTTCTATCAACTTCAGACTGCAGGAGTTTAAGAGCTGCTTATTATGTATCAGGTACTGTGCTCTGGGCTTTACATATGTCATTTAATCCTCACAGTCATCTTATTGAGGTCAACTATATTATCATGAGTTAACAGATAATGAAATCAAATTCCAAAGAATAAATACTCAAGACAGTTTAAGATTCATACTCTTTATATCCATACTTCTCCCCAGAAGTCAGTCTAGCCCCCAACTATAATACTGATTCATGTAACAACCTGTTAGGTAGAGTTCAAGATCTAGTTTATTCAGAAAGGGCCCAGATTGGCTGACTCACTAGGCACACCAACTTTGAAACTACATCTATTATTTCAGTTAACAAAAGCCTCAATAAAGAAATAAAGAGAAAACATATAAAGCTAGGAAAAAAAAAAAAATGTTGCCATTCAGTTGATTCTGACTCATTGCAACCCCATAGGACAGAGTAGAACTGCCCGATACAGTTTCCAAGGAGCACCTGGTAGATTCAAACTGCCGACCGTTTGGGTAGGAGTTGTAGCTTTTAACCACCTCACCACCAGGTCTTCCAAAGCTAGGAAAAAGGGGTATAAATTTCAAAACTCCATACTTTACATGTCTTCTTTTGGCAAATTCTAATGATCAAATTTTTGTTCAAAATTTTTGCTGTTTTCCCTCTCTTCCCCACACTCCTCCATGCAAATAGCAGCAAGATAGCAATCTAGGCAAAACTTTTTGCTGCTGTTTATACTAGTGGAAAATTGAAGCATGTTTTCCTTTTAGCCTCCTGTATCACCAAAGCCAAATTATATACATTTCACTCCTTTCAAAACTGGACACTCAGTTCACATGTAGCCTTTTCTTATCAAGGTAACTGTTGTGAGGTCCTGCCATTCTGCATTAAAGGGTTAAAGGCTACAATATTCCATTGATTAAACATGAGCAAGACATTTAAATCAATTCTTCAAATATCTTGAAATCCTCATTCCTTCATAAGAAATTGTTATTGGACCTAGAACATCATTTTTTGCTCCTTTTGCTATAAAATATGATGAAACTAACTATCAAGGCATTACAAATGTCTGCCTTTTTCTCTTCTATCTTCTTCCCTGCTGGAGTCTGTCTTCTGGAGCTTTCATTAGAAGTGTCCCAATTAAAAAGCTGTGGGTGTTTAAAAAAAAAAAAATCCCTCCCATTCAAAGGATTCTAAATAAGAGGTAAAATCGGTAAATCAGTTCCTCCCTGGCTCCTTGCCATTCACATCTTCTGGTTTTGAAATTCATTGCTTTGTGAGCATAAGGTGGTTGTTATGAGGTGTTGTCAGGCCTCTGACAGGGTTATTGTGAGTGGTAGAAGGTGGTAGTTTTTGATCAATGTCTTCAAAGTCAAAGCTAGGAAAATAATAGCTGCACATCAAAACCCAGTGCCATAATGCAGTTAACATTGGACTCTTTCAGGTGGCCCCAGGGAATAATTTAATTCTCGTGTTGAGCTTTACCATAATTAGTCATGTATAATGGTGCAGTAAGTTTTATTTGAAGACATATAACTTGAGCTTCATTATCAAATGAAGCTCAGAGAAATCATTACCAGAAGGAAAATAAAGAAAACCACCTATTTATTGCTGTTCTCCTTCTCCGCCATTTCTTTTGCATGCCTAATTGATTGCATTTCTGTTTGTGAGATATCTTTTTAATGGGCTGATATCTTTATAAGAATGCCCATGTTTCATTTTTAGGCTATTTATGCAGTTATTTCATAATATTCTGACTAATAGATAAAGTTGCTGATCTTGAGCCTTTTTCAGTTTTTTCTATAAGCTTAATACTTTTCCAATAAGTCTTAAATATTCATAATTGCTCCAAAATTAGGGTTTTTTTTTTTTTTTTGGTTTTGGGCTTTTTTAGTGTTGTTTTTAGTTTTCCCTTCTAGAATATAGAGTTGTCCGTAGTATGAAAGAAGATAAAGACATTTCTATATCCATGCAGATATCATAAAAACTAGCATATATATATACACACACACACAGATACATATATGTGTGTATGTGTGTATACATATAAAAAATACATATACACACATATATATGTAAAATACCACACACATATTATCTATGTTACATATAGATAAAGAACACGATCTATTTATGTATGTGTGTATTTCTAGGGTTCCTTAAAGAAATTATAAAGTCACAGGTAGGGAAAAAACACAATGAAAAGTCAAATAAATCCATAGTTAAGGTTTAAATATGCCATATGTCCCTCTCTATTGAGGCACAATGGGGTGCATTAAGAAACTCATTAAGTCAATGGACATAGCATCTGGACTATATCAGGGTGTCAATTCACTTCATTTCTGAAACAGAAAAATAGTGGACACATTCCATTTCTTCTCAGATTTGAACTGATCATGTTAGCATGGGGTTAGTGCAATGCTCGATTCTAGTGTGTCTTTCAGCATCTATTTTGATAAACTTCATTTAATAGCTTTTAACTATTATCTTTAGTAAAAGCAAGGATTTCCATCTCTCCTCGCTTTTTTGAATTTTTCTCATAAAAAGTTAAAAGCTCAAAGTACCTAAATATTCCATAGAGCCAGGCAGCAGATAAATTGAGCTAGATAAATGACTTGAACAGTAAAGAGAGTCTTCGTATATCTGGTTTTATTTTATGGACTTTATAATGAAAAGAATGTCATAATAACATACAGTGCTCCCACTAAAGTTCTGTATGATTTGGGCAAAGGCCTCGGTTTGCTCTTCTGTACAAGATAAAGTTTTGGATGCTCTTTTTGTATCAGTCACCTTTAAGAATATGAGGAAAGCTATGACAATCTGAACACGTTTTTGTTGTTAGGTGCCATCCAGTTGGCTCCAACTCATACTGACCCTATATACAACAGAATGAAACACTGCCCGGTCCTGCGTCATCCTCATAATTGTTATGCTTGAGCCCATTGTTGTAGCCACTGTGTCAATCCATCTCACTAAGGGTCTTCCTCTTTTTCGATGACTCTCTGTCAAGTGTGATGACCTTCTCCAGGGACTGGTCTCTCCTGAACATAAGCAAATAAAATTTTATGTAGCATTTTGGCCCCCTTTTATTCGAGAACATGAAAGGATTCCTAAAGTCCATTCCTGGTTTAAAATTCTATGATTCTATAATAATACCAATACAAATTTTCCTGATTCATAACACACATCCAAAACCGTCTAATGTCTATTATGGAATGAATGCAACACAGAATCGTGGTATTTTAGAGTACAAAATGTCCTTAGCATTGATTTGTATTCTTTGTTGCTAGATTGTGGAAACCCTGGTGGTGCAGTGGTTAAGAGCTACAGCTGCTAACCAAAAGGTCAGCAGTTCAAATCCACCAGGTGCTCCTTAGAAACCCTATGGGGCAGTTCTTCTCTGTCCTATAGGGTGGATATCAGTCAGAATCGACTCAACAGCAGTGGTTTTGGTTTTGATTTTTTGATTGCTAGATTACAATTGGAAACCCTGGTGGCATAGTGGTTTAAGTGCTATGGCTGCTAACCAAAGGGTCGGCAGTTCAAATCCACCAGGCGCTTCTTGGAAACTCTATAGGGCAGTTCTACTCTGTCCTATAGGGTCACTATGAGCTGAATTGACTCGATGGCACAGGGTTTGGTTTTTGGTTTAGATTACAATTCATAATATCTATCTTTATATTTTAACAAAAGCAATGGCCTGAAACAGAATGAGGGGGAAAAAAGCCTGAAAAAGTAACACCTCTGCCATTTTAATTGAATAGCAATTTATATTTAACAGGCTCTTCTTACATCATCTTCAAAATTATGAGTTGGGAAATGTTTAACAACCATGTGGACAAAACAAATATGTTTTACCTACTAGGTAGTTACCATGCTACAAATATTAAACTCTTCAGAGATCATTCAAGTTTCATGGCTCAATAATGAATTCATAAGCCCAAATCTGGATTCTAAAGGCAAAATTTACATTATTACGTAATTTTTTGGAATCCTAAAACACATGGAGTATGTCCCTATAACCTTTCCAAATTCCAAGATTCTGGGGAGAGACAGGGAGTGTCCCTTTTGATATTTTCTGTGTCTACGGAATTAAAAAAAAAAAAAAAAAAGTCAGAGTGGAATAAGTCTTTAGACACTAAAAACTAAAACCAAACCCGTTGCCACTGAGTCGATTTCGACACATAGTGACCCCATAGGATGGATTAGAACTGCCCCCATAGGGTTTCCAAGGAGCAGCAGGTAGATTTGAACTGCCAACATTTTGGTCACCAGCCAAGCTCTTAACTACTGTGCCACCAGGGCTCCTTAGACACTAAATACCCACAATTTATTTGAGCTTATGTATTTTTAAATATATGTCCAATTTCCTTTTAGCCAGGAAAAGTTTCTGCCCTCTTCCAAAGACCGTCTCCTCTACACTGAAATGAAAAATCTATCATGCTTCACATACCTTCACTGTTCACATGGAGAGATAGACCTTTGTTTCTATAGATTTTTGGCTATAGAAATTGCTCAGTTCTCAACAGTTATGAACATTTGAAATTTGATTTTGGGTGGAAAGCAAGAGGAAAGATACTGATGGGAAAAAAGTAGGTATTCTACCTTTGTTAACTCTTTAGTCTCTCACTCTCAATTGATTCATTGTCAACAGTCACCAACAGGCTCTAGTATCTGCTATCTTGCAAAGTCCTCCTTAGACCTTCCTAGATACCATCTCTTCTTACCTTTCTCCTTCACAGTCAAATTTCAAAAACGGTTGTCTGCATATATTCTGACTCCACTTCCTCATCTCATATTAACTCCCCAGTCATATCACATAGGTCTCTATGCCCTCTCTTCACCAACGCACATTTGCTAAAGTCACCAATGACTTCCATGCTGCCAGATTCAAGGACGCTCTTTAGTCGTCATCTTGCTTGACCTCTCAGCAGTATTCAACACAGTCGTTAGTTCTTAAACTACTATTTATTTTTTATATTGCTATTTAACTCTTCATTCCGGCTATGTCTTCTCCCTCTGCTTAGAGCAAGGTAACTGTCTTATTTTATATACATATAACTTTCTTATTTATATATTTAATCAGCAAACATTTATCAGGTATCTACTATATGCCAAACATCAGGCTGAACGATTTAGTTATAAAGGTCTCGTTTAATCCCTATAATGTTCCTATCAGATAGACATGCCTGCCGTTTAAAAATGACAAAACAGATGCAGAGAGTTGATATATAAATGCTGACTTGCCTCATGTCAAAGCTCATATTCTTTCTACTGACCTGCCTAGTAACTTAAGGTTATCATTGAAGGAGGGGTAAAAGGGCATACTTCTTTCTGATTCAGAGCCTAAGAAATTCCAGAGGTAGGAACATATTCCTGCTTCAAGTCTCTTGACTTTTGGCCACGTGATCCCAATTACCAAAAGAATCTTCTGCTCAAAAACTTTTGAGCATTCTCAGTCTCCTACCAAGTCAAGTTTACATTCTATCTAGCTGTTAGCAGTCTATAGAATCTAGCTTCATTCATTCATTCAACAAATTCTAACTACTAAGTGTACTGAACTGGATTTCACAGAGCTCACAAGATTTCAACAAAATGTGATAAATATTATGTTGTAGCATTATCAGGTCTATCTGAATCTTTTCTTTAGAATGAGAAAGTTCAATTCTAAAAAAAAAATATGTGAATAATAGGCATTAAAAATGAATATCAATCTCTTTCGGCTATTCCCATTTTATACATTTACTTAGGTAGAGTGGTTTCACTTTAACTTCTAATTTTACACTCCATTAGTTTTAAAATTATTTAGATTTTGATCTGGAGAAGTTCAAATGAAATCTGACTGCCAAGATTTCAACCTACATTTATACATATGCCTCATAATACTAGATATACCTATCAAATTTTTAAAAATATCTATTAAAAAAAAGTTGCTGTCAAGTCAATTCCGACTCATAGTGACCCTACAGGACAGACCAATCTATTAATATCATGGAAACCCTGGTGGCTCAGTGGCTAAGTGCTACAGCTGCTAACCCAAGGGTCTGCAGTTCAAATCTGCCAGGTGCTCCTTGGAAACTCTATGGGGCAGTTCTACTCTGTCCTCCTATAGGGTCGCTATGGTTTGGAATCGATGGCGATGGGTATGATATTATATCATAATTTACATTATTTTATTTTAATTGAAAACTGGTGTATGATTTCTCAAAGACTAAAGATCACAGTATCTTGCTTGTTTTGTTTCTGAGCTCTTATTAACCTCCTAAGAGTAAAACTTTCCTCAGTATACAACCTCTAAGATTCACAGTAGACTTACAGAACACAGAGAAGTATTGCTTAAAATAAAAAAAAAAAAACATACTAATTTATCCTTCAGAGAATAAAGGTAATACGTAGAGGCAGATTAGCTAGATTAATTTCGGGGTCATAAAGTGTAGAATAAAATTGATAGTTGTCTCTCAAGATGCTCAGGGTCATCAATATCATCATTTTAGAGAAATAATTTTTACCAGTTGTTTTTGGTTGCCATTGTGATTTCTCATTCTAATAACCATGACAGGATGTGGGCATAATAGTACATTTAAGCTTCTCAGAATAATCCCTTTTTCTCTCAAAGACAACCGTGACTATTTTAACAGGTGGAGAGGGAAGAATACCCAGATGAGAAACATAATTGTCTACTGGAAATAACATAAGTTAGAAAAACCAAGTTCAAGTCTGATTCTGTGATTTACCAAAAGCATAAACTTGGCAAGATTCTTAACTTCCCTTAGCCTATTTCTTTCCAGTGGAGAATATACATTGGAATTAATTGAAATAATATATGTCAAAAACCCTAGAGATGTACCTGACATATCTAGGCATTCAGAAAATATGATTAGGCTTAATTCCATAAACTATGCTGGTTATATTGTTCCTTCTGCAAAACCTTTCAACACACCGAGAGTTCTTTGCCATATTTTCCAAGATATTAAACGTCTGGTAAAACTAGAAGCATCAGCGTCACAGAAGAGCATAAGTTGTAAATAAAGAATAAGTACTTTCAGAATCTTTGAATGTTTCTGCAACATCAAGATAATTGTTTCTGATACTTTATAAAAGAATACTCAAACACTGGCCTTAATGGAATAACAGTAACTACATTTATCCTTCCTCTTGAAACAACTTTAAAAAATGGACATCCAGTGGTCATGGTCCCCAAACCTTCTGTTGGCACAGGACAGGAACCATTCCCGAAGACAACTCATCAGACATGGAAGGGAATGGACAATGGGTTAAAGAGAGATGCTGATGAAGAGTGAGCTACTTGTATCAGGTGGACACTTGAGACTGTGTTGGCATCTCCTGTCTGGAGGGGAGACGGGAGGGTAGAGAGGGTTAGAAGCTGGCAAAATGGTCATGAAAGGAGAGACTGGAAGGAGGGAGCGGGCTGACTCATTAGGCGGAGAGAGAGTGGGAATATGGAGTAAGGTGTATATAAGCTTATATGTGACAGACTGACTTGATTTGTAAACGTTCACTTAAAGCACAATAAAAATTATTTTCAAAAAATGGAAAGAAATATATATGACAAAGTTTTTAGATGCTGGACAATAGAAAAAGTAGACAAAAGACAAGAAAAAATGAAGAGAGTAGGGTGTCATTAGCACCAAGGAAATATAGTCAGCAATCTCAAAATTCAGACAAATCAAGCAAGTTAAGGACTAAAATATGTCCCATCTCTTCAGTCAAAAAAAAAGAAAAGAAGAAGAAGCGGGGCGGTGAGGGAGGCATCCTTGAAAATCAGGGATGATTTAGGCAAAACTCCACACCTACTTCTCACTCCTAGTTTCAATCCTGACTATAATTGCTACCAAATCAAGTCATTTGGGCAGGGAAAAGAAAGAGAAGGAGAGGAGAGAAGTAACCCTTTGTTGGAATGTTGTGAAACCTCACATAGCATATGGAGAGACTTAGGACCTTTTGAAACAGGCCCGTAATTTCCAACAGAAGCACAGAAGGAGCAAAACAACTCTGATTCTGTGGTCACATAATTTCACCGTGTTAGTTTTTATTTAGAGCCTGTTTTCCTGTGACTAGGAGAAACTATAAACACTTTCAAACATTTTCTCTATTTTATTTTTGAATTCTTGATGCCATGTAACAGGGGTCCTGATATATCGTATGTGCCCATTAAATGTGCTTTGAGTAAATAAATGACTATGTAAGTGAAAGAGTAAATTAAGTAGACATCATTGATATTTAAAATATTCACTACAATGCTTAACTGTGTTTCATTGCCTGTGTTTCATTTGCTGATGTATTATTTTCTTTATTTTTAATGATGTCTTAAACTCTGAATCAACAGTTTGATTTCATAAAAGATACACTAGTATTTCAGAAAAAGTGCACTACTGTTTGTTTATGAAAAACGCCCATGTCCTCTGTAATATTCCAATCACAAAAGTTAAGTTTCTCCTTTTTTCTCTAATGGAACAATGTGACACTTCATTACCTTTGTGTTTGATTATGCATATGACCCTTGCTTTGTGATGCCAGCCTTTCCCATAGACTTCAAAGTTTCTGTCTGCCCAAACCAAAATGAAAGGTTAGGACGACCTGCCAGATTTACTGAAGCTACCACTACGATTGTTCAAATGTATCTTTCAAAAACAATGACTGAAAAAAAAAAAAAGCTGTTACCATCAAGTGGATTCCAACTCATAGCAACCCTACAGGACAGAATAGAACAGCCCCATAGGGTTCCCAAGGAGCACCTGGTGGATTTGAACTGCCGATCTTTTGGTTCGCAGCCATAGCTCTTAACCACTACGCCACCAGGGTTTCCATAAACAATTATAGAGCTGCTTAAAATTAAACAGTGCTGTATTGAAATCTACAAAAGGGATTAAAAAGATCTTGAATAACTTCTTGCTTTGAATGTGTTATTGCTAGCCAGTATTATTAGTTTTGTTGCTATCATAACATTTAATAAAGGCATTGTGAATGCTAATCATCAATGCAACTATGCCACGTCCCTTAACTACTTATGTAGTTTGAAGTTTTACTGTCCCTTCTCTGTCAATATTATAATGGGTCCACTGGGTTTGAGTCCCAGCTTCAGCACTTACAGTTGGACCTTGGCCCAGTTTCCCAATCAATTTAATTCTCAATTTCCTCATCTTTAAAATGGGGATGATCAGAGTTGTTTTCTTCATTGGGTGTTTGCAGAGATGTAGTAAGATAATATAAAAACATGTAAAACATCTTGAATTTAACATATGTCAGTTACTACTATCTTTTAATACAAAATAAAATTAAGTTTCTAAATTTGGCAACTGAATTCTATTCCCTGCAAAATTGTAAGTTAGCAATCACTTCTGTTGCTTCTTCAGGACCTCCTTCTCTGAGTCAGCCTTTATTTCATCAGCTGCCAAACTATTTTTATGCCTAATGTGACAGATTTCTTCATAAATTTCCACAAAACTCTCTAGAGGCCTTTTCAGTCAGCAAGCTTTCTTTTTATTCTATTTGCTCTCATATGACTCATATCCATCAGATTCTACCAGTACCTGAAAAGTGATGATAATTCAATTTAGGAAATTAGAAATCAAGCAAGAAGAGATCTGAAAAAAAAGAAAAGATCTTGATGGAAATTGTGGAGAGTGTTTCAGACTGATATTTACAATCTATTTATTACTGCTTATTTGCCACTGATGATGATTCAAAAGACATAAATAGATCCAATTGATGGAGACCATCTATCCATTAAATTTCAAACAACAAAAAACTATTGAGGAGAGGCGGAGCCAAGATGGCGGACTAGGCAGACGCTACCTCGGATCCCTCTTCCAACAAAGACACGGAAAAACAAGTGAATCGATCACATACATAACAATCTATGAACCCTGAACAACAAACACAGATTTAGAGACGGAGAACGAACTAATACGGGGAAGCAGCGATTGTTTCCAGAGCCTGGAGCCAGCGTACCAGTCAGGTACGGCACAAGCACAGAGAGCTACTCCACCCCTCTGAACTAACCCCGGGAGGGGGACCAGCCGGTTCCACGGGCGGCGTGGGACGCAGCCGGTAGGAGAAGTCCCCGGGAGGCAGTGACTGGTCTTGGAGCAGAAAGAGCAGCGTCCGAGCTGGGGAACCGTACCGCAGGGATTTGGACTGGACGCAGGCGGCTTCATTAACATCTGAATAGCCTGAGCCAGAGGGAGAACTCTGATAGGGATCTGACTGCATTTTTTTTTAGCGGATTTTCTGGAAAAACTAGTTTCCCAGTGATGGCTCAGAGACAACAATCCATATCAAACCACTTAAAGAAGCAGACCATGACAGCTTCTCCAACCCCCCAAACAAAAGAATCAAAATCTTTCCCAAATGAAGATACAATCTTGGAATTATCAGATACAGAATATAAAAAACTAATTTACAGAATGCTTAATGATATCACAAATGAAATTAGGGTAACTGCAGAAAAAGCCAAGGAACACACTGATAAAACTGTTGAAGAACTCAAAAAGATTATTCAAGAACATACTGGAAAAATTAATAAGTTGCAAGAATCCATAGAGAGACAACATGTAGAAATCCAAAAGATTAACAATAAAATTACAGAATTAGACAATGCAATAGGAAGTCAGAGGAGCAGACTCGAGCAATTAGAATGCAGACTGGGACATCTGGAGGACCAGGGAATCAACACCAACATAGCTGAAAAAAAATCAGATAAAAGAATTAAAAAAAATGAAGAAACCCTAAGAATTATGTGGGACTCTATCAAGAAGGATAACCTGCGGGTGATTGGAGTCCCAGAACAGGGAGGGGAGACAGAAAACACAGAGAAAATAGTTGAAGAACTCCTGACACAAAACTTCCCTGACATCATGAAAGACGAAAGGATATCTATCCAAGATGCTCATCGAACCCCATTTAAGATTGATCCAAAAAGAAAAACACCAAGACATATTGTCATCAAACTCACCAAAACCAAAGATAAACAGAAAATTTTAAAAGCAGCCAGGGAGAAAAGAAAGGTTCCCTTCAAGGGAGAATCAATAAGAATAAGTTCAGACTACTCAGCAGAAACCATGGAGGCAAGAAGGGAATGGGACGACATATACAGAACACTGAAGGAGAAAAACTGCCAGCCAAGGATCATATATCCAGCAAAACTCTCTCTGAAATATGAAGGTGAAATTAAGATATTTACAGACAAACACAAGTTTAGAGAATTTGCAAAAACCAAACCAAAGCTACAAGAAATACTAAAGGATATTGTTTGGTCAGAGAACCAATAATATCAGATATCAGCACAATACAAGGTCACAAAACAGAACGTCCCGATATCAACTCAAATAGGGAAATCACAAAAACAAACAAATTAAGATTAATTTAAAAAAAAAATACACATAACAGGGAATCATGGAAGTCAATAGGTAAAAGATCACAATAATCAAAAACAGGGACTAAATACAGGAGGCATTGAACTGCCATATGGAGAGTGATACAAGGCGATATAGAACAATACAAGTTAGGTTTTTACTTCGAAAAATAGGGGTAAATAATAAGGTAACCACAAAAAGGTATAACAACTCTATAACTCAAGATAAAAACCAAGAAAAACGTAACGACTCAACTAACATAAAGTCAAGCACTATGAAAATGAGGATCTCACAATTTACTAAGAAAAACGCCTCAGCACAAAAAAGTATGTGGAAAAATGAAATTGTCAACAACACACATAAAAAGGCATCAAAATGACAGCACTAAAAACTTATTTATCTATAATTACCCTGAATGTAAATGGACTAAATGCACCAATAAAGAGACAGAGAGTCACAGACTGGATAAAGAAACACGATCCATCTATATGCTGCCTACAAGAGACACACCTTAGACTTAGAGACACAAACAAACTAAAACTCAAAGGATGGAAAAAAGTATATCAAGCAAACAATAAGCAAAAAAGAAGAGGAGTAGCAATATTAATTTCTGACAAAATAGACTTTAGACTTAAATCCACCACGAAGGATAAAGAAGGACACTATATAATGGTAAAAGGGACAATTGATCAGGAAGACATAACCATATTAAACATTTATGCACCCAATGACAGGGCTGCAAGATACATAAATCAAATTTTAACAGAATTGAAAAGCGAGATAGATACCTCCACAATTATAGTAGGAGACTTCAACACACCACTTTCGGAGAAGGACAGGACATCCAGTAAGAAGCTCAACAGAGACACGGAAGATCTGATTACAACAATCAACCAACTTGACCTCATTGACTTATACAGAACTCTCCACCCAACTGCTGCAAAATATACTTTTTTTTCTAGCGCACATGGAACATTCTCTAGAATAGACCACATATTAGGTCATAAAACAAACCTTTGCAGAATCCAAAACATCGAAATATTACAAAGCATCTTCTCAGACCACAAGGCAATAAAACTAGAGATCAATAACAGAAAAACGAAATCAAATACTTGGAAAATGAACAATACCCTCCTGAAAAAAGACTGGGTTATAGAAGACATCAAGGAGGGAATAAGGAAATTCATAGAAAGCAACGAGAATGAAAATACTTCCTATCAAAACCTCTGGGACACAGCAAAAGCAGTGCTCAGAGGCCAATTTATATCAATAAATGCACACATACAAAAAGAAGAAAGAGCCAAAAGCAGAGAACTGTTCCTACAACTTGAACAAATAGAAAGTGAGCAACAAAAGAATCCATCAGGCACCAGAAGAAAACAAATAATAAAAATTAGAGCTGAACTAAATGAATTAGAGAACAGAAAAACAATTGAAAGAATTAACAAAGCCAAAAGCTGGTTCTTTGAAAAAATTAACAAAATTGATAAACCATTGGCTAGACTGACTAAAGAAATACACGAAAGGAAACAAATAACCCAAATAAGAAATGAGAAGGACCACATCACAACAGAACCAAATGAAATTAAAAGAATCATTTCGGATTATTATGAAAAATTGTACTCTAACAAATTTGAAAACCTAGAAGAAATGGATGAATTCCTGGAAAAACACTACCTACCTAAACTAACACATTCAGAAGTAGAACAACTAAATAGACCCATAACAAAAAAAGAGATTGAAACGGTAATCAAAAAACTCCCAACAAAAAAAAGCCCTGGCCCGGACGGCTTCACTGCAGAGTTCTACCAAACTTTCAGAGAAGAGTTAACACCACTACTACTAAAGGTATTCCAAAGCATAGAAAATGACGGAATACTACCCAACTCATTCTATGAAGCCACCATCTCCCTGATACCAAAACCAGGTAAAGACATTACAAAAAAAGAAAATTATAGACCTATATCCCTCATGAACATTGATGCAAAAATCCTCAACAAAATTCTAGCCAATAGAATCCAACAACACATCAAAAAAATAATTCACCCTGATCAAGTGGGATTTATACCAGGTATGCAAGGCTGGTTTAATATCAGAAAAACCATTAATGTAATCCACCACATAAATAAAACAAAAGACAAAAACCACATGATCTTATCAATTGATGCAGAAAAGGCATTTGACAAAGTCCAACACCCATTCATGATAAAAACTCTTACCAAAATAGGAATTGAAGGAAAATTCCTCAACATAATAAAGGGCATCTATGCAAAGCCAACAGCCAATATGACTCTAAATGGAGAGAACCTGAAAGCATTTCCCTTGAGAACAGGAACCAGACAAGGATGCCCTTTATCACCGCTCTTATTCAACATCGTGTTGGAAGTCTTAGCCAGGGCAATCAGGCTAGACAAAGAAATAAAAGGTATCCGGATTGGCAAGGAAGAAGTAAAGTTATCACTATTTGCAGATGACATGATTATATACACAGAAAACCCTAAGGAATCCTCCAGAAAACTACTGAAACTAATAGAAGAGTTTGGCAGAGTCTCAGGTTATCAAATAAACATACAAAAATCACTTGGATTCCTCTACATCAACAAAAAGAACACCGAAGAGGAAATAACCAAATCAATACCATTCACAGTAGCCCCCAAGAAGATAAAATACTTAGGAATAAATCTTACCAAGGATGTAAAAGACCTATACAAAGAAAACTACAAAGCTCTACTACAAGAAATTCAAAAGGACATACTTAAGTGGAAAAACATACCCTGCTCATGGATAGGAAGACTTAACATAGTAAAAATGTCTATTCTACCAAAAGCCATCTATACATTTAACGCACTTCCGATCCAAATTCCAATGTCATATTTTAAGGGGATAGAGAAACAAATCACCAATTTCATATGGAAGGGAAAGAAGCCCCGGATAAGCAAAGCACTACTGAAAAAGAAGAAGAAAGTGGGAGGCCTCACCTTACCTGACTTCAGAACCTATTATACAGCCACAGTAGTCAAAACAGCCTGGTATTGGTACAACAACAGACACATAGACCAATGGAACAGAATTGAGAACCCAGACATAGATCCATTCACATATGAGCAGCTGATATTTGACAAAGGACCAGTGTCAATTAACTGGGGAAAAGATAGCCTTTTTAACAAATGGTGCTGGCATAACTGGATATCCATTTGCAAAAAAATGAAACAGGACCCATACCTCACACCATGCACAAAAACTAACTCCAAATGGATCAAAGACCTAAACATAAAGACTAAAACGATAAAGATCATGGAAGAAAAAATTGGGACAACCCTAGGAGCCCTAATACAAGGTATAAACAGAATACAAAACATTACCAAAAATGATGAAGAGAAACCCGACAACTGGGAGCTCCTAAAAATCAAACACCTATGCTCATCTAGAGACTTCTCCAAAAGAGTAAAAAGACCACCTACAGACTGGGAAAGAATTTTCAGCTATGACATCTCCGACCAGCGCCTGATCTCTAAAATCTACGTGATTCTGTCAAAACTCAACCACAAAAAGATAAACAACCCAATCAAGAAGTGGGCAAAGGATATGAACACACATTTCACTAAAGAAGATATTCAGGCAGCCAACAGATACATGAGAAAATGCTCTCGATCATTAGCCATTAGAGAAATGCAAATTAAAACTACGATGAGATTCCATCTCACACCAGCAAGGCTGGCATTAATCCAAAAAACACAAAATAATAAATGTTGGAGAGGCTGCGGAGAGATTGGAACTCTCATACACTGCTGGTGGGAATGTAAAATGGTACAACCACTTTGGAAATCTATCTGGAGTTATCTTAAACAGTTAGAAATAGAACTACCATACAACCCAGAAATCCCACTCCTAGGAATATACCCTAGAGATACAAGAGCCTTCATACAAACAGATATATGCACACCCATGTTTATTGCAGCTCTGTTTACAATAGCAAAAAGCTGGAAGCAACCAAGGTGTCCATCAACGGATGAATGGGTAAATAAATTGTGGTATATTCACACAATGGAATACTACGCATCGATAAAGAACAGTGACGAATCTCTGAAACATTTCATAACATGGAGGAACCTGGAAGGCATTATGCTGAGTGAAATTAGTCAGAGGCAAAAGGACAAATATTGTATAAGACCAGTATTATAAGATCTTGAGAAATAGTATAAACTGAGAAGAACACATACTTTTGTGGTTACGAGGGGGGGAGGGAGGGAGGGTGAGAGAGGGTTTTTTATTGATTAATCAGTAGATAAGAACTGCTTTAGGTGAAGGGAAAGACAACACTCAATACATGGAAGGTCAGCTCAATTGGACTGGACCAAAAGCAAAGAAGTTTCGGGGATAAAATGAATGCTTCAAAGGTCAGAGGAGCAAGTGCGGGGGTCTGGGGAACGTGGTTTGCGGGGACTTCTAAGTCAATTGGCAAAATAATTCTATTATGAAATCATTCTGCATCCCACTTTGAAATGTGGCGTCTGGGGTCTTAAATGCTAACAAGCGGCCATCTAAGATGCAGCAATTGGTCTCAACCCACCTGGAGCAAAGGAAAATGAAGAACACCAAGGCCACACGACAACTAAGAGCCCAAGAGACAGAAAGGGCCACATGAACCAGAGACCTACATCATCCTGAGACCAGAAGAACTAGTTGGTGCCCGGCCACAGTCGATGACTGCCCTGACAGGGAGCACAGCAGAGGACCCCTGAGGGAGCAGGAGATCAGTGGGATACAGACCCCAAATTCTCATAAAAAGACCAAACTTAATGGTCTGACTGAGTCTGGAGGAATCCCGGCGGCCATGCTCCCCAGACCTTCTGCTGACACAGGACAGGAACCATCCCCGAAGACAACTCATCAGACATGAAAGGGACTGGTCAGCAGGTGGGAGAGAGACGCTGATGAAGAGTGAGCTAATTATATTAGGTGGACACTTGAGATTGTGTTGGCAACTCTTGTCTGGAGCGGGGATGGGAGGATAGAGAGAGAGGGAAGCCGGCAAAATTGTCAAGAAAGGAGAGACTGAAAGAGCTGACTCAAGAGGGGGAGAGCAAGTGGGAGTAGGGAGTGAGATGTATGTAAACTTATATGTGACAAACTGATTGGATTTGTAAACGTTCACTTGAAGCTTAATAAAAGTTATTAAAAAAAAAAAAACTATTGAGGTCGGTGAGTTTTTAATAGCTATTCTTAACCTTTTTTGGTCAGAAAACTTTTTAAGACTAGAAAGTATGAAAATTCAATCCAGGGAAATGCACATAGAAGGTTTTGCATACAATTTCAATAGCTTTCAAGGACTCTCTGAAACCCATCTATGGGTCCTCTAGGTTTGCGCTGAAAGTAGATTTTAAAACCTTGATTTTGAATAAGACAATTTAACCTAAAGTCATCCTGTTACTTTCTTTTAGATTCTGAGTTTCCCTTAGTCAGGTAAGTAGTTGGCCTGGAACAGATTCCTGCACACAGGCAGATATAACCCACCCCCCATGTGCATTCACCAACTTATAAAGCATTGATTGCACACACGGGTCTATACATTAACACCTTTTCCTGTGCATCCCCCACTTAGAAGTGGCTCCCCACATGGCTCAAAACTAGTTGTAGTCAATGCCAACTCATGAAGACACCATGTGTGTCCAAGTAAAACCATGCTTCATAGGGTTTTCAACGGCTGATTATTTGGAAGTAAATTGCCAGGCCTTTCTTCTGAGGCATCAGACTCAAACCTCCAAGCTTTCAGCTAGCAGCCAAGTGCATTAATCATTTGCTCTACCAAGGGACTCCACTACATGGCTTAGATAACCCCAAATGCAAAGATCCTTTAGCTGATTCTTCAGTGGTGTTATAGTTACAGTCTGGTCCCAAAGACATTGAGTGGAGTATATTTCCAGGGGTTCTAGATATTCCTATTACGTTTTCATGAAGAGTTCTCCCCTTGGAACCACACACTCCCACACTAATAAGACATCAGTAACAATGTCAACAATATCCAACAGCACACACCAAAAAAAAAAAAAAAATTGTGAATGTACATACCTAGTTCCCAGTTCTGACAAGAACTCTTCAAAGTATGTATTATTGTCACCATTTTACAGATAAGGAAATCAGGCTTCGGAGAGACTGAATGATTTGCTCAAGACCAAACAGCCAACACGTATTTTCCACTACACCACAGACAAAGAAACAAACAAGAAATACAGTTTCTTAAGAAAATTATTCTGTGAATAGGCACCACAAAAGTTTACACGCCCTAGTCAAATACTCTTAGCCCTCACCAAAGTAATGCACATGAAAAAGTGTAAAACACGTTCTCTTTTTTTAGGCACAGTTCACTAGCACTAAATATGTTTTTATTCTCAGTCATGGTTCACTACCTCTGACAGAGTCTTTCTCTCTGCACATCTTTCAAAATCAGTAAGTTGCAACAGTGTCTTAGGCTGCCATGTAGTTATTTAAGCCATGGCTTCTCTTTCCCATCAAGTGCTCGGACACTCAGGTCTAGCGGGATTCCTTACATCATCTCCCTCATCTGTTCCTCCCCCCAACCCACAGGACCCCTTACCTCTTCACAAAATGACAGGCTGACAGACGTGGCTAAGTGTACCTTGTTTAAGCATCTGCTTTATTACTGTTGAGTGACTGCCCTATGAGTAGGCAGTTCTTTCTTTTCTTTTTTTTTCCTTATCTTTCACTCAGGAATTCAGATGGTTTGATTAGAAGAGTGAACTGCCTGCAGGATCCTGACAGATGCCTCTTTCTTTCTTTTGAGACCACCAGGACTGCTTAGGCTTCTACTCAGACAACTTTCAGTCCTGGACCGACAGTCTGTTTAGGTACCTGACTATGTCAAACATTCTTTTAGCTGAGGAATCCCAACTTCCACACCTAAGATTAGTTTTCTCCTGCGAAATAATCAGATAAAGAGCTATTTATTCTGTAAATGTTGTGAGTATGTTAAGGGTCAGTTGCTGCAATTGTATAGTGGAGTGGCTGCTGAGAAGAAAGATTTTTGGTAAGAAACTAAAAATCCAGAAAACCTAAAGACCAAAAGAGAAACAAAAAAAGAAAGAAAGCCCAAAATGCTAAATATTTAGAATAGAAAGGAGATGGAAGAGCATGACTTCCCAAAAATAACACATACATATTTTTTAAATATGTGATTTTTTAAAGCTTCTTTGTGAAAATAATTTAAAACAGATATTATGTTCAAATGTCAGGAATAATAATTTAGAATTCAGTAATACAGATTAAAATCAGCACCTACTTCAAAATTATATAAGTATTATCCTCTAGTTAGAATTTTTCAGGAAAGAAAAATATTACTCATTTCACTTCATAACAAAGGGTTACATTTCACAAAAATAAGTTATATCAGAGAATTCTAAAATAATATGTGAAGAGATTGAGGCGCAAAAGAAAAAGATCTGTGGTGGGAGGTGTACAAGGACAGGAGTAAAGATGAAGAACAAGAGGGGAACAAAAAGGAAAGTCAGCAGAGACGCTACTCATTATTTTAGGGTGCGTCCTTTATCGCCTTCCCTCAGCTAGCTACTCATCTGTCACCTTGGCTTCTTTCTCTTCTTCCACTATATTAAGCTCATGGGCTTTGCTAAAGGCTGTATTCTCCACTGGGGACACTCACCGTCTATGTCTTCCCTTATGTGTCTCCACCATATCATTCAAGGCGCAGCATAAATGTCACTCTTCAGAGAAGCCTGCCTTAACTATGTAGTCAAGAAAGAAGTGATTACAAGGGTGCAGAAGGAAACATTTTGGGGCTCTCTATCAAGATTGTGGATATGGTTAAGGTGAACATTCATATGTCAGAATTCATCAGATCGTACACTTAAAATATGTACAGTTTGTTGTATGTTGATTTTGCCTGAATAAAAAAACATTTATGCAACAAATGGATTCTACCTTACATTCTCTAAAATAATACATCATGGTGACTATTTAAAATACTGGAATTTATCAGATGACTGCATCTGAGATCTTCCAACAAGACACTGGAAGGCAAACTACAATAAATACAAAATGCAAGATATAAAGCTAAACGTTTATAGAAAGTAGGGTGAAAACACAAATAAGAAAATATTCTTAACGTCCAAGGCCTTACAAAATAAGCTCTCTAGCCTTTACAACTAAGCACCTATAAAGAGACTATTATGGCAGAAAATGAAACAAAATAATTTCATTCAAAATATCCCATATACGAAACCTGTGTCATACCTTTTAGGGTGGGACATGGAAGACAAACATATTGCAAATGCAGCCAATATTCATTTTCCTCCTCTAGAAGGTGGGGAAAATTACAACTATCTCATGAGGTTGACAGTGTTACATTCAACCATTTATGCAACATACCTGCTACAGTCTGACCAAACAGCCGATGTTCAGTAAACATTAGTTCCTTGCCCTATATGATTAAAAATTTAGAAATCATTAAGTCATATTTGTAATATTCACATGAAAATACTTGTAGTAGCAAAAGAGAAGATTGTTAATCCAGGTGCAATCTTTGCATTAAAGGAGCAAATTATGCCTAATATTTTAAATAAGTCTGTGTTTCTGGAGTTTAAAATAAATTTCATGCAAAATCTGCTTTGAAGTCAGTATTACCTCAGGTGTTTTAACTTCAGGGAGAAGAAAGGCTATTTGCAGCAGAAGAGCTGGCAAAGAATATTAACAAAGTCCTAAAATCCACTTTAGGATCCACATCTAAGGATGTCACATCAGATAGTAGAAGGAGAAAGAAAAATTTTAAAAAGGAGAAAGAAGAAAGTCACATTGCTGTAATCTTTCAAATAATCCAGAGTGATTCGACCTTGGTCTAAGGCTATACTGTTTGCAAAAAGAAGCTCATAACAAAGCTTGTTAGTAAGAAAACAAATGTCAGATCTAGATACTCAGTGAAGGAAAGAAAATATTTACTAGAAATATGAGACCGACCTTCCAGAAATTCACTGAATAAAAATATCTAAGGTATTCAGGGAACTGTAAAATTCTAAATTCAAGTTTTAAATTTCAGTATCTCAGAGAGGAAAAAAGAAACGTGTACGGTGGGGATAGAGCATGAAAATAAGTCTACTGAATATTGTCAGGATTACTTTTACAAGTAGTTCAGCACAAACATACATACACACACATGCGTACACAAGATGACGTTAATTCTGCACCATAAAATGTCGGGTGCTACTTAATTTCTGTCTAGGAATCTTAACTGTAAATATAGGTTGTATCAATCCAGTGCTAATGTTTCCCTTTAACAGATGAAGCGATTCATTACTTGTGACCCTATAAAGAAGACACATATTTTGGTTTAGAAAATCCAGACTCACATTGTGGAATGAAGAATATAATTTTACTAATACATCATTTTAAAAGAGCAACTATTACTTTAAATTAGTTACCAATTCCTCCTCACTGAGTTTTTTGAAAGGTGAAACCTCTAGTCAGGAGTCAGGTGCAGTGTTTCTTATACTGAGAAACCATCAAAATAAAAAACTTCTAGAAAGCCTATGTTGTATTATTGTTGTTAGTTGCCATCGAATCACTTTCAACTCATGGTGACCATGTGAAAAAAAGCCTATATATTACAATTTATTTTTAATTTTATTATATTTATTAAATACATACAAGGATCAAACTCATTAAAAACAAAGGCATGGAGCCAACATAATCCTATTAAAAACATGAGTCTACCTAAGTACAAGTAAAGCCCCAGCCCAAGTTTTCCCTGAGAGTTCAGAATAGATCTCTACGTGAAAATATCTCATAATAAGTGGGTTTAGTCCATTTATTTTTCTTGTAATTACCACTATTTTTAATTTTTTCTAGCATATTTTTGTATTTTTAATTTACCAAACTTCTTCTTTGATTTTTTTTCTCCTCTACTTTCCATTGCTCCGATTCTATTTTTTATTTTAATTTGTTTTGTTTTACTCTCTACTTACTTAAAACCTACGTCTTTCTCATCTTTTCCTCCCGATGTTTATGCTTAAATTTATAACATTCATACTTGATTTAGCAATATCTAACCTTAATCCTTATTTTTGTCCTCCTTCTGAGCCTTATCACATCATTTTCT
Organism: Elephas maximus indicus; assembly: GCF_024166365.1. Taxonomy (NCBI): domain Eukaryota; kingdom Metazoa; phylum Chordata; class Mammalia; order Proboscidea; family Elephantidae; genus Elephas; species Elephas maximus. The sequence goes on along the minus strand of NC_064827.1, from coordinate 32,221,542 downwards.
AGTATATATACATATATATATACGTATTTGGTTTCAGTTTTTTTAAGCCCCAGGAAATTACTCATAATTATCGTTTTTATCAATGTACCTTTTATATTTACTCACACGCTTCTTTTATCTTCTTTCTTCTGAATTCTACTTCCTGTTTCTTAAATCAGATCCTTTATTAGTTATTTCAAATTATGACATTTCCTCAAGTGTTTCAAATTATATTTTCTCAATTTCTTGGAGGTGCAAATTCTTTTGTTTATTGTGTCTACTGACTCTCCTTTATAGCAAGTTGTTTGCTTATGAGTCTTGTATCTTTTATTTAGTTAGTTGGTTATGAACCCATCATCAGTGGGATTACCTTTCCTCTGTGAGTCCTGTGCACTTTGGGGCAGGGAAATGCCCCCATTTTACATAGTTCACTTAGAAAACTCCAGAAACTTTGCTGTTCCAGGAAAGTATGCTAATTTCTCTGCCTGAAACTCCCACACACAATGGAAGTAGTGTAAATTTGAGCCCCATTTATGGATCGTGCTTGAAATTTGTATTTTATATGTACATATACAAGAAAGGAAACCCTGGTGGCGTAGTGCTTAAGTGCTACAGCTGCTAACCAAAGGGTCGGCAGTTTGAATAGTCAGGTGCTCCTTGGAAACTCTATGGGGAAGTTCTACTCTGTCCTATAGGGTCGCTATGAGTCGGAATCTACTCGACGGCACTGGGTTTGGTTTTGGTTTTGGGTATATAAAAAAAAATCAATATACTTTCCAAACATTATTCAATTTGCCTTCTAACAATCTTTACAAATCTTCATGGGTAAAGAATAACTGCAAAGAGAAATAAAACGCCTGGACTAAACAACTTCAAACTCTTTGGAAGAAGCTTTTTTGATATGTATTTTATATTGAAAACCAAACCAAACCCACTGCCATCGAAGTGATTCTGACTCATAGTGACTTTGTAGGACAGAGTAGAACTGCTCCATGGGGTTTCCAAGGCTGTATTTTTTTTTTTAATCTTTACTGAAGCAGGCTGCCACATCTTTCTCCCACAGAGCAGCTGGTGGGTTCTAACTGCCGAGCTTTCAGTTAGCAGCTGAACTTTCAGTTAGCAGCCCTGTGCCACCAGGGTTCCTTACGTGTTGAAGTAGTCCCCAACTGACCCAAACATTACATACCCAAGAAACTTGTAAAGATGCTTTGTAAAATGCCCCCGCCCCCCCAAAAATGACAAAATTAGAATATCCTAGCCTTGAGGTCCAAATACAAGGAAATCCCAAGAGCTGTAATAAACTTGTCCCCCAGATACCCAGGCAAGACTTCGTCAGGATTATATTCAGGAATAACTTCCTAACCCAAAAAAAAAAAAGATATAGCTGATTGTAAAAGATCTGGCCTTTGCTGTTGGCTGCTCCAAACCAGATATGAATTCTGTGCTTTCATAAAGAAGGAAAAAATCTTCAAAAGAGACTTTATAGGAGTGTAACTGTGACCTTTTTTCTAATATTTTATTTTTGTTTACATTTGTAGTAAAACATATTTCCAAACTTGGGTCTTTCTGGAAACCTTAATTCTATTAGCCCTTACTGGTTTATGAGAAAAATAAACACAAGGAGCCCAACTCTCATATTTGCAGAGCAAAGCCACTGTAGGGTATGTACACTGTACCTCTTTGTTTCCATAGAGCTGAGAGGTCTGAAAAGTTATCCAGCCTTCTTACCAGCTGGGAGGATTGGGAATGAGGCAAGTCTATCTAACCACAATTTGGGAACCCACTTTACAGCTGGGAAGGTCCCATAACCAAGTCTCCAGCAGCTGTGACTGCAGGCCCTGTTGAGATTGTTTCTAGATAATGCCAGGGAAGAACTCAAATACGGCTTCAGGTGCAGAGGTAATGAATGAAGCTGGCCTCCTGGGATAATGGGCTGCATGGGACTCTCTGTCATTGTAACAGTAGTACCTTAAGAATCACATTTCTTCTTCTCACATAAATATAGATTTCCTTACGTAATCTATTTCTCTCTCACTCTCTCTCTGTTACATAACAGTGAAATGATTTGGGGTTAAAAACTGATACAGCACTTATCACATCTTAATTTTCAGCACAAGGAAATGAGAAGAAGGAGGTCTTTATGTAAAATATACCTATGTATTTAAAAAAAAAAAAGTCTTTTAAAATGGAAGTTTTTCTAATGCCAGTATAATATTTTAATAAAAGAGATCTTAGTGAAAGAATTATTTGTTTCTCAATCTAAGTTTGTTCCAATCCTAATAAACCACAGCTACATAATCTAATAGTATGTGTGTGATAAATAATGAAATAAAAAAAGTGGATTTGGTCCTTTGTTTGGATCTTGCGGCTTCAGTAGATCTGATGTCTGCAGGCATTATTTTGTTAATCCAGTCCTGCATTCTTTCAGTAAGCACGTACTGAGTCTGGAACATGTGTGTGAGCTGTGCTGGCTGCTAGAGAAGAAAACATTTTCAACCTCAAGGAAGTTACAATTTAGGAGCCCACTTCACAGCTTTTAATCCTCCTGAATCATACTGTTAGAGTTTCATATTGACTTTTGCTGATGTATAATTACAAACAGAAAAATACACAAATCTTAAATGTACATCTTGATGACTTTTGACAAATATATGCATCCATGCATTCAATGGTATATAAAACACTCCCTTCACCCTACTTCCCGCTTTCCCCTTTATTGTCAATCTCTTCCCTTCTCTACCCCAAAGGCAACCAGGGTTCTAATCTCTAATCCTGTTGATTAGTTTAACCTGCTCTTGAATGTCATACAAATAAAATCATAAATAATACACTTTTGTATAAAATGACAAAATTAAAATATCATACAGAGCTCTGGTGTCACAGTGGTTAAGAGCTACGGCTACTAACTAAAAGGTCAGCAGTTTGAATCCACCTGCTGCTCCTTGGAAACCCTATGAGGCAGTTTTACTTTGTCCTATAGGGTTACTATGAATCAGAACCAACTTGATGGCGATAGGTTTGGTTGTTTTTGGTTATGCTGACTTTTTTCTCAATAGTATTTTTGAGGTTATCCGTGTTGTTTTGTGTATCAGTAGTTTATCCTTTTTTTGCAGAGCAGTATTCCATGGTATGAATTTAAAGGCTTATGTGTGTGGATAGGTACATCAGTTTCCTAGGCCTGTTGTAAAAAAGTACCACAGGCTGGGTGGCCTAAAACAACAGAAATTTATTATCTCAAAGTTCTGGAGACCAGAAGTCTGAATTTGGGATGTCAGCGGGGTCATGCTCTCTTTGATGTTTCCAGGGGAAGATCCTTCCTTGTCTCTTCCAGCTTCTGGTAGTCCCAGTCATCCAGTGGTTTGTGGCAACATAACCTCAATCTCTACCTCCATCTTCACACGGCCATCTTCCCTCTGCGTCTCTGTATCTGTGTCTTTTCCCCCTTTTTAAAAGGATGCCAGTAATTGGATAATAGCCCACCCTAATCCTGTATGACCTCATCTTAACTTGACTACATCTGCAAAGATGTACCCCAAATAAGGTCATATTCACAGGTACCTGGGTTTAGGACTTCAACATACCTTTTTTTTGGAGATAAAATTTAACACATTAAAAAAAAAAAGCAGGTTATGTTATATATATTATATGTACATTTTGTTTCAGAATTGTAATGGGGATCTTGAAAATATTTCTTATAAAGGAGGATGCAGGCACTGGGTCTGGTAGATTTAGAACCACTGGGGTAGTGGTTAATAGTATGGGCTTTACAGTAGAAGGGTTCAATGTTGCAGTTTCTTGATTCACTTGCTCTTTGAGTCACCTAACCTCTCCTGGCCTTGCTTCCTCATCTTGCAATGTGTTGTTATTCTTGTTAGGTGCCGTCGAGTCAGTTCTGGCTCACAGCAACAGAACAAAACACTGCCCAGTCCTGTGCCACCCTCATGATCATTGCTGTGCTTGAGCACCTTGTTGCAGCCACTGTTCCAATCCATCTCATTAGCGGTCTTCCTCTTTTCTGCTGACCCTCTACTTTATCAAGCATGATGTCCTTCTCCAGGGACTGGTCCCTTCTGATAACACGTCCAAAGTATGTGAGACAAACTCTTACCATCCTCTCTTCTAAGGAGTGTCCTGACTGTATTCTTCCAAGACAGATTTGTCCATTCTTTTGGCAATCTGCGGTATATTCAACATTCTTCACAAACACCACAACTCAAAGGCTTCAGTTGTTCAGTCTTCCTTATTTATTGCACAGCTTTCCCATGCCTATGAGGCAATTGAAAATGCAATGGTTTGTGTCAGGTGCACCTTAGTTCTTAAAGTAATATCTTTGCTTTTTAACACTTTAAAGAGGTCTTTTGCAGTAGATTTGCTCAATGGAACGTGTCGTTCGATTTCTTGACTGCTGCTTCCATGGGTGTTGATTGTCGATCCAAGATAAATGAAATCCTTGACAATTTCAATCTTTTCTCCGTTTATCATGATGTTGCTTATTGGTCCATTGGTGAGGATTTTTGCTTTCTTTATGTTGAAGTGCAATTCATACTGAAGGCTGTAGTCTTTGATCTTCATCAGTAAGGGCTTCAGATTCTCTTCACCCTCAGTGAGCGAGGTTAGCAGCGGAACACTGTCTGATATAGTGCTGGAAGATGAGCCCCACAACTGGTATCAAAATCCAACTGGAGGAGAGCTGCCACCTCAAAGCAGAATTGACCTTAATGACATGGATGGAGTCAAGCTTTCGGGATCTTCATTTGCTGATGTGGCACTGCTGAAAAGGAGAAGAAACAGCTGCAAATGTCCATTAATAATCAAAATGTGGAATGTACAAAGTATGAATCTAGAAAAATTGAAAATCATCAAAATGAAATGGAATGCATAAACATCGATATCCTAGGCATTAGTGAGCTGAAATGGACTGGCATTGGCCATTTTGAATCAGACAATCCTATGGTCTACTATGCTGGGAATGACAACTTGAAGAGGAATGGCATTGCATTTATTGTCAAAAAGAACATTTCAAAATCTATTCTGAAGTACAATACTGTCAGTGACAGTATAATATCCATACTCCTACAAGGAAGATAGGTTAATATGACTGTTATTCAAATTTACACACCAACCACTAAGGCCAAAGATAAAGAAATTGAAGATTTTTACCAGCTTCCGCAGTCTGCAATGATTGAACATGCAATCAGGGTGCATTGATAATTACTGGTGACTGGAATGCAAAAGTTGGAAACAAAGAAGGATTGTCAGTTGGAAAATATGGCCTTGGTGATAGAAATGATGACAGAGATCACATGATAGAATTTTGCAAGACCAATGACTTCTTCATTGCAAATACCTTTCCAACAACATAAATGGCAACTATACACACGGACCTCACCAGATGGAATACACAGAAATCAAAGTGACTACATCTGTGGAAAGATACGACGGAAATGTTCAATATCATCAGTAAGAGCAAGGCCAGGGGCCTACTGCGGAACAGACTATCAATTGCTCATGTGCAAATTCAAGTTGAAATTGAAGGAAATGAGAACAAGTCCATCAGAGCCAGAGTATAACTTTGAGTATACCCTATCTAAATTTAGAGACAATCTCAAGAATAATGAGTTGAACACTAATGACTGAAGACCAAACGAGTTGTGAAATGACATCAGGGACATCACACATGAAGAAAGCAAGAGGTCACTAAAAAGACTGGAAAGAAAGAAAAGACCATTGCAAAATATGGATTATAATAAACCCTACTTCATGGGGTTGATGCAAAGGATTAAATACCTGAAGTAATGTATATATGTCTAACACATTTAGCATTCAATTCTTTGATCATACGTTATGGTAGAAAATTGCCCATATGTATATGTATGACTCTTAAGGCCCTATTCTCTTTCTTGGTGAATCTACCTCCAATCAAATACGCCCACTGAATAGATCCTACCTAAACTGTCCAAGGGAAAAATTTAGCTCCTTTCCCAGTAAGAAGTTTGCAAAGAGCTGCCTACTTTTATCAGATGGTTACTTAATACTAGTATCACTTGCTGCCTGCTGCTCAGATTACATTTTTGGAAGGAGATGCCTCTCCTATTATGAATCCAACTGGAAGCCAAGGTAGGGCTCAGAGAACAGGAGATAAGAACAGATTCCATAAGCCTAAGGTAGAAGTGATCAATGGGATCCCTGGGACCTAGCCCCAGCTCCCCAGGCACATGACCACATAGGAATTTAGAACTAAGGCTCAACTAGCCATAGAGAGTTCCTCTGCCTGGAGTAGCCTCTAAAAGATATGTATCCATCAGTGGTCAAAATCAGGACTGACTTTCTGGTGCCAAAGCAGGAGCAAGAATATTTCTCTGTCTGTTTAAATAGATGGCCTTTACATAAATATACAGACTTGCAGAGTGTGCACAAAAACAGAAGACTTAAAGCCACCTGTTAACACCTTAGACACTGGTAGGAAACAAAGTGAAGCACTATTTGCTGAAAGGGAAATTAAAGGTTATGGGTTTTTTATCACTCTGGAAAGAATATTGCACTATCTGGTAGTGGAGAAGGGGCTGAGTTTTACCTCAAGAGCTCTGAGTTCTCAAGATCTGGGTCCTTCTCCTCAGGCCCAAAGAGAGTCAGAACTCCTATCAGATCAGAAATCCAAGAAGGCGCACCAGGAGCAACAGCACAACTACATGACCTGTGCCTTCAGGACATCCTAGAAAGAGACCATCAGGCACCATTTCCATACTGTACCTCCCAAAACCAATTTAACTCTTTTGAGAAGTAGTAGAGTAGACAGGGTCTGAGTAGTCTAATCACATTGAGATGGAGACCACTGTTTAGCGGTTGAGCTGAACAAGCAATCAAAGGTGAGCAGGGAGACAGAGGCTGAGATTCCCAGGAAAAAGTAATAGATGTATCATTTTAAAACTATATGACTAACAGCTAACTGCCCACTTAGAATGGGTGCCTAAATTCATAGAACTTGTGCATAAATTCACACAACTATACCTGCTGTCCTCGAGTCAATTCTGACTCATAGCAACACTGTAAGATAGAGTAGAGCTGCCCCATAAGGTTCCCCAAGGCTGTAATCTTCAAGGAAGCTGACTGTCACATCTTCCTCCTGCAGAGCTGCTGGTGAGTTTGAACCGCCCACCTTTCGATTAGCATCTGAGCACTTAACCACTGCACCACAGAGTTTTCCATGAAAAGCCTAAATGTGTAAACTACTTTAGAGCAGGAGTTGTCAGATTTTAGCACACACTGCAATCACCTGGCAGGCTTGTTAAAAACGCTGGTTGTTGAGCCCGACTCCCAGAGTTTTGATTCTTGGGATAAGCCAGGGAATTTGCATTTCTAAAGACTTCTCAGGTCCTGCTAGTTGGGGGAACCACACTTTAAGAACCACTGCTTAGAGCACTGTCAGTGATCAAAGTCTTGTTACAATGTGACTTTTGATTGGAAGCTTCCAGGACCTAGGAAAAGGGGACTATCTTTTGTATTCCTTATGCAATCAGGACCTCGTGGGAAACGTTAGCTTTCAGGTCTGACCATGTTCCAACCAGAAATGAAAATTACTCTACCCTTTGAGTTCTGGTGATTCTAAGCACCTTGACCTCTGGCTTCATTTGGTCCAAGAATCCCTCAACTAAAAGCAGCAAGTCACCTCCAAGGAGTCACCATGTTTTGTGCCTGTCTCTCTGCATCAAGTTATCAGTCTGGCCCTGGGACTGTATAACTTGATTTCCAATATTTCCCACCATACCAGGGAGCCCTGACCTAAGCTAAGGGCAGTCAACCTCAAGAGAGAACTTATCTATGGAAAAATTCTTAAGCTGAATTAGCAAAACACAGAAAATCAGAAGAGTTCACAGCATCAGATCCTTAAAGTGGATGAGAAGTAGTTTGCATGCTTTGTGAAATGATTTCTTTTCTTGAATTAACCAACTCAGAACATAGCATAAGGTAATAAAGACCAATTTTTGTTTCTCAAGATGATGTAAAAATATCTCCTTCTGTTTCCCAAAACTTCTCTATTTTATATAAAAAATGTTGGGCAAAACAGTGAGTCTCCTTGGGATAAATAACATGTATTCATAATTTTTGTTTTGAAGGACACAATGATCAAAGTGAAAGATGTTATTGCAGTAATCTCTGTTTCTTTTTGCAGTAAGCCTTTAGCATCTACAGCTGGAATTGCTTGAACAAATTGTACCACCCCCTGTCTATGTGAGTATTTGCATTAAAGAACAAATTACATTGGCTTTGGGACAAAATGAGACAATCAGCGATTCTTAGAACTTGCTCCATCTTTTCTGCCCTTTTTATCTTGGAAGACACTGAAGGATAATGCTTATCCTTCTTTTGTTATTACCTGGAACCTGTGTTCCACCTTTCAGAGTAGGAGCTACATTTGGCAAGATTAAAACGCACTTGATCTTTAGGCTTTGTGTTGTGCTGGCAAAAAGAAACTTCCTGTTTCCTATCAATAAAAGCCAACAAGTCTACTGAAGCAGATACATATGGGCTGAATTTCCTTTCAAAAATAAATATTGGTTTAAATCTTAAATGAGGAAGGGATGGGCCAAACGCATTATACTTGACTTCTGAGACATTTGATGAAAACAGCCAATATTTCCCTGTTCCCCTATCACACCCCCAGCTAAAAAATCAACTCATGAATAAAGAGAGATGTGTTTGACTCTTTCATAAAGAATCTGGAATATGTCACTAGCCTTTTAATGGAGAATGAACTCATTTGTGGCCAAAAGAGGCCAATGAGCACACAATAGACAGATTTAAATTTGATCCATCTCAAAAGGTCAGGACAGGGTCAGCCTGAGAAGGAGTTGTTGATTGTGACATGAAAAAAAAAAAAAAAAATGTTTCAAGTCCCTAGCCTTGTAATTAGGAGTCCCTCAATGGTGCCAATGGCTAAGTACTTAACTACTAGCTAAAAGGATGACACTTCAAATTCACCAAGAGGCGCCTCAGAAGACAGGCCTGGCGATCTGCTTCTAAAAGGTCACACACAGCCTTGAAAACCCTACAGAACAGTTCTACTCTGTATACGTGCGGTTGCCATGAGTCATAATCAACTCAGTGGCAACTAAGAACAACAGTCTTGTAACTGAAGGGACTTTACACTATTCGGGCAAACTTTACAATGAATTTTAAAATAAGGATATTTTACATTTTAGGATGCTCAGTCAAGCATATTATCTATTGCAACGAATCTGATAATTTATTAAATGGAGTTTCCTGAGGCATATTTACATGGTTTCCTATATAGGAGTAAGAACAGATGGATGATTCCATGGGTAGCAGGTACCCAACGAGTTTTTTAATGTTCTTTGAGCACTATAACCCTTTCTGGAAATAACATTTTGCATGAAACACAAATATATAAAAGATAAAAGTAGAGCTATTCCAACCGAACAGCTTTTGCTGTCATCCTCAGATTTCTTGCAGAGCCCAAGATTCAATGTGGCACAGAGGATAAAAACCACTGTTGAAAATCAATATTACAGCACTGCATCTTGGTAATAAATCCACATCCAGTCCATTGTACAAGTAAACACCACCCAGGAAACAGAAAATCCCTGCGCCACTGTATCAGCCTACGCTGTGTTCTGTAGCATTGACTTCTTTACATTAAGTCAAAAAATTACATTTTTTATTTGGAAGTTGTACTTTTTTTTTTTTTTCATTCTCAGCACACTCCCATAGGTTGATGTTGTACTGCAGATGTTTAGGAAAAACATTTAAGGCCTGAAAGAATAATTAATTAGGCAGAATTATTTTTGTTTTTGAAAATTCATACCACAATTTTCTACTTTAAATTTTCTACCCGCAGTCCATACTAACCATTCACTCCACTCCCTCAGCACAATTCACGTAGACACACATACAAAACTCCCTTTTATCTTCCTGTCCTCCTGTCCCAGCCCATTTACCTTTCCTTGCTGAAAAGCAATGTAAGATTCAGAATTGGAAGAACTATATTCAGGCCCTGACCCTGCTACTGACTTGGCAGGTGACCTGGACCAAGGCACTTTGTTGGAAAGAACAAGAAAAACGATGTCTGCATACTGTTCTTATGAATAGAAAGTGCTATACACATATACATGTTACTATTACTACTAACTCCTTGAGTGAGAAACTGTACTTGTGATGGAGTCATGGTATATTAACTGCATCTCTGGCCATTTGAGCCACTGGTAAAGAAAGAATCATGCAGTTACAACTGGAGAATTTGTACTGGCAAGGAAGCTGAGGCATGGAGATGTTAAGTATTTACTAAGATCACCCAGCTGGAATTGTTGTTGTTAGCTGCTATTAAGTGGACTCTGACTTGTACCTTATGTACAACAGAACAAAATGGTGCCCAGTCCTGCACCACCCTCACAACCATTAGCATGTTTGAATCCATCATTTTCAGCTATTGTACCAAGCCACATTACCAAGGGTTCTGCACACACTCTTTGGCCTTCTACTTCACCAAACATGATGTCCTCCTCCAGCAATTAATCCTTCCTGATAACATGCCCAAAGCAATCCAGTCAGACAATGTCCTGTTCTGATCTAGCTGGTTTTCATTGGCTAATTTTCAGAAATAGCTTACTAGGCCTTTCTTTCTAGTCTGTCTTAGTCTAGAAGCTTCATTGAAACCTATCCACCATCAGTGACCCTGCTGGTACTTGAAATACCAGTGGCATAGCTTCCTGCATCATAGCAACACACAAGCCACCATAGTACGACAAACTGACAGAGGGGTGGTAGCAGGTAGAATTAGAACTTATTTATCTTCCTCTATACCCAGATATTTTACTAAACTCTCTCAGGTAATTCTGGTTTCATGGAGGGAGAACAAAAGGTAGATGAGAAAGAAACAACTTTGTAGTATATGAAGGAGGATGCATGTAGAAGGATAATAGCGCATAGCCAACAACACAGGGTTATATGGGCTATAGAGGCTGAAGAACACCTTGTACTCATGCCCTAATGAAGATGAAGGAGATTTGAGCTGGACTGTAGTGGAGTGAGGAGGGATGTTAACTTTTAGAAAGTGTCTTAGTTATCTAGTGCTGCTATAACAGAAAAACCACAAATGGGTAGCTTTAACAAACAGAAATTTATTTTCTCATAGTTTAGGAGGCTAGAAGTCTGAATTCAGGGTTCTGGCTCTCGGGGAAGGATTTCGCTGCTGGCTCTGGAGGAAGGTCCTTGTCTCCTCAGCTTATTTCAAGGTTTCTTGGAGACCTCCATGTGGCTTAGCATCAATCTTCCCCCATCCCTGTTTCTCTCACTTGCTTGTATAATCTCTTTTATATCACAAAAGAAACTGACTCAAAATACACCCTATGTTAATCCTGTCTCATTAACATAAGAAAGACAACCCATTCCAAAATGGAATTATAACCACAGGAATAGAGGCTAAGATTTACAACATACATTGGGAGGGGGGAGCACAATTCAATCCATAACAGAATACAGAATGTCAAGGTTTAATGAAGCAGAGGGAATGGAAAAGCTGTGATCTCGGTGATGTGTGATTGTGTAGTCTGGAACAGTGGCATATCTATGGAAAATACCGCCTATGACAATTCTTTTTAAATTGCTGAACGATATCTCACAAATGGCGATGGAAACTGTGATGGCCAATAGAAACTGCTCATTGGTACTCCCCACCCCCAGCCCCCCAAATGGCACCCAGGGCACTTGCCATACCTGCCATACCTTGATACACCTCTGGCTGGAGGAAATCACCTTGGTAAAGAGAAATAATTGAATCTATCCAAGAATATCAAGAGTGAGTTTGATATATTGAATTCACATATCACATACTAACCCTAGGCATCAAGCAGTCAGACAAAGTTGCCAATTTTCCCTCCCCTGTCTGGATGAAATGAGTCCACTAACCCTCCGAATCAGAAGATTTTATTCACACAATATCTGAGACTCTTCAGGTATGAACTATCCTAAAGCAGACAGGCGAATTAAACAGACCCTTTTTGACTCAATGGCACTGGGTTTTTTTTTTTAATTCTCAACTGGGTCCTTTAGGACCGTTGAGATTTAACAAACTTTGTTTGTATGCCCTCCCATCCTGGAACCCTGGGCATGTCACTTAATCTGTTGGAGGCTCCATTTTCTCATCTTCTGGTTGGGATGATAATAATAGGCCTTTGTGGAGCTTTTACAAGCATTTGATAAGATTACACAGCCAAGTAGAATGCCTGGTATATAACAAATGCTTCAGAAATTCTAGGTCATTTTCAAGCTGAATTAAAAAAAATAGTACCAGAGAGGAGGGGAAAATATTTAGCTCAGGTTCTCTATTAAGCCAAAACATTCCAAATTGTGTTTCAGGTTATTATAAGGGAATTGAGAAGAATGGCAAAATGTTACTATAATTTATTGTCTATAATATAATGGATACTGCATTAAGCACTCTGAATATCGTCCTCCTTTAATCCTCACCACAGTTTTGCAAGGTTGGTATTATTATTGCTATTTGAAGTGTGGAAACTGTGGCTCAGGAAGGCTAAGTAACACTAGCTTTCCAGGAGTAAAGCAGGAACCCTGAAGCAGGTATGAGTAAAGAAAGCCGCTTCAGTATTTTCTTTACCTCATGTTATATGTCCGAGTGTACCTAACAACACATGCTGTCGTATAGAAAACTTTTTTTTTGATAGAACAGGATATTGAAGTCTCAATTTTACCTTTACGCAAAGATTCAGAGTCTTCGTTCAAAAACCAGTTTCAACTGTTGTGTCTGTGTTGAGAGCTGCTTGCATCTGGCTGTGACAAGAGAACCTTGCAGTTGAATGGCAGCTTCATCAGTTTTCTCTCTTGGATTGATGTGGGATCATTATGGGACAATCAATGCCAAAGATTTTTGTCAATTTTCCACTGCTTTGGCTTAAATAAACACTTAATGTAAACCAGAGGCACTCACTCATACAGACGCACTGTTGCACAGACACGCAACCACACAAAGACACACTTTGTCATGGTTCACTTGGAAAAATCCAAATGAAAAAGGAGGAGGTAGATGAATACTAAAGCAAAAGAGAAAAGGGAACTAATTTAGGGATAATGAGTGCAAGACTGCCTCAGTGAAGAAGAACAACTGTGTGTCATTAGATGGCAAGCTTCGCCTTTGGGCAAGATTACACTTCGAAGTCCTGCTCCAATTACCTGTTTTTTTCAGAGGGAGAGTATAAAGGCAGGGAGGGAAATACGCATTCTCCCTAAACTGCAGTAATGTCCAGAGAGAATTAACTGTTGCTTTCACAAAGAGACTCTTTGCAATTGCAGTTGTGAAAGGTGAGAATCCATCACACTCACATGAAACTAGGCATTCAGGCATCAGAGGGAATCCCACTCCTTCCAATGGTCAAAAGAAGGACTGAGGAGCAATGAAAGTGTCCCCCATATTTGCATCTTGCTTCAATCATCTGGGAATCTCAGACACGTCTGAATAAAGCAGCAAGCCTCCATCTGAGGTGACCTGCTCACAGCATGGGTCAGTTCATGAGAACGAGGCTCTTTTGCAACCAAGGCTAATGACAGGGCAGGAAAGCCTGCTGATGAGAAAGCCCTGAGCCTTGGACAATGCACACAAAAGCCTGGTTAAGGGGTACTTCCAAAGTCATCCCTTTCTTGCCCCACCAGTGAACACTGTGCATAAAGGTAGGGGTGGGGTGGAAGGATAAAGATGATCAAGGAAAGGAACCATAGTAAGAGGTTTATCTCTGAATGACTCCAAACTTCCCCCTTCACAGATATCAACTCTATTACAACTGATTGCCTTATCTAATCCCAACCCAATTTGGGGGTAATTGTTGGCTTTTACAAAGGTAAGCAGGAGATATTCTTTTCACAGTTGCCTGCTTTTCTCAAGTGTCCAGCTTCCCCAAATCCCCTTTAATAAGGATTACTCGCATGTAAGTCAGCTTCCTTTTTTGATGGCATAACAACAGCGTTCCTTGTAATCTGGCCAAGTACAGGCTTTTTAAAAACCATGTAGCTAACAGGTGTGTACTTCCTGCCCGCAGGTGAAATTGGCAGCTGCTGCTTAGATTCCAAAATACAATGTGTGTAAGCATTGCCTCCAGGGAGGGTCAGGACTCTTCCTTTCCCTCACCCTAATGGCTCAGAGGTCCTCAGCATGCTCCTCCTTAGCATCAATAAAGAGGCAAAGCAGAATCATCTGAGAAAGACTTCCTCACGTGAATGTATTTGTCAGCCTCAGATAACTACATAAAATTTAACCAGACATTATTTTAGTAGCAAATTCTTATAAGTTTAAAAAGCTGGGGGCGGGGAGGGAATATGACTCCTCTTCCTAGTCATTCCATGATTATGAGATAGAAATTTCAAAGTATAGTTTAGACCAGTGCACTTCAAACTCTGATGTCTGTCAGAATCTTCTGGAGGACTTGGTAAAAATACAGAGGCTTAGGAGACTCCCTAACAGGCCTCTGATTCTTTATTAGCTTGTCAGGTGATTTCGTTACAGACCAAAGTTTGAGAAGCTCTGACTTAAACAACCTTTAAGTACTTAGACTAAACCCACCGGCGTCAAGTCAATTCCAACTCATAGCAACCCTATAAGGCAGAGTAGATCTGCCCCATGGGATTTCCAAGGCTGTAAATCTTTACGGGAACAGACTGCCACATCCTTCTCTCGTGGAGTGGCTGGTGGGTTCGAACCCTTGGCCTTTTGCTTAGCAGCTGAGTGCTTAGCACTGCACTACCAGGGCTCCTTAATGCTTAGACTGACACCCAAATCTCTTAATGGCATAGCCCCTTAGACAGCCTGTCCTCATTTGTCTTATTTAGAGCAGGACCTCCCAAATGTTAAATCAGGCCCCCCTTTGTTTCACAATGCCACAGACCACTCAGAAGAAGGGGAAACAGACCAAAATGGAGCCAAGATAGTAAGGTCCTCGAATTTATTGTGTACATGTCACTGATGTCCCTAGATCTCTATCTCCAGTCCTGGCCTTTCTCCCTCTGGACACCAGGTCCAACTCCACCTGGATGTATGAGAGACACCTGAAAAACGACAAGCCAAAAACCAAGCCTCTCACCTCTTCCCTCCAAAACATGTTCTTCCACCTGTATATACACTATTTTGAGGTATGAAAGAGGAATGAATCATTATCCTTACATAAGATTTTAATCTTAAAAACAGCAACCTAAGAGCTCCAGCAAATCAATGTAAAATGTCCAGTAGCATACTGATTTGGAAAGAACCCATGTCTACAGCCAGCTAGAACCAGGTCATAATGTCAAACCATTTACTCACTAGGTAGGAATTTGGGGCAATTTGTGTAAACTCTCTGGGCCTCCTTTTACTTCACACTAAAATTGGAACAATAAGACTTAGACCAATTAGCTCATTAAGTGAGTTCCTGGTTGATGCAAGTTTAACACACTCAGCAACTAACCAAAAGGTTGGAGGTTTAAATCCACCAAGAGGTAACTTAGAAGAAAGGCCTGGTGATCTACTGCTGAAAAATCAGCCATCAAAAATGCTACGGAACACGGTTCTACTCTGACACGCTTGGGGTCGCCATGGGTTGGAGTCAGCTCCACGGCAACTGATTTGGTGATTAATTATTGAGGTAATTCCTATAAGGTACATAAATGCTCATAGTCCCTGTTGCCTTTGAGTCGGTTCTGACTGGTAGCGACCCTATAGGACAGAGTAGAATTACCTCGTAGGGTTTCCAAGGAGCAGCTGGTGGATTCAAACTGCCAACATTTTGGTTAGCAGCCCAGCTCTTAACCATTGTGCCACCAGGCTCCATAAAGGCACATTGTAGACTCAAAACAAATATTAAATTTCTTCCCTAAATAGAAAAAAATCTGAGGTTGAGAGAAGTGGACTAATTACTAAATTCTTAATTCTAGCAAGATAAAGTTATGACCTGGGACATACAGGTAAAGGAATCAGCAAACCCAAATCTCTACATCCTGGTAAAGGAGGGGGAAATGGCATGTAGATAGTGTTTTATTATTGGAGAAAAGGAATGTTGTCTCCTTACATTCCAGGCCACATCTAAAGAGAATATAAAAGAGATTGGAATCCTATTCCTTAACTACCAATTTGAGTGACAAAGTAGCAATGGAAGTACTCTGCTCTATCCTATTGCAGTAAATAAACCAATGCAAAAGTAGCAGGCCATGTTTCATTCATCCTAAAATATAGGATTCTTTTATTAGAAACCAAAAAGAACTAGAAAAAGATTGTTGGGATATAATAATTAACACATTTTCATCCTAGATGTATTATTCTATAATCACTAACAACATTCCTATATAATTGCTATAAACGTACTGCTTATTTTTAAAATTTCTAAAACTTTTTCTTAATACCAGCATCTTTCCTCCCAGACTATTAAACATTCAACTTAAATACTCTCAGTGAGAGGAAAAAAAAAAAACTTGCTAGGAATATACAGTACTACATTTTACAGCTCAAAAATTTTTAAAAAAAAGGCAGTGTTAACAACTATCGTAACCCCCTAAAA
Organism: Elephas maximus indicus; assembly: GCF_024166365.1. Lineage (NCBI taxonomy): Eukaryota > Metazoa > Chordata > Mammalia > Proboscidea > Elephantidae > Elephas > Elephas maximus. The sequence goes on along the minus strand of NC_064827.1, from coordinate 32,205,016 downwards.
CAAAGAAATCTCTGCACAATGTTCTTGGTCTTCGCAAAAGCAAAATGATGGCTGTATACCTGCAAGACAAACTGAGATGATTAACTGAATACCCATGGAGATTTAGATCACCTGCCATAAAATGGGAACCCCTGGTGTGTAGTAGTAAAAGCTCTGGCTGCTAACCAAAACGTCGGCAGTTCAAATCCACCAGGGACTCCCTAGAAAACCTATGGGGCAGCTCTACTCTAGGGTTGCTATGAGTCAGAATTGACTTGATAGCAACAGGTTTGGTTTTTGGTTTTTTGGGTCATAAAATATATGTGGATCTAAAAATCCTTCTGTAAACATAGTAATCAATTTTACATATATTTTTAAAAGTTGAGTCTGTTCTGTCTGGGGCCTAAGTCATTCATTGGTAGTTGGATGGTATGATCATTAAGGTTGTGTGCCAACTTGGCTAAGCCATGATTCTCAGCGGTTTGGCAATTATGATGTAGTTTGGCAGTAGTATATAGATATAATCATTTTCATGATAAGATCTGATATAATGTGATCACCTCCATGATGGGATCTGCTGTGAGTAGCCAATCAGTTGAAAGAAAGTTTCCTTGGGGGCGTGGCCTGCATCCAATATAGGTGGACTTTCTGGAAGGGCTCACCGGCTTTTTCTCGCTCTGGCTCCAGCAGCCGGCTCCTGTTCATCTGACTTCTAGTTCTTGCGACTTCAGCTAGCAGCTTACCTGCCAGTCTTGGAATTCGTCAAACTCCATAGTCTGTGAGCTAGCAGCCTACCAATTTATCTGCTGATCTTGGGATTTGTCGGCCTCCACAGACTGTAAGCCAGAGGCCTGTTGTCTGAACTGCTAATCACAGGTCTACCAGCCCCTGCAGCTATGTGACTCAGGAGAAGCCTCTACAACCAGGTGAGCCATTTCCTTGATATAAATTTCTCTCTCTCTATATATATATGTATATATATATATATACATATATATACACATATATACATGTATATATATATATATATATACATGTATATATGTATAGAGAGAGAGAGAGAGAGGCAGTTAAGAAATCATATTCAGGTCTTTTAAACACCTAAAGGTATTATGATGAACCAGGCTAGCTAGCTAGTCCTTAAAAGGAAAGAAAAGAAGCATCTCTCAAATGACAACCATGTGCCATATGCTTTTATTTACTTATCTCTCAAGGAGCCATGGTGGTGCAATGGTTAACTTGGCTGCTAGCCAAAAGGTTGGTAGTTGGAACCCACCCAGCAGCTCCGCAGGAGAAAGACCTGGCAATCTGTTTCCATAAAGATTACAGCCAAGAAAAACCTATGCGGCAGTTCTACTCTGTTACATGGGGTCTCAATGAGTTGGAGTCAACTAGATGGCACCCAACAACAACAGCAATTGTCTTTGCAACACCCCTGCTATGATAATGTTATTAACCCCAGCTTGACAGGTGGAGAAGTTGAATCTCAGCTAGGGCAAGCAGCTTGCTCAAGGTTGCACAGAGAGTTTGTAGCAGACCTGTAACTCAAATTTTCCTGACCCCAGAAACCATACCATTTCTATTACATGACTCTAACACATTAGATTTTTTTTTAATTCTCTCTTTTTCACATTTAGCCTTGTTCTGTCTTCTTTCCTCTATTTATCTACTCTGAACTTTCCCACCCAACCACTGCTTCCATTCAACTTATCATTAACAAAAGCATGACATGCAATTTCCACATAAATATATGCCAAACAATTTAATTAATAGTACTTTATGTTATTAAAATTTGTCCATGTTAGAAGATGCTTTCACACTTACTACCATGTTTGACTTCACTATAGGGAGAAAAGGCTAAGGATGCAAAGTGTCCCTCCCAGAATAACAGAAGAAGTAAGTAGTAAGAAGGGAACAGAATCAATATGCTGACATCTTACAAACATGGCTTCTTCCCAACAACCTTGCAAGTGGTAATTATGACATCTATTTCAATGATGAAAAGTGCGAGGATCAGAGTGACTTAAGTGATTGGCAGAGTAAGAATTTGAATGCTTGTTTGTCTTTCTTCTGTAACTTTCTCCTCCTTTTATTGTCATAGAACCTTGCATCTAAGTCACATTTAGCCCAAAAGAGAAATACAAGAGGAAACGCACAGTATCTTGAATGGAAAATCTTTTAGACTTTCAAGACTAATCTCAAAAGGTAACTCCTCTCAAGACTTCTCTGATCCTCTCTTTTCACCCCTGCTGTCTCAGCTATTGTGTGCCAGACACGTGCTACATGCTTCAGAATCTGCAAAAATAGGTATCATGTGGTCCCTGCCCTCAAGGAGCTTACAACCTATGAAGATGGGAAAAGATACTGGTAAAGTGATTCTAATATCTCTGAAAATACATCTAAATAAATTCTGGGTAAATTAAAATGTTAAATACAAAGCTGAAAATATAATCTAGAAAAAATATAAGTAACTAAATGAAGGAGCCCTGGTGGAGCAACGGTTAAGTGCTAGATTGCTAACTGAAAGGATGACAGAACCCACCCAGTGGCACCTCAGAAGAAGGACTTAACAACCAGCTCCTGTAAAGATTACAGCCTAGAAAACCCTATGGGGAAGTTCTACTCTGTCACATGGGGTTGTCATGAGTCAAAACTGACTCAACATCCCACAACAACAACACCAATTGTTGAATTTGTGGGATTTTATAAGCATAAAACAAAGAAAAAACAGAGGAAAAAAAGGACAGTAGATATGATTAACTTTTCTTGTTACATGTCATTTATGTTCTTTGAGGAAATCCCTCTCTGCTGGAGTGTTCTTTTCCCTGCTGATTTGTAGAAAATCAAGATATTTTAAGGATAACCATACTTTGTATGCCATATAGCTTGGAAATATTTTTTCTTAGATGATCATTTGCTTTTGAATCTTGGTAATGGGTTTTGTGATTTGGCTTTGAATGTCTATGTTTTGTTTAATCTTTTAATTCTTTCACCATGCTCATTCAATTTGTATGCTGAATGAATAATCTGAGAAGCTGAACTACATGAATAACACAGCATCAGGATTGGAAGAAGACTCATTAACCTGCAGTATGCAGGTGATACAACCTTGCTTGCTGAGAGTGAAAAGGACTTGAAGCACTTACTAATAAAGATCAAAGACCACAGCCTTCAGTATGGATGGCACTGCAATATAAAGAAAACAAAAATCCTCACAACTAGACAAATAAGCAACATCATGATAAATGAAGAAAATACTGAAGTTATCGAGGATTTCATTTCACTTGGATCCACAACCAACACCCACAAATGCAGCAGTCAAGAAATCAAATGACATATTGCATTGGGCAAACTGCTGCAAAAACTCCTTTTAAGTGTTCAAAAGCAAAGATATTACTTTGAAGACTGGTGCACCGGACCCAAGCCATGCTATTTTCAATCACCTTATATGCATGTGAAAGCTGGACAATGAATAAGGAAGATCAAAGAAGAATTGATGCCTTTGAATTATGGCATTGGTGAACAGCAATGAATATACCATGGACTGCCAGAAGAAAAATCAAATCTGTCTTTGAAGAAGTACAACCAGAATGTTCCTTAGAAGCAAGGATGGCAAGACCTCATCTCACATATTTTGGACAAGTTATCAGGAAGGACTGGTCCTTGGAGAAGGACATCCTGCTTGGTAAAGTAGAGGGTCAGTGAAAAAGAGAAAGACCCTCAACGAGATGGATTGACACAGTGACTGCAACAATGGACTCAAACATAACAACGATTTTGAGGATGGCGCAGGACCAGGCAGTGTTTCGTCTATTCTACATAGGGTCACTTTGAGCTGGAACCAACTCGATGGCACCTAACAACAACAATCTTTTATATTATTCTTTCTATCTTTCTTTTTATTTAGAAAGATCTTAGTAATCTTGATATTAGGTCATCATTTACCAATATTTTTCAAGGATTTTTAAGAATTTTTTTTTACATTTAACATTCTAATAAATCTGAAAGTTATTTTTGATATTCATTGAAGGAATCTAATTTAATTCTTTTAAGTAATTATTTACAACTCTTGTATGAAGTATAGTTTCCTCATTGATTATTTGCCATCAGTATCATGTATTCAATTCTTATACATAGTAAAGTTTCTTAGCTTTCTAGCCTGTTCCACTAATGATATCTTTCTCCTCCTCCTCCTCTTCCTCCTTCCTCTTCTCTTTCTCCTGTCCTCCTCCTCTTCCTCCTTCCTCTTCTCTTTCTCCTGTCCTCCTCCTCCTCCTCTTCCTCCTCTTTCTCCTCCCCTACTTCCTCCTCCTTTCTTCCTTCCTCTTTTTCTTCTTCTTCCTTTTAATTACCTCAGACAATTGAAAGTTTTTGAACTGTGGAGTGATACAATTGTTCCTGACCTTTAGAATGATTCTTTAAGGGGCAGTGTGTAGCTTGCATTGTTGCCAGGAGAGACAGAGAAACTAAGAGCAGCCTGGTTTAGGGTAGAGGCAATGAAACGGAAAAGGAGGGAAACAGATGTGAGGCACTACGAAAAGAAAATGCTTTATGAAGAAATGATCTCTAAAGGCAGTACATAAGAGAAAAGGGTCAGTCAAATACCCCCAAAGACTTCAAATGCATTTGACCAGGATGGTAGTAGTATTAATAAGAAATAAGGATGTTCAGAAGAAAAAAAGCAGGTAAGAGGAAAATAGAGATTATTAGATTTAGAAGGGAATAACAACCGACCCCACTTTACAATCCTAAATGAATAAGTCATAATCTTAGCCTATGACTTTGAGAATGGTGCCATGTCAACAGGTAAAGTAGCATTTAAGGTGCAAAAGAAAAGCTTGTTACTTCTAATGACCTAACTAAAAAACAACCATTAAATTAATAGGAATCTTCTCACACCCTGAGAAGATTCCAGTGTCATTTCACTCCCTGCCAAAAAAAAAATGGAAAAACATATAAAGAAATTCACATTATAGATCATGACATTACAAATTTTGATGTTAGTTTTAGCTTCCTCCTATGAAATACAAAATGGTATTAAAAAAATGTAGCATCTTGTTTAGGATATCACCGAGCCTTTGGAAGCTAGTTGCTTCTCTTATTTCATGCACAATGATAAGCTACAGTCTCTACACAAATTATTTCTCTCTGAAACAATTGTTGAATCCTCTAGGACTATCAGGACTCTGTATAGGTAAGGGGCATCTAGACCAGTTTTTAGGCTTCCACGGGCTTCATTTCCATCAGCGCTTCTACTTCTGGGCTCTCTTACATGCCGCTGAATTCGGCACTCCTCAGTGAGTTCTCTTCTTCATGGAGCAGCTGCAAAGCAAGAGGCAGGATAAAGTAGGATCAGTGGGCAACGGGGAAGGATAAAGGCATGGCTAACTGAGGCTTTGGATGAAACTGTTATCTCCATTCAGTGAACCAGATGTTAACATTCCATGCCCATTCAAGGAGAGTTGTTTGATTGATTTGACAAAGGTTTTGAGGAATGTAATTTATTAGTATGAGGGCTTTGTCATGGTTCAGTAACAGCTAAGCACTCTTTATTGTGTAGTTCTGGGAATACCTATGGAAGAGTTGTCCCTGATTTATTACAGTAACATTGTTTGGCATTTCTAAAAAAAATTCTTCATTTACATGGGCTCATGGATAAAAGTATGAGTTTTTTTTTTTTTTTTCTTTTATTTATCTCCATTCTCTGGTATTAGCAAATTTCTCTCTTAAGGCCTCCTTTCTCTTCTTTTTCCTTGCCTACAATCTTCATTGATCCTCATCTTTTTTTTTTTTTTTTTTCTCATTGGTTTTCCCTTCAACTTTCTTCTTGAGTCCTCATCTTCCATAAAGGAAAAAAATATACAAAAAAGTAGAGCCAGGAGGGCTGGGTGCTGGTGCTAGCTCTACCTCTAATTAACTGTGTAACCTTGAACCAATGCCTTCCCTTTTCTGGGGGTGTTAATTGAGGTCTTTTCCATCTCTAAACCTCTATTATTCTGATTCAGACAATAGTAAAAGACATTATCCAATCAACAAACATACCCTAATTTTTCTTCACATGCTGTGAATCAACAATTGAATGAAAGCGGCGTTCTTCAATACAGTAATCGCTTGCCACATGTGGCTACTTAAATTTCCAAAATTAAATCAGGCACAGTGGGTAAAGTGCTTGGCTGCTAACCAACAGGTCAGTGGTTTGAACCCACTGGCCGCTCCACCAGAGAAAGATGTGTCAGCCTGCTTCTGTAAAGATTTATAGCCTTGGAAAGTCTATGGGGCAGTTCTACTCTGTCCTATAGGGTCGCTATGAGTAGGAATCCACTCGAAAGCAGTGGGTTTGGGTTTTTTGTTTGTTTGTTGTTGGGGGGATGGTTAAAATTAAATCATTTAAAAAATTCAGTTCCTCAGGTACACTAACCACATTTTAAGTGTTCAGTAGACAAATGTGGCTGGTAGTTACCATACTGGACTGTGTAGACATTATACTACAGGCAGTGTAGATACTACCATATCAGACAGAAGGTTCCTTTGGACAACACTGAGTTAGAAAACCTATTGTTGTTCTTATCCCATTAAATTGATTCTGACTCATGGCTAGTCCATGTGTTAGCACGTATGAAACACCATGTAAAATATAAAGACAGATTACGACTTTTGTCTTCAAGACGCTTACAATTGGGAGAAACAATACAGACATAATTACAAAGTTAAATAACACTGTTCAAGGCTGCATTGAAGAGGATGTCAGAGGTAGGATATGATCCAATGCCTTATCACACCTCCCTCAGTCTCAGTTCCCAGACCTATAAAATGATTAGAATGTACTAGAAGATCTCTACATTCCCTTCTAGTTTTTACTGACTGCGATCCTTTGTGTCTACTGAATTTATATGTTTGGATGATGTTCTTTAGTCTAAGTAGTCATTAAGGAAGAGGTAGGATATAAGCTGGGCCTTGAAAGATATATGAAATACATAAACTGAGCCTTAAAATAAGCAGAGGGATGGGAGGACAGCTTAAGTGGAGGGTGGTGAATGAAAAACAAGACATACTGAAATGGATTTGAGGTCAACAAAGAAGTCACCCCTGACACTGGTGGTTTTAAGAGAGACTTACGGCCATTAGCCAGGAATGGGGCTATCAGCTTAGGCGGGGAAGTTGACCTCTAAAGTCCTGTTCAACTCTAAGTGTCTTCAATGAGAGTATGAGTTAAAGATAGGAAAGTGATGGGAGTTGAGGACATAAGAAGAGAGGGGGAGAGAATTATTGGTTAGGTTATGGTATACAAGTTAAAAAAAAAAGTTAGCTTGGATCCTTCTCCAATGGGGCCGCGAAGGGGAAGCCCTATGAATAAGTACAATTAGAACAATCTCAAGGACAAGATTTGTAAGAGGATGTTAAAGTCTCTCTATTGGGGAATATTTTGTTCTTATATACGTAAGGTTGTCATGAGTCGGAGCTGACGTAATGACAACTAACAACAACGGCAACCAAGCTGAGGGATATGGAATAAAGAAAAGTGTACAATGATTTTGATTATCTGGAATTCTTGCAATCTCCCCATACAAACCTAAGCTTCGTCATCTCCAACTAGACTGGTTTAGAACCTCCTGCAGCAAAGCTCTGATTCCAAGTCATTCAACAGAGCACTATAGTTTACTTTCCCAATAACGAAGAATGTCTTCCCCACCTACTTTGAAGGATGTCCTTTCAAAGTGTCTACCTTCCTGGTGGGAAAGAGTTTCAGATGTCTGTAATCTTATCAAAGGAAGCCAAGTGGCAGAGACGTCTCCACAGGCAGACTCAATCAATAAGGCTCCCCTTCTTTTCTTCCAGGACTTATGCATTGTTTTCCTGGAGACTAGCTTCCAAGCTATTGAAATTTTCCTTGATCCCTCTCAACCTTCAATCAGATTTTAGGAAGTGATGATTTCCCCCAGCTAATTTCTTTCACGGGTAAGCATACTCTTTTGAATTAAAGGGTTCAGTCAGGTTTTAGCATAATACCTGGCCAACCTGGCATTTGGCATTTTGCAGTCTTGGGCACCAGTCTGAAATGGGTTTGGATGCAGAGGCCCCCAAAGCGCTTTACCTTCATTAAGCAAATTTCCCTTCAGGTCTTGGCAAACAGGTCTGGATATGAGGTAATCTAATGCTTTCAGGATGTATCAAGAATCTTTGAGACTGAGAGCCATATAGAGTAGGAGTTGCTATGATGTTGAATAGGCTTCAAGGGTGCTTCTAGACTAAGCCAGACTGGAAACAAAGTCATGGCGATCTACTTCTGAAAATCAGCCAATGAAAACCCTATGGATCATAAAGATCCAATCCAGTTGTGTATAGGGTCACCATGAGTTGGGGGCCAACTCGAAGGCAGCTAACAATGCACTAGCTCAACAAGTCAAAGCTGAAACTCTCCATTTCAAAAGTAAGGAACTCAGTAGCAAGCATAAAGAGTTTAAGCAAGTTTATAAGAGAAGTAATTGAATCAGTACAATTTTATTCCACAACTCCAAAAGAATGATCTAACAAAATTTTTTCTTCTTATATTACAAAATGGTAGCAATCCTGTCTTTTTTTTTTTTTCTGGAACTCTTCTTTACCAGTGAACGATGGATTCACTTTTTCCACCATGCTAAGCTCTGGGGCTAAGATGATAATAATGGCATCTGGCATTGACGTGGTACTTCATAATGTTTGCACCTCTGTCATATATATATTTTGTCATATATTTCTTGGGATCTACTAAGTTAAACTATATGAAACCCATGTTTTTTGGTCAAAAACAGTGAACTACTGGTACTTTTATGTGGTTCAACTTGATAGCTAGGATAGCTATAATCAGCTGTACTTGACAGATGAGGTAACCAAGACCTGGAAAGGTAAATTGCCAGCCTAAGTTTACATCGAAAATCACTGAGAGTGCTGAAATTAAAATCCTGGTGTTCTGATTCCTAGTCAGGAGCCGTTTCCTACCACCCAGCCCAGGACAGAAAAGCTAAATAGAAATTCTTCTCTCCAAAGAAAATGGGAGCGCAATGACTTCTCAGCTAAACATAAGTGTGTGCTTAGCACAGTTAAGTCACCGTCCTCCTTTTCCCCAGCCCAAGGCTTTGACTTCGCATTCACACACATGTTGGAGAGCCACACTGAATGTCACCTTAGGAGTCATGAGATAGGTTGCTGAGAGCTTGCGTGAAGGAAAAGAAGAACAGAACTCATCCTTCTGAATTAAAACTAAGAAAACCAAACCCTTTGCCGTCTGGTCAACTCTGACTCATGGTGATTCCATGTGTTACAGAGTAGAACTGCTATACAGGGTTTTCTTGGTTGTAATATTTACAAAAGTAGATCACCAGGCCTTTCTTTCACAGTGCCACTGGGTGGGTTCAAACTGCCAACCTTTAAGTTAGTTGTTTAGTGCAAACTGTTTACATCACCCAGGGACGCATCTGAATTAAACAGCTCAGCTTTTTAATGATCTCATGGTAAACTGGTAGCGAACAGTAGCCATTTTGATATTGCTTTCAGGTCAACAATTGCCTCAGCTATCACCTTCTCTAGTTAGTGAGGGAAGGGGTTACACAAAACTATGGCAGCTCACAATCTGCTCCCTGCTATAAATGAAATGCAGAATTGTATTGCTCTGACATGAATTACACTGCTACCTGCTATCATGCCAGTTATATTACAACACAGTTAGCCAAGACAGACCAGACATTGTGTGGCTTCAAAGGTCTTTTGATTTTGCTTTTTCAACCCCACTGAGGGGAGGTAGTAGCTGAAACGTGAGAAGGAGAAATGCTTCTGCACAGTCTGAAGCCTCCAGGGACCGCCCACTTAATTATCATCTTTATAACCAGATCCAAGAGAAGGTAACACTATCCCAGTCACACAATAAATGTTAGCAGTGGGCAAATGATAACGTTTCCTTTCCTTCTTCTCGTAGGTTCTTTAATGCTAGAAAGGCATCCTGTTTTGTGTATACTTTCTAAACTATGTGTTTCAGACATATTTAGACTTCTATTTACTGCCACCAGAAAACGGCTGTTCAGCTTCAAGTTATAGACCTTGAAGGGTGCCAGGGAAATAAACATTGAACCACGTAATGATTCTCATAAACAGTGTTTAAGTTTATCTCTTGGCAACTTTTCACAACACCTTCAGCAAACAGGGCACCCATGCGTGAAAGAGAAATAATTGGGCACATGCCCTTAAGTGACAGGCTTTAGCATGTAACAAGAAAGGCAGAGTTTTAATTCCTCCCACCCCTGCTGCCTACCAACTCCCACCCCCATCCCAGTGCATTTGAGAAATCAATCAGTACACAGGTTCAAACAAATCTCACTCCTTCCAGAAACTCTTTTTCACACCTCAGGATAAAGCTTTCATGGTAAACCATCTACAAGAGTAACTCCAAACACAGGGACTGTGGTGCCAATACACCGAGTCAGTCATTCTCTTGCCTATTAAAACAAAAGATGTGGTCTCTTAAGAGTCCTTCCTACCATGCCGTATTAGAACGGCCAACACCACCTTCTTGATTTAAAAATGTCTTGAAGCCCTGTACATATCAGTTCACATCGTGGGTAGAGCCTGTTGTAGAGAACCAGGAGTTAGTTTAGAAATCTTTGAGCTCCAGATGGTAGCCTCACTTCCTAGGGCTGGACAAACTCAGGCTGACAAAGAGCTCACCAATCCTTCTAGTTTCTGAATTAAATACAGAAGAGTTGACACACAATTCACAGGAGGAGGGTTCTTCCACTTAAGTGAAGCTTATCAGATGAAAACTGAAAAACCAAACCCATTGCTGTAGAGTTAATTCCGACTCATAACAACCCTGTAGGACAGAGTAGAACTGCCCCAAAGAGTTTCCAAGGAGAACCTGCTGGATTTAAACTGCGAACCTTTTGGTTAGCAGCTATAGCTCTTAACCAGTACACCACCAGGGTTTCCATCTATGAGGTCCCTTACTTGTTGGAGATAAGAGGAAAAGTTGTCAAATGGCACCCAAATTCTTGACAAATGCTATGACAGGAAACAGCAGATTTTCCTTCACCCAAATTAGCACTGATGTCAATGAGTGACAGAAAACACCAAAAGCAGGTTTGTGTGTGGAGTTAGGCTCCAACTAACACACGCTGTCTTTATTAGAAAGAAGAGTCAACAGTTAGGATATTTAGGATTTTCCCAGAAAATTCACGGATTTTACATTTACTACCCCAAAGCCTCTAGAATTAGTAACAATCGTTCTGAAAAGAGTGTTTTCGAACTTCCCCTTGACACTTTAAGATTTCCCACCCTTGGCTAACATGAATAGCCCTGAAATGTGCTACAGTGGCTATCTTACTGATGAAAGTAATAGCACCGCCTTGGGCCCTGCATCACAACATGGTTAGGTAATCTCTGAATCCCAGTCAGCTATCATTAGCTAAGGGTAGGACTCTGCTACCTATGCAAGATGCTTCGTGCTCCCAGTGTTCCATCATGACGACCACCTAGTGAGTAGATAATATTATCCTCATTTTGAGGAAAATGAGTTAAAATTTATAAAGGGATATGCCCAAGGTCACATAACTGTTACTTGTCAGAGCTAGGTAAAACCTGTTGCCATCTAGTTGATTCCAACTCACGGTGATTCCATGTGTTACACAGTAGAACTGTCCCATAGGGTTTTCTTGGCTGTGATCTTTACAGAAGCAGTTTGCCAGGCCTTGCTTTCATGGTGCCAGTGGGTTTGAATGGCTAACCTTTAGGTTAGTAGTCAAGCACAAACCGTTTGTACCACCCAGGGACATCAGAGTTAGGTATGCACTCCCCACTTACTATGTCCACTACACCACAAAGGCTTCAATCTATTATACTTGAAAGTACAGAGTGTTTCTACATAATTCATTGCCTGACCCAAGCCAGGGTGTTTTTAATTGCCTCATATGCATGTGAAAGCTGGACAATGAATAAGGAAGACTGAAAAATTGATGCCTTTGAATTATGGTATTGACAAAAATATTGAATATACCACAGACTGACAAAAGAACGAACAAATCTCTCTTGGAAGAAGTTCAGCCAGTATGCTCCCTAGAAGCAAGGATTGTGAGAATTCATCTCACATACTTTGGACATGTTATCAGGAAGGATCAGTCCCTGGAGAAGGACATAATGCTTAGTAAAATAGAAGGTCAGCAAATACACAGATTGATTTTTAGCTGTAACATGTAGAATGGATCAGAAAAGGAAACTTGCAACTTTCCTGACCAAAGGTATAACATTTAAGATCCTTTCCACTGCAACTAAGAGTAACCAAATAAAGCTGGGCTTAATCAGTAACAACATTTTTATCTCCCATGATAAGTCCAGAGACAGGACAATTCCAGGGCTACTTCAATTGTTTGACAATGTCATTAAGGGACACAGGTGTTTTCCATCTTCTCAATAGGCCACCCTCAGTATAATGTCTGAGTCTCCCCTTATACGTACAAGATAGCCATAGAAGTTCTAGGCAGCCACAACCTCTTCCGGTAAAAATGAAAAGGCAAATTTCCTCTCCTGAGTTTCTTTTCATTAGGGATGTAAGCCTTTCTGAGTCGACATTCCTTCAGGTCTCATGGGCCATTATCATATGCTCATATTCTAGCTCTGTGGCTCGCAAACAGGCACGATTTTGCCCCACAGAAGACATTTGGCAATATCTGTATACACTTTTGTCACAAATGGGGAATGCCATGGCATCTACTGTGTAAAAGCCAGGGATGATGCTAAACATCCTACAATCCACGGGACAGCCCCCCACACCTAAGAATTATCCAACCCAAAATGTCAGTAGTATAAGTTTGAGAAGTCTTGCCTGTAGCTGTTAAAAAACACTGTTTAAAAAAGAAAAAAAAAAAGATACATTCATTTGGCGTTTTGAAGGCAGGTTGCCACAGCAAGAAGGTTATGGAGAGAATGGCTTCAGGGTAACTAGAAAGGTTCTTTACCATAGATTATACTAAGGGCCTTCCCTAATGAGTTAAAAGGGGAAATGGAAAGTGTCTGGATTGAATTGTGTCCCTCCAAAATATCTGTCAACTTAGCAGGGCCATGATTCTCAGCATTGTGTGATTGTCCACAATTTTATGTGATTTTCCTATATGTTGTAAATCCTATCACTAGGATGTAGCAAGATGGATTAGCGGCAGTTATATTGATGAGGTCTACAAGATTAGGTAGTGTCTTAAGCCAATCTCTTTTGAAATATAAAAGACAGCAGTGAGCAGAGAGGCATGGGGACTTCATACCATCAAGAAAGCAGTGCCGGGAGCAAAGAATGTCCTTTGGACCTGAGGTTCCTGTGCTGAGATGCTTCCAGACCAAAGGAAGACTGATGCATCACAAGGACCTTCCCCTAGAGCCAACAGAGAGAGAAAGCCTTCCCCTGGGGCCTGCACCCCGAATTCGGACTTCTAGCCTACCGGCCTGTGAGAGAAATAAACTTCTCTTTGTTAAAGCCATTCACTTGTGATATTTCTATTATAACAGTACTAGATGATTAAGATAGTGTCAAAAAATGATAATTTGCATGGAAAAAGCTAAATTTGGTCTGTTCAGTAGGGTGGGAAGTGACAGCCAAAGAGAGTGAGAACAATAAAAAATGGCTCTGAGGTTAAAGATAGAGGCTGATGATGTCCTTAATTCTAACTCAATATACAGTCATGCACCACATTATGTCTGTTTGGGCGGTGTCTGACCCCATATATGTCCATGGTCCCATAAGGTTATAATAGAATTCAGAAATTGCAATCAGAGAATGGACATAGCGGAAGTAACTGGCCTAGTGAAAGTAAGAGCTTCCCAGGTGCAACAAGTAAATCTCATGTCTCTTCTTTTTTTTTTTAATTTATTGTACTTTAGATGAAGGTTTACAGAATAAACTAGTTTCTCATTAAACAGTTAGTACACAGATTGTTTTATGACATAGGTTAACAACCCCACAACATGTTAACACTCTCGCTTCTCAAACTTAGGTTCCCTGTTACCAGCTTTCCTGTCCTCTCCTGCCTTCTAGTCCTTCCCCCAGGGCTGGTGTGCCGCTTTAGTCTCGTTTTGTTTTATGGGCCTGTCCAATCTTTGGCTGAAGGGCAAACCTCATGGGTGACTTCATTACTGAGCTGATAGGGTGTCCATGGGCCATACTCTCAGGGTTTCTCCAGTCTTTGTCAGGCCAGCAAGCCTGTTCTTTCTTTTTGAGTTAGAATTTTGTTCTACATTTTTTCTCCAGCTCTGTCCAGGACCCTCTATTGTGATCCCTGTCAGAGCAGTCAGTGGTAGTAGCCGGCAGCATCTAGTTGTACTAGACTCAGTCTGGTGGAGGCCATAGCAGACGTGATCCATTAGTCCTTTGGTCATGTCTCTTCTCTTGTATACAAAATGATTGCACTTCCAGACATAAAATGGCACAGTACATATATAATCTATAATACATATGTCTTGATACCCTGTGCTGTCGAGTCGATTCCAACTCATAGCGACCCTATAGGACAGGGTAGAACTGCCCCACAGAGCTTCCGAGGAGCACCTGTGGGATTCAAACTGCCGACCCTTTGGTTAGCTGCCGTAGCACTTAACCACTATGCCACCAGTGTTTCCAAATAGTCATATTTAATGCCTGTTATTGGCTTATGTATGTACTGTACTATACTTTCTAGTGTTATTTTAAGGTGAACTTCCCCTACTTACAAATTAAAAGTTTACCATACAACAGTGTATGCTTTGACTCATAGGCAGCAGCAGTGTATAATATGGTGTTCACGCAACATCCAAATCACATAACACCCTACTTCGCACAATGTATCGTGGACGTTGAGCAACGTATGACTGTATACTTATTAAGCTTCACAATAGACTAGGCAAATTCCCCCTAATGAATTGCAGAACCTAACAGCTTTAGACTCTAAAGGTGAATCTCTTTGGCAGAATACCTGAAGGTGACTGGTTTGACAAAATTGCTAAGCATACATGCAAAATGGAGATAAGCAAGGCCACTGCTTAAAGTCTCTGTGTTCAATGAAGACTGTCTGCTAAGTTACTTTTTAAACATTAATGCAATTGAATGTAGTTATTCTGGGTTTTTTGTTTTGTTTTGTTTTTGTTTTGTTTTCCTCTGTAAATCAGAAGATTAGCAACTGGTTAAAAATCAAGAGTCTGAGCACCCAGGTTTAAACATCTTGCCTGCACAGCGGACTTGGAAATTCTAGTTAACCTCTCTGAGTTTCATTAATTCCTGCATTATAGAAATAGTAGCTATGATGTCTTTGGCCTTGTTCTTCTTCAAGATAGTAGTACCAAGTAATTATAATTATTATATTAAAAACCTAGCACAATATATGGGATGTGGGGTAGAAGTCTAACAAAAGTAAATTTGTCTTACTTAATTTTGTTATTAAAATGTATCGAGTACTTTTCTCAGATCCTGTGTGAACTCCTTCACATACTTACGTTAATTCCTGTGATCATCATAACCTTATGAGATAGATTCCATGATTATTAGTTATATAAGGAGCCTTAATGGCAAAATGGTTAAGCGCTCTGCTGCTAACTGAAAAGGTCAGTGGTTCAAACCCACCAGTGGCTCCATAGGATATGTGTTACTGTAAAAATTACAGCCTAGGAAACCCTGTGGGGCAGTTCTACTCTGTCTCATAGGGTTGCTATGAGTTGGAATTGACTCAACGGCTCAGAACGACAACATTCCCATTATACAGATGGGAAAACTGAGGCTTAGAAAGGTTAAGTAATTCAGCCCAGGCCACTTAGCTAATAAGTGGCAGAACCAGGCCAGAAACCCAGGCCTATCTGACCCCTTAGCCCATGTTTTAACCACAAGGATGTCTCTTTACTTGCTTCCTAATCAAGGAAAGGGGAGGTACCAGGAACTGTGGTGTTTATCTGAACAAACAAGGCTTTTTGACATGGGCTTGCCAAGTACTACTTCTTACATGCTGAGCTCTCATAAGGCAACCTGGTATTTAAGTTTAAGGGAAAAAATACAACTAGATTTTGTCAAACATGGGAATTGTCTTCTATGACATTTCCCAGTCAGGTTAGTGTCTTGCTGGGTTGGGATTCAAGTGGGGAGTAAGCATTATAAGCTGACAGAGGTCTCCTCCTGCCACCTCCCCCTCCCCCCCCCCCACCTTCTGGTACAAGGGCACAGCTGGTGTGTCAGCCTGTGTTCCAGGCAATATGCTTTTCCTGACCCCAGGCTTTGGTCCAGATGGCACTGCCTTCCCGAGTAGAAAAGAAAAGCTGTTTTGTTTTATTGAAAATTAGGTTCATATATACATAGTGTTGACAAAGGCATTATAGGAGTAAGGCGCACTTGTTAACTTGTAACGTAGCAAGATGTCCCTTTGGAGAAGGGAGAGGGCATCAAGGAACCAGGAAAGCGCCTGCTTGCTGTTTGCGCAATACTAATCCCCCAAAATCCACTGCCTGAAACCAGACAAAAGACAAATTACATGGCTGTTGAGGAGTTTATTTTTCCAGATGGCCAACCTGCAGCTATAGTTCACTGGCAAATTAAGTCTGCTAATATAGAAAAGTCCAGTCCCATCATATTTTTAATAAAAAGCACAAAGTGTGCTTCCCAAACACATTATTTAGAGACATGGAAGGGGCTAAAGAGGGTGTGTAAAGGGGAGTCCTTGCCACATATTGGGTTTCGTCTTTCATGTTTGGTCAGTTGGTGAGAAATCAAAGCTGTGAAAACTGCTTTCCAATTGTCCCAGTGACTCTTGTTTGTATTGGTCTGAACTAAGTCTTCAAAGACAGCCACTTGCCTTGTTACCTCGGTAAGGTCAAGCATTCAAAATCTCAAATCCTTTGTGTCTGGGTGCTCAATAAATTGGTCTTTTTTAATATTTCCCTATAAAACTCGTTGCCATCAAGTTAATTCCAACTCATAATGACACTATAGGACAGAGTAGAATTGCCTCCCATAGGGTTTCCAAGGAGCAGCTGGTGGATTTGAACTGCTGACCTCTTGGTTAGCAGCCATAACTCTTAACTGCTGCACCACCAGGGCACCATATTTCCCTATGGCCAGAAAAAAAAAATATATATATATATATATATACACACACACACACGTACACACCCAGATGTGGGTGTATATACTTGTGTGTGTATGGATATATATATACATACATATATATGTGCATACATGCGTGTGGATATACATATATCCACACACACACACACACACACTAGTTGCCATCGAGTTGGCTTGGACTCATGGCAATCCTATGTGTGTCTGTGCAGAACTGTGCTCCATAGAGTTTTTAATGTTTGATTTTTCACAAATAGATACATCCTGTAAGAGCCCTGGTGGCATGACAGCTATGCACTGGGCTGCTAACCAAAAGGTGGCAGTTCAAACCCAGCCAGTGGCTCCCTGGGAGAAAGACTGGCAATCTGCTTCCACAAAGATTACAGACAAGAAAACTCCATAGTGCAGTTCTACTTCGTCATATCAGGTCTCTGCAAGTCGGAGTCAGTTTGATGGCACCCAAGAACAACAAATACATCCTACGGCTTTGATTGTGTGAAGGCAGAGAGTGAGAGTGAGTTGGAATAAAGAAAGAAAGTCATCCCACTGTTCAGCAAGTTATTATAATCTGTTCCTTCAATCTAGTTATTCAAATCAGAATTACATTGGGCAGTAGAGAGTAGAGGGAGGGGGAAAATGGTTAGAAATTAAGAGTCTAGTTGTCGTCATGATAATAATATTGAAGGTAATAATGGTAGCTTTATTTAAGTAAATGCTTATTGTGTGACAGGCAGTAGGCTAAGCACTTTGCATATATTTGTGTCATTTAACCTCACTGTAACTCTATGATATTATAATTTTCATTTCAGAGATGAGAAAACAGGCTTGGGAGGTTGTTATCCTGCTAGTAAGTGGTAGAATCAGGATTCAAAGAACCTATCAGCCTTATTTCTGGGACCTCATGCTTAACCACTATGATTTCATTTGTTTACTCATGCATTTAACCAACGGTTGCTGCATACCTTCTCTACTCCATACATTATCTAGGTATGGGGGATTTAGAGAAAGACACTCTTCATTCATTGAACCCTCTCTCTTTTCATGAGTACAAATGCAAAAATTAAGTGCAATGTGGTAAGGTATGTTATAGAAAGAAGACAGGCAGAGATGATTCGTGGTACAAAATGAAGTGATTCCTACTGATCCTTAGGTAGGTGAAGACAGGAAGTTCAAAGGCGGAAATTCAACCTCAAGAATATCTACATTTCTGCCTCCCCAAAACCAAAGGAAATGTTCTAAATATAATTTGTCTGCTAAATATACTTATTTTTGTGTTTTGATTTCCCTAAGATTTTATTTTTTAACCCCATGAAATACCCCTACTTGAGATATAGAAAAATCTACTGAAATTTTTCTTGTTTCAGTTCCAAGTTCACAACCTCCCTTTACCTTGAAAGTCCTTGTCCTCTCTTGCTTGGAATGATTATTTTGATACTTTGATAACAGATTTCCTGCCCTCCAACTTAGTCCCCTTACAGCCTAAGCCCTGCCACAAGGTCATCTTTCTAATCTGAACTGTCTGAGCATTTCATGCCTCCCTTTAGTGGCTCCCTGCCACCATTATTAGAGTGGACAATTTGGCTGTCCAACGTCAACTCCCGTAATTCTCCACCTTGTTAACAATAACAACTATTTATTCAGTGACTACTTTGTTCTAGGCAGTTTATATAGCCAATCTCTAATCTTCACGGAAACCTTATAATGTAGGAGGTTTAATCTTTATTTATAAGTGAGAGAATTGAGGATCAGAGCAATTGAGTGACTCACTCAAGCTTATGTCAATAATAAATGGCAGAATGACAACTGACTGCTACTTTTCTCTCATGTTGGCAAGCTGAAAATGCCCCAAATGGGAACATCTCAGTAGCACTTCCAATCAGGCTTTTGTATTAGAGTTTTGCCAATTGTTTTTCCACTCTTCTCATTGAGTTAAGACCCTTAGGATCAAAGGAACAAAGGGTTTTGGGAAAATAACATGTATATCATAAGTGGTTGCCATTATTCACAAAATAAATTATAAATCTGTAGACAGAGGCCACTGTATGTCCACCATCCCCCCTGGCTAATGCTATTTAAAATTTTTACTTAGTACTTTATACATGTTGGCTTATTAATCCTGTATCACAGATGAGGAAGCTGAGATACCACAGCTCAATACGGGTAGAAAAAGGACTTGGATCCAGGGTTGTCAGATTTGCCATTCTGTGTACCCAAACACACACCAAGTCATGGAAACAACTCAAAGCTCATAACTGAGTAGGGAGGGCTGAGAAGCATGATCTTCAATTTTTTTTCTTTTAACTTACAGATTACATAGAGTGACAGGCCTTTTTTTTATAATGGACCATATACCATGTCTTGCTTGATCCATGTCATATTACAGTACATTTTTCAGATGCTACCAGCCACTCTGTGGGAGAAAGAACTGGCAGTCTGCTTCTGTAAAGATCGCAGCCTTGGAAACCAAAGAGAGCAGCTCTACTCTCTCCTGTAGGGTCCCTATAAGTCGGAATTGACTTGATGGCAATGCGTTTGGTTCTCTCTCTTTTTTTTTTTTTTGGAAGGTAAGACTAAGAGCCCTGATTTCTGCTAACCAAAAGGTTAGTGGTTCAAACCCACCCAGTGGCTCTGTGGGAGCACTTGGTAATCTGCTCCTGTAAGAATTACAGACTAGAAAACCCTCTGGGGTAGTTCTACTCTGTCACATGGGGTTGCTGTCAGTCAAAAATCGACTCCTAGAACCTAACAACAATAATATAAGGCTACCAGTTTTTTCACAAGCTAGTTAAGAATATTCCGAGGAAAGCCATAACGAAGCAATGTGATTCTGTCTTTACACTGTCTAACACATTCTCTACATTAATGAGAGGAACTGCCTGCTACAAATAAAATGATATATGTAGTCAAAAGTTGTGGAAGATCTGGGTGATTCCTTCACCCATTAGAAAGTAGATTTAATATCAATCTTTATCAACAATAATGATGGAGATGTAGGGCCTTTCCTAATGTTTAAAAGCATTCCAAAGGCTACGGAGATAACAAAGGACTATTCATCCCAGCGGCCCAGTAATCCTTTAGAAATCAATGTTCATTTCCAGAGTAATTTTGTGTTGGTAGATTATTGCTAGTGGATGAGAAGAGTAAAAGTCCTAGCAAAGAACACGTAAAATTCTTTTGGACTGGTAAGCAAAAATGTAATATATGTTCAGAAAACCAATGCATAGTACTGTAAACTAACCTTCACTACCAGAAATTTATGGTTTCAGAGTCAGAAGTTGTCTCTGAAAACATAGTATCCAGTCCTCATCCCTTTCCTCCTACGTATTCTAAGCACTATCAATGAAATAATAATCCATCCTCCTATAATATTCATTACATGGTATTTTCTACTCTCTGTATTCTCACTACAATAACCACTATTTGAGACTTAAAGGCAATAGGAGGTAAGAACTGATATTTCTTCTTGCGATTTTTGAGTAAGAAATGGCAACTGAAATGCATCCTAAGACATGCCATTGGCAGCAATGCTAATACATTTTAGACAAGTGTCTTCCCCCATTGATATTGTTCCTTTTCTTTTCTGTGTGTATATACCTTCTCTTGAATTTCTATAATCTTTAAAGTTCAATACTTCAAAATAATATATTTCTATATTTTTTAATTGTTTGCACTATGCTTGTCTTTAGTATTTACCTTCATGCAGGGCAAAGAGAAAACCTTCAATAAATTCTTAAGAGTTGGAAAGCTTGCTTTAAAAGAAAAATATCCATTTAGTAATGTCACCCAAAAACCTTGATAGTGTTGAAAATGCCCACAGATTCCTTTGGAATGTCTCATTAAAGCTGCTTGAAAGCAAACATGTTCACAAAGTAGAGATCCTTACATTATTCTCAATCATTAAGACTATAATATGACACATTTGTAAGACCCACTAGCTGCTGACCAACAAGGTTCTAGGTAGCTGAGGCCCAAAATCAAGAAACATGAAAGCTAAAAAATAATATTTATTTACTGCATGCCAGACACTATTCTGGGTAATTTACATGCATTGACCTATTTAATCTTAACCATAATACTATTAGTTGGGACTTTACATGCAAACATTTTGGGATGAAGAAATGGAGGCATGGAGAAGTTAAATACCTTGAACAGATTTAGACAACTTGTGAACAGGAGGACCAGGAGTTGATCCCAGGCAGCCTGATCCTTGGTTTCTGATCTTATGCAACCCCCTGAAATGGTTGAATGTCAACCAATTCTTTTTGATATAGTGACTCTGTGTATTCCTACCACCTTCTTTTGATACTTCCTACATTGTTTAATAATTTCCCCATAGAACCCTTCAATATTGCAACCGAAGGCTTGAATTTTTTCTTCAATTCTTTCAGCTTGTGAAATGAGAGCCTGTTCTTCCCTTTTGGTTTTCTAACTCCAGGTCTTTGCACATGTCATTATAATATTTCACTTTGTCTTCTCGAGCTACCCTTTGAAATCTTCTGTTCAGCTGTTTTACTTCATAATTTCTTCCATTTTCTTTAGCTTATTGATGGTCAAGAGCAAGTTCCAGAGTCTCTTCTGAGATCCATTTTGGTCTTTTTCTTTCTTTCCTGTCTTTTTAATGACTTCTTGCTTTCTTCATGTATGATGTCCTTGATGTTATTCCATAACTCATCTCATCTTTGGTCACTAGTGTTCAACGCATCAAATTTATTCTTGAGATGGTCTCCAAATTCAGGCGAGATATACTCAAGATCATATTTTGGCTCTGGTGGACTTATTCTAATTTTCTTCAGTTTCAACTTGAACTTGCATAGGAGCAATTGATGGTCTGTTCCACAATCAATCCCTGGCCTCTTTCTGACTGATGATATTGAGCTTTCCCATTGTCTCTTTCCACAGATGTAGACGATGTGATTCCTGTGTATCCATTTGGCAAGGTCCACATGTGTAGTTACCATTTACTTCATTGAAAAAAGGTATTTGCAATGAAGAAGTCATTTGTCTTGCAAAATTCTATCATGCAATCTCCAGCATATTTTCTATCACCAAGACCATATTTTCCAACTACCAATCCTTTTTCTTTGTTTCCAACTTTTACATTCTAATCACCAGTAATTATCAATGCATCCTGATTGCATGTTTGATCAATGTCAGACTGCAGAAGTTGGTAAAAATTTTCAATTTCTTCATCTTTCGCTTTAGTGGTTGGTGCATAAATTTGAATAATAGTCATATTAGCTGGTCTTCCTTGTAGATGTAGGGATATTATACTATCACTGACAGCAACATACCTCAGGATAGACCTTGAAATGTTCCTTTTGACAATGAATGCAACACCAGTCCTGTTCAAGTTGTCATTCCCAGTATAGTAGACCATACGATTGTCCAATTCAAGATGGCCAATATCAGTCCATTTAAGCTCACTAATGCCTAGGAAGGAAACCCTAGTGGCATAGTTGTTAAGTCCTATGGCTGCTAATCAAAAGGTCGGTGGTTCAAATCCACCAGGCACTCCTTGGAAACTCTATGGGGTAGTTCTACTCTGTCCTATAAGGTTGCTATGAGTTAAAATTGACTCAACGGCAATGGGTTTGGTTTGGGGTTTTAATGCCTAGGAAATTGATGTTTATGTATTCCATTTCATTTTGACGATTTCCAATTTTCCTAGATTCATCCTTCGTACATTCCACGTTCCAATTATCAATGGATGTTTGCAGCTGTCTCTTCTCATTTTGAGTTGTGCGAGATCAGCAAATGAAAGTCCTGAAAATTTGATTCTATCCATATCATTAAGGTCAACTCTACTTTGAGGAGGCAGCTCTTCCCCAGTTGTCTTTTGAGTGCCTTCCAACCTGTGGGGCTCATCTTCCGGCACTATATGAAACAATATTCTGCTGCTATTTTTTTTTTTTATTCATAAGGTTTTCACTGGCTAATTCTTTTCAGAAGTGGTCAATTTCAATAGATACCATGTGATTGGGAGCCAATGGTACTGGAGAAAAATGTGCAAGCTTCACTGAAGGCATTGGCGAAAAACAAGGCTCCAGGAATTGACAGAATACCAATTGAGATGTTTCAACAAACAGATGCAGCACTGGAAGTGCTCACTCGTCTATGCCAAGAAATTTGGAAGACAGTTACCTGGACAACTGACTGGGAGAGATCCATATTTATGCCTGTTGCAAAGAAAGGTGATCCAACTGAATGCAGAAATTATCAAATATTAATATTAATGTTAACATAACATACAAGCAAAATTTTGCTGAAAATCATTCAACAGTGGCCGCAGCAGTACATTGACAGGGAGCTGCCAGAAATTCAAGCCACATTCACGAGAGGATGTGAAACCAGGAATATCATAGCTGATGTCAGATGGATCCTGGCTTAAAGCAGAGTATACCAGAAAGATGTTTACCTGTGTTTTATCAGCCATGCAAACGCATTCAACTGTGTGGATCATAACAAATTAGCGATAATGTTGTGAAGAATGGGAATTCCAGAACATTAAATTGTGCTCATGAGGAACCTGTACATAGATTGGCAACCTGTACAAGAGGCAGTCATTGGAACAGAACTAGGGCATACTGCGTGGTTTAAAGTCAGGAAAGGTGTATCAGGGTTGTATCCTTTCACCATACCTATTCAATCTGTTTGATGAGCAAATAATCCAAGAAGCTGGACTATACGAAGAACTGGGCATCAGGGTTAGAGGAAGACTCTTTAACAACCTGTGTTAGGCAGATGGCATGACCTTGCTTGCTGAAAGTGAAGAGAACTTGAAGTACTTACTGATGAAGATCATAGGCTGTAGCCTTCAGTATGGATTACACCTCAAAATAAAGCAAACAGAAACTGAACCAATAAACAATATCGTGATAAACAGAGAAAAGATTGAAGTTGTCAAGGATTTCATTTTACTTGGATCCACAATCAACACCCATGGAAACAGCAGTCAGGAAATCAAATGATGCATTTCATTGTGCAAATCTGCTGCAAAAGAGTCTCTTTAAAGTGTTAAAAAGCAAAGATGTCACCTTGAAGACTAAGGTGCACCTGGCCGAAGCCATGCTGTTTTCAACTGCCTCACATGCATACAAAAGTTGGACAATGAATAAGGAAGACTGAAGAAGAATTGATTCCTTTGAATTATGGTATTGGCCAAGAATATTGAATATATTATGGACTGCCAAAAGAATAAACAAATCTGTTTTGGAAGAAGTACAGCCAGAATTCTCCTTAGAAGCAAGAATGGTGAGACTTTGTCTCACATACTTTGGACATGTTATCAGGAAGGAATCAGTCTCTGGAAAAGGACAACATGTTTGGTAAAGTACAGGGTCAGCAAAAAAGAGGAAGACACTCAATGAGATGGATTGATACGGTGGCTGCAACAATGGGCTCAAGCATAACAATGGTTGTGAGAATGGTGAAGGACTGAACAGTGTTTCATTCTGTTGAACATAGGGTCGCTATAAGTTGAAGCCAGCTCAATGGCACCTAACAACCACAACAAGTCTGATCCTAAAGCTCATGCTTCTAACTACTACATTTCACTGCCATTCAGTTTTAGAGGAAAAAAAAAGGAATCAAAGGCTTGGACACTCAAGTTCTCCACTAAGAAGAAGAGGCCTGGGTGTAAAGTCAAGTCTGGTAACACCAAGAGTGGCTAGAAGGCACCATGAAGTTTCTGTACAGACAACCAGAGGCACAGGCATGCTGCTTGCTTTATAACTTTATCCAGGGCTGGTTTTTTTTAGTTGCTTTTCATTCATCCATCCATCCAGCAAATGTTCATTGAGCATTCGTTATGTTATATTCCAGGCTAGATAATGGGGACATAAAAACCAACACAATTTAGTCTCTTCTCTCAAGGTGCTCATTCTTAGGGGGCAGATATTAAAAAAGAAATATTTTTTAAATATATCTTACATCAAAGGCATATAAACAAACCCAAGGTCTTAGTTGATTGGTTCTTCTGTCTGAGGGAAACAAGGAAGACAATTTATACGGAGGTGATGTTTTAGAAGGCCTTGAAGGATGAATCTGAGTTCTCTGGGTAAAAAATATAAAAGTCAATACAGGCAGAATACAAGGCAAGTTAGAGGCCCAATGGCAAGAAAGTACAAAGTATGTACAACTGAATTATATGTATAACTGAAGTGTAACATCCAAGCAAGGGGACAGAAGCTAATGATTGTGGGAATGTAGGCTGAGTCCTGATTCAAGAGCTTTGTGACTTGTTAAGGAGTTTAGACCTAATTCTACACACAATGGGGAGTCATCAAAGCTTATAACCAAGGAATTTTTTTTTTTTTTAGTTTTGGAAAGATCAATCTCTTTCCAATCTGGAAGCAGTGTTGACTGACTGCTCAATCACATTTAATAGAGTGAAGACAGGGAGGCTGGTCAGGCAGAAGGCCATTGCATTGAGATAAGGCACTGATCTAAGTGCAGGTGGGAAATGAAAAGTTCAAGGGTGCTATGAAAAACCTTTTGAGTTAGAATTGGGTTGACTGGATGACAAACTGGGAGTGAGGACAGGGATTTCTTGTTGTTGTTAGTTGCTATCCAGTTGGTCCCAACTGATAGTGACACACTGCCTGGTCCTGTGCCATCCTCACAGTTGTTGCTATGTTTGAGCCCATTGTTGCAGCCACTGTGTCAATCCATCTCTTTGGAGGCACTTACTCTTTTTCACCGACCCTCTACTTTACCAGGAATGATGTCCTTCTCCAGGGACTGGTTTCTCCTGATAACATGCTCAAAGTACGTGAGACAAAGTCTTTCATTCTCACTTCTAAGGAGCACTCTAGCTGTATTTCTTCCAAGACAGATTTTTCATTCTTCTGGCGGTCCATGGTATATTCAATATTCTTCACCAATACCATAAATCAAAGGTATCCATTCTTTTTCCATCTTCCTTATTCACTGTCCAGCTTTTACATGCATATGAGGTGATTGAAAATACTATGACTTGAGTCAGGCACATCTTAGTCCTGAAAATTACATCTTTGCTTTTTAACATTTTAAAGAGGTCTTTCAAAGTAGATTTGCCCAATGCAATGTGTCCTTTGATTTCTTGACTTCTGCTTCCATGAGTGTTGATTGTGGATTCAAGTAAAGTGAAATCCTTGACAAATTCAATATTTTCTCTGTTTATCATGATGTTGCTTATTGGTCCAGTTGTAAGGACTTTTTTCTTTAGAGGACAGAGAGTAGTGAAATGTAATTCTTAGATTTCTGGGATTTCTGACCAGGTGAATGATGATGACATAAACTGACATGTGAAACACGGGTCAAACAAGCTGGAAAGAAGAACATGAATCATAATGACACCAAACTGTTATGATATCTTTTTATGTTATTACTGATGTAAATTCAAACTGTCACGTCTACCTTGGTGAATATCTAAAGGCTTCATAAAATTGGGTATTGGAGTACTGAACATAGCAGTATTTTGAATTAATAACAAAGGCACATATGATTACAAACCACTCCTTTGAGCAGTCTTCTAGCAATATGAAATTTCTCAAAGTAGCACCCAATTATAACATGAATGAACAACATCTGACAAACTGGCCAATTCTACCTTCCTATTTATCCACACCTGCTTCATAAAAGGGATAATGGGTGTGAAATCTTACCTAACTCCCTCCCAACGAACCTTCTGTCAAACCGTGTAGCTATACCTACATACAGAAATCATTTTGATAACTTTAACCTAATATATATTTTAATATTTAAACTAATTTATTGGGGAAAATCATTTTCTTAAGATGATTTCTTCTGGCTGTTATACTAATATTTTGTTCCCATTATCCATGATGTTTGCTTAATATTAACATGCCAAATCCACTTATCAGTGATAGACACAAAATTAGTTTCATAATCATGTGAATAGATAAAGCAAACTTTTTCTTAGAATATTTCTATGCTTCTCTTTCAATCTAAGGGGTATAAAATTTGTGGTAATAGTATCCCCTTTACCAATCATGTATACAATAGAGTCGGCCTCAAGAATTTATGAAATTGCCTAGCTTATCACACTCTACAATGCTCAAAAACACATTGTTTCCAAAAATGAAACTTTCTAATTTTATTTCCAAAAATTCTGAAACTTGCTTTGTCCCATCAAACAATTATGATGAAACAAGCAAACAAATGAAGAACAAAAGGAAAACTGAAAGAGTAATCTTCATTGCCAACAATAAAAATAATCCTAAAAAGCAAGTTTAAGCAAATATTCATATATGTGGTTCTTTTGTTTCTAATAATGTAACACATTTGAAGTCTTCTTGGTGTTTTCAATCTTCTTTTTTCTCATCAAAAAAAAAATGAAAAAAAAAAGGCAACTGTAGTCTATGCTTCGATCTTGATAGAGAGGAATAAATAATTCTTTCACGTAGATAGCTCACTGTGAAAGACAACATTTTGATATATTTATTCAAATTGAATGTGTTTTAGAGTGTTATTATCTCCCTGACATTAGTATCTCATGACGGTTTTAATCACATGGAACTCCGTAGCATTCATAAACATTTGCCAGCCAGCCAACACAGGCACTTTGCTTTTAAAAGAACATATCAGCTGACATCACTGAATTGTTCACCTGACAGAAGACAAAAATGTATACCTGTATCTTTTGGTAAGTTTCCTGTTACTATTTTTGTTGTGGAGAAAATGTCCCTAGTTAGCCAATACCTTGGCAACCCCACTAGCTCAAAAATACTACCCTGGAGTGATTTGTGTTAAATTAGCATTGCTGGTAAATGCTTTCAAGAAGACTATACAATTATGGCCAGATGAACACATTCCTCATACAATTTCAGGATTAATATTAGTCTCCTAACAACCTAGAAACCAAGATCATAATTACTGACTGCCATTTCCCCCTATTGTCCAGGTAACTGGCCCTCAATATACAACCAATTTGAAACCTGGGAATCTTGGGAGAAAGCATCAGGTCTGCTGTTGGGAAATTGAATTCAAGTGCAGCCCTGCTCCCTGAACACTCATATTCTTCCTTTCTCTTTGTGCTATTTGTTTGTCCCTATTGTGCAGAGCTATCGTTTGTGCACACATTCTGTGTTAGATTTTCTACCCGATTGAGCTTGAAAAACCAAAGCTTAAGTACTAAATGTTTCCCTAAGGCCTGAATGGACTTAAAAGGACATAGGTGCAAAAAGAAAAGAAAGGAAAATAGGGGGAGAAAACACGGCTTGTTAAGTTGTTGCAATAATCTCATGCTGAGAATAAAGACCTTGGGAGTTAAGAGAATGAAAAACACTCTTCTAAATAGATTGCTGGCTTTTGTTGCACAGGTGGCAAGGCCTGGAAATATAAGATACAGGGAACAGCAGGGCAGCCTGCTAGCATTTCATTAAGCTCAGAGAATAGCAGAATTGTGGAGTGGTTTCTTCCCACTTTACAAGAGACACAGGTTTCTTGACAACTTGGACTTCAGAGTGCTAGTTTGCTGTTTTCTACCAGAGGATATTCCAGGGAAAGAATACATCTCCCTACATTTTGTAGAGATTTACCTCTATTTGTCTATGTTAAAAACAAAGCCCTTCTGTATGGAGCATAAATTTGTGATCATCATTGTGTTTGACTTTCTATCATTTAGTAACTTCCATGCCATTAACATAAAGTCAGTATCAACTGCTACATAAAGCCATTTTAGAGAAGAAGCTACTCAGAACACTGCAACTTTAGACTATGAAAGGGTAATGTGCCATGGCATTGGACAGCCTCTTTGATTCAGGCACTAAACCACCCTTCTTGATGAATGAACAATAGAACAAAATGAAGGAATCATTAATGTGATTATTTAATGTGAAGAATGGAGGAAAATTTAAATAAATACATGAGAGTTGGCTGCTTTTCATCTGTCTCCAGCACATCAAAAATAAAATGAGTTGGCTACAATTCATTAATTAAGTTTCTCTATGTTTTTTTTTATGTTAATTTAGGAAACCTTAGTGGCACAGTGGTTAAGTGCTATGGTTGCCAACCAAAAGGTCAGCAGTTTGAATCCACCAGGCGTTCCTTGGAAACTCTATGGAGCAGTTTTACTCTGTCATATAGGGTCGCTATGAGTCAGAATCAACTTGACGGCAACGGGTATTATACATTAATTTAAGGAGCTCTGATGGCACATATAGGTTAAATATAGGTTGCTATAGGGCCCCTATGAGCCATAATTGACTCCACAGCAATAGGTTTGCTTGTTTTTTTAGGTCACTATGAGTTGAAATCAACTCGACGGCACCCAACAATAATGACAACAATAGGATCCTTAATCGCATGCATCACTGATTTTCAATATGGTGGCTGTTTCTAGCAGGGTAAGAATCTGTGTTTCAAAGTCATTTTATTCTCAGTGCAGCCATTTCCAATGTTGAGAGTTCAATGTGAATATGGGAATTCAACTTAGGGAACTGGAGTAGCAGCTACTAATAGTCAATATTTATGGAAGGTTTAACTATGTTCCAAGACCTGTTTGAAATAACTTTCAATGAAAAATTTTGTTTATACTTCAAAACAACCTTTGGAGGTGGGGACTCTTATTTTCCCTACTTTAGGAAGAGAAAACTGATGGTCTGAGAGGTTAAGTAACTTACCCAAGGTCACAAATGTGTTCAGGACTTCACTACCCATCCTTGCCTCTTTTACATGTGACAAAGGAACACTTTCTTCAAATTTCAAATGCTCTTCTGTATATCAGCAAGTCATAAATATTTCTGTTATTCATTTTAAAGTTACTAAGCAAGCACTGGTGGCACAGTGGTTAAGAGCTCAGCTGCTAACTAAAAGCTCAGGAGTTCAAATCCACCAGCCTATCCTTGGAAACCTTATGGGGCAGCTCTACTCTGTCCCATAGGGTTGCTATGAGTTGGAATCAACTAAGGCAACAGGTCAACGGGTTAAGCAAATGTTTTAATACATGAAAATGGTAGGGGGCAAAAGAAAGAAAGAAACTCATCCTTTTAGAATGTTATAGTCAGCTAAACTTTGTGGTATACGCCCTCTGCTCATTACCTCATTTAGTCTTTGCCACGACTCTATGACATAGGTCATGTCACTTCACCAAAACCTAAGAAAATTGTGAGGTTAAGTGCATTGTACAAGTCCCCACACCTACCTAAGCCATTTAGCTTCCTTCCCTCAGCCGTTGGTTTTCTCCCTACAGCACACTCACTTCACTGCCATGGTCAGGAAGATATTCATAAAAACCATTTACCCAATTATTCTTCAGGAGCATTTATTGAAGACTTACTATCTCCAAAGCAGGAGATTCACCTGTGTTACCTTACTTAAGCCTCATAAAGACCTTAATTTTATTTATGTAAAACAGAGACTTAGAAAGCCAGTTATCTATCCCAAAATCACATAACTAGTAACATGTTCTATCCATATTATACTGCCTCCTTTAGAAAAATGGCCAACAGACATTCAAAGGAAACCCCCATGTGAAACACAAAGTTTCCATGTGGTAAGCTTACAGCATGACTTTATAGATTAAAAAAAAAAAAAAAAGTGTGGTTCAGAGAAAATACATAGGTTTCTTTAAATAAGTAGCTTAAAGATCTGGCATGAGTAAGGTATTATTGCTCTCAAGTTCTGGTTAGTTGTTAAATTTGTGTTCTTTAATGTTTACAATCTTATGTAGCTCTTCAGACTGTCAGAAAAAAAATAATTCAAGGAAATGCAGAAGCAAAATGTAAGAAATATTTTGAACTTTATACATCTCTGAAGAATGATTAAATATATGGTTCAGAGTACAATGAGAGTATAGGTCAAATAAAGCTGAGAATTATGACTTTATTTTTCTTGCCTCAGATGATTCCTCTTCAAGGAAATCTGACATCCTGATTCAAGTCAAAATATCTGAAGTTGGCCCTACTTGGAGTCTCTGGCTCTTAACCTACCTTTCATTTACTTACTTCAGAATTAGTCATTAAGCACTCACCATGTTCTAAGCATAAATAATCCTAAATTTTTTTGCTTTAAATGTTACCCCAATTAGATTATGGTGATGATTGTACAACTCTGTAAGTATGCTAAAAAATTCACTGTACACTTCAAATGGGTGAATTTTATGGTATGCAAATTGTATGTCATAAATACAAGGCATATATAAATATTATGCCTTATTCTAAGACAGTACATGGTACTGGGGAAGCCAGTACAACTTGTCCAAGACAAGGTCATGGAACCTCCATAGACACATCCAAACTCCCTAAGGGACCAAATTGCTAGGCTGAGGGCTGTGGGGACCATGGTCTCAGGGAACATCTAGCTCAATTGGAATAACACAGTTTATACAGAAAATGTTCCACATTCTGCTTTGGTGAGTAGTGTCTGGGGTCTTAAAAGCTCATGATACTCTACTGGTCTCACCCCATCTGGAGAATGAAGAAAACGAAAGACACAAGGGAAACATTAGTCCAAAGGACTAATGGACCACAAGTACTACAGCCCCCACCAGACTGAGTCCAGCACACATAGATGGTACCTAGCTACCATCACTGACTGCTCTGACAAGGATCACAAAAGAGGGTCCTGGACAGAGCTGGAGAAGAATATAGAACAAAATTCTAACTCACACACACACACACAAAAAGACCAGACTTACTGGTCTGACAGAGACTGGAGAAACCCTGAGAGTATGGCCCCCAGATACCCTTTTAGCTCAGTAATGAAGTCATTCCTGAGGTTCACCCTTCAGCCAAAGATTAGACAGGTCCATAAAACAAACCAAGACTAAAGGGGCACAACAGCCCAGGGGCAAGAACTAGAAGGCAGGAGGGGACAGGAAAGCTAATAATAGGGAACCCGAGGTCAAGAAGGAGAGAGTGTTGACATGTGATGGGGTTGTCAAACAATGTTACAAAACAAAACTGATTGTTTAATGAGGAGCTGCCCAGATTCTGCCTTCAAGTTTCTTCTCTTCTCACAAAGTTTTTTTCTCGTTGATCTTATGTATTCATCTGTTTTTAATTATCTCTTAGATATTGATCATTACAAAGATAGATGTTTACACTTGACCTTTCTTTTGAATTCATTGTTCATATAACTACTCACTTATTAAAGTTTTTAGTCTAATGATGACATGTATCTCAATTCAATCATGTCCTAAATTGATCGTCTTCTTTCTCTTCTCCTAAACTTGATTCTCTTTCTGTGTTCTATATTTTCTCCCATTTTTCAAGCTGGAAACTTTAGAGCTACTCTGGTTCTTTCTTATCCTTTAGCTGTATATATATATATATATATATATATATATATATATATATATATATATATATATATATATATATTAGCTGTATGTTTATTTAGTAGCCAGGTCCTTCAATGTTTATATATAAAACATCATTGGAATACATCTTGTATAATACATCTTATTTTCTTTACTCCCATTACTGCCCAAGTTCATCACCTTTCTCGTAATCTGTTACAACAGCACCTGCCCCTTTATGTTATTTGCAGTTCCACGTACCTCCAGTCTGTCCTCCACACTGCTGCCCAATTGATCTTTCTAAACACAGAAGTGATCAGGCCAATGCTCTAGTGGTAAAACTCAGAATGCAGTATTAAAAGGCTCTTCACAATCTGACTAAAGTTGCCCTTCCAGAATCTTCTCCCCATACTCCCAATCATCGTATTATGTACCCCTACCCTTGTCACAACTGATTACTCTTCATTCTTCAATTGAGTTATGCATTTAGTAGGTCACTGGTGATAGCATTTTTTCTGCAAATGTGGTAGTTTAGGTATGGTTACAAAATTTGGGGGGTTTATTTCCTCTCTGCTTGAATTTTGGCAGACAACAGAAGTGATGCTAGGCCAGTTTCTAGCCCTAGCCTTAAGAGACGCACAGCTTCCATTTCCTGTCTCTTTAAACACATGCTCTTGAAGTCCAGCTGTCATGCTCTGAGGAAATCCAACCAATTTTCTAGAAAGGACCCCAGCTGGCAGCCCTGGTTGATCTGCCAGCCAATAACCAGCCGCAACTTGCCAAGCTACCCCAGCTGAGGCCACACCAAGTAGAAACAACTGCCCCTGCCAAGTCCAGCTCAAATTGAAGATTCATGAGCAATATAAATGATTGCTATTGTTTTAAGCTACTAAGTTGTGAGTTGTTTTGTTATACAGCAATAAATTCTTAGAACAGCACTGAATATCTTTCCATAGTTTTCTGCCTGATTAATTTCTTCTCATTCTTAAAGATACAACTTAAATGGCATCTCGTTTCAGATTGTGAAGATTCCTGTAGCCCTTTAAGGCAGAATCAATTCCTTTCTTCTGTGCTTCCACAGGACCTAGTATATACTCTGTTGTGGTGCTTAATGTTGTTAGTTAGGTTAGATGTTGTAGCATCCATTCCAATTCATAATTACCACATGTGATGGAGTAAAACCTCTCCATAGGATTTTCTATGCTGTTATCTTTAAGAAAAAATATCACTAGGTCTTTCTGCCCCAGAGCCAGGGTGGGTTCTAACCACCAACTTTTCAGTTAGCACCCATGTGCTTAACCTTTACACCACCAGGGCTCCATAGTGCTTAATGTATACCACCTCCCAGAAAGTATTATAAAGCCTTTATGAGTAGGACTTGTGAGTATTCATCTTTGCACCCTAGTGACTAGTGACTAAAACATGAAAATTACTTGAACATTCAATGTTGTAAGTCTTCTGCTTTCAATTTGATTTTAGTTCTCAAATATTTATTGAGCACAGTGTGCCAAGCAGTGCTAGGGCTTGTGATAGGGCTACAATATGAATAAGCATGTCACAGAGTTATCTCAAATCATCTTCTCTGTGCTATATGGTAAAGATTTTTGTGTTGCCAACCAAGTGCATGTCCAGTGGCTCAAGTAGGTTCACACATCTTATTGGGGGAAATATTGGTTCTTCCTGCTTGTGCCCCATGACTTCCAAGAAGAGCAGATGGTGACTGGCCAAATGTTTTGGCAAAAAACAAACAAACAAAACCCAACTGACATAAAACTTTCACAAGCAAATGAAAAGTCTGCCTCCTAAATGTCTAGGTGGTAAAGGCTT
The DNA here is from genome assembly GCF_024166365.1 of Elephas maximus indicus. Taxonomy (NCBI): domain Eukaryota; kingdom Metazoa; phylum Chordata; class Mammalia; order Proboscidea; family Elephantidae; genus Elephas; species Elephas maximus. Next base: position 32,170,883 of record NC_064827.1, on the reverse strand, counting down.
TCATCAACAATACATACTATATGCAAGAACTAAGGTCCTTGTCTCAGAAATTGGCCATGAGCAGACCCAGAATTTGCCAAAGGCCTGTTTCAGGATCTGATATTTGAAAAAGACACTGTAATGGACATATAAAGCTTTTGTTGCTATGCTGTGGGTTAAAACTGTGACTCTGAAACTAGTCTCAAACCCCCAAGAAATTGCTTACATATATTACTATTTAATACTATGTTATCATATTTATAAATAAAACTATAAAATATATCCATTTGAGTAAAGTTACATTTTTATGAAATTATAGTTGATGTTATTTCTCATTATACACTATTTTATTTACACAGACTGCTAGCTCCTTGAGGATAGGACCCTTTTCTTATTTGTTTATAAACCTCAATACCTAGCACAGAGCCCGACCATACAGCTGGTGCTCAACAAAGGAAAAAAAAAAATTAATTAACTAGTTATTTTGCCCTAGTAAATATACAAGGAGTAATAACTTTACCTTCAGTTCAGTGTTAGTGAAAATGTTGTCTCTGCTGAGAAAATTGTGCGTTTCCTCTGACCTGACACTGAGCACTATGTATTCCAATCCTTTTCACTTTTTGTTTTAGCTGTCAGGAAACTCTGGGCTAAATTTTGTGCTCCATCATAGTTTTTAGTAAGAATGTCAAAGGTACAAAATTATGAGGAAATTGCAAAACATTCTTATTCATTCATCAAATGCCTGACTCTAGTTGCAAAATGGACTTGAATGAAATAAAAATGCATTCACCTAAAGTATTTTACTTCTCATTCCCCCTTTCCATAAGTCCAACCCAATCAGCTTTTCTCTGTTGTACAGTTGATTCCAACTCATGGTGAGCTTATTATGTACAACAGAATGAAACACTGCCTGGTCCTACGTCATGCTCATGATGGCTGACATTATCAGTCCGTCATTGCAGCGATTATGCTATCCCATCTCACCAAGAGTCTCTGTCATCTTTGCTGGCCACCTACTTCACCAAACATGATGTCCTCCTTCAGCAATTGATCCCTTGTAATGGCATGTCCAAAGTAATCAAGTCAAACAATGGTCTGTTGTAATTCATAGGGTTTTCATCGGCTAATCATTGGAAGGAAACCCTGGTTGCATAGTGGTTAAGAGCTATGGCTGCTAACCAAAATGTCAGCAGTTTGAATCTACCAGGTGCTCCTTGGAAACCATATAGGGCAGTTCTACTCTGTCCTATAGGGTTGCTACGAGTCAGAATCAACTCGATGACATCGGGTTTCATGGAATTGTTGTAAGTGGATAGCTAGACCTTTCTTCCTAGTCTCTTTTAGTCTGGAAGATATGCTGAAACATGTCCACCATGGATGACCCTGCTGGTATTTGAAACAGCAGTGACATGACTTCCATCATAACTTCCAGCCTCACAGCAACATGTAAGCCATCACAGTATGACAAACTGACAGATAGGTAGTGGGAGAAGATTTTATCACAGGCATATTCAAACTTAATCTGGCCTTAAGAATAGAGTCCAGGACAGAACTAAGAACACTAAAAGAAAATTTGTTAAATATTTCTAGGAAGAAAGTGTTCTATCCAAATGTACAGATATCTTTTGAGGACCAAACGGACTATATGAATAGAGCTAACAATTCCCCATACATGTATAAATTACTTGCGCCCCATATATATGGGAACACAGGATGTGTTGTAACAGAGTGGGTTCCCTAGCACAATTTAAACCCTGATGTCAGCAGTTTCTGTACAGCACTATCATATTCTTTTTCCAAGGAGAAAGAACTGTTTCAACAGAAGCAATTAATACCATGGTCTCCAAGAGGTAGACAGATGGTAGTGCTGGTCCTCACCACATTAGTCTCACAAAAGCAGAAGGCTCAAAATAATTCTGATGGTAGCAGCTGTATATTATTCGGCACTTGCGGTGGCTCACCAATAAGGAATGATAATCTCTTCTCCCTTATAAAAGGGATAAATCTGAGTTTGTTTGCACAGACTAAGGTTACAGAGGAGGCCTGAAGTATAGAGGGCTCATAAGCTTATTTGGTTACAGATATGATCTTTAACTTTCCCTAGCCTGAGAAGCCAAAAATAAACATTTCATAACTTTTCATGTGTGGTTAGCAAACATAGCTGGCCCATGGTCATGTCCCCGCAGCCTGGAGCCCTAGACAGAGTCAGCTTAGCGAGATCCCTGTGGCCGCCTACATAGAGCCTTCCCCTGTCATTTCAAAAGAACAGGGTCTTTTTTATCCGCTTAGCTCAGTGGCTATAAACACTTGCTGTGTGTTAAATGACTTCTCAGGTCCATCCAATCCGATTTGCACATCATTAGTCTGTAGAGGATGAAATAAATGCCTTTGGGTAGTTAAGTTTGTTAAATACTGAGGCCTTTGTTAAGTGAAAAGCCCTTCATATAAAATATTACATCAGGGTTGGCTAACATTCCAGGCTGATGAGTCACTGGTACCTCCAGGTTGTCCTTGAAATTTCAAATTCACTCGAGTTGCTTCCAGACACGTACAGTACTTCTTTTTTTGTTTTATTTGCTTAAGTTTTGATTTGGATGCCAACTCTGCTATGAAAGAACGTGCAATATTTAGCATCAGAGCACATGTCCTTCGTGTACATCAAAAAGGGAAATGAAAAGCAGCGTTATAGGTCAGAGAAGAACACGCTAGTCTAAACACCAGAAAAATCCATCATAGACCCATGCTTTATCTTGACCTACTATTATCCAGGGACCATCACTCACCTTCTTTATTTCTCATGGTATTGGCCAGATTAATACCTGCTACAAAAGCCAAAAGCAAATCCATCGCTGTCGAGTTGATTCCAATTCATGGCAACCCTATGTGTTACAGAGTAGAACTGAGCTCCATAGGGTTTTCTTGGCTGTAAACTTTATGGAAGCAGGTGGCCAGACCTTTCTTCCATGGCACCACTAGTTGGGTTCGAACCACCGACCCTTCAAAGTCAAGCACAAACAATTTGCACCACCCAGGGATCTTACCGGGCCACAAGCCTCTATTTTTTTATGTACATTCAGATCTGAGGTTTAAAAAAAAAAAAAAAAAAAACTGGTAAGTATGTATTTGTAAGCTACATGTACCTGTAAAACTTTCATTTTGCATTTTGACAGAGCTCATGCAGTGACTGCTTATGATAACAAATGGGACAGATGATCACTTCAGAAAATGAAATAGCAATTAGAACAATCAACATCAACGCTTTAGAAGCAGCCACGATTGCTATTACACACTGAGATGACTTTGATATTTCATGGCCTTTTCTGCGATGACGTTTTACCTGCTGCGCTGGGACCTGCTTTCACTGAGTTGTCACTGAGGCAATGAACTGCTCCTGTGATAGCTACACGAGAAAAGAAGCTTAACGGAACAAGCAGTACCACTACCATTCCTTAGACCTACCACAAAGTCATTTTTCTCATGATGTCTTCTTCCTGTTGTTAGATTATAGCTCTGAGCCCAAATCCAACTGGAATACTTACAAATTTTGGTTTCCTCTCATTCTGTCTGCAGTGTTTATGGTGGCAAGTTTTATCTGAAAATTATCAGATGCACCTATAACACCCATACATCCCTGGGTTAGATTTTTTTTTTTAGATGAAGTTAAAATTTTGTTATGATTAAAGGAAAGGTTCTCTGATATTTACTGAATGAATTTTATGCTAATAGTATAAAAGACACACGTGTCTCATTTAAACTCCAAAGCACCCTGTGAAAGACAGTATCATTCCTGCTTTGCAAATACAGATACTAAATCTCACAGGGACCGTGCGGACTTCTTTCTTCCACAAGGGATTTTAAACGGCATACTAAAAATGTGACAAGAAAGGTCCTCATCCTTGTATTGAAAATTAGCCCCAAATGGCAGGAAAAAAAAAAAAAATCCAAAACATTGCTGGGAAAAAAGAAACAGGAGGAATTCCTGAATGATAGGAGGTCGATGGGATTTTGTCTACACAAAAGCAAAATCAGAGGAAAGCATAGTTCAAAAACACATAGAAATGAAAATTGCTGCAGAGACAGAGTAACTGAAAGATCTTCAAAGTCAGAGTTACTGAGTACAGGAAGTCCCATTTGGTCCACTATGAAATACTTAGTAAAAGAATAGAGTCCCTGAAAGGCACAGATGGTTAAGCACTTGACTGACCACTAACCAAAATGTTGGTGGTTCTAACCCACATAGAGACACCTCAAAAGACAGTCCTGCCAATCTGCTTCCAAAAGGCCACAGCCTTGAAAACCCATACAGCAGTTCTACTCTGCACACATGGGGTTGCCAACTCAAGGACAACTAACAACAACAGTAAAAGAATGATGTATATTTTGGCAGTGGGTTATATCCATATAGACTGACACTAAACAGTCACCATGATAAAGTGTTAACAAAACAATAACACATATCATGGTATGTGTGATAAGATCTCATTTACATTTTTCAAATGTATGTACGTTTGTGAGTACGTGCGTGCAGGAGAAAGACTGTATGCAAATGCATAGAGAATGATGAGTACAAATACCTACTACTGCAAGCAAGAGATAGTGGATGATTTTGGACTAAAGTTTTCAGTTGTAGAGAAGTGGCTGGATTTGAGAGATAGGAGGTTAAGGAAACCCTGGAGGTCAGCAGTTCGAATCCACCAGGTGCTCCTAGAAACTCTATGGTCGCTATGAGTCGGAATTGACTCGACGGCAGTGGGTTTGGTTTTTGGGGGGTTTTTTTTTAGAAGGCTAAATCAACAGGGTTTGAATATAGAGGTAAGGGAGTGTGCAATATAAGACTGACTGCTTGGACTATGGCTCATATAAGCCGTTGGATGATGGTGAAATCCACTGATATTGAAAGATTACAAAGTTTTGGGGAAGAGTTTATTAGTTTAGTTTAGGACATACTAATTTTGAGGTGCCTTTGAGGCTTTTTTTTTTTTTTTTTTGAGGCATCTCTATAGTGATGACAAGGAAGCAAATGATATTCAGGCTGGGAGCTGAAAGGAAAGATCTGCCCTGGAGAAATAAATTCATATTACCTGCATAAAGATGACTGACCGTGTGGAGAAGGTCACATGGACAATGAGAAGAGAGAAGAGCCTTATAGTACCTCAACATCAATGCCAACATAGAAGATGAGCTTGGAAAGGATGCAGAGAAAGAGTGATCAGACGATAGGGGGAAAATTAGGAAGAACTTATGATACAGAGACCAAGAGATGATTTCAAGAAGAGGGTGATCAATGATTTTAAAGGTTTCTGAGAAACCCTGGTGGCATAATAGTTAAGAGCTACAGCTGCTAACCAAAAGGTTGGCAGTTCAAATCCACCAGGTAGTCCTTGGAAACCATATGGGGCAGTTCTACCCTGCCCTATAGTGTTGCTATGAGCCGACATCGACACAACAGCAATGGGTTTGGTTTTTTTTTTTTGGTTTGGAGGACTTTTTTAAAAATGTCCACTGTGTTTAACATTCCAAATACCATTGGCAATCTTCATGAAATGATGTGTACGAAGCTATTATTTTAGAAGAGAAATATCTTTTATAAGGTACACAGAAAACTGTCTAAATGGAATTTATATTTCAGAGAAATTTTAGGTTTACAGTAAATTTGTGCAGAAAGTACAGAAGACAGTTTCCACATATCCCCTTTGACCCCGTCCACTGTTTTTCCTATTATTACCACCTTGCACTCTTGTGGTACACTTGTTACAAGTGATGCACCAATATTGACATATTATTAACTAAAATTCATAGTTGACATTAGAGTTCACACTTTGTGTTGTATAGTCCCATAGGTTTTGACAAATGTGTCATGTCATGTGTTCACAGGATAATTTTAGGGCAGTGAAACTATTCTGTGTGATATTGTAACAAGGCAAATTTTTAATAGTGTTATCTCTCAGCGGTGATTACAAGCTACGGTGCATTAATTTTGACCTATAGACCTAAAGTAAGCCTTTGAATATCAACTGATAAAAACTTAACTAATTTTAAAGACTTCACTTAGCAACCCCCTCCCACCTCCATCCTTCATGGAACTTTCACAAAGAGATATTACAACAAAGCTAAAAATTTAGGTGATCAATAATTTTGTTTAAAACATAACATCTGCAGTTCAAATAGCAATTCAGTCATGTGGAATCACTTTTCTTTTTTTTAGTTTCAGAATCAAGGAAGCAAAATATTTAAATAAAAAAGAAAACATTGGTCTGGGAGGGGGAAAGACTAAAAACTTGGCCATGGAAATGCCTCTTTTTCACATCTTATCACAGCTTTTTACTGGACCTCAAAACATTTTCACACTTATTCCATGGCTAAAAATTCTGATTTTCTTCAGTTACTTGGATATTTGAGACCAAGTGGATTTGAAGTATGAATAACAAAAATAATTGCTGCAAACCTTCCCTCTGTTTTGGCTGGGGAAACCAGCATGCTCATACTTGGCATGATTTCCCAACATAATCTAATATACAAGCCAGCTAATATATTTGGCATTTTTCTATAGACAGATTTTATTCACTGATGTTATAAAATAACTTTAAAAGTGGGTTCTTTGAATATAGAATACTGAGAAAATAAACTGAACTATAATGGCAGTCTTACAGTTTTGTTTTGTTTTTTAATTAAAGGTGGGATAGTCTTTTTTACTTTATTTTGTTATTATGAGTCTTCAGAACTAAAAATAGTTGAAAAATAAGTTCTATGAGCTCAGTATCAGTTAAATAATAACTGGGAAAGAAACAACAGAGAACATCATTCTCTTCCACTATAAAATCTCTTCAAGAAGATTTTTCTTCTTTAATTCTAATCAGAAGCCATAAAATCCTCTTTTTGTTTGTGTGTATTAGCTTTAAGGATCACAATGCTCATTTAATGTTTGGAATTAGGAGGCATGTGGAAGCTTAAGTATAATTTGCCCTCTTATTTCTCTTTTTGCATTTTTATTTTTGAACTCCATGTGAAGAATAAAATTAATTTCAGCACCACTCACTGAATGTTAATTTTTGGAAGTTGCAATGAATGGGCCTGAGATAAGAACGGGCAGAAGTGAGATTTTGAATTTAAATTAAAGCTATAGACTAGGAGATTTGAGTGATCTTAATTGATCTTTAAGAAGATATGGACACAAATGGACTAAACCAAAAGCTAAGAAGTTTCCTGAATACAACCAAACACTTCCAGGGACAGTGTAGTAGGGGTGGGGGTCTGGGGACCATGGTTTCAGGGGACATCTAGGTCAATTGGCACAACAAAGGTTACTAAAATATTCTGCATCCCACTTTGGTGAGTGGCAACTCAGTTCTTAAAAGCTTGCAAGTGGCCATCTAAGGTGCACCCATTGGTCCAAACCCACCTGGACCAAAGGAGAATGAAGAACAAAGACACAGGAAAATATTAGCCCAAGAGACAAAAAGGGCCACATAAACCAGAGACTCCATCAGCCTGAGACCAGAAGAACCAGACGGTGCCCGGCTACCACCAATGACTTCCCCGACAGAGAACACAACAGAGAGTCCCTGACGGAGCAGGAGAAAAGTGGAGTACAGAACTCAAGTTCACGTAAAAAGACCAGGCTTAATGGTCTGACTGAGGCTAGGGGAACCCCAGAAAACATGGCTCACAGACCCTCTGTTAACCCAGAACTAAAATCATTCCTGAAGCCAACTCTTGAGACAAAGATTAGACTGGACTATGAAACATAATACTCATGAAGAGTGTGTTTCTTAGTTCAAGTAGATGCACAAGACTAAATGGTCAGTTCCTGCTCGGAGGCAAGATGAGAAGGCAGAAAGGGATAGGAGCTGGTTGAATGGACATGGGAAATCTGGGATGGAAAGGGGGAATGTGCTGTTACATTATAGGGATAGCAACCAGGGTCACATAACAATATGTGTATAAATTTTTGTATGAGAAACTAACCTGAGCTGTAAACTTTGACCTAAAGCATAATAAAAAAAAAAATTTTAAAAAGGAGATATGGACAAAGTTCACTGCATTCAGACTGCATAATTTAGGCATATCTGTCTGAAGATTCAATGGTTATTTTCAAGAGTATATTTTAAATGGGGCTTTTATAATGGTCAAGTAGTGGTACTCAGTGATAATTAAGACCCTGAAAAGCATGTATTATTTTCCTTTATAGGTCCCTCTCCCCTACTAGACTCTTCCAACTTCCATGACGATGAGAAAATGGTTTTGTTATTTTCTGAATCCCCAGGACCTAGTACAGTAACTATTAAAGTGAGTGTGTAATAAAAAGCTCCATAAATTAAGGTGATAATTAATTAATTAATGAGAAAGTGAGTCAATATAATATTTCCAAATTCTGAACAATTAGTCTAGCCTGAAACAAATTGATACACAAACCAGTATTTATTAAGGACCTAGCATTTATTTAGTCATATGCTTAACATACTGAAGAATTTTTTTAAAGCGTGAACAATGGACTCATATTCTCAAGGAAATACAACCTAGTCAGGTGAAAAGATAAGAATACCTCGCACAGAGCCACGACAAGAATACTAGCAGGCATGTGATTAAGTAAAAGTATGCACAGATCCAGAAGAAGGAAGGCATGGGGCATACCTGCCCATCTGAGCCCAGCATAGACAGTCAACCTGAAGATGGATAAGTTAAATAAATGCTTATTGTTGATTGCCATTGAGATTGTGTGGGTGTTTATTATGCAGCAATGGCTATTCAAAGCACCTCCAATATCCGATGTACCATAAAATTCCGAAGTTTACTTCCCAAATTTCTTTCAAATCTACCCACTCCCTCTCCATCACCATTACCATCCTAGTCTAAGCCACCATCATCCATCATCCATCCCCTGAACTCCTGCAACCACCTCATAGTTGGTCACCCTATGTTCATTTTCCTCTCTTCAATTTTTTGCCACACCACACAAGATCACTGAAATGATCTTTTAAAACTCAAATTGGAATATAATTCTATCTGCTTACAATGTTCCCACAGTTTCCCTTTAAATTTAGGATAAAGTTCAAAAATATAAATGGCCTACAGGGTCCTCCATGATATGTGCCTGTTTATGTGTCAAACCTCATTGCAGCTCTCTGCCTCTGAACACTCTATAGGCACACTGGCTTTTCATGAAGTTTTAAGGATGTGCCATGTGCATTATTTCTTCTGGATCTTTGCATGGATTGTCCATTAGCCTAAAATGCTCTTCTCTAAACCCCATTTACGTATCCTCATTAACTCCAATTTATCTTTCAAATTTATTTAAAGGTGACATAAAAAGTCTTCCCTGATTCTATAGCCTATGATAACAACTGCCTACTATATGGTTCCACGGAATTCTTTGTTTTTCCTTCATGTCACATATTGCAGCTGTTCCTGTTGTTAGGTGCCATCAAATCAGTTTCATTTCACAGCAACCCTTTGCACAACAGAACGAAACACTGCCAGTTCCTGCACCATCCTCACAATCATTGCTATGTTTGAGCCCATTGTTGCAGCCACTGTGTCAATCCATCTTATCCAGGGTCTTCCTCTTTTTCGCTGACCAACTACCTTGCCAAGCATGAAGCCCTTCGCTATGGACTGGTCCCTCCTGATACCATGTGGAAAGTACCTGAGACAAAGTCTCACCATCCTCGCTTCCAAGGAGCACTCTTGATGTACTTCTTCCAAGACAGACTTGTTCTTTCTTCTGGCAGTCCATGGTATGTTCAATATTCTTTGCCAATATCGTAATTCAAAGGCACCAGTTCTTTGGTCTTCCTTATTCATTGTCCAGCTATCACAGCCATATGAGAAAATTGAAAATACAATGTCTTGGGTCAGGCATACCTTAGTTCTCAAAAGGGACGTCTTTGCTTTTCAACAGTTCAAAGAGTTCTTTTGCAGCAGATTTGCCCAATGCAATGCGTCTTTTGATTCCTTGACTGCTGCTTTCATGGGCATTGATTGTTAGATTCAAGTGAAATAAAATCCTTGACAACTCCAATATTTTCTCCATTTATCGTGATGCTGCTTATCAGTCCAGTTTGTTTTCTTTATTTTGAGGTGTAATCCATATTGAAGGCTGTGGCCTTTGATCTTCATGAGTAAGCACTTCAAGTTCTCTTCACTTTCAGCAAGTAAGGTTATATCATTTGCATATTGCAGGTTGTTAATGAGTCTTCCTCCAATCTTAATGTCATGTTCTTCTTCTTCATACAGTCCAGCTTCTGGAATTTTTTGTTCAGCATACAGATTGAATAAGTACGGTAAAATGATACAACCCTGTCACACACATTTCCTGATCTTAAACCATTCACCATCACCTTGTTCTGTTCGAACAACTGCCTCTTGGTCTATGTACAGGTTCTGCATGTGCACAATTACGTGTCCTGTCATTCCCATTCTTAACGATGTTATCCATAATTTGTCATGATCCACACACTGGAATGCCTTTCATAGTCAATAAAACATGGGTAGACATCTTTCTGGCATTCTCTGCTCTCAGCCAAGATCCATCTGATATCAACAATGACATCGCTCATTCTATGTCCTCTTCTGAATCCAGCTTGACCTTCTGGCAGTTTGCTGTCGATGTACTGTTGCAACTGTTTTTTAATTATCTTCAGGAAAATTTTACTTACATGTGATATTAATTTTTTTTGTAATAATTTCCACATTCTGTTGTTGGATCATCTTTCTTTGGAATGGACACAAATATGGATCTCTTCCAGTCAACTGGTCAGTTAGTCGTCTTCCAAATTTCTTGGCATAGATGAGTGAGCACCTCCAGCGTTGCATCCATTTGTTGAAATATCTCAACTAGTATTCTGTCAGTTCCTGGAACCTTGTTTTCACCAATGCCTTCAGTGCGCTTGGATTTCTTCCTTCAGTACCATCGATTCTTGATCATATGCTAGCTCCTGAAACAGCTGAACATTGATCAATTCTCTTTGGTATAGGGACTCTGTGTATTCCTTCCATATTCTTTTGATGCTTCCCATGTCATTCAATATTTTGCTCATAGATTCCTTCGAAATTACCGCTCAAAGCTAGAATTTTTTCTTCCATTCTTTCAGCTTGAGAAATACCAAGCATGTCCTTCCCTTTTAGCTTTTCTAACTCCAGGTCATTGCACATTTCATTATAATACTTTACTTAGTTTTCTCAAGCCGCTTTTTGAAATCTTCTGTTTAACTCTTTTGCTTCATCACATCTTCCATTCACTTTGGCTACTCCACATTCAAGAGCAAATTTCACAGTTATTACAGTTAGTCATTACATATTTATTAGTACAATAATGGATTAAATTCCATCTTCTCCTCTAGACTGGGATGGCAGGGGTAACGTGTCTCTTGTTGACTGCTGTGTAGTCAGGGTCTATAGCACATTCTGACCCATGGCAGGTGCTCAATAATACTAATTTAATTACTTTTTAGATCTAATGGGCTTATCCAGGCTGTTTTCCATGCTCTGAAGTACATCAAAACTTTCTGAAGCATTAAACAATACTTGTTTCTAGTCTTTGTTGCTTTGAAATCAAAACCGATATCTTTATAAAGAAGATATATACTCATGTTCTTTTAGATTTACTGCATCACTTTTCTGCCTTTTTTCTACTCACAGTCTGTAGAAGAATGTTGGACAAATAATTTATATTTTTTCCCTGTGGAGAATCTAGATTCATAAAGATTTCAAGCTTTAACCCACAACAGAGTTTAGAACTGATATAGATACATAAAATATGACTGGATGGATAGATGATAGATCAATAGATAGATGATAGATACATAGATAGAGAGGGAGGGGAGGAGGGAGGAAGAGGAAGAGAAAGAGAAACCAAGAGGGAAAAGAAAAGAAAGAAGGAACATTTTATATATATATATATATATATAGTATTTAGCTGTGTTCATTCAAGTTAGCTGCTCTAGGCTGGGCATGGCTGAGGTAGCTTGAGGGGGTGGTTCTTCTCCCCATGCCTCTCTGGGAACAGTGGACTAGCCATGTTCTTATGGATAACAAAAATCTGAAAAGGGAAACAGAATCATGCAAGTTCACTTAAGACCTAAGTTTAGAACTGGCATACTTTCATCTCTCCTTTGTTCTATTGGCCAAAGCAATTCACATTTGTCATTGTTGTTAGGTACCAACAAGTCGATTCTTACAGTGACCCTATGCACAACAAACTCAAGGGTAGGAGAAATATACACTGCCTCTTTGATGGGAGGAACTGAAGTTACGTAGCAAAGGGCATGCATGTAGGCAAGGATGAAGGTCAAGGTGTGGGACCAATATGCAATGTATCACAAAAGATGAGGAGGTGGAAATATCAATGTAGAGTATACATGTACTGCCAATTAGATATACAGATTGTCTGCCTAGGATGTAGGATTTTCACTACAGCATCCTATTTTCTGTTGACCTGCAAAAAAACAGTAATGATATTTTGTGTTGTTTTTTTTTTTTTTCATTTATTTTGCACTTATCATATAAGTAAATTTAAACTGAGTACTCTCATTCCATTGTTCAAGTACGGTTGAGATAATCTTTTTTGTTTTCTTGTGTTTTAAATCATAGCAAATCTACTCCAAATAGTCCTTCCTGTCAACTTTAAATCATTATAATTTACCATAAATTATACGTATAATTAAAGATCAACTGTAAATACCAATTACCTTCTTAAAAAAATTGACTTTTTTTTCCCATGACGAGAAGATCCAATTTCTATAACAGTGTGATTCAAAGTCTAGAAGATGGAGATTGTTGAGAGCCATTCAACTCAGGGTCCAGTACAGCTATTTGGTTTTCAGTTTTTAATTAGTTTCTAAAACCATAATGGTCCATATATTTTATGATTTCTAAATCAATCTGATGTTGGACAACTGCACTATTTGTGTGACTGGACTCTGTGAAAATAGTCTTTCTTAACAGTTCTCAGTTTCAATAACCATTCGTGTATTTATTTTTTCTGTTTCCAGCACAAATTACTGTATGTTCAATAGAAAGGAAGGAAATTTTAGCAACCTGCATTAAATCATTTACAGAAGTAGAGTCCCTAGAGAAAGCCACAAAAAAATTTTAATTGCTCCGTACATGGTATATTTAAAAAAAAAATCAATGGAGGAGACAGAGGGAAGAAAATGCATAGAAGTTTTAAGGATTTTAACCTGTGGGAATGTCAATTAAAGTTTAGAGGAAAGTAAATGGCTATAATTAATACCTGTTAACTGCTTTTGGCCTTCAGGTTCACCCTGCCCAACAATGCATAATAATTAGAAAACATTTCATTACCAGCTGGCATCAAAGGATTAAATGTGTATGAAAGTGCTTTGCAAATGGTAAAGTTATGAAACAAGGTAGCTGTTATTTCCATTATTAGTATACAATGATGCACCAAGTGAGCAGGTCATTTGAAATGTCACCAAAAAGCATTTAGTGATTGATAAGCTTTGAGTACTATGTGCACATTGTAACTAAGGGATGTGTGGGTTATTCCCTCATACTAATCATAAAAGTACAGCTCAAATTTAAGATTTAACTAAGAGTTATCTTTCTAATTTTGTGATACTAATGCCACCTACTCATTTTCAAATATAAATTCCTCATAGAATTAAAATGAAGAATATAATTTCCCTCTATTTTTATAAGGTTTAAAGGGAAGGAAAGCTTCTAAACAGTTCTATCTACCAATCGTGATTATGCTCATTTATAGATTTAAAAACGAAATAAAACAACTAATGATCACAGAGGCCAAAATATTGCTGACAGTCATATAACCAGTAAATATTGGATATGGGATTTGAACAATGATTCGCCAGATTCCTTAGTTTAATATGCCTCTCCAATATAAAATGCTGATTTAGAAATTTTATATGTATTACGCATGTGTGTGTATGAATTACTGCTATATAGATATAGATATTAAAAAAAAATTTTTTTATAGATATCCAAAATCACTACTCATTAAAAATAAAATTTCATGCAAATTTGTTTCTAGAAGAATTAAGAGGTCTTTGAAAGGTATTGGAAAGTTGTGAGGTTGTATGTTGTCCATTGAGTCTTTAAGTATCTGGCACTTCCCCATTAAAGAGTAGATCAATAACTGCTGAGGTCCCAATTGTCAAATTCATTTTTGAGATGCTTTCCCATGTGTTCAGATTACACCATTCAGTACTCAGCAATTAAGCACAACCTGTTGACTTGATTGTCCAACTGATTGTGATGGGCTTGATCCATTCGACCATTCACCCACTCATTCATTCAAATATCTTGTATGTACCAAGCATTTTCCTAGGATCTGGGGATACAGGATTGAACAAGTCACCCTCCTTGCCTTGTAAAGGTTTATATCCTACTGAGGAAGACATGCCTGCATAAGTAACTACTAAATAATAGGATGACTGTTTTAATGGAGAGTAAATCTTCCTAGGAGAAGACAGAAAGACTTTGATCTGAAGCTTGATGGATGCATTTTCAGAAGTGTGTTAAGCATTTAAGGCAAAGAATATGGTGGTTGATGGGGGGGGTGGGGAGACAGCAGGTGGTTGCATGTGGCTGGAAAGTAAAGTCCAAGGTTGGTACTATATGAAAAACTCACAAGGTCACAAAGTCAAAGCCGGATGCACTGTTTATTTTACTCAGATGTAAAAGGTGAAAAAGAGTAATTGATCTTTGGAAAACTACTGGGTACTTCTGGGTAATATGTTGGAAAAATATAAGCATTATTGGGGGAGTAGCAGAATATAAAATAAGCAATTACCTTTATCGGCTGTGAAAACTAGAATTTCACCCAACTATAGGAAATATGGAAACCCTGGTGGCATAGTGGTTAAGAGCTATGGCTGCTAACCAAAAGGTCGGCAGTTCAAATCCACCAGACATTCCTTGGAAACTCTATAGGGCAGTTTTACTCTGTCCTATAGGGTTGCTATGAGTCGAAATCGACTCAATGGCAACGGGTTTTTTTTTTTTTTTATTTGTTTTTTTGTTTGTTTTTGGTTTATGGGTAGGAAACATAGAGCAGAAAATATTAGGAAGTTCTGCTAGAAACAATGCAAGATATCAATGGCAAGGAACAAAAGGAGATACTAACTGATTCTTACTGTATAACTTTGACTGAGAGAGGTTAGAAAAGGTCAGGTCAAGGCCAGTAGGAAGTAGCCTGCTTCTCAGGGGTAGTGGCCAGGAGAAGGCCAGAAGACCCTCCTCCAGCTAGCCCCCTATGTCCCTGCCTTTGCCCCCCTCCTGCCTCCTCAGCCCCACTGGCTGGACCATAGGCCCCTTCTGGTCTTCTTGTTCCTTGTGTCCCTGCACTCCATGGCCCCAAGGGGAACCTGTCCAGACCCCCAGACCCCTCCCAGATGGCTCAGCCCCCATATTGCTGTACTGTGTGGCCCCAAGGGGAACGGACACAGGCCCCCAGACTTCTCCTGGCCAGCTAGGCCCCTGTACTGCTGCACTCATGGCCCCGAGGGGAACCAGCCCTGACTGCCAGACCCCTCCCTGTCAGTTCAGACCCTACCCTGCCATGGGTCCCACTCCAGACCCTGGCCCCAGCCTAGTTCATGCCATAGGACGACAACCCATCTCCACCCATTACCCCTCTGCTGGACATAGCTCAGCGACCAGCCCTATAAATCGGACAAGGTGGGGAGAACTATTGTGCACAGAGATGAGCCAGCAACAAAATATGCTGAGCCTACCTGCCCAGGCATAATCAAATAAAACAAAAAAGCAGAATAAAACAAATAAACCTACAATCAATAAACAAAGAAAATAATTCCTGAATGTCTTGGAGATGCAGGGGGGAGGATCACTAACTAGATAGTAGACAAGAATCAACTTCTGTGAAGGGAAGAACAATACACAGTAGAGCAGAATTCAGCACAATTGTACCAAAGCAAAAGCTAGGTTTCCAGGACACATTCAAATACTTTGAGGGACAGAGTGCTGGGGCTGGGGTCTGGGGGCCATGGTTTCAGGGGACATCTAGGTCAATTGGCATAACAAAGTTTGTTAAGAAAATGTTCTACATCCTGCTTTGGTGAGTGGCATCTAGGTTCTTAAAAGCTTGCAAGTGGTCATCTAAGATACATCAATTGGACCCATCCCACTTGGAGCAAAGGAAAATGAAAAACAAAAACCACAAGGAAAATATTAGTCCAAAGGACTGAAGGACCGCATGAACCAGAGTTTCCACCAGCTGAGACCAGAACTAGATGGTGCCCAGCTACCACCAATGACCACCCTGACAGGGAACACAACAGAGGTTCCCAGACAGAGCACGAGAAAAAAATAGAACAGAACTCAAATTCTTATAAAAAGACCAGACTCAATGGTCTAACAGAGACTGGAGGAACCCCCGAGACTATGAACCCCAGACACACTGTTAACCCAGAACTGAAAACATTCCCAAAGCCCACTCTTCAAAGATTAGACAAAACTATAAAACAAAAAATGATACACATGAGGAATGAGCTTCTCAGTTCAATCAGATACATGACAACAAATGGGCAGCCCCATCCAAATGCAGGATGAGAAGGCAGTAAGAGACAGGAAAAGGGAAGGAAAAAAAAAAAAAAAAAAACAGGACAACACGGCTCCAGTAAGTAAACAAAATAAAACACCGGACTACCTTCTGGCAGAAGAAAAGGCACTTGAACTACCTGATAGGGAATTTAAAATTCTAATATTCAGAGCTCTCCAAGAGATTAGGAAAGAGATCAAGGAAAATATAGGCAAATCATGGAAAGCACAGATAAAACCAACCAAAACATAACCAAAGTCAAGGAAAACACAAAGTAATAGAAGAATTCCAGAATACAATACAAGAACAAGATTTCAAAATAAATAAATAATTAGAAATCATACAAAAAACAACAATTAGAAATCCAAAGATAAACAACAAAATTTCAGAAAAGGACAATGCAATATAAGGCTTTAGGAGAAAATTTGAAACAATGGAAGACAGAGTTAGCAAAATTGAAGACAAATCCACAGATGCTACTTTGTTTGAGGAAAAATCAGAGAAAAGAATGAAGAAAAATAAAGAAAACCTAAGAGCTTTGTGGAATACAATCAACAGCAAAAATTTATGTGTGATCAGAGTTCCAGAACAGGGAGAGAAAATGGAAAACACCTACAGGATCATTGAAGATTTGCTGACAGAAAACTTTCCTAATATCATGAGCGATGAAAAGCTGACCATTCAAGAAGCTCAGTGAACCCTATATAGGATACTCCCCAAAAGAAAGTCACCAAGACATATCATAATTACACCCACCAAAATGAAAGAAAAAGAAAGTATCCTGAGAGCAGATGGAGAAAAACAAAAAGTTACATACAAAAAGGAAACAATAAGGCTAACTTCTGATTACTTGACAGAAAATATGCAGGCAGGAAGGCAATGGAATGACATATACAAAACCTTGAAAGAAAAAATTGCCAACTGAGAACAATATATCCTATAAAACTCTTAAATATGGTGACAAAATTAGGACATTTCTAGATAAACTGAAATGAAGGGAATTTGTAAAAACCAACACAAACTTGCAAGAAATATCAAAAGGAGTTCTTTAATTAGAGAACCAACACTATCAGACAACAACCTGAAACTAGGACACAGGTCCATTTCAGACAGATACTGACCTAGGTAATGAACTCTCAAGAGTAAAACAAAACTAAAAGACTTAAAACAGGGAACTAGAGACATCAATCGGTATATGATGACAACATCAGAACAATAAAAGGGGGAATACATGGTATAGGTGTACAACTTTCAAATGGAGAGGAAGTCAAGGTGATATCAAGTAATAAAAGACTGGTTCAAACTTAGGAAGATATGAGTAAATTTCAAGGTAACCACAAAAAAAGTTAAAAAACCTACACGTCAAAAGAAAAAAGAAAAACATAGTCTCAGTAAACACAAAATCTACAAAAATGAAAGAAATGAAAAGAAATTCAACAAATAAAAGGAACTCAGCACAGGAGAGTAAGAGGAACAAAGAAAATGACAGCACGGTTTTAAAAAAGCACTACAAAATGACAACAATAAACTAATACCTATCGATAATCACACGGAATGTAAATGGCTTAAATGCACCTGTGAAGAGACAGAGAGTGACAGAACGGATTTTAAAAAATGACTTATCGATATGCTGTCTACAAGAGGCACATTTTAGACACAAAGACATAAATACATTAAAAATCAAAGGATGGAAAAAGATATATCAACCAAACAGCAAACAAAAAAGAACAGAAGTGGCAATATTAACCTCTGAAAAAATAGACTGTAATGAAAAATCCACCCTAAGGGACAAGTAAGGACATTATATAATGATTAAAGGGACAATCTACTATTATGAAATAGCCATAAAAAATATCTATGCACCCAATGACAGGGTTCCAAAATACATAAAACAAACTCAACATCACTGAAAAAAAAATTGACAGTTCCACAATAATAGTGGGAGACTTCAACGCACTGCTCTTGGTAAAGGACAGAACATCTAGAAAGAAACTCAACAAAGATACAGATTATCTAAAGACCATTTCAACCTCACAAATATATATCAAACACTCCACCCAACAGCACAAAAGTATGCACTCTTTTCCAAAGCCTGTGAAACATGCTCCAGAATAGACCACACCTTAGGCCATGAAACAACCCTCAACAAAATCCAAAACACTGAGATAATACAAAGCATTGTCTCTGATCACATGCCATAAATGTAGAAATTAATAGCAGAAAGAGCAAGAAAAAAATCAAATACATGGAAATTGAATAACACCTTGCTTAAAAATCAATGAGTAATAGAAGAAATCAAAGATGGATTCCAAAAATTTGTAGAATCAAATGAGAATGAAAACATATAATACCAAAACCTTTGGGACACAGCAAAGGCTGTGCTCAGAGGTCAGTTTAGAGCAATAGACACACACAGCAAAAAAAAAGAAAGAGACAAAATAAAAACATTAGCCCTACAACTTGAACAAATAGAAAGAGAATGACAAAAGAAGCCCACCCTACGAGAAGAAAGGTAATAATAAAGATCAGAGCTGAAATTAATGAAATAGAGAATAGAAAAATAATTGAAAGAATCAACAAAACCAAAAGTTGGTTCTTTGAAAAGATAAAAAAAAAATCAACAAACCACTGGCCAAACTGACAAAAGAACCAATGGCACAAAATAATTCGTGTATTGTTGAAGGATAAACTAATTTTCTCTGTAAACTTTAACCTAAAGCATAACTTAAAAAAAGAAATGTCAGAATAAAAGAACTGATACTGATAACATAATCCAATTACATAATCTTTGTAATTATAAATATGCTTGTCTTGTAATTAACAGTTATTAATAAGACTCTAAAACTTCTAAATATATTTCAAAATAGTATTGAAAAATAAGCCCCTTGAAAAAAACAACCCTAATCTGGGCTAAAGCCCAGATAACATCCAAGAAAAATGAGAGACTAGAGAATGAACAAATAACATTATAAGGCATTAAAATTCTTATCATATTCAAGACATATCATTAAATAATATTTTACCCTCCATAGTCATATATTCGATTATGTTCTGTATTTTCCAAACTTTCTCTCAATGAAAATGCATTATTTATAACATTAAAATCCGTTGCCATCCAGTCAATTTCAACTCAAAGCGACCATATCACACAGAGTAAAATTGACTCATACGGTTTCCAAGGAGCACCTGGTGGAATCAAACTGCCGATCCTTTGGTTAGCAATGGTAGCTCTTAACCACTACACTACCAAGGTTTCCATTTATAATATTACCTAGAGCCGTCGAGTCGATTCTGACTCATAGCGACCCTATAGGACAGAGTAGAACTGCCCTGTAGAGTTTCCAAGGAGCACCTGGCGGATTTGAACTGCCGACCCTCAGGTTAGCAGCTGTAGTACTTAACCACTACGCCACCAGGGTTTCCATTTATAATATTAAGATTTTTATTTACAATATTAAGAAAATAAAAATAACTGTACATTTAAAGGAATTAAAAGAATAACCAAAAAAGATTGCTTACAGTTTTTGTTTTTTTTTTTACAATTTGAACCATTCATCCAAGAGCTAACAATCCACCAGAATTTTTGTATATCCTGAGTTTTTCCTCTTGTTTCTGTATTACCAAACACTACATGAATAAACCTTAAAGAGTTCAGGACATCATGTGCCTTTTTTCTTCCTACCCAAATCGTACCCTATCCATAAGAGTAGTTTCTGCACACACAAAAAAAAAAAAAAACTGATCAAATTAAGCATCACTGGAGATGAAAGCACAACTTTGAAATTCTACCATGTGTTCTTATGGAAACAATGTTCTATCAAGAAAAGAAAAAGGTGTTAAAAAGCAAAACAAAAGCTTAAGAGAAGACATTTTATAGCTTTAAATAAGCGAGGCAGTGAAACAGAAGGAGATGAGAAAGCATGGCAATGGGGTGCAATGTTTATCCATGGTGGTACATACAATTGTAAGAATATACACTTTGAGATCCCAGATCTCATTTTTGAAAAACAATTATAGTTAGTTAGGAAATGGCACTTCTTTCTCTGGGAGCTGGAAGTCACTACCTACAGCAATGTCACTGAATGATTTCCAGAATTAAGGCCTTAGTGTACCCTGTATCATGACTCTTCCCAAGGGTTCTCCTTTCTTTGTTTAGAATGTTAAATGCAAGGTCATAAACAAATCAGTTGTCTCTATCTATTCATCGTAGACTCATTAAGTCTAAAACACTTATATAAGGGAAGAAACTGAAGTCTTAAAAAAATAAATAAATAAACCACAGCTCTGAGCCTTAGTTTTTACCTCTGCAAAGTTAAGATGCCAGATTGAATGACCTCTGAGTCCCTCTGAGCTCCAAATCCTGTAATTCTACCATCTGGTCACTTTGGGCTATAGAGTTCAGTGAAGAAGCTCTTAAACACTTAGATTTTTCACTAGTATAATTTTAAGCCTAATTTGGAAAATCAACAATATGAGGATTTCCCATTCTTTTTTCTTCTTCCATAAAACAAGGTACAGAGGTATCTCAAATCAAATAAACCCACAGGATGTTCAATAAATTTGTTTAAATTTTCACCTAGCGGTTTGT
Organism: Elephas maximus indicus; assembly: GCF_024166365.1. Classification (NCBI taxonomy): domain Eukaryota; kingdom Metazoa; phylum Chordata; class Mammalia; order Proboscidea; family Elephantidae; genus Elephas; species Elephas maximus. Next base: position 32,149,779 of record NC_064827.1, on the reverse strand, counting down.
CCAAATATTCAAATCTAAAGTATGAACAAGTAATTTGATTTTTTGTAGCGACTAAAGAAAAATAATTACAACCATAAATACAACATGTATATCTTCAGATAATGAAGTTGATCATATCATAGTTTCCTTTGTAATATGTCAAAACATGGCAGCTCTCCATCAAATAAGTTTTGCTTTATCATATTAGCGTCAGGCATGTTTTAACCTGGATTTCAGTATCACACAGTAATTCATCTAAAGTTCCACACCTAGAGATTCTGTTACACTCATGATCATCTACTGTGCTCAAAAATGTAACTAATATTTTCCTTAAGGTAACATGTCAGATGCCAGGTAAAGTTGACTCTCTACACCCTATCTCCCATACCTTGTGGGCACCCACATTAACTCAGATCACCCAAGCACCATGTATTGTAAAACACGTGTTAATGAGATGTCAAGTTGTACACTTGAGACTTCTAACTAACTTTGATAATCCATGTTAAAAAACCCAAGTCAAACCCACTGCTGTTCATCTGATTCCAACTCACGGTGACCCTTTAGGACAGAGTAGAGCTGTCCCTTAGGGTTTCCAAGGCTGTAAATAGTTACGAAAGAAGGCTGCCATATATCATCGGCCTTTTGGTGCGCAGCCGAGCACTTTAACTGCTGCACTACCAAAACTGAAACTAAGTAGAGGAGATCCTGAATGTAAATTTCGCTAGGTATAAGGGAGAAAACAGAATTTTACATATTGAGACCAAGTTAGCCTTTAAATGTCCAGAACTCTTGAAGCTTGTGGCCTGACTTGTACAAACTGGGAGTATCTCATCAAGGATAGCTATAAAGCTAGAAACCTCAAAGCTCAGGCTTCTTTTTGTTTTAAGGATGCATAGAATTAGCAGCTGCCAGGAAAGCAAGAAACTTTGGAAGTGGGATTTATTTTATGGTACTCCTTTTGGAAAATCTGGAAATAACAGAAATACACAAGAAATGTTTCTTTCTTTTTGTCTAAGATCTATTACCATGGCTTTTTTGTTCTTGGTTCCATAGAAGGATGTCGTACCATGCCCATCTAATTATTGAAGGTCAAGTAAACAAAGAATTATGATTTAGGATAAAATGTATGAGTAACATACATGGCACCAGCAGAGTTCAAATAAGATTTAAGAACTACTTCCTAGTTCTTAAATATGTATCATTTGGATTCAAGTGGGAATTTCAAAACAAAAGCAAAAACAGGCTGTTCTTGTTTCAACAAAAAATTTTGAAACTTACTTCATTTACTCTTATCAATATGCAAAGCACACACTCATGACAAAGTATTCGTATATCGTTATTCAATAAGAAAGAAATATGCCCACCCAGAGAGAATTAGAACCAAAAGTTGACTCATTTTAATCATTCTCAGTCACATACCAGTACCACTGTTTGTACTGATCGATAAACATAAGGGTGCTAGGTAATACCTGGACTTTGAGTAAAATGAATTGTAAATAATGTGAATATGATGTGAAGCCTAGTGTAAACAGATTATCTTTCAGCAATTAAGTCCAAGACGTCAGTGATTCCTACTTTTCTAATAGTATTTTCCTTAAATAAAAAATAGTTTAAAATACTTTCAGTAAGTGCTCAAATATATAGATGTGACTTCAAATGCTTGACATTTTTAAGTGTTCCTTTTTCCACAGGGGATTTAAGAAAAGTGTTTATATTATGTAAATCAAATACTTTATTAAATAAACAAACCAAACCCTTTGCCATCGAGTCAATTCCAACTCATGGTGACCCTACAGTGAGCTGCTTTCTTCTCAGAGAGAAGCTTCCTCCTAAACCCTGTGGATATAGGTTAAGCTCAGAGAGAGTAAGAGAGTCAAAGACAGACATAACCACAAAAGACACATTCTCAGATGACCTACCAGCCAAAGAGGCTAAGCTAATTCCACTACTAGGAAATGCCTACAATTTATGAAATTCTTACAAAGAGTCTGTGGGAGAATTTGGGCTCTTCTTTTATCCCATCTCCAAACCGTGATAAGAAATTATTTATGTTTCCATTCAGTTCACATTTACTAAAGACCCATTCTTTTTCCACCATTGTTTAAGGTGGTAAGGATTCCGAATAACATCAAATATGGATCTTACCCCCTAGAGTTTAAGGTCTAGAAGGTAGGGGCAACCATCCTGACATTCTTTGTTTAGCACTGAAAGTTCTGATTCCTAGGAACCTTTTAGTATCAAGCAAACACAAACAGCTGATTGTCCTACTAGCAGAAGATATAAGACTTTACAATATTATTCCCTCAGATACTGAGTATTCATTATATTATTATGTGTTGATTATTCATTTGGGACCTGTGAACTGGTGTCACTTTGGGGGCAGGTATAGTTTTGCCTGAATCTGGGATGAACATCCTAATGTAGTCATCAGAGAAAAATTGAACCATTACACAGTCAAAACTCAAAAGATAGGCCTTAGTAGGTACAGGGTCAATTCCTGTTTCTCAGTGACTCTTACGACAGGTTCTCAAGGAAAGTAGGAACAAAGCCATGCTATCAGGTTGAGGAGCACTTTGAGGAGATTTAGAACTAGTCAGGAAGACTTCCCGAGGGTGGGCATACGCTGCAAGGTATCCTGCAAATCATGTTATCTGGTTTAAAACTTTTGGTATAGCCTTGTTAAAGAACACTAGCCTTGAACATACCATGCACTGTCAGACGAATGAACAAAACTGTCTTGTAAGAAGTACAGCCAGAATGCTCCTTAGAAACAAGGATTGCAAGACTTTGTCTCACATATTTTGGACATGCTATCAGGAGGGACCAGTCCCTGCAGAAGGACATCAGGCTTGGTAAAATAGAGCATCAGTGAAAAATAGGAACACCTTCAATGTGGTAGATTGACACAGTGGCTTGCAACATGGGCTCAAGCATAACAAAGATTGTGAGTATGGCAAGGACCAAGCAGTGTTTTGTTCTGTTGTACGTGGGATCACTACGAGTCAGAACCAACTGGACAGGGCATCACAACGACAGCAACAGAGTTATCTTACTTGTGCTATGGAAAGTCAATGCTTCTGATTCTTTCTTTCAATATGTACCTTTTTGAGAAGCTGAATTTTTCTTTAAGCTGTAGGCCTTTTCTAAAAAAATACATACATCTTACAATCACACCATTTTTAAAAAACTTTTTATTATGCCAAAACAATCAAAATACGGGGACAGTTGCAAATATGTGGAAACAAAACAACATACTCCTGACAACCCGTTTGACAACAGGTCAAAGAAGAAGTCAGAGGTGAAATTCGAAAATACTTTCAGATAAATGAAAACAAAATCACAGCATAACAAAACATATGGGATGCAGCTAAAGCAATGCGTAGAGAGAAATTTATTACTGTAAGTGCCTATATTATAAAAGAAGATTCCATATTGAAAATCTTAGCTTCCACTTTGAGAAAGTAGAAAAAGAAGAACTAGACCAAAAGGAAGCAGAAATAATAAAGGAAATAATGCAGAGTGGAAACGAATAGAAAAATAATAGAGAAAAAAATCGTTGAAACCAAAAGTCTATTCCTTGAAAAGATTGATAAAATTTTAGCTCGTCTGACCAAGAAAATAAGATAGAACATTCAAATTGCTAAAATAATAAATGCAAGAGGGGACATTACTACTAATATTATAGAAACAAAAGGCTTTTAAGGAAATATGATAAACAATGGTATGCCAGCAAATTAGATAACCTACATAAGTTAACAAATTCCTAGAAAAAAATGCACTACTGACATTGGCTCAAAACGAAATACAAAATCTGAATAGACCTGTAAGAGGTAAAGATATTGAACTGGTAATAAAAATTAAAAAACGAAAAACTTCCGACAAACAAAAGCCAAGGTCCAGATGGTTACATAGGTGTGTTCTACCAAATGCTTGAAGAATAATTAACCCTAATACTTCAAAAACTCTTCCAAAAATAAAAAAGGAAGGAATTCTTCCCAACTTATTCTATTAGGCCAATATTACCCTAATACCAAAACCAGGCAAAGACATTACAAGAAAAGAAACTTCAAACTAATATCCCTTATGAATAAAGACACACGATTTCTCAACAAAATACTGGCAAGCAAATCCAGCAATGTATAAAAAAATTTACTTACCATGACCAAGTAGAATTTATCCCAGGAATGCAAGGTTGGTTCAACATATGAAACTCAATCAATGTAATACCTGCAATTGATGGAATAAAGAACAAAAAACACATGATCACCTCCTCAGATGCAGAAAAAGCGTTTTATAAAATTCAACACACTTTCATGATAAAAACATTCAACCAGCTAAGAATAGAAGGAAAATTCTTCATAGAACCTGATAGACGGCATCTATGAAAACCACACAACTAACATCATACTAGAGGTTTTAGTATACTAAAACTAAGTTTTCCGCCTAAGATCTGGAACAAGTCAAAGATATCCACTGATTCGACATTGAACTGGACAGTCTAACCAGGAAGTTAGGCAGTGAAAAAGAAAAGACATTTAGGTTGGCAAGGAGGAAATAAAACTATATTGGAGATGATATGTTCTTATGTATGAAAAATACTAAGTAATTCACACACACACACACACACAAGCCGATAGTCTAATAAATGTGTTCGGGGGGTTGCAGGTTACAAGATGAAGATATAAAAATGAGCTTTATTTCTATATCCTAGTAAAATCTGAACATGAACTCTGAAAATGATAATGCAAACACAAGTTAGTTTATAATAGCATCAAAAAGAGTAAAATACTTAGGAGTAATTTAACAAATATAGACCAATGTTCAGAGCCCTGGTTGCACAATGGTTAAGCACCCAGCTATTAACCAAAAGGTTAATGATTCTGCTTGGGAAAAAGACCTAGCCATCTGTTTCCATAAAGATTACAGTCATGAAAACTCAGTGGGCCAGTCACATGAGGTCGCTATTAGTCAGAATCTACTCAACGGCACCCAAAAACAGACCAATGCTCTCATAATGAATTCCAAATAAGCTGACCCTGCCCAGACTTGCTGAATAATTGCTCTAATCCTAAATGTAAGTAAGAAAAAAGTTGTTGCCAACTGGGTTTGAGATGTCTTTGAGTACAGATATCAGTTATATACCCAGTGCCATTCTATAGGGAAACCCTGGTGGCGTAGTGTTTAAGTGCTACGGCTGCTAACCGAAGGGTCGGCAGTTCAAATCCACCAGGCACTCCTTAGAAACTCTATGAGGGAGTTCTACTCTGTCCTGTAGGGTCACTATGAGTCGGAATCGACGCGACAACACTGGGCTTAGTTTTTGGTTTTGGCCATTCTCTAGATGAAATTAAGATGTTGGCTCTTGTAACCTTTCTGAAGTATTCCTTGACCCTTCCCCCACCCCCAGGCTGGATAAGACACCCTCATGTGATCCCACAACATTCTCATCCTAACATTTAATTCCTCTCTGTTTATTGTCTGCTCCCCCACTAAACTGGAAATACCATAGGGCAAGAGCTACCTACATCTTACTCACCACCATATCCAATGCCTAGCATTAAGCCTGACACTAGGTCAGTATTCAATAAATGTATACAGAGTAATGAAATGTGCTCCTATCTCATTTTTAACCCCATTCACCTCCCCTCCAAACAGACTTACACAGGAAGGGTAGCAAAACCCTGCAGTAGTGACAATTAGATGCTGTAACTTCAAGCATTGACACCTTGTGGCTTGTTCCATTACTGATTTACTAACTTTTCTAGGATAGCAAAATGTTTTCTTGTTAATGGGTGGTCAGAAATAATTATTATTTTCTCTTAATCATTTGCTTTTAAAAGATTTTCTACACTGGTAATTTTATTATGTATTAGGCCAAAACATAAGCAGCAAAATACATTTCCAATAAAATATATTTATTATAAAATTTAATGAGAAAATTCCATTTCATACACACCAATTCAATTTCCAGCTCTTCTGGAAAATAAGCATTTCATAAAATGATTAATACTTAGAATATACTGACTGAATTTATAACTGTACCTACTTTGCAATAGTCAGATACTAGTAGCAGAAACCAGTAGACAAAAACCCATCTCTTCCATTGGCTGTGTTGCTGTGTAAGCAGATGCGTTGGTGCTTTCTATACATCTGTTCCTTGATCTTCATGTTTTGTAAACTTTTAGAAGTGGGCAGATGATAAAACTCATAACTTCAGAACTGAGTACCTCACCATTGCCATTGTTAGAAAATGCCTTCTGCTCTTCCTTTTCCTTTCAAGGAGCTGGCTAAAGGTGATTCCGACCAGAATTTTCTCAGGGACTTTCAGACACACTAGAGGACTTAAGTGTGCATCTTCCAATACTTTTTCTTGAAGGATTTCACTTCCCTTGATCCGTTTTCTCCGCCACATCTCGCCTCCCAAACTGCTGCCTGTTTTCAGTTAGAAATGGGAAAGTTAGGGAGCAGTGCCTGGGAAGTGCATGAGCTCCATCTGGTGGGTCTTGGTATTTGCTTCTGAAAGTTGAAGCTTCAGTCGTTTAAAGTCAAGGTTAGTCAATTGGTTACATTGTTTGTCTCCAAGAGAAGTTGTGATGCCTTGGCTCATCCCGGCCAACTGAAAAATTCCCATTTCAAGCTGTTATGTTTAATTGTACCAAGAACTTCTCTTGATTCTCTGAATCAATCCTAGAAGAATTCTTATGTGTAAAAAAAATTAAAATTTTATAAAGGATTTATTTATATGGAGTCTTGAGATCAGTAATTCAGTTGTGACAATAAACACCTACCATTTGCTTTTTACATTTTACAAAGTACTGTCATATAACATTTCATTTGAACTATGCAGTAACCCTAAAAGTGTGGTATTATCAGTTTCAGGCTTGGACTCAGCAGGGGACAAATTTAGATCTGCATGTTCTGACACCAAATTTAACATCCTTTCTATCCCACCCAACCCCTGCCCTTCCCACATTCACCATGTTGTAGTTTCTTCACCCAAGGTGATATTCTTTCTCAAATTTCAAAGCCTCAAATCACTATCCTAATTTCTTCACCTTCAAAAACTTTCATGCCAGATATAAGATTTGAAAAAAAAAAAAAAAAAATCCTGGCTTAGAAGTAGATGTTTCTAACTCTTAAAATGTGCATCAGCTAACACCTATACTTCTCTCCACAGTGACAGTATTTTTTGAACAACTTAAAATAAATTTGATAAGTATGAGACTGCATTTGGAGACAACTTGAAAATAGAAGTCTCCTCAAAAATTCAAAACTTAAGGTGGAAATTTATACCTCTTCGTTTCATTATGCTGAAACAGCTACCAAATTTGCAGGAAACTAGGTTAAAATCTCATTTACGCAAGCAAGGCTGTTGTCTGAATTTTAATCAAACGATAAATGATGCCTGCCACTCAGCAGAATATGCATCACAAGGCCCATTACAAGCTATCTGTAACGTTTTACTTACCCTCTTTATCCCCCAGTCAAGTTCATATCTGCTTACGATCAGAAACCAGTGTTGAGTCTGAAAACTAACTCTTAGATTTAGTTATTGTGCCCTTGGGTGAGTTACTTAAGCTGAGACTTAAATTTCCTAATATTAAAGTAATAACAGAACTTACTTCATAGGGTTGTAGCAAGGATTTAAAAAAAAAATAACATGAAAAGTACTTAATGGTGTCTGGCATACATTAAGTATTCGATAGATGTAACTATTAATAGTACTGTTAATAATTATGAATCCATAAACTCTGTAGATTCCTTACTTCTTGCTGCTTTTTTCCCATTCCTGATAACCAGAAAAAAATTGTTGCCCTCGAGTCAACTCCAACTCATGGTGACCCCATGCATGTCCAAGTAGAACTGTGTTCCACAGGGTTTTCAGTATCTGTTTTTTGGAAAGTAGATCACCAGACCTTTTATTCTAAGGTGCCTCTGGGTGGACTTGAAACTCCAGCCTTTTGGTTAGCAACCAAGAGTGTTAACCATTTGCACCACCCAGGACTTATTAATTTTGATCTCTCTCAGCACACATGCATTTTTCGTGGTCTTTTGCTCTTTGCTTTTTATCTCTGGTGCCTGTTACCACACAGTTGTCCATCAATAGTGAAAACTTACAGTGCCTCAATGAGCCTCCTGGCCAAGCTGGTTTTCATTGCCTTGATCATTGGCTCTACCCACATCCTCTCTGGTACACTTAAAACTCCTAAACTTGCCTGCATATAGCCAACCTTCTCCTGCTAATCCCAGGTCCTGTATAAAATCAGGACATGGATGTGGGCACCAAGTCTTGAATCCAATACTCTGCCTGATAAATAGACTTTTCCATAGTTCTAAAATATCAGTCATCCAATTTACAAGTTAGTTCAATAGAAACCCAAAAGCACAAGGTGCTTTTAGGTCATTCATTCATTCTTCGTTTATATACACACAACTGAAGATTAAACTAGAATTGAGCCCAGATCTACTCTAACACACATGAGGTCGCCTTGAGTAGCAATTGGCTTTACAACAACTGGTTCTGGCTCTGAAAGATGAAACAGCATACTGAAACCAGTATAGGCACACATAAGAATGTGTATAAATAAGAATATACATACAGTATATGTATACATAAGAATCACCTGGGGATCTTGTTAAAATGTAGATTCTGATTCAGTATATCTGGGGTGGAAATAGAAATTCTCAGGAGGGAGTTGAGCTAAAACAAACCAGTTCAAAGCCCTAACTGAAACCAAAGTGAAGATCACACCTACCTTCTTCCTCCTTATTTTCACATTTGTGGTTCTAAACAGCAGAAATAAGTAGAGGAAACATAAAACCTAAAGCTATGAAGATCATGGAAGAAAAGATAGGGACAATGCTAGGAACCCTAATACATGGCATAAATCGCACCCCAAACATAAAACAGCAGAAGATTAATTGGACCTTCCAAAAATTAAACACCTATGCTCAAAAAAAACTTCTCAGAAAGAGTTTAAAGAGAACCTACAGACTGGGGAAAAATTTTGGGTATGGCATATCCCACAAGGTTCTAACCTCTAAAATTTATAGAAAGCTTCAACACCTCAATAACAAAAAGACAAGCAATCCAATTAAAAACAGGCAAAAGACACAAACAGACACTTCACCAAGGAAGACATCCAGGCAACAAACAAACACATGAAGAAATGCTTGCGATCATTAGCCATAAGAGAGGTGCAAATCGGAACTACAATGAGATACCATCTCACCCTGACAACAGTGGCACTAATAAAACCAGAAAACAACAAATACTGGCAAGGCTGTCTGGAGACTGGAACTCTTATACACTGCTAGTGGCAAAGTAAAATGGTACAACCACTATGGAAAATGTGTGCCACTTCTTTAAAAAGCTAGAAATAGAAATATATGATACAGTAATTCCACAAAATAAGAACTATGACACGAATAGACATTTGCACTCTCATGTTCAATGCAACATTATTCATAATAGCAAAAAAATGGAAACAACTGAAGTGCCCATCAACATATGAATGGATAAACAAACTGTGGTACATATACAAAATGTAATATGAACAACAATAAAGAACAATGATGAGTCCACAAAACAACATGGATGAATCTGGAGGGCATTATGCTGAGTGAAATAAGTCAATCACAAAAAGACAAATATTGTATCAGACCACTACTATAAAAAATCAAGAAAAGGGTTACACACACACACACAAAAATATTCTTCGATGGTTACCAGTGGTAGGAGGGGGAGGGAAGAAAAATCACCAACTAGAAAGAAGACATGTGTTAATTTTGGTGAAGGGAAAGACATTATACAACAGGGGGAAGTTAGCACAGTAGGACCAAGGCAGAGGAAGGAACTGAGAGGAACATAATAACAAAGGGCAATCATGGTAATTACCATAACATAGACAACCCTACAACAATAATATTAACAAATAATAATCTATGAATGCACATATAGGTAGAGGGGTATGCTAGAGGGGAGTGGGAGGGTGCAAGGGAGTTTGGTTGTAGATATTACTACATACACATTTGCGGATGCTGCATGTGTATAATACAGGCAACAGAACGCACAAACAGCACAGTCGTGGAAAGTGTCTTGACATAACCAAACACCTCTCAGGGCAAAGTTACTAGGCTTGAAGGCTGAGGACTATAGACTCGGGGAACATCTATATCAACTGGCATAACATAGTTCATAAAGACAATGTTCTACATCCTACTTTAGTGAGTAGCATCTGGGGTCTTAAAAGCTTGCAAGTGGCCATCTAAGATACAACTGTTGGTCTCATTCTGTCCAGAGCAAAGGAGAGTGGAGAAAACCAATGACTCGAGGGAGGAATTAGTCTAAAAGAACTAATGGACCACATGAACCACAGTCTACATGACCCTGAGACCAGAAGAGTTAGATGGTGCCCAGCTACCACTACCAGTTATTGATACCAGGATCACCATAGAAGGTCCCAGGCAGAGCGGGAGAAAAATGTGGAACAAAAAATCAAATCCATTAAAAAGACCAGACTTACTGGTCTGATAGAGACTGGAGGAACACCCTAGACTATGGCTCTAAGATACCCTTCTAGCAAGAACTGAAGCAATTTTCAGAGACCACCTTTCAGCTAAACAATAGACAGGCCTACAAAATAAACAATAACAACAAAGAGGAACGAGCTTCTTAGAACAGTTAATTATATGAGATCAAAAGGGCAAAATTTGCCCAAAGCAAAGATGAGAACGCAGGCAGGGGTAGGAAAACTGGATGAAAAGTAACGGGGAACACAGCACGGAAATAGGGAGAGTGAGGACACATTGAGAGGCCTGTGATCAATGTCTTGGAACATTCTGTGTATAAATTATTGAATGAGAACTATTCCGCTCTGTAAGCTTTCACCTAAGGTACAATAAAATATTTTGAAAAATAAAAAATAGTTCCAAAAAAAAAAAATGAAGTGAGTAGAAGAGTGAATGCCTATGAGAAAATCTGAAAATTCCCAGGATATAAGAAGATATCGTGGACTTATCTGCTATAAAATGAAAGATCAAACCCCAGGAAAATAGGGAGATGTGAAGCAGGAACTTCAGCAACACCATAATAATTAAAAGAGATGAACAATAACAACAAAAAAAAAAACCTGTTGCCATCGAGTCAATTCCAGCTCATAGTGTCCCTATAGGACAGAGTAGAACTGCCCCATAGAGTTTCCAGGGAACACCTGGTGGATTCAAACTGCCAACCTTTTGGTTAGCAGCCGTGGTACTTAACCACTATGCCACCAGGGTTTCCAGAAAAACAGAAATGAGATTCAGGAAAATGGGGATAGTGGTATGAGAAACAAAGGGGGACATTTTCTGCAGAATGAGCACCATTTTGGGGAACACCTGGAGATCTGGGCAGTGGGCACCAACTGTTTGATAGTGAATGGGAAAAAACTTGCAAGATTAGAAGAAGCATTGCCTACCTTCTCATGCTATTATCCCATTCCATTCTGGTTGGAATTTAATCACCAGAAAGCTTGAAAAAACAGCTACTTGGACTTTCTTCAATATTGTGTGTGTGTGTGTGTGTGTGTGTGTTTTCTTTTGGCTGAAAGAAGAGATTAAATTGCAGTGCCCAACAACCACAACTACTCCCAAATAATAGCAGCCTATTTTTATCATGACACCTTTAATGTGGACAATAGAGTGGCTAGAGAATTCATTCATGGAGATAACCCAGCTAGAGGAAATGATAGCCAATCTCCTCTAAGTCCCTCCATAGAGAAGAACTTACAGATAGCTCTGTGGACCAAAATAGGGCACGTGGTGCCAAGTTACAAGGATTAAAAGCATATCCTACATAAAGTTGCCGTCCTTGTTACTTGTGATAACATGTAAACCTGCTTTGTAAATGATAAAGAACATTCCTATCTTATACTACAGACTCTGGTTATTGTTGTTGTTAGGTGCCCTCGAGCCGATTACGACTCATAGCAACACTACGTACAAGAGAACAAAACACTGTCCAGTCCTGCACCATCCTCACAATCATTGCTGTATTTGAGTCCATCGTTGCAAACACTGTGTCAATCCATCTCATTGAGGGTCTTTCTCTTTTTCACTGACCCTTTACTTTACCAAGCATGATGTCCTTCTCCAGGCACTGGTCCCTCCTGATAACATGTCCAAAGTACATGAGACAAAGTTTGCTATACTTGCTTCCAAGGAGCACTCTGGCTGTACTTCTTCCAAGAGAGGCTTATTTGTTTTTCTGGCAGCCCATGGTATACTCAATATTTTTCACATGCACCACAATTGAAAGGCATCAATTCTTCCTTAGTCTTCCTTATTCATCATCCAGCTTTTGCAGGCATATGAGGCAATTGCAAATATCATGACTTGGGTCGGGAACACCTTAGTGCTCAAAGTGACATCTTTGCTTTTTAACACTTTAAAGAGATCTTTTGCAGTAGATTTGCCCAATGCAATATGCCGTTTGATTTCTAGACTGCTGCTTCATTGGATTATGATTGTGGTTTCAAGTAAAATGAAATTCTTGACAACTTCAATCTTTTCTCCATTTATCGTGGATGTTGCTTATTAGATCAGTTGTGAGGATTTTTGTTTTCTTTATGTTGAGCTGTAAACCATACTGAAGGCCGCAGTCTTTGATCTTCATCGGTAAGTACTTCAAGTCCTCTTCATTTTCAGCAAGCAAGGCTGTGTTATCTGCATATCGAAGGTTGTTAATGAGTCTTCCTCCAGTCTTGATACCCCATTCTTCTTCATATAGTCCACCTTCTCGGATTATTTACTCAGCATACAGATTTAAAAAGTATGGTGAAAGGATATGACCCTGATGCACACCTTTTCTGATTTTAAACCATTCAGTATCCCCTTGTTCTGTTTGAACAAATGCCTCTTGGTCTATGTGTAGGTTCCACATGAGCACAATTAAGTGCTCTGGAATTCCCATTCTTCAAAATGTTATCCATAATTTGTTATGATTCACAGAGTCAAGTGCCTTTGTATAGTCAATAAAACACAGGTAAACATCTTTCTCGTATTCTCTGCTTTCAGCCAAGATCCCTCTGGCATGAATCTGGCAGTTCCTGTCAATGTACTATTTCTGAATTACTTTCAAAATTTTACTTGAGTGTGATATTAATGATATTTTTTATAATTTCTTCATTCTGTTGACTCACCTTTTTTGAAATGGGCACAAATACGGATCTCTTCCAGTCGGTTGGCCAGGTAGCTGTCTTCCAAATTTTTTGGCATAGATTCTCTCAGTGTCCAAACTTCATTCTTTTCAGTGTGCCCAATGGAAAACTTTACGTACCCATCCCATGAAAGTTTCTCTCTCTTTTCCTCTCTTAAATACACTCACTGGCATATAGGGGGTTACCACGAGTCAGAGTCAACCAAATCACAACTGGTAGTATCCGCACATGTAAGATGCTTCTCATAGAGGAGGAAGAGCACCCCTTGTCTCTCACACTCTAATCAGAGAGCCAGTATAGAACAGAAAGCCCAAATAGTGCACTGTACAAAAAGTACAACTAGAATGCTCCTTAAAAGCATGGTGAGATGGTGAGACTTCAGCTTGCTTTCTTTTGCTTACTTTGACACATCATTGGGAAGACCAATCGCTAGAAAAGGACATTATGGTTGGTAAAGTAAATGGTCAGCAAAAGCAAGGGAAACTTTCAATGAGATGGACTGACACAGTAGCCTCAACAATGGACTCAAACATACGAACAATCTTGAAGATGGCATAGGACTGGGCAACATTTCATTCTGTTATACATAGCTCACTGTGAGTTGGAGCTGATTCAACGGCACCTAAGAACAAAACCAGAAAAAAATAACCACTCTTGGAAAAGTAAAAATGTTTCCTCTTCTTTTCTATTTGGATCAAGGCTTACAGACTCAACTTGCCTAAATTATATAAACTTTCACAAATATTCTCAAATATGCTCTATAATATAGATTTTGGAGGGTATGAGTGTATACGTGTGTGGGTGCATACGTGCACACACACATGTGCATGCACACACATGCACAAGGGCGCCCTAACTTTTCCTTTAAAAAACATGTACTCTGATTCTTCAAAACTCTTTGACTGTGATTAAAATCTTAAGGATCATTATGCTAGAAATATGATTGGGATTCTTTTCTCCTAAGTGCTTTTTTTTTACTTGTACATGCATAAACTCAAAGATGCTCTATATCCAGCAAATGGGCTTTTGGAAAACATGTAGCAATTAGAAGCAAAGCCAATATCTTGAGAGATGGAGATTTATTTTCTCATCACCAATAGATTTATTGCTATTAAAAGGCTGCAGTTTCCAAGCAGCAAAACCTGAGGAGGCATTGGCAGTAAGTTCACATGAGTCTTCAAGACTTCAGAATTGCCAACTATGCAAATTTCATGGCCCATTAAGTGCACACACTTGAAAATCCTAGATTTACCCTTATTTTATTTAATAAGGGTTGATTAGCTTCGCAATTAAGCCATATAGTTCTTAGGCTTTGCTCTGAAAGAGTACCCATCTACTTACTGCCACTTAAAAAGTCTTACTTTCAGTATAACAGCCTTTTTGGTTACTTGCAATTGGAAAGAACAGACAATATCTCACAGCACCATTTAATACAAACTCAGTCTACAAAGACACCAAGGAACAAACAACCCCCTCGGTTTGCAGTTAATGAATCAAAGTTTAAGACGACAAATTGGCTCGCTGAGGCAAAATAGTTAATTAACTTTTAGTTAGAAATATTCATCCTCCTTTCCTGGCACAAACAAGTCTCATAAGCCTTGTTTACTTTCCCAAGTGTTTTTTGTCTTCTACGTCCCTAGGCATCATTCAGGGCTCTTAATGTATCATGTCAGAGTAGCTTCATAATTTTAATCTAATTTTTTATGTTTTCAGCCTCCAAGACCAAAAACAAAATATATATCTCCTCATCATTAATTTGGATTCTGTAAACACAAGTATATATTTTTTTAAAAAAGGAAAAGACACCAAATTCTCGTGTCTTTTGGATGTTAATGGAATCAGACTCTATGTTTCTTAAAGTAAACAAATTTTTTCCAAATATTTGGTTAGCTCAGTTTGTTTAGCCTGTCAGGTAGGCTATAGACTAAGGCTGTAGTGGTAGCTGGTGTGTCCAATTAGCAAAGAGGTTTAATGGCAACACTCTGGACTCTTACCTCTGGTACTTTGCAGATGTACCGTTTACTTAAAACAACATTGTAAATATTAGCTAATGAGAGAACTATGTCAACAGCTTTGATGAATATATATCTGAACAGCCGGTACATTATATACAACCTAGCCATTCTTCCAAAGTCACCTTTTTCTAATTTTTCCACAATTACCATGTTTCTTCTGGAAAGAACACTCAGGCTTTCACTGAGAATGGCATCTATTTGTTATGTTCTGTCATTGGCCTGTGTTTTCAAGAGGAAGACTGTCTGCCACAGTGAATGCTTACATTTTACAGCTACTGACACGAAATGCCATTTCAATTTTGTTCTTTGCAGTCTTGCCACAAAGTTTACTCTTTTCTAGCTCTATGCCAGACTTCTTAAACCTCAAGTCATCATCATTTTATGAGATGATTTTCCAAAAAGCAAATTACAGGTTTATGAATTAAGTAAGTGTTGGGTCAGCAATGGTGCTTATTTTTTAAGTGACTCATTTGTGCACATAGGTCAGGTTAATGCCTGTCTAAATACATTTAAAGATAGGCATAATGTGATAGAAGGAGCCCTGGTGGCACAATGGTTAAGTACTGGGCTGTTAACTGAAAACAGGGCTTTGAACCGGTTCGTTCCAGTTCCACCCTCTGCTGAGAATTTGCATTTCCACCCCAAATATACTGAATCAGAATCTACATTTTAACAAAATTCCCAAGTGACTCTTATAGATTCCTGGGAAATTGTTCTGTATAAAGAAGAATTACCTGGGCCTCTTGTTAAAATGTAGATTCTGATTCAGTATATTTGGGGTGGAAATGCAAATTCTCAGCAGGGGGGTAGAACCAGAATGAACTAGTTCAAAGCCTTGACTGAAAGGTTGGCATTTAGCACCCATCCAGTGGCTCCAGTAAGCAACATTGTGACGAACAGAGAAAAGATAGACGTCAAGGATTTCATTTTACTCAGGTGCACAATCAGCACTCATGGAAGCAGCAGTCAAGAAATCAAACAATGCATTGCATTGGGAAAATCTGCTGCAAAAGACCTCTTTAAAATGTTGAAAAGCACAGATGTCACTTCGAGGGCTAAAGTGTGCCTGACCCAAGCCATGGTGTTTTCAATTACCTCATACGCATGGGAAAGCAGGGCAATGAATAAAGAAGACTGAAGAAGAATTGATGCCTTCAAATCATGGTGTTGGCAAAGAATATTGAGTATACCATGGACTGCCAAAAGAATGACAAATCTGTCTTGAAAGAAGTACAGCCAGAATGCTCTTTAGAAGTGAAGATGGCATAACTTCATCTCACATACTTTTTGAACATGTTATCAGGAGGGGCCAGTCCTTGGAGAAAGACATCGTTCTTGGTAAAATAGAGCGTCAGCAAAAAAGAGGAAGACCCTCAATGAGATGGATTGATACAGTGGCTACAACAACGGGCTAAAGCATAACAATGGTCATAGGGGTGGTGCAGGGCCCAGCTGCATTTTGTTCTGTTTTACATAGGGTTGCTATGAGTCCCAACCAACTGGACAGCACCTAACAACAACAACAGCAGGTCCATGGCAGAAAGACCTGGAAATCTGCATCTAGAAAGATTACAGCCTAGGAAACCCTATGGGGAAGTTCTACTCTGCCACATGGGGTTGCTATGAGTCAAAATCGACTCAATAGCACCTAACAACAACATAGAGTGATAGTCAATACTGAACTAAAAATTAAAATTATGTCCCCAATGTTTATTTGTATGTCAACTGTTTGGAAATTTAAACATATTTTCCCATAAAACCAATGGTATACAAGATTGATATTGCTTACTTCAGCAAACATTTATTGGATTCCTACAAGGTACCCAGTGAGATGTTAAGAGCCAGGTATATTAACATGAATAAGACAGAGAGCTGACCTCAAGGATTTACAAGGTAATGAGACAGAATTAATTTTTATGGAAAATCCATTCAAAGTTTCTCCCTGGGAGTTCAAACGTATATCTCCCTTTACTGATGGACTTCTCAAGTCCCTCCACCCACCACCTTCCTGACACCTGAAGCAAAGACTCTCCTATGTACAATTCCAGTGCAGTGTGATAGGTGCATATGGTGTTAGAGAAGCACAAAGGGGATTCGCCCAAAATGGGGAGGGGCAAATGAAGTATGAATGGTTAGGAGGGCGTCCTGAAGGGAATGATATCTCAGTAGACTTAGGAAGGCTGGGGAGAATTTGTTAAACCAGTGATTCTCAAAAAGTGTGGACCTTAGGCTAGCATCATCAGCATGACTTCGGACCTTGTTAGAGATTATAAATTACTGGTACCCACCTCAGAGTGACTGAATGAGAACATCTGAGGTAAAGACTCAACAATCTGAGTTCTAATGAGACTTAAGGTGATTCTGATGCACACTGAAGTTTGAAAATCACTGTATATTAAGGCACTTTGTCAGGCAGTAGAAAAGGAGCAGGGGCTGAAGTTTTTCAGGGAGTTACACAAGCAAAAAAACAAGCAAACACTGAGAATAATGTGGTAGGTCTTCCAGCTACTCTGAATATTGAGTGCTAACAGTTCACAGTGGTACTCTTTTCCAGAGAATTGCCCTCAACCTATGCAAAGTGGATCACCTGGGAATGCCTGGGAGGCCGTACCCTTTTCAAAAGGAGCCCACATCCAAGGCTAACTGATATGCAGATGCTAATGGACAGCCACTTTACCTCAAGATAGGAAAACTGTGTGTTATTCATGCTCCACAACTCTCCACAGGATCAGCCAGACCTACATCTTTGCCTAGCTTATCTCCCTGCCCTATTCTGCTTCCCTCAGTTCCATGATTCTCCTGAGCATACTCTTTCAGTAAGTCACTGGCACAAGAATTCCCATTTAAGGCTGGTTCTAGAGAGCCCAACTCAAGACAGTGGTACACAGCATGGGAATGCGTGAGAAGCTGTAAGATGCTTCCATTGATAGAGCAAAAATGTAAATTAGAGAATGGCAGGAAGAAAGCTGTAAGAGATGCAGGAGCCAGTCTATGAGATGCCTTAGGCAAAAATCCATAAAAGCTTTAAAATACACCCATACACAGAAAAAGAGAGATTAAATTTTAATACCTACATGTAAAGTACTGGCATGGGTGGGGAGAAGGGAAATCACTCAGATTGCCAGTTTGGACTCCCAGGAAAGGATCTTCCCTATTTTCACCAATGAGAACAATCAGGCCCTTCCATAACACCTTTCATCAGGCACCAGAAATAAGGATATCTCTGATCCAAGCCACAGAGATCAGAGGCTGTGTGATCATTTATACAGAAAGAGATTCTTGGAGATATGGAAGGAAAAGGAGTACCAGCAAGGTGAAGAGCTAGGGTAACACTTTAAGTAATGGAGAATTTTGAAGAGAAAGGCCCTGAGTTGAGGAGAAACAGTTGAGGCCAAAGGAAGGCGCTTCAGGAAGGATCATGCATGAGGTTTCCCTCTTCCTTCTTCTTCATCTTCTTTCCTTGATTCAGGGGTCTCTTGCTAGTGCAAACTACCAGGGCCACATTTCCAATCTAGGAGAGTTCGGTGGTCATACACAATTCTTTTCTTCTAAGAGCCTCTGTTTTCCCCTCCACTCCACCAATAATTGCTTCCAACCAACATCTCTTTCCAACCTGTTCCAATGCAGTATAGAAATCCAGTCAATACTCTAAACTCCTCTTGTCATTCAAGTAAGCACACACACCTTTTGAGGATGTTCTAAGGGTTTTTTGGGTATTTTTTTTTCCTGTTAGCACAATAGAAAAATAGACCAAGGAGATTCAATTGATTATCGTTCTGACATTTTGATTGCGTGTCTCCCCGAGCATCCCTTCCCTCTCCTTATAGCAATCTTCAGTTTTTTATAAAGGATCTATACTACCTCCGGAAACCCTGGGGGCATAGTGGTTAAGTTTTACGGGGGCTAACCAAAGGCTCGGCAGTTCGAATTTGCCAGGCGCTCCTTGGAAACACTATGGGGCAGTTCCACCCTGTCCTATAGGGTCGCTCTGAGTCGGAATCGACTGGACGGCACTGGGTTTTTTCTGGACACTACCTCCATTCTCAGTCCATAAGACGCAAACCCATATGACCCGATTTCCAGCAAAATGCACTTCCTAACACATTTGATTCTGAAAAGAAGAATAGTTGGAGATTCTACAGCCCTTGTGCCACCAAAATGGAGGGGATGGGCTTCTGGAGAGTATTCAAGGACTCTGAGAATTATGGTAGCACTGGACGTGGAGTAAAATACTCCTTGATTCCTGAATTTGGCAGTGTCTGAAGCCAAATCTATCTTACATTTCAGGAATTGGAAACATTTAACTCCTTTTTTGTTTCTTTGTTTTAAACCACTTTGAACCAATTTTTCTATCACTTTCAACAGAGTTCTGATAGACGATGCTGTATATTTTTCAGAATGTAAATGTACCTAGAGCTTCATCTTTCTCTAGGTGTCACTCTTTTGTTGAAGGACTTTTAAACATCTTAATTTTCTTTCTTTTATACACGGCATTCCAAAAAATGTGTCCCAAGAAAAACGGATTTGGGGTTTTGTGTTATACAAAATATTTTTAAAAAAAAGAGATGCCCTTTGAATATATTTGAAAAGTATTATCTTCCATGAAGCTAAACTGGTTTCTCTACTGCAGGGCTTCTCTGAGCCTTTGAAGTGTGGTTTAAGTACTGTATCTCCACTGGTCAGTAACAGCATGTCTAACTCCCCTGATTTGTTTGGCTCTGAAAATCTTGTTTACATTGATTAACTATGGAACAAGAAGACATGAAAAACACTTCAGCCATTGAGGATCCAGCTGGAATTGCCAGGCCCCTTCTCTTCCAAACTTTAGGACTCCTTTAGGAGTCCTTTGACTCTCCTAAGTGGGCCTTTTCATCATTCCATCTGATGAGCCAGCCCCAAGGGCTCTGCTTGAGAACATACCTGGGCATCAGAGTGAAGGAGAATGTTAAATAGAGATAAAAATAAGCGTGCTTCCCACCACCCTACCCACCACCACATAGAATAAGCTTTCATCATTTTTGGAGAGATTGTAGGTTTCCATTGTAATATGGTCATATTTACCTTCATCGCTACATATGATGTACATTTGTTAAATTTAAGGTGAATATATTCGTAAAAACTTTTGAAACACATTTATTAACATTAAAAACAAAACCTGTATTCAAAACATGAAAACTGCTATGCCGATTAATTACCTTGAATACATCTGAGCAGAACAGAATTTAGAAAGTCACTTATAAGGTTTTGGCTATACTTTCTGAAATGTTTTTTATGGGATTTTAATGCTTTAAAAGTCTGACAGCTGCTCCTGAAAATGAAATACTGTTTGTCAGCAAGCTACAGTTAACTCATTTCAATAAATAGGTAATTTGTTCCTTTAGAAAACAGTTGAAAGCATTCACTGGCATTTGGTAAGAAGAAAAACTCTGAATAATTTATGGTGGGGAGAGAGTCAAATCTCACAAGCCACCTTATCCCAAGCTCTCTGAAGGTGGGAGAGATTGGACACGCAAGGACAGACGGGTCTCTAATGAAAGGGATCAAATTTCAAGTAATTCTCTTTTAACATCTGGCTGAATAAGAAAAGGTCACAATGTGGGACTGTGATTCCTCTGAGTGATCTTTCATTTTTACTTTAAAGAGACATATCATGTAGAGTCACTCTCTGGACCTCCTATGAGTTAAGAAATGTTCTAATTGTGGATGGCGTGGGACTCAGAAATTTTCTTCCAAGGCCTACTCAACAAGGCCTTCTCTAACAGTCTTAACCTCCCCTGATGCAGCCAGCAGAGACTGTTCTCTTTTTCTCCAGCCATTGGTACTCTCAATTGTCCAATTATCCACTCCCCACCTTAGACACATAGATACACAATCAACATCTGCTCAGGAAATGGTAACCTGGCAAAACACAGAGGATTTAAAACAGGGAATTTGTTACAACTGGTATTGGGCAGCTGAAAGGGCCAGAAAAAAGTGCTGAGGTAGCCCTGGGATAATAATTTCAGGAAGCAGCTACTATCCTAAGGGCAGGAAAAGAAAGGGAAGGGGGGAAGTAAGAGAACTTCTGAACTTGGAGCAGGAACCCTGAGTACTTGATACTCAGGCCTCTGAAGAAGATGTGCTCTATTGGTCGGGGCTGTAAACTCCTGGGACTTGCTCTGGAGTGCTGGACCCAACTAACGCAGCTAGGACCACCCACTGCTGCTGGACCCACACAGGAGGAACAGGTGAAAACAGGAGAGAAGTTCCTCCTCTACTCCGCCCACTTTCTAGTCTCCCTCTGGACCCCTATCGGAAGATCCTAGCAGAATACTACCTTGGCAAAGGAGTCTAGAAAATGTGGTTTTTGGAGTCCCACAGCAGTATCACAGAACAAAGCATAGGAGAGTTGACTTAGAGCTGAGAGAAAATAGGTAAATAGCCAGCCCTATGCCAAACTTTGACTCCCCTCCACAGCTAGCACCAGGTTCCGCTCTCCACCCTTCTGGTCCAAATCTAACCAAAATGATAGCTATAAATATCATGACTATGTTTCCTATGCACCGAACAGTAAGTGACTTCTCCTGGGTCACAATGCTCATAAGTGTCACAGTCATGAAAGATGCTCCTGAGGGTATTAGTTTCCTCTTCTGGGATACTTCTCTCTACTTAGAAGGCAGAATAAACTATGTAAATAAGTAACCTGTGTAAAGTACTTAACGTAGTCCTGTCCCAGGATAGAAACAAAATATATATTAGTTGACTTCCTTCTTTCCCTCCCTTTTTTCTCACCTTTTTCTGTGGAATAAAAGGTTTTGTACCTTGTTACTGGAATTTCAGGCATCAGTAAACATCTGTTGGTTCATTGGCAGGAAATTAGCTAGAGCGGATTTACTAGGCCAGTAGGTCAGATTCTTGGGAGTTCCAAGGAAAAGATACAACAGTTGCTTACAGGGATGAATTTACTGCAAGGATACCTGGGAAATAAAAAAGAAAGTCTTTTCAAAATAATCTTCTACTCTGGAATGTGTGGCAAACCTCATACGAATACAGAAAATTCAGCCTAACTTCACCAGAAACAAGGACCTGTGCTTAATTGACCTGCCTTTTCTTTGGTCAACTAGCATTTGTAGTGCCCCCTTATTGTCAGTTTGAATGGGCCCTTTTGCCCCACTAGGTATGAAGCTTTGCTACTGAGCAGGATTGACACTAGGCACCTCAAAGCTTATTGGTCTCTCCCAGGACCAGCCTGATTCCAGCTCAGATACCTTCCTCTCTACAATCACTGCACTACAGCTAAGGGAGCAGAGTTTCAATTGCAGGTCTGCGAAAAGTCCTAGCCTAATCCACTCACCTCAGAGCAAAAGATTATCTAGGAATTTTCCCACAAACTAGAGCTCACAGCCTCTTTCCTTCTACTTGCATATAAAAAAATATTTTCTACTCCTTCCTTATAATTACCCTATTTTGGCACCATTTTGTCATGGAACAAGGGCTGCATGAAGCACTCTGAACTGTGGGACACCAAGAGCCCACCAGTGTGAGAGAGGTTTCTCGGATAGAAGATACTTTGTCTTTCAACCTTGTCCTCACATGGGTCTCTAGAAGTGGGAAACAAAGTATAGGAGGAGGAATTAATGCCCCAATTTCCAATTGAACAAAGAAGTACATGTGACGACGTTATTTATAGAAACAGGGAAACCAGTGATAGGGCTTACTTGTGATTAATTAGTTGTGGGAAAGTTGAATAAGGTGTTTATAGGGTGTTCCAATATATATGTCGGTAAAGATCTAGAGATAATAGCTGAAAATCAGAAAATGATGAATCTCTTTTGTTTTATTTTAATGGTTCCTAAAAAAAAATTATTTTATAGATCACTTTGACTATCTAATGTCAGCTACAAACACTCTCTTAAGAAAAAAAGGAAGGAGGAAGGAAGGAAGGGAGGGAGGGAGGGAGGGAGGGAGGGAGGGAGGGAGGGAGGGAGGGAGGGAGGGAGGGAGGGAGGGAGGGAGGGAGGGAGGAAGGAAGGAAGGAAGGAAGGAAGGAAGGAAGGAAGGAAGGAAGGAAGGAAGGAAGGAAGGAAGGAAGGAAGGAAGGAAGGAAGGAAGGAAGGAAGGAAGGAAGGAAGGAAGGAAGGAAGGAAGGAAGGAAGGAAGGAAGGAAGGAAGGAAGGACAGATCCACATACAGCCAGAATTACACATACACATTTAGAAGATTTTCAGAATTCCCAGATCAAGTCCCCCACCTCCACCCCATTTCATGAAAAAATATAAAAAAGAGAGACTTCTGAGTGCTGAGTCTGTGTGGCGTTAGGACTTAACATGTCCTCTTCTTCTGGTTCACCTTCTTCATCCCGAAACAAGCTAAAATTGGATGTGTGCCAGATAGCTTCCTGCCTAGCAATGCTTTTGAGAGATAATGAGAAACAAAGCAGGGCAATTCAATGATAAGAGTTTCTAACCATTGCCAGCAAGAGAAAGACTCAAGGTGTTCATTTTCTCAATTACCATAATGCTCATTTTCTTGTTGGATGGGCAAGTGCTCCTGAGCAAACTTTGGCGCTAATTGTATATATCCTGGCATATACAGTCTGCCCCAAGCCCAGAGGCAAAAACTAGCAATTATATTCCACTGATTAATGTGCATTTGTAAATTTACAGGCTTGACGGTCCAAAGAGGCTCCCTGCTATGTGAGATAATGAATAGGAAATTGTCAGAATAATTAGCCGAGTCAGACCTCACAAGCCTACCTGTGAGTTGAAAGTAATGAAATAAAACAAAACAAAAAATGCCTGTCTTTTAACAGAATTGGAGAGTGAACGATGGGGTGTGGAGAAGGCACAGGATAACTAAAATACTCCTTTCTGTCAATTTGTTTCATTTGGCTCACCATGATGCAGCATCCAGATCCCTCCTCTGGTTACAAGGACTTATTCCCACAGCCTGTAGAAGTGCTGCCAGCCTCCAGAATTTGCCCTCAGCTGGAAAGAGTTGCCTTCCCCAAGGTCAGACCATCTTCTCTGGGTGGGAGAGGGGAAGCCCAAATCCAATGACTGATGAATGTGGGAGTACAAAGGCCTAGCTCCCCATCATCACAACATGACACAATTCAGAAGGGCCAGCCCAGCCTCAAACTTCCCCATGGGCTTGGCTGAAGACTTAGTTAAGACTGCATTACAGAATCACAGGTCAACTTCTCCCTCTGCCCATTCCCATTCTTTCCTGACAACTAACTGAAAGCCAGTTGCCCTCCACTCAATCCCCACTCAAGGTGACTCCACATGTGTCAGAGTAGACTGCGTCACAGAGTTTTCAATGGCTGATTTTTTGGATGTAGATCACCAGGTCTTTCATTTGAGGTACCTCCGGGTGGACTCAAACCTCCAACCTTTTGGTTAGTAGCTAAGTGTGTTAACCATTTGCACCATCCAGGGACTCCTCCCTGACAGTACCTGTTCCTGTTGCTGTGTAGTCAATTCCAACTCATAACGACTCTGTAGAACAGAGTAGAACTGCCCCATAGGGTTTCCAAGGAGCAGCTGGTAGATTCGAACTGCCAACGTTTTGGTTAGCAGTTGAGCTCTTAACCACTATATCACCACAGCTCCTCCCTGACAATACTTCTAGTAAACTTCCTACACACTAATCATTCTCCCAGTCTGCTTCCCAGAGAATGGACTTGCAACAGTATGGAATCACACTTTGCTGTTGGGATTACTATAACGAAATGTCTACAGCAGGAAGAGTAGTATTCAATTCAGTTTAACAAATATTTTTTTATTCCTGCCTTGTGTAAGGCTCTAGACTAGGGCCTAGTTAGCCATGTCTGCAACTACGCTGAAGTTAAATTTTCCCTTCAGATTTTCATATGTGTGTGTGAATCAAATACACATAAACACTAGCCTCAAAGCAGATTCTTCTAAGTAAATTCAACTCCATTTGGATTGTCCCACAGTCTGAACAAATAAAAAAAATAAAGGCAATAGTATTTCTATGTTGCATTGGAAAGGCGTAAATGGACTTTGTAGTTCACCTTAGTTTGATGAAAATAAATAAGTCACCAAATCAGTAAAGGCCACCACAATCACTATTAACTACAAAGACCAAGAATGGTGTTGATCTTTCAATTACATATGCTGGAGAACTCACGTTTCAAGTGTTAGATGAATATAGTTCCAAATGATGCAGGTGGGCCCAACCTTGAGCAAACCTGACATATGAAAATTCAGATTACTATAAGGAATAATTAGAAGGTGAGTTAAATATAATTCCCTAACAGGGTTTTTTAATATTGTATTAACCTATACATAACACTCATCCTCCTGTCCCTTACCAGCAATGTGACCTTAAGTGAGTCAGTTACCCATACCAATAACAATCAAATGGATTCCGATTCATGGGAACCCCATGTGTGTCAGAGTAGAACTGTGCTCCATAGGGTTTTCAATGGCTGATTTTTTGGAAGTAGATTGCCAGGCCTTTCTTCCCAAGCATCTCTGGGTAGACCTGAACCTCCAACATTTCAGTTGGCAGCTGAGCACGTGAGTTGTTTGCACCACCCAGGCAGCCCCATTTACCCATTCAAAGGCTTGATTTCCTCTTCTGTAGAATGGGTTAGAGATAACTTTCTGAGAGCTGCTGAGAAGCCCAATGTCAAATTTATGAGAAAAAGCCTAGTACAGTCTTTGGTGTTTATTGTTTATTATCAATAATGTAAAATATTTGATAAAAGTTTCACATACAAAGATTTAAAAATATGTCCAAATAATGGAATAATTTAAGACATATTCATATCCTTTGGAGCTTATATGACTATATATATTTTAACACAGAGTTTTGTTTTTTTTTTTTTCAAAATAAACATTTTAACTCCGTGTGTATAAATAACGCCGATACAGAACAACTCATTAGCCCCTGTTCAAAATGGCCGAAAATAAATAAGGAAAACAGCTTTCAGATTCGTAGTATCTGCTTGAGTCTGCCCCAATCAAATACACAACCTTCCTTCTACATTTTAGTGCTGGCGGGGGTGGGAAGAACTCCTGAGAAGAGGCAACAGCCTCACTAACTACCCAAGTATTTTATAATATCAGGAACTAGCAACTGTAATAGGCCTTAAATAATCTTTCTAGAAGAAACTCTGTACTGTGTTTAATAAATAATTTCAACTACTGGGATCATTTGCTTTAAAGCTGAATTTGCTGAAAAGAAGCCTCGGGCACAATCTTACCACTGTCCCCAAGCACTGTAATCGGGCAATTAGTACTTAATGAAATAGAAGAAGGGCGCAGCTCTATTCTACATAAAATTGAAAGAAAGGGATCGCTTGAGCTGTTAAGACCATAGAGGCATGCATTTTTCCACTGTCAGCATTACAGAGCTTTTATGTTTTCACTGTAACATACAGCACCAAAAACATGTTTAATCTAAAGGCAATCAGTTGACATTTAGAAACAAAGATGTACAGAAAGGAAAAGAGATACTTGGATTTTTATGTTCATCGAGAAGTCCAGTTGAGCGTGTAGCATATTTATGTGTTTGGTGAGTTTTATTTCACTTTTTCCTAGTCCTGTTTCAGGCATGACATTAGGATTAAGTATGTTTTGGAAAGGTCCCTGGGTGGCCCAAATGGTTTGCACTTGTTTGCTAACCAAAAGGTTGGCAGTTTGAACCCACTCAGTAGCACTGTGGAAGAAACAGGCCTGGAAATCTGCTTCCATAAAAACCCTATGAAGCCGTTCTACTCTGTAACACATAGGGTCTCCTAAGTCACAAATCAGCAACAAAACAAAGTCAACCACAAATACGTTTTAGAGTTCTGTCATTTTAAAACACTTCCAGTTTAGGACTTTTCTCCTTTATGGAGACCAAGACTTCTGTAACGTTTAGGAACTTTGGGAAATGGTCTCTTGATTCAAACTTTATTTCCACAAGGTCTATGTTGTGACCTTTGAAATTTTCAATTAAACAGACATTCATTGAACATCCAGCCAGCATGTACAACATGTACAAGCAAGAGGCAGGTGTCCACAGCAGCTCCAATGGCAGGATACTCTCTGGCATTCTTGGCAACAGGTGTTTCTTACAATCTACATACCCTCTATACAATTTAGTTCATGTGAAATTAAGGTTATTCTTTTGCAAGGTTGATGTGAAGTGACCTTTCATGCCTGAATTGTTCTTCTGAAAAGTGATATCAAACAGAAGCAGTAATTCATATACAGATCATAAAAGACAAAAGAACTTCTTTTTTCATGAGAGCCAACTAATTCTGAAGCTGAATTCAGACTAGTTCTGGCTTAGAATCCATTTGGGAGATAGATGGTTAACTACTAGGAGGACTGAAAGAGGCCAGGAATGGACCCAGTGTAATATTAAATCATGATAATAAATATTATTGTTAATTATGATTATAATTGTTAAAAATGAATCTTCAAATAGTCATCCAATTCACCAATATAAGTATAGAGGAATGGAATGGATTTTTGTATACATTTAAGAATGTATGCATCCATTAACTTTTTTTTAATTTTATTGTGCTTTAAGTGAAAGCTTACAGCTCAAATTAATTTCTCACTCAAAATTTATACATGTATTGCTTTGTGACATTGGTTACAATCCCCACAATGTACAACACTCTCCCTCTTTCCACCCTAGATTTCCGGTGTCCATTTGTCCAGTTTCTGTCCCTTCCTGCCTACTTGTCTTGACTTTGGGCAGGAGTTGCCCATTTGGTCTCATATATTTGACTGAACTAAGAAGCATGCTCTTCACGTGTGTTATGTTTTTGTTTATATAGGTCTGCCTAATCTTTGTCAGAAAAGTGGGCTTTGGAAATGGTTTCAGTTCTGAGTTAGCAGAGTGGCCAGGGGCCATAGACTCAGGGGTTCCTCTAGTCTCTGTCAGACCAGTAAATCTGGTTAATCTTTTTTTGAATTTGAATTCTGTTCTACATTTTTCTCCCATTCTGTCTGAGACTCTTTGCTGTAATCCCTGTCAGAGCATTTGGAGGTGGTAGCCGGGCACCATCTAGTTCTTCTGGACTCAGGTTGGTGGAGTCTCTGGTTCATGTCATCCTTTAGTCCTTTGGGCTAGTATTTTTCTTGTGTCTTGGGTTTTCTTCATTCTCCTTTGCTCCAGACAGAATGGGACCAATAGTTGTATCTTAGATGGCCACTCACAAGCTTTTAAGACCCCAGATGCTACTCACCAAAATGGGATATAGAATATTTTCTTTATGAACTGTGTAATGCCAATTGACCTAGACATCCCCAGATACTATGGTCCCCAGGTCCAGCCCCAGCTACTCGGTTCTTCAAAGTGTTTAGATGTGTCTAGGAAACTTCTTTGCTTTTGCTTTGGTCTAGTTGTGCTGACTTCCTCTATATTGTGTTGTCCTTCTCTTCACCAAAATTGACATTTTTCTATCTAGTTAGTGATTTTCCCTCACCCTCGTAACCATCAAAGAATTTTTTTTTTTCCTGTGTGTAAACTTTTCTTGTAACAGTGATTTCATATATTTGTCCTTTTGTGACGGACTTATTTCAGTCAGTATAATGTCCTCCAGATTCGTCCACATTGTGAGAAATTTCACAGATTCATAATTGTTCTTTATCATCACATAGTATTTCATTGTGTGTATACTGTTGTTTATCCTTTCATCTGTTGATGAAGATCTAGGTTGTTTCCACCTTTTTGCTATTGTGAATAGTGCTGCAATGAACATGGGTGTCCATATGTCTATTTGTATGACAGCTCTTATCTCTCCTATTATCTTTTAAAATGCCCTCACAAGTTAAATAGAACTATAAGAAAACAATCAGGCAAATCCAGAATGTGGGATATTCTACAAGACAATTGGCCTAGACTCTTCAGAAAGTGACTTTGACAAGTCACTAAAAAAAAAGTGTGTGAGTGTTCTAGATTAAAAAGAACTTTTAAAGAGACGTAATAACCAGACCCAATGTGGGTTAAAAATAGCTATAAAGAATACATTAGGGACAACTGGGGACATTTGAATATGGACTGGATAATAGACGACATTAAGGGATTATCATTCATCTTCTGAGGCTGTATTACAATGCCGTGGTTCTGTTAGAGGCTCTCCTAGTTTTTTTGGAGGTGCACAGAAAGTACATAAGAGTAAAATGGCGTGATGGTGGGTATGTGGGTGATCAGTGCATTAACCTTTCAACTCTCTGTATGTTTGAAATTTTTCATAAGAAGTTTTTTAAGGGGAAAGAAAGTGTTCCTCTCAGATATATGTTCATGCAGTCCAATGGTGAATTAGAATTATTTTGAACCTTCACTTTGGAAACTGTTTTCCAACCAGTTTAAAAGTACCATGCCAAAGTCAGTCTTGGTATTTTCTAGCCATTTTTATAAGAACAAAAAAAAAGCCTTATCCAATTTGGTCACCCATCATTCTCCAGGCTTGGCCTTGAATGACTTTCGAATGTTCCAGAAAATCAAGTCTACCCTTGGAGAATGGTGGTTTACCTCCAGTTAAGACAGTTCAAAAATGTACAACAGGCTCACTCATCAAATCTAAAAGAGGTATATAAAAATTACCCTGAGTGGCACACAACAGAGAATCCTTGATGGAGCAGGAGAACAGTCGGATATAGACTTCAAATTCTCGTAATGGTCTGGCTGAAACTAGAGGGACCCCGGAGGTCACGGTCCCCAGACCCTCTGTTAGCCCAAGACTGGAACCATTTCTGAAGCCAACTCTTCAGACAGGGATTGGACTGGACTATAAGACAGAAAATGATACTGGTGAGGAGTGAGCTTCTTGGCTCAAGCAGACACATGAGACTATGTGGGCAGCTCCAGTCTGGAGGAGAGATGAGGAGGCAGAGGCAGACAGGAGCTGGTTGAATGGTCAAGGGGAATATAGGGTATAGAGGAGGAGTGTGCTGTCTCATTAGGGGGGGAGAAGCTGGGAGTACATAGCAAGGTGTGTATAAGTTTTTGTATGAGAGACTGACTTGCTTTGTAAACTTTCACTTAAAGCACAATAAATAAAAATAAAAATTACCCTGAGTGAAGGCAGCATAACCTCCAGGGAAATTACTTGGAAGAGAAAAACACTCACTGAGTGAGTAAGTTTTATTATGTTCATCAAATGCCTGTTCAAGCCACACCTGCCTTCCCAAACATGAGAACAGGCACCTTACCCAATTTAATAAGAATATTGTAAGAAACAAACTGAAGATGTCAATATGCCTATACACATTAAATGCAGAAAAATAATGAGGTAGAGCAGAGACTAATTTTAAAAGTTAGATTGAATACATTTATTCCCAGGAAAAATAAACAGAAAAAAATTACTGTTCTAAATTTAAAATAACTTTGCTTTCCAAACGTTTTTAACCTAATGCTTATTGGTAATTTTCACTTATTTAGTTCTTTATACCTTGTTTCTTCTCCTCAGTATTTAAGATACTGCTTTCTAGTTCTTTTAAAAAAATTTTTTATGATTATATGTAAATTTGATTGTAAAACCAAAAAATATAGAGAAAGTGTAAATTACCCCAAAATGATGCCTTTTGATGAACCTAGTTGAGAAAGGCTAAAAATGGTTTGAACTCTGATAAGCATTACTGTTACCAGTAAAATTAACAGCAGTTACCTCAGGGCAAGTCATGTTCAAATGGAAAAGAAGCTGCCAGGTACTGGGCAAATAGCTTCAGTGCAAGGATCAGGAGTCCTGGGCTGGAGCCTTGGATCTGCAATTTACTAACTGGGTGGACTAACCAAGTCTCAACTCTTTGTAGACCTCGGTTTCCTCACTTTGACATTACTATTTGACATAGTAATAAAAAATGAATTGAAAAAAATAAGAACAGTTGCTGTAGAGTTGGTTCTGATTTGTGGTGGCCTCGTGTGTTTCAGAGTAGAACAGCACTCCATAGAGTTTTTAATCACTACGATTTTTAGGAAGTACATTGCCTGGACTTTCCTTCAAGGTGCCCCGGGTAGATTCAAACCTCCAACCTCCAATGGTTAGTAGCTGAGTGCTTAACTGTTTGTGCCAACCAGAGACTCCTGATATTGTTATGTCTTCCTTTTATTCAAAAGACAGATCATTGATATGGAAGCCATTAATGAATTAAGAACGCTATACAAACATAGGAAAGAAAACTGGCTGCCAATAGGGGCGTCTCCTTGTAAAACTACATAGATTTATTTTCAAATAGTACAAGGTTCCCAGACACAGAACTCATTTTAAGAATGTCCTTACTCAGGGCTGGAGACTATGGTCTCATGGGACATCTAGCTCAATTGGCATAACATAGTTTATAAAGAAAATGTTCTACATCCTACTTTGGTAGCATCTGGGGTCTTAAAAGCTTGTGAGTGGCCATCTAAGATATTCCACTGGTCCTACACCATCTGGAGCAAAGGAAAATGAAGAAAACCAAAGATAAAGTAAAAGATGAGTCCAGGAGGTAGGGCCAAGATGGCGGACTAGGTAGACGCTACCTCGGATCCCTCTTGCAACAAAGACTCGGAAAAACAAGTGAATCGATCACATACATAACAATCTACGAACCCTGAACAACAAACACAGATTTAGAGACGGAGAACGAACAAATACGGGGAAGCAGCGATTGTTTTCAGAGCCTGGAGCCAGCGTACCAGTCAGGTAAACTTCAGCGCCCGATTTGGGGCAGAGCCCAGGGGAGCAGATGGCACAAACAAGGGGCCCAGCCCTAGCCCCCGAACTCACTCTGGGAGGGGGCCCAGCCAGATCGCGCCAGCGGCGTGGCGACGCAGCCGGTGGGAGAAGTTCCTGGGAGGCAGTGACTGATCTTGGAGCGGGGAGAGCAGCGTCCCAGCCGGGGAACCGTCCCGCCGGGATTTTGGCTGGGCGCAGGCACGGCATAAGCACGGAGAGCTGCTCCACCCCCCTGAACTAACCCCAGGAGGGGGTCCAGCCGGTTCGCAAGGGCGGCGTGGCGACGCAGCCTGTGGGAGAAGTCCCCGGGAGGCAGCGACTGGTCTTGGAGCAGGGAGAGCAGCGTCCCAGCCGGGACATGTGGTCATGGCACAAGCTCGGGAAGCTGCTCCACTCACCTGAACTAACCCCGGGAGGGGGCCCGGCCAGTTCTCGTGGGCGGTACGGCGACGCGGCTGGCGGGAGGAGAAGTCCCCGGGAGGCAGCGACTGATTTTGGAGTCGAGAGTGCACCATCTCAGCAGGGGAACCTTAACGTTGGACGTGGGGCTAGCAGCAGAGGATATGACCGTGACTCCAGCGGGCCAGACCCCCCGGAGGCAATCTCCACACAGCCAGCACACATAGGCGACGCACCCTGTGGGAATCTCAGATATAATAGTCATTCCAAGCAAGACAAGCAACTCTGGCTATATTCTGAGGTGCTACTCTCCTATCTCTCTGATCCCTCCGCCACCCTCCCCAGGTGGCTTCATTAACATCCGAATAGCCTGAGCCAGAGGGAGAACTCTGATAGGGATCTGACTGCATTTTTTTTTAGCGGATTTTCTGGAAAAACTAGTTTCCCAGTGATGGCTCAGAGACAGCAGTCCATATCAAACCACATAAAGAAACAGACCATGACAGCTTCTCCAACCCCCCAAACAAAAGAATCAAAATCTTTCCCAAATGAAGATACAATCCTGGAATTATCAGATACAGAATATAAAAAACTAATTTACAGAATGCTTCAAGACATCACAAACGAAATAAGGCACACTGCAGAAAAAGCCAAGGAACACACCGATAAAACTGTTGAAGAACTCAAAAAGATTATTCAAGAACATAGTGGAATAATAAGTTGCAAGAATCCATAGAGAGACAGCATGTAGAAATCCAAAAGATTAACAATAAAATTACAGAATTAGACAACGCAATAGGAGGTCAGAGGAACAGACTCGAGCAATTAGAATGCAGACTGGGACATCTGGAGGACCAGGGAATCAACACCAACATAGCTGAAAAAAAATCAGATAAAAGAATTTTAAAAAATGAAGAAACCCTAAGAATCATGTGGGACTCTATCAAGAAGGATAACTTGCGAGTGATTGGAGTCCCAGAACAGGGAGGGGGGACAGAAAACACAGAGAAAATAGTTGAAGAACTCCTGACAGAAAACTTCCCTGACATCATGAAAGACGAAAGGATATCTATCCAAGATGCTCATCGAACCCCATTTAAGATTGATCCAAAAAGAAAAACACCAAGACATATTATCATCAAACTCGCCAAAACCAAAGGTAAAGAGAAAAATTTAAAAGCAGCCAGGGAGAAAAGAAAGGTTTCCTTCAAGGGAGAATCAATAAGAATAAGTTCAGACTACTCAGCAGAAACCATGCAGGCAAGAAGGGAATGGGACGACATATACAGAGCACTGAAGGAGAAAAACTGCCAGCCAAGGATCATATATCCAGCAAAACTCTCTCTGAAATATGAAGGCGAAATTAAGATATTTACAGATGAACACAAGTTTAGAGAATTTGCAAAAACCAAACCAAAGCTACAAGAAATACTAAAGGATATTGTTTGGTCAGAGAACCAATAATATCAGATACCAGCACAACACAAGGTCGCAAAACAGAACGTCCTGATATCAACTCAAATAGGGAAATCACAAAAACAAACAAATTAAGATTAATTAAAAAATAATAATAATACACATAACAGGGAATCATGGAAGTCAATGGGTAAAAGATCACAATAATCAAAAAGAGGGACTAAATACAGGAGGCATAGAACTGCCATATGGAGAGTGATACAAGGCGATATAGAACGATACAAGTTAGGTTTTTACTTAGAAAAATAGGGGTAAATAATAAGGTAACCACAAAAAGGTATAACAACTCCTTAACTCAAGATAAAAGCCAAGAAAAACGTAACGACTCAACTAACATAAAGGCAAACGCTATGAAAATGAGGATCTCACAATTTACTAAGAAAAACGCCTCAGCACAAAAAAGTATGTGGAAAAATGAAATTGCCAACAACACACATGAAAAGGCATCAAAATGACAGCAGTAAAAACTTATTTATCTATAATTCCGCTGAATGTAAATGGACTAAATGCACCAATAAAGAGACAGAGAGTCACGGACTGGATAAAGAAACACGATCCATCTATATGCTGCCTACAAGAGACACACCTTAGACTCAGAGACACAAACAAACTAAAACTCGAAGGATGGAAAAAATATATCAAGCGAACAATAAGCAAAAAAGAAGAGGAATAGCAATATTAATTTCTGACAAAATAGACTTTAGACTTAAATCCACCACAAAGGATAAAGAAGGACGCTATATAATGATAAAAGGGACAATTGATCAGGAAGACATAACCATATTAAATATTTATGCATCCAATGACAGGGCTGCAAGATACATAAATCGAATTTTAACAGAACTGAAAAGTGAGATAGACACCTCCACATTTATAGTAGGAGACTTCAACACACCACTTTCGGAGAAGGACAGGACATCCAGTAAGAAGCTCAATAGAGACACGGAAGACCTACTTACAACAATCAACCAACTTGACCTCATTGACTTATACAGAACTCTCCACCCAACTGCTGCAAAATATACTTTTTTTTCTAGCGCATATGGAACATTCTCTAGAATAGACCACATATTAGGTCATAAAACAAACCTTTGCAGAATCCAAAACATCGAAATATTACAAAGCATCTTCTCAGACCACAAGGCAATAAAACTAGAAATCAATAACAGAAAAACTAGGGAAAAGAAATCAAATACTTGGAAAATGAACAATACCCTCCTGAAAAAAGACTGGGTTATAGAAGACATCAAGGAGGGAATAAGGAAATTCATAGAATGCAACGAGAATGAAAATACTTCATATCAAAACTTCTGGGACACAGCAAAAGCAGTGCTCAGACCCAATTTGTATCGATAAATGCACACATACAAAAAGGAGAAAGAGCCAAAAGCAGAGAACTGTCCCGACAACTTGAACAAATGGAAAGTGAGCAATAAAAGAATCCATCAGGCACCAGAAGAAAACAAATAATAAAAATTAGAGCTGAACTAAATGAATTAGAGAACAGAAAAACAATTGAAAGAATTAACAGAGCCAAAACCTTTTAAAAGCTAGTTCTTTGAAAAAATTAACAAAATTAATAAACCATTGGCTAGCCTGACTAAAGAAATACAGGAAAGGAAACAAATAACCCGAATAAGAAATGAGAAGGACCACATCACAACAGAACCAAATGAAATTAAAAGAATCATTTCAAATTACTACAAAAAATTGTACTCTAACAAATTTGAAAATCTAGAAGAAATGGATGAATTCCTGGAAAAACACTACCTACCTAAACTAACACATTCAGAAGTAGAACAACTAAATAGACCCATAACAAAAAAAGAGATTGAAACGGTAATCAAAAAACTTCCAACAAAAAAAGCCCTGGCCCAGATGGCTTCACTGCAGAGTTCTACCAAACTTTCAGAGAAGAGTTAACACCACTACTACTGAAGGTATTTCAAAGCATAGAAAATGACGGAATACTATCCAACTCATTCTATGAAGTCACCATCTCCCTGATACCAAAACCAGGTAAAGACATTACAAAAAAAGAAAATTATAGACTTATATCCCTCATGAACATAGATGCAAAAATCCTCAACAAAATTCTAGCCAATAGAATCCAACAACACATCAAAAAAATAATTCACCATGATCAAGTGGGATTTATACCAGGTATGCAAGGCTGGTTTAATATCAGAATAACCATTAATGTAATCCGTCACATAAATAAAACAAAAGACAAAAACCACATGATCTTATCAATTGATGCAGAAAAGGCATTTGACAAAGTCCAACACCCATTTATGATAAAAACTCTTACCAAAATAGGAATTGAAGGAAAATTCCTCAACATAATAAAGGGCATCTATGCAAAGCCAACAGCCAATATCACTCTAAATGGACAGAACCTGAAAGCATTTCCCTTGAGAACGGGAACCAGACAAGGATGCCCTTTATCACCGCTCTTATTCAACATCGTGTTTGAAGTCCTAGCCAGGGCAATTAGGCTACACAAAGAAATAAAAGGTATCCGGATTAGCAAGGAGGAAGTAAAGTTATCACTATTTGCAGATGACATGATCTTATACACAGAAAACCCTGAGGAATCCTCCAGAAAACTACTGAAACTAATAGAAGAGTTTGGCAGAGTCTCAGGTTATAAAATAAACATACAAAAATCACTTGGATTCCTCTACATCAACAAAAAGAACACCGAAGAGGAAATAACCAAATCAATACCATTCACAGTAGCCCCCAAAAAGATAAAATACTTAGGAATAAATCTTACCAAGGATGTAAAAGACCTATACAAAGAAAACTACAAAGCTCTACTACAAGAAATTCAAAAGGACATACTTAAGTGGAAAAACATACCTTGCTCATGGATAGGAAGACTTAACATAGTAAAAATGTCTATTCTACCAAAAGCCATCTATACATATAACACACTTCCGATCCAAATTCCAATGTCATATTTTAAGGGGATAGAGAAACAAATCACCAATTTCATATGGAAGGGAAAGAAGCCCCAGATAAGCAAAGCATTACTGAAAAAGAAGAAGAAAGTGGGAGGCCTCACTCTACCTGATTTCAGAAGCTATTATACAGCCACAGTAGTCAAAACAGCCTGGTACTGGTACAACAACAGGCACATAGACCAATGGAACAGAATTGAGAACCCAGATATAAATCCATCCACGTATGAGCAGCTGATATTTGACACAGGACCAGTGTCAGTTAATTGGGGAAAAGATAGTCTTTTTAACAAATGGTGCTGGCATAACTGGATATCCATTTGCAAAAAAATGAAACAGGACCCATACTTCACACCATGCACAAAAACTAACTCCAAGTGGATCAAAGACCTAAACATAAAGACTAAAATGATAAAGATCATGGAAGAAAAAATAGAGACAACCCTATGAGCCCTAATACAAGGCATAAACAGAATACAAAACATTACCAAAAATGATGAAGAGAAACCCGATAACTGGGAGCTCCTAAAAATCAAACACCTATGCTCATCTAAAGACTTCACCAAAAGAGTAAAAAGACCACCTACAGACTGGGAAAGAATTTGCAGCTATGACATCTCAGACCAGGGCCTGATCTCTAAAATCTACATGATTCTGTCAAAACTCAACCACAAAAAGACAAACAACCTAATCAAGAAGTGGGCAAAGGATATGAACACACATTTCACTAAAGAAGATATTCAGGCAGCCAACAGATACATGAGAAAATGCTCTCGATCATTAGCCATTAGAGAAATGCAAATTAAAACTACGATGAGATTCCATCTCACACCAACAAGGCTGGCATTAATCCAAAATAATAAATGTTGGAGAGGCTGCGGAGAGATTGGAACTCTTATACACTGCTGGTGGGAATGTAAAATGGTACAACCACTTTGGAAATCTATCTGGCGTTATCTTAAACAGTTAGAAATAGAACTACCATACAACCCAGAAATCCCACTCCTCGGATATACCCTAGAGATACAAGAGCCTTCACACAAACAGATATATGCACACCCATGTTTATTGCAGCTCTGTTTACAATAGCAAAAAGCTGGAAGCAACCAAGGTGTCCATCAATGGATGAATGGTTAAATAAATTGTGGTATATTCACACAATGGAATACTACGCATCGATAAAGAACAGTGACGAATCTGTGAAACATTTCATAACATGGAGGAACCTGGAAGGCATTATGCTGAGTGAAATTAGTCAGAGGCAAAAGGACAAATATTGTATAAGACCACTCTTATAAGATTTTGAGAAATAGTATAAACTGAGAAGAACACATACTTTTGTGGTTACGAAGGGCGGAGGGAGGGAGGGAGGGAGGGAGGGAAAGGGTTTTTTATTGATTAATCAGTAGATAAGAACTGCTTTAGGTGAAGGGAAAGACAACACTCAATACATGGAAGGTCAGCTCAATTGGACTGGATCAAAAGCAAAGAAGTTTCCGGGATAAAATGAATGCTTCAAAGGTCAGCGGAGCAAGGGCGGGGGTCTGGGGAACATGGTTTGAGGGGACTTCTAAGTCAATTGGCAAAATAATTCTATTATGAGAACATTCTGCATCCCACTTTGAAATGTGGTGTCTGGGGTCTTAAATGCTAACAAGCGGCCATCTAAGATGCATCAATTGGTCTCAATCCACCTGGAGCAAAGGAGAATGAAGAACACCAAGGTCACATGACAACTAAGAGCTCAAGAGACAGAAAGGGCCACATGTACCAGAGACCTACATCATCCTGAGACCAGAAGAACTAGTTGGTGCCCGGCCACAATCGATGACTGCCCTGACAGGGAGCGCAACAGAGAACTCCTGAGGGAACAGGAGATCAGTGGGATGCAGACTCCAAATTCTCATAAAAAGACCATACTTAATGGTCTGACTGAGACTAGAGGAATCCCGGCGGCCATGGTCCCCAGACCTTCTGTTGGCACGGGACAGGAACCATTCCCGAAGACAACTCATCAGATGTGAAAGGGACTGGTCAGTGGGTGGGAGAGAGATGCTGATGAAGAATGAGCTAATTATATCAGGTAGACACTTGAGATTGTGTTGGCAACTCTTGTCTGGAGGGGGGATGGGAGGATAGAGAGAGTTGGAAGCTGGCAAAATTGTCACAAAAGGAGAGACTGAAAGGGTTGACTCAATAGGGGGAGAGCAAGTGGGAGTACAGAGTAAGATGTATGTAAACTTATATGTGATAGACTGATTGGATTTGTAAACGTTCACTTGAAGCTTAATAAAAGTTAATAAAAAAAAAAAAAAGATGAGTCCAAAGGACTAATGGACCACAACTACCACAGCCTCTACCAGACTGAGTCCAACACAACTAGATGGTGCCTGGCTACCACCACTGACTGCTTTGACAGGGATCACAATAGAGGGTTACAGACAGAGCTGGAGAAAAATGTAGAACAAAATTCTAACTCACAGAAAAAGACCAGACTTACTGGTCTTACAGAGACTGGAGAAACCAGAGAGTATGGCGCCTGGACACCCTTTTAACTCAGTACTGATATCAATTCTGAGGTTCACCCTTCAGCCAAAGATTAGACGGGCCCAAAAAACAAAATGAGTCAAAATAGGCACACCAGCCCAGGGGAAAGGAAAAGAGATAGGACAAGACAGGAAAGCTGGTAACAGGAAACCCAAGGTAGAGAAGGGGAGGGTGTTGACATGTCATGGCATTGGCAACCAATGTCACAAAACAACATGTGTATTAGTTCTTCAATAAGAAACTAATTTGCGGCCATCTAAGATGCATCAATTGGTCTCAACCCACCTGGAGCAAAGGAGAATGAAGAACACCAAGGTCACATGACAACTAAGAGCTCAAGAGACAGAAAGGGCCACATGAACCAGAGACCTACATCATCCTGAGACCAGAAGAACTAGTTGGTGCCCGGCCACAATCGATGACTGCCCTGACAGGGAGCGCAACAGAGAACCCCTGAGGGAGCAGGAGATCAGTGGGATGCAGACCCCAAATTCTCATAAAAAGACCAGACTTAATGGTCTGACTGAGACTAGAGGAATCCCGGCGGTCATGGTCCCGAAACCTTCTTTTGGCACAGGACAGGAACCATTCCCGAAGACAACTCATCGGACATGAAAGGGACTGGACAGTGGGTAGGTGAGAGATGCTGATGAAGAGTGAGCTAATTATATCAGGTGGACACTTGAGACTGTGTTGGCATCTCCTGTCTGGAGAGGGGATGGGAGGATAGAGAGAGTTGGAAGCTGGCAAAATTGTCACGAAAGGAGAGACTGGAAGGGCTGACTCATTAGGGG
This sequence comes from Elephas maximus indicus, assembly GCF_024166365.1. Taxonomy (NCBI): domain Eukaryota; kingdom Metazoa; phylum Chordata; class Mammalia; order Proboscidea; family Elephantidae; genus Elephas; species Elephas maximus. The sequence goes on along the minus strand of NC_064827.1, from coordinate 32,109,735 downwards.
GAGAGCAAGTGGGAGTACGGAGTAAGGTGTATATAAACTTTTATGTGACAGTCTGAATTGATTTGTAAACGTTCACTTGAAGCTCAATAAAAGTTAAAAAAAAAAGAAACTAACTTGCTCCATAAAACTTCATCTAAGTTACAATAAAAATAAAAAGAATGTACCCATTGACAATTCTGCTGAACCAAATTTCACATGATGCTGACTATACCCGATGAAGAAAAGGAATGTGTTGAATTTGAGAAAAAAAAAAAATTAATAAGTGAAATTCCTGAATTTGAGGACATACTTTTAGAAACAGAGAAAGAAAGACTGCACTCCCTTCTCTGATCCAAACCTCTCGTGTTGCTCTCTGGTGGCGGTGTCAGTATTTCATCACCCAGCTGGGAGCTAGATGGACATTCTGAGTACTGGCCAACTACACTTCATGGCCTCGTGTTTCCTCGACATCATTCTAGTGCCAATACCCAAATTCCTAGAGAGTTCATATTTAATTAATGAGATTTTTTTCAAGCTAACTTTGACAAAAAAAAGTTTTCTTTTCTCTGAGTGACTGGCTGGAGGGTGTTGTGAAATCTTCTCTGGAGGACTAGGAAAAGTAAGTATGAACAGATATATTCCAACCTGAAAGCTGATGTATAAATGATGTCATCCCTTGAGATCCATATCCCTTTCAAACCAAGGTGTAATATAGGTTTGTGTGGATATCAAGGCTTCGGATGACTTATCTCTTGGGATTGAACTCTTAAATCACCAGCTCATCACCTGAAATCTCTGGATTTCAGCGAAGCAGGTGTGTCAAGCATCCTGTAAAGGAGTATGTGAAATATTGTAAATAAGAACATTTTTCTGGGGAGAGCGTTCATTGTTCCATCAGCCTCTCAAGATGGTCTAAAACTCCCCACAATATTAAGATCTACTGCTTTAGGGTAAGTAAGAGTAAGAATTTTGTGACTGTCAAAGCTCCTGTAAAAATTGCATTTTCTCTTACACACATTGTCTCCACCAAAAAAAAACCGTCTCTGTCGAGTCAATTCCGACCCATAGTGACCCTACAGGACAGAGTAGAACTGCCCCATAGGGTTTCCAAGTGGCAGCTGGTGGATTCGATCTGCCAATTTTTTGGTTAGCAGTCAAACGCTTAGCCATTGTGCCACCATGACCCCACATTGTCTCCAGTAATAGACAAACTGGCAAAAAATCCCCAAAGCCTACTCTTTCCATGTATAACTATTTTTTCTAAATTCTGGCTCTGTAATTTCAAGTGATAATGACAAATTATGCATTACACTGAATCAGCCTGTAGTTCTCTAGCCAGTGTATACAATCTGGACTCTAACTCACGGCATCGCTCAATTGAGCCCTTATTTGTTGGCACAAAGAAATGAGTGTAAAGGTTTCTTTCACCCTGTTTTTAAGATTAAAAGATTTTTGAAATGATTTTTCTGATTGATGTGCCCAGGCATTTTAGTGAATTAAAAAATACTAAGCTCTTTGGTTCCCTAGCAAAGAAACCATGAATATAGTGAAAGATTCCAATTAATAAAGCTGTCTCTATTGGTTTTGCTTAACACTTTTAAAATATTTGTGAAGTAAAAAAAAAAATCTCTGGAACTCCAGAAAATGAAGTCATTTTGACTTTAAAAAAATATTTCTCTCCCTTTTGAAGGCATTTCCTTCTTTGCCAGTACATGAAGCTTCACAGAGACTGAAAATTATCATAACCCAAACCTATGAGTTTTAAAAAGAAAATATTTTCAAATTATTTATAAGGAAAATAACTCTAAGATTTAATGTTTGTCTTCAAAATTGTAGACTGCTGTGGCAACAGTAGCAATAACCAACATTGGTTTAGGACTTTTCCTTTTAAGTTCTTTTCCCAAATTTCCTCTCTATTTGATTTTCACAATAACTCTGTGATATTAGTGTTATCCTTGTCCCTATTTAACAAAGGAGAAAGCTGAGATTCCACCTCTGCCTTGGATCCCACATCCTCAGAAAACTTTCCCACTCAAACCCCTTTCTCACCAGTGGCTTATCCCCCTCAGCATTAATAGAGTCAATTAGGGGAGAAAGAGAGATGGGGAGAGGAGGGAAGAAGAAGAAGGAAAAGGAGGAGGAGGAGAAAAGAGATGAAGGAAGGGGAGAAAAGGAAAGAAGGATCTTGAGTTTGATGACACCTTTTGCAGGAAAACTTTCCTGAGCCCCCTAATCCAAGTTAGATAACTGCCATTACTTCCTCTCTCGTCTTGTTGTTGGGTGCCATCAAATCAGTTCTGACTCAGAGCGACCCTATGTACAATAGAATGAAATACTGCCCAGACCTGTGCCGTCCTCACAACTGTTGCTTTGCTTGAGCCCATCGTTGCAGTCACTATGTCAATCTGTCTCACTGAGGGCCTTCCTCTCTTTCTCTGACCCTCTACTAAGTATGATATCCTTCTCCAGGGGCTGGTCCCTCCTGATAACATGTCCCCTCTCATAAAAAACTATTGTTTGCTTGTCCCTCTGAGGTCCACAAGGAGAGGAACCATATCTAACTTGTTCAATACTTCATCTACAGAAATTAGCACGGTGCCTAGAAAATAACAGCCACTCATTGTTAATATGAGATGGGTACATGAATAAATAATTTATTTTAACCATACAGAACACAAATCACTTAAGAATTTAAACCAAAAATAAAAAACAAGATAAGATCTGGAAATTGTTGCCTCAGTGATACAGAGCCTAAGATTTACCTATTTCTTAAAAATGTTACATCTTGATGATGGTGTTGAGGAGAGGTTAACATGTTGCATCTCCATCACCACCTAAGTATAGCACCGTGAGCAGTTACCATCATTGCTCGCACTACAGAAGGCTTTCCAGGCACTGCTCAAAATGCTTTGTGTATATTCACACACAACAACCCATAACATAGGTATTGATATTATACAATTTTGTAGATGAGGAAAATGAGGTGCCAAAACCAAACCCACTGCCGTTGAGCCAATTCCAACTCACAGCGACCATACAGGACAGAGTAGAACTGCCCCATAGGGTTTCCAAGGAGTGCCTGGTGGGTTTGAACCACCAACCTTTTGGTTAACAACCATAGCTCTTAACTACTACGCCACCAGGGTTTTCAAATGAGGTACAGAGGTGTTCGTTTTCAAAAAGGTACACAGCATAGAGCTGTGATTTGAACCCAGAGAGAAGATTTAGATGGCAATATGAGCCATTTTAATGACATATCAGGAAAATGAGGTTTTTTTATCATGCAGGAAATGAGAAGCATGGGGAAATTATATTGGTTTTTGGCCCAGAATTGTGCACCTCCCTCCATCATGTTTAGAGGAGAAAATGGATCTACCTGGCCTGCTGATAACAAGTCAAGAATTTGGGACATAAAAATATCCTTTAACATGGCAGAAACTATTACTTCAAACTACAATTTGACCTTTATTTAATAGTAAGGAAGTAAAGCCAAAGAGTAGTTAAATTCTGAATGTTCTTTTTTGGTCCTGGGGTTAAATATTGATACTGGCTATCACAGTAAGTCAACATGAATATCTGCCTTGGAGAAGTTTTTAAGAATAAGAGACAAGCAGTACAAGATATGTTCCATGGAGCCCAAGCGCTATACAATATTATGGGAAGAAAAGTCACATAAATTTGTGAATGGTTGGTGAAAGTTAAACAAGGATTTTTACTGCCAGCCTTCTCGGTGCCTTTAATATGATATTCACTGTGAAACCTCATACATAAAATGCACTATTTCCTAGGTTACTAATTCATCAAAATTTGTTTCATAAGGAGTTTTCTCAGGATTCATTTGTCAAGGAATTTACTGGGGGAAATATTGGCCTAGCAGATGGTATTGTTCTTATTTGCAAATACGTATAAGGTTAGCAATTAGAGAATCACCATCTGGTTTTTACCATTTAAGTGTGGTACCACATAGAATTTGTATAAAAACCCATCTATTAATTGAAGAATTGACACCTTTGGATTGTAGTGTTGGAGAAGAGTATCAAATATACCATGGGCTGCCAAAAGAACAAACAAATCTGTCTTGGAAGAAGTATAACCAAAATGCTCCTTAGAAGCAAGGATGGCAAGACTACATCTCACAAACTTTTTCATGTTATCAGGAGGGACCAGTCCGTGGAAAAGGACATCATGCTTGGTAAAGTAGAGGGTCAGCAAAAAAGAGGAAGACCCTCAACGAGCTGGATTGACACAGTAGCTGCAACAATGGGATCAAGCCTAATACAATTGTGAGGATGGTGCAGGACCAGACAGTGTTTTGTCCTGTCAGTATGAGTCAGAACCAACTCAAAGGCACCTAACAACGACAACAACATTAATTCCTATGAACACTGACATTTGGGAAAGATATTAGAATCAATTCGATCTGATATCACACCCATGGTGGATGATACTATGAAAAGCTGATGTTTGGTTCAACTTTCTCCTGTAATAATCTTACTATAAAGGGTTAAGAACACCAGAATAAATGCCTCTCTGCAAGGACATGGTCACATACACCACAGAAATAATTATAGGCCATACCAGCTGCCTCACTAAACTAATTATAAAGGGAAAAACCTAGGGCGACAATATAATGAAACATGAGTTTCTATTATTGTGTTCTTTAATTGGACTAAATAAACTAACAGTAGCTCTGTATCCTACAGAGAACTTTGTCAGGAAAATAACAATGAACTTGGGCCTATGTAGAGAGCACACTGAAAGTCTCCAGTAGTCCATAATTAACCAACATCTAATAGAAATCAAGAAAGTGCTAAGCAAGGACATGGAGAACCAGGTGATAACACAGATCGAGGGAGTTTGGGGTTCCAGGGTCATGAAAAATTAAAATAGAAATGGGCCTTTCAATTTAACCAATCTCTGCCACCCTCCCACTCTCTCTTACAGATGAAAAAAACCAGGACCCAAAGAAGACAGGTGATTAACTGAGGTCACAAGGCAAGTCAAAAACAAAGCCAGAACTACAAGGTTGCACCAATTACAGGTACTGACACTCGTTGTTTTGACCTACAAAAATGCTAAAATAAAAAACCAACCTCCCCACTGCTAGTCCAGGGCTTTTTTCCACAACATACAGACCTTTTGATGTCTGCAACCACGTTGCACCAAAAAGGGAGGGGAGAGGCCTGAAATTGTCGAGGGTATTGAGCCTCAACTCTGAATAGAGCCTTCACATAAATATTGAAAATTGTCTCTAAGCATTGGGAAAATGGAAGAAATAAAGCACAAGACTTTCCCATTTTGAAAAGTAATAAGACAACAAGTGGCAAAAAAAAAAAAAAAGTGGAGAAAGAATGTAATTAAATAACTGGCTCAAATAATGCACCTGTTTGCAACTCTTAAAAAATAATCTTTACAATTACTTTGAGCACAGTCTGGGGGATGGTCAAAGTAGTTCACATTTCTTTTGAGCCTCCCTACAAGGCTCCTTGGCTCCACCTAGTGCCAACCAGTCAAAAGTGACATCATAACCATGACTTAGAAATCATAATTTTTGTCATTTGTAAAATGGGAATCATAATAGCAGTATCTCATAGGACTGTTGAGCTACTTAAATGAGATTAATACATGTATAATGCTTAGGAATAAGCACTCAATAAATATTAGCTTCTCTCCTCCATGCTGCCTCCTCCACTTCCTGAGAACTGAAACTGAGGCCCAGAGAGATTAAAAACTAATCCAAAGTCACACAGATGGTAAGGGGCTAAGCAGGCATTCTAACACACCCTAACCACCACACATAACTGTCTTCTATGTACTCTTGAGTTTCCTAAAGACTCTCAGCATGACGGATTGCCTTCCCCATGAGGTGCTCCATGCTCTAAAATTATACCCCCCCCTCCTCCAACCCAGTCCCCCAAACTAAATAGTTATTCTTTCAAAATGCCTTAATTCAGCTAGGTAATAAGAACTCAGTGTCTGTGTGTGCGTGCGCACATGTGTGTGAGTGTGTTTGAGTAAACTGGCATTAAGACACCCATACACGCACACACACATACTGTCCACATACACACCAACACTTAATCCTCCCAGAATATTTGGCTTTTGAAAAGGAAATTTTGATGATTTGAATTATTCTTCAACAAGGTATAAAGAAATCTAAATTTTTTTGAGGACTCCTCACCTCGTTTCTGCAGCCTTTATCTCCACTTTCTCAGCCAAATAATGCCCTTAAGATCAGAACCCTCCTCCACTGTCAAATATTTTTATAGCAATTGTTTACATCATCATGCAAAATGAAGTTCATGTATTACTTCTCCTGGGAATAGCTTTATAAGTCTCAACTTAACTATAGAACGAAGTTTTTTCTCCTGATTTAAAAGAATCCTAAGTATCTCTCAAACACGCACAGTTGTTTTTCTTATAAGGAACAAAGAGGCCAGACTTAAGGGAGAGTAACGATTCAGGTTTTGAAGAAAGAAAAAAGAGAGAATAGGTTAAAATTCAAAGGAATGATACTTTTTATGGCACTTTTGAGCCTAAGAATCTCTGTAAATTCCTTTTCCACTAATAGAAAAGTATGTTTGTATTATAAAAGATTTCAGATCTCCCTGAAGCAGAGCTAAAAATAGAATGAGGAAAATGCAAATAAATATTAAGGGAGGCTTATGTGAAAATTTAATAAGCCTTACAGAAGTCATTGTAATCACTTCAAAACCTCCATTTGGCAATCTGCAAGGCCACTTTCTAAGGCCAACCAAGTCACACAGCAAGACTTTGTCTTGTGAGCTCCGCTACACACAGTAAGATAAACCCCAGACAGACGATGACTACAGGGGCTTTCAAGAATGGCTTCGCACTCTAAGTCGAATTTGACTCATTTTTTAGTGCATTACTACATGTTTTCTCATTTCTCACTTCTGTTGAAACAACCTGAGTCACTATTTTGAGTTCAAATTGACAAAAAAAAATGACATCTGCAGATACCTGCCGCTTGAGTCATAGGCTACCCAACACCCAGTAAGTTCCTTAAATAGAAAGGCAATCTCTAGATTACATTTTGAGTCATAGATGTTTTTATATCCCTGTTTTCTTAGAGACAAGTGCAGATTTTAGGGGTTTTCCCTTAGCATTCCTTCCACAAATAGTTTTAAGCATGTGCTATACAGGCGCTAAGCCGGACTCTGTGAAAGACAGTTGAACAAGACGTAAACTCTAACCTTGGGGAGTTTGATATCCAGTTAAGGAAATAAAACTCATTCATTTTTTTGACATGTACTATGTTAGGGCAATGATATTGACCCAAAACCCTAACCCATTGCCCTGGAGTTGATTCTGACTCATAGAAACCACATAGGACAGAGTAGAACTGCCCCATAGGGTTTCCAAGGCTGTAATCTTTATGGAAGCAGACTGCCTTGTGTTTCTCCCCTGGAGCAGCTGGTAGGTTTGAACAACCAACCTTTTGTTTAGCAACAGAGCATTTAACCACTGCGCCACCAATGAGAGCTAATGAAAAAACAGGTTATGATCTCTTAAGGAACATGGACTGGTGGAGAGAAATTACCCACATTTGCACATTGGTGTAGTAATGTTACAACAGGATCAAGCACAGGGAACTGCGGGTGTGCGAAAGACGACAGAGCAGTCACCTGGAGGGTGGTCTAAGCCGAACCTTTCGGATTGAATGGGAATAAGAGGTTTACTAGGTAGATTAGGTAAAGTATTTAGGAGTTAAGTTGTTTTTTTTTTTTTTTAACTTTGTTTATTATAGGAGGGAGGTGAGGGGAAAGGCTATCTACGAAGTAGAAACAGTCCAAAAATGAGAATTGAATGAAATAGCCACATAACTGAAAGATGTATTTTGATGCCATTAAAAAGGTATCACAAAGGACTGTAAGAGTTCAAAAAGGGGATAAATTACTTCTGGCTGGGGGCATGGGGAATTCTGCAGAAAGGTTTCTCTGATGTGATATTCAAAGATGAATAGTATCACATAAGTACAAACTGTGCTCCCTGGGTGGCACAAATGGTCTGCACTGGACAGCTAACCTAAATATTGGTGGTTCGAACTCTCCCTGCAGTGCCATGGAAGAAAGGCCTGACAACCTGATTCCATAAATATTACGACCAAGAAAGCCCTATGGAGCAGTTCTACTTTGTAACACATGGGGTCACCATGAGTTGGAATCAACTCGACGGCAATAGATTTGTTTTTTTGTTCTTGCTATTTATTTGTTTGTTTGTTAAGTACAAACTAAGGGAGTGAGCGCAGCACCAGGAAGAGAATTTCAGGAAGGAAGAATTCAGTTTCGATTTTAAAAGAAGCATGGTTCTCCAAACTGCGAGTGCATACTAAGCAGGACAAAAGACTCTCAGTATCATCTACCCACTTACCCCCACTTCCCAGTGAATAAAATAACTCAGGAATAATAATAAAATATTTTTCTACATACTAATTTAGGGATTACAGAGTTGGATAATGTCCCCCCACACAAACTGCTGTCCCTCCAAGCACCTCATTAGTTAAGATAAGGTTGTACTAGTGAGCCCTTAATTCAAAATGATTGGTGTTCATGTGTGTGTGTTTGTATGTGTGTCTGTGTTTTAGGTGAAAGTTTACAGTGCAAATTAGTTTCTCATTCAAAAATGTATACACAAATTGTTTTGTGACATTGGCTGCAATCCCTGCAATGTGTCAGCATTCTCCCCATTTCACTCTCCACCCTGGGTTCCCTGTGTCTGTTCCTCTGGGTCTCCTGTCCCTTCCTGCCTTCTCGTCTTTGCTTTTGGGCAGGTGTTGCCCATTTGGCCTCATATACTAGACTTAACTAATCATATACTAGATTGAAGCACATTCCTTGGGTGTGTTATTGTTTGTTGTATAGGCCTGTCTAATCTTTGACTGAAAAGTGGACTTCAGAAGCGCCTTCAGTTCTGAGTTAGCAATATGTCTGGGGGCCGTAGTTTCTGGGGCTCCTCCAGTCTCTGTCAGACCAGTAAGTCTGGTGTTTTTTTTGTGAATTTGAGTATTCTTCTACAATTTTCTCCCGTCCTCTCAGGAACCCTCTATTGTGATCTCTGTCAGAGCTATCAGTGGTAGTAGCTGGGCACCAACTATTTCTTTTAGGCTCAGGCTGGTGGAGGCTGTGGTTCATGTGGTCCGTTAGTCCTTTGGACTGGTATTTTCCTTGTGTTTTTTGGTTTTCTTCATTCTCCTTTCCTCCAAACATGATGGGATCAATAGATGTATTTTAGATGGCCACTCACAAACTTTTAAGACCCCAGAAGCTACTCATCAAAGTAGGATGTAGAACATTTTCTATATGAACTGTGTTATGGCAGTTGACCAAGATGTCCCCTAGACCATGGTCCCCAGCTCTCAGCTCAAGTAACTCAGTCTCTCATGTGCCTAAAAAGCCTCTATGGCTTTGCTTGGTCAAGGTGTACTGATTTCCCCTATATTGCATGTTGTCTTTCCTTTAGCCAAAGTTAACACTTGTCTACTATGTACTTAGTGATTTTCTTCCCCATCCTTCCCTGCCCTTGTAATCATCAAAGATTTTTTTTTTACTGTGTGTACATGTTTTCTTGAGTTTTTATAATAGTGGTCTCATGCAATATTTGTCCTTTTGTGATTGACTTATTTCACTCAGCATAATGCCCTCCAGATTCATCCATGTTGTGAGATGTTTCATGGATTCATCATTGTTCTTTATCCTTGCCTAGTATTCCAGGGTTTTTATGTACCATAATTTGTTCATCCATTCATCTGTTAATGGGCACTGGGATTGTTTCCATTTTTTGCTATTGTGAATAATGCTGCAATGAACATGGGTGTGCATATGTGCATTCATGTGATGGCTCTTATTTCCCTAGGATATATTCCTAGGAGTGGGATTGCTGGATAGTATGGTATTTCTATTTCTAGCTTTTTAAGGAAGCACCATATCATTTTCCATAGTGATTGTACCATTTTACATTCCCACCAGCAGTACATGAGAGTTATAATCTCCCTACAACCTCTCCAACATTTGTTAGTTTGCTTTTTTTGTTTCTTTTGTTTTTTGATTCATTCTAGTAGTGTCAGGATGAGACGGTGTCTGACCATAGTTTCGATTTTCATTTCTGTAATGACTAATGCAGTTGACACAGCCTTGCTTGCTGAAAGTAAAGAGGACTTGAAGCACTTACTGATGAGGATCAAAGACTACAGCCTTCAATATGGATTACACCTCAACGTAAAGAAAACAAAAATCCTCGCTCTTGGACCAATAAGCAACATCATGATAAATGGAGAAAAGATTGAAATCATCAGGGATTTCATTTTTCTTGGATGCACAATCAACACCTATGGGAGCAGGAGTCAAGAGATCAAACGATGTATTGCCTTGGGCAAATCTGCTGGAAAATGCCTCTTTAAAGTGTAAAAAGCAAAGATATCACTTTGAGGACTAAGGTGTGCCTGATCCAAGCCATAGTATTTTCGATTGCCTCATATGCATGAAAAAACTGGACATCAAGTAAGGAAGTAAGAAGAAGAATTAATACCTTTGAATTATGGTGTTGGTGAAGAATGAGAATATTGAAAGAACGAACGAATCTGTCTTGGAAGATGTACAGCCAGAGTGCTCCTTAGAAACAAGGATGGCGCGATTTCATCTCAAGTACTTTGAACATGTTATCAGGAGGGATCAGTCCCTGGAGAAGGACATCATGCTCGGTAAAGTAGGGTCAGCAAAAGAGAGGAAAACCCTTAAGGAAATGGATTGGCACAGTGGCTGCAATGATGGACTCAAGTATAGAAATGACTGTGAGGATGGTGCAGGACCAGGCAATATTTCATTCTGTTGTACATAGAGTCACTGTGAGTCCTAACCAACTGGAGGGCACCTAACAACAACAATGGCTACTGATTTGGGACATTTCTTCATGTATTTGCTAGCTGCCTGAATGTATTCTTTGATGAAGTGTCTGTTCATATCCTTTGCCTGTTTTTTAACTGGATTGTTTGCCTTTTTGTTATTGAGATGTTGAAGTATTCTATAGATTTTAGAGATTAGACCCTTGTCAGATATGTCACAACCAAAATTTTTTTCCCAGTCTGTAGGTTCTTTTTTTACTCTCTTGGTTGAAGCCTTTTTGATGAGCATGTGTTTCATTTTTAGATGCTCCCCCCTCCACCGCCCCAGTTATCTAGTTTTATCTTCTGGTGTTTGTGCATTGTTAGTTATGGTTTGTATTGAATTTATGCCATGTATTAAGGCCTCTAGTATCCCTATTTTTTCTTCCATGATCTTTATCATTTTAGGTTTTATATTTAGGTCTTTGATTGACTGGTGTTCTTTTAAGAAGAAAAGAGACACAGGAACAGGGAAGATGGTCATGTGAAGATGGAGGCAGAGACTGGAGTTATGCTGCCACAAGCTAAGGAATGCCGGGGTCTACCAGAAGCTGCAAGAGGCAAGGAAGGTCCTCCTCCAGAAGCTTCAGAGGGAGTATGGCCTGGCTGACACCTTGACTTTGGACTTCTAGTTTCCAGAACTGTGAAAGAATAAATTCCTGTTATGTTAAGAAATCTAAATTTGTGATAATTTTTTACATCAACCCTAGAGGATGAATACAGGGAGATTAGTTATGTATACATTACTGTATCAATAGGGTATGGATGCTTAACAGCTACCTCTGGTGCCCACAGTGCAAACCCATGAATCATCTCTGATTTCAGCCAAACTGCAGTGCACAGCTCCACATGAACTTAGAACCAATGCACCATCTGCTGATAGTATTTCCCTGAAGACCCCGTGCATCTTCTCACTCTCTGCCTTAGAACTTTCACTGACAGTGTGCTGGGCAGCCCAGACAGGCACTAAACACCCTGGGGCCAACCCTCAAGTAAGACGGAGTCATGTCCAGGGTGATTTGGGACTGTGAGGAAGGGGGACTTGAGACGGGGATCACCTGAAGGGCTGTGTAAGTTGAACCTTTAAGGTTCTCAAAAGGTTCCAGGGGAATTTGCTGCCCTCCAGCCCCGTGCTCACAGCGGAAACCTCAGTAACACACCTCATTTTGGATTTTCCTCCTTTGCTGTCTCACTCTTGAAATCACTTCCCAAAGAAACTACTTGCACAGAAGCCTTTGTCTCAGGCTGTGCTTTCTAGGAACCTAAACAAAGAAAAAATTATTCGTATTTCATTTATAATGCCTTCAAGTCTTAAAGTCTACCGTTTGGAAAATTATAGCCTGAAAATTCTGGTGATCTAAATATGCTTCTCTCCATACTGTAGAGTTAACCAAACAATTCATAACAAATCAAACCGAAAATGATGAAGCTAAATGAACAGCAATTTCTAATTTTTTAAAAAAGCAATATTAATAGGAAATAAAATGCAAAATCAATGTCAACAGACAACAGACAATAGGTTCTTCCGGAAATTCCAGTTACCTGGGAGCTTTGCAATTGCCAGAACAGGATGTCAGCCAGCTACCTTAAAAGAATGAGAAATTCAAAACTTCAAAAAATGTTATAAAAGTGCTAGTGATTATGAATACCAAATTTTAGTAATCCTTAATCTCTCCCTTATTAGTTCACTACTAGGTAAGGCTTAGTCATGTGTATAGAGTAAGACCTATGGATTGTGCAATATTCACCAACAAGAATCTAAGAACAGACTTGGATTTTTGGATTAGTTTCCAGCCCATAAACTGAGGACTTGAAAAATCTTTTCACTATACAGAGATGTTTGTCGTGATGGGAATTTGTCCCAATGGGATTTGAGCTACTATAAGTTTGCACAAAAGTTATGTAAGAAGTAAAAATTGAATTACCTGTCAAAAAGGGAAGCATTAGTGGTAGAAAGATAAAGATTCTTCTTAGGAATCTTTCTTTGGAACCAATTTTGGTTCATTTGAAGCTATCAGTAAGTAAAAATAATGTCTGAGACAAAGAGGATTCCCCCAGAAAGCTGCTGAACCACACAAAAGCTTTATCAAGAGAAATATAGGGAATGTTGCTTTGTGGAAATGATTCATAGAGCCACAGGCTGTTGTGATTAGAAGGACTTCATTCATTCCATATTGAATGCCCTCCATTGCCAGGCACCTTGCTAGACATCAGAGATAAATAAAGCAGGCATGTTCCTATTCTCATGGAGTATACACTTCTAGTGGGGACACAAACAGTCAACAAACTTATAAAAACACAAACACATAGTTAGAAATTGTGATAAGTTCTAGAAAGGAAAAGTAGGAGAAAAGAGAATAAGGGAAGAGATCAAATTTACATCAAAGGGGAAGGAACATTTATACTGAATCCTGAAGAATGAGTAGGAAGGAGTTAGCCAGATGAAGAATGAGGGATCCAAGAAGGAGAAAACATGTTTGCTAATGTCACGAGACAGACAGAAAAGTGTTCAGTCAGTTCAAAGAATTTTGTAAAAATGAGTGTGTAGGCAATGGAATACTACGCATCGATAAAGAACAGTGACGAATCTGTGAAACATTTCACAGCATGGAGGAACCTGGAAGGCATTATGCTGAGTGAAATTAGTCAGAGGCAAAAGGACAAATACTGTATAAGACCACTATTATAAGATCTTGAGAAATAGTATATACTGAGAAGAACACATACTTTTGTGGTTACAAGGGGGGGAGGAAGGGAGGGTAGGAGAGGGTTATTTACTGATTAGTTAGTAGATAAGAACTATTTTAGGTGAAGGGAAAGACAATACTCAATACATGGAAGGTCAGCTCAACTGGACTGGATCAAAAGCAAAGAAGTTTCCGGGATAAACTGAATGCTTCAAAGGTCAGCGGAGCAAGGGCAGGGGTTTGGAGACTATGGCTTAAAGGGACTTCTAAGTCAATTGGCAAAATGACTCTATTATGAAAACATTCTGCATCCCACTTTGAAATGTGGCGTCTGGGGTCTTAAATGCTAACAAGCAGCCATCAAAGATGCATCAACTGGTCTCAACTCACCTGGATCAAAGGAAAAGAAGAACACCAAGGTCACACGATAACTACGAGCCCAAGAGACAGAAAGGGCCACATGAACCAGAGACTTACATCGTCCTGAGACCAGAAGAACTAGATGGTGCCTGGCCACAATCGATGACTGCCCTGACAGGGAGCACGACAGAGAACACCAGAGGGAGCAGGAGATCAGTGGGATGCAGACCCCAAATTCTCATAAAAAGACCAGACTTAATGGTCTGACTGAGGCTAGAGGAATCCCAGCAGTCATGGTCCCCAAACCTTCTGTTGGCCCAGGACAAGAACCATTCCCGAAGACAACTCATCAGACATGGAAGGGTCTGGACAATGCATTGGAGAGAGATGCTGATGAAGAGTGAGCTACTTGTATCAGGTGGACACTTGAGACTGTGTTGGCATCTCCTGCCTGGAGGGGAGATAGGAGGGTAGAGGGGGTTAGAAACTGGCAAAATTGTCACGAAAGGAGAGACTGGAAGGAGGGAGCGGGCTGACTCATTAGGGGGAGAGTAAGTGGGAGTATTGAGTAAGGTGTATATAAGCTTATATGTGACAGACTGACTTGATTTGTAAACTTTCACTTAAAGCACAATAAAAATTATTTTAAAAAAATGACTGTGTAGGAACGTAATGAGTAAGGCTAAGAGTGGCTCAAAATGAAACTGAAGAAATGAGTAGAGACCAGATTATATGGCTCTTTGACAGCCATATGTAGACATTTGGACTTGATGTTAAATGCAGAGAGGAACTTATAAACCATCTTGTCTAAAATTCCGCCAAATGTAAAACAACAACAAAAGACATCAACAGCTTTCCTTGAAAAGAGCTGGTCATGTCATCTCTTATTGAACTCGTGATTGTCAGGAAACTTGCTGTTGTTGTTATTTGGTATGTTCATTAGCCAGGAAACTTAATGTTTACACAGCCAGTTTTGAAACTGAATAATATAACTATCAGGCAAATCTCCTTTTTATTTTGTTTTGTGTGATTTACCTAGATCTAATAGAACAGGGTATTAAGTTGGGACCCAGGGCAAGCCAATAGACGGGAATGGCAAATGAGAGCCAAGGCTATGAGATGCACTTAATTCCAGGACTTCAGATAAGGGTGGATCCAAGCGGCATTTGCAGTGACCACTTTTGCCCAGAAGACAGCTACAGCAAGGGCCATGACCAAGGCATAGGGTGAGGGAAGGGGAAGGGAGAGAGAAGGAGTCCAACAGTTATTCAGTATATACCAGATACTAGGCACTATGCAAGTTGTCCTGAGTTTTCAAGTCATCTTCACAACCTTATGAAGAACATACAATCACTTCCATCTTACATATGAGGAAAGGGAATTCTGTTTGATATGCTGAAGATGGGCTGGGGACTTGGCTGCAGAATCTGGCAAGGGCTTGCTTATTACCCCCAGGGTCCCAGCAGTTTTTAATTCAGGCTTAAGGCAAGTTCTCCCTGCAAGTGTGAGGGCCCTCCGCCCACCAGTTCTACATCCTGAAGTTTCTTTCCCTTTACCTTTGAAGAACACAGCTAATAAACTGCCACTAGGTGTCCTCAAAGTAAAAGTAATGAAAGAGGAAACATCCTTTAGCACTTTTAAGAACTAAATTTGTTCAGGTTCTTTGACTCCTAGTCTGTATGGGAAAGAATGCTATTTGGTAATTAAACAGGAACATCTAACCTCTATAAATGAAATGGAGTTCCATAAAGGAAAGTGTATTTAATAACTGCTCGTTTTCATTTTTAATTGGGATGTGCAATACTCTGCTTCAGGAAGGCAGGCCAAGGAGACTGGGCATGGACAATGGAAACACTATTCTTTCCAAAGCTTACCAGTGGCCTGGCAGGCATGGTGGACTAGAGAACATGTGGGGTAGATTCTCATGGCTCAGAGCTGCTTAGCCATTTCAAGCAGGTAGAGGCTGTGTTCTGTCAGATTTTTACCATCTAACATCTAAAATAATTTTTTAATTAGGAAAATTTAAAAGAAATTGCCTTTCTAGAAACAGCAGCTGCAATAACCCTTGTTTTCTTCAGTTATGACATTGGCGAATGGAAAAAGCATGATTGAGTTTTCTTTCCTCTTCACCCGTTCCCTTCTCTCTACTCCCCTCCTCCTTCCTGTTCTTTCTTCATCTGTCTCTCCTCTTCCCTTTGCTCCCATGTGACAGTATATAAGCCCACCATTTTTACATACAAAAAAAATCAGTTTCCTCGTTGTGATTTCTTATATACTCACCTGAAATAACAACTACTTGCCATGGCTTTGTAGAGTCAGAAAAGGAAAAGAAGAGGAGAAAGAACAAAGAAGGAGGAGGAGAAGTAAGAGGTGGAGGAGAAAAAGATTAGAAAACAGCTGGCTCTGTCTGCAACTGTCCACAACTTAAGAAGCAAAATTAGAAGCCTTGGAGGGCTGCTTCCCCTCATATATCCTGCCTCAAACACTGAGCTCCTATATCATGTTTTAAGAATGTCTAATCTTACCACAGCCAGATGACTCATATCCACTGACGGGCTCTTTAGGCTCCTACAAAACACCTGAAAAGATAAACCTTAATGGTAAAAACAATTTCTCACTCCAGGTTAGCCTTTCAAGGTAGGTAGGGGAATTTTCAGCATTTATTTCCATTTTGTTTACCAAAGACTCATAGGCCTTAATCTTGATTTCAGACATAGTTGTGTCTGACAGCTAGAGATAATTTCCAAATCAAGGGATAAACTGGCATGGACCGGGGCTTGCTTATGCCTGGGGAGGGAGACTGAAATGAGTCAAGGATGACCTAATTTGGGACTACAAAGACCTGAGGTTTACGTGGGAGGGCACCCAGTAGAGTCGGCTTATGGCTTACGGAAGCTGGTTCCCTGGCTTCTCACCTCACTGGCCCAGGTTGCCCTTCAGGGACATGTCTTCTTTATTTCCATTGAGGCTCACTAAGGTTGTCTTTCTAACTAAAATTTCCATAAGGGAAAGAGAAGTGGGGTCTGTCCACAGGGTCTAATTCAAAACTATTAATGAAGCCCACAGACACAATCATGCAACAGTAGACCTCTTTTTTTTATGTGAAAATAAGAAGCAAAAGGAATCAAGAAAATTTCTTTTTTGAAAGTGAATATAAATCAGAAAACCAAAGCTGCTGCCATCGAGTCAATTCTGACTCATAGCGACCCCATAGCAACACTATAGGACAGAGGAGAACTGCCTCATAGGGTTTCCAATGAGTGGCTGGTGGATTTGAACAACCAACCTTTTGGTTAGCAGGTGAGTTCTTAACCACTGTGGCACGAGGGCTCCAAAAGTGAATATAGGGTCCTAAATTTCTAAATCCCCAAGATACAAATAAACCATACATACAAATAACTATCTGTCTGACTGTTCTTTCTAACAGCTAATGTTAATTGAGCACTTGGAATATTCGTTTTAGTCAATTTGGTATTCTCGACAGCCTTGAAAGATGTCTCCCATTAGCATAGCCATTAACAGGTAGGAAAAATGATGGTCAGACAGTTTTGGAACTTTCTTTGAAGTCAATAGTAATTATATTTATTCAATGACTGAAATAAACATATTCTCCTTTGTGGGAAATGCACTATGTCTTGTCCAGGGGGTGCCTGGGACCACTTTGAAAGCTCAGAGACCACTAGACCCAGGTGGGGCCAGTCCTCTCACTGCCTGCCACCTGCCCACCATCTATGTCCCCTCACCCAGCCAGACCTCCACCTCCCCAGAAGAAGAGGCACAGAAAATTATGTCTATTTATTTTTTCAGATGAAGTTGAAAGTCTTTGGGCACATTTTCCAAAAGAGTCCATTGAGACTTTGATTGACATTACTTTAAATACACACCTCAGTTTGAAAAGAAACATTTTTACAACTTGGAGTCTTCTCAATCACAAGCATGAGATGTCTCTTCATTTTCCTGTCTCTTTTTAGAACTCTTAGTAAAGTTTTGTAGATTTCATAGCTTCTGAATATTTATTGTAAAGTTCATTTCTTGGGTACTTTATTTTTACAGTTGTTATCACATAGGCATGGAGTCCCTGAGTGCCACCGACCGTTAAGTGCTTGACTACTAGTCAACAAGTTGGCAGTTCAAACTCACTCAGAGGTGCCTTGGAAGACAGGTCTGGTGACCTGCTTCCAAAAGGTCACAGCCTTGAAAAATCTATGGAGTGCAGTTCTGCACACATGGGGTCACCATGAGTCAGAATCAACTAACAATGGTAATTATATATGAGGGTCTTCTCCAGCCCTCTTATTTTTTAATTGGCTGTATAAAAAAAAAAAAAAAAAAAAAACTCATTGCCATCGAGTCGATTCCGACTCATAGTGACCCTATAGGACAGAGTAGAACTGCCCTGTAGAGTTTCCGAGGAGCGCCTGGTGGATTCAAACTGCCAACCTTTTGGTTAGCAGCCGTAGCACTTAAGCACTATGCCACCTGGGTTCCCATTGACAATATAGAAGAAAGGAATTGAGTCAATTCTCAGCCTTTTGGTTAAGATCAAGTGTAAAGTGAAATTGGTTTGTGAATATTTAATTTGCATTCATTCATTTTAACTGAACTCTAACAAATTCTAAGAATTTTTCATCTGATTATCTTGGGTATAAAATCACATTATCAACAAATGATAATTTTATCTCCTTTCTTCTTCTTCCTCTAGTTACACCTCTTCTTCAGCTCTTCCTTGTTGCATTCAACAAAGCAGATCCTTTCTTAAATAAACCTGTGCTTAGGGAAGATATTTAGGATGCAATAGAATATTTAAGGAACAAAATCATACAAGTGACACATTTCAATCTCAGGGGTGCCACTGTAGTATTTTAGATGAGATGTATTGCTCCCAATGATTATATTTTTTAAAAAATTGATTATATTAGGGAGGAGAAAAAAGAGCAGCAACAAATCAATACCCAATTCATTTAAGTTACAAACCAAGAGAAAGGAGAAAAATGAAGTAATAAATTTAAACTGAATGGAGGAAGAAGAAAGAGAATTGACTTTTTTAAAAAAGGTCTTGGTAGATATCTCCAGGTCTTAACTTATAAACCAGGCTTCAAACTGATTGGTTCCAGCTCAAACCCCTGCTGAGAATTTGCATTTTTAATAAGTTCCCAGGAAGTTATACATAAGGATCACCTAAGGATTTTGTTAAACTGTGGATTCTATTTCCACATATCTGGTGTGGAAATGCAAATTTGTTAGCCCTGCTTATAAAGCCAAAGAGTCATTAAGCAAAAACCACTCTGTAAAGAGACATGTTTTCCTGAGGTCAGCAGACAACTTCCTAAAATTTTTGAAGCCTGTAGGTAGTAGTCCTGGAAAATAAAATTAACTGATGCAACTAATAGCAATACAGGACTTTGAACTTAGGTGTCAACACTATATGTGAAATATAAAAGTGTGAGGAGCCGGTATCTATAAGCCTTATTAAAAATGGTGGGTTTCTTGTGCTCAGGCAGCCAGCCACAGAAAGACTGGCCATTCTTGGTAAGAGTCAGAGCTATTCCTCACCTGCCCTATGGGCATTTCTTCAGTCGTACCTGCTGAGACCATCTCAGACTTTCTTCTGCCTGGATGAAGGAAGACTCAGTTTGCTTGGAGATAAAGAACCTGGTTGGTTTGGTTAGGCATTGGACCGACAAGCGTTTTTCAAATTTCTTTCTATAGATTGTGGTTACACTGTGAGATATGACATGCACCACACATTCAGCGCTTCTCCAAGTTCAGATTCAAAACTCTTGCGATGCAGTCCTACCCAATTTAGAAGTGCCTCTGTGGACAGGGAGCCCTGGTGGCCCAGTAGTTAAGAGCTTAGCTACTAACCAAAAGGTCTGCAGTTCAAATTCACAAGCCACTCTGTGGAAACCCTATGGGGCAATTCTACTCTGTTCTATACTGTTGCTATGAGTTGGAATCAACTCAAGGGCAACGGATTTGGTTTTGTGGTTTTTTGCAGGTATGCAGTTAGAGTTCAGAAAGACTGTTTATGAGTCCATTTGTTTTAAAACAAAAAGAACTTTTCTAAGAAGCTAAAAACCCCTCATCTTTGTTTTCAAAAGGCCAACATTTTCTCAATCCGAACTAACAAGAGGTAGCATTTGGCACCAGTATTTACTTCATCGTTCTAAGATCCTTATTTTACACAAATCAAATCCCTTTTATTCCAGTTTAGCCCAAATATAGATACAACATAGTGAGGACAAAAAAGAGCTTCTAAATAATTATCTTCATAAGAGAAAAAGTCCATATTACATGACTATTGTAGCAAGATAGATCACAAGAAATTTTTTTTTAACTTCTGATTTTACTATATTTCAACTGTTTAGAGAATGAATGAAATCACGCTTCTGGGAGTTATAGCAGTTTTTTAGCCTTATGGGTTACTCTTCCCATTCATTCATTTATCCATTCCTTCATTCTTGAAAGTATTATTAAGTGTTCACTTGGTAGCATGTAGAGCCCTGATGGCACAGTGGTTGAGAGTTACGGCTACTAACCACAAGGTCAGCAGTTCGAATCCACCAGTTGCTCCTTGGATACTGTATGGGACAGTTCTACTCTGTCCTATAGGGTTGCTATGAGTTGGAATCAACTCAATGGCAACGAGTTTGGCTTTTGGGTTGGATAGCACATAGGCACTAGTCTAGGCTATAGAAATGCAGCTGTAAATAGAACTTCTTCTCGTACTACCTCTGCCATCAAAGGGAGTTTACATTCTCTTAGAATATAAACAGATAAATGAATGTACAGCTACTGTCCAGTTTTATGAAGAAAATAACAGCAGCACCAGAGAGTGAGGGAAGTGACACTACAGACAAGATGGCCCTGGTAAGGTCTGTCTAGGGAAGTGACATTTGAACAGAGGCCTGAAAGAGGTGAAGGAAGAGCTAAAGGAATATCTTGGAGAAAAGTGTTCTAGACAGTAGGAATAACAAGTGCCAAAGTCCTGAAACAGGGACATGCAGAACGTATTGGATAAAAAAGGGGGAAAACCTTAATCTTTTATGTTTGGGGTAATATTTAGCCTATATAATTTTATATAGAATTGATGCACACAATCCAAAGATACTAACAGAGCTCCTACTATGCCAACAACCAGGCTAATTACTATAGAGATGCAGACTCTATTACACGGAACTTAATAGTAGGCTCTGTGAATGAGAAGATATTTTAGGATTTGAATTCAGCCACTCAACCAGAATCTACTGAAATCAGGGGAAAGCATTTATACCTTTTTTTTTTTTTTTTGCATCATTGTTGTTAAGTGCCATCCAGTCTGTTCCAATTCACAGCAACCCTATGTACAACAGAATGATCCACTGCCCAGTCCTGCACCATACTCACAATCATTGCTATATTTGAGCCACTGCCCAGTCCTGCACCATCCTCACAATCGTTGCCATATTGGAGCCCATTTTTGCAGCCACTGTGTCTATCCATCTCACTGAGGGTCTTCCTCTTTCTTGTTGAAATTCCACTTTACCAAACATGATATTCTTTTCCAGGGACTGGTCTCTGCCGATAACGTGCCCAAAGTACCTGAGACGAAGTCTTACCATCCTCATTTCTAAGGAGAGTTCTGGCTGTATGTCTTCCAAGGCAAGTTTGTTCATTCTTTCAATATTCAGTATTTTTATTCTTCACCAACGCCATAATTCAAAGATATAAATTCTTCTTCAGACTTCATTATTCATCATCTAGCTTTCTCATGCATATGAGGTGACTGAAAGTACCACGGCTTGGGTCGAGGCACCTTAGTCCTCAGAGCGACCTCTTTGCTTTTTAACACTTCAATGAGGTCTTTTGCAGTAGATTTGCCCGATGAAATACATCATTTGATTCTTGACTGCTGCTTACATGGGTATTGATTGTGGATCCAAGTAAAATGAAATCCTTAACAGCTTCAATATTTTGGCGATATCTCTACTGCCCTTTAAAAAAAATGGGGTTACATGATGCCAAAAATAGAAAAGTGGGATTTTGCATCATGTATTCCCCCCCCCCCCCCGCTTTTTTTAAGGAGAGTAGGAATATCACTTGCAAAACAGAAATGGAGGTTTATCTTTCACAATCTAAAGTATTCCAGTAAGTCATAAATCAGGTGGTAATTTCTCTATTTAATGATTTACCACTTTAACAAAGGCATCTCCTTGTTAGCTTTTTATGAAACTTATCATCTTGGAAATCATCTAAAGCCAGCCTCCAAAATTACAGGCTAATAAATGATTAGCTACATGTCAGCTGACGGAGGACTGCTAAAAGCTCTGTCCCTCCCCCCTCCCTCATTATTCAGCTGGCTGATTAGCCTGTGTTCATATCACAATCTTGTAAAGATCGGAAAATCATTCTGTTTATGTGTTCAGCACAGACAGCTGGGGGAAAGCCTCCTCACAGTGGCTTTGGAGAAGCTCAGAAATCTGATTCGATTGCTTAACCTGATCACATTTATAAGTCTCAGACTCTTACTTCCCTGTATTATCTGTGTATAGACATGGGCAGACATTGATATTTTAATCTTTACTTATAATTTTGAAAACCATGGACTTTTCAAGGGTGCTGTCAGATTTCGCCCAACTGGATACAGATTCCACTAATTTTGGAAGTTCAAGTAACTCTGACAATAGCTGCAACAAGGCTACTTCTTTAAGCAAACCCTTTCTTTTCCAGTAAATTTCCACGTAAATAATGTGAAAACATTTGTAAGGGGGGAAGTTTTCACACACTTTAAAAACAAACTTTCAAGGTCATTCTAGATATGTAGGTATGTTCTGCACTGAAAGATAGATTAGATTAGGTTAGGTTAGATTAGATTAGGTAGATAGATAGACAGGCAGATAGATTGATTGATAGACAGGTAGGTAGATAGGTAGATAGGCAAACAAAGAGACAGAGATGATAGGTGATAGAGAGGTAATATTGAGGTCCCATAACATAAAGAATCTATAGATCACCATGACCTAGGACACATTCCTCAGGTATGCAGGTTTAGAAACTTGATTTATTCAATTCTCTCAGGATTGATCAGTGTCCTGGAAGCTGATTCAGTCTACCAATTTCACAGAAAATATTTATTAAAAGCTTATATTCAAAAAAAAAAAAAAACTTAAATCCACATTAAAGTTTCACTAGAACAAATCTTCCTGACCAAGATCTAAAACCAATTGCTTGCCTTCTGGTTGAAAGATTTATTCAAGGGCAGTTTGGTTGATACAAGAGAATTAGAGCCAAAGGAATTGGTATTCTGTGGCAGAGGTCAGTATTAATATCATCAAAAGAACAAAAACCAGAGCTGTCAAGTAGGCAAACTGATGAGCCGGAAGTGCACAAACCTCACTACACTAATGGAGTGACCTCATTCTGGGTTCAGTCCAGAGATGTGAGATGCAGAAACTCAGTGTTGATGGTATAATTACAGACGATCAATCAGAGAGGGAATAATTGTTGTTAATCTAAGCCACAATTGGTGGGTGTGTATTCTGGTCATTAGTGCTCTCCACCAAATACTCCCGACTCCCCACTCTCCAGGCACATGGTAGGGCTGATAACAGGTATGGACTTATATCTTTGCTTCTCTCAACACAACATGACTAGAAATGAAATGTGTCACTTCCAGGCAGAAGCTTTAGAAGGCAGGTTGCCACATTCCCTGCAATGTTGATTACACAAGCATACACTGAGCTTACCATAATAAGCCAAGCCCGTATCAACTTGTATTGGACATGTGTGTGTGAGAAAGAAAGAAATGTTTGTTGGGTTAAGCCACCGTGATTTCAGTGCTGTTTGTTACTGAAGCATAGCCTAGCCTATCCTTCCTCTTGTGTGATACAACCCCACATTTCAAATTATTTATTTTAAATGAAGGCACCACCTTCCTAGGGTCAAGGCACACTGACAATCTAATTAGTACTTAGCTGTTGACATGGTGATCAAATAATCAAAACAAAGAGAACTGGAGAATGTTGTGAGATGCCTGGAAAAGTATGATGAACTATTACTGCACTATAATAGATTATATCTTTCTGGTGATTGCATTAGACATGCCAGACAAATGCCATGGCTCATTCATTCACTCATTTACTAATTCATTCACTAAACAAATATTTATAGACTGCTTACTATCTGCCAGAAACTGTGCTGAATCCTTGGGTACAACTGTGAAAATATTAGCACAGTTGTAGCACTTAGCAATGTACATATTATCTTTGCCTGTTTACTCCCATTCTTCTAGATTCCACGAAGATCATGTAATTTCTGCCAACAGATATTCTTTTATCATAACTGTCTAGACTGCTACTTTCTTTAGTTACATTCTTGTTGTAAACATATGCTCTAGATCAGTGCTTCTCAAACTACCAGGTTTTCATTTTATAATGTCACAGGCACTTATGTACTTTTATAGAGTGCAATAAAAATAAAGTACTAGAAGAATATTTCATGTGATTGAATGTTAAAGCAATGTCAATAAGCTATAAACATTTCTAAATGATTACTTTCAATTTTTGTACTTATGTCCTTCCAGATCAGCAAAAAGAGCTCACAGACCATTGCTGGTCTATGGACCACACTTTGAGGAAGACTTCTCTAGACAAGTAGATAGGACTTAAGCAAACCACATTGTTTTTGTTTGTTTGTTTCCATTCATGAAAGCATCTGCTTTCTAATCACCAAAGTTATGAAGTTTTATATGGTGAGTAACCTCAATTGCCCATTCAGCTCACCCCATGTATCATGTATTTAATACTTTTAATAATCAGCTTTTTTATTTACCTGACTACATTTATTTTTAATGTCTACTCCATTTAAATGGAAAACTAATTTCACTTGCCAGAAATGGAAGTAATTGTACAACAAGTATTATGAATAAGCAGTTATTCTAGTCTAAGGAGATGTGTTTACCTGCTCTGAAAAGAGTTAAAGCCTCAACAATACCAAACTGAAGCTTTCTAACTGGCATTGTAAAATTGAGAAGGAATTAAAAAGAGAGCATTCTATCAGAGCAACAATTTAATTCTCTCAACTTGTAGTTGTCCCTATGACTATGTCTGTCTATAGTTACCAGTTCATAGTAATCAGCTGTACACCTCTGAATATGAGTGGCAAATACCACCACTTCCTTTCCTTGTCTCTCCATCTTAGGTACCACTAATGCTGTAGACCAAAGACCCATTTCCATTTCTGAAATTCATCATTTCCCCAGATCTAAGCAATCTTTGGAGTCCTCATGGAGCAACTGGCACACAGTAAGTACTCAGCAAGCTTGTATTTTTCTTTGTTCTTCTCTTTAAAACTCGGTTTATTTTTTCTTGGTGAGATAGGAAAAAAAACATGTTGTTTATTGACTAGAATTCCTCCTTAGGCCCCCTTGTAGTTAGGAGAAATACTCTGACTTTTTAATGCCCACCTACTTAGTGCTTTACTTTTGTAATGATTTAATCATAATCTACAAGTATAATAGTGGCAACATTATCCAACAAACCTCAGAGGTTTGGCTTGGTCTCCGTGTTGTCATATAGGCACAAACTCTTAGTGATTTCGAGTATTGCTTTGACATTAGGGAGCAGACGCCAAGGACCGAAAAAGAGTTCCTCACCCAGTTGTTTATGCCCTGTGTATTGCCCCAACTAAATGCTGGACCTGGGCTTCTGTGTGCGCCAGGTCAAGCTGTAAACGGGCACAGGCTGAAGAATTGAATTTGTGTGATATTCCCAGGGATGTGAATATGAGCAGAAACTTTGTAACAATGGAAAGATCCTTCCGCAGGCAAGTCTTACCTAATGTTGAACTTTTATCAAAGGATTTTTTTTTTCCAACTAGCTATTTCAAATAAATGCTAACTATACAGTGTCTCCTCTCTCCTTTCAGGATATACAAACCACAGAATTCCGATGACTCACCCCAAAATAGCTTATAAATATGCCAGGGGCGGAAGGGCATGCAGTTTGGTTCTTTAAAACTTCCTGCCAAACTGAAGAAACTGAGAAACTGAACATACACAGATATTTGGGGACTAACAGTGAGTAATAATGAGAGTTTAATCCCTTGCAGTCTTCTGGGTTAGCAGCAGCTTGCCTAACATGTCCGGTTACATCCTGTTTGCTACACATGTGACTCCTCGAAAAATAATAATATCATATTAATAGCACAATGTCTCATTGTTAAGATTGCTATTATCTATATCAATGGTTTCCAAACATTTGCAGCCATCCGAAGACTCAGGCCATTTCTTAGAAGAACTGTAATGAATGGCTCTATGAAACAACCCGATTTTCGTTATGACACACCTTGAAATAAAGAGGACTCAACATACGGAATTTTAGTTGCATCAGCCCTTAAAAAGGAAAGGCAAAAACCTGTACCGTTTAAAATCTTGGGGTTGAACCCCAGTTCTTGCGCCAACTATGTCACTTTAGCAGTTACTTGACCTCTCTAAGTCTCAGTTTCCCCGCATGTAAAATAAGGATGGCAATAACGCTATCTATATCTAGGGTTGTTCTGAGGATTAAATAAGAGTATGTGTGTAAAGCATGCAGGATACTGTACAGTAAATAAATTATCCAGTGCAATTGCTCTTTTTTCACAAATAATGAATCTGAGGACCAAGGACATTACATGACCTGACAAAGGTCACACACCGTGTGGCTCAAATAGTGGCAGTGCCAAGACAGAGCATTATAAGGCTGTGGTTAAAAACAATGGCTCTGGAGTCAGACTGTGCAAGTCCAAATCCCAGTTTTTCTAATTACTAGCTGTATAAGCTTGAACATGTCACTTAACTTCTCTGTGCCTTAGTCTTCTCATCTGGTGGCATGATGGTTAAGCGCTCGGCTGCTAACCCAAAAGTCCATGGCTTGCAGTAGAAAAGACCTGGCGATGTGTTCCCATAAAGATTACAGCCTAGGAAACAGTATGGGGCAGCTCTACCCTGTCATATACGTTTGCGGTTGCTCTGAGTCAGAACTGACTCAACGGCACACAATAACAACACAGAATAAAGATCATAATAATACTTTTCTCATTAGATTGTTGTGACAGCTTAAATAATGCATGTAATAATGTGTGGCACATAACTCCTTAATAAATATTGTTATTGTTGCTGTGTTTTCCACTGCCTCAAAACTGAGTTCTAGTTCTGCCAAAAACTTAAAGTAAAATAAATGTCAATAACAGCAGACTTTTTAAAACAATATCCGTAAAACAGCACTAACTTCTCTAAAAATCAAAAGAAAATAACTTAAAAATATATGTGATGTAGTTTACCATAAGGTGAGGGAGGCTGGTTGGCACAAGTGGTTTGCAATTGGCTACTAGCCTACAGGTTGGCAGTTTGAACCCACTCAGTGGCTCCAGACAGGACTGGCGAGGTTCTTCCATTAAGATTACTGTCTAGAAAACTCTATGGAGCAGATCTACTCTGTAACACATGAGTGAGGGGCGGATCCAATGGCAGCTAACTACAACCATAAGCTAACCGGAATATTTTGTGGATGTCTTTTCAGATCAAGGCACATGTCTTCTTCAGTCATGTTTGTGTGCCCTATTTCCCTTTTCTCTTAGAGGAAGAATACAAAACAAACAACTTAAAAATATTTCTAACAACAACCCCAATTGCTGCAAAGTCACTTTCGTTGGAGTTTGAAAAGAATGCTGACATCCAGCTGCCTTTGACATTTGTAGAGGAAGTATAATGCAATGGAAGGTCACCAGACTCCCCTTTCCAACTTGGCTTTGACATTCGACCAACCACAGTCAAGTTGCTTAGCTTCTGAGTCTCCATCTACAAAATGGAGCAAAAATCTGTGCTCCTCTTATTATAAATGCAACACAAAAACAAGTATGTGACATCCTTCATAAATTGTAAGATTTTCTATTCATCTTAATGATTATTATGGCACTTGGATTGACTAATTTATGCAAAACATTCTGAAACAGTAAAACATCAGAAGTACACTTTCCTTCCTTTGCTTATTGCATACCTCAAAGGACATAGAGGCTCTCATTTTAAGAAACAGTGGAGAAAAGTAACAGGAGAAAACCTTCCAAACTCCAGAGAAAGAGAGAAACAATTACAAGCTTGTCAATATTGACCTGTGATAAAAAGGCATACAAGGCTATATATTTTATATCTGTTGACAGCACTTAGCACAGAGCCTCACACATGGTAGGTGCTTAAGGCATATTTGCTCAAAGTATAGATGGGGCAATAAATAAAACATTTTATAATTTATTGTGTGCAACCCCTCATTGACACCACTGTACCCCTACCTCATCCAACTAGTGCCTAATCTAAACCTAGCTATTGATGGCTACCTAGAGATGCATGCCTATAACTGCTAGTACCTTCAAAAAGGATTAAAATGATAGCAGTGGCATCGATAAAGACACTCTTTCCATTACATGATTTGTTCTTCGAGTAGTAAGTCACCCTCAGCCTTTACATTGTCTTAAAATTCTACAAATCATTGCAATCCCAAATTTGAATCAAGTGGTCAAAGGACCTTAAAAACTGTATTTCCTATCCTTGATAGGCATCATTTCCAAAAGGAAAGAAAAAGCATCCACGTGGTCTTTGTACACCATTTATATCTTAAAGTACCATCAGAAACAAATGGGAATGTTTTGTGATTTGGGGGTAGGATGAGAACCAGGGCAGGGCAAGGTTCCTCCCAGCTCCCCACACCATCTAGGAGAGAACTTCCTGTTCAAAATGCTGCTGGAAGACTTCAGGGAGCATTGCACACCAAACTACTCTCTCCTGATCGCATCACAACAAAAGATCTGGTGAGAATATTCTTCAGGGTTTCAGATTTCTGCTGGCACAGCACTCCGGGTGCGTCAGAGCCTCACCTGACACTGACTCATTATTGGATGAAACCCAAGGCCTAACCACGCTGGTCATATGTAACTTGCCATTTCCAGCCAAATATTCAAAGCCCTGTCAGAAACTATCCACCCACTTGCTTCTACAGTGTACCCTGAAATGTTGCTAAGACCACAGCCACCACAGACTCCTGCGTTCTCACACCACAGTGCTTTTGTCTGTCCTGTCTCCTCTGTCTGCCACTCCTCTCCTATTACAGCCCATCTCTATTCAGCAGAAGTTGGGAGGCTCTTCTTAACAGGCTTTTGTTAAATATACACTCATGTCAACTCTGTCACACTCAGAGATTAACAGGCAACAAGAATTACCAGATTTCCTAAATGCCTCTGAAAACCCATTGCCTTGAGGTTAGGGCGATAAGGGGTTTTTTCCTTATAAAATCACTAATTTTCTTCCAATGCATTGCACCGAGCCTCAATACAGACACTGTATCTCACTCACACCTCATAAAAATTCAACATGTCTGTCACAGCGGCTCAAAGCTCCAAGGCAGGAAATTTGACTCAGTAACAGTATTCTCCCAAAGTAATAGATGGTTCACAGACATCAAAGATAGAGTCCAACCCATTATAAAATATGTATTGGACAAAAAGAGCATGGAGCTAGAATACACGTCCTCCCATATTCCGTGGCAGAGTCCGCATCTTATTAGTTTGTGTACACCCAGTGCCTGCGAAGTGTCAGGTAGATATTATGGAATTTTTGTTACAGAAATAAAGAATAAATGAATACATGATTTTAGAAGAGACAGACAAAAATTAAGACCAAGCACTGATTGGTGGGAGTGGAAATCCAGGGACCTTATGATTGATCAACTTTCCTTTATGAACATAAGCATTTTAGTATTCTTTTGGTTTATATTTACATCTTAAATGCAAAAATAAACCTAAGAACCCCTATTCTGTGTACAAGGCAAAAACACATAAATAATATCTAATGCTTGAACTCAAGAGGATAAACTAGGGAAAGAAAGTTTCACACACCTTGTGCAAAAAAGAAAAGCACTAGAGTTGTTCAAGATAAAAATTTTAAGTATGTGTTAGGATCAAACATAACTAGTTTACCAAAGGCTGGCATATTCAATAGCCTCTATAATTTCAGAGGCAAGAGAGACCAGGGTACACAAGAGTCCAAATAAATACATAAGTAAAAAAGCCAAATAAATAAAATACAGGTGGGCCTCAAAGAATCACTGGGAATTGAATATATATGAAATGAAAAAGAGAGAATTTTAGGGACAAAATTGAGAACAGTATTTCCTAGGTGCAGGCACGTTGAATGGCTTAAATGAATACAAGTGACTGCTAGGAATAAGGAGGAAGTAGAACTAGAACTGTCCCCCTCCCTTCCTGGAGAAATAAATAACTCTTAATTAATTTAAAAAAAAAAAAAAGATAAAAATCCAGGTTCGGAGAAAAAGGATGGGGAAAGAGAAAAATATTGAGGAAGACAGACTCTGACAAGGCCACTGGGGGGTGATCGGGGAAGGTAAGGGCAGCCTCAACAAAAAGCCATTCTTGCCCACACCAGAGGAAGTAGATCTCTGTTGGGTGCTACCACAGTTCTTTGCCCACGCAGCAGTCGTAGCCAGTGTCATTACATATTACTTTACTGATTTCATTTTACCCCTGACAATTTTATCACCTCCTAGCATGGTGTTAGCTCACAGCAGGTGCTTAATAAACAACTGTCAACTGAAGAAAATAAACCAATGATATGGACTCTTAAAATGAAGGACTTCTCAGGCAGTCTAGGTAGAAGTAAGTTCAGCTCTGGTACACACTTTTTAAAACAAAGCTGGACCTGACAGTAAACTTGAGCCCACACTACAATAGACCAAACCTGGAAATTCAGTAAGAATGGTCTCCCAACCTGGACAAAGCTAAACTCTTATCTTTTCTCTGCACCTGTAACCGCTTGACTTATAAATAGTCTGCCTTTTCGCTCTGCTTCACAGTCAGCTGCACGGCAGAAGAACCGCTTTAGATCACGTTGCTATTGTGACCAATCTCTACAAAGAGCAGTGCAGGAGATGAAAGGCAAGCCACCTCAAAAGCCCTCAGATCCAGGAGCAGGCAGCCCGTCCGTCCAAGGTAGAAAGTGGAAATGCAGAGACCTCATGATGTGACGGAAAATGATTTGAGCAGTGGACAGAAACAGTACAAGAAAAGAAAGTAATTGATCAGTTCCTGGGAATTTTTGCACTTATAAGACAGATACCATAATGACATCTTAGTATATACAGATTTTTTTGTTGTTTTTTCTTTTTTTTTTAAGAGTAAGTTAAAAACACATTGTCCTCCACCAGAAAGGGATTCTTAAATATTTTATCAACTCAGTGGTTTGTTGTTGTTGTTGTTGTTGTTGTGTGCCATCAAGTAGATTCCAACACGTAGCAACCCTATATGACAGAGCAGACCTGTCCCATAGGGTTTCCTAGGCTGTAAACTTTACTGGAGCAGATTGCCAGGTCTTTTCTCTCTCGGAGGCACTGGCAGATTAGAACCTCTGACATTCCAGTTAGCAGCTGAGTGCTTAAACACTGTGCCACCTGTGCTCCTGAGTAGTATGTTACACAGCCTGAAAAATTATCGTTCTGAAGATTATGCAGTAGCATCAAAAGTCATTCATTTCTTGACTCAGCGAATATTTACTGACCTTTTACTATGTGCTAACTGCTCTAGAACCTGGGTGTAGGTGTGGGGGCAAGAAAGACAAAAATCTCTACCAGAATGGACCTACATTCTAATATAATGCATGTGATATAACGTTATGTCGAGGCACAGAATAAAAGTAGGGGAGTAAAGTGGAAAGAACATGAGTTTGGGTGGCCTGGAAGAAGACTGTGGTAAATCCCAGCTCTGCCGCTGTCTTGCTGTAAAATGTTGAACAGGTTGGCTGCTCTTGCTGACTCTCTTTTCCACATTTGGAAGAAAAGGGGACAATATAATAACTGTCTCACAGGATCGTTGTAAAGGTAAAACAAAATAGAATGTCAAGTAGAACCAAATCGGACGACATGGTATCCTAGCTGTCCAGAGAAATTCTCCCAGTAGAGAATACTACTACTTTTTTTTTCTTTTAATGCTGTATAAAATAATTAAAAAAAAAAAAAATGTATGGCTGAATAGGCAGGAAAGCCAGGAAACTCTTCCTAAGAGGCCAGAAACAATGGGAAAACACACAAGCACAGACGTAGACAAGTGCTTGCAGGATCGGAGAACCCACCTTCTGATCACAATACCTGTGTGGACTTAGAGACAGAAACAGCTAAAAATTTATCCAAAGTGTTCCTGGGTTGGTTGTAAATACAAATTCTTTCTAGAGAAAAGCACTTTAAACTCAGGCTTCAGAGGACTTCTACGAATAAGGAGGCAAGGTGCATCGTGTTTACAATCAAAATTAAAAGAACACACAATGACATCTGCCCCCATGAACAGAAGTCAGTAGAAATAAAAAATTTTAACAAATAATTAAAATACCAAAGAAATGTGATATGTTTAAAGAAATAAAGGTGCAAATGTATTTGAAAGGAAAAAAAGACTTAAAAAGTACTATGCAGGTTTTTAAAAATAGAAAATTCCTGAAAATGAAAAATATAGTCATTGGAATTAAAAACATGGGGGGAGGTAGCCAGTCAACACATGAAGGTATGTTTATTTTTGTAGGCTTTTTGGTTCATCAAAATCGTTGATCCATGCTTTTTATATCAAGGTACCGTAAAATCTAATGACTCCTTAGAACCAAAGTCCATAAGTGGGGTCGAGGGCCCACAGGATCCAGCGGGTCTGTGAATTTGAATAGGAGTCTCTGGTTGGTGCAAATGGTTAAATGTGGTCTGCTGCTAACCAAAGAGTGGAGATTCAAGTCCACTGAGAGGTGCCTCAGAAGAAAGCCTGTTGATCCTTTTCTGAAGAATCAGCCGCTGAACACCCTATGGAACCCAGTTCTACTCTGGCACACATGGGGCTGCCACGGGTCAGAGTTGACTCATGATCAGCCACTGAACACCCTATGGAACCCAGTTCTGCTCTGGCACACATGGGGCTGCCATGGGTCAGAGTTGACTCCGTGATCAGCCACTGAACACACTACGGAACCCAGTTCTACTCCGGCACACATGGGGCTGCCACGGGTCAGAGTTGACTCCGTGATCAGCCACTGAACACACTATGGAACCCAGTTCTGCTCTGGCACACATGGGGCTGCCACGGGTCAGAGTTGACTCCGTGATCAGCCACTGAACACACTATGGAACCCAGTTCTACTCCGGCACACATGGGGCTGCCATGGATCAGAGTTGACTCCGTGATCAGCCACTGAACACACTATGGAACCCAGTTCTGCTCCGGCACACATGGGGCTGCCACGGGTCAGAGTTGACTCCGTGGCAACCGCTTTGGGTTTTTGCTTTTGGGTA
This sequence comes from Elephas maximus indicus, assembly GCF_024166365.1. NCBI lineage: Eukaryota > Metazoa > Chordata > Mammalia > Proboscidea > Elephantidae > Elephas > Elephas maximus. The sequence continues at coordinate 32,076,469 of NC_064827.1, read as the reverse complement.
AACTTGGATAGGAAAAATGTACATATTTATTTTCACTATCTTGAATCTATCGTTTCTTTCAATTATGAATATTAACAATAACTTTGATTTGGTCACCAATATAAATCACAGATATTTTCATATCATATAATTGTTGCCAATGTCATGAAATATTACTTATACTCATCAAAATCATGTCATTGTAATAGTCAATAGGCCTATATTTATTTTCCTGTCGTGTTTGAAAGCTTATATGTTATGTATCAAATTTTTTTTATCTTTGAAAACTGTATTTCAATATAATTGTCTTATTTTGTAATCTACTGTATTTTATTTTGCTCATTTAAAAATCTTTATTCTGAGAAGTCCATAGGCTTCATCTCACAGCCAAAGACACCCATGCAACAAGAAAGTTTAAGAACAATATTATAGAAAAAAACTCAAAAATTTTACAACTATATGAAAATTTAAATCAAAGCTACTTTGCTTTTTATTTTTATCTCTAAAAATGGCACTTAAATGTAGCATAAGGCCTTGACTTTCTCTTAATTCATTTCAAACCACTCATCTCAGACCTCATACTGGAAACTAGACATATACAGCCTCTTAAGGAAGGAAGTGAATTCGTTCCATTCACCACCTGATATTTAAAATCTAGCTTACTTTTCAGATGTTCAGATGTTCCTACACAAGCCTGAGTTTGGGTATTCTGTGATTTGTTGAACGAGGCAGCTTTGCGACCAGAGATGTTTTTCCGGACTTTATCCTATCCCCTCTTAGATCGCTTTCCAAAATACGGAAATGAAATTCAAACCGTTTCCCTTCACACTGACAGTTTGCTCACTTTAACTCTGTTTCTGGACTTTTTTGATGCCAGTCTATCTTAGGCCTTGGATTCCTAAGTGTTTGTGTCTCAAGTTCTTTAAACTTTGCTGACCCACCACACCCCAACCAGAACTTCAAAAGAAGCTATGAACAGCAGCACTTGTCCTAGATGGGAGATCATCGTAAGTCCCTCCCTGTTTATTCCTGAAATAGTTGGGCCTCCTTTCATCTCAAGTTCTCAGATTCTGGCACAATAGTCCGGCTCTGACATCCGCTTCTGACCCTCTAGATTCCGAGCTGTCACTACGATTTCGTGCCATGCTAATTCCGTGGCTCTCCTCACTCAGCTAATTTTGCCAATTTCTACTGACTTAAGTGAGAAATAACCCTCTCTAGGACCAGCCACCCAATCCTCAGAGAATGGGGACTTAGATATTCTGTGTCCCTTTTCATGCAGCCCAACAGACCTGGAGGGACTCTCTTCCACTAGCCACATGTGGAACATGATTTTTAAGTGACCAGCTGGATGATATTATTGACATTCTCCTGTAACTAAAATAAAGCCAAGCCTTCTTGCTCCATTCTCAAAACTATTTCAGCAAAGTGACATACCTAATAGGAACAGAAAGTGAACTTTTCTGAAAGTTCTCTTAGGGGATCAAGAACTACTGTGAATTACACACCACAAACCAGAGAAAAACTTCTAAAAATGTCTTTTACCCATCTTTCTCCCCCAAATCGCCATGTTATATTTCAATAGCTCATTTGTTCTCTTTCCCTCTCTTTCTTTATCTCATTTCTGTCTCTCTAACTTGCTTTTACTCTCTTTTCCTAAACCCCGAGTTCATGGCTGCTCTCTGAGTTCCACACAGAATGAGGAAGCTCTTTATGAACCGAGGTGGAGCAATTTCCCAGAGATACGACTAGGTGACTAAAAACATGGTACAGAAGGGCACATATTTATGCTACCTTTTGTATAAAAAAAGATTGAAGAGGAAGAAATCACACACATGCCTGCATATGTTTACAAAAAGAAACAAGAAAGGATAAACCTGAAAACAATCAAGTTGGTTACCTACAAAAGGTGAGAACAGGGTTGAAGGGATACATAAGAGATTGACCCTTCTGAGAATTCTTATTGTATAGTTTGACTTGAAATCATCTTAATAGTCTATATGTTCCAAAAATAAACATAAACCAAGAAAGGAGAGAAAACTAAAACTGAAAGCAAACTGAAACGAGTGAGCCCAACGTTGTTTCAAAGAAAAACATACCTTATAAAATATGGTTCTTGAAAGATTTTAGTAAGTTATTTGCCAAGGTACACTAGTAATTTGATTTGATTTAAAAATATTAAATGTTGAAGGTACTTATATACCATGCAAAACAACTTGCAGACCATCTGGAGGTCTTTAATCTTTAATAAAAAGTATTGATTAAAAACAACTAGGTGAAAAGTTTCATATTTTATAATGTAAAGCAGAAATGAGCTGTTGATATGGGTTTATTGGGTTTTAGGATAACAAAAATGTCAATATGCTTAGAGACATACTGCTCTGTCTATACCACTGTCACCAAAGAAACTACTTAGGAAATTAACTTGTAAATAGAGTAATCTTAATGTGGAAAACACATCTATCTTTGTTTCAACATGATTTTTCTAGATTAGGTAGAAATTATCCAGGAAGACCTCTGGGCTATGGGTTGAACCAAAGGTTTGACATTAATGTTATTTTCTTTGAGAATAACTAAGTGAATTTTTTTTTTCTTTTAAATATAAAAAGGTTCTGGCCATACACCTTTTTTCACCCCAGGCTGCCTCGTTTATTTCATCCTATCTCACTTGATTTAACCTTTTGGTGCCAAATTTCAGTTTCTTTACCAACAACGGTGGTGGAAATTCGCCCCAGTTATAGTAGATTTTGAAAGGCGTTTTAGTCAGAAAGAAAAGAAAGTCCATGGTCTTAGCAAGCTCCTCTTCTGATAGGGTGTCGCCCATCCTTCCTGGGACCTAAATTCAGATGGTATCAAGAAGGAGAGCTGCAAACCCCGGTTAACCCACCAGCAAAAAGCTCACCCTGCTTCCTACTGATAAGCTCAATGAAGAAAGGAGTGGCCAAGGCCCAACGGGGGAAAAAACCTCTAATTGGCATCCAAGGCACTACCCTGGGTATATAAACCGATGGTTGACTATAGTTATCTTGCCAATCAGTCAGCAAGCATCTTGCCAATCAGTCAGCAAGCATAGGTGTCATGAAAACCCAAAACAGGAAAGAGACCTGGATTTTGTTCAGGCTTACTAGTTCATTTTCAGAGATCAAAAAAAGTGAGGTTAAATGAATTGCTCAAGACAAAACGACTGCACACCTGGGACTAAAACCATTATCTTCAGTAGAGATTCTGGGACGTTCTCCAAAACAGAATCTGTGTGATGCTAATTTATATATATATATATATATATATATATATATATATATATATATATATATATATATATATATATGCAGCTTTAATCAGCTAAAGGATTTGATGTACACAATTATCAACGGATATAAGGAAATTGTTGAAGAAAAATCTCAATTTATGAAAATTAGCGCAGCTGAAAATAGACGCAAGTGGCGTGTTATTTCTAGGCCTTGTAAGGACAGCAGAAGAGTAAAGGAAATGAAGGGAAATTTTTTAAAGCATAGCATGTTAGCACCAAAAAAAAAAAAAAGAATATCTGCTTCACTGGCTTTACAAAGGTTTGGGGTTTGTGTGCTTTTTTTTTTTTTGGTAGGGGAGAAGGTGTTAATTGTTTTGTTTTGTTGGTTGGTTTAGATTGTTTTAAATAGCGCCCCCGAGGCACGTTTTCCATACCTAGGGACTCAATCACAATTTGAAAACCCTCGAGTTCAACCCCCTTGTTTGAGGGCCAGATATCACTGTCCTCTAGTAAGATACAAAGGCACTGCTTTAGTTACAAACCAAAAATATTTGATCCATTCTGTCACTCCTCAAAAGAACCAGGGAGGGAGAAGGAAGGGAGTCGGGGTGGTGCACGAGCCTGTCCCCCGCACCCAGAGCTCGCTTCAGTCCAGAGCCCGAGCCTAGCGAGCCTCAGGAGTCGTCTGGCCGAGCCGCGCGGACCCCGAGCGCCAAAATCTGCCGGCCCCACGGACTCCTCGGCCTCCGGAAGATGAGGAGTTGGCCCGAAGGCCCTGGACCGGCCCTGGACCGGCTTCGCGGCCTGGGAAAATGAGGAGCGCCGCGAGGTGAGGCTTATTCCCGCAGCAAGCAATCCTCAGACTCTAGGGGTGGGCGCGTGTGTGTCAATGCTAGAACCGAATACCGTGTGTCTGTGTCTGTGTCTGTGTCTGTGTCTGTGTCTGTGTCTGTGTCTGTGTCTGTGTCTGTGTCTGTGTCTGTGTCTGTGTCTGTGTGTGTGTGCGCGCGTGTGTGTGTGTGTGTGTGTGTATCAGTGCTAAAAAAGAATCCTCCAGAAGCTTCCAGACCTGAGAGTTATACATGAAAATCCTGTTGGGCTGACAAAGTAGTGCGATCTTCAAAGGTATTTTTTGCAAGAGGTGTATATTACTGGGTTTGAGAAATACAAAGTGGGGTCCATCACAACTGTATTAGAAGAGTAATGAATTAACATGCCTTGAATCTGAATGTTGGCCTGATTCTGAGGGCCATGAGAAGCTAACCTGATTATCGGAATTAGGCAGAGACTATGTCTGAATAGTTAAGTGAAAAAACCATAAACTGGAAGGGTCATTAAAGAACGGGGTCCGGCTCAGCACCATTTTTTCCAAAAGTTAAATATTTAAACCATTCAAAACAGACATTTGTTTATCTTAAAGTTAATACTTTTCCAGGTATATCAATGACTCATTAATCGTTCATTTCATACAACAAATATTTATTGACTACCATGTTCAAAGCATTGTAGGCAATACAAAGGCAGACTGCACAAGGGTACTCTAACAGCCTACAGAGAAAAGATAACACAGAGCCAGCCTATTTACACGCAAATCAATGCACTGCTATGTGTCAAAGTGGACGTAAAAGTTTAGTATGTGATAAAATTGCTATTATAAAATCAGTAGGGCAAAGAAAGATTATTCATTAAATGACATGGCAATGAAATGATTGGAAACAGTTTTATCAGTGCCTCCTCTCACAACATACTCCCGAAATTAATTCAGAAGGAATAAAAAGTTAAAAAAAAATTTAATCATAAATCAACATAGAGCAAATGTAAATATAAATATATATTTACTTAGGACTTTATAAGTAAAAGCTTTAAAAGCTAAACACAAACAAAAAAAATTGGTAGGTTTGACTATGTAAAAATGTAAAACTTCTTTAGGAAAAACAAACTAGAAGAAAAAAGTAAGGACATATTTACAATAAGATACACTAAGAATTTATATCTTTACTATAGACAAAGTTTTTACAAATCAGTAAGATGAGTCTTGAAATAGAAAGGTGAGCAAATATGAAGGGGCAAAAAAATTAAAATTGTACATATATTAGGAGTCTCTAGGTGGCACAAATGGCTAGGCTCTTGACTATTAGCCAAAAGGTTGGCAGACCACCCAAAGGCACCTTTGAAGGCAGGCCTGGTGACCTGCCTCCAAAAGTCACACCATTGAAAACCCTATAAAGTACAGTTCTACTCTAACACACATGGGTTTGCCATGAGTCAGAAACAACCACCATCAACAACAACCACCACCACAAGTATACATATAAACATTTGAAAAAGAATTCATTCTCTCAAAAAGTTAAAGGAAATAAAAACTGTGAGGCAATATTTCATACATAGGTTAATCCAAAAAAGTAACATGCTTATATTTTATACCGATGAAGTTGAATTAAAATACTAATTTTCTGGAAATTGGCCTGGAAAACAGTTTTTGGAGAATAATTAAAAAAAAAAAAAAACCATTGCCATCGAGTCAGTTCTGACTCATAGTGACCCTACAGGTCAGAGTAGAACTGCCCCGGAGGGTTTCCAAGGAGCGCCTAGGTGGATTCAAACTGCCGACCTTTTGGTTAGCAGCTGTAGCTCTTAACCACTACACCACCAGGAGGCAATTAAAAAAAAAAAAAAAACCCATTGCCGTCAACTCAATTCCAACCCATAGCAACCCTAGAAGACAGAGTAGAACAGCCCCGTACGGTTTCCAAGAAGCGCCTGGTAGATTTGAACTGCTGACCTTTTGGTTAGCAGCCATATCACTTAACCACTGTACCACCAGGGCTCCAATTAGGCAATAAATACCAAAAATATTAAAAATGCTTATATTCTTTAGCATGAGAATTCCATTTTAGGGAATTATGCTCTGAACTCTTGGCTGTATGACCCAGCTCCATCCTTGCCTGTATCACTGTAGGTCTTAATGTTTTCTAAATTCTTTCCCCACTGTTTGTACCGTAGATTTCCCCAACAGAGTTTGATTTAGCATGCTTTCATTTATCCCTGCTGCCTTCACCTTGGTATAGTGAGTTCCCTAGACTTTCTAACCTCTCCACTTTTCTCTTCCTCTCCTGGCTACCCCAATCACAAGCAAATAGAGCTCAGCATGTGTACCTGTGATGATTAATGTTACGGTCAACTTGGCTAGGATATGATTCTCAGTGGTTTGGCGGACACTATGTAATCACCTTCCATTTTGTGATCTTTCAGCAGCCAGTTAGTTGGAAGGGGAGTTTCCTTGGAGGTGTGGCCTGCCTCCAGTATGTAAACGGATGTTCTGGCAAAGCTCTCTTTCTTTTTCTCAGCCCTGCACCCTTCTCATCCCATGACCTCCAGTTTTTAAGACGTAAGCCAGGAGAGGCCTGTAACCTGCCACCTGCTCTGCAGATATGGGGTTTGTCAGCCCCAGCAACAGCTTGAGCCAGCAGAGGTCTTCAGCATGTTGTCAGACCCATGGCTTTGGTACTTACCAGCCCCCACAATTGCATGAGCCATTTTCTCACAATTCCACGAGCCATTTCCTTGAAGCAAATTTCTCTCTATGTGTATATCTATATCTGCTTCACTGGTTTTGCTCCCCTAGAGAACCCAGATGCTCCCGAGGCTATAGACTTATGGTATCCCATGTACCAACTCTAAACATGTGACTCTCATAACAATATTGCTTTGAAAAAATATTTGTAAGATAAAGATTTATAAGGTGTATTTTCTGGAGTGGTTTTACCATCACCTTGGCCAGAGAGGAGTGGACTGCATTTATGGTTGCAAGGACAATGAAGTACCACTAAAATCTGATGCTTTTCAGAAGTATGATTTCCCTCAGAGCAAGCAATGCGCAATCACTCTTGTGAATAAGGAAAATAAGTAAAACTTAAAATTAACAGCTTCATTTGAGTCAATAATTTCTAACTTTGCCATAACCTATTCTCACACCAGAAAAAAAATAACCAAATTAAAAAAACAAAAACTAATCTTTTAATTTCACTTCTTTTTTCCACTTAGCATTCACACATTGTGTAATTTAACATACTGTCCTTTCTTTCCAACTATGGATCTATTCCATGAAACTCACTCTCCTTGTGATATAACTACTCTGTTCAATTCAACAAACATTTTCTAAACATTGGTTATGTTCAAAATACTGGAAAATATAAATGTGCCATAATCATCACCGCTAACAGTGCTTATTCTGTGCTAGGCACAGCAATTTGTATGTACTATTTTATGTAGTCTTCATAACAACATTATGAAGTAGAGGTGTTATTATTTTCAGCTGCTAAATTGAAAATTTCCTCTAAACTTATAAAGCCTTGCAAATACAAGTTTGGATATATTCTAAAATGTGATCGAAGAATGAGTTACATTTTTTAAACTGATAAATGATATGTGAGACACAAACACGCAAATGTGTGATCCCAGTCATACTTCCCCAACTCTTTGGAGAACTGTAAAAAAGCAATAAAGTGTCCATAGGAGGACATCAATGGTAGGGACCATTCACAGATTCAGACTCTGAGTAAGTGTGAGTTGATGTGACTATAGAAGAGAGAGGAGAAGACATAAGATTTAAAGCTTTTCAGGTGCTAAATACTCTGGGCAGAAGTTTGTTGAGGTGTAAGTGGAAATGACTGGCTCAACTGAGATTTTTAATTCACTATAGTTTCTAGGTCATGACTCACATGCTGAATTTGCTATAAACTAGAAAGCACCCACATTTTTCGAGCACCTACAAAAGCTAGGGACTTTTTGTAGTTTATCTCATTTAATATTCAGTATAGGATGTTTATGGGATAGTATAAGTCGGAATCAACTTGACAGCAGTGGATTTTGGGTTTATGGGATAGTAGGTATTCATATTCTCATTTAATGGATGAGGAAACAAGATTCAGAGGTAAAGTAACATTCTCAAGGTAGTAAAGTTGTGATGTCTTGGGGGAAGTGGCAGAGAAGTCTCAAGAAAAGATGGAGTTTTGAGGTCAAGTAGATGTGGGCTCAAATTAGAGCCCTGATATATTCATCCTGTGTAACCTTGGTCCAGTCCCTTATCCTTTTAAACTTCTATTTCCTTAACTATAAAATAAAGATAATAATACAAGGATAATAGACATGTTGTAATAACTAAACAAGATAACATATATAAAGGAAACTCTCAATAAATAAGCTCTAATTTCTTCCTATTGAGATTAATTTAATAAGGGAAAATCTAAGTCTGCCTCATGTGGACCATAGATTTCCCTCAAAAAGCTATCACTATATCCTAAAGGCAAAGTGTTGTCTTCTCACAAGAGCATGATTTACCCATAGTCTCCTCCCAAGGCCCTTTGGTAACTGTCATGGATTGAATTTTTTCCCCCACAATATCTGTCAACTTGGCTAGGTCATGATTCCCTTGTATGAGTGTATAATTGTCTACCATTGTATTTTCTGATGTGATTTCCCTATGTGTTGTAAATCCCATCACTATGATGTAATAAGATGGATTAGTGGCAGTTATACTGATGAGGTCTACAAGATTAGATAGTGCCTTAAGCTAACATCTTTTGAAATATAAAAGCGAGAAAGGAACAGAGAGACATGGGGACCTCATACCACCAGGAAAGCAGTGCTGGGACAGACCGTGTCCTTTGGACCTGAGGCTCCTGCACTGAGACGTCCCCAGACCAAGGGAAGACTCATGACGAGGAACTTTCTCCAGAGCTGACAGAGACAGAAAGCCTTCCCCTGGAGCCAGCACCCTGAATTTGGACTTTTAACAAAGAGAATAAATTTCTCTTTGTTAAAGCCATCCACTTGTGGTATTTCTGTTATAGCAGAACTACATGACTAAGACAGTAATCAAGGATATATTTCATTGGGTTCAAGACATAGGGGTAGAGTCTAAAGCATAGGCTTTAAAACTTCAACAGGCGAAAAACAAAATACCCATGCAGGGGTCAAATTCATATCTGTTAACATTGGATACTACCAGTAATCAGTTGCCATAAAGTTGATCCCAGTTCATGGCCACCCCAAGTGTGTCAGAATAGGACTGTGCTCCATAGGGTTTTCAATATCTAGTTTTTCAGAAGTGGATCTTCAGGCCTTTCATCTGAGGGGCCTCTGGGTGGACTCAAACCTCCAACCTTTTGGTTAGGAGCTGAGCATGTTAATCATTTACACTACCCAGGGACACTACCAATTGATAATGACATGCCCTTGATAATATTTGTTTTGCTTAAACCTGATCTGAATAAGTTTTGAAGTCAGAGTTTAAATGAAAATTTATGTATGATTATTGAAAGTTGGTATGATTATTTTTACTTCAAATAGTTAAGCATAAAGTGACCTTTCATTTCCATGTCACTAAACAATGAGCCAATTTTTCTCAGAAACTGAAATTTTTCCTGTTCAACTTTAGATGATATTTAATAAATTTGGGATACTAACCAGTGTTTTATTAATGAACTGGAATTTATCACATAAATAAATAAATAAACATACACTAGGAACCCAGATGGCACCGTGGTTAACTTAGCTGCTAACCAAAATGTCGGTGGTTCAAACCCACCAGCAGCTCTGCAGGAGAAAAGATCTGGCAATCTGTTCCTATAAAGGTTACAGCCTAGGAAACCCATGGGATAGTTCTACTCTGACCTATAGGGTCATTATGATTCAGAATCAACTCAATGACACACAAATATATATATATGTATGTGTATATATATTTCTCTGTTGAGTTGATGTATTTGTCACCACGGCACCAAAATGTACAGATAAGATTTTCAAAACCAGAAAGTAGGAAGAAAACTCTCCCTTTCCTGTCATCAAACAAAATTAACAATCTTCCAAAACTCATCTCAACATCCTTTTTCATCTTCTTTAAACATGATCATTGAGGTTTGTAAATATTGTCTCCTAAGAAGAAAAGACTGTTCATTAGAAATGGAGGCATTCTTTTTTTAGGTGATAAATTTTAGTTCATTAATAAAACATTGGTTAGTAATCTTCTACAATATCAATAACGAAGCTAAGGGGCATTAGCCCTTATCATAAAGCTGCCAATAAAAGGGTTGGATGATAATAGTACAAAAAAAGAAGCGTTCAAATAATGGCACTTATAGCCTTGGATTTGCAGGGGGCTATAAGCCTTTTTTTTTTTTTTTTTTTATAAGCCTTAGGCCCCGCACTCAGCCTTCACCTGGCCTACCTGGCCTCTTTCCCCTCATCTAGACCGCTGTGTGGATGAAAGAAAGAATGTCGGCCAATGACCACATGTCCTCATTGCCTTTGAAGGATTAGGCTCCTTGCCTGGGCAGAAGACAGCCAAGGTCGGCCTGAGCCTAGACACCTAGTGACCTGTGACACTGCAGGCGGGGATAGACGTTCATTTTCATGCTCAAGTATCCGCAGGTGGCGGATTGCTTCCTTATGCCTCCCCTCCTGAGTGTGAAGCAGATACAAAGAGTAACTCTCCCCCTTATTGATTGCAGGCCTAAAGCAAAATGGGTCAATTGACTTTCCTGGGCTAACAAAGTTACTTGTAAACTAACGGTAACATCATAAATTCTTCACAGTCTTAAAATGTTTCCAAAGTTTTGGTAAATGACTATCTTTTTTTATTTAAAAGTGACTATTTTTTTTATTTAAAATAATTCCACTAGATTATTTTTCACTAATTTCTAGATTTCATGTTTTATAAATCTATAAATAGCACTATCATTTTCTCTCACTTCCTTGTTTAAAATTCTTAGCATGGCCTATAAATCACACTGCAATCTTCCCCCATAGAAGCTTTGCCTGACAGGATTGTTGGCATCAGGCATTTGCACAAATCACCCCCTCCTGCTGGGTAAGAACACTCAGTAGGCCAAAGGGTGACTCAGTCTATGGCTTGGTGATCCTAGAATTAAAACAGATGGGCATAGATGCCATATAGATAGATTAGATAGATAGATAGACAGACAGACAGATAGATGGAGGGAAGGAGGGAGTGAGGGATGGATAGATAGATAGAGGGATAGATAGAAGATAAATAGATGGAGGATGGATAGATAGAGGCTGGGTGAAGGATAGAGGATAGATGAAGGATGGAGAATAGCTGCAGGATGGAGAATAGATAGAAGATGGAAGATAGAGGATAGATGGAGGATGGAGGATAGAGATAGAGGATAGATGGAGGATACAGGATAGATAGAGGATACATGGAGGATAGAGGATAGATGGAAGATAGAGGATAGATGGAGGACAGAAGACAGAGGATAGATGAAGGATAGAGGATAGATAGAAGGGGTACATGGAAGATAGAGGATAGAAGAAAGAGCATAGACAGAGGATAGAGGATTGTCTTAGGCTGGGTTCTCTAGAGAAGCAAAATCAGTAAAGAGTATAAATATATAGAGAGAGAGATTTAGATCAAGGGAACGGCTCATGCAACTGTAGAGGCTAGAATGTTCCAAGTCTGTGGACCAGGATAGAGGCTTCTCTTGATCCATGTAGCTGTAGGCGAACCCAAGATCAGCAGGCCAGAGAGCAGGGCTCTTGCTCACAGGCTGTGAAGATCGAAGAATCCCAAAATCGGCAGATAAGCTGATAGCTCAAGTCCCAAGAACCAAAGGTCAGATGAACAGGAGACAGCTGCAGGAGTGAGCAAAAGTGCCAGAACATCTGCTTATATACAGATGCAGGCCACATCCCCAAGGAAACTCCCTTTCAACTGACTGGCCACTCACAGCAGATTCAATCATGGGAGTGATCATACAAACACTGAGAATCATGCCCCAGCCAAGTAAACACACAATCTTAACCATCACAAGATAGATGGAGGATAGGTGGAGAGGGAAGGATAGGTGGAAGAAGGAGGGTGGGTGGGTGGGCAGCAGGCAGGTAGGTAGACAGATGCCATGGAGTTGACTCCTACTCATGAGACCTTATTTACAAGAGAACGAAAACTTTGCCTGGTGCTGCCTCATCCTCATGATTGCTGGCATGTTTGAGTTTATCATCGCAGCTATTGTGCTGATCCATCTCACTGAGGGTCTCCCTCACCCTCATTGGCCCTCTGCTTTACCAAATATGATGTCCTCCTCCAACAACTGACCCCTCCTTATGACATGTCAGAAGCAAGGGAGTCAGACAGTGTTTTGTTGTGATCCATAAGGTTTTCACTGGCTAATATTCAAAAGTAAATTGCCAGGCCTTTCTTCCTAGACTGTCTTAGTATGGAAGTTCCACTGAAACCTGTCCATAATGGGTGACCCTGCTAATATTTGAAATACTGGTGGCATACCTTCCAGCATCACAGCAACATACAAGCCTCCACACTATGACAAATTGACAGACTAGTGGTGGTCTCAATCAATACTTCCAGTAAAATTAAATATCAGAGTGGATTGCCCTTTCCCTCCTTAGATATCTCTGTCCAGACCACTGGGACCTGCCCTCAGAATTGGATTAACTTCTACTCTGTGAACTGCTGGCTCCCCAATGAGAAGCCGTTACTCTTTGGCACTCATTTTTCCAAACTCCATTTCTGTAATTATATCTGTTTTAATAACACACTATGATCTTAGATGTGGTATAACGCTACTGTCTCATTTTCCTAGGGTAACACACCCTGATCACTTTGGTAGAACTTGAAAACATCCTGGAATCCATGACTAAATACAAGGAACATCTTGGTTTCATCAGCACAAATTTTGAAAATTATCTGTTAGGTTATTGCCACAGAGGGTATATTGCAACTACTTTGGATTTATTTTTATTTTCTTCAGTTTAAGTGAGAAATATTTTCAGACACAGTCACTATAATCTGACAGTAATGTTCCCTTTGGGACCTACTGCTCTCTGTGTGCTGATTAGGTCATCGTATTCCTCGGATAATATGGTGATGTGGATTGTCCCTATCTCTGAGTCATTCAGCAGTCCCTCCTAAAGTCCACTAATCCTTCTTCCGTTGTCAACATATCTGAAAGAGCTTAGGTTACCCCATTCCCACCCCTCACCAAGCATAGTGCAATATTAACCTTTTGAAGGATAAGCTTCTAAAACATGTCATAGTAATCACATAAGAATTTTGCAAAATTTAACAGAAGCAAAATTCTATGAAAATGGCCCAACAAAGATTGAGTGAGAAAATGGATATCTGAAAAGATGTTACCCCAAGCCAAGTCCATCAGATGGCTTTACCACATATATCCCTGGACATCAACACACACACACACACGCACACACACACCACGACCACCACCCAAACAAGGAAAAGAAATAAATCTCACATAAGCACAATCAATTATAATACAAAAAAGGAGGAAATTTGCTCTAATTAAGCAAAATCTGGATTGTGAGGCTCTATTAAATGTATCAACAGACGGAAGAAGGTCTCTATAGAACTAGAAAAAGAGAAACAAAAGCAAGAAGTGGTCAGTGTATCTCACACATCATCCAAGGAGGAAGTGCCTTGAACCCTGAACTTAGAAATTTCATTCCACTAGGCAGATAATAAAGATAATTGCTTATACTTACATAGTTCCTACTCAGTGCCAGGCAAAGTTCTAAGCATTCACGTCATATTCACAGAAGCCTGTAAGTGTGTACCACTATTGTCTGCATTTCAGATTAGGAAACTGAGACACAGAAAGGTTGCCCAAAGCAAGGGGTAAAGATGAGCTTGAATTTAGACAGCCCGAGAATCTGCTCTCTAATATTAGAATACAGTAAAAGTGGGAAAGGCTGCTTCCCTTTCTTTTTGGGAAGAAAGAAGAGAAAATTAGCATTTGCTGAATACTTACCAATTGCTGGAGATTATGCCAAGAGTTTTACATACACTGTGCTGAACACAACCCTTTAAATCCAATCATCTTATCCCCATTTTTACAGACGTGGAAACTCAGCCTCAGAGAGGTCCCTGGAGAATCAGGCTGCTCCTTGGGGGATCACTAAGAATTTTTCAAAGCTAAAGCTGGTATATGTATTAATTGCTTAATGAGAAAGTAATTTGCTCTGTAAACCTTCATCTAAAGTACAACTTAGAAAAAAAAAGATGGAAACAATCTAAGTGTCCATCAACAGATGAATGGATAAACAAATTACACATACACACAGTGAAATACTACGCAAGCTTAAAGAACAATGATGAACCCTCGAATCATTTCACAACATGGATGAACCTGGAGGGCATTATATTGAGTGTAATAAGTCAACCATAAAAGGACAAATATTGTATAAGACCACTATTATAAAAACCCAAGAAAAGATTTACACAGAGAAAAAAACTGCATTTGATGGTTACAAGGGAGGGGAGGAGTGGGGAGAGAAAATCACTAACTAGATAGTAGACAAGTGTTAATTTTGGTGAAGGGAAAGACAACACACAATAGAGGGGAAGTCAGCACAACTTGACCAAGGCAAAGTCACAAAAGCTTCCTAGACACATCCAAACACCTTGAGGAACTGAGCTACTGGGGCTGCGGTCTGAGGACCAGGATCTTAGGGGACATGGCATAACATAAAGAAAATATACTACATCCTACTTTAATGAGTAGTGTCTGGCGTCCTAAAACCTTGCCAGCAGACATTTAAGATACATCTGTTGGTCCCAGACAGAGGAAAAATGTAGAGCAAAATTCAAATTCACAAAAAAAGACCAGACTTACTGGTCTGGTGGTGACTGGAGGTACCCCTGAGACTATGGCTCCAAACGCCCTGCTAACTGAGAACTGAAGTTACTCCCAAAGTCCACCTTTCAACCAAAGATTAGACAGGCCTATAAAACAAACAATAACATACATGAGGAACATGTTTCTTAGTTCAAACAAGCATATGAGACCTAATGGGCAACACCTGCCTAAAAGCAAAGACGAGAAGGCAGAAAGGTACAGGAAAACTGGATGAATACACACTGAGAACCCAGAGTGGAAAGGCAAAGGGGGAGAGTGGAGACACATTGCGAGAATTGGAACTCACATCACAAAGTACTGTGTGTATAAAAATTTTGAATGAAAAACAAATATACGCTGTAAACTTTCACCAGAAACACAATAAAATTTAAAAAATCAACTATATGGAACCAAAGTAACAACAGCAACTCAAAGACTAGATAGGAAACTTAGAGGGCAGTGAGTTTATGTTAATGGGGGAGGAACAACTCAGAAAAAGAGGGTGAGAACAGTTGCACAACTCAAAGAGTATAATCAATGTCGCTAAACTGTACATGTAGAAATGGTTGAATTGGTGTATGTTTTGCTGTGTATATTCTCAACAGCAACAAAACTGTTGAATAAATGAATGAATGAGTTTTGGTCAAGTGAAGACTCCTAAAAGAGAGATTCAGAAAAATGTGTTTGTGTCTCAAATCATTAAGGTGGAAATTCTTAAAAAAAAAAAAAGACATAAATTCCTTTGAGGTTCTTGAAAGATATTTTACAAGTGCTTTCCAAAAACTTTTTTTTTTTTTTCCAAAAACTTTGTTGCTGTTGTTGTTGTTGTTGATAGGTGCCGTGAAGTCAGTTCCAACTCAAGCGACCCTCCGTACAACAGAACAAAAAGCTGCCCGGTCCTGCACCATCCTCACACTCAGTGTTAGGCTTGAGCCCATTGTTGCAGCCACTGTCAATCCACCTCGTTGAGGCTCTTCCTCTTTTTCGCTGGCCCTCTACTTGACCAAGCATGATGCCCTTCTCCAGGGACTGATCCTTCCTGATGACATGTCCAGAGTATGTGAGGTTTAGTCTCGCCCTTCTTGCTTCTAAGGAGCATTCTGGCTGTACTTCCTCCAAGACAGATTTGTTCATTATTTTGGCAATCCACGATACAGTCAGTGTTCTTGCCAACACTATAATTCAAAGGCGTCAATTATTCTTCAGTCTTCTTTATTCATTGCCAGCTTTCATATGCATATGAAGCAATTGAAAACACCATGGCTTGGGTCAGGAGCACCTTGGTCTTCAAGGTGACATCTTTGCTTTTTAACACTAAAAAGGTCTTTCGCAGCAGATTTGCCCAATGCAATGCGTCTTTTGATTTCTTGACTGCTGCTTCCATGGCTGTTGATTGTGGATCCAAGTAAAATTAAAGCCTTGACAACTTCAATTTTTTTCTCTTTTTTTCATGATGTTGCTTATTGGTCTACTTGTGAGGATTTTTGTTTTCTTCATGTTGAGGTGTAATCCATAGAGAAGGCTGTAGTCTTTGATCTTCATCAGTAAATACTTCAAGTCCTCTTCACTTTCAGCAAGCAAGGTTGTGTCATCTGCATGTTGCAGGTTGTTAATGAGTCTTCATCCAATCCTGAAGCCCTGTTCTTCTTCATATAATCCAGCTTCTGGAATTATTTACTGAGCATACAGATTGAATACGTATGGTGAAAGGATACTACCCTGATGCACACCTTTCCTGACTTTAAACCACTCAGTATCCCCTTGTTCTGTTCTAACGACTGCCTGTTGATTTTGTACAGGTTCCTAATGAACACAATTAAGTGTTCAAGAATTCTCATTCTTTGCAGTGTAATCCATAATTTGTTATGAGTCACACCAATTTATGTTTTTTGTTATTGTTAGTTGCCCTCAAGTCAATCCCTCACAGCAACCCTACGTGTGTGCAGAGTAGAACTGCTTCCTAGGGTTTTCAAGTCTGTGACTTTTGGGGAGTAGATTACCAGGCCTGTCATGCAAGGCACTTCTGGGTGGGTTCTAACCACCAACCTTTCAGTAGTTTAGCACTTAACCATTTGTACCACCTAGGGACTCTTGCACCAGTTTATAGTTCCACCAATATGTATGCATCCATTTCACCATGCCATCATCAAATTTGAATATATATTGTAAGTCATTCTTTTCTCTATTTTTATAGAGGAATGGCATCTCATTTGAATTAACACTTCCTTACAAAATGGGTTAAAATCTTTTAATGAATTGTCTGATTATATCCTTTGTATATTTTTTATTGGCATTTTAGTATTGTTTTTTACTTGTAAGGTCTTTTTATATATTAAATATTTATATTTATATATTAATATATAAATTATTATATATTTTAATATATTTTATGTATTAAAATGTTTTAATATGTTTTTATTTAAAATATGTTTTACTTTTTAATATATTTTATTATATTTATTTGATGCCAAATATTTTCCCATTTGTTGTTTGATTTTTATTTGTTTATGATGTTATTAATATTTAGAAGTAAAATTTTAAGTAATCAAATCTATGACTGTGACTCCTTTCTTCCATGGCCTTTATGTGCAGTGATTAAGAACTTGACTACTAACCAAAAAGTTGGCAGTCTGAATCCACCAGCTGCTCCTTGGAAATTCTATGGGGTAGTTCTATTCTGTCTTATAGGGTTTCTATGAGTCAGAACCAACTCAATGGCAATGTGTTTGGTTTTTTGGTTTTATCCTCTCCTTAGATAAGGTAAATTTTCATGGCTTTATAGTTTTTTAATTACTTGCTTTTTATATTTACATTTTTAAGCCATATAGTTTTGTTTTGTTTTGGTATATGGCTTACAGTGTCAGCTGGGATCTTACCTTATATTTTCCAGAGAGTAAGCTAATCATTTTTTCTTTCACCAAATGATTTAAGATACTCCCTGACATATAACCAGCCTCTCTATATACTATGGTATGTTTCTGACCTTCTTGATTCCATGGCTCTCTCTTACTGTTGAATTTTGTTCCTGAACCATATTATCAATTATGTTTATAAATGTAGTGAATAGAGGTGGACATTCTAAACAAACCAGATTAGGAAATCAGAGAAATTAGGACCTGAACAAGGAGAAAGCAAGAGATTATTAAAACACTGATAATATAGTTTAATGAGAAACTAATTTGCTCTGTAAACCTTCATCTAAAGTACAATTTTAAAAAACACTGGTAATAGGTTTATTTCAGTGCATATCATCTATACCATCCAATATTTTATAACCATCTACTTAAAAGCTGTGCGCCCTAGGGAAAGGAGCAAAGATTCTGGAATCAGTTTGCAAAGATACAAAATCTGGCTTTATTTACTGGCTGTGATTCACTGGCAAAGGACTTAACTTGTCTGATCCTGTTTCCTTCACTGCAAAATGAAGACAATAATAGCTACCTCATGGGATTCTTATAAGGTCCAAAGGTAGGTAAGCAGTAGCCGAGAAATTCTTGTAATGTGTAAAACAACATATTTTTTTTTTTCAACAAAAATGTTGGTAATGCTGAGATATGTGAAAATGGTAACAACACACTGGGAATATGCTAAAAAATCTTTGCCATGTTTTTTGCAGTGATTTCTGTAGTAAAGATGTCCACGTTTAGGACAAATAGATATTATAGGTAAAATAGGTAAAAGCAGCAGTCTAGAAATTATACAACACATTGCATTGGGCAAATCTGCTGCAAAAGATCTCTTTAAAGTGTTAAAAAGCAAAGATGTCACTTTAAGGGCTAAGGTGCACCTGACCCAAGCCATGGTGTTTTCAACGCCTCATATGCATGCGAGAAGTAGAAAATGAATAAGAAAGATCAAAGAAGAATTGATGCCTTTGAATTACGGTGTTGTCAAAGAATATTAAATATACCATGGATTGCCAAAAAGAATGAACAAATCTGTCTTGGAAGAAGTGCAACCAGAATGCTCCTTAGAAGTGAGAATGACGAGAATTTGTCTCACAATACTTTGGAGATGTTGTGAGAAGGGACCAGTCCCTGGAGAAAGACATCATGCTTGGTAAAGTAGAGGGTCAGCAAAAAAGAGGAAGGCCCTCAACGAGATGGACTGACACAGTAGCTGCAACAATGGGCTCAAGCATAACCACGATCGTGAGGATGGTGCAGGACTAGGCAGCATTTCGTTCTGTTGTGCACTGGGTCAGTACGAGTTGGAACCAACTCCACGGCACCTAACGATAACAACAACAGGCATTACATAAGCTGCCAGCTATGCTGAAGGGCATTTTTAAAAATGCACCAAAAGACCTTGTTTATTTCTTTAGAGCGCTGCATTATTACTGGAAAGAAAATTTTTGCAAAATAACCTCTATTTTATGTGGTCAAGTTCACTGAGGCATAAAAAAAAAAACATTGCCATCGATTCTATTCCAACTCATGGCAACCCCATGTGTTAACAGAGTAGAACTTCTCTGTTGTTTTCTTGGCTGTAATCTTTTACAGAAGCAGATCGCCAGGCGTTTCTTTCATGGCACTGCTGGATGGATTCAAACCGCTAACCTTATATTTAGTAGTTGATTCTAATGGTTAAGCATTGAACTACTAACCAAAGCTTGGTGGTTTGAACCCACCCAGAGGTGCCTCGGAAGAAAGGCCTGGTGATCAGCTTCTGAAGGGTCACAGCCTTGAGAATCCTAAAGAGCACATTTCTACTCTGAAATACATGAGGTCACCACGAGTAGGAATGGACTTGACAGCAGCTGGACTGAAGCATAGGATAGACTAAAATCTAACTTTATTACTTTGTGCCTTTTGGCTACTGCCAATTTGGCTTTATCTATAGAATGAGGAATTGTTAGTAGAAGAAACAAAACCCTCACCACTGCCATAAGCGAATAGGGCAGATGTTGCCGAGAGTCATCCTTAAAAAACTTTCAACAAGTGTGCTTTGCATGAACTATTTGGTAGTTCCAACAAACCTGTAGGCTCCAGGCACGTGGTCTCAGAATCTGTGTTCTGTGCCTTTGAAAAGATGGAAGGGGTACACACAGTACAGCAGGGAGGAACAGAACACAGCTGGGACTTGGGGGAGCAAATAAGCTTCCGGAAGAAATTTGGAGTGCTTGCCCTCCCTCCTCCAGTCTTGACAACTTTGCAGCTACCTACAGACCACACTGGGTTGTACCCTGCTTTCATAATCATTAATCCCCTATTTTATCCACATTGGCTTCTCCCTTCTACTCCACTGCCTGACCAGACATTGATTCCTTGCTGGCTTCCCAAACTTCTGTTCCCACCTGGTGTTCCCGGCTTCATCCCTCATGTCAACAAGTCCCAGCATGTGGGATATGACTAAGAGAGAAACTTCATTAAGTACACTTGAAAAGTGGAACCGAATTTCTATACAGGGTGAATAGAGGTGAGTGGAACTGAATTTGAATTGAATAGCAGAAAACAGATACTTGAAAAGTGAGAGATGCCAACCTCAAAATGGGCTAAAGCATCTACAGCCAGTAAAGTATGTGAAGTTTGGGCCCCGGTGGAACATGGGTTCCTGACTGCTCACATTTGGATATTTCTCAGATCAGAGAGAAGAGTTTTAAGAAAAAAGAAATGTATGCTAAAATAAAGCAGGTACAAATAGCTTTTCAACCCAGTTTGGCATCTTTCACTTTTAGTAATGAAATCTCCCAAGAGACTTAGTCAAATTGAGAATACTGAAGAGGAGAGAGAAATTGTACAAAGGATGTATTTATAAGGGTTAGGTGCGAACTATCATGGAAAATACCGAATCTACATACCATTCCATTGTTGTTAGGTGCCATCCAGTGGGTACCGACTCTTAGCGACCCTATGTACAACAGAACGAAACACTGCCTGGTCCTGTGCCAACCTCACAATAAATTGTTATGCTTAAGCCCATCGTTGCAGATACTGTGTCAGTCCATCTCCTTGAGTGTCTACCTCTTTTTCGCTGACGCTCTATGTTACCAAGCATGATGTCTTTCTCCAGGGACTGATCCCCCCTGATGACATGTCCAAAGTATGAGACGTCATCTCACCATTCTTGCTTCTGAGGAGCATCTTGGTTGTACTTCTTCCAAGATAGACTTGTTCATTCTTTTGGCAGTCCATGGTATACTCAATATTCTTCTCCAACACCACAATTCAAAAGCATCAATTCTTCTTCGGTCTTTACCTTATTCATTGCCAGCTTCCGCATGCATATGAGGCAACCAAAAACACCATGGCTTGGGGCAGGCACACCTTAGTCTTCAAGGTGACATATTTGCTTTTCAGCACTTTAAAGAGGTCTTTTGCAGCAGATTTGCCCAATGCAATGCATCTTTTGATTTCTTGACTGCTGCTTCCATGGATGTTGATTGTGGATCCAATCAACATGATGTTGCTTATTGGTCCAGTTGTGAGGATTTTTGTTTTCCTTATGTTGAGGTGTAATCCATACTGAA
This sequence comes from Elephas maximus indicus, assembly GCF_024166365.1. Lineage (NCBI taxonomy): Eukaryota > Metazoa > Chordata > Mammalia > Proboscidea > Elephantidae > Elephas > Elephas maximus. The sequence goes on along the minus strand of NC_064827.1, from coordinate 32,055,096 downwards.
GGCTGTGGTCAGCTTCAAGTCCTCTTCACTTTCAGCAACCAAGGCTATGTCATCTGCATAACACAGGTTGTTAATGAGTCTTCCTCCAATCCTGATGCCCCATTCTTCTTCACAGAGTCCAGTTTCTTGGATTATTTGCTCAGCATACAGATTGAATAGGTATGGTGAAAGGATAAAAAACAACCCTGATGCACACCTCTTCTGATTTTAAACCACTCGGTATCCCCTAGCTCTGTTCTAACAACTGCCTCTTGATCTATGTCCAGGTTCCTCAAGAGTACAATTAAGTGTTCTGGAATTCCCATTCTTCCCAATGTTATCCGAATTTTGTCATGATGCACACAGTCTAATGCCTTTGCATAGTCAATAAAACACAGGTAAACATCTTTCTGGTATTCTCTGCTTTCAGCCAGGACCCATCCATCTGACACGAGCAATGATATCCCTGGTTCTGTATGCTTTTCTGAATCGGCTTGAATTTCTGGCAGTTTCCTGTTGACATACTGCTGTAGCCACTTTTGAATGGTAATTAACTCAGTATATTACCTGTTATTTTAACTAGATTCATATTTATATGCATTAGACTGAGTCCAAAGAAAACAAAACACTGGCATGTGTATTCTACTCTAAAACCACCATGCATAAACCAGAGCCCAATACTGACTACAGTTCAAATAAATAAATCCATTCCTTTTCTTCCTTATACTTAAGTCTCGAAATTAGAAGTGCTTCTTAATTATATTTTCTGCTAATTTCTCAAATTCCTATGAAATGCCTACTATGTGATAAGCATAGCTAGACATTGCCCATAAATTTTCTCATTTAAGCCATGTAATAGACCTTGGGAGTTGATATTATCATTTAGAATTCACCAAAGAACACAAGGCTGAGGGAGGTTCAACAGCCATAATGAACAGAATTGGAATTTTAATTTAGGTCTTCTGACCCTAAGACCTTACCATAGCTTGACTTTCCTCTCTTCAGTTTTTACTAAGTTCAGGTAGTAACTGTGGATGTACATAATTATTACCATTATAATAATACCAACAAAACACATACAGAGAAGTATTATAGAATATACTTTAAAGTATGATACTGTTTTACTTTATATTTAAAATTGGGTCAAGGATTTTCAAGTAGAAAGGAGACTCAAAATCCAGCTATTTTCACCCGCCATGTGAAAGCAGAATAAAAGAAAAGGCACAGCAAAGGCAGAAGTCTAATCTTGAAGAAACACAGACATGCTTCCCTAGGACTGAATACTAACTGCCTTCATTTACTACCTGTATGTCAGTGGGGAAGCCACTTTGCCTCTCAGGGTCTCCATTTCCTCATCTATAAAATGGAAAGATTTTTTTTTTTTTTTTTTCTCCCACAAAGTATTGACTCAAGGATTAAATCCAATAGCATATAAATTACCCTGGTACGTGGAAACCCTGGTAGCATAGTGGTTAAGAGCTATGGCTGCTAACCAAAAGATTAGCAGTTCAAATCTACCAGGTGCTCCTTGGAAACTGTCTATAGGTTCTCTATGAGTTGGAATCAACTTGACAGCAGTGGGTTTGATTTGGTTTTTAGTATCTGCCCAGAAAATAGTAGGTGGTATGGTCAGCTTTTGATTTTTTAGGAGCAAGCTAATTGATTTGCAGATTAAAGATGAATCAAGTTAAAAAAAAAATTCCCATATGTATTTTCTGATATATATCCATATACATATACAGTAAAATAGGAGAATATATAGTAAAAACCATGATCAGTGTTGCCCCTTGGGATCAAATATGCAGTGCTTTGACCTACACCTCCAACCCCACTGGTTGTAGCTTCACCTGCTCAGCCTCCCTCTCGGTTCCTTGCCTTCCTTCATTCTTGCCACCCTTTGCTCTCTCTCCCAGTCCTTGTCAGGACTTGCTTCTCTTCTTCATCTTTTATAATAGCTGCTGTCTAACTTCCCTATTAATATAGTTCAGCTAAAAAAATTTTTTTTTTGTAGAGAGGTGACTGGTATCCAAGTCCCTCTGCACCTAACAACAGTCAACTTGTCCTCAGATGATACTGAGATGCTGTGGTTTATGTTCACCATTATTTGCGATTTTCTGTGACCTTTCAACATCTTGCCCCACCCCATCCCCTACACACATACCACACACATCCGCATTATCAACACCTCTCTCTCTCAGTTCATTTATATTTGGCTTTTTTGTTTTTCTACACCTTCTCTTCCAAGTGGCCCTTCAGTTCATGTTTCAACACTCTCAGTGACAGGGAAATCATTTCCTCCTGAATATACATCTTATTTCATAGTTGGGTAGCTCTGAAAAATTCCTTCCTTGTATCAGGCAAATTCCCTTTTACGACAATATTAACCTGAGTTTATTCTTTTCCTTAATGGTCATGATAATTTCATCTAATCTCTTTTCCAAGATGTCATCTCTTTGGATAAGATCCTATGCAACTTGGGTTGTAGCACAAAGGCATTATACTAAATGAAACGATTCCATTTGTATGGCATTCTGAAAAAGACAAAACTATAAGGTCAGAAAACACATCCTTGGTGGCCAGGTTAGGGTAAGAGTAAGGGGGAGGGTTTGACTACAAAGAGGCAGTATAAGGGAATTTTTTTTGATGTTAAAATTATTCTATATCTTGACTATGTTGGTGGTTACAATAACCTATGCATGTACTAAACTCATAGAACTGTACACCCAAAAAGTGAATACTGTTATATGTAAATTAAAAATTTTTAAATACCATTTATTGATATCTTACTATGTGCTAGGTTATTAAAATAATAACTTTATTATAATCCTCATATTAAGCCCATGAGACTGGTAGTATTATTATTATCCCCATTTTACAGATAATAAAACTGAGACACAGAGAGGTAAATTAACTTGCCCCAGGTCACAAAACTTGGTAGAGGCAGAGCTTAGATTTTAACCAAAGAAGTTTGATTCCAGAACTAAATGCCGTTACCACTATCCTGTGTTGTCTGAAGAGTGAAAAGGAGCTTTGTCCACCCTCTATCAATGAAACTGTATGACCTATTTAAGGAGTAGAAAACCATACAGAATTGCATCAACACAATTTAACTTGCAAATACAGCAGAGCAGATCCCACTAAAACAAATCTATCTCAAGGCCCACAAAGTCTGACTTACTCCTTCAATAACTAATATTTAAACTTTCCAATTATTAATTTTCTTTGCAATGAAATGTCTTCTTGTTAACATACTAAATAAATTTCAAAATCAACTTTCTAATGCCTATGGAAACTGTTATGAAAATTTTTCCTCAATTGCCCCTTAAGAAATCCTGATTCCAATGTAAAGGAATTGGAAGTTCAAATAAACAACTTAAAAATTCAAAAATTGTATTCCACTCACTCTTCTTCTCCACTTCCTCAACATTAAATTCTTCCGGATATTTTCTTGGAACTAAAACCTCTTAGTAATGAGGCAAACGGATAAACACACCCACATCTGGTGCCTTGTGGTCATTCTTACACATTCATTGAGCTCTTTCAGTGCCTGACGTCTATGTACCCACAGACTCCATTCCATGCATTTTGCAAAAACAAAGCTATCCCCTGCAACAGTGGTACATGGCATACATAACAATTCAGCAGCATCAGTAGCAGCCATGAAGAGAGAAGAAAGGGAAATAATTATGATGGCTTTTAAAACTAAGAGTTACAAAGAGTGCTTAAATTTAGTAAGCATTATCTTGAAATGATAAAATTTGCTTAGTATCGATGGGTACAGTTGAAGAAAATTTGCTTATGGATTTTTAATGTTCAATACCTGTTCATGGTGGGTTTTAATCACTTCAGTCTAATGCCCAGGACAGACTGTATACACAGTCATGTACACATTCCCCATCTCCAGGTAAGAATGATCTGAAGTCTATGTGAAATTTCTGCCTTGGATTCACCTTTCCTGGAACACTCAAGGGCTTGATGGAGCTATTCTCAGCTGACCATCATCACCCTCCCAACATCTTTAGCCTGAACCCTCTTAAAAGTCAGAGAACAGTTCTTCTAATGAACCCCACTCTAAACCCCACTATACCTTATGTAATATACAATTAAATTTCATACAAAGTCACATCACAAAAGGCACCAAAAAGGCATTAGTGGAAAGAACCTAATTCTTCATAGTCAAACAGCCCTGGGCTCCATTTATGACTCAGTCATTTACCAGCAGTGGGACACAGGATGTGTTGTTTGAACTCTCTCATCTTTTTTCTTCTGCAAAAGTGGGATATTCATATTTACCTTTCAGGCCCACCATTAGAATCAAATAGCATGATGTTGACCTAACAAAGTTCCTGCCACATAATAGGCCCTCTATCAGTGTTAGCTCTAATTACAACCAAGGAAAGAAATTCTAACATGGAGCAGTGTTCATCTTTCACAATATTTTCTTAAGGAAATTTCTCTACTTCCTGCCCCAAAATCAAGTTTGACCTTGTTATAAACTCATGGGCTATTCAGTGTTAATTATTCATTACCAGCGCACCTCTCATGGAATACAATGGATTTTAGTTTCTGAAATGAGGCTCCCTACAGGAATATTTAAGAGAGATGAAATGACTTTGCAACTGGCAGGGAGCTTGCACAACCTTCATTCACAGGCACAAACACACACACCCACACACCCAGGAAGTGGGGGGGTCTTGTGGAAGTCAGAAGCTTATCTATTATGTGCACTCTGGAGCTGTAAACAAGACCATGTGAGGGCTCAGCTAGAATGCTTCCTCTGAGTCACTATTAAAAAAAAAAAAAAACTTCTGAACTGTTAGGGAGGGAAGTAAGGGCACTGTACCCCAAAGATAACCAGGACAGAGTGCCAGGGATTATGGGAGTTGTTATTCTGTCAGAGACTGATGCAACAGTTAAAGTGGGTTTTGTAATAAAAAGAAAATTTACAATAGTAAATGGTTAGTAAGGCTTGGAAATCTGCTCCCATTAAGATTACAACCAAGAAAATCCTGTGGTGTGGGGGTGGGGGGCAACAGTTCTACTCTGTCATTTAGGGTCTATGTGAGTTGGAATCGACTCAACAGCACCTAACAACAACAGTATGAATTAGAATGGGAGTTACTCATCAGACATATTGATAATCCCCATGTAGAGTGTCTTATCAGATACTTATATCACTAAGTAGAATGAGAATTTTTTTGAAAAGTTTGTGCTTTATTCCATGAGGAGGCTAGCACAATTTTCCGTTTGGTGATAATAACTTTAGTGTCATGGTCTCTAACATGATTTTCATTCAGAATGAATCAGAGGCAAAGTTCTCCTCAATGGTGAAAAATAATAAAACCCCAGGAAATCTCAGCTTCTCACAGACCAAATAACATGGTATAGTAGAAATGACACACACAGCCTTTGAAATCAGAAGAGTTCCAACTTTGTATTTTCTAGCTTTGTGATCTTGAGCAAGTTACTTGTCCTTATGAGATACAGTTTTCTAATCAATAAGATCATGACATTCATCACATTCTTATTAAGATCCAATGAGATATTAAATGAATAAAACAAATACAAAGAGTTATATGAGAGAGTGGGGTATTATAATATTTGCTGCCTTTAACTTCTAAATGTTCTCAGGTCAACTAAAACAGAGTTAGAAACACATCAAGTTTGCCCAAAGTAGATAACGAGTTCTAAAGCTTACATCCCTTTTGGCCTGCAGTACATTTTGATTTTTAAGAAGGAAAAAAGATGGATATCACCTATAACTGAAAATCTCTAATTATAACTAGAATCCAGGGAACACAGATGCTCTTAATTATATCTAACTTTATTTCTAAGGTTTAGAAGACTAACTGCAGAAATAAAAAAAAAAAAATGTAAAGAAGAACAAACTGTTAAAAACTTTTATCCTTACCACTGTCTACAGAGTAGGATGCTTCATTGAGTATTGTCTGGGTGTTCAGACAATAAAGGACATTACAATTTCCGGCAACCCAAAGTTTGACCTCACAGTTGGACTTCTGAAGGTAAACTTCCTGAAAGGAACTTAAATACAGAGAACCTCTTCCAGTTGTGAATACCGGTTATGCCAAAAACACCATAAGAAACATTTAAGCTAATTTTTTTAATTTATGCTAAAATTATTAAGCCAAAAGAAAAGGCTTGGGTTTTCATTTTTTTTTTTTTTTTTGCTGTTATTTAGAAGAGGACATGAAACCAAAATCAAAAATATTCAAAATCTCTTTTTCTCCTTACCTATGTCCCTATAAAAATAATGCTCCAACATAAGATAAAGGAGTTGCTACTTCCTCCGAATAATATTATCACTTAAATCTTAATCTCCAGGCCTTAAAAATGAAAACATTGAACCAAAAGAAAAAGAAAGAAGAAATATAACAATCATAATTTCCAGATGTGCCACATATAAAAATCAAATTAAATATGAAAATTCTTCACATTATTTTCATTACTCAAGCTACCCAGGATCATTCAAACTCTTCTGTAAGGTGTGGTGCACCTTCTGGGTTCAGAAGACACTTTGAGAGGTCAAATAGAGTCCATCCTTCAGGCAGATGAGAGCTGTCCTATTTTTAAAAAACTTCTAGAGAAGGAAATTCCAAAAGCTCCCCCAGTTACACATTCCAGCATTTATCAAACCTCATTGTCTGAAAATTTTCCTTTTCTATTATCTAAATCCTTCGTGCTACAATGTAAGCATGTTTACCTCCTGTCTGGTCTTTGATAGAGGTCATCACCATCCTTCACAGATCAACCTCCTCACACTAGGTTCTTCTCAAATTCTGCTAGCCACAGACCACTTCATTTCTAACTCTTTTTGTTTGTAGTCTTTGATCATCTTTGTTACTCACCTATGATTTTCTTCTAAGTGTTATTCCTCCAGTCTTGTATTTATTTCACATACTCTTTAAAAAAAATTTTTTTTTTTTAAAGAGCAAAAGGAAGGAAATTTATCTAGTAACTTCACTGCATTAAAACAATTTATTTTCAGTTTTCTTTGTTCTTACCCCTCATCCATACATATGTGGACATTATTGTAACCATAATGTACAATTTTAAATTTTTTTAATTTATTCTTAAATTTTAGAACCCAGAACATGGTTAGAATGTGTTAGTTTTTCATTGTAATTTTAACAAGGCTGGTATAAAATTTGTGATTTGAAGTTCTTCCTTCATTCAATTAAATGATTGACTACTGAGTACTGAAGCACTCTGCTACCTGTACCCGTTGTTGTCTAGATTCGTTTCCAGCTCATAGCGACCCTAGAGGACAGAGTAGGACTGCCCTATGGGTTTCCAAGGAGCAGCTGGTGGATTCAAACTGCCAATGTTTTGGTTAGCAGCAAGCTCTTAACCACTGTGCCAGCAGGGCTCTGAAGCACTCTGCTAAAAGCTAGGTGCTAAGAATTCCAACCATTTCATACACAGTCTTTACCCACACCAGTAGAAAACCCGTTGCCATTGAGTCAACTCTGACTCATAGCGACCCTATGGGGCAGAGTAGAACTGCCCCATATGGTTTCCAAGGAGTGCCTGGTGGATTTGAACTACTGACCTTTTGGTTAGCAGCTGTAGCTCTTAACCACTATGCCACAAACAAGCAGGTCATAATTATTTAACAGAATAGTCTCTTCTGTTCTGACAGAATAGCTAACTAATTGGAATGTAAAAGATCCTGTACAGATAGTTCCTAATTTTGTAGGGCAGGTTGAGAGAGCTCAGCCTAGGGGGAAGACAGGCCCTGCAGAAGTCAGGAATCACCTGGCAGGTGATCAGGAGGGGCACGGACTGTGGATAAATTGCCACGGCTTCCACCATCTTCCTAAGGGAAGAGTGTTCAGCGCTTTTCAGAGTTTAACTGTGCTTCTGTGGGAGAACCTTTGATGGAACTCCAAGCTTAGTGGGTGTGCCTCCCTAAGCTTTTCTGAATGATAAGAGCTTTGGTTACCAGAATAAAATGGCAAATAATCGCAACTGGGAAAAGGATGGTTAACAGAGTAAGATGGCTCTGGGGTAAGTCTTAGGTGAGAATTCACTTAATAATTAACAAAGCAGTCTAGTATCTTCAAGAAAGCAGCAACCTGAAAAGAAAAGGAGAAGTTGGTTCCAGTACTATAGTGTCCTTCAATAAATTGCTTATCAGGCCTGGTCCTCAGTTTCCTCATCTGTAAAAGCAGGTGTTGTTTATGGTGTATTCAAGGATTCAGATTCCAGGAAATGGCAAATATTAAAAATAACACATTTTGTTTCTAAAACTGAACATTCTCATTTCCCTTAAATGTAGGCTTGGATTTAAAAAAAAATTTTTTTTTTGAATAGACAGACTTTTCCTTCAAGGAGCTTAGTTTTAAAAATTGAATATTATTTGAATATCAAGAAAGCTTGCAGCTAAATGGATTCTACTTGAAGAGCAAAACAACCCAGTCATCCATCCAGCTATTCAATAAATATGTTGATTATTCACCATGTACCAGGCTCTGTGATAGATACTGGCAAAACTTTGGAGAATAAAATTCAGTGTCCCAGAAGGAAAGGGAGGGCATACTCGAAACAATTAAAGAGAGCTGAATAAAGGGTCTATATTTTTTTTTTATGTAAAGCATGTGGATAGCATTAAGGGAAACTGAAGCACCCCAGCAACTATGAGGAGAAAGAGCAAGAGAAGCCAAGTAGCCAAACTTTATCACCGCTAGGCTTAAATTATCAAGACATAGAACAAAAGAGCTCTAGCAGATGGCTGATAGGTGCTAAGAATACAGCTATCGCCACCACCCACCCTCTGATCTCCACTTACAGCTGGAAGCCTTAGGGCAGGAGAAGCCCAGCTGGTGAAGCTTAGAGGTCTGCCTCCAAGAACACCGAGCAGGATGAAGAATATCCAGCACACCTCTGCTTTTAAAAAGTACATAAGCATATGGTTCTAGTGTCAGGGAGAGACATTAAGCAAGCAAATAAATAAATAAATAAATTCAGATAGTCATGAGTGTTCTGAAGAATTTAAAACGAGAATGTGACTGAGGAGGTGAAGACCTTTCTGAGGAGATAATTTTGCAAAGAACTTAAAGACAAGAAGGAGCCAACTATAAATACCAGGCAAGAGAGCACTCCAAGCAGGAGGAACAGCAAATGTAAAGATCCTGAAGTGGAGGGAATCTTAAGAGGGTTTGAGAATTGGAAAAATGGCCAAGTACTTCTGAGCATGTTAAGGCAAGGGAGAAGTGTTCTAAATGAGATCAGAGTGGTAGGCAGTGTCCACACCTTTTAGGAGACCATGACCAAGGGTTTGGGCTCTGCACCTGTGCAACGAGAAGCTATTGAATGGTTATATGCATGGGGAGAAAAGTCATCTTCTTAACATAGTCAAAGTATCCCTTTGGCTGCTGTGTGAAGACTAAAGTTTAAGGGCACAAGAACAGAGGCAGGGAGACCAGTTAGAAGGAAATTTCAGAAGCCCAGCAAGAGCTGATGGAGGTTTGGACTAATGTGGTAAAAAGAGAAAGAGAAGAGAGTGTACTTTCAGATAGATTAGATATGGAGGGTGAAGACAAAAAAAAGGAAAAAATTGTAACACCCAGATTTTTGCCATTCACACTTACGGTGCTTACAAACTCTGCAAAAGTTTTCATTTCCCCAAATGCACCACATTCACTCACACCTCTCTGTATTCAAATCTGCAGTTTTCTCTTTCAGGAACGCTCCTCCTCTCCTGATCCACATATCTAATGCAAATGATTCATTGTTCAGGACTCAGATCCAGGAAGAGTTGATTCAAGAAGCTGTCCCTAAAAGAACCCCTGAGGGAGCAGGAGGGCAGTGGGATGCAGACCCCAAATTCTCCTAAAAAGACCAGACGTAATGGTCTGACTGAGACTACAATGACCCCAGAGGTCATGGTCCCCAGACCTTCTGTTACCCCAAAACAGGCAGCATTCCCAAAGCCAACTCTTAAGACAGGTTTTGGACTGGACTATGGGATAGACAATGATGCTGGTGAAGAATGACCTTCTTGGATCAAGTTGACTCATGAGACTATGTTGGCATCTCCTGTCTGAAGGGGAGATGAGAAGGTAGAGGGGGTCAGAAGCTGGCCGAATGGACACGAAAAGGGAGAATGGAGGGAAGGAGTGTGCTATCTCATTAGGGGGAGAGCAATTAGGAGTATATAGCAAAGTGTTTATAAATTTTTGTATGAGAGTCCAACTTGATTTGTAAACTTTCACTTAAAGCACAATAAAAATTTTTTAAAAAAGAAGCTGTCCCTGATACTTCTAGGCTGAGTTGGCCTTCCTTCTTTGGAGATTCACATAGCAACTTCTTTTTTTTTTTTTTTTAAATAGTGTTTTGTTGTGTTTCAGGTGAAAGTCTACACACCAGTTAAGTTCCCATTTAAGAATTTCTACACAAACTATTCAGTGATACTGGTTACATTTTTCACAATATGTCATCAATCTCATTCATTTGCTTTTGGTTGTACCATTTCCAGTAATCTAGTTTCCCTGCCCCTTTATCTTCTCGACTTTGCTTTAGAGCAATTTTTTACCATTTAGTCTCATATAGATGATTTTTTAAAGATGCTCATTACTCACAGGTGATACTCTTTATTTTGTGATCCAATCTGTTATTCAGCTAAAAGGTGATCTCAAGGGACAATTTCAGAATAAGGTTTAAAAAGTCCCTCAGGGAGATAATCTCAAAGAGTCCTCTACTTTCAACCAGTGCAGTAAGTCTGGACTTTTTAAGAATTCGAGTCCTGTTCCACATTTTTCTTTCATTCTATAGTTATTGTTGTTGTTGTTAGGTGTCGTCAAGTTGGTTCCGACTCACAGCGACCCTATGTACCACAAAACAAAACACTGCCTGGTCCTGCACCATGCTTACAATCGTTGTTATGCTTGAGCCCATTGTTGCAGCCATTGCGTCAATCTATCTCAATGAGGGTCTTCCTCTTTTCCACTGACCCTGTGCTTTACCAAGCATGGTGTCCTTCTCCAGAGACTGATCCCTCCTGACAACATGTCCAAAGTGTGTAAGACACAGTCTCGCCATCTTTGTTTCTAAGGAGCATTCTGGTTGTACTTCTTCCAAGGCAGATTTGTTCATTCTTTTGGCAGTCTATGGTATATTCAATATTCTTCACACCACAGTTCAAAAGCATAAATTCTTCTCTGGCCTTCCTTATTCATTGCTCAGCTTTCACACGCATACAATGCGATTGAAAAGACCATGGCTTGGATCAGGCACACCTTAGTCTTCAAAGTGATATCTTTGCTTTTGAACACTTTCAAGAGGTCATTTGCAGCAGATTTGCCCAGTGCAAGGGTCTTCATCTCCTCAGATCAAGAGGCAGCTCTTCAGACAGAACAAGGGGATACTGGTTGGTTTAAACTTAGGAAAGGTGTGTATCAAGGTTGTATCCTTTCACCATACCTATTCAATCTGTATGCTGAGCAAAGAATCCGAGAAGCTGGACTATATGAAGAAGAACGGGGCATCAGGATTGGAGGAAAACTCATTAACAACCTGTGTTATGCAGATGACACAACATTGCTTGCTGAAAGTGAAGAGGACTTGAAGCACTTACTAATAAAGATCAAAGACCTCAGTCTTCAGTATGGATTGCACCTCAACATAAAGAAAACAAAAATCCTCACACCTGGACCAATAAGCAACATCATCATAAACGGAGAAAAGATTGAAGTTGTCAAGGATTTCATTTTACTTGGATCCACAATCAACAGCCATGGAAGCAGCAATCAAGAAATCAAAAGATGCATTGCACTGGGTAAATCTGCTGCAAAGGACCTCTTTAAAGTGTCGAAGAGCAAAGATGTCAGCTTGAAGACTAAGGTGCACCTGACCCAAGTCATGGTATTTTCAATCGCATCATATGCCTGTGAAAGCTGGACAATGAATAAGGAAGACCGAAGAATGGATGCCTTTGAATTGTGGTGTTGGGGAAGAATATTGAATATACCATGGACTGCCAGAAGAAAGAATAAATCTGCCTTGGAGGAAGTACAACCAGCATGCTCCTTAGAAGCAACGATGGCAAGACTACGTCTTACATATTTTGGACATGTAGTCAGGAGGGATCAGTCTCTGGAGAAGGACATCATGTTTGGCAAAGTACAGTGTCAGCAGAAAAGAGGAAGACCCTTAAAGAGGTGGATTGACACGGTGGCTGCAACAATGGGCTCAAGCATAACGAGGATTGTAAGGATGGCACAGGACTGAGCAGTGTTTCATTCTGTTGTGCATGGGGTCTCTATGAGTTGGAACGGACTCGACGGCACCTAACAACAACAACAACATGCAATGCAACTTACTGCTGCTTCTGTGGGTGTTGATTGTTAGTCCAAGTAAAATGAAATCCTTGACAGCTTCAATCTTTTCTCCATTTATCATGATGTTGCTTATTGGTCCAGTTGTGAGGATTTTTGTTTTCCTTATGTTGAGGTGTAATCCATACTGAAGGCTGTGGTCAGCTTCAAGTCCTCTTCACTTTCAGCAAGCAAGGCTATGTCGTCTGCATAACACAGGTTGTTAATGAGTCTTCCTCCAATCCTGATGCCCTGTTCTTCTTCATATAGTCCATCTTCTTGTATTATTTGCTCAGCATACAGATTGAATAGGTATGGTGAAAGGATACAACCCTGACACACACCTCTCCTGACTTTAAATCACCCAATATCCCCTTGTCCTTTCCAAACAACTACCTTTTGATCTATGTACAGGCTCCTCAAGAGCAGAATTAAGTGTTGTGGAATTCCCATTCTTCCCAATGTTATTCATAATTTGTTATGATTCACACCGTTGAATGCCTTTGCATAGTCAATAAAACACAGGTAAACATTTTTTTGGAATTCCCTGCTTTCAGCCAGGATCCATCTGACATCAGCAATGATATCCCTGGTTCCATGTCCTCTTCTGAATCCGGCCTGAATTTCTGGCAGTTCCCTGTCAGTATACTGCTGCAGCCACTTTTGAATCATCTTCAGCAAAATTTTTCTTGAATGTGATATTGATGATATTGTTTGATAATTTCCATGTTCGGCTAGATCATCTCTCTTGGGAATAGGCGTAAATATTGTTCAGTTGGTTGGCCAGGTAGCCACCTTCCATATTTCTTGGCATAGATGAGTGAGCACTTCCAACACTGCATCCCTTTGTTGAAACACCTCAATTTATATCCTGTCAATTCCTAGAGCCTTGTTTGTAGCCAATGCATTCAGTGCAGCTTGGACTTCTTCCTTCAGCAACATCAGTCCCTGATCATAGGCTACCTCCCGAAATGGTTGAACGTCAACCAATTCTTTCATCTTCTTTGATGCTTCCTGCGTCATTTAAGATTTTCCCCCATAGAATCCTTCACTACTGCAACTCAAGACTTGAATTTTTTCTTCAGTTCTTTCAGCTTGAGAAATGCAGAGCATATTCTTGCCTTTTGGTTTTCTAACTCCAGGTCTTTGCACATTTTATTAAAATAATTTGTCTTCTCGAGCCGCCCTTTGAAATCTTCTGTTCAGTTTTTTACTTCATCATTTCTTCGTTTTGGTTTAGCTGCTCGATGTTCAAGAGTTTCAGAGTCTCTTCTGACGTTCATTTTAGTCTTTTCTTTCTTTCCTGTCTTTTTAATGACCTCTTGCTTTTTTCACGTATGACGTCCTTGATGTCATTCTACAGCTCATTTGGTCTTTGGTCACTAGTGTTCAACACATCAAATCTATTCTTGAGATAGTCTCTAAATTCAGGTGGGATATATTCAAGGTCATACTTTGGCTTTTGTGGAGTTGTTCTAATTTTCTTCAGTTTCAACTTGAACTTGCTTATGAGCAATTGATGGTCTGTTCTACAGTAGGCCCCTGGCCTTGATCTGACTGGTGATATTGAGGTTTTCCATCATCTCTTTCCACAGATGTAGTCGATTTGATTCCTGTGTATTCCATCTGGTGAGGTCCATGGGTATAGTTACCATTTGTGTTGGTGAAAAAGGTATTTGTAGTAAAGAAGTCATTGGTCTTCCATAATTCTATTATGCAATCGCCAGCATCGTTTCTATCACTAACGCCATATTTTCCAACTACCGATCCTTCTTTGTTTACAAATTTTGTATTCCAATCACCAGTAATTACCAATGCATCCTGAATGCATGGGTGATCAATTTCAGACTGCAGAAGCTGGTAAAAATCTTCAATTTCTTCATCTTTGGCTTTAGTGTTGGATGCGTAAATTTGAATAAGAATCATATTAACTGGTCTTCTTCTTTGTAGGCGTATGGATATTATCCTATCACTGACAGCATTGTACTACAAGATAGATCTTGAAATGTTCTTTTTGACAATGAATGCAATGCCATTTCTCTTCAAGTTTCATTCCCCATATAGTACACCATATGATTGTCTGATTCAAAATGGCCAATACTAGTTCATCTCAGCTCACTAATGCCTGGAATATCGATGTTTATTTGTTCTATTTCATTTTTGACAATTTCCAATTTTCTTAGGTTCATATTTCGTACATTCTAAGTTCTGATTATTAATGGATGCATGCAGCTGTTTCTTCTCATTTTGAGTCTTGCCACATCCGCAAATGAAGGTCCCGAAAGCTTTACTCCATCTGCACCAATAAGGTCGACTCTACTTTGAGAAGGCAGCTCTTCCTCAGTTGTCTTTTGAGTGCCTTCCAACCTGGGGGGCACATCTTCTAGCACTATATTGGACAATTGTTCTTCTGCTATTCATAAGGTTTTCACTGGCTAATTCTTTTCAGAAGTAGACTGCCAGGTCCTTCTTCATAGTCTGTCTTAGTCTGGGAGCTCAGTTGACACCTGTCTGCCATGAGTGGCCCTGCTGCTATCTGAACATCAGTGGCATAGCTTCCAGCATCACAGCAACATGCAAGCACCACAGTACAACAAACTGACAGACACATGAGGGCCCATTCTATTAAGATCCATCTATTGTGGCCCTGGTCAGAATGGTCAGTAGCCAGGAATTATCTAGTTCTTCTGGTCTCAGAGTAGATGAGGTCTCATGTGTAGACTACTAGTCCTGTAGGCTACTTTCTTCTCTGAGTCTTTGGTTTCTTTCTTTCTCTTTTGTTCTGAATGAGTAGAGACCAATAGTTGTATCTTAGATGGCCACTCACAAGCTTTTAAGACCCTAGACACTACTCACCACATGGAATGTAAAACATACTCTTTATGAACCATATTATGACAATTAACTGAATTGTCCCATAAGATTGTGGTCCTAAGTCTTCCGACGCAGAAAATCAATCTTGTGAAGTGTTTGGTTAAGTCTACAAAGTATCCATAACTGCATACCCTATGTGGTGTGCTGTATATATGGATAGACATGCATGCAGACATATGTATGTACCTGTAGGTACATCTATTCATGCACACACGTACCCACATATTCATATACATATATATACCTATTTGTGTAACTACACACATATTTTTTGGTTGTTGCTGGTGTTATTGCAAAATTATGTTGGTCATATCCTTTACCAAAAACATCCTTTTCTCTTCTGCACTTCTTAGTGACATCATTCACCTTGGTCAAGCTGTACGCGCTTCACCCACATTCAATGCTACCTTTCCTATCACCAAAAATAACAAGTGTCTACTATCTCAAGAGTGCTTCTTCCTTCCCCCTCCCCCCACCCATCCTGGTAACCACCAATGAGCATTGGTCTCTCTCTCTATATATATATATCTACTTTTATCTTCTTATAAAAGTGTGATCATACAATATTTTCCTTTTATGATTGACTTATTTCACTCAGCAGAATGTCCTCCAGATTCATCCACACTATAATATGTTTCATGGACTCATCACTATTCTTTATGGCTGTGTAGTATTCCATGGAACCCTGGTGGCATCATGGTTAAGAGCTTGGATGCTCACCAAAAGGTTAACAGTTCAAATACACCAATGCTCCTTGAAAACCCTATGCTGCAATTCTACTCTGTCCTATAGGGTCACTATGAGTCAGCACTGACTCAACAGCACCTAACAACAGTATTCCATTGTATGTATGCACCACATTTTCTTTATCCATTCATCCGTTGATGGGCAAATAGGTTGTTTCCATCTTTTTGCTATTGTGAATAATGCTACAAAGAACATAGGTGTGTCCACATAGTAACTGCCACATGAAGCACTTATCACTTTCCTATTGACTTGGCTTTCTCTACTACTATAAGTAAAGATATTTCTCGTGGGCAGGGACTATGTCTTATCCATCATTTAATCTCTTATGTTTACCATGGCCTCTGGCACCTTGAGTGACTTACTAAGTGAGTAAAACAATGAAATATATAGAGGTAGTTTAGCAGAAAATTAGGTCACTTCGAACTGGGAAGTTAAGGATATGTTCCCAGGGGAGTTGGTATTTGATTTAGATCTTGAAGGATAGGCGGGATGAACATGTAAATGTAAAAAGCATATAGTATTCTGGATGGAAAGGATTGTATGAGCAAAGGAACAAAGTAAAATCGAATATTTGGAGGCCAGTTCAGTTTATTTGGAATATAGGGTCCATGATGAGAAATAATGGAAAAATAGCATGTAACACGTTTAAGGAATCTGTTTTTCTTTTATAGATGGTGAAAAGCCACAGAAGTTTTTTAAGTGACTCATGACAGGGCAACAGGTATGTAATAGGAGAGTCTGATTCTGAAAATGACAAAATAGCTTGTATTAGACTAACACTCCCACAGATAAAATTATAAACTCTGAACCAAAGATAATTATTTAATGGTACTCAGCAACAACCAAAAGCAGTCCAAAAAATGGAGATTATTCAATCCTTGAAAAAAGGCATCTGACTGAGTGAGATTCACTTTGATATAGCTTTAATCCCGAGGGTGCCATTCCACACTGTGCAGGGTGGCTAAATTCATGAAGAAAGCCATCATCTTTCTAGACTGAACATTCATTCAGCAAGTTCAAGGATGCCAGAGTGGCTAGATATTGAGCAAATAAATCCCTGAAAGGAGAGAACCACATAGGAAAAAGCCTCAAATTCTGCATATAAATCCCCCTTAAATCCTTGGCTAATCACTGAATTCTGCATGTACGGAGGAGACTCCCAAAAGCCTAGCAGAAAGCAACGTTTGAAAGGCTGAAGAACTGAGGAGAGATGTCAGCTGTAGCCTCCCTGCTACAACAAAAATCAACATTCTTCAGAGAAAGGTAGCAGGCTCCAATATCTCTACAGCATATCATCTTCAATGCCTTATACATACTAAAAAAATAACTGAAATAAGAAAAGGGAAAATGTAACCCATAGTCAAGAGAAACCAAACTCTGAAATGACCAGGATGTCATAATTAGCAGACAGGAACTTTACAGGGAATTAAAAGGAAGTATGGTCAGAAAAGTTGATACTATAAAAAAAAAAGACAAAATGAAAATTCTAGAATTATAAAGTATAATACCTGAAGTGAAAAGTTCCGTGGATGGGTTTAAGAGTATATTGGTGATTTT
Organism: Elephas maximus indicus; assembly: GCF_024166365.1. Lineage (NCBI taxonomy): Eukaryota > Metazoa > Chordata > Mammalia > Proboscidea > Elephantidae > Elephas > Elephas maximus. The sequence continues at coordinate 32,037,604 of NC_064827.1, read as the reverse complement.
AGGGGGAATAGGGGTCACTGAAATTTAAGATTGATCGGCAAAAAGAAAAAATACTGGAAAAAATGCACAGTCTTAGTGACTGTGGAACAATATCAAGAGGTCTACATGCATATAATTGGAGTCCTAGATGGAGAAGAGAAAGAGAGTTGGGAAAAATATTTGAAGAAATAATGGCCTACAATTTATAAATTTGTTTAAAACATCAACTTACATATCCAAGAATCTCAGTGAACCTTAAACCCAAAACCAAAACCTGTTGCCATCGAGTCAATTCTGATTCATAGCAACCCTATAGGGCAAAGTAGAACTGCCCCATAGGGTTTCCAAGGAGCAGCTGGTGGATTCGAACTGGAGACCTTTTGGTTAGCAGCCACACTATTAATCACTGAGCCAGCAGAGATCCCAGTGAACCTAAAGGGGGATAAATATAAAGAAAACTACAACAAAGCACATTATAATCAAATTACTGGGAACAAAAAATAAAGGGAAAATTTTGAAGGCACCTGCAGGGAAAAGAACCCATTACATATAGGGCAACAATGATACAAATTATGCCTGACTTCTCATCAGAAACAATGGAGATAGAAGACAATAGAATAACATCTATAAGTGCTGAAATTAAAACTATCAAATCAGAATTCTATATCCAGTGAAAATATTCTTTGAAAATGAAGATAAAACAGACTTACCCATATAAAAAAAACAGAGAATTCATTTTCAGCCAGCCTGCACTAAAAGAAGTTACTTAGATTGAAGGAAATGACATCAGATGGAAACTCAGCTACAGGAAAGAATTAAGAACACCGGAAATATATGAATAAATATAAAAGACTATCCTTTTGTCTTTTTTAATTTCTTTAAAAGGCAACTGAAAATTTAAAGGCTTCTGAAGATTACCAAGCATCAGTGGAAATTTTTAAGGTACATGTCAGAAACCAAACAACAGACCTTCATCTAGGCATTGCAAAATTTCAGAACACCGAGGACTAAAAGAAGATTTTATAATCTTTCAGAGAGGAAAAAAAAAATCACACATAAAGGATTATAAACAGAACTTCTTTGAGACTTCTTAATAGTAGCACTGAAAATAAGAAGACATTGCCTTCAAATATTTGAAGGAAGTAATTTTCAACCTAAAATTTCGTATCTACTGTCACGTAGGAGAAAATAAAGACTTCTTCAGATGTTCAAGATCTAAAAAATTTGCATCCCATGCAATCCTTTCTAAGAAGCTGTTGCAGAGACGCTCTCTGAAAGAAAGCATGGGTTATAGGAAATAGTTTTGGCACAAGAGGACAGTAATGAAAGATCTCAGGACAGCTGTACACCAGATGTAGAGAAAGAAAAAAATTTTTTTGGAGAAGTCTGATTATGCAGGGAAAAAAAAAACTTCAAAACAATCTATTTTTAAACATTTTCTGGGCCATTTAGTAGACCCTTTAATTTGGCGATTTAGCTCTTCTGGAAATTCTATTGAATTATTTGTTGGTGGTCCCTCCTCTTTATTTCTCCATTTGGTTCCTTGACATACATCAGGGAAGGAACAAGGAGAAACAGCATAAAATGGAAAAGAAAATGGATAGAAGCATATTGGGATTTAAGGACCTTTGTTTTAACTTGAGATTTCTCAAAAGCAGAGCCTGAGGCAAGAAATTGTGAGTGATGAACTGGAAAGAGTGAGGGAAAGTGGAAAAGCAAATAAACACACAGATACTATTAAAATCACCATTGTAGGCCACTGGTGTCCAATACTGCCTAGAATCTTCTAAGGAGGATATAAAATGCCTTCTGGAATTATTTATCTGAGAATTGGCCATTTCTGTCTATCAGCTTACATTCCACATTAGCTGAAATTTGCTTTGGGGGATGTAAATTCATGCATGCTTACAAACAAAGTGTGCGTGTTTGAACAGAGGCCTTCCCAATGGCAACTGTGGCACTGGAAAGATCTGAGAGTAAAAAATACAAAACCTACAGTGCTTGAGGCAAGATGTCAGCGTGAGGTAAGCCAAACTATCTACTGCGTCTCCAGTGAAATCAGAGGAAAGGCCAAGAGAGTATGAGCTCAAAAACTAGGGACAACTCATACTGTCTACCCTTTGTACCACTCAGATACACCTCTTCCTACAGTAAGTCCCATTCATCTCAGTCATCAAGGTGGTGGTTAGCCAAAATCTCTACACCCGACTTCATAGACAGAGATTAATGGAATAAGTTACAATCTTCACTGCTACAACTAGTCCTGATATTTACTGATTTATTTCAAATGATATCTATCATCTCCTTCCTCCACCACCTGTGTTAGATTTCCCTCCTCAGTCAGCACTTCAACTCGTTGAGGGTTCTAGCCTAATGGAGTAACTCAGGCCTTCATCCTTGAATGATCTGAGCCCTTGGATACCTTGTTCTTCTCGGGACTCAGTTGCTGCAACTGCCCAGTCAACATTATCGCTGGGTATGTGAACACCAAGAAATGACCATGATGGACCCGTATCTTGCCAATGCCTTAGCTATATCAGATTGCCCAAAGCTTCAGTTTCCAACTTTGCCTCATCCTAATTACCTCCAGTGAGAGTTTGGTACTGTACGTATTAGCTTGGGTTCTACCAAAAAAAGCGAAGCCTCAGTCAAAGAGATAATCTTCACACACATAGGAAAAATGAGGGAAGGAGGAAAAAGTCAACATAAGGGTGCATGTTTGAGAACACAGCTTTGGGACACTGGGGCTTAATCTTCCTATCTAAGAAGCATACAGAATGTATCTCATAACTGTCTGCTAGAAGAAAAACTAGGAAAAGCATTTATCCATAGGCTTCCATTCTTCACTGGTTGAGGATTGCTCTCAGAGGTAACTTTCAAAATTTTTGGATTCCATGTGTGAGCTCAATCAATAGGGTCCCACTGCCAGTTGTGGCATTGGAGAAGCCCTGGGGGGAAAGGTGCAAAGTGCGTGGTGTTCATTTGAGATGAGATTTTTATCGTAATATGCTTCAAATCCAGAATGTTACTGTCCACTGCTTCCAGGCTAGAATCAGAAATGAGGCTGTGAGTCAGGGTACATAAATAAACATTTACAGATCTGTTTATATACACAGGTTAGTATACACACACTTATTTCCTTGCTTTGCCAGCTGAGAGGGCCTAGATGTAACAATACCCCAATCGCAACAAGGACATCTAGTGCACAGATTTTGGGTTCTCATAAAAGGAACAAGGGTTCCTTAGAAAAATGGCTGAATCTAGCACTGAGGCAGGAAATATACAAGATGAGTCTAGAGCATTGGGAAGTGTCAGAAAGTAAGGAAGTGCTTTAAAAAAAAAAAAAAAACCTACATTGATGGAGGTATGTCAAAAAGACACAGGTGCCCAATGGCCAAAGCTGTAACAATGGGACCAACAACAACAAACAAAAAAAAAAAAAAAAAATTAAAGAATTATTGTAGTTTAGCCCAAAGTATGAAATAAATATTCATAATTACATACTGATATAAATTAATTATCAAATAAGTAAATAAGAAGAAAAGGTAATGATTAAGAGTTCTACTGCTAACCAAAAGGTAAGCAGTTCGAATCTACCACCCACTCCTTGGAAATCCCATGGAGCAGTTCTATGCTGTCTTATAGGTTCACTATGAGTCACAATCAACTCGATGGCAATGGGTTTTAAAGACACATAAAACCGGTGCAGAAGAATTCCAAATAATTTATGCAGATACTCTATCCTCAAGAGAGGGGAGCATAACTAACTCCCCATTCCTTAAATGTCAGCTACATATAGTGACTTCCTTCCAAAGAGTAACTCTACGATGAAGAAATCTCACAAACAGTACCCATTCAGGTGATCAAGCTCAACATCAACAGTGTTAAATTATGTCAATAGAGGATACTCTTGATATGATGTGATGAAAATAGCACTTTCTCCTGTGGCCTTCCTCCCATATACCCATAACTTCAGTCTAACCATGAGAAAAGTGGGAGACAATTCTAACAGAGGGATACTGTACAAAATACCTGACCAGTACTCCTAAGAATTATGAGGGTCATCAAAACAAAAGTCTGAGAAAATGTCACAGCCAAGAGGAGCCTAAGAAGATATCACAACTAAAAGCAATGTATGTCTTAGATGGAATCCTGGACCAGAAAAAGTACATTAGGTAAAAACTAAGGAAATCTGAATAAAATACAGACTTTAGTGAAGGATAATGTATCAATATTGGTTCATTAATAGTAATAAAATGTACAATACTAATGTGTTGTTGTTCTTAGATGCCATTGAGTTGGTTCCGACTCATAGCCCTATGTACCACAGAACGAAACACTGCCTGCTCCTGAACCATGCTCACAATCATTGCTATGCTTGAGTCCATTGTTGCAGCCACGGTGTCAGTCCATCTCCTTCAGGGCTTTCCTCTTTTTCGCTGACCCTCTACTTTACCAAGCATGATGTCCTTCTTCAGGGACTGATCCCTCCTGATGATATGTCCAAACTATGTAAGATGAAGTCTCACCATTCTTGCTTCTAAGGAGCATTCTGGCTGTACTTCTTCCAAGACAGATTTGTTTATTCCTTTGGCAGTCCATGATATATTCAATATTCTTCACCAACACCACAATTCAAAGGTGTCAATTCTTCTTTGGTTTTCTTTATTCATTGTCCAGCCTTCACATACATATGAGGCAATTGAAAATAACATGACTTGGGGCAGGTGCACCTTAGTCTTCAAGGTGACACCTTTGCTTTTCAACACTTTGAAGAAGTCTTTTGCAGCAGATTTGCCCAGTGCAATACGTCTTTTGATTTCTTGACTGCTGCTTCCATAGGCATTGAGTGTGGATCCAAGTAAAATGAAATCATTGACAACCTCAGTTTTTTCTCCGTTTATGATGATGTTGCTTATTGGTCCAGTTGTGAGGATTTTTGTTTTCTTTATGTTGAGGTGTAATTCATACTGAAGGCTATAGTCTTTGATCTTCATCAGTAAGTGCTTCAAGCCCTCCTCCAGCAAGCAAGATTGTGTCATCTGCATAACACAGGTTGTTAATGAGCCTTCCTCTAATCCTGATGCCCCGTTCTTCCTCATATACTCCAGCTTCTCAGATTATTTGCTCAGCATGCAGACTGAATAGGTATGGTGAAAGGATACAACCCTAATACACACCTCTCCTGACTTTAAGCCACGCAGTATCTCCTTGTTCTTTTGGAACAACTGTCTCTTGATCTATGTACTGGTTTCTCATGAGCACAATTAAGTGTTCTGGAATTCCCATTCTGCCCAATGTTATCCGTAATTTGTTATGATTCACACAGTTGAATGCCTTTGCATAATCAATAAAACACAGGTAAACATCCTTCTGGCAATCTCTGCTTTCAGCTAGAATTCATCAGACATCAGTAATGATATCCCTGGTTCTACATCCTCTTTTGAATTTGGCCTGAATTTCTGACAGTTCCCTGTCAATACACTACTGCATTCACTTTTGGATCATCTTCAGCAAAATTTTTCTTGTGTATGATATTAATGATATTGTTCAATAATTCCCAGATTCGGTTGGATCACCTTTCTTGGGAATAGGCATGAATATGGTTCTCTTCCGCTCGGTTGGCCAGGTAGCTGTCTTCCAAATTTCTTGGCATAGACCAGTGAGCACTTGCAACACTGCATCCATTTGTTGAAACATCTCAATTGATATTCTGTCAATTCTTGGAGATTTGTTTTTCACCAGTGCCTTCGGTGCAGCTTGGACTTCTTCCTTCAGCACCAACAGTTCCTGATCATATGCTACCTCTTGAAATGGTTGCGTGTCAACCAATAGTTTATGGTATAACGACTCTGTATATTCCTTCCATCTTCTTTTGATGCTTCCTGCATCATTTAATATTTTCCCCATAGAATCCTTCACTATTGCAACTCAAGGCTTGAATTTTTTCTTAATTTTTTTTCAGCTTGAGAAATGCCAAGCGTGTTCTTGCCTTTTGGTTTTCTATCTCCAGCTCTTTGCATATGTCATTATAATACTTTACTTTGTCTTCTTGAGCCTAATACTATATAGGTACCTGATATTATATTAGTACTTAATACAATACTAATATACCAAAAAACCAAACCCACTGCCATCAAGTCAATTCCGACTCACAGTGACAATACTAATATAAGATGTTAATAATAGAGGAAACTTAAGGTGAGTTTTATAGAACTCTTTGTACTATCTTCTCAATTTTTCTGTAAGTCTCCTGTTCTAAAATATAAATATAAACTGTATTTTAAAATATCGGTAGACACTGATGAGTATCTGATCTCCCCAAAGAGGCATATGATAAAAGAAAATACCAATCCTCATCATTTTCAAATTAAAAATAACAAGCTACTTCCTATATATGATATATTACAGGAATGCCTAAACTTATAAGATTTGGAAGAAATCATGGTGTAAATTTTACGTAGATTATTCAAGTCCCAAGTTTCAAAAAAAATTTTCAAACTAAGGGTAAGCAAAACCTGAAAAATATATCCAAAGTAAAAATAAATAAATGATAGATATTCTGAATCTGTATAGAGTCTTTACAAGTTTACCTTTTGAAAAATAAAAACCCATACCTTGATTAAAAAATGGGCAAAGGTGTTTAGGAGACAATGACCTTCTAATAGAGGTGATAAGAAAATCTGGAAATGGGTAATGGTGATGGTTGAACAAAATGGTGAGCATAATTAATGTCACTTAATTGTACATGTGAATAATGTTGAAATGGCAAATGATTTGTTACATATATTGTTACATATATATTTACCACAATGTCAGTAATTTATATATTACTGACATATATATATATATATGTCAGTGATAGGATAATGTCCATACACATACAAGGAGGACCAGTTAATACAACTATTGTTCGAATTTATACACCAGCCGCTAGTGCCAAAGACAAAGAAATTTAAGATTTTAACCAACTTCTGCAGTCTGAAATTGATCAAATATGCGATCAAGGTGCATTGATAATTATGGAAGACTGGAATATGAAAGTCAGAAACAAAGAAGAAGGATCAATAGTTGGAAAATATGGCATTGGTGATAGAAATAAAACATGAGATCACGTGATAGAATTTTACAGCACCAATGATTTATTCATTGGGAATACCTTTTACCAACAACATAAACGGTGACTATACACACGGACCTCAGCAGATGAAATACACAGGAATCAAATCAACTACATCTGTAGAAGAAGAAGATGGAGAAGCACAATATCATCAGTCAGAACAAGGAAAGGGACTGACTACAGAACAAACCATCAATTGCTCATATGCAAGTTCGAGTTGAAGCTGAAGAAAATTAAAACAAGTCCACAAGAGCCAAAATACAAACAAGTATATCCCACCTGAATTTGAAGGCTATCTCAAGAATAGATTTGATGCATTGAACACTAATGACCAAAGACTAGATAAGTTGTGGGATGACATCAAGGACATCATACATGAAGAAAGGTAAAAGGTCACTAAAATTACAGAAAAGATAAAAAAAAAAAAAAAAAGACCAGAATGGATGTCAGAAGAGACTCTGAAACTTGCTCTTGACCATCAAGTAGCTAAAGAAAATGGAAGAAATGATGAAGTAAAAGAGCTGAACAGAAGATTTCAATGGGTGGCTCGAGAAGACAAAGTAAAGTATTGTAATGAAACGTGCAAAAGCCTGGAGTTAGAAAACAAAAAGGGAAGAGCATGCTTGGCATTTCTCAAGCTGAAAGAAATGAAGGAAAAATTCAAGACTCGAGTTGCAATAGTGAAGGATTCTAAGGGCAAAAAATTATACAATGCAGGGATCATCAAAAGAAGATGGAAGGATTACACAGAGTCACTGTACCAAAAAGAATTGATTGATGTTCAACCATTTCAGAAGGTAGCATAATGATCAAGAACCAATGATACTGAAGGAAGAAGTCCAAGCTGCACTGAAGACATTGGTGAAAAACAGGGCTCCAGGAATTAATGGAATACCGATTGAGATGTTTCAACAAATGGATGCAACACTGGAAGTGCTTACTCATCTATGCCAAGAAATTTGGAAGACAGCTGCCTGGTCAACCAACTGGAAAAGATCCTATATGTGCCTGTTCCAAAGAAAGGTGATCCAACAGACTGTGGAACTTATCAAATAATATCATTAATATCACATGTGAGTAAAATTATGCTGAAGACCATTCAAAAATGGTTGCAAGAGTGCATCAACAGGGAACTGCCAGAAATTCAAGCTGGATTCAGAAAAGGACATGGAATGAGGAATATAATTGCTGATGTCCAATGGATCTTGGCTGAGAGCAGAGAATACCAGAAAGATGTTTACCTATGTTTTGTTGATTATGCAAAGGCATTCGACTGTGTGGGGCATAACAAATTATGGATAAGATTGCAAAGAATGGAAATTTCCAGAACACTTAGTTGTGCTCATGAGGAATCTGTACATAGACCAAGAGGCAGTTGTCTGAACAGGACAAGGGGATACTGCATGGTTTAAACTCAAGAAAGGTGTGTGACAAGGTTGTATCCTCTCACCATACCTATTCAATCTGTATGCTGAGCAAATAATCCAAGAAGCTGGACTATATGAAGAAGAATGTTTTATCTGAATTGGAGGGATATTCATTAACAACCCGTGATATGCAGATGACACAACCGTGCTTGCTGAAAGTGAAGAGGACTTGAAGCACTTACTGATGAAGATCAAAGACTACAGCCTTCAGTATGGATTACACCTCAAAGTAAAGAAAATAAAAAATTCCCACAATTGAACCAATAAGCAACATCATGAAAAATCGAGAAAATATTGAAGTTGTCAATGATTTCATTTTACTTGAATCCACTATCAACACCCACAGCTGTCAAGAACTCAAACAACATATTGCATTGGGCAAATCTGCTGCATAAGACCTCTTTAAAGTGTTTAAAAAGCAAAGACATCACTTTGAGGAATAAGGTGCACCTGACCCAAGTCATGGTATTTTCAATTGCCTCATATGCATGCAAAAGTTGGACAATGAATAAGGAAGGCCAAAGAATTGATGCTTTTGAACTATGGTATTGGCAAAGAATATTGAATATAGTATGGACTGCCAGAAGACCAAACAAGTCTGTCTTGAAAGAAGTTCAGCCAGAATGCTCTTTAGAAGCAAGGATAGCAAGACTTCACCTCACGTACTTTGGACATATTGTCAGGAGGGACCAGTCACTAGAGAAGGACATCAAGCTTGATAAAGTAGGGGGTCAGCAAAAATAGGAAGAGCCTCAACAAGATGGATTAACAGTGGCTGCAACAATGAGATCAAACATAACAACAATTGTAAGGATGGTGCAGGATCAGGTAGTGTTTTGTACTATTGTACATAGGGTGACTGAGTCAGAACCAACTTGACAGCACCTAACAACAGCATATAAAAGAAGATAATCTAAGAATTTACTGAAGAATAATAGGCTGCCTTTTTAAAAGACCTGTGCCCATACTGAACTCAGAATGTAAATTAAAATAAATAAAATTCAATAAAACAAAAATAATTCTAGTATTTAAAAAATTGGGAAAGAGCATGAGAAGGCAATTTAAAAAAAAGAAGAGGAAATAAAAATATTTAATAAACAACAGGAAATTTTTGGTCTAACTGCTGCTCAAAAAATTAAAGCAAAAAAGAGATGCAGTACTATTCTATGTCTATTAAATTCCAGAACTAAGTATTACATATCTGTGTGTGTGTGTGTGTATGATTAGACAATAAAATGCATACTTATTGGACAATGCTGGTGGAAGTACCAACTGACACATAAATACTTCATATGTATTTATAATGGCCTAGAAAACATTGTTCTCGTTGACCCTAATAATCTATCCCAAGGATTGGCAAACCATTTCTGTCAAGTGCCAGAAGGCAAGTATTTTAGGTTCTGTAGGCCATACAGACTCTGTCACAACTACTTATTTTGTCATTGTAAAAAGAAAACAGTCATAGACAAGATGTAAATATGAGTAACGTTGAAATGTGGCTGTGTTGCAATAAATATTTCAGTAACTGGCAGATTCAGTCCGTGGGCCATAGTTTGCTAGCCCCTGACTTATTCTAAAGAATAACAAAAGTGAAAAACAAATGCATGATACAAAATTTATATATACTGTATGATCTCAACATCTAAAAAGTACTCATAGAGAAAATGCTAGAAGAAACAGCATTAAATGTCAACCAGATTTTTCTCTAGACAGTGGAATAAGAACCTTTTTTTCCTCTTCTTCCTACACTTGCAATTTCTTATGTATTAATTTTTTTTTAATACTTGTAAAAAAAAGGAATCTTAAAGCCAGTTTCTCTGGATTTGTGCTTTTAACAGTAAACTCCTGGCCAGTTAAAGATTTGAAAGTATTCTTATTTGTGTTATGTGTGCACATTCAAGAATCTATTTTAGTTACTCTTCCTCCAAGTCCCCTTAATAATGGGCTTTTTTTAGACATTTAGAAATTATATTTTGAAATATTACTCTTTTTTAATCCATTCAGATTATGATTTTGAGGCTATTGTTAGTTTTTCATGCAATGCTTCACTTCTTCCGGAGCTTCTGACATTTTTACAAAGATTATCTAAAGCCACGGTATTGGAAAATGTTGCCTGCTTTTCTGAAGCTCTTTTTAATGACTCATGTTCTTAATGGCCTCTGTTTAAGTGACAAAAGAGGCAGTGTTGTTAGGAGGGATGTACAGTACATTACACAAGTTTACCCTGGCAAGCCACAGGCCCCAATCTGCAATCCTGTGTCAGCACTTTTCAGTCCCACTAACATGGATACAGATGGGTGTGCTATCTGCTCCAGGGCCAATCAAAATACGGAAAACAAAGGCCTTTATGAGCCCAACACCGAACACAGTTCCCTACAGTATTGCTAGAGTCACATTTTTCTCTCGACTTTCCACATACAGAATACCTCTCACCTGAGAGAAATCCGATTTTATCCACAGCCTAGGACTTTAAGTTTCTTGTTCTGGTGAGAGCATATAATTGCTCCCTTTGGAAAATGGGAAATGAAGCCTTTTTCAGCCTTGCTCTGCGAACCTACAAAACAACCCAAGAGTTCTCGGAATACACAGGATGCAAACCAAGGACAACTAGTCAGCCTTCAGCAAAGGCACACAGTTCGGCTGAGACTACGTAAATAAAGGAAAATGAAAGCATTATCTGAGATTCCAGGGAGAGAAAGGAGTACTTTTTTTAAAAGCATCCGCTCAGCTTAAGTGTCACCTCAAAAAGCCTTACCCTGGCCACCTTAAAGTTGGTCGTCTCCTTTCCTTCATCCCATCTTGTATTCTCCCTCAGTAAGACATTTGCACTGCTTTAACAGTTTGCCATTGTTTAAATTTACTTATTTTGTCCATTCCCTTTGCTAGAAATGCACTCTCGGTTAGGACAGAGACCATGGTCTGTCTTTCTCTGTTGTTCTCTGCCTTCCTTAGGCCTGGCACATAGTATGTGATAAATAGCTGTTGAATGTGTAGATAAATAGCAGGGTAATTAGTAGAAAGAGTCTGGATTATGAATCATGTAGTATGTGTCCTGGTTCTAGTTTCTACAATGATAATGCTGTGTAACAACCACCCCAAAACAGAGACACTTACATCAGCAAGTATTTATTTTTGCTCACAAGTCTGTGAGCTCTGCTGGGGTTGGCTGCAATCATTCTGCAGGTTGGGTTCAGGTCAGCTCCACACATCTCTTCTTTCTGGGACAAGCAGCCACTTGGGGCATGTTTTCATGCTGAATAACAGAAGCACAAAAGAGGAAAGTAGAAACCCAGGAACTTCATAAAGCCTCAGCTTGGAACTGATACACTATCACTTCCGCCTTCTGCCAAAACACATCACATGGCCAATCCCACCATCAGGCGGGTAGGGAAGCATACTCCACCAACAGCACACCACGGCAAAGATGGGCAGGGAAGGAAAATCGTGGACAATATATTCCACATGCTAGACAAATGAAATTCATTAAGTTTCAATTTCTGAAAAATAAGAATGCCAATTCCAGCCCTGACTGTGCACAAGATTCTTGCGAGGGCCAAATGGTTTTGTGTAGGTATTATGTAATTAAATTTTAGTTCAGCCAAGAGCCAGACATTGTGCTAGGCACCAGACAACAATGATTGAAAATGACCAAGGTATTTTCTGTTGTTATAGAAAGAGGTTATAATCAAAATACAATATAATTGCTAAAACATATAAAATACTAAGGGAACAGAAGATAAAATTATTAAGTCAGCCTGAGTGATAAAGGAAGACTTTACAAAAGAAATGTTCTGGATGCTATTTTGAAAATATAGGAGTAAAAATAGTTCAAATGGCAACGATTTTGTTATATATATTTCAACGCGATAAATTTTTTTTAAAAAAAGACCACGAGGCAGATACTATTTTATCCCCGTTTACAGTTAAGAATAGGGATTCACCGCTCCATATATTAGCAAAACATAGAGGAAAAGACTATGTTTCAGACAAAATATATAAATAAAGAAATAAGAATTACAATTAGGGGGGTGGAAGAGGGTAGGGAGAGAGAGAAGGACTTAGCTTTATCAGTAATATTTCCTTTTTAAAAAAATTTAGGGTAATAAAAACATGTGAAGCAAATATGGCAAAAAGTTGTCATCCAATAAATCTAGGTATTGAGGGAATGGGTATCTGTTAAATTATTTTCTGTGCATGCTTGAAATATTTCATAATCAAATTATTTTTACATAGTTGCCTAGCAGACTAAGAGGGAAGGAGGATATTCTGGGTGAGAGTGCAGAAGTGGTTGGGAAAGCAATTTGGTCTTAATATGGTGACAGAGAATAAGGCAAGAGGAATAGGAAGAAGTAAAAATATTGCTACAGTTGTTTGGCTGTTAATATCAACAGATTTCATAGTTGTTTTAAAAATGTAAAGGAGCCTCTATATGTTGTTATCTAACTGCAAGTCTTCCTCAGGGAACCTGTGACTGAACCGACTCTGAGGAAGAAGGAAAGGAAGTGACAAGAGGAATGGAACTTTTCTGTGTTTCTTCCATCTTGCTGTTCACGTGCCTCCCAGGTGCTGTTCATGTGCCTCCCTGCTGCCACACAGTGTGCTCGACCTCAAACCAGCCCACGCCGGGTGACTCACCACCCTGCCCCACTGTCCTTTGTAAAGCAGTTTCATCCTCCAAATTAAAAATCCTCTGGCTACTACCACCATTCTTTTAGACTGCAAAGCTTTCACTGAAGCTTATTTTTAACCCTGGGCTCTCTAGAAACTAACATGAACACCAAGATCTGCCACCTATGGCCAGCCTCATAATTCCAGCTCTATTTAGGAAACCTCCTTAGTAAACTCTCCAAACTGTATAGGCTGTTCAAGCAGCATGTTCTGTCCCTTGTAATCTATTTTCCGGCTTGCAAGCATAACTGTGAATTATCTCATATCTGTTAATAGGACATGAGAGTCAAAAGTTACATGGCTCGTGCCTTTCACTAGCCAAGTGGAATTCCCCCTTCAACTGTATGGTCTGGCTCTTGTCAACTTCTCTAACCCCCATCTCACACCACCCTCTCCTTTGCTTGCTTTCATCCAAATACACTTACAGGACATACCAAGGCCTTTCTTCCCACCTACAAGCCGTTCCATTTGGTCTTCCCTTGGTCTAGACTCTGGACTGTCATTCTGCCAGCTCCTCTAGTGTCTGGCCATTCTCAAATTTCATTCTTGTTCTCAAGCATCACTTCTTTGGGGAAGCTTTCTTTGGCCACCCTACCTAAAACAGCTTCCCCAGATACTCAGGCTCATCACCCTGTTTATTTACTTCCAGAGTTACTTGTTCGTTTATTTATTGTTTACTGTCTGTCTCCTTTATAAAAACATACTATGTCTACCTAGTTCAGTAATTGCCGCACTCCTAATACAGTACCTGGCACATCACAGATGCCTAAGAGGTATCGACTGAATGGAAAACTAAACCTGTTGGATCATACCTTCCCCAAAATCTTCACAAATTTGGACTGTAAGTAGAAAATGTAGAAGCACTTGCCTTAGTCACGTGTTAGTACTGGTGTCCTGAGCCCCTGGTTCTGTTACCCAAATTCTTTGCCTGGGTTGCTGACACTTTATTCTAAAGTCTCTTATCTAGGTTTTTGACCTAGCTCCAAAGATCTGAATTCCAGATGTTGCCTACAAGGAATACAGATCCACCATATCAACTCATCTCCTCCCTGGCTCTTCCTATACTTGACCCCCTTTTTGCTAAATTCTGTAAAAACTGTTACTCCTCCCTGCCTTAGCCAACAACCATGGAATTGACCAGGTCTGCCAAAGTCTTCCTTGTGTCACTGAATTCCTGTCCTCCCCAGCTCTTATCCTTCTCTTTCTACTCTAAATCTTCCTTTTTCCATTTCTACCTCTCTTGTGGCATGAATGACTGTAAGCATAAAGGGTCGGTTAATGTGGACAGCTCACAATAGCCTCTCTACTGGCCACTTCTGCAAAGCTCCTAGTATAGCTAGCTGTCTCACTGAATACAGTAAATATCCTCATCCACAACTAGGATTTAAGCATTTGCCTATTCCAAGGCAAATATGAGCTAAACCTGCAATATTTCAGCTTTGGATACAGTTAGACAACTTTTAGATGTGTTTGAGACTATTTATAGCATCAACAGTGGGGATGTCTTCAAGACTCTCCCCTTGTTAACCCAATTCTATCAGTTTTCTTAAAAGCTAGTGACCATAAAGCATTTAAGCTACTTTGAGTTGCCTGGATATTTTCCAAGTGCTAGATACCGTAATTAGTCACATGGAATGTAGAATAGGCTAGACATCTTGGAATTGTTCTTGTTATACTGGTGTGAGAGATTGACCCAATCGCTTTAATAATCATTATTTGCTTAACAATTCCTGTGAGGAAAGCTATGCAGTTGTCTTGTGAAGTAGCTTCTTAAAAGGCTTTTATTTTGTCTGGATAAGATAAGGATCATTACATGGTATGTCTAACTGATGACTTAGTCCTCTTTTAGTGCATAGAAACTTCTACGGGAAAAAGAATTAGACAATAAGTACCAATAACTTAATACATACTGTGTTTCCAATTCAATTTGCTTTGATAAAAATCAAATAATCCCCAGGAACACAAATATTTTTCTAGAGTGATTGGGCAGTCTGTTAAAATTGGCATTCCTGGTCCCTCGAAAACATTCATTTGTCCTTTATATGACCCACACATTGTCAAGAGGTTAATAATGTTGAAAAATTCCTGTGGCGTTTTTAGTTTTTGTGCAATTTGGCAGAGAAACATCAGGACCCTTAATTTTCCTTTCAACTTAGCATGTTTTTTATTTACAATCAGTGGTTCTCTGTCATAATCGACAAAATAGGAAACAGATTCTTTAATTCTAAAAGCACTGTAAATTCATAGCATTTTTCCTTTGAAGTAAAATGTTTTATATGACTATAATGAGACATGAAAAGAATTCATATGAACAGAAGGCTTAGCGAGTAAAAGCACAATAATTGGTCCTCAGTGGAATAAACCAAGAATTAGAAAGGTAAGTGGGTATTATCAAGAGTTTGGTAAAGTGATTTTGAAATGTTGTAGTTTTATATTTTAGAATGTATTCAAAATATGATTCAACCCTAAGTATAGTTAAATACCATATTTCCTTTGTGTAAAGATTATTCTCTCCTATTAAAGTATATTTTTAGGTATTACATTTTACCTTGGTATCAAGTTCCCTGGCACCAAGGTAAAATGGACCTTAAGATAAGAAGCTATCTACTCCGATATAAAACTATAGCAGATAAGCTTTTTTATCAAATGTGCCAAGTACATGTTAAATCATAAAATATCATAGGACTAACTATAGAGGACACCATCACATTTTCAAGGTTACTGTTTTAATAAACACACCCAATGTACTTTAAAACAAGACTTTAAAAAAATCAGAACTTATGTTTTTAAGATATGGCAACTAATATTAGTCACCAAAATTTCAAAAGTATAGCTAGGCTTGACTGCCTTTAATCAGCCTCAGGTGTTTAGAAAGAAAAATGAGATGGGAAGAAAACTTCTCAGATATAGGATGAGGGAAGGAAATTAGAACCCAATCCTAACCCATCTGGGGAAGAGCCTCTAAAAACAGGGCATTATGTGCATTCTTATTATTCTGTATTATAAACAGGGGCGGGTTAACCAGTAAGCAAGGTACGCACGGGCTCACTTGTGTTTACTCACTAATCTGTAGCTCACAATTTCAAATCAAAGATGTGGTGAAAGACAGGTGAAACTGCACGCTGTAGATTAGTGAGTAAGCACAAGTAGCCCATGCACATCTTGCTTATTAGGTAGTCTGTCCCTGATATAAGCATGTTGCTACTAAAAAGCAATGAGACCCTGTGTGTTGCAAAGAGTTAATGTGCTCAGCTGGTAACCAAAAGGTTGGAGGTTCGAGTCCACCCAGAGATACCTCAGAAGAAAGCCTTGATACTCTACTTCTAAAAAAATCACAGCTCTACTCTGACACACTTGGGGTTGCCATGAGCTGGAACTGACTCAACAGCCACTGGTGTATTAAACAGCAAGGCAGTAGACCACCATTTCTCTTAAAATGGCTTTTAGCCTAGAACAGATGCTTCTGTTGTTATCTCCTATCCCCAAATTCTGTCTCACACCTTGAATCCCCTCCACTACCTTTATCTACCTTATTCACTGACCACTCTTCCTCTCCTCTTAAACACCATTTTCTATCTTGTCTCTTCAAACTGATCTTGCCCAGTGAGCCCCTTTTGATTAACATCAACCAGTCTTTCTTATGCCAGTCCCTACCTCAGCACTAAGCTCCACTTACATACTGCTCCTCCACTCAGGGAGATCTTGCTTTGCGTCTGTGTTCATCAGTTGTTCTGTGTGAGTGTCAGAGCTTAGGTTCTGGGGTCACTCTGCCTGTGCTCAAATCCCACTTCTGCTCTTAACATTGTGAAGCAGGTTAACTAACTCCATTAAATCTCCGTGCCCCCATCTATAAAGTGGGAATTATAATAGAACCTACCTTATGGAGCTATTACAAGGACAAAATGAGGTAATGCAAGCAAAGCACCGAATACGTGCCTATAGAGAGTAAACACACAAAAAATATTCATTATTATTATTTCCACTATATTTCATTATATTTATTATTTCACCAACACAGGGCAATTCTCTTCAGTGCAAGGATGCTGTATCTTATATTGTTTTGTATCACCATCACCCTGTAAGTACGCTGACTGCTTTGTTTGAGCCTAAATCAGGACAAATGGTTTCAAAAATCACAGGAACTTGTGAGGCAAAAGGACAGAAACGTTGGAATCAAAACAGTACCAGATGGTGCAGGACAGAAAACATAGTATCTACAAGTCCTGTGCTTTGATTTTTTTAATAGTCTTGAGACAAGGGTATGCCAGGTCTACACAAGTCAAGTAAATGACTGATTTGTTTGAGTGGCAGGGACAAGTTAAGACCAATTTTTTCCTTTTTTATAGGATGCATAAATGCAGGTACCTGTGCAGTGCACTAGGCTAAAACCAAAAAACCCATTGCTGTTGAGTTGATTCCAACTCAGAGTTAACCCTATAGGAAAGAGTAGAACTGTCCCCCACCCTTACCCCAGGATTTCCAAACTGTAAATCTTTCTTGAAGCAGACTACCACATCTTTCTGCCACAAAGAGATTGGTGGGTTCCAACCGCCAACTTTTCAGTTAGCAGCTAAGCAGTTTTTAACCACTGCACCACCAGGGCTCCATTGTACTAGGTTAGTGCTCTTTAAAACAACCTTACCTTCACTTCCGCCACTTTGTTCTGAGGACAATGTAGGGAAAAAATCTTCCCAGTCCCAGGGTGGGAGAGGAGAACAGGCAGAATGGGGGGAAATAGACTTATTATCACGTGAAAACTGGACCTAGAGGTAGAATCCCTGTTGATGAAGAAAATGGGCCAGAAGGGCTGTGGTGTTTCAATGCCTTCAGGAAAGGTATCTGAGGACAGACTTGACAAGTGTTTTCAAGACCACTGATAATCTTATTCTGGAAATTCATCTGCTTAATTGCAACTTTGTCAATATTTTAAATGATTGTTTATATTAAGTAAGGACCAGAACCTTGTGAAATCCTGCCATTAAGGTAGTACCAGACAAGGAATATTTTGAGACAGAGAGAGAAGAAAACACACATGTACAATGGAGCTGAAGGTTGGCACAACTAGAAAACAGCTCTAATAGATCAGCTCATGACAGATAGCTTCTTCATGTTTTTTGAAGGAAATTGCCAGAATACACACACCCCCCAGGAAAATATAAGTACAATACATTCCAAAGTCAAATGCAAATACTTTCTATTATCTTCCATCTTTTACTATCCTTACTTCTGTTCCCAAGCATTTGTGTGGAACTGGAAGATGAGAGCATAGCACATGTCTTTCCTTGAGTTTCTATTTCTCTCAGGGCAGAGTAACTACTGCCTAGAGCAGGTAATCTATGTGGTAAAGGATGATTGTGTGTCTCAGGTAGCCCAGTGGTCTCATCCTGAAAGTCATGCCCTATTAGTACCCTTTCCATAGTTGAATGAAACCACTACAATGCACTCCTGAACACAGAATGGCTCCAAATGGTTTTTCATTTCCATGCTCCTCATCTTCGCTGTCATGCTTTTCTCCTGACTTTGCTTTATTTCCAGTGTAAAATATTTATATCACTACTTTATCTTATTTTGATAGCTGATTTTTTGTTATCTCTCAGATTGTGTTTTTTTAGATATCACTGCTGTAACCTAGTAAGACTTCATACTGGAAGGAAAAATGTGTTTTTTTCTACTGGGGCAAAAACTAGGGCTTAAAAGGTGAAAGCAACTATACAATTCATTATCTACTTCCCTCCAAGCACAGACAAGCTGTAATTTGTGTCAATATTATATTGAATATAAAATTGGATCAGAAATTATTGAAGCTGGATCTAGGTACCCAGTTGTCCATTATACTATTTTCTCTACTTTAGGGTAAAATTTTAACCATTTAAACAAGATTGGATTTCAGATGACTGGAGGCAACATTGCTAGGTCTATCAGACCTCTTGTGCTCCTGTCTTCAACTTTGGGAAGCTCATGGGGGGACAAAGGGTGTTTGTAGTGTCAGTTACTCCAGTGACAGTGTGCCCAATTCTCTTGCTGAAGTGGTCCAGATATGAAATGCTATACATTTGATTTTTCAAACTAGGTAAATGGAAGGCAGACATTGTGATGAAAAAGCATGAGGGCTTTTAGGTTGGAAAGACTGGATTCAAATCCTACTGTCTGTATAATTTGGGGGGAATTCCTCGATGTCTCTGACCTTTCTTCTCTTGTAAAGTGACGTTAAAAGCTTCACAAAGTTATTATATGCAAAGTGCCTACTGACACATCTGGCAAATAATAGATGCTCAATACATGTTTATTTCCTTCCTTCTTCAATTGTCACAGTTTCAGTTATAATCACTTAACATGTTTAAGAATCTCTAAAGGCTTTCTAGACTTAACTCTGAAAATCTTTTCAGTTCTCCAAGATACCGGCAATAGCTTGGCATATCTAAAGTCATAGTACATTATTAATAGAACATTAATAGATTAGTACATTATTACTAAAAGGACTATTAACAGAAGGGGAACTCATGTCTTTAGACAGATTAGATACCAGCTAGTGTGGTGTATTAGAAAGGACAGTGGACTCTATGTCAGGGATATGCATTGTCATCCCTACTCTCTTATTAAGAAGCTCTTGATTTTGGGAGCAACACTGCAACACTGAACCATCTTTTGTCCTCAGTCTGAACAATGAATTGGAGAAGGAATTTTTCCAAAGTATAAAGTTCTGTAAAATGTAGAATATGGTAGTCATAGGGATTGACTAAAATATATGCAATATATGAAGTAATCTGAAATGTCATGATATTAAATTAGATAAAGCAGTTCAGTTTCTCTTGGATAAGAAAACTACCCTTATTGGATTTTGGCAGAGTAAAAGTACTATACAAATAGGCATTTTGACTCTGAATCAAATGGCCTTGGCTAGAGGCCACTGCAAATAGGTCGTGTGATCATTATTGTTTTCATTATGATGAAAGCAGGATAATGAAGCTAATGCAATAAGTAGCTGCAAATTAGCTGAAGCCCAGCCTTGAGAATAATTAAATGTGTGGGAGCTCGGTGCCAGAAACACCAGGCACGTGGCCTGGCCCTGCACCTTACCACGGCCTTGGCAAGTTACTTCAGTTTCAGAAACTCAGTTTCCTCATCTCTAAGATGAGGCATCTCTACCTTCAAACATTCTTAAATGACAAAATGCTTGGAAAATGTTCCTGACATTTAGGAAATGCTGAAGAATCTACTTTCTATGTGAATTTTCACATGTAGACGTATCATACCAGCTTCTTATCAATAATGCTGATTTTCTTGGAGTTAAAATTCATAATTTCACTTTTCACATTTATGAGTCACTCATCATTTATATGTGTCACCACACATTTATGTGGTTACAAAACTCATACACAGACAGACAGCAAAATCCTGTCAAAACAGCAAGAAGACAGTTTTCAGTGTGGGTAAGCAGTCATGGAGACAACATGGGACTCATGAACAAAAAGCTTCAAGTACTGGATGGCTCTCAGGAGGGAAGTCTGTTCTTCCATCAAAAGACAAAGATGTTTCTAACACCCTTGCCCACCACAACCCCTGTCAGAGACAGCTTGTGCAGGCACATTGGCCAAGATAATTTTGCAAGTCACCCTTGAATAACAGGAGAATTATACCTCCAACATTGAAGTTAAAAAATTAAAAAAACAAAAACCAGTTGAACAGTTGCCATCAAGTCGATTCCAACCCATGGCGAGCCCATGTGTGCCTCTGCTCCATAGGGTTTTCAGTGGCTGATGTTTTGGAAATAGATTGCTAGACCTTTGTTCTGAAGCACCTCTGGGTAGAGTTGAACCTCCAACCTTTTGGTTGTCAACTGAGCACATTAGCCATTTACGCAATGGTCAGCACAATGCATATAAATAAAATTGAAGAGTCTACGTTTAAGGCATTAGATTTTGAACAATTGCGCAAGGAGACAAAATTATCTTTAAGTAGAAAATCAGCTTTGATTCCAGAAAGTAATCAATAAAGCTTAGTACAGGATGTGATCCAGCACTCTGACTCTGACACAGATCAGCAGATGACTCAACACCCGGAAGACAGGAAGAAACACAAACACAAACAGAACAACCCAGACCAAGTGTTCCCTAGATACATTTATCAAATACTAATGCTAGCTACTGATAGTATCTAAACCACTCTGTTGTGTGTCTTGGCTTTGTTATATGTAACATTAAATATATATATATAGATATATATCTTTCCATTGTTGAAGCTGAATTTTTCCCAAAGATAACTGCAGTTTTATTAAGAAAAAACAGGTAAACTGGGGTGATACCAAACAACATTTACAGAGAAACAATGACCATAACAGAAGGTGCCCAGGATGGGCCCTCATCCTACTCGAGGCGCCACCTCTCAGGCATGCACTGTGAGAATTGATTCTGGCTACTATAATTTCCAGGACTTTCACCACAAAATGGGGTTTAAAACATCTGTGTAAGTTGGCTGTCTTTATTTAGGGACTCAGTGCAATCGTTGCTGCTACCAGAGCAGAACAGACACTTGTTGTTGTTGTTATGTTGTTGTGTTGTTGTTAGGTGCCATCAAGTTGGTTCCAACTCATAGTGACCCTATGTACAACAGAACGAAACACTGTCAGTCCTGCACCAACCTCACAGTCGTTGTTATGCTTGAGCCCATTGTTGCAGACACTAGGGCTTTATTAATTTAGTGAGAAAAGATTGTCTTACAGTCTCCCTGCCAAGCTGCAAAAGGCAATTATCTGCCTTTACACTTTATCTATCTCATGAGTTGTTCTCAGTGTTTAACTCCTTATTTTTCTTCTTCCCTTGTATTCTTACGGTTTCTTTCCTCAAAAGCTATTCATCGTTTCCTTTAATCAATGAGACTTGTTGCCCCCGTTTACCTTTCAAAAAAAAAAGACAGAGTCTCCCCACAATAGAATCCCTGCCAAAAACACAGCTCCACCACCACCACCTCCTCATCCTTGGAGTCAGAAAACCCAGACATTTAGCTGGACCTGAGACTGCCCTCGCCTGAGAAAGCATGAACCTCCGAGACAAAAGAGGAAATGCTGTAGACAATAGCAGAAGCTGCACAGTCCGCAAACACTCATTTTTTTCACCACACCCATCAGCGGAATTTGCTACCAGTAAACACGCATTGCTCTAAGTGCCATTATTTATTGGAGATGAAAGAGAAAAATCATCTGCTTTAAAGTCAGCTTAGCTCCAAATATGGTACAAATGAAAGTAGGGTATCTATGCTTCCCTGGGCTAGAAACTAGACAGGTAAGCCCTTTGCTGCCTAACAGTTGCTCTTTTCCATATTCCCTGAGCACTATTCCTCTCTTAAAACTCCAAGATGGGCAGTAATTTTAGGTCAAATTGTAATTAGAGCAGGGAACATGATGGTAAAGCCAGGGAGCACTAGTTGGAAATCTTACCAGAATTCTCCAGGAATTATATCTACAAATGAAACCTTAGTGTTTAGTCTTATGATTGGAAAAGGAAGACTAACTAAACAAAAAGAAACATTTAACATATAACCTAGGTAAAATAATAACAAAGAAGAATGAAAGAACCAGGTATATGCTACACCCTCAAAGGTCCCTCCTCCCTGCTCTAGCCTGTCTCCCATAGGTGAAGCTGCTATAACTCGAAGAACTTCCAAAAATCTTTCAAGCTCTTCTTCTCTGCCTCCATGGTGTCTCTGGACTCAGTCCAATAGCCATATATCTGTCTGTCTTTGGCCCCTGTCTAACGATGTTTTAGCCATAAGATCTGCCTAGCTCTCAAACATCCTTTAGCTCTGAATTCTTTGGGACTCTCCTGGTTTCATGCTCTGCAGCCTATAGGCCGAAATAATGCCCCTCTCTGTCATGTTGTAACCTGGTTTATTCCCCTGTATTTCTAGTCATTTAGAAGAGAAATCTTGACCTTACTTCTTACTTCACCTTTCTAGGCTTCAGTTTTCTCATCTATGAAATGGGCTAAATCTAGCCGTCTCAAATGGTTGTTAGGCTTAGAAATACTTTAAACATATTAGGTATTCCATAAAGAATTGTAACACTAACAACAACATGATAATAATAAATTAGAAATAAACAATTCCACATAAGTAAATAAGTACTAACTCTAAAAACAAAAAGTTGTTCACCTATTGAAAAATATATATTGAGCCAATAAAATACATAGAAACCACACAATTTTTAAATATCCTATCTAATTCTTATTAAAAAAAAAAAAAAACATGAGATAATATGATTAGCATTTTCCAGATGAGGCAACTGAAACATGGTGGAGGTTAAATAGTTCACCCAAGGCTACCCAGGTATAATGTCTTAACCCTTTTATTGAGCCCAGTCCTGTCTGACCATAGAGCCTACATTCTTATTTCACCATTCTACTCCCCTTATATTGAGAAATTTGCCTTCTTTTCAGTACTAGAGAAGTAGACAACAGGCTTCTGCTATTTAAAGCCATCTCAATTCAAAGTTTGAAGTGCTCTAGAGAGAATTTTCATGGTTCAGCATCTCCTACAGTGAATCCACAATCGGTCCTGTCCAGAAGCCACCCTTGTTAT
Source organism: Elephas maximus indicus (assembly GCF_024166365.1). Taxonomy (NCBI): domain Eukaryota; kingdom Metazoa; phylum Chordata; class Mammalia; order Proboscidea; family Elephantidae; genus Elephas; species Elephas maximus. Next base: position 32,013,838 of record NC_064827.1, on the reverse strand, counting down.
AATTATGATGGAGTCAAGTTGGCCTTTGGGCTCCCTCCACCTTACTTCTTCACTCTCTTTCCTGCCCTGCCTTTCCCAACCCCAAGATCCTCAATAGACCCATGCAAAACACCGAATACCCTCTAAGTTCCTCTCCAAAAACACAGAAGTACCCACCCAGACCATCTTCACCTGTAAAATTAATCTCTATTCTTCCCTCATTAAAACACTTACAAATGCAGAATCTCGCTAATCCACCAGCTGGGAGAAAGTAATTTAATTAAACCAATTCATCCTTGAGAATAACTAACTAGCAATGCACCTGGGCATACTTACTTTGTTTTTAAAGAATACATTTAGCCCAACAGGGTACTAATTGGTCAAATGCCCCTGCCCCTGCCGAAAAAAAGTTTATTTTTTATTGTTGTTTTTTAAATTAAAGAGGTCAGCCAATGTAACACAGGTTTGAAGCTGGATGTCATTTTTCTGAACTTACTTCACCTACAAATAAAAAGGTTCTAAAATACCTTTCCCACCTTATATGATCACTGTTCTCACTGTTCACCCAACACTCCCTCCCTCCATCTCCATCCAAGCATACCCAGAGAGCAAGAATCAAAAGGTCAGCTCACCTCTTTTGGAAGAAGACTGCCTTAGTCAGGGTTCTCTAGAGAAACAGAACCAGTGAGCTATATCTCACTGAGGGATTTACTTCATGGAATTGGCTCAGGTGATTATGGGGGCTGGCAAGTCCAAAATCTGTAGGTCATGCTTCAGGCTCGGGACTTCTCCAGGCTTGCATCCCAAGATCCATAAGACAAGGGACAAGGTCTGCCAGAATATCTGTTTATAATCCCGAGGCAGACTACACCCAAAGGAAACTCCCCTTTCAACTGATTGATTACATTAGATTACAATATGGAAAGTACTTACATTATATTACGTTGCATTACATTCCATTCCGTTCCGTTCCGTTCCATTCCCATTCCATTCCATTCCATCCCATTCCATCCCATTCCATTCCATTCCATTCCATTCCATTCCTTTATGGAACAGCAACTAGTCTAATATTTGGCCAAATTACTGAGAATCATAGCCTAGCCTTGTTGATGCATAAAACCAGCCATCACAATGACCAAACCTTGTTTTCAACCACATCTTGGTCAATACATTCCTCCATTGTATACTTTACCTTTTTAATTTCTTTTATTATTGTGAGAATACATGCCCACAATTAAAAAATTATACCTCTGATAGTATATGATAGAAAGTTATTCTCTTTCCTATAACAAGCCTCTTGTTTCACTCTGCAGAGCTAACTACTGTCGCAGTTTCTTAAGTGCACATCCAGATGTTTACCATGAATGTGCACATACACGTGTATAGTTTTTCCTGAATCAAAAACTATAAACAGTTTTTTACCTGGCATTTTCATTTAACAATATATCTTGAAGAACTTTGTAAATCTGCATATGTAAACAGTATTATTCTTTAAATTCTTGTATACTATTGCATTTTTTCAGATGTACCATAATTTATTCAATAATTTCCCTTTTGATGAACTTTTGGTTTGTTTCCATTATTTTTATATTACAAATACCGCAATGAACATAAGTGTGCAAATGTGTTTGTGTATATTAGTGAGCATATCTGCAAGACAAACGTCTCAAATCATAATTGCTGAATCAGACAGTAAGTATATTTTGAATTTTTACAGATATTTTCAACATGCCTTCCAAAAAGTTTTTCCAATTTACACTTCTCCAATAGCATATAAATGTGATTGCTCCTGCATACTTCACCAACACAGTATTTCCACCATACCTCTGCCTTTCTTCTAGGTGTGGCGGCTTTTGAACTGTGGCTTACCTGTTCAGCATGAGAAACTACACACTGACCGTAAATTTGGTGTGAAGTGGTCACACGAGAAGTCCTAAACAAGTTGAGATATGAAGTGCATTTGGTTAATTTTCATTTGATAAACATATTAACAAACAGACATTTAAACAGATTCTTTAAAATAGCATCTTGGAAGATCATTTTCTTATTCCAAGGATACTGCCAATATTTCAAATATTTTTGCAGCTCTTCTTTGAGCTTGGTTATCACAGTCAGCACCTGTTCTTTTTTACCTCTTCAAAACAAAATTGTTATTCAAAACTGGGTTTGATTTTTCTGATCACCAAAGGTATTCAGAAACAATTCCTCTTAGAAATAAAATTGGTAATCAAGGAAGATAAAATACTTGGGTTAAAAATGAGGTGTGCCTTAAAATTGTGTATGTGTGTGTGTGTGTGTGTGTGTGTGTGTGTGTATGATAAACTGGATCTAAAGGCTGTCTCCAGAGAAGAGTCTAAATATGTTTTATGCCAGTATGTATGAAAAGTTTCCCAGAGTCACAGTTCCAAAGGACAATTCTCATTTGGATGTAGACATGATGATATGTTTACTTTAAAAGACTGATTTTTTTATCGTTACAACTCATAAAGCCTCTGGTCATAAAACACCTCTCTATACTTGGAGGTAGACCACATTTGTTGTGCAAATAATGATATCAGGTTCTAACTTAGCTAATAGCACTCTGGTCCTATCATAGCTAGACTCCACTCTGTACCCAGGTAGCCAAGAATGCTTATATTCCCACGTTACACAAGACCACTTTTAACTAAAAAGTTTACTTTTCAAGAGAATAAAGATTGTGAAAGGATGAGAAAGGGCTAAAAAATAAAAATATTTTAAAAGATAGAAAGAAGCATTTTGGGGATTTTTCTGTTCGCTATAAAGCAACTTGAAATTAAAGAGAAATAACAACCCTATCTTGATTCCACATCTGCCGCTTGCCTGGCAGTGGATGACCACACCCTGGCTGCTCCTTCTCTAACAGTCCTACTTTGTCACCATTCAGTTCCAACTGACTTAACTGTCCTCTTTGTCACTTTCCAATCATCCCCAAAACTGCTGTTTGCTGTTTTAGAAGCTCCTAATTTCCTACAATTTTATAGTCTTAACCTACAACCTTCATATTTTGTCTATCAATTCCCATCTTAATCCTTTAAAATGTGGGATTGTGGTTTCCTGGAAAAAACACTATGCTTTGAAGTCAAACAGAGATGATTCAAATCTTAGCTTTTAGTGGTGACCTGAGAAAAAGTAATTAACCTTCCTAAGCTTTTCCAAATTAAAAAAAAAAAAAAAATTGTTGTAGATTTTCCTAAACTAATTAATATATACTCCTAAAAAACTGAAAATATGATCATATAGGCAAATGCTTACCTGTTCGGTGCATTTTGTATGCATATGATACATCTATATTAAAAGTTTTATGAAATGGAAACATAACATAATATTTATTGTTCTGCAATTTGCCTTGTTTCCTTCATAGCATTTCCAGTAAGTTGTTATCCAGCCTCTACTTGTGCAGCCATCCATAGTGACCAGGAAGTACATTAACTATAAAGGCAGTTCTTCCTGTTGTTGTTGTTGCTGTGGTTATACTGTCACTGTGGTTGATTTTTGCAGAATTCTTATTCATTTTGGTTTTCAATCTTCCTCTGTCTAACTGGCACCCATTTGTTCTATTTTTGTCCTCTAGAATAAAACAGGTAAATCTAATCCCTCTGTGACTTGACAATGCTTAAAATTATAAAAGCAAGCATTGATATATCGCCTAATCTTTTTTCTCCAAGATAAACAGCCTAAGTGTTTTTGTTTTTTATTCATTTCCAAACCGCCATTATTTCTGGCCCTTGGCCATCCTAATGGCAGCACCTGCCAACTCTTTGACCTCTCCTGCCCCTCGAGGCTTCCCCCGGTTTCATTCCTCTCCTGAAACCCTTATTTCCTCAGTGAAAACTCATCTTTCTTCCCCAACTTCTACCTGACTTTTCCTGTTTTCACTTCTTTCCTCAGCTAGACTGTAACAGATAATTCTTGTATTTCTTTTGCAGCAGCCTCCAGTCACCCATGCTGCACCCCTGCCATCATCCACCCCATAGCAGAGTACCTCAAAGCCATCTCCAAGTTAGTTTGGTTGCCTTATCAGCCATTTCCTCTTCGTATATAACCAACACATTTTATGTGCATCGGTTTCAAACTTTGAAACATATTCAAGGGCTTAATAAGAAATAAATCTAGATGTGTCACAAAGTAGGAAAAAAGCTCCATAACATAAAAGAGAATTGTATTCATTGTGTAAGCTCACTTTTCATTTTTAAATGTATATGTGCATACACACACAACAGATTATGGATAACGTTGTAAAGGATGGGAAGTCCAGAACACTTAATTACACCCATGAGAAACCCGTACACAGACCAAGGGGCAGTCTTTTGAACAGAACAAGGAGATGCTGCATGGTTTAAAATCAGGAAAGATGTGCATCAAGGTTGTATCCTTTCACCATACTTATTCAGCCAGTACGCTGAGCAAATAACAAGAAACCAGGCTATATGAAGAAGAATGTGGCATCAGGTTCGGAGAAAGATGCATTAACAACCTGCGATGTGCAGATGACAGCAAAGAAACTTGGAGCACTTACTCTAAAGATCAAAGACTACAGACCAGTATGTATTACACCTCAACATAAAGAAGACAAAAATCCCCACAACTGGACTAATACAGTCAAGAAATCAAACAACATATTGCATTGGACAAATGTGCTGCAATAAGAACTCTTTAAAGTGTTAAAAAGCAAAGATGTCACTTTGAGGACTAAGGTGCACCTGACCCAAGACATGGTATTTTCAATTGCCTCGTATGCATGTGAAAGCTGGACAATGAATAAGGAAAACCAAAGAAGCATTGTTACCTTTGAGTTATGGTGTTGGTGAAGAATATTGAATATGCCATGGACGGCCAGAAGAAAGAACAAATCTGTCTTGGAAGAAGCACAGCCAGAATGCTCCTTAAAAGCAAGAATGGCAAGACTTAGTCTCATGTACTTTGGACATGTTATCAGGAAGGACCAGTCCCTGGAGGACATCACTCTTAGTAAAGTAGAGGATCGGCGAAAGAGAAGAGGACCCTCAAAGAGATGGATTGACACAGTGGCTGCAACAACAGGCTCAAGTGTAGCAATGATTGTGGGGATGACACAAGACCGGGCAGTGTTTTTTCTATTGTCTCTATGAGTCAGAACTGACTCGATGGCACCTAACAACAGCAATCATACTATATTTGTTAAAATTATTACTCTGGAGTCAGACTGCCTGGGTTCAAATCTGAGCCACTTAACAGCTGTGTGACCTCTTTATGCCTCTGTTTCTTTGTCTGGAAGATAAGGATAATAGCAACCACCTTATAAGGTTGTTATGAGTTACCAGTAATAGACCTAAAGTACCTAGATCAGTACTTGACACTTGGTAAGTACTAAGTTTGCTGCTATTAATATTATTATTGTTGTTATTATTATTAGACTCAGGAAAAAAGACCAGAGGTGCATATGCCAATATGTTATTGCTGGTTAATTTTAATTTTCTTCATTTTATTTACCCACATTTATACATCTTTTAACTTTTTTGAAATTAAAAAAAAATACTTTTATTTAGAAGTAGAGTTAAAAAGTATAGGTGTCAGTCCTGGCTCTGTCACTAGTTTGCTCTATGTGCTTGGGCAAATCAGTCTTCATCATCCTGGGTCTTAATTTCCTAACCTGAAAAATGAGAAGGAAGAGGGTTATCTTGGTTATCTGGTCCTGCTGTCACAGGAATACCACAAGCAGATGAGTTCAACGAAGAGAAATTTATTCTCTCACAGTCCAGCTGCCCACAAGTCCAAATTCAGGGCATCAGCTCCAGGGGAAGGCCCTCTCTCTCTGTCAGCACTTGAGAAAGGTCCCTGTCATCAATCTTCCCCTGGGCCAGGAGACCCTCGCACAGGAACCCCAGGTGTGCTCCTCTCTCAGCACTACTTTCTTGATGGCATGAGTTCCACATGTCACTCTGCTCGCTTCTCTCTTTTATATCTCAAAAGAGTTTGGCTTAAGTTGTAGATTAAGCTTTCAGATTGATTTTACACAACTGCCACTAATCCACCTCATTAACATCATAGAGACAGGATTTACAACACATAGGGAAATCACATCAGATGACAAAATGGTGGACAATCATACAATACTGGGAATCATGACCTTGTCAACTTGACAGATATTTTGAGGGAGCGCAATTCAATCTATAACAGGGGTTAAGTGCTGACAATAGTGATAGTAATGCCATACAATCTTAGAGCCCTTGACATTTACAAGGCACTTCCAAACGCAGTAGCTCATTGGGAAACACTTCTTCATTAGTCTCTCCATGCTCTCAGCTAACCTGACTTGCTAGAACAGCTGACCAGTGTGCTGCAAAGCAGAAATACTCTGGTCCCTGCCCATTTAGCACAATGTTTTGAAGTCCTCAAAAAGCTTATACTGTTCCCAGTGTCTGACTTGCCATTTGTGAAATAATTCAGGCTTGTGGAAGCTGGACTCCCAAATGACACTAAGAGACTGAGAAGAAAGAGATAGGGGAAGAATAAAACAAAGCATTCGTATTTATTGAGCATTTGCCATATAGATCATTATAATCATCAATCTCATTGAGTCCTCACAACAATCTAAATAGAAGGTTTTATTGACCATATTTTAGAGATGATTTCTTCATAGAGGTTCAATATCAGTGTCCAAGGTCACATAGCTACTAACTTCAAACCAGGATTTGAATCCAAGTCTGGCTGAGCCCAAAGCTCAAGGTGATGCTGAAGTTTTATGCTACCTTATTGTGATTTGAGATCCACTGGGATCAGGATGTTGGTTATCTTTTAACTTCGGAACCTCCAGTCCACCGAAGAGCTCTGCCTAATAAATGGTACCAAGGAAGTGATGAGGTGAGTAGATTTATTTTGTGATGAACAACCAGCCTATAGATGGCAGTATCTTCCAATCGTAACTGGCCCAGACTGGCACTCCTCATGAAAGCTTTAATGCAAAAACGTCACTGTGTTTTAGACACCCTGAACTGAGGTAGCCATGCTTGCCAAGTCTACCTGGTAAAAGTGACTGACACAGTTATTGAGCAATATTTCTTCCATATCTCTAGCACAACAGAGAACAAACACATCTGAAGGGCGGGCATTGTTCCATATGGTGAATATTGTCAGGGAATAAGCTCATGACACTTTTTTCTCCTTGTTCTTCCTCATTTTTTTTTCCCCCACCAACGTGCTTCTTTGCTCCCGTGATTTGATGGGCTATAGCCCTGAGGGCATGCGAGGCTGAAGTCAGCATCATTAAAAAGTCTTGAATCAGTCAACTGGAACTTGCTTGCCTATCCAAAGGAAGTAGCATGAAAATGAGGGAGCAATGAAACTGTGGTCTTGAAATACAGGAGATTTCATTGGGTTTGGCCAGCTCCATTAAATTAGAATAGTTAGCCTTGAATAAGTAAAATATTGTTTGCATTTTAAGATGCATCTACATCACCTTCATTGTCATCTAATGGACACTTACTAGATGCCAGACAGGGTATACTATATATTATTGCACTTGAGCTTCAGAATAACCCTATAGAACAGGCACAATTATTATATACATATTTAGTGAGGAAACTGATGTATGGGAATGTTATGTAACCTTCCCAAAGACACAGAGCAAGAAAATGACAGCATCAGGATTCATACCCCAGCAGCCTGACTCAACACTAGTGGTTTCTTAAAGTAAGTCCCTGACTGCCTCTGGAAAATGGTCAGATATCAAAGTGTGTGCCTCTTAACAAGGACTGTTTAGCTTAATGGTTTTCACGAGATTTCCCAATCCATTTAAACAACCTGGTGCTAAGCAGATGGTGTGACTAAAATGGGAAGTACAATTAGTATATACTAAGAAGCCTGAAGTCATTGGGATCACACATGTGAATTTCAGCAGCAGAGTCACTTACCTGTTGCATCACAGACCACACTTGAGTTGGAATTTCACCGAGGATTTTTGGTGCATTTTTTTTTTTTTTTTTTTTTTTTGGAGCTAACTTGCGGTAAATACACTTAGGGGATTACGTTTTATTCTTACAATTATTGTACTCCGAGTCTCTGAGTATGAGATATCTAGCTGGTAAAAAGTAGGGAGAAAACTATCAGCCTATGAAGCAATTTGTCACCAATTTGTATCAGAGTCCAGCATGCCCAAAGCCTCCCCTTCCTTTTAGTACCACAAGCGTCCTTCTCCTTCCAGAAAGCTCCTCTTTCCAATGTCAACAGCTGATAAGGAATGAGGACAGAACAGCAGATTCCTTGTTGTCTCAAGTGGCTTATTGACATCTCTGAGATTTTTCAGGCTGGGTAACACCCACTGAGCTAATTATATCCCCCCCCCCAAAAAAAAAAACCCAGTGCCGTCGAGTCGATTCCAACTCATAGTGACTATAGGGTCGCTATGAGTTATATCCCACATAGGAATAATTCTCTTACTGTTGAAGGGTGTGAGTTCTAGTGGGTAACATGCCATATATGAGTCAGCCTGTTTCTCACTTTATTTTCAATTTTAGTGCAGTTCCACTTTTGTCATACAAGGGGTGACCCCATCACGCGAGCTGATCGAAGGTGACTGGGTGGTACAACTGAAAAGAATGGCTCATGGTAAGGTTGCCAAGACAGCCCACCAGGCAACTGTCCCCTGTGTTAAAAAGGTCTGCCAGGGAGGCCTGTGATGAACTGAAGACAGCACAGCTCTAGGGGTCAAAAGATCAGGATCCAAGTGCTACTCACCCTGCAACCTCGGGCAAGGTCCTTTCCTTGTTGGGACTTTAGTTGTCTCATTGTTAGATGGGTAAAAGCTCACCAAAAGGTCAGGCAGATTGTTGAGCTCTTAGAAACAGACAGACTCTGTGTCAACTCTAGGGGGCTATGTCAAATGCTGCTGTGAGGTGTTTTTTTTTCTTTTTTTTTTTTTTGAGATCTGGCTTTGCCTCTCACTCTAAAAAAAAAACAAAAACCCAGTACCTCTCACTCTAGACAAGAGCTTATCCTTGATCCTTGCACTTCTTCCCAGGCCCAGGAGAGGTAGAGATCTGATACTGCCTTAGGCGTCCCTCGTCAGCCTTCCTGTTTCTCCACAGTGAGAAAGGAGGAGGGAAGCAAGGCCTGAGGAGAGTGGCAGGGACCACACCAATCCAGGACCTCAGCAGGGATACGGGGAGCTGAGTCAGTCCTGTGTTTTTTCCTGTTAAATGATTCACTTGTCGAGGCAAGTCAGTCCAAGATGTGGGAACTTTTCTTGTCCTCTCCCATGAACTTCCAACTGAGTTGGTGATTTTTGTTTTTGTTTTTCCTATTTCACTTCTCTCTCCTTGGAAACAAGCTTTTAGAAATTTCCCTTTCAGGTTGGGGATTTCCCCTCTACCCTGGGGAGAAGGGGTTGTCATATCAAAAAAACATGTTGATACCCTTGACTTCACATCTGTTTCAATGGCCATTTTAAATGTGTTATTCATATTCCTTAAACTTCCTTGTATGCTGTTGTACTCAAGCAGCTCAAATCATAAATAAATAAAATTTCATGGCATATAATATATAGTGGAGACTGAGCTCCCCAGAAATCAAGCTCTAGATACATGAATTTTATAGGTATCTTAAAAGATTTATTATTATAAATACCCAAAACTTTTTCCAATTATTTTGAATGAGAAGTCCTTCTGGAGTATATAACATACGTAACATTTTTTTTCAGAATAAATTTAACCTTTTGTTCATTATTAAAAAGCATTATCCTTACATCCTTTTAACACTCCCGGTTTCCATTTGTTGCTCTCCCCAAATTTCAGTAAGGCCAGTTTTAGTCAAGTCCTTTCTCCCAAGTTCTGCTTAATCTTCGGGCATCATCCATAGCCATAACATCCTTTTTTTGGCTAAATTAATCAAGAAGCGATGGTTTTACTATTTGGTTAAACCTCTGCAGTTAGGACATTCCCCAGCTTAAAACCCCCTAGTAACCTCTCACTGTAGTGAGAATGGTATCCAAACTCCTCTTCATGACCAACAGTGCACTACGTGGCCTAAAAACCAAAACACTAAACCAATTGCCATCAAGTCATTTCCAACTCATTGCAACCCCATGTGTATAAAATAGAACTGCATTCCATAGGGTTTCCAAGGCTCTGACCTTTCGGAAGCAGATTACCAGGCCTTTCTTCTGAGGCCCTATATAGCCTAGCCTCTGTGTTTCTCTGCAACAAACCTTCCCCTTATCTACTCTGGTCCACACACGGGCTTTCTCCCTGTCCCACAGTGAGCCAAGCTGTCTCAGAATCTTTGCACTTGCTTTCCTGCTTCTTGAAAGATTCTTCCCCCAGATTTTTATCTGATTGCCTCCTTCTCATTTTGGACTTGGGTCAGATGTCACTGCCTCAAAGGGTCCACCCCTGTCTCCCACACGAAGCAAGCTATAACCCCTTTTCTGCTTTACTTTTTTCCCACCGGTTATATCGCTATCTGAATGCTCTAATTTGTTTTCTTATTTATCCACTTTTATCCATATTCATGCTCCAGCAACTCTGTTAAACTCCACAAGAGGAAGGACTTTATCTGTCTTGTTCACAATTTCTAGAACAGCTCCCAGCACATAAGAGGCACTCAATAAGTGCTCGTTGAAGGAATGTATATTGGTTCATCTATGTCCCTACTTAAAGCTCATCTCCATCCATCATGGGGGGTTCTGGCTGCCTTTAGTCTTATTACATGTTGGGTAAAAAGAAATCTGGTCTAAATTACCCATTACAATGACGTCCTCAGATGGCTGTCAAAACAGTAAGAAGCTAGTGAATGTCCAATGTTATTTGATACAATTTTAGAAACCGACAAAAGAGCTAAGGTAATGTTGAGTACACTCAAATTTCTTAAGCAGTTCTTTTAAAATTTTTCCAAAAAGACACAACCAATAGCTGAGAATAGTGAATAGTAGTGCTCAGCAGGGTATCTGAAGGTGTATGAAGTGGCCTCCCCAAGGGCAAAATATCTTTGAAATTATCATGATTTATTTCTAAATTTTAGATAAATATTGCATTCTAATCCACTACATATTTGGGTTTGGTTTAGTATAAAAAAAATTTTCCCCTCAAATTATTGGGGGAAAAACGTGCCCTCCAAGAATGTGTGCCCTGTTTATCCTGGGAAACTACCAAGAATCTCCAAGATCATGTGGCCCAAGCTGAGAATTATATAGAAATGATTCTGGAGGAGCCTTGAGGGAGCACATCTTCCCTCCCACCTTTGGCTGTCCCACCCACTTGTCCCCCAATCTCGTCCCACAGGGTAAGAGCTCTGGAACACAGAAGACATAAGGGGACCCACAGTGATAGGGGGGTCAAGTTTTGAGAAGGAAAGTAAGGCTAAATGCTCTATCTTTCTGCATTGTTCTCTTTTCAGACCTCTCTTTTGAGTCACTTAACTGTTCTCTTTCTTTCTACATGCTTGGCGAAGGCACAGGTGTCCCAGCTTCCTCTGATGGGTAGGTTTAGCTTGAGGACTCCCAATCAGCTGAAACTTTCCAAATTTCTATATTAAGGCCTTCACTATTTACCTTCCATCCCTCTCTCCTTCACGGGGGTTAGTCCTCATAGTGGGTCTGATAGCCCTTTGAGCCTCCACTAGCCCCTCTCCATTTTCCTCTACATTTTCCCCAACAAATCTCTTGGCACATCTAACCCCATTTTCCTACAAATGAGAAGAAAATCTTGCCATTTGCTTCTCAAAAAAAAACAAAAACTAACACAGTTATTTACTTTTCAAGTATGCACACTTTTAATTTCTTTTCATTGGCACTGAAATTAAATGAGTTTACAAGGGCTACATAATTGCTAATGAGATTTGGCAGGCTGAGGGAAGAGAAAGAGAGAAATCTAGTCCACTGTAAAAAAAAAAAAAGTTTTTCATTTCATTTCTATTCATATTATTAAAGTGACAATGTTATAATTTTAAGTCAAATATATGTATGGGTATTATAGAATCTATAATTTTTGCATTTTGACATACGATGACTTGTGGGGAAGAGAGAATAGTGCCAAGTGTGAACTTACTCTCTTGTGACTGGTTAATGTTTTACAAATAGAACCATAATATGTGCTTCGGGTGATAAATAATGAAAGGCATCAGTCAGGCTGACCTTTACTGAATTCCTACTCTACTACTCAATAACCTTATGATCTTGGGCAAATTATTTTAAATTCTCCAAAGCCTTTTCTCTAAAATGGAGCGTCGTAAAGCATTGTGGTTACAAATGCAAACTCTTGCAACAGAATTCTAGGCCAAACATTCGTTACACCACTAACTCACTCTAACCTTATACAAGCTTCTTAGTGACTCTAGGATTTTGTTTTCTCATGCATATTTAGATAGATAGATAGACAGACAGAGAGAGAGAGAGAGATAGACAGACAGAGAGAGAGAGATATAGATAGATAGACAGACAGACAGAGACAGACAGACAGATAGATAGACATAGATTAGATGGACAGACGGACGGACAGATACATACATGCATACATACATACATGCATGCACCAGGCAAGTACAAGAATGTTCAAGGATACATTGTTCATAGCAGCAAAAATAATAAAACGGAAACAACACAAGTATTTACCAATAGTAAAATAAATTGTACTGAAATCATCCAATAGAATATTATTCAGCAATAGCAATGAATAAACTACAGATACATCAATATTGATTAATTTCAAAATAAAATGTTGAGGAACTAATCAACAAGTTCTAGGAGAAATCGCACTGTAGAATTCCATTTACATCAAGTTCAAAAACAAGTAGAACTAAACCATGTATCATCCAGGGATATATACATAGGTGACAAAACTGGAGAAAAACAAGGTAATGTTTTACACAAAATTTAGGGAAGTGGTTACTTCTAGGAGTTTGAGGGGGTGTAATTGGCAAGAACAAGTAGAAATATCTAGGGACTGATCAAGTTCTATTTTTTTAAGCTAAGAACTGTGCCAGTGGATTTTGTTTTCTAATTCTTCTATAATCTAGACACATATACTTTATGCACTAATGTATGATAATTTCAAAGCAAAAGTAATAAATATAGTAACTATAGGTCACGTTTTAGGAGAATTAAATAATATCATACATGTTTAGCCAAAGCGTCTAGCCTATCAATAAATGATAGGAGTCATGATGATGGTATGGCATGCAGATATTTGTACTACTTGGGAGACAAACGTAACAGAAAGCCTATCTTTGTCTGTGTACACTATTGTATCCCAAGACCCCTGGAAATCTATGTTAAGTCAACGGTCCTATTAGAGAATCCAACCTGATGGTTTTCAGCCTTCACTCACCCAAGGGATAGTACCAAAAGATATACCTAGATTCTCAGCCATAGTCAAGAATTCCACCTGGTTAAATATCAGGTACCCTGTGGATATCCATACTGACGAATATGAGGTATCTCATCAACTCTTATCAAAGATTTAAGCCCAAGCTTTGAGAAAAAAAAACTAGCAATTAATAACTACATCTTAGTAGGAAAAATATTCATAGCGACTCATAACAACCCTACAGGACAGAGCAGAACTGCCCCATAGGGTTTCCAAGGAGCAGCTGGTGGAGTCAGAGCCAAATGAGCGTCACCTAACAACAACAACAATAGGAAAAATAATGGACAGTGAATTGAGAATTGACTTTAAGCTATTCTAACTCAGGTCTATTCACAGAATAATAGAATACAAGACCAATGGGTAAGCACTCGGCTGCTAACTGCAAGGTTGGTGGTTGGAACCCACCCAGCACCTCCTCAGGAAAAAGACCTGGTGATCTACGTCCATAAAGATTACAGCCAAGAAAACCATATAGGGCAGTTCTACTCTGTCAAATGAGTTTGCTATAAGTTGGAATCTACTCAACGGCACCCAACAACAACAGAGTAAATAAAGCACCTTGGCCCTCATCTCATTCAATTATCTTATTTTGCAGGTGAAGAAGCTAAGAATCAGGGCATTTAGTTGGTTTCTTCAAGGCTAACAGTGAGTTTGTGGCAGAGTCAGGACGAGAACAGAAGTCAGAATGAAAGCTGCAGAAAGTACGCTACTACTGGTGTTCACCAGACCTTCGGAAGATGAGAGGCAGATGGGAGTGGAAAGGAAAGCGAATAAGATCCAACTCTCAGTTCCCTTCAAAGAAGCATAGGACCTGGAATTCACTGAAACTTTTTTAAATACAGACCTAACAGACCGTTGCCTAACAGACCAGGGTAATACCTCTGAATGAACTCCTTTCAGTCAAATTCCTGGGAAGACGAGTTAACCAGTTGCCATCAAGTCAACCCTGATTCATGCAGACCCCATATGTGTCAGAGTAGAATTGTGCTCCATAGAGTTTTCGATGGCCCATTTTTCAGAAGTAGCTCACCAGGCCTTTCTTCCAAGGCACCTCTGTATGGATTCAAACCTCCAACCTTTTGGTTAGCAGCCAAGCGCATCAACAATTTGTACCATCTAGGGACTCCTAGGAAGAAGACCCGTAGCCACTGCCATTGAGTCAATTTTGACTCATTGAGACCCTATAGGACAAAGCAGAACTGTCTCATAGTGTTTCCAAGGAGTGGCTGGTGGATTCGAACTGCTGACCTTTTGTTTAGCAACGGAGCTCTCAAACACTGAGGCAGACCCTGATAATTCTGAACAGTAGATAATGTTTTATATGCAAATTCAGAGAACTCTGCCACCCCCAACCCTACCCTCACCTCCATTACCTGCCTGTAATCCATTTTATGAGCGTACAATGTAATACTTACTCTTACTTAATTACTCTGCTCTTAAATCGCTTTTACTCCTCCTAACCAATCACGGATATTTCGACCCAACCCTACCCGATGTCATCAAGTCGATTCAGACTCGTAAACCTGTTAGGGATAAAGCCTCTGTACTAGGCCCTGTGAATTTGATGAGAAATGTTGAACCAAACCCCATGTACTCTGCCAGTCAGGGGAGATAGTAATTTATTCAAAAGAAAAATAGATCAGCCAGAAGTAACAACGTACAGATTGCTCCCCCCAACACTATGTCACAAGGACAATTAAGTAAAAGCTCATAAAAGACCTTTGCTTAGGACCTTATCAGCTTGAGCCAGCTGATAGGGAAAGTAGGTCTTATGGCTGAACTCTTGAACCAGGAAATCATCAGTCCAAAGTTTCTGTCAGATGACGTGACCTACAAAAGTCTTCCCATTCCTTGGCTTATCTTTATGACTGACAAATGATTGCCTGTTATTTGCTTTAAGTGCTTGGAAAATAGGGTTAAATTGCTGAAGCTGTTTCAAGCCAGAAGTTTCCTTCTGGGAAAAAAGAAAAATAATTCCCTAAGTGCAAACTTTAATTAAAGAAAAGAAGAGCTTAGATTATCAAACTAGGCCTTAATTTTGCTTTATGTTCAGTGGTTTGGGTGTCTCTTTAACGATCATAGAGACCTCTGACAGAAACCAGGTCTTTTTCAAACTTTTGTATTTTAATTTGTTTTAAATTAAACCTGGTGATTTCAGTAGCCTATAACAAGCAAGTATGACCTCTTCAGTTATTTACTCACTGCCATTCACCATTTGGGGCCCTGGTGGCACAGTGGTTAAGCACTGGGCTGCTAACCAAAAGGTCAGTCAGCATTTCGCTGATAACCAAAAGGTCAGCAGTTTGAATTCACCAGCCATTCTTTGGAAACCCTATGGGGCAGTTCTACTCTGTCTTAGAAGGTCGCTGTGAGTCGGAATTGACTTTATAGCAATGGGATCAGTTTGGTTTTTATTCAATAATTTAATTATTTTTTTCGGAAATGCACAATTAAATATAACCTTTTGAGGGGGAATTTCTAAATTGTGAAACTGCTCAGTTTTTTTTTTTTTCCTCTTTGTAAATGAAAAAGTTGAGTTGTAATCAAGACATAGTGGATAATTTCTATGAGGGAATAGTTCAGTGTGCAAAGCCAAGTTAAACCTCTCTGTTCATTAAGGGAAGCTAGGTGTGAGATCTTAGAGCAGGACTCTGACCACGCTGTGTGAGCATTTGGTGGCCATATGCACTGGCATAGCTCAACGGGTTTATTATAACTTCAGAGCCCGATACAGCAAAAATCAGAGTCCATAACTATTATTGAATGATTGAGCAATGTGAATAGATAAGTGCTTAGTTAGAGTTATACTCCCTTTCCAACTGATTTCTTGTCAGAAGCACTGAGTTCAATGGCAATTGTCAGGGGACAAAAGTCGTTCAATCAAATACCCATCTCCATAGCCCGCTGGAGCAGCGTCAGAATAAAGTGAAGTTACTTTGCAGAAATTAATCTTAGTATAAAGAAAACAAAAGAAAGAGATACAGGGCACAAACAATAACAGGAAATACATCTATCAGACAAGATCACTGCAAATTTTTTTTAATCTCAGAAATTATTCCGCTGTAAAGAAAAGAATTTGAAAAGACAAATATTTCCATAGTCAGGAAAATTTGGGGTTGTCTGTTGGTTTCTTTGCTTGTTTTAGTTAACTTTCCTACCGAGGTCTGCTTCGTTTCTCAGACCTTTGACCCAGCAGTGGATTGGAGTCAAGTTCTTGATTCAGAGATAGGAGATGCTTTACCTAATGACACATACTCTTTCTCCCTCCAAATGAAGTTCATGATAAAACTAAATGTTACAGGCAGTCAGAAAGCACTTTGTACGGAGAGACTTTCAGGTGCCTAAAGATCACTTCACAGCGCCTCTCTCTGATCCTATTTGGAGGATTGGGATGACCAGTCAGTCATCCCTCTATAAAAACCAGCAAATTGTATGTGTAGTTGTAGCAGCAGGTGGAGGCTGTCGGAACACAACAGAACAGCCTTAGTTCATTCCCTCAAGGCCAGTGATGCAGAAGAAATAATCACCTACTAACCAACCCACAAATGATCATTGTAATCACAGTCCAAGGGCGGTGTGGGAAAGGAAGCTTGGCATGGAATGTAAAATCTACAATTGCAAGGTAAGAGAGCTTCAAGTGGAGAGGATTTCCAGCATTTCAGAGGAGCTGGCTTTGTTTGTTTTTAGTCTAGACTAGAGTACAAGGACTTAGGAAATATGCTTTAAGTTAGAAGACACCCTGGGGTTGTTTTCTTTCTCGGCTTGGAGCCCTGGGTAATAATGCATATGTCAGTGCCTACAATCAAAGCTGACTAATGGCCACAGGTCCTCCCTCTCTGTCCTCCCACACTTAATCAGTAATCATGGATGACCGCCACTAACCATCTTAGGACCTCTTCCATATCCCACTGCTGATGTCCTCAGTATTCCTGATGTTTTTATCAATATTTCTCACCTGGGGTAGAGCAATGATCTTTGAACGGCTCTCTCTGCTGCCAGCCCCTGGTCTGTCCTTTATAATGTTCTAAACAGCAAGTTTGAACACAGGAGTCCCCTGTTTAAAATTCTTTAGTGGCTTCCAATAGCCTCCAGATTAAACATAAATCATCCCTACACAAAAGCTCTGTTAAAACAATTACCTTGTTTCAAATCCTATCTTTCCTGTTTACCAATTTGGGTACGTTTCATAACCTCTCTGATCTTCAATCTCCTCATCTATAAAAAAGACTAACAATAATCCTTACTTCATAGGTTAATTGTTAGGATTCAGTGAGCTACACCTTTCAAAGAGCTTAACATTCTGACTATTTTCCCGTAACTTTTGGCTATTATTATTTCACCAGCTAATATTAGCTACAAAAGCCCTTCCGCAACCTGACCTCTTCTCCCTCTCCAGTTATCTGTCTTGCTAGGGGATCATCAAGAATCACAGCTCTTGTATATGAAGTGCCTACATTGTACGGGCTCCTATGCCAGTGGATTTACTTACATTATTTAACCCTTAATAACTCTGTGAAATCAGTGCTAGTATCTTCATTTCACAGATAGGGAAACTGAGACTCAAAAAAGTTAAGTAACTTGGCCAAAGTAATCCAGCTAGTAAATCAAAGAGTTGAAATGAAAATCTACCGTACTCCATACTACACTATTCTGCTGTTCAAAACCAAACCAAACCTGTTGCCGTTGAGTCAGTTTTGACTCATAGAGACCTCATGTGTTACAGAGTAGAGCTGTTCTGTTGGGTTTCTTGGCTGTAATCTTTACAGAAGTGGATCTCCAGGCCTTGCTTAAGCAGCACTGATGGGTGGCTTTAAACTACAAACCTTTAGGTTAGTAACCGATTCCAAACTTCTTGCACTATCCGGGAACCTTGATTTCTGCCTTTATCCCACTTTATTTCCCAAAAATTGCCACCACAGTGCTTCTAGTCCCACATGCTTTACCAGAACATTGCCACTTCCCCATTAAGAGGTGGAATCTATGTCCACTCCCCTTGAACCTAGGCAGGACCTTCTGACTACCTCAACTAACTGAGTCCATCAGAAGTAAGGCTATGTGACTTTCGAGGCTAGATTATAAAGTTATTGCCTCTTCTAACTGACTTTCTCTTGAAAAATGTACCTTTGGAGGCCTAAGCAGCCATGCAAGAAGTTCAACTCTCCTAAAGCCACCACGATTGAGAGATCACATGAAGAGACTATACAGAGATGTGCGAGGGCCCCAGCTGCCCAGTCCGGGTCACGCTCCAAGCACTCATGAGTGACCTGTCATGGAAGAAAGAGGAGCCATCCTTGCCAAGCCCTGCCCAAATTGCCAATTCATGAGCTAAATAAATGATCATGGTTGTTTAAGCTACTAAATTTTGGGGTGGTTTATTATGCAGTAACAGAAAACCAGAACACCACAGAGACCGCCAACACTATTTAATCACTTTCATTTCCCCTGACAACACACCTTCCATGGTCTTCCCATGTGCAGCTGCATCTGCCGAGAGGCCACCACCAGCCCAGAACAGCCCACTCAACACACACACATGCTCATTTAAAAAGTTACTTTGTTTTCAAGAATTACAGTAGGTGTTGAGGTTTCAAACATCTTTCTCCAAATCTGCAAGTGGGGCCTAAAGACCCAAGCTTCAAGTCAAGATGTCTAGGCTTACTTTTTTGTCCACATTTTTTTGCTTCCAGACTGTAGGACTTAATCTCTCTAGGCCACTGTTTCCTCCAGAAGGGAATAAGAATAAAATCTCCATTGTGGCAGTATTACAGGAATTCATCTCTAGCTCCAAGCAAAGTTCCTGATATTTAATGAGTCCAATACAGGTTGCTGTTATTAGTCATTTGAGAACAGGAGAGGTAAATCCTCAAGGCCTGGCACATAGGGTGTGCAAAATACATGTTTGCTGAATGAATAAATGAATGAGCAAATGAATCAGTCAGTCAATGAATAGGCATGTATAATCTAGCCTCCCTTCAACTTCTTACGTTCAGCACGTAAGAGAGGTTTAAGATGGTAGGGATCTCCAGCCTTGGCAAGCAACCTTAGTGCTGGCTGCATACTTTGATCATGTCAGGCCCAACTCCTCTCTCTTTTGCTAGTGGTGCCATGGTACCACGACCGTTATTTCTGAGATTCCCTCATTCCCAAAACCATGCGGAGAGCATCCTCACTTGGCCAAGTGAACCCTCTTGCCCCTGACAATCCAAACCAGGTGGTAGAACTATAAGGAAAGCCAGTGCCACAATCTCACCTGGCCTCCAGCTAGACTCCCTTTCCACTGCTAATCTTTTTTTCTTTTGTGTGTGTGCCTTTTTGGTGAAAGTTTACAGCACAAATTAGTTTCTCATTTAAAAATTTATACACACATTGTTTTGCAACATTGGTTGCAATCCCTGGAATGTGTCAACACTCTCCCCCTTTCCCTTTACACCCTAGTTTCCCCACATCCATTCATCCAGTTTTCCTGTCCCTTCCTGCCTTCTCATCTTTGCTTTTGGGCAGGTGTTGCCCATTTGGTCTCGTATACTTGATTGCGCTAAAAAGCACGTTCCTCACGTGTGTTATTGTTTGTTTTATAGACCTGTCTAATCTTTACTGGATGAAAAGTGGACTTCGGGAGTGGCTTCAGTTCTGAGTTAGCAGGGTGTCTGACAGCTATAGTCTTGGGGGTTCCTCTATTCTCTCAGACCTGTAAGTCTGGTCTATTTTTTGTGAATTTGAATATTTTTCTACATTTTCTCCTGCTCTGCCCAGGATCCTCTATTGTGATCCCTGTCAGAGAGGTCAGTGGTGGTAGCCAGGCACCATCTAGTTCTGGACTTAGGCTGGTGGAGGCTGTGGTTCGTTAGTCCTTTAGACTAATATTTTCCTTGTGTCTTTGGTTTTCTTCATTCTCCTTTGCTCCAGACAGGATGGGACCAATAGATATCTCTTAGATGGCCACTCACAAGCTTTTAAGACCCCAGATGCTACTCACCAAAGTAGGATTTAGGACATTTTTTTTAATGAACTTTGTTATGTCAACTGACCTAGATGTCCCGAGACCACGGTCTCCAGCCCTCAGTCCCGGTAACTCAGTTCCTCAAGGTGTTTGGAATTGTCTAGGAAGCTTCTATGACTTTGCCTTGGCCAAGTTGTGCTGACTTTCCCTATTTCTAACTATTTTATAACCTGCCATCTAGATGCCTGACCTTGCCCAGTAAAACCCAGTTAATCTTTTACAATGTCAGCCGCCTTTATGGACTACATGATATGGCAATGCCATATGGTAACAATGCTGTGCATGGGACTCTGCTCTTACCTGACAAGCAGGTTTGTGCTGCACTAAGCAAATAATTTACCTCTGGCCTCAGGTATATTTCCTTATTGATTTCTGCTCAACAGAAATTACTAAACAGCTCAATACAGGCTTAATTGATAAGATGAGGAACGTCTACACTTACTTTTCATGTTCACCATACAATTTACATATATGTATATTTATATATATAATCCACACAATAACAGCTAAGAATCTATGTATAGGCTGGCTGAGTTTCAATGACTGTCATTGGAACTCAGTGTCATTCCAGTACATCAATGTCATTCCAGTACATCTTATTTTCAATATCCAGCTAGCATTTCAGTATGCCCTCTTGCTTCAGCATAAAGGGAAAAGCTTAAAATACCTTTTAAATGAGTAAAACCCAGTGGGTTGGCTGTCTGTAGTCATAAATTGCTTTAATAGCAAATGTGGGGTTTGTCTTATTGTTTTGTTGTTGTAGTTTCTTATAAGGTTTAATCATCCCTGCATTCCTTCTCTGGAAGGAGCCTTTCGAAGGCTGCAGAATGCTGAGGTTTAGACAGATTTCTGAGGCCTGGCTCCACATCCTCTGATTGGGCGGCAGCTCTCGAACCATGTGGGCCTTTGGCCGTTGACTCACCAGAGGGCAGCAGCTTTGCAGCCTGATGTCAGCATACAAGAATGCCAGGCACTTCTCTCTGGCAGCCCCACTATCACCACCACAATCCCCAGCAGTAGCCCAGAATTAAGCAAAGCAGTTTGAGTTAGCCTCTGACCAACCTCCTGGCCAGGCTTCTCGCTGTCCTGGTTACCAAGCTCCAACAAAGAAAATTCCAGGCCAGATCTCGGCAGGGGAACATAAACTCTTTCAGCTATGTGCCTCTGGGGTTATGAATATAATCGCCCAATAAAGGTTGAGACATTTGAGGGACTGGGTTTGGTTTTCTGGACATCCTCCTCCACCACACACATACATACTCACGTGCGAGTCTCTAGGAGGAAAACACCAGAATGTCAGAGGTCATCTGTAAATGGGCACTAGTCAGATTTCTACATTCTAAATGGATTGTGTGCTGCTTGCACTCCTGGTTATTTGATCTGCCTCAATTTCCTCACATCTGACTGTTTAACTGAAGGCCAGTTGAGTGATAGGACTATCTCTGAGGTTCCGATTCACTGAAACAACTGGGAGCTTCTGAGAAGATTGGCCTCCTAATGCTCATGAGACATGGCAGAGTTGACTGACCCACAGTAGCTAGGTCTAAACTCTATAGCTACCTATTTTTACATACTATCTAGTTTCACACCTCCTCTCCTACTATCTGGACCCCCCATTTAGCAGAAAAGAGAGTCTTAGTTGTGCATATTTGTGGCACCTTTAGATGGTTCTCTTGGTTTTAGGCAACAGGAAGCAATGAGCAGTTGGTAGATAGCATACCTAGTTGAGGTAAGCATGGCCAAGGTCAAGCAAACCATTACACCAGTACAGTTAAGCCAGGTCAGAATCAATGAATCACATAAATTAAGTCAGCTTGAATTCAACTTGACAAAGTGTGGGGATTGCAGGGCTTAATACTATTTGATTCCCTCAGTACACTAAGATTTGAAGCAAAATTACTATCTACAAGCTTGCCCCCATTTCATTTCTTTACCTTCATAGATGGCACCAGCCTCAATTCCCCATTCTGCTGGAATGCCCTCCAAGGTTCTCTAGTTTGGTGACTGTAGTGGGTTAAATGGTGGCCCCCCAAAAGCTATCTCCATGCCCTAATCCCAGAGCCTGCAAACGTGACCTCATTTGGAAAAAGGATCTTTGCAAGATGTAATTAAGTTAAAGATCTTGATATGGGATTATCATGGGTTATCTGAGTAGGCCTAAATCTAATAATAAATTTCCATATAAGAGACACACAGGATAGACATAGGGAGAAGAGAAGAAGGCCACATAAGGACGGGGGCAGAGATTAGAGTGATGTAACCACAAACTAAAATTTTTTTAACCACAAACTAAGGAATGCCTGGAACCAAGAGAAGTTGTAAGAGAATAGAATCTCCCCTAGAGCCTCTGGAGGGAGCACACCTGAATTTTAGACTTCCTGCCTCTTGAACGATGAGAAAATAAATTGCTGTTGTTCTAAGCCACCAAGTTTGTGGTAAACGGTTACAGCAGCCAATGGACCGAATACGTTTACAAACTCAAATGACTCACTTTCAAGCAACAACATGAGCAAGCAGTCCAAGTGGGGAATTTCAAGTTTCTACCATTTTGTTTAATATTTCAGTAGTAAAAGACAGGGAAACAATAGAAAGTATGATGGTCTGTGGCAATAGTGAGAACAAATGTTTCATCCAAAAGAAGCACCCATCACTCAGATCCACCTAATTGTCACCATGTGAACACATGAGCCCAGAATAGCCAGATCATCCCATTTTTATCAAAGTTTTGTTTTAAATCTCTTGAATTTTATATGTTGGTTCAAAATCCAAACAGCACTTTCTGGGCCAAACCAAATGTGTTTGAGGGCTGAATTGTGACCACAAGTTACCAGTTACAGCTCTGGAGCCAATTGCCCCTTCTAGCAGCATCTAAAGAATGTACCAGAGACGGTTCATGACAGAACCATAAATAGGACACTGTTTTCCTCCTTCTTAACCCCATCTGCAAGCCCAGTCAACTTACAGTCAAAATTCACCCCCCCACCCCCGCCCCACAGTTGGTGTAGGCAGAGAGAAAAGAAACACTTTCTTGAAATTCAGGATAGTTTATCTGCTTCTTCCTTATACATCTTTGCTCTTTGATTCTCTACAGTTGGCTTAATTTGCATTCTGTCCATTTAGAATCTAGAAGTCTTGTGTAAGCATGAGTGTGTAAGAGAGAAAGAGAGAGCATGTGTGTGTTAGAGAGGGTTAGGGATAGAAGCTGTGCAATGCAATGTGTCATTAGAAGGAAAAACAAAAGAAATATTCGCCAGGAAGAACTGAAAATTGAAAGTCATTTTTCTGTTCTTATTTTATCACAAAGCATCAAAACATGTTTTTCTGGATCACTCTTGCACCATTCCTATCTATTTCTACCCTGTTTTTTAATCCTTCACAACTAGAGAGATTTTATGCATCTATAAGAAAAATATATACATATGTTCTACCCCTCCCCCCCACACACACACCTTTTTTTTTCCCCCACAACTGGTAGCATAATATACACATTGTTCTGCACATATATTCTTTTACATAATAATCAATACCATATCAGAAACTAAATATCACTCAGATCTTCACCACTACTCTACCAGGGCACTGGGTCAGACCCTTGCCACCTCTTGCCTGAACTATTGTATTTTATCTAAGCAATATGCTATCTGAACTAGCCTCCGTAGGCTTAAGCACTTGACTACTGTCTGAAATATTGGGGGGTCCAAACCCATCCAGAGGCACCTTGGAAGAATAGCCCGGCAGTCTGCTTCTGAAAGGTCACAGCCATGAACCCTATGGAACACAGTTCTACAGACACACACGGGTTCACTATGGGGTCACCATGAGTCAGAATTGACTTGATGGCAAGAGGTTTGGTTTGGGTTTTAAGAGAGAAAATAATGCTGCGAGTTAAACTATGACATGCCATTGATTGCAAGATACATCCCAGTTTCAGAAAAATTAAAATGTTTTTAATAAATACATACCTATGCATTTAGAAACAAAACAAAAATGGTGTCATAAGTCTCCCAATCAGTTTTCCAACAGCACACCCAATTCACAGTCTCCTATTCTGCCAGAGTGATTTTTCATTTCTCCACTTAAAATCCTTCGCAATCCCTCATTGTTACAGGATGAAGTCCAAATAACTTAGCAGGGCATACAAGACCCTTCCTAGATCTGGCCTCAAATATCTCCCCTACCCTATGCTCTAGACACGCCCAGCTATTCACTTTTCCTCAAGAATGCAGGGCTCTTTTGAAACTTGGTGTTTTCGTACATGTTGTTCCCTCCACCCAGAGCACACTTGACCCTCTTTCCCCCTGAATAAATACTATTTGTCCTCCAAGACTCATCTCTGGGAAAACTGCCATGAATTTCCCCAGTTCAATCAAGTGCCCTCTTCCTTACTGCCACCCTCACTGTGCTTAATTCTATTCAAAGCACTTCTTGCCTTTTATTAATCTTTCTATCCTTGCCTGTCTTCCTACTCTTATTTTGCATTACAGGGGGTTGCCACAGGGCTTAGTACATGTAAGTACCAGATAAATATTTATTGAATGAATGTGTACTTTGGCCCCTGGATGGAATCAACACATCTGCAGTAATGGAGGTGTGGTCAGCACAGGATGGGGGAAAGCAACACCAGATCTGAAGGTAGAAAATGCCAGCTATGGGCTCTGACACTTCTCACGCTCTGACCTTAGTTTGGATGGGTTAATGCTTCTGAGACTTGGTTTCCTCATTTAAAAATATGAACAGCGTTACCTGCCTAGAAGGACTGCTGAAGGGATTAAATGAGAGAAGGCATCTGAAGTAGCGGGCACAGAGTCGGTTCTCCAAATATGGACAGTGTCATTAGAGTGATGGAAACATCCGATGCTATACAATGGATTTTATGTACCCTGAAAGCAACACTGACATGTGTTGCAATATCAGATGGACTGTTTTTCTGTTTTTGAAAAGGTGATATATATCAGATTTCAGAAATCGAGGTGATCGGAAATACATACACTCAAGTCTGTCCAGCCCCAAATCCCTATCCCCTGTAGGTAACTCCTTTTAATAGCACCTTTTATATCCTTCCTCTCTGTACGTATTTTTTAATGCGAATGTAAGCACTCATATAAGTGCAAGCTCATATGAGTATATATTCTATTCCCCTTTTTTACACAAAATATACCATGTTATATATATACTGCTTTGCATTTTGCTTTGTTCAGTTAATATATAAATGAACTTTGTGGCCTTCCAACTTTGCCCAGAAGGAGTCCAATCAGGTAGACCAGTCTGTGCAAAGAGAGATTTTACTTACTGCTTCACAGCACAACTCTGAACTACCATCGATATGCAAAAGCTTCAACTCATCTCTTTCTAAGGGGACCCACAAAGAAACTGAATGACTAAAACAATGAAAGAGCCTGCCTCGTTATTTCCATAGTCAAAGAAACTGCAACCAGGCTGAAAGGGCTGAAAAGATCTTATCTCAGTATATGGCCTTGAGATCAGAAGAATGCTGCAAACAGCACAAACACACATCCAGTAAGTCTTTAGAACTACTGTTTCCACCTATTTTTCACCACATGAATGATATGATCCCTAGCGAGCTTTCACCTTTAAACCAAAAGATCAGTTTTTAGAAATGTAAATAGGTCCCACTTTAACACTGTGGCTTGGGTACAGAATGAGATTTTCATTTTTTTTTTTTTTTTAAGACTAGGTAAGGAGTCCCTTGGTGACACAATGATTATCATGCTCCACTGCTAACCAAAAAGTTGGAGGTTTGAGTCTGCCTAGAAATGCCTCAGAAGAAAGGCCTGGCAATCTAGTTCTGAAAAATCAGTTATTGAAAACCGTATGGAGAATCTAATACATATAGGGTCATCATTAGTTGGAATCCACGAGGTGGCAACTGGTTATGTCTATGTAGAAATCAAGAGCTTGTAACATAAGGTGGTGGTTTGGTCTTTGTAATTCATTATTATTCTTTCAGTT
This sequence comes from Elephas maximus indicus, assembly GCF_024166365.1. Classification (NCBI taxonomy): domain Eukaryota; kingdom Metazoa; phylum Chordata; class Mammalia; order Proboscidea; family Elephantidae; genus Elephas; species Elephas maximus. The sequence goes on along the minus strand of NC_064827.1, from coordinate 31,987,534 downwards.
TTATTGCTGACAGCAAATGACAAAGTTACAAGTACAAGAGTTATGAAAGGTTTGGCAAAATGTGGATATTAGAATAATAGACTTTCTTTTTGCTGGCAAGTTGACTTATGGCTGAAATTGCTCATACTCTCTCCCTCTTTCTCTGATTTTTTTTTTTCCCCAGGCATCATCTGAGTTGGTGAGCTGAAGTCCTTAAGCTCTCCTATGAATTTCCCCCCCTTTACTCACTATGTTCCCAAATCCCTGATCGTCCATTTGCCTTGACAGAAGTTCTCCCCATGGGCAGGGAAACAGGCTAGTTAGAAAACATCCAACCAGCCAGTTAGCACAGGCAGCCAGTTCACTATCTCATGCCAAATAAACGACTGGCCCTCTGCCCTGATTTATCATGTACACCCATAGCACCAAATTTGCCAGGGAGATTAAGAATGGGCTAGGTAAAAGAAGAGAATGGTGGACTTAGATGGTGAGAAAGGATCAGACTGTGTCCAGTCTATTAGAAGCAACAGGTCAAACAGAATCTTTGTGGTGACTTCTGAGTCTCTTTTTACAAATGCTCAAAGCCCAGCTCAGTTTTCCTGAAGTTTCGTTTTCCCAGAACCTGATCACAGTCACTCTCCACTCTCTGCAAGGGTTCCTTCCAGCTCTGTGACCAGTGTCCTGTTCCCCAAGACACGACATACAACTTACCCCTTCCAATTTGAATGTATGAAAAAATTAGAAACACTTAATTCTCCCCATTTTCTCTAAAATTGACCACTTTTCATCTTGCGATCTGATTTCTCTGCTTGAAGTTTAATAATTATTATTACAGTTGATACTTACAGAGCACTAGCTTTGTGTCAGGCACTGTTCTAAGTGGTTTATAGCACATATATAGTTATTTCATCCTCACAACCTATGACATTCATACGATGAATACCTTTATTTTACAAATGAAGCTGAAGCACAGAGTGGTTGAGTAATTTGCCCAAAGTCACAAAGCTAGTTTGTGGCAGAATGGAGATTTTAGCTGCTGCAATCTGGCACCCTGCCTAGAACTGGGGTTTGGTGGAGAGGGAAGGAATGAGAAAAGGCAGAGCGTTTTATCTGAGCCTTTCCACTACTAGCTCTGTAACTCTAAGTACTTAAGCTTTCTGAGTTTTGACATCTGTAATATGAAGACAGATATAGATACCTCATGGCTGGCTGCAAGTAAAAAGTAAAACTGTGCATGTAAAATGTGTGGTTGACTGAAAAAGCATAACCACTGTCATTTCTCTCTCTTCTCCACCCCCTCAGTCTTCTGTTTTTAGATTATCATGACCATTGAAGAGCCCAACATTAGAAACCATAAAGATTCCTTCTGAGCCCTGTCCTGTCACCCTTCCCCCCATAGAAGCTGGTATGAGGGTTAAGTATGTATGAAAGGCAATTTGCATACTGCCTAAACCAAAAAACCAAACCTGTTACTGTCAAGCCAATTCCAACTGATAACTACCCTATAGGACAGAGTAGAACTGTCCTGCAGGGTTTCCAAGGCTGTAAATCTTTATGGAAGCAGACTAACACATCTTTCTCCCATGAAGCAGCTAGTGGATACAAACTGCCGACCTTTTGGTTTGCAGCGGAGTGCTTAGCCACTGCACCACCAGGGCTCCTGTCTCATAGTGTCTGGCATATGGGAAATGCTCAATAAATGACAGCAGCTACAATGATGGTGATGATAAGGAAGATGAGGGTAATCGTGGAGGGTCATGATAATGTTCCCTTCTCACCTAAAAACTCTCCGTTCTCACCTAAAAAACCCACCATCTGGCCTTCGGGGCTACAAAAAATAGAAAGGCTTTTCTCTGTTACTTCCTTGAGGGAGGGAAATAACTTGAGTCCTCAGAAACTATCCCTATAGAACCTCAGCTCTCAACCTTTTGATGAATAAGAATTATCTAGTACAAAAAAAAAAAAAGAAGAATCTAGTATATTTATTTCATAATCAGATAGCAGAGCCACCCAGAGATTCTGGTCAGTTGGAAAGTCAAGTAGTACGTGACTTTTGAGTCAATAGTCCTGGGATCACACCAAAAAACATGGCTCTGCCATTAAATCAGCATATTTATTTCCTTAAACCAACAATATTCCTACCAATCTAAATGGGATTTTTAGTGAGATTTAAGATCAACTGCTACTTTAAGGGGATTATTTATTGGGAAATATTTATCGCTGCTTTCCAACTCAAAGCATTTGTGTAAATATCACACAGTTTAATTCTTGAGGATAAAATCAATAACAAAATAGACACTCCTTCGATGCACACACAGACACGTATAATGCAAACATTGATCTCAGCAGTTTGAAGATTCTTTAGAAAGAACTTTCCACCTATTTTCATTGTCTCAAACTGCCTAGTCTTAAATTTCAGTCCCTGTACATGGTAACATCAAATATTTACCTATTGTTTCATAAAGGATGATGAATTTGTGTTTTCTGTAACCCAGAGAGTGCTAACTCTCTTCCTCGTGAATTCATCAAGAATGTTTTAAAGCACTTCACCATATTCACCCAACAAACATCTCTAATGTTGTTAAAGAAAATGTATGCATTTAGAGCCACACTTCATAGACTAAGAAGCTGAAGGGGAAAGTTAACATTTTCACAGGCCATAAAGAAAGACAACATTATAATTTAATTGTCATCAAACTAATTCTGTGCTGAAACCACTGGACCCTGTCTGCCATCAGCTACATTTGGTCAATCTATTTTTACTTCGGAGAAAAAAAGGTTTCAAAGATAAAAGGTGAAATTTTCATACTATTTTAGTCATTGGTACTGTTCTTGCTGTCCCAATATTATTAAGAAATTAAATCTAAAACACTTTCTGAGACAAATTTAAGCTCACAACACAGTGAGGCGGATAACTTCATCTTTACTTACCTTAAAAAAAAAAGCATTTGAGATATGTGATTGTTTTTAGATATCTCTGGTCCCACTGTAAGTAGACTAAAAAGTAAAAATAGCAGCTGGTTGTTAATACAAAATAAGTAAATACACTTGGCTATAATAAACATCTCATCTTCTGTAAGGTTTTTATAGTATTTTTCTAATATGTGCTCTGTAAAGAATTACATCAGATGAATATCGCCAGTTCAAGGTCTCTTGTTCAACATTACTTTGACCAAGTACTTTCAATTAAAATACTTCTTATACTGTTTGAAAGTAACGTGCTTGAATATAACCACTTACAAATGTTTGAATTTAACCATTGGCTCAATCTAATACCAAGTTTAAAGGAAAAAAAATTAAAGAAGTTTAGTTGGTTTATGATCCTTTTAATTTCATACCTTATTGAAATGTGTTCCAAAAACTAGTCTGGCCCTTAGAAGATACTTAACGTCTTAGTCCTACAGTCGAATATTTTTAATATTATCTTTTGAAATTAGATATTAACATGGCCTACTTCATCTTGCTACTCACCCTATGCCTTTTAAAGGAAGAATTATTTGGCTAGAAAAAGGTATGAGGATGTTTAAAGGCTAATGGGCCATCATAAATTAGAATCATGTGATATCTTTGCTCAGTTGACAATGTAAGAAACAAGTGCCTATTTGGATTTCTCTTTGCTTTGAAAAGCAGGTGTGTGGTATGCTGCTCTTGCTGATCCATCCAGAAACTCAAGTTCAGGCAAAGGTAATCCAAAAGTTCCTAGCCACTTTTGTTTATTTTAACTAAGGAACCCATGTGAACTCCACCCAGGCCTGGGAGTCTGCTTCCACAGGGACAATTTTACTAGGTACATTCAGTGGTGTTTCAAAGTTCACGATGATGGCTTTATAGAGTTGGCTGATTTTATAGAGCCTGACCTCATCCATCGAAGCCTTCTTGAAGACAATATCAGCATGACCTATTGGTATTCAAACCAGACGTTGAGAGGAGGGTGATTCTCCAGTTTAGTGCATTTAAATTAATACATCTCTTTTTGTCACTGATACATATCCAATACGCCATGTTTTGCACTCAACTGAGTTTGTACTGGACTGAATCACATGGTGAGCTTTAAGAAGATACATGTAAGATTTATAGAACAGAACCGTGGACCTTCTGAACCTGTGCGAAAATTGTGTGTGTGTGTGTGTGTGTCTGTGTGTGTGTGTACACATCTGCAATTGTTCATTTTCCTAAGGAGAAGAACTATAGCTTTTCAGCAATTCTGAACAGGACATATGATTCGAAAAAGTTACAAATATTGACATGGGGAGAATAATAAATGATTACTTATCTTTGCTTTAGCATCAAATATAATAAAACATTGCAACATTGGCTCCTTATGATCTTCCATGATCCAAGCAATCAAAGGCAGGTGATTAGGCCTTTCTACTTTCCTCAGGGTTACCTCGGGTCTCCCCCCAGGAGGTGTTGCTCAGGATGTCAGGCCATTAAGAGGACTCTTTGCCTGTGGAGGTTGCAGGGGGAAGCAGACGACTGATGGCACACTAGATGATCTTAGGCAGCACCAGGAAATGACATTCCAGCTAGTGACAGATACCTCCTTTGACGTTCCCTTTCGGTTCTTCTGATTATAGCAAAGAAAAAGTTTCAGTTGATGTTGGGGTGATGTTACCACTTCAAAACATTCCCTCGTCTCCTTTCTCAACAGAGAAAGTAAACCTCAAGCTCAGAGTCTTCACAGGCAACTTATCCGGCAAGAATTTAATAACATTATTTTATTCATAATATTTCTTTTTATGACTATCTTCAATTTAAGGTAAATGATATTGGTTTTCAACTTATAGTTAATGAGAAAGTTAATTTCTAAAATAAATGTATTTAATTTAAAAAAGGAAAGCTAGCCTAAAGAAAAATATTTTAGTACAGATGACACAACCGTAAAAGTGGTATGCAAATGACAGAAATTTGGGAAACATCAGCTTAAACAATTGCTAAACAAGTCATGCTTTATTTTTAAAGAAACAGACGGTCTTTTGGAAAATTCAACATATTTAGGATAAATCTTATTAACCAGCAACAGAAATTTCTACCTAGCATTCCTGAAATGTAAGTATAAATTGTGGAAGGTGCATTTAACATTAATTAATTAATTAGGATGCTTTGAGATGCTTATAATCACAAATGCAACTAAAAGCATCTAAAACAATAAGGACTGTCGCATGGTGGTTCCGGAGTAGGTTCAGTCAGTGGCTCAACAACATTATCAAGGACCCAGGCTCTTGCTATATTTCCTTCTCCCCTCATGGTCACAGATGGCTGCCGTGGTACCAACTCCTCTCCTAACAATGTTGAAAAAAATGTGAATCACTGTATTTGTCCCCTTCAAGAACAAAGGAAAGTGTTCGCCATATTTCCCTTCACACTTCAAAAGCAAGGTTGCACCTCATGTCCATATCTAAATCAAGAATTACCAAGACGAAAGGAATTGCCAAGATTGCCTTAACCTAACCCCCATTCATGCTCTGGGGCTGAGGAGGCACCAATGAAGATCATGAGGCCTAATAACTGAACAATATTAGTATCTTCTTGGCAAGGAAGTAGGAATGCAACGGCTGTTAGGAAGTCAATCCACATTTTTTTCCATGAGTGGTCATTAACAACACAAGGTTTTTTAACATGTCTGGAGGGTGCAGAGAGGCTAAGGATTACAGTTAGATAAAAATATCATTTCAGTGTCACAAATAAGTAAACTGAGACCTGGGCCACACTGACAAAATACACACAGAAGATGATAGTTTGGAAACTAACAGTTTCTTTTGAGGATGCAGATAAAGTCGCAATAAAAAATAATCTCAGGTATTTAAAAATCATTGATTGACTAAACCTTCAATCCCACCCCACATTTCTGTGAGCAGGAAGAAGATATGCAAGGGCACCAGCAAACCCAAAGCAATAAAAAGGGGAATATTTGTGGTGGTGGTAGTTGTTGTTTTTAAAAACTTGATATTTAAAAAAAAAAAAAAAAAAAGCTGCAAAGTAGTCGTTGTGGGGTAAAACTTAGAACATTATGAGACTTTATTAGGCATTCTCATTTTTTTTATTTAACTTACATATGGGATGGGAAGGAACATCTTCACCTTGTCCATGCATAGGACCTATACATGTTTTAACATAAGCATAAATTTTGAGAGATGAGTTTAATATTAATTAATTAGGTAATTAGGATGTAATAGCAAATACAACCAAAAGCATCTTAAACAATAAGAACTATCTCGTGGTGGCCCTGATGGGTACATTTAGCTTCAATAAATGAGGTGGGATACAAACCTCTGACTCACCTCTCTGAAGTTATTTGTGTTTTTAGCCACCCAGTTTGTGGTTCTGTGTTATAGCAGTTCTAGGAAACTAGCACGATACCCAGAAGAATTGAACCCAGGGCCTCAAAGGGATACAAGTATGCCAGTGAGCATAGAAGCATTGTTCACAATAACCAGAAGGTGGAAACAACCCGAGGGTTCGTCAACTGATAAATGAATAAACAAAATGTGATATATACATACATGAGATATTATTCAGCCACAAAAATGAATGAAATTCTTATACATCCTACACAGATGAACCTTGAAAACATCATGCTAAGTGAAAGAAGCCAGGCACAAAAGGATAAATATTGTATGATTCCACCTACATGAAATATCTAGAATAGGCAAATTCATAAAGACAGAAAATGGAGGTTCCCAGGGGCTGGGAGGAGGAATGAGGAGTTATTGCTTAATAAGTACAGAGTTTATGTTTGGGGTGACGAAAAAATTTTGGGAATAGATAGTGGTGATGGTTGCACAATATTGCGAGCGTAATAAATGCCACTAAAATGAACAATTGGAAAATGAACTCGACGGCAGTGGGTTAAAATGAACAATTAACATAAATAAAATTTTTTAAAAGTTATTTGTGTTTCAAATGCTTTTTAAACATCATTCTTGGCTGCATTATCCACTCCAGAATTAACAGAATCAAATAAATAGCTGAGTCAGGATCTAGACTAAGACAGGAAAGGCCATTCAACAAATATTGATTGAGCACCTAAAGGGTGCCAAGTTCTTTGCAGCTATTCTGATTTTCATCACAATAACTCTGCAATACAGACATTTGTATTCCAACTTTAAAGATGTAGAATGGATGACCAAAGAAGCAGGAGTGATTTGTCAGTGTTTAGGGATCTAGTGAATAGTGGAAAAGATATCTGAACTCAGGTCTTTCTGACCCAAGGCTCATGTTCTTTCCATTTAACTATCCTGCCTCCTGAGGGCCTGTACAGCCAAATACCAAAGGATAAAATTAAGAGATTATAAAACAGTGTGAAAGTAACAGGGTAAGAGATGTGGAGGGATAGAAACATAAGAGTCAAAATCAATCCAGGCAACAAACAGGCATTTTGCACCTGGGTATGCTAAATGGAAACCCTGGTGGTATAGTGGATAAATGCGATGGCTGCTAACCGAGAGGTCAGCAGTTTGAATCTGCCAGATGCTCCTTGGAAACTGTAGCGGCCAGTTCTACTCTGTCCTATATGGTCACTCTGAGTCGGAATGGACTTGACGGCAGTGGGTTCGGTTTTTTGGTTTTGTATGCTAAGCGGAGCCCTGGTGGCAAAGCTCGGCTACTAACCAAAATGTCCACACTTAGAAACCACTAGCCACTCCTTGGAAACCCTATGGGGCAGTTCTACTCTGTCCTATAAGGTCACTATGAGTCAGAATTGACTCGATGGCAGTGGGCTTTGTTTTTCGTTTTGCTTGGATATGCCAAGAAAAGAGCCCTGGTGGCACTGCAGTTAAGTGCTCAGTTGCTAACTGAAAGCTGGTGGTTCAAATTCACCAGCTGCTCTTCAGGAAAAAGATGTGTCAATTTGCTTCCATATATATTATACTCTTAGAGACCATGTGGTGCAGTTCTACTTTGTTCTATAGGGTCACCATGAGTCAGAATCTACTTGATGGCACACAACAACATACACCAAGCATAAGAGTCCCTGGGTGGTGCAAACAGTTAACATGCTCAGCTACTAACCAAAAGGTTAGAGGTTCAAGTCCACCCAGAGGCATCTTGGAAAAAGGCCTGGGGATCTACTTGCAAAATATCAGCCATTGAAAACCCTGAGGATCACAGTTCTACTCTGACATACATGGGGCTACCAAGAGTCGGAAAAGACTTGACAGCATCAAGCATATGCCGAGCATGGACTAGAGAAGAGACTGGAAACCTGCCTAGACATGGAGGGAAAAAGAGGAAGGTCAAAAATCAATAGTGACTTCAGATACCCTGAGATCTAGAGGGAGGAACTTTTATAGTTTCTGGGCTGGGGCCAGAACAGGGAGTGGGTGTGGCCGGGACCTGGGGATAAACAGGCACACCTGAGAAATAAGGAATGCACTTAGCAGGGTGGGGTTGGTAAAAGCACACCTTTATGGTAAGATTGCCTTTTCACAACTAGGTGAGATTGGTATAAAATAGGACTTTTCCTTGTGTTTCCCCCCTAAACTCTAGAAATCACTCTCCTTTTTTGCCCTCAATTTACATCTTTAAATTAGAATAAAAATGCCTGTATTGCAGAGTTATTGTTGTGATGAAAAACAGAACAGATACAAAGAACTTGGCACCCCTTAGGTGCTCAATCAATAATTGTGTCCTTTACCTTACAATTATGAGCATCTGAGGGCAAGCTCTAGCCGTTGTTGTTAGGTGCTGTTAAGTCAATTTCAACTCATACAGACAGAGTAGAACTGCCCCGTAGGTTTTCCTAGGCTGTAATCTTTATGGGAGTAAATCACCAGGTCTTTTTCCCATGGAGCCACTGGGTGGGTTCATACTGCTAACCTTTTGGTCAGCAACTAAGTGCTTAACTGTTATACCACCAAGACTCCTTAAGCTCTAGCTTCCTAACTTAATTTACTGGCAGAATTTTTTTCCCTTCTACCATGACCCAAATATTTCCATGTTTTAGTCATTGATAAATGTTATTTTTATCATGAATTTTATTAACCACAGTTTATTGGAAATTATTCAAGCTGTGGTAGTGTTATCACACTTGAGATCCCTTCTGGAAAAAAATGACTGCTCTACTACCATTTCTTCTGTTCTCACACCAAGAAGCTGGGCTAATATTGCCTGAGTTATTGTCTGGATGTCAGTGATATCTTAGATGTCTGTCACTCATCGAGACTAAGTATCATTATTATGGTTGTTGGTCCAACTGTCACTCATTGGGACTAAGTATCATTATTATAGTTGCTGGTCCAAATGATACCACACGGTTTCACCTACATGACTCATCTTTTGGAAATGAATGCAATTTCTTGTAGTGTATCACTTTTAACCTACCAATCTTCATAATGGCCTGTATCTTTTTCACCAGCCCTTCTCATACTCTCCAGTGTCACCAAGAAGACACAGCAGGTGTCTGTATTTATCCAAACCAAAAGAAAAACAATGTTAGAGACATATGCAATGTCGAGACGTATTTTCAATCTGGATTTACCAAAAGCCCATTTCAGTTTCACCCAAGGTTGGATGTATACCACAAAGCAAGTTGGCAAAATCCCAGGAGGTCAATCCCTGCAACAGACTTTCCAGAGACAGGAAACCAATGCCACACCCCTCCCCACTCCCTTTTTCTGAAAGTTCAGAAAGTGTAGATTGCCTCATATGATTTTTCAGCAAAAGTTGGATAGTTCTTTGAATCAGTCTAATCCTACCAACCTCTGGACAACATACATTAACTCATTCTTACTAAATATAATTTACTAAGCAGCCCACTTTTCAGAAAGGTGAGCGGTCACAATGGCATAGTGATAGTGATGGTTTCTCAGCAGCCAAAGTTTTACTTCCAAAAACTGTTCTAACTTCAGAAAGCATTGAACTCATTTCCATAGATAGACGTTTTCATATTTACACATAGTTTAGAATTAGCTTGCAAAATTGGCTGCCAGAAGATTGTGTTGCTTCTTTTACAGAGGTAATAACACAAAGGTTGTGTGCTTGACCCAGGAACAGAGCTATCAACAAATTGCCTAAAAGCTCTGAGACTGGAGCAAGAAAGAGGTTTGTGTTCAAATTCTGACTTAGCCATTTGATTCTGTATTACCGTGGGCAAGTTACATAACCTCCTTAAATCTCCTTTTCTAAAACATAGAGATGAGAAATTTTGCTTCAACAAGTTGTTGGTTTGAATCCAATGAGAAGGTGGAAATAAGTACTTATACCGGTGCAGAACTCTTAAGGAAATCTTAGTAAGTTGTCATTTCATTTTAAAAAGCAGAAGATTCTCACACAACTCAAAATATTTGGGATATGAAGGAATTAACTTACCTCACAGAGAAGCTGAGAGGCTAAAATGAGATAATGTCTGCACTACACAAAGACTACTGCCTGGCACAAGGGAAAACTTCAATAAATTTTATACAGCAATTGCTACTGTTATACAATAATACTGAATCTGAGCAAAGTGCTCTTCTTTAAACATGGCATCCATTGTATCTTAATTGATATAAGAACCTATTATTCTCATTTTAGAAAGGAGGAACTTGGGGCTCAAAGGCAGGAAATTTGCCTGCACAAGATCACAGAAGCAGCAAATGTTGAGGTCTGGATTTTACTTCATGTCTGTCATCTAAGAAAGAGTGCCCTCCTGGGTGAGCTGAACTGTCCACACAAGGAGGGAGCTGGGACAACTGAGGTGACAGCAAATGGAAGCGTGCACAGGGGACACACAAAGAGTGCAGGTCTCCTATCCACAGACAAGACATGGAGCCTCTGTAAATGTCTCCAGTTCTCTGGGGCTACCACATCAGTGTCAACCTCAGTTGGGTTTCCCTTCAGCTTCATTAAAGCCCAGGGAAGATTTCAAAAAAAAAGCAATAGATTCAGTAGAGTCAGAAAGGGAAGGTATTTAAAGTGCAGATTACCTGATTATTGAGAGGAAATTGAAGGTTTGGACATTTTGCAGATAACATGTAAAATATAGAGCGACCAGCCTTATGTAAAAATGACTTCCACATCTAAATCTGCAGCCTTGACCTCTATTCCACGCTCCAGCCTGATACCCAACTAACCTCAAGACTTGTCCATCTCAGCATATCCAAAACTGAACTCAGTCTCTTGCCCTCCAAAACTATTGTTATTTCCTAGCTTAGTAGAGGATACCATAACTCACTCAGTCACACAATTCATAAACTTGGAAGTCATCCTAAAATCCTCACTCTCTGTCTTATGCTCCACCCCAAACATCTAAGTCAAGGCTGATGGAGCTGTGGCTCTTACACCTGGCAGAACTTCAGAAGCACTTAGGGTGCTTTGTAAAAATACAGGGCCCTTTCCTAGAGATGCTGATTCAGGAGGCCTGAGGTATGCCGTGGGAATGTGTATTTGAAAATAAATAAACAAAACTCCCCCCACGTACCCAATATTCATCGATGTGGGTCAGCTTTTGTAGTATACAACTCTTCCTCACCATGTCTCCTATCTTTACTTTCCTCTGTGTCTCCCTCGCTTCAGGCCCTCCTCTTCTCTTTTGAATACTGAAATCACTCCATGAGTGGTCTCTCTGTATCCAGTCCCTGCCCCTCATCTCATTTCATTTATCCTTCCCAGTGCTGCCAGATCCATTCCTCTGAAACTGTGCTGGTGAAGAATCTAGTCCTTAGAGAAAAACAGATCTAAATTCAAATCCCTGCTTTGCTAATTGCCAGGATCTATAACCTTGAGCAAGTGGGTTCATCTTTCTAAGGCTCAATTTTCTCATCACAGAAATGAAGATAATACCTACTAAATGAGGTTTTGTTGTTATTAGATGTCATCAAGTCAATTTCAACTCATAGAGACTCCATGTGACAGAATAGAACTGCCCCATAGGGTATTCTAGGCTATAATCTTTATGGGAGCAGATCGCCAGGTCTTTCTCCCCAGGAGCCACTGGGTAGGTTTGAACTGCCAACCTTTTGGTCAGAAGCTGATTGCTTAATTGTTGTGCCACCAGGGCTCCTTAAATGAGCTTTAGATAATATACATAAAATGTTTAGTACAGGGCCTGGCATATAGAAAGCTCTTATTATTATCATTATTATTTTTGTTATTATTACATAAATATAATCATGCAGTTTCTATGTTTAATGTCCTCCCCTCCTGCTACTGACCTCCTTTTCAGTCAGCAAATCCTACAGTTAGACATTCTTGACTCCATTTGCCTTTCTGCAGCCTGGACCTCTAACTATTGCCAGTTGTAAGCATCCTCTGCCCAGAGTATGTGACTTAGCCAAATGAGAATATCTAGTCTCTGTGATCTGCTCCATCCCCTACTCAAGACTGACTTGTCCAACTACTAACTAACTAGAGTCATGTGTCCTGATTCTAAATGAAGTTAGTAAACTCAATCTTCTACATGTTTGGCAAAGGGCGCAATTGACCGCAAGGTATGTGATGTACATCAAGTCTCTAGGTGGTATAAATGGTTAATGTACTTGGCTGCTAAAGTTGGCCATTTGAGTCCACTCAGAGGCACCTTGGAAGAAAGGTATGGTGACCTACTTTCCAAAAATCAGCCACTGAAAACCCTAGGGAGCACAGTTCTACTCTGACACAGATGGAGTCACTATGAGTCGAAACTGACTTGACAGCAACTGGTTTTTTAATTAATATACATAAGTATATGTTTTTCTCTAAAAATAAAGTTCTTATTGATTCTTGCCTTAGCCAATACTTAAAGTTTAAACTCAGGTAGAAGTAAAGATTATGATTCAAAAAGATGGTATGATCACCAATTCTTCATTCAAAAATTTTGGAGCGCGTGAGCTTCAGGTAGGATGGATTTGGTTCCAGCTCTGGCTCTGCCACTTTCCATGCGTGATCTTGGGCAAGTTACTTGATGTTTCTGAGCCTCCATATCATGTTCAGTAAAAGGAGTAAACAATAACAATAATGTAAGTAGTGAGGCTAAATGAGAGAAAGCATGTTAAGCACCTAGCACAGTACCTGGTACACAAGAGATGTTCGATAAACAGCTGCGTTACTGTTGAAAAGGACTGTAATGATGGTTATGACAATGTCATAACATACCATTGGTTTCAACACATACTGTAGTGTCCCAGCAGGCCAGCAAGTAGAGAAAGATACAACCAAACCAACAGAACCAGGACTATAAAAATCAACCCTACAGAAAGACTGGCCCATAAGGAAGGTTATTGATAATGTAAACTGTAGTATTCAGGGGCAGCAAACGAACTAGGATCAATCTGAAGAGAGGTCATTTTCAAGGGGTGGGTGGGTCTGGTGGGTCAGATCAGCAAGCGTTCTAAAGAGTTGCCAACATTCTTTATCAGGGGACATTTTATCCAGAAAAGTACATGGAGGTTGGGCCCAACGTGGTTACCAGCCAGTGGAGTTGCGGAAGAAGGCAGAGTGAAGCCCCTGGGAAACGAGAGTAACAGGTTACAACAACAATAATAACAATGATAAAACCAAAACCAAACCCATTGCCTTCAAGTCAATTTTGACTCACAGTGACCCTATAGGACAGATTAGAACTGCCCCATGGGGTTTCCAAGGAGCAGTTGATGTATTTGAACTGCTGACCTTTTGGGTTGCAGCTGTAGCTCTTAACCATTGTGCCACCAGGGCTAAAGTATTCTTTACAGATTTGGTGCTATGCTAACCTCTTTACAAAGAATTTCTATAATCATCACAACAACCTTACAAGAGGTTGAGTGCCAGAGAGGGAAACGGAATCTCAGGGATGTTAAAAGACTTGCTCCAAATTGTATATTACACAGTTCTTGCTTAGCAAGCCTATCATAAGAGCACTTGAGGTGGGGACTGGGGGAGGGTTCCAGCTCACTGAACAGGAGCCTGTCCCAGGGGCTGTCTTGAATCAATTTGAATACTGTGCTCTGGGCAGCAACTGGTTCCTGTTTCTTTAATCCCCAGGCTCCCTCATCTTTGGTTCAGGCTAGGAAGAGCTAAGCGGCTAGTTGCAGATGGGCCTGGAGCAAGCAGCAACTCAAGAGACTTAAGTACCAACTAGGAAGACAGACCTGATGATCTACTTCTTAAAAATTTGGCCAGTGAAAATCTTATGAATAGCAGCAAAGCATTGTCTGATATAGTGCTGGAAGATGAGCCCTTCAGGTTGGAAGGTGGTCAAAATATCACTGGGGAAGAGCTGCCTCCTCACAGTAGAGGTGACCTTAATGTGGATGGAGTAAAGCTTTCAGGATCTTCATTTGCTGATGTGGCACAACTTAAAATGAGAAGAAACAGCTGCAAACATCCATTAATAATTGGAACATGGAATGTATGAAGTATGAATCTAAGAAAATTGGAAGCTGTCAAAAAATGAAATAGAACTCTTGAAGATCGATATCCTAGGCAGCAGTGATCTGAAATAGACTGTTATTGGCCATTTTGAATCATACAATATATGGTTTCTATGTTGGAAATGAAAAATTGAAGAGGAATGGTGGCATTCATTGTCAAAAAGAACATTTCAAGACCTATCCTGAAGTACAACACTATCACTGATAGGATAACATTCATGTGCCTACAATGAAGAGCAGTTAATATGATTATTATTTGCATTTACATACCAACCACTCGGGCAAAAGATGAGGAAACTGAAGATTTTTACCAACTTCTGCAGTCTGAAATTGATCAAACATGCAATCAAGATACATCGACGATTACTAATGATTGGAAAGCAAAAGATGGAAACAAAAGAGAAGGATCAGTAGTTGGAAAATGTGGCCCTGGTGAAAGAAATGATGCCAGAGATTGCATGATAGAATTTTGTAAGACCAATGACATATTCATTGGAAATAACTTTTTCAACAACATAAACAGTGACTATACACATGAGCGGAAATCCTGGTGGCACAGTGGTTAAGTGCTATGGCTGCTAATCAAGAGGTCAGCAGTTCAAATCCTCCAGGAGCTCATTGGAAACGCTATGGGGCAGTAGTTCTACTCTGTTCTATAGGGTCCTATGAGTTGGAATCAACTTGACGGCAGTGGGTTTATACACATGAGCCACACCAGATGGAATACACAAGAATAAAATTGACTACATCTGTGTAAAAGACGATGGAGAAGCTCAATACCAACAGTCAGAACAAGTTTAGAGGCCAACTGCAGAACAGACCATCAACTGCTCATATGCAAGTTCAAGCTGAAGCTAAAGAAAATTAAAACAAGTCCATGAGAGTATATTCCACCTGAATTTAGAGATCATCTCCGAATAGATTTGATGTGTTGAACACTAATGACCAAAGACCAGATAAGTGGTAGGATGGCACCAAGGACATCATACATGAAGAAAGTAAAAGGTCATTAAAAAGACAAGAAAGAGAGAAAATACCAAAACAGATATCAGAAGATACTCTGAAACTTGCTCTTGGACTTAGAGCAGCTAAAGCAAATGGAAGAAATGATGAAGTAAAAGAGCTGAACAGAAGATTTCAAAAGGTGGCTCAAGAAGACTAAGTAAAGTATTATAATAAAATGTGCAAAGACCTGGAGTTAGAAAAACCAAAGAGCATGCACAGCATTTCTCAAACTGAAAGAACTGAAGAAAAATTTCAAGCCTCAAATTGCAATATTGAAGGGTTCTATGGGCACAAATTGAACAACACAGGGAGCACCAAAAGAAGATGGAAGGAATACACAGAGTCACTGTACCAAAAAGAACTGATTGACACTCAACCATTTCAGGAGATAGCACATAATCAAGAACCAGTGATACTGAAGGCAGAAGCCCAAGCTGCACTGAAGGCACTGGCAAAAAACAAGGCTCCAGGAGTTGACAGAATACCAATTGAGACGTTTCAATAAACAGATGCAGCACTGGAAGTGTCTACTCATCTATGCCAAGAAATTTGGAAGAAGCTACCTGGCCAACCAACTGGAAAAGAGTCATAGTTGTGCCCGTTCCAAAGAAAGATGATCCAACAGAATGCAGAAATTATTGAATGATATCATTAATATTAACACAAGTTAAAATTTCCTGAAGATCATTCAAAAGTGCTTGCAGCAGTACATCAACAGGGAACTGCCAGAAATTCAAGGTGGATTCAAAAGAGCATGTGGAACAAGGGATATGGCCGATACCCAATGGATCTTGTCCAAAAGCTGAGAATATCAGAAAGATGTTTACCTGTGTTTTATTGAACATGCAAAGTCATTCGACTGTGTGGATCGCAACAAACTATGTATAACATTGTGAAGAATGGGAATTCCAGAACACTTGACTGTGCTCATGAGGAAACTGTACATAGACCAAGAGGCAGTCATTCAAATAGAACGAGGGGATACTGAGTGGTTTAAAATCAGGGAAGGTCTGCATCAGGGTTGTATCCTTTTACCACACTTATTCAATTTGTATGCTGAGCAAATAATCAGAAAAGCTTGACTATATGAAAAAGAACATGATATCAGGATTGGAGGAAGACTCATTAACAACTTGCTATATGTAGATGACACAACATTGCATGCTGAAAGTGAAGAGGACTTGAAGCACTTACTGATGAAGATCAAAGACTACAGTGTTCAGTATGGATTACACCTCAACAACTGGACCAAGAAGCAACATTATGATAAACGGAGAAAAGATTGAAGTTGTCAAGGATTTCAATTTACTTGGATCCAGAATCAACACCCACGGAATCAGTACTCAAGAAATCAACTGACATATTGCATCAGGCAATTCTGCTGCAAAAGACCTCTTTCAAGTACTAGAAAGCAAAGATGTCACTTTGAAGACTAAGGTGCTCCTGACCCAAAACCAAAAAAAAATCAAACCCATTGCTGCTGAGTTTATTGTGACTCATAGCAACTCTATAACCTGACCCAAGCTATGGTATTTTCAATCACCTCATATGCATGCAAAAGTTGGACAATGAATAAGGAAGATCGAAGAAGAATTGATGCATTTGAATTGTGGCATTGGCGAACAATATTGAATATACCATGGACTGCCATAAGAACGAACAAACCTGTCTTGGAAGAAGTACAGCTAGAATGCACTTCAGAAGGGTGGAAAGACTTTATCTCACATACTTTGGAAATGACATTAAGAGGGATCAGTCCCGGGAGAAGGACATCATGTTTGGTAAAGTAGAGGGACAGCAAAAAAGAGAAAAACCATCAACAAGTTGGACACACAGTGGTTGCAACAAGGGGCTCAAACACAGCAACGAATGTGAGGATGACACAGGACCAGACAGTGTTTCATCCTGTCAAACATAGGGTCACTAAGGGTCAGAACAGCCTCGATGACATCTAACTACAACAACAAGTGTCAACTAGATAGCCCCAGTGGCGCAGTGGCTAAGTGCTAACTCTGCTTATCAAAAGATGGGCAGCTGGAACCCACCAGCCACTTCTCAGAAGAAAAGACCTTGAAATCTGTGCTAGTAAAGATTATGGCCTAGGAAACCCTATGGAGCAGTTCTACTCTCTCATATAGGATCACTATGAGTTGGAATCAACTCTAAAGCATGCAACAACGACAAATATCAACTCTAGGTTGGCAGTTTTGTTTCCAGCGCTAGCCTAGACAACTCTATCCTTTCAAATTATGTAAGAGTTCACTCATATATCCACTGGATTCTGTCCATAACTTAAAAATAAATACACCTCCCACCCCCTGAGAATCAGTTCTGGAGAAATAATCCAGAATACTCGACACATTGCTGCATTAATTATAATACAAAAAAGTCAAAAAACAAAATATCTAACAACATGGAAATGAATAACTTCTGGCACAGCGGCACAAAAGCAGTCCTTAAAACTTAGATACATGAAAACTTTGAAACAACATGAAATATGCTTCTAATATAAAGTTTTAAATGGATTCAAAATTATATCTACCTTATGGGCATAATTATGTTTTTGCTTAAAGCATAGGAGCATGAAAAAAAAAAAAAGGACACACCATGGTATGAACAGAGGGTTGACTCTAGGTGATGGGAATGGAGGCTATACTGTTTATTTTTCTGCTTGTTGACATTTTACAATATCTTTTTTTTTTTAATGAGCATGGGTTAATTCTCAGTGCAAAAATAAATAAGAACAACGAACGACAACTTTATTTTTAAAAAATAAGAAGAACTGGCCTCCTGGAAAGTCAGAGTGCCCTTGGAATTGTTTCTGGATCTGGCTCAGCACACCCTCTTATTTTCTTTGTCAGGCAGCCGTGATCTCCTGACCCAGCAGCCTGGTGGCCTGTGGTAATCAGAGCTATTAAGTAAATTCCCCAAAGGTTTGAGGGTTTTGTCCTTTTCTCCACTACCTTATAAGAGCCTTCAACAGGTTTTTGGCTTCATAAACTATCAGAAATCCACTCTTCCTCCCAGAAGTCCCTTTCCATAGAGTGATGTGGTAGAATGCAAGACCACACAAGCAAGGGCTGGTTTTCATTGCTAAACATTTCCCCTTGAGTTCAGTTCCCTTCTACTCCCTGATGGGCTTCACTAAAACTTATCTGTAAACTGCTGTTCCTTAAGGGCTCCCAGTGCAAATAGGGCTGTGCCCACCCCACCCACAGTGTAGCCTGAACTGAAGTAGCCAGGTCACAGCTGGCATCAGTCTGGATATCTCAGAATCCATACCTAAGAAGGAAACGATGCCAGCTTGATCACAGTGAACACGGAAATTATCAAAGGAGCCATGTTACTGTCTTCCAGTGGTGAGTACATTTTTAAGTCTCTGTTCCAAAATACCTTGGCAGCCATTTTACTCCAGGGAGCCAGAGGAGGGAAAGACTGTTCTTGCAGCATTACCAGCAGCTTGGGGAAAACCCAGTCCTTTCACACACAAACACACACACACACACACACACACGCACGCACGCACGTCTTGCTCATTTGAATGCACAGACCCAGCCAAACTAGGATTCCTTAACATCTCATGCCTTTTGTGGTTATTCACTGGGCACCACCTCTGAGATTTAATTGAGAGCACAAGACTCTCAAAACGTGCGCCTGGTTCTTCCCACCTCCTGTGAGTCTCCTTTCTTGGACTTGCAGATTCAGTCAAATTCAGTTTCACAAAGCACTGCTTCTCTATATGACTCAACGAAAACCACATCAAAGGCATCGGGTGAGGGGATTCTGGATTACTAGAAAGACACATTGAGAACAGTAGGTTTTCAAAGAAGTATGACAAACACAGTGTGAGGAGAGATGAACCCAAGAAGATTAGGAAATTTTAAAAAAGCTGTGACAGTGAAGGAGGAGACTAAAAGAAATGAAGATCTGGGGATGATAAAGAAATCAACAGACGAGTAATAAAGAAGAAAATCTGGAATACAATTTATATTCTTTAAAAACAAAACACTTTTTCCCCACTTTGGGTCTGTATGTGAAGGCATAGAGAGAGCTGAGAAGCCCTGAAGCCTTTCAGCAGAATTAAGTTCATTTCTCCTCAGATTGCTTCCTCACTTGGGACAGGAACCACCACACCTTCTTTCAGCTTTCCTCTCCCTTCCACTCTCCCATGAAAGTAGACTATCTAATATTGATGTTTTTCCTTTTTTTTTAATTTTGATAGAAAAAAATCAGAACTGAGGAAACTAAAAATGAAATTTGACACAAGGCAATTGGAAAACTCTTTTCCAGAGATTGAGAATCAGTTTGGTGTTCGTTGTCCCTGCTTCCTTGCTAAGCCTTCCATAACTGTGGCCTTTTTAGCTCTCATGGGGACACAAATAAACTCAGTAAAAATCAACATCATTTATTGACACTGTTCACTTTACCAGACTGTGGGGAAACCTAAAAGAAGATTATACAAGGCCCCTTCTCTTAAGGAGCTGAGGGTCTCAAAACTCTATATACATAAGCCCCCCACCCCTAAGATTTTAAAGGATCTCAGAGCTTGTTTAGAGAGTGAGAAAATGTAGAAAGTGGACTAGTTTTAAGAAAATCCTTCAGATATCCTAAGAACTTATTACTCAAAGTGTGATTCATAGGAGCTTGTTAGAAATGCAAAATCTTGGACCCTACCCCAAATTTAATGAGTCAGAAACTGCTTTCTAACAAGATTCCCAGCGAATTCTTGTGTTTGCTAAGGTTTGAGAAACACTTCCCTAAAATTCCCAAGTCGCTTTACTCCCCTTGTTCAAATTGAATGCAATAGGACTTACAGTGTTGGATGGGGTATGAAAAGGCCTAACTACTTCAAATAGCAGAGAGGCAAGTAGCTAACCTAGACTCTATAACTGTGTTTCCCAAACCCCAACTATATGCATGCCATTTTCATGGTTTTTGACATAAATTCTTATTAATATTTTGTTTGTCTTTAAATCAACTCACATTTTTAACAAGTAAATATACCTAAAGAAGAAACTTTATATCTCTACTATAAATGGGAAACTAGTATTTGTCATATGCATTAAAAATTACCAAAATAAATAAAAATAATAAATATTTTTCTAGGTACCATCTAAAATCCTCTCTTCTACCACCAATGGCACACCCATGTACATGGAGGAACAAGGGTCTAGGACATTGGTGACAGAGCAGATAGAAGTTCACAGTGTGAACATAAATCTCTGAAAACCTTTATGGTGAACTGATCATCAGATGCTTAAAAAACCAGAAAGAGCTTCTTCAGAACAAAAACTTTCTCTGCACTATGGTCCACAGACATGGAGATCACCCCTCTAAGGAGTCAGGGCCCAGGACAGAGTGGGGAGCAAGGGAGGGGTACAGAAATCAAGTAAAGTCCAGGAAAAGTAGGGTGATCCTATGAAGTTCCTTCCCTGCCCCACTCTCAGCTTCCAGTTCCCAGCAGTGGCATCTGAGTGAGCAGCATACCGAGTTTGTTGACCTGGACAGAGATTTTAGCTGGGAAGCAAAAGGAAATAAATATGTGTAGTTTGAAGTTTACTTAGAGTGTGCCACGCAGCTCAGGGTGGCCAGATGAGTTCCCTCTGAAGTGTTACTTCCCCGCCCCCCCCAACCCCCTTCACCAAAGACTTTTGTGAGCATTTTGGAATCCCCCTTAACTCAAGGTCAACAGATAAAATAAGCCTGGCTTGGCCATTTCTTGGAAATCCTTCTCTTATTTGGGGCCACGATTTTTACCGGTAGAATATAGTTGCTCTTTGTCCGTGTACATGAAATGAAACAAAACTCTTCCCTTTGAAAATGTAATCTTAAAATTCGAGTGCCTCTGATTTTATTAAAATCTCCTAAGGGCATACGGTGACTTTAGATCTCCACCTTGTTGGATGTTCACCTACATGAACTTATTTCAACCAACTCTCAAACAGAAGGAGATCATAAGAACAGTCAAAGGAGCATTCGTTTTTAAAACAAAAACTAAGTAAGTAAAATGTAGTTTTGTATTATATGTCTATAAGGATCAAGGCTCTTAGGGTGGTAAATGAAGAGTTTCTGGTAGATAAGCAATAAGCAGTTTCCTTCATACTAAATAAAACTAAGGGTGTGGCCAACGGGTTATTTTGAAGCAGATTTCCACGAACTGTCGATCACTCTCAGGGCCAAAAAAATCCGGTGCCATCTAGTTGATTTCAACTCATAGCGACCCTATAGGACAGCGTAGAACTGCCCTGTAGAGTTTCCAAGGGGCGCCTGGTGGGTTCAAAATGCCAACCCTTTGGTTAGCAGCCGTAGCACTTAACCACTATACCACCAGGGTTTCTATTCTCAAGGCAGCTAACAAGATTGCACCCACATATTCTTGGAAATCACTTGGTTCTCTCCTCGCTGCCTAAGTGCTAGGGTGGTAATGTTCCTCTTTGAGGTGGTGTGTATTAATTACATGTGGTTTGGCGAGAAAATGCTAGGGGATTTTTGCTAATTTTTGCAGACTTCTTCACCTAGATGCATAGATGCTTTGAGAGATCTTTTGCAGAGGTAAGTAATGATTTGACATGTGTTCCAGAAAATCTTCTTGAATGGCAAAAATATTGCTCTAAAAACCAATAATTCTGAAAAGGGAAAGAATTATTTTCTTTTTAGAAAAAAAATATTGAGAATAGCTATCTATTTTCAGCTGTATAGCTGTTCCCTTTTTAGCCTTTTGCCTGGAACTTCTGCTTTTGCCTGGAACATCTGACTGTTCCTTTCCTAAGTCCCTTGATAAAGTAAGAAGACAGCATTAGTCTCGCAGAAATAATCATCAGAGAAAATGATATTTTAATAAGTGGTACAGGTCAATATGGATAGAAAACAATTTGTATTACAAAAAAAAAAAAGAATGGCCTGTAATGATATTAACTTTCAATGTTAATTGTACCATATTAGCATAATCTTTCACATTCGTGTCTTCCCCTCTCATTATAGACTTTCATATTTATTATCTCCTTTAAGTGTCTACGGAAACCCTGATGGTGTAGTAGTTAAGAGCCACGGCTGCTAGCCAAAACCTTGGCAGTTCAATTCCACTAGGTGCTCCTTGGGAACACCCTGGGGCTGTCCTACTCTGTCCTATAGGGCCGCTAGGAGTTGGAATCGACTCCAGGGCAGTGGGTTTTGTTTTTGGTCTGTTTAGCGTCTATGAAATAAAACAGGAATCTTATTCTCAATTTAACTTTGAGGAAATAGAAGTCTAGAGAGATTAAATAATTTTTCCAAAGTTACAAACCAAGATAGCTGTTAAACCAAACCAAACCCATTGCCCTTGAGTTGATTCTGACTCACAGTGACCCTATAGGACAGAGTAGAACTGCCCCACAGGGTTTTCAAGGACCAGCTGGTGGATTCACACCACCGACATTTTTGGTTAACAGCTGTGCTCTTAACCACTGTGCCACCACAACTGCATAGAACCAGGGGCAAATCCTACCACTTTAATTTTCTGGTCAACTGAAATTATCAAACTGTGATACGTATTGATTCTGTGTATCAGCCTTCTGTTTTGTGCTCCTGTCATTTTGCTACTTTGGTATCTAATACTTTACTGGAACATGGCCCAAAGAAAATCTCACTGATACTATATTTTCTAATGACATTTACTTAGGCTGTGCTGTAAATAATCACAATATTATACACTGTTTGAGAGAGATATGATTATCCCCACTTTACTGAGGAGAAAATTAAGGCTTGGAGAACTTAAAGTTATATATGCAGGGTCACCCATGTAGAAATGGTTAAAGAGGAAATGGAACCCGGCTCTGTCCAACTACAGAGTTGGAGTCTTCATACCTCCCCAAGCCTCCTCAGGTAAGGTGGTTCAGCTCCAGGATCATCATCCAGCCAGTGGTGCCACTCAAAACATGGATAGACTAAGATGTAGACCAAAGATCATCTTTAGACAAACCAGGAAATGTAAGCCAGAAGGTTGTAGCAACCAGGTTAATTACTACAATTATAAAAAGATTTCCCAAAACAATACAGCAAGCAATTAAGTGCTTATAATGTCATGCAAAGTAAACTGTTAGCAAATTGTTGTTAGCCTCGGAGCCAATCTCCCTTAATGAACCCAAAGAACAGACGTTATAAAGACTTATACACAACCGATTCCATCTGGGTGGGAATGTGCTTTTGTACACACGTTTGGCTCCTAATTCCCTTGCACTGCTCAGAGCTCTGCTCTGCCCCTTCCTCTGGCTAACGGACACTTAAAGCGTCACTTCTCAGACTAACACGAGTGACAATCTAGCCCTCTCTCTAATCTTGCTCTTATTTTGTTCTGTTTTGTCTTCAATTTATTTTACTTATTTATTTTTTATTGTGCTTTAGGCAAAAGTTTATATAGTCTTGCTCTTATTTTGGATTACACATTCCTGGATTAAAAGACACTGCTTGATGCCTGGACCTACAAACAATATCAGATAGCATCTGAGAATACAAAATAAGTGATACTGGGTAGAAATAACTATTCACTTGTACAACACCTAGCCCATAATTGGTGCTCGGTAAATATTGGTGGAGTTGTACCCAATAAGGACATCATGCTTGGAAAAGCAGAGGGTCAGCAAAAAAGAAGACCCTCAACAAAGATGGATTGACTCAGTGGCTAAAACGATGGGTTCAAGCATGACAACAATTGTGAGGATGGCAGAGGACTAGGCACTGTTTCGTTCTATTGCACATGGGGTCACTATGAGTCGGAACTGACTTGATGGCACCTAACAACAACTCAGTAATATCAAAAACAATTCAGAAGGAAGATTTGCAATGTGGAAAAGCCACAGTGGAAAATCGAAAAGTGAGTGTATTTATTTTTAAGAATTATTGAAGTTGATGAGGATTTAGAAATAATCAAGTCACGTGAGCAAACTGAGTCCCAGAGAGACACACCCAAGGTCACAAATAATTAGTAGCCAAAGTGGACCATGAACCCAGAATCCCAGACTCTTAGTTCAGTGTTCTTTCTACAACGTCATCCCTTAGAAATGTCATTTTTAAACTAGATAAAATCGTATTCTCGAATATATGTATATTGTAAAATAGGTTTCTAGGTATATGTATATTTAGGACCTCACATGCAAATGCTCTAAAAATGCTGGATATTTCTAAGCCTGGCCTATGAGCCAAGAGACCAGAGTTTTACTCTCAGTAGTTACTTTGCCCTGCTGGGTATTAATAACATGAACTACAAAATGAAGAAGCCCGCTATATCTGTTAGGTTATAACTGATGAAAAAAAAAAGAGAGACCAAAACCTAGTGGCTCAACAGCTAAGTGCTCGGCTGCTAACCAAAAGGTCAGTGGTTTGAACTTACCAGTGGCTCCATGAAAGAAAAGACCTGGCAATCTGCTCCAGTAAAGATTTCAGCCTAGAAAACCCTATGGGGCAGTTCTACTCTTGTCAAATGGGATCGCTATGAGTCAGAATCAATTCAGCAGCACCTAACAACAAATATATGTATATGTTTGTTATTGTTATTTTTGTCATATATATGTGACAATCATAAAAAGAAGAAGTGTTTATCTTTTGTAAATAAAGGGTTCAAAAATAGGCATGTTTCAGATACGGCTTAGTCCAGGGCCTAGTGTTACCAGGGCCTAGTCTTCTCCCATATGTGTCAGCTGTGTTCCTCCATATTAGCTCTGCTTATAAGCCCCATGTGTCACAAGATGGCTACCAGCTACTTTAGGTCTATATCCTCCTAAATTCAACTCCTTTGGGAAATAACACCTGCTTCTCTCTCAGCAGTCACTGCAAAATTCTCATTTTGTGTCATTACCCGTGGTTGGGTAATTTGCTCTTCAGTAATCCAGTCACTGTATAGATGGCTATGATTATCTGACTGGGCAGGCCTACATCACATGCTTTGAACCAAATAGGGGTCGTCATGACGGGAGACAGGAAGGACTGTCAACTCCACCAGAAGCACAACAACCTGGAGTGGGAAACGTAGTGATGCCCCATAGAGAAATCAGGGTACAGTTATCAGGGGAGAACGAATGCCGGTCAGGCAAAATCAACAACTACACTGGACAAGGTCTCTCCTAGTCACTTACATATCTATAGATTTCTGATTCTATGAGCTTGTCTTAGTTACCTAGTGCTGCCATAACAGAAATGCCATAAGTGGTGGGTAGCTTTAAAGAATACAAGTTTATTTTCTCACAGCTCTGGAGGTTAAAAGTCTAAATCAGGGTCTCAGCTATGCCAATTCCTTCTGTGGGCCTCTCTCTTAGTTTCTGGTGACTGCCAGCAATCTTTGGCATTCCTTGGGGTTCCTTGGTGTCCTTGGTATCTGTCTTTCCCCTATGTGTATCACTGTGTCAGTTCTGATCTTTTTATAACTCAGAAGTGATTAGGTTTAGAATCTACCCTACACTGGTATGACCTCATTAACATAACACAAGAAAAACCCGTATTTCCAAACAGGGCCATATTTACAGGTATCAAACCAAAAACCAAACCCAAGGCCATCAATTGTCAATTCCAACTCATAGCAACCCTATAGGACAGAGCATAGGGTTTCCAAGGCTGTAATCTTTATAGGAGCAGATTGCCAGGTCTTTTCCCCTGCAGAGCTGCTGGGTGGGTTCAAATCACCATCCTTCCAGTTAGCAGTTGAGTGCTTAACCACTGCACCACTAGGACTCCTTATTTACATGTGCAGGAGTAAAGATTTCGACACATGTTTTTGAGGGGACACAGTTCAATCCAGCTAGAGCTCTTCTTCCTATTAAGAGAATCTATGAACAGTTTTGAGGAATCTTAGCATCTCTGTGTGCACAGAGGCAGACATTTGTTACACTACCACCGCCACAGCTTTACTAGTAACTAGTCCCCATGTGCCCCCACTTCAGCTCTGCTGGGTTGTAGTTTTTTCCATGCACTTTGCTGTCATGTGTCACTTTGGCCTTGTACAATCTCTTCCCTCTGCCTGGAATGCCCTTATCCTTCCGTATCTCTCTGGAAAATGCTTACTCATCCTTCAAGCTCTGACCCAAACATTTGTACTTTATAGCCTCCTCCTCAAGAGAAATTGACTGCTCAATTGTGCTTAGCCCTTCCTACCTACCCAGATTGAAGTACATATCATACTGTATAATAGCCATTTGTTTACATGTCTTATCAATGGACTCTTGCATCTAGAAGACAAGGACCATACCTTATACCTCTTTGTGTCCTCAGGGCCAAATGCAGTGCCTAAAACATAGCAGTCATTCAATAAATTCAGCTGAATCAATCAATTCATCAATAACTCTAGCTCCTCTGAACTAGAACCTTACTGACTCCCGTCCTGTTTCCTCAAACATAGTTAAACTGATGCAACTCCCTCCCACATCCCCCACTCCAACTTGCTAGAAATAGTGAATATGATTTACAGTCTTATATATTTATGAAGTAGAATTGATTCTGCTTTCTAACCATCGTCAGGACAAGCATGCTTATTTGGTTTCCACAACATGAATGGAATTCCACAACATTTAAATCTGAGGCACCTGGACATTAGAGAGCAGGCTCCCCAATTCCTAGACAGTCATATACATATTTTCTTCCCATTGTCCTAGCAGTTGTTTGATGAGAATACTGAAACACTTTTAATAGAGTTTAAGTCTACGATTTGTGTTGCTTTCAATATTCCTCAGCTATGGTGGTAAATTTGAAAAAAAAAAAAAAAATCTGTGTGTTCTTGGAATCTGTTAACTAATCATAATATGCCTGTATGTCCTACACTACCATGGTCAGACAGAGGTTATTCTGCCATAAGAGCGTGGGGTGCAAAGACTTATTAGGAAATAGCAGGACAGAGACTTAGGTGTGAGGTTATCACGCTGTGTGCCCCACCTGTCTCCACTCATTATTTTACACAAGGAGAATCAAATTTAAATGGGCATCTGAAAAAAGCCTAGAAAAGGAAAGGAAAAGTAACATGCAATGAGAAGAAACATGCTATTGTCCTTGCCTGGGTGATGAAAGTATATAAATAAACTGGTGACATCCATAGCTGCCAGCAAGAATGAGACCACTTCCCCCCCACCCCCACCCCTGCCCCCACCCCCCACCGCCCCAAAGTTTGGGTCCCTGGCAGGGGCAGATTATCCAGTGGGCAAGGTAAACTTACTTTGTTTACCAGATTATCTGTAGTGACCAATTTCACATTTTCTCACCACATCAAAGATTTTGCTTCTAGGTATGGCTGGCATCTGCCTCTCTCCCAACCCCACAGCACCTTCCTACAGAATCAAAGCCTCTTTTTACATTTACAATCCTTGACAAGGACGGATAACTCAGTAAGCAAGGTAAACACAGCTGACTTGTGCCTACTAACTAATCTGTAGCGAACAATTTCACATGGGTTGACATGGTGAAAACGATATGAAATTGTTCGCTACAGATTAGTTAGCAAGCACAAGTCAGCTTGTGCTTACCTTGCTTATTGGGTTATCGGCCCCTGGTCCCTGGGATCATTCCCATGATTCACTGTAGTCCAGGGAAAGCTCAGCCTAGCAGGCCACAGTACTGACTTGCATGTGGTTACTACTTATTAGAGCTCATTTAATATGTTAACCACTAGTTTCCTGCCAGTCTTGCTCTAAACCAAGGAACATACTGAGAGATAGTATCCAAGCTTGATGATGTTTCATTTTCTTGTCCATGACTTGAGGAAAAACAAACAAACAAATTCAGAAAGCATGTAACCATATTGACTGAAAGAGCTCATTCAGTATTGCAAGACTGACGTTATTGTCATTGCAAAGCCACTTAGAGACCACACACTATGCCCCTGGAAAAGAGTTTTTTTTGGCAGATGACCACCAATAGAGCCTCTTAAGAGTTACACCCTCACACTTCTGCTACAGAAACCCCTTCTTCTGGTTCCATGAATGAACCATGCTCTCTCAAATCCAGGCTTGGTACATACTTCTCTAGCTGCCTGGAATGCCCTTCTACCACTACCTCCTTGGTCCTCCAATTTTACCTAGTCAGATCTGAATTTTCCTTCAGCTCACAGTTCCCCCAAGGAAGCCTCCTGTGATCTCCCAAATTAGGTTATACACCCTTGCATCCTGAACTTTCCCTTCCCCAACACTTCTCACACCTGTAATCACTTGTTCAATGCTTGCCCTCCTTGATTGACTATAAGCTCCATGAAGGCCAGAACACATTTCCTCTTCTTTGCAGGTGTAACAAGGAAAGAAGAATGCAGAGTAGTCTGATTCAATTTGGGGAAGATACAGAGCAACTTTTTCTTATGCACAAGCTAATGTTTACCTGGTAGATGCCAGCTCTTTCTCACCAGATGGTGGTAATTCTAGAAATGGGAAAGATCTTGAGGTGACTCAAATGAATAATGTCAGAGAGTTAGAGAGAATTCAATATGAGCTATTAGAGAAAGGAGGTTCTGGGGATAGTCAGCCTGCCAAGGAAGCATTTAAAACTGCAAATAAAGTCAGTGGTTGTCCAACAAACTTCTGTGTCCATGGGGTCTCCTGAAGCCCTTCTGCCCAGAGGTATAAATAAATTCTGAATAGAAGAAGAACGGATCAGGGCATGTTGTAAACTAAGTGAATAAAAAGAACTTATAGCATAAAAAAAAATTTTTTTTTTTATATAGCATAGTTATTTCCCTCAAGACGGAATCACACTTTTACTAAAAATAATGTGTGTACCTCTTAACAGCTGGCCAGATGTGCAGTACTGTAGTACTGTGCTGAATAACTGACACAGGTGTACTCCTTTACTCCAGGGGATGTGACCCCAGCCCATGAAAGAACAAAATCACCATCAGTGGAAAAGTAATGAACCTACTTCTTGGGAACTGCCCTAAAAAATGTCTGTTTCATTACAGAAGCTTCTTCTTCCCTTTCAAAAAAAATCCAACATCTGAAATCTCCAGTACGGTCTCAGTTAAATTCCGATGAGAAGTGGGGGGCTATTAATAAAGGAATGCCTTTTCCTTGATTAGAATCATATCTACCTTTTTTCCTGAAAGACTAAAAGACTTCGGACAATGTAAAGCTGTGATTCTCAAAGTCTAGTAACCCACTTCCACTGATATCTTCCTGTCAAATCATCAAAGGGAATCTAGAAAATTCAGATAGGTTGGTAACCTTTGCTTAGAACCTGTCAGTCATCTCAGTTCTGCAAAAGAACCAGGAGCTGGAGGCTCTTGGTGGGTGGCCTAGAAGGGAGTCTGGGCTTTGAAATAGAAAGACACAAAAAAGGAACTTCTGGCCATGCAAAGTTGCTGAGGGAGGTGCTCAAACTTTGGGGAAAGATGCCAGTCTACAAACCAGACTACATGATAACAAAAGAGAATTGTCCCAGGTGCCAGCCAAACACTATATATGTAGAATCTTGGTTTTGCCAAAGGGGAGCCCTAATTATCTTAGGGAATATGTTACAGATAAACACTGAAGAGCACAAAGAGAAATAGATCAAAATATGTGGATAACAATAGAAGTTAATATATATATATATATGTAGTCATTTATAGTTGTTTAAGTGCTTTCCCACAAATGATTGTGTTGAATCTTCACAACTCTACGGGTGGAGGAAAGGCAAGTATTTTATTATCATGGCTACTGTGCCCCCCTTTCACGTTTAGTGTAAGGCTAGAAACGAGATGTTAAATGAGAACTACCCTGCATGCGGGCACTCTGCATGGGACCACCCCCTCTACGCTGCACACAGGCGGCAGCCCATGTCCAAATCCTTCACTACCCCAGTCACCACACAGCTTACACACAACTGAGACAGATCCCACCTCAGACCTTCAGATGTCTTTATCACCAAATGACTCACCCCATCTTTGGAATATTTGTGGTCAATTAAGTCCAACTATGTCTTCCATTCCTATAATCCTCATATGCCAAAAGGAAGCCAATTTACTTTTTTTTTGTTCTTAACCCCTTATTGCTCAGCAGTTCCTCTCTTTGGCTTCTCCTCTCTTCAAACCACTAATGTCCCTGAAATCTTCTTCATTTATGTTTTAAAAAAATCCTCCTATAAGCTCAATTATCTTCTTCTCACATTATGCTGTGTATTTCATCTAGCAAAGAACAAGGTGGTAGGGGCGAAAATATATATTGACTCCTTAATGCCAGTTTAGACCCACATCACTCTTCCACCTTGAAACCCATGCCATCTGACTACACCATCTCACACACTTCTAGGTTTCTATCATCTACTAGCCTCCCAGTCACATTCGCTGAAGGCATGACAGTCCTCTTCTCCCCCCAACACCAAACTTCTGCCATCACCCTAGAAGATTTCAGTGTCTGTATGGGCAGTCCATCCAATACCCTCAATTTACTGTTCTTTGACCTCAGGTATGTAATAACAAATCTCACCTCCACTCAGCTTGTGCTCCCCCACCCTCCCAGAAACACATCCTGAAACTTGTCATCACCAAAAATGGTTCCACACCCAAAATATCATCTGCAAATATCCCATTTGTGACCCAGTTGCCTCTCCTCCCATGGTCTCAGGGCCCTCACCTGCATATACCTGCTTTTCAAACTCATTGAGTCCTCCAGCTCCTGGGTCTCCATTTCCTCAGTGTCCATCATCAGTTTTTCAACAGACTGCAACTAGTTGACCGTCTGAACATTCATTCACCAGCACCTCAAATCCATGCATGGCTGTCTCTATATTGCATGCACCTGGCAAACTCCCACCACAAGATCAATGCCATCTCAGCACCTAGAAGGCTGAGCACTCCCATGTAAAAATGTCATAACCATTCAGATTATTGTCACAACAGGGATATGGTCTCTGATCTCAGGACTCCAGTGCACTTACTATTTCTTGACCAATTCTTCCGTTCTCCTTGGTAATTATCTTAAACCTATACATCTCTGTTTAAGTGTTCTACCAAAGCCTACCCCCTTCACTCTAAGCAGACAACATAACCTTCTTCATTGAGAAAACTGATGTCCAGAAAGGTAAAAGGAAAACCATGGGAGTGTGGTATCATAAAAACTAACTTCTTTTGAAGAATACTCCAGTTTCCCTATGAGAACAATAAATAGAGAAATTCTCAGTGCTTGCCCTAGGTTCTCCTCTCCTCTCATTTTTAAAGGTAAATCTCAAGTACTTCTATAGCTTCAATTACCATCTTTATGCAAAAGACTTTGAAATCTCTTTTTTCAGCCCAGACTTCCTTCTTAAGCATCATTATAACTTCAATTCAATATTTCCACTTATATATCTAGAAAGCACATCAAATCCACATATTCAAAATTCAACTCATGTTATCTACCTCTCTCTCTCTTTCTCACACACACATCACTTCTCTTATCTCCTCCTCAGTAAAACTGCCACCACCCAGTTGCTTGAGATAGAAACATGGTAGTCATCTTTACCTCCTCCCTCTGCCTCACCCAATTCATCAACAATTTCTACTAATATTATCACTTAACGTTCTGTCAAATTCAATCATATTTCCCTGTTCAAATAATGAGCAACAACCCTGTTCAAATAAGGAAACTAAAGCTGAGAAAAGTTAAGAAATTCACCATGTCACACAACTAGTGGGTGGCAGAGCCGACTCAGACTCCCCTCTGCCTCCAAAGTTGTGCTTGAAATTAAAGAACGCTGCTTCACTCAGGGGAGCTTTCAAAGCCAAAGATATCTCCAAGAAATACAAATGGGATCATTTCAATTGCAGGTCCCAAACCCAAGGGAAGGTACTTGAAATCATCTAAGAAAGTGCTTTCCTCATTTAGCACCAATAAAGCCTGCCAAGTCACAAATGACGTATCCCTGTCTCTAAAGAAGAAAAAATAATTTCAGCAGAACCAGACCCAAATACAATGTCAACCTAAATTTGCTTCAGAGAGACCATAAATTGTACCTTCCAAGCCAAAGTGGCCAAAAAAGAGGTTCTTGTTGGGGGCCTGTGTGTCCTAAAGATATCTTTTTCAACAGTGTGATATCTTTAATTGCATATCTAAGGATCCTTTTGGAAACTTCTAACTTATCAGCTGAACAAAGAAAAACTCATTTACCATGCTAACAGTAGAGGTCAAATGCATTTTTATTGTCCCAGGGTGATGGTGGCAGCAGCTGAACCAGCTCCAGAACTGAGAAAGGGTTATTAGAGATATAGAAATATCAGTGCCAGCTGTGGACATCGGCCCAGTTACACCTGTACCTTCCTTTCACAGGCCTGTTCAGTGATGGGTGTTTAGAGACTCTAAAAGGCTGTCTTAAAATTCATTCTCTAGTGAACGGATTATCTTAGTTTGATCCATGACGAGTTCTTTTGTAGGGATTTTACTTTAGGCTATGTTGTTGTTGTTGTTCGTTGCAGTCAAATCAGTTCTAACTCACAGCAACCCTATGTAGGACAGAATGAAACGCTGCCTGGTCCTACACCATTCTCACAATCGTTGCTATGTTTGAGCCCATTGTTGCAGCCGCTGCGTCAATCCATCTCATCGAGGGTCTTCCTCTTTTTCTCTGTCCCTCGGTTTTACCAAGCATGATGTTCTTCTCCATGGACTTGTCCCTTCTGATAACATGTCGAAAATAGATGAAGTCTCATCATTCTGACTTCTAAGGAGCATTCTGGCTGTATTTCTTCCAAGACAGATGTGCTCATTCTTCTGGCAGTCCATGGTATATTCAATATTCTTCACCAACACCATAATTCAAATGCATCAATTCTTCTTCGGTCTTCCTTATTCACTGTGGATGTTTGCAGCTGTTTCTTCTCATTTTGAGTCGTGCAATATCAGCAAATGAAGGTCCTGAAAGCTTTACTCCAACCATATCATTAAGGTCGACTCTACTTTGAGGAGGCAGCTCTGCCCCAGTAACATTTTGAGTGCCTTCCAACCTGAGGGGCTAATCTTCCAGCACTATATCAGACAATGTTCTGCTGCCATCCATAGAGTTTCATTGGCCAGTTTTTTTCAGAGGTAGATTACCAGATCCTTCCTCCTAGTCTGTCTTAGTCTGGAAGATCTGCTGAAACCTGTCCCTAGGAGTGACCCTACCAGCATTTGAAATATCCATGGCATAGCTTCCAGCATCAGAGTAACATGCAAGCACCGCAATAAGACAAAATGACAGACAAGAAGTTTTGGGATATGAATATTTCATATATAATAATATTTATGAGAATAATAACAGCTAACGTTTTTGAGCACTTACTAAATGTCAGATATTTATTTTACGTATATTAGCAAATTTAATGTACACAACACTAAGTATTTTCTATTATTACCACCACCACCCCCTTTATAGAGGAGAAAAATGAGTCACACACCTTGTAAAGGCTGGAACAGAAAAACAGATCTATTTTTACAGTACACTAAAAAATAGAAATTACATAATTCATAATTCTTGTTTTCAAATAAAGCAGTCTTTTAAACAAAAATACACATTATTCAATAATAGCTAGATATTATTAACAGATGACTCATAGCTGATAGGCTTGATTACGCATTTTAAACACAATTTCAGATTATATAATATCAGGCCCATGTTTGTTACTAATAGGATTAATTATAAGAACTTTAAACATCTTTTTTTTTTTTTTGGCTCATAGTTCCCAATCCTCACTTCTTTATAAGCCCATAATTAGTTTTCAAATAGGAAAGTATAAATGAATGAAAAATAAGTTCATTTATTGTCCTTATTATTCTCACTTTTGGCTAGAAAAGAAAGGATGTGTTTGGATATCTGGATTGTCACTCAAAGGGTTCCAGACATGGAGCTCATGTCTGTAGCCATTGGTGCTATTTGCCAACTTTTTCAGCTCTCCTTTGGCATCTTTTGGATTGGTTGGGGCCATGTGACTAGTTCTGGCCAATCAGTTGTAAACAAAAGTAATGTTTCACATCCAGACCAGGCACCAATTGCCAGTACAAGACTCTCCAAAGTTTTTTTTTTTTTAAAAAAACACATGGTATTTTCAATTGCCTCTTATGCCTGTGAAAGCTGGACAATGAATAAAGAGGGCCAAAGAAGAATGGATGCCTTTGGATTGTGGTGTTGCAGAAGAATACTGAATATACCGTGGATTGTCAAAAGAACGAACAAATCTGCCTTGGAAGAAGTACAACAAGAATGCTCCTTAGAAGCAAGGATGGTGAGACGACATCTCACATACTTTGGGCATGTTGTCTGGAGAAGGACATCACGCTTGGTAAAGTAGAGAGTCAATGAAAAAGAGGAAGATCCTCAAGGAGATAGATTGGCGCAGTGGCTGCAACAATGGGCTTAAGCATAACAACGATTGTAAGAATCACGCAGGGTCGGGCAGTGTTTTGTTCTGTTGCACATAGGGTTGCTATGAGTCGCAACCAACTTGATGGCACCTAACAAAAACAAACATAGCCAAACCAAACCTGTTGCTGACGATTCCAACTCTTAGTGACCCTACAGGACAGAGTAGGACTGTCCCATAGGATTTCCAAGGCTGTAATCTTTATGGGGACAGATTGCCACATCTAGACTGCCAAATCTTTGTCCCACAAAGCAGCTGGTGGATTCAAACCACCGACCTCTCAGTTAGCAGCCAAGTGCTTTAACCACTGCACCACCAGGGCTCCTTTTAACATATGGTATAGTGACCAAAAATGTTTGAGAAGGTGGCTGCTCTGTCAACCTGAGTTCCTAAAGAACGTCAGTGAGCAGAGCCCTCTCAGATCATTGGTGAGCATGTGCCATGAGTGAGAATAAACCTTTGTGTTTTAAACCACTAAGATTTTGAAGTTGTTTGTTACCACAACGTAACCTGGTTTATCCTGATTCAACCTCCTTCTGTTTAAGTTCAGACCTCTGTGGTGTCCTCACTGTCAAATTCAGAAAGAAAGATTCAAATGGACACAAAGCAGTGTCCTTCTCCTGGAAAATGTTTCTAATAGTTCCTTTTATTGTTGGGTTAATGTTTCTCCGTTTTCTCTCTTTACACTTCTTTTGTGTGTGTGTGTGTGTGTGTGTGTGTGTGTGTTTTAAGTGAAAATTTACAGGACAAATTAGTTTCTCATTCAAAAATTGTTGCAATCCCCACAATGTGTCAGTACTCTCCCCATTTCCATTTCCAATTTTCCTGTCCCTTCCTGTCTTCGTCTTTGCTTTTAGGCAGGTATTGTCCATTTGGTATCACACAGTTTATTGAACTAAGAAGCACATTTGTCATGTGTGTTATCATTTGTTATTTAGGGCTGTCTAATCCTTTGTTTTGTTTTTTTTTTGAAAGTTGAACTTCGGGAGTGGCTTCAGTTCTGAGTTAGCAGGGTGTCAGGGACCACAAACTTGGGGGTTCTCCAGTCTCTGTCAGGCCAGTAAGTCTAGTCTTTTTAGTGAATTTGAATTTTGTTCTACATTTTTCTCCTGCTCTGTCCAGGACCCTTTATTGTGATGCCTGTGAGAGCCGTGGGTGGTGGTAGCTGGGCACCATCTAGTTCTTCTAGGCTCAGGCTGGAAGAAGCTGTGGTTCATGTGGTCCATTAGTCGCTTGGACTAATATTTTCCTTGTCTCTTTGGTTTACTTCTTTCTCCTTTGATCCAAACATGATGGGACCAATAGATGTATTTTAGATGGCGGCTTGCAAGCTTTTACAACCATAGACATTACTCATCAAAGTAGGATGTAGAACATTTTCTTCATGAACTGTGTTATGCCAATTGACCTAGATATCCTCTGAGACCATGGTCCCTAGCCCTCAGCCCCAGTAACTTGGTCCCTCAGGTGTTTGAATGTATCCAGGAAGCTTCTATGACTGCGTTGGTCAAGGTGTGCTGACTTCCCCTATATTGTGTGTTGTCTTTCCTTTCACCAAAGTTAACACTTGCCTACTAGTTAGTGATTTCTACTCCCCACCCCTCCTCTTCCTTGTAACCATTACAGATAGTTTCTTCCTGTGTGTAAATCTTTTCTTGGATTTTTATAATAGCGGCCTCATACAATATATGTCCTTTTGTGACTGACTTATTTCACTCAGCATAATACCCTCCAGATTCATCCATGTTGTCAGATATTTCTTGGATTCATCATTGTTCTTTACCGTTGTGTAGTATTCCACTGTGTGTATGTACCATAATTTGTTCACCCATTAACCCATTGATGGCCACTTAGGTTGTTTCCATTTTCTGCTATTGTGAATAATGGTGCAGTGAACTTGGGTGTGATATGTCTGTTCATGTGATGGCTCTTATTTTTCTAGGATATATTCCTAGGAGTGGGATTCCTGGATCGTATGGCATTTCTATTTCTAGCTTTTTAAGGAGGCACCATATTGTTTTCCAGAGTGGTTGCACCGTTTTACATTCCCTCCAGCAGAAAGAGTTCCAATCTCCCCGAAACCCCTCCAGCATTTGTTATTTTCTGGTTTTTTAATCAGTGCCAGTAATGCTGGAGTGAGATGGTATCTCATTTTAGTTTTGATTTGCATTCCTCTAATGGCTAATGATCATGAGCATCTCCTCATATGTCTGTTAGCTACCTGAATGTCTTCTTTGGTGAAGTGTCTGTTCATATTCTTTGCCCATTTTTTAATTGGGTTATTTGTCTTTTTATTATTGAGGTGTTGAAGTAGTCTATAGATTTTAGAGATTAGACCTTTGTTGGATATGTTATAGTCAAAAATTTTTTCCCAATCTGTAGGTTCTCCTTTTACTCTTTTGGTGAAGTCTCTTGATGACCATATGTGTTTAATTTTTAGGAGCTCCCAGTTATCTAGTTTCTTTTCTGGTATTGTGCATTGTTAGTTATGGTTTGTATTCTATTTATGCCATGTATTAGGGCCGCTAGCATTGTCCCTATTTTTTCTTCCATGATCTTTATCATTTTAGGTTTTATATTTAGATCTTTGATCCACTTTGAGTCAGTTTTTGTGTATGGCATGAGGTATGGGTCTTGTTTCATTTTTTTACAGATGGACATTCAGTTTTACCAGTACCATTTGTAAACTCTCCCTTTATACTTCTGATGTTAGTGAAAGTGTCTGTTGTAAATTGAAAAAAAAAATGATTGAATGGCAGTGTCATGGATTGAATTGTGTCCCCCCAAAATATGTGTCAATTTGGTTAGGCCATGATTCCCAATATAGTGTGGTTGTCCTCCATTTTGTGATTGTAATTTTATGTTAAAGAGGATTAGGGTAGGATTGTAACACCCTTACTAAGGTCACACCCCTGATCCAATGTAAACAGAGTTTCCCTGGGGCGTAGCCTGCACCACCCTTTATATTACAAGAGATAAAAGGCAAGGGAATCGAGCAGAGAGGGACGACCTCATGCCACCAAGAAAGAAACACATCCTCTGGACTCAGGATTCCTGCACGGAGAAGCTCCTAGTCCAGGAGAATATTGATGAGAAGGACCTTCCTCCAGAGCCAGTAGCAAGAGAAAGACTTTCTCTGGAGCTGATGCCTTGAATTTGGACTTCTAGCCAACTAGACTGTGAGAAAATAAATTTCTCTTTGTTAAGGCCATCCACTTGTGGTATTTCTGTTATAGTAGCACTAGATGACTAAGACAGGTAGCTTTTCAGCACCCCTCAAAATGATGCAAACTTGAAAATTCCATGAGAATAAATCATGAGGCCTATGGAGAGGTGAAGTCAATAGTATCTACTGTCAACACTCTTTCTAGAGCTGTATCTTTATGTCTTCCTGAGTGTGACCAGCCAAAGGAGTCTTTGCTTAGAGACTCAAAGTTTTATATTACTTTTGGTTAGAAGTTCAGGCTTTGGAGTCAGGCAGAAATAGGATCATGTCCTAGTTCTGCCACTTACCAACTGTGTGGCCTTGGGCAAGTAAGCCAGCATTCTTTCATCTTTAAAATAGGGACAATAATAGTATCCATCCTGTAGGGTCAATGCAAGGTTTAAATCATCAGTGAATATAAAGTTCTTATTACAGTGCACGGCAGTGCTTAGTATGTGCTAGTTATTAGTAACATTATTAGTGCTATCATTTTCATAATTATTATTTTTGCTGTGTAACAGATATACAGAGACGTGTTTTTTGCATCTAATCTATAGCACCTGGGTCTGCAATATAAGAGAATGTGAAGGCTCTTTTGGAACATGGGAGGAAAAAATCCAAGGGTACATGAAAATACTGTCAAAGTGGCTTAACTGCTAAATAAGCAATCTGCAAAATAAATGATTTTAGAGGTTATATTGAAGCACATGGAGCCCTGACAGCACAGTGGTTAAAAGCTCAGGCTGCTAACCAAAAGATTGGCAGTTCAAATTCACCAGCTGCTCCTTGGAGACCCTATGGAGCAGTTCTACCCTGTCCTATATGGTTGCTATGAGTTGTAATTTACTTGACAGCAATGGATTTGGGGTTTTCTTTGCTATTGCAGCACGCAACACACAATTTATAAATTGGAAAAGCACCGAAGTCAGAATGAAAGTAAGTCTCACAAGTGAAATCGGTGTCCCAGGGAATGGGGGAAACTATCAAGAAATTATACTCTCAAAATGGAACTAAATCATGGGGAGAGCAGTTATGGGAAAATCAGTGAATACTGTAATAATCACAACTTGTTTGGATATATCTCACACAGTTATGGTAACATTCATACATATTATAATGTATTATAAGTACCTTAAGTAAAGAAACCACAATGAGTTTGTTTCTGACTGGTTGATTCCTTATAAGAAACCACAAGGTTAATTCTGATAGGCTGACTATCTTGTAATAAACTACAAGTTGTGTTAAGAGTTTCCATGGAACAAATTATAACACCTGATAAACATGTCTTTCAGAAAGAGAATAGAAGAAGTAGATTCCTGACAATGGTCAAAAGACAAGACGGAGTCTTAATTTTATATCAAGTTACAGGATGAAGTATGTGCCCTAGTCATAAATCCCAGTTTTTCCACAAACTGAGCACCTCATATTTTATGATCTTACTCACTATAGAATG
The DNA here is from genome assembly GCF_024166365.1 of Elephas maximus indicus. Lineage (NCBI taxonomy): Eukaryota > Metazoa > Chordata > Mammalia > Proboscidea > Elephantidae > Elephas > Elephas maximus. The sequence goes on along the minus strand of NC_064827.1, from coordinate 31,948,295 downwards.
CATGGCTCTTCTGGACAACTCGTGAGTTAATTTACAGAATGGAATTAAGAGACAATCTCTGTAAAAATAATCTTGTTCATTTATTTTTATTTTTATTTTTATTTTTATCAAAGTAATTCATGCACATACATTTAGAGGCATATATTAGTACATTTAGACATAATAAAAAAAACAGTAGTCACCTTTTTGGGCTGGGGTAGAGGGTCACTGAAAATAATTTGTTATTAGATGTTAAGGATGAGAGAAAGAACCAAATCTAGAATAACTCCTAATTTGGGGAAGAGCTTGTACAACTGGGTAGATGGGTGCCCATTATCTACCATGATGGAGACTGGTAGAAAAGCAGAATTTCCAGCAAAGTTGAGAAGCAAAGAATCAAGACTTCTGATTTGGGGATAGGAATTTAGACATTCAAGTAAAGATGTTGAGCAGACAGTTTAATATACAGTCTGGAATTCAGGTCAAGGGCCATAGGAAAAGACACCAATCTGGAGGTCACTGGCATCTAAGTAGTATTTTAAAATATGATAGCAACTTAGGAGAAAGTATAGAGAAGAAAGCTAGAAACTGATCCTAAAGTCCTTCGACATATAGAGTTCAGGCTGAAGAAGAGGGCCCAGAAAAGGAGGCTGAGAAGCAGTGGCCTGTGCGGCTGGAGCAAAGCCAGGAAGACTCTGGAGAAAACAGTGGTTCAAGGAAGAGGAAATGGTCAACTGTGTCCATGCTGCTCACCATGCACAATATAAACCAATCATCCTTGTTTTTTTATCTTAAGTGGTTCAAACCAACCAGTCACTCCATGGGAGAAAGATGTGGCAGTCTGCTTCCATAAAGATTGCAGTCTGCTTCCATAAAGATTACAGCCTTGGAAACCCTACGGGGAGTTCTACCCTGTCCTATAGGGTTCCTATTGAGTCCGAATTGACTCAGTGGCAATGGGTTTTTTGGTCTGTCTTAAGTGGCAATGCTTACAATTTCCCTACAGTTTCTCACCATTGGGATTTTGCTGTTATTATTCTTTTGCATTGGAATACCCTCTCACCTATCAAAATCCCATATATCCTTCAAGACTCAGTAAGAATGTCATTACCTTTGTAATGCATTTGCCGGCTGCACTAATAAAAAATGCTCTGTGCTTCTATAATATTCCATAACCCATTGTATACTATATTTTATTCTGCTTTTTACTGTTTTTATGCTTATTCTTTCTTCATCCTTCCTGTAACCAATTTGAACTGTATTATAGGTTCCCACCCCTCGTAATGTAGCAGAGTATCTTGCATGAAGTAGGTGTTCAATAAAGATTTTCATAGAATCAAATCCAGAAATATGGAACTCAACATTGGAAAAGTATCTTCTAAGGACAATCTCTTTATCACTTTGCCAAAAACATTATGCTTTATGATTTCCTTTATCTCTTTTTCTATTTTCCACTATGTTGCATCACAATTGTCTTCCAAAACTAATTACTGTTTCATGGTCAATGGCAATTCCATGACATAAATTCTCAAACTTTTATAAGTCTAAGTCTTCACAGATATCTGCACATAGACAAACAGCCTAATGATTAAGAACATGTATTCTGTTTAGCTTCATATTCCAGATCCATCATATATTATTAACTCTGTGATCAGCCAAACTGATTTTTAAGTGTGACAACTCCTCCTTCTGGCACTTTCACACCCAAATATTCAGAGCTTGAAAACTTTCCGAGAATGCAAGGTGACGACTATTGCAAATGCAGGGTGGAAGACTACCTAAATATGATCAACCTAACCTCCCTTTGCCATTAGCATTGTCTTCAAACACTATAAAGTCTAGTAATCTCCTCTTCTAAATGGTGGCGCCAGTTCGACCACACTATGGAAGGTATTGGTTTCTTTAAGTGCAATGTAGAACCATCAAAATAAAAGAGCAGAATAAGAAAAAAAAAAAAAACTACAGCATTGGGTTTTGTGGTCTACAGACTTAGTTGCTCATTACAAGAGCCTGGGAGGGGGGAAACCCCCAAAAGATTAGTCATCTCACTTTGTGATATAGAGCTCAATTCAGGTTAACAAAGCATCTGCTAACAAAGGAGATGGGAGAATGGCAGCATTCACTTGCTGTGAGCTGAATAAACAAATGTGGGATCTGTGGCCTGACTAATGCCCTGGGAAAAGCCAGGCCGTCAGCCAAATTCTAGACGTTTTGATGAAAAGACACGAAGCCCACACTTTTCTTCATGGAAAATACTCCGTGGGAGTATTGATATCCACTAGGGCAGCCTAGGCCTTCAACTTGCCTTAAAGATTCACCCGTATTCAGCCACAGGGAATTCTCAATGCTTCTGTAACTGAAAACCTAGATAGACGTGATAGACACTCAATTCTTTCTTCTTGGGAAGCGTTGAATATGCCATTCATCTCCTTCTAGAAACTTGTCATCACTGTCCCTTTTCAAGGACTCCATTATCCTGAAAGTATATAGTTAGGCCACTAAAATATTACTCTGGTTCTATCTTTTCATTCATTCAACAAATATTTATTGAGTGCCTACTATGTACCAGGAGCCCTGGTGGCACAGTGGTCAAGAGGTCAGCTGCTAACCAAAAGGTTGGCAGTTCAAATCCACCAGCGCTGGGGATTTCTATGAGGCAGTTCTACTCTGTTCTGTAGGGTCACTATGAGTCAGAATCGACTTGATGGCAACGGGTTTGGTTTTTGGTTTGACTCTGTTCCGGGTAAAGTGTAAGGCTCTAGAGATCAGACAGTAACTGAATCCAATACAGTTCATGCCTTCAGGAAGCCCCAGACCACACAACTTCAAGGGTACTAGAAAAAGTAATGAAATGCTTATAACTTTATTTCTTGGTTGGTAAAAACTTAATATTTGTATTTTTAGTAGGTGAGGCAATAAGCCTTTCAATAAATGCTATGAGTTTGTGGGAAAGTCAGAAATATGAATAAGGATATTCCCTTTTTCTGGCTACCAGTGCCCCACCATGCTGTGAGGACCAAAGACATCATTTATCCCCAGACTGAAGTAGCTTTCATTACAATCTGCAGCTAGTGAAATGTCAAGGTCAAAGCTTCACAGGATCTTAACTCAAGAAAAAACTTCCCAGTAGCAGCTGATGAAATCTTTCAAATCTATAAGGCCATCCTATCTACTCAGATAAGAAATGACCATGGTATATGCAGGCTAAAAACAAATTGCTGCCATTGTTTTTATGTGAATATAATATAATCTAGAGGAAGAAAGCTCTCTGCAGTAACTGGCCCAAAAGTTGCATTTTATGGGTCTCCTTCCTCTCATAGATAACAAAAATCTCTAACCTTCCTTGAATTCAGTAGTATTTACGTAGGTGAGGCTTTTGTACATCTCATATGAAGATCTAATCCCCATGGTGTATTAACCCTCCAGAGTCCCTTTAGGAAGCTGCCAAACTGCAAATTTGGAGAATTAGTTTTAAGAGGTGTTGTACGTAACTGCCTTTAGAAGGAAATTCAGGTAGATTAACAGAGATTTTAAGCAAGCTTTTTTGTAAAAGCCTTAACTGTCAAGGAATCTGTAGTTTACGAAGTCATCAGATCAATACCAAGTTTAACATATTTACGTTAATCTCGTAAACGTAACTCTTTAGGAACAAAGGAATTCCAAAGTCAAAGGTTAGACAAGGAGCACAACTCCTGTTTAATTGCCATGAAGAGGAAAGAGTTGAAAGAAAAAGCTATAGACAAATTGGAGAAGAACTACTGCTTCAGGTTTCAAAATAGGGAAAGACAGCCTGAGATTGAGGCTGGATGATAAGCAGGTAGCAGAAGCCATCCACAAAAGGTTTCTTTTATGGGTGGCTGGGTCTGCAGCTTGAAGGAACAAGATGAAGCGCTTAGCCCACAAACCAGAGGAAGGCCTGCACAGAAAGTGGAGAGGAACGAATGGAGAGTGCTCGAGCCTTTGAAACAGGATGAAGGCAGTCCATGTGAGGTTCAGGAAAGCCAAGTAGGCAATTTGACCAGCCAAGTGTTTCCTTATGTCATTAACTCAGGACCACATCCTGATTTCAAACACCATGGAACCACAGACGACGGAAAAAGCTGTGAAAATGGGGCCGTTTTTCAAAACTTCTCTCTGCCGTTTGCCTGTCAGGCATGATCAGAACCCCTCTTGAGCACTTTGCAGGGTGTACAATGGATCCCACTGAGGTGACTGATTGGACTGGCAGGATCAGATTTCCCAGCAAAATTAGACAAGTAGAATGAAGTGGCATAAAGAAAAAGCTTTCCTAGTCAGTGCCAGAAAATTAGGTGCCAAAAGCCTCAGGTGGTTTTTAGAAAATGGTTGCCGCCTCCAATTGTCTGACTACAGGCTCCTCATGCCAGCAAACAGCAGAGCAGAATCCAGCCAAAGCAATCGCTGCTTACTTGGGAAGCGTTCACATACAGCAAGCTCTTGCTAACATCCTTGCTATTTGTAAAGTGGCTAGACGGGGCAGTGACAGCAATGCCAGCTGTCAATCCCCAACAGAGTTTTAACTTTTAACTGGATTTCAGACATTCTGCTTCCAAGGATTCCTCTCCTTTGATTACCTTTCAGCTGGGACTTCTTTGGTCAGCCAAGTTGTAGTACATTTCACTCCAGTCCTCAGAGCAGTACAGAGGGAGAAGTGGAAAGGGGTCAGGAACAACCCAACTCTAACCTCAATCATGTACAAGGTCTTTGGCCCAGCGAGGATGCTCATCTGTGTTCCGTTTTTCTTTAACCATAAAACGGGATAATATATAAAACATACCGCACAGGGTTGTAGGGAAAGTCATAGGAGAGAACAGATGAATAAAATGCTGTAAAAAGTACACACATATTTGTGTTTGTGTGCAATGCATACAATTTTTCAAATATTTTCTAGTTGCATAAAAGTCAAGTGTAGATTTGGCAATTACCTAAGTTAAGTGATATGGACAATATGGATATTTTAAAGCAAAAAACGTCTCCCTTGGTTTTAGGGGAAAGGAGGGTTGATTCATTGTTGTCTTGATTGTTCAGATCATTTTTCTCCTCCACAGCCCTGTCATGGAGTCTATACAAAACTGACTTTCACAAGCACTAGGAGACCAGAAACAAAAGATTTTGAGGAAAAAATAACAATTTTTCTTTTAACGATGGCTACTTTTTTGTGGGTGTTTTTTGGGGGGGTACTGATTATTAAATGCTTACTCTCTGTGGCCACTCTATGAAGCACTCTGCAGACATGATTTCCCTTTCTCTTTATTACAGTCCTGTGAAATAGATGGTTTCTCATAACATTATACATTATGCCTAAATGTATGCACAACTTTATTGTTAGAACCAAGATTCAAACTCAGGTCTGTCTGACTTCAGGGCCCTTGATCTTAATTAGAACCATACTGGCTCTGAAAAGGAATTCATATTTCTCCTCTGCCCCTACTCAAGCTTTCAGCATCTTGCTTTGCTGTTACAAGTTGGCCCATGTGCTCTGGCTGGTCTGTAGGCCAGTCCCTGAGTATCCCCTTGTGTAAGAGCAGGCGGTCACTGGAGGGTGACACACAGAGAGCCATATGAAGGAAGAATTCTAAAAGGAAAGTGAAAAAGAGCCTTCGTGAATAAAGCACTTTTGGAACTTACACTTGATTTTGGAAAGCTGCATTTCTTAGGTTATGCTCCTAGGGTTTATGTTTAGACATAACAGGAAGGGGCTTTTCCTGTACTTTGTTCATTCCATTTAGACTAATGGTAGGTTCTTTGTATGTCGTAAATGGATGTTTGGGAACTTTTATTCAATTGGGGTTAATGTCTACAAAGTTGTTGTTTCCCATCCTCTACCTCTTACCTCAGATGGTTTCTTTGGAATTAGATACATTCCAAGTAGGTATCTCCAGTTTCGTCCTAGAAAGCACCACTGACTCAGGAAAGGTTTCTAATATTTTCACCATAAGTCTGGAACTCTAGAAGAACCACACAGCATATTAGCATAGTCATGAGATGTTATTTAGAGACTCCAACTGGGAAAGATTTCAATCATAGAATTCTAGAACTGAGAGATACAATAACAGCTGCATAGCTAATACTTATTGAGCCCTTACAGAATGAGAAGTGTAGTGCTGCTCCTCTTGCATCCATTATTTCATCTGACCCTCACAATACCCCTAAGAGTAGATATTGTTATGATTCCCATTTTCAGATAAGAAAATTAAGTTCATCATGAAGAATTTCTCATTGTCAAAATGGCCACCATAATGACAGAACCAGTAGAGCTGGGGCAAGAGTAATGGGACATGTTCACATACTCTCCCCCTCCCCAGCCTTCCCACTTCTTCAGTGTCCTCCCAAGTGTCTTATTCACCCAAGGTGGTTCCAAATCCATTCACTTTTCCTACTGCTTCCCTGACATGGATTTGAGGCTGGGTGTATCTTCCTAAAGGTTGGCAGTTCAAACCACCCAGCAGAGCCACGGAAGAAAGGCCTGGCAATCTGCTTCCATAAAGATTACAGCCAAGAAAACCCTACAGAGAAGCTCTACTCTCTAACCATGGGGTCACCACGAATTGGAATTAACTCCTTTTCTATATATCTTATGAAATTATCCAGGATTAAAAAAAAAAAACAAAAAACAGTAAAACCTTAAAAGAACCAATTAAAGACCTTCAAGTTAAGAGGACCTGTGAATGAACAATGATTTCAAGAAAAGTCTATATGCAAATATATGAAATTGACTGCAAAACTTAAAAATCCCCTGGAGAACCCTAACTGGTAGACTAGCCCCATGAACAGACTCTTCCATGTGAGTCAATGAGAATTATTCCACTGGAGTTATGCAAAAGAAAGACTTTGTTGAGAAATGCAGGATCAGGGCAGTTGGTAAGCAGGATGAGGACCTGTGGTTGGTATTTGCCCTTTGCCTCCCTCCGTTTTAGAGCCTGCTCAAGCTAAGAAATTTTATACCTGAGAGATTTTATACCAGCATCAACCTTAGAAGCACACACTTGCCTTGGGGCAATGGGGTTAACACTGAAAGACACTTACAGGATGACAAATCTAGTTGTTGATGAATTCCAGCTTTGACATACACCCAGTTACTTACCTCATCTGTGAAATTTCCAACTCAGTGTTTCATCCACAGTGTCTAACCACAGCAAAGTTGAATCCCAAAGTCTCTTAAAGGGAAAATACTTAGAAGGGAGTTATATAGTAAGTCTTTCATTCTACATTCTTGGTTATAAACAAATATATTTTTATAATATCTTTTCTTTCATGAAGATAGTATATATCGAAAAACGATATAAGGAATTTTATACAACAATATCAACCTGAGTTATAAGAATCATGATAATAATTATTGTAATACATTTTAGCATTTGTAATGTAGTATGTATAGACTGTAGTATAGTTCTAGATGGCTCACTTCATGCTTTTTGCTTGATTTATCCATCACAAGTGGTAAGTTCTTCAGCTCGCCCATTCTTGGAAGCATCAAGTTGCTAACAGTGGCAAAAGGGTGTCTCTTCAGTGCTCAGGACAAAATTAAACCTCAGAAATAACTATTTTCTCACTTATTCACCAGTTTTCAGCCTTTTCTTCTAAAACTTGTGAGGATGAAATACTTATATCGGCATATAAAAAATACAGAGAATTACTGACTCTTTTGTACATAGTTGCTACAACAATATATATATGTAACACTTTAAGGATTTTGAAGAACTTTTGGGTATGGAAAGAAAATGTAAAGGAAGAGAAGGTAAAGAAATGGGAGAAAATGGAGAAGAAGAGAGGAGGAGAGGGTAGGGAAGAAAAGAGGGAGAGGGAGATGAGAGAGAATAAAAGGAGAGAGGAAGGGAGGAAAGGAAAGGAGGGGAGAGGAGAGAAAAGGAGGGGAGGGAAGAAGAGCTGGCCAGAGAAAGGAGTTGAAAAGATTCATTTTTTTTGTTTTGTTGTCTATTAGTGTCAGGGGTTTACAATGCATTGCATGCATTATATCTTTATTATAACTCCAGAGATAATTTGGATCATCCCCATTTTTCAGAAAAAGAAACCTAAACTCAAAGAAGTGAAGTAGGCTACACTACTAAAAAGTGTCAACTCCAGAACTTAATCCAGGTCTCCGTGATCATAAAAAATTCCCATTCTTTCTTTTTATCCCATTACCCCTCCTTCCACGTGTCTATTAGTTTGTTGTATTGTGGGAGCTTGCATGTTGCTGTAATAGGGGAAGATTTCCCACAGTATTTCAAATACCATCAGGGTCACGCTTGGTGGACAGGTTTCAGCAGAGCTTCCAGATTAGACAGACTAGGAAGAGGAATCTGGCAGCCTACTTCTGAAAAAAATTGGCCAGTAAAAACCTTATGAATGGCAGTGGAACATTGTTTGATATAGTGCCAGAAGATGAGCCCCTCGGGTTGGAAGACACTCAAAACACCACTAGGGAAAAGCAGTCTCATCACAGTAGAGTCGACCTTAACGACATGGATGAAGTCAAGCTTTCCGGACCTTCATCTGCTGATGTGAAATACCTCAAAATGAAAGGAAATACCTGCAAACATCCACTAATAATCGGATCATGGAATGTACAAAGTATGAACCTAAGAAAATTGGAAGTCGTCAAAAATGAGATGGAATGCATAAGGATTGATAGCCTATGCATTAGTGAGCTGATCTGGACTGGTATTGGTCATTTTGAATCAGGCAATCATATTGTCTACTATGCCGGGAATGACACATTGAAGAGGAATGGCATCACGTTCATTGTCAAAAACATTTCAAGATCTATCCTGAAGTACAACGCTGTCAGTGATAGGATAGTATCCATATGCCTACAAGGAAGATCAGTTAATACGACTATTATTCAAATTTATGCACCAACCATTAAGGCCAAAGATGAAGAAATTGAAGGCTTTTACCAACTTCTGCAGTCCGAAATTGGTCAAACATGCAATCAAGATGCATTGATAATTACTGGCGATTGGAATACAAAAGCTGGAAACAAAGAAGAAGAATTGGTCATTGGGAAATATGGCCTTGGTGAAAGAAATGATGCCAGAGATTGCATGATAGAATTTTGCAAGACCAACAGCTTCTTCATTGCAAATGCCTTTTTTCAACAATGTGAACAATGACTATACGTGTGGACCTCACTGATGAAATACACAGGAATCAAACCCACTACATCTGTGGAAAGAGACCATGGAAAAGTTCAATATCATCAGTCAGAACAAGGCCAGGGGCCAACTGTGGAACAGACCATCAATTGCTCATATGCGAGTTCAAGTTGAAGTTGAAGACAATTAGAACAAGTCCATGAGAGCCAAAGTATGACCTTGAGTACATCCCACCTGAATTTAGGGACCATATCAAGAATAGATTTGACACATTGAACACTAATGACTGAAGACCAGATGAGGTGTGGGATGACATCAAAGACATCATACAAGAAGAAAACAAGAGGTCATTAAAAAGATGGGAAAGAAAGAAAAGACCAAAATGGATGCCAGAAGAGACTCTGAAACTTGCTCTTGAAGGCAGAGTAGCTAAAGTGAAAGGAAGAAATGATGAAATAAAAGTGCTGAACAGAAGTTTTCAAAGGGCGGCTGGAGAAAACAAAGTGTAATAATATGTGCAAAGATCTGGAGGTAGAAAACTGAAAGGGAAGAATATGTTCGGCATTTCTCAAGCTGAAAGAACTGAAAAAAAATTCAAGCCTTGAGTTGCAATATGGAGAGATTCACAGAAAAAATATTAAACTATGCAGGAAGCATCCAAAGAAGATGGAAGGAATACACAGAGTCACTGTACCAAAAAGAATTGGTCGATGTTTAACCATTTCAGGAGGTATCATATGATCCAAAATGGGTGGTACTAAATGAAGAGGTTCAAGCTGCACTGAAGACATTGGTGTAAAATGATGCTCTAGGAATTGACGGAATACTGATTAAGATGTTTTGACAAACAGATGTAGCACTGGAAGCACTCACTCATCTATGCCAAGAAATTTGGAAGACAGCTACCTGGCCAACCAACTGGAAGAGATCCATATTTTTACCCATTCCAGAGAAAGGTGATTCAACTGAATATGGAAATTATCGAACAATACCATTAATACCACACACAAGTAAAATTTTGCTGAAGATCATTCAAAAATGATTGCAGAAGTACATTGACAGGGAACAGCCAGAAATTCAAGCTGGATTCAAAAGATGATGTGGAACAAGGGATATCATTGCTGATGTTATATGAATCATGGCTAAAATAAGAGAATACCAGAAAGATGTTTACCTGTGTTTTATTGACTATGCAAAGGCATTCAACTGTGCGGGTCGTAACAAATTATGAATAATATTGCAAATAGTGGGAATTCCAGAGTACTTAATTGTGCTCTTGAAGAACCTGTACTTAGATCAAGAAGCAGTTGTTCAAATAGAACAAGCGGATAGTACATGCTTTAAAGTTAAGAAATGTGTGTGTCAGGGTTGTATCCTTTCACCATACTTATTCAATCTGTATGCTGAGCAAATAACCCAAAAAGCTGGACTATATGAAGAAGAATGGGACATCAGGACTGGAGGAAGACTTACTAACAACCTACATTATGTAGATGGCACGACCTTGCTTGCTGAAAGTGAAGAGGACTTGAAGCACTGACTGATGAAGGTCGAAGACGACAGCCTTCAGTATGGATTACACCTCAACATGAAGAAAACAAAAATCCTCACACTGGACCAATAAGCAACATCATGATAAATGAAGAAAAGATTGAAATTGTCAAGAATTTCATTTTAACTTGGATCCACAATCAACACAGATGCAAGCAGCAGTCAGGAAATCAAAAGGCTTAATAGACAAGAACTATTTTTTTTTTTTTTCTTTTTAGGTGAAGGGAAAGACAACACACAATACAGGAGAGGTCAGCATAACTGGACTAAACCAAAAGCAGTTTCCTGAATAAACCAAACGCTTCAAAGGCCAGCATAGCAGGGGTGGGGGCTTGGTGGCCATGGTTTCAGGGGACATCTAGGTCAACTGGCATAATAAAATCTCTTAAGAAAACATTCTGCATCCCACTTTGGAGAGTGGTGTCTGGGGTCTTAAACATTAGCAAGCGGCCATCTAAGGTGCATCAATTGGTCTCAACCCACCTGTAGCAAAGGAGACTGGAGAATACTAAAGACACAAGGTAATTATGAGTCCAAGAGACAGGGTCACATAAATCAGAGGCTACATGAGACCAGAAGAATTAGATGGTGCCCCGCTATAACCAATGATTGCCCTGACAGGGAACACAACAGAGAATCCCAGAAGGAGCAAGAGGGTAGTGGGATGCAGACCTCAAATTCTCATAGAAAGTCCAGACTTAATGGTCTGAATGAGACTACAAGGACCCTGGAGGGTACAGTCCCCAGACCTTCTGTTAGCCCAAATCAGGAACCATTCCCAAAGCCAACTCTTCGGACAGGGATCGGACTGGACTATAAAATAGAAAATGATACTGGTCAGGAGCGAGCTTCTTGGATTAAGTAGATGCATGAGACTGTGGGCAGCACCTGGGATATGCGAAGGCAGAGGGGGACAGAAGCTGGCTGAATGGACACAGAAATACAAGGTGGAGAGAAAGGGTGTGCTGTCTCATTAGGGGGAGAGCAACTAGGAGTATATAGCAAGGTGTATACAAATTTTTGTATGACAGACTGACTTGATTTGTAAACTTTCACTTAAAGCACAATAAAAAAAATTTTTTTAAGTTACAAAATCACAGAAAAGAAATCAAAGGACTATTCCACTGGGCAAATTTGCTGCAAAAGACCTCTTTAAAGTGTTAAAAACCAAAGATGTCACTTTAAGAACTAAGGTGCGTGTGACCCAAGCCATGGTGCTTTCAATCACTTCATATGCAAGTGAAAGCTGGACAATAAAAATGGAAGACCAAAGAAGAATTGATGCCTTTGAATAATGGTTTTGGTGAAGAATATTGAATATACCATGGACTGCCAAAGGAACCAACAAATGTGTCTTGGAAGGAGTTCAGCCAGTATGTTTCTTATAAGCAAGGATGGCAAGACTTCGTCTCACATACTTTGGAATGTTATCAGAAGGGACCAGCCCCTTGATAAAGTGGAGGGTCAGCAAAACAGCGGAAGACCCTCAAGGAGATGGACTTACACAGTGTCTGCAACAGTGGGCTCAAGCATAACGGTTGTGAGGATCACACAGGATCGGGCAGTGTTTCATTCTGTTGTACATGGGGTAGCTATGAGTCAGAACAATCTTGAGGGCACCTACCAACAACCCCTCCTTCCAAGGAATGCTCTTTGATTTGCACTTTCCAATTTTTTAAATGCAGATAACATGCCCTTAAGAGGACAGAAATCTTATCATTGATCTCTGCTAAGAACCAGAATGAAATTTATTCTTCTCATCAAAGACTGGACGTAGGAGAAAAAAAGAGGCAGATATTATTCCTGTGACTTGGCTATGACCTGAACATAGCAGATATTTACTAATGCCTCCTTGGACAGTGTGTAGATCCAGGAAATAATTTGAATGCGGGACACCCCCACTCAATAAATAAAATACAAATAGTTCCACCTTTCAATTTTAGCAGAGATGCCTAGTTTCAACCTGTGCACCAGATCCTCCCACCTTTGTCCTCTCTTAAAGCAACTCTCTATACATAGTCAAGTCTCCACTTGATAACAGACTTAGCAGATCCTCTCGGGGAATGGGCAGACAGCCTGATGATTAAACACATGGACTCTGGCATCATACCTGGATTCAAGTTCTGGTTCCCTCATTGATGTGGCCTTGGGCAAATTATTTTACTTCTCTGACATTTCTTAGGCTTCTTAGTCTCTAAAATGGGAATCACGTCTCATGAAGTTGCCATTAAAATTAAACAAAAATGATATAAAGTTCCCAGCATAGTGTCTGAGACATAATAGGGAATGAGCACATTTTTACTGAATTACCACTACAATTTAGCTCAATAAACTCTCAAATAGACAAGTTACAGTACTTTGAGGTAACTTTAAGGTCTAGGTCATCATTCTGATGGCTTCCATTTGCTATAGGAAAACTTATCTGGGGGAAAAGAAACTGTTCAAAGAAGCTTAGAGCTTTCTCAAGAGACCTGTGTTAGTCAGGCTTTCCTCAATTTTGTTTCAAAGTTCTAAGTCCAGTGCAAACAAAATGACTACCTGTTAAATGTTTACTATTTAATATAACTGGAGAATTCATTTTAGGTCCAATTGGTGATACTATACTGTAGTGGTGTTTTACTGCATGTATATATATTGTTTAATGAATGTGTACAGTGATTTATGAGCATTTTTAAAGAGCTCAGATCACAATTTTGAGCAATTTATATAATGGTAAAATTTTATAGTGTTTTATCTTCCCTTTTATGGCATTTTACTGGGTCTATGTGGTTTATTTAACACCAAGTTTTTGGTGATGAATACAACCCCCAAAGTTAACTTTAGAACTACTTTTTGACCTGCATTGTGGCAAAGAGCAAGGACAGCCTGTGTATTTTCCACTTCCTCACCAGCACAACCGTCACCAGCACCCAAAAATTACTGTTTCTCCAACCTATTCCAGTTCTGAAGCATGGATGGTTGGGAAGAAAACATGACTAGTTAAATGAAGCTAAGCTATCTGTACATTTGCTGAGATACTACGGTGCATTACCATTAATAAGAAATACGTCCGCCAAAAAAACAAGCTATAGAGGTTATAGGGGTTATGGTCTTGATGAGTCTACCACAGGGTTCAAATCTTAGTTCCGTCATTGTAGAATTGAATGAATACACCTCCCTAAGCCTCAGTTCCTGCATCTATAAAATCTAAACAGATTCCAAAGAGTGACAGTTTCATATGTTTGACTCAATAATGTTAATGCCTGATAAACAATGTACACTTAACAGATAGTAGCCACTGTATGCCAGAATACAATTCATTTTCACCTTATAATCCTACCCGTATATTTCTCCTTGTCCTTTACTTTTTTTTTAAATTAGAAGGGTTTTTTTTTTTTAGTTGTTTTAGTTCCTTTATTTTTAATGTATATATTTTTCTTTTCACTCTTAACCCGATTGTATCGTTTGTGTTTGTAAAACCTCCAATTCTTTGTGAAGGGAGACTGGGCACTAAGAAATACACACATACAAATGTTTCCATTCCTTTCCTCAAAGAAAAAAAAGTTCTAATGTAAGTATCGATCTTGTGGAGTGTATGCGTAGTAGAAATGGATCGCTTGACATTTTCTAATTCGAACCCAGTGTGGTTCTCAGGAGAGGGTCAAGTGGGCTGTGTGGGGTCCTACTGCAACATATCCCAGGCACCTTTTGTCTTCAAACCTCTTTTCCCAGCTGAGATGAAAAATGTAGGTTAAACACTTCCTCTCTAACTGACTCACTTGGCAGAAATAGATGTCCAGATGCCAGGAGAACTAGAAAAAAACTGGCAGGGGAAGAGGCACAGGAAGGAGGGGGAAGTAGGAGAAGCATGTCATATTTCACCAAGCTATAAAAAAATCAATCTTGAGGATTAAAAAGGAGGCACTGACCTTCACAGTTAAAACTTGGAGCCCTGGAAATGCCATGATTCTTAAAGTGCACTTCACACCAAAGAGTGTTAAGAACCAAAGTGGTTTTTCACAGAATGATTGTGCTATAAATCAGTTATCTGCAGGATAAGAACAAGAAATATATGTCAACTTATACAGGAACGCCAAGGGTAGAACCCCCAAAACATTCACATGCAAATATGTTATCAGCCCCAAAGCTAGAGACTACTGTGAAAAATAATCACAATCATTATTTGATAGTTTAATTATATGAAACACCTAACATATTTCAACATTTTCCTAAGCATTTGATAATATTTAGCTGATTCATTCTACAATAATTGCTAAAGATTAATTTGTTATTTACTACTGCTCCTGTCATTTATGTATATGTCCAATGAAAATATTTAATCAACGTAGTCCATACACCTTTAGATTTTTCACATTGATGGTTTTCTTGGTTGTTGTGAAACACGTTGTCCGTGCCCAGAATACCTAAAAGTAACAATGGGCTGCATACTGTTCCAGCCATCTAAATCTTCATTATTCATCAAATTATCTCTCAACTACACTAGTCTTTTACACTTTTATAGGAGCCCCTGGGTGATGTAAATAGTTAACACCCTTGGCAGCTAACCAAAATGGCACTTCAAGTCCATCCAGAAGTGCCTCAGAAGAAAGGGCTGGCAATCTACATCTGAAATACCAGCCACTGAAACCCCTACTATGACATACATGGGGTCACCATGAGTCAGAGTCAACTGACAGCTACTGGTAACTGGTAACACTTTTATAAAGAAGATAAATAATGGAATGGTAAATGAAGTTTAAGCAAAAAGTTCATGTTAAAAGAGAATTAAAAGGCAGGTTTACAGGGTAAATTGTATCATTTAGTTAGTCAAAAACGAATATTCAGCACAAAGTACAAAGCACTCTGCTAAGAACTCAGAGTGAGAAACAAATAAGGCATGGTTTGTACTTGGAGTTTAACATATACTAGAAGCAAAATTCAAATACACAAATAAGTGCATATCATAAATATTATGATACAAAAAAAAAAAAAACCAAACTCGCTGCCCATCGAGTCGATTCAGACTCATAGTGTGACTCGTATGGACATAATAATTTTGGAAGTGGGGGGAAACTTTTCCTGATTATTGCTAGGTTTCAATTTTTTCCCCTATAAAAATGAGGGCATTATCTTAGGTCTTTTAGGTCTCTTCCAACTCTAATATCTTATGGGCTTCTGTATGTTTATGGAAATATTTATTTCACCATTTTCTCAGCAGAGAGCTAAAAGATTTTTGTCTTTATTAAGTTAGACACTTGTGCCAGAGAACTCAAAGGCTTTTGTGAGCAAATACCTTGGTTCAGCAGAACAAAGATATTCTCACTGATTAGCAACTGAGAAACAGAAAACCATTGGCTAAAAAAAAAAAAAAGAAAAGAAAATGTGTTTTCATCTGATTTCCCCTGCTCGATTCTGGTGAAAGCGAGTCAACATACCAAGAGTGGGTGTAATTGACACCAACATCTTTTCCTGGCATTATTATTTTGTTTGACTAAAACCAAACACATCTGATAAAAGAAATTTTTCATCTGCCACCATTTTCATAGGATAATCAGGTGTGAAATCTCAGCTGACTAAAGTAAAAGAGCAAATACTAAAACATCATGTGTTAGTTAGAGCTGCCCTGAGCAAAATGAGGCTTCACTTCCATTGTCCCCCTTTCCTGCCCTTTTGCCACACATTTCTGTGATTATACAGACCTGTGAGAGTTGTTGTGAAGGTTAAATAAAGTTAAATAACAAAGCCCTCAATAAACAACAGCTCTTATTACCATTGCTATTGTTATCAAACAAGGGATTGCACTGGGCAAATCTGCTACAAACAAACACATCTTTAAAGTGTTAAAAAGCAAAGATGTCACTTAGAGGACTACGGTGCGCCTGATCCAAGCCATGGTATTTTCAATCACCTCATATGCATGTGAGACCTGGACAATGAATAAGGAATACTGAAGAACAATTGATGCATTTGAATTATGGTGTTGGCAAAGAACCCTAAATATACCATGGACTGCCAGAAGAACAAACACATCTGTCTTGGAAGAAGTACAGCCAGAATGCTCCTTAGAAGTAAGGATGGTGAGACTTCACCTCACCTACTTTGGACACATTATTATCAGGAGTGGCCAGTCCCTGGAGAAGGACATCAGGCTTGGTAAACCAGAGGGTCAGCAAAAAAGAAGACCCTCAACAAGACGGATTGATAAAGTGGCTGTGACAATGGACTCAAGAATAACAACAATTGCAAGGATGGCACAGGGTCAGTCAGTGTTTCATTCTGTTGTACATGTACATAGGGTCTCTACGAGTCAGAACCTACTTGCCAGCACCTAACAATAATAATTGTTATTATTATTTGTGCATTTTATTTTCTTCTGCCATTCCTCATTCTCAAAGATGAATACAGCATGTAGAACTTCCCAAAGGATGACAGGTACTTGAGAGCACTTGGGAAGATTTGGGGATGGATACAGACAAAATTTATTTGATTCAGTAGCTATATATTTACATTAATGTATATTTGAAAATTTTACAACTAGCACACTAACCGTGTGTTTAACAGGTATTATTATTAAATGAATAAAATGTAAAGTTAAAAATAGTAAGTCTATTTACAGAATTATAATAGTACGGGTAGTATGTAAATATAATTATGAGGAGATACATGAATAACTGAAGTTTGAGAAATAATGAAATAAAGTATAAACAACTGCTTTCACAATCTAAGATACGGGGAAGTGGTGTCACATTTTGAAAAGAGAGAATCATGTACCCACTAGATTATAAATTCCTTAAGGGCAAATAGTCTTCACCTAGGCCAGTAGGTGCTCAACAACTGAATACCACAAAGATTTGAAGACAACGGAAACTGTTGGGGGTGAGGCAGGGATATTTTGTGCATGTGTAAGCTTTCAATCAGAATATTTCCCTAATTCAGATATTCCTGATGGAGAAAAAAAAAAAATCTTATAAAGGCAATGGTGAGTGTGGAAAAGCCTTAAACTGGAATGCATATCTTATTCAACACCAATAATTTCTTACTAGAGAACAAACTTATGGATTTAAGATAGCCTTCAACAATGTTTAAAACTCATGGAGGAAAAAAAAACTCAAGTTATACATAAATGAGAGAAAGATTTCAACCAATCACTCTTTACAAATTGGAAAATTCCAAGCACACAGCAGCACTCAATAATTTTTTGTTGAATGAATGATATAAATATCCTAGCTTCATAATCAAATAAAGTGTTGATCTGACAGCACCTTAAATCTAGGGCAAAAGGGAGCTAAAATTAAAAACTAGCACGTGGGAATACAATTCCAGTATAGTCAGAGTTACAACAGTGTTACAATGATAATCTACTTATAGGAATGTCCTGACACTCTATGGTAAACAACTCTTCAAAGCATATATACGTTTCATAACCACTGCCGCATATTATTTAATCACCTGTATAATGGATATAATTGTCTAGGAGAGTTTAGTCCAGTAATTCTTCTATGTTTTCATGACAAGAATCAGAATTCTGGAAACTTTTAAAGAAACCTAGGGGCTTTTTAAAGGAGCCCTGGTGGCACAGTGGTTAAAACACTCAGCTGCTAACCAAAAGGTTGGTGGTTGATACTCACCAGGCACTCTACCGGAGAAAGACGGGCTGTCTGCTTCCATAAAAATTCCAGCCTTGGAAATCCTGTGAGGCAGTTCTACCCCGTCCTATAAGGTTGCCATGAGTCGGAATCGACTAGACAGCAGTAGGTTTTTGAGAAGGGCTTTTTAAGAAGCTAGTTCAGTGATATCAATTTTACTTTCTCACTTTTAACATGATGAAGCCAAGGTTAATATTATGGTGAAATTTTTTATGTTCTTACTGGGTCTGAGTACTTGTGTGACAATATTCTGAAAATAGACACAAAAGCTTAGGTATTTTCTGAAATAACCAGTGATTGTGACCTCCAAGAGTGATGCTTCCATTGGTGGCAGTCTTAGGGCCAGGTGGAGTCAGTGGGAAGGAAAAGGATTGATTATGAACTCATAATAAATAAATGAACCAGTCTTCATACATTAATGTTATGTATTGAGATGCAAAAATACAATGATGTGCCATCTCCTTCCAAAGAGCTTTTGTGCACTCCCTGCCTTTCAAAGACAGAAATAATAAGGATCTGGATGACTAAACCCTGTGAACTGTAACACTTTTCATGAAGAATTATAATTATTTGTGTACAGGTCCTTGAGAACAGAAAATGTCTAATTCCTTCTTATATTTCTTGTACCTGAACCACTGTTGGTATTCAATAAATACTGGTTGAATGAATGAATGCTTCAGTCCCTAGAGACCTGGTGAAAGAAGGAGTTTGGGGGAGGAAATAAGGAAACAGAACTCCTGAGACCCAGTTATACCTTTTATTTAGTAGCTTCCTCTCTCTTCTAGGCCCAGCAATGGAAGAACTCAGCAGTGATCTCACTGGTGGGACCTGCTGGGCTAGTCCAGTGAGGGAGGTGAGTCTAAGAACTCATGTAAAACAAAGTAAGCTTGGCTAATAGAATCCCAGAAGAGCAGTGTGACTGCTCTCTCCATCCAAATCTGCCCTGGTAAGCTAGATCTCTAATTATCCGCCATGGAATTTGGCCAGTTACGCTGAGATTATGGCATGTTGAGAAATTTGAACTTTAGTCACACATAAATAAAAGCACAGGGATCAGGCCACTCCCTATTGCTCCTGGGTGATTTTTTAAAATTTTTCCCTCCAAAAGAACATAGTTGCATTAGACTTTGTGAGGTTTCTTCTCAACCAGAGAGAAATGTGAGGCCAATTGATTCTGTTTTTTAATGTAAATTGTCTTTAAATATCTTTATTAAAATAATTTAATATTTTATTAAATTAAATAATAATATTGCAATCTAAATAAGACACGGCACTCTTTATTAATCATCAAAATTTTTTTGTGTTAGGTGCAAAGATACACTGTAAATAAGATAGGGTCTCTGGTACTGCCTTTTTCAGTGAGATTTCAGCTGAAGTAGTTCAAAGCCCTAAGTGCTCTCTCATCTCACAATATCCCCGAGCATACAGAAAGGCTGAGTCTTTCACATTTATAATAGAAAGTCACAATTAAATTATCACATGTCCAGGCAGTAGAACTACACAGATTTTAATGTTCCTTTCAAAGCAAATGTTCCTAGTAAACAAAAATTGTTGCAGTGTCAT
This sequence comes from Elephas maximus indicus, assembly GCF_024166365.1. Lineage (NCBI taxonomy): Eukaryota > Metazoa > Chordata > Mammalia > Proboscidea > Elephantidae > Elephas > Elephas maximus. Next base: position 31,928,461 of record NC_064827.1, on the reverse strand, counting down.
GCTTCCATGGGATTCTCAAGAAGCTATTTCTAGGTACAGATGGGAAAAGCCCTCTCCATAAACATATACTAGGGGTTGATCAGAGTTTTCTTCACTTAAAAAAAAAAAATGCCTCACAGTAAAGATCTGAACAAGTAGGCAGTTTCCACAGTGCCGCCACATTTGCTCTCTTTATAAACAACCCTTCAGGATCACACCTATTGAAGAGGTTAAGGTACACTCGTAACGTTTACACTTCTCCCCACCTCAGAACTGACTAATTGCCTTTAATTTTCTCTCTTTTCCTCCAATTATATCCCCTTTCCCTTTTGCATTGAAGGACACCACTCTATAACATGCTTTCTCATTGTCTCTGCTTTATCTCTTATACCTGTCAACCTCTGTGGTACATTTGTTTTCTGTTGTCATGGGAATTTCTGCTTGGCAGAAAGTTATTTAGTGAGAGGGAGGGAATGGTATAAAACCACAAGAGTGACTAAGAAAAGCCAGAGAAAGCAAACCTGACTCTATACTAAAGGCGGTAAGAAATGATGGAAAGAGTGCTGGATTGAAGTCAGAAAACATGGAGGTCAGTTCTAGTACCAAGGCTTACCTTGTGGTTTTGGAAGTCAGGGAACCTCTTAAATATTTCAGTTGTTTCATCTACAAAATTATGGCACTGATACTGTTCTGTCTACTTGACAAAAATGTCGATAAAATCAAATTAGACTGCATGAACATGGATCTAGAGGGCATTATGCTAAGTGAAACAAGTCAGTCACAAAAGGACATATATTGTATGAGATCACTATTATAAGAACTCAAGAAAAGGTTTACCACAGAAAAAAGCATTCTTTGAGGGTTATGAGGGTGGGGAGGTGGGAAGGGGAAATCACTAACACTTATAGATAGTAGACAAGTGTCAACTTCAGTGAAGGGAAGGACAACACACAATACAAGGGAAGTCGGCACAACTGAACCAAAGCAAAAGCATGGAAGTCTCCTAGACACATTCAAGCACTTTGAGGGACCAAGTAGCTGGGACTGGTGCCTGGGGACCATAATCTTGGGGGACATCTAGGTCAACTGGCATAATACGGTTCATAAAGAAAATGTTCTACATCCCACTTTGGTGAGCAGGATCTGGGGTCTTAAAAGCTTGCAAGTGGCCATCTAAGATACATCTATTGGTCCCATTCCACCCAGAGCAAAGGAGAATGAAGAAAACCAAAGACATAAGGGAAATACTAGCTCAAAGGACTAAAGAACCACATGAACCAGAGACTCCACCAGATTGAGCCCAGAACTAGATGGTGCCCAGCTACCACCAATGACTGCCTTTACAGGGAACACAACAGGGAGTCCCATACATAGCAGAAAAAAAAAAATCATAGAACCGAATTCAAATTCATGTAAAAAGACCAGACTTAATGGTCTTACAAAGATTGGAGGAATCCCCTGAAACTATGGCCCTTGGATGCTCTGCTAACCCAGAACTGAAACCATTCCCAAAGCACATTTTTCAGACAAAGATTAGACAGACCTATAAAACAAAAAATAATACATGTGAGGGACGTACTTCTTAGCTCAATTAAAGATACAAGACCAAATGGGCAGCTCCTGTCCAAAAGCCAGATGAGAAGGCAGAAAAGGACAGAAACCGTACAAATGGACACAGGGAACCCGGGGGGGGGCATATTGTCACATTGCGGGGATTGCAATCAATGTCACAGAACAATACGTGTATAAATTTTTGAATGAGAAATTAACTTGAGCTGTAAGCCTTCATCTAAAACACACACACAAAGAAAAAAATTAGACTGCATGAGAGTTTAATACAAAACCACATTTATGTGCCATCTAACTGTGATTAGAATGGAGTGAGAAAATTTTGAGGGCCTGAAGATTTGGTACATTTATCCAAGAGCTGAGAGCTCAAAGAAACCATGCAGTGTGCCATACCTAAGTACTCAGCCATTTCTTCTATAACCCCCCTTTTTTTTAAAGATACTATATGAATTATCCAAATATCTACCTTAATCTGCCATTCCGCTTTTATTATGGTAATCTGAGAGAATGCTGGCCACTAACCACCTCCTAGAAACTTACAATCAAAATACTGTAACAATACTACTACCCACACAGACATTAAGATATGGATTAAACAGGTATCTCACAATTAAGATACAGCCAAAAACAGTGACTGAGTGTTTATTATATAAAGAGTTGAATCTTGTTGCCAGATGAAGATGAGTAGGACAAGAGCTGAAAGAAAAATCACACCAGCTCCAAGAAAGACAGGCCTACTGGAGGAATTTGAGGTGATCCTAGCAGAGAGAGGAAACTTGGGTAGCTCAGAGGAGAATCAACTGCTCAGGTGATTGTGGCCTACCCTGGGTGAGATATTAATGATTCTACTTCCATTGCACAACAAAATCTCAAGCTTTGGCTCCGTCTGAATGGCTCATAGCCTTATCATATTAGATGTGGCTTTACGTCTTCGTCATTTTAAAATGTTTTTAAATACTATTTCCTAGAAATAGTACTATGATTTGGTAAAGAAATTTCCAAATCCCATTGAGAATAAATATTAAAACAAGGAAAAATATCCATGTCCTTCCTGGATTTTTTTTACCTAATCTAGTGACATGGGTCAGGAGCTCTTCAAAGCAAATTACATTCCAAAATAATCAAGTCAACAATGTAATCACTATTTCTTGAATATTGGCTATGCATACAATGCTGTACCAGATATTGCTGAGTAATGCAAAAGGAAGAAAATAATTGGTTTTTAATTTTAGAAAGAATTTAAATGTAGAAAAATGGTACAAGTATACATCTATATATTTTGTCTTTACCAAATGTTGGTTTTTTTCTAGTACATTTTTCTAGTACATTATTTATCAAATCTGCACTGGCAAAAATGTGCCTAAACCAAAAACCAAACCAGTTGCCACTGAGTCAATTCCAACCCATGGTGACCATGTGTACCAGGGTAGAACTGCACTCCATAGGTTTTTTGCTTGTTTTTTATTCTTTTATTATGGTTTAGGTGAAAGTTTACAGAGCAAATTAGCTTCTCATTAAAAAATTTACACAAGAATTGTTTTGTGACATTGGTCACAATCCCTACAATGTGTCAGCACTCTCCCCCTTTCCACCCCGGGTTCTCCTTTTCTATTTGTCCATTTTCCTGTCCCTTCCTGCCTTCTCATCTTTGTCTTTGAGCAGGTGTTGCCCATTTGGTCTCTTATATTTTATCGAACTAAGAAGCACATTCCTCACAAGTGTTATTGTTTGTTTTATCTGCCTGTATAATCTCTGGCTGAAAGGTGAACTTTGGGAGTGGCTTCAGTTCTGAGTTAGAAAGGTCTCTGGGGACCGTAGTCTCTGGGCTTCCTCTAGGCTACGTCAGACCCATAAGTCTGGTCTTTTTTGTGGATTTGAATTTTATTCTACATTTCTCTCTCACTCTGTCCAGGACTCTATATTGTGATCCCTGACAGAGCTGTTGTTGGTGGTAGCCAGGCACCATCTAGTTCTTCTGGGCTCAGGCTGGTAGAGGCTGTGGTTCATGTAGTCCATTAGTCCTTTAGACTAATATTTTCCTTGCGTCTTTGGCTTTGGTTTTCTTCATTCTTCTTTGCTCTGGACGGAATGGCACCAATAGATGTATCTTAGTTGGCTGCTCGAAAGTTTTTAATACCCCAGACGCTGCTCACCAAAGTAAAATATAGAACATTTTCTTTATGAACTATGTTATGCCAATTGACCCAGATGTCCCCTGAAAGCATAATTCCCAGCCCTTGGCCCTAGTAACTCGGTTCCTCAAGGTGTTTGGATGTGTCTAGGAAGCATGTATAACTCTGCTCCCTTTGTACCCTATTATATATACATATGAATATTCATGCTATACATACAAATATGGATGTAAAAATATCTACATCCTAACCTATGTATGTACGTGGGTATACTCCTATACACCCTCCTTCTACTTTTCAGCATATGTATCTGCAAGGTATTATTTGTTTTCACTGTTGTTATACAGTTGTACATTCTATAATATTGACTGTGGTTACCTCTTTTTTCTTTTTCTTTTTTCTTGTGTTCCTCTAAGTGTCTTGCTTTGCCTTAGGCAAACCAAAACCAAACCAGTTGCCATCCAGTCAATTCCAACTCATGGCGACCCCATGTGTGTCAGGGTAGAACAGTGCTCCATAGGGTTCTCAGTGGCTGGTTTTCAGTAGATTAATAAGCCTTTCTTCCTAGACAGCTGTGGGTAGGTTTGAATTGACAATCTTTTGGTTAGTAGCCCAGTGCTCAACCGCCTGTGTCACTCAGGGACTCCTAAAATGTGCCTAGTAGGAGCTTAATTATTTTTGTCGAACAATTAAATGAATAAATAAATGAATTCTACTGAAGTAACTTTGGAGTCCTAGTAGCACAATGGTTAAGTGCTTGGCTGTTAACCAAAAAGGTTGGCGATTGGAACCCACCAACCACTCTGCAGGAGAAGAGATCTGGCGATCTGCTCCCACAACGATTACAGCCTAGAAAACCATATGGGCAGTTCTATTCTGTCTTGTAGGATAACTATGAGTTGGAATCCACACAATGACACACAACATCCTTTGGAGAAAAGTTGAATTTCACATCTCTCCTCTAGGTGGCAAACTCATACCTCCTACAGTGTATTGTATCTATCACTTCCTCTAGGACTGACATGAAAATTGTACCAAAAAATATCCATCATTTAATGTCTGTTTTAGTGAGAAGTAAGAAACAAAGTATTTTCTCCCAAAGTGATCTCTCTGTTTTTACAGCTTTAAACTCCTTGTCAAAAAGTTGTTTATAGAAAGCCATTAAGAAACATGACTGTGTAAATCATATAAAGAATCCAAATTGTGCAAGAAATTTTTCAAAGTATTCATACAAGACCACTTTCAGTAGTTTCAATTTCTATGACTTACTTATCAGAAAAGACTATTTCATCCAAAGTTCATTGTTGTTCTCCTAGGGTGTTTGTTTTTCCTTAAATATGAAAGAAGAGTGACTCTCCTAAGCATGAATTTTTAAACTAGGGTACAAATAGATGCATTGTTTTTCCAGATTCATTGTACTCTGTGATGGCAACAGACAAGACTGAATAAGAGCTAAATGCATTATCCTACAGATCTGCTATACAAAGACAATTAAATGAGATAATTTTATTCAAATGCATAGCTTTAAATTTTCCTTCAATCTGGAATGAGTTCCCTAAATGATTTAAATAATGCCCTCAAAAATATCTACTTCCCTTTAGAGTGATCTAGTCTAAATTTTCTTATACTGGAAATATAAATGCTGGGAAATATCTTGGAGTGCCAGAAAGATGAAAAGCAAAGGTAAAATTAATCTAAGAGCACACCAAACTGGAAGAGCAAGAACCAAAGATGCCTGTCCTGTTTCCAAAAGTCAGGGGAAGAGATAAGTAAAAAGAACAATGACATGTTATAGCCCAAGAGCTAAAATTAAATGTGTGTAACCAACTCTTGTTGAAACTGGAAGCCAACGTAGATTAGGTAAAACAGGTAAAGAGTTCTTTCCAGCTAAAACATGCCAGGATGAAAGAGTCAGCCAGCACTGAGACATGGCTAGTGATAGAAATGAACGAACGCTGGAAAACCACAGATGGCTCTCAACTTTCGTGACAGCCCTTAAATTATACTTTAAAGTACAGTATCATCTAAAACCCACATTTCTTCTTTAACCCACCAAAAAAAAAAAAAAAAAAACTGCAAGTCAGTTGTTCAGACACAGGACTCCGAATGAGAACTTCTAGTTTATGTATGGTTATTTCTCTAACACACATTTCCTGAGTAATCACTCTGGGCCAGGCCCTGTGGTAGGAGCTTTGAAAAATACGAAGATGAATAAGGCATAGTTCCTACCCCCAGAGGAGTGGGAAAACTAGACATGTACACAAATAATTTCATGAGAGTAATCAAAGGAGAAAGGGAGAAAGAAATGAGCTAAGGCCAGATTGGTGCATTGATGTTAGGTGGGGAAGAGCCACTTTTCAATCTCATCCTTCAGCTGGGCTAATGGCAACTTTTCTGACCACAGACCAACCACAATATTGGTTTTTGCTGAATTTCAAGTTAAATCTACACTTCTGGTTCTCTGATGCAGCTCAGTCATGGAAATAGATCCCAGGTAGACACAAACATTTATAATGCCACTCCAAAGGAGGTTTAGGCTTATTTTAAAAGATCATTCTCAAATGTATACAAGAAACCAGAGGAGTTACGGAACAAAAGTAAACCAAAAAACCAAACCTGTTGCCGTTGAGTCAATTCTGACTCATAGTGACCCTACAGGACTGAGTAGAACTGCCCCATAGGGTTTCCAAGGAGTGGCTGGTAGATTTGAACTGCCAACCTTCTGGTTAGCAGTTTGAGCTCTTAACCACTGCATCACCGGGCTTAAATAAAGGTATGATCCCTAACTTTGGCACAGGAGGCAACTATAAACTAAGAAACAAACTAAATATCCATAAATAAAACACCAATTATTGTTGAGTCTACTCCAACTTATGGCCACACCATGTGTGTCAGAGTAGAACTGTGCTCCATAGGGTTTTCAATGGCTGATTTTTGAAGAAGTAGATTACCAGGCCTTTCTTCTGAGGTGCCTCTGGGTGGACTCAAACCTCCAACATTTTGGTTAGCAGCCACCCAGGCTGATGTCAAGTCAATTCCAACTCATAGTGACCCAATATGACAGAATAAAACTGCCCCATAGGGTTTCCTAGGGTGTAATCTTTATAGAGCAGATTGCCAGGTCTTCTCTCTTGCAGAGCAACTGGTAAGTTCAAACCACTAACTTTTCAGTTAGCAGCCAAATGCTTAACCATTGCACCACCAGAGCTCCTTCCATTCATTAATTTAAAAAAAAAAAAAAACCGTTGCTGTCGAGTCGATTTCAACTCATAGCAACTGCGTAGGACAGAATAGAACTGCCCTATAGGGTTTCCAAGGAGCACCTTGGGGAATCAAACTGCTGAAGTTTTGGTTAGCAGCTGTAGCTCTTAACCACTAAGAGCTTAGCCACCAGCGTTTCCATCCATTAATGGGGGGTGTAAATAAATTACAGTATATCCCATGCCACAATTTAATAAGAATGAAGTAACTCTAGTGTGGAAAGATCTCCATATGTATGGAAGTGAAAGAAAACGGCCAGGAGGAAACAATTTAGGCAATAGATAAACCTTTTTACTTGATGCAACTTACACATTTTTCTAAAGTTTAAGCAGAAGCAGAAAATGACAGAAACATGAAAATGGAATAAGAAACACAATGCACCCTTATCACAACTATGTTATACCTCCAGAATTGTAATGACTTCAAGTGAATTTTTCCATAAATTTTCTTGGTGCTCGGATTGAGTGCTTTACCTGTTAACAAATATTTTATCTTGAAGAATTATCTAAATGTGCTGTATGTGAAGACTTTTAATATTGTCCCTAAATATTACTAGATTGTTTTAGGCCCTTTTCCTGTAACCACTTATGCAAGCTTTATCTTCATGTTTAAAACCTTCAGTCTAATTAGCCCATGCACACTATAATTTCAACATCAAAAAGATAAAAGTAAATTTTGACCCAAATTTTGTTATCAAAGGGATTTCCTGCCCCATGCCAGCCCAAGGCAGATCTGTTACACCCTGTCTTTATTCTTCATTATGAGAAAGTAGAGGGAAAGAGAGGGGAAGAAGGAGTTCAAGAAAAAAAAGAGGAAAAACTGTCCATCTCTTCCAATAACAGGAAATTGAAAGTTGTTAACTGTTGCCCATAAATTCACAGTAAGTCAACAACCCAGGTCCTGATCTGTGGCTTCTGCTTTGTTGTGATTGGTTTTATTTTCTCCTTTAGTAGAAATTTCTCTTTGAATAAGTTCATGTCTACAATGACTCAGGGTCCTCGGATATAATCTTGGTCATCTCTCCCTCTAGGGAAATCTATAAAGGCAGAGGGCCTCCATGAACCAAAATCATGTCTCCCAACTCACCTCTAGAAATGAGACAGAATGACACAGAAGGAGAGCTGGTGTGGCCTGTTCAGGATGTGGGGCTCAGTTTAGCATCTCAAATCAGCCAGTGACCTCTCACAAAGAAGACAAAGGCAAATACACACAGAAAAAGCCATTACATTGGTGCCAAGGTTACACAAATAGAACAGGTGCTTTCACCCCCTCCTGGCGCCACAGTCCAAGCCAGACACACCCAGACTTCCCCACTCATCAGGGCTGCCAGGGCTGGTCTGCATTCATGTCAATAGAAGCTTATTGCGATGAGGATAGGTTAGAGCCACGTTTGATGCCAATCAACATGTAGATGATTACTCAACAAGGAAAATCAAGAAGTAAAGCAAACACATACTCCCATATCTATGCAATTCTTTTGAAAATGACTTGAAGCAGAGAGCCTAGAACTAAGAGAATGTTGTTGCTTCAGTAAAGCGTGAAGTAGGCACCAACAATCTGTAAAACACTATTCTAGGTCCAGTGGAAGAATCTTCACTGGTGAATCAGCTTTACACGGTTCCAGCTGCCCTCAACAGCACTTATTGGCTTACAGTAAATACGTTAGCTGAACCACAAACAACCTAACATTATACTGAGAGAAATTAAATAATAATGCAGTAATCATGATAATAATAATTATGTTGTTCTTAGCTGCCATAGCGTTGACTCCAACTTCTGGCAACCTTACATACAACAGAACAAAACATTGCCCGGTTCTACGTCATCCTCACAGTCGCTGCATGTTCAAGTCTATTGTTATGGTTATAGTGCCAATTCGTAATGATAATTATAGCTACCATTTCTTAAGCACCTATTAGATGCCAAACATTTTGCTGTATTTTGCTATCTTACTTAACCCTCAAAACAGTCTTGTGAAATAAGTTTTATTATCACCATTTTACAAATCAGGAAACTACAGCAAATTGAAATTAAACACCTTGCCCAAGGATGCCCAGCTAAAGTGGCAAAGCCAAAATCAAACTCAATATTGAACTCTTTCCATTATATCAAGGGTCAGTAAACTACAACCCTGGGCTAAATCCACCCATTACCTATTTTAGTAAATAAAATTTTATTCTCTCTTATTCATTTACATGCTGTCTTTGGTTGCTTTAAAGGAGCCCTGGTGGTAGTGATTAAGTGCTTGGCTGCTAACCAAAAGGCTGGGTGGTTTAAACCCACCAGAGACTCTGCGGGAGAAACATGTAGCAGTCTGCTTCTGTAAAGATTATAGCCTTACATGAACTAGAGACTACATCACCCTGAGACCAGAAGAACTAGATGGTGCCCAGCCACAACCGATGACTGCCCTGACAGGGAACACAACAGAGAACCCCCGAGGGAGCAGGAAAACAGTGGAATGCAAACCCCAAATTCTCATAAAAAGACCAGGCTTAATGGTCTGACTGAGACTAGAAGGACCCCAGCAGTCAGGGTCCCCAAACCTTCTGTTGGCCCAGGACAGGAACCATTCCCGAAGCCAACTCATCAGACATGGATTGGACTGGACAATGGGTTGGAGAAAGATGCTGATGAGGACTGAGCTATTTGCACCATGTCGACACTTGAGACTATGTTGGCATCTCCTGTCTGGAGGGGAGATGGGAGGGTAGAGGGGGTTAGAAACTAGCAAAGTTTCAAACTAGAACTTTCAGTCACTGAAGGAGAGACTGGAAGGAGGGAGCAGGCTGACTCGTTAGGGGGAGAGTAAACAGGAGTATGTAGTAAGGTGTATATAAGTCTATATGTGAGAGACTGATTTGATTTATAAACGTTCACTTAAAAGCACAATAAAAATTATTTACAAAAAAAAAGATTACAGACTTGGAAATCCTATGGGGCAGCTCTACTCTGTCCTGTAGGGTCCCTATGAGTCAGAATCAACTCCGTGGTAATGGGTATGGCAGCTTTGGTGCTACAATGGCAAGGTTGAGCAGTTGTGACAGAAGCCATATGGCCCACAAAGCCTAAACAATTTATTATCTGAATTTTTACAGAAAAAAATTGCCAACCCCTACACTGAAGTATGCACTTAAGGATTTAAAGCTTTAAGAGAATTATAAGATTCTAAGAAATGGGAGTTCACTGCAATCCACTTTTTTGTCAATAGCTACCCTAAGACAATCTGCCTATACATAGAACTTTCTTCCACCTCTTAAATACTGAGTTGAGGAAAGAATACTTGTGTTTTAGAAAACAAGAATCTGAATTTTATTGACCAATGCTTTCATCTCCCCACAAATCCTACCTCCAGCTTTTCCCCACCTCAAGATCTCACAGGACATCCCACCAAAGCTTGGAAACTAAGAGAGAAAGAAAAGGAGGGAGACAATGAAAGCATAGCTCTGTAGCTACATGGAATGTCCTTTCCGCTTTCAAAACCTGCCCACTTATACCACAGGGAACTCTGAAGGAAGGACAAGCCAGATCTCAGGATTCAATTAGCTTAGGCTTCATTAGATTGATGCCAGCCTGGTGGATAAATTTATAGCCTAGAATATTAATACAGAAGGTACATCAGGCAGTAACTATTTGGGATGATCCATTTTACCAATTAGAAAAAAAGAGAGAGAAAAATTGGAACCCAGCAACTGGGTGACTTATCCAAGGTTTAACAGGTAGCAACAGAGAAAACCATTCTCTCATCCTTTCTAGCGTGTATTTAATAGGATCTGGTGTAAGGCCCGACAGCATCCTATTCACCAACGTCCATACATTCATTCACATCAGGCCCTTTATCAACGCTACACATTTGGTAGAAAGAGCATGGTTTGGGGAGTCAAGTTTCAAAACCTGTTTGAACTAAGGTTCAAACCCTGCTTTGGCCACATACTTACTACTTGTGTAGGAGAGTCAGTTAACCACTCTGAGCCACAGATTTATCATCAGAAAAATATAGTTCATTTTTCCCTGATTGTAAAGAAAATGAAATGAGAGCACACTCAGTCCCCAGCAAAGTGTCTGGAACATAGTAGGCACCCCCTCACTCTGCCAACTCCTAGTGTTGTTCTTACAAAAACAGGTAGAACCGCATTTCCCCAGCCTCCTTGTGGACTAACATCAGCAGGAGTTGACTGGAGGAATGGTAGCATCTCGCATTTCTAGTATAGATGATAACCTGCTGGCTGCACACCACAGAAGTAAAGAATTTTCACCTGAGACAGTGAACTTCTAACTTTCTAATCAGGTCTCGTACCAGTTGCAAATAATTGTTATTATATGCTATGCTTTATGGACAGCCTTGTTTTTAATTACAAGGTTTTTATTGGAAAGACAGGTTTCGGGGTAAGTCTGCCATCTGACTTGCCAGCACTTGTTAAAGGCTTTTATAGTGTGACTCATTTACGTGTGTGTGTGTGTGTTTAGGAGTGCTATTATTAAATTTTGCTAGCATATAGAAAGGGATTTGTGATTCAAATTTGTCTACGTGTATACCTCCCCCATCTGCTCCATCCCTCCACATACCCTGTCCCTTTCCCCATTTATCAAAGGGCTAGCTTCAGATTGCTTTCAAGGCTTTATACACGTAGGCTTACTTGGAATAGTTCACGCCTCATTCCCTTTAGCTACTCATGCATGTGAAAATGAACTAATACTACCACATGCACTACTGCAAAAATGAAATTCTTCCGGGTTGTGTGGTGGATGGGAAAACTGGAAGTCAGTAAGACGATGTAAAGCATGCATGATATTTCCTTATGATCAATGTGTTTAATTTTGTAGAAGGAGTACCTGCAGGAAAAATCACCTACACATCCAAGTCAGCAAGTAATATTGATAGATCAGTGCTGGAAACTGTATTTGTCCAATTGCCTGCAGAGGAAGAGACAAAGTGAAAACATGAGTACACAGAGTCCTTTAAAATAATAAACATACTTCCATAAATAGGAAAACTAAAACTCAAAATGGTATGCACAGTAATGAAGTCACTCTGCATGATGATTCAACAATAACAACAGCCAAACCTTTGTTGAGCACCTCCTATAGATGAACCACTTACTCATGAGGGCTTATGTATACAAAGTATAGATAAGGTTTTGTAGGCACAGGAGTTATCTTTTGCATTGTTATTGACTTTAAGCTTCCAGCTTGTCTATTAATTAAATGTACAGGAAAAAGCACAAGGGGTGAGGGGAACGAGAAGGAAGAAGAGAATGGCAGTATAAGAGAGGAAGATAATATGTCCAGTGTTAGATGTCACAGTCCATTAGAACTGCAAGCACCTGGGCACCATGAACAGCAGTGTTCACTTGATTCACTCTTGGAAATAACTCCTGTGGGCTTGTGTTATCTATGGCTGGCTGCATAACAAGTTACCCCTCAAATTTAACAGCTTAAAACAACACACATATATTATCACATGTTTTCTGTGATCAGGATTATGGAAACAGCTTAGCTGGGTCCTTTCCTTGAGTTTCTCACAAAGCTGCAGTAAAGATGTCTAATGAGGCTGAAGTCTGATCTGAAGGCTCGCTTGCTAAAGGATCTTCCTCCAAACTAATGCATGTGGTTGTTGGTAAGATTCATTTCCTTGAGGGATGTTGAACTGAGGGCCTCAGTCCGTTGCTGACTGTTAGATGGAGGCTGCTCTCAGGCTCTGCCACATGGGCCTCTCCCATAGGGCACTTGCTTCATCAAAGTCAGCAAGACAGTTGCACAAGGTGGAAGTCACAATCTTTTGTAACCTAATCAAGGAAGTGGCATCTCCTCAAGGTTGTCATGTTCTATTACATTGAAGGGGAAGCAAATACTGCATTATGCAAATGGCACAACATGGCTTGCTGAAAGTGAAGAGGATTTGAAGCACTTATTGATGAAGATCAAAGACTACAGTCTTCTGCATGGATTACACCTCAACATAAAGAAAACAAAAATCCTCACACCTGGACCAATAAGCAACACCACGATAAATGGAGAAAAGGTTAAAGTTGTCAAGGATTTCATTTTACTTGGATCCACAATCAATGTCCACGGAAGCGGCCATCAAGAAATCAAACGACTCATTGCTTTGGGCAAATCTGCTGCGAAAGATCTCTATAAAGTGTTCAAAAGCAAAGATGTCACTTTAAGGACTAAGGTGTGTCTGACCCAAGCCATGATGTTTTCAATCATGTCATATGCATGCAAAAGCTAGACAAAGAATAAGGAAGACTGAAGAAGAATTGACACCTTTGAATTACAGTGTTGGCAAAGAATAGTGAATATTCCACAGACTACCAGAAGAACAAACAAATCTGTCTTGGAGGAAGTACAGTCAGAATATTCCTTAGAAGTGAGGATGGTGAGGTTTCGTCTCACATACTTTGTACTTGTTATCAGGAAGGATCAGTCCCTGGGGAAGGACATCATGCTTGGTGTATTAGTTATTATCTAGAGCTACTATAACAGAAATACCACAAGCAGATAGTTTTAACAAAGAGAAATTTATTCTCTCACAGTCTGGTAGCCTAGAAGTCTGAATTCAGGGTGCCAGCTCCAGGGGAAGGTTTTCTTTCTCTGTCAGGTCTGGAGGAAGATCCGTGTCATCCACTTCCCCTGATTTAGGAGCTTCTCTGCACAGGAACCCCAGGTCCAAAGGATGTGCTGTACTCCTGGTGCTGCTTTCTTGGTGGTATGAGGTTCCCATGTCTCTCTGCTTGCTTCTCTCTTTTATATCTCAAAAGAGATTGATTTAAAACACAATCTAATCTTGTAGATTGAGTCCTGCCTCATTAACATAACTGCCACTAATCCCACATCATTCATATCATAGAGATAGGATTTACAATACATAGGAAAATCACATCAGATGACAAAATGGTGGACAATCACACAATACTGGGAATCATGGCCTAGCCAAATTGATACACATATTTCTGGGGGACACAATTCAATCCATGACACTTGGTAAAGTAGACAGTCAATGAAAACTAGGAACACCCTCAATGAGATGGATTGACACAGTGGCTGCAACAATGGGCTCAAGCATAACGATTATGAGGATGGCATAGGACCTTGCCGTGTTTCATTCTGTTGTACATACAGTTGCTATGAGTCGGAACAGACTTGATGGCTCCTAACAACAAAAACAACCTGAATACTAAGAGGTGGAGGTGACTGAGAGCCATTGTAGAGGCCACCTACCACACTGGGGGTTCTGCTCTCAGTTTCAATGTTTACTATATTTTTGTCTGGCCTCTATTCAAATTACCACAAAACTGCAAAATAGTCAGGTCTAAATATATATTCTAAGTTTGTGTTCCTGAAAGGAACTATTGATACAGTAGAATCTCTGGGTAGGCATAGAAAAAATCACAGGCACCAGGCCAAGTTCTGACAATTTGCTGGCTATGAGATTTTATTTATGAACTTGATTTTCTCATCTTTGAAATGGGGATAATTATGCCTTACCTATTTGCCTCATATAACTATTATGAGGATCAAGGAAGATAATGTATGTCAGTATTTTCCAAAGTGCAGTAACACAGCAATGAAGGTACTTGAGATGATTATATAGGTAGTACATGGACTATATGTGGAAACTTTTTAAGGTATTTGTTTTAGAGTACATTAGAAAAATGTAACTTGGACAGCAAACACATGAGGTTATAGATAATATTGTTTAAGATGATATTCAAATGGAGTTGAAGAAATAATGTGAATCAATTTGAAGAAAAATATTAAGAATATGACAGATGGTGTGAAAATGTGTCAAATATTGTGAAGGTGTCATGGATTGAATGTGTCCCCCAAAAATATCTGTCAACTTGGCTAGGCCATGATTCCCAGTATTATGATTATCCACCATTTTGTCATCTGATGTGATTTTCCTATGTGTTGTAAACCCTATCACTATGATGTGAATGAGGTGGGATTAGTGGCAGTTATGTTAATGAGGCATGGCTCAATCTACAAGATTAGATTGTATTTTAAGCCAATCTCTTTTGAAATATAAGAGAGGCAAGTGAACACAGAGACATGAGGACATCATACTGCCAAGAAAGCAATGCCAGGAGCAAAGTGCATCATTTGGACCCAAGGTTCCTGTGCTGAGAAGCTCCTAGGCCAGAGAAAGTTTGATAACAAGAACCTTCCTCCAGAGTCAACAGAGATAGAAATGCTTCCCCTGGATCTGGTGCCCTGAATTTGGACTTCAAGCCTCCTAGACTGTGAGAGAATAAACTTCTGTTTGATAAAGCCATCCACTTGTGGTATTTCTGCTATAACACCACTAGATAACTGAGACAGAAGGTGACATACAAATGGCCGCATAAAATATCAAATGCTCCACAACTGCAGTGAGTCCTGCCCCGTAGTTTAAATTCCTTGACTCTTGTTTAAGATGGTAACTGGGTATACTGTTACCAGCAGAACAAACCTAAATACACCTGGTGAAAGAGAACCAAGCCCATTTTCATTGAGTAGATGTCAACTCACAGCAACCCTGCAAGGACACAGTAGAACTGCCCCATAAAGTTTTCAAGGCTGTAAATCCTTACGGAAGCAGACTGACACATCTTCCTCCTGCGGAGCAGCTGGAGGGTTCGAACTGCCAGCCTTTTACTTAGTAGCCAAGTGTTTTAACCAATGCACCACCAGGGCTCCTTGGTCAAAGAAAAGGCTTCTTGAAAGTCCAGTCCTAAAGTCTTTGTCCACAAAGAATCTCACCCTATTATGTGTAAGACATTTATATTCACTTATATTATTTGTTCTCTGATGTATTTTCTTCTAGCAAAGTATTAATAATAATACCAAACCCAAAACCAAACCCAGTGCTGTCAAGTCAATTCTGACTCATAGCGACTCTACAGGACAGCGTAGAACTGCCCCATAGAGTTACCAAAGAGCACCTGGTGGATCCAAACTGCCAACCCTTTGGTTAGCCATAGCACTTAACCACTAAGCCACCAGGGTTTCCAGTATTAATAATAACTTCCGTTTATTAGGAGGTTACTGTATGCTAAAATATATGTATACTATTTTAATTAACACTTTCCCTATGAGGAGGATTTTATCATCCTACCTTATGAATGGGAACCTTGGTGGCACAGTGGTTAAGAGCTAATGGCTGCTAACCAAAAAGTTGGCAGTTCGGATCCACCAGCTGCTCCTTGGAAACCCTAAAGGGCAGGGTCTCTATGATTTGGAATCGACTAAACAGCAATCAGTTATTTTACGAATAGGGAACTGAGACTTATAGAAGTTACAAAATTTGGCTAAACTCACCCTGATAATAAGTAGCAGAGCTAGAATTTAAACTTGGCTCTACCTGACTTGAAAGCCTGTGTAAATTCTACTCAGCCAATAAAATTTTAAATGAACTTCCACTCACTCTGCCCATATCTCATCCTCTTCACATCTCATATATTTATATTTTAACATTGTATCTTTTTTCCTCTACAATGTGGGCATATATATCAACACTAGGGCTTTCAAAACAGGGTTGATGAGTCATCTATTGCAAAATAGTCAGAAAGGACATGCAAATTAAACATGAGAAGCAATTACTTCCTGACCTAAACTCTGTGACACCATTGACCCCCAAAGGCAAAGAAGAAAAACAGAAAGATGAAGTTCAGACACTTCTGAGGGCTCCTTCTGGCAAGAGCAATTGGCTACATTGCTCACCACTTCCATTGTATGACCCCCTACTAAGGATATGTTTACAAGCAAAAGAGCCATGCATTACCCATCACTCCAAACACCTAGTGAGCTATGTAACTGCAAAGATAAGTCTTTTCTCTAGAAAAGACTTCTCCCTTTTGCTTTTTCAGTCTGTCATGTGAGTTTTGACTAAAATCAGATATTCTAAATATAATCAGAGTGTGTATAACTCTTCTTTAAGAAGAGCTTTGACATCCACCTATGGGCAGCTTATATTTGACAAAGGCCCAAAGTCCATTAAATGGGAAAAAGACAGTCTTTTTAACAAATGGTGCTGGCATAACTGGATATCCATCTGCAAAAAAATGAAACAAAACCCATGCCTCATACCATGTACAAAAACTAATTCAAAATTGATCAAAGACCTAAATATAAAATATAAAACAATAAAAATCATGGAAGAAAAAATAGGAGCAATGCTAGGAGCCCTAAAAGATGGCATAAACAGTATACAAAACATTACTAACAATGCACAAACACCAGAAGAGAAACTACATGACTGAGAGCTCCTAAAAATCAAACACGCTCATCCAAAGACTTTGCCAAAACGGTAAAAAGATTACCTACAGACTGGGAAAGGATTTTTGGCTATGACAAATCCGATCAGCATCTAGTCTCTAAAATCTACAAGGTACTGCAAAACCTCAATAACAAAAAGATAAATAACCCAGTTAAAAAATGGGCAAAGAATATGAACAGGTACTTCACCAAAGAAGACATTCAGGCAGCTACAAGATACATGAGGAAATGCTCATGATCATTAGCTGTTAGAGAAATGCAAATTAAAACTACAATGAGATACCATCTTACTCCACCAAGGCTGGCATTAATCCAAAAAGCACAAAATAAAAATGTTGGAGTGGTTGTGGAGAGACTGGAACACTCATACACTGCTGGTGGGAATGTAAAATGGTACAACCACTTTGGAAATCGATTTAGCACTTCCTTCGAAAGCTAGAAATAGAACTACCATACAAGCCAGCAACCCAACTCCTTGTAATATATCCTAGAGAAAGAAGAGCCTTCACATGAATAGACATATGTACACCCATGTTCACTGCAGCACTTTTTACAATAGCAAAAAACAGAAACAACCAAGGAGCCCATGAACAGATGAATGCACAAATAAATTACGGTATATTCACACAATGGAATACTATGAAATGATAAAGAACAATGATGAATCCATGAAACATCTCATAACATGGAGGAATCTGGAAGGCATTATGCTGAGTGAAATTGGTCAGTTGCAAAAGGACAAATATTATATGAGACCACTATTATAAGAACTCAAGAAAAGGTTTACACAGAAGAAAACATTCTTTGATGGTTACAAGGGTTTGGGAGGGAGGGAGAGGGCTATTCACTAGATAGTAAAAAAAAAAAAAAATTTTTTTTTTTTTTTAGACAAGAATTATTGTAGGTGAAATGCAAGACAACACACAGTACAGGGGAAGTCAGCATAACTGGACTAATCCAAAAGATAAGAAGTTTCCTAAATACAACCAAACATTTTGAGGGACCGAGTAGCAGGGGCAGGGGTCTAGGGACCATGATTTTGGGGGGCATCTAGGTCAACTGGCATAACAAAGTGTATTAAGAAGATGTTCTGCATCCCACTTTGATGAGTGGTGTCTGGGGTCTTAAAAACTAGCAAACAGCCATCTAAGATGCATCAATTTGTCTCAACCTACCTGGAGCAAAGGAGAATGAAGAACACCAAAGACACAAGGAAAATATGAGCCCAAGAGATAGAAAGACCCACATAAACCAGAGACTCCATCAGCCTGAGACTGGAAGAACCAGACGGTGCCTGGCTACCACCAATAACTCTCCTGACAGGGAACACAACAGAGAATCCCTCATGGAGAAGGAGCAAAGTGGGATTCAGACCTCAAACTCTACTAAAAAAGACCAGACTTAATGGTCTGACTGAGACTGGGAGGACCCCAGAGGTCATGGCCCCTGGACTCTCTGTTAGCCCAAAATTAAAACCATTTTTGAAACCAGCTCTTTAGACAAAGATTAGATTGCACCATAAGACATAAAATGATATTGGTGAGGAGTGTGCCTCTTAGCTCAAGAAGACACATGAGACTATGTGGGCAGCTCCTGTCTGGAGGCAAGATGAGAAGGCAGAGGAGGACAGGAGCTGGTTGAATGGACATGGGAAATACAGGGTAAAGAGAAGGAGTGTGCTGTCATATTACAGGGAGAGCAATTAGGGTCACATAACAATGTGTGTATAAGTTTTTGTATGAGAACTAGAATTACAAACTTTCACTTAAAGCACAATAAAAAAAGAGAAAAAAAGAAGAGCTTTGAGCTTTGCGTCATTGTCGTTATTGTTGTTAGGTGCCGTGGAGTCAGTTCTGACTCATAGCCACCCATGTACAACAGAACAAAACACTGCCCGGTCCTGTGCCATCTTCACAATCTTTGTTATGCTTCAGCCCATTGTTGGAACCGCTGTGTCAATTCACCTTGTTGGGGGTCATCCTCTTTTTCACTGATCCTTTACTTTACCAAGCATGATGTCCTTCTCCAGGAATTGGTCCCTTCTAATAACATGTCCAAAGTATGTAAGATGAAGTCTTGTCATCCTTGCTTCTAAGGAGCATTCTGGCTGTACCTCTTCCAACACAGATTTGTTTGTTCTTCTGGCAGTCCATGGTATACTCAATATTCTTCTCCAACACCACAATTCAAATGCATCAATTTTTCTCCAATCTTCCTTATTCATCATCCAGCTTTTGCATGCATATGAGGCAATTGAAAACACCATGGCTTGGGTCAGGTGCACCTGAGTCCTTAAAGTGACATCTTTGCTTTTGAACACTTTAAAGAGATCTTTCGCAGCAGATTTGCTCAGTGCAATGCATTGTTTGATTTCTTGACTGCTGCTTTCCATGGGTCTTGATTGTGGATCCAAGTAAAATGAAATCCTTGACAATTTCAGTCTTTTCTCCATTTATCATGATGTTGCTTATTGATCCAGTTGTGAGGATTTTTGTTTTCTTTACATTGAGGTGTAATACATACTGAAGGGTGTGGTCTATGATCTTCATCAATAAGTGCTTCAAGCCTCTTCATTTTCAGCAAGGTTGTGTCTATTTAAAGAAAATTAATTACTAAAGTTATAGCTCATTAATGAGTGGGATTTAAAATTCAGGAGATTGCATAAAGTGGAATCATCCCATATGTTGTGTTGTTCTTAGGTGCCATCGAGTTTGTTCTGATTCATAGCGACCCTATGCACAACAGAACGAAACACTGCCTAGTCCTGAGCCATCCTTACAATCGTTGTTACGCTTGAGCTCATTGTTGAAGCCACTGGGTCAATCCACCTCATTGGGGGTCTTCTTCTTTTCCGCTGACCCTGTATGATGTCCCAAGCATGATGTCCTTCTCCAGGGACTGATCCCTCCTGACAACATATCCAAAGTATGTAAGACACTGTCTCGCCATCCTTGCTTCTAAGGAGCATTCTGGTTGCACTTCTCCCAAGACAGATTTGTTCATTCTTTTAGCAGTCCATGGTATATTCAATATTCTTTGCCAACACCACAATTCAAAGGCATCAGTTCTTCAATCTTCCTTATTCGTTGTCCAGCTTTCACATGCCTATGATGCGATTGAAAATACCATGGCTTGGGTCAGGCGCACCTTAGTCCTCAAGGTGACATCTTCGCTCTTCAGCACTTTAAAGAGGTCCTTTGCAGCAGATTTACCCAATGCAATGCGTCTCTTCATTGCTTGACTGCTGCTTCCATGGCTGTTGATTGTGGATCCAAGTAAAATGAAATCCTTGACAACTTCAGTATTTTCTCCGTTTATCAAGATGTTGCTTATTGGTCCAGTCGTGAGGACTTTTCTTTTCTTTATGTTGAGGTACAATCCATACTGAAGGCTGTGGTCTCTGATCTTCATTAGTAAGTGCTTCAATTTCTCTTCACTTTCAGCAAGCAAGGTTGTGTCATCTACATAACGCAGGTTTTTAATAAGTCTTCCTCCAATTCTTCATATAGTCCAGCTTCTCGGATTATTTGCTCAGCATACAGACTGACTCCCACTCTTCGCAATGTTATCCATAGTTTGTTATGATCCACACAGTCGAATGCCTTTGCATAGTCAATAAAACACAGGTAAACATTCTTCTGGCATTCTCTGCTTTCAGCCAGGATCCATCTGACATCAGAAATGATATCCCTGGTTCCACGTCCTCTTCTGAAACCAGCCTGAATTTCTGGTAGTTCCCTGTCAATATACTGCTACAGTCATTTTTGAATGATCTTCAGCAAAATTTTGCTTATGTGTGATATTAATGATATTGTTCTATAATTTCCACATTTAGTTGGATCACCTTTCTTGGGAATAGGCATAAATATGGATCTCTTCCAGTCATTTGGCCAGGAAGCCTTCCATATTTCTTGGCATAGACAAGTGAGCACCTCCAGCGCTGCATCCGTTTGTTGAAAACATCTCAATTGATATTCCATCAATTCCTGGAGCCTTGTTTTTTGCCAATGCCTCAGAGCAGCTTGGACTTCTTCCTTTAGTACCATCGGTTCCTGATCATAGGCTACCTCTTGAAATGGTTGAACATCGACTAATTTTTTTTGGTATAATGGCTCTGTGTATTCCTTCCATCTTCTTTTGATGTTTCCTGGGTCGTTTAATACTTTCCCCAAAGAATCCTTCACTATTGAAACTCGAGGCTTGAATTTTTTCCTCAGTTCTTTCAGCTTGAGAAACACTGAGCGTGTTCTTCCCTTTTGGTTTTCTGCCTCCAGCTCTTTGCACATGTCATTATAATAGTTTACTTTGTCTTCTTGAGCTGCCCTTTGAAATCTTCTGTTCAGTTCCTTTTACTTCATAATTTCTTCCTTTTGCTTTAGCAGCTCGATGTTCATGAGAATTTTCAGAGTCTCCTCTGACATCCATCTTGGTCTTTTCTTTCCTGTCTTTTCAGTGACCTCTTGCTTTCTTCATGTATAATGTCCTTGATGTCATTCCACAACTCGTCTGGTCTTCAGTCACTAGCATTCAATGCATCAGATCTTTTCTTGAGATGGTCTCTAAATTCAGGGGGCATACACTCAAGGTCATATTTTGGCTCTCGTGGATTTGCTCTGAGTTTCTTCAGTTTCAGCTTGAACTTGCATATGAGCAGTTGATGGTCTGTTCCACAGTTGGCCCCTGGCCTTGTTCTGACTGATGATGTTGAGTTTTTCCTTTGTCTCTTTCCAAAGATGTAATCAGTTTGATTTCTGTGTGTTCCATTTGGTGAGGTCCCTGTGTAAGTCGCCATTTATGTTGGTGAAGGAAGGTATTTGCATTGAAGAAGTGGTTGGTCTTGCAAAATTCTATCATTCCATCTCCAGCATTTTTTCTATCACCAAGGCCACATTTTCCAACTAACAATCCTTCTTTGTTTCCAACTTTCGCATTCTAATCACCAGTAATTATCAATGCATCTCGATTGCATGTTTGATCAATTTCAGACTGCAGCAGCTGATAAAAATCTGTTTCTTCATCTTTGGCCTTAGTGGTTGGTGTGTAAATTTGAATAATAGTTGTATTAACTGGTCTTCCTTGTAGGCATATGGATATTATCCTATAACTGACAGCATTATACTTCAGGATAGATCTTGAAATGTTCTTCTTGACAATGAATGCGACACCATTCCTCTTCAAGTTGTCATCCCCAGCATAGTAGACTATATGATTGTCTGATTCAAAATGGCCAATACCAGTCCATTTCAGCTCACTAATGCCTAGGATATCAATGTTTATGCATTCCATTTCATTTTTGACAATTTCCGATTTTCCTACATTCATACTTCATACATTCCAGGTTCCAATTATTAATGGATGTTTGCAGCTGTTTCTTCTCATTTTGAGTCATGCCACATCAGTAAATGAAGGTCTCAAAAGCTTTACTCCATCCACATCATTAAGGTTGACTCCACTTTGAGGACGCAGCTCTTCCCCAGTTGTCTTTTGAGTGCTTTCCAACCTGGGGGGCTCATCTGCTAGCACTATATCAGACAATGTTCTGCTGCTGTTCATAAGGTTTTCACTGGCTAATGCTTTTCAGAAGTAGACTGTGGGGTCCTTCTTCCTAGTCTGTCTTAGTCTGTAAGCTCAGCTGCGACCTGTCCTCCATGGGTGACCCTTCTGGTATCTAAATACCGGTGGCATAGTTTCCAGCATCACAGGAACATGCAAGCACCCACAGTACAACAAACTGACAGACATGTAGGGGCCATCCCATATAACAAACATTATTTTCTATGTTCAGGCTACCCATGCCCATTTTGCAATGGAAAGCAAGTTCTTGCTCATTTGAATAACAGAATACTAATAGCACAACACTCAGACCTTAGTGATTACAAATACAAGGTAAAAAATAACATACCAAAAGTTAATACATGAAAATGAAAAATTGTGAGTAAATATTTGCAAATAGGTCATTGAAATAGTTTCTAGTAATATACAGATTAAATGTGAAAGAGACGTTTCCAGTTGCTCTTCCCTTTCCCTGGTGGCGTAGTGGTTAAGTGCTACAGCTGCTAACCAAAGGGTAGGCAGTTCGAATCCGCCTGACACTCCTTGGAAACTCTATGGGGCAGTTCTACTCTGTCCTATAGGGTCGCTATGAGTCGGAATCGACTCGACAGCACTGGGTTTGTTTTTGGTTTGGTTTCTTCTCTTTCCACACAGCCCTGGAAGATGGCCGTTCTCCAAACACCACACCCAGCAGTAGGTGTGTGCCTCAGTGGTGCATACCACTCTGACCATCACAAAGGGAGTCGTGCACACTGGGTCTGAGACAGGATGCGAGGAGCTATCAGAGCATGGCCACCAACATTCTCTCTTCCTCAGAGTCCTTTGAGAAGCTCTGGCCAGTAGTCCTTCAGATCACCCGACCACCTGGATTTGTCAGATCAGTGCCTCACAACTAGATGGAGATCAAACATCCCATCAAGAACCCTACTTAGATGAACCTCCTGTTGCACTTGATCAGGCCCTCCCATTTCATGAAGGTGTTAACAGCCAGATTTTTCTCTTTAAAAGCATATTCTCCCTGTGTAATTAATAATCTGTGGGGTGAAATTATGAGATCATTCTGTTCCACAACTACAGTTTACCAATGGTTTTATCATCCATTGAAAGTCACAGTGTGGCGGTTTTCTAATCTAGGATTTATTCTGTATTTATTAGCTGTCATTCCTCTGGAAAAGAAAACATTCCTTCTGCTCATGGGTTTTATTTAACATCTAATGTGGTTTAAATTGCAACATTATTCTTTTGGATGCTTACATTGTCCCAAATTAATCAAATAGGAGAAAAAAAGTTCGTTTCGGAAAATATGTTTTCCAAATGTTAGCATTTTATTATACAGCCGTATCTCGGAAATACTGCAGATTCAGTTCCAGACCACCATGATAAAGTGAATATCACAATAAAGTAAGTCACATGAATTTTTTGGTTTTCCAGTGCATATAAAAGTCATGTTTATACTATACTGGAATTTATTAGGTGTGAAATAGCATTATGTCTAAAAAAAATGTATACACCTTAATTTAAAAAATATTTTATTGCTAAAAAAATGCTAAACATCATCTGAGGCTTCGGCAAGTCATTCTTTTTGCTGCTGGAGGGTCTTGCCTTGATGTTGATGGCTACTGACTGATCAGAGTGGTGGTTGCTGAAGGCTGGGGTGGCTGTGGCAATTTCTTAAAATAAGACAATAATGAAGGTTGCTGCATCGATTGACTCTTCCTTTCAAAAAAAATTTCTCTGTCACATGCAATGCTATTTGATAGCATTTTGCCCACAGTAGAACTTCTTTCAAAATTGGAGTCAATCCTCTTAAACCCTGACACTCCTTCATCAACTAAGTTTATGTAATATTCTAAATCTTTGTTGTCATTCAGCAATGTTAACAGCATCTTCACCAGAAGTAGATTCCATCTCAAGAAACCACTTTCTTTGCTCAGCCATGAGAAACAACTCCTCATCCATTAAAGTTTTACCATGAGAGTGCAGCAATTCAGTCACATCTTTAGGCTCCACTTCTAATTCTAGTTCTCTTGCTTTTTCCACCACATCTGCAAGTTACTTCCTCCACTGAAGTCCTGAAGTCCTCAAAGTCATCCACAAGGACTGGAATCAACTTCTTCCAGTCTCCTGTTAATACTGATATTTTGACCTCCTCCCAAGAATCACGAATGTTCTTAATGGCATCTAGAATGGTGAATACTTTCCAGAAAGTTTTCAATTTACTTTCCCCAGATGCATCAGAGGAATCACTATCTATGGCAACTATAAAAAAAAAAAAAAAAAGAAGAAGAAGAAAGAAAACCAGACCAAACCCACCACCACTGAGTCAATTCCAACTCCTAGCAGCCCTATAGGACAGAGTAGAACTGCCCCACAGGGTTTCCAAGGAGCAGATGGTGGATTTGAACTGCTGACCTTTTGGTTAGCAGCTGAGCCCTCCACCACTGTGCCACAAGTGCTCCATGGCAGCTATAACCTTACAAAATGTATTTCTTAAGTAATAAGACTTGAAAGTCAAAATTAGTCCTTGACCCATGGGCTGCAGAATGGGTATTGTATAAGCAGGCATGAAAACAATATTAATCTCTTTGTACATTTCCATCAGAGCTCTCAGGTGACCAGATGCATTGTCAGTGAACAGCAGTATTTTGAAAGGAATCTTTTTTCTGAGCAGTAGGTCCCAACAGTGGGCTTAAAATAGTCAATAAACCATGTTGTAAACAGATGTGCTGTCCATCCAGGCTTTGTTGTTCCATTTATAGAACACAGGCAGAGTAGATTTAGCATAGTTCTTAAGGTCCCTGGGATTTTTGGAATGGTAAATAAACACTGGCTTCAACTTAAAGTCACCAGCTGCATTAGCCCCTAACAAGAGAGTCGGCCTGTCCTTTGAAAATTTGAGGCCAGGGATTGACTTCTCCCCTCTAGCTATGAGAGTCCTGGACAGCGTCTTCTTCCAACATAAGGCCGTTTCGCCTACAGTGAAAGTCTGCTGTCTACTGCAGCCCCTTCATCAGTCATCTCAGCTGGGTCTTCTGGAGAACTTGCTGCAGCTTCTACATCAGCACTTGCTGCTTCCCCTCGCACTTTTATATTATGGCTTCTTTCCTTAAACCTCATGAACCAACATCTGCTAGCTTCAAACTTTTCTTTTGCAGCTTCTTCACCTCTCTCAGCCTTCATAGAATTGAAGAGTTAGGGCCTCGCTCTGGATTGGGCTTTGGATTAAGGGAATGTTGTGGCTGGTTTGATTTTCTATACACTAAAATTTTCTCCATATCTGCAATAAGGCTGTTTTGCTTTGTTATCATTCGTGTGTTCACTGGAGTAGCACTTTAAATTTCCTTCAAGAACTTTTCCTTTGCATTCACAACTTGGCAAATTGTTTGGCCCAAGAGGCCTAGCTTTCACCCTATCTCAGCTTTTGATGTGCCTTCCTTTCTAAACTTAACCATCTCTAGCTTTTGATTTAAAGTGAGTGACTCTTCCTTTCACTTGAACACTTAAAGGCCATTGTAGGGTTCTTAATTGGCCTAATTTCAATATTGTCATGTCTTAGGGAATAGGGAGGCCCGAGGAGAGGGAAAGAGATGAATAAATGGCCAGTCAGTGGAGCAGTCAGAATACACACAACATTTATCGATTAAGTTTGCCATCTTACATGGGCACGGTTTGTGGTGCCCCAAAACAATTATAAGAGTAACATCAAAGATCACTGATCGCAGTTCACCACAAACAGGTATAATAATAATGAAAAAGTTTAAAATATTGTGAGAACTACACAAAGACACAAAGTGAGCACACGCTGTTGGAAAAATGGCACCAACAGATTTCCTCGACACAGAGTTGCCACAAACCTTCAATTTGTAAAAAATGCAGTATCTGCATAGCGCAATAAAGTAAGGCGCGAAAAATGAGGTAGGCCTGCATCATAAGGAAGCATACTAAAAGAGAATTATAGATAAATGGTGATATTGTTATTATGTTTGTTACATATTATACTAATTTATTTGCATTATGACAAGGAAAGAAGTTGGATAATCTTAAGGGATTCAAGTTATCATGGCACAGGCTTGTGAACATAAATGTATTACAAACCCAATTAAAAAGTGGACAATCGATCTGAACAGACACCTCAGCAAAGAAGATATACAGATGGCAAATAAGCAGATGAAAAGATGCTCAACATCACATGCTATGAGGGAACTGCAAATTAAAACACAATGAGATACCACTATACACCTATTAAAACGGATGAAATCCTAAACACTGATAATGCTAAATGCTGCTGATAAACGTGGAGCAATAGGATCTCTCACTCATTGCTGGTGGGAATGCAAAATGTACAGCCACTTTGGTACACAGTCTGGTAGCTTCTTACAAAACTAAACATAGTCTTATCATATGATGCAGCAATGATAAGCTGAAAACTTATATCCACACAAAAACTTGCACGAGAATGTTTATAGCAGTTTTATTTATAACTACCAAAATTTGGAAGCAACCAAGATCTCATTCAACAGGTGAATGGATAAATAAACTCTTGTGCATCCACACAATGGAGTATATTATTCACCAAGAAAAAAGAAATGAGCTATCAAGCCGTGAAGAGAAATGGAGGATACATACTACTAAGTGAAAAGAGCCAATCAGAAAAAGCTACATACTATATGATTCCAGCTGTATGACATTCTGGAAAAGGCAAAACTAGAGAAAGCAAAAAGATCAGTGGTTGTCAGGGGTCTGGGAAGGGGGAAGGGGATGAATAGGCGAAGCACAGGGCATTTTACGGGCCCAAAAACTATTCTTCATGACACTGTACTGGTGGATACATGATATTATGCATTTGTCAAAACCCACAGAGCTGTGCAACACAAAAAGTGAACCAAATGTAAACTACAGGCTTTATTTAATAATAATAATGTATCAATATTGGTTCATCAGTTATAGCAAATGAACCACACCAATGAAAGAAGTTAATAAAAGAAGGTGTGTGAGGTACAGGAGCATATGGAAACTCTGTACTTTCTGCTCAATTTTTCTGTAAATTTAAAACTTCTCTACAAAAATATGGTCCATTAATTAAAGAAAATATTTCACAAACTTTACATCAAAATTAGTGCCATTGTTCAGTGTTAAATTTCAAGTACTAATTTGAGACTGAGCTGCCAAATTAAAAATCCTAAAATTGCCTTCATTTTGATCACTTTTTTTTAAACTCTTGATTTTAATATTTTTTAAAACTTTTATTTCAGCTCTGCCTAGTTCGAAAACCACATCTACCACAATTTGAGACCAGTGCGTCAACATCAAAATCCTAAAACTGACTGACTTGTAAAGCTACTGGATTTTGTCTTCTGACCAAACTTAAAACTTAAGAACTTTCATTTCAACTATGCCTTAGTTTATAACGATATCTTATTTCGCCACTAAATTTTGAGTACTCATTTAATATGGGAATAGCAAAAGTAAAAACATGACATTGCCTGTTGCTGAACTGTACATGTAGAAATTGTTGAATTTGTATACATTCTGCTATATATATTTTCAAAGACAAAAACAAATTATAAAAAAGAGAAAATACTCAAAAAAAAAAAAAAAAAGAACTTTGCCTTAATTTTGGTACCAAGTTTTGCTTTTTGAAACTTTAACTCTGCCAAGGTTTCTCTGAGACAGACAATCACACTGCAATCAGTTTATGACTGTTGATGAAATTATTTTATCATTGGCTCACTCATATGACAAAAACTATTTGAAATATCTTTATACAATACGGATATTGCTTTCTTATAATCGAGACTTTGTATGCTTGATGACATGTTGTAAAACACATAGCACATTCAATAAGAAATAGTCTCTTAAGTGTTGTTTCTGTAATGTGGTTAACTTACAGAAGAAATTGCTGTTCCTGCTAGAATGTAAGCACCATAAGGGTGGGAATATTTTACTATTTTACCACTGAACTATCTTAAGTTCCTAGAAGAGTGTCTGGCACATAATAGACTACACAATAATATTTGTGGAATGGCTATCTGATGAACTGAATAAATCAACACAGACCTGTATGTAGAAAAGGGCAAGCATGAGAAAAGAATTACTCATTCAAAAAGGACATTATTTTTAAATGACTGTCTGATAATATTATTTTGTTCACTTTATTCATTTAGAATAGGGAGAAATTTTCAGGAATATGTGTGCCAAATGCCTTCTCCTACCATTGTTTCTGGGTGTTGTTATTCAATTCTCCAAAATTTTTTTCAATAGCTTCTTCACAGTCTAAGTTTGAAATAGACTGTTGTGCGTCTGTACAAAGGAGTATTATTCACCAATAAAAAAGAAATGAGCTATCAAAGCACGAGGAGAAATGGAGGATACACATTGCTAGGTGAAAAAGTCAATCTGAAAAAGCAACATACTATATGATTCCAACTATGTGACATTCTGGAGAAGGCAAAACTAGAGACAGCAGAAAGATCAGTGGTTGTCAGGGGTCTGGGAAGGGGGAAGGGGATGAATAGCTGAAGCACGGGGCATCTTAAGGGCATCGAAACTATTCTGCATGACACTGTAATGGTGGACAGATGATATTACACATTTGTCAAAACCCATGGAACTGTGCAATACAAAGAGTGAACCCAAATGTAAATTACAGACTTTACTTAATAATAATGCTGCAATATTGGTACTTAATTTCTTTCCAACTGGTCATTATATAAAGGTCCCTGGGTGGCGCAGTTTGCATTAAACTACTAACTTAAAGGTTGGCTGTTGGAACCTACACAGTGGCACCATGGAAGAAAGGCCTGGAGATTTATTTTCATGAAGACTACAGCCAAGAAAACCCTATGGAGCAGTTCTACGCTGTTTACACATGGCGCTGACATGAATCAGAGCCAACTCAATGGCAACAGATTTTTTGGTTGGTCCTTAGATAGAAAATGTTGTTGATCCTACAATTTTCAAAACAAAAGGCATTAACAGTATGAAGAAATATGAACAGTGTTTTCAGAACGATGAAACAAATTTCGAGAGAAAGAAAAGTTGGTATCAACATATACTATCAAATATTTTATTGCTAGGAAAACTTCAGAATTAATTCCTAAGATTAAACGGTATTGATTATACCAGTCTTTCTCTGGAAAAATAATCTTCTATATAAAAATTCATGCTAAAAAAACTATATTTTTACATTTATTGTAAATTAGGATTAGACACTCCTTTCTGAGCTTGAGACTCCCCTTTTTAACTGCTATTGGACATCTTCACCTGGATATTTTACCACGTCTCTCTGAATCTGAACTCATGATCTTCACCTCAAACTGCATCCTTATCCAGTGTTCCCTATCTTGGTGATCAGGATCACCCACCTCTCCAGTTGTACAAATCTGCTGAACAATTCCTTATCCCCCATCCACAATCTCCAGTTCGTTGCTAAGCTCTGTTGATGGTACTCCTTAAATATGTCTTAAGGCAGTCTAGATCTCTCCATCTTGAATGCAAACACTTTAGCCCAAGCTACTATAACCTATTCTTGGCCTAATGGTCAACCAGTATCCACTCTTGCCTCTCATCCAAGCCATCCTCCAAAATGTATTCAAGGTGATTTTTCTGTTGTTGTTTATCAAAAGTCTTACCACATTACTTCTCTGCTTAATAGCTTGCCCTTTTCCTAAGACAGAAATTCTTAACATGGCCTAAAAAAGCCCTATAAGAGTTTTCCCCTGCTTATTTCTCCACCCCCACTAGCCACACTCTCCTTTTTCATCTCCATGCTCCAGTCACAGTTTCTTCGATGTGCCCATGCTCCCTGCTACCTCAGGGCCTGCCACATCCAATTCCCTCTGCCTGGAATGTTCCTCCTTGCAACTACTACCCCTCTCCTTTGATTAGTTAATACCTACCTAATCCTACAGACCTCAACTCAAATATCCCTTGATTTCCTTTATCACTAGACTAGATCAGTTCCCCACTGTGCATTCCCATAGCACCTAGAACTCTTATTTCATGGAACTTACAATGTTTTGTAATTAATACTCTCTGATTTGCTCATCACAGTACCTAGCACATACTATCTGATACTTAGTAGATTACTAAATTAGCTACTAACAATAACAATGCTAATTATTTTAGTATTGTTGCTAAAAATATGTTGTTGTCAGGTGCCATCGAGTCGGTTCCGACTCATAGCGACCCTATGTACCACAGAAAAAAACACTGCCAGGTCCTGTATCATCCTTACAATCGTTGTTATGCTTGAGCCCATTGTTGCAACCACTGTGTCAATCCATCTCCTTCAGGGTCTTCCTCTTTTCCGCTGACCCTGTACTTTACCAAGCTTGATGTCCTTCTCCAGGGACTGATCCCTCCTGACAACATTCCAAAGTGTGTAAGACACAATCTCGCCATCCTTGCCTCTAAGGAGCATTCTGGTTGTACTTCTTCCAAGACAGATTCGTTCATTCTTTTGGAAGTCCATGGAATATTCAATAATCTTCACCAACACTACAATTAAAAGGCATCAATTCTTCTTCAATCTTCCTTATCCATTGTCCAGCTTTCATTTGCATATGATGTGATTGAAAATATCATAGCTTCAGTCAGGAGCACCTTAGTCTTCAGGGTGACATCTTTGCTCTTCAACACTTTAAGTAGGTCCTTTGCAGTAGATTTGCCCAATGCGATGTGTCGTTTGATTTCTTGACTGCTGCTTCCATGGCTGTTGGTTGTGGATCCAAGTAAAATGAAATCCTTGACAACTTCAATCTTTTCTCTGTTTATCATGGTGTCACTTACTGGTCCAGTTGTGAGGATTTTTGTTTTCTTTATGTTGATCTGTAATCCATACTGAAAGCTGTGATCTTTAATCTATCAGTAAGTGCTTCAAGTTCTCTTCACTTTCAGCAAGTGTCATCTGTATAACACAGGTTATTAGAGAGTCTTACTCCAACCCTGATGACCCATTCTTCTTCATATAGTCCAGCTTCTTGGATTATCTGCTCATACAAATTGAATAGGTATGGCAAAAGGATACAACCCTGATGTATACCTTTCCTGACTTTAAACCACTCAGTATCCCCTTGTTCTGTCCAAACAACTGCCTCTTGATCTATATAAAGTTTCCTCAGGAGCACAATTAAGTGTTCTGGAATTCCCATTCTTTGCAATGTTAACCATAATTTGTTATGAACCACATGGTTGAACACCTTTGCATAGTCAATAAAACACAGGTAAACATCCTTCGGGTATTCTCTGCTTTCAGCCAGGATCCATTTGAGATCAGCAATGATATCCCTGGTTACACGTCCTCTTCTGAATCTGGCCTGAATTTCTGGCAGTTCCCTGTCGATATACTGCTGCAGGTGCTTTTGAATCATCTTCAGCAAAATTTTGCTTCTGTGTGATATTAATGATGTTGTTTAATAATTTCTACATTCAGTTGGATCACCTTTCTTGGGAATAGGTGTAAATATGGATCTCTTCCAGTCCATTGGCCAGGTAGCTGTCTTCCAAATTTCTTGGCATAGACAAGTGAGCACTTTCAGTGCTGCATCCATTTGTTGAAGCATCTCAAATGATATTCCGTCAATTCCTGGAAACTTGCCTTCAGTGCAGCTTGGACTTCTTCCTTCAGTACCATCGGTTCCTCCTCTTGAAATGGTTGAATGTCGACTAATTCTTTTTGGTATAATGGCTCTGTGTATTCCTTCCATCTTCTTTTGATGTTTCCTGTGTTGTTTAATAACTTCCCCATAGAATCCTTCACCACTGCAACTAGAGGCTTGAATTTTTTCTTCAATTCTTTTGGCTTGAGAAATGCTGAGCATGTTATTCCCTTTTTGTTTTCTATCTCCAGCTCTTTGCATATGTCACTATAATACTTTACTTTGTCTTCTCAAGCTGCCCTTTGAAATCTTCTGTTCAGTTCTTTTACTTCATCGTTTCTTCCTTTTGCTAAAATATATATAAAACAAATAAATATATAGATGAGCAAAATGTGAATTAAGAATACACTTCTAAGGAGAATGGAAACATGTTTGTATTACTTACATCACATATTTGATATATGTCATCAATAATAAATGAAAGCCTGGCTTCATGAGAAGCAAAAAAGGTAAGAGTAAGAAGAAAAAGAGGTCATCTGGGTCCAAAGCTGCAGAGAAGAAACTTAAGATGAAGTCTGAGCTCATTAGATCTTACAACAAGAAAGTCATTGGTTACCTTGGCAATTGGTTACTCAGATTCTGAGTGAAAGCCAAATTACAGAAGGTTGAGGAATTAATAGAAATGGAGATAGCAAATGTAGGCCATTCTTGCAAGGACCTTAAATTCTGAATATGTAGTTGTGTTATCAATGGACAAGTTAATTATTTGATTGTGTCTGTACCGTGCCATTGGATGTATACAGTTTCAGACGTGAAACAAATACTTGGGGTCCAATTCACAATAGCTCATGAAGATGGAAGCGTGAACATAGGACTTGATCCCCAGTATATCAGATTAATCAAACGTTTAAGCCAATTGCTTCTGCTGAGGTATTTGTATTTGTACATGTGTGTGTTCCCATATGCATTTTTTAAACATAGAAGACTCCTAAAATTAGAAATCTTTTTTAAATCACTACATTTTGCAGAGTGGATTTAATTCAAGAGCCCAGGAGAGAAAATATGCTCTATAACAAATACATTAATTATTCCTCATAAAATAGCATTAAGCATTATTTCGGAGATAACACATTTCTGAGAAAAAAAACAAATTAAATATTCACTGTATGTTAAATAACAATATTCAAATGAAAATTAAGAAAATTTTCAATTATCAACTCTTTGACCTTCTTACCTTATTCTTCAAGAAACTCAGCTTCCAGGAATCACTTCAACTTTGAGAAAATGTTTTCATCTAAGTCAGCCCCTCACTCCCCCCTCCTGATATTCAATCTGCAATAATAGTTGTAAAATGCATTAGGTTCTAACATTAATACTAGGCATCCCCCCACACCCACCAAAAAAAATAAAAGAGAAGTCTGGATACCCTCCTTGATTTCACAAAAACTTACTGGTTCCCATGTTGTTGTTAGTTGTGGAGGTGCCTTCGAGTCAGTTCTGATTCATCGGTATAACAGAATGAAACAGGGCCTGGTCCTGCACTGTTCTCACAGTCGTACTGTGTTATTCCATATGTGTAGCCTGAACACAAAGTCATTTTAGCAGTGTATTAAGTTTGGTTACTGATGGAGCACCCCTTTGCATGCAAGGACCTATTACACTCTCCGTAACGTTAGAAGGTTCCCTTCTTTAAAAGTTTCTGTAAGCGAACAAACAAATAAACACGGATAACTCAGCAGGATAAATTAAGCGAATAACGTAGGTATGCTGTTTATGAGGGAGTTTCTCGCAAAACAGAGCAACTGTGCATTAGTGACATTATAAGGCAAAGTCTAGACTAGCCTAAATTCTTTAAATGGGTCCCTTGCTGTGATTGAACTATATATGATACCTTTAAAAAAAATTCAGGAATAAACTTCAAGGAGACACAAAATTTAATAAAATGAGGAAATAAATTATTGTATGCCTGAGAAAGTTCAACCTTGCTTAGAGCATAAAGAATCCAGGGACTGGGAGGTAGTGTAAGGATTAGCCTGAGTCCTGAAGGGCAAGGTGGATGAACCACAGAGGCAGAAAATTCCTGATTTTGGAACTAAATCTTCCCATCTCCCTCTATCCATGTGTCTTTTAAGTCAGTGATTTTTCTTTTAAATTAATGATTTTTAAATCAGTGGCACTCCATGGGTCATTTAGGATATTTTTCAGAGTCATTTTTGGTTGTAACAATGGTTTGGGGGCCCTATTGACCCAAAGGAAACCCTGGTGGTGTAGTGGTTAAGTGCTATGGCTGCTAACCAATGGGTCGGCAGTTTGAATCTGCCAGGAGCTCCTTGGAAACTCTGTGGGGCAGTTCTACTCTGTCCTATAGGGTCTCTATGAGTCGGAATCGACTCGACTGTGCTGGGTTTTTTTTAATTGACC
This sequence comes from Elephas maximus indicus, assembly GCF_024166365.1. Classification (NCBI taxonomy): domain Eukaryota; kingdom Metazoa; phylum Chordata; class Mammalia; order Proboscidea; family Elephantidae; genus Elephas; species Elephas maximus. The sequence goes on along the minus strand of NC_064827.1, from coordinate 31,893,684 downwards.
CAAAGGAAACCCTGGTGGCATAGTGGTTAAGAGCTAAGGCTCCTAACCAAAAGGTCAGCATTTCAAATCCACCAGCCATTCCTTGGAAACCCTATGAGGCAGTATTAGTCTGTTCTATAGGGTTGCTATGAGTCGGAATCAACTAGTTGGCAACAGGTTTTGGGTATTGACCCAAAGATAAGCCAAAAGGCCTACATTATTTAGTTTTTCACAAATCCCTGGACATTCACATAGTGAAAATATGTGTAATTATCTGAAACAAGAAAATCTGTTTTATATATAATAAACACAGTTGTTGTTATTCACACTCAGCGAATCCGACCCCACGTTGCAGAGTAGAACTGTCCCGTAAGGTTTTCTAGGCTGTAATCTTTGCAAAAGCAGATTGACAGGTCTTTCTCCCACAGAGTCACTGAGTGGGTTCAACCACCAACCTTTCAATTAGCATACAAGCGCTTAACCATTCTACCAGCAGGGCTCCTTATACACACAAACATGTTGTTGTTGTTAGGTACCATGAAGTCATTTCTGACTCATAGTGACCCTGTGTATGACAGAATGAAACACTGCCCAGTTCTATGCCATCCCCACAATTGTTGCTATGATTGAGCCCATTGTTTCACCCACTGTGTCAACCCATCTCCTTGAGGGTTTTCCTCTTTTTCGCTGACCTTCTACTTTACCAAGCATGATGTCCTTTTCCAAGGACCATTCCCTCCTGATAACATGTCTGAAGTATGTGAGATGAAGTTTTGCCATCCTCATTTCTAAGGAACATTCTGGCTGCACTTTTTCCAAGATAGATTTGTTCATTCTTTTGGCAGTCTATGGTATAGTCAATATTCCTTCGTCCTCAAAGTGACATTTTTGCTTTTTAGTACTTTAAAGAGGTCTTTTGCAGCAGACTTGCCCAAGGCAATATGTCTTTTGATTTTTTTGACTGCTACTTCCATGGCTGTTGATTGCTGATCCAACTAAAATGAAATCCTTGACAACTTCAATTTTTTCTCCATTTATCATGATGTTGTTTATCGATCCAGTTGTGAGAATTTTTATTTTCTTTATGTTAAGGTGTAATCCATACTGAAGGCTGTAGTCTTTGATCTTCATCAGTAAGTGCTTCAAGTCCTCTTCACATTCAGCAAGCAAAGTTGTGTCATTTACATATCGCAGGTTGTTAGAGTACTCCTCCAATTCTTCATGTAGTCCAGCTGCTTAGATTATTTTCTCAGCGCACAGATTGAATAAACCCACTGCCATTGAGTCAGTTCCAACTCACAGGGACTAATAGGACAGAGTAGAACCGCCCCGTAGGGTTTCCAAGGAGTGGCTGGTGGATTCAAACTGCTGACCTTTTGGTTAGCAGGCAAGCTGTTAACCACTGTACCACCAGGGCTCCAACAGATTGAATAAGTATGGTAAAAGTATACAACCCTGACGCACACCTTTCCTGATTTAAACAATGCAGTATCCGCCTGTTCTGTCCCAGCAACTGCATCTTGCTCTATGTTCAGGTTCTGCACGAGCACAATTAAGTTCTTTGGAATTCCCATTCTTCGAAATGTTACCCATAATTTGTTGTGATCCACACAGTCAAATGCCTTTGCACAGTCAACAAAACACAGGTAAACATCTTTCTGGTATTCTCTGCTTTCAGCCAAGATCCATCGGACTTCAGTAATGATATCCCTCATTCCATGTCCTCTTCTGAAGCTAGCCTGAATTTCTGACAGTTTCCTGTCGATATACTGCTGCAACCATTTTTTAATTGTCTTCAGCAAAATTTTACTTGCATGTGATATTAATGATATTGCTCAATAATTTCCACATTCCGTGGATCACCTTTCTTTGAAATGGGCCTATATGTGGATTTCTTCCAGTCAGTTGGCCAGGTATCTCTCTTCCAAATTTCTTGGCATAGACAAGTGAGTGCTTCCAGCATTGCATCTGTTTGTTGAAACATCTCAATTAGTATTCTGTCAATTCCTGGAGCCTTGTTTTTCACCAATGCCTTCAGTGCAGCTTGGACTTTGTCCTTCAGTACCATGGTTCTTGATCATATGCTACCTCCTAAAATAGTTAAATGTTGATCAGTTCTTTTTGGTACAGTGACTATGCGTATACCTTCCATCTTCTTTTGATGCTTCCTGTGTCATTCAATTTTTCCCTATACCAAACCAAAAACCAAACCTGTTGCTGCAATGTTGCAACTCAAGGCTTGAATTTTTATTTCGGTTCTTTCAGATTGAGAAATGCCAAGTCTGAAAACATAATAATCAACACAGCAGCAATATATTCCCCAGCACACAGATTGTGATCTCGAAATACCATTTCCCACCAAAAATGAACCATCACTCCTATGGGATATTAGTAATACCACGTGTTGTGGTGGTTAAGTGCTCAGCTGCCGACCAAAAGGTCAGCAGTTCAAAACCACCAGTTGCTCCAAAGGAGAAAGATGTGGCAGTCTGCTTCCGTAAAGATTTACAGCCTTGGAAACATTATGGGACAGTTCTATTCTGCCCTATAGGGTTGCTTTGAGTTGGAATTGACTTGAGTGCACACAACAATAACATTGTACAGGAAATATAGAAGATAAAACTAGAATATATTATCATCCCAGAAAGCAAAGATTCTGTCAACGACCACTGCAATCATGTCAAAAAGACTCAGGGACCAAATTGAAGAGGCTACCACTGGTCAAAGATAGGGCATGAGCATCAATAGAGAATAATAACTATAGCAGAGTTAAACACTCCAAGAATGTTTAAATTTATAAGTTCATAATAATAATTTAAAATCCTCAGTCATTTTTGAAGGATGCTATGGATGCAACTCATTACTTTGAAAACTGGTAAATAAATACAAAATATTTATCCTGTCTTTTGTTTATGAACCTGAGGGCAACCAAGTAGTTAATGAAGAAAACATTCCTTCATAGAAATAAATACTTCAGCTGATAAATGAAAAAAAATGATAGAATTAATATACTATCATTCAGCAACCTTTAAGGAAATAACGGATCTAAGAAATAATTATCAATGGCTGCTAAAATCACAAAAAGAAAGATAACCAAGTTATGTGCATCTTGATGAAGTACACAATACCATATATGAAGTATTTCTGCAAAAATATCCAACCTGAGTCACATCCAGGCTCTATATATAAATCATGAATTACAAGAAATACAGACAACAGAGAAATACATTAAATATCCTCATGAACAAGCATTCAGCAAAATCGAGACTTCAGAAAACACAGGGCAACCTATGCTGTTTCGTCAACAAATAAATGTCAAGGAAAAAAAAAAGAAAGAGGAACGTATAGATTAAAATAGGCATAAGAGACGTATCAACCAATTTCAATGTATTGACTTTATTTCATTCTTATTTTCAGAAATGAAAAAGTGATATGTGTAAAAACTGGAGACACTAAAATGATGAATTATGCCCAAAATTCAATTAAACTTAAGAAACACCTATGGGAAGATGGAAAGGGTAATAACTGTGGATCTTGGACCAATAACCCTAAACTGATGAAGTGAAGAGAATCAAATTTCCTGGTGGGAAGATGAGCCATATGCAGTTTGAAGAAGTCCCAAAATAATTCTGATTTTCCTTCTCTCCCCATTTAGAAACACTGTCTTAGACCCAATCATATACAGAAAGGCAAATAAATGAGGACATGGTTATGTCACTACCTCTCTTGGCCACTCGGCTCATTTTATTCATGCTTTTATTGTGAGTTCATATACAGTTTCACCAACTAGGAAAGAAACATCATTTTCACTGGTGATCTGCATTATATACAAGATTAGAGTAGATTCTTTTCATTCCCTTCCATTTACCTGCAAATTTCTATGCCAATTTATCTTTTCACTCACTTTTCCTCTTTTCTTGCTTATAAATTATCCACCCTATTAAAAAGCATGACCGTCACAATTTCAAGTTTCAGCTACCCACTATGTTCTCATCCACATGATCTCTTAAACATGTTTAAAGCATTAACAACAGGTTGTGTTTCATCCTAGACAGCTGGGTATCATGGAGAGGTAAAAGGTTTCATTATCTCATTCTATCGTCCAAGACAAATGTGCTATTGTGTTGTGTGTCAAATGACATCTTTGAAGTCTATTAAAGGTGTGCTGTGAATTAAGCCATCTGGAAAACACAGTATAGACTGAAAAATAATTAATTATAAGCCAGTTTATTTTTTTTCCCCCAGTTAAGCCTACTAGGACAGCTACTAAAAACCCTAAAGGGTAGAGGCTCTGAAGCCACAGGTTAGACCCTATCTCCAACGAAGATTAGCCAGTGCACTAGGTTACTTAACTTCTCTAATCTTTTTGCTCTCTCTGTAAAATTGAGATGCTAAAACATACCTCTTAAGGATTTTACAAAAGTTAAATGAAATAACAATTATAGAGTACTTGGAACAGAGTTGCTATGAGTTGGAACCAACTCAATGGCAACGCCATTGTTTTTTGCTCTGTTGTTTATGGTTTTGGAATGGAGTAAACAACTGACAAGTAGATAAGTGTGATTTCCCATTTTTTTCTTTTAAATATACCCATACCCATTGCTGTTGAGTCAATTCCGACTCACAGCGACCCTGTAGGACAGGGTAGAACAGCCCCATTGGGTTTCCAAGAGTGGCTGGTGGATTCCATCTGCTGATCTTTTGGTTACCAGCTGAACGCTTAACCACTGCGTCACCAGGGCTCCCTTTTAAATATAGAGAATATTTAATATTCTTTCCAGTGGCACAATGGTTAAGATCTATGGCTGCTAACCAAAAGGTCGGCAGTTGGAATCCACCAGCCACTCCTTGGAAACCTCATGGGGCAGTTTTACTCTGTCCTTTAAGAAACTTTCCCTGCACTTCCAACTTAGGCTAAGTTCCCCTCTTGCTTACTCTTAAAGTACCCTGTAGATACATCACTCAGCAAAGTTATATTAAATTAAAACCATTTATTAGATTTGAATGCCACTAGAGAGAGCTTCTTAAAAGCTAGGACCTGTAACATATTCAACTGTGCACTCCTAAAATATGGGATTGCTGAATTTAGGATAGCTGGAAGCCCTGGTGGCATAGTGGTTAAGTGCTATGGCTGCTAACCGAAAGGTCAGCAGTTCAAATCCACCAGGTGCTCATTGGAAACTCTATGGGGCAGTTCTACGCTGTCCTACAGGGTTGCTATGAGTCCTAATCTACTGGACGGCAACGCGTTATAGAGTAGCAATAAGTTGGAATCTAATTCACCGCAACTTTTTTTTTGTTGTTCTTTAAGTAACAGGGGTTTTTTTTCTTTTTTTTTTTTTAACGTAGAGAATATTAGATATTCTCATAATATTTGGAAACCAGGTCGAGCAAGTTGATTTTGCAAAAAAGTCCATTGAGCTTCCGCGTGGTTTCCTTTGAATTTCAAGGGAGATCAAGATGGAAGCTTCCTCTAAAAATTCCAGTCGGGAGCAAGTTAGGACCCCAGACACGCTTAAATAGGGAAGCGCTGTCCGTGGTGCTAGTAACCGCGCACGCCCATGCCCAAGGAATGGTCTTTCGACTGAAGTCGCTTTTCGAAGCGCACATCCCTGCCTCTTAGAAGATTCTCAGTTATTCTGCTTATTGGCTTCTTCCTGTCTTACTCACCACTTTTCACCTATGTCCTCTTCAGCAGCAACCACAAAAAAGGAAAAACTATCGCTTCAGTTTCCTAATCAAATAGTTTCTGTATTTCAGACACTATGGCCCATGCCTACCACTTAAGACAATCGCTCGTAAATTGGCTCAGGGTATCATTTTCTAATCTTTTCAAGCGTCAGGGAAATAGAAAGCTGAAAGCCAGGACACAGGAACTCGTTAATTTATGACCCATTCTTTAATACTCTTTTCAGTTGACTCCTCCTTTAAGAAACTTTCCCTACACTTCCAACTTAGGCTAAGTTCCCCTCTTGCTTACTCTTAAAGTACCCTGTAGATACATCTCTGAGAAAAGTTGTATTAAATTTAAACCATTTATGAGCTTTGAATGCCACCAGAGAGAGCTTCTTAAAAGCTAGGACCTGTAATATAGTCAACTGTGCACTCCTAAAATATGGGACATGCTGAATTTAGTTTTGCTGAACTAAATTCAATTCCTGAATTCAATAGAAAGATGGTCCCAACAACACTCCTTTAAAGACCTTCCTAGTTGTATTTGGCTGTGCACGAAATCTCATCGTCAATATGCTCTTTTGATTAAGATGCTCCAGACTGAGCCCATTTGCCACCATATCCACCAACATCAGTCTGGTGACTCATCCCCTCACAGCAACTGGCAATGAGTTAATGCCACCCATTTCAACGACTCTATATCTCCACTGCCCCTCATCTTTCCTCTTCCTTTTCCATTCTGCCTAGACACTTGAAATCTCCAAAACACCGAGTAAGAACTGAGTTCAAAGACTACCATGATTTTCATCCAGAAGCAGACTTCTATTCCTCTGGCCAGACAAAGGAATGGAGTGACCATTAGGAAATAAAAGGAATTTTTCCAGATAAAAATGGAAGGAAGTTTGTGGGAATGCAAAATGTTATAGCCACTTTCAAAGACAGTTTGGCAGTTTCTTACAAAGCTAAACATAGTCTTATCATATGATGAAGCAATTGCAAATTTAAACCCAAATGAGTTTAAAACTTACATCAACACAAAAACTTGCACAAGAATGTTATTGCATCTTTATAACTGCCAAAAATTGGAAGCAACCGAGATGCCCTTTAATGGTTGGCTAAAGAAACCATGGTACAACCACGCAATAGAATATTATTCAGTGATTTAAAAGAAATGAGCTATCAAGCCATGAAAAGGCATAGAGGAACCCCAAATGCATATTGCTAAGTGAAAGAAGTCAGTCTGAAAAGGCTACATACTGTATGATTCCAACTATATGAAATGTTGGAAAAGGCAAAACTATGAAGACAGTAAAAAGATCAGCAGTTGTCAGAGGCTTGGGAGGAGGGGAAGAGAGATGAATAGGTGGAGCACAGGGTATTTTTCAAGTGGTGGAACTATTTGACATGATACTGCAACAGTGGATACCTGATATTATGCATTTATCAATATAACGAGCAAACCCTAATGTAAACTAATAATAGTGTACCAATATTGGTTCATCAATTGTAACAAATGCACCACACCAAAGCGAGATGTTAACAGGGGAAACTGGGAATGGGGTGAGGGAGTGTATGAAAACTCTGTACCTTCTGTGTAATTTTTCTATAAACCTAAAACTTTTCTGAAGAAAAAAGTCTATTAAATGCTTTTAAAAAAAAAGAATGTCAAATAAGAGTGAAAGATTGAGGAATTCAGGAACTAAACACTAAGAAATGGGGGTGGGTGGAGAGAGAAAACTTGTTACAGTAGCTGCTTTCTTCCCTACCCTGTCTAGGTGGATTTCAGCCCTGTGGAGGCTCAGTCAGTGACTCTTCAGCCCCAGCCTCCACTTCCATGGACCCCACTGCCTTTAAAGAAAAGCACTCTTCCTCATTCTACAGAGGATAAGTGGGAGAGGGAGTCAGAGCTAAGATACACCAGAAGAAACACGTTAAGTCTCTCATACATGACTAAGCAATTGGCCTCCCTTTAAGACTTTGTCTTCCTCAGCACCCTGAGTCAAAATGATTTTAGAAATAAGTGTCGGGCTTTAAGAGAAGCCCACTCTTATGCAGTTCCTCACCAGTTTTCAGGCAGCAGATACATAACTTCTGCTTCTTTTCCTATTTCAATGTAGCACCAGCTGCAGTTTTTTAAAATCTTTAAAGCAATGAATATATTCACTGAAAGTCATCTAGGAAGATTAAGAAGAAAAAAACAAGCACTTGGTCTTTAAATCTTCAGAAGGGGATATAATGACAGGTTCAGCCTGTTTAATGACAGGCCCAGCGCCACACCTTTGTTTTTATTATGTTTCATTATTACTGCATAAATTTCCTTTATTACTCATAATAAATAAAAACCAAATACCAAGGTGGGTTAAACAGGTAAGAGTGCAAACAAGGGTGTACTTTACAAATATAATGAAAATATGATCTCTGATTCCTTATTTTTAACATTTTTCATATATCTTTCATGTGCCAGGTTGCTACCCTCAGTCTATTTGTTGTTGTTTTGTTTGGGGGTGGTGGAGGAAGGCCTGGCGATCTGCTTCTTGTAAACCATGGAGCAATTTCACTCTCTAATACATGAGGTAGCCATGAGCCTGAAACGACTCCACAGTAACGGGTTTGGGTTTTTGTTTTGTTTTAAATCCATGATTAAAACAAAAGAGAAAAGCACAGCAAAACAAGATTCTCGAGATTTTTCAGTATTTCTGGTTGACTGATTCTAATAGGACGGCACACCCAAAAGAAAACTGCTAAGATGCAAGATGTGAAAATTGTGAAGTCAAGTACCGCCCGGGGATGAATTTAACCTGCATGACAGGTGCAGAGCTGTCACTTTCAGACATCTTAAAAGAGACGGAGTTATTTTAAAGGCATTTCTCTCTGCCGCCCGATAACATAAATCTAATCAGGAAATGTCTCCAGAGTGAAACCAGCTGGTCCGGGGCTGAGAGGAATAGAAGTCCTCTGCTCCGCCTGCTGGGGATTTGGAGCTAAATGCAGTGGGTCAGCATTTCCAGAAACTTAGCGTCCCGGATCTGCTGGACACTCAGCCAGCAGCGCTTCCGGCGTTCCCGGGCGGCTTGCCCCGCCAGCCTCTGCGCATGCGTCTCAACGCCGACTGGGGCGGGCCGCCCACCCCCACCCCACCCCCACCCCCACTCCCATCCCGTGGGCTGTGACGTTAGGCTGGCCTCCGGGCGTCCACCGAGGGACGGGTCCTGCTGGCCAGCCCGACAGGGGGCGGGGCCTAAGGGGGTGGGGCGAGCCCGGCCCGCGGCCCAGCTGGGAACTGAATTGACTCCAGGGCGGCTTCCCACTCCGGAGAGCGAGGCCCGGCGGTGCGGAGGCTGCGGCACGCACGCACTGCGGCCGGAGCCGCTTTGCGTCCAGCGGCGGCCACTCAAGGCGCCGTTTCCCGGCAGCGGGCTGGGCGTGTTCGCTGCCTCTCGAGCGCTTGGAAAAGCCAAAAGCTAGCCCCCAGCCGTTCGGCCATTATACGCGCCCCCAAGCCGCACGAGGACAGCGGTAGGGGACTGACGCTAACTGAGCTCTCCCAGGGAAGGGAAAGGGCGCCGGGCGGGGTGAGGAGGGAGGTAGGGAGGAGGATCGCGAAGTTCACGGCCAGCGGTGGACTACCCCGGCCTCGCGCGTCTGGGGGTGTCGGAATGCGCGAGGAGGACAAGGGCATGCTCGGCAGTGGCAGTGGCGATGGGGGCCTGGCCAGCGCCGCGGCGCGGGGGCAAGTGGAGACGGTGCGGCAGCTCCTGGAAGCCGGCGCGGATCCCAACCGAGTCAATCGCTTCGGGAGGCGCCCGATCCAGGTACCTGGGGCCCCGGGTCCTGGCCGGCAGGGGGCGCGCGAGCGCGGCCTCCGTGGGTCGGGGGCTGAGACCGAGACCGAGACCGTAACCGACGTAGACGTGTGCAGGAGCCTTTTCCTGGAGGTGTGGGGCCCCGCCGGAAAGCAGGTTTTTACACAGCAAAAATCCTAAAGAAAGAAATTGAAAAACTTAGTGCTTCAGTTTGGTTTTCTTTTCAATGATGGAAAAAACATCCACAATATTTCCTGAGCCCTCTCGTGATCAGAGATGGAATACATTCAACTGGGAAGGAGAGGGGGAGAAGTGGGATATTTGGGGAGGAGGACTGTTTTATCTGTTGTCTACTCTCAACGATAAAGATAAATAAATTACAAATTCCACAATCTGGGTTGGATTTAAGGAATTCTTCTCCAAAGTGATAGCATTGGGGGGGGGAAATGCACTGTAAATTTTTAAGCCTCTATATGAAATCTTTCATTTTTCTCTTTCCTCATAGAGGCAAGTTGAACGCAAAGGAATGAGATAGGATTCCTCAACCACAGTACTTAATTTCTTATATTAGCAACGTCTTTTGAGTGTCACATAAGAGGGGAAAAAAATGTTCCCATAGATTTTTTGTTATCATACAGAATTCTTGGATTATAAAAGCATTTCTGCAGCAACTGTTGGGTCCTTTTTCAATGGCAAAGGGTCTTCATAAATAATTAGCCTCTTAATTATTAAAATACATTTATTCAATATGTTAAACCATTAATTTCGCTTTAATTAGCCCATCCATTGCCGTGGAGTCGGTTCTGACTCATAGCGACCCTATGGGACGCAGGAGAATTGCCCCATAGGGGTTCCAAGGTCGTGATCTTTACTGGAGCAGGCTGCCGCATCTTCGTCCAGAGGAGCGGCTGTGTGTTCGAACTGCTCTTTCAGGTAGCCACGGAGCGCTTAATGACTGCGCGGTCAGGGCTCTTTTAGCTTTAATTATTTTAAATTCCATTAAAATCTAAATTAATCCCTTTGCGCTTTACTGTTGACTGCTGTGGCTCAATATTCAGTACTCACCTCACCATTACCTTCCAGAACAAGCTATTAAGAAACCTGGTCAATAATGTACACATTTAAGAAAACAGGTGTTCATTCCTTTTGAATACATAGCAATTCTTAGAAAATTGGTATAACAAATGAGGGATACAGGGAACAAAAATATTGCAAAGTGCTCTTTAAAGACTTCATGTTTTGTTTTTCTCTAGTTTTAATTCACCATCTTCTGAGATTAAAAATCATTTTTCCTCTTTATATATAAAAACCCCTTTACATCACCTGATATTCATAAAACACAAAATTAGAGGTATACTGCCTTTCACTCAGAAACCCTGGCGGGTAGCGGTTAAGAGCTACCGCTGCTAACCAGAAGGTTGGTAGTTTGAATTCGCCAGGCTCTCCTTGGAAACCTTGGTTTGGTCTTTCAATCACGTGGTACATTTTAAAGCCTATAAACCCACAAGGAAAAAGAAAACTTCATTTTGGACATTTATCAAAAATCATTTTTATAGTTCACTTAAAAGTTCTTGAATGTGTGTGCACAAATGGATGCTACAGAATTACTCCTCCAAGCATTTTTTCTAAGTTACGCTTTGTTCTGATTTGACTGCTAATATTCAAGCTTTTTATACAAGAAAATATTTACTATTTAACATTATAAAATCCTAGCCAAATTGTACAGTATAGTGTTTGCTTTACATATTATATTAAATATGGTACACACTAAATATTAAAAATGTTGAACTCTATTAAAAATCATTTATTTTCATGGTCTTGTAAAACTATAAATGACTTAGTTTTTCCTCTCGAACTCCAGCTTTGGCCCCAATTATGGGACTATATAATCCGTTTATGAGCACAGACATACATGAAATAAGGCAGAAGCCTTCCACAGATTTGCAACGAGAACCAAACAATGTAAACCTCTGTAAACTTAGTTTACTTCTAGTATTACCCCAGCTTCTGAAAAATATCAGTTGACTGCCTAACAAATATTTTTAGCCCTGCATTATGGGAAAGGAGGAGAGCAAGGGAAATAACTAGACTTTAAAAGCCAGTTAAACAACTCCATCCCTAAATTGTATAACAAAATAGATTTCCTTGTTCCAGTGGAAATCAAGTTGTTCCCCCCCCCCACACACACACACAACAACGATAAACACTTTGTCATCGGCTCGCTCTTGTCTCCGCACGGTTGGATAACACGGAATTCAATTTGAGCGAAGAAATGAGTATGACTGGCGGGAGAGGGGGTAATTGCAATTTAAGAGTATCCAGACACCTGAAGCTCGTAAAAAAAAAAAAAAAAGCTCCTCTATATTGGGTGACTACTTCATAAATATGTATTTCTTTAAACTAGCCTCATCCACGCCGCCGGGGATCTCGCTCCCAAGCCTGCAAATCGGTGACCCTCCTGTCGCCCTGACCGCTCTGCTCTCCCCGCAGGTCATGATGATGGGCAGCGCCCGTGTGGCGGAGCTGCTGCTGCTCCACGGCGCTGAGCCCAACTGCGCAGACCCCGCCACCCTCACCCGACCGGTGCACGACGCCGCGCGGGAGGGCTTCCTGGACACGCTGATGGTGCTGCAACGTGCCGGGGCGCGGCTGGACGTGCGCGACGCCTGGGGCCGCCTGCCCGTGGACCTGGCTGAGGAGCGGGGTCACCGCGACGTCGCCCTGTACCTGCGTGCGGCCGCGGGGGACTGATGGCGGGCGCATCCAGCCGCCCACGACTTTTCTCCCCCATTTCCCACCCCACCTAGTTCAATGACCATTGCAAACGTGGAGCGGCGGAGATCCTGCACGCCTTCCTGAGCCGCCGACTCCGCTGAGGGAGGAGGAGCAAGCCCGGAATAAAATTCATTTGTGCTTTTTGCTGGATCCGGCCTTAGGCTCTCACCGTGAAGCCACATGCAGGAAGGTGGGGCCCATGGGTTGATTTCCAGAGAGATTTAGGGGTGGGATGTGGAGTGCGCCGGTGTCGTTCACTTTTTGGAGTTGCCTGGCGGAAACTGGCGTGCGAAGAAGTCTGCAAACCATCCTGGCGCCTGCGAACCTGCACACAGATGACGCTGGGGAGAAGTGGGAGGCGGATGACTGGCTTTTGGGTGTGGGGTGGTCGGTGTTTTGTCCCACAGACAGCGAAGAACCGCAGTCTGAACCCCGCTGCGCGCCAAAGGCCCTGGGGCTACGAAGGAAAATCTAAAGACTGAGGCCCAGACAACTATGAGAGTCGTGTGGGCAGCAGTGAGCAACCAACCCTTTACTCGCTGTGCGGTGTGCGGTAAGTCAAGGGTGAAACGATGCCTTCTGGAAGCTTGATGCCTTCTGGAAGCTCGGGAAACTGGCACCCAGCCCCACGAAATAGTGGAGGGGGAATAGAAGACGTGGAAGCGATGGCGGATTTGCCGGCAAACTCTAAAATCCCTGGGTCACCTTGATGCAGAGCCACGCTCCAAAAGGTGCTGGCTCTTGCTCGTATTCCGTCCTGGAGCGCTTCCCAGGGCATTCCAGAGGCGCCGGAGTCACAGTGCGCAGAACCAAGTGGGAGGTGCTAAGGAGAGTAACTGTAGCGGTTTGCTTCATCTACATACGGAAATCCCCCTGTAAATTGCCGCTTGGAAAGATTTCCTAATATTTTGTACTTCTGAGTTTTTCTTCAGTGACAGTTTTATTTAATGGGGAGACCTGAAATAACAAAGTAGCCCTTAGTAACGCGGTGAAAAAGAACTACAGCTCTTAAAAGAAGCAAAGGCAAGGCACAGTGGCAAACTTAGGGTCGAACGCCTCCATTACTTTCACTTTTAACCTATTTCTTCTGTTAAATTCTCTGACCGTTTCCTCTACCCAGGTGTCTCAAGGGCCAAACTATTAAATATTCCAAATGTCTTTCAGAAAATCAGGGCACTTATCCAGTAAAATATCTCGAGATATTTCCCAAAGGGTTGCTGAAAGAAATTGAGTATAAAACTGCTGAAATATATCGTGATGGCTTCTGGAATTTTTTCTTTATATCTGCTGAACAACTAAAGGTGCACTGCTTTGAGGTTTAATTTCCTGTATTGTTTGACTCATTATGTATTGGAACAACAGAGATTTCACGGCTTTAATGAAGACTAAACAACAGAAATTGAACTCCAAGATGCAGATTCAAATTTTGGGTTAAAATGTTCATGGATTTACCACTACTGAGAAATGTTGAAGACTCAAAGGGGTTCACTTCTCTCATTCTCTGTAATAATTGTTAAGTGATGCCAACAACAGTTTATAAGAACTGCTTCTATAAGCCATAGAGAGTTATTATATATTATGATAGGTACATACATTGTGCTTTTTTAAGTATCCAGTTTACCATATATAAATTGGAAAGAGAGGAAACAGACCAAAGAAATTATTTTAGAGTAGAGACTTATAAGACTTATTTGTGTATCTGAGCTAAATATACACATCTTTACTTCTCCATCAATTCTTTATCCCCAAAAGTAATATATTACTGGGGAAGCTTAGTTAGGAATCTGAGCATATCTAATTGGGAAAACAAATAAACATTGACAAACAACTTGTGCCACGGATACTTTATATGTGTTTACTTAACACTTAAAACAAATGTGAGAGATACGTATTGTTTCCCAGATGAGGATAATGAGGCCAAGAAGTCACAAGAGTCCACGGTTGCACAAAGTCAGTGTGTCTGGCTCCAGAGATATGTTATCCCCCTCCCCCCGTCAGCATTAACCTGTTGTCCAAAATTATTAATGATATATATGAAGTTGAAAAAAAATTTTTTTTCAACTAATTTATTTTTAAAGAGCAGAAACAAAAATGGTTCTCCCTTATAAATTCCTGAGGGTTTTCTTTTCTTTCTATAACATCTAGTACAGTATCATAAATATAAGCGTATTGTTTCAAATTTATTTTAAACTGTCAACAATATGAAAAACAGCCCCCAAAAGAAACACCTAAAAAAAATGCATTTGGAACAAAGATAATGAAACCCCCATTTCTAAATTAAGACACAAGGGCAGAAAATACAATTTCTGTTACCACTTAAGCATTGAATTATCGGCTACAAGAACAGCAATTTTTAGGTTTATATTGTTTTACAATTACTAAGAAACATTCTGCATAAAATTAGTCAGCTGACGATTTCAAGTCCATTTAATTTATAAAATCCCTGATGATTTTGTGCTCTACTTCTTTAGTTCCAGTTGTTCAATTATGCTATGTGCGTGAGACTGGGTAATGAAGAATGATAATCACTTGAGACATATGAAACATGTGATTTCATTCCTAATTTAAAGAAATTGTGGTATCTTTCCTAATGACAACAGGGAATTAAGGGGAATAAGGTATGGTTGTGGATCCCAAAGTACCATATTATAATTTTTATGATTTTTTTAATAAAGCAAAACCAAAACATTATTGGAAATCAGTTACCACCTGGTGGTCCTGAAACAGTGATTTATTAATGCCATGTAAAAGTTAATACAGTTTTCAAAGCCACCTGGAAGATGGGTTTGGCTGGTATGTTTTATCAACAGCACAAAGAGGTGTAAATTTAAGGATTTCATTTTAAAGGACACATGCAAAATATATATGCCTACTATATACATGAGCCCTGCTTTTGGTTCCATTGTGAAATTGCAGAAAATTGAATATGCATGTTAATTTTTATACCTAAGTTTGAAACATTACCAAGGTTTGTAAAAATTCTACCACCTGACCTTCATTCCAAGATCTGAAAGTAAATTCAGGAATTCAATATTCTGTTCACTCGGCCTCATTTTTACCTTTCCTTTTTTCAGCTGACTGGACAGATTAAAAAAAAAAAAACTATGATTTACTTTAAAAGCAAAATCCATTTAAAATGTCCTGTGCTGTAATGGCTAAAATTAGCAGTTTCAAAAATAATAATAATAATAAGGAATAAAACATTCAAAAGGAAAACTCAAGATTTACAAAACTCCAAACAGCTTTGGGAAAGTGTGTACATAGAAAGGATTTATTTGCATACTAAAGCAAACACAACATGGTGTCCTATGGTGTCCAGAAACAAATAATTCATCTTATGAAGCTAGGTAACTAACTTTCAGCAAACAAATACAACTAATTTCACTTGTACTTACGCTGAGATTCTATACTGCCTTTCCTTTGTGGCAAAATACCAGAAAACAATGTAAGTTAATATGTAATATTCAACAGAGATTTTTTCACCACCACCCGCTTTCTAGCTGCCCCTCAATTATTTTTTTAAAAAGCCACACTCATTTTCCTTTTATGGTTTACAGACACTGATTATTTTTATGATAAAATATAATTTTTACAGTATTTAAGACATTGCCACTCAACCAAAAGAAAAGCAAGTAGAATTAGTGAACTTCAAAAATAACAGAAATCATCTAGGAAGTACTCTTGTGGGCTGCCCTCTGAGACAAATGCAAAAACCAAGGCTGTCTAAAATACAGTGAGGTTGACTTTCATGTTTATGTCAGCAGCTAATCATAACCAAATTCTGAAATGCTTACTAGGTTTTCATTATTGAAGAAACTAACAACTTATTTGGTGAAAACTTAAAGAATAATTCTTAGGTTGGTGTATTTCACAGTGTTCAATTTCTAAGTTACAAATATAAATATGTTTCTCACATATATGAGAAAATTAGAAAAAATTTAAATACTTGAAGGAACAACCATTGAATCTCAGTATTTTCAATACAGTCTCCTGCTCTGTTTATAATCCTAGGGAAGAAAGACAAAATGGAGCAGAGACAGTAGAACCTGACTGGAAGATAGAAGATCTGGGTTCCCATATTCATTCTTCTGCTAATTCAATATATGACCACCTACTTCAATTAGCCTCAATTTTCCTCAAAGATGGGGGTTGAACTAGATTATTTCCAAATTCCCTTCCATCGCCAAAGTATTATATATACCTTTATGATTTTGTTCCATACGCATCTGCGAGGGGTCTTATATTTTTATTGGTAATAATTTTGCCCGTGGTATGAGTCAAGGAATGCTACATAAAGAAATGGAGAGGAGAGAAGAAATGTATTTTAGAAATCTGAAGCACTAGAGGGAAAAAATCTTTATAAGCACCACCTCCACCAGTTAAGTGAAGACTCAGAGACAAATTTGAGGGAATTAAAAATTAGGGCAGAAAATTTGCCTGTGTCAAAGAAACAATTTAATTTTTAGGGTCTTTCTCATTTTATCTTACCTTTGATTTTTTCTGACTTTTATGCATTTTTCTCATGTCACTCAGGAACCACTAGAATAATTTTAAGTGAGCTAAGCAAGTAAGTTCAGTAAATTTAGAAAATACTGCTAAAGTAGGTATTTTAAAACTAATATAAGTGCTCTGAAAGAAAAAAAAAAAAGACTGGTTATTACGTGAGCATGTAACAAGATTTTCTGACCTAACTGTCAGAGCTCATGCAGGAGTTAAAACCAAGAGAGAAAGTTGGGGACGTCAGAAGGAATAGAAAGTACAAAGGCAAGATACGCTGAAGTCTGCAGAAGTCATTACAAACTGAATAATTCTCTGTGAACAGATTTAATATGAAAAAAAATTTTTTTTTCTGTAGGATCTTGTACTTTCTAGTTGGTTTCCATTAGATTCCTTGTAACTTTAGGTCCTTAAATCTTGCCTGGGAAGTTGTAGGAACCAGTTAGTTAGGCGAGAGGTCTGTATCATCTAAATATGTGCTTGTCAGCCATTTCACGAGGACAGAGAATGAGATGAAAAGAAAGCAACAAAGGAAGGAGGAGCAGCGTGGTGGTGTTCTGTGGGAGACAGGTCAATAGTTCAACAGAATCAAATCAAACCAACATAAATTATATCTGATCTACATGCTGGTGGGATTTGTGAAATATTTCCAGGCCTAATATCTTGGGAATGTGTTCATTTTCTACTATCTTGATATGTTTATCAAGTTCAGTTATCACAATGGGATCACTGCTTTCTTGCCTCTTGAATCTCCTACTCAGAAGATTTTAATATTACTGTGCATAAGGAAAAAATACTTCATTTTACAAAAATTCAGTAACTTTTCCATACTGTCCCTACTAATTACACAATAAAGGAAAATTTCCTTTGAAACAAGTGCTGCTAATGAAAAAATAATACTTGACTGGCATGGGTTATATATTAAGCACAGTAATATAAATCAACTTGTGTGTCAAAAATTAGCAGCCAACATTGAATTACTAATTTGAAGTTTGAAATAAGTATAAAGCTAAGACTTGGCTGACAAAAGAGCTATGAGACTGTATTAAATGACATGCTGACTACCTCACAGGTGGTCATGATGCCAGAAATTTATAAAGGAACTCCAAACACCTAATAATCCCCTTGCCATTCAGAAGCCCCTGCCATTAGACCTCCCCTAGATATATAAAGTCAATGCTGGCAGAGAAAATATTTTACACTTAAAGACCAATTACAGTATTAAACCGTGCCTCATTTCCCTTTCATATCTGGCCCCCTTCCAAAATGCAGAATCTTCTATTCATCTATCCTCAAATTCAAATACTCGCTATTATGATGTGGTTGGAACTACTTCCTTTGAAACCTTGTTTCCATTCCATTTTAAACAAATTCTCCTCTACCTTCCAGTCCTTCACAAATCTATTCCCTTGCCTTATCTGAAAACTGGGTCTCTCTGAGAACTCCACTTTCTGTGCACCAGAAGCTAGGTACTGAGCAGTGAATAACAGAGGAGGAGTCGGGCCCAGGAACCAGCGTCTGGTGTTCAGATAGTTTTCAATGTAGTTCCAAACCAAATATGTAAGATTATGGGTAGAGTATCAATATGTAATGATATTTTTCTGGTTTCTATCTTAGCATAAGTAATTCATATACTCACATTTTGTTTTATTTATCAGATTAAGCTGTAAATAATTTCATTATGTGGAGTACTCTGTTTCATTTATGGTGATGGAAAAATCACATTAAGGGTTGGATTGCACAACCTATTACTATGTAATTGCTGTCAGTAAGTTGTACACCTATAAAAAGTTGAACTGGCAAAAGTTGTATGGTAGATATTGTTATGGATTGAATTGTGTCTCCAAAATATGTGTGTCAACTTGCCTAGATCATGATTTCTAGTATTGTGTGATTGTCCACCATTTTGTCATTTGTTGTGATTTTCCTATGTGTTATAAATCCTACCTCTATGATGCTAATAAAGCAGGATTAGAGATAGCTCTGTTAATGAGACAGGACTCAATCTGTAAGATTGGGATGTGTCTTAAGTCAATCTCTTTTGAGATATAAAAGAGAGAAGTGAGCAGAGAGACATGGAGACCTCATACCACTGAGAAGGTAGAGCCAGGAGAGGGTGCCTTTGAACTCCGGGTCCCTGTGCTGAGAAGCTCCTAGAGCAGGGGAAGATTGATGACAAGGACCTTCCTCCAGAGCCAACAGAGAGAGAAAGCCTTCCCCTGGAGCTGGCACCCTGAATTCAGACTTCTAGCTTCCTAGACTGTGAGAGAATAAGTTTCTTTGTTAAAGTCATCCATTTGTGGTATCTCTGTTATAGCAGCGCTAGATAACTAAGACAGATATATTTACAATAACAACAACAACAACAAAAAAAGAGTAGCAGCTAAGGCTGCTTATGTACAACCAAACACCTTATGTGATTTGGTTCCTTGGTTTGCAGTTAATTGGCCTAGTGCTTCTGTTCCACCTGCTTGTAAGCAGCCATCCAAAATACAGTAATGCCTGGAGTAACAGAGGAAGAAGGAGAGTCAGGAATAAGAGCAGGAAATGGATGTGTGGCTAACTGCCTCCAATAACAACTGCCTCCTCTGCCATGAGACCAGAACTGGATGGTGCCCGGCTACCACTACTGAAAATTTTGATCAAAGATTCTATAGAATAATCCTGTCTATAGGGAGAAAATACAGGAAAGAATTTCAAATTCTCATGGAATCCAGATTTTTCTGAATAAACCCCTGAAACTACTGCCCTGAGATAATCTTTAAACCTTAAACCAAAAATATTCCCTGAAGTCTTCTTAAAACCAAATAATAGTTTAGCTTAACTAGTAAAGAATATCTGTCTTGAGCATTATGCTCTTTTAAGATCTATCTAGAGGGAATCACACTGACAAAAGCAACTTGAAAGATTAGGTAGGAACTTTAGGGAGCAGTGAGTTTATGTTAATGGGGAAGGAACAACTCAGAAAAGGAGGGTGAAAATAGTTGCACAACTTAAAGAATGTAATCAGTGTCACCGAATTGTACATGTAGAAACTGTTGAATTGGTGTATGTTTTGCTGTGTATATTCTCAACAAGAAATAAATTATAAAAAATAAATCCTGGATCTGTCGAAAAATTTTTTCACTATGTTGTTACATATTTTATAATACGTTTATTATATGGTATGGTATAAAAAAATTTTTTTATATGGTATAATACCATATAATAATATGCTTATTATATGATATGGTATATTATATGGTATGAGATAAAACAGTAAACAATTTATTCCATTTACTTAATCAGACAAGTCAGCAGATTATTATCAACACATGCAGTTTTCTTCTGAAGGGTGAGTTTTGGAAAGATGTGTGCTGAATAGCTCCTCCCTCCACCTGTGAGTCCCTATGCTCTACCACTTTTCCTAGGACACAGCAGTGCCTGTCCCCATCCCCTGTGTCCCTAGCTAACATGCTACCTAGTAAGATAAAATATCTTGCCTGAAATAGTTTTTCATCCTCTACTACTCTCTAATCTCTGGGTTGCCTTTGATACTTAAGAGTTATCACAAATGGGCCTACTCCAGGATGTCACAGTGCTGTCATAAATCCCATCATAAACAGAAGAGTTTAATGTCATCCTCTTTTTAAGTAAAAATTAAATGACATTTCATTTTACATTTGCCCCCAAGTAATTGTTGTATCCAAACGATGGTGTTGGCCTCGGCAGTCACTTGAGGCTAACATACAGGGACTGGTTTTCAACCTCGGCTCCGTATCAGAATTACCCAAGGAGATGTTTTAAAATTCAGATTTACTGACTAACTCCAGATCTACAGAATTAGAATCTCTAGATTTGGGGTTCTGAATTTCTATGATTGTTACTTTAATAATTTTTGCTCAGAGTAAACTTTCAGGCAATACAGAAGGCAAAAAGTACTAAGTAAAAGCTTCCCAAAATCTCCCCATTCCCCCATTCTCACTACCCAGGGGGAAAAACTATTAAAATGTTTTAAATTATCCTTCCAGAAATATATAGGTACAAATAATTGTAAACAACCCTCCCCAACACATACATTTGAAAAGCACAAATGGTATCATACTATCTTGCAACTTGCTTTCTTCAATTAGCAATAGATCCTTGACAATTTCCTTTATCAGTGCATATAGGTGCACTTCATTGTTTTATGGACTTCATTGTTTTATGGCTGCACAGCTTTGTACTTTATGGATGGACCCTAAGTTTTTAAATCAGTATCCTATTGACAAACAAGTAAATTGTTTCCTTTCTTTGTGTGTTTTTTTTGTCACTAGTCACAATGCTATAAAGAATCTTTTTTGCATACTTCAATGAGTCATCTGTAGCAATTTATAGAAGGAGTTGCTGAGCCAGAGTACATTTCTATCTTCTCTGTGTGTGTGTGTATATATATGATCTTTCCACACTTATGTGTATGTGTATATATCTTTCCATACTAATGTGTTTGCGTGTATATACTTATATATACTTCCCAAACTTATGTGAGTTACAAGAGTGGAATTACTGAGTCAAAGGGTTGTTGTTGCGGTTAGGTGCTGTCAAGTCTATATGTATCTATATGTTTATATCTCTATCTTTCCATACATATATATTTCTTTCCAAACATATGTATACTGTATTTATGGAAAGAAATCTATAGTATATGTATTTCCATACATATATTCATATATTTGTGTGTATATCTTTACATACTTACATGAGTTAAAACAGTGGAATTGCTGTGTCAAAGGGTACATATATCACATATAGTTTTGATAGATACTGTAAAGCTGTCTTCCCAAACAACTGCACCAAGTACAATAGTGTATAGTGTATAAGGGTGTTTCCTGACAACTCTGCCACTATTATCACTTTTTATTTTTGCAACACTTATAGGTATATGCCATTGTTCCTGTTTATGTCTCTTTACTAAGCAGTGAGACTGTGCTTTTCATGTAAGTTTTGACAATCTGTTCATTTGTATACTCTCTACTATAAACTGCCTGTTACATTCTTTACATTCTCTATCTTTTTATTGAGTTACCTGGTTACTTACATATTTTAGAAATTAATATATTGTCATATATGTATGAATAATTATTTTGGTTTTAATCTTGTTTATGGTGGCTCTTGTTTTATGCCTTTGGGGTTTTGAGTGTGACATATGCAATGTTAGGAAAGCTTCTGATGGAATTTTGATAATCAAGAGTTATCTGAGGGATAAAGCTAGTGTCCTGGGTCACCATGTGGTGGTGGTTAGGGAGGGAAGCACAAGATGAAAGCTATTCAGTAAGATGTTCTATCTCGTCCTGGAGGATGAATTTGCTAATCCAAATCAGAAAATAATTTTCCTCCATTCAAAAACTCAGAGAATTAACTGTCAGTTATTTAGGCCAATGGAAGAGGGCAAAGAGAAGCTCCAGCATTTGGCGATCATGTCGATGCACAAGTGACCACAGCTAGCACACTCCCTATTGACTCTGCCCTTTGGGATACAACAGAAAGAGCACAGGACTTACAGTCCAAAGACCTTCTTGATGATTCCAGCCCTGGCACTTGCTGCCATGAAGTAATCAAAATTTGGAGCCCTGTAGGCCTCAACTGGAGCCCTGGTGGCACATTGATTAAGTGTTCAGCTGCTAACCAAAAGGCTGGCAGTTCAAATCCACCAGCCACTCCCTGGAAATTCTATGGGGCAGTTCTACTCTGTCCTATAGGGTCGCTATGAGTCAGGATCAACTCAATGGCAACAGGTTTTGGTTTAGGCCTCATCTAGAGTTTCTCTGTGGTTTAAACTGTTAATAAGCTCAGCTGATAACCAAAATGTTGGAAGTTCAAGTCTACCCAAGACTCCTCAGAAGAAAGGTCTGGCAACTTAATTCCAAAATATCAGCCATCAAAAACTCTGTGGAGCACAGTTCTACTCTGACACACATGGGGTCGCTGTGAGTCAGAACTGATGGCAGCTGGTGGTGATGGGCCTCAATTTTCTTACCTGTAAAATAGGGGTAAGAATCTCAAATTTAAAGGGCCACTGTGAGGATACAATAAGTAATACAAGTGAAAGCGTGTACACATAGTTCTACTCAATTTTTGATCACAAATTTTTTGAAGAACATATAGCCAAACATCTTTTTCTTTGGAACAGCACATACTAGTTTTTTGCTAGAGATTCATCTTCCTAATTGTATTTTGCTTCCGCTAATATTAAAATTAGATAGAATTCCCCTGCATACCACAGCTGACAGAGAACAGGTGTTGGGCAGCAGGGGAAAACCAAGATGGAATTTAAAGGTTTAAATTTTAAAATTTACATCCAAAAAACAGAAAGCTTGCTATATATGCATGCTGTCATTCAAATGGCATTCCTCTGAAGTGTAAAGTCTTCCTACTCCCAAGTTTGCGTAGAAATGAAATGGTTATAGGTTAAACTATACAGGTTTAATCAATATACAAAGATCCCTGAATTTAAACTTGGCTGGGAAACTGAGGGTCAGCAGACCCCGCAGGCATGATGAGACAATTTCAAGAGACTGTAATAGAGGCCTCCCCCTCTCACACACACCATGGTTTCTGGTCACAGATAATCACCTTGCCTGGGTCCAGGCAACTCGTCACTCTTCCTTAAATGATATTATCCTGGCATCAAGCAGCATTTGCCCTCTAGCATGCTTTCTCTGGACTGCCCACTTCCCCAAAGTGTCCTTCCTCTGTGATCCATAAAGCCAAATGTCCTAATTATAATTGTGTGTTTTTACCGGACCATCCGTCCTATGAGGTCGGGGAAGGCGTCATGGGTGCAGAGTAAGCCAGAGCAGAATCCTGCTCCCATGGAGCTTACACCCTACCGTGAAGGACAATCAGGCAACACATAAACAAATACAAAAGCAAAATAATTTCTGTACTGCTAAGTGTTGTAATTTCTGAACTGCTAAAAACACTACAGAGAAAATAAACACGGTGATATGGAGCCAGAGAGGGGAAGTTTCTCTGAACGGGGATTCTTAAGAAAGAAGGAGCCAACCTTGTGAAGAGCGAGAAAAACCATTCTTTCCAGGCAGAGGAGATGACAAGTAACAGTGACGGGTACTGTGCTCGGTAAATTCTGAGCAAGTCAATCCTATCGGTGAAGTTCATTTGCCAACATTCAGGCAGATACTTACGAGTCCCTGGACGGCGCCAACGGTTAAGCCCTGAACTACTTGCAGAAAGGTTGGTGGTTCAAATAACCCAGAAACGCCAGAGCAAACAGGCCTGGCGATCTGCTTCTGAAAGATTGCCGTGGCGCAGCTCTACTCTGCACACATGGGACTGCCATGAGTCAGAAGGTACCTAAGGGAAACTAACAACAAGAAAACCAAAAAAAAAAAAAAAAAAAAATCTGTTGCCGTCGAGTCGATTCTGACTCATAGCGACCGTAGTCCCTAATTAAGCTGGTTCTTCTGTCGTAGAGTTTGGACAAGGGCCGCGACGATGTCACGTGACGGGGTGGGGGTGGGGAAAGGAAGAAGGCTGACCCTCAACCGGGCCCTGACTGAGTTACCGCACGGCCTTAGACAGGTGCCTTGACCAATCCAGGCCTCAGTTTCCTCCTCCATGAAGTGAGGGACTTGGCGTCTCACCTCCAAGGCCTGGTCAGCTCTCACGCTGTAGTCCCACGTCTGCGGCTAGGCCACTAGGCCCGGGCGCATGTCTGGGAAGCCGCTGCGAGGCCGGCCACATTTCCAGACTCCCCAGACTGGGCCTAGCTCTGCATCTTCTGACACAAGCCCGCCAGGCCCGGCCTAGCTCCGGCCAGAGCCCGACCTACGGCAGGCCCCGGGGCTAGTGTACCAGGCCAGCGCCGCCCGAAAACGGCGTCCTGGGCTCGACTT
Organism: Elephas maximus indicus; assembly: GCF_024166365.1. Lineage (NCBI taxonomy): Eukaryota > Metazoa > Chordata > Mammalia > Proboscidea > Elephantidae > Elephas > Elephas maximus. Next base: position 31,869,083 of record NC_064827.1, on the reverse strand, counting down.
CCCGTTTTTCCGGGAGCCGCGGGCCCGCGTCCGAGCTCCAGCTCCGAGGGCCGGGCCCGGAGAGGCTGCGCTCTGCAACCCGGCTCCTCGGTGTCCTCAGGCCGCCTGCGTGTCCTCAACTCACCCCTCCTTTATGCTGCCGCTTCCTTTCTTCCCCCGCTTTCCTGTTCCGAGTGGACTGCTGGGGCGGGGGGGCTACCGAAAGGGTCAGTGATGTGGGGGAGGAGAGCGGGGAGGAGAGCGGAGAGGGACCATGCTGGGGACACAGGCAGCGAGAGCCCAGGGCGGCCAAGCGCCGGGCGGAGGAGGAGGCGGAGGCTGCCGGCGGCCGCTCGGAGGAGACCGGCGACCCGAGCGACAGGCAAACGCCGGCGACCGGAGCCGTGGGGGAGGGGAGCACGGCGGGCAGGAAAGAGGAAGAAACTCTCAGATGCTTCGCGGGGTCTTTAAGGTTAAAACCGAAAATAAAAAGTGCCTGGATGAAGCGGCCCCGGCTCTCACCTCCGCCCGGCCATCTAGGCGACGCCGGGAGCTGGGGGGAAGGGGCGCCCGACGCAGCCGGGGACCCGGCGCGGCCCCGCCTACCTGGTCCGCGCGGCTGGAGCTCCAGTGGCGCCAGCGCCGCGCAGTGTCCACAGGTCGCGTGGGCTGCGTGCAGCGGTTGTCTTTAATTTCGCTCGTATTCCGAATCTAGAAGTGAGGCGTAGCGGCCATTTCTTGCCAAACTGACATCCAGCCTCCTGATTGGCGGGTAGCGCAATGAGGTGACCTGGCTTTTCTGTCTTTTTCTCTTTTTAAATTTCCCGGTTTGGAGACACGGAAGCCGCTCGGCGACAGGCGCGAAGAAGCAAGGCAGGGAGGCGCGGGAGAGGGGCGCGGGCAGGACCAGAGCCGGGGGAGCACTGCGGTTCCTGGTAGGGGCGTGTCGAGGGACGGATGTTGCAAGGGGCGGGCCTGCCTGCAGATGCGTTCGGGCGTCAGGCCTGGGGCTGTCACCGCGTGGGGCGTCCGCGCTGAGATGGGAAAGGCGGGGAGGACCGCGGAGAGGGCGGGAAAGCGGCCGGGGGGAGGGCGAGGAGCCCCGGGTGCGAGCCGCCGCGCGCGTGCCCCTCGCTCGGCGCCAGGGCCGCCTCTCCGCGCGCGTTCCGGGCGCAGAGCGGTTCTGAGGTCTCGGGAGTCCGGAGAGCGCGGGCGCGCACCTGCGGGCGGAGGGGGGGGGGCGGTGCGCGCGCTCCGCCCGGAGAGCGGTTCTGAGACCCCCGGAGTCCAAGGAGCGCGGGCGCGCGCCTGCGGGCGGGGACAGGAGGGCGGGCGGGCGGGGGGCGGCGCGCGCGCTCCGGGCGCAGAGAGGTACTGAGGTCTCGGGAGTCCGGGGAACGCGGGCGCGCGCCTGCGGGCGGGGACAGGAGAGCGGGCGGGGGGCGGTGCGCGGGCTCCGGCGCGCGGGCTCCGAGCTGCCATCGGGGGGCGGGGGCGGCGCTGCCTACCTCGTCTACAGAAAGCGCCGCAGCAAGTGCCTGCGCGGCGAAGGCAGCGAGAGCATGGTGCGGAGGTTCTTGGTGACCGTCCGGATCCGGCGCGCGTGCGGCCCGCCGCGAGTGAGGTCTTTCGTGGTGCACGTCGCGCGGCCCGCGAGGGAGTGGGCAGCGCCGGGGCCGCGAGCCCTCGTGCTGAGGCTAGTGAGGAGCCAGCGCAGAGGGCAGCCGCCGCATCCTAGAAGACCAGGTAGGAAAGGCCCTCGACCAGTCCTGGGCGGACTCGGCACTTGAATGATTGTGTTTGGTGTGATTAGTAAACAGATAAGTCATCCTCCGGACGAGGCGAGGAGGAGCAGGTTGGGGTGGGGGACGGCTCTTTGCACTGTTTCTCTGTTTCTTAGAGGTGAGGTTCTGCCGAGACATTGAGCCCGGAGCCCTCTTCACACGCCTCCCCAACCCTCTGAAACTGTGGGGAGAACAAGAAGATTCTCAAATCACCATAGAAGCCAGTGACTCCTGAATTTCCTGGGCGGGAGTTTGTAGACCACCCTGTCTCTTCTCCCCCCACCTCCACCCCCAGTTCGTCTCTCCTTTGGTTAAAGTGTATTTTGAACTGTCTTTATTTCACCCAGGGTTGAAAATAAATTGCTAACGGCCCCCCAGTTTTAGTTTTCTGGAAGCCGCCTTTTTTCTCCCCAGCCGGGGTCAGCCTTCCCGCCTTCCAAGGGCAGTTAAGGAGACGCGGGAGGGTGGGGACACGTACACGGTTTGACTGTCCCAAATAGTAAGGCTGATCGAAGGATCAGTAAATAGTGTTAAGAGCAGACACTTGTTACTCCGGGATGTGGCAGCCCAGAGAGAAAGGGACTTTCATGGGAAGTCGTAGGCTACCTATTTGGTTGGCAGAGCGATTGAACCTGTTCAGTACGATGCCCCGTATGTTTAACAGACATGGGACTACAGTGATGTCCCTGAGGAATCACAACTGATCATATTTGAATCATCTCGGACCACAGTGAACGCTTTTTAAAAAACTGAGGCCTACTCTTTAAAAACAAAAGCTGAAGTGATTTTCTCCTCGCATCAGATTAATCTTCACAGAGTCGGTGTCATTCCCTATGACCAGGATAATTGAAAAAAAAATGCAGTTACAATATGCAGAATCCTAATTCGAATTTGGATAATAAGGCTAAAATTAACTTAGTGAGGCTTCGCTTTTGTAACTTGTGACGTGGTGTCTACAGGAATCTTCCAAAAGCAGAGGCCAGGGAGGGGGAAAAAAGAAACGTTTTATTGCAACGTTTGTGGGGTTTTTGACATGAAAATGTAAAACTGTTAAAAACAATCAGTGTTTAATTTGATGCTTTTATTTCTGTTAGCAAAAATCTAGGAAAAATTTACAGGATAAATACACATTTTTTTATATGATTCTGGAAGTTCCGTTTAAAAAAAAAACAGGTGAAGGAGATTATAAAAATCTTCAGGGTGTGTAGTTGGACTTGATTTTAGTTCATTTTGAAACATTAATAAGACCTTGTTTGTTCTTTAAATGGTCCTTTATTAACATTTAGCTACTGTGATGTATAAGTGCTTGAATATCATAGTTGTATTACTTTCTCTATATGAAATTACTTTATTTAACATTAGGTTGTGTCTAGATAGCTATAGTAACAAAGTAGAATTTTTAATCTATATGAATACTATAGGTATGCTTTCTATTTTAGGAGTATAAAACATTTTCCGGTTACTTTGAAGGTAGAGGATATATTCCTTTTTTTATTGTATAAAATGTAAAAAATTAAAAATGATAGGTTCATTGAAAGTAACTATTCATTTCTTGTTATTTAGGGATTAGCCTATTTTTAGGAATGATGTATAAAATCATTTTAAAATACATTCACAATGTGAAAAGCCCCATTTTCACCAGGCATGTGAATATAGAACACATGGCTTGAATAGAAAAGAATGTAAGTCTTGAGAATATGTGCAATTCTCCAACTTCATTTATGAAAGAGTACATATAATGAACACCTGGGGTATTATAAATAATATGTGACTATGTTTTTCACATCAATATATATTATGCCTATAGTTATACTGATTTAAGAATATATATAAATGCTAATTATATTTCGCCTTATGCAAAATGTTGGCAGCTCCAAGTATTAAAAAAAAATTCTTGTATAAGTTATTTAATGTGAGTGTAAATATATAAGGTGCTATTTTTTTAACATTTTTTTTAAGTTTCTGCAAATGTGTTCATTATGACTTTTTTATGTTTATGTGACTGGAAAGTATGTATAATAAAGTTCCGCATTATTAGTTGCTTATCTACACATACCTGACGAATTACGTCAATTGATTTGTTGCTTCTACTTTGGCATGTTTGTGAATAGTCGTGTTTTTATTATTAATTTAAATATTCATTGTATTTATTGATATACAGGAATTCTCAGTGTTTTTTTTTTTCATTTAACAACGTAATGTTCTCTCAAGGTGGGTACTGTGTAGATAACACAAATCATTATTCTCAGTGTCTACATGGCCCCCAGTTTATATGTTCTAAGTGAGGAATAACTCTTTCAGAAGCCAAGATTTACTATTAATTTATTTCTTCAATGACTTGATTTTTTTTTTTTTTTTAAGAATTGTCTTCCTAAAGTAGCAACAACACAGGCTATTGCCGTATACGTTCATAATATTTTAGAGGTCTGCTCTTACATGTTAGTTTGCCGGTACAGTTAAGCAAAACCATTTTCCCAATATGTAAACTATTTCCTGTTAGCAAAGTGACCCAAATCATCTCAAAACTACTTTTTTAAGCCAGAGCTGAACACTTGGCCCAGTGTTTTAAGCTTTTGAAAGCCTTTATTCCTTTCTGAGAAACATAAAAACCTTCACTTGCGCCTCTCCCTACTCAAACACCCTAGGCCAGAGAGTCCCTCTGTTGCAAAACTCAACCAGATTAAAAGGTTTTGTGGTGCCTTGTCTTTGTCGGTTTAAATTACATAAACAATGGGTACTGTTTCATTTTCTAAATTTTGAATTACAATATTGAATATGCTTTTTTCAAACTACAGTTCTCTGAATTATGATGCACACATACCTGATCCCTGACTTTGCAACCATTTATTGCCTGACAAGGTTAATGCACTTTTCTTAAACACCTCATCAGCAAGTAAAACAATTCTGTAGTATGAATCAAGAACTTTAAATATATCCATACACTTTCATTTAGTTATTCCATATCTAGGCATTATCCTAAAGAAAGTTGTGATAAAGTTCAATACACAAAGATAAATAGTAAGCAATTAAAAATAGCCTAAAAATATAGCAATAAGGTCGTGTTAAAATATGGTACAATTATTCCCTGGAATCTTAGACAACCATTAATCATCATCATGTTTTTGAAGAATATTTAATAGAATGTGAAATGACTGCATTATAAAGTTAGGTGATTTAAGAAAATATACAAGATTCGAGATAGTAGCAAATCTTTCTTTTCCTCTTTTATCTCTCTGCTTTTATTTACCTAAGTATCATTTAAAATATTATGAATATTTACCAAAATATCTCAGGATGGGGGCGGGAAGACCACCAATAAAAATATACGCTATTTTCAAAGCCTTTGTTTCTGAAACAAGCGGACTGTATGGGATGAACTAAGAGCTTCCTTCGCACTGGGTGGATGGGGAGGAAGAGCGGGCGAGGAAACTGAGTTTTACAGGCATCATATATGTGAAGGTAGCTCCTTAAGGTTTGTAGAAAAGCGTGAGGAGATTGGAACTCCAGACTCTGACGCACGCTGTACCTGTTCACCATGTATTTCCCTTTTAAAATAAGCTGTAAATACGTAGTAAATCTGTAGCTACATCATTTCCAAAGAGCCTGGGTGTTAGGCCTCTGCTCCCAGCAGTTGCCTCTCAGGATGCCATCGCGCTCCTCCCATCCCTCCGCCGGACTACACCTGGCTGCCTTGTGCAGCCCGGCTGAAAACCCTGGGGGTGCAAAGGGCGTTTCTGGAACCCCTACAGAGTGCCTGCGTAAGGCAAGACCCTTGGCTGCTGGGACCTGGATTTCTCCATCCCCCAGCTCTGATCCAGGGATTTAATGGGCAGCGGGGTTCCGGGAGTGGGGAGACAGGATCCTCCGGCGAGAGATTAGAGACAGGGTCTACTTACCACCCCCCCTCCCGCCCCTGCAAGCACACCTTGTACTAGGTCCCCTAGACCTCCCCCCTCCCCCAACTATCATCCGCAGATAAAATGTGACTAGGATAGCGATAACTGCTGGATATACGTAGTGCAGAACTGGATTGACGTTTTGCCCGGCGGCCGGCGGCGAGGGTGGGGGCAGGCAGAGTATGATTGGGTCGTGTGGATTCGAGAAGGGCGCAGGGATGGGACAGGGGGCATCTAGGTCACCTCCCCACTTGAAACTGGCTAGCCTTTGGGGGGCGCGGGGGGGGGGGCGGGGGGGGGCCGGGCTCTCCAGGGAAAACTTACTTCCTATACTCTCTGACCATTCCGTTCCCTCCCACGCCTGGTGGAGACTTAGGAGTGTTGAGAGGCTTCGTGCTCTCCTTGCTTCTCTGCGGATGCGGGAAGGTACCGAGAATGGGAGGTACCATTTTTTCCAGTAATGATGGCTCATAACTGTTCTCTTTTTATATTGCAGTTTTCCCCATGTTTGGAAACTGTCGCCTTCAGTTAAAACCTTCAAATAAAACCATTGATTAGAATGAAAAAACGTCAGTAGCTATTAATAGCAAGATCCGCTTCTACGACAGAGTAAGCCAGGTGATGGAAGAAACATTGGGAATAAATGGTTTTGTTCAGTGGGGGAAGGAAGGTTGTTTTAAAGGCTCCAATCCTTCCTAGAAAATGGCCACCATTTTGAGACCCCAACAGATTCACCATATTCTCACGTTATTTCAATCTGGCAAGCCCACTTGTATTTACAAAATGTTGAATTTATTAGATGTTAGCAGCGTTATTTTTTTTTTTGAAGGGAGAATTTAAAAAAAAACTCAGTGTGTCTCAGTGTAGTTATTTACTTCATGATCCCTGAAATGATTGTTGCTTTTGAGCAAAACTACAATAATAATACATATGCATATGCTCAAATGCAGCTAATGTTTTTCATTCTAATCAATGAATTTATTTGAATGTTTTAACACTCGCATCTGTGAAGGTGGCTTCTTAAGGTTTGGGGAAAGCCTGAGGGGACTGGGACTTCAAACTCTAATGCACGCTGTGCGTGTTCACCATGTATTTATTTTCGTTTTTAAATAAGCTGTAAAAAAAAAAAAAAAAAAAAAAAAAACGATAAATCTGTAGCTATGTTGTTTCCAAAGAACCTGAATGTTAGGCCTCTGCTCAGGGCACTTGCCCCTCAGAATCCCACTTCTTCCCTTCCCCACCCCCTTGCCAGACTGCGTCAGGCTGGGACTTGAAGCTGGAAGTTTGCACGTCACTGCCGGACTCCCGGCTGAAAACCCCCGAGGGTGTTTATTTGAATGTTAAACATTTTATTTGCATGTTTTCAAACGGGGAAAGCTGCAATATAAAGTGAAAAACATCCTGAGCCATCATTACTGGAAAAATGATACCTGACGCTCTCGCTATCCTCAAAATCAACTGGACAGCACGCGACACAGAACCTTAGAGAAGTAGTAACGTTAAAACTGTCAATTGCAAAATTCAAATGCCCAAAGCATCAGAAGTCTTTTTAAAAAGAGTAAGTTTTTTTAATTATTATTATTATTATTATAAGTAACATTGACTTTGTTTATGATAATGTAAAGGTTTTATCACAAAGGACTTTTTAAATTCTCAAATAGTTTTGTTTTCCCCTTCAGCTTCAAAACAAAATCTCAGCATTTATTTAAATGGTTGTGAAGCCCTGTAGGAATTTTTTAAGGAAGAAAAGTGTTGTAGAGGTTCAGAATTATATGAACAAAGATATGTAATCGCTTAAGCAAATTGAAACTAATAAAATTGTGCAATCTGAGTAATGTAAACAGAAACACCTTTACCTTCTTGTTTTAACCATGAGGGTAATGATAAGTCAAAGCGGTAAGGCAGAGGTTATCAGTAGCATCATTACTTGGGCTGCTGTTACAAACACACGTTTCTGGGACTCTTTTAGAAAAAAAAAAAAAGAGAGAGACTCTAATTCAGCAGGTTTGATGTGCATCCGCGTTTTAAACAAGCACTTGAGGGATTTTGTTGCAAGGGGTTCATTGGGACACAATATGAGAAACATGGCAAAAATTTTTCAACCTTGTTTTAACTTTTTATTTTTAAATTGAGGTCCAGGCTTTTAGATAAGATTTAAAATTTTAGAACCAGTCACACTTTTGGTGCCAAGAAGGACAATGTGAGCCTAAATAATCAGTAGAGGAACTATTTCAATAAATGGAAGACACTGTGTCTGAATTACAAAAAGCAGTTTCACTTTCCCTGCCTTTAGGCCCTTATGATCCACGTTCAGACATGATTTTGGAGGTGTCTGCCACATGTGCTTATGCAGGCTAGAGCTTATGGCAAAAGCCTGAAAATGCTGCCCTACGGAGACCCCTGGGATTCTGGGCTAGAAAGTTGCCAGATTCTGCAGCAGGATACACGCCATTTGAAAAGCAATTACTCACCTGCTATTTTTTTATATTGGGCATTGATTGAGACTGCCTCAATAGCAGAAGGACATAAACTCATACTAAGACCTGAAATACCTATAATGTCTTGGGTGAAGTCATGGATTGAATTGTGTCCCCCCACCCCCCCCCAAAAAAATCTGTCAATTTGGCAAGGCAATGATCCCTAGTATTGTGATTATCCGCGGTTTGGGGATCTGATGTGATTTTCCTATGTGTTGTGTAAATCCTACCCCTGTGATGTCTATGAGGTAGGATTAGAGGCAGTTATGTTAATGAGGCAGGACTCAGTCTATAAGATTGTGTCTTTAGTCAATCTCTTTTGAGAAATAAAAGAGAGAAGCAAACAGAGATGGGGGACCTCTTACCACCAAGAAAGCAATGCCAGGAGAAAAGTGCATCCTTTAGACCAGACGTTCCTGTACTGAGAAGCTCCTAAGGCAGGGAAAGATTGATGACAAGGACCTTGCCCAAGAACCGACACGGAGAGAAAGCCCTCCCCTAGAGCTAAAAAAAAAAAATAGAGCTAGCACCCTCAATTTGGACTTCTAGCCTCCTAAACTGTGAGATAATAAAATTCTTTTTGTTAAAGCCAAATAAATAGAGGAGATCCTTTATCACTACGAGATCCTTCTGAATTGGCAAGGTTGGTCTCTTAGATTTCAGATTTTTTTAAATCAGAACACATTTGGGATATGGGAAGGACATGACGTAATATACTTGTGTGTTAAATCTTGCAGCACCAGACATAAAATTTCCACTTATAATATTTATGGATATCTTTCCTTTTTAAAATACTATATATACTTAACCCCCGTTTCCACAAGATGGATCTCTGTCTATATATGTGTGTGTGTGTGTATATATGTATATATATATATATATATATATATATATATATATATATATTTGGTACATACCTTCAAGTTGATTTCAACTCCTAGTAACCCTAAAGGATAGAGTAGAACTGCCCCATCGGGTTTTCTAGGCTGTAATCTTTATGGGAATAGATCATCAAGTCTCTCTCTCTCTCTCTCTCTCTCTCTCTATATATATATACAGACACACACACACACGCTAGTAATAAGGCTTCTTTCCTTTAATTTTCTTATACAAACCAGATTGGTAAACATGACAAAAAACATAAAACCATGTAGTAGAGAAAAAAACAAAACGTAGATGGGTGTTATAAGTTTAAATTATGTTTATTTCAAATCAAATTAAATTGCAGTAAAATGTGTGATCACAACACAGTATATAGGACTTATGGACTAAATGATGGGTCCTTGTGTCTCTGTAAAAGCACATTGGCAAGGGGGAAATTATATATATATGAATAATATAAGCTAAAGGATAATTTCAAATTACAAAAATGTATATAATGTCTTCTAAATTATAATCATAATTTTTCTGCTTTTAAGCTGGGATTTGTCTAATGTTATGCCAATGACTTTGCTGATGTATTAGAAAAAAAGCCTATGTTTTGCTTTCTTTTTTCAAGTGCCACCATTTTCTTGCTCTGTAAAGCTCTCAGGCTGCCAGATCATCTGACTCAGCAATTGTTCAACACTCTCTCTCAATTTTAAAGAAACAGCAGCCATTCAAAGAATAGCAGTAACTCCCCCCAATTGAAAATCATCCCCCCCCATAGATAAGTAGTATCTTGTAACTTTAAACTAATTCTTAAGTGATCATACAACAGGGAACACTTGGAGGCTTCCTTCATGCAGTTTACATGCCAAATAGTTCAAGTCGAATACATTTTATGTAATATATGGTTTTTTAAATAAACTTATTAAAATGTTCCTCCAAAAGCATATGCTCAAATTCTTTTTTCCCTCAAAAACAATTATAAGGACCTTAATAGCAATAGAGAATTTTTGTTTACGTGACCTCATTTAACTCTTACAGTATCCTTATGTTTTAGGTATTTTATTCTCATTTCACAGATTTGGACACTTAGTCTCAGGTAGGTTGTATGGCCCGCACACTCATTGACAAGTAATTGGTATACAATTGAATTTGACGTGCTTCTTAACCCAGTGCCTTCACCACACGATAACGGCCTCTTGGTTTCAGTTCCATCTCTGCGTGTTAAATGCTGTTTTGTAAATGATTTAACACCCATTGGGCCCCTGTTTTTCTCAATATTAGCCATGTATATCCTAGTAAATATTTATTGATTGAATGAATTAGAAAGTTCTGAAAAATAATATAGTAATAACTGAAGTCTTTTTTGGCCTCTAAAACTCACTGAATCTCATAATAAAACAAGGAGGTTAACTTCTTTCAGGAATCTATTTCTAACCCAGAATAGAACTTTTTAAATATAAATATGAATTACTTATTTGCACTTTTTAAAAGCAATAAATGGGAAACCTCTGCATCAGCATAGGAACCACTTGACATATGATGATGAAAGATCACTTTCTTGGAATTCATATGCCCTGTGAATAGATTCTGTTTGCTTTACTTACTAGCTGTGTGGCATTAGAGCTAAGTACTTAAACCTTCAGTGCTTCCATTTTCTCATCTGTAAACCTAAGGCAGAACCCCACAGTATTCACGTAATAAGAACTAGATAAACTAATGTATATAAAGATACATTATAAACTTTCAAGTAGCCACATTTGTTAGTTTTATTAAATGCCTAACTATGCCCTTAAGAAAGCACATCAGTTTACTTTGACAGTAATTGCCTAGTTCATTAGAATTTAATCATTTAGAGTATTGGAAATTCCTGAACTCCATTTTAAAGAATATACATTTCATAAAAGATATATTTATTTAAATCCCTGGCCCATTCCAAGATGTCACCCCGAATCAGTATAAATGTGGCTACTTTTTTACCTATACCTGTACAGAAACCCTGTATGATGGCCTTTAGAGTGTGACTCTAAGCTCTTCTACTATTCATAGTCATTAATAGATATTAAACAATGTCTGTGAACCTCTGTTTTCTAAGGTGGGAAATTAAGCTAATTTTAGAAAACTGGGAAGTGTAGAGGTAAGAGTTATTGGACTGACTTCAGTCTACCAGAAAATTCAATAACCCAGAATGATAATTTCTAGAGGAAGCCTTCAAGGTAAATAGATTAATTCCTTCAGGAGGGTCATCACAGACTGAATATCTGAATTAATAATTTTGACACAGAACAATTCTAAAAATTCCTTAATACAGAAAATACAGTGTGTGCGTGTATGTGTGTGTGTGTATTTGGAGGGTGGAAGAACAGAAGGGTAGAGACATTAAAATCATCCTCAAAGTCATCAAAATGTCTGTCTTAGAGAGTGACCTTCAATTATCTTATGCATATTTGGAGAAGTTAGAAGTAGAACAGCAAAGAGACACAATACATGAAATACTATACTTCCTTAGTGCTAAATTAACTTAGGTGTATAAAATCAGTACAGAGTAAACATAAAGAGTATTCTGTGATTTTTTTTTAATGAAGTCTGAAAGTTATGATCTTAACCATAAGAAATAAGGTAAAACCAGAGACTCAAAGGAAAACATGAGTAGAAATGTCAAATCTGTAAGTGAAAGGGAAGCATTTCCGTGATATAATCAGAGTTGATATATTTCATCATGAGGTTGATTCCTCCCAGGGGAGCATAATCACATATCAGGTGAAGAATATGACTTAAAGAAGAGTGGTCCAACACAAGAAATTCTTCTTATGATCCTTTACAATATCAAACAAACATTTCCAAAGAAAAATAAACACAACAGTAAGACTGTAGCCCCAAGGAGGCAGGCTACTTGTAAAGTGGAGCTGGGGACAACCAGTAATCCATTTGAAGAGGAAAGTGTATCTCTGAATATAGATGATACTCCTGAAATTACAGTGCCCTAAGTCTTTATAAAGCCCAGCCAGTCAACCATGATTACTCAATTCCTATCCTCAAGTGTAAAAACTGAAAACTATATTACTTCTCTGTGAATTTCAACAGTATTTCTACATTCTAATAGCACATGCATTCCTTAGCAGAAATGGTATATTATGTGTGTTTGTAGGAGGGATACCCTCAATGAGATTGATTGAGACAGTACCCACAACAATATTTGGACTCAGACATACCAACAGTTATGAAAATGGCACACAACAGGTAACTTTTCATTCCTGTTACACATAAGGTCACCATGAGCCAGAACTGACTCTCTGAACTGGCAACTAACAACAGCAACGTGTGTTCATGGTTAGCAATTCAGAGGGCAGTGTGTGTTTGAAAGGAGAAAATCTATCCCAAACAGAGTGTGCCATGTTATAACAAAAGAACTCCCACAAAAGCCATCCCACCAAACAGGAGAAAGAGGGACATTGGAAATAGGGGCTTAGAGGAAGTAAATTTAGCTATTCCACGGTTTAACCCATAGATTCCCCATTGTACTTTCCACTTGAAAAGCACTCCAAAAAGCAGAAATAGTGGTGGTGGGTGGTAAAGAATGCAGAGGAAACGGTGAATGTAGTGACACACTCCAGTGTGGCTTCCTGTGATTTGAGGAGGTTTTTTTGAGGGAGTTTTATTATATAACATGACCAACTTTGTTTCAAAGAAGCTCTGTTTTCAGGGATTTAAAATGGGTTAGGATTCAAAGAAAAAAAAAATTTTTTTTTAGAAGGTGTTTATTTTTTCAAGCCACAGATACCTGCCAGAATGTACAGAAATTAAGGGAGGAAAATACTCAAAAAGAAATTGACTTACATAGCTTAAGTCAGTAACGCAATAGTAAATGTCTTATCTATTCCCAAGAAAAAGGATAAGTTCCACTTACCGAGAGCCTACTGTGTGGCCAATATTTTTACATATCTGACATCCCTTATCCCTCATAGTAATCCTATGAAGTGAGTTTTATTAACCTCACTCTTTGAGATGAGGAAATGGAGGCTCAAAGAATTTACGTAATGATTCAAACCCACAGTGCTGGTAAATGAGGCTCCATGTTGATCTGAGTCTAAAGACGAGGAATTTTTCATTACCCTGCACTGAATTGCATCTCCTCCCAGATTATGTTTAAGGATCTTGTTGACATCCTCACCCACATCTTTCTAAATCAGAGTAAGTAGCTGTGGTCATAGAATACAGAGAGGAACTGAGTTCAGCTCAGATGTGCCGCAAACATTTATGAACTGGGTAGCCTTGGCAGCGTACCACCCTCCCGTTTCCTTCTCTATAAATCCAAGGGATGGCTTTTTGAAAAGCAGTTTCGTAGTATGTGTCCGTAGCCTTATGCTCTGAAAAACTGCAATACTGTTTATATAAACCCCAATTAAAAACACTCTAAGTATTTGACAACAGAGGCATCACTAAGTAAATTATAACACATTTTTTTCCCAGTGGAATATTGTGTAGCTATTAAAAGTAATGTTTACAAAGAATTTTTGGAGAATTGTGGAAAAGGCTTTAATGGTAACTGAAAGGAAAAACTCATTTCAAAATATTATAATATCAACCAAGTAAAGACCAAGCGAAGAAAATTACAGGAAGGAAATATTTCAAAATTTTTGAAACAAAATATTTCAAACACCGTTAATGCTCCTGTGCAGTATAATTTTTCATTTTCTCTATGCAGTTTGTTGTTTAAATGTTTTTACATATGTGAGTGATAACCAGAAAAGAAAAAAACATTCAGAACTAGATTAAAGTGATCTGGAGGGGATTTCCAGATCCAAACTTTTATTATGTGTGTTACAACCCAAGAATGAGAACGCAGAAATATAGCGGTTCCTGAAAGTGGGGATCCTGTCACCTTGGTCCAGGTTTCACAGCCTGCCTGAAAGCTCAGGCCTCAGAGGAACAAGCATTGCTAAGTTATCTACCATATACCGTAGGAAGTAAACAACAGGGAAACAGATGTAGTAGTGAGGAGGACATAGACCTCCAGACAGAACTGGAAACTTCTAGTTTGAACTCCATCTCCATGTGCATTGTTACTTAAGCACTCTGGGAACAGACACACACACTGTGCTAATCCTTTAATTTTCTCACCTAGCCGGATGGCTACAATGGATATAAATAATCCACCATAAGGATATTCCTCAATGTACAAAAACAGGCATTTACAAAAACAGTTAAGTTGGGAATGATTGTTTCCATAGGCTGCAAAGATTTCTCATTTCACAGGAATCCACTCTAGAGATACTTTTAATGGTAAATTCCTTATGTAGATTTAAAATCACATTTGTTTGATACTCAATTTAGACAAGACAGCTGCTATGTAACATGCAATACACTTCTAAGTTATCCACAAAATACTTTTGGGAAGGTGACCATAGGCACTGCAGATTCTATACCTAGATAGAACTTTGGAAACTAAGATTTAAAAAGTATCACTTACTCTAATTATGCATTAAGTGCATGGTGAGTTAAAGCTTTTGAATTTTGTACTTCCTGCTAAAGTCCTGTTTGAGCAGGGAGAAAGATTTTGCAATAATTCTGAGTAAGAGATAGCATAGAACCCTTAAGAGTAGTCATAGAGCCTTACTCAGAGTAGTCACTCAATAACTGTGCTATATTGAATTTAATTAAATAGAGAAAAGTAAAAGAAGAAAATGTCCTCCATATTAAAATTTTAGAAACTTATTTTGGGGGACACATTGCCCTTAGCAAACCTGTTTGGAGGTCTGTTCTGCTTTCTCAGAGCCCTCCCTCAAAGCTCCTACATATTCCTTTTGTGGAAAAAAATAGCTCAAGGAAAACTTCTCATTGCTTGCCATTCTTCACTTAAAAAAGAGCTCCTTTTCCACTTAAAATACCCTAATCATCCAGGTTGGGACCAAGCCCTCATAATTCTTACCCAGGGGCACTTTTCTTGTTGGAGCTGGGCAACAATCCTTAGAGGTACAGTTGTTACTATATCCACCTTGTAAACAAGGACACAGAAGCTAGAAGAATGTATCACTTGCTTACGGTGACAAGGGAGGTGGTAGAGCTAAGCTTGGGACTCTGTTTTCCTTACATTATTCACTCTTTCTAAATAATGTGAGAGGCATGAATTATTCTTCCATTTCCTTGGTCTTAGAACAATTTTTTATTGTGCCCAGTATCATGTCCTAGAACCCATCTATCCAGGCTTTACATTGTCATGCCTAGACACCCCATTATAGGGTGCAGACCTTGCTCTTATAAGCTGCTTCCTAAGAAATATTCTCCCTAATTATAGGATCACCTCTAGATCCTGAAATACAACATCTTTTTCCTGGCAGCACACATCTGAGATGTCAGTTTTCATAATGTCTCACCCCAGTCTTCCTTCTTTTATACTGTTCCCTCAAGAGCCCCATCACAATCCAAGACTACATTCTTCCTCCAGAGAAGCAAACATATTGATGGTTTTTACCTGTCATGGATTGAATCGTATGCCCCCAAAATATGTGTCAACTTGGCTAGGCCATGATTACCAGTATTGGGTGGTTGTCTTCCATTTTGTGACCTGATGTAATTATCCTCCATTTTGTGCTATGTTGTAAATTCTAACCTCTATATGTTAATGAAACATATGTTGATGAGGCAGGATCAGTATGGGGTGTGTCTTGAAACAAGTCACACCTTTACTTAAGTCAAACCCTTGCTTGAGTCACACCTTCTTTTTTTGTTTTTCCAACTGCGCTTTAGATGAAAGTTTGCAGAACAAATTAGTTTCCCATTCGATAGTTTGTACATAAAGTGTTCCAAGACATTGCTTACATTCCCCACAATATGCCATCACTTCGCCCATTTCTGCCCTGCGTTCCCCATGCCCTTAATCTAGTTTTTCTACTCCTTCCTGCCTTCTCACCTTTGCTTTTGGGCAAATGTTCTTTAAATCTCGTATAACTGATTGTTCTGAGGAACACGTTCCTCTCAGCTATTATTGTTTATTTTGTGGACCTGTCTGTTGTTTGGCTGAAAGGTGGTATCAGGAAATGGCTTAAGTTCCAGGTCAGAACAGTGTCTTAGGGCCATAGTCTCAGGGGTTCCTCCAGTCTTTATCAGACTAGTAAGTCTGATCTTTCTGTGAATTTGATTTTTTTGTTCTACATTTTTCTCCTGCTCTGTCCAGGACCATCTGTTGCACTCCCAGTCAGACCAGTTGGTAGTGGTAGCCCAGAACCATCTAGTTCTGCTGGTCTTGGGGTCGTGTAAACTGTGGTTCATATGGTGCATTAGTCCTTTGGACTAATTGCTCTCTTGAGTCTTTGGTTTTCTTCACACTCCTTTGTTTCAGACAGGAAGAGACCAATAGTTGTATCTTAGATGGCTTCTCACAAGCTTTTAAGACCCCAGATGCTACTCACCGAAGTAGAATGCAGACCATCATCTTTATGAACTATATTATGCCAATTGACATAGATGTCCCTCGAGCCTATGGTGCTTCACCTTCGAGTCTTGCTTTCATCCTATAAGGTGTTTGGTTATGTCTAAGAAGTTTCCATGATTGTACCCCTTGTGTACTCTATTGTCTATATTAACATACATGAAGTAACAGCAATTATGTATGTAGAAATATCCACAATCAAACCTATATCTGCAGGTGAGTGTGTTCCCTTATACCCTCCCACACTTCTGTAGCATACCTATCTACATATGTATCCATTCGTAAATTACTGTTCGTTAATAGTATTGTTGCAGGATTGTCTATGTAGTAATTGCCATAAAAAAATAGTTGCCCTTTATTCTTGCGTTCCTCTCAGTGTCTTCCTTTGCCTCGGTCATGTAGTACTTCCTTTGCCTTGGTCATGTAGGAGAGAGAAGCGAGCAGAGAGGAGAGGGACCTCATTACCACCAAGAAAGAAGAGCCGGGAGTGGAGCGTGTCCTTTGGACCCATGGTCCCTGCACTGAGAACCTTCTAGACCCAGGGGAAGATTGATGCCAAGACACATGGGGATTTCCAAGGAACGCCATGCCCACAGATGTTGAAAGGACACAAAGACCTTCCCCCAGAACCAACAGAGAGAGAAAGCCTTCCCCTAGAGCTGGTGCCCTGAATTCCAACTTCTAGCCTCCTAAAGTGTGAGAGAATAAATTTCTCTTTGTTAAAGCCATCCACTTGTGGTATTTCTGTTATAGCAGCACCAGATAACTAAGACAAACACACTCTTGTCCAAAGATCCTCCCCTCTTTGTATCCACAACATTAACTCAAGTGCCTGGCCTACACTAGGTACTCAGTTATTCTTTGTCAAATAAAGTTATGAATGGTAACTCTTAGAAAAATACCTTTTATTTGTTTATTGTTACTATGTTTATTTAACTAATAATAATGGTTAATATAGGCACATAGTAAAAAAATCCAAGCAATACAAATTGCTTGACAAAAAATTATATCTTTCCAGAAATAATCTATGTATATTTTACTTCTAACCTCAAACTATATTTTGAACGACAATACTAATTGAATATTGGTAAAGAGATGTATGCCTTTAAAACAGCTTTTGTGTGTATTATCTCACTTGATGTAATAAATTCCATGAACTATAAAGGATAGAGCAGGATAAAGCTTATTTGAAGATATGGACATTGAAGCTAAAAATAGTCTCAAAGGGTTTCAAAGTAAAAAAAAAAAAAAAAACACTTCGTTAGATACACCAATCCAGAGCTATTTCTCCAACACCTTCTATTTTCCTAAAAAAAAAATCTTGCTTATCATAGAATCACCTGACCAATCCGTCAAAGTCTCCTCAGAACCAGAACTTAGTTTCAGAACATACCTCCTCAAATATCCTTCTGATTCTTGTGGTGTGTTGAATTAATGTTCACATCCCATATTACAATTCCTTGGTAATAGAGTTCTGGAGTAGCACCATTGCAAGGCTTTCTTTGGTTCTAATGAAGTAGTGTCTATGACACTAGTGCTATAGTGTCATGGTCTCTACACTCAGCTCTGTCCTTCGGGCCAGTGAAAAGGCTCTGTCTGAGTCCTACTCAGGCACACTGTCATTTCCTCTTAAGGTATTCCAAACCTTCATGACTCTCAAATTTCTTAACCCACCATCTTGTCCTCACTCTTTCCAAACAAGCCAGCCTCCTCATTAATGGAAGGAATTACCTCAACTTCCTTCCTGCCTTGACCCTTTTTCCCTCTTCAGATCTGTCTTTATCCAAATTTATGACGTCCCTGTGCATTGGATTCCATTTCTTATACCTTTCAGGACCTCAGGTCCTATTTCTCTTTTGTCTCTTCTAACTGTTCTTTCACTTCACCTGGCATGTTCCTTCATTGTATGTGTGTCCTCAGGTCTCTTCCACCTTCCATCTGCTTCCCTTCACCGTATATCACCTTGAGCTTTGACGGCCAAACTATGAAAGAATAGTCTACACCAGGTGTCCCCACTTCCTTGCTGTCACATTCACTCCTGGATTTCCTTCTGACTCTGAGTAGCCCTTGTCAGCTTCTTTTGCAGAAGCTTCTTTTTCCAGCTTCTCACTGTATATTCCAGTGAATTACGTCCAGTTTTCCTAAACTTCTATGCCTTTGCATCTGTTCTTGCCTCTGCCAGGAACATCTTTCTCCATCTTTCCTTTCCATCTTTACACTCCCATGCTTTTCTTCAAGTTGGGGTTAGCTCTCATACTGTCCAGGAAGCCTTTCACCTAAGCCACCAGGATGAATTTGGCTCCCTTTTCATTTTCTTGTGTCACCCTCTGCTTCCCTTTGCTCTTGTAAGTGCTTTACATATTATGTCCCATTTAATTCACACAACCACCATTTGAGGCAAGCATGATTATCATCCCCATTTTAGAGATGAGGATACTGAGCACCAAAGACATTAAATAATTTGTTCAGTTAGAAAACTAATAGGTGGAAATATCTAGGTTTAAATCTAGGCAATTTGACTGTAGGGTTGAATTTAACCACCTATGCTCTACTGTTAGCCTCTGAGCTTGTTGGATGAATAAATAAGTAGTAATTTATGTTCTATTTTTTTCTTAAAAGACTGATCAGATTTGAGACAGGTTTAAATTTCATAATATAGATTTTCAAGACTGCCAAGACAGCAGAAATGGAGACCATGGCATTCTCAGGGAAGAGGAGAGGTAAGTGTAAGGTTAATAATAATAACAAACTTTAGAACTTAGAAAGCTCTTTGACATCTATCATCTTGTTCCATGCACCCAAGAAATATATCATGATCCCATTTTACAGATAAGAAATCTGAGGCTGGCAGAACCAGCACCAAGATCCCTGGCTTTATAGTTTATTTCTTCTGGAGTTTTACCCCTCAGGTCTGAACTGATATGAGTAAGTAAACTGGGAGTATGGAAGGTTTTTTAAGGAAAAAAAAAACTGGAAGAGCTTTCACAGTATTATTATTTATTTACACAGATTTATGATAGATACAGGACCAATTTCCAGAAAAGGGCCACACCCAAGAATGCCACAGTCTTTCAGGAGCTCCGATGCAAGTGCCTGAGCTAGTGAACACACATCTAAAACCTGCTGTTGGTATTTCCAAAGCATCAACCTCTATGTCTGTATATAATTCATCCAAGAAATATTTTTGTGTTTCCATCTCATGCTTCCTTCTCCAATACATTGCCTTCTCACAAGAGCTAAAGGGATTCTTGACGTGGCAGTCCATAGTTGAGTTTTAGATGAATACCTGAATTCCCTGAAAGTTTTATTCAGAAATATACTTGCCAGTGAACACACTTGGTTTGAGGTTGGTTGGTTTTCATTGCATACTTTATTTATTTTTTTGAGGATAATGTCTGTAGCTTTCAAGAGATTCTCAAACGGAAGATTAAGAACCATTATATTAGTGATGGAAGCAAATTTTGATATTGGTCTAAAAGCCAGGCATAATTACAAGGGAAATCTGTTCCATCTCTCCCATCACAGCCATATTGCCCCCCTCCCATCATAAAATGTAAAAGGAGCCCTGGTGGCACAGTGCTTAATCACTCAGCTGCTAACCAAAGATGTGGCAGTCTGCTTTGGTAAAGATTCACAGCCTTGGGAATTCTGGCAGTTCTCATAGTCACTATAAGTCAGAATCCACTTGACCGCAACAGGTTTTACCATAAAAAGTCTTAAGCTAACTTAAAAAGAATATTAGATTCCTTATCCATAGTTTGAATTGTTCAAACCATTGCTGCCCAGTATTTGAGAGGTGCCTGGAGGAAAATATAGAAGGCACAGTAGTAATACGTTATGGATTCTTATAAGAGATTTGACAATAAATGTTTAATTGGCATAATTTAAAAACTACATTTTGCCTGACCTAGCAACAACTGAAGGTACAGCAAGGTATTCTGGGGCTTAAGATAAGTCAGCTAAGGATTAAAACGTTAACTTTTAGACAGAGCCGGGTTACCTAGTAGTCAGACTCAGTATGTGCTCAAGGCACCAGCAGGTAACCCATACAATTTTTAAATGTAATATATATATTTTTAAGAGCATAAAAGTAATAATCACGGGAAAAATTAGAACTCTGTTGGATTTCCTTTCGCTTACTAAATTCCTTAGATGCACCATCATGTTTTCTGTGATTAAGGTCTTCTTGGTCTTCCTTCTCTTTTATATAATATTGATAATTCTATCCAAAATATTTTCTTCTCTCTGCCTCAGGAGATTGCAAGCAAATCCTCCAAATGGATAATTTGATAGCTAGCAGGTATTGTGTGCTTGGGATGTGTATCACTGTTCCAAATGCTATATGTAAATCAGGACATTAAAAATTCACAACAGCCCTGTGAAGTAAGTACTACTCTAAGTTCCCCTTTTTATAGCTAAGAAAAGGGCAAGGTATTTCTAGGAGGAAGGAGAGGTGTGGGACGCTGGAAGCAGACCCAGGAGGGGCCCCAGTACAGTGTATCTGAGCCTGTACCGTGATGCACTGTGTCAGTCTCTAGACAGCTGAGCACTTTCTCTGGTCTAGAAGGAACGCCTTATTAAGAATGGGGTCTGTCACCCGAATGACTTCCTCTCCACTTTCCTATCTGCTTATAGGTGGGACTCTTTCCAGTCCGTGTTAAATAGACCCTACCTTCAGAGCCAGCCCTAACTGGCATATCCTGTTCGTATATCTGGCGCTAGTAGGAGGCTTTGCTCACCTCTTGGAAACCCTCGCCCCAGCCACGTGGGTGGGGAGAGGGGAGCAGGCAACCGTTAGACTCTGAAAAAGGAATCTTTGAAGTACGTTTTCTGGAACCATAGGCTCAGAACGCTTAACCCAGGGAGTATCTGGGGAAGAGGGAGGTGTGATTCGGTGATCTAAAAGAAGGGTCGCCTCAGAGTCACAACACCGGGATTACCGATCCTCAGTGAGGCCCTTATTACGAGGAGAGGACAGCTTTGGCCAATTCATCCGAGTACTTACTATAGGGAGGAAGCAATACTTTGCCTATGATATCGAACGCTCAGGTTCGAGCTTGACAGTCAGAAATCCCTGCCCAGCTATCTAAATACTAGGAGAGTGTAGAGAGAAGGGAGGAACCTGGGAGAAATTCCGTTTAGCTTTAGTAGAGGGAACTCGCTTAGAGACTCCTGTGCTCTTCCGTTGGATCGGGGGAGGGGACAGCACCGTGAGGGTGGGGCGACAGGAGGACGGGGGCGGTAGGGGGGCGAGGAGGGGCGCAGGGCTCCCAGCTCCGGCGGCGTCCGCGTGCTCCGGGAGTGGACCGCTTCCGGGCAGGTCTCGCTTCTCGGGGAGCCGAAGGCCGTGCGGCCAGCCGCCGCGTGGGGCGACCTCGGGGCACCTCCGTGGCGTGCTCTAGTGTCCTTGGAGGACACCACGTGATCGGCGCCCCTAGAAGTGGA
The DNA here is from genome assembly GCF_024166365.1 of Elephas maximus indicus. NCBI lineage: Eukaryota > Metazoa > Chordata > Mammalia > Proboscidea > Elephantidae > Elephas > Elephas maximus. The sequence continues at coordinate 31,847,206 of NC_064827.1, read as the reverse complement.
AAGACGCGGTGGCCCCGCCGGAGGGGTGGGGAGACCGATTCAGGGGGCCGCGGCGCGGGGGCTCGGGCAGCCGGTTTCCGCCCGCCCGGCGGAGGGAAGCGAGGGGCGGGCCAGTCACGAGAGGGCGGGCCGGGCGCTAGGCGGCGGCGGGAGGAAGGGGACGAGGGGACAAGGGAGCGAGGCGCGGGGAGCGGCATGGAGCCCACCGCCGACTCGCTGGCCACGGCGGCCGCCCGAGGCCGGGCCCGGGAGGTGCGGGCGCTGCTGCGGGCGGGGGCGCAGCCTAACGCGCCGAACCGCTACGGGCGCCGCCCGATCCAGGTAGGTAGCAGGTCCCGAGCGGGAGAAGGTGATGGCGGGCTGCTCGGGAGGACGACGGTTGCAGGGGAATGGGAACCGGGTGGCGTTTGGATTCTCGGAAAAGGGGCGATTTCCCGGGACGTTTTCAGAAAAGATTTTGGGGTCGGAGACCTCGTGACGACGCCCCGGGGCCTCGGGAAGCCCCGGAGGGAAGGAGGGGGCACTTGGGGTGCACATCTCTGGAGTGGTGTGACTATAAGAATCTGGCGGGGGGAACATATACATGTGTGTTCATATAAAAAAAAAAAAAAACCAACCCGTATAGACCGAGGTATATTCCAGATACAGAATCTATGAATGAGATAAAACGCGAGATTTTAAAGAAATGTAAGGTTCACTGGGACTATGTAGCCCCAAACTCACAGACCCCTGAATAAAGCTGATCACCTTCTTTCCTGGAGGGACTCCGCTGGAAACCTACTGGCACGTATGTTGGAATAAATGCCGACTGAAATTATTCAGAAACAACTGCATATCGTGTTGATTTTTATTTTAACTGAGTAGGGGGAAAATGTATTCATGTAAAGAACTTAGGACTGAGTAGGGAAACTGCTCGTTGTAAAAAAAATCTTACGACATCCAGGCCTATATAAAAAAAAAAATGTTTTTTAGTGTGATCTTGCCTAAGACAATATTTCCAATTTAGTTACCATCTTAAGAGTATTTGCTATTATTTTTGTCATTTTAACTTACTTGATATGGATTATTTTACTTGGGAGAGAGTTTTCAATTTTTCACTGCTGGAAGGTTCCATTTTTCTCCTCCCCCTCCCTTGTGTGTGAAGGGGGAGGGGGGACCAGGGAAGGTTGCATGTGTTTTTTCTTCACTAACTTCCTAAATATCATGCCAAAAAGTTAATTCTTGCTGGCGGTTACCAGCCTAATTTTATTCCCAGCGGCAACAACGATCTCTGATTCTGAAAAAGAGAATATGTGAAACAAATGCACATTGTAAAAGCTTCATAAGACAAAGGAAAGTAACTGCGTCAGACTTCATGAGTGAATCTTTCCTTCTTGAACCTATCCTACAAAGGATATATATTTTACACACTTTAAAGTACAGTGCAAAAAAAAAGTACAGATATAAGAATAAAATTAAAAATGCCTTAAAACTTGAGATTTTGGGGTCCTGAAATGGCAAGAGATCTTGAAACTAGAGGGGCTGGATAGTTGTAAAAGATAAGTATGAGTCCTTCAAAAAGAATGTTTGATTCGTAATTTAGCATCTCCAAGATTTTGCCAGCAACCTGGAGACTCGGAGTGATGGCCTTAGAGTCCTGGAATACGTTAGGCGAGACCTCATCTGTTTAGATACAGAAAGGAAAAAGAAAGTTGGATAATTACGATTTTTTTATACGGGGATAAGAACATAGAGAAAGGGGCCAAATGAGTTTGATGTAGAACTTCGACCGAATTGTTTTTTAATACAGAATATGTCATTTATAAAAATTCTTTTAAAACAACTAGATTCCAATAAATTGCTTAGCAAATGGATCTTAAGCATCCTACCAATATCGGTTTAATTGATTTGCCTTTTTTGTTTTTGGATTTTTTTTTTTAATATTTAAATGCCCAGTTGCTTTTCAGTTTTTTTCTTATGTTAAAATATAAGGAAAACATTCAAGACCAGTTTTTTTTTGTAGTCCAATTTATTAGGTTAAATTATTTGTGTAGATTTTTTTTAATAACATTTTATTGTGTTCTAGGTGAAAGCTTACACAGCGAATTAGGTCCTCCTTTAACAATGTTTATACAAATTGTTTCATGATACTGGTTACAATTTTCACAATGTATCAGCATTCACCTTATTTCCATTCTGTTTATTCTGTTTACATTGATCGAACTTCCCTTCCTCTCCTTGCCTTCTCATGTTTGCTTTTCAGTAAATGTTGACTGTTTGGTCTCATATAGTTAATTGTTTAAGGGAGCACATTACTCACAGGTGATATTGTTTATTTCATAAGCCAACCTATTTGACTGAAAGTGACCTGCAGAAATAACTGCATTTCCAACTTCAAAGGGTACCTTAGCCCCTGGGGGAGGGGGGACTCCTCTAGACTCTCCATCCAGTAGGTCCAGCCTTTTTTAAGAATTTGAATTTTGTTCTACATTTTTCCCCTGTTCTATCCAGGACCTTCTATTGTATTCCTGGTCACAATGGTTGGTAGCGTAGCCAGGGACCATTTAGTTCTTCTGGTCTCAGGTCAGAAAAAGCTGTAGTTCATGAGGGCTATTAGTTCTGTGGACTAGTTTCTTCTTTGAGCCTTTGATTCCTTCATTCTCTTTTGCTGCATAGAGGAGAGACCAATCATTTGTTTTTAGATTAAGACCAGTTTTATGACAAATGAATGACTTGATTTGGTTGGGTAAACAAAAACTGTGCTGCAATTTTTTTTTTGTGTGGCTGTAATTTGGTTCACATATATTTTCCCTCGTTCTTTTGAAAACTAAATTGGTTTCCCCACTTTTGGGGCAGAACTCAACACCTATAGTATAATTTATTATTTTTCCTCCCTTTGGGCAAATAAAAATAATTTATTTAATTGATACAAAACATAACTAAGTAATTTCTCTTTATACAGTCAGTATCCCCAAGCAAATATAACCAGATAATGGTTATTCTAAAAAGAATCCTCCACCAGCACCCATAACATGGCATCCCAATTCTAAGGCTGCTAAGGTGCACACCATTTTAAAATTCCCCTTTGGAAATTATTTTGTTTCAAAGATAATTTATGTACCAAAGAGACGAGCAGCTCCTGTAGGAGAGTATATGAGTTTCCCATTGCTGCTGTAACAAATTATCACAAATTTATGAACCAGAGAGAGGGGCAGCTCCTGTAGGAGAGTATGAGTTTCCCATTGCTGCTGTAACAAATTATCACAAACTTAGCAGCTTAAAGCTGCACGAGTTTATTAGCCTGCAGGTCTGGAGATGAGAAGTCTAAAATGGGCTCACAGAACGGTGTTCCTTTTAAATGCTCTAGGGGAGAGTCTGGCTCCTTGCCTTTTCCAGATTCTAGAAGCCCACCTATATTCCTTGGCTTGTAACGCATTCCGCTGTCTTCACAGTTGGCAGTGTAGCATCTGTCTCCTCTCTCATCTCTGCTTCCATCCTTATGTCTTCTGTCAGACTGTGACCCTTTCATAATGACACATCCGTGATGACACTGGGCCCACCTGATAAACCGGGATAATCTCCCCATCTCAAAATCTTTTACTTAATTATATCTGCCAAATTCTTTTTGACATGTAAAGTAATATATTCACAAATTTGGGAATTTGGACACAGACATTTGAGGGGGAAGCATTATTCAGCCTATCACACGAGACAAGCCCTCTCATTTTATACTTACAGTTTGAGCTCACAGCAAAAAATAAGTTCAAATTAAAAAAAAAAGTGTTGACAATTACCACGTTCTGGAAGTGCAGCGGGGAACCAAACAAAATCTCTCTGGTTTAGATAATTTCATCTCAAAATGAGAAAAAAAGACAGAATGGTTAGGCAGTGGTAAAAGCCAGCTTGGCCCTCACCATTTTGTTGTCTCTGCCTCTGGCGGTGTTCTCCTTGGGGCTGGAGCTCCGCAAAAGGTTGGAGAATATAATGCAGTGAAATGTGTATTGACAGGCAGAATGTGTAGAACTGGAAGAGGGGTGGTAACTGGGAGTAAAGAAAGAGTAACCAACACCTGTAACTTCTCCGCGCCTCTGCTTTGGGTGGCTATGATCTCGGGGCTTCGGGGCGTCGTAAATAAGTGTTTCTTTACATTAATCCTGCCCCCGCCGGTCGCCTTGACCGCTCTGCTCTCCCGGCAGGTCATGATGATGGGCAGCGCCCGTGTGGCGGAGCTGCTGCTGCTCCACGGCGCGGAGCCCAACTGCGCGGACCCCGCCACCCTCACCCGACCGGTGCACGACGCCGCGCGGGAGGGCTTCCTGGACACGCTGATGGTGCTGCATCGCGCCGGGGCGCGGCTGGACGTGCGCGACGCCTGGGGCCGCCTGCCCGTGGACCTGGCTGAGGAGCGGGGTCACCGCGACGTCTCCCTGTACCTGCGTGCGGCCGCGGGGGACACCGAAGGCGGCGACCGCGCCCATGGAGACGCCGCAGAGGGCTCAGCAGGTGAGGGCGGATGCCCAGGATCTAAAAATTCGAACCCTCAGAACTTCTGGAGCCCAGCGCGCTTTTCCAGAAGACAAAGTTTGGCCGGGAGGGGCAGGGTCTCGGGTCTCACCTCAGCTCACACACACAGCCAATCTGTGGCACAACCCGGGTTTCCCGGTCACGCCGCCAGGTCAGCGCTGCAGACGGGAAATAGCCATAGGTGGACGTCCGTACTTGAAAACCTTTCTCATGCCTCTCCCCACTCGCACACACATAGACACAACACCACCGCCCAAGCACACACCGCCCTCACCGCAGCTCAAGGCCTAGTCTGTGGAACGTTGACGAGCCAGGAGGCTACAGAGCTAGTGCCCCTCTCCCTCTAAACTAGCTGGTCAGTCTCATCCACTCACCGGGCCTCAGTTATCCCATCCGCATACCTAGGTGGCTGGACCAGTCCCAGGGTTCCCAAACCTATAGCGCGTGGCATCGTCTGCGGGAGATATGTCATGAGCCGGATTCCCGGCCTTTGGCCCAACTCTACCAAATCTGACTTCCGCTCTTTTCGGTGGAGGGTGGAGATGTCCAGCGCTCCCCAGGGCTTCTGAGCCGCAGCTGGGACCGAGCGCTTCCAGCCCTCGCACTCTGCACGCCGACATTTCGCCGCACTCTCCCGGAGGCAGAGACTCCTTTCTCCTTACCTAACCTTCCCTGTTTCTTCGAGAGGCCGCTGAGCCAGGGAGATGGGTATGTGGTCCTCTTTGCCTTCTCTTCTGTGACCACAAGGCCTTTTCCCCACCTCCATCTGCCTTAAGAGCTAACTGGAAGAATTTTTTTTTTTCTTTTGAGGAGGAATAACTTTTTTTAAAATCAAAATACGCATAAATGAAGCGATACTGAAATGTACGTGACTATTTACAGTAGAACATGTCTTTGAAAATAGTGAAATCTGTCCTGCTGGCTCAGAACTCAAGCACGGCGCTCCTTGGGCCTTAGCGGAGCCCCAGAGGACTTCCTTTTTTCCTTCCTTCTCTTTCTCCCCAGCGCCAATTCATTCTTTAGTTAAGACCTAATATCAACCCCGTTCTGCATGCTGGGGATAGAGCGGTGAATGCGACAAAACAGGAATCCTGCCCTCATAGAGCTTACATGCTAGAAAATCGACTTTACGAAAGATAATCTATTTTGACAGAACGAGTTTTTAAAACCAATGTAGTGCATAAAGAATGGAGTCGTGAATAGGAGGGGAGGAAATCTTCGAAGGAGCGCTCAGAGAAACTGAATGGCGGAAAGGGAGCAGCCAAGGGAGGTAGAGAGAGACTCGCAAGTTCAAAGGCTGCTGCGGGAATGAACGTGGTGGGTTAGGAGGACGGCAAGGAGGGCTGGAGCGTGACCCCACCCCATCAGAGCGGAGGCGAGGCCAGATGTTGTAAGGCAAAGCAGTAAGCACGAATTTTGTTTTAGACAAGCTAGGGAGCCATTGGGGAGGGGGGGCGGGGGACTGAAGTGAGAGAGAGATGAGATGCGACTGGGATCGAAGGGTCCCGTTCTGCCGAGCCTGAGGTGGGCACGGGTTATGAGCAAACCACCAAGATCTACACCAGGTGCAAGAGAGGCCTGGGACGCGCAAAGGGCTACGGGACGTCTTCACTTCCCTGAGCCCAGAGTTGTGTCGGGCAAGCACCGGCGCTACTCAGACACTCTAACGCTTTTCTCTCATCACCCGGCGATCCGCGGCCGCGCTCTCCCCGCCTGCGCGGGGACAGGCCCGGAGCGCGCGAGCGGAGGAGGCGCCCGAGGGGCCGCGGGGCCGTAGACGCGCTGCGGGATCCTAGAAGCTCAGCGCCGGGAGGCGGCTGGCAGGTCCTCGACTCGGGGGACAAACTTTGTGCCGAGGGTTGGTGGGTATTGAGAGAAGGGGGTCGTGCAGGCGACCCACTTACCAGAACCTTATCCATGAAAAAAAAAAAAAAAAAAGAGTGCCTGAATATCAGGTGGGGGGGCTGCAAGAAGGGCGGGGGGACGGGCCGCACCTCTTTGACTACTGATGCCTACTTTATTTTCAGTTGTTCGCAGACAGCGCCAACTGTAAGAGTCGGCGATCCCCAGTCGTCGAAGTTTGAACACTTTGAAGCTGGAACACTTAGCCCTTCGCTGGTGGAAGTTTCAACCTGGCTGTTTACTCTCTTGGCGGTCCCCAGTTTCTTTCAAGCTTGCTTAGTTCCAGCCCACTTTTTAATAGCAAATTTCTTCTTTACATGTATCTGTTTTCCCTTTTCCGCAAAAATCAATTATAAACTTATGTTTATAAAAAAATACGTTGTTATAAAAGTTAACAACAACCACCAGTTTCAGTGCCTTTTTTATTGAGTCGAATTTTCAGGCGCACCCAGGCCCTGAGCCTAGTGCTTCCTCTTTCGTGGGGCCTCGCACCCTCTGGGTGCTGTTGACCTAATTACAGCCATTTTGTGAACTAGGAAAACGAAGCTCCGAGGGGTTACGTGACTTTCGTCGTGTCAAACTGCCCACAAATGGCAGAGCCAAGCCTTGAATAAGAACAGTAGTGTTCCTTCGTTCACTCACTCATTTCTCCAGTAAATATTTATTAAGTGCCTATAAGGTGGCTGAGTCGGAATCGACTCAACGGCAATGGGTTTGGTTTTTTTAGTTTTATTACGTGCCAGGCGTCTAGTGGCGGCGGCGGTAGACATGAACTAAGAAACACACGATTACCTGAATAAAATTGTTAGTGCTTATGTAATGGAATCCGAGACATTACCGTTGTTTCATACACTTGGGGAAAAAAACATGCACTTAGGGTGTGAGACGCGATGATTGTAGGACACATCCTGATCTCAGAGACGGCCAAGTGGGAAAAGCCAGATTTTAGAAATGAGATGAAAACGGTGAACGGAAACACCAGGAAGGTCGGGGTTGATAGCCACTTGTGAGCCCAGCCTTCCATCATTTAAGGGCTCCAGTCCCCAGCACCGCGAAGTTGGGTATTTCCACCGAGGCGCATGGACCGGCGAAGCCGAGGCCAAACGCCTGGCTGGGCCCCGAAACCTGGCCCCGGGCTCAGGGACACGCAGGCCGAGGCCTGGCTGTGCAGGCTGTGGGCCTTCCACTAAGCATTTCTCCGCCAGGGCAGTGATGTGACCAGAACAAAGTTCCAACCGCTGCTGCAGCGGGAAGACGCCCCTATCGGTGCTGCCTTTGTCTCCTGTCTTTTCCTTCCTCCCTGCCTTCCTCCCTCCCTCCCTCCCTCCCTCTCTCCATTCCTCCCTCCTTCTTTCCTTCCTTCCTTCCCTCTTTCCTTCCTTCCCACTTCCTCCCTCCCTTCCATCTTCTTTCCTCCCTCCCTCCCACCCTCCTTTCTTCCTTCGTTCCCTCCCTCGCCTCTCTCCTTTCTTCTTTCCTTTATTATCTGTTTATTTTTTTAAAATTGGGGTGCAATCCACATACAATTAACCATTTAAAAGTGTACCACTCCATGGCATTTAGTACATTCATAATGTCATGCATTATCTAAAAAAAAAATCTAGTTCCCAATAATTTCCAACACCTCGAAAGACCTCAGAATCCATTAAGCAAGTCACTCCCCACTCTTTCCTTCTCCTGGCGCTCGGGAACCACTAATTTGCTTTCTGTCCCTGGGAATTTACATATTCTAGATATTTCATAGAAACAATCGCTGTGCCACCAGGGCCCCTTATATAAATAGAATCATATGTGACCTTTTGTGTTTGGCTTCTTTCACTTAGTATAATGCATTTGAGGCTCACCCACGTTGTGGCATGTAGCGCTTCATTGCCTTTTATGGCTGAATAATAGTCCATTGTATGAATATACCACTTTTTTTTTTAATACATTCATCTCTTGCTAGACTTTTGGGTTCTTTATACCTTTTGGCTATTGTGAATTATACTGCTATGAACATTCATGTACAAATCTTTGAATATCTGTTTTCAGTTCTTTTGGCTATCTACCTAGGAGTGGGATTGCTGGGTCAGATAGTGACCCCTCGTCTGTCAGTTGGTCATATTGTGGTGGTTCGTGTGTTGCTGTAGTGCTGGAAGCTATGCCACTGGTATTTCAAATACCAGCAGGGTATCCCATGGTGGACCTTTTTTTTTTTTAATAGTAACATATTTATTTTTAAATAGATTTATATGTGGAGAAAAATCTATGAAGTATTAACAAAGTATCCAAAAGTTTTTCAGGGTTTTTATTTTTTGTAACTTACACATGTTTATTTAATAAACATGTAAGGCACTGTTGAAAGCCAAAACACAAAGTTCCCATTTCATCACTCAAGAGAATCTCTAAAGGCATTCAAATGTTCCCATCTTCCAAAAGAGGGGTTGGCAAACTTTTTCTGAAAAGGGCCAGATATTTTAGGCTTTGCAGGCCACACAATCTCTGCTGCAACCACTCAACTCTGCCATTGTAGCATGAAAGCAGCAATAGATAATGAATGAACAAATGATTAGAGCTATGTTTTTTTTCCAATAAAATGATTTCTGGGCACTGAAATTTGAATGCCATATAATTTTCATATGGCATGAAATAAGTCATTTTCCCCCCCAACCATTTAAAAATCTAGAAACCATTCTTAGCTTACAGGCTGTTTAAAAATGGGCAGACCAGATTTGTCCCAAGGGCCATAGTTTCCTGTCCCCTACTCCAAAATAACAGTTTGAAATGACAGTCACCTCAAAATTTTAGATCATTGACTCCCAGAGATCTAAAGTGATTATTCACATCTTCATCAGTAACTTCTTCTAGATCAGACAGGTTTCAGCAGAGCTTCCAGACTAAGACAGACTAGGAAGAGGGACCTATCCACTTCTAAAAAAAATTGGCCAGTGAATAGCAGCAGAACGTTGTGGGGGGTCATGGAAAAAGAGGAGAACTCTCAATGAGATGGACTACACAGTGGCTGCAATGATAGGCTAAAACATGGCAATGATTTTGAGGATGGCTAAGGCCTGAGCAGCTGTTTCATTCTACTGTACATAAGGTTAATATGATTCATAACTGACTCCACAGCACCTAACAACAAAAATATAGTAATCCTATGCTTAACTTTTTAAGGAATCATCAGTGTGTTTTTCACAGAATGTGCAAGGGTTCCAATTACCCCACATCCCTGCCAACAATTGCTATTTTCCTTTTTTTTTTCGTTATAACCATCCTAAAAAAATCCAGTTGCCATTGAGTTGACTCTGTCTCATGGTGGCCCCACATGTGTCAGAGTAGAACTGTGTTCCACAGAGTTTTCAGTGACTGTTTTTTCAGAAGTAGATCACCAGCTCTTTCTTCCAAGGTGCCTCTGGGTAGACTCAAACCTCCAACCTTTGGGTTAGCAGCTAAGTGCGTTAACTGCACTACCCAGGGGCTCCGCTAAACAGAATACAATTCCAACCCTCCCAACAAACCCTGCAGACTACCACCACTTTAGAGACGGACACCTAAAGACCTTGTTTTGTGGCCTAACCTATGGTCTATCCTGGAAAATGTTCCATGTGCATTCAAGAAGAATATGTATTCTGCTCCCTTGGGGTAAAGCTTCTGTATATGATGTCTATTAGGTCTACTTGGTTTATGGTGTTCTTCAAGTCTTCTATTTCCTTCTTGATTTGTTTAGATGTTCTGTCCATTGTTGAAAGTGGGGTATTGAAATATTCAACTATTATTGTAGAACTGCCTGTTCTTCTTCAATTCTGTAAATTTTTGCTTCACATTATTTTGGGGACTCTGTTGTGTGGTGCATATGAGTTTATAATTACTATATCTTCTTGGTGAATTGACTCATAAAGATATGTCCTTTGTCTCTTGCAACAATTTTTGACTAAAAGTCTATTTTGTCTGATATTAGTATAGCTCTACCTAGTTCTGTTTGTTTGCTTTGTTTTTGAGCAGAACAGCCAAATGATTCTGACATTCCAACTTCTTTCCTCCGTCAACCCTGGCAGGTATGTGACCCAGGACACTCTCTCACTGGCTTTGCATGTCTCCCAGTTCCATGGGTATCCAACCCTTGTGAATCTCTCTAGTTCTGACACTCAGTATCCCCTCCAAGTACCCCCTCCAAGCTTGCCCTCCTCCTTTCCTCCCCACTCCCCTCCCCACCCTGCTTCAGACACTCCCTGTGCACAGTCATCCCTTTGCCTATGTTTCCCCTTAGCTCCACCATGGTGTGGCGGCCTCAGGGAGAGTACAGGGACCTCCTTTTTGGTGCTGTACTTCTCTAGGGTCACATGATCTCCCTTTTGTAGCTATTTGTCCAGACTCAAAGTTTGCATCTCCCTGGCATACTGGGGGAGGCTGAGGCAGCTTCCTGGTGGGTTGCTCTTATTGTTAGCTGCATTCTGAGTAGGCTCCTACTCAGGGCAACCCGATGCACCCCTGGATCTAGGCTTCCACTGTTGTGATTCTTAGGGTTTTCGCTGATTTTTTCCGGAGTAGATCGTCAGGCCTTTCTTTCTAGTCTGTCTTAGTCTCTTGCTCTGCTGAAAGCTGTTGAAAGTCAGAGCAACTCGGTTGTGATTCATAGGGTTTTCATTGATTTTTCCAGAGTAGATCGTCAGGCCTTTCTTTCTAGTCTGTCTTCTTAGTCTCTCGCTCTGCTGAAAGCTGTTGAAAGTCAGAGCGACCCGCAAGTGGTGAGTGGTGAACGTGAAACGCTGGGATTCGGCTGACAGGGAAGTTTGGGCCAGGAGGCCAACACCAGCGAGAGACTCAGAGAAAGGGGAGGGGGCGGAAGAAGAGGGGAGGGAAGCGGGGAGAAAGAAGTGGGGGAGGGGTTAAGCACAGCGGTCCCACTTTCCCGGCAGGGTCCACCCGAGCGCCAGGGGCGGGGGCTTCCCCAGAATAACGGACGAAACTCGGGCTCAGAAAGCACCTCGCCAACCAACTCAAGCTCCGGGGTTTGTGGAAGCAAAAGAAAAACACCTTTTAGAATCAGACCTCAAGGGCATCTGGCGCTGGCGAACGGAAGCGTTTCGAGTCTCCCTGGGGCGCGCGCCGATGGGTGGCGGGGCGCGGACCCGGCGCAAAGGTCAGAGAGCAGCCGGTGACTCGGCCACTGTCCCAAGTCGGAAACTGGCTGTGGCTCCCAGCGCCCCAGAGGCCGTCCCAGCGGGAAGGTGCTGGAGAAGGTAGAAAATTACGCCCGACATCCCTCTTTCGGTATGGTAGGTAGCCTCCCAGAGGCAGGAAGCAGAAAGCAAATAGAGCACGTGTTTTGATCCAGGTACTATGTTAGGATCATTAATAATTTTTTTTCCCTTTAGACATGAGGTTGCGATCACTATATTCCGCGGTTCATGGCACAGGGATTAATTAAATTTTATACCGCTATTAAAAAGAATGAGGCAAAAAAAAAAAACCATTGCCATCGAGTCAGATGTAGCAAATATGGAATGATTCCCAAATTACATTGTTGAGCGACGTAGAAAGATATATGCAAAATATCCCAAATTAAGTTTTAAAATACTTGTGTGTGTGCTTGTAAAGACATAGAATATTTCAGAAAAGACACACAAGAATTTATTGATTGCTGTCTCAGAGGAGGGGAACTGGGTGGCTGGGCACTACGTGGAGGGAGATTTACCTTGTACTGAATGCACTGTGCTACCATTTTTTAAACCAAGTGTATGAATTATCTAATTAAAATAAAATAATATCTGGGTTTATGAATTATCTAATAAAAATAAAATAAAATAACTGGTAAAGTAAGTCAGGCACTGGCCGAAGGCGGTGGTTTTTCTAGAACTGACCACATTCTATTTGGTAAGAACAGGAACAGAAAAAAATGAAACACCACAGAGAGTCAGTTAGTCCCTTATCTAAGCCTCAGTTTCTTCCTTTGTAATATAAGAGAGCAAGTGACTGCTTTGCAGGGCTGTTGTCTGGATTACATATAAAGCGTATAAACTACCACAGTGGGGGACACAGGACTTACTCATTACATACTAGTTTACACACACACACACACACAAACACACACACACCTCTTCCTCAGGCTTCCTAGTTTCTCCAAAGGAGCTCCCCGACCAAGCTGAGCTTGAAGCCTGAAGAATTTAAGCCTAACCAGTACATCTTCTCACCAGAGCAGGGTTTAGCATTAGCATTAAATTCCATCCCCTTGGACTTCATCTATCAGACAAACATTACCTGGCAGGTACGGAAGTGAATGCTTGAATGCAGTGGTGAAAAAAAAAAAAAGAGCAAGACAAAATTTCACTGCCTTGAAAAATGTTATGCAGTTAATACATAAATGCATTTCAATCCAAACAACACAGAACAAAATTAATGTTTCGCTTCACTGCTATTCCCCAGCCCACTCCTCTCACCAGAGGTTTAACTGCCAATATAAGCAGGATGGGGAGTTAGTTCTGAATGACAGTTTTATTTGGCACCTGTTGTTTTCTCCCTAAATAGGATCTTACAGTATGCACTGTTTTGTAACTGACTGAAACTTAAGGATGTCTTGTAGATCTTGGCAAGTTAGAAAAATTATCCTGTATTCTTTTTAACTGATGCAGGGAGCCTATTGTATGAGTAAATGTACCACTTATTTAATCATTCACCTATCGATGGGTAGTTGTTTTGAATTTTTACTACTATAAAATACCCTAAAGGACATTGTTATCTGTGTTCATCTTTTTCATATATTCAAATGAGATATTTCTTTTTTCTTTCTTCTTCTTTGAGGCTATTAATCCGTGATTACATATGTGACAAATGTTTTCTACCAGTCTGTTGTTTGTATTATTACTTTGTATGTGGTATTTTCCAACACTCAGAATTTCAAAATTTTGATGTAGACAAATGTATCAAGTTTTTCAAAAGTCATAACTTTTTTGTCTAGCTTAAGGTCTTCTGCATACACAAGATTATATACACATTGTTCTATATTTTGTTCATATTTGATCTTTAGATATTTTATCCACCCGGAATTTATTCTGTATGTATGATATGGTAGTAGGCAGAGTTCTAAGAATGACCCTCAATGGTACAATACTCTTGTATGATCCCCTCCCCTTTGAGTGTATGTGCACCTGCGAATATGATGAGATGTCACCCTTGTGATTATATTGTTATATGGCAGAGGGGAGATTATCCAGGTGGGCCCAGTCTAATCACATGATCCCTTTAAAGCAGAGCATTTTTCTTAGGCTGGTAGCAGAAGAGGAAGTCAGAGAGATTCAAAGCATGAGAAGAACACAATGCCCCATTACCAGTTTGCAGATGGAGGGAGCCACATGAGAAGGAATGCAGGTGGCCATGTTGAGCAGAGAGTGGTTCCTGGCTGACAGCCAGCAAAAAAAAAAAAAGCAAACAAAAAACACTGACTTCAGACCTGCAGCCATGAGGAACTGGATTCTGCTAACAACCTGAATGAGTTTGGAAACTCTGGGTAAGAACCCAGCAGGCCAAACCTTTGATTCTGGGCTTCTAAGATTCTGAGCTGAGAGCCCCAGAACTTCTGACCTGCAGAACCGTGAGATAATAAATGAGTATTGTTTTAAGCCAGTAGATTTGTAGTAATTAGTTATGCAGCAATAGAAAACTAATAAAAGATTGTTGCCATCAAGTTGATTCTGATTCATGGTGGCCCCATGTGTCTCAGAGTAGAATTGTGCTCCACAGGGTTTTCAATGGCTGTAATCTTATGGAAGTAGATCTCCAGGCCTTTCTTCCATGGCACTGCTGGGTGGATTTGAACTGCCAAAGTTTCGGTTAGTAACCAAGTGCAAACCATTTGCACCACCCAGGGACCTAAAAAACTAAAACAGGATCTAATTTTATTTTTTTAACATATGGACAGCCAGTTGTTTAAATACAAACTATTAAATAGTCCATCCTACCCCCACTTCTTTGAAATGCCGTCTTTACAATAAATTAAATTCACATGCATGGATGAGTCTGTTTCTGTATTCATGAATCAACTTGTTTATTCCTGAGCCAATACCATGTCAATCAATTTTGCAACCATGTTCATAGCTGTATTGCTCAGCCCTTCCATTTGGGTGGCCCTGCCAACACCTCAAAATCATCTGCCCTCTCAAACCTGCTCTTTTTTTTTTTTTTGCTGTGAATGGCATCTCTGTTTTTAAGTCACCCAGACCAAAATCAGTGGCATTCTCTTTCAGTTTATATAACACTGATATAGTGGTATTCCTGAAACCTCTGTATGATGAAATTATTTTTTTCCCTTAAAAATATTCCATGGTTCTCTCTGACTACGAAGTTAAGTCCATATTCTAATTTTGCATTCCAGGCCCTCAACAGTCATACAACAATCTACTTTTCTAAACTGATTCTTATTCCTCCCTTTTATACACCCTGTGTTTTTAATCACACCAGATTACTCTTGAATGTCCTTATTTGAGGCCTTCTTGCCTTATTTTTATTGTTATTATTATTATTATTATTGCCTTTACCCGGAAGCCCTGGTGGTGTAGTGGTTAAGAGCTATGACTGCTAACTAAAAGACTGGCAGTTCAAATCCACCAGGCACTCCTTGGAAACCCTATGGGGCAGTTCTATTCTGTCCTGTGGGGTCACTATGAGCTGGAATCGAGTCGATGGCAACGGGTTTGGTTTTTTGGCCTTTACCCAACCTGTTTCTTAACAAGAAATGCCCTTCCTTCTGTCTGTACTTCCCAGATCACGCCATCCTCATTGTGCCTCTCCTCCACGAGTCACTCCTGGTTCCTGGTTTGAGAATTCTTGAGTTCTTATACTAGCTCCACTTTTTGCCTAAGCTCTAAGGTACCTCCCCTTCCCTGTGGAAAAAAAAAAAGTCCTTTTCTGGGAATCTTGCCCAAGAGACAAGAAAGCTGGCACTGAGTCATATCCAGCATCTGCTGGGTGGAGAAGTGATCTTTATAGTCATCATAATAAAATTCCACTGCCACTTGAGTAGCTATGGAATCAGCTCCAATAGGACTTGATAAAGAGTTAGAATAAAGAAGAATAAGATACATCACTTGTCTTAAAGGTACCAACAATCTGGTGCATGGATTCTTGAAAAGTTTGTGCAGTTAAGGTCCATAACAGCCTAAGTGCCATTGTGAGCTAGAACATGCTGAATAACTAATATATGGGTGATACAGCTATACATTTAGAGAAGGAAATAGTACTCAGGTCGGAGTCATGGCAACAACACTGAATATGAAGGAGAGTTGTAATCATTTAAAATCGAACTTAAAATTGTTAATAAATTAGTCAACACAGCAAACTACAAGTAAACATCCGGGGCACTTGCCAGGTATTGTTTTAGTGAAAGCTTTGTGAGAAACTGAAATCCACATCGATCTGTCTACAAGTACTTAGGTATTTTAACACCCTCACTCTGAATAAGGTCTTGGTCTTCTTTAAAAAAAAAAAGAAAACCATTTAAGGCATAAATATTCAGTGTAATAATTACAAAGTGAACATCCATGTTCCAACCAACTAGGTCAATAAATAGTATATTTCAAGTTCCAGAAGTTCCCAAAATGTATTTTTCTGATCATAAGCTCTCCCTTTACCCTAAAGGTAACCTCTGTGTTAAGCTTTTTAATAGTTGTATCTTTATTTTTCTTTATAGTTTTCTACTTATGTATGCATCCTAACAATAGTTTCCTTTTGTCTGTTTCTACCTTTATGCAGATAGAATCATGCTGGGTGTAGTTTTTATTTCTTCTCTTGCTCACCATTATGTTTTTTGAGAAGAATTCATGTTGTTTTCAGTGTTGGATAATTGGATATGAATATGCCAAAATGATTTTTATCCTTTCTATTGTTGATGTGCATTTGGGTTTGTTTTCACTCTGGGACTTTTCCATACAGTATCACTATAAAACATTTTATATCTGTGCCCTGGAACAGCTGTGCAAAGCTTTCAATATCTGAGGTCTTTGTAGGTATGTTTCTGTCATCTGTAGTTTCTGTTGATTCTCCTGCGCATGGAGTTGTTTTCACTTATGTGTTGGCCTATCTTTGTAAGCTGATGATTGTCCCTGAAAAGTTCTTTGTAAAAATAATTTGAGGGAGGCCTGGTATAAAAGTGCTTGCCCCAGGGAGAACTTATATTTGTTCTGCCAGGCTCCAGTGGACACATCCAGTCTGGGAGTGTCTTAAATCAAATTTAGTGATTGAGATTCCGTGACCCACTCAGGCAATGTGAACCTGGGCTGCAATTCTCTATGGGTCAGTTTGCTTCTAGTGTGCCCTTACTCTAAAGGTGTAGCTCTTTGAATACTCAGCTTAATATGGAGAAAATCTCCTATTAGACACTTCACCTTGAGTAGGCCTAGGTTTTGATTTCTGGTCCCCTTGCTTTCCAAGGCCATTAAGACAAAAGTGATTTTTTTTCTGCTCAGCAAATAGCCTCAGGGCAAAAGAAGCTTTTGTGGTTGCTTACCTCTCTGGGTTCTGACGTTCTTTCACTTTTTTCACCTGGTGCTTGACTACTAACTGAAATGCCTCAGAAGACAGTCCTGGTGATCTGCTTCCGAAAGGTCACAGACTTGAAAATCCTATGCTAACAGTTCGGCTCTGGACATCTGCATACATGGGGTTCTTATGAGTCAGAATGGACTTGACAACAACTACCAACAACAACAACAATTTGTTACTACCTTGTTGGTTCTTCAATGAAAGATTTTTTATTGTATTCAGAATTTTTAGTTGCCTTTTTTTTTTTTTGCAGTAGAATTGCTTCAAATAACCTAGCCCACACTTTCCAGAAACAGAAGTTCCGGGCTAAGTCATACTGAAATGATTAATTTCAGAGCCTGCTGCAAAGGATGAAGTAAAACTGCATTTGGCCTTCTGCAATCTGATAAGTACACAGCTTTGTTAGCCAATAGTCTTGCCTTTTGTTGGATTATAGTCTTATTCTGCCCATATTGGTCTGCAGATACATCCAGAATCCTTACAGCTAGAAAGCCATTGCCTGACCTCTAATAGCATGTTCTGCATTTCCTCCTCCATCTCAGAGTTTCCGTTATCATCTCAGTCCTTCTCATTAGGAAAGACGCCAGACTTGCAGCCTGTGCCAAAGCCCAAATGCTGGCTATACAAATGCCTGTGCTCTTAGACCCCTCCCTCCATAGGTTTTTAATCAGTTAAAGAATAGTCTTTTCTGGCTCTTTCATGAATCTATGATCATCGTTCATTTTAATAACAGAAAATTTGGGAACTATTTCAACACTGACTATTTCTGTACAAAGATACTTCCTGTTGTGACACAGTTTCTCAGTCTTTGGTCTGCATGTAGACAACTTTGCTTTTCCTCAAGTCTTTGTCTTCTTAAGCTTTAAAACATCTAGGGATGCTTGAAAGATTGTAGAGGTAAATATGTTCTATCACCAGTTACTTTATAGTTTTCATTGTGTAGTAGAAACATACAGGGCTATTTGGCCCGCCCTCTCTTCCTGCCTCTCCATTTCTGGGGTCTGCCACTTTTCCCTAACACCACCACCCCTAAACACATAACATGATAACCAAGTACTTCTGGTACATACAGTTACATGCTCCATATTTCTGTCTGCAGAACAGGCGACAAGTCTTCAATTGATGGAATTCAAACCATGCCAATCTTTCCCACTAGGACTTTGAAAATAAAACTAGGGGATTCCTGGCTCTGCTAGCTAGTCTTTTGAACTAAGGCACTGCCATAGAGTGGAAAACAAAGAAAACTGGTATATATTGATCAAACTTGGATCCAAGTTTTGTGGGTACTGAAACTAATATAATTTGGGGGTTCCAGTCTAAGAAAAATAATGCAAAATTATAAATTCAAAGCTATGCCTGACCCTTGAAACAAAACCGTGCAAGTGAGGGCCCCTAATGGTTAAAATTCCATTATTTTAAATATAAATCTGTCTCTGGCCATGCTATAGATTAGCACTGTCTAAAAGAACTTTCTGTGATAATGGATGTGTTCTGTATCTATGCTGTCTGATATGGTAGCTACTAGCCATATGTTAAATGTAGCTAGTGCAACCAAGGAACTGAATTTTTAGCTTAATTAATTTAAATTTAAATAGCCACATTTGCCTGGTGGGTACCATATTGGGCAGCACAGCTATAGAATAAACAAGATGTGCAGAGTGAAACAGATACGTAGAAAATAACTGAGAGGAGACACAGAGAGAAAGAACATCGTCAGTTTCTTACAGCACTCTGGTTTCCAGTTGTAGTTTTTCTCTGCCTCATTGTCTTCTTTTTGTTGTAATTTATCTAAAGTTGATCTCCATTACTTGCAATCTAAAGATTCCTAATTAATACAAGTTTATTAAAAAATATAAATATTTTCATTTGTCTCTGCCCCTTTTTGTTCTCACTATTTTCAGAACAGATTTGGGGAAGAAACTCATAGTAGTGGAGATTTATAGGAACCCATAGCTTGTGGAAAGATTTGGTTTCAAAGGAATTGGGGTGATACTTATGTGGGAATGGAATTTCCCTGACAAAATGTCTTATTGAAGTATTAACTATACCTGTGGATTCATCTCTTTAAGATTGCATTTACTGGGTAGAACCTCATATTTAATTCATATTGCAAATAACCCCTGCATTCTGCTTAGGGAATGTGTGTAGACAGTGGGTCACTGGTAAGTGTTTAATAAACACCTCTCTGGAAAAAGGAGCCCTGGTGGTGCAGTGGCTAAGAGCTCAGCTGCTAACCAAAAGACAGGCAGTTGGAATCCACCAGCTGCTCCCTGGAAACCCTATGGGGCATTTGTATTTTGTCCTATAAGGTTGCTATGAGTCGGAATTGATGTGACGGCAACGGGGTTTTTTCTGGAAAAAATACATGCATGCACATAAACATACATGTTTATTATGTATTTTACTGACATAAAGGATATGTAGCACACAATTTACAAATAATAATAAAATATGCATACCCGTTATTGTAAATTTTATATAGCAAATTGAGTGTCACAGAATGGTCTTGCTGATGTTTGCCAAACCCTGTATCTGTAGCCAAATTATGGTCGCAGTTGTCAAATGAATGTAATCCTGACATGAATGCTGGTTGATATGTTCATGTACAGGAAAATG
This sequence comes from Elephas maximus indicus, assembly GCF_024166365.1. NCBI lineage: Eukaryota > Metazoa > Chordata > Mammalia > Proboscidea > Elephantidae > Elephas > Elephas maximus. Next base: position 31,827,670 of record NC_064827.1, on the reverse strand, counting down.
AAATTTCAGTTAACAAATAAGATCAAAGTAAAACAACAAAGCTAAATGTCTGAACTTGACTCATTCATCAGTGATGTAAATAACTTCTTTGTTGAATTGGAAAATCATTTTCAAACACTGGAAGTATGGTTCTTCAATTTTTTGTACTACAGGTATTTTGAAGTTCAATCCAAGTTAACACTTTCTCCATCACATTCTTAAGGAGACAGTCAACGAAACAACAATTCAAACCCTGATTTGTAATGTTTGTTAATGTCTGTGGATTAAATACTCCCTCCATGGCTTATTTAAGGTTAACAATGTGACACCACTGAACACAGAACTGGGAAAACATGTGCAGTAGCTCACCAGTGTATAGTATATCCACCATATAGATACAATAGACATAAATAACCTCAAGAGTATAGATACTAGTAAGATGCAGTGAAATAATTAGAAGTGATGACTTTGAGCATTTATTAACTTTGTTTTTAATATAATTTATTTAATTGTAACTTTATATAGTTTAATTTTTAGTGTTGGCTCTGTTTAACAACTGGCTTGCAACATCCCGGAAAATTTAACAATAGAGTCTCACGAATTGGTTTAAGTTGGCTTCAGTACACCCGTGTGTGGGTGTGTGTGGGTGTGTGTGTGTACATATCTCCAACTCAATACTATATTGGGGAATGGATGGAGAGAGTGAAAAAAGGTAGGCTACATAAGAAAGGACAAGCCACGTTAAGAAACAGTTCATATTAAGAAAGTACGTGCTGTTCTTAACTTGAGCTGAGTGGATAAAACAAAGCAAGTATCATTCATACCTCCAAAGCTAACTGAAATGAACTAGTACAGCCAAGCTAAGCTGTCTTTTTGTGCTTTTAATAGGAGTTAGGCTTAATTGGAAAAAGTAAATGGTGAAACAAGACCAAGAGAGTCAATACTGTTTTTAAAATAAGCTTTATTTTTTAAAACAAGTTTATTTTTACAGAAATATTAGAAGATAGTACAGCACATACGCATAAACTCCATACCAAGTTTGCCCTATTATTAACATCTTATGTTAATGTGGGACATTTGTTACAATTACTAAACCAATACTAATACATTATTATTATCTTAAGTCTATATTTTAATCAAATTTTCTTAGTTTTTATGTAATGTCCCTTTCCAGTTCCAGGATCCTATATTACATTTAGTTGTCATTGTCCTGAGGCTCCTGTTGGCTGTGACAGTTTCTCAGATTTTCCTTGTTTTGATGACCTTGACAATTTTGAGGAGTACTGGCCAGGTATTTGTAGAATGTCCACCATAGAACTGCACTCCATAGTGTTTTCATGACTGTGACCTTTAGGAAGCAGATCACTGGGTTTTTCCTCCAAGATGCTTTGGGGTACGTTCAAACTACCAACCTTTCGGTTAGTAGCCGTGACCTTAACATTTGCGCCACCCAGGAACCCAAAATAGACCCAAAGCAAGGAAAAAGGAAGGAAATAATAAAGAGTGGAAATCAATGAAATTGAAAACAGAAAAACAATAGAACAAAATCAATGAAACAAGCAGCTGATTCTTTGAAAGGATCAATAAAATGAACAAATCTCTTACAAGCAAGATATTGACAAACCTTTGTCAGCAACACTGACAGAGAAAAAAAGAGAGAAGATATAAATGATCAATATCAGGAAGGAAATGGAGGCTATCTGAAGGCCTACAGACACCAAAGGACAATAAGAAAATGCCACAAAAGCCTCTACACACATCAGTTTGACAACTTAGACCAAATGGACTGATTCATCAAAAAACACAAACTACTATAACTCACCCAATGTGAAATAGATAACTTTAATAGCCCTATAACAATTAGAGAAATTGAATTTGCAATTTTAAAACTCCCAAAAAAGAAATATCAGGCCTAGATGATTTCATTGGAGATTTCTACCAAATATTGAAAGAATTGACACCAATTCTACACAATCTCTTCTAGAAAAGAGCAGAGGAGGAAACACTTCCCAATTCTTTTTATAAAGCTAGTATTACCCTGCTACTAAAATCAGACAAGCACAGTACAAAGAAATTAAATTTACAGACCAATGTTCTTCATGAACATATATGCAAAAATCCTTAATAAAATACTGGCAAGTAGAATTTAGGAATATATAAAAACGATTATACACCATGACCAAGTGGGGTTTAGTCCAGGGATACAAAGCTCATTCAATATTTGAAAATCAACCAATGTAATCTACTGTATTAACACTCTAAAAAAGAAAAATCACAAAATCATATAAATCAATGCAGAAGAAGCATTTGTCAAAATTCAACACCCATTCATGATAAAAACTCTCAGAAAAATAGCAATAGAGGGAAACTTCCTCAACTTGATAAAAGCATCTACCAAAAAAAAAAAGCCAAAACAAAACAAAAAAAAACTGCAACTAACATCATGCTTAATGGTGAAAACCTGAATGGTTTCTCCTAAGACTGAGAACAAGATAATGATGTCTACTCTCACCATTTTTATTCAACATAGGACTGGAAGTTTAGCTAAAGCAAGAAAAGGAAGAAAAGCATACAGGTCTGAAAGAAGAAATAAAACTGGCTCTGTTTGCAAAGGATGTGACTGTCAACATAGAAAATTCCAAGAGATCTACCCCCCAAAAAACTCCTAGAACTAATAACAAGTTCAACAGTGTCACAAGATACAACATAAATATGCAAAACTCAATTGTATTCCTATTTCTAGCAATGAACATATGTACACCAAAATTAAAAATACAATAACATTTATAATCATTCAAAAAAAAGAGAGAGAAATACCGAGGTGTAAATCTATTAAAACACATATGGGACGTGTATGCTGAAACCTACACAGTATAATGAAAGAACTTAAAGAAGATCTAGATAAATGGAAAGACATATGTTCAGGGATTGGAAGATTCAACATAGTAAAGATGTCAATTCTTCCCAAACTGATATACAGATTTAATAAATTACAATAAAATATCAGCAGTTTTTTTGTAGCTATGGAGATTATTCTAAAATTTATATGGAAGTGCAAAGAAACTAGAATAGCAAAAACAATTTTGAAAAGGAAGAATGAAGTGGAAGGAATCAGTCTACCCAATTTCACGACTTATTATACAGCCACAGACTCCACTGTGTGCTGGGAGGACAGACATATACATCAGTGGAACAGAATAGAGAACTCAGAAATAGATGCACACAAATATGTTCAACTGATTTTTTACAAAAGTGTAAATGCCATTCAATGGAGGAAGCATAAACTTTTCAACAAATAGTGCTGGAGCAACTGAACAATGACCCCCCCAGCAAAAAAAAAGAAAAGAACCAGGACCTTAGTCTCACACGTTATGCGATATTGCCTCAAAATGGATCATGGATTAAATACAAAGTGTAAAATGTTTTGGGAAAAAAATCAGAAAGTTTTTGCGCTAGGCAGTTTTTAGACTTTACATCAAAACAAGATTCATAAAAGGAAAAATAGATTGAATTCCATAGTAAAAAATAGCATGGCATCGTTAGACCTTCTCTAACTTCACAAGGGGAAGGAGAGAGAATCAAGATCATCAGCTCAAAGTGGATCCCTATGAGGTGGAAGTCAAATATGCCTGCCTCCACCTCCAATCTTTTTACCAATTCTGAAACCAGCTGTCCCTCCCACAGCACTTTCTATTTCTCTGCTGGGTTCAATAATTCATTGCAATGGCTGCAAAGAACTCACAGGCTATATTCAGAGTTATGGGGCTTATTAGGGAAGTAACAGGTTACAATTCAGGATCAGGAATGACTCAGGATACAGTTCTTTGGTCAGGATAGCTTCTTAGCCCTTCCCTCTCGCTTGGCTCTTGGTCTCTCAGCCCCTGCCCTACTCAAGTGTTACAAAGCTCTTTAACTCCGCCAGTAGGTGCTGGGAGGCACCCCACTCCACCAGCAAGCTTCCTGCTTGAAGGTGCTCAGCTCTCTTGCTCTGTGGGTTGCCACACCCACTGTAGCCACTTCACTCCATGGGCCAGGAAGCCCACCACACTCTCTTGCTGGTCCACTGGTTCTGCTGCCACCTTTTTTCTGCTGCCACTTCTCTCCATCTTGCCCATTACAGTCCTCTCTGTTTCCTGGGTCTAGGAGGTTCTCAGCACAGGGACCCTGAGTCCAAAAGATATACTTCATTCCCATTTCTTCTTCTCCCCCTACCTTTTTCGTTACTAACCTTCTCTATTTATTCATTAATAAAAAGTGCATAGTACAAACCCTTTATTCCAATCCAAGTCCCAGGAAAAGATTAACAATAAACCCTGGATGGCACAGACATGATTTGTTTGGCATAATTTAAACATTTTAAAACAGCAGTTAACATTTAATGTATCACAGGACCACTTTTGTTATTTACAAAATAATCATCTGACATGGTAATAAATACGTATGATTTTTCATTTAGAAATATAATTTTAAGACTAAACCTACTACTGCAACGACAAAAATTGAATCATGAACTGTAAACTCTCTTCATTTTTCCTTCTTCAAATTGCTGTTTTGTGTCTTAAGCTGAGCTGGTCAAATTTTAGCTCATATTCATTTCAAGTAACAGGCTTTCATTCAGAGTGATAGGCTTCCATGGTTCTTTAGAAAATGTAAGATATTGTCTTAGGCTGTGTTCTCTAGAGAAGCAAAACCAGTGAAACATATACATACATACATATATATATAGAGAGAGAGAGAGATTTATATCAAGGAAATGGCTCACAAGGTTGTACAGTCTGGAAAGTCCCTAGTCCATGGGTCAGGCTGGAGGCTTCTCCTGACTCACATAGCCACAGGGGCTGTTGAATCCAAGTTTGGCAGGTCATATAGCAGGCCTCTAGTTCACAGGCTGTGGAAGCTGATAAATTCCAAGATCAGCAGGTAAGATAGCAGGCTGCTGGCTTACAGGTTGTGGAGGCTGACGAATCCCAAGATCAGCAGGTAAACTGCTAACTCAAGTCCCAAGAACCAGAGGTCAGATGCAGGATCCAGAGTGAGCAAAAGCTTGTGAGCCTTGCCAGAAAGTCCACATATATTGGATGCAGGACACACTCCCAAGGAAACACCCTTCCAACTGATGGCTGCTCATAGTAGATCTCATCATGGAGCTGATTACATTGTAACAGATCTCATTATGAAGGTGATTACATCATTAACATAGCCACCAAACCACATCATGACTGCCAAACCACAGAGAATCATGACCCAGCCAAGCTGACGCATAACCTTAACCATAACAGAGATCTATAGTTCCATAAATACCATCACATCCTATACCAAAAAGACACTAAAAGAACCACGGTATAGCTATACTCAATAGTTATTTCAGAAAATCTCTACAAGCTACAAAATATGACTTGCTGACCATAGGATAGTGGTTGGATAGCTACACGATAACATCATTTACTATGAACATTTCCAATGTTAACTTTTTCCATATGGAAAGCAACAGATATTATTTTGCATAAAAGGACATTAAATGGCTCTAAAACAAAATAAACTCAATTGCATTTGTGGAATGTTTAAGAGCCAAAGGTAATTAAAATGTGGAGTTTCATCTTTCTTTTTTCCAGATTATTTTAAAAGGATTGTAGCCACCATCCTGGTGAATGTAGATAAGCCAAGAAATGATTTAATAATGTGCTCAATAAAAAGGCCACATGTAGAAGTTTTAAGAATTAAATAGGATAATACAAATTACTAGTTAGGTTAACAAGAATACTTTATGTGCAGTACACTGTCTTTTTCAGAAATGCAGAGAAATTTTACCAGCATAAAAACAAGACTAAATACTTCACTGAGGTAAGAACTTCTGTTACTAAGCAAGTAGGTCCACAAAGGAAAAAGCTAAAATCCTAGATACAATGTCAACTAAGTGTATGTGACAGAAATGAAGGACTAGGAATAAAAATACAGATTTTCAGGTCTCTAGAAACAGAATGTCTAGCTAACGCTAGACATTCTCTTTCCATGCTATGGCCATTTCTTAAACCAAAGAAAATTCTCAATTATTTGTGAGCTACAAATTCAATGTATATATCAGTATCTCTGGCAGAGATTGGCCTTCTAGCAGCTTAGAGGACAGATTGTTAGGATATAGGGGCAAGGCTTCAATCGCCAGGGGGGCAAAGGCAGAAAAACGGAATGCGACCAGGATTTAGCTTCATTTTATGCTGTTTCTGCCCTTTCTGCCTGAATTATGTTACCAGTTATAGCTGGGAAGTCTTCCAGTAGGCCAGAGCAAGAGGAAAATCCTTTACTCTGTGGTGTTCATTTTTCCAGGATCTGACTTACCTGTGTTATGTTATCACTCTATTAGCACAAGTAATGAAGGGTTGGTTGTATTGTTTCAAGAAGTTGAACACAAAGCCAAGATACACAAGGAGGAATGAAGCAGTCAAAATTGGATTATGTAATGAAATGATGCCCTTATGGCCTAGAATGTGATCATAATGAAGGAAAGAACACTCCATGAGTATGTCAGAGACTCTATTGAACAGTACAATGATATACAGAAGTTTATTCAAGTCATACAAGTAATTTCTCAGATTTATACAATGAAATGCTAGACTTATCTAGGTGGAAAAATCCTTACATTGATAGCAAAATATCTGCTAGCCCACATAAGCCATCTGCAACTACTTGCTAGGAAAAAATTGCATAACCACATTGCTCATGCCAATATTTTTCATGCCATTTGTATTCATTTATTTTTCAAGCTTAGCAAAACAGTGCAACCTTTTACTTTTTTATACATGTCAAAACTTTGCTTATGTTAATACTCTTCCCTGTCCCAATCTATCACACTACCAAGACAGGAATGAGATAGGGAGTGAGGAAAAGATCCTTGATTCTAATTTTCTTCTTTTTCCCTTGGAGTAAGCCAAGAATTCATTAAAATGTTTTAAAAATCAGAATGATAATAAGGAACTCAAAATTTTCCCTTCAAATAAAAAAATAAGGTAAATAAGTAATAGGCATTCAAATATCAGTAACCAAACAGGCCCTCAATATAGCTTTAAGAGAGTTTCATTCTAACAGGGAAGTGTTAGAACAGAAAAGATGCTTCCTGAGAGGCACTAGTTTTAACAGTAAATTATAGCTTACATTACTACTGTATATATTATACCCTGTAAAGGCAGGAAGACTTAATGTTTTTCATGAGCTTCTAGAAATTTCACTTGCAAGCTTATTTTTTGCTTCCTGTGTTATCACCATTCCTATTTACAGTATATTTGAGTAAATGATATTTTAAAAAGTTACATGGGTCTTTTTTTTTTTTTTTGGTTGTCCTAAACCTGAACATTCTATTTAACTATCATCAAAATTAATGTTTTTCTTTTCATGAAGCCTTGGAAGGCTACTGTACAGAGGATTAAGAGTATCATATAATAAGCTATTAACATCCACCATATTGACCAATTAAGTTTACTTAAAATTTTCTTAACATTAGATTTTTTAATGGGAGTAAAAAACTTAGTAAGCAACCATTTCATTTCTTCTCTTCTCCAATTCTAGCCACATAAGCCAGTTGTAGCAGATGATACAGATTTCAGCTAAAATTTGTAAAATGTTCAACAGGCTTCCCCAGTCCCAAGAGCAAGAGAAAACACCCATCCACAAATAAATTATCATGGTAAATGTAAATACAATACAGTTCTAATTTTCTTTCATACAACCTCAGACAAGCCCAAATAACTTTATAAATATGCAAAAAAACTTAAAGCCTATCAAAACTATTTAAAATTTTTTAATGCAGAGATCTCACAATTCCTTCAATCAGGCCAGAAATCATCACAAAAATTTTGATGATAATTAAATAGAATGAATAGAATGTTTAGGTTTAGAACAACCAAAAAAAGAAAAAAAAAAAAAAAAAAGGACCCATGTAACTTTTTGAAATATCATTTACTCAAATATACTATAAATAGGAATGGCGATAACACAGGAAGCAAAAAATAAGCTTGCAAATGAAATTTCTAGAAGCTCATGAAAACAATACCGTCCCATATTGCAGGTGCAAAAAGAAAACTGGTTTTAATGGGGTTACGGGTACTCTGGTCATCTTCGTTCATTGGTTGTGCAGGGTGTTTAGCTATTTTCACTTCCCATATCATGAAGTTAGTCCACAGGAGGGGTTTGTGAATGCTGTGCCTTATGAGGAGTGATGGGCCTTCCAGGTAAATTACATTTTCTTAGATTCGTAGGTCTTAGTAAGAATAAGATTACTGCCATAACCATCCAGGCCGTCAAGATCATGGTAATACTGATGCCATTATCACCAGAGGGTTCTGGTAATTCTTGAAGACATTCTGTATCTGCAGTAGGACTGCCTGAACAGATTGATCAGCCTTCTCATCACATGTTCATGAGAGCAAACACATTCACAGGGATCGAATCCACCTTCTCTCATAATTACCCAGTTTGATCGAACTTGAATGTTTAAATCCACCAAGATAACTGACGGGGTGGGAAGGGTGGGGGCCATGACCAAGGCTCAGCAGAAAGACCGATTGGAGCCTCTGGAAAGCTGTGGCCTCTGGGGAGACCATGGCCACTGCTGCTGCTAGCAGGTGCCAGCATCCTGTCTCACCTGTTTTGATCAGGTTTGTCACATTACTCCTCGCCATGAGACCCAGATCTGCCCTCTCCTGTAGTGGAAGCACAGCAGATTGCATATGCTTCACTTCTTGATGGTAATGAGGTTCCCTCCCTAGCCTCTGGGACTGGCTCATTTTAAGCCTACTGAGATGCTGAAACTGACCAGTTCCCTCCTTAGGGTTCCATACTCTTTTTTTTATTTGCATGGTCACCCCCCTAAGGGTTTCATACACCTTGTTTGCATTCTTAGTGAGCTGTCTAATCCCCTTGATAGGCCATAAACACCTTATTTGCATAGTCCTGTTCAGTCATTTTGTGGGAATCACAAGAACATGTATGGCTAGAAGGCCCAAATAAGTAATTCACTGCACCGCATTCATCAAAATTAAAAAGATTTTCTGTGTGAAAAACTCTGTTTAGAATATGAAAAGACAAGATACAGAGTGGGAAAAATATTTGCAAACCACATATTCTACAAAGGACTAGTAAGTACCTAGAATATATAAAGAACTCTCAAAACTCAACAATTAAAACATAGGCAAAAGTATGAAGAGACATTTCACTGAAGGTGATATATCAAAAACGTTCAAAGTCATTAGTTTCTAGGAGAGATGATTAAAACCACCAGTTAAAACCAGAATGAGATATCACTACACACCTATCAGAATGACTAAAATAAAACATGACAAGATGAAATGATGGTGAGCATGTGTAGAAACATTACCCATACATTGCTGGTGGGAATGAAAATGGCACAGCCAATCTAGTAAACAGTCTGGCAATTCCTTAAACTAAACATGCAACTATTATATGACCCAGAAACTGCATTACTGAACACTTATTCCAGAGAAGGGAACCTGGTGCAGTAGTGGTTAAGTGCTACGGCTGCTAACCTAAAGGCTGGCAGTTCAAATCCACCAGGTGCTCCTTGGAAACTCTATGGGACAGTTCTACTCTGTCCCAGAGGGTCACTATGAGTCGGAATCGACTTGACGGCAATGGGTTATTCCAGAGAAACAAAGACTTACATTCACACAAAAACTTGGGCACGAATGTTTATAGCAGCTTTATTTGCAATAGCCAAAAAACTGAAAATAACCCTAATGCACCTCAACAGGCGAACAATTATACAAATTGTGGACATCCATACCATATAATACTACTCACCAATAAAAAGGAACAAATTATTGATACAAGTGACAACCTAAATGAATCTCCAGAAAATTATGCTGAGTGAAGAAAGCCAATCCCTAAAGGCTACATACTATATGACTCCCTGCATAAAATATTCTGGAAATGGCAAGATTATAGACACGGAGAACAAATTAGTGGCTCCACGGGTTAAGGAGGGGCCGAGAGCAGGAGGAAAGTGGTTGTGACTATAAAAGGGCAAAATGAGGAATCCTGGTGATAGAAATACTCAGTATCTTGACTGTATTGATGTTAATATCTTATTTGTGATGTTGTACTATGCTCTTGCAAGATGTTACCATTGGGGGAAACTAGGCAAAGGGTGTCTTGAATCTGTCTGTATTACTTGTTAGAACTGCACACCAATCTACAATTATCTCAAAACACAAAGTTTAACTTAAAGAAATGAATAAAATAAACTTGAATTAGTCTGAAAGGCTAATCAATGTTTTCTCTGTGCAGCGAGATTAAAAGAAATGTAAAAATATTCCTTGTTATTCTATATATATTTCAAATTTTCTGAAATAAACAGAAATTAATTTTGTAATAAAAATATAAAAGTATTATTTGTGATGGTATTTAAGGAATAAGTCCAAGCTTCACTAAAGGCATTGGTGAGAAAAAAGACTCCAGGAATTGACAGAATACCAACTGAGATGTTTCAACAAACAGATGCAATGCTGGAAGCACTCACTCATCTATGCCAAGAAATTTGGAGGACAGCTACCTGGCCAACCAACTGGAAGAGATCCATATTTGTGCCCATTCCACAGAAATGTGATCCAACAGAATGTGGAAATCATCCAGCATCATTAATATCACACACAAGGAAAATTTTGCTGAAGATAATTCAAAAATAGTTACAGCAGTGCATTGACAGGGAACTGCCGAATTCAAGCTGGATTCAGAAGAGACGTGGAACAAGGGATATCATTGCTGATGTCAGATGGATCTTGGTTGAAAGCAAAGAATACCAGAAAGATGTTTACTTGTGCTTTATTGACCATGCAAAAGCATTTGACTGTGTGGATCATAACAAATCATGGATAACATTTCAAATAGTGGGAATTTCAGAACACTTAATTTTGCTCATGAGGAACCTGTACGTAGAGCAAGAGGCAGAACAAAGGGATATTGCATGGTTTAAAATCAGGAAAAGTGTGTGTCAGGGCTGTATCCTTTCACCATACTTATTCATTGTGTATGCTAACCAAATAATCTAAGAAGATGGACCATATGAAGAAAAATGCAGCATCAGGGTTGGAGGAAATCTCATTAACTTGCAACATGCAGATGACACAACCTTCCCTGCTGAAAGTGAAGAGGACTTGAAGCACTTACTGATGAAGATCAAAGACTACAGGATTAGACCTCAACATAAAAAAAAAAAAAAAAATCCTCACAACTGGACCAACAAGCAACATCATGATAAACGAAGAAAAGATTGAAGTTGTCAAGGATTTCATTTTACTTGGATCCACAATCAACGCCAATGGAAGCAGCAGTCAAGAAATCAAATGATGTATTGCACTGGGAAAATCTGCTGCAAAAGACCTCTTTAAAGTGTTACAAAACAAAGATGTCACTTTGAGGACTAAGGTGCACCTGACCCAAGCAATGGTATTTTTAATCACCTCGTATGCATGCAAAAGCTGGACAATGAATAAGGAAGACCAAAGAAGAATCGATGGATTTGAATTATGGAGTTGATGAAGAATAAGGACTATACCATGGACTGCCAGAAGAATGAACAAATTGGCCTTGGAAGAAGTACAGCCAGAAAGCTCCTTAGAAGTGAGGATGGTGAGGCTTTGTCTCACATACTTTGGACATGTTATCAGAAGGGACCAGACCCTGGAGAAGGACATCATCCTTGGTAAAGTAGAGGGTCAGCAAAAAAGAGGAAGACCCTCTATGAGATGGATTGACACAGTGGCCGCAACAATGGGCTCAAACATAGCAATGATCGTAAAGATGGCACAGGCCCAGGCAATGTTTCATTCTGCTGTACATAGGGTTTCTATGAGTTGGAACTGACTAGATGGTACCTAACAACAACAACATTTATGAGAAAGAATAGCCCTTTGAATAGCCCTTTGAGGAGGCAGAGCCAAGATGGCAGAGTAGTCAACAAACACTTGAAAAGACAAGTGAAATGATTATATATGTATGACGGGCTAGGAGCCCTGAATATCAAAGGCAAAGTTAGGAAATCGGACCAAGTGGCAGAGGGAAGGAGAGACGGTTCAGAAGTGACAAGGAGTTTCCAGACCTGACTTAGTGGGAACCCTCAGGCATGATCCCCTGGAGAGACTGGGGCAGGCCTGGTGGTAGCATTAGGGACATGGTTTCCTCAGGGAGAGACAGCGAGCTTCACTGCCTACTCACACCTCTGGAACCAAAGAAGAATGGCACTCTTTGCGAAAGCTAAACACTGAGTTTATTTTACTGCATTCCCAACCCCAAGCTGGCTTCAGTGGCTGTCGATTTCCCAGGGCCTGAGATAGGTCCAGTTGTGCTCTCTGAGCCATTTTCCCAGCCTTGAAGAAGGAATAAATTAACAATTGGGGGAAAAGATATTCTGCCAGCTCCACTAAGCTGGGCAGCTCAGGAGAGAAGTGGCTCCTGTCCAGGCACAAATGGTCCATGGACTTTGAATACTATTCACCCCAGCATAGACCTGTGTGGGCTCATTTCAGGACAATAGGCCCTTGTTGGCAAAACGGAACAGCGTATGTTCCTGAGGCCTGAATACTACTGTTTCAGCTGTGTGGTGGAGAGGTGGGTGTTTCATGTTTGACACTACTTCACCTATTAAACAGGAAGCGCTTTCCTCACAGACACTTGGGGGATGGTTGTCAGCCCCCTGCCTTGTTTGGAGTGTGAGGCCCTGCTGCAACCAGATACCCGTACTTACCTCTAAGACTGTAGGACAGAGCCCATACCACACACCTGATGACCAACTACATGGACACGTGAGCTAAATCCATACAAGACAAGTGAATGGACTCCTAGGCTTATATACGTGATAACAGCTCTAGCCATCTGGTGACAGGATGTTAGAGCTTCAAAGGTGAAAATAATCAGGATAGCTCACTCAAGCATCCTATTTGGACATATCAAAGTAAAACAAAGCAAGAAGCTAGGATACAGCAAGTAAACATGAAATAAATTAATTCAATAACTTATAGATGGCTCAGAGATAACAGTCAATATCAAATCACATAAAGAAGCAGACCACGATCTCTTCAACAAAGTTCTCAAAACAAAGAATCAAGGAATCTTCCAGATGAAGATGTCTTCCTGGAATTACCAGATGTAGAATCCAAAAGATTAATATACAGAATTCTTCAAGACATTAGAAACGAGATCAGGCAAAACACAGAACAAGCCAAGGAACACAAAGAAAAAGCAGTTGAAGAAATCTAAAAGGTTATTCAAGAACATAATGAAAAACTTAATAGGCTACAAGAATCCATAAAGAGACAGCAATCAGAAATTCAGAAGATTAATAATAAAATTACAGAATTAGAAAACTCAGTAGAAAGCCAGACGAGCAGAATTAAGGATACAGAAGGCAAAATTAGTGAGACTGAAGATAAAACACTTGGCACCAATATATCTGAAGAAAAATCAGATAAAAGAATTAAAAAAAATGAAGAAACCCTAAGAATCATGTGAGAATCTATCCAGAGAAATAATCTACGAGTGACTGGAGTACCAGAACATGAGGGGAGAACAGAAAATAGAATTGTGGAAGATTTGTTGGCAGAAAACTTCCCTGATACCGTGAAAGATGAGAAGATATCTATCCAAGATGGTCATCAAACTCTGAACAAGATAGATGTTAAAAGAAAGTCACCAAGACATATTATAATCAAAATTGCCAAAACCAAATATAAAGAGAGAATTTTAAGAGTGGCTAGGGATAAACGAAAAGTCACCTACAAAGGACAGTCAATAAGAATAAGCTCAGACTACTCAGCAGAAACCATGCAGGCAAGAAGGCAAAGGGATAACTTATATAAATGATTGAAGGAAAAAAATTGCCAGCCAAGAATCATATATCCAGCATATATCCAACTATCTGTCAAATATGAAGGCGAAATTAGGACATTTCCAGATAAACGGAAGTTTAGGGAATTTGTAAAACCAAACCAAAACTACAAGAAATACTAAAGGGAGTTCTCTGGTTAGAAAATCAATAATATCAGATATCAACCCAAGACCAGAACACAGGACAGCACAACCAGATATCAACCCAGAGAGGGAAATCACAAAAATAAATCAAGATAAAAAAACTCAAAACAGGGAAACAGCAATGTCATTATGTAAAAGAAGACAACATTAAAACAAGAAAGAGGGACTGAAAAATGTAGTCATAGATCTTTCATATGGAGAGGAAGTCAAGGTGATATAAAAAAATAAAAGTTGGGTTTAAACTTAGAAAAACAGGGGTAAATATTAAGGTAACCACAAAGGAGACTAACAATCCTACACATCAAAATAAAATAGAATAAAAACATGAAGACTCAGCAAAAACAAAATCAACAACAACAAATAAGAGGAAAAGACAATATATAAACTACTCAGTACAAAAAACTAAGTGGGAAAAAAGAAACTGTCAACAACATACAAAAAACGACATCAAAATGACAGCACTAAACTCATACCTATCCATAATTATGCTGAATGTAAATGGACTAAATGCACCAATAAAAAGACAGAGAGTGTCAGAATGGATAAAAAAATATGCTGCCTGCAAAAGCCATCCATACCTTAGACTTAAAGACACAAACGAATTAAAACTCAAAGGATGGAAAAAACATATCAAGCAAACAACAATCAAAAAAGGATGGGAGTGGTGATATTAATTTCTGACAAAATAGACTTTAAAGTTAAATCCACCACAAAGGGTAAGGAAGGGCACTATATAATGATTAAAGGGACACCATACTGGAGGATATAAACATATTAAAAATTTATGCTCCCAATGACAGGGCTTCAAGATACATAACACAAACTCTGACAGCATTGCAAAGTGAGATAGACAGCTCCGCAATAGTAGGAGACTTAAAGACACCATTTTTGGTGAATGACAGAACACCTGCAAAGAAGCTCAATAAAGACATGGAAGATCTACATGCCGCAGTCAACCAACTTGACCTCATAGACTCCACCCAACAGCAGCCAAGTATACTTTCTTTTCCAACACGCATGGAACATTCTCTAGAATAGACCACATATTAGGTCATAAAGCAAGCCTTAACAGGATTCAAAACATAAAAAGTAGAAAACAATAACAGAAAAAGCAGGGAAAAGAAATCAAACACTTGGAAGCTGAACAACACCCTGCTCAAAAACAACTGAGTTATAGAAGAAATTAAGGATGGACTAAAGAAATTCATAGAATCCAATGAGAATAAAAACACTTCTTATCAGAACCTTTGGGACATAGCTAAAACAGTGCTCACAGGTCAACTTATAGCAATAAATGCACACATACAAAAAGAAGAAAGGGCCAAAATCAAAGATTCATCCCTACAGCTTGAACAATTAGAAAGAGAGCAACAAAAGAAACCCTTAGGCACCAGAAGAAAGAAAATAATAAAAATTAGAGCAGAATTAAACGAAATAGAAAACAGAAAAACAATTGAAAGTGATAACAAGATCAAAAAGCTGGTTCTTTGAAAAAATTAACAAAATTGATAAACCATTGGCCAAACTGACAAAAGAAAAACAGGAGAGGAAGCAAATAACCTGAAGAATCATATCAGATTACTATGAAAAATTGTTCTCTAAAAAATTTGAAAACCTAGAAGAAATGGATGAATTTCTAGAAACACACTACCTACCTAAACTAATATAAACAGTGGTAGAACAACTAAATAAACCCATAACAAAAGATGAGATTGAAAATGTAATTTAAAAACTTCTAACAACAACAACAAAAAACCCTTGCCCTGATGGCTTCACTGCAGAATTCTATCAAACTTTCAGAGAAGAGTTAACACAACTATTACAAAAGATATTTCAGAGCATAGAAATGATGGAATACTCCCAAACTCATTCTATGAAGCCAGCATATCCCTGATACCAAACCAGGTAAAGATACCACACAAAAAAGAAAATTACAGCCCTATATCCCTCATGAGGAAACCCTGGTGCTGTAGTGGTTAAGTACTACTGCTGCTAACCTAAAGGTTGGCAGTTCGAATCCACCAGGCACTCCCTGGAAACTCTATGGGGCAGTTCTACTCTGTTCTATAGTGCTGCTATGAGTTGGAATTGACTCGACGGCAATGGGTTTGGCTTTTTTTTTTTTTTTTTTATCTCTCATGAACTTAGGTGTAAAAATCTTCAACAAAATTCTAGCCAATAGAATTCAACAAAATCAATATCAAAAAAATAATTCATCATGACCATGATTCATACCAGGAGTGCAGGGATACTTCAACATTGGAAAACCAATCAATGTAATCCATCATATAAATAAAACAAAAGGCAAGAACCACATGATCTTATCAATTGATGCAGGAAAGGCATTTGACAAAGTCCAGCACCCATTCATGACAAAAACTCTCAGCAAAATAGGAGTAGAAGGAAAATTCCTCAGCATAATAAAGGGCATTTATACAAAGCCAACAGTGAATATCATCCTAAATGGAGAGAGTCTGAAAGCATTCCCCTTGAGAATGGGAACCAGACAAGGATGCTGTTTATCACCACTCTTATTCGACATTGTGCTGGAGGTCCTAGCCAGAGCAACTAGGCTAGATAAAGAAATAAAGGGCATCCAGATTGGTAAGGAAGAAATAAAAGTATCTCTATTTCCAGATGACATGATCTTATACACAGAAAAGCCTAAAGAATCCTTAAGAAAACTACTGAAACTAATAGAAGTGTCCAGCAGATTATCAGGATACAAGATAAACATACAAAAAGCAGTTGGATTCCTCTGCACCAACAAAGAGAACGTTAAATAGGAAATCACCAAATCAATATCTTTTACAGTAGCCCCCCAAAAGATGAAAGACTTAGGAATAAATCTAACCAGAGATGTAAAAGACCTATACAAAGAAAACTACTGGAAGAAACTAGAAGAGACATACGTAAATGGAAAAACATACGTTGCTCATGGATAGGAAGATTCAACATTGTAAAAATGTCTATGCTACCAAAAGGAATCTATAGATACAATGCAATTCTGATCCAAATTCCAAAGACATTTTTTAATGAGATAGAGAAATAAATCACCAAATTCATATGGAAGTGAAAGAGGGCCCAGATAAGTAAAGCATTACTGAAAAAGAAGAGCAAGGTGGGAGGCCTCACACTACCTGATTTTAAAACCTATTATACTGTCATGGTAGTCAAAACAGCCTGATACTGGTACAACAACAGATACATAGACCAATGGAACATAATTGAGAATCCAGACATAAATCCATCCATATATGAGCAGCTGATATTTGACAAAGTCTCAAAGTCAGTTAAATGGAGAAAAGACAGTCTCTTTAACAAACGGTGCTGGCATAACTTGATATCCATCTGCAAAAAATATGAGAGAAGACACATACCTCACACCATGCACAAAAACTAACTCAAAATGGATCAAAGACCTAAATAAAAATCTAAAACAAAAAAGATCACAGAAGAAAATAGGGACAACTCTAGGAGCCCTAATACATGGCATAAACAGTATACAAAACATTACTAACAATGTGCAAACACCAGAAGAGAAACTAGATAACTGGGAGCTCCTAAAAATCAAACACCCATGCTCAACAACAAAAAGACAAATAACCCAATTAAAAAATGGGCAAAGGATATGAACAGGTACTTCACCAAAGAAGACATTCAGGCAGCTAACAGATACATGAGGAAATGCTCACGATCATCAGCCATTAGAGAAATGCAAATCAAAATTACAGTGAGATACCATCTCACTCCAACAGTCTGGCATTAATCCAAAAAACACAAAATAGTAAATGTTGGAGAGGTTGTGGAGAGACTGGAACACTTAAACACTGCTGGTGGGAATGTAAAATGGTACAACCACTTCAGAAATTGATTTTGCGCTTCCCTAAAAAGCTAGAAATAGAACTGCCATATGATCCAGCAATCCCAATCCTTGGAATATATCCCAGAGAAATAAGAGCCTTTACACAAACAGATATATGCATACTCATGTTCACTGCAGCACTGTTTACGATAGCAAAAAGATGGGAGCAACCAAGGTGCCCATCAATGGATGAATGGATAAATAAATTATGGTATATTCACACACTGGAATACTATGCATCGATCAAGAACAATGATGAATCCGTGAAACATTTCATAACATGGAGGAATCTGGAAGGCATTATGCTGAGCGAAATTAGTCAGTTGCAAAAGGACAAATATTGTATTAGAGCACTATTATAAGAACTCGAGAAATAGTTTAAACAGAGAAGAAAATATTCTCTGATGGTTATGAGGGTAGGGAGGGAGGCAGGGAGAGGGTGGGGAGGGAGGCACGGAGAGGGTGGGGAGGGAGGCACAGAGAGGGTCGGGAGGGAGGCAGGGAGAAAGGTATTCACTAATTAGATAGTAGACAAGAACTATTTTAGGTGAAGGGAAAGACAACATGCAATACAGTAGAGGCCAGCACAACTGGACTAAATCAAAAGCGGTTTCCTGAATAAACCGAATGCTTTGAAAGCCAGAGTAGCAGGGGTGGGGGTCTGGGGATCATGGTTTCAGGGGACATCTAGGTCAACTTGCATAAGAAAATCTATTAAGAAAACATTCTGCACCCCACTTTGGTGAGTGTTGTCTGGGGTCTTAAATTATTGCAAGTGGCCAACTAAGATACATTAATTGTATCAATTGCTCAACCCACCTGGAGCAAAGGAGAATGGAGAACACCAAAGACATAAGGTAATTTTGAGCCCAAGAGACAGAAAGGGCCACATAAACAGAGACTACATCAGCCTGAGACCAAAAGAACTAGATGGTGCCCGGCTACAACCGATGATTGCCCTGACAGGGTACACAACAGAGAATCCCTGAAGGAACAAGAGGGCTGTGGGATGCAGATCTCAGATTCTCGTAAAAAGACCAGACTTAATGGTCTGACTGAGACTAGAAGGATCAGGGAGGTCATGGTCCCCAGACCTTCTGTTAGCCCAGGACTGGAACCATTCCCGAAGCCAACTCTTCAGACAGGGATTGGACTGGACTATAAGATAGAAAATGATACTTGTGAGGAGTGAGCTTCTTGGCTCAAGTAGACACCTGAGACTATGTGGGCAGCTCCTGTCTGGAGGGGAGATGAGAGGGCAGAGGGGACAGAAGCTGGCTGAATGGACATGGAAATACAGGGTGGAGAGAAGGACTGTGCTGTCTCATTAGGGGGAGAGCGACTAGGAGTACGTATATAAATTTTTGTATGAGAGATTGACTTGATTTGCAAACTTTCACTTAAAGCACAATAAAAAGAAAAGAAAGCCATTTGAAATGCATTGATAACTACATTATATATAAATAATTAAGCATTAAAATATTATGTGACAGCCTTTATAGGTCTAGGTTGGGTGCATTAGAATCTAATGTAAAATGAAACACTGCTGAGCATTATTGTCTCTGTTGTCTAAAAAGCCAAAATCATAGCCCAAGTTCTGGTGATGGTGGCCATTGTTTGCCATGGAGTTGTTCTCACCTCATAGCGAGCTCATGTGACAGAGTAGAACTGCCTCATAGGGTTTTCTTGGCTGCAGTCTTTATGGAAGCAAATCATCAGGTCTTTCTGCCGTGGAGCCACTGGGTGAATTCAAACTGCCAACCTTTCAACTATCAGCCGTTTGTGCCACCAGGGCTCCTTCCAAATCTAGATTAGTTGACCCTGATATTTGGCATTGTGCTTAGTCTATTCCATGCTGTTTCTTCAACAAACACGCCCAACTCCCCACCCCACCCTTAACCCAACCACATTCTTCCATAAAATCACATACCTTCAATTAGTGGAAAACACTGTGATCAAACGTTGTCGGGGGCGGTCGAGTTGGTTCCGACTTGTAGCTGCCCTATGTACAATAGAATAAAACGTTGCCCAGTCCTGCGCCATCTTCACAATCATTGCTGTGTTTGAGCCCATTGTTGCAGCCACTGTGTCAGTCCTTGTTGAGGACTCTTCTCTTTTTAGCTAATCAAATGCTAGTTTCAATTGCTAGATGTGGCTTTCAGTTGCCGGGCTATTCTACTAATCTACTGAATCACTTTCAAGCCTTCTTTGATAGGAAAAGAGATGATGCAAGTTTTTTTTTCTTTTTCTCAGAGAGTTTATGTTTAAACCCAGAGAACATCCAAAAACCCAGTGCCGTTGAGTTGATTCCGACTCATAGCGGCCCTGTAGGACAGGGTAGAACTGCCCCATAGAGTTTCCAAGGAGTGCCTGTTGGATTCAAACTGCTGACCCTTTGGTTAGCAGCCGTAGCACTTAACCTCTACGCCAGCAGGGAACATAGTTCACATTATATTCTGGTAATTCTTCTTTCTATTGATTTATGACTTCCATTGTTGCTGATGAGATATCTGCTAGTACCTGAGTAACCTGGAACAAATTAGTAATTGTTCTTTTATCCTTAGTTAAATTTGGGGGAGGAAAGAGTCACAAACTTAAGCCAAGAGCTCTTTTCAAAGTATATTGGCCTTAATTTCTTCCCTTATATGTAAAATGCAGTCTATTCACTACAGAATAATGGGTAGATCCAAATTTCATGATGTTAGCTCTCAGCAATTTTACATTTTCCACCACAGAACAACAATTTCTGGACAAAGGATGTTGACCCAAATGGTGTTTAAGTGAGTTGGGAGAGGTGTATTTTGAAAAACTGGTGTTTAAACTTTTTTTTACTAATCAGCAGTAAAAGGAGCACTGGTGGCAGTGGTTGAATGCTCAGCTGCTAACCAAAACGTCGGCAGTTCGAACCTACCAGCCAGTCTGTAGGAGAAAGATGTGGTAGTCTACTTGCACAAAGATTATAGCCTTGGAAACCCTTTGTGGCAGTTCTCCTCTGTCCCAAAAAGTTGCTATGAAGTTGGAATTGACTTGACAGCAACTGGTTTGTTTTAATCAACAGCAACAATGAACAGTCTCATGGATCAAATGACTCTCTTTCTGCCCTGAGATATATCTCTACTTCATCCTGACTATGATGGTTAATATATTTTTCTTTTTAGTGAGCTAAAAACAAACTATTCATACTCTTCAACAATTACAGAGGCCTGTCTGCCTTGGTGGTAAGAAGTGACTCATACACAGTATTGGGTTCCTGGAGCAAGCGTAGCATAGGGCAGGGTTTGGTGAAAGCAGGGAAAGAAGCCCAGAGTGCCCCTAGGACAGACGGTAGTTCTGAGAACAGCCAAAAAGGACTTTCTGATCCCAGGAACTTTGCTCAGTATCTCTCATCTTTTTTCCTTCTGGGAGCATATCTTTCTAATTCTACAGATTATGCTAGCTGCGAAGGATATTATTTTAGATACTGGTTCAGAATTGGGCCTGGAGATTTTTTGCTTGCTGTTTTGTTTTTTTCAGTCTTGGCTCATATGCTTCAGGCTAACGTGTCCATATAAGCTAGGCATCATCACTCCGCAGCAAGCCTAAGCATGCCTCACCCATGCTTACTGGCAGCCACTCTAAATATATCGCCCTGCATCCACCTTCTGGAATAGCCTGCAGTTGGAGTCATCTGACAAAGCAGTCTCTGCTCAAGGCCACAGAAATAAACAGGCAATCATGGGATCCTCCTTCCTCACTTGCAATCACTGTACTCAGGGAGAAGACAAACAGAGTTCCATTCTGAGATGATTGTGCATCTGGAGTGAATTAATCTCCCCAGTAATAGCTTTTTACAATTTTTGCAGTTCACCTTTTCTTTTCCACATACACCTCTGTCACTTTTGAAATTTGTATCTTGGCAGGAATTTCAGTTTTTAGTCATATCGTGACTAATTTTCTTTAAAAATAAACAAATACTGTTAACTGGTAATTGTGTTATTACCCAAGTGTTTGCTTTTTTAACCAATGAAAATTCAGTTTTATTGAAATTCCTTAGAGGTAATAAAAAAAAGATTCTATCTACACCTTTAGGTGTTCTGGAGTCTATTCTTGGATCAAGTTAAATGGATCCAAGAAAGCTACATATATGGGTATACTAAGAGCCCCTACTGGAAATACTAAATAAGTGTAGAGCTATAAATACATTATTAGACTGAGAACATTTAGGTCAGTAAGTCAGTATGGGCACAATTAACTCGTTTGCAACCTTTGTTTAAGTCCCTCTCAGGATTGATTATATTGATTTTACAGAAAACTTCAAAGCAGATGATGTATGGTTGTTAAGGGCATTTGTCAGCTGCTCTGGCTGTCCAGCAGTAGAACCACTTTTTATGTTTGGGGTATGCCAAACCTTGATAAGTATTTGGCTTATATGGCAAGGGTAAGGTAATGCTCTACTAC
The DNA here is from genome assembly GCF_024166365.1 of Elephas maximus indicus. NCBI lineage: Eukaryota > Metazoa > Chordata > Mammalia > Proboscidea > Elephantidae > Elephas > Elephas maximus. Next base: position 31,805,358 of record NC_064827.1, on the reverse strand, counting down.
ATGAGCTAAAAATGCTAGGCGCTTGCTTTCCCAGCCTCCTTTGCAGTTAGGACACAGACATGTGACCCAGTCTCTATCAATCAGAACCTGGTTACCAGCTGGTATCGCAAAAAACAAGGGTTTGAGAGAACACCAGCTTTGCAGGCGGGACTGGCAGTATCTGTGGCACTGAAAAGAGCAATTTTATCCCAGATCAATTCTGAAACATGTTTCAGTGCATTTTTTCTAGTGTATCGTGTTTCACCATCCCTCCTGGTGATTCTGTGAGCTATCCCAGTAACTGTTTAGTAAATTACCTTTTGGCTTAGCTGGAGATGATATCTGTTTCTTGCTTTTAAGAATCCAGACTGACAGCTATTTCTTATACACTTTTTTCAGGAATTTAACATGCTGCCTCATTTCCAGTAAGGAGCACTATGGCATTTATCATAATTTTTATTTTTCCTGGTAGCTAGAAAGCTCAGAATCAGATTTAGAACTTGATACTAGCACAGACAGTAACTCCTTCAATAAGTAACTAGATTATTTGAATCTGCTTTTCCCCCCATTTCTATTTATTTGTATTGTGATGTCATCGGTTGTAAGCAGCCAACCAGAAAACTGCATAGGTCTTTTCAAGCCTCGGGTGTTCTCATTCCTTCCTGTGGAAAGTCCTGGGACTCAGTCTTCTTTCCTTTCCATTGTAGCTACAACCACCTTTTTTTTTTTCTCCACTCACCTGGCAAAGGAGGTCAATGTAGCATCCCCGCCCCCTCACTCTGTTCTCTTTGACTCTTAGTAAGAGCTCATTTAAAGGTTTTATAGTTAATAGGCATAGGAAAAATTATAACAAAATACAAGCAGCCAAGATTCTAAAATCTGGCAATTTTGTGTGCCTGATGTGTGATTCTTTCTATCTGAAGATAGTTTTACTTCTTCCTTTCCAGTGTGGATACTTTTTATTTTTTTCTTGCCTAGTTGTCCTTGCTATAACCTGAATCGAAGTGGATATCTTTGTCTTGTTCTTAAGGGGAAAACCACCAGACTTTCATCTTTAAGTACGATGTTAGCTGTGAGTTTTTCGTAGATGCCCTTTATCAAGTTGACGAAGTTTGTTGTTATTCCTAGTTTGTTGTGTGTTCTTGTCATGAAAAGGTGTTGGATTTTGTCAAATGCTTCTTCTGCATTAATTCAGATGACCATATGGGTGTTTCCCCCCTTTATTTTATTAATACAGTCTATTCCATTGCTTGATAGTCATGTTGAGCAATCCTAGCCTAAATCCCATTTGGTCATAGTGTACAATCCTTTTAATATGCTACTGGATTCACTTTGCTAGTATTTTGTTGAGAATTTCTGCATCTGTATTTATAATTCACAATCATTATTCATATTGGTCTATAGTTTTCATGTGATATCTTTGTTTGGCTTTGGTATCAGAGTAATGCTGGCCTCACAAAATGAGTTAGAAAGTGTTCCCTCCTCTTCTTTTTTTGGAAAGGTTTGGAAAGAATTGCTCCTAATTCTTTAAATGTACGGTAGGATTCAACAGTGAAATTGTCTGGACCTGGGCTTGTCTTTGTGGATTTTTTTTTTTTTTTTTTGACTACTAACTCAGTCTCTTCACTTGGTATAGGACTGTTCAGATTTTCTATGTTTTTCTTGACTAAGTTTTGGTGGTTTATTTCTTTTTAGGAATTTGCCCATTTCATCTAAGTTATCTAATTTATTGGCATACAGTTGTTCATGGTATTCCTTTATAATCCTTTTTATTTTTGTAAGATGGGTAGTAATGTCCCCCTCTTTCATGTCTGATTCGAGCAATTTGAGTCTTCTTTAGTGCTCTCTGTCACTCTTTTTGATTAGTCTAGCTAAAAGTTTGTCAGTTTTGCTTGTCCTTTAAAAGAATTAGATTTTGGTTTCATTGATTTTCATTATTGTTTTACTATTCTCTGTTTTATTAATTTATGCTCCAATCTTTACTGTTTTCTTCCTTCTGCCTGTTTAGTTTGCTGTTCTTTTTCCAGCGTCTTAAGGTAGAAAGATTACGTTATTTTCTTTCTTCTTTCTAAATATGAGCACTTATGGTTATAAATTTCCCTCTATTCAATGCTTTAGCTGCATTCCATAAATTATGGTAGGTTGTGCCCTCATTTTCATTCATTTCAAAATATTTGCTAAATTTTCTCTTTATTTTTTTGACCCATTTGTTATTTAAGAATATGTTGTTTAATTTCCATATACTTGTGAATTTCGGAAATTTCTTCGTTATTGATTTCTAATTTCATTATGGGAGAACATACTTTACATTATTTATATTCTTTTAAATGTATTGAGGTTTGTTTTATGGCTAAGCATATGGTCTATCCTGGAGAATCTTCCACATGCACTTGAGAAGAATGTATTTTCTGTTGTTGCTGGGGGGAGTATTCTATGGATGTCTGTTAGGTCTAGTTGGTTTAGCGTTGTTCAGGTCTTCTAATTCCTTGCTGACCTCATGTCTAGCCATTATACCCATTATTGAAAGTGGTGTATTGAAATCTCCAACTATGATTCAATGACAACTGGTCTTTTTATCTTTTAGCCTCATAATCCTGCTTCTTACAGGGAGAGAATTTGTAAACTAAAGAGAAGTAAAATAAAGAGAAAAGCTAACAAGCACATCATCACACTACAATATGTAGACTTAATGACTGAATCATCTGTAAAACTGAAGGTGTTGTTTAAAAACATTGATGATTTCCTGTTAATGTTCCTTAAATGAAATCATCAAATTTTTTTTCTCAAAAAAAAAAAAAAAAAGTGCTCTGCAAAAAATACTTGTGAAATCAGGCACATATCCCTTTAGAATTCCGAGACAATAGTCTCTATGTTTGTACTTTTTCAAAAATTATTTCCTCAGGATTCTAATTCCATTGGTGTGACTGGTCATTCAATTTCCATGGCTAATCAGTTCAACCACCATGTGTCTGTCAGTTTGTCATACTGTGGTGGCTTGCCTGTTGCCATGATACTGGAAGCTTTGCCACCGGTATTTCAAATACCAGTAGGGTCACCCTTGGTGGACAGGTTTTGGCAGACCTTCCAGACTAAGACAAACTAGGGAGAAGGACCTGGCTTCTTCATTGCAGATACTTTTTTTCAACAACATAAATGACGACTATGCACATGGACCTCACCAGATGGAATACACAGTAATCCAGTCGACTACATCTGTGGGAAGAGATGATGGAAAAGTTCAATACCATCACTCAGAACAAGACAAGGGGCTGAGTGTGGAAAAGAGCATCAGTTACTCATAAGCGAATTCAAGTTGAAGCTGAAGAAAATTAGAGCAAGTCCACAAGAGACAAAATAGGACCTTGAGTATATCCAGCTTGAGTTTAGAGACAATCTCAGGAATAGATTTGACACACTGAACACTAATGACCAAACAACAGATGAGTTGTGGAATGACATCAAGGACATCACCATGAAGAAAGCAAGAGGTCATTAAAAAGTCAGAAAAGAAAGAAAAGATCAAAATAGATGTCAGAAGAGACCTTGAAACTTGCTCTTGAAGAAATACAGAGTCACTGTATCAAAAAGAACTGGTTGATGTTCAACTATTTCAGGAGGTAGCATATGATCAAGAACTAACAGTATGGAAGGGAGAGGTCCAAGCTTCACTGAAGGCACTGGCGAAAAACAAGGCTGCAGGAATTGACAGAATACCAGTTGAAATGTTTCAATGAATGGATGCAGCGCCGGAGATGCTCACTCATCTCTGCCAAGAAATTTGGAAGACAGGTATCTGGCCAACTGACTGGAAGAGATCCATATTTGTGCCCATTTCACAGAAACGTTATCCCACAGAATGCAGAAATTATCAAATAGTATCAATAAAAAAAAATTTTTTTTATCAATATCACATGCAAGTAAAATTATGCTGAAAATCTTTCAAAAGTGGTTGCAGCAGTACATCAACAGGGAACTGCCAGAAATTCAAGCTGGATTCAGAAGAGGATATGGAACAAGGGATATCATTGCTGATGTCAAATGGATCTTGGCTGAAAGCAGAGAATACCAGAAAGATGTTTACCTGTGTTTTATTGACTATGCAAAGGCATTCAACTATGTAGATCATAACAAATTACGGATAACATTGTGAAGAACGAGAATCCCAGAACACTTAATTGACTCGTGCGGAACCTGTATGTAGACCAAGAGGCAGTCATTTGAACAGGACAAGGGCATACTGCATGGTTTAAAATCAGGAAAGGTGTGTGTCCGTATTGTATCCTTTCACCATTCTTATTCAATCTGTATGTTGAGCGAATAATCCAAAAAGCTGGACTATATGAAGAAGAATGTGGCATCAGGTTTGGAGGAAGACTCATTAACAACCTGCAATACAGATGACACAACCTTGCTTGCTGAAAATGAAGAGGACTTAAAGCACTTACTGATGAAGATCAAAGACTACAGCTTTCAGTATGGATTGTACTTTCAGTATGGATGTAACATAAAGAAAACAAAAACCCTCACAACTGGGCCAATAAGCAACATCATGCATGATAAATGGAGAAAAGATTGAAGTTGTCAAGGATTTCATTTTACTTGGATCCACAATCCATGCCCATGGAAGCAGTAGTCAATAAACCCAAGGATGTATTGCATTGGGCAAATCTGCTGCAAAAGACCTCTTTAAAGTGTTAAAAAGCAAAGACGTCGCTTTGAGGACTAAGGTGATCCTGACCCAAGCCATGGTATTTTCAGTTGCCTCATATGCATGCAAAAGCTGGGCAATGAATAAGGAAGTCTGAAGAAGAATCAACGCCTTTGAATTATGGTGTTGGTGAAAAATATTGACTATACCATGGACTGCCATGAGAACAAACAACTCTGCCTTGGAGGAAGTACAGCCAGAATACTCCTTGGAAGTGTGGATGGTGAGACTTTGTCTCACATACTTTGGACACATTATCAGGAGGGACAAGTCCCTGAAGAAGGACATCATGCTTGGTAAAGTAGAGGGTCAATGGAAAAAAAGGAAGACCCTCAGCAAGATGGATTGACACAGTGGCTGCAACAATTGGCTCAAGCATAACAATGTTTGTGAGGATAGCATAGGACTGAACAGTGTTTCATTCTGTTGTATGTAAGGTCACTGAGTTGGAACCGACTGGGTGGCACATAATAACAATAATCAGTTCAAAACGCTGACTCAAGTAAAATGAACTTTTATTGCTGCTCATTATTAAATGTAAGGAGGGATCTAAATCTGCCCCTAATTATTAGGAGATTATAGTCTCCTTGGGAAAACAGAGGTATATGACAAAAATTAGCAAACACTGAAAGATATGAATAACTGTCAAGGCAACAGAATAAATTTCATGTGATTTTTTTTGCTGTTGTTGTTCATTTAGAGATCCTATACCCAGAACTCTTTTAATTCCCTCCATCCTATGTACTTTTTCTACTACACCCTGATTAGCCTCCAACTCTAACAAGGAGGCATTGATGAAAATAGAAGATATTGGGAAGAGGGCCCTCGTAACAATAAATTAAGGTACTAACATCATATCTGTAAATGTATTCATTTCCTTCTTGGAGAACGTGGACTTTCAGTTTCTGCCATGCAGGGACACTGCGATTCTTGTTATGAATTGAACTGCTGCAGAGAGCTGGGCGCTAGGCTCACATCCATGCTTGAGGCTGGTCCCATCTTACCTCCGAGGTTCTTCATTGTTAGGAGTATGGTAATGAAACATGTGAAAGGCTGAGAAGCTCTGATCTAGCTACGCTGTCTACACAGCTGCACCCACTCATCTCTCTTCTCTCCTCCAATCTGGTAGAGAAAGGGAAAAAATGTTCTTAATGCTTACTCTAAAATACTCAAAATAGATTTTGGTATCAGTTTTACAATTCAGTTTAGTTTTTCCTCCATTTGTCTGGCTATTGAAGTATACCTCTGCAAAAAGGGAAACAAGTTTTGTTCTTAAATAATTACTTAGGATCTAGCTCATAGTGATAAATAAAACGAATAAGCTTGACATATAAATGACACTTTGATAAGCAATTGACTTTATGTATATCTGCAGACAAACACATGTTAATAGAACCAATAGAAGAGACAATGGATCAGGTGTGACCAGGTTCCTAGGAAGGGATTTAGTTCCTCAGAGATAAATAAGTTTGGTGTACAAATGACATTTGGATGGATGATTTGGATATATACACATAGAGGGAGAGGGAGTTGGCTCCAATTCACGGTGACCCCATAAACAACAGACCAAAATGTTGCCCAGTCCTGCACCATCTTCATGTTTGTTGGTATGTTCAAGTCCATTGTTACAGCCATTGTGTATTGTGAGTAACTTTGGGGTCAGGGAGAAGAGGAGGAATCAGCAAAGGAGACTAAGGAGGAGCAACTGCTGAAGCAGAGGGAAAATCAAGACTGTGGTGAGTGAAGAAAGTTTTTCAAGGAGAAGGGAGTGATCAAATGTATCAAATGCCGCTGATAGGACAAAAGGGTGAAGCCTGAGAATTGACCATTAAACCTAGTAAAGACATGACTTTGATAATAATTTTGGTGCTGTTGTTGGGGGTTTGGCAAAAATCTTAGTTGGAGTGGGTTAAGAGTGGAGAACAGGAATCAGAAATGGAGAATAGATTCGAACACCCCCCCCCGCCCCCAAACAAAAAAGCAAATTGGGATCAAGACTTTTTTTTTAATGGGAGAGATTAACAGTGGATTTGTATGCTGAGAGAAATTCGATAATGAGAGAGAATTTGGTTACAAAGGATGGGCAATTGCTGGAGTGATGTTCTTGGATAGGCGAGAGGCATGGATCTGTTGCTTAACTGGATGAGCAGAGACAAAATAATTATGACAATGGTTCTCAAAGTGTGGTTCTTGGACCAGCAGCATTGGCATCACCTGGGAACTTGTTAGAAATACAAATTATCAGGCCCCAATCCAGCTTGCAGAACTAGAAACCCTGGGACGGGCCACACAATTAGTATTTTAACTAAACCTTTAGGTGATGCTGATGTGTGGTTAAGAACCACTGTCATAAATGAACCTGAGGGAAAGCAGAGCAAATGGACACCGACATGGGGGAAGGAAGGAGAGAATGATGGTGGTGGTGAAGAGGGGAGGAGGTCTTTGGAAATTTTCTGCTGATGCTTCAATTTTTTCTGTTTAGATAATCACCTTCTAAAAGTGGAAGTGGAGGAGGTGTTTGAGGGAGGAGAGTTGATGAAGGGTTTTGTGTAGGAAAAAGATATAATCAGATTTCCATTTCACCAAAATTTGCTGAAGACTTAAACCCATCCATCTATGGTCAGCTGATCTTTGACAAAGGACCACAGTCCACTAAATGGGGGGAAAGACAATCTTTTTTAACAAATGATGCTGGCAAAACTGGAAGTTTACTCACAAAAAAATGAAACAGGACCCATACCTCACACCATACACAAAAACTAACTTAAAAAGGATCAAAGACCAAAATACAAAACCTAAAACGATAAAGATCATGGAAGAAAAAGTAGGGAGAACACTAGGAACATAATACATGGCATAGATAGAATACAAACCATAACTAACAGTACACAAACACCAGAAGATAAACTAGATAACTGGGAGCTCCTAAAAATCAAACACGTATGTTCATCAAAAGACCACCAAAAGAGTATAAAAAGAGAACCTACAGACTGGGAATTTTTTACTAGGACATTTCCAACAAGGGTCTAATCTCTAAAATCCATAAAAAAATTCAACACCTCAATAACAAAAAGACAAATAATACAATTAAAAAATGGGCAAAGGATATGAACAGGCACATCACCAAAGAAGACATTCAGGCAGCTGACAGACACATGAGGAAATGCTTATGATCATTAGTCATTGTTGTTGTTGTTTTTAGGTGCTGTCGAGTTGGTCTGACTCATAGAGGCCCTATGCACAACAGAACAAAACACCACCTGGTCCTGCGCCATCTTTACAATCTTTGCCAAGTTAGTCATTAAAAAAACCCACTGCCATCGAGTCGATTCTGACCCATGGCGACCGTATACGACAGAGTAGAACTGCCCCCTACGGTTTCCAAGGAGTGCCTGGTGGATTCGAACCGCTGACCTTTCGGTTAGCAGCCGTAGCTCTTAACCACTATGCTACCAGGGTTTCCAGGGAAATGCAAATCAGAACTACAATGAGATGCCATTTCCCCACTGACTAATTAGTGCATTACTGGCACTAATCAAAAAACAGAAAATAGCAAATGCTAGAGAGGTTGCGGGGAGATTGGAACTCTTATGCACTGCTGGTTGGAATGTAAAATGGTGTAAGCACTATGGAAAACAATACAGTGCCTTCTTAAAAAGATAGAAATAGAAATACCATACAATCCAGCAATCCCACTCCTAGGAATATATCCTAGAGAAATAAGAGCCATCACAGGGATAGACTTATGTACAGTCATGTTCATTGCAGCACTACTCGCAATAGTAAAAAATGGAAAAAACCTATATGCCCATCAGCAGATGAATGGATAAACAAATTATGGCACATATAGACAATGAAATACTGTACAATGATAAAGAGCAATGATGAATCTGGGAAACATCTGACAACATGGATGAATCTGGAGGACATTATGCTTAGTGAAATAAGTCAATCACAAAAGGACAAATATTGTATGAGACCACTATTATTGTCATGGATTGAATTGTGTCCTCCTCAAATGTGTCAATTTGGCTAGTCCATGATTCCCAGTATTGTGTGATTGTCCACAACTTTATCATTTGATGTGATTTCCCTATGTTGTGAATTCTACCTCTATGATGTTAACGAGGCAGGACTCAATCTACAAGATTAGGTTGTGTCTTAAATCAATCTCTTTTGAGATATAAGATGGAAGTGAGCAGAGAGACAGGGGGACCTCATACTACCAAGAAAGAAATACTGGTAGTACAGCCTGTCCTTTGGCCCTGGGGGGTCCCTGTGCAGAAAAGCCCCTAGACCAGGGGAATATTGATGACAAGGACTTTCCTCCAGAACAGAGACAAAGCCTTCCTCTGGAGCTGTGACCCTGAATTTGAACTTCTAGCTTCCTACACTGTGAGAGAATAAACTTATCTTTGTTAAAGCTATTCACTTGTGGTACTTGTTATGGTAGCTCTAGATGATGAAGGCAGAATTTGGTACCGGGAGTAGGATGCTGCTCTAACAGATATCTAAAATGTAGAAGCTTTTTTGAAACTGTGAATGGATAGGGCTGGAAGAGTTTTAAAACGCCTACTAGTAAAAGCTCAGATTGCTTTGAAGAGACTGGTGGTATAATTACGGACATCAAAGACAATTCTGGTGAGGACTCAGAAGGAAGTGAATAAAACCATTACGCTGGAGACAGGGCAGATGGCAAGAAGCAGCAGCAGAGAAATTGCCGCAGCAGAAACAGGAGACCAGCACAAAATGGCGCTGGAGCTGACCCACAGAGCTGAGTGCCTGTGTCCAGGCTTCCTGGGGGAGTAGCAGTGCCTCTGGGCATTGATGGGTGGAGCTAGGCGGCTTGTTGGCCCAGGGAGCATGAAAGCTGAGTGCCTTCTGGCTGAAGTTTACAGAGGAGTGGGATGCCTCCATGCACTTATTGGTGGAGTTAAAGAGCTCTGAAGCACTTGCCTGAGCAGGGCACACATGGATGGCAAGGCCCAAGGAGTGCAGAGGCCAAGGAACCAGGAAGCAGAAGCTGAAGAGACAAGGATCGCAGGAAGCAGAGCTGCCTGGGTCTCAAAGGGTAGAGTTGCCACTCAGATGGACTAGGAGAATGGGGCCGCCTAAAGATGAGGGGGCAGAATTGCAGTTCCAGTGGGCCTGGAAGGTGGAGCTGGAGCCCAGTGCTGAGGGGCCTCTGTACAGAACATGAAGAGTATGGCCAACACTCAGAGTCTGGAGGGCAGGACCATAGCTTCAATGGTCTCAGAGAACAGAGGATTATTTTCAAGACTTGAGAGCTAATGTAATGTGTTCTGCTGACTCGCTTGGTGCCTGTTATGCCCTCTTTCCCTTCAATTTCCTCCACTTGTAATGGAAATGTCTACCTTGTGCCTGTTCCACCATTGTACCTTGGAAGCAGACAACTTCTGTTTTAGATTTCACAAATGAAGATGAATTTTTGGATTTTGGTCTTGGAGTTGAATTAAGACTTTTGCTATGATATGATGAGGTGAATATGTTTTTACATGTGGCAAGAACATGAATTTTGGGGGCCAAAGGGTAGAATGCCATAGATTGAACTGTGCCCCCCAAATATGTGTTGACTTGGCTAGTCCATGATTCCCAGTATCCTGTGACTGTCCACCATTTTGTCATCTGATGTGATTTTCCTGTGTGTTGCAAATCCTACCTCTAGTGTGTTAATGAAGTGGGATTAGCGGCAGTTATGTTAATGAGGCAGGAGTCAATCAAAAGAGAGAAGTGAACAGAGAGACAGGAGGACTTCAAACCACCAAGAAAGCAGCACCAGGAGCACAGCCTGTCGTTTGGCTGTGGGACCGCTGTGCGGAGAAGCTCCTAGACCAGGGGAAGATTGAGGACAAGGACTTTCTTTCAGAACCCACAGAGAAAGCCTTCCCTGGAGCTGGTGCCTTGAATTCAGACTTCTAGCCTCCTAGGCTGTGAGAAATTAAATTTCTCTTTGTTAAAGACATCCACTGTGGTATTTGTTAAACAGCAGCACTAGACGATGAAGACAATTACAAAACCCAGGAAGTGGTTTACACTTAGGGAAAAAAAAATCTTAGATGGGTATGAGAGAGGGGAGGAGTAGGACGGGGAAATCACTAACTAAACAGAAGATAACTTTGGTGAAGTGAAAGACAACACACAATATAGGGGAAGGCAGCCCAACTTGACCAAGGCAGTCAAAGAAGCTTCCTAGACACATCCCAAAACCTTGAGGGACTGAGTTACTGGGGTTGAGGGCTGGAGACTATGGTCTTGGGGGCATCTAGGTCAACTGGTATAACAGTTCATAAAGAAAATGTTCTACATCCTACTTTGGTGAGTAGCATCTACGGTCTTAAAAGCTTGCAAGCGGCCATCTAAGATACATCTATTGGTCCCATCCCATCTAGAGTAAAGAAGAAAACCAAAGACACAAGGAAAATATTAGTCCTAAGGACTAACGGACCACATGAACCACAGCCTCCACCGGCCTGAGCCCAGACAGCTCTGACAGGGATCACAATAGAGCGTTCTTGACAGAATGGAAGAAAGAGGTAGAACAAAATACAAATTCACACACACAACACAAAAACCAGACTTACTGGTTTGACAGATTGGAGGAACCCCTAAGACTATGGCCCCTGGACACCCTGCTAACTCGGAACTGAAGCCGCTCCAAAAGTCTGTATTTCAGCCAAAGATTAGCCAGGCCTATAAAACAATAACACACTTGAGGAACGTGCTTCTTAGTTCAGTCAAGTATATGAGACCGTGTGGGCAACACCTGGCCAAAAGCAAAGACGAGAAGGCAGGAAGGGACTGGACAACGTGATGAATGGACACGGAGAACCCAGGGTAGAAAGGGAAAGGGGAAGAGTGTCGACAGATTGTGGAGATTGCAACCAATGCCACAAAACAATTTGCGTATACATTTTTAAATGAAAAAACTTAAAAAAAATTGTTGAAGATTAATGTGTACAAGGCAGAGGATCCCATACTATGTGATTAAAAATGAACAAAAAAACCATGGTCTCTACATTCAAGGAGGTCTAAAGAAAAAAAAAAATTAAGAATAGTGAGGCAAATAATGTATAACTGAAAAACAGTCCTTTAAATATTTAAAGCTCTTACTCAAGATTTTGTCTTAAATGGTTAGACAAACTCAGTTTCTTTAAGCATTATTCATGTGGCATCATTTTCCCTGCCCCTTCAACCTTCTGTTGGTTTTATTAATTTTTTAAATATCTTATTGTGTTATAAGCTGAAATTTTACACAGCACATTATGTTCCCACCTAACAATTCCTACACAAATTGTTCACTGATGTTGGTCACATTTTCCACAACATGTCATCATTCTCATTCATTCGGTCCCAGTTGTACCATTTCCAGTATTCTAGTACGTAGGTTTTTTGGAGTACATAAATTAAAAGACAGTCCTTCGAACAGAACCGGGGGATGGATACTGCACGGTTTAAAATCAGGAAGGGATTTACAGAGCGCGTTAGTTTCCAATTTAACAATTTCTACACAAATTATTCAGATACATTTTTCACAATGTGTCATCATTCACATTCATTCTGTTCTGGTTGTTGCTATTTCCAGTACTCTAGTACACAGAGATGGTCATTTGAACACAACAAGGGGGCTACTGTGTGCTTTAAAATTAAGAAAGGAGTGTGTCAGGTTTGTTTCCTTTCACCATATTTATTCAATCTGTATTTTGAGCAGATAATCTGAGAAGTTGGACTATCTATATGAAGAATGCGGCATCAGAATTGGCTGAAGACTCATTAGCCACCTACAGTATGCAGATGACATAACACCGTTTCCTGAAAGTGAAGAGGACTTGAAGCACTTACAGAGGAAGATCGAAGGCTACAGCCTTCAGTATGGGTTATACCACAACGTAAAGTTTTCAAGGATTTTATTTTACTTGGATCCACAATCAACGCCCATGGAAGGAGGTGTCAAGAAATCAAATGATGTATTGCATTGGGCAAATCTGCGGCAAAAGACCTCTTTAAAGTGTTCAAGAGCAGATGTCACTTTGAAGACTAAGGTGCACCTGACCCAAGCCATGGTATTTTCAATCGCCTCCTATGCATGCAAAAGCTGGACAATGAATAGAGAAGACCAAAGAATTGATGTATTTGAATTACGGTGTTCACGAAGAATATTGAATGTGCCACGGACTGCCAGAAAAACGAACAAATCTGTCTTGGAAGAAGTGCAGCCAGGAAGCTCCTTAGAAGCGAGGGTGGCAAGACTTTGTCACACATACTTTGGACATGTTATTATCAAGAAGGACCAGTCCCTGGAGAAGGACATCACGTTTGATCAAGTACAGAAAGGGTCAATGAAAGAGAGAAAGCCCCTCAATGAGATGGATCGATACAGTGGGCTCAAACATAGCAACGACTGTGAGGATGGTGCAGGACTGGACAATGTTTCGTTCTGTTGTACACAGGGTTGCTGTAAGTCAGAATTGACTCAATGGCATCTAACAACAAGAATTTCCCTGATCCCTTACCTTCTCATCTTTAATGCTTTGACTTATTTGGTCTCATACAGGTATCTTTTAAAGAGGCTCCTTACCCAGGGGTGATAGTCTTTATTTTATGGGCCAATCTGTTATTTACCTAAAAGTTGACCTCAATGGTTAATTTCAGTTTAAGGTTTAAAGAGTCTCAGGGCAACAGTCTCAGGAAGTCCTCTATCTCAATTGGTCCACTAAGTCCAGACCTCCCATTGGTTTTAGACGGCCAATAAAATATTCCCCTTAAAATGTGCCCAGGACTGGATAGTTCACTGGATGTGAACTATCAGAATTCAATGCCCAATTAAGAATTAGATATATCATCTCATTTTACACAAACTGGTAGCCAGCCAGGTCTCCTCTAGTTTCCACTCCTTACGATGTATAAATTAAGGTGCAGATGCTTATGGTAAAAAGTCTGAAGAACACAGAAGAGTGTGGAGTAGCCAGTGGGTCCCTTGACCCATTCCTCAGAGGTTATCACTTTCTTTATAGAAATTTCTATGATAAATCATATAAATGCTACTGATATCCCCACACAAACTGCATACTTACTTTTACACACTTTTCCATGAATTCCTTTAATCACGGACATGGGTGCACAAGGACATCTTCATTGTTTTTGACAGCTGCATATTGTTTGAATCGATGCACATTGTTTAGATCACATCAGTAAGAATTTTAGTTATTCCCATGTTTTTACCTATTATAAATAATTTCAGGATGTGCTTAGGATGACTTGCTGATTATTTTCAGGTCTCAAATGTAACTTGCTGTTCTCTAGTCTTCTTTTTTTTTTGGTTAACTGCATATTAACAATTTTTGCTGTCATCCTCCAAATCACAAAAACCAATTAACAAACAGAACAGCAGCGTATCATGTCAATGAATATTTTCCTTTGATTAGATGCAAATCCATTAATTAATAATTCAGCCCTTTTCCAAGGAACTAAGTCTCCAAGTCGAAGCTTTCCTAGATTTCTCACTATGCCCGCAATCCACTGGGAAAGCTCTGAAATGCTCAGACTGACCGTGGTGTTAATTTAGCAGCTAAGAAAACGAACAAACAAACAAAAAGTTAAGCATCATAGAAGTGAATGTGTTTAGGGAGGACATGGTCAGCAAAGTACTCAAGAATGGAGGTCTCGGAAAAAACACATCGACTTTGTACAGAATGAATGAGCCTTACAAACAAAAACACCTCCGTAAGTTGGAGAGAACTGTACTTTCTGAAGGCAAAAAAAAAAAACATTCACATTTTCGCCTTGACATTCTCAGATACCCACTAAAAGGGAAGGTTGTTTGTTCGCTGCCGTTGGATGGGCCCCCAACTCATGGCTACCCATGTGTTACAGAGTAGAACTGCTCCATAGGGTTTCCAAGGCTGTAATCTTTACAGAAGCAGACTGCCACATCTTTCTCCCATGGAGTGGCTGGTGGGTTCGAACTGCAAACCTTTCAGTTAGCAGCCCAGAGCTTAGCCACTGCACCGCCAGGGCTCCTATAGTATATATTAGAGAGCAGTGAAAACAATTACAGGTTGCAGGGCCTGAGAACTCTGAGTTCCGAGCTGTCAGGTCCTTCATGGAACTTAATGTGCAGCTAGAGCTGAAAGCCATCACATCAGGGAATTCAAGGGTCGTAATCCCTGGTGGCGTAGTGGTTAAGTGCTATGGCTGCTAACCAAGAGGTTGGCAGTTTGAATCCGCCAGGCACTCCTTGGAAACTCTATCGGGTAGTTCCACTCTGTCCTATCGACTCGACGGCAGTGGGTTAATCACATAATCACATGTAACCCGAACAGTTCAATATTAAAGCAGGGAGATAACTGGTTATTTTATTGTTAACTATTAGCAGCTTCTTATCTTCAAGGCAATCTCATAAATACAAACACATTGACTTTACAGATTTTTTTTAACTAGGCAAAAGATACATCACTAAAATACCCTGTAATAGACCAGTGAAAAGAAATGTAGTACTCCAGGGGTGGAAGGGGAATCTCCTTGTAATAGAAAACTTTCAAGAACAAAACCAAAAAGCATTCTTAAAAACTTAATAATAAACACAGAAGTTTCCACTTCCTTTTTTTCTTTATTAAAAAACAAAAATCACCAACCTATGTAAATTAATTCATCAACTCACCCAAGGAGTAGAAACAAAGAGTCCAATATTAATTTTAAAAATACTTGACACACTATAATGTGTGTGTATATATATATATAGTCTCTTAAATAATAGCTTTTAGACTAACTCAGCTCTGATGGTACAGTGGTTAGGAGCTCAGCCACTAACCAAAAGGTTGGCAGTTCAAATCCACCAGCCACTCCTTGGAAACCCTGAGGGACAGTTCTACTCTGTTCTACAGGGTAGCCATGAGTTGGAATCAACTCGATGGCAATGGGTTCAGCAATTTTTTTTTTTTTTTTTGGTTTTTCAGTATTAAACACCCAGTCTTTCTTAGGAAGTCATGGCAAATCTAAATATTCTCTGTAACCATTAACAATCCTCTTTTTCAATGGAATAAAGATGTTGCTTCCTTAAACAGAATTCTTCCTAGCATGGTGGTCTTAAATCTCTTGTCATTAGCAGACATGTTGTGTTTTAAAGAACTGGATCTCTCCAAGTCCATTTTGATTTTTAAAGCAAACAACTTTACTATTTGATTATATTCATTGTAGAAAAATGTGAAGATACAGAAAAATACAATGGAAATAAAAACTATCCAGTATCCTTCCTCTAAATAGGATAAAAGATTATATTTCTTTCTAGTTTTTTTATACTTACATAGAATTTTAAAACAAAGTTACTACTGTCAGTGCTTATGTATCCTTTATTCACTTTGTATTAATAGAGCAACCATTTCTTTAGGACCTAAATATTACGTGAAAACTTGATCTTCAGTTGGCTGCTTCAAAATCCAATTGCAGCTAACCCATAACTTACCTTCAATTGTTGGAAATTCAAGATTGTTTTAATTTTTCTGCTATTATAACCAACACTACATCGGACATCCTTATTTATACAAAATTCTTTGTATGCATCTCTGATAATTTTGAAGATAAATTCCTACGAATAACCAGCTCAAACAGTACATTTTTAAAGCATCTCAATATGTTTTATCAAACTGCTCTCCAGAAAAATTGTACCAATTTACAGCCACATCAGTAAATGGCCCAAGAGTCCCACTTCTTCTTTATATACCTTGGCAGCATGGAAAACTAGATGTTACCACTTCCCTTTACTGTTGGAAATCTAATAAAGGGAGGGAGTTGGTATCTCCTTGTCTTTTTTGTAAAATGTAAGGATTTTTTCTGCATGTTTACTGGTCATTTGCTTGTCTTTTGAACTAGCCCAAGTCTTGTAGAAAGAATCTCTAACATGTGCAATTTCTTGTCTTTCTTCTCACATTCTTCCCAAGCAGGCAAGGGCACGAAAGCTGCGTGTATTTTCCATGTTTTTTCAAATTCAGTAGGAATTCCTGAAGTGACTGGAATTATAAAGTCTTCTTTTCTCCTGGGCAGCCATGCTATTTTAATGTCTCGGTAGTAAAACCGAAAACTGGGCCATGTTCTGAAAGAAAGTAGACACAGGTTATGATGAATCAAGAACTTACCAGAATTTGGTCTTAGAAGCTTGTAAGCGGCTATCTAAGAAGTATCAATTCATCCCAACCCACCTGGAGCAAAGGAGAATGAAGACCACCAAAGGCACAGGGAAAATATTAGCCCAAGAGACAAAAGGGCCACATAAACCAGAGACTCCATCAGCCTGAGACCAGAAGAACTAGACGGTGTCCAGCCACCACCAATGACCACCCTGACAGGGAACACACAGAAAAGTGTGCAGCAGAACTCAAATTCACATAAAAAGACCAGACTTAATGGTCTGACTGAGACTAGGGGAACCCCAGAAGACACGGCCCCCAGACTCTGTTACCCCAGAACTAAAACCATTCCTAAAGCCAACTCTTCAGACAAAGGTTAGACTGGACTATATAACATAAAATAATACTTGTAAAGAGTATACTTCTCAGTTTAGGTAGATACATCAGACTAAATGGGCAGCTCCTGTCAGGAAGCGGGATGAGAAGGCAGAAAGGGATAGGAGCTGGCTGAATGGACACAGGAAAACCGAGGTGGAAAGGGGAAGTGTGCTGTCACATTATTGGGACTGCAACTAGGGTCATATAACAATGTGTGTATGAATTTTTTATGAGAAATTAACCTGAGCTGTAAACTTTCACCTAAAGCACACACACACACACACACAAATCTTACTAGAATTTACTGGTTCTCATACTTGGGTGAGTATGATACCACTTGGGGTGCTTGTTAAAAACCAGATCCTAATTTGGACAAGTGAGGACCAATGGGACAAGCACTCTGAATAAGCTCTTCGGAAAAACTGTCATGTCAAAGTTCAAAACCACTTCCCAGATATGGAACTTCAGGCATAACTCGCAGTTCTTAGATTCTTGGTAATGCCAACCTCAGAGGATTGTTCTATCCCTTAGTTCTGTCCTCTTTTACATCTACGAGAAGGCATTTTCTAAACCACCTTCCACGCTGGGTTATGGTTTACGCAACCTCTCCTTCCATGCAGGAGACCTGGGTTTGATTTCTGGCCAATGCACCTCAAGCACAGGTACCGCCTGTCAGCGGAGGCTTGTGTGTTGCTATGATGCTGAACAGGTTTCAGTAAAGCTTCCAGACTAAGATGGACTAGTAAGAAAGCCCTGGCGATTTACTCACAAAAAAAATCAGCCAATGAAAACCCTATGGATCACAATGGTCCCATTGTGCATGGGGTTGCCATGAGTCGAGGGCAAACTCGATGGCAGCTAACATTATACACCTTATTCCACTGTAAAAAAAAAAAAAAAAAATCATTACAATTTTAATGTGTCAGGATGTCCAAACAGAATAGGGCCTTCTTCATCACAGGAAACCTTGGATCTTTGTAAACCAGAGCTTGGCAAATAGTGGGTGCTCACTTAAGTATTTCTGAATTAGTGAGTGAATGCAGGACCTTACATCTTAGTGCTTAAAAGACAGAAACATTCAGAATAAGGGATTATTAGTGCTGTGAGCCTTAATGCCACAGAATGGAGGGCACAATCCAATCCTCGATTTGTCTTGAACAGAGATTCTTCATTTTTCCTCTTCAGGTTACTGTATTTTCCTGCAAATAACACATGCCCTCTGCGTTTGTTTGCTGGCAGTGCCCTTCCCACCCCCCCACCCCCCACAATTGCCACCATGCCAATTTTCTTCTACATGTTGCTATAAAAAAAAAAAAATTAGCAAAGCACACTTAAGAAACTACCTTGGGGGGGGGCGTGGCTGCCAAATAGAAGAAGGTTATTTGCACAAAAGCATGGTATATATTCCTTGAGAATTTAATTAAAACTATATATACCAAGCCTCTTTAGAAATGCATACATATAAAAATACACAATTTTACACACACTTCCAGAAGCTTCAGAAAAGGTAAAGAGAACACTGATTTCTATCATCCAATCATTTTTACTTAAATAAAATAAAGCTGAAGTAATAATAAACTGATTGCTCGGCTATTTACATTCAAGAGACTATGACTAAAATGGGGAAGCTGAATTGTCCATGCATAAAATGTCGACACAGCAAATGTTTTGTTGTCTCTCTCTAAGTGTATATATATATACTAACCAAAAAAAAAAAATTAAATCAAAACACAACAAAACAAAACAAAAAATCACCATATCTTGCAGGTTTCCTAATATGTAGCTATCATGACTTCCCCTCACATTTAGCCTCAGAAGCAGCCAGGGTATGAGTCACATTTCCAGCACTTTCTTTACACAGCCAAGCAAAAGTTGTGCTGTTGTACCACACGGTCTTTACGTTCAACAGACAAAACTAACTGAATTAAAAAAAAAAAAGCCACTTGTTCAAGTCTAAATGGACATTCCCTAACTCAAAGAATTTAATTTTCTCTTTTCTTCGTAATAATAATAAGGGCTTCCCCTTTTTCAATGTATTATGAAACACTTCACGGGAGGCAAGGGCTATTATTTATTCATTAAGTAATATCTACCCCTGAGGCACAGTGTTGAAACCAACAGATGTGTTCCCTGCTGCGTATGGACAAAGTCTGGTGGGGAAGGTAGATCACAAATGGCAGTGTTGCTGATTGTGTTCATCCTAAAGACACATCTTGTCACAGTGAAGTGCTGGGGCATGCCTGGACCAGCACCAAGAGCCAATTCTGCGTATGCTTCTCAACTAATCAGTGACTTCATCTTGGAGGTTTTTATACTAACAAATGTGCTGGAACATTTATAACACAGAAATCAGCAAACACTACAGATCAGTCTCATCCCTTGCCTAAGTAGTCAATCCTTTACTACCACATCAGTGTCACCAAAACTGTAGCTCTCATTCAAGGCTCCTAGGTCTTAATTCAGGTAGGGAGGGCTTATATCTACTTTTTGAATTCTTTCCCAACTACTGCTATCAGATCCAAGAGTAAAGATGTGTTTTAGGAGACCCTGGGATACACTGGCTATCCTTTTCAGGTATTAGGTGAATGCAATGTCAATTTAACTAGTGTGGTTAATCAAGAGTCACGAAACATCCAAATAAAAATCATGCATCTCTGAGCTTATATCAGTCAGTTTAAATAACATTCTGGGAATTAATTCCAGAGTTGAAACACTATCCATATTTTATCTTTAATTACTATCTTAGGCGAATGCAATATTACCATATTTTTATGCAAATAATGTCTATTACACTTTTTTTTTTTTTTTTTTACCAACTGCACACTTCCCACTGAAACTATTTTTCCCCCATAACTATTTTTGTAAGTGTGCTATGTTGTCTGTTATATGGCTGGGCACGTTACCTGCAAAAAATACGGTGACTATAACCAGACATTCCTGGCACCATTTTGGTATTGCTACGTCAGTGTTTTCACTTTAAAGGCCTGTTGACACTTTGTATGGATCTTTCAAAGACAAAATAGCTTTGTTACCACCGTAAGCCATTAAGTAGAGCAAGTACTATCAATCATCTGAAGTAAGACTGTGGGATACACTGTGGTACATTAGATAAGAAAACTCTCTCCACCTTACCCTCCAATGAACTTGGACTACCAGCCAAAAGTATGACTGTTCAATTCTGTAAATGGTTAAAACCTGGGAAGTGATAGAACAAAAGTGAACTATCAACAAGAGAAAAGGGCGGCTGAAGGTCTATGGTAGTGTCTGATATCTCCAGATGGCTGAAGACACTTACCTTCAGGTTATGGAGGGTTTCTGACCATTCCATGGACCCTATCTGAGGTATGGTAGTGAGGAGTACACTTGTGGCTTTATTGGCATTTTCTTTCAGGGTTTTTAAGACCCTGTCCACTGAAACCTAGAGAAACAACAGCATAGAATGTCAGCAGCATTTTCCATTTTCATTCCTTTTCACAGAACACATTCCCACTTTTTCCTGAGTCCCAACCTGATCTGCAAAGTCAGTTTACTGTAGTTTCAGTCCTCTGAGCCCATGCTCTGCATTTATGACTGGTCTTAGTCCCGGGGGAGGGGTTTCTTGGAGAAACCAGTAACATCTCTGAAAAGCACTGATGGGTTTCAATATGCATCTGAGAAATGATGTCAGATGTACAGTGTATCAGCATGGTCTAGCAAGACACGGTGATCCCCCATGTACAAAGCAGAACTGGTTCCAGCCTTAAAACCGTCGCTACACTGGGTAACCAACAGAAGAGAAGCATACTTGTTTTCAGAGAAGTATTTCAGCTAATAAAAAAAAAAAAAATGATGGAATCAAAAGTATTAGCACTTATTTATTATAGCTCCTAATGAATTAATTAATCAGCTGGTAACCTCTCTCTCTCTCTCACACACACACACAAATATAACCAGTCATTATGCTATGCTTCCCGGTGGAAGAGCAAAACACTACTGACAGCACCTGAATCCACTGAAATTTTCTAGATCTAGCTCCAATTTACGGAAAATACAGAGGATGGAGAAACATGTTAAACTACCCAAAGGGGATGATTTCAACCATCCAGACTAGAAAACTTTCTAGGATAAATGACCTAGTTGTCTTTTTAGAAATCCTACAACAAAAACAAAATCATATCTGCGGTAATTGATGACATTTGTGATAACTGGAAACATGAACTTTTGCCTGGATAGCTGAAGAAATTATTGTTGGAGTGTGGTAATGATGTGGCTGTGTTAGATCTCTTCTGAAATACTTATGGATAAAATTATGGATGAGGGCATAATTATGGCCTTAAGTTGATATGCTACTGGTTGATGCTCGATGTTGCATACATGGAAGCTCGTACTTTCGTGTGTGACTGAAATTGTTTCCTGAGTAAAAGCTGAAAAAAGTAGTGAATATACAACTGACCATCACTGGAGGCAGAGTACTTCTCTCGCTTCCCTATGCTTGTCAGAAATCCAAGATTTAGGGGCATGATGATTACAGTTTTCTTTTTATTGCCTTGAATGCAAAGTCTAGATCCCCCCCGTAAACACCAAAACGTGTTTAGAAAAAAAAATGAGCCCTGAAACAGAGGTGAGCTCAGGTGCTGTGGGAACATAAAGCAGCCACCAGCTAGATAATGACCAGGTACACGTCCAGGGATGTTTCAAGTCGAGTTTTGGAATGCAGGGTCATGAAACATCCAAGAGATTTTTCCCTTATACTTTTTTTCTAACTGATATTTCCACATCGACCCTGACCTCTATTTTCTCTCCTTTGTTCCTGCTGTTGAGCACCACCCAAAATGCTTCCTCACAATAAAACCTGACCCTCTGTTCAGGATCTAGCTTAAATTTCACAAACCTTTTCCTGATCCACCCCACACAACTCCATCATAAGACCATCTGATGACCACCCTCCTATAAGCCAGCACTAGGCTGGCTGTTCTACACATATAATTGTTTAATTCTCCTAATAATCCTGCCAGGTCAGAATCTTAACTAACCACCACCATGCACTCCCCCAGCTCCATTTTACAGAAGAGGCAACAGGCTAAAAAACTCACCCATGGTCACAATGGGCACAATTAAATGGAGCAACTAGAATTTGAAGGAGGGCGTAAGATATTTCTAAACCTTCTTACCACTCTGGACTGTGTATCTGGGTTTCAAGCATGACTCACATAGCTGGCTGAGTTAGTGTCGTCTTTTATCTAACCCCTTCTGTGGCATTCAACATTATCTCTGTACTTACCTCTTATACAGACCTTAGTTTCTCTGTTCCTAATTAAAGTTTCATGTTTTCAACTGACTGCTTTTCAAACCTCGTTTGACCTACTAAAGGGAAGCACTGTTAGTTCTGCAAAGGAGCCGACAAATGCTACTAGATGGAGCACAAGCCACGGACAGGCAGCAATCTGCTCTCAGAGGGCTGCAGGAGTTGGACTTCCCTATTGACTGGAAATAGCTTCTCAATGCCATGAGGCTGAGCTGTCCTTAGGTTACCAAAGCTGCCAAATCAGATACTACGTGGTGACTTAAAATCAGGATTTGCCAATCTCTTACAAACAAAAGATGCTGCATAATTACGGAATACCTTCCTAACTTCCAGTATTATGCAAAGCAGTATCTGGTATTCTTAGCAAAGTTATAAAACTTGAGGATTCAGAATTCAGAGGCAGAAAGAATGTAGTCAAAGGCTAAAATGGAACTGGGAAGAGATGAAATTTCCCCAGGACAGGATCTAAAACGTTACCAAGGCCTTGAGAACTCCATTTATTCTTCTCTAGATATTAAAGGCATCCTGGCAGTTAGCAATTATTACAATGAGGAGTCAGGATGGGGCATTCATGAAAGACAAAGAACCTGTGTTCATACACGACCCAAACTCCGCACACGTGATGGACAGACAGCAAGAACACTTTACCCCATTCTACGGGAAACTGGACGGCGAAACAAGCATCTCCCCTAAATAAGCCCGGAACAACCACGCCCATTTCTTCCTTACTTCAAGATTTCTTGACTGTTTGTCCCTTTCTCTACTTTAAAATGAGAAAAATGACAGGACAAGTTATTTGGTTTCTTCAAATAAAACTGGGGGGGGGTTAGGTTAAGAGACTTAGAGGCGTGTCATTAAAACGTAATGTGTGTGCAGTGTAAACGTTCACCAAACACCCAACAAAGTATTATTTTAAAAAGAAAAAGTCATGTGTGGATTGGAAAGGATCTCGATTTGAACAAACTGTCAAAGATTATGAGAAAAGGGAGAAAATGTGAACAGTTCGTACATGTGATTATACCAAACCCATTAAACTCACTGCCGTCGTACATGTGATTATACCAAACCCATTAAACTCACTGCCGTCGAGTCGATTCTGACTCAATAGCAACCCTACAGGACAGAGCAGAACTGCCCCACAGAGTTTCCAAGGAGCACCTGGTGGATTCGAACTGCCAACCTTTTGGTTAACTAACAGCTGTAGCTCTTAACCACTCCGCTACCAGGGTTTCCTAAAAACGGAGGGAGGTCGGACCCCACCGACCCACCGTGGTCACAGAAGCCCATGGACCCCTCCTTCTCTCCCTCTCTCTCTCCCCCACCTTGGGCAACCCTCTAGTGCTCTACAGCCCCGCACACCCGGCCCAGGCCTGGTCCGAGGGCGTGTCCCCGGGAAACACCACTTGCAAGGGAGGCCGGCGGCGACGCCCAACATGGCGAGGCCAGTTTCAGTCCTCGACCGGGGGCCCTGTGTGCACGACCGGTCGGACGACAGGGGTGATCGGTCGGACGACAGGGGTGATCGACAGTGGCGAGCGAGGCGCTCCAGGGGCAGCCCCCACCAAGTCCATCCATCCAGCCCAGGGGCGCATAGCCGGGAACGCTCCTGAGCGAGGGATGGGTGCAGGTAGAAAGCTGCACGAAGGCGGGGGGGGGGGAAGCAGTTGCGGGGCGGCCCCTGGCCCCCCGCCCCCACCCCCAGGCGCACAACTGGAGAGCCGCACACGCGTGCACTCGGCCCGGCTCTGAACTCCTGGCCCAGCGAGACCCTCCCCCGACTCGGAAGGGGAGGCGCAAGCCGCGGTAAGCGTAGGCGAAGGGCAGCGCGCGGCCCCACAGCAGGGTCGGCGGACCTCTCCCAGGGTGAGGGGCTCTGCCTACGAACCACGATAGGTGGCTGAGCTCAAGAGAGGGGCGGCGGCTGGGGGATCCGGTACCCCAAGGCACCCTCGAAGATCCTGGAGAAGGCCGTCTCTCTGAGGTCGGGTAGTCCCCACCCATCCCCCCGCAAGGCGCTCAAGGACGCCCGGGGGGTGGGGGTGAGGGGTAGGGGTGAGGGGTCTGCGGTACTGGTAAGCACCTCCGGGGAAAAGCAAGGCAAGCATTCGCGGCCGGACCGGAGCCTGCCGCATCGCGCTCACCAGCTTGCTTCACCCGGGCGCGCGTGCCCCCCTTTGCCGCCACGTCCACCCTCCACTTGTGCTAGGAGGGAAGGGAGCACCGCAGAGGCAACTGAGGGCCCCGGAAGGTCGCACCCTTTTTATTTCTCGTCTCACTAGCGCCAGATTACCGCAAGCACAGGGCCTACGCGGGTACGCGCCGCGCGCAGACTTTGGGAACTACATACAACGTACCTCTGGGGCCCATCTGCGACTACGCGACCAGGGCTCCAACGGACACAGCACGCGGCCCCCCGTCTGCTCTCACATGCCTCACGTGGGTCTCGGCAAGCACTGGGCACACGTGCCCCTTTTCACTGGCTTTCTGAGGATAAACGACGGCACCGTCCCGCCAGGCGTTCCCTAGTCTTAACGACTCGACTCCGCCTTTTCTTCTGGTCCTTTTCTAGGCTCCAGGGACGCACACCCACACACGTAAGCAGTGACCAGAGGGGTGGGCTGGGAACCGGAACAACAATGCCGCTCGGCTTCGGCACCTGAGGGACGACCTGGAGCGCTCCAGGAGCACCGCAAAGGGCCGCTTGAGGCGCACTCGCGCAACCTGGGTGGCGCACGGTGCTGCACTGCGCACGGGAAGGCCCTCTCCGCCGTGGGGAAGGCCCTCTCCGCCGTGGGGAAGGCCGGACAAGAAGCACAACACCAGGGCGAGCGCGGAGGCTGTCCCGCTTGTCAGAAGACCCCGCCGCCGCCGCTGACACGGGCAGTGAGGCCGGGGGGCAGGTGAGCGAGGTCGGGCCGGATTCCACACCCCTGGCCTTCCACGCGGCGCCAGCGGACGGGCGGGGGTGGGGGGCGAGGGGCCCGCGCGCAGAGCTACAAAAGCAGTCCCATTCACGACGAACGCCCGTCTCTTGTCTGGCGTGGCCTTTTTTTTTTTTTTAAATTTGTTTATATTAAGGAATTAATATCAATTGTTTTGGTACAATAACGGTGTTGTGGTTGCATTTATTAAAAAAAAAAAGAGGCCATTTAGACAACTATTCAAAATAATGAGGGGGGAGGAGAGAAGGCGGGTAGAGTCATACATGAAACAAGATTGGCGTGAGTTGATTAACGGTGGAAGCTGGGTGACGGGTATCTGAGGGTCCACTATGCTCTACTCTCTACTTTAGCATACGTTGGAAGTTTTCCACAATGAAGTATTTATTTTGGAAGCCTCAGTTCAGTGGTCCAGTGTTCTCGAACACCAATCAGACTTTGCCATGAGGGGTATAAATTCCCTCATGGGCCTCCCTTCTGAAATCCTCACCAAGGCTTTCATGGCCCTTTGAGACATGACCCTGCTCCTCTCTCCCTCATCCCCCTACTCTTCCCCCCACTAACTCATGCCCACCTTTCCCATCACACTTAAACCAGGTGGCTTCCCAGACCTCAAATCTTTGGTTTGTTAATTGGCTTGGTAGTCTGGTATCTCGTGCACCATTTCTTTGTACCTCTTAGCTTTCCTACAACAGTTTGCTTAAGTCTACTCCCTGACCCCCAACAGACTTGTCTGTTTGCTGTGTCACCTTCTTATACCAAGTACAGTATCCAGTCATGGTAGGTTAAATGGATGGATATGAAGAGTCCTTACCAAGCAGAGAAAATAGATTTTTTCCCTATGAAAACAACTAAAATAAACAGTAACACAGCACATGGAAATTATATACAGCATCAAAAGACACCTTTATCCTTAAAATAAGGCCTAAGTCTCAAAATAATTTCCAACACTGTAGTCCATGTATGCCTACAGTGTACTGTTCACTATTGATCCTTCGATAAAAATGCTTTTTCTTTCCTGTGAAGAGCTTTGTTTCCATCTTCCAAAATGGGAGTTACAGGAAATATCTGGTGACACCTAATGACAATATAAAAAAGCTGACCAGAAACCCGTCTCATCTCCCCAAGGGAACCGCTGTTATCAGTTTTGTTTGGCGAACTTTCCAGAAGTACTCTACACGCTTATATTTTAATACAAATGATAAAATATGATAGAATGGGTGTGCACCTTGCTTGTCGCTTGACAATTAATCCTTCCTTATTAGTACACGAATCTTGAAGAAAAGCACTTTCTGGAACTAATGCAATAGAAACAAATAGTTGAGATACTCTCTTACTGGTTTTCATGGCACGACGAAACGCAGAGACATGCTCAGGAGAGAATTCCACCTACCGCTTCCTCATGCTCCTTCCAGCAATCATAATCTGTTGCCATGGCGATACTTGCGTAGCAAATTCCAGCCTCCTTAGCAAGAACCACCTCTGGAACTGTAGTCATATTGATAACATCCGCCCCCCAGGTGCGGAACATGAGGCTTTCTGCTCGGGAGCTAAACCGAGGCCCCTCAATTGTGATCATTGTCCCCTTTGAGTGACACCGGAGTCCTAGCTTCTTAGCAGTCTCTATAAGGACCTAAAAGAGAAAGAGCCACAAACTCAAAACATGTGAACATGCAAACAGCGTAAGACTTTATTTTTCCCTGATGTTAAACAGGTTAATTAGCTAATTAAAGAAGTTCAGAGAGAACCTGGAAGATCACAGAAAGGTCTTTCCTAGACCCCTACCCATTTATGTAACTCTCCATTTCCCTACCTTCTTGCACATACACAGCTCATCGCTCTAAGAGCAAACACTGAGCTGCTGCGACACGGTGGACATTTTTTTTAATCTCATTTACTTCTCACCAACTTTATGACCTGAGCTGGTTTATCAATACAGACAACTTGAATCTTAACCCTTAACCTCTAAGGCTAACCTAACGTGCCTCTCACCGCTCACATCTCCCGAGAGAGAAGTTCTGACAACTGTTGCCAGGCTCCTGACAAGTTCCATTCCCACTGCTCTTCTATATAACATCTGAAGATATCTGTAAAATCTTTTCCGGCTACAAAGTGATCCGTCATAGTCTCTTTTGCCTGTTGACCTCTCCAAGGGCACACAGTGAAAACAGAATGAAGCTGGGCTAATTCTTGCTGTCTCAGGAGAAATTTATCTTGGCATCCATTTGGTGACAAGGCCATGCATGGGTTTTATAAACATTATTAAAAAGCATAATCATTTTGTCCAGTGTTCTGATTAATAACTGACACCTAATCTTCAGATTATTAATTTCATGTTTTCTTAGCCTGTGTTTCAATAATTCCCTTTTAATTAAAAAAGTTTCTTAAACTCAACCGCTCACCTACAGTGCACACAATTGAAAGTCACTTCACCTCTCTATGTCTTAGATTACCCATCTGTAAAATGGGAATAATACTGCGTAACTCAGAGATGTTGCAAGCATTAAATGAGTTCAGATATGCACAGGACAGAATTATGCTGGGCACAATGGAAACACTATATGAAAGCTAAACTGGTATTCTCATGGTTATTAATGGCACCTTCTACATGTTTGCAAAATAACTGGCAAAATTTCCTGGGATATTATATAAAATGAAGTGCTTCTAAGTCTATACAAAGCTCCAATCTGGGCCAAAATCTTGCCTGCACATGCTTTAGCACAGAAGCAAATTAACCTGTTTTCTTAAAAATAACTTGTACTATGCTATGGAAATAGGGGAATTTTAACAGAAGCTTTGGCAACTTCAAATCTAGAACCATGACAAACCATAGACAATGAATAGTTGATGCTATGAGTCGGAATCAACTCGACAGCAGTGGGTTTTTTTTTTTTTTTTTACATTATGTTTATTAATCTTGTAAGTGCTGAAAATAAGATAATTTTATCACAAAACTTTTCCTAAGTAGTATAGGTTATAAATGTAAGGGCCTAAATCCTTTTTTTCAAAATTAAGATATAACCAGCCCAGTCCTGCCTTCATGAAATGTTTTTAAGGTCATGAAAAACCAAACTGTATATCTTGGCCAAACTTCAGAGTGCTTCTAGAGACAGGAGGAGATGTGTGAAGGAAGATTACAACTCCTGCGTGCCACTCTGTGTCCTCAGCATCACTCTGGGAGTTAGATCCCATGGTCAATAGGAAGAGGCAAGGGAGGAGACTTATGGGTGTGGGTGTGCCAATCAGAGGCCTCGGAGGCAGCACCACCTGAACTGGCACTTTGCACTTCAAGAGCAGATGAAGCCAGAGGAAAGGAGCAGAAATAAAACCGGTGGAGTGAGAGAGGACTTAATTTTCTTGTCTTGAGCACCATATTTTTATGCAAATAACATACGTCTTCTACATTTGTTTGCGAACCATGCCCTCCAAAATTTGTAAGAGCCACTATGCTAAATTTTTTCACACGTTGCTGTAAAAAAAAAAAAAAAAATTAGCACAGCATGCCTAAGAAAATACCTTGGGGGTGAGTGGTTGGCCAAAAAAAAAAAAAACATAGAAGGTGCGCATTAACTGCATAAAAATACGGTGATCCCAATGGAGCAAGTCTCACAAAGGTACCTGCAGCAGTAGATGACTGGCTTAAATACATTTAATGTGTCAGGACTTTGATGGACTTGTTTCAGTTCACCTCCTAAGATGACCAGAAATGACACTAGTTTGGGAATAATACTTGTACATGGTACAAAATAGAAGCAGTACAGAAGGATATTCATTCTTCTCTAAGAAGTATTTCTCCCACCTCTGTGTTCTTCTGGGAACTGAGTTCCCCACGGGAAACCACTGTTACCAGGGTTTTCATTAACTTTCCAGAAATACTCTATTTGCATGTAAATATTTACATATGTAATCTTTTTAAACATACACATGTATTAGCACAAATGCTAGGATATGACACAACTGTTGTACCCCTTGTCGCTTGAGAATTCATCTTGATAATTCTTCCTTATCATTGCCTGAAAGAACATGTGGATACTGCAAGTCAAGTGATTATTTATGATATCTACTCTTCCCATTTTTTGGACAATATTTAAAAATCTCCTTTAGAGTGTATACGAAGAAAGTAATATTTTGAAGGCTTATTTTCCCCAAATGCTTTCCCTAGTATTTTTTCAGTCCTCATGGGGTGCTTGGCTTGGCTAGAGTAATATTAGCTGAATTAATTTAGTATCAAAAAAAAAAAACCCAACTCCATTGCCGTAGAGTCGATTCCGACACATAGCAACCCTATAGGACAGAGAAGAACTGCCCCATACAGTTTCTGAGGAGCGCCTGGTGGATTTGAACTGCCGACCTTTTGGTTAGCAGACATAGCTCTTAACCACTATGCTACCAGGGTTTCCAATTTAGTCTCAAGGGAGGCCAAATTCCATCTCGGAAACTGTCACACAACTGCCACACTGGTGGCGCAGTGGTTGAAGAGCCTGCTTGTTAACTGAAAGGTTGGCAGTTTGAACCTACCAGCCGCTCTGTGAAAGATGTGGCAGTCTGCTTCCGTGAAGGTTACAGCCTTGCAAACCCCAGGGGCAGTCTATTCTGTACTATAGGGTCACTATAAGTCAGAATTGCCTCGAAGGCAATGGGTTTGGTCCTGGTTTGGTATCAAGGTAAACTCTAACTTAGAAAATAAGTAATATGGCAAAAAAAAAAAAAAAAAGATTTGCTACTTATAAAATCATAAGTAAAAACCATAAAATAAACTATGTTATTACTTTGGCCAAATTTAGTGTAATAAAAAACTTTAAGTCTTTAAAACGAAAAATTAAATCCCATTTAAGTCAGTAAAATGGAAGAACATCACTCTGCTTATTTGACTTTAAGTTCCCTTTTTTTAAGGAACCTGGGTTTGCAAGAGTTTTCCTCTTATTTACTTACTGGTAATTACTGGTACTTCTCTTAAAAAACGCTTGTGTCATTATGACTAACGCAATCTTTCTCACCTTGAGTAAGGAGCCCTGGTCGTGCAGTGGTTAAGTGCTTGGCTGTTAACTGAAAGGTTGGTGGTTTGAAACCACCAGCTGTTCTGCGGAAGAAAAGAAGTGGCAGTTTGCTTCCTTAAAGATTACAGCCTTGGAAACCCTATGGGACAGTTCTGCTCTGTCCTAAAGGGTCACCATGAGTCAGAATTGACTCGTCCACAATGGGTATGTATAGCTCATTGGTACTTCCCCACCCACCTTTATACCTAGTTCCCTATCAGTTTTCTATCTGGTACAACAAGATCTCAGATTTAATATTAACATGCATATTCTCTCCCTAGCCTATTTCTCAGCAAGCTGCCTCGATTTTGAAATGGACAGGACTTTTTTCCACCCTGAAATCCCCACAGAGGGCAAAAATTACAGGAACAGATTTGTGTTTCAAAACTAATCTTCTACTTACTGTATACATCTGAATGATAAGCATGTATAGACATATATATTTTTATGTATAGATATTTAAATTCCCTAGTTTGCTTACTCTATAAAGCAGATTTTATTAGGAAGTTCACTTCTGAAAACACTTCTGACTTTCAAACCTGGGATTATAAGAAGATATAAGAAAACGTGTGGGCCAAGAAATCAACTCTTGGGTTGTGGTAGCATTTTGTACCCTGGGAGCTAAGGCTGTGATTTTTCATCTTAGACCACCATTGGCCTTGGCAGGACTGCCCACTTAGTTCTGAGAGTTTACTATCACCTTGGGAAGAGGCTGGGCAATGGCCAAACTCAGCTCAAAGGTAAAAAATATGTTATTTTGACAATTCTTAGATTATCAATAATAATAAAATTTAATAAAAGCAGTTACTATTCATTGGATGCTTTGTTACTGACAGCACTGCTCAAAGCAATCCATATGCATTAATTGTTTTATTCCTTAGAACAGCTGTATGAGGTACAAACTATCATTAATCTTCAATTTATAAGTGAGGACACCTAA
The DNA here is from genome assembly GCF_024166365.1 of Elephas maximus indicus. Taxonomy (NCBI): domain Eukaryota; kingdom Metazoa; phylum Chordata; class Mammalia; order Proboscidea; family Elephantidae; genus Elephas; species Elephas maximus. The sequence goes on along the minus strand of NC_064827.1, from coordinate 31,773,954 downwards.
GCGGAGAGATGTTAAGTAACTTATCCTATTACACACAACTATTAAGCTGAAGGACAAAGATTTGATCCTAAGCAATCTGGCTCCAGAGTGTATACTTTTCACAAACATGCTATGCTATACTAAATGAGTGAAGAGGTTTCCTGAGAGCAAAATTGAAGCTTATAAAAGCGTAGGTTACAACTTTGAGTGGTTCAGCTGGCAGATGATTGAGTAGTTGAGGCACTATAGCAAAGGGAAACCAAAAGCCCAAACGAAACCAGGTGCCATGGAGTCGATTCTAACTCATGGAGATCCCATGTGTGTCAGAGTAGAACTGTGCTCCACAGGGTTTTAATTGGCTGATTTTTCGGAAGTAGATCATCTAGTCTTTCTTCCACGGTGCCTCTGGGTGGACTCAAACCGCCAACCTTTGGGATAGCAGCTGAGTGCTAAACCGTCTACATCATCTAGGGACTCCCAAAGGGAAACAACTCTTCATAAAACCTTGCATAAACTTTCCCTTCAGAGGGGAAGAAGGACCACCTGCTCAGCCAATTAATCTGGCTCTAGATGCCACCCCAAACCCTTATGGTTTATTTTGGTACACCTTCCAGAGACTACAAACCTCTCTCGTCTTGGGGCAGAATGGCTCAGCCATTGGAATATGGCACACTCCTCTGGCACAGGAACGACTCCCATCATAGAAGGTCTGAGGCCTTGTAGTGGTCCTACAAGACAAAGTGAGAAGGTTTGCTTGTTTGTAAAACCATCTTTCCATCACCCAGGGGCCAGTGATTCCACCGTCTCTAGACTGACATCTTGGTCCTGACTCCAGAATCAATAGCTTTGGAGAAGCTGAAGGCAAATGGTTAAAAAAAAAAAAAAAAAAAAAGCAGCTTTGGGATGGTACTTGGCTTTTCTGGCTCTGGGCTGGTAGCAACCAGGAATTCGAGTGTCTGTGATCTGGCTGCTGTGACAGGCTACCGGCTAACCACACCTGTGTGTAAATACGACTCACTAGTGGGCTCAGGGAGGGCCGTAAAACATTTAAGAAGCCAACACGAAAATCTGCAATCGTCGCTGAATTAGAAGATTATATACCGAGCCCCACATACCCAGCAACCAGATTCAACAATTTTCAAAATTTTGTCAAACTTGCTTCATCTGTTATTTTTTTCATGGTCGCAAATCCCAGGCCTTATGTCCCCGTACTTCAGATGCATCAAAGCATGTGGATTATTTTCCATCACAATGTCACTATCACACCTGATAAAAATAACAGTAATTCTTTACTATGACCTAACATCAGGCCATATGCAAATTTCCCTGATGGCCTCAAAAATTGTTTTTCAACAGCTGCTTTGTTAGTTTCCGGGTCCAAAAGAGGTCCTACCTTAGCATTTGGTTGTCATGTCTCTAAAACTGGGAGTAATTCCTGCTCTCAACCCCTAGCCTTATTATTTCATGCCACTGACCCCACTGAAGAAAGAAGCTATTATCCTGCCACACATTCTGGAATCTGTCTCTTTGCTGTCTCCTTTACTGTGTTCCTCTAGATCGCCATTATCAGTTCTAAAGCCTCTTAGTTCAACATTTTGGTAAAGCATTTTTATGACCTTATATGTGGCCTGGAAACCCTGGTGGCATAGTAGTTAAGTGCTACAGCTGCTAACCAAAAGATCGGCAGTTCAAGTCCACCAGGAGCTCCTTGGAAACTCTATGGGGCAGTTCTACTCTGTCCTATAGGGTCGCTGTGAGTTGGAACTGGCTCGACGGCAGTGGGTTTTTTACATGTGGTCTATTCTAGAGAATGTTCTATGTGCACTAGAAAAGAAAGTATACTTGGCTGTTGGGTGGACTGTTCTGTATATGTCTATAAGGTCGAGTTGGTTGATTGTGGCATTTAGATCTTCCGTGTCTTTATTGAGCTGCTTTCTGGATGTCCTAGCCTTCACCAAAAGTGGTGTGTTGAAGTCTCCTACTATAATTGTGGAGCTATCTCCGTTTTCAGTGCTGTTAGAGTTTCTTTTATGCATCTTGCAGCCCTGTCACTGGGTGCATAAATATTTAATACGGTTATATGCTCCTGGTATATTGTCCCTTTAATCATTATATAGTGTCCTTCCTTATCCTTTGTGGTGGATTTAACTTTAAAGTCTATTTTGTCAGAAATGAATATTGCCACACCTACTATTTTTTTGACTGTTTGCTTGATATATTTTTTTCCATCCTTTGAGTTTTTGTTTGTTTGTGTCTCTAAGTCTAAGGTGTGTCTCTTGTAGGCAGCATATAGATGGATCTTGTTTTTTAATCCATTCTGCCACTCTCTCTTCATCGGTACATTTAGTCCATTTACATTCAGGGTGATTGTGGACAGGTATGAATTTAGTGCTGTCACTTTGATGTCTTTTTTTGTGTGTTGACAGTTTCTTTTTCCCAATCGATTTTATGTGCTGAGTAGATTTTCTTTATATATTGTCCTTTCCTCATATTTGTTGTTGTTGATTTTGTTTTTGCTGAGTCTCTATTTATTTTATTTTATTGTAATGAGTAGGATTGTTAGTCTCCTTTGTGGTTACCTTAATATTTACCCCTATTTTTCTAAGTTTAAACTGAACTTTTATTTCTTTATACCGCCTTGTCTTCCTCTCCATGTGAAAGATCTATGACTACATTTCTTAGTCCCTCTTTATGATTTGGTAAAACATTTTTGAATCAACAAAAGAAGGGCTAACATTAATTCCAGTGCCAAATCCTCCACCTCTTTCTCACTAGAAATTCTCAGAATAAATCACTTTCTATGTCCATTCAATTGTTCTACACTTGAACACATGAGTAAGACAGGAAATGGCAAGTCCTTATCTTCCCTACAGAGGGAAGGAGAGCAGGGGAGAGATGGGGCAGGGGAAAGCCAACAGGGGAAGGTAAAATGTCCTCTGATGTCCTCTTCTGTGGGTGGGAGTGTGGGAAACGGCACTAAGAAACACTTTTACTGGTCTAGAGAGAACAGTGCACAGCTGGCCCCCCTCCCTACCAAAGTTAACCCATTACTTCCACCCCCTCACATACCAAGCAGGAACATGAGCTAGACCGAAGCAGTCTCACCCAGAGATGAGGCCTCAGCACTTTGGAGGAATGAAAATCCTGTCCGTGCTTCTCCCAACCCTTTGTGTCTTAAGGAGAAGGTTAAGTCATCCCCATCGCAACTCCAGATGGGGTTGAAAAACAGGTCAGATGACTGTTGCAGCCTATATAAATAAGGGCTTTTTTCTTTTTGTAAAACACACCCATAAAATGGTGGCTTTGGCTTGTTTTCATTTCAGTCTTCAATGAGTCAAGTATTAGCAGAATGCCCACTTACACCCGAGATTAGTATGAAAAACAGGACTGCAGAAACCTCCAGCAGCTCTATCCAGTAGATGTCCATTAGGCAACACTCCATCTTCTCTATCTCTGTTCCTTCTCTCTTCTATCCCAGCCCTTCTTTGCCTAGTTACTCCTCTCTCTGCTTTGAACGCTCACCTTAAGATATAATATTTATTACATTACACTTTGTTATGCTATATACATGTGATGTTTGACTACGGTCTCAATCCTCTCCCTCGGGTGGAACATTTTACATTTTTTTCTTTAAACAAAGCTTGCTATCAACTATATGACTTTTAGCACAAGGCCTGACCTTTGTGATTCTCCATCTTCCAATAATAAAATATGGTATTGTTCTACCCACTCATAATGGCATTATGAGGATTAAGGGGGCACTGGAGGTTTAGGGTAGAATTCTCACCTTCCACGTGGGAGACCTGAGTTCAATTTCTGCTAATGTACCTCATGTGCAGCCACCACCCGTCTATCGGTGGGGGTCTGCATGTTGCTATGTATGATGCTGAGCTAGATGCAGAGCTTCCAGATTGAGATGAACTGGGAAGAAAGGCCTGGCAGCCTACTTCCAAAAATCAGCAGTGAAAACCCTATGGATCACAATGGTCTGATCTGCAACCAATCATGGTGATGGCACAGGACCAGGCAGCATTTCATTTCACTGTGCCATGAGTCGGGGGTCTACTCAATGGCAGCTAACAATAACAAGAACAACATGAGGATTAAGTCAACAAAGATGCCCATCCCACAGCCGCTGAAAAAGTGAGTTTCTGGGCTAGAGACAGAACTGGAGTCAGCACCAAGAAAAAGGCCACACAGTGGAAACAAAAGCTGTGACTCAGAGCGCACAAGCTTCTAAGAAGCAAGAGAAGGAGCTGGCTCTGGGGAAGAGATGAAGGCATTAAAACCAACCCATGGTTTCAGGGCTATACTATCAAGATGCTGGAAGGGAAGGTGCAGATGAGAAATGCCTCTTCACTCAATTTGCCCACCTACGTGGTTTTGCTTAATGAATTTGTGTCCATGCATTCAATGAAACGTTTAATGACTAAACTTTTCCAGTGATTGTAAACTGTACCACTTACACACAGCATAAAATGAGGTAATGCTACTTATGCTGAAATTCTCACGGAGAGCAATGGGGCTCTCGCCCGAGGTGAGCAGAGAACAGCCCCAAGGGAAATTCTAGAATGAAAATGTGTGTAGTAATTTTAAGAACTCCTGTCCTCCCTTTTGTTTGTCACGGAGAACTCTGAAAGAACCCTGGAATAATTGCCAGTAAAGTCCTCACAGAGCAGACTTCTGCTTCTTGATCGAGCCTGGACAGGAGGCTTACACGCCTGCCAGCTCACGCCACAAGTACTTTCAAATTCCAGCCAAGACAGCTCTTCTGTAAACAGAATTGCAACAATTCACCCTCAGGCTGAACAGGAGCTCTGGTGGTGCAGTGGTTAAGTGCTCAGCTGTGAATTGAAAGGCCATCAGTTCGAACGCACCAGCGGTTCCATGGAGAAAGATGTGACAGTCTGCTTTCTTAAAGATCACAGCCTAGGAAACCCTATGGGGCAGTTCTACTCCGTCCTATAGGGAAGGACGCTATGAGTTGGAATTGATTAGATGGCAACAGGTTTCGATATGCAGAAAATACAGGAAATCTACTTTTGTACTTGGATTTGAATCTTTACTGAATTTCTGTGCGGTCTTGAGCAAATTAGTTCATCTCTCTAAGTCTGTTTCTTCATGAAGGAAGCATCAGCAATACCAACACTTATACACTTGATTATGTAAGAAAACCAGTTGTCCTTAAGTCAGTTTTGACTCATAGTGATGGAGAACTGTGCTCCACAGGGGTTTCAGTGGCTGATTTTCTGGAAGTAGGTTGCCAGGCCTTTTTTCCAAGGAGCCTCTGGGTAGACTCGAACCTCCAACCTTTTGGTTAGTAGCCAAGAAGATTAACCATTTCCACCACCCACCAAAACCAAACCTGTTGCCCTCAAGTCTGACTCATAGTGGCCTTATAGGACAGAGTAGAACTGTCCCATAATGTTCCCATGGAGCAGCTGGTGGATTTGAACTGTTGACCTTTTGGTTAGCAGCTGAGTGCTTAACCACTGTACCATACCACCCAGGGACTCCATACATGAAAACATGGCTGCAAAAGCCTCAAGCAGCTATATCTCAACATACTTTGATACAATAATACCCCCATCTTACATGTTAAACCCGAGTATGAGGCTGGATAGTAACATTTGTTGCAAAGTATTACTACTACTATCCCGTTGAGGAGTCACGAGGGTGACAGTAGTCCCTTAAACCACCGTTTAGATGAACTCAGGTGCAGAGGGCTCAGAAGTAGAAGCAATCTTTTAGTGCGGGTCAATGGAGAACACCTGCCAGATAGACTGTAAGCTTCTTGCTGAAAGCAGCTAGGTCTGCAGCAGTGACAGGTGAGCACCTTTCCCTAATAAAGGGGCCCCGTTGGGATAGGCACAGTCCCTGAGCCGTCCAAGTGGTTAAGTGCTGCATTACTACCGAAAGGTTACCAGTGCAAATGCACCCAGAGGCACCTTGGAAGACAGTCCTGCTTCTGAAATGTCATAGCCTTGAAAATGCTATAGAGGAGTTCTATTATGCACACACCGGGTTGCCATGAGTCAGAACCGACTTGATGGCAACTAACAACTACAACAACATGAGGAGATGAAATTGGAATCTATTCTTGGTCCCAGCTGGATACAATTCACCTCAGGCAACATCAAACCCACTGGCTGGAAGGACACTGATAGGAAAATGTGTTCTAGCCTGTGGCTGAGACGAATGGGAAGGATCTCACGCCTCCCACAACAACCTACACCAGGGACGAGAGATTTAGCAGTGGCAGTTCCATCTTACTGAGCTGCAGAAGAGGCATGGTGTGATAAACAGAATAACAATCTCCCAGAGAGGTCTACAACCTAATCCCTAGAACCTATGAATATGTGACCTTACATGGCAAAGGGAAATTTACGCTAACAACAGAATGAAGGTTGCTAATCAGCTGACCTTAAAATATAGACATTATTCTGGATTATCTGGGTAAGCCTGCCATCACAAGGGTCCTTAAATGATGGAGACAGAAAAGTCAATGTCAGAGTGATGAGATGTAAGAAGAAATCCATCTGTCGTTGCTGGCTTTGAAGATGGGAGGGGGCCACAGGCCAAGGAAGGCAGGTAGCATCTTGACAGCAGAAAGGCCTCCAGAAAGGAATGCAGCCATGCCAACATCTTGATTTTATCCTAGTGGGACCCATGCTGAATCTTAACCTCCAAAACTGTAAGATGATACATTTGTGTTGTTAAAGTTGCTAAATTTGTGCCCATCTGTTACAACAGCAATAGGAAGCTAATACACATGTTTACATGATTTGAGAAATGGCTTCTACAGCAATAAACGCTTGGGGCTGAAGGTCTGCCCCCTACTTTTGCTTCAATCAGTAAACTTTCGAAGCTAGGGGACTGCTAATTTCACCTCCCCGTTAACTTAGGATCCCACTGGAAGCAGACTTCAGGGACTAACTGATCTGACTGGTTTTTACCACTCACTCACTAGCTGTGTGACCCTGAGCAAGTCACTGTAACCTGCAACTCATTTTTAAAATGGGAACAATACCACCTACCTTATATGGTCGATGCAGGAACTGAATGAGATCTAACAAGAAGCAAGAGACCAGCAGTAGTAACTGGCTTATGGGAAATCTGTTTTCGTTTTCTCATCTGCCAACCTCAGAGTATGACGCTTTCATGGTCCTCTAGTCAAGAGTAACCAAAAAGTTGCTTGAGTTTGTCGAACAGAAATACATCATAGGAAAAATTAGTACGAACACATACACACACAGAAGCCATGGAAGGGTAAATGCTAGATACCATCAGGAGAAGTGAGTTCAAAACAGTCAAGGCGAGAACACAGGCTATTTTCAGACACACGGGGAAAAAAGCCTGAAAAGGGAAGGAGAGAATGGCTGAGTTGTTGCTTAATGGGTACAGGGTTTCTGTTTGGGGTGATGAACAATTTTGGAACTACATAGTGGTGATGGTTGCTCAACACTGTGAATGGAATTAATGCCAGTGAATTATACACTTAAAAAATGGTTCAAAAGGCAAATTTTAGGTTATCTACATTTTACCACACACATACACACACACACACAAAGGTAATGCCAGGAAAGAAAAATAAAGTCCAGAAAAAAGACTGACTGGTAGGTTGTTTCTTGAATTGAGATGCTAAAAAATCTGTTGATTAAAATTTTTCCTTTGAGGAGGAAGAGCTGCAAACAAGCTGAGGGAAAAGAGCTGGCCCACAACAAAAGCAAACACAACCCATAAACATTTGAGGGTTTGGACAAGCCCTGGTATGCAGGAACCTGAGTCAATTAATGTATTGTCAAAGCAGGACAACAGCTGCTCATAAGAAGTGATTTTGGGGAATTGATTTCACCTCATAGGCGGACAGACAGACACATTCAGTTTTTAGAATAACCAAACCGGTTGCTATTGATTCTGACTCATAACAACTCTTTAGGAGAGAGGAGAACTGCCCCACAAGGGTTTCAAAGGCTGTAAATCTTTAAGAGAACAGACTGCTATATCTTTCTCCTGCAGTTTTTAAGAAAGCAACATAAAACAAACAAATAAAAAAACCCAAAACAAAACAGAAAACTCTCTTTTCATTAGCGCCCAAGCTCTGGGGGAAAAGAAGGGCGCTCGGTCAAGTTGTAGATTCTGTAGTGCTATCACGGCAAATGTACCCACCTTCACACCCAGTATTCCTCCCATCCTATTGACGTTGAGTCAGTTCTGACACAGAGCAACCCTATAGGACAAAGTAGAACTGCCCTATGGGGTTTCAAAAGTTGTAATCTTTACAAAAGCAGACTGCCACATCTTTCTCCCATGGAGCGGTTGGTGGTTTTGAACTGCCTACCTTTCAGTTAACAGCCAAGTGATTAACCAATATGCCACGAGGACTCCAACTGCTGGGAATTTACCCTACAGTTATAAAAATGCAAATAATAAAAATAAAAAATAAACCCCAATCTGTTGCCATCAGGTCAATTCCAACTTACTGAAATTCAATATGACAGAATACATCTGCACCACAGGGTTTCCAAGAAAAAAAAAAAAATCTTTATAGAAGCAGACTGAGCAGTTGATGAGCAGTTGAGTGCTTTAACCACTGTACCACCAGGGCTCCTTCCCTAAAGTATGTTCATATAAAAGGTTATGAACTAAATTTTCCACTTACAAGGCTGCTAAAATAAATGATACACCCATCAACGGAATACTGTGTAGCTGTTGGAAGAATGTGGCGAGTGTCTAATTACAGCTGTGGGAAGCTAAGAGATATAAAGAAAAGGGAAACTAGAAAATTGAAAATAGTATAAAATAAAAAGAAAAAGTGTTCTTGTTCTACAATTCACATGGTCACACAAACACATAAGTACAGTTTTTCTCTCTGTTGAAAGAATCTAAATAGGATACAAAATGGATTGTTTCACAATGTGCTTAATAATATGTATTCCATGGATGTACCATCATTTATTTACTTGTTACACAATGAATGTGTAACTAAAAGCGTTTATGACTGGTGTCTCTACACAAGCATCCTTGTACATGCGTTTCTTAAGGTCAAATATCAAGAAGAGGAGTTGCTGGGACAATGGACATGAACATTTTAAAATCCTGGCTCTGACACAGGTGGCGAATCACAATCTCTTTGGGCCTCAGTTTTCTGACCTGTTAAAGGGGATAATAAGGCATGTGGGAGATGCCTCCTAGTGATGTGATAATTAGCAGTACCAGGATCATAGTATTGTTGTTGTTAGGTGCCGTTGAGTCAGTTTCAACCCATAGTGAACCTATGCAAAACAGAATGAAACACTGCCTGGTCCTGCACCATCCTCACAACTGCTATGCTTGAGCCCATCATTTGGGCTCCTGTGTCAATCCATTTTGTTGAGGTTCTTCTACTTTTTTGCTGACCCTCTACTTTACTGTCTCACATACTTTGGACATGTTACCATGGGGTACCAGTCCCTGCAGAAGGACATTGTGCATGGTAAGGTAGAGACGGTCACTGAAAATGAGGGAGACACTCAACGAGATGGATTGACACAGCGGCTGTAATGATGGGCTCAAGCATAACATTGATTGTGAGGATGGCACAGGACTGGACAGTGTTTCGTTCTATCGTACACATTGGAACCGACTCGACGTCACCTAATGACACCTACTTTACCAAGCATGATGTCCTTCTCCAGGGTTTGGTCCCTCCTGATAATATACCTTAAGTACATGAGACGAAGTCTCACCATCCTCCCTTCTAACGAGCATTCTGGCCGTACTTCTTCCAAGACAGATTTGTTTGTTCTTCTGGCAGCCCATGGTATATTCAATATTCTTCACCAATACTGTAATTCAAAGGCATCAGCTCTTCAGTTTTCCATATTCATTGTCCAGCCTTCTCATGCATATGGGGCAACTGAACATACCATGGCTTGGGTCAGGCGCATCTTAGTTCTCAAAGTAAACATCTTTATTTTTTAACACTTTAAAGAGGTCTTTTGCAGATCTGCCTAATGCAATGCTATTTGATTTCTTGACTGCTGCTTCCATGGATGTTGATTGTGGATGCAAGTAAAATGAAATCCTTGACAACTTCAATATTTTCTCTGTTTGTCACGATGCTGCTTATCGGCCCTGTTGTGAGCATTTTTGTTTTCTTTATGCTGAGGCGTAACCCCTAAAAGCTGTAATCTTTAATCTTCATTGGTAAGTGCTTCAAGTTCTCATTGCTTTCAGCAAGTAAGGTTGTGTTACCTGCATATCACAGGTTATTAATGAGTCTCCCACCAATCCTGATGCCAAACTCTTCTTCATACAGTCTAGCTTCTCAGATTATTTACTCAGCATACAGACTGAATTTAAGTATGGTGAAAAGATACAACCCTGATGCACACGTTCCCTGTTTTTAAATCGCTCAGTATTCCCGTGTTGTGTTCAAATGACTGCCACTTGGTCTATGAACAATTAAGTGTCCTGGAATTCCCATTCTTTGCAACGTTACTTATAATTTACTATGATCCACACAGTCTGATGGCTTTGCATAGTCAGTAAAACACAGGTAAACGCCTGGTATTCTCTTTGTGATCTTTAATGTTGTGTGTCAACTTGGCTGGGCCGTGATTCTCAGTGGTTTGGCAGTTACGATGCAGTTTGGGCAGTTGTATGATGATGTGATCATTTTCATGATGAGATTTGAAATAATGTGATCACCTCTGTAATGGAATCTACTGTGAGTAGCCAATTAGTTGAAAGGGAGTTTCCTTGGGGGTATGGCCTGCACCCAATATAGATGGACCCTCTGGCAAGGCTGGCCAGCTTTTGTTCACTCTAGATCCTGAAGCTGGCTCCTGTTTGTCTGATCTCTGGTTCTTGGGACTTGAGCTAGCTGCTTACCTGCTGCCTTGCCTGCTGATCTTGGGATCTGTCATTCTTCACAGCCTGTGACCAAGAGCCCTGCTGTATGACCTGCAGATTTTGGGTTTGCCAGCCCATGTGGCTACATGAATCAGGAAAAGCCTTCAGCCTGACCTGATCTGGGATATTCCAGCCTCCATAACTGCATGAGCCATTTCCTTTATGGTTATTTATATGCTTTCCTGGTTTTGCTTCTCTAGAGAACTCAGCCTAAGACACTCTATTTTCTGCCAAGATCCACCTATCACCAGCAATGATATCCTCGTTATATACCCTTTTCTGAATCTGGCGTGAATTTCTGGTAGTGGTACTGCTGCAACTCTTTTTGAATTATCTTCAGCAAAATTTTACTTGCATATGATATTAATGATATTGTTTGATAATTTCCACATTCTGTTGGATCACCATTCTTTGGAATGGACACAAATATTCATCTTTTTCAGTTGTTTGGCTAGGTAGCGACTTTCAAATTTCTTGACATAGACAAGTGAGTGCTTTCAGCGTTGCGTCCGTTTGTTGAAACATCTCAAATGGCATTCAGTTAATTCCTGGAGCTTTGTTTTTCGCTAATGTGTTCAGTGCAGCTTGGACTTCTTCCTTTAATACCATTGGTTCTCGATCATATGCTTCCTGAAATGGTTGAACGTAAACCAAGTGTTTTTGGTACAGTGACTGTTTATTCCTTCCAGCTTCTTTTGATGTTTCCTGCGTTGTTCAATATTTTGCCCACAGAATTCTTCAGTATTGCAACTCAAGCCTTGAATTTTTTGTTCAGTCCTTTCAGCTTGAGAAATGTCAAGTGTGTTCTTCCCTTCTGGTTTTCTAACACATTTCATTTTAAGCATAAGAGCTATAAAAGCAGTTACTAGTGTCATCACTAAGCAGCTTGGTATTTTCACTTTAAGTATCATGGGCACTGATCCAGGTCAACATATATAACTTTAATGAATGCTTTTTATAGCTTCATGACACCCCACAAGGTGGTTACTCAACCATTGCCTTAGGATACTCACTTAGGAAACAATATGGACACATCCTTGTACAAATGTCTATAAAAATGCACCATTTGGTGTTTTTATTCTTAGGAAAAAACTGTAAAATGGGAAGGTTGACTGGAAAGCAATACACATTTTAACTGGTGAAAGGAAGGGCAAAGGAAGATGATGAACTTATGCCTAGTGGCTGCCATTTTTTTTCTGTAAAGAAAGAGGTGACATTCTTCATGAAGAATGCAGGAGATGGGCAGGAAGCTGTGAGAGAACAGCAAGCATTTAAAATGGCTGCTGACAGGAACTGGAGAAGGAGTTAAGCAAAGGTTTCCTGTGTCATTCTTCACCATAAACCTCCATTTGTACTCATCAGCATCCATCTTCTGCCTAAGAGGTGGAAAGAAACTGACTATGTACTTGACTTGAGAGCACACTCAACCTCTGGGGCCTTTATAGGGGAAGGTAGCAAGAACTTAGAAGCAAGAATGGCAAGACTTCTTCTTGATTACTTTGGACATATCATCAGGGAAGATCAATTGCTAGAAAAGGATATCATGTCTGGTAAAGTAGAGGGTCAGAGAAAGTGAAGGAAATTCTCAACAAGATGGAATGACACGAGAGCTGCAAAAATGGGCTCAAACATACCAACAATCACGAGGATGGCGCAGGACCAGGCAATATTTTGTTCTGTTGTACACGAGGTCACCATGAGTGTGAGCTGACTTAACAGCAACTGTCTTAGTCATCTAGAGCTTCAACAACACAAATACCACAAGCAGATGGCTTTAACAAACAGAGATTTATTCTCTCACAGCCTAGCAGGCTAGAAGCTCGAATTCAGGATGCCAGCTCCAGGGGAAGGCTTTCTCTCTCTGCTGGCTTTGGGGGAAGGTCCTTGTCACCAATCTTCCCTCATCGAGGAACTTCTCAGTGCAGGAACCCTGAGTCCAAAGGACGTGCTCTTCTCCTGGCTTTTGTCTCTTGGTGGTATAAGGTCTCCCTGTCTCTCTGCTTGCTTCTCTCTTTTATATCTCAAAAGCGGTTGACTTAAGACAAAGCCTAATCTTGTAGATTGAGTGCTGCTTCATTAATATAACTGCCTCATTAACATCATAGAAACAGGATTTACAACAAATGGTAAAATCACATCAGATCACAAAATGGTGGACAATCACACAATACTGGGAATCGTAGCCTAGCCACGTTGACACATTTTGGGGGGACACAATTCAATCCATAATAGCAACTAACAACAACAAGGAAGAACTTTTAACTATAATATTGTGCAGAAGGCCCAGGCAGGGCTGTCTCTAGGAAGGAGAAAAAAACTGACATAATCCGCTACCACTGAGTGTTTACAGCGGGACTTTCCTGATGAGTAAGTATGCAACTCCAAAACTCTTAGGAACTGTTCCAACCCAGATTTAGCAGATGAGGACACTCAGTAACAAAGGAATCTGGGGGCACAGCAAGGAAAAAAAGTTGGATTTCTTTCTTTCCAAGCCAGAGCTCCTCTACTGCATCCTTCAAGTGTGACCTAGCCAGAGGCCTTGGGCACAACAGGCCAACATATTGGCCACACTTTACAGAAAACACTTGGCCAGGCACTAATAATCATACCCTGATTTTTTTTTCTTTTATAATCATTAGCTTTTATGTAGTAGTTATTTCATTGTTTTTAAAAAACAACCCTTACCTACAAAACATCCCTACATAGGGGTCACTATTAAGTAGAAGGAGCCCTGGTGGTACAAAAGTTAAGCACTTGGCTGCTAACTGAAAGGTTGGCGGTTCGAACCCACCAGCTGCTCCAGGGGAAAAAGGTATGGCAGTCTGCTTCCGTAAAGATTTACAGCCTTGGAAACTCTATGGTACAGTTCTACTCTGTCCTATAGGGGCACGATGAGGTGGAATCGACTCGAAGGCAATTGGTTTGGGAGCCCTGGTGGTGCAATGGTTAAAGTGCTCGGCTGCTAACCAAAAGGTTAGTGGTTTGACTCAACCACCAACAAGCCGCTCCAATGGAGAAAAATGTGGCAGTCTGCTTCCATAAAGATGACAGCCTTGACGGCATTGAGTTGGTTTTTTTTTTAATTAAGTAGGAGTCCCTGGGTGGTGCAAACAGTTACTGCTTGGCTGCTAACTGAAAGGTTGGAGGTTTGAGTCTACCCAGAAGCATCTTGGAAGGCCTGGTAACCTACTTCCAAAAAATCAGCCACTGAAGACCCTATGGAGTCACCATGAGTCAGAGCTGATTTGACGGCAAACTGGTAATTAAAAAATAAGAAATCTACCTCTTCCTTATTAGCAGGTTTGCTAGTCTTACCCTGAGATGTTAGTGGTAGTGACAGAAGCAGTTTCATGGGTCCTACTACTCTGCACTTTTTTTTTTTTTTAACCTAATATGGGTATCTTTTTTACCCAGTTTACAGATCTAGTTGTTCCTTTTAATACTTGCATGCTATGGTGAACTGACTCCCTTTTGGTGGTATAATCAGGATTAATGGTGAAGAGAGAGAGGTCATATATGGAAATTTCTGGAATCCCTGCCCATGTGCCTTGCGTGGCAGTTAGTAGTCTGGGGTGAAAGAAAGGCCGTATTGCCAGTCCTCCCACAGACACAAATGCGTGTAAGTATCTAACAACAACTGAGTTAGGAAATGGAGGGCCTGTGTACCAGGAGGAAAACAGAAACAACAAAATGCCTAATGCTTAAAAAAAAAAAATGCAGCTAGTGGAGAGGTAATCTTGCTTTGTTCCAATGCAATAAAAAAATCTCACTAGAATCAATAACTTCTCTTAAAACAAAAATGAAAGGGTTAAGGGGGCAGGGAAACTACTGGAAATGAACAATCTAGAACAAAATTAATGAGAAAGTTGACAAACTGAAAAAAAAAAAAAGGAACCAATGCCACTGAACAATTTACGTACTAATTGCTAAATGTAACCTAATTTGCTGTGTAAACTTTCACCAAAAACTCATTAAAAAAACCCAAAGCTCACTAGAAGCCACTCCTTCGCACCACTTTATAATGCATTCTTGAAGGCAAGCTTTAAGAGCAGGGTGGCACAGGAGATGGGTGATGGCCACACCTAAGCTTCAAAGTTGGCGGCAAGAAGATAAAACAAAAATCAAGCAAATGCACAGTCATGCTTCTAAGCATTTCTACATCACATCTCAGAACCTGGTTAGGCTGACAGGGCACCCTTGTCAAGCCACAGGCAGGAGGAGGCACTAGCAGCTGGTTTCAGAAAATACTGACCACAATCCTGCGGGGCTCATAGGAGAGAGATGCATCTTTATGTATTTGCAAAGAACAGTTACCACCAGGGGAAAGATAACATGAGGTAGAACCAATCAGCAAGTGAGGGGACAGGCAGCTCTTCCAGCTGCTCTCTGAACAGTGGCAAAACAGACAAAGTGGAGGACGAAGAACGAGAGGATGCCAGGATGAATGCAGGTATAAGGCAACCCAGAAAACCTTACTAGAACCTAAGGGTGGCTAGGCTTTCAGAGTGCCGTGCCTATTCCACATGGCAAAGCCAGATTCTGAGGAGGGAACCTACAGTGACTCCTTATGAGGTCTTTTGTCTCCCCCACCCACAGAGCATCCTGCTTAGTTCCCACAGGTGATGTTGTGAGAGCCAAATGCACCCTGCACCTACAGGAGAAAAACCAGTTCGACACACGGCGACTCCATGTGTGTCAGAGTAGAACTGTGCGCCACATGGTTTTAATGGGTGATTTTTTGGGGAAGTATACTGGCAGGCCTTATTTACAAGGCGCCTTTGGGTGGATTTGAACCGCCAACATTTCAGTTAGTAGCCGGGCAGTTAACTGTTTGTGCCACCCAGGGTCCCGGCACGCACAGGAGAGGAACTCTCAAATTATTAATTTTGGAGAGTATGCCATGTGAAGTCTTTTTAAAGTACAAATGGCATCAATAACTTTCTTAGGAGAAAATGTCATGTAAAGAATTCTTTCTCCAGCTCAAGTGGACTATTTAATGACTGCCAGGAAGTGGAACAAGTTCCATTCTTCACCATGTTTTACCCCAAATTGCCAAATAACCTGTGGCTCAAGCAATGGGGCCTTGTACAAGGTAAAAGAAATGGATTAATCAAACCCCACACAGCAGGAGATGTAGGGTACTGAGGAGACCTACAGAAGACCAGCTTCCTACAGGCTCTCAGTGTTTCCCTGACTATAATTGCCAACACAGATTTCACAGATACTCCACACAGGAAATGTGGCTATGGCAGAATTCCCATTTTTAATTTTTGGTTTGTAAAGAATGTCGCACATGGAGCCCAGGACCTGTGGCAAGAGAGAAGTCAGGAAGCCTGTCATCGTGCAATAAAAATGGGAAAACGGCACATGCTACACACTCTTCTGGTACGCAACTTTCAGACCAACATACATCTTGTGTTCCGCTACTGCCCCAATCACAAAGAAAAGACGGTTCCTTTCACTTTAAACGCCAGTGAAGTCATTTGCTTTCCATGTTTGAGAAACACAGACATGGGGCTGACCATACGCACCCCAAAATACCTGGAATCACCACAGGCCTCCCCACCTGGTCTGCTGTCCTGCTGTCTCAAGGTCAGTGACATGCATGTTCTCCTTTGCTCACAAGGGGCCAGGTGTTTAGACGTTTCACAGCTGCAATGTGGTATGAGAGAAAGAATGATATTCACAGATGAATGATCTTTTATCTTGGAGTTTGGGGGATTATGGGTGATTTTACTAATAGTTATCTGGGTTTTCTAACTTTTTAACACATAACTAGAAAAAAGAAGGTGGGAAATATATTCCTGACACACAAAAAACGGTGAGTAAGAGCTGACGTCTTTAACATTTGACCTTACATTCTTAAAGAGCTTCTGACCTTTCAGACTCCTTTCAAGGCCATATTTCATTTTTAGAGAAGAAATTTAAAGTTTTTCAAAACAATTGTGAAAATCAGGGCCACCTGTTACTCTTAAGCCATAATGACCTCTCAGGTATGCACAGCATGGCTGATATGCTGGTTGGTATTTTCTTCCTCTACTGTGCACTCAGGGTAGTGAAAGCAGCTCCCACATCTGTAAAACAGCCATACTACTCCATTGCACCTCTTCCTTTATCAGACTTCTGTGAGGGAGATTAAAACGTTCCATTTTAGGACAAAGATGTTTTCTCTAAGATAATGTGCTAGTAAAGTTATAGCAATAGGCAAATTGTGTGGTTCTAGATCAGTCCCTGAAGAGGCACACACCAGCAGTGTAGGCAAAGGAGGGGATGGAGACCCAGGTAGGTGAAGTGATTTGACCGAGGCCAGAGAAAAGCAAGATGCAACCTCCTAATCCAGTGTTCCTGCACCCTGTGGTTCTATAACTCATGGGTGGCTTTGTGAAACTCTGCAATTTCTGTCAAATCAGCTGGGGTTGTGGGTACAGCTATGGGAACCTCAGGCTCAGAACAGCCTCTAGCTTATGGCTCACCATTCAGAGACCAATGACAGCACCAAGCGGTGGGTGGTGTCCGGCGCCTGCCTCAAAACAGCAGTGTTGATTTAAATCCCTAGGAATGGCCCAAGATCGACATTACCACAAAATGTGCCATCAGTACAACACATGGAGGCCATTACCCATAAGGCAAATAGTCCTGGTTTCTTCTCTTAGAGGCCACTCAGACACACTCATGGTGAGTCATATATGTGCCTAAGCCTGGAAACCACTTGCTCACCAGTGGCAGCGTCATTTAGAACACTGCTATCCAACAGAAATATGACACAAGCCACATATGAAATTTAAAATTTTCTAGTAGCCGCATTAAGTAAAAAAAAAAAAAAAAAAAAAACAGGTAAAATTAGTTTTTATATCTTACTTAACCTAATACATCCAAAATATTATAATTGTAGTATGTAATCAATATAAAAATTGTTAATGAGATTTCATTCTTCCCACCACCTGTCTGTCGGTCTGTTGTACTGTAGTGGCCTACATGTTGCTACCACACTGGAAGCTACGCCACTGGTATCTCAAAAACCAGGAGTCACTCATGGTAGACAGGTTTCAGCAGAGCTTCCAGACTGTGATGACTAGGAAGGAAAGCCTTGTGATATACTTCAAAAAAATTAGCTAAAGAAAACCATACGGACCACAACAGAGTATCGTCCAATATTGTGCTAGAAGACGAGCACCCTAGGTTGGAAGGCACTACACAGTGGTCCCAACGATGGACTCAGATATGCCACTGATTACAAAGACGGAGTAGCACTGGGCAACGTTTCGTTCTGCAGTACATGGAGTCACCATGAGTTGAAGCTGATGCTACAGCAACTAATAAAAAGTGTGTATCTTACACTTAAATGATATTCCCTAGGGATTCTCCTCTTAACAGGTCTTTTTTTCTTGTTTTACCAACAAGCGCCATTTATTGGGTAACATATGCTAAACTAAAAACAAACCCTCAGCTGTCGAGTCGATTCCGACTCAAAGCAACCCTACAGGACAGAGTAGAACTACACCAGAGGGTTTTCAAGGAGCAGCTGGTCGATTTGAACTGCCAACCTCTTGGTTAGCAGCCAAACTCTTAACCACTGTGCCACCAGTATTCCAATAAAAGGCACTTGCTAGGGTACTTTCAACTGTCATGGCAACACTACAGAGGTAGCTTATCCAGACATCACAGAGACAGACACCAAAAGATTAAGCTGCTCACCACCAAGACTATACAGCTAAGTGTCAAGATAAGAGGAAGGCCAGATCTGATGCCAATGCCTGTTCTCTTCCTCCTCTCCCTCTTTCTGACCCAACTGCTTCCTCGAAAGAGCCAGTACGTGAGTATCTGTGTTGACTACATGTGAGAAAAGATTTGGGAAATGTGACAACATGCACTTATAGAATTTAAGTAACAAATTCATCCTAGGCTTAGTACCCAATTCAGGCTTTTCCTTGCAGTTTCATATATAACACTATACAAAAGTGGGATCATTCTGGACATGCAGTTTTATATTCTGCTTTTTAAAATAATCAGATTACAATCATTTCATGTCATTAACCTCTAAACATATGGACTTTGAAGGCTATAGAGACTTCAATCAAAATGTCCTCTGAACACCAACCCCAGCTTGCCTCTCTCTTCCAGTAATCATGTTCATTCAATCATTCAAAAATACTGGTGGAGCAACCATGGTCCAGGCACTGCTCTAGGTGCCAGGGCTAGAGTGGCAAATAGGACAGAGAGGTCCTTGCCCTCATATAGCTTAGGTTCTGGAGAGAAAGATGGATAATAAATGAGAAAATAAATTATATAAAGTCAGCCACTAATCAATGACAGGGAAAAAAGGCAGGCACATATAATGACTTCAGTCTGTTGTTGTTAGATGCTGTCTCACTCATATTGACCCCATGGACGACAGAACAAAACTCTGCCTGGTCCGGCACCATCCTCACAATCTTTATTATGCTTGAGCTCATTACAGCCACTGCATTAATCCATCTTGTTGAGGGTCTTTCTCTCTTTCGCTGCCCCTCTACTTTACCAAGCATGATCTCCTTCTTCAAGGACTGGTCGCTCCTGATAACATGTCCAAAATATATGACTAAGTCTTTCCATCGTTGCCTCTAATGAGCATTCTGACTGTACTTCTTCCAAGACAGATTTGTTTGTTCTTTTGGCAGTCCATGGTATATCCAATATTCTTCACCAACACCATTATTCAAAGGCGTCAATTCTTCTTTGATCTTCCTTAATTCACTGTCCAGTTTTCGCACGCATACGAGGTGACTGAAAACACCATAGCTTGAGTCAAGTGCATCTTAGTCCTCGAAGTGACACCTTTGCTTCTGAACACCTGAAAGAGGTCTTTTGCAGCAGATGTGCCCAGTGCAATATGTCATTTGATTTCTTGACTACTGCTTCCATGGGCGTTGACTTTAGTCTATTTTCTATTATTTATTACATTGAACCACATGAAATTTTTGATACTTAACCATTCCTGACCTACAAAACAGGCAATTTCATACGATTCAACCCAATGCAGTTTCATTCTGTCAGGAAACAAGAATGTTTCTAATGGACCAGAAATTGTAAAGAACCCCTAGAAAGGCAGAAGACATATAGAGCTGGACTGAATAAGCTTCCCTTGGGACCTTAAGTGGTAGGGGGGCCTTTGAGGGTGTAGCAAGCTTCCAGATGACAGCTGTGAGGAGCAAGATGGACTGGATAGGGATTGCGGTCAGAGTCCTCAACTGGTCTATACCTGGTGGCACCCCACCCCACCCCAGGGCCAAGGATCAGAGAGCAGAGGCCCCTGTCCCACATCCAGGAGACCATTGCTTCCCTTTGTGAATTCTTCAACTATTTCAAAAGGCCCAGGTGCTCGGCAGTCTGTTATTGCTTAACTCTTTGGAAAAGGAATGTTACATACTATTTGTGCAATCAAAAAAAAAAATGTCCTGATAACTGACTGATCAATCTTAATGTCGTGGAAAGACAAAAAAAAGGGAGACTGGTATACTCTCCAAAAACGAAAAGAAACAAGCTGATGTTACATGCCTTCTGATGGTGGGAACAGAAGTATTCTCACCTAGAAATCAAACCTGGTTCTGATCAGGCCTCCAGAGCTAACTACCAGTTTACAGGGGACAGAGGAAGACACTAAATGACATGGAGATGCAATCACATAGGGACACCATTTAGATACCGAAAAATCCAGAATGCGGGGAGGCTCTCCAGGACAAAAAGAAAAAGGAAAAAGTGGGAGTGGAAACTTCTGGACTAAAAGGCTGATTAGGCCCATGTGTGTATGAGTGGACCTCATCTGGACCTTTATTTGACCAAACCAACTGTAAAAAAAAAAATAAGTTTGTGTGACCTAAAGGAAAAGGAGATTATTGTCTACATACTAAAGAAATATTAATGTGTGCGCTTTACGTCTTATCTTTTAAAGTTAACATACTGCAGTGAATTGATAATTGTTGAAGCTGGGAATTAGGAACTTGAGAGTTTGTGGCATTATTGTATGTTGGACATGTTTAAAAATTCCCACAATAAAAAGCTTAAAACTAGTCTGTGGCCTCATCCTCCCTTCTCGGCCAGGTTCCCACAGATCATCCACCTGGGACAGGAATGATCTTTCACCAGCTGCAGTTAAGTCAGCCCCGACTCACGGCGACTCCACATGTGTAGGAGCAGAACTGTGCCACATAGGGTCTTCTGTGGCTGATTTTTCACAAGTAGATCACCAGGTCTTTCTTCCAAGGCGCCTCTGAGTCAACTTGACCCTCCAACGTTTTAGTTAGCAGCTGAGCGCATTAACCATTTGCACTACTCAGGGAATGATCTTCTAAGAGCCCAAAGCATGTACAGTGCTCGCTCACCTGTCGATGAACTGATCGATAATGACGATATCGCCGGGCTGAACCTCCTCCCTCAAGGAGCCGCAAGCCGTGGTCACTATGACATGGGTACAACCCTCCTCCTTCAGAGCCCAGATGTTTGCCTGGTAGTTGACTTTGGAAGGCATGATGGTATGCTGCCTCCCATGCCTAGGGGGAAGGAGAGCACCACAGGCAGATGAATGCTTAGAGCATGTAAAAACTCAGAAAACTAACTGACAGCAGAAGGTGGGGGTCCATGAATACCCAGAAAGGATACACATTTTCCTGAGGCTGGTCTCTAAAACTCTAATGAGATTTTTCAAAAGAAATTAAAAAATCAAAAGTAGCTAAGAACCACTGCATTAGAGGGTCAAATACTTCACAGCCCAACACATTTCAGTTCAGTCTGTAGAAACATAGAACACTCACCATGGGCCACGCCACCCATTGTTTTCTCCCACCAAACCCACACCCATTGCCATCAAGTCAATTCCGACTCACAGCAGCCCAACAGGAGAGTAGAACTGCCCTGTCGGGCTTCCAAGGCTGTGCTACCAAGGCTCCTTGTTTTTTCCTACAGTCTGGAAAAATTAAGCAGTTCTCCAGCAATGACCACAGATCAGCTAAGGTTTCCTGAAATCCATCCCACGTGACCATCTAAAACTACAATTTAGTTTCACTGGATTTAGAGGAGCCACTTATACTTTAAAAATGTAGAGTGGCAGACAGATACTAGGGTGGCCCTGTTTTCACACCTTATATAATCTCCTTCCCCTTGGGTGCTAGTGGAACTGAGATTTGCTTCCTACCAGTGGAACAGGACAAGGCTGGGATGGGCCTCCTGTGACTGGACTCCACTTGGCCAGCTTTCACTCTCCTGCTGGTCTTGAAGAAGCGAGCTGTTGTTATGGTGTGAACTGCCTACGGAGAGGGCCACATGGCAGGGAACTGTGGGTGGCCTCTAGGGGCTAAGGGCCTCAGGTCTATAATCGCAAGGAGCTAAATTCTGCCAACAACAAAATGAACTTGGCAGAGAACCCCAAGCTCCAGATGCACCCTGTGCAGCCTTGTGTGACCTGAGCAGAGGACCCAGCTAAGCCGTGCCCAGACTCCTGACCCGTGGAAACTGTGAGATAACACATATGTTGTTTTACACAGCTAAATCTGTAGTAATTTGTAATGCAGCAAAAGAAAACTAATGCATGTAATTTGACTAATTTCTAACTATGTGATAAAAATTATTTTGTCTTTTTTTTTTAATAAAGACTATCTAAATTTGGAATATGTTTTTCACTTGATGGAAACAAACACTGGGGCAAGGAATTAAAGAGAGTAAGCTGGAGCAAGCATTTTAATGAAAGAACCCCAGGCCAAAGAAACCATTGTAGATGGGAGACAATCAAGGTCCAAAAAAACTGCATCATTAGCAGAACATAAATCTCTATAAAATGGGCACTAGCCTCATCAAGGAGTCAAGGCTATGGACACAGAAGCAGCCTACTTCAGAGACCTTGGACCCACAACCTCCAAATATGCAACCATCGCTATGTAAGGGGTCACAGATGAACCATTGTCTTTCATGATGTTGATAACAGGAAGAAAAAAAAATAAAAAAGAACAGAAGAAACATTTCCTTTTGCAGTTGGAATTGAAACCAGAACTTCAAGCTTAGTCAAAGTCATCACGTCCACTGGCCCGTTCTGACCACTTTCCCAATCTAACAGAAGTGAGATCTTTGGCATCCAAGGTCAGGATAACTCCAACACTGTCAGAGGTGAAGCCACGTGACTAAGATGCTCTGATTTCACCAACGCATAAGCCTTTGCATCATGACTCATTCCAGAAACTAAGGGAAAGTTAAATTCTCATTTAGTAGTAACATTGGAGAAGCTTAAAATATCTTACCTTGCAAGAAGGACACAATCAACATTTTTTATCTTCCCCAAAATTAAGGCATCGGATGGCTACACATAAAGAAAAATGGTTTTAACTCAATGACTTCAAAACATATTCTATATATATATAAATACACACATAAACACATACCAAATACACACGTATACCACAAAAACCAAACCAGTTGTCACTGAGTCAATTCTAACTCACAACAAGCTCATGTGTGTCACAACAGAACTGTGTTCCATAGGGTTTTCAAAGGCTGTGATTTTTCAGAAATAGATCTCCAGCCTTTCTCCTGAGGAGCCTCTGGGTGGATTAGAAAGGTCAACCTTTCGGTTAGTAGCTGAGCTCTTAATTGTTTGCCACCCAGGGACTCCCTGTATATATATAGACATACAATTAAAAAGTGGCCATTTTAACTGTTTATCCACAATAGGATTTGTCTTAGAGAAGTGAAAGAAATCTAGATTTGACTGATCAGCTTAATCATTCAATAAGTAGCGCTGAGCCCTCTGTAGGCACAGTGATTGGCAGGACTCTGAAGTCTGCCTTGGATGCCTGGATAGGTACTATTTAGTCAGATCTATTTGAAGCAGGCACCTCAAGGATCTGGGATGGTAGACTGGTCAAGGGTCTTTGGCAGGCTCAAAAATAAGTGTGAGTGACAGGCAGAAAGGACAGAAGGCCAGCTTCATGGGATTTAAGAACTCAGCATTGGACCTATCTGCTTCTCTTAACCAGGTCCAAGATGTCCATGTAATGACTTGAGGGAGTGGAAAAAGGCCCTTGGAGCTGAAGGAGGTTAAGAAAGCAGGAGAATAGGAAGCTGGCCATGCTGACTGCAGGACTTGGAGGACTTGAGGTCAGTCTAAGGAGCTAGCGAAAAGGCTGGTGTGGTTGGGATGGTCAGATGTGGGGATCTTCACAGGAGGATCAGAGGAACTATGATGTTTGGAAGCAGTAATATGAAATTAGGAGAAGGCAGACACCCTACCCTGGTCCAGGCCGGGTGACACAGGGGCTTGGAGAATAATGGCCTCTACTAGAAAAGGAGGAGTATTTTATTTCTAGTTTAGTCATACATTTACAACATCAACTGTGTTCGGGGTCCCTAAGATAACCCTCCTTTGGGCCAGGGCTCACTAAGAAAATGCTACTTTGTAATGATAAAATCCATTGCCATCAAGTCGATTCCGACTCATAGTGACCCTAGAGAACAGGGCAGAACTGCTCCATAGGGTTTCCAAGGCTGTAGTCTTTATGAAAGCAGACAGCCACATCTTTCTCTCGTGGAGTGACTGGAGGGTTTAAACTGCAAACCTTTCAGTGAGCAGCCAAGCGCTTAACCACTGCGCCACCAGGGCTCCTCTTTATAATACTTCCTCCCTATAGTCATCAGCCTATCCCCTGAATTAGCATGGGGTGACCCAAGGGCCTAAAACAGAGGTAAGCTGATTTGAATGGGGAGGCCAGAAGAGTACAGCTGCTATGTCTAAAATGAGTATCTGGCTTCTAGCAACACATAAATCGAAAGTTATCTGCACGCCTGAGCCATGCTCTCAATACAGCCAGGTCCAAGGCCTCCCTCGGAAACGAGCTCAGCTAATAGAGCCCCAAAGCAGGACACCTAGCCCTTCCCGTCTGGGGCCCACAGCCCTGGACTGCCAAGGCAAAGCAATTCTTTATTTTTCTAACTTAAAAATCAAGCCAGCAAGGAGAAAGAAAAAAGCTGACATGTCTCCATGAACTGGATATTAACCTTGCCAAATGGAGTATCCACATATTTTTCGGTTCTTCCTTCTAAAATTTCTGGGTCATCCAAGCCTGTTCCACCAATTATTCCAATCTAAGGAAGAGAAAAGGTGAGAAAAATAAAGATAACACATTTGGTCATTTTTCACTAGAAACAAAAGCCATTATTTCAAGCAAATGCATTTATTCACGCTCCTACATTCTCCTTCATTCCTGCTAAGCTTCAGTTATTTAAAAAATCTGAAAATTACTGAAAAACACTCATACACTGAATGAATACTTGAAGGTCTTCTACATTCCAGAAATAACCAAACCACAGGTCACCTTTTTGGACTACATCGCATTTATTTCTGAGTGCTTAAAGTATAAATAAGCATAGAAAAGTTACTTTAGCTGACATAAAAAAATCAAACCTAAAAATAGGCAAATGTGGTTCCAGAAAGTACTTTATTAACAACTTTACTTTTTCAATCAAATGGGTTATGTAATAAAAAATGTTTAGAAGACTGTTGGAATATAAAATATTAGACAGAGCCATTCGGTAACCATTCGTCCTCATTGTTGTTGTGTGCCGAGCTGACTGTGACTCATAGCGACCCTGTATGACAGTGTAAACTGCCCTATAGGGTTTCCTAGGCTGTTATCTTTACGGAAGCAGATTCCCAGGTCTTCTCTCCTGTGGAGCCACTAGCATTTAACCACTGTGCTACCAGGGCTCCTTTTCTCCTCCCCATTTGAAAAAGAAACAAGGGAAATTTTTCTTCCCCATGCTACTAGAACCACAGAATCATAGAAATGGAAAGAGAACAGAGAGTTTAGGATATTATGAAAAGTTAGCCTCCCCATGCACATGCATGCACACACGCGAAATCAAACTGTTATTTATACATGTATGTTTATATTTGTATATATTGTTGTCAGCTGCCGTCAAGTCCCTCCAACTCATGGCAACCCCATGTATGCAAAGAATGGTTCCACAGAGTTTTCTCAGAAGCAGATCATCAGGATTTTTCCTCCTCAGTAACATTGCATGGGTTTGAACTGCCAACCTTTAGGTTAGCAGTCCAGTGCAAACCATGTGTGCCACCTATATACATATACATACATGCATACACATATAAACATATATGTTATTTAAAGGTAGTCTAATTTTCTTAATTCAAGTGTTCTACCGTATTTTCCAGAGATTAACTTTATAGTACTTGTCTTCAGGGACTAATCTGAATCAAAGAAACTTGGTACTACACCTTCTCCTCACTTACCAACTATCTTGTTATCCAGAAGTTTGCATATACAACAACAGTAAAAAATCTACTGTCTATTCTGCGCATTAATGACATACATCTGGCAGTAATGAATGCCGAGTGTGAGGTGAGAGTAGTACTGGCTGTGATGGTTAAAGTTATGTGTCAGCTTGGCTGGGGCATGATTTTCAGTGATTTGGCAGTTATGTCATGATGTAGTCATCCTCCATTTAGTGATATGATATAATCACCCTCCATTTTCCCATAATGCCTATTTTGCATAACGACCTGGTCTTTGGAACCTAACCAAGTCAATAAGTGAGGAGATGGTGTACTCTCTAGGGCTTAATCAAATTCAGTGACTAAGAAACACAAAAACAATTACAAAGATAATGAAGTACTAAATAAACTGTTAAAGCAGAGAACTACATAAGTGACACTAATTGGAAGGCTTCCTTGGGCTGATACATCTTGAAGAAGGAAGAGTATTTAAACAGTCAGTGATGGGCTAACAGGATGATGAGCCTAATGAAAAGTAACCTGAGCATTTTTTCTAATGAAAAGCTTTAAGCTTATTATCATAAGTACAATTTCTATTTAATAGAAGTAACTCCTTGAGAAAAAAACTTCACAGTTAAGAAATAAATGATCATCTAAATTACATATTTTTTCAGATCAGATTATAGAAGCTGATTTATATTACTATGTGAGAAAATGGTTTACTTCTTTGGCCCTTAGTTTCCTGAAAGAAAAAAAAAATCAACAAAATAAGGGAAATTTACTGAGATTTTACTGAAGATTTTCTAATTTAGAACTGTTTTTTATTGGGAACAGCATACTCCTCTTATTCCTCCCTTTTGAGAATGGTTTTACTTCTAAAAACAGAATTAGCACCTCTGTAAGTTTCCTACCAATTTGAAAATCAGGGACTGGAGAAACCCGATGGATCCTTCGGGCTTTAATATTTTAATTCTATACAGTAGACTCAAAAGCATACATAGTTGAAGTGCTTCCAAGGGCAACGACTTGACATGACACAGCTTTCTCCAATTAGGGTATCTGTGTTCACAACATGGTTACATGATTTGGAGCTTTCAACTTGTTCCCACAATTTCCTTAAGTGGCAAAATCAGTTTTTGAAGTTGGTGCCACCTTGTGGTACATTACTGAAACCACAGCAGGCTACAGAACCCCATCTTCACCTCCTACCTTGTTAGAATTTAACGTGACAGGTACAGCCTAGCCGATAAAAAAAAAAAAATTAGTTACCAAATCAGCAGAAGTGTTCACTTAAGTCAATACACTTAAATCATGGCAGTTCAACTGAAACAGAAAAAATCAATCACCGTTTTATGCGATCCTAATCCTCCTCCCTGGGTGGTACAAATGGATAATGCATTTAGCTGCTAACCAAAAAGGATGGAGGTTCGAGAAAGGCCTGGCAACCAATTTCTGAAAAATCAGTCATCAGAAACCCCATGGAGCACAATTCTACTCTGATACACATGGGGTTACCATGTGTTGGAGTCCATTCGATAGCAATTTTTTAACCTTTCTCTAGTCTGGCTTTTCCATCTTATCCTTCATTTCACGTACCTCTGAAGCACCACAGATCATGGGGAGGCTAATAAACTGTTCAGCCCATAGTCTCACCCTGGTCCATGGAACGGCCGAGTCACTGAATCGGAAACAAGTGCTGGGGATTCTGCTTTCTCCTGACAACTCTGGCTTTCTGACCTATTACCACTTTCTCTTGGCTGTTTCTGGATGTTCCCTGGGCCATGCCATCTCAGAGTCTGGATTCCACACTGGACCCTCTGGCTTGTTTGTACTGGAGTTCGTTTTGGAACTAACCTTTCAGTTTCGGCAACCTAGGCCAGAATCACAGCAGTGGTTAAGAGCTGTTAACAAGGTGTCCTCCTGAGCCCACCCTTACAGTCCCCACCTTCAGTCTACACCACCTTGGCTGCATGAAAGTCCTGCATTAGGTAACTGGCATCTCAGCTTTTAGGGAGGAATGTGTGGTACTGCTCATCAGCGAAAGCCAGGATGGGGTCTCTGGCACTTGAATGACCCGCAGGCGAGGCCATGCAGTCATCCAGCTGACTCCAGCTGTTTATGAAAACCCACACCTGGCAAAGGACAAGGACAAGTGTCTCAATTGAGTACTGCCCCACCAGGGAACTGGACCTCAGCCATTTTCCTGCTGCAGATGAAGGTCTGCCAACACCAAGATGTGGCCAATGTCGCCACCTGCTGGCCAGATGGCAAAGTACAGCTGGGAAGAAACACCCAGGCCCCTCTAGTGCCTAATTTTGTCCGCACCTCCTGGAGCCACTTAATTTAGAGTCAACTCAGGGCCTGCCTTTGTTTTAGAGTAACTGTTTGAGCTCATATGTGTCACAGGCACTATGCTACGTGCTTCACTGGCCGTACCTTGTTTGATCATCACAACCACCAAGAGATAAGCATTGTATTAATACACCCATTTACACACAAGGAAGCAGCACAAAAATTAGCTCGTCCAAAAGCAAATCGTATGGAGCAAGGATGGAACAGGAATCCATGTCCTTCCCCCTTAACCAGAATGATGTGTACCTCCCAAACTAAGCACCATTACTCTAGGGCCTGGATCATAAATTTCCAAAATCTGGACTAACTGAGTATGGTAGGCAGAAAAATGATGCCGCCCCAAAATATATTTATCCATATCCTAATCCCTGGGGCCCGTGAATGTTACTTTATGAGTTAAGGATCCTGAGATGGGGAGGCTATCCTGGATTATGAGGGTGGGTCCTAAATGGAACCAAAGGATCCTAATAAGAGGGAGGGCAAAAGGTCAATGGATGAAGATGTAACAATGGAATCAGGGGACTAAGGTATTGTGATACAGGTTGTAAGCCAAGGAATGAGGACAGCCTCTAGGACCTGGAAAAAGCAAGGAAACAGATCCTCCCCATGAGTCTCCAGAACAATCAAGCTCTACCAATGTCTTGGTTTTGGACCTGTAAGATTCATCTCAGGCTTCTGACATCCAGAATAAAGAGAATAAATTCATGTTGTTTTCTAATCCACTAAATTTGTGGTCCCCATGTGTCTGTCAGTTTGTTGTACTGTGGGGGCTTGCATGTTGCTGTGATTCTGGAAACTATGTCACCGGTATTCAAATACCAGCAGGGTCACCCATGGAGGACAGGTTTCAGCTGAGCTTCCAAACTAAGACAGACTAGGAAGAAGGACCTGGCAGTCTACTTCTGAAAAGAATTAGCCAGTGAAAATCTTATGATTTGGAACATGGTCTGATATAGTGCCGGAAGATGAGCCCCTCAGGTTGGAAGGCACTCAAAACATAACTGGGGAAGAGCTGCCTCCTCAAAGTAGAGTCGACCTTAATGATGTGGATGGAGTCAAGCTTTCAGGGTCTTCATCTGCTGATGCGGCACGACTCAAAATGAGAAGAAACAGCTGCAAACATCCATTAATAATTGGAACCTGGAAAGTACGAACTATGAATCTGGGAAAATGGAAATCATCAAAAATGAAACGGAATGTATAAACATCAACATTCTAGGGCATTAGTGAGCTGAAGGAAACCCTGGTGGCATAGCGGTTAAGCGATACAGCTGCTAACCAAAAGGTCAGCAGTTGGAATCCACCAGGCACTCCCTGGAAACCCTAAGGGGCAGTACTACTCTGTCCTACAGGGTCGCTATGAGTCAGAATCAGCTCAGGGGCAGTGGGTTTGGTTTTGCAGGTATAGTGAGCTGAAATGGACTGGTACTGGCCATTCTGAATTGGACAATCATATGGTCTACTATGTGGGAATGACACCACAAAGAGGAATGGTGTTGCATTTCAAGATCTATCCTGAAGTACAATTCTGTCAGTGATAGGATAATATCCACATGCCAAGGAAGAGCAGTTATAATATGACTATTATTCAAATTTATGCACTAACCACTTAGGCCAAAGATGAAGAAATTGAAGATTTTTTACCAACCTCTACAGTCTGAAATTGATTGAACACCCAATCAAGATGCACTGATAATTAATGGTGATTGGAACGTGAAAGCTGGAAACAAAGAAGGATCAGTAGTTGGAAAATACGGCCTTGGTGATAGAAACGATGGTGGAGATTGTATGATAGAATGTTGCAAGACCAATGACTTTTTCACTGCAAATACCTTTTTTCACCAACATAAACGGCGGCTATACACGTGGACCTTGCCAGATGGAATACACAGGAATCAAATTGACTACATCTCTGGAAACAGATGATGGAAAAGCTCAATATCATCAGTCAGAATAAGGCTGGGGGCCAACTGCAGAACGGACCATCAATTGCTCATGTGCAAGTTCAAGTTGAAACTGAAGAAAATTAGAACAAGACTGCAAGAGCCAAAGTATGACTTCAGCATATCCCACCTGAACTTAGAGACCACCTCAAGAATAGATCTGACTCATTGAACACTAATGATCAAAGACCAGATGAGCTGTGCACTGACATCAAGGACATCATACATGAAGAAAGCAAGAGTCACTAAAAAGACAAGAAAGAAAAGACCAAAGTGGATGTCAGAAGAGACTCTGAAACTTGCACTTGAATGTCAAGTAGCTAAACCGAAAGGAAGAAATGATGAAGCAAAAGAGCTGAGCAGAAGATTTCAAAGGGTGGCTCAAGAAGTTAAAGTATTATAATGACATGTGCGAAGACCAAGAGATAGAAAAACAAAAGGGAAGAACACGCTAGGCATTTCTCAAGCTGAAAGAAATGAAGAAAAAAATTAAGCCTTGAGTTGCAATACTGAAGGATACTATAGGGAAAATATTAAACGACACAGGAAGCATCAAAAGAAGATGGAAGGAATATACAGAGTCACAGCACTGGGTACTGGGTTTACTGCACCAAAAAGAATTGGTCCATGTTCAATGATGTCAGGAGGTAGTATATGATCAGGAACCGATGGTATTGAGGGAAGAAGTCCAAGCTGCACTGAAGACACTGGTGAAAAACAAGGCTCCAGGAATTGATGGAATATCAACTGAATGTTTCAACAAACAGATGCAGTGCTGGAGGTGCTTGCTTGTCTATGCCAAGAAATCTGGAAGACAGCTACCTGGTCCACCCGCTGGAAGAGATCCATATTTACACCTATCCCCAAGAAAAGTGATCCAACTGAATGTGAAAATTATCAAACAATATCATTAACATCACACACAAGTAAAATTTTGCTGAAGATCATTCAAAAGTGGCTACGGCAGTAAATCGACACGGAACTGCCAGAAATTCAAACCAGATTCAGAAGAGGACATGGAACAAGGGATATCATTGCTGATGTCAGATGGATCCTGGCTGAAAGCAGAGACTACCAGAAGGATGTTTACCTCTGTTTTATTGACTATGTACAGGCATTCGACTGTGTGGATCATAACAAATTATGGATAATATTCCGAAGAATGGGAATTCCAGAATACTTAATTGTGCTTGCTCATGAGGAACCTGTACACAGACCAAGAGACAGTCATTTGAAGAAGGATACTGAGTGGTTTAAAGTCAGGAAAGATGTGCATCAGGGCTGTACCCTTTCACCATCCCTATTCAATCTGTATGCTGAGCAAATAATCCAGGCAGTGGGAGTATATGAAGAAAGACGGGGCATCAGGATTGGAGGAAGACTCATTAACAACCTGCTATACGCAGATAACACAACCTTGCTTGCTGAAAGTGAAGAGGATTTGAAGCACTTACTGATGAAGATCAAAGACTACAGCCTTCAATATGGATTACACCTCAACATAAAGAAAACAAAAATCCTCACAACTGGACCAATAAGCAACATGATGATAAATGGAAAAAAGACTGAAGTTGTCAAGGATTTCATTTTATTTGGATCCACAATCAACACCCATGGAAGCCGCAGTCAAGAAATCAAACGCACTGCATTGGGCAAATCTGCTGCAAAAGATCTCTTTAAAGTGTTGAAGAGCAAAGACGTCACCTTGAAGACTAAGGTACTCTTGACCCAAGCCATGGTGTTTTCAGTCACCTCATATGCATGTGAAAGCTGGATGGATGATAAATGAGGAAGACTAAAGAAGAACTGACGCCTTTGAATTGTGATACTGGAGAAGAATATTGAATATACCACGGACTGCCAAAAGAACGAACAAATCTGTCTTGGAAGAAGTACGACCAGAGAGTTCCTTAGAAGCAAGGACGGCAAGACTATATCTCACATACTTGGGACTTGTTATCAGGAGGAATCAGTCCCTGGAGAAGGACATCATGCTTGGTGGAGGGTCAGCAAAAAAGAGGAAGACCTTCAACGAGATGGACTGATGCAGTGGCTGCAATAATAGGCTTAAGTATAACAATGATTGTGAGGATGGTGCAGGACCGGGCAGTGTTTCCTTCTGTTGTACAAAGGGTCACTATGAGTTAAAACTGACTTGATAGTACCTAACAACAACAACAAATTTGTGCTAATTTGTCACAACAGCAATAGGAAACTGATACATTAGGTAAGAATCACCTGAAGAGCCTGTTAAAAATGTAGGTGCCCAACATTCTTTCCAAAGATCTCCAGTGTGGTTCTTAAACTCAGGCAGGCACCCCAATATCCTGAGGTTTGTTAAAACCCAGATTGAAGTCCCCACCCCAGAGTTCCTCATTTGATAGATCTAGGGAGGGGGCTGAGAATCTGCATGTGTAACAAGTTCCCAGGTGATGGTGATGCAGCTCACACTTGGACAGCCACTAGTTTAGATGCTTCTGAGCCACAGCCAGGTTCCCTACAGCGAGAATACCATGATTGTAACATGGATCTAGGGTCCACTGCATACAAAAATGCATGTTATCTGTTTCCTCATATGTACCTCTAAGGGTAAGATTTTTACTTGATTCATAAATTATGAGAATCTAATAAAGTAATGCATGCAATATCAGTTACAATTTCCGTTCAAAGCAGCTATGTATTTGGATATATGAACAGCTTCCCATATCCCAGCCCCAGCAAAAAAACAAAAAGACAAAATAAAAGTCCTCAAAGCAACAAAAAAGCCCTTGTTCTTCTCATTTTTCTCTGTTGGTCAGTACACAAAACTAGTTGTTCCTACCTCTCCTCACAGGGAATTTAATCCAGGGATTTAGCCCCAAGGTTCTCAACCAAGTATAACCTTGCCCTCCTGGGGGCATCTGGAAATTCTTGTTAGCTGCTGTCAAGTTACCCTGACTCATGGCGACTCCATGAACAAGGGAACAAAATGCTGCCTGGTCCTGTGCCATCCCCATGATTGGCTGCGGATCAAACTGTTGTGATCCATAGAGTTTTCACTGGCTGCTTTTCAGCAGACTGCCGTTCCACCTAATCTGCCTGAGTCTGAAAGCTCCACTGAAGCCTGTTCAGCATCACAGCAACATACAAGCCTCCATTAACAGAAAGGTGGTGGCTGTACACAAAGTGTGTTAGTCTGGAATTGAATCCGAGTCTCCCAAGTGGAAGGTAAGAATTCCACGATTGAAGCACCAATGCATGGGGACATTTCTGGTCATTACAATGAGTGGGGGAATGTTGTTGTTGTTAGGTGCTGTCGAGTCGGTTCTGACTCATAGCAACCCTATGCACAACAGAACAAAACACTGCCCAGTCTTGTGCCATTTTTACAATCGTTGTTATGCTTCGGTTCATTGTTGCAGCCACTGTGTCAATCCACCTCGTTGAGGGTCTTCCTCTTTTCCGCTGACCCTGTACTTTACCAAACATGATGTCCTTCTCCAGGGACTGATCCCTTCTGACAACATGTCCAAAGTATGTAAGACGCAGTCTCACCATCCTTACTTCTAAGGAGCATTCTGGTTGTACTTCTTCTAAGACAGATTTGTTCGTTCTTTTGGCAGTCCATGGTATACTCAATATTCTTCGCCAACACCACAATTCAAAGGCGTCAACTCTTCTTCGGTCTCCCTTATTCATTGTCCATCTTTCACATGCATATGATGCGATTGAAAACACCATGGCTTGGGTCAGGTGCACCTTAGTCTTCAAGGTGACATCTTTGCTCTTCAACACTTTGAAGAGGGCCTTTGCAGCAGATTTACCCAATGCAATGCGTCTCTTGATTTCTTCACTGCTGCTTCCATGGCTGTTCATTGTGGATCCAAGTAGAATGAAATCCTTGACAACTTCAATCTTTTCTCCATTTACCATGATGTTGCTCATGGGTCCAGTTGTAAGGACTTTTGTTTTCTTTATGTTGAGGTGTAATCCATACTGAAGGCTGTGGTCTTTGATCTTCATTAGTAAGTGCTTCAAGTCCTCTTCATTTTCAGCAAGCAAGGTTGTGTCATCTGCATAATGCAGGTTGTTAATGAGTCTTCCTCCAATCCTGATGCCCTGTTCTTCTTCATATAGTCCAGCTTCTCGTATTATTTGTTTAGCATACAGATTAAATAGGTATGGTGAAAGAATACAACCCTGATCCACACCTTTCCTGACTTTAAACCAATCAGTATCCCCTTGTTCTGTCCAAACAACTGCCTCTTGATCTATGTAAAGGTTCCTCATGAGCACAGTTACGTGTTCTGGAATTCCCATTCTTTGCAACGTTATCCATAATTTGTTATGATCCACACAGTCGAATGCCTCTGCACAGTCAATAAAACACAGGTAAACATCCTTCTGGTATTCTGGGGGAGTACTACTGGCATTTCCTGGGGAGGGACCAAGGATGCACAACATGTCCTGTGATGCTCAGGACAGCCCCACAAAATAAGAACTGACATGTCCAAAATGCCACCCTGTCTCCAGTGAAAATAATGAGCACTCATTGGTCACTGGGAAACCCCGGTGGCGTAGTGGTTAAGTGCTAAGGCTGCTAACCAAAGGGTTGGCAGCTCGAATCCACCAGGTGCTCCTTGGAAATTCTTTGGGGAAGTTCTATCCTGTCCTAAAAGGTCACTAGGAGTCAGAATTGACTCTACAACAATGGGTTTGGTTTTTGGTTTTATTGGTCATTGGACTTCCCAACTGTGGCCTATGCTTGTCCTTTGCTTTCAGAGAGCTATTCAAGGACATTCAATCTGAAGGCTTTTGCCTGCCACGCTCAGCCAAAAGGAGAGCTTGAAAGAGATTCTCTACAGTCTAGACTCCATGAGTTTA
This sequence comes from Elephas maximus indicus, assembly GCF_024166365.1. Classification (NCBI taxonomy): domain Eukaryota; kingdom Metazoa; phylum Chordata; class Mammalia; order Proboscidea; family Elephantidae; genus Elephas; species Elephas maximus. Next base: position 31,738,668 of record NC_064827.1, on the reverse strand, counting down.
ATACCCATTGCCTTTAATACCATTGTGTTTATTGCCCATTACTCGCTCCATTAATATGACTATTATTCAAATTTGCACACCTACCACTAAGGCCAAAGATGAAAAAACTGAAGACTTTTACCAGCTTCTGCAGTCCGAAATTGATCAAACACACAAACAAGATGCATTGATAATTACTGGTGATTGGGATGCGTAAGTTGGAAACAAAGAAGGATCAGTAGTTGGAAAATAAGGCTTTGGTGACAGAAATGATGTCGGAGATCACATGATATAATTTTGCAAGGTTAAGGACTTCTTCATTGCAAATACCTTTTTTCAACAACATAAACGATGATGATACATATGCACCTTGTTGGATGGAATATACAGGAATCAAATTGACTACACCTGCAGAAAGAAACAATGGAAAAGCTCAATATCATCAGTCAGAACAAGGCTAGTGGCCAAGGGCAGAACAGAGCATCAACTGCTCATATGCAAGTTCAAGTTGAAGCTGAAGAAAATTACAGCAAGTCCACAACAGCCAAAATACGGCCTTTAGTATATCCCACCTGAATTTAGAGACCATCTCAGGAAGAGATTTGACACACTGAACACTAATGACTGAAGACCAGGTGAGTAGTGGATTGACATCAAGGATATCATACATGAAGAAAGCAAGAAGTCATTAAAAAAAAGAAAAGAAAGACCCAAATGGAAGACCGAAGAGACTCTGAAACTTGTTCTTGAGCATCAAGTAGCTAAAGCAAAAGGAAAAATGATGAAGTAAAAGAGCTGAACAGAAGATTTCAAAGGGTGGCTTGAGAAGACAAAGTATTTTAGTGACTGTGCAAAGACCTGGAGATAGAAAACCAAAAGGGAAGAACAACTCAGCATTTCTCAGGCTGAAAGAATGAAGAAAAAATTCAAGCCTCAAGTTGCAGTATTGAAGGATTCTACAGGGAAAATATTAAACAACGCAGGAAGGAAGCATCAAAAGAAGATGGAAGGGATACACAGAGTCACTGCACCAAGAAGAATTGGTCACGTTCAACTATTTCAGGACGTAGCATATGATCAAGAACCTTTGGTACCGAAGGAAGAGGTCAAAGCTGCACAGAAGGCACTGGTGAAAAACAAGGCTCTAGGAATTGACAGGATACCAACTGAGATGTTTCAATAAACAGATGCAGCACTGAAAGTGCTCACTTGTCTGTGCCAAGAAATTTGGAGGACGGCTACCTGGTCAAGAACTGGAAGAGATCCATATCTGTGCCAATTCCAAAGAAAGGTGATCCAACTGTATGCAGAAATTATCCAACAATATCATTACTATCACACTCAAGTAAAATTTTGCTGATGATCTTTTAAAAGTGGTTGCAGCAGGGACCAGGGAACTATCAGCAATTCAGGCCAGATTCAGAAGAGGATGTGGAACAAGGGATATCACTGCTGATGTCAGATGGATCCTGGCTGAAAGCAGAGAATGCCCAAAAGATATCTACCCGTGTTTTATTGACTATGCAAAGGCATTCGGCAGTGTGGATCATAACAAATTACGGATAACATTTCAAAGAACGGTGATTCCAGAACACTTAATTGTGGTCGTGAGGGAGCTGCACTTAGACCAAGAGGGAACTCTTTGAACTGAACAAGGGGGTGCTGGGTAGCTTAAAATCAGGAAAGGCATGCCCTTTCACCATACTTATTCAATCTGTATGCTGAGCAAATAATCTGAAAATCTGGACTATATGAAGAAGAATGTGGCATCAGAATTGGAGGAAGACTCATTAACAACCTGCGATATGCAGATAACACAACCTTGCTTGCTGAAAGTGAAGAGGACTTGAAGCACTTGCTGATGAAGATCAAAGACCATAGTACAGATTGTACGTCAATATAAAGAAAACAAAAATCCTTACAACTAGACTAATAAACACCATCATGATAAACAGAGAAAACATTGAAGTTGTCAAGGATTTCATTTTACTTGGATCCACAATCAAATGTCCATGGAAGCTGCAGTCAAGAAATCAAACAATGTATTACACTGGGGAAATCTGCTGCAAAAGACCTCTTTAAAGTGTTAAAAACCAAAGGGTCAGACTATGGTGTGCCTGACCCAAGCCACGGTATTTTCAATTGCCTAATATGCATGTGAAAGCTGGGCAATGAATAAGGAAGACCGAAGAATCGATGGTTTTGAATTACAGTGTTGGTAAAGAATATTGAATATGTCAAGGATTGAGAAAAGAACGAACAAATGTGTCTTGGAAGAAGTACAGCCACATTGTTCCTTAGAAGTGAGGATGGCGAGACTTTTGTCTCATGTACTTTGGACATGTTTTCTGCAGAGGCCAGTCAGTCTCTGGAGAAAGACATCATGCTTGGTAAAGCAGAGGGTCAGTGAAAAAGAGGAAGACCCTCGAGGAGATGGACTGACACAGTGACTACAACAATGGCTCAAGCGTAACAATGATTGTGAGGATGGCACAGGATTTGGCAATCCTGTGCAGGATTTTGTTCTGTTGTACAGACAGTCACACCATGAATCCAAACTGACTTGACGGCACCTAACATCCACAACAACCCACCCACAATGAGACCGTGTCCCATCCTTGCCAGAGCAACTAGGATTAACATGAGTTATCTTCTTGAATGCCCCAAAGCAAAGCTGGTCAGCTGCCTAGGGAGCCATAGCCCATTCAGTCCACTGATGAAGCCCTCCAGAATGGCCTCAGTCTGGAGGCCTAAGATTTGCATGGCCCTCCGTGTGGTCAAGCATACCACCATGGCTGATGCTCCTCACATCTCACCAATCTCTGCTTTAATTACAAAATATATTCCCACTCTATGGGCCCTGATGGCTCCATGGGAGGAAGACCTGGCAATCTGCTTCTGTAAAGATTACAGTCAAGATGAGGCTGGGGACCATTGCCTCGGGGGACATCTAGGTCAACTGGCATAACATAGTTCATAAAGAAAACGTTCTACATTCTACTTTGGTGAGTAGCATCTGGGTCTTAAAGGCTTGAGAGCAGCCCATCTAAGATACATCTGCTGGTCCCATCCCCTCCAGAGCAAAGGAGAAAGAATAAAACTAAAGATGTAAGGGAAATATTAGTCCAAAGTACTAGTGGACTACAAGTACCATAGCCTTCACCAGCCTGAGCCCAGGACAACTATATGGTGCCAGCTACCAACATTGACCATTCTGACAGGGATCACAATAGAGGGCCCCAGACAGAGCGGGGAAAAAAATATAGAAAAAAATCCACACACACACACACACACACACACACACACACACACACACACGACCAGACTTACTGGTCTGACAGGGACTGAAGGAACCCCGGGATTATGGTATACACACACACACAAGACCAGACTTACTGGTCTGACAGGGACTGAAGGAACCCCGGGATTATGGTACTTGGACACTCTTTTAACTCAGAACTGAACTCCCTCCCAAAGTTCACCCTTCAGCCAAAGATTAAAAAAAAAAAAGATTAGACAGGTCTATAAAACAAACAACAACGCATGTGAGGAATGTGCTTCTTACTTCAATCATTTATACGAGACCAAATGGGCAACACCTGCCCAAAAGCAAGGATGAGAAGGCAGGAAGGGACAGGAAAATGGGACGAATGGAAACAGGGAACCCAGGGTGGAGAAAGGGAGAGTGTTGACACATCATAGGGATTGCAACCAATGTCACAAAACAATTTGTGTATAAACTGTTGAATGAGAAACTAATTTACCCTGTAAACTTTCATTTAAAGCACAATAGGAAAAAAAAAAAGATTATAGCAAAGAAAACCCTATGCGGTAGTTCTACTCTGTCACATGGAGTCACTGAGTCAAAATCAACATGATGGCACACAATGACAACCCCCACTCCCATATTTCTCACTACCTGTGGCTCCTGGAGCCCCTGTGTAGTACAAATTGTTAACACACTCAGCTGCTAACCAAAACGTTGGAGGTTTGAGTCCACCCAGAGGTGTCTTGGAAGAAGGGAGATCTACTTCCGAAAAATCAGTTATCAAAAACCCAATGAAGCACAGTTCTACTCCTGGGTGACCTCAGGAGTTGGAATCGGCTCAACAGCAACCGGTTTCCATGGCTCCCACTTTAAGACTTCCATACCATGCCTTGTGTCTTCATCACCCAGCTGTCTTTCCACAGTCTTCTATAACCAGAAGCTGGTGTGATCATTTACAAATGTAAATCAGGGGCGGGGCCAAGATGGCGAACTAGGTAGACGTTACCTCGGATCCCTCTTGCAACAAAGACTTGGAAAAACAAGTGAATCGATCACATACATAACAATCTACGAACCCTGAACAACAAACACAGATTTAGAGACAGAGAACGAACAAATACGGGGAAGCAGCAACTGTTTTCGGAGCCTGGAGCCAGCGTCCCAGTCAGTGATGGCTCGGAGACAGCACTTGATATCAAACCACACAAAGAAGCAGACCATGACAGCTTCTACAACCCCCCAAACAAAAGAATCAAAATCTTTCCCAAATGAAGATACAAACCTGGAATTATCAGATACAGAATATAAAAAACTAATTTACAGAATGCCTCAAGACATCAGGGATGACCTCAGAAACGAAATAAGGCAAACTGCACAAAAAGCCAAGGAACACACTGATAAAACAGTTGAAGAACTCAAAAAGATTATTCAAGAACATAGTGGAAAAATTAATAAGTTGCAAGAATCCATAGAGAGACAGCATGTAGAAACCCAAAAGATTAACAATAAAATTACAGAATTAGACAACGCAATAGGAAGTCAGAGGAGCAGACTTGAGCAATTAGAATGCAGACTGGGAAATCTGGAGGACCAGGGAATTAACACCAACATAGCTGAAAAAAAATCAGATAAAAGAATTAAAAAAAATGAAGAAACCCTAAGGATCATGTGGGACTCTATCAAGAAAGATAACTTGTGTGTGATTGGAGTCCCAGAACAGGGAGGGAGGAGAGAAAACACAGAGAAAATAGTTAAAGATCTGCTGACAGAAAACTTCCCTGACATCATGAAAGATGAAAGGATATCTATCCAAGGTACTCATCGAACCCCATTTAAGATTGATCCAAAAAGAAAAACACCAAGACATATTATCATCAAACTTGCCAAAACCAAAGATAAAGAGAAAATTTTAAAAGCAGCCAGGGAGAAAAGAAAGGTCTCCTTCAAGGGAGAATCAATAAGAGTAAGTTCAGACTACTCAGCAGAAACCATGCAGGCAAGAAGGCAATGGGATGACATATACAGAGCACTGAAGGAGAAAAACTGCCAGCCAAGGATCATATATCCAGCAAAACTCTCTCTCAAATATGAAGGCGAAATTAAGATATTTACAGATAAACACAAGCTTAGAGAATTTGCAAAAACCGAATTAAAGCTACAAGAAATACTAAAGGAAATTGGACAGAAAACCAATAACATACCAGCACAACACAAGGTCACAAAACAGAACATCCTGATATCAACTCAAATAGGGAAATCACAAAAACAAATTAAGATTAATTAAAAAAAAATGCTCATAACAGGGAATCATTGAAGTCAATATGTAAAAGATCACAATAATCAAAAAGAGGGACTAAATACAGGTGACATAGAACTGCCATATGGAGAGGGATACAAAGCGATATAGGACAATACAAGTTAGGTTTTTACTTAGAAAAATAGGGGTAAATATTAAGGTAACCACAAAGAGGTATAACAACTCCATAACTCAAGATAAAAACCAAGAAAAACGTAACGACTCAACAAACATAAAGTCAAACACTATGAAAATGAGGATCTCACAATTTACTAAGAAAAAGTCTCAGCACAAAAAAGTAAGTGGAAAAATGAAATTGTCAACAACACACATAAAAAGGCATCAAAATGACAACACTAAACACTTATTTATCTATAATTACGCTGAATGTAAATGGACTAAATGCACCAATAAAGAGACAGAGAGTCTCGGACTGGATAAAGAAACACGATCCGTCTATATGCTGCCTACAAGAGACACACCTTAGACTTAGAGACACAAACTAAAACTCAAAGGATGGAAAAAAATATATCAAGCAAACAATAAGCAAAAAAGAAGAGGAGTAGCAATATCAATTTCTGACAAAATAGACTTTAGACTTAAATCCACCACAAAGGATAAAGAAGGACACTACATAATGATAAAAGGGACAATTGACCAGGAAGATATAACCATATTAAATATTTATGCACCCAATGACAGGCCTGCAAGATACATAAAACAAATTTTAACAGAACTGAAAAGTGAGATAGACACCTCCACAATTATAGTAGGAGACTTCAACACACCACTTTCGGAGAAGGACAGGACATCCAGTAGGAAGCTCAACAGAGACACGGAAGATCTAATTACAACAATCAACCAACTTGACCTCATTGACTTATACAGAACTCTCCACCCAACTGCTGCAAAGTATACTTTTTTTTCTAGCGCACATGGAACATTCTCTAGAATAGACCACATATTAGGTCATAAAACAAACCACTGCAGAATCCAAAACATCGAAACATTACGAAGCATCTTCTCAGACCACAAGGCAACAAAACTAGAAATCGATAACAGAAAAACTAGGGAAAAGAAATCAAATACTTGGAAATTGAACAATACCCTCCTGAAAAAGACTGGGTTATAGAAGACATCAAGGAGGGAATAAGGAAATTCATAGAATGCAACAAGAATGAAAATGCTTCCTATCAAAACCTCTGGGACACAGCAAAAGCAGTGCTCAGAGGCCAATTTATATCGATAAACGCACACATACAAAAAGAAGAAAGAGCCAAAATCAGAGAACTGTCCCTACAACTTGAACAAATATAAAATGAGCAACAAAAGAATCCATCAGGCACCAGAAGAAAACAAATAAGAAAAATTAGAGCTGAACTAAATGAATTAGAGAACAGAAAAACAATTGAAAGAATTAACAAAGCCAAAAGCTGGTTCTTTGAACAAATTAATAAAATTGATAAACCATTGGCCAGACTGACTAAAGAAATACAGGAGGGGAAACAAATAACCAGAATAAGAAACAAGATGGGCCACATCACAACACACCCAACTGAAATTAAAAGAATCATATCAGATTATTACGAAAAATTGTACTCTAACAAATTTGCAAACCTAGAAGAAATGGATGAATTCCTGGAAAAACACTACCTACCTAAACTAACACATTCAGAAGTACAACAACTAAATAGACCCATAACAAAAAAAAGAGATTGAAACGGTAATCAAAAAACTCCCAAAAAAAAAAAAGCCCTGGCCTGGACGGCTTAACTGCAGAGTTCTATCAAACTTTCAGAGAAGAGTTAACACCACTACTACTAAAGGTACTTCAAAGCATACAAAATGACGGAATACTACCCAACTCATTCTATGAAGCCACCATCTCCCTGATACCAAAACCAGGTAAAGACATAACAAAAAAAGAAAATTACAGACCTATATCCCTCATGAACATAGACGCAAAAATCCTCAACAAAATTCTAGCCAATAGAATTCAACCACATATCAAAAAAATAATTCACCACGACCAAGTGGGATTTATACCAGGTATGCAAGGCTGGTTTAATATCAGAAAAACCATTAATGTAATCTGTCACATAAATAAAACAAAAGACAAAAACCACATGATCTTATCAATTGATGCAGAAAAGGCATTTGACAAAGTCCAACACCCATTTATGATAAAAACTCTCACCAAAATAGGAATTGAAGGAAAATTCCTCAACATAATAAAGGGCATCTTTTTTTTTTTTTTTTTTTTAATGCAAAGCCAACAGCCAACATCACTCTAAATGGAGAGAACCTGAAAGCATTTCCCTTGAGAAAGGGAACCAGACAAGGATGCCCTTTATCACCGCTCTTATTCAACATTGTGCTAGAAGTCCTAGCCAGAGCAATTAGGCTAGACAAAGAAATAAAGGGCATCCGGATTGGCAAGGAGGAAGTAAAATTATCTCTATTTGCGGATGACATGATCTTATACACAGAAAACCCCAACGAATCCACCAGAAAACTACTGAAACTAATAGAAGAGTTTGGAAGAGTCTCAGGTTATAAGATAAACATACAAAAATCACTTGGATTCCGCTACATCAACAAAAAGAATATCGAAGAGGAAATAACCAAATCAATACCATTCACAGTAGCCACCAAGAAGATAAAATACTTAGGAATAAATCTTACCAAGGTTGTAAAAGACCTATACAAAGAAAACTACAAAGCTCTACTACAAGAAATTCAAAAGGACATACTTAAGTGGAAAAACATACCTTGCTCATGGATAGGAAGACTTAACATAGTAAAAATGTCTATTCTACCAAAAGCCATCTATACATACAATGCACTTCCGATCCAAATTCCAATGTCATTTTTTAAGGTGATAGAGAAACAAATCACCAATTTCATATGGAAAGGAAAGAAGCCTCGGATAAGCAAAGCATTACTGAAAAAGAAGAAGAAAGTGGGAGGCCTTACTCTACCTGATTTCAGAACCTATTATACAGCCACAGTAGTCAAAACAGCCTGGTATTGGTACGACAACAGGCACATAGACCAGTGGAACAGAATTGAGATTCCAGACATAAATCCATCCACATATGAGCAGCTGATATTTGACAAAGGCTAAGAGTCAGTTAATTGGGGAAAAGATAGTCTTTTTAACAAATGGTGCTGGCATAACTGGATATCCATTTGCAAAAAAATGAAACAGGACCCATACCTCACACCATGCACAAAAACTAACTCCAAGTGGATCAAAGACCTAAACATAAAGACTAAAACGATAAAGATCATGGATGAAAAAATAGGGACAACCTTAGGACCCTGATACAAGGCATAAACAGAATACAAAACATTACCAAAAATGACGAAGAGAAACCAGGTAGCTGGGAGCTCCTAAAAATCAAACACCTATGCTCATCTAAAGACTTCACCAAAAGAGTAAAAAGACCACCTACAGACTGGGAAAGAATTTTCAGCTATGACATCTCCGACCAGCGCCTGATCTCTAAAATCTACATGATTCTGTCAAAACTCAACCACAAAAAGACAAACAACCCAATCAAGAAGAGGGCAAAGGATATGAACACGCACTTCACTAAAGAAGATATTCAGGCAGCTAACAGATACATGAGAAAATGCTCTCAATCATTAGCCATTATAGAAATGCAAATTAAAACCATGATGAGATTCCACCTCACTCCAACAAGGCTGGCATTAATCCAAAAAACACAAAATAATAAATGTTGGAGAGGCTGCGGAGAGAATTATACACTGCTGGTGGGAATGTAAAACGGTACAACCACTTTGGAAATCTATCTGGCGATATCTTAAACAGTTAGAAATAGAACTACCATACAACCCAGAAATCCCACTCCTCGGAATATACCCTAGAGAAATAAGAGCCTTCACACAAACAGATATATGCACACCCATGTTTACTGCAGCTCTGTTTTCAATAGCAAAAAGCTGGAAGCAACCAAGGTGTCCATCAAATGATGAATGGGTAAATAAATTGTGGTATATTCACACAATGGAATACTACGCATCGATAAAGAACAGTGACGAATCTGTGAAACATTTCATAACATAGAGGAACCTGGAAGGCATTATGCTGAGCGAAATTAGTCAGAGGCAAAAGGACAAATATTGTATAAGACCACTATTATAAGATCTTGAGAAATAGTATACACTGAGAAGAACACATACTTTTGTGGTTACAAGGAGGGGAGGGAGAGAGGGTGGGAGAGGGTTTTTTACTGATTAATTAGTAGATAAGAACTGCTTTAGGTGAAGGGAAGGACAATACTCAATACATGGAAGGTCAGCTCAACTGGACTGGACCAAAAGCAAAGAAGTTTCTGGGATAAAATGAATGCTTCAAAGGTCAGCGGAACAAGGGCGGGGGTTTGGGGACCATGGTTTAAGGGGACTTCTAAGTCAATTGGCAAAATAATTCTATTATGAAAACATTGTGCATCCCACTTTGAAATGTGGCATCTGGGGTCTTAAATGCTAACAAGCGGCCATCTAAGATGCATCAATTGGTCTCAACCCACCTGGAAGCAAAGGAGAATGAAGAACACCAAGGTCACACGACAACTAAGAGCCCAAGAGACAGAAAGGGCCACATGAACCAGAGACCTACATCATCCTGAGACCAGAAGAACTAGTTGGTGCCTGGCCACAATCGACGACTGCCCTGACAGGGAGCCCAACAGAGAACCCCTGAGAGAGCAGGAGATCAGTGGGATGCAGACCCCAAATTCTCATAAAAAGACCATACTTAAAGGTCTGACTGAGACTAGAGGAATCCCGGCGGTCATGGTCCCCAAACCTTCTGTTGGCACAGGACAGGAACCATCCCCGAAGACAACTCATCAGACATGAAAGGGACTGGACAGTGAGTAGGTGAGAGATGCTGATGAAGAGTGAGCTAATTATATCAAGTGGTCACTTAAGACTATGTTGGCATCTCCTGTCCGGAGGGGGGATGGGAGGATAGAGAGAGTTGGAAGCTGGCAAAATTGTCACGAAAGGAGAGACTGGAAGGGCTGACTCATTAGGGGGAGAGCAAGTGGGAGTACGGAGTAAGGTGTATATAAACTTAAACGTGACAGTTTGACTTGATTTCTAAACTTTCACTTGAAGCTCAATAAAAGTTAATAAAAAAAAAAAAAAGGATAAAAAAGGGGAGGGAAAAGTGATGTCAACATTTGGGAATGAATTGTACCCACCCATATACAATGCTTTTTATGTACAATGCAGTGCAATTACTGCCATCTAAAGAAAAACTTACTTCTTTGTTCTGTTCTAACTTCAGCTTCTATACATTTTTATACTTTTATGATAAAAAACCCCATAGTACATAGAAAATACCATGCATATATAAAAGTCTGACTTTTAACTCAACTCTTATCTCTGAAGCAATAAAACTATATTCTTCAGTGAAGTTTGAAAAAAAAATGTAAATCAGATAATATTCCATCTTATGGTTTCTAAAACATAATCAAAAGAAAATCCAAAATCTACAAGGAAGATTCTAACAGATACACCCATCCAACTCTCAGAGCGCACCAGTCACTGACATTTCCATTCCTACCATACGCACGCAGCTCATGTCCTCCCCAGAACTTTGGGACTAGCTGTCCCTGCCCTCCATCTCTTTCTCCAGGTCCTCATGTAGCTGCTTCTTCATCGGTACACAGGTATAAGCTTAAAATTCACCTCTTCAAAAGTATTGCCCCCCACTCTCACCGTCATTGGTGTTTTATTTTCATGTTTGTGGGTCTCTCACACACCACAAGAATATGAACTTGAAGAAAATAGAGACCTTGTCTTAAAGATATAGCTTTAAGAGACCTTGTCTGCAAGACATATTCCTAATGTCCGGCAAACCCTGTTGCTGTTGTGTTGATTCTGACTCAAAGCGACCCTACAGGACATGGTAGAAATGCCCCATAGGGTTTCCAAGGCTGTAATCTTTACGGAAGCACACTGCTACATCTTTCTCCTGTGGAGCGGCTGGTGGGTTCTAACTGCTGACCTTTTGGTTAGCAGCTGAGCACTTAACTACTGTACAACTAGGGCTCCTTAATGTCTGGTAAGTATTCCATAAATATTTCTTAATACAATTCTGCTAGTAGACAGCTAGATTCGAACAATAAACTAAATATCATACTATCAAACCTGGTGTTATTTTCCATGTGAGCGAGCTAACTGTATCCTTCAGATTGGGGAGAATGAATCTCAGCTCAAACACTTGGTAATATTTGTATTTTAAAAAGGGGGATGAAGAGGCTGACATTAGTGGAGTGCCAAGAACTGGGCCGGGAAAGTGACATGCTACTATGTTTAAATCCACAAACTTTCAAAGTAGTTCTTACCGGTACTCACCTTGCAGCCCAAGACCCTAGGGTTCAGGGGGTTAAGCTGCTGACCAGCAAGCCCTGGGGCTGCGGTATGAGGCTGGCCTCTCAGCTCCACAGCTCTTTCCTCCCCCAACCCCTGCACCTCCAACTGAACTGTTGTTTTGTAAATGATCAGATGAAACGGTGACAGTGAATCCCACCACATATGCCACCTGCCAGTGAAGTAACTGCGAGCGCAGATACTTAAATGCGCCTCTTACACCCACATCGGGAAAGAGAACACCCAGGGGGCGCAGGCTGGAGAACTGCTTTATGCATGCTAACCAGCCCCCCTCTTTCTTAAGTTAGATGATTTCTTTGGTTTACTTTTTTTTTTAAGTTTTTTTTTTCCTTAAAACAGATGAGGCAAAACAGATACAACAAAACATTTGCCATTTCAACTATCTTAGTGTACAATTCAGTGACATTAACTGTCTTCACCATGTACAACCATCACCACTATCTGCTTCCAATTTTTTTCATCATCCTTAACAGCAAGTCAGTACCCCTTAAGCAGTAACTCCCCATGCCCCTTCCACCTGCCCCTGGTAACCACTGATAAATTTTGTTGTTGTTAGGTGCTGTCTGTTCGGTTCCAATTCATAGTGACCCTACCCCAGTACCGTTGAGTCGATTCCGACTCATAGCGACCCTATAGGACACAGTAGAACTGCTCCATAGTGACCCTACATATGTATAACAGAATGAAATGCTGCCTGGTCCTGTGCCATCCTCATAATTGTTGCTGTGTTTGAGCCCATTGATACAGCCACTGTCAGTCCACCTCATTAAGGGTCTTACCCGGGGACTGGTTCCTCCTGATAACATGTCCTAAGTACATGAGACAAAGTCTCACCATCCTTACTTCGAAAAGACATTCTGGTTGTACTTCTTCTAAGATTTTTCATTCTTCTGGCAGTGCATTCACTATTCTTTGCCAACACCATAATTCAAAGGCATCAATTGTTCTTTGGTCTTCCTTATTCACCGTCAAGCTTTCGCACACTTATGAGGCAACTGAAAACATTGTGGCTTTGGTTAGGCACATCTTTGTTTTTGAACACAATAAAGAGGTCTTTTGCAGCAGATTTGCCAAAAAGAAATTAATGCCATTTCATTTCTTGACTGTTTTTTCCACGGACATTGACTGTGGATGCAAGTAAAATGAAATCCTTGAAAACTTCAACTTCAAACTTTGGTCTCTATGTATTTGCCTATTGTTATGTGCCATCGAGTTGGTTCCAAGTCATAGGAACCTCATGTACAACAGAACGAAATACTGTCTAGTCTTGTGCCATCCTCATAATCATTATGCTCGAGCCCATCATTGCAGCCACTGTGTCAACCCATTTCATGGAGGGTCTTCCTCTTTTTTGCTGACCCTTTATTTTACCAAGCTTGATGTCCTTCTCCAGGGACTGGTCCTTCCTGATGACATGTCAAAAGTATGTGAGACAAAGTCTCACCATTCTCACTGCCAAGGAGCATTTCAGCTGTATTTCTTCCATGACAGATTTGTTTGTTCTTCTGTTAGTCCATAGTATACTCAATATTCTTTGACAACACCATAATTCAAAGGCATCAATTCTTCTTTGGTCTTCCTTTTTTACTGTCCAGCTTTCACATGCATATAAGGCGACTGAAAATACCATGGCTTCGGTCAGGCGCACCTTGGTCCTCAAAGTGACATCTTTGCTTTCTAACACTTTAAAGAGGTCTTTTGCAGCAGATTTGCCCAATGCAATACATCTTTTGATTTCTTGACTGCTGCTCCCATGGGCGGTGATTGTGAATCCAAGTAAAATGATAATCCTGAAAACGTCAATATTTTCTTTATTTATCATGATGTTAGTTCTTGGTCCAGTTATGAGGGTTTTTGTTTTCTTTATGTTAAACTGCAATCCATACTGAAGACTGGAGTCTGTGATCTTCACCAGTAAGTGCTTCAAGTCCTCTTCACTTTCAGCAAGCAAGGTTATATCACCTGCATGTCGTAGGTTGTTAATGAATCTTCCTTCAAACCTGATGCCCTGCTCTTCGTGTTGTCCAGCTTCTCAGGTTATTTGCTCAGCATACAGATGGAATTAAGTATGGTGAAAGGATACAGCCCTGCCACACACCTTTCCTGACTTTAAACCACACAGTATTCCCTTGTTCTGTTCCACCTACTGCCTCTTGGTCTATATACAGGTTCTACATGAGTACAATTAAGTGTTCCAGGATTCCCATTCTTTGCAATGTTGTCCATAATTTGTTACAATCCACACAGCCGAATGCCTCTGCACAATGAAACACAGGTAAACATCTTTCTAGTATTCTCTGCTTTCAGCCATGATCCACCTGACATTAGCAATGATATCCCTCATTCCACGTGCCCTCTGAATCTGGCTTGAACTTCTGACAGTTCCCTGTTGATGTACTGCTGCAACTGCCTTTGAATGACTTTCAGCATTTTACTTGGGTGTGATATTAATAATATTGTTCACTAATTTATGCATTCTGTGGGATCATTTTTCTTTGGAATGGGCACAAATATGGATCTCTTCCATTTGGTTGGCGGGGTAGCTGTCCTCCAAATTTCTTCGCAAAGATGACTGGGCACCTCCAGTGCGGCATCCATTTACTGAAACATCTCAATTGGCATTCCTGGAGCCTTGTTTTTTGCCAATGCCTTCAATGTAGCTTGGACTTCTTCCTTCAATACCAATGGTTCTTGATCATATGCCACCTTCTGAAATGGTTGAACACTGACCAATTCTTTTTGGTGCAGTGACTATATTTCTTCCATCTTCTTCTGATGCTTCCTGCGTCGTTCAATGTTTTCCCTGTAGAATCCTTCAATACTGCAACCTGAGGCTTGAATATTTTCTTCAGTGCTTTCAGCTTGAGAAATGCTGAACATGTTCTGCCCTTTTGGTTTTCTAACTCCAGGTCTTTGCACATTTCATTATAATACTTTGTCTTCTGAGCCACCCTTTGAAATCTAAGCTATTTCACATAAGTGTGATCATACAATATTTTCCCTTTTGTGTCTGACTTATTTCACTCAGTATAATATTTTTAAGGTTCATCCATGTCACAGCATGTACCAGGACTTCATTTCTCTTTATGGCTAAGTAATATTCTACTGTATGGCTATACCACATTTGGTTCATCCATTCACCTCTCGGTGGATATTTGGGTTGTTTCCACCTTTTGGCAACTGTGAATAGTGCTACAATGAACACTGGTGTACCAGTTACCTGTTTGTATCCCTGCTTTTAAGTCTTTTGAGTATATACAACCAGCCCTTCGTATCTGCGGGTTCACATCCTAGATTCAACCAATCTCGCATCTAAAACAGTCAAGGGAGGAAAAAGTCCCAAAAAGCAAAACTTGAATTTGCCCTCTGCTGAGTACCACACTGAATCCACGCCAATGAAGTGATGTGTAGGTACACCTTCCTGTAGCCCCCCAACATTTCACATATCCTCAGTCTCTCTTCAGCACTCTTTGTTTCAGCACTGTTCACTTTGGATCTTGTCATTATTTCCTAAACAATACAGTACTGTATAACAACTATTTACATAGCTTTTACAGTGTATTAGGTATTATGAGTAATCTAGAGATGATTTAAAGTATATGGGAGGATGTGCATAGGTTCTATGCAAATCCTACACCATTTTATGAAAGACACTTGAGCATCCACAGATTTTGGTATCTGCTGGGGTCCCACAACCAATCCCCCACTGGTATCATGGGACAGTTTTATCTGGGAGTGGAACTGCTGGACTTAGTTTACTTGTTATTCACAAAATAAAACAGAAACCATAGAGCAACCACATGTCAGATTTCAGAAACGCTTCACTACATCTAACTGGTGGACTGCCAAGCTCTAGGCCCTATTCTGTCATTAACCATGGCAGTTGGCCTTGGTGGGCCTCAATCTTATGCCTGCACAAAGGGGTTGGGGGTGGTGGCTATATGGTCCTGACAGAATATTTCAGCTCTACTATTCTGTGATTTGGGGATAGAACATTGTTTTTGTTAGTCTGTTTTTGCCCTGGTCACTAGTCCTCATTGTCTATATAGGATGTTGCTTCTGCAGTCTGAGGGCTATGGTGGTGGCATCATGGCTTCTCAACAGCAAAGATGTCATCCTTTCCAACCTCAAAGAGACAAATCAGCCAGGCAGGCCTAGCACTATTTGTACCTCTTAATTTTACATTCAGCAGTTCGCCAAGACCAAAAATATCCATCATCCAACATTTACATCAGTGCTTTAATTACAGTGCCCGCTCTGCACTTAAACGTATGGGATTAATTTTTCAGGGAAACTGTGTGGCAGGGAGAATGCTGAACCAGATTAAAGTGACACTGGTTTAAATACCATTTCTGTTTTTAATGGCACTTTAAGCATATTTCTGTAAGGCAAGGGTGACACTTTCCTGCTTGCCCAATGAAAGCTGTTATGTAATAACACCCACCACAATTTGTTTACCTGTTTGAGAAAAGATATTCAACATTAATCTCAGCTCCCCTAATACTGTTGTTGTGGGCCATCGAGTCGATTCTGACACTAGTGACACTCCATGACAGGGTAGAACTGCCCTATAGGGTTTCCTAGGCTGAAATCTTTATAGAAGCAGACTGCCAGGTCTTTCCTCTCATGGAGCTGCTGGTGGGTTTGAACTACCAAACTTTTGGTTAGTAGTCGAGCACTTAACCATTGCGCCACAAGGGCTCCTTCCCGTAATAATAAGTACTATCATTTGATAAGCTTCGAGCATGTGCTAGACAGACCCACGAGCTGCCAAGTTGATTCCCACTCATGTGACCCCATGTGTGTCAGCAGAACTGTGCTCCACAGGGTTTTCAAAGGCTGATTTTTCAGACTTAGATCTCCAGGCCCTTCTTCCCAGATGCCTCTGGATGGACTTGAACTTCCAATCTTTCGATCAGCAGAGCCCTTAACCATTTGTGCTGCCCAGGGACGCCGCTAGACAAATACAATTCTAACCTTCCCAACAAATCCTGCAGTACTATCCCCACTTCAGAGATGAGCGTCTAAAGAACACACATACTTTGCCCATGAGCGTCATGAAAACCCTTTTTGCCCTGATTCCCCAGCCTGGCACAGGAGGCGTGTTCTATAAATATTTGTTGGGTGTTCTTTTTTTTCTGTTGTTCTATAAATATTTGTTGAATACAATGTTCTTTTCAAAAGGGCAAAAGCAGTTTCACAACTAAGTCTGACTACAACATCCCCAGACCCTTCTCATTCAGGGTGTCTTATCAAGAGCTGCAAGCTAATAAGCCAGTTACTCTGGCTGACTGCAAACCGACTGCACAGAGATCTGCCTTGTCTCCGGAGAACTGAACAAAGTGTGGGAAATCAACATATATGCTTGCACAAGTCCGCGGACATGGAATTCCTAACGCCAACAATCTTGAAAAGTCAAACAAGTTAACTGCCTTGGTGGCCAATAATAAACAACCTAAAAGAGGTCTTAAGTTTTATCATCAGTTTTCCCTTAGGCAATGTAATTCTACACTCTTCTGGAGACTCTTACCAGAAAAGTGTTTAAAGCCCCAGGGAGACTCGCTACAACCCTCAGGACTCGGGCCGCCTCTGGCCAAAATTCCCACGGTACAATGACTCCTTGTGCAGAAACCCCTGCAGACTGAAGGCACTAGTAAATAGAGCTCGAACTTTCAAGACTGCAAACATAGCAGTTTAAAGCCAGAGGCCTACACACACGGCGGGAAAGCCAGTACTACCGTTAGGTACTTAAAAAAAAAAAGCCTTATAAGCCCCACCGCCTTGCACTGCTGGGGAAAACTTCAGCAGAGAAGGCCTAAATCTGGAAGAGAAAACCGGAAGCTCGTAGAAGAGCAAACTGGCAGTTCTCCCACGTGGGCCGCGGGCGGTGAGGGAGTCAGGGAGCGGAAGCGCAAGTTGGACAAGACACGAGGAGACGGTTTCCCCAGTTGCAGGTGCGCAGCCACCTGGGCGACCCTCTAGCTTCAGGGGAGAGGAACGATGCCAAGAGAGGTGCCTACGCCATGCGGGTGCGAGCACAGAAGAGACCAAAGGTGGGGGCGAGTTTGCAAGCATACCCCCTCTTTCCCCGAGGCGAGTCGGACCCGGGTGCGGCGCCCCAGGTGATCCGAGCGGCGGCCGGGGCGCACGGACAGGGGGCACCGCCAGAGGCACGGATCCCCGGAACCAGGGCGAGAGGGCACCGGGCAGGGCGGACCGCAGCCGGGACTGCTAATCTCACCTTTACAGTCGTGGTGGCAGCGCTCGAGGCCATGTCTGCAGGAGGCAGGGCACGTCCCTGCCCGGCGCCGGGGAAGATGTGGCTGCGAACGGTGCGCCCGGGCGAGCGAGCCTTGAAGCCCGAGCGGGTTCAAACGCCGGCGCGGGAGTGAGCAGTGCGGAGTCGGGAGGGCGGCCTGACTCCGCCTCTTCCTCTCCCGTAGGGGGTGGATTGGACGGTGTGCAGGATCTCCCGCCAAACCCCTCCTCAAAGAGCCGTGCCGCGCGCGGCCCTCCCCTTTGTGCAGACCCTTCCGGTTCTCGGACTTCGTTTTCATTTGCCAGCCCCTGTTCTAACTAGCGGGTTTAGTATAACGATGAGAGAGACCATTTAGGGAGCGCTTGCATGGTGCCAGATTCTGCCGTGTCCTTTAACGGGCTAACTTTCACAAAAACCCTAGAAGGAAGACTGTCACTCCCTGCTCTGCTCAGTACTAGCGGTGAAGGCCTGCCTGCGTTCCTGAAGTTCTCGCGGGAGGGAGAATCAGCATCACAGGCTGAGAGTCACACCCGCTGCAAAATCCTGGCGGAGGCGGGGGAACAGTGTTTTCCACCACTGTGACTCAAGCAGAAGTTGGCTCATTTCCGTTAATTTATAGGCGCCAGGGCAGAGATGGGGTTGACCCAAAAAAAAAAAAAAAAAAAGACTGCCTTAATTCAGGTATCTGGATGGCATAGGAGCCCAGGTGGTACAACGGTTAAGAGCGCGGCTGCTAACCAAAAGGTCTGCAGTTCGAATCTACCAGCCGCTCTCCTTGGAAACCCTCTGGGGCAGTTCTCCTCATATGAGGTCGGTAAAAGGTTGCTATGAGTCGAGCAACAAAGTTTTTGATTTGGATTACATAGGGGAAATAGACAAAGAGTAACAAGCTAATGGTTAACCTTTCTGATTTACAAAGTCTGGCTTACTCATCTTCAACTGTGTGTGTGTGAGCGCTTTTAAAGTGATGAGGCCATCTTTAACCCCTCCCACCAGAGCAGCATCCAGTACGCCTGGATTCAGAATCCAGGTTCGTATCTCCATCATTTCATTGCAGAACCACCTTCCTCTCCCAGCCCTACACTGGGATTATCCCTTACTCTCAAAGCCCCCATCCTTCCCTACTGTCAGGACAACTCCATTTAACCTCCCTTGATGAATTGAGCCCCCTCAAAAAAGCACTGGGTGGCAGTGAATCTTAAGAATGGTCTCTGAAACAAAGAAATGGTGCTAACTACTTACAAGATGAGGATGGGGGTGAAAGAAGGGCTGTGAAAGATACTTCCCTTATTCCCTACAGGAGCAAAATATTGAAACAAGACACAAGAACAGTTGTTTTTCAATATATCACTGTCTTATGTTAACCTGGATCCTGCCCATATAGCCTATTTACTTAAATGGTAAAGACTTCCGTTCTCTCATTTGTTTCAGGTCTAAATTGCACTACTGGGGACCAGGAAGCCCACCACTTGGAGAGGGACATTGGAGGGGCATGGATGCCCTAGGTCTTATGGCTGCTACTTCATTGGGGGACATTGACCAGCTTATGTGCTTAGGTGACCAGCTCTGGACTTCAGCTGTACTCAGCACAAGGTCTACTCTGCCACAAAGTAGAAGTTAGACCTCATAAGCACTAGACTCCTGGAAGCGAGGGAGCTGAAAACTTGGAGGGGGATAGACTAGACTTACGGCTTTTCTACAGTTATTTACAGGTGAGGGCTCAAGTGTTTGCTTGAACATGTGATGTCTGTCATGGGAAAATTGTCCCAAGCCTGCTCTGTTTTTTTGAGTGATACAGTTCACATGTTATTTCTGGGAAGAAACTATCATTTTTAGACAAAATTAAGGAAATTCCTGACCTCCTGTAAGAAACCAGGCTCCCACCTCCCCACCCACAGCTAATTATCTGGCAGTTTACATCATTAGGCATTACCAGAAATACACAGACACAGACCCACCCACCCACACACACACACACACAAATACTTGGAAGCAAGCAAGTGGCCAACTATAGGTGATTTGATCTCAACAATAGCCATTACAGAGTTCTTTTAGTAAACAAACAAAAGCCAACCGTTTTAGAAGAGAGTGTCAAAATAAATTTTCAGAAAGTTAAAACATTATACTTAAATATATAGTCAGCCTGTGTCAGAGATGTATTTAACTCCTTAATGAAGAAAGTAGCAGGATGACAAAGCTTGTTCAAAGGAGGGTATAATAAGCTGAAACAGTAAAGAAAAAAAAATGCTAAAATAAAATTGAAAGATGAGATACAAAACTGGTTTTTATTTTGTCATTGGTGTTAGGTGCCATTGAGTTGGTTCCAACTCACAGTGACCCTTTTATACAACAGAACGAAACAGTGCCTGGTCCTGCGCCATCCTCACACTTGTTGCTATGTTTGAGCCCATTGTTGCAGCCTCTGTGTCAATCCATCTCATTTTCCCCTGACCCTCTACTTTACCAGGCATGATGTCCTTCTTCAGGGACTGGTCCCTCCAGATAATATGTCCAAAGTAAGTGAGAGGAAGGTTATTGTTTTACAGGGCAATAAAACTGTAGCCTTGGAGGTTATCTTGTCTATGAATAGTTACCTTTTGCATCTTTAAAAGGAAAAAGAGCCCATTTTTAGCTTACCATTGTTCTACAAGATAGCATCTAACACCACAGAGTCCCAGCCCTTATAGTAAGGAACAATAAAACAAAGTTACACACTTTAAGTCCAAACCTATTGCCGTCAAGTCAATTCTGACTCCTAGAGACCCTATAGGACAGAGTAGCCACTGGTGGATTCAAACTGCTAACCTTTTGTTTAACAGCCAAGCTCTTAACCACTGTGCCACGAGGTCTCCTACTTTAGGTCAGGGGTGGGCAAACCTTGTGTGCTAAAGTGCAACATCAAGAAGCAACTCTGCCCTTGTAGCATGAAAGCATACCAACTCATTGCCATCCAGTTGATTCCGACTAATAGCAACCCTATAGGACAGAGTAGAACTGCCCCATAGGGTTTCCAAAACTATAAATCTTTATGGAAGCAGACTGCCACATCTTCATCCTGTGACAAAGTGTCTGGTAGGTTGAAACCACCAACCTTTTGGTTAGCAGCCAAGTGCTTAACCCCTGCACCACCAGGGTTCCTTTCATGAAAGCATAGACAATACCTAATTGAATGAGCATGGCTATATTCCAGTACAGCTTTGTTGCTGTCTAGTGGGCTTTGACACATGGTGACCTCCTGTGTGTCATAGTAGAACTGTGCTCCATAGGACTTTTGATGGCTGATTTTTTAGAAGTAAATCACCAGACCTTTCTTCTCGAGAACGTCTGGGTGGACTGGAACCTCCAACCTTTTTCTTTTAGCAGCTAAGAGTGTTAACCACTTGCATCACAACTATATATTAATACTAAAATTTGAATTTTATATCATTTTCATGTGTGACAAAATATTATCCTTTTGTTTTTTTTTTCCCAATCATTTAAGAATGTAAAACTATTTTTTAGCTTGTAGTTACACAAAAAGGTGGAGAGCTGGATTTGACCATAGTTTGCCCCTGCTCTCCCAGAGCTTTATGCCCCCTAGTCAGGCTTGTTAGACATTCCTTTAGTGTGTTTTTCAAAAGGCAAGAAGTAATCTTTTTGCCTTATTTCCAAGTTTTAAATAATTTTTTTTTCTTAATGGGCTATAGAAAAAAGGAGGACACAATTTCTAGTAGCCAGTAAGTAGTCTCCCTTTTTTTGAATGGTATGAGAAATTCTTAAAGAGTCAATGAGAGTCTCAAGGGTATATCCTTGAAAGTTGCATCTTGCGCTGCCCTCATCTTCCTGCCCTCTGAATTCCCTTCTGCTAACCTACCAACCTTGCTTTTCTCGAGACAATTCTAAAGAAGTTACAAGACTACTTTACAACACTTCTGATTGTGAAACTCTGAATATTCCAACAGCTTCGCTTTTTTCAGATAAACGTCATGCATAATTCCCCAACCCCCAGCCCCTCGTCTATAAGGTATTACGATGGTGTTATGGATTGAATTGTGTCCCCCCAAAAATGTGTGTCAACTTGGCTAGGCCATAGCACGTTCTATTAGCAGTTGGTCACTCTGGATGTAGCAGAACATTGTTAACAAAATATTGTAAGAGGACGATAAGAAAACAACAACAAAATAATAATAGCAATAAATAAAAAAATTTGTTGCCTCTTCAAGTTCAGCAGCCAGGCTAACCCATGCAGGCTTGAAGACCCCAGAGATCTCTACACTGGTGTAAATTCAGGTTCAAAAACCCCAACGTCATCATTTGTCCACAGTATGGTTGTTGGGAAAATAGAATGACCCTTAACAAAATTATGTTCAGAGAAATTTTTCCACAAGCAGTCCTCAAAATAATTAACTTCTTCTTTCCGTGCCCACAAGGGAAAAAAACATACTCAAAGAATGGCTGGTGTTTATTGGGGTAAGAAGCAAAAGATATGCAAATATATACCAGGCCAATCTTAAGGTAGCATTCTGTAAAGGAATTTAATATAACATGTAACAGATTTATCTGCAATACAAGTTCTTTTAACATTCCTAGTTGTGGTAAATAACTGAACTAATTAAATCATGTCATTATTTCTTAAGTATAATGGTGTGTCTTCTCTCTGATAATATCATTTAACATTAATATTTTAGTTAAGTGGAAACTTGGATTTATTTTGCCACAGAAAGCTTAATTGGAGCTTTCTAGGTTTCTTATGCTTGTCTTATAGGTCATTAAGTAATTATTACTTGCACTAACATTTTAAGCAAACAAGAGAAAAGAAAAATGCTCCATTGTATAACTCTGTTTATCAGAGTTTTATAACTCTGTTTATCAGAGGGAGGAAGCGTAGCAGTGTATCTCGGGGAAAGAAAACACTCACTAAATCTAATTTTAAGAAGACATTTATTGCAAAGAAAACAGAAGAAGAATTGATGCATTCAAACTGTGGTGTTGGCAAAGAATACTGAATATACCAAGGACTATAAGAAGAAAAAAAATTTTTTTTTTTTTATAAGAAGAAGGAACAAATCAGTCTTAGAAGAAATACAACCAGAATGCTCCTTAGAAGCAATGATGACAAGACATTGGCTAGCTTACTTTGGACACGTCATCAGGAAAGACCAATCAGTAGAAAAGGACATTCTGTTTGGTAAAGTCGAGGGTCAGTGAAAATGAGGGAAACCCTCGATGAGATGGATTGACGTAACCAAAACAATGGACTTAAACATAGCAACGATCTTGAAGATGGTGCAGGACTGGACAGCGTTTCATTCTGTTATACATAAGGTCACTATGAGTTGGAGTCAGCTTGACTGTAACTAACAACAACAACTTTATGGGGTGAATTAGAAATATATA
The DNA here is from genome assembly GCF_024166365.1 of Elephas maximus indicus. Taxonomy (NCBI): domain Eukaryota; kingdom Metazoa; phylum Chordata; class Mammalia; order Proboscidea; family Elephantidae; genus Elephas; species Elephas maximus. The sequence continues at coordinate 31,715,058 of NC_064827.1, read as the reverse complement.
CTAACTTCATCAAAAAAATATTTACATACAGCGAATTTTAGGTGGCAATTTTTATAATAATCTTTAGTAAAAGTAGAGTGTCTAGTTGTAAAACATAACTTGGTCAAGTCCTTTTTCTGAGGAATGAATAAAAGTTTTGGGGCCTTCTAATAGTCTTCTGGCCATTCCCAAGGGGAAGCAGCATGTCTCTTTTGAAGACCATTTAAAAATATTCAGAGGGAGGGTCTTTGGTTGTCACGGTGGGAGGTGCTACTAGCATTTAGTGGCTGGGTACTAGAGATGCTAAACATCTTATAATCCATGGGACAGTCTTGCACAATGAATAAAAGAACATCCTACCCCAAATATCAATATTGCTTTCATCGAGAAACACTCCAAAAATAGCATTTGGATCACCCAGAGGTATAAATTAATAACATACCCAAGACAGAATTCCCATAATATCGCTTTCTTTATGTGGGTTTGGATCACACCCAGTGGCATGAGGGCCTGAGTGTTGGCATCTGTATTTCTGGTTGAGGGAAGAACCACATGCTTTGAAATGAGATAAGCAGAAGTCAGTTTTGACAATCTATTTTAACTTTGGTGAGTTCCAGATGGTTGGAGATTCCCTTATTTGTCTTGTTGCAGTTCTTTGGTTTTCTCCATCCCTTCCTTCCATTCTAAGTCCATTTGATCCTAGAAATAGCTTCCATTCTAAGTCACATTGTCTCTTCTTCAAAGCTCACTTCAAATTGTATCCATTTTTATCACTTCTATCATTGAAGTTATGTAACATTTGAATTTATTGAAGAAAAACTTTGTCCAGTTTCCACTCTCCCTAGAATAATGATTCCCATAATGAACATATTCTGGCTGATGGAATGGCCATCCATCCTGGAATCTTGGAATCCTGGAATTCTCACGCCCTATGAGAATGCATTATAATTTCATTTATAGGATAAGTAAACTGTAAGACGAACCCCCAAGCCCTATACCTACCTTCGTGAAGGAGAGAGAATATGTTCAATCTTGCTCTAAAGAAATACGGGTCTTATTTTCTGTGTTCTGTATAGGAAAGGACCAAGAAATTATAGGTTCTCAGAATATATTTTAATATTACAGATGCACACAGAGTGCTCTTCTCAGCATGTCAGGGTCTGGGCTATGACATAAGATCCATGTATTTGATGAGCTCTCTTGCAGCTCCTGCTCTTCATTCTGCTTTTAGAACTTAAGATAGAACTGTGGGCAGTGGACAAATACTAAAATCTAGGAAATAGCCCTGAGAGTACTGCTTTCTTTCCCCACCAAATACATGTGGTGTCTGGAAATAGTCTTAAAAGTAAATTGGAAATGGGCCCGTGTTTGTCTTTTAAACATCTTTAACAGCAGCATGTAAAATAGCTAATATTTATTGAGAGCCATGTATTCTTCATTTAATCCTCACAGCTATGATGTGATGTGGATGGTTTTATAATCCCCATATTATAGATGAGGAAACCCAAAGAAGTTGACTCGGCCTCACCCCTTCTGCTTCCTCAGACTTGGATGGCCCCATTCTCCTAGTCCATCTGAATAGCAACTCCACTGTTTGAGGCTGAGGCAGTTCTGCTTCCTGTGTTCCTTGCCTCTTCAGATTCTCTGCTTCCTGGTTCTTTGGCCTCTCCACCCCTCAGGCCTCACCACCTGCATCTGCCTGTCTTGGGCAAGTGTTCCAAAGCTCTGTAGCTCCACCAATAAGTGCCTGGAGGCACCCCACTCTGCCAATAAACTTTGGCCAAAAGACAGCTCTCTCACACTGTGGGTTGGCTCTAGCACTGTGTTGTGCTGGTCTCTTGGTTCTGCTGCTGCCATTTCTCTCCTCTGTGAGAAAGCTCTGCTCACTTCCTTTCTAATTCTCTATCCATTTACAGTTTCAAAACTGCTTCTGCATTTTAGGTATCTGTTAGAGCAGCACTCCACTCCTGGTACGAAATTCTCTTAATTATCTAGTGCTGCTATAACAGAAGTATCACAAGCAGATGACTTTAACAAAGAGAAATTTATTCTGTCACAGTCTAGGAGGCTAGAAGTCCAAATTCAGTATGCTAGCTCCAGGGGAAGGCTTTCTCTGTTGGCTCTGGGGAAGGTCCTTGGCATCAGTCTTCCCTGGTCAAAGAGCTTTTCAGCACAGGTACCCCAGGCCCAAAACTTGCATGCCCCTGGCTCTGCTTTCTTGGTGGTATGAGGCCCCCATGTCTCTGCTCATTTCTTTCTTTTATATCTCAGAAGAGATTGGCTTAAGATACAACCTAACCTTGTAGATTGAGTCCTACCTCATTAACATAACTGCCACTAATCCCATCTCATTAACATCATAGAGATAGGATTTACAACACATAGGAAAATCACATCAGATGACAAAACGGTGGACAATCACACAATACTGGGAATCACGGACTAGCCAAGTTGACAGATATTTTTAGGGGACACAATTCAATCTGTAACACCTTCTTTCTGTTTATTTGCCCCTTTCAATAGCTTCTTTGTCTGTTTGGGGCCCTTAGACCTTCCCTTTCTTTCTCCTATCAAAAAAAAAAAAAAAATCAAACCTATCATTCCTACTAATTTGTAAATGTCCAATCACTCCAACAGCAGTTTACTTCTTCCAAAAGTCTATGACTTTTACGGGGATTAAATCTTAAACTAAGATAATCAAACTCTAGGTAGAATGTGATGCTTGAGAAAGCACAAAGGTAGATGTTATTGTTCCTATTATCACATGGGGAAGATGAGGTGCAGAACATTTGAGAAGTCCTCTCAGATTTATGCAACTAGGGAGTTGAGATTCCTAAATCTGTCTTAACTGCAATGTCTGAATTCTTAGTTACTATATTATTCTTGCCACTGTGTGCTAGGCCTGAAGCTGAATGCTGAAGAGAGGAAGATGCGTGACCTATACACTCTCAGTTGTTAGGGAGCTCCTGGTCTGGTAAGAGGAGTCAGAGAAAAAAGCCAGATACTATAAAACAATGTGATAAGGGCTGCTTTATGAGAGTGCTACTCAGTATCTTGGAAGCACAGAGCAGGGGTATCTTTCCCAGACTTCCTGGAGGAAGTGATAGCTGAGTCTTAAAGGAAGAGCCAAGGAATTAGGGAGGTGAGATGTGTGTGCATGCCTTGGTGGTGGTGGTGGTAATGATAGTGGTAATGGTGGTAGAGGTGATGTATCAGAGGATGAGTGTGAAGGGAAATGAAGTTGCTGGAGACAGTTGTTCAGATATTTAATGTGGTCCATTATGACTATGAGCGAAAAAGATTGATTCATTTGATAATTAGGAAGTTGTTGGTGACGTCTATCCTTAGCATGAACAAACATTTATAGTTTCAGAGCCAGAAATGAAGGAAATGCAAAAGCCAAAGAGATAACATTAAAATGACTTTTAGAGTCATGGCCAGTGGGAAACATTGAAAGCAATCGGTGATGGTGGGGCGGTGAATTCTGTCTACCCAAATCAGGCAATAAAAGAGGTTAAGAAAGACATAGATAAGGGTAGAACTTGGAATTGGGAGATATAAATAGAAAAATCACTGTGAAGGGTATAAACCTGAAGTCCCTGATTACATGTTGTTGTGAGGTCCCATTGAGTCAGTTCCAACTCATAACAACTGTCTTAGTTATCTAGTGCTGCTCTAATAGAAATACCACACGTGGATGGCTTCAAGAAACTGAATTTTATCCTCTCACAGTCTAGTAGTCTACAAGTCCAAATTCAGGGTGTCAGCTCCAGGGGAAGGCTTTCTGTCTTCATCGGCTCTGAAGGAATGTCCTTGTCATCAATCTTCCCCTGGACTAGGAGCTTCTCAGTGCAGGAACCCTGGTACCAAAGAATGCACTTTTTTCCCAGTGCTACTTCCTTGGTGGTGTGAAGTCGCCATGTCTCGCTGCTCAACTCTATCTTTTATATTTCAAAAGAGATTGGCTTAAGACACAGTCTAATCTTGTAGATTGAGTCCTACCTCATTAACATAACTGCCACTAATCCCATCTCATTAACATCATAGAGGTAGGATTTACAACACATAGGAAAATCACATCAGATGACAAAATGGTGAACACTCACACAATAGTGGGGATCATGGACTAGCCAAGTTGACAGATATTTTCAGGGGACAAAATTAAATCAATGACAGTAATCCTGTGTACAACAGAACGAAACACTGCCTGGTTCTGCACCATCCTCACAATCATTGTTATGCTTGAGCCTATTGTTACAGCCACTGTGTCAATCCATCTCCTTGAGGGTCTTCCTCTTTTTTGCTGACCCTCTACTTTGTCCAGTACGATGTCCTTCTCCAGGGACTGAGTCCCTCCTGATAACATGTCCAAGAAATTGGAAGATATAAATAGAAAAATCACTATGAAGGGTATACACTTGAAGTGCCTGGTTACACAGCAATTATAAAAAGACCTTGCAGATCCACATGGGGCACAAATAGAATTACCAAGGAAACAGTTATCTCTCAGGTCCTATATCCTGGTCTCAATCTCTGACCTATATAACCATAGGTGGTCCTGAGCACTTGACCCAGGAAGTTCTGCCCACTCCAAATTGTAAACTAGTCCTTATAGCCTGGTTTGCCTGGGGCAGTCCTAGACTATAGCTGATATAGATCAATTAACACATTATAATTATAGTTCAACCTGTGAGAGCTGGGACTCCTCAGGACTGCCTTGTTTTTCTGGGTCTTGCAAGTTTTCTGCCTTTGACACGGTGCAGTCTCACTACTTTTCTATTCTCTATTAGTGGAAAATATTTGAGTTTTCCTTCTCTGACAGGTTTCCACCTGTTATGGATTGACTTGTGTCCCTCCAAATATCTGTCAACTTGACCAGTCCATGATTCCCAGTATTGCGTGATCGTCTACCATTTTGTCATATGATGTGATTTTCCTGTGTGTTGTAAATCCTATCTCTTTGATGTTGATGAGATGGGATTAGTGGCAGCTATGTTAATGAGGCAGGACTCAATCTATAGGATTAGGTTGTGTCTTAAATCAATCTCTTTTGAGATATAAAAGAGAGAAGCAAGAAAGAGAGACATGGGGACTTCATACCACCAAGAAAGCAGCACTGGGAGCAGAGCATGTTTTTGGACCTGGGGTTCCTGTGCTGAGAAGCTCCTAGTCCAGGGGAAGATTGATGACAAGGACCTTCTCCCAGAGCCGACAGAGAGAGAAAGCCTTCCCCTGGAGCTAATGCCCTAAATTTGATTTTGTAGCCTACTAGACTTTGAGGAAATAAACTTGTTTGTTGAAGCCACCCACTTGTGGTATTTCTGTTACAGCAGCACTAGATAACTAAGGCACCACCTTACACAGGTTCCTGCTTTTGCAGGTTTTACTGTATTTTAGTCTCCCCCCTCTTCTCACTCAAAAGTGTCCCACTTTGAAAGATAAAGGATATGGTCACACTAGATAAATGCCTTTCAATCTTGGGAAGGTTTTGGTTAAAAACAAATGGTGAAATAAATCAAACATAGGACTAATAATACTCTTAAGTTTAGGAAAAAGCTCTGTGTTTCTTATTTAAACTTTTGTAAAGTATGTGAAGGTATATAGACTCTCACCGATTATCCTTATAATTCCAATTTAATATGCAATTGATTTTAGCTTATGTTGATACTAAAAGGCAAAGATATTGTGCAAGGTATTTTGTGTTGCTGTATTTCTGAGTCTAAATAATTCAATTTCAAGAACTATTTTGAGTTCTTGGAAATGTTTTGGTTATAACCCATTGCTGTTAATTCTGACTCATAGCAAACCTTTAGGTGTCGTAAATTTGTTTTATCAGGAATTCGAAATGCTTATGTATTAAGTAGAATATAATGTTGAAACTATTTAATTGTATATAATCACAAAAAAGAACTCAGGGAAATTATTATGTTCAATATAGGAATGTTAATTCAATAATAACTAATCCAGTAAGTCAATAATAATAAAACCAAAGCTGTTGCTGTTGAGTTGATTCCGACTCATAGCGACCCAATAGGACAGAGTAGAACTTCTCTGTAGGGTTTCCAAGGCTGTAAATCTTTATGGAAGCAGGCTGCCACATCTTTCTTCCGAGGTGCTGCTGGTGGGTTCAAGCCACTGACCTTTTGATTAGCAGCCAAGTGCTTACCCACTATACCTCCAGCGCTCCTTTAAGCCGATAATAGCTAATTCAATAATAATATAAAAGTGAAAATGATATTTCTCATTTTATTAAACTTATAAATGGAACAAGATTTTAAAGTTGAACTCAAATGCTTAAGGAAAAGTTGCTTATTTATTAACAACTATTATTAAATTGTTTTTCCTTTAATTAATAAAAAATTGATTTAAAAACCAAAACCAAATAGCTTTCAAACATTTCTTTATACACCCAATGCCCTCACTCTGATCTGACACTGGAATGTTAATAAAAGCTTACACTGGCTGTTCCATCAAGTGCAGAAACTCTGGCCAGATTGGGCAGTGTGGAACAGCCTGGAGGTGAGGAACAGAGACAGCCGATAACCTATTTTCATAAAGTTTGGATGAGAAGGGAGGAAATATTGGGAGAAAATTAGAGGAGGTTAAGAAGTCAAGGGTTTTTTTTTTTTTTTAATTTTAATGATGGGAGAGTTTTGACTATGTTTGTAAGCAGAGGGAAAGAAGTTCACACAGAGGAAAAAATGGAAGATACCAATGAGAGGGACAACTAATGGACAAGATCCCAGAGATCCCAAGAGGGATGGGATCAAAAGCACCAGCAAAATGATGGTCCTGCATCAGTGGAAGGAGACCTGAGCCTGGAAGAAAAGAGGGAAAAATGGGAGTGGCTGTAAATAAATGTAAGGGTAGGTGTTAAAAAAAAAAAAAAAAAGAGCAGGTGTTGTAGACTTAAAGGAGCTCATTCCTGATGCCTCATTTTCTCAACAAAGTAGGAGACAGGGGTTGCATAATAGGTTTGAGGAAAGATAGCAAACATTTGGCATGACTGTGGGACCATATCAGATTGGGGACCATGAATCTGAAGTGGTACTAATCTTTAAGAGTGTATAATCTTCTCTGCAGGCCCCTACTGTCTGATTGGATTGAACCTCAAGGGACTGAGAATACTGAGAAGGTGAGACCATATCATCAACCAGGGAATTCAGCCTTGTAGGGAACAAAGAGGCCTGGAGGGAGTGGAATGATGGGTGAAAGTGGAGGATCAAGGAACTGGAGGTCTCAAAGAAGTCTAAGAGCAGTGATGGTGTGAGGAGATATAAAAGATGGAAGGAGGGGAGGGTCTGGAGGGAGATACCGGACCTCAAGGTTTTAGAAGATTAGTAACTCTACATCATGGAAAGATGCAGCAAGTGAACAACTGAATCAGAAAGAGAAGGCCCCCCCTCCGCCGCCCCAGGCCATGCTGGCCACATTAATACTGCATCTCCTGGAACTGTGGCAGGTAGGGCTTAGGGTAAGAGGAAGACCATGAGCCAGGTTCCAATTCTGGAAAGGCTAGTAAATGAAAGCCACAAAGATGGTTAGAGGATTGCAAAGCCAAACTGCAGAGACTTCACAATAATATTTGTTCTTATAGCAGTCATGGGCCAAATCAACACCAGGAACCAGGTGAATACCACCCCATGGTATATGGGGAATGGAAGAATATCAACCTCCCCACAAGAAAGCTGTGGAGAGATACAGTTGACTAGGTTCCTGTAATGGCAATGAGATGGAAAGGGTGATCCAAAAGGAGTTTGAGATTTTGGAGGAGCTTGTAAACAATTAATAGGAACCCTGATGGCACAATTGTTAAGCGCTCAGCTGCTAACTGAAAGCTTGGTGGTTCAAACCCACGAGGTACTCCACAGGGGAAAGATGTAGCAGTCTGCTTCCATTAAGATTTGCAGTCTTGGAACCCCTATGGAGTGGTTTTACTCTGTCCTATGTGGTTGCTGCACTGAAGGCATTGGTGAAAAACAAGGCTCCAGGAATTGACAGAATATGAAATTGAGATATTTTGACAAACAGATGCAGCCCTGGATGTGCTCACTTATCTATGCCCACAAATTTGGAAGACAGGTAGCTGGCCCACCAACTGAAAGAGATCCATATTTGTGCCCGTTCCAAAGAAAGGTGATCCAACAGAATGCAAAAATTATGGAACAATATCACCAATGTCCCATAAAAGTAAAATTATGCTGAAAATCATTCAAAGATAGTTGCAGCAGTACATCTACAGGGAACAGCCAGAGAGTTCTAGCTGGATTCAGAAGAGGATGTAGAGCGAGGGATATCATTGTTGATGTCAGATGGATCATGGCTGAAAGCAGAGAATACCAAAAAGATGTTTACCTGTGTTTTATTGACTATGCAAAGGTATTCGATTGTGTGGATCATAACAAATTATGGATGAATGTAAATTCCAGAACACTTAATTTTGCTCCTGCAGAGCTTGTACATAGACCAAGAAGAAGTTGCTCAAACAGAACGAGGGGAGACTGCGTGGTTTAAAATCAGGAAAGGTATGCATCAGGGTTGTATTCTTTCACTATACTTACTCAATCTGTACGTTGAGTCAATAATCCAAGAAGCTGAACTATGTGAAGAAGAACATGGCATCAGGCTTGGTGGAAGACTCATTAACAACCTGCGATATGCAGATGAAACAACCTTCCTTGCTGAACGTAAAGGGGACTTGAAGCACTTACTGATGAAGAACAAAGACTATGTGGATTACATCTCAACACAAAGAAAAAACAAAAAATCCTCACAACTGGACCAATAAGCCACATCATGATAAATGGAGAAAAGATTGAAGTTGTCAAAGATTTCATTTTACCTGGATCCACAGTCAACACCTATGGAAGCAGCAGTCAAGAAATCAAAGAATGCATTACGTTGGGCAAAACTGCTCCGAAAGACTTCTTCAAAGTGTTCAAAAACAAAGATGTCACTTTGAGGGCAATGGTGTGCCTGATCTAAGCCATGGTATTTTCAGTTGCCTGATATGCATGTGAAAGCTGGACAATAAATAAAGAAGACTGAAGAAGAATTGCTGCCTTTGAATTATGCTGTTGGTGAAAAATATTGACTATACCATGGACTGCCAGAAAAAAGGATCAACAGTTCTGCCTTGGAAGAAGTACAGCCAGAGTGCTCCTTGGAAGCAAGGATGGTGCGACTTAGTTTCACACACTTTGGACATGTTATCAGGAGGGACCAGTCCCTGGAGAAGGACATCATGTGGGGCAAAGTAGAGAGTCAGTGAAAAAGAGGAAGACCCTCAACAAGATAGATTGACACGGTGGTTTTAACGATGGGCTCAAACATTGCACCAATTGTGAAGATGGAACAGGACGGGGCAGTGTTTTGTTCTGTTGTGCACGGTGTCACTATGAGTTGTAACAGACTCTAGGGAACCTAATAACAACAGCAGCAATCAAGGGTCGCCATGACTGGGAATAGACTCAATGGCAATGGGTTTGGTTTGACTTTGAGTTAACGAACAAGCCTTGCACAGAATGCAGTTGAAAATGTATTCTAAAGTGCTGAGGGAAAACGGAAGACGGGAGTCTTCAGAGAAAGCTTCCCAGAGGGTGTAATATGTGTCAGGCATCCTGAAGGACATTTACTAGTTACCTAGTGTTAAAACAAAAATCATATTAAGACAATAATAGAAACTGATTGAAGTTTATTTAATATATGATTTGCAAATCAGTAATATTTCAACTAGGGAGTCAAAAATCTTCCAAAGATCAGAAAACCTGCAAAGAGTCTTATACCCCAGCTCATCTACATTGTCATAGAAAAGGATTGGAACAAAACTGATAAGACAATTTGTGGTCAGGAAGGATTTCATACAGCATTGTCTTGAAGAACAATTACTTAAAACATAGCTCTAGCCTGATCTTTGGAGTTTCTGTTTCGGGGAACTGACTGCACATAGATAATTCCTCAAAAAAGCACAATGCCAAAAGCACAAGGGTTTTTACTAGCTCATCTAGACCATTATTTGACTCAAAGGTAACTTTTAGAAACCATTTTTCTCAAGGCTCGAGGTTCAAAAGAACATCTCAGGAAAATGGCCTAGGTTGGCCACCTCAGCTCCATGGAACCCAGAAATCTGGATTCCAGGAGAAATAAAATTGTTTCTCACTATATAAAAAAGGGAGGGAGAAGGGAAAAGAGCACCAAGTGCCAAGTTCAAGCCAAGGTATGTCATGGAGGTATGGCACCTCTGTGGAACCCCCAGCTGTTTCAAGTGACTGAATTGGAGAATAGGTGCGGAGTATTGGCGACCACTGAGGCAGCATCTGATCAAAGTGTGAAATGTCTCTAGCTGGCCAAATGGAGGGGAGATGAGGGAAGGGAATCATGGTGTTGCTAAGAACTTCATTGGCTCCCCAAGAGATCTTGTACCAGATGCAAAATTTTATTCTAGATTATCTGACAATAATGACCAGAATTAAGTTAAAACATTATGTACAAATCTTGCTCCAAAAGAAACATACTCCTGTTAACCTCATCTATCCTTTATTAAAGTTTTGTTTATAATATGCTTGTAATAAAGAAGGAACAAGTTATCCTCTGTGCTGTCATGCCTGGAACACATCCACCCTCCCCTGGATTACATCTGTTCACGTGCCTGCCCTCTTCCTCACCGCCTCCTCTCCTCCTCTCTCTCCCCACTTCCACATTCCCCCCCTCTTTTCTCAGACTGTTGTTAAGCCCTGGCACCACAGATTTGGTACAGCTGCACCGATGCACTCTGTTGTGTTGTTGGTTGCCTTGCCATGGAGTTGATTCTGATGCTGTGAACTCTAGGGACACTTTAAAACAGATTTTTGTGTAATTTTGCTTTCAGTTTTTTCATTTTTCTTTCCTTGTCACATTGGTCACAATTTTGTATTCTAGTCATCTTTTTTTTTTTTTTTAGTCATCTAGCAACACAAAATCCTCCACGGCACTGGGTTTTTTTTAGTCATCTAGCATACAGCATGGTTTATAGGTTCATAGTATTGTTCATATTCATTCATTAAATGAATAATTGAGTGAATGACTGTATAGCTGAATGAATGAAAGTGTAAATGGAAAAGTTCCAAATTGGAGGCACTCCTGTTAGGTATAAGAATGTTGGGGCCAATGTGCATTCCCAGGAAGCAAAAGGTCAGGATATAAACCGTTTGTTCATGGGAAGAATGTATCAAGATGTAAACAATTTGTTTCCAGGAAAAATGTGTTCAAGACTAATCATGTATAACCTGGTAAACCTGGGTGGTAACTCACTCCCTCCTAGCCAAGTGGCTGATCTTTACATTTTAAAGGACTTCAAGGTGAAGCACATTTTGTCTTGCATTGACTCCCTACCTTTCCTGTGATCTCTAGGTGTACAGGCCCCTTTCTCTGCCTGAATGGTGGAGCGCTTTGTATTTTTACTTAGCTCCGCCCAGCTTGAACTGTATTATCCCTCAATAAAAATCCTTTTCTTTCACTTCTAACAGAGTATGAGAGTCTCTTCTTTGACAAAAAGAAGAACTGAAACAATAATTAATGAATTATTATGTTTTTAGTTTTAGCAAAAGAGAAAATGAAAGCCCAGAAAAGCTAAGGAACTTGAACACCAGGGGGCAGCAAAAGTTTGCCTTTTTGTTTCTTTAAACCTGTAGGTTAACATTGCATAATGCCTTGTGTCCTATTGGCTTCATGAAAGGAAGGAAAGACAGAAAGAAGGAAAGAAAGAAGGAAGAAGAAAGGATGGAAAGAGGAAGGAAGACAAGAGGAGGGAGTATGAGGACAAATACAAATTGAAAATAAGAAGTTTTAATTCTCCCTGTTGAAAATGAGGGAAGAGGCGCCCCTTCACGGTTCTTTCAGAATTTACTTTAGATAACTTGTAATTCTAAATTTTTTCTCTTTTTTTTTGAGAAGTATGTAAATCAAGGATGTTTCCTCAAGGACCTGGGAAACATCTCTTTTGAAATGTAATCATCAAGTTTCCTGGAAGAAGGTTATCATAACTTCAGGTATCTTGTGATTAAGATATTAGAAAACAGCACAACTATTTTATTTGAACACATGAATGTAATGGGTTGTATCCACTTAGCTACATAAAGGGTCTCTTTAGCCAATTGCAACATTCTGATTTAATACTTGTTGCGATCCTATGTACGACAGAAGAAAGCATTGCCCAATCCTGCCCATCCTCACAATGCTTATTCAATAATAAAACTTTTCTTTCTCATCTGTATTTGTGGAGACGTTTTCTGGTTTGGGAGTAGATTTTGTTTTTAATTATATTTCCCCAACAGGAGGGAGAAGTCATAATTTAAAGGTCAATTCTAGAAAGAGAGGGAGAAAGAAGTTGTAATTTAAAGGGGTCAATTCTAAAGTGCCAAGTGTACTCTACTGTAATTTACTTCCGTTGCTCCTAGAACATTGCACGTGATTTTTCATAATTCATTCCTGACTCAGAACTGTTCATATTGAATTATATACCAATGACCAGCAGATGGCAGTAGTTGTCACGGGTTAGGAATACAGGCCTAGGTTTTAGGGGAAAATGAACATGCGCATATATAGGGCATGAAATCTTTATTTAAAAAATACTATACAAGTAAAAATCGGTACTAAGTGGAGGATTACAGGTCCTCCTTCCTAGACCTCTTCAAAGTATTAAAAAGCAAAGATATCACTTTGAGAACTAAGGTGTGCCTGACCCAAACCATAATATTTTCAATCGCCTCATATGCATGTGAAAGCTGCACAATGAATAAGGAAGACCAAAGAGAAATGATGCCTTTGAATTATGGTGTTGGCAAAGAATACTGAATATATCATGGACTGTCAGAAGAATGAACAAAACTGTCTTGGAAGAAGTACAGCCAGAAGGCCCCTTAGTCTTATTTACTTTGGATATGTTATCAAGAGGGACTTGGTAGAGGGTCAACAAAAAAGAGGGAGACCCTCAATGAGAAGGACTGGCACAGTGGCTGCAACAACGATCATGAGGGTGGTGAAGGACCGGGCATTGTTTAGTTCTGTTGTAGGGTCACTATGAGTTGGAAATGACTTGATGGCACCTAACAGCAAGTGGAGGATTAAACCACCTAGGTCTCAAATATCTTAAAGAAAGGAAAGTAGAATTTTAACCAAGGGTGCTTTTTTTTTTTTTTGAAGCAAGGTGATAACTAAAATGTTTTAAAATATCACGTTTGAGCCTTATGAAAGGTGAGCTGTAATTGATGGAAATCATTTGGGTTTTACTGTGTACTTTTAGTATGTTCCTTTATCAGATTTTTCAGTGATCAATTCACAGATGCCAGCCAAGAAAAGGACAATCACACACAGACACAAAGCTTTTAGATTACTGATTAATCCTGCTAAATGACTTCCCCAGTTGTCCTTGACTACATTATTTAATTGGCAACAGAGTAATGCAAAGTCTCTTAAGTATTATCAGCCCGTCACCTTTTCTAAACATTTAACGACTTTAGTTGGATATTTATAATCAGATAAAAACAGGAACAATGTCTCTAGCTGGAGTACTTGTGCTGCGAAGGAGAATGCAGACCCACTGGTTTCTGAGAGTGACAGCACTTGACCCGAAACTTCAAACACGCCTGTGCAACTCCCATCTGGGTGAAGGAGCAGAGGCCAGGCTAGCACTTAGTTTCTTTTCAGATTTTCCATTCTTTGGCTGTGCAGATAGGTCATAAATGCTTGAATGAGAATAAAAAGCGCTCTGTTGCATGTCTGCGTATAATGAAAAGTCCTCCTGTCTTTGGCTCTTTGATTTCCCACATGAAGCCCAACTTGGATTTTACTACAATAACAAACAGCACTAGAAAAAACAGAAGGGCATATTTGCTTAAATGGTTGTTCGCACCAAAAATAAACTCCCTAATGGGGTTATCACTGGGTCAGGCTGCACTTGGTTTTGCATCAAGGCTGAAACAAGGGCCTATGAATTCAGAAGCCTGGGTAGATTTAGGGTCTTTTAATATTACTACTTTAATAATGTCCTTCCTTATGAAATTATCTCTGAGCCTCCATTTGATTAGCAACTGAAAGATACATAAGAAAGGGATAGGAACATTTAATGGTCAACTATGAGAAAATGACTAATAGATTTGACTTTATTTCCAAAGAATAACACTGCTCCATATGGGAGGAAATACAGTATAGTATTTAGAAGCGTGGTCTTTACTCTAGACTGCTTGGTGTTCAATCTCGCCACGCTGTGCTTTGATTTTCTTATCTGTAACATGGTGATAATAATACAGGTTAATACTCATTAAGCAATTGGAACATGGTAAGTACTATGTGTGCTAATGATAATGACGACAGTGATGATGCTGGTGTGCCAGATACTGCATTAAGTACTGGGAATACAGACATTGATAAGATACTATCCCTGCCTTTGAGGTGCTTAATCTTTTAGGGAGAGACAGGTAAATAAGCAAGAGCAAAACATTACAGGTGTAATAGGGAAGTTATATACAGTTCAGTTTGGCCTGGATAGGGATGAGGTGTATGTCTTGAGGAAAGGCTCTTGAGCTGAATCATGAAAGATGACTATGTGTTTACTAGTAGGAAAAGGGTTGAGGACATTCCAGGTGGGGCTGGGGAATACCTGAATGAAAGCACTCAAGTAGGAACCAGTGAGGTGCCTTTATAAAACTGTCATTATCTGAATATGATCAGGTGTGTGCTTACGGGAGAGAGTGAGCGGATGAAGCGCTACAGGTGGACAGAGGTCGGAGTCTGGCATCAAAAACAGGGGACCCAGGGTTCAAATTTGGAAATTATATAGATTTTGTCATTCAGTATTTTTAAAAAATAAGTTGTCAACATTTAAAATATAGACTCTTTTACGTTAAAAAATCTGGATTTCCTAGAAAATTTGGAGGGCAATACTATCCTCTAATTCCAGCCCAGGTCTGATGGATGGTGTGTGTGCTGCCCAGTGTGACCCAGACCCCTCCAGGTCCAGCTCGGTCATTATCTTACCTCCGGCCCCTTCAGCAGGTAAGTCTTGGAACTTGATGAAACACTGCTACAATGCACACTCCAGTGCAGGTGGAGTGTTCTAAGTGGGAGAATCTACTGAGGTTAGATTTGCATTTTTGTGTGGAGGATGGATTGAAGGACAAAATGGTAAACTGTTTTCACCTTTTAACAAAAAGTTTTATCGTGACTAGACACATGCAAGAGTAATTGGGTTTCATTGCTTTTACTTTTGGATTTCAATAGGAAAATAGAATCGATTCTTTGAAAACTGTGACCTTTGTAACTTTGTAACATGGGAGAGCTCAATCTTCCAGTACCATCTGTGTTATTTTTATTTTTAAAGGTATGTAAGAGGTCTGGAAACCCTGGTGGCATAGTGCTTAAGTGCTACAGCTGCTAACCAAAGGGTCAGCAGTTTGAATCCGCCAGGTGCTCCTTGAAAACTCTATGGGGCAGTTCCACTCTGTGCTATAGGGTTGCTATGAGTAGGAATCGACTTGACGGCACTGGGTTTGATTTTGGTTGGTTAAGAGGTCTAGGATTTTTGGAGAAAAACTCATCCTAGTTTTGAAGTGCTTTTAAGGACCAACAGGTGGTCCCCTTGGAACTGATAAGAAATAAAATTAGATGTCTTAATGATCTAGTGTTGCTATAACAGAAATACTACAAGTGGATGGCTTTAACAAACAGAAATTTATTTTCTCACAGTTGAGGAGGCTAGCAGTCTGAATTCAGGGTGTCAGCTCTAGGGGAAGGCTTTCTCTTTCTGTCAGCTCTGGAGGACAGTCCTTGTCTCTTTTAGCTTCTGCTCCTGGGCAATCTTCATGCGATTTGGCATCTCTCGTCTCCCATCTCTGCTTGCTTAATCCGCTCTTTTTATCTCTTGTAAGAGATTAACTCAAGACACACCCTGCGCTTATCCTGCCTCATTAACATAACAGAAAACTTATACCCAAATGGAATTGTAACCACAGGCATAGAGGTTAGGATTTACAACACATATTTTGGGGGGACAAAATTCAATCCATAACAGATGTTAACACATCTAGAAAGAGAACACATGCATTACAACAGGGGAAAGGGTTGGTGCACAAAAACAGCTACTAAGCCAGCAAAGTATTTCCGGATGAGTGAGTTTTGCCATCTGACACCTTAATAGTAGAGACAATCTTTTATATTTAGATAATCCATGGCTTTCAAGGGAAAGGCCCATGATTTAAGTTGGGGTGATAGATACACATAAACTCAGGGTTTCCTGGCTTGGGGCTCAAGGCCCTGGGAGGTTAGCAGAGGTGGAGCAGAAGCAGCTGTGCTCAGCTGGGAGTGCTGAGTGACGCAGACGTTCACGTAGCATCTCACACCACTTCTGCTGGGTCCAGGGAGTGGGGACACAGGGAAGCTGTTCATGAGAGGAAGGATGAGCTAATTCTGTACTCATTCCCTGGTCTCCTATAAAGGAACTTGTTGGTTGATAGCAGGAGAGCTGTTACAGGGCTCAGACTGCTTGGAGTATCATGGACTGACGAGGGGAGAGACACTGCTACTGAGCTATGCCCACTTCTGAGAAACCAAATTTCAACTTCTAGGTTATACCCAGTATCCACTGAACAAATGTGGAGCACCTGCCATGTGTAAAATTCTTTGCCAATTCTGCTCTGCTTTTAGGGGGTAAGGAGTCCTGGTGGCACAACAGTTAAGCACTAGGCTGTTAAACTAAAGGTTGATGGTTGAACCCCCCTAGCAGCTCCACAGGAGAAAGACCTGGTGATCCGCTCCCATAAAGATTACAGCCTAGAAAACCATGTGGGGCAGTTCTACTCTGTCATACGGGGTCACTATGAGTTGAAATTGACTCGATGGCACCCAACAACATTTCTATTGTAAATACTTGGAGGAGGGAGATTCTGACAGACGTTCTGGGAGGCAGCTCTGTGTGGTGAAAAGGGCCCTGGGGTGGAGGCAAGATCTCTGGTTTCAGATATGTGGCCTTGGACAAGATTATATCATTCAACAGATTCATTCACTCATTGCTGAGCACCAACTATTTTACCAAAACCCATAGACAATTTGAGGCTTATTATATTTTTCTGTAAAACCAGCATAATAACCATAACTGTTCTCAGGATTTAATGAAGTTGAATATGTAATATTTTCTGACACATGATAAGTTGCCAACAACTCTTGTTTGCCTTCCTTCCCTGTCTCGCTGCTAAGTAGAGTGGAGTGTCAGAAACAAAGACTGTGAAAGGCAGAGGGAGGGATGTGGCACCATGCACGAGCAGGAATTTTTTCAATTCCATAATTCAGCTCTTAGAAAATCTCCAGTGATCTTAGAGAGCCTTAAAAATACATGTGCTTCAACATATACTTTGCATAACTTCCCTAAGCTGTATTGTTCAAAACCAGAAAACTCAAAGCTGCTCAAATTCCTATTATTGCCACTTAGCTCATTTGTTAGGAGTGACAGGCTATAATTTGTCATTAGGTTCCCCATTCCAATGTGGGGATTGGGCTGACATTACATTACCTTTCTTTCACTGCAGTCTGTGGTATGTGTGTGTTCTGTAGACATGTGTTTTGGACCCATAAGTGTTTCAATGAGAAGAAAAAGAAAAGTTGACTGTCAGTAACTTATTAACATTAAAAAAAGACACAACATATTTTCTGGTCTGTATGGAGGGTGAGGATAGAATGAGATCACACAAGTTATCTTACTCCTTGAAAGGTGAATTTGTTGTTCCCACCAAATGAGTTGTTTGAGGTGGATCGTTAATTTGACCGTACATTGTGAATTAATGGTACCTTCACATACTGTCACTAAAATTACTTGTGGTGGTAGATAACAGTAGAAGGCTTGGTGCTGGGAACTCTATAACCTCATTGGAGCTTGGGGTACATAAGGCAAACCAGGTCCTAGCAGAGTGTTCCGGACCTACCACCATCCCCAGAGAAATTAGGGTGATGAGACTAGAGATGGTCAAGTCATGATTAGAGAACAATTATAAAGGTACCACATCGTGTACATACGGTTACATCAGCTGTTATAACTGTGGCTGCAGATCACACACCCAAATGTACAGCTGCTTAAAACAGCATCCCAATCTCACTGGAGCCGTGCCCATCTGGGGCCATTTCCAAACATGGCCATAGAATTCAACTTGAGGAAGTCCAAGTAGTATAAATGCCAGACTAGCATAAACGGGAAATAAAGACTTCAAAACAGGTTACTCAAAGGAGGCATGGGAAAAGTCAGAGCAACAAAAATAGATAAGCTGTGAGAGATAAAGGAAAAAAAAAAAAAAAGAAGTCTGCTAACCATAAGGTTGGTGGTTCTAGTACATATATACATATGTGTGTGTATGTATATACATGTACATACATACATACATATATATATCACCAGTACCAGTTGTCAAGTTAACACCAGACCCCACATGTGTCTGAGTAGAACTGTGTTCCATAGAGTTTTCAATGGCTGATTTTTTTTTGAATAGATCACCAGGCCTTTCAGTTAGCAGCTGAGTGCACTAACTGTTTGCAGCACCCAGGGACTCCATTAAAATATGTAAACCTTAATAACCAACAAAAACCAAACCCAGCGCCGTCGAGTCGATTCCGACTCATAACGACCCTATAGGACAGAGTAGAACTGCGCCATAGAGTTTCCAAGGAGTGCCTGGCAGATTCGAACTGCTGACCATTTGGTTGGCAGCCGTAGCACTTAACCACTACGCCACCAGGGTTTCCAACCCTTAATATACCAGAAAGAAAAAAAAAAATCTGTTCTTAATTTCTAGGAATAAGCTACGGAAGAAAACTAGCTTGGAGTGATTAATCAATACTTTGGATCTGCTGAAAATAGCACCACAAACCTAGGGTTCCATGCTATGTAAGAGAAACTGGTGGATTATTCCTCTAAAAAGAACCTAAACTGAAGATGACACTCAAGTTTCCCTTTGTTCTTGAGTGAAAGCAAAAGAGATTACTATGTCTTCTGGCAAAAATGCTCAAGGTAGAATTTCCTGCAGACTTATTTATTAAAGACAAAAAACCAAAAACAAAACCCAATTGTTGTAACACCATTTCTTTTTTTAAGCTTGTGCCTCTGCATTATTCACACAGGGAACATGATTTTCTATGATTTAATCACAGTTCTTCCTCTAGGGATAGGAGAGTCCACCATCAGTAGAGTATGGCATGTTCACCAGGTAAATGAGAACACATGATCATACTCTTTATCCCAGCATGTCATGCTCCTGAGAGCCCAGCTGTACTCTTAACTCTCCCTGAATCAAGTTATAGCCAAGGCTGGTTGTTTTGGTCACCTAGTGCTGCTATAACAGAAATACCACAAGTGGATGGCTTTAACAAAGAGAAATGTGTTTTCTCACAGTCTAGTAGGCTAGAAGTCCAAATTCAGGACATCAGCTCCAGGGGAAGGCTTTCTCTCTCTGTCAGCTCTGGAGGAAGGTCCTTGTCATCAATCTTCTCCTGGACTATGAGCTTCTCAGGAATAGGGACCCCGGGTCCAAAGGACATGCCCTGCTTCCAGTGCTGCTTTCCTGGTGGTATGAGGTCCCCATGTCTCTCTGCTCCTTTCTCTCTTTTATATCTCAAAAGAGATTGGTTTAAGACACAATCTAATCTTGTAGATCTCATCATCATAACTGCCCCAATCTATCTCATTAACATCATAGTGATAGGATTTATAACATGTACGAAAATCACATCAGATGACAAAATGGTGGACAATCTTACAATACGGGGAATCATGGCCTAGCCAAATTGATATACATTTTTGGGAGACACCATTCAATCCATAACACTAGTTTTTTAGGAATGATACTAGGAGTGCTAGTCCTTGTTTTTCTAGGTACTTTTAGAATAAATAACCCTCAAAGTGTTAGAGAATTTCCCACAGAATTTGCCAAAGCATCACAGTGATGCTTTGCACATCTTTAGCTTTTTCTGAGTGCAAAAGGTTACAGAAAACTCCTTTTTTAGTCACTTAAAAAATACATCAACCATACTATAGGTCAGTTTGAAAAAGAAAAGTAATTCATAGTTCTATCATCATGAGGCTAGATTGCCTGGGTTTGAATTCTGACTGAGCCCCTTTATAGCTGAGTAACCTTGAAAAAGATTTTAAGCCTCTTTTTGCTTCAGTGGAGCCCTGAAGGCACAACGTTTAAGCACATGGCTACTAACTGAAAGGTTGATGGTGTGAATCCACACAGTGGCTCCTCGAGAGAAAAACTTGGAATTGCTTCTGTAAAGATTAAAACCAAAAATAAAAATAAAAACCCAAATCCACTGCAGTGGATTTGACCCATAGCGACTCTTTAGAACTGAGTAGAACTGCTCCATAGGGTTTCCAAGGTTGTAAATCTTAGCAGAAGACAACTGTCACACGTTCCCCTGTGGAGTGGCTGATGAGTTTGAACCACAGACCTTTTTTGATTAGCAGCAGAGCACTTTAACCACTGGGTAATGATTAAAGACTTGAAAATCTTACAGGGCAGTTTTACTCTGTCACATGGGGTTACTGTAAGTTGAGAATTGACTCCATGGCACCTAAAAACAGCAACATAAAATGGAGATAGTAATAGTACCTTCCGCATAGGGTTATTTGAGGATTATGTTAGATAAAAAATGTAAATAATTTATAATAGTGCTTGGCATATTGTTGTTGTTATTCTTAGGTACCACCCAGTCAGGTTTGACTCATACTGACCCTATGCACAACAGAACAAAACACTGCCTGCTCCCATGTTATACCTACAATCCCTGCTATGCTTGAGCCCATGTTTGGAATCACTGTGTCAACCCATCTCATTGAGAGCCTTCCTCTTTTTCGCTGACTCTTTATTTACCAAGCATGATATCCTTCTCCAGGGACTGGTCCCTTTTGATAATATGTCCAAAGTACTTGAGATGAAGTCTCACCATCCTTGTGTCTAAGGAGCATTCTGGCTGTACTTCTTCCAAGACAGGCTTGTTCATTCTTCTAGCAGTGCACAGTATATTCAATATTCTTTGCCAACACCATAATTCAAAAGCATCATTCTTCTTCAGTCTTCCTTATTCATTGTCCAGCTTTCGTATGCATATAAGGTGGTGGAAAATATCATGTCTTGGGTTGGACACACCTTAGTCCTCAGAGTGACATCTTTGCTTTTCAACAGTTTAAAGAGGCCTTTTGCAGCGGATTTGCTTGATGTAATACGTCATTTGATTTCTTGACTGCTGCTTCTATAGGTGTTAATTGTGGATCCAAGTAAAATGAAATCCTTGACAACTTCAGTCTTTTTCCCTTTTATCATGATGTTGGTTACTGGTCCAGTTGTGAGGATTTTGTTTTCTTTATGTTGAGGTGTAATCCAAACTGAAGGCTGTGGTCTTTGGTCTTCACCAGTAAGTACTTCAAGTACTCTTCGGTTTCTGCAAGCAAGGTTTTGTCACCTGCATATTGCAGGGTATTAATGAATCTTCATCCAATCCTGATGCCACATTCTTCTTCATATAATCTAGCTCCTTGGATTATTTGTCCTGTATGCAGATTGAATAAGTATGGTGAAACGATACAACCTTGACTTACACCTTTCCTGACTTTCGATTGTGCAGCATCCCCCAATTCTGTTTGAATAACTGCATCTTGATTTATGTACAGGCTTCTCATCAGCACAATAAGTGTTCTGGAATTCCCATTTTTCACAATGTTATCCATAATTTATTATGATCCACACAATCAAATGTGTTTGTGTAGTCAATAAAACACAGGTAAACATCTTTCTGGTATTTTCTGCTTTCAGCCTAGATCCATCTGACAACAGCAATGATATCCCTTGTTCCACCATCCTCTTCTGAATCTGGCTTGAATTTCTAGCAGTTCCCTGTCAATATACTGCTGCAGCTGATTTTGAATGATCTCTGGCAAAATTTTACTTGCGTGTGACATTAATGATATTGTTTGATAATTTCTGCCTTCTGTTGGATCACCTTTCTTTGGAATGGGCACAAATATGGATCTCTTCCAACTGGTTGACCAAGATGCTGTCTTTCAAATTTCTTGACATAGATGAGTGAGCACCTCCAGCATTGCCTCTGTTTGTTGAAACATCTCAGTTGGTATTCCATCAATTCCTGGAGCTTTGTTTTTTGCCAATGCCTTCAGTGCAGCTTGGACTTCTTCCTTCAGTACCATCAATTCTTGTTCATATGCTAACTTCTGAAATGGTTGAATGTTGATCAGTTCTTTTTGGTATTGTGACTCTGTGTATTCCTTCCATCTTCTTTTGATGCTTCCTGCACCGTTCAATATTTTCCCCATTTAAAAAAGAAAAGCCCATTGCCGTTGAGTCAATTCTGACTCATAGTGACCCTATAGGACAGAGTAGAACTGCCCCATTGAGTTTCCAAGGAGTGCTTCATGGATTCGAACTGCCAACCGTTTTGTTTGCAGCTGTAGCACTTAACCATTATACCACCAGGCTTTCCATTTTCCTCATAGAATCCCTCAAAATTGCAACTTGAAGCTTGAATTTTTCTTAAATTCTTTCAGCTTGAGAAATGCTGAGTGTATTCTTCCTTTTTGGTTTTTGAACTCCAGGTCTTGGTGCATTTCATTATAATACTTTGTCTTCTCCAGCTGCCCTTTGAAATCTTCTGTTCAGCTCTTTTATCACTTCTTCCTTTCGCTTTAGGTGCTCTACGTTCAAGAGCAAGTTTCAGAGTCTCTTCTGACATCCATTTTGGTCTTTTCTTTCTTTCCTGTCTTTTTAATGACCTTTTGCTTTCTTCATGTATGTTGTCTTTGATGTCATTCCACAACTTGTCTGGTCTTCGGTCATTAGTGTTCAATGCATCAAGTCTATTCTTGAGATGGTCTGTAAATTCAGGTGATATACTCAAGGCTGTATTTTCGCTTTCATGAACTTGTTCTAATTTTCTTCAGTTTCATCCTGAGCTAGCATATGAGCAATTGATGGTCCGTTCCACAGTCAGCCCCTGGCCTTGTTCTGACTGGTGATATTGTGCTTTTCCATCATCTCTTTCCACGGATGTAGTTGATTTGGTTTCTGTGTATTCCATCCATCGAGGCCCATGTGTATAGTCATCATTTATGTTGTTGAAAAAAAGGTATTTGCATTGAAGAAATCATTGGTCTTATGAAATTCTATTATGCGATCTCTGGTGTCATTTTTATCGCCAAGGCTATACTTCCCAACTACTGATCCTTCTTTGTTTCCAACTTTTGCATTTCAATCACCAGTAGTTGTCAATGCATCTTGATTGCACGTTTGATCAATTTCAGACTGCAGAAGTTGGTAAAAATTCTTCAATTTCCTCATCTTTGGCATTGCTCGGGGTATAGTAATTGCTTAATAAATGTTGGCTATTACTATTTTTGGAGCCCTGGTGGCACACTGGTTAAGCACTGGGCTGCTAACCAAAAGGTCTGCAGTTGAAATATACCAGGAACTCCTGAGAAACTCCATGGGGCAGCCCTACTCTGTCCTCCAGGGTCGCCGTGAGTCAGTGTCACTGTGAGTCAGAATCGACTCGATGGCAATGAGTTTGGGTTTTTTTTTTTTAATTTCTATCTTCAAGTTTGAAATAATAAAGTTAAAAAATTTTTAGTCCCTTTTAATTTTAGTCCAAATTCCACGTACTTTTTTTTTTGGTTCGGTGCCATTGAGTTGGTTCCGACTCATAGTGATCCTGTGCACAACAGAACACTGCCCAGTCCTGAGCCATCCTTACAATCGTTGTTATGCTTGCACCCATTGTTGCCGCCACTGTGTCAATCCACCTTATTGAGGGTCTTCCTCTTTTCTGCTGACCCTATACTCTGCCAAGCATGATGTCCTTCTCCAGGGACAGATCCCTCCTGACAACATGTCCAAAGTATGTAAGAAGCAGTCTCGCCATCCTTGTCTCTAAGGAGCATCCTGGCTGTACATCTTCTAAGACAGATTTGTTTGTTCTTTTGGCAGTCCATGGTATGTTCAATATTCTTTGCCAACACCACAATTCAAAGATATCAATTCTTCTTCAGTCTTCCTTATTCATTGTTCAGCTTTCACGTGCTGTCACGTATTTTTATTGGGTGTAATCTCAGAGCACATGCAATTTTTATTTTTTTAATTAATTAATTTTTAATTGTACTTTAGATGAACGTTTATAGAACAAACTAGTTTTTCATTAAATAGTTAGTACACATATTGTTTTGTAACATTGGTTAACAACCCCATGACACGTCAACACTCTCCCTTCTCGAGCTTGGGTTCCCTATTACCATCTTTTCTGTCCCTTCTTGCCTCCTCGTCCTTGCCCCTGGACCGTTGTGCCCCTTTAGTCTCATTTTGTTTTATGGGCCTGTCTAATTTTTGGCTGAGGGATGAACCTCAGGACTGTCTTCATTACTGAGCCAAAAGGGTGTCCAGGGGCCACACACTTGGGGTTTCTCCAGTCTCTGTCAGGCCAGTCAGCCTGGTCTTTTTTTTTTTTTAATAATTTTTGTTGAGCTTTAAGTGAACGTTTACAAATCAAGTCAGTCTGTCACATATAAGCTTATATATACCTTACTCCATACTCCCACTTACTCTCCCCCTAATGAGTCAGCCCTTCCAGTCTCTCCTTTCATGACAATTTTGCCAGTTTCTAACCCTCCCATCTCCCCTCCAGACAGGAGATGCCAATACAGTCTCAAGTGTCCACCTGATACAAGTAGCTCACTCTTCATCAGCATCTCTCTCCAACCCATTGTCCAGTCCCTTCCATGTCTGATGAGTAGTCTTCGGGAATGGTTCCTGTTCTGGGCCAACAGAAGGTTTGGGGACCATGACCGCCGTGATTCCTCTAGTCTCAGTCAGACCATTAAGTCTGGTCTGTTTATGAGAATTTGGGGTCTGCATCCCTCTGATCTCTCCTGCTCCCTCAGGGATTCTCCATCGTACTCCCTGTCAGGGCAGTCATCAGTTGTGGCCAGGCACCATCTAGTTCTTCTGGTCTCAGGATGATTTAGGTCTCTGGTTCCTGTGGCCCTTTCTGTCACTTGGGCTCATAGTTATCGTGTGACCTTGGTGTTCTTCATTCTCCTTTGCTCCAGGTGGGTTGAGACCAATTGCTGCATCTTAGATGGCCGCTTGTTAGCATTTAAGACCCCAGACGCCACATTTCAAAGTGGGATGCAGAATGTTTTCATAATAGAATTATTATTTTTTTTTATAACTTTTATTAAGCTTCAAGTGAACGTTTACAAATCCAATCAGTCTGTCACATATAAGTTTACATACATCTTACTCCCTTCTCCCACTTGCTCTCCCCCTATTGAGTCAGCCCTTTCAGTCTCTTGTTTCGTGACGATTTTGCCAGCTTCCCTCTCTCTCTATCCTCCCATCCCCCCTCCAGACAAGAGTTGCCAACACAATCTCAAGTGTCCACCTGATATAATTAGCTCACTCTTCATCAGCGTCTCTCTCCCACCCGCTGACCAGTCCCTTTCATGTCTGATGAGTTGTCTTCGGGGATGGTTCCTGTCCTGTGTCAACAGAAGGTCTGGGGAGTATGGCCGCCAGGATTCCTCTAGTCTCAGTCAGACCATTAAGTTTGGTCTTTTTATGAGAATTTGGGGTCTGTATCCCACTGATCTACTGCTCCCTCAGGGGTCCTCTGCTGTGCTCCCTGTCAGAGCAGTCATCAATTGTGGCCGGGCACCATCTAGTTCTTCTGGTCTCAGAATGATGTAGGTCTCTGGTTCATGTGGCCCTTTCTGTCTCTTGGGCTCTTAGTTGTCGTGTGGCCTTGGTGTTCTTCATTTTCCTTTGCTCCAGGTGGGTTGAGACCAATTGATGCATCTTAGATGGCCGCTTGTTAGCATTTAAGACCCCAGACGCCACATTTCAAAGTGGGATGCAGAATGATTTCATAATAGAATTATTTTGCCAATTGACTTAGAAGTCCCCGCAAACCATGTTCCCCAGACCCCCGCACTTGCTCCGCTGACCTTTGAAGCATTCATTTTATCCTGGAAACTTCTTTGCTTTTGGTCCAGTCCAATTGAGCTGACCTTCCATGTATTGAGTGTTGTCTTTCCCTTCACCTAAAGCAGTTCTTATCTACTGATTAATCAATAAAAAACCCTCTCCCACCCTCCCTCCCTCCCCCCCTCATAACCACAAAAGTATGTGTTCTTCTCAGGTTTACTATTTCTCAAGATTTTATAATAGTGGTCTTATACAATATTTGTCCTTTTGCCTCTGACTAATTTCGCTCAGCATAATGCCTTCCAGGTTCCTCCATGTTATGAAATGTTTCAGAGATTCATCACTGTTCTTTATCGATGCGTAGTATTCCATTGTGTGAATATACCACAATTTATTTACCCATTCATCCGTTGATGGACACCTTGGTTGCTTCCAGCTTTTTGCTATTGTAAACAGAGCTGCAATAAACATGGGTGTGCATATATCTGTTCATGTGAAGGCTCTTATTTCTCTAGAGTATATTCCGAGGAGTGGGATTTCTGGGTTGTATGGTAGTTCTATTTCTAACTTTTTAAGAAAATGCCAGATAGATTTCCAAAGTGGTTGTACCATTTTACATTCCCACCAGCAGTGTATAAGAATTCTAATCTCTCCATAGCCTCTCCGACATTTATTATTTTGTGTTTTTTGGATTAATGCCAGCCTTGTTGGAGTGAGATGGAATCTCATCGTGGTTTTAATTTGCATTTCTCTAATGGCTAATGATCGAGAGCATTTTCTCATGTATCTGTTAGCTGACTGAATATCTTCTTTAGTGAAGTGCGTGTTCATATCCTTTGCTCACTTCTTGATTGGTTTGTTTGTCTTTTTGTGGTTGAGTTTTGACAGAATCATATAGATTTTAGAGATCAGGCGCTGGTCGGAGATGTCATAGCTGAAAATTCTTTCCCAGTCTGTAGGTGGTCTTTTTACTCTTTTGGTGAAGTCTTTAGATGAGCATAGGTGTTTGATTTTTAGGAGCTCCCAGTTATCTGGTTTCTCTTCGTCACTTTTGGTAATGTTTTGTATTCTGTTTATGCCTTGTATTAGGGCTCCTAGGGTTGTCCCTATTTTTTCTTCCATGATCTTTATCGTTTTAGTCTTTATGTTTAGGTCTTTGATCCACTTGGAGTTAGTTTTTGTGCATGGTGTGAGGTATGGGTCCTGTTTCATTTTTTTGCAAATGGATATCCAGTTATGCCAGCACCATTTGTTAAAAAGACTATCTTTTCCCCAATTAACTGACACTGGGCCTTTGTCAAATATCAGCTGCTCATATATGGATGGATTTATATCTGGGTTCTCAATTCTGTTCCGTTGGTCTATGTGCCTGTTGTTGTACCAGTACCAGGCTGTTTTGACTACTGTGACTGTATATTAGGTTCTAAAATCAGGTAGAGTGAGGCCTCCCACTTTCTTCTTCTTTTTCAGTAATGCTTTGCTTATCCGAGGCTTCTTTCCCTTCCATATGAAGCAGTAGGTAATTTGTTTCTCCATCACATTAAAAAATGTCATTGCAATTTGGATCGGAAGTGCATTGTATGTATAGATGGCTTTTGGTAGAATAGACATTTTTACTATGTTAAGTCTTCCTATCCATGAGAAAGGTATGTTTGTCCACTTAAGTAGGTCCTTTTTAGTTTCTTATAGTAGTACTTTGTAGTTTTTTTATATAGGTCTTTTACATCTTTGGTAAGAATTATTCCTAAGTATTTTATCTTCTTGGGGGCTACAGTGAATGGTATTGATTTGGTGATTTCCTCTTTGATGTTCTTTTTGTTGATGTAGAGGAATCCAAGTGATTTTTTTATGTTTATCTTATAACCTGAGACTCTGCCAAACTCTTCCATTAGTTTCAGTAGTTTTCTGGAGGATTCCTTAAGATTTTCTGTGTATAAGATCAAGTCATCTGCAAATAGAGATAATTTTACTACCTCCTTGCCAATCCAGATGCCCTTTATTTCTTTGTCTAGCCTAATTGCTCTGGCTAGGACCTCTAGCACAATGTAGAATAAGAGCGGTGATAAAGGGCATCCTTGTCTGGTTCCCGTTCTCAAGGGAAATGCTTTCAGGCTCTCTCCATTTAGAGTGATGTTGGCTGTTGGCTTTGTATAGATGCCCTTTATTATGTTGAGGAATTTTCCTTCAGTTCCTATTTTGGTGAGAGTTTTTATCATAAATGGGTGTTGGACTTTGTCAAATGCCTTTTCTGCATCAATTGATAAGATCATGTGGTTTTTGTCTTTTGTTTTATTTGTATGGTGGATTACATTAATGGTTTTTCTAATATTAAACCAGCCTTGCAAATCCCACTTGGTCATGGTGGATTATTTTTTTGATATGTTGTTGAATTCTATTGGCTAGAATTTTGTTGAGGATTTTTGCATCTACGTTCATGAGGGATGTAGGTCTGTAATTTTCTTTTTTTGTGATGTCTTTACCTGGTTTTGGTATCAGGGATATGGTGGCTTCATAGAATGAGTTAGGCAGTATTCCGTCATTTTCTATGCTTTGAAATACCTTTAGTAGTAGTGGTGTTAACTCTTCTCTGAAAGTTTGGTAGAACTCTGCAGTAAAGCAATCCGGGCCAGGGCTTTTTTTTGTTGGGAGTTTTTTGATTACTGTTTCAATTTCTTTTTTTTGTTGTGGGTCTATTTAGTTGTTCTGATTGGGCAGGTAGTGTTTTTCCAGGAATTCATCCATTTCTTCTAGGTTTGCAAATTTGTTAGAGTACAATTTTTCGTAATGATCTGATATAAGTCTTTTAATTTCATTTGGGTCTGTTGTGATGTGGCCCATCTCGTTTCTTATTCAGGTTATTTGTTTCCTTTCCTGTATTTCTTTAGTCAGTCTGGCCAGTGGTTTATCAGTTTTATTAATTTGTTCAACGAATCAGCTTTTGGCTTTGTTAATTCTTTCAATTGTTTTTCTGTTCTCTAATTCATTTAGTTCAGCTCTAATTTTTCTTATTTGTTTTCTTCTGGTGCCTGATGGATTCTTTTGTTGCTCACTTTCTATTTGTTCAAGTTGTCGGGACAGTTCTCTGATTTTGGCTCTTTCTTCTTTTTGTATGTGTGCATTTATTGATATAAATTGGCCTCTGAGCACTGCTTTTGCTGTGTCCCAGAGGTTTTGATAGGAAGTATTTTCATTCTCGTTGCATTCTATGAATTTCTTTATTCCCTCCTTAATGTCTTCTATAACCCAGTCTTTTTTGAGCAGGATATTGTTCAGTTTCCAAGTATTTGATTTCTTTTCCCTGATTTTTCTGTTATTGATTTCCACTTTTATGGCCTTGTGGTCTGAGAAGATGCTTTGTAATATTTCGATGTTTTGGATTCTGCAAAGGTTTGTTTTATGACCTAATATGTGGTCTATTCTAGAGAATGTTCCATGTGCGCTAGAAAAAAAAGTATACTTTGCAGCAGTTGGGTGGAGAGTTCTGTATAAGTCAATGAGCTCAAGTTGGTTGATAGTAGTAATTAGGTCTTCCGTGTCTCTATTGAGCTTCTTACTGGATGTCCTGTCCTTCTCCGAAAGTGGTGTGTTGAAGTCTCCTACTATAATTGTGGAGGTGTCTATCTCACTTTTCAGTTCTGTTAAAATTTGTTTTATGTATCTTGCAGGCCTGTCATTGGGTGCATAAATATTTAATATGGTTATATCTTCCTGGTCAATTGTCCCTTTTATCATTATGTAGTGTCCTTCTTTATCCTTTGTGGTGGATTTAAGTTTAAAGTCTATTTTGTCAGAAATTAATATTGCTACTCCTCTTCTTTTTTGCTTATTGTTTGCTTGATATGTTTTTTTCCATCCTTTGAGTTTTAGTTTGTTTGTGTCTCTAAGTCTAAGGTGTGTCTCTTGTAGGCAGCATATAGACGGGTCGTGTTTCTTTATCCAGTCTGAGACTCTCTGTCTCTTTATTGGTACGTTTAGTCCATTTACATTCAGCGTATTTATAGATAAGTATGTGTTTGTTTTGTGTTTAGTGCTGTCATTTTGATGCCTTTTTATGTGTGTTGTTGACAATTTCATTTTTCCACTTACTTTTTTGTGCTGAGACATTTTTCTTTGTAACTTGTGTGTTCCTCATTTTCATAGTATTTGACTTTATGTTTGCTGAGTTGTTACGTTTTTCTTGGTTTTTATTTTGAGTTATGGAGTTGTTATACCTCTTTGTGGTTACCTTAATATTTACCCCTATTTTTCTAAGTAAAAACCTAACTTGTATTGTCCTATATTGCTTTGTATCCCTCTCTGTATGGCAGGTCTATGCCACCTGTATTTAGTCCCTCTTTTTGATTATTGTGATCTTTTACATATTGACTTCAATGATTCCCTGTTTTGAGCATTTTTTAAATTTTTTAAAAAATTAATCTTAATTTGTTTTTGTGATTTCCCTATTTGAGTTGATATCAGGGTGCTCCAGCCTGGTCTTTTTTTGTGAGTTAGAATTTCGTTCTACATTTTTCTCCAGCTCCATCCAGGACCTTCGATTGTGATTCCTGTCAGAGCAGTCAGTGGTGATAGCTGAGCACCACCTAGTTGTAATAGACTCAGTCTGGTGGAGGCCATGGTAGATGTGGTCCATTAGGCCTTTGGACTAATCTTTCCCTTGTATCTTCAGTTTTCTTCATTATTCCTTGCTCCTGGAGGGGTGAGGCCAGTGGAGTATCATAGATGGCTACTCATAGTCTTTTAAGACCCTAGACACTTCTCAACAAAGTAGAATGTACAACATTTTCTTCATAAACGATGTTATACCAACTGAGCTAGATGTTCCCTGAGACCATGGTCCCCACAGCCCTCTGCCCAGCAATTCCATTCCTCAGGGAGTTTGGATCCACATGCAATTTTTAACTATTTTTCGTTTGTCTTTATAAATATTTTTCCATATGACTGCATAGACTTCATAAATATTACTTTAAATAACTGCATCAAGTTGTTATATCATCATTTGCTACATTAGTACAAGACAGCCACATAACTTTCGTAGCACAGTGAAACCTGTGAGAACTGGAACTCCATGGGACTGCCTTGTATTTCAGGGTCTGGCAAGTTTTCTGCATTTGACCTGGTGCAGCCTTACCACTTTTCTATCGCTCTCTATTGAGAATCCTGCCTCGTATACACCCAGTGAGTTTTCCTTCTCTGACAGGTTTCCACTTGTCTTAGGCTGGGTTCTCTAGATAAGTAAAAGCAGTAACTCATATAAATGGTTATAATAGAGAGATTTATATAAAGGAAATAGGTCATGTGATTGTAGAGGCTGAAATGTCCCAAATCTGTGTATCAGGATAGAGGTGTCTCTCAATTCACATAGCTGCAAGGGTTGGTGAACCCAAGATTGGCAGGTCAGAGAGTAGAGCTCCTGCTCTCAGGCTGTGAAAATCCATGAATTTCAAGATCTGCAGATAAGTTGATAGCTCAAGTCCCAAGAGCCGGAGGTCAGACGAACAGGAGGCAGCCGTAGGATCCAGAGTGAGCAAAGAAGCCAGAATGTCTGCTTATATTTGGATGCAGGCCATACCCCCAAGGAAAATCCCCTTCAACTGATTGGCTACTCACAGCAGATTCAGTCATGGGAGTGGTCACATATAAACAGTGAGAATCGTGGCTCACCCAAGTCTACACACAATCTTAACCATCATACCACCTTACACAGGTTCTGACTTTCACAGGTTTCACCGTACTATAACCATTCCCTTGTTTCTATTAAAGGTTGTTTCTATTATTATGTTGCAATTATAAATAATATCATAATGAACACCTTGGAACATTTGGTATTTACTTGACGGATTTTTTTATTTAGGAAACAGAATTACTAAAGACAAAGATACGAACTTTTAAAGAATGGCCTTTCGATATAACTTTTCAAAATGATTGTCTTTAGTTACAACATCGTAAGTATTATATAAATACTTTATACCACATACAGTAGCCCCCCTTATCTGTGGGGAATAAGTTCCAAGACCTCCAGTGGATACCTGAAACTGCAGATAGTACTGAATCCTATAAACTGTTTTTTTTTTTTCTTTCCTTATTAAGTCCAGAACTTTTACCTTTTCACTTAAAGGAAGTACTTTATGGCTTCTCTTTGACATATCCAAATTGCCAACATCACTACTGTTGTGCTTTGGGGCCATTATTAAGGAAAATAAGGGTTACTTGAACACACAAGCACTGGGGTACTGGACAGTGGATCTGGTTACTGAGCTGGCTGTCAGGTGCATAGATGTGAATATGCTGGACAAAGGGATGTTTCTCCCGAGGTGGGACAGAGCAGGACAGTGCAGATTTCATCACACTACTCAGACCTATTTAAAACTTATGAATTGTTTATTTCTGGAGTTTCCCATTTAATATTTTCAGACCACAGTTGATCGCAGGTAACTGAAACTGTGGAGAGAAAACATGGTTAAAGGGCGGCGACTGTACTATCATTTGGGTCATCATTAAACATGAGTTTGGCTCATTTCATAGATATAAACTAATATTTTGATTTTTGTTATTTTTATGTTTATTTCCTTTGTAATTTATATCTCTTCTTGTGTGGCTTCTTTGTTTATATCTTCTGGCCACTTAACTTTTGGAGTTATTTTTCTTATATGATTGAATATAGATATTAACCCCTTGTCACATTTGATAAAAATATTTTTCCTTTCAGTTAGTTTTGTTATTTTATATATATTTACATATTTGAATATTTTCCTTTGATCTTTTTGATTGCTTTTGTTTTGCATCCAGGTAGGATTATCTTGCTCATTTCTTAACTTTGAGGTTTATTTTGATAGGCAGCATAAAGAAAACAAAACAAAACCCGTTGCCATCGAGTCGATTATGAATCACAGTGACCCTATAGGACAGAGTAGAACTGCCCCAACAGATTTCTAAGGAGTGCCTGGTGGATTTGAACTGCTGACATTTTAGTTAACAGGTGAGCTCTTAACCACTGTACCACCAGGGTTCAGATAGACAATACTAAGAAAGACTTTTAAAAAATTTATTTTTAAAAAATTACATTTGGTCATATTTGATCAAACATCTCATTTTTTTTTTGAGATACATAAATATAAATAAGGGAGAAATATAACAGGATCTACTTAAGACATAACAAGAGGCTGTAACGCAAATGACAGATTCTTTGAGGAGAGTTTCTTTGCTTTCCGCATAGTGTTAGAGCAACCTGATTCTAAACAATAAGCAAATCCCAAAGAATGGGAAAAATCTGTGCTCCAAATAGAGCCAAAAGATTAGAACTAAAGACAATGCTGAGGTCTCATTGTCTCCTTGGGTTAGCAGATCAGATTTATTGTTTCTTTTCATGAAATTAATCTTAAGCATACACACTGTTCAAGCTTTTGAATTAAGGTGCTTAATGTGCTTAGTGTAAGCTAGAAATATTGATTTCTTAATGTAACACTTAAAACACATCTATTATTGCATCAATTCCTGGCAGACACTATTTTAATTTAATTACTTTAAACAGTAAAAATTAAAGTACTATTTGTGGTTAGAAATGTGAATGTACTTAGCCTGGTAACATTACAAATCCAGAAATTCTAACAAAATATTTTGCTTCAATTGGTTACTGTCATGGATTGAATTGTGTCCCCCCAAAATATCTGTCAATTTGGCTAGGCCATGATTCCCAGTATTGTGTGATTGTCCATCATTTTGTCATCTGATGTGATTTTCCTATGTGTTATAAATCTTACCTCCATGATGTTAGTGAGGCAGTTATGTTACTGAGGGAGGACTCAATTTAAGATTAGATTATGTTTTAAATCAATCTCTTTTGAGATATAAAAGACGGAAGTGAGCAGAGAAACATGGGGACCTCATACCACCAAGAAACAAGAGCCAGGAGAATAGAGTGTCCTTTGGACCTGGGGTCCCTGTGCTGAGAAGCTCCTAACTGAGGAAGATAGATGACAAGGACCTTCGCCCAGAGAAGACAGAGAGAGAAAGCCTTCCTCTGAAGCTGGTACCGTAAATTTGAACTTCTAGCCTACTAGAC
Organism: Elephas maximus indicus; assembly: GCF_024166365.1. NCBI lineage: Eukaryota > Metazoa > Chordata > Mammalia > Proboscidea > Elephantidae > Elephas > Elephas maximus. The sequence continues at coordinate 31,681,020 of NC_064827.1, read as the reverse complement.
TATGAGAAAATACATTTCTCTTTGTTAAAGCCATCCACTTGTGGTATTTCTGTTATAGCAGCACTAGACAGTTACTTTGCTCTTGACGCAGCAAAACCTTGTCTTTTTAAGCAGTTTATTTCAGTACGCCAAACATTTATTAGGCATGTACTGTTTACCAGGTACTGTCCAAGGTTCTGGAGGTAAAAAAGATAAAGAAAAGTTTTCTCCTGGGGGAACTGGAAGCCTAGTTGTAGACAAGAAGATAAACAAATAATTGCAATAGAATTTGATAAGTCCTGAGATTCAGAGCATTTATCTGCTGTGTCAAAGATTTTAAGGAAGGCCCACAGTTTACTCCTAACGATGCTGTTATCCCTCCTCGCTTTGACACTGTCCCCAAAAACCCAAACCAAACCCGGTGCCGTCGAGCCAATTCCGACTCATAGTGACACTGTCCCCAGCCAGACTTAAAAGGGCTTCAGAGCCCCATTGCCTCCCTCCCTACTCAGTCCTTCTTCCACCTGCTTCACTACCACATGCTGCCTAAGAACCCTATCCCAGGAAGGAAGTTATACTTGGAATTAATTTTCTACTTTTTCAAAGAGGCCACTGAGACTAATCCATCATGTCCCACTTTCTCACTCGCCTTAGTCACCATGAGAAATCCAAGCCTTGAGGGTCATCACCGTCATGGATACATTTCTGTATATCCTGTTACCTGACTGGATCTTCCATTCTTTCTAAAACTTCATTTATTTCCATTGTGGCTATTGAAATTCAGGGCTTGAATGGCAAAATCTCTTTTACCTTCAACCTCCTCTCCAAACAGCTGTGTTATTGTTAGGTGCCATTGAGTCAGTTCCAACTCATAGCAACCTTATGCACAACAGAATGATACACTGTCTGGTCCAGCACCATCCTCACAATTGTTGATTGAACAGCGCCTTCACTTTTTGCTCTAAGACCTGTCTGTACCCCTGAACCCTGCCTACCTGCTGCCCTCTGAAGTGGTGGCCGTCTTTGTTTCCACACCCACTTATCCAGGACCCAGAAGTGAGGATAGCAATTCTCCTTCTTTCTCACTGAAGCTTCTCTTTTAGAAACCCCCTTTCCTTTGAGGTCACCCTATACTGCTCTCCTCTCCCATCCTCCCAGTCATTTCGCTTCACTCATGGAGGATTTTAGCAGCTGGCCCTCCTCGTTTGCATCTGCACACTACTCCTGTCATCATTTTTGGTAGCTCACTGTTTCTCAAATTTGGCTGCACATTGGAATCATCATAGGATGTTTTTTAAAAATTACCTGTGCTAAGTCCCTAAGTCCCTACTCAAAGCCCAAAAGAAAAAAAAAAAATCCCATTACCATTGAGTCAATTCCAACTCACAGTGACCCTATAGTTACTCTATAGGACAGAGTAGAACTGCCCCATAGGGTTTCCAAGGAGCGAGCGGCTTGTGGATTCGAACTGCTGACCTTTTTGGTTAGCAGCTGAACTCTTATCCACTGAGCCATCAGAGTGGTTTAATTAGTTAAGCCAGAAGGCTGGCAGTTTGAACCTACCCAGCAGTTCTGCAGAAGAAAGTCCTGGCAATCTGCTTCCCTACAAAACCTACTCTGTCACATGGGGTCACGATGAGTCAAAAATCGACTTGACAACACCTAATGACAATAGTAACATACAATAGAAGTTTCAGATAATTAGCCAAGTCAGGATTCAGGCATTGGATATTAAAAAAAAAAAAAAAACTCCCCAGTTGATCTGAAGGTTCAGGCAAATTTCATAACCACTTATTTAGAAGATTCATTCTACATTAAGTTTCTCAGTTCCAACATTTCTTCATTCCAATATCTTTTCTTCCTCCACCCACTATTCCCACCTACTCCTAAAAGTCACATTCTAGATCTTTTTCAATACCAATAATCTCCAAAATTTTGTTTTATATCATCCCACTTTCTGATCTCCAGTGCATCTCTTCTGGAGCCACCCATGACTTCCTACCTATCCATTTCTCTCTTCTTGTTCTTCTTCCTTACCCAGCTTAGATTCCAGGGGCTGTCACTGTAATAACTCCCTTGCATATACCCTCAACTTTTTTGTCCTCTCCCTCCATTGTAGCTGCCTGGCAAAACCCAAATCCTGTTTATATTCAACCCTGTATAATCTGCACTTAGATTCAAATCGCTAAATGAAGTGGGAGAAAAACACATCTCTTTAAATATGTGGTCACAAATCTCATCAGCATTCTAGGACACTTTTGTGACAGTTCTCTAGCTAGTTCCCTGTCCACTTTTCCAGATGACTGCTTTGTATCTTCTTCTCTCATCTCAAACTTCTAACCCTCCCTTGTAGTCCTCACTCTCAACTGATGACTATGATTTTTATTTCCCCAAGAAAATAGAAGCAAACAGAAGAGAACTACCTTATTTTGCCTTGAGCAAATCTATCAACCTCCTTGCTCCATACCCATGTGCTGAGTGTTTCCCTTCGGTCACAAAGGATGAGTGGCTCCTGCTTCTTCCTAAGGACAACCCATTGACTCTGGGCCTCATCCCTTTTACCTGAGCAAAGTCTCTGCTCCTACAATTATCTCCCTCCTGTGTATTGACTTTTCTCCCTTACCAGATCATTCTCATCAGCAAACACCTCAATAAAACAAAAACATATGTCGCTTAGACCTCCTATTACACTCTAGCTTCAGTCGTCTCCTTTTTATAGCAAGAATTCTTGAGCATTCTCAGTACTCATGACTACACTTTTCCTCCTCTCATCTCTTTAAACCATTCCAATTGAATTTTGTCTCTACTATCATATTTTTACGCAAATAACGCACACTTTCTACATTTGTTTGCCAACCACGCCCTCCCCCTGTGAGGTATTTTCATAAGTGCACTATGTTAATTTTTTTATAGCACTATGTAAAAACAATTGGTATAGTGGCACTTATGAAAATACCTCATGGTTGGAGGGCATGGAAGGCACCTGTTATTTACATAAAAATATGATATTCCCCTGAAATTGCTCTTTTCAAATCACCAGCAATCTCCATATTGCTAAACCCTACTACCGCACTGCTGTCGAATATTGCTAAAAGCAGCAGCCAATTCTCAATCTTCATTTTACACAATCTCCCAGCAACATTTGGCACAAGCACCCTCCTTCCTGAAGCACTATCCTCTTGTACCCTCCTGGATGCCACATTCTTCTAGTTGTTCTCCCATCTCCCCCGCCCCCTCCCGTTGCTTCCTAGTTTCCTCTGCTCTTCCTTCTTCTCTCAAGAGTTGCAAAGTTAGAGTGCTCTAGCTTAAAGGTCTTTGTCCTGCCCTCTTCACTGTCTAGGTAATCTCGTCCCCTCGTGTGATTTTAAATAGCATCCTCCTACCGATGACAACCCTCCTCCATCCTCTCCCCTGAGCTCTAGGTTTGCATATCCAACTGCCCTTGCCACATCTTCAGAAAAGACCAATCACTAGACAAGTACATCATGCTTGGTAAAGTAGAGGGCCAGTGAAAATCAGGGAAGTCCTTAATGAGATAGATTAACGCAACAGCCACAACAATGAACTGAAACATACTAAAGATCATGATGATGGCACAGCACTGGGCAATGTTTCGTTCTGTTATACACATATAAAGTAGTCATGAGTCAGAGCCAACTCAGTGGCAACTAACAACGACAACTGGATACATCTACTTGTATGTATAAAAAGCCTAACATGTTAATAGCAGGGAAACTAGATTAATGGAAATGGAACTAAAATGGAAATAATGAGAATGTTCATGTATTATGAAGAATGTAAACAATATCACCGAACAATTTGTGTAGAAATTGTTGAATGGGAACCTAAACTGCTGTGTAAATCTTTACCAAAAACACAATAAAATATTATTAAAAAAAAAAAACATAACATGTTAAAATCAAAATTATTAATTTTTCTCCCCACATCTGCTCTTTATGTAGACTCTCCCTCTCAGTATATGGCATCACCATTCCCTGAGTTGTAATTAACTATCTAGGAGTCATTTTTGATTCTGCATTTTCTCAAACTTCACATCTCTTCCATCAACAACTCTTGTCAGCGCCACCTTCAAAACCTGCCTTGAATCTGACAATTCTCGCTACCTCCACCTCTATCATTTTGATCCAAGCTACTATGAGATCTTGCCAGGACTGGTTGTAGCATTAACCTCCCAACTGGTTTTCCTGTTTCTGTTCCTTCATCCTTCCATTCAGTTCTCCACACAGCAGTGAGCTTGTACTTTCAAAGTGTAAATTAGTTCAATAAACCCTACTTAAAACCCTTCCATGGCTTGCCATTACACTGAGAACAGGGCAAGTCCTTATCAAGGCTTAGAAGTCCTCTTGTGAAGTGACCCGGCTCCTGACCACCTTGCTGACCTTATGTCTTTTACCAGCTCCCCCTTGCTCAGTCTACTCTAGCCAAGCTGGCTGGTTTCGCTTCCTGGAATGCACCAAACTTACTCCCTCTTTTGGGTCTTTGCACTTGCTGTTCATTCTGCTAGGAATTCTGCCTCTGTCCCCAGATCTACAGGTGGCTAATTCCCTGATTTCATTCAAGTCTTTGTTACCGGGGCACCTTCTATGAAAATAAATCCCCAGGACTCCCTAACCAAAATGAAGCCGAGGTTGGCTAGTCATTTCCTATCTCCCTAAAAAAAAAAAAAAAAAAAAAACCTACTTCCCTGTATTTCCTCCATATTCCTCATTAATACGTGAACTTGTATTAAATATTTATTTGTCCATTTTTTTTAATTATTTGTTTCTCTTGCTAGAATGTAAGGCCTCTGATGGTAGAAACTTTGTCTTTTTTATAGTGGCATGCCCATGCTTACAAATAGAGCCTAGAACCCAGGAGAGTTTCATAAACTTTTGTTAAATGAATGAATGAAAGGCTTAAATCATCACTAAAACTGACTTTAGTACTCACACGATGAGATCACCTTGTTGAGATTATTTTACTACTCATCAAAAACAAACACACAACTATTTTAAAAAATTTTGTTCATGCACCACCACAAACAATCTTGCCTACCTTTGAATACCACTGCAGGTACCACACTTTTATTAACACTATTCTCCACCTGAGGGCATTGCCATTTATGCTGAGCCTGACTAGTTCAACGGAAGTGGGTACCTGGTCATGGAACATCAAACCTATAGTTTGGTTGGTTCGATCCTCAGCTGATCACTGCGATGGCTCATGACTGGGCAGTAGTTCGTTCTGTTGAGCATAGGGTTGCTGTGACTCCATGGCAGCTAACAACAACAAGACAACATTTGATTACTGACCAACCAGTTAGCCTGGTTCAAAAATCTGACCAAAAGGGCGTTACTAATTAGTTAGGCTGACACCTGCTTTTGGGTAGGATGGTATAGTTAGCAGCAGACCATCACTACTGTCTTATTTATCATATTGAAAAAATTTAAACACCTTGAATATCCAACATTAGAAGCTTGGACAAAATATAGTATAGAATGTTATACAGCCATTAAAAATGATACAAATAAAGATCTTGGGAAGAAGTGATTACTATATAGTATGTATGTTGAGTAAAAGAAGCAGAGATCAAAGTTGTTTATGTAGTATGGCTTCAAGTTTGTTAATTCTCTCTCTCTCCCCACAAGAATGAAAAAGAAAGAAAGAAGGAAGGAAGGAAGGAAAAAAGGAAGAAAGAAATACACCAAAAATATAATAGGGCTCTTTTTTCCTGGATGGTACTAGTGAGGATTGAGGGCGTACCCTTAATATAGGTGATTTTATTTCTTCTTTATAGTTTTATGAATTTTTGAAATTAATTAGAGTAATAAACCATGTTATTTAGGAACTTCACACAAAAAGTACACCCTAAGATTTTATAGGAGCCCTGGTGGCACAGCGATTAAGAGCTATTTATACATTTTTTTTTTAAATTATATTTATATTTTTGTACCATATGTGCATTATATATAGAACTAGATATATAAAATATATGTATAGTTATGCTTTACACTTACATTTATATGGACTAACAAATTTGGAATATATTGTATATAGTATGTCCACACAGACATACACACATACACAAATTCCTTGGCAGCCCTTGGACTGCTACTTCAGTTCAAATTCTGAAGTGTGATCTTATGGTAATCCCTTCAAAAAAGATTGTAAAACATATGATTTTTATTCTGAAGGAAGTACTATGAAAATAAATAAGGCTAAGTCCAGTTACATCATTTTATGGGAATGAAAACTCTAATTGTTTCAAGATCAAACTGTAGAATAAGTAGAACTTCATTTTAACATCATTATTCATTTTGTACATTCAAATACATCCCTGCTTAGATTATAATGGCCTCCTCTTTAATGCCTAAATGCTGATATATACAAAGTAGAATATTTGACTAGAAAAGTGTAGTCTAGTATAATTCAAATATTAAAGCCTACAACTGATAAATATTTGAAACAGTGGCTTAAAAATGATATGTAAGGGACTAATACAAATATTATGCATTTTGAGTTGAGAAATAAATTAATGGACTAAAGTTTTTGTTATGTATTTAATTAGGAAGTCCTTCAATTTGTTTAAAACTTAGACTCATTCATTAATTCTTTTGTCTGTTCATTTGACAAATATTTACAGAGCATCTGCTATGCCAAGTACTAGGAACACAGTGGTGAAAAAGACAGAGATGAACACTACCTTCTTAAAACATACTGTGTGATAATTAAATAATTATACAATTTATCAGTTAATTACAATTATGATGTGTATAAGGCAGTGGGGTTGAAGATTAAGACTAGGTGGGATAAGGGAACTTTTTTAAAATAAAGGAATATTTAAGGTATCTAAATCCTGTTGACCTAAAGCTCCCTGACAGGGGTGGAATCTCTTTCTCTTTGTGGCATAGTTGGGAACTCTTTGTACAAGTAGACACTGACGTGATTTAAATTCTATACTTACATTTCCCCTAAGAATAAGCCACAGAGTATAGGGCTGTATAATAGGAATGATAGCAAAACCAGGGACTTGCCAACTGGAGAAAGTTCTCCAGATGGTGTGCTGTTGATACTGCCCAATGTCATGGCCCCAAGTTGTCATTGATGTCCACTGTTCATTGATGCTCACCATTCTGAAAAACACGCAAACAAATTTCTTTGATCAGATACCGGGAGAAGGGGAGAGATTAAGGACTAATTACAGTAAAATCAGTTTCCAATTTTTACACCTCTACTATATGCCAGAATACTACATGTGCTATGTTTAATTTTTGCAAGAACTCTGCGACATAGAGATCATCATTCAACGGTGAGGAAACTTAGGCAGAGAGACACTGAAGAACTTGCTCAGGGTTGCTTACAAAGGACATGGCAGAGCTATGATTAAAATCCAAGTCTTTTGAACTCCAGAGCTAGCACTATTTTATGCATCTCAGTGTTAGTGGCAAAGTATCTACACAGGAGGGAAATGGGGACAGTAGCTGTAGAAACTGCAGAGGTATTATAATTATGCTAAAAATATAAGAATTAAAGGATAAATGAAATAAATAAAACCATCTCATATTATCTAAATTTGGAACAGCCTAATTTAATTTATTGCTGAGAACCCTTAGCTACAGAAACTGTATTTTGCCTTTCTTCACCCTCCACCTCCCATGTCTCCCAGGAATTGATTGACCAGAAAGCCTCCATTTTATGGATTCCTAACATTACTGGGCCAATGAGGTAGACTGAATTTTTGTTTTCAGTTCTTCATTCTCCTATGACAGCTTTGTGTCATTCCTACCCTTGCCTTTCTCTCATGTGAGTGAAGTGTTATTTCCTATTCTTTGACTTTGAACTTTGGCCAGTGGGATGCTGGTGACACAGGCAGAGGCCAGAAACATGCTTGCATGGTTCTTCTTGCCTTCTTATGCTCCAATGATCCATCATTTGGTTAGCTCTGGATAGCTATTTTCCCATCAACCTAATCTTAGAACAAAAGACTTGGAACAGACTTCAACTGGACCTGCAGCCCAGAGCCAAGGTCAGCCAACCACAGCCTGGAAGAGTATAGATTAGCCAAACCATGTCACCTACAGATCCACAAGTATAAGGGTCATGGATTGAATTGTGTCCCCCCCCCCCGAAAAAAAAATGTATTGAAGTCCTGGCCTCTGTACCTGGGAGTGTGATCTTGTTTGGAAATAGGATTTTTCTTTGTTATGTTAACACACTCCATGTGAGTTCATACCAGAGTAGAGTAGGACTAAACCTAATCACTTCTGAGTTATAGAGTAGACACAGAGACATACACAGGAGAAGAAACAGATGCCATGTGGGGATTGTCCATCAGCGCTGGGCCCGCCCAGGTAGTTTAGGAATGCCAAGGAATGCCAAAGAACTCTTGGGACTATGGACAAGGAAGGACCTTCCCCTAGAACTGATGCCCTGATTTGGACTTCTAGCCTCCTACACTGTGAGACAATAAATTCCTGTTCTTTAACATCACCTACTTATGGTATTTGTGTTACGGCAGTACTAGGTAACTAAAACAGTAGGAAGAAATGCTTTTTGTTGTAAATGTCTGATTTTTAGTTGTCATTTAATACATAGTAATATTGTTCCTCTAGGTGACTGATACAGCCATGATAATGCACATAAAATTACTGGAGATACACAAGAAGAAAAACATTTTTCCTGACTGTTCTTCTTTCTAAGCCATTCAAGTCAAAGTCAGAAATGAAGGGCCATGACTAAAGAGACTTGCACACATGGCCTAAGAACTGTTTTTGAATGTTTACTTGCTGAATGGGGGAGAACTTTAGTGCCAGGAGTGGACAAGAGCTCAGCCAATGTGAAAGCTGTTTCCCAGCCAGACGCCTAAGCTTAGCCCTAGGAGCCAACCAAATGCTGCCGGTCAGTGGGGTGGAAATAGGATAAGGAACAAAAGATTAAGGCAGTTGTCTTGACTTTCTGCTCTGTAGCCTTACAAATGAGATTAATATGTTGCTAAACATAGTCTTTATGTTGCTATTTGCCTTCATAATAGTAACCATATTTTCATTTCCCTGCAGAATGGTATTTTAAGCCATTTTAGGCCTCATTGGATATATAGGTGTATACTTTGCCCATGAAGTAAATTATAGATTAAAATCACTGGAACAAAGTACTAAAAACGAAGGTGCTTGAGGCAATTTTAGTCTCAGTATAGATCATTGCCCCAAGAAGGATTTTTCTCAGAAATATATCACTCAGAGTTATCCAGGTGAAGATACACTGTAATGTCTAATAAAAACCATACGGAGTTTATCACGAAATCTGCTCATGAGATGTGTCTGACACCCATAAGGATTTGGCACTAACACTAAAGCCTCCCTATGTGATACCAAAGACATTAGTATGAGGTGATTTACTTCAAGAGATACAACTATTTGATTTATAACCCATTGCCTCCGAGTCAGTTGTGACTCAGCGACCCTATAGAACAGAGTAAAACTGCCCCATGGAGTTTCCAAGGAACGCCTGGTGGATTCAAACTGCTGACCTTTTGGTTAGCAGCCATAGCTCTTAACCACTAGGGTTTCCATTTGATTTATACAGTAGGCAGTAAGAAATGGCACTTCAACTTGGTTAAAAAATGTCTGCATGCTGTTTTTAGTTTAAAATCATTTTTTGATAGATTTAAACTATTTCGTGATAGATTCTAACTATTTTCTGATAGATTTCTTCACTTGGCTAACTCCCTTTTATTGTTTCTGGTTCTTGGAGTTCTTAGATGGAAAGTTGTACTAGAAATGGGTGGATTCTTTTACCGCTTGAGCTATATGAACTTTTCATTATTCATAATTGTGAGATGAAGAAAAATTTTCAGAAAAATTCTTTTAGTATTTGCAAGCCAATCTTATAGTTTTAAAAGCCACATGTTATATGACTATAAGTACAGTTAACAGTGCTACATGCCCATCTTAGGGGGGTGTGAAGGTGGAGAGAATAACATCATCACAGTAAACAAGCAGAAATTTTACCCTGTTAACTTCTTCATAGTCCATACTATGGGACTATCTTAGAACGATAATTGAGGAATTAACTGTCCTTCATTGAGACTCAAAATTCCTCATCTTAAATTCAGGAGGGTAAAAGAATCCCTGTGTTAGTCAGAATCAACTTGAAGGCAACGGGTTTGGTATTAGTTTCCTATTGCTGTTATAGCAAGCTACCACAGACTTAGGGCTTACAACAACAGTGCAAATCTATCTTAAAGTTTTGTAGATCAGATGTTTGATGGGGGCCTCACCGGCCTAAAATCAAGTAGTCAGCAGGGTTGTATTCTTTTCTGGAGGCTCCAAGGGAGAATCCATTTCCATCACTCCAACACTGCCTCCCTCTTCCACATTTAAAAATACTTGTAATGACATTAAGGAGCCCTGGTGGCATAGTAGTTATGTGCTCAGCTGCTAACTGAAACACTCGTGGTTTGAACCCACCAGCTCCTCTGTGGAAAAAAAGATGTGGCAGTCTGTTTCCATAAAGATTTATAACCTTGGAAAGGAGAATGAAGAACACCAAAGACATAAGGCAAAGATTTAGTCCAAAGGACCAATGGACCACAATTACCACAGCCTCTACCAGACTGAGTCCCGCACAACTAGATGGCACCTGGCTATCACCACCGACTGCTCTGAAGGGGACCACAATAGAGGGTGCCAGACAAAGCTGGAGAAAAACGTAGAACAAAGTTCCAACTCACAAAAAAAGGCCAGGCTTACCGGTCTGACAGAGACTGGAGAAACTCCAAGAGTATGGCCCCCAGACACCCTTTTAACTCAGAAATGAAGTCACTCCTGAGGCCCACTCTTCAGCCAAAAATTACACAGGCCCATAAAATAAAGCGAGACTAAATGGACACATCAGCTCAGGGACAAGGACGAGAAGGCAGGAGGGGACAGGAAAGCTAGTAACAGGGACCCCAAGGTTGAGAAGGGGAGAGTGTTGGTATGTCACAAAACAATATGTGTATTAATCGTTTAATGAGAAACTAATTTGCTCTGTAAACCTTCATCTAAAGTAAAAAAGAAAACCAGTTTATTTATTTATTATTATTATTTTTTTTTACTTTAGATGTACAATTAAAAAAAACATGCAGCCTTGGAAACCCTACGGGGCAGTTCTATTCTGTCCTGTAGGGTTGCTGTGAGTCAGAATTGACTTGACAGCAACAGGTTTGGTCAGGCTACACGTGATAACATTGGATCCACCCAAGTAATTCAGTATAATCTCCCTGCTTTAAGGTCAGCTGATTGGCAACCTTAATCACAACCATTACCTTAATTCCCCCTTTCCATGTAACATAACATATTCACAGGTTTGGGGGAATAGGGTGTGAACATATTTGGGAGGCCATTATTCTGCCTACTATACTCCCTTATATGGTTTCTGTTAGGATTAAATGAGACAATACATATATGAATCTGGCCCATAGTAAACGATTAATAAATATTAATGTTATTATTGTTATATTGTAAAGGCAAAGTTTCAGGTGTGTTACTACAGATTGTTGTTAGTTGCCATCAAGTCAATTCTGACTCACAGCAACACCGTGTTTTCACGGTCGAACTGTGCTCCATAGGATTTTCAAGGCCATGACCTTTTGGAAGCACATCGCCAGGCCTGTCTCCCGAGATGCCTCTGGGTGCATTTGAACTGACAACCTTTCAGCTAGTAGTTGAGCACTTAAGCATTGCACCACCTAGGGACTCTCTACCATAGATTGAATGCTCACTAATTACAAATACTACCACCTTTTATACTTAGGTAAATAGTTATGGGGATTGGGTTTTGAAAACTCCGAAATCTTATATCTGGCCTTTCAGAAAGGATGGAATCAAGCTATTAGGAAGTGCAGTGATAGGGCTGGTCATCATAGACATAAGGAGCCTTGGTGGTTCAGTGGTTAAAAGAGCTCAGCTTCTAACTGGAAGTTTAGCAGCTCCAATCCACCAGCTACTCTGAGGGAGAAAGATGTAGCAGTCTGCTTCCATGAAGATCGCAGCCTTGGAAACCCTATGGGGCATTTCTACTCTGTCCTACAGGGTAGCTATTACAAGTCAAAATTGACAAGATAGCACACAACAACATCATAGGTATGTACCACAGCCCATTTTTGATGTCCAAAAGGATGTGGTTAACTGGTACTTAATCTAGGCAGATATTTACAGCCATAGGAGGCACAGTAATTCCACAAGTCGTTGGTGTGATTCCAAGTGGCCTATTTGGATTGCATCAGAGTCCCTACGAGTGAATAAAGAGGGTAGGGCACACTATGATGGCTGGGCTTCAGCCAAGTGGGCTATATCTAGGGTATCCCCTGCCCTAACTGGGCAAATGGAGTATATAATAGGAAACTAAAGTAGAAATCCAATAGTGAACCATACAGCAAACAAGCTAGTTGCTGAGGACAGCAGTGTGGTGGGATCATCTTGATACACTGACTATTCAGTTAGGGAAGTGAGACTAATTCTAGGTTGCCTCGGTGGATGAGTCTAAAGCTAAAAATACTTAACCACTTTGGCCAGGTGTGGTTCAGGGTGTGGGCAGGGTTTCATTTACTGCTTGCAGGTTTTCAGTGGCCATTGCTGACCAAGCCTGGGGAAAGGCAGTGAGTTACATGTCAGTAGAGTCATATAATAGTTTAATGTTAATCATTAACTTAACAAACACTTATCGAACTCTGTGTGTGCTTGTGTATGTTGAGGCATCTAAGGAAAAAGTGGTGAAAAGAGTACAGGCTTAATTTATAGACAAAATTGTATTTCAATTAGTTCTCTGAAAGTTACTAGATTTATGACCTGGAACAAGTTACAAATCTCTGGGAGCCTTAGGTTCTTCATTTCTAAAATAAGTAAAATTATACACAAAGTTGTGAGGATTAAATGATATAACATACTTAAAGCGTAAAGAATGGCTTAGCACATAGTAGGAACTCAATAAATGATAAATGTACACCAAGTTTCCAAGTTAGGATAAAGTTCCTTATTTACTTTCCCAACTACTTTAACCATGACCCAAAATCTTTACCCTCATGGAGAGGACAGCATTCTGTATATTGCTATTGACAAGCTCTGGGAAATGAGACTCCAGTTCTCAGGGGTTCCTGCACTTCTCTCTAAAACAAACTCAAAATGTAACAATTGTATTTATTTTCTTTGGGATTGACTGAGCTTCCTGGATCTTTGGGTTATAGTTTATAAATAAATTTGGAAACATTTTTAGCTAACGTGTGTGTGTTTTTATATTGCTTCTCTTTCTTCCTGGAACTCTAATGGCACATGTATTAGACTCCATGCTACTGTCCCATAGATCTTGAAGCTTTGTTAATTTTTTCCAACCTTTTCTCTCTCTTTTTAAGTTTGGACGATTTCTATTAACCTGTCTTTAAGCTCATTGATACTTTCTTCTGTTGTAGCCAATCTACTGATAATCACATCCAATGAATTTTATTTTATTTTTTTTCAGATATTGAATTTTTCTGTTTTAGGGTTTTTATTTGTTTGTTTTTTCCTTTACATTTTCTAAATATCTCCTGAAATTTCTCCTTTTTTTTTTTTTTTTACCTATCGTAACCATCTTTGAAATATTTATTACTATTACTTTATAATTCTTTTCTGGTAATTCTAATACTGTAGGTCTATTTCTATTAACTGATTTTTCTTTTTGATTTTGGGACATATTTACTTGTTTCTTTACATTACTAGTAATTTTTAATGTCATACAAGACATCAGGAAACCCTGGTGGCATAGTGGCTAAGTGCTACGGCTGCTAACCAAAGGGTCAGCCATTCGAATCTGCCAGGTGCTCCTTGGAAACTCTTTGGGGCAGTAAGACATCATGGATAATGCATTGTGGAGGCCCTGCATTCTGTCAAATTCCTTTAAAGCATGAGTTAGAAAATTTTTTCTGGAAAGGAACAGGTAGTAAACATTTTAAACTTTATGGACTATCTATCGTATTTATCTCTCCTCCTCCTTTTCCTCTTCCTCCATCTTCTTTTTCAATGCTTTAAAAATGTAAAGATCATTTTTACCTTGAGGGCCATGGGCTACAGTTTGCTAACCCCTGCTCTAAGTAGAATTAAATTTTGTTCTAGCAGGCAGTTAAATTATAGGCAGATAATTTGATCTTGTGCCGCATGGCTTTGCAATTTGCTAAGTCAGGCCTATTTTAGTTTTGTCCTTCTTTCCCTCTCTTGCCACTGCTGCTCCCTTATTCCTGCACTATCTCTCTCTAATAGGTGGTGGGAAATGGAATCAAATTTTAGAAAATTTTTGATGCATTTCTGTTTTATTCACACCACTCCTGCCACTCAAGAAAACCAAATCTCTAAATAATGAAGTTAGGACAATGAGTTGCAATTAGTTAAACTGATGTACAAAATTCAGTTGTTATGGAAGAAGTTTTCTTGGGAAATGCTCCATAAGCTATGAAAATAACTTGTAAATAAATTGCTTGCCAATGAGGCCCCACTTCTAAATGTTTGCTTGTTTCCTGTCATTCATGGGCATAATGCTGGTCTGTATAAGAAAATGCTAGCATATATGTGGTGGTCTAGTTGAAAATCCTTCAAAGGCAATGACAAAGGTGGCTACCTGCTTGGGAAAACGGAGCATTTAGGAAGCAGTGATCCCCTTTTTTCTTTTTTTGACAGACTGTTGTCTTAGTAGGCTTTGTCACAGCCCTAGTAATGGTGACGGCTGACTGACAGCTTGATCAGAGGCAGTTATTACTCTGAACCTATCCGGAGGTGACATCTCAGCCTTACCTTCCAGGAGTGCAGACAAGTTACTTTCAGAGTTGGAGATGAGTGTAGAAGGAGAGTCCTGTGGCTAGAAATGAATGCCTTGTTACATTTAGGGGGCACTTGTTCCACTTTCTTGTTTTCAGCATATTTCTTTTACTGTGCAAACTATCTTGACAGGAAGCAGTTGAAACTACGTGAATTAATGGAAGAGGAATTGCTCATCTTGATGTTCAGATGAGGTTTTCTAAGACAAGCTTCCTATCACTCAGTATTAATGCATTTAAAGCTGATTCAAAATATTTTCTCAACCATTGGTTGCTTAGAGCTTTCTTTAAACGTCATGTTTTATACAACTTTCATGCCTGCTTTTTAGCTGTTCCCTTGAAGGAGGGGAACCCTGGTGGCACAGTGGTTAAGAGCTTTGCTGCTAACAAAACGGTTGGCAGTTTGAATTCACCAGCTGCTTTTTGGAAACCCTACGGGCCAGTTCTACTCTGTCCTATATGGTTGCTATAAGTCGGAATCAACTCTATAGTAATGAGTTTTTTTTTTTTTTTGGTTCTTTTTGAAGAAAAATATAAGTTTTAAAGATTACCTCAAAGGTAAAGTTATTACCTTGATGCAGGAAGGCAAAACCTATCCAAAGAGCTAAATGGAAGGGGATAAATGTATTTGGGTTATAGTTTATAATAAATGCCTAAGCATCTGTCCAATGAGCAGAAGCCTAGGATTCTTGATGTCTGGTTCATGAGCTTTGGATTCCCAAATGGGGATCTGAAAGAGCAATGGCTTTTAACCATGTCTGGATTGCAGAACCCCTTTAGAGTTGATAAATGTGATGAGTCCTCTCTTCAGAAAAACATATACATATACAATTTTTATACAACTCAGGATGACCCCCTTGAAGTCCATTGGTGGTTTCCAAAATATAAATCTGTGCCTTAAAGCATGAAGCAAGTAAAACAGTGTAGTTAGATTTTGGTAGCCTAGCTATTCTTCTATTTGGATGGCCAAGGGCTAGACTCTAGGCAGAACCTCAGAAAATATGAGCTTCCCTTAGGGATTCTGCCTGCACTGAGGATTACATGATTCCCTGGGGGACTGAAAGGCTTACAGTGGGTGACTAGTGTCTCCTCAACAGTATCAGACAAAAAATGATGAGGAGGCAATAACATTGATGTTTCAGGGAGAGTGACATTGTGCTACATAAACTAAGTTTGTAGTGATTCTTCTAGCAAAAAGATTTAAAATATTCCCGCTATTATCATTGCTTATGGAGTGCTGGTGACACAGTGGTTAAAGTGCTCATCTGCTAACCAGAAGGTGAGTGGTTTGAACCCACCAGCTGCTCTGTAGGAGAAAGATGTGACAGACTGCTTCTGTAAAGATTTACAGCCTTGGAAACCCTATGGGGCAGTTCTACTCATTCCTATAGGGTCTCTATACGTTGGAATAGATTCAGTGACACTCGATTTGGGAGTTTTTTTCCATAGCTCAGAGAGAATGTCAACTATACAAAGCAAATAAAAGTGGGGGAGGGTGGGGGAGAGAGAAGCCCTTACATCAGGTAAACAGGAAATTTCAGCATCACACAACCATTCCATTCCCAGTGAAGGCAACCAGCAATTTCCAGAGCATGCTGGTTGTCTTTTGCTTCCTGCAGAAGTACTCTGAGAACACTTGGTTCTTAAAATCCAAACTTTAATAATATTTATAAGCAAAATCCAAAAACTATCTGTGATTAATAATAAGGTCCCTGAATTAAGAAGAGGACAGTCTAGCACAGATCAGATTATGTGGGACAGGAAAAATGTGAGTTACACAGGGAAGATACAGATGAGACTAGAACTATTCTCTTGGCCTCAGTGGTCAAGACTTAGCAGCTCTTCCTTAGTGAGGAAGGTATGGGGACATCTCTTTTAGAGTTCACTGAGTATAGGGATAAACAGTAAACCACTTTTGTTTTTCCTTATTATCTAAAGGTTTTTTCTACCAATCTTTTTGTTGTCATAAAACAAAAAAAATAGTTAATGAACATTTCTAGCACTCTTATGTAAGCATAGTGAGGCTAGGCAGACCAGGATGGGATATAAGAGTTAAGACTCTTGTGTCCTAAGTAGAAGAAAAGAAAAAAAAAAAAAAAAAAATTAGGATTACTCCTCACAAATTTCTGCCTTTAAGAGTCTGACTTCTGTGTGTTTGCTGTAGTTTGCACTTACAGGACTGGGGCTCTGATTTATGGATTCCCACCTCTCTGCCTTTTTTTTTTTTTTAGTTGTCTTGCTCAGTTCTTCTTACCACAGGGACTCTCATCATGTAATCCTGGGACAAATCCAAACACACACAGGTTCCTAAGGTTAACAAGGAATTAGCACTCCTGACAGTGAACATGAATCCAGTGTGTTTTAGCAATTGTGTTTCCATAATCAAACTGCAAACCTTTTGCAAAAGGTGGATCCTCACCCAAAGCTCTTTGAGGGTTAAGTTGACTTTAGTCATCAAGCTTGATTCCAGGTGGGGCCCTCTTCCAGGCCAGATACTTTATTGGAAGTTTATGGGCAAGTTTCTTAGACCATCACTGAACTTATTTATTCATTCTCTTGTTCTGCAAATTTTAAACACTGTGATAGTCTCTGCCTTCAAAGAGATTATAGGCTAGATATTGAGACACACAAGCAAATTATTGTATTATAATGCAAAAATGCTATGACAAGTGCAGTTGGAACACATAGTGGGGGCACCTTGCTAAGACATTGGGGAGGGATAGGAATGGCTTTCCAGCACAGGTGGCACCTGGGTTGTTCTGGTGAAGGAAAATGCTCTTTGTGAATAGCAGGGTAATGCTTGAGGGTGAAGCTGATGCAGCCCTGGAGGTGGGGTGCAGGGTGTTGCACAAATAATACCTAATAGTACGTGATGGGGGCTGTGATGAGGAGCTTGGGTTGAACTAACCACGTGGAAGGTAGTAGAGAACCAGAAATTGTTGAAAGACTATTATTGTTGATGCCATTAATCTCCAATACACCTTTGACACACTTTCAAGGGGTTGAGCAGGTGTGTATATTAGTCTCCTTCTTTTCACTACCTGTGACTTTATCTGGTGGGCCAAAGTTAGACTCACCCAATCAGGACCTTGAGTCTCATTGTTAAGTCTAGAGCCTTCCAAGAGAAATATAATGGTAGCCACAAATGTGATCTATACATGTAATTTTCAATTTTCTGGTAGCCACATTGAGAAAAGTAAAAAGAAATAATGAAATTAATTTTAATAATATACTTTAACCCAATATAAAAACTATCATTTTAAAGTTATCAAGATAATTATTAATATATTTTGCATTTTTCATAGAGTCTCTGAAATCCAGTATTAATTTTATACTTATAAAAAATAGCAGAACTTAATTCAGATTATCCATATTTCAAGTGCTCAGTGGCTACCTGTGGCTAGTGGTTACTGTACTGGTCAGCTCAGATCAGAACTGTCCAGACTGATTCCTGCAGGATAATGCAACTATGTTTTAGTTCATCTCTTGACCACTAATGTACACTAACTGCTTATGGTATCCCAGAAATCATTTACTCGGTCATTCACTCAATGATTCTTCGAAAAAATACTTTGAGTGCCTGCTACGTACCAGGGATGCACTGAAGGAAGAGGGCACGATTAACTATCAAGATTAAAAAGACCATCTAGTATCAGATACAGAAGTGTAAATGAGTTGATGGCTGACTTAACGGAAGCTAACAACAACAACAACATGTTAAGATGAGTAACTGGAGCAGTGATTGGCTATTGAATTGAAAGTGGATCTATCAGAATTTCTAATGGGGTTGGGGTGGGACAGGTTAACTGTGAGTGTTTCAAGCTATACTCATGCCCTGGAAATTCTTTCAACCTCCCAGGACAGAGCCATTGTGTCCCCCTCTTTCTGATACAGAATCCCACTGAGCTACTGTTGCTGATAGGATCATACCAGATCCCCCAGAGTGCTGGAGTGCAAAGGAGGTCGCAGGTCATTGAATGAGGAGGGTTTACACATTGTTAGGGAGTACCTGGATGGTGCAAACGATTAAGCACTTGACTACTAACTAAAAGGTAGAGGCTCCTAGGAATTAAGTCCTGGTGATCTGCTTCCAAAAGGTCATAGTCAAGAAAACCCTATGGAGCAGTTCTACTCTGCACACATGAGGTCGCCATGAGTCTGAATCTACTCCACAGCAGCTAACAACAACAACATGGTGTTTTTGCTGCATTTCGAAGGCTGAAAAGCAGTATGTCAGCTCAGAGAAGAACATTCTGGTCAAAGGATGTTACATGCAAAGGGTAACAACAGAAAAGAGGGAATGCGCTACGTTTAGGGAACATGGAAGACTTGTATAACAGCACCGTAAGTGGGCTGGCCGTGGCTGACAATATAGTGTGGAACTCCTTCCACGAGTGCTGGGTACTCCACTGAAAAATTTGCACCCTGTCTTTCAGAGAATGAGCAATAATTGTTTCCACAATCAATACTTTCCCCACAGTCAAATTCAAATTTCAGGAGTAGCCTGGTTTGGAATTACATCTCTTTGGCCTCTCTCTTGTCTTCCCCACCCCCCTTCTTTTTAACTAGAAAACCGCATTTACAGACATTGATATGAACCAGTGGCTGAAAAAAATTCCCTCTGTCAACTAGTTTATCTTGTTACTGACATGAATAATCAAATTCAATTGGATTTAACAAGCTGTAACACACTGTCAAAGGCCATTAGCAATATAGGAGCCTCCAGCCATAAAGAAGTCTTTTTGTGTATCTTAGAGTTTTCCCCTTGAAAGGAAAACCTCAAACTAAAGGAAACATTGTGTTTCGTTTACGTGCTCTAGAGTTCTCTAGGGTCTTCTCGGCTCTGTGGTTTGATTTTTTTTTCCTTTTATTTTTTTCTGTGAAATTAGGAGCAGTGCTGTCGGCTTGGTAATCTCACGTATATAATGTTTTCTTCGCAGGATTAAAAATCGGGATATATTAAAAGAGAAACTACGAGTGCAGGGTGGTGGGGGGGAGGGTAACAAAAACCAGGGGGGAAGAAACTTGGAAGAGTCACGTGTCCCATAATGTCTGTTTGGCAATGACCAACACCATACACATCTGTGGTCACATAAGGTTATAACACAGTTTCGAATTTCCCATTGGAGAAAGGAACAGCGTACATAACTGTACACAGCCAACATGACAGCTTCCTGCAGGCAACACGTGTATCTCATGTCTCTTGTACAAAGCGACTGCACTACCAGGCATATAATGGTACAGTACACATATAAACTGTAATACATATATCTTGATAGTCATAATAAGTGCCTGTGTTACTGGCTTATGTATGTACTGTACTAGTGTACTTTCTACTGTTATTTTAATGTGAACTTTCCCTACTTACAAATAAAAAGCTTAACGTATATGTGTTGTATGCTTTGATTTGTAGGCAGCAGCATCCAATCTTGTGACTGCATGTCTTGAGTGTTGTAGCATTATCTCTCTGTTTAATTTTCTTTTGAAAATATTACTGTGAAGTGCATCATAGCTCCCGAACACAGCAAAACTAGTGCTACTGATAGCAGCAGCAAGAGGCAAAGGAGAAGTATCGATCTGGAATTGAAAAAAAGGGTTATTAGCTAATAGTAAGGTGACTGCTATTGCTCTCCATTTAGGCACGTTTGCCATGTCCAAATCACATAATGTCTTACTTCACAGAACGTATCATGGACGTTAAGGGACACATGACTATCCTCCCTCTGCCTTTTGGGAGATTATTTCATCTACTTCCTAGAGCTGTTACTGTAGTTCCCCTGATAAAATGGTTGCTGCCTAGTCAGTTCCCATTCACAGTGACTCTGTAGGACAGACTGGATTTGCCCCGTAGGGTTTCCAAGGCTGTAATCTTTATGGAAGCAGACTGTCACATCTTTCTCCCATGGACGGCTGGTGGGTTTGAACCACTGACCTCTCAGTTAGCAGCTGAGAGCTTAACCACCACACCACCAGGGCTCCTTAATGGCACTATTCATTTCCTAAATTCACACGCCTGCCAATTTCCCACAGATGTGCAGGTAGAGAGGTTGGCTGCTGTAATTGACAAGATGCCAGTGACTCGTGGCATTGGCTGGCAGGAATGGGAAATGTTGACAGAGCTATATAAAAACTGTAAATGAGCTGCAAATGCGCATGCATTAAACTATCCTAGTGCCACTTTCGACTGATCATTTTCCTTTAAAGAAAATACCATTGCAGGCTAAAGTGTTATGCTACGGCTTCTATTTAATAACTTCACTAAAATGCCAAGAGAATAGAGATTACTTATGCTTGCCTGATGCATTTTCATACATACACGCCATTCCTGCTGAAATGATCAATTAAGCCAGATAAACAGAATGAAACCTAAACCCACACCACTATCTTCCCCTTATTTTTTGGTCCTTCTTTAAGTCACATGATGATCCCAATCAAAGTAAATAAAATGGAAACGGAAAGAAAAAAAAAAGAAGAAGGTGTTTTTAATGCCTTCTATGGGTTCATCTTCACCAAGTGCCAAAAGGCAGATTTATAAATAACATCTGTGCATCAGGCAACCTTGCTCCCAGTGGCTCTGACAGGTTTTTTGTCTTGTGAAATTGAAGCAGGAGGAGGTGAACTCCAGTCTTAACTGAATCCTCTTATATTAGAGATTTTGTTATATCTTCCAGGCTTAATCTTGACCTTTGTTTAGAAAATAATGGTGGATTTTCCAATGGCAAGCTGAAAGAGTTCAGTTCTCAACTAGTGCTGCCAAGGATCTTTAAACACTACTCATGTTATTTCTTGTGAGAAAATGCCTTAAAGCACTACTCAAAGTACTGTAGTGGAGAAATAAATTCCTGGGAGGTGTTCTTATTCCAACCTGTGTCATGGGAGCAGCCATAGACAAGAATATGTTCTGCTAAGAGGGAACTGTTTATCTTCCCTGCTTTACTGGCATGAGAATCTGAACTGCAATGGTCATTTGTGACTCCCTGACCTGGCTTCCCATTTCAATACCTAGAGGGGTCTTCTATCTCTAGACTTTATGAATGATATAAAGGATTCATTGAAATGACTAAAACTACACTTTGGAATGGGTGCTAAATGGGATTTACATTAACATAAGCATAATAATTTATTATAAACTCTAAATAAAATTTGTTAATTTCATCCAAAATTTCTAATATTTCCTTTCCAATGGTAAGCCAAGTATATGTTGGCTTATTGTCTTTGGTTTGGTCTCATTTGGGTTTCTTTTCTTTTGTTACCCAGGTTCCACTTATTCTCATCTGTATGACCCTTGCTAACCTCAACTGACCTTCACTGACACGGCCAATGCTTTGTCTCCCCATGTTTCTTAGTAATTACAACAAACTCTTGGTCATTGAATTATTTTATTTATGGTCTTTATCAAGTATTGAAAGTGAAAGAAGGTGACAGTCTTGCACAGTGCTGTCCTTTGGGTACTCCTCTGGAATGACTCCTCTATTTGTCTGGATTTGCTTCTTTCTGTCTCTCTTGGGGGCACTGCCAGATTGCTATTTCTCATTCAGCCTGTTGCCTCTGCATTCTCTTGAATCGTGGAACTCAAGGGAATTAATTTTTCCCTGCTTTGAGAGGAAGAATAACTTCCAGACTCAGTTTGTGTTGAAAAATGGAACTTCCACTTGGTAAAAAGATGGATGCTATGGTATTTCCTATATAAACAGTATTGAATTCCTCCTTGGTGGCAGAAGTTCAGGAGTATTATTCTTTAGAAACCATTCTCAGCCTTATACATTTTATAAGTGACAGAATTATTTTAAGGAATATCCTGAAATACTCCCCAAGTTCTCTTAAAATATATAAAAAAAAATTTAATAGACATCCCTGACACTTTAGGAAGAAATGGACCATGAAATCAAACAAGGTTCAATAATTGATTCACGATTGTTTATTGAAAACCTACATCATACCTTTGTTGACTTGTCTTTATTCTATTAGCATGTGTGAAAAGAATATTTTTTCTGTTACATCACAGTTTGTGATATAAGGCAATTTTCATACAATTATAAAACATGCTTTACATTCCCTTCTCTTTTTTTGGTGGTAAAATATAAACTACATAAAATTTGTCATTTTAGCCATTTTCAATTGTACAATTCAGTAGCATTCATCACATTTGCAAAGTTGTACAACCGTTGCCACTATTTGTTCTCAAAACTTTTTTTGTCACCTCCACAGACACTCTGTACCCATTAAGCAGAAACTCCCATCTCCCACCTTCCCCAAGCCCATGCTAACCACTAATCTGCTTTCTGTCTCTATGCATTTGCATACTCTAGACATTTCTTATACATGGAATCATACAATATTTGTGCTTATTTTGCTTAGCATAATGTTTTCAAGTTTCATCCATGTGATAGCACATATCGGAACTTCAGTTCTCTTTATGGTTGAATAATATTCCTTTGTATGTACGTACCACATTTTGTTTATCCATTTATCTGTTGATTGACATTTACATTGTTTCCATTTTTGGCTACTGTGAATAAACATTGGTGTACAAGTATCTCTTTGAGTCCCTGCTTTCAATTCTTTAGTGTATATACCTAGGAGTAGAACTGCTAGGTCATATGACATTTGATATTTCACTTCTTGAGGAACCACCAAGTTGTCTTCCACAGTGGCTGTACCATTTTACATTCCCACCAGCAATGGGTAAATTTTCCAATTTCTACGCATCCTCACCAACGCTTGCTATTTTCTGTTCTGATGTGCAGTGGCATCTCATTGGAGTTTTGATTTGCATTTCCCTAATAACACAACCTTGCTTGTTGAAAGTGAAGAGGACTTGAAGACTACAGCCTTCAGTATGGATTACACCTGAACAGAAAGAGAAAAAAAATCCTTACAGCTGGACCAATGAGCAACATCATGATAAAAGGAGAAAAGATTGAAGTTGTCAAGAATTTCATTTTACTTAGATCCACAGTCAACACCCATGGAAGCAGCAGTCAAGAAATCAAAAGACATATCGCATTAGCCAAATCTGCTGCAAAAGACCTCTTTAAAGGGTTGAAAAGCAAAGATGACACCTTGAAAACTAAGATGCACCTGACCCAAGCCATGGTGTTTTCAATTGCCTCATATGCATGTGAAAGCTGGGCAATGAATTGATGCCTTTGAATTGTGGTATTGGTGAAGAATGTTGAATATACCATGGCCTGCCAGAAGAATGAACAAATCTGTCTTGGAAGAAGTACAGCCAGAATGCTCCTTAGAAGCGGGGATGGTGAGACTTTGTCTAACGTACTTTGGACAGGTTATCAGGAGGGACCAGTCCTTGGAGGAGCACATCATGCTTGGTAAAATAGAGGGTCAGCAAAAAAGCAGAAAATCCTCAGTGAGATGGATTGGCACTGTGATTGCAACGCTGGGCTCAAACATAACGATGATTGTGAGGATGGCGCAGGACCGGACAGTGTTTTGTTCTGTTGTACGTAGGTGGGAACAGACTCAATGGCACCTAATAAGAACAACAATAATGACTTTGAGTATCTTTTCATGTGCTTATTGGCTATTTGTATATCTTCGTTGGAGAAATGTCTATTCAAGCCCTTTGCCCGTTTTTAATTGGGTTGTTTGATTTTTTGTTGTGTATTTGTAGGAGTTCTTTAAATATTCTGTATATGAAACCCTTTTCAGATATATGATTTCCAAATATTTTCTCATTCTTGCGATTGTCCTTTTACTTTCTGGATCACGATCTTCTATGCAAAAAAGTTTTTAGCTTTCATGAAGTTCAATTTATGTAGTTTTTTCTTTGTTGCTTATGTTTTTGGTATTATATCTAAGAACTTATTGCCAAATACAAGATCTTAAAGATTTATTCCTGTTTCCTTCTAAGAGTTTTGTGGTTTTTAGTTCTTATTTTTAGGTTATTGATCCATTTTGAGTTAATTTTCATATATAGTGTGAGATAGATATTCAATTTCATTTTTCTGCATGTGGAAATCCAGCTGTCTCAGCACCGTAATTTACTGAAAAGACTATTCATTCCTCGTTGAATAAACTTGGAAACCTTGTCAAAAATCAGTTGGCCATAGATGTGCAGGTTTATTTTTGGGCTCTCAATTTTATTCAGTTGGTCTTTATGTTTATCCTTACACCAGTACCATGCTGTTTTGATTACTTAGCTTTGTTGTACATTTTAAAATTGGGATGTTAGAGTCCTACTTCTTTTTTTTTCTCTTTCAAGATTGTTTTGGCTAAAAAGCACACTTAAAAAATGCTTACTGTGCAAGTTCTTTCAGATAAATATGACATAATAAAGAAAAAGCCTTTGGATAGTGGTAGAAAAACCTATATTTTGAAGATAAATTATGTTCAAGGGTATGTGGGTATGTATGTATGTGTATATGTATACCTTAGCTTTATGTAGTTTATATATACCTACAGATTGAAAGTTACTCACAGAAAAAAACAAAAAAACGAAGAACATTAATATCTCTTAATATTACCATCTCTTAAGGGTTCAAGTTTATGCACACATTCTGGGGTATTTCTTCTAGGCATTCACATGCTGTTACTTTGTTTTTATTCTTGTAAGGCCTTTCTATCCCCCTACCCTGCTTTATTTTTCCCCATAGCACATATCACTACTAGACATATATTTAACCTATTTGTTATTGTCTGTCTTCCCATAAGGGCAGGGGTTTTATCTTTTGTATACACTGCCATATATCTTTAGTACCTGGCTCGTGAAATAGTCGATACAGATTTGCTTAACAAAAAGAATGAATTAGCTATTAATATTTTCATCATTATTATTAATATTAGGTTGTGTTTGACCTGCTTATCTAGGAGTTCTAAAAGCTAAGTCTAACAGGCAAACCTTGCTCTGAAGCTTCCCATTGGCCTGTTAGAGACTTTGACCATCTGCAGCAGGGCTGCAGGCTACCCCTGCCCAATCCTGCCTCCTCAGTTTTCTCCCCAATAAACCTTTTATGTTCCTCACTATATCTCAGAGCCTGCTTCCCAGGGAACCCAGCCCTGACACTTCCCCCAAACAAATGTATGTATTAACAGATATGACAGTTAGAAAGGCTAAATATTAAAATGGAAAGGAGTAAATGCTGTAGACCAGCAAAAACTCCCCATGAAATTTCTAATATAAATTAATAGACGGTCATCAGGGGATTTTTACTATACAAAAGGACCGACCAAAGCTCTTATTAAATATCAAGAATGTGTTCAAAATTACTTCATCCCCAAAATTAATTTTAAAAAAATTTAGAAAATATGTCTACTGAGGAAATTTAAATTTCCCTTTAGTATGAATGATATATTAATAATAATTACAGCTGTTTGTTTAGAATACCTACTGTTTGTCAAGTATTGTGCTAATCACTTTACATACACTTTCTTATTTAACCTTCATGATGACTCTATGTGATTGTCCATTGTCTATAGATAAGGAAACCAAGGTTTAGAAATTATATAAATTGCCAAAGATTCTTCAGAGGGAAAATTTAGATCTAGGTGAAAAAGGATGCTCAGGTTCTTCACCACTGTCGTACATTAACAAGTCACCTAGGCTGATGTCATACATCTGCCAGACTGAATACAGGTACTTCTGTTTAGCTCTCTGAACAGCCTCTGAAGGCAAGTAGTATTGTTATCCACATTTTACAGATGATATAATTGAGGCCAAGTGAATTTGCATGGTTTGGGGATATTACCACCTAGTAGATTGAAGAGTTGGAATTTAGAACCAAGGCAATCTGATTACAGAGCCTATCACAATGCCGTACTGTCTTCATCACGTTTAAACACAACTTGGCCTTGACCTGCAACAACCTGTCAATTAAGAACAAGGCAAGACCATTGCCAGTTATATTCAAGTTAAAGTGGATATTAAGAAAATTGGAGGACCAACTAGTGGCAGTTTTGCTAAAGGACCTAAAAAAAAAAAAAAAAAGGACCTACTACCTCTTAAACTTTAGTCTTTACTTTGTGTTGACATGGTGGGATCCTATCAATCAACATTACTTGCCTATCAAACCTGTCATTTGCTTTTATAGAAATTGAAACTTAATATGTAGTAAGCCCCAGACAGTTGTGGGTACTCTGATGTGCTTAGAGACCTTCCAGGTGTTCAAATGAGAAATGACAGACTGAGCTTCACTTTCCACTGCAGTGTTTACCAGAACGGGCTCTGAGTATGAGCCTTTCCTCTTTGGGATATGACAGAGAAAAGAATAGACAGAATGTCTGCCTACTTGCCATTCCTCCAATCACACACTGTCACATCTCTGGGCCATTACTCAAGCTGTTCCCTCTAATTAGAATTCGCTTTATTTCCTTCACTACCTACCCAAATTCTTTTTATCCTTCAAGATCTAGTTTACACCTCACTTACGTTGTGAAAACTCTCTGACCCTTCTCTGCATAATCAGCCACCATATTCGTTGAGAAAGTGACTTCTGTGCTCCCATTTTGTTTATACATCGCTTCTAGAATCTTCCACCACGTGATTTATTTAGTTAATTATATGTGCACATCCTAGGTTGTGAGTGCTTTGAAGGCAAGGACCAAGTATCTTAATTGTTTTTGAATTTGCTATGCTTAACATGGTGTCTGGTACATATAGGTACAGAGGCTTTTAGATTGTTGAGGACTGGAATTTTCAGTAGCTGTGTCAGGAACAACACACTAATCCACAAGCCAATGAATAACCTTGGAACAGTGGGAGGGCAGGGACCATGCATCTCTTACGTCAGAGCAGTGTCTCCAGTATCTAGCATGACGCCTAGCACATAGTAAGCACTGTGCTCACTAAATAGTTGTTGAAGTAACATTGTGACCCATCATTCTTACCAGGCTTCCATGAAACATGATGTACATTCCCACCCACATATTATTTCCATGAGATTGTCCTTGTGAAACATTGCACTCCTCATGCCAAAAATAATAGAAAGAGATTCTTAGTCAAAACAGGGACTTGGTGACCTGCTGTATCAGTGTACTTATAAATTTCTTCTTTCAGGTTCTCTATCATATAATTTAGCAGCAAGTAAGATTCCTGTGACCTTCCCACCCTTTATTGGCTCATATTGCAACTAATGGTAAAGTAGGGTTCTGATAGATCATATCTTAATGTAAGGCTTGAAGAACAGTGATGTACTTCATTTACCTCAAACACCTTTATTTGCCTGGCAGCTCTTCAACCATTACGTTTAAATTTAACATGATTCAGCGAGCCCTTCCACACCTGGGGAGGCGTTTTATGCTTCTGAACACAAATACACCCCTTTATACTCACACCCACCCACCCACTCAACCGCATGTGTTTTCCCAGCCTGAGCTTCATAATGGACCTGATTCTGGGTTAACGATGATACCTTCGTTCTCCTCCGAGGGTCCTCGTATATTGTTCAGTAAACTCAGTGCCATGCAATTATTGAACAAATAGACCATGAGTCAGCCTGTTAGAGTGGGTGATGATAGCTTATTTAAAATAATGATGGGAAAGGTTTAGAGAAAAGATGAAACATGGAATTTTGCCAAGTCAACTCAAGAATATAGGAGTTTTTGTCACTGTGTCCATTTCGGGCAGGTTTCAGTACTAATGAAACATGAGGCTTTTCCCCTTATAAAAAAATTTTCTACTCAAATATTTATAACAACATTAGTCATAATGGCCAAAAAGTAGAAACAGCTCAAATGTCCACTAACCAATGAATGAATAACAGAATGTGCTGTATCCATACACTGGAATATTATTGGCCATAAAAAGGAATGAATTACTGCTATATGCTACAACATGGATGAACCTTGAGAACACTATGCTGAGTGAAAGTAATCAGTCACAAAAGACCACGTATATGATTGCATTTATATGAAAGGTCTAGAATAAACAAATACATATATAGAGAAAGTAGACTTGTGTTTGCTTAGGGCTGGGGAATGGGAGGAGCCCTGGTGACGCAATGGTTAAGAGCTTGATTTCTAACCAAAAAGTCTGCAGTTCGAATCCACCAGCCGCTCCTTGGAAACACTATGGGGCAGTTCTACTCTGTCCTATAGGGTCACTATGAATTGGAATTAACTGAACTGCAATGGGTTTGGGTAATGGGAATATTGAGGGTAGGGGAATAATAGCTAAACAGCATAGAGTTTCTTTTTGAGATGATGAAAATGTTCTAAAATTGACTATGGTAATGGTTGTACATATCTGTGAATATACTAAAAGCCATTGAATTGTATACTTTAAATGAGTATGTTGAATGGCATGGGAATTATCTCAATAAAGCTTTTTTTTTAAAAAAGAAATTTTACTTTGGGCTTTGAGCCTGCTTCCTAGATAGGCATAACCTGGGTAAGAGGAAATTAAGCAAGAAACACACTTGTTTTTCACAGAATAGTCCTTGCTGCTTCTGTGGCTGATCTAAGCTTACTCTACCTCCAAGTCCTCAAGTGTGCAACTACAGGAATGCAATTGAAATAAATAAAAATTCATAAATTAGGACCCATAATTTTAATCCAACAACTGACATGTTTTATTTGGCCTTTGCAGTGTTATCACAATTTTTAAATTTGAATCTCTGAATTCAAGACATACAGGCATCCAGTTTGCTATAGTCCCTGCCACCCTCTATTATCTTACACCTGGCATGCTTCACTCATTTCTTAGCTGCTTGAACATTCAAACTTGAGGCTTTAGGAATAAACACATTGACAGGTCACAGCATCTCTTTGAACACCAGACACATAACATTATAGTATAAAAATAGTTGTTTCATGACTTCCTGATTAAAAGTCACAATGCTGAGGGAAACTTGTATGAGAGTTTGGATTCAAACTTAACGTATAGGCTATATTTTTCTGGGTGCTGTGAAGCAATTATAAATACAGGCAAGGTCTAAATTTGTAATGAATTCAATTATGAAGGGAGGATTGGGTAGACGAAGGTTTCAGATGGAAGCAAATAACTATTATTGGATCTATAAACCAAAAGGTCCTTAAAATCAGAAACTAACATATATTCAAGACATTTTCCTTCTTAGTTTAATAAACCATGCAGATAGGCAAGTAGTCTGGGATTCTGCTATTGTATACAAAAAAGACCAAAACCATTGTTGTTGAGTTAATTCTGACTTATATCCATCCTACAGGACAGAGTGGAACTAGGTTTCCAAGGCTGTAATCTTTACAGAAGCAGACTGCCACATGTTTCCCCCACAGAGCGGCTGGTGGGTTCAAACCATTGACCTTTTGCTCAACAGCTGTGTGCTTAACCGCTGTGCTGCCAGGGCTCCTTTGCTATGGCATAGCTACATATATTTGGATATACCATGGATTCCATTATTTTTCTCCAGGAAAACAGTTTCATATATTATAAGATTGATGTACCCAGGTTAGCTTATACCAGTGGTTTTTGAGGCTGAGAGTAATTCTTGGACTCCACCCCAGAGTTTCTGATTCAGTAGCTTTGGGCTGGGGCCCACAATTTTACTTCTTACAAGTTCCCAGGTGTTGCAGATACCTGCACCCCAATTTCAGCTGGAGAATGACCTCACAGTAATTTTCAAAACTATGAAAAATTCTGGGTAAGGAATCTAACTGAGCAGGTGGTAGCTGCCCAGCCCTTTAACCAGTGAGGCAGGTTGAGTCTGTTTCCAGAAGGACACGAGGAAGGCACACTGAGCAGGCTAAAACAATCAATGCTTACTAATCTTTCTTTGATTAAGGGAGAATGGAGCTTTTAAAGAAACTGTTCCTCTTTGGTATTACAGAATCATCTGCTTATTTTCTTTATGATAAAGTAATTTAAGAATGTCACATTCAAGGACTTGATGAAATGATTAGCGGTCTCTAGATTTTCGTGTTTAGAATTATGATCTAGCAAATAAAGTATGGGCAGGACATGTTCGTGAAACATTCAATTTCCTGCCTGGGTCATAAAAATGAGATGGGGCGGGAGATATGGAATAACGGTCAGTCATTTGTTTTTGGAATCCAGGCCTTGTTTTATGATAGGAAAAAAAAAATCTCTTTTTAAAATTAATTTGGGCTAATCTCAAAATTATATTTCTTCTAAAACATGGAGGTTTTGTTTTTGCGATATGTACTGAAGGTGCATATAGTAATAATTGCTTGTATTTATTGAGCTCATATTTTTTTGCTGCCTAATTTATACACATTAATTGAGCATTAAAACGACTCTATCAGGTATTATTACTCCTTATTATCCTTAACAGAAATTGAGGCTAAGTGTGTTTTAGTCACTTCCTCATAGTCACACTTCCTAAGTATGACTTACTACAGAGTCTGAGTTTTTTCTACTTCTCAAAACTTTTTCCACACGATTTCAAAAATACTGACTCAGATATTCACAACCCAAAACTGACTGAAGATGAACCACTGCCTCATCTACGCTGAGACCAGAAGAATTAGATGGTGCCCAGCTACAACTACTGATTCTTCTGATCAGGGCCACAACAGATGGATCTTGATAGAACAGGAAAGAAATGTGGAACAGAACCTCAAATTCATACAAAACCCAGACTTCTTGGACTGGTTGAGACTGGAGGACTCCCTAAGATACTCTTTAAACCTTGAATTGAAACTAGCCCCTGAGGTCACCTTTTGGCTAAAGAACAGACTGGCTCACAAAATTGAGAATATCACCAAGGAGTACCGTGCTTCTTTGAAAAATCATCTTTATGAGACCAAATGGTCAACAATTACTTAAAAAAAAAGATGAGAAGGTAAGAGGGCAGAGAAGCCAGATTAATGGAAATGAAACAACCAGAACGGAAATAATGAGAATATTCATGCCTTGTGAAGAGTGTAACCAATGCCACTGAACAATTTGTGCAGAAATTGTTAAATGGGACCTAAACTGATTGGTAAACCTTCACCAAAAATGCAATACGATATTATTTAAAACAAACAAAACAAAACAAAACTGACTAAGGGCATGAGAATAGTCAAGCAAAATGATGACCTTTGGGGTTCCCAGGTGTTTGTATTTCCTTGAAAATAGGATTAAATATTGTGATTAGTTTTTGGACTGTGTGGTCTGATGGTTGAAAAAAAAAAGGAAGACAATTTATATATCTTGTTCATTTTGAAGATGTTGACTATAATTTTTGAGAACAAAAAAGTGCTAGGGGTATGGGGAAGAAAGAAAAACATACTGAAAGAAAAGTTATTACAGCTAAAACTTTACAACAGGATAAAATTACTTAGGCGTTAAGTCTTCAACTTTAAAATATTCTGGTACCTTATTTAATCTCTGCTCATGCATCCAAGGTTGCACTTCCTCCTTTATATCTCCTAATTTTAGATTAGGAAAAAGCCCACATTATTTTCTTATGGTTCAGAAAACTCAGTAACATTCTCCCGGCAAGACTCAACCACAGGCTGACTGAGGGTGATGTCAACTCCCAATTAACGATACAGGAATAGTATTTACTGCTATGAAACTTAAAAATGTGTGCAGACCTTATCCTGTTCTTTACATCACACACCCCAGTAGTTAATTCATGTTGCTTTATAAAAGACATAAGAAGATGGCTACAAGTTAGCTTCGTTTTGCATGTGGTCATAGATGTATAAATCCATCTTATTCTTGTCTTGGTTTCTTTGCCAGGTAATTCTACTTAACCGTTAGATTCCAGCTTTCCAGTTGCTCAGTACAAAAGCACTGGGATCTGACTAACTCCTGTCATTCTTTCCCACCCCACATCCTATCCATCAACAAATCATGTCAGTTTTAACTGCAAAATGTATTCCAAATTTGACCACTTTCCACCCCTTTAACTGCTTCCACTCTGGTCCAAGCTACCAGCATCTCTCATTGAATAATTGCAGTGACCTCCTGCCTGGGTTCTCTCCTTTTACCTTTGCTCAATTTTAAGTCCCTGAGTGGTGAAAATGGTTAATATGCTTGGCTGTAACCCAAAAAGTTGGAGGTTTGAGTCTACCCAAAGGCATCTTGGAAGAAAGGCCTGGTGATCTACTTCTGGACAATGAACCATTGGAAAACCCTGTGGAGCACAGTTCTACTCTAACACACGTGGGTCACCATACATCGGAGTCAACTTGATAGCAACTGGTACTGGCATTACTGGTAGTCAAAGTTCAACAAAGCAGCCAGGGTGACTCTAACAGAGTGATAATAAAATGTTATTTTTTAAAAAGTCACTCATGTGCTCAAAATCCTCCAGTGGTTTCCTGTTACTATGCAGGGTAAAAGCCAAAGTCTTCTTAAACCAAAAAACTAAACGCATTGCCGTCAAGTCAATTCCAACTCATAGCAACCCTATAGGACAGAGTAGAGCTGCCCCATAGGGTTTCCAAGGAGTCTCTGGTGGATTCAAACTGCCGACCTTTTGGTTAGCAGCCAAGTTCTTAACCACTTCGCCACCAGGGCTCCAGTAAAGTCCTCATAGTGGCTTCCAACATCCTACACCATGGCCACTCTTTCTCTCGTTTCATCTCTCTGCTCCAGCCACACTCGTTCCCCTGGGAATGCTCTTCCCACTGATCTCCACGTGGCCTTATCCACACCTTCTTTGGGTCCTTGCTCAAATATTGACTTCTTTTCTGTCAAGTCTTCCTTAACTGTTTTATTTAAATCTGGTCTCTGCCTGCCTCCCTGATACTCTTCTTCCTCCTTTATTCTTTCCATTACTCTTTTCATCATTGTACATACTATATATATTTTATATTCTTATTTTTAATATCTCCTTCTTCAAGAATGTAGCCTTCAAGAGGGCAGGTGTTTCTGTTTGTTTATGTTTACTGTTGTATCTATAGTGCCTAGAATGTTGTTATTGGCTGCCATCGAGCTGGCTACTGACTCATGGTGACCCCACAAACAATGGAACTAAACACTGCCTGGTCCTGTGCCATCCCCATGATCAGGTGTGGATCAGGGCATTGTGATCCATAGGATTTTCTAGGCTGATTTTTGGGTATAGATCACCAGGCCTTTCTTCCTAGCCTGTCTTAGCCTGGAAGATGAAACCTGTTCAGCATCATAGCAACACGCAGAACTCCATTGACAGATGGCTACAGGTGAGGTGCACTAGCCAGGAATCAAACCCAGGTGTATCCTACATGGAAGGTGAGAATTCTACCACTGAACCACTCCATGCCTTCAGAGCCTAATTAAAAAAACAAAAACAAAAACTTTGCAGTCGGGTCGATTCCGACCTTTTGGTTAGCAGCCAAACTCTTAACCACTGCACCACCAGGGCTCCTTCCAAGCACCTGGTGAATTAGAAGTGTGATCTTTTGGTTAGCAGCAGTAGCTCTTAACTACTGTGCCACCAAGGTTTCCATGTGCCTAGTATAGTGCTGGATATATAGTAGATTCTCAATAAATATTTGTGAATATTGAATCCTTTCCAGACAAGACTTACTTCTGACTATATTTAACACTTCAAGTGAATATTTATTTTTGAATATTTATTTTGTAGTAAAGCCAGAGATTAAAACTACCTTCCTCCCCCCTCCCCTTGGCCAGACAGGTAACTTGACAGGGTATGAAATGGTGTGGTCAGGTCTGGTATGGTATACCGTGTATTCAGAGCAGAAGGACACACACACACTCGGGAATAATTCTTGAAGGAATTGAACTAGTCCATCTGCACCTTTTTTGTGCCATCCTGCAATGTACCTGTGAGTTGGCTGCTTGGGTTTATGGCATTAACTGAGGTCATAAAAGCTATCAAGTTTAAAACATAAAAGGAATGAACCATACCCCTGTGTTTTCAGAACTGTTTTCTCACTAAGCAAATCAATTGGTCCCTGATAACCAATGTCAAGGTAGTATTAAACACTGGGTATCTAATCCATACCTAGAGAGGCCAAGAAGGAACCATTCCTGACATGGAAATGGCATGTGAGTGAAGCAGAACCATGACTTCCCTAAGCAGAGGTCTGTATGTTAGTTTCATTATAACGCTTGAGTTGGGAAATCTGCCCCTTTACCCCCAAAGCCCTGAGCAGCCAGCTATGACCAATGAATATTATATGCCAGCCTTCTTGATCCTCTTGTACTATTCATCCCAATCACTAAATAGGCTCTTCTCTCCTTTGAAAGAGACATGAGCTTCTGTGCTTCATAACCCCCAACCAACATGCCAAGCAGCTTAAGAAATTATGCTGAATCAGAAGCAACACAGGCTGCCAATTCACGCATGTCAAAGGTTTCTTAGCACCATTCAAAGTTTGCTTTGACGACCGAACCCTATGATGGTAGGTCTGAGTTTCCAGCAAGTCTGGAATGAAAGATCTGGCAGAAAGTTATGTGTGTTT
This sequence comes from Elephas maximus indicus, assembly GCF_024166365.1. Lineage (NCBI taxonomy): Eukaryota > Metazoa > Chordata > Mammalia > Proboscidea > Elephantidae > Elephas > Elephas maximus. The sequence goes on along the minus strand of NC_064827.1, from coordinate 31,645,919 downwards.
TTTTTTTTTTTTTTCCTGGACAAATTTTCCCCTACATTTTCCTGACTCTCCTGATACCTATTATGTCATGCCCCATCATGTTAGGCCAAGCAGCATCCTACAATGCAGCGGAAAACAACAATTTTAAGAAATCTAGGGGATTAGGTATCTGTGTAGAGCTTGTGCTAGATACTCAAATAAATAGCTCCTGGGTACACAGTTAGTCAAGGGTGCTAGCACCTGAGACTTTTGCAGTGTTTGTGATACTGATGAAACACGTAGAAGCCAAGAGCTAGAACTGTGGGAAGGAGAAGCAGAGGTTAGAAAGTATCATGCATATATATTGCTGTGGAAGAGTTGTAGAACCAATGAGAAACACTTAATATAAATAAGTTTTTGAAGGCTAGGTTTTCAAGGATTTTTTATGTTTAACCGTCTTTAACTTCTGTTTCCTGTAACCACAACCCCACAAAGTAGAATTCTTAAATGAAGGAAGTCATAACTTCAGTTTTTGTTTATTGGTCTTGTTAAGTGTCTTTTCTCCTTGACCTTTCTGTCCCTTCAGGTCCATTCTCCATCTTCTGTGCCCTGCTCTTTGCCCGTATTCCTTTGGTAGGACCCTGGCTGATACAGTGCCTGGTACCAAGAGGAGTCTGAGAAAACACCTGCAGGAAGGCATTCTGAAACTAGGGTTGATCACCTATTTGAGGAACACATGAATGGCCTTCTTGCCAGGATAAATTGGACCCTGGCAATGTGTGGCATGCAGTATTGCTATGATTTCTCAAATGATCACTGGTGGAGGTATGAGATGGAGAGCTGCTGAAAAGCAAGGTTTTGGATGATCAAGTGGTGGCTCCATCTGAGATTGCTATGACCGCAATGGTGATTATAAAGATTACAGGGTGTACTCACTCTACCTGATTATGTGAAGAGCTTATAAAAAGGAAACAATATGTTTAGGGCCTTGAACTCCCAACTCAAAGTGGGGGTGGAGAACCAGAAAACACTTATAATGGCAGAAATATGGCTGTGTTTGGGCTCAAGAATGTGGCATTTACCTCACCAAGGCTGCTCTGGCTGTGGCCATTGCTGAGTGCCTCACTGTCAACACAGAGGCTAACAGTGAGCACCTGATACGTCATTACTCCTGGGGAGAATAGCCAGCCACCTGGAGGAGGCAGAGATTTGTCCTCATGGAATAGATTAGTATTCCGATTCAAATTTGCTTGTGTGCTTGCAGTATGTAAGCAAACCAAACCAAACCTCTTTGCCGTTGAGTCAATTTGGACTCAGAGCAACCCTATAGGACAGAGCAGAACAGCCCCATAGAGTTTCCAAGGAGCAGCTGGTGGATTCAAACCGCTGACCTTTTGGTTAGCAGTCAAGCTGTTAGCCACTGTGCCACCAGGGCTCCGTACTTAAGCCAGACCTGCAAAATTCCTAGACTTATAGGATGCCTTACTCACTGCCATGGTATCCTTCTCAACTGAGCCACTTTCCAGGGAATTCACAGAAAAAGTAGTGGCCATGGGTTCATACTCGTGGGATTCATTGGTCTTAGTACAAACAGCACCACCCAGAAGCAAATGAAGGTGGAGGGGTGGGGAGCAGCAGGGTGATCTACTGTAGGTGCAGGCAATAAAGGGATGCATTGCCTGCTGAGAATTAAAAATAACTATAAAACTGACTAAAAGTCTATCTACTTTTTATATTCACCATGTAGTGGCGAATCTAAACATCAGTGATAAAACACTTCTCCCCACAATGGCAACTGCTCCCTCTACCCCCATCTTTGTTTCTCCACTGAGTATTAATTAATATTTAAGTTTCCAGATAGTTTCCTACAAAAAATATCAGGTTACCATCTGGGGCAGAAGTTTCCAAAAGGGTTTTTCTATAGCAAGTGTCCCTCCCTTCATGGGGAACTCTCTTATTTTATTTTGCATTCTTACACAGAAAGTTTTATGTTTGTACCTGAGCATTTCATTTTTAAAAGAGTTAATTTGGTGCAGTTATCATATTATAAAAAGGATCTTAGCATCTCTTGAATTAGATTCCAAACATTAAGCAAAAGAAAGAAAAACTTGAGGCTAAAATGTCGGATACCATTGTTGAGTAAGTAACCAATCAGAAAGTAAGACAGGCAAATGGGAAATTGCAACAACAAATAGAAGTCATTTAAAAAAATTTTGTTTCTTTCATTTTACAAGATAGAAAGTTAAAATGCTTAACTTATCTGTTTAATTCTGGAGACCTCACAGACTCTTTAATTATGCTGGACACCAAGAACCAATCTTAGAAAGTCTTAGGCTAGAAAAAAAAAAAAAAATTTTTTTTTTCTTTTAAAAGAACTAAATCCAAGGAGATTCAACATTACCTCTACTGTATCTAGTATGATGAGAAATCACTGTAGCACTCTCCTATTTCCTTATTTAGGTCTCATTTTTTATTTTGTTAGAGTAATGATGTTAGGTTAGTTTTTAGAGATTCTTTTGCAGGGTTCTCAGCCAGAAGCTTAATTAAATATTAATAGTAATATTATTCACCCACTCAGTGCCAGGTTTTTTGTTTTCTTTATGTTGAGGTGTAATCCATACTGAAGGCTGTAGTCATTGATCTTCATAGGTAAGTGCTTCAAGTCTCCTTCACTTTCAGCAACCAAGGTCTTGTCATCAGCATAACACAGGTGTTAATGAGTCTTCCTACAATCTTGATGCCCCATTATTCCTTAGAGAGTTCAGCTTCTCAGAGTATTTGCTCAGCATACAGGTTGAATCGGTATGGTGAAGGGGTACAACCCTGACGCACACCCCTCCTGATTTAAACCTTGCAGTATCCCCTTGTTCTGTTTGAACAGCTGCCTCTTGATCTACGCACAGGTTCCTCATGAGCACAATTAAGTGTTCTGAAATTCCCATTCTTTGTAATGTTATCCATAATTTGTTATGATCCACACAGTCGAATGCCTTTGCATAGTCAATAAAACACAGGTAAACATCTTTCTGGTATTCTCTGCTTTCAGCCAGGATCCATCTGACTTCAGCAATGATATCCCTTGCTCTACTTCCTCTTCTGAATCCAGCTTGAATTTCTGGCAGTTCTCTGTCGATATGCTACTGCAGCCGCTTTTGAACGATCTTCAGCAAAATTTTACTTGTGTGTGATATTAGTGACATTGTTTGATAATTTCCAGATTTGGTTGGATCACTTTTCTTGGAAATAGGTATAAATATGGATCTCTTTGAGTCAGTGGGCTAGGTAGCTGTCTTCTAAATTTCTTGGCATAGATGAGTGAGCAGTTTCAGTCCTGCCTCTGTTTGTTGAAACGTTTCAATTGATATTCCTTCAACTCCTGGAGCCTGGTTTTTTGCCAATGTCTTCCGTGAGGTTAGACTTCTTCCTTCAGTACCATCAGTTCCTGATCATGTGCTACCTCCTGAAATGGTTGAACGTCAACCAATTCTTTTTGGTATAGTGACTCTGTGTATTTCTTCCTTCTTCTTTTGATACTTCCTTCATCATTTAATATTTTCCCTGTAGAATCTTTCACTTTTGCAACTTGAGGCTTGAATTTTTTCTTAGGTTCTTTCAGCTTGAGAAATGCCTAGGATGTTCTTCTTTTTTGGTTTTCTAACTCCAGCTCTTTGCACATATCATTACAATGCTTTGCCTTCTTGAGCTACCTTTTGAAATCTTCTGTTGAGTTCTTTTATTTCATCATTTCTTCTTTTTGCTTTAGCTACTCAACGTTCAAGAGTAAGTTTCAGAGTCTCTTCTGACATCCATTTGGGTCTTTTCTTTCTTTCCTGTCTTTTTAATGACCTCTTGCCTTCTTCATGTATGATGTCTTTGATGTAATTCCACAACTTGTCTGGTCTTCAGTCATTAGTGTTCAACACGTCAAATCTATTCTTGAGATGGTCGCTAAATTCAGGTGGTATACTCAAGGTCGTACTTCAGCTCTCATAGACTTGTTTTAATTTTCTTCAGTTTTAACTTGAACTTGTATATCAGCAATTGATGGTCTGTTCTACAGTTGGCCCCTGGTCTTGTTCCGACTGATGATATTGAGCTTTTTCATTGTCTATTTCCACAGATGTAGTCAATTTGATTCCTGTGTATTCCATCTGGTGAGGGCCATGTGTATAGTTGCCGTCTGTGTTGGCAAAAAAAGGTATTTGCAATGAAGAAGTCGTTGGTCTTGCAAAATTCTATCACATGATCTCTGGCATTGCTTCTATCACCAAGGCCATGTTTTCCAACTGCCAAAGCTGCTTCTTTGTTTCCAACTTTTGCATTTCAATTACCATTAATTATCAATGCATACTGATTGCATGTTTGATCAATTTCAGACTGCAGAAGTTGGTAAAAATCTTCAATTTCTTCATCTTTGGCCTCAGTGGTTGGTGTGTCAATTTGAATAATAGCCCTATTAACTGGTCTTCCTCATAGGTGTATGGATATTATCCTATCACTGACAATATTGTACTTCAGGATAGACATCAAAATGTTCTTTTGGACAATGAATGCAACACCATTCAAGCTGTCACTCCCAGCATAGTAGACTATATGATTGCCCAGTTCAAAATGGCCAATACCAGTGCATTTCAGCTTACTAATACCTAGGATATTGATGTTTATGAATTCTATTTCATTTTTCATGATTTCCAATTTTCCTAGATTCATACTTCATACATTCCACGTTCTGATTATTAATGGATGTTTGCAGCTGTTTCTTCTCATTTTGAGTCATGCCACATCAGCAAATGATGATCCCAGAAGCTTCTCCAACCACATCATTAAGGTTGACTCTATTTGAGGAGGCAGCTCTTCACCAGTCCTCTTTTGAGTGCCTTCCAACCTGAGGGGCTCATCTTCTGTCATTATATTAGATAGTGTCCTGCTGCTATTCATAAAGTTTTCACTGGCTAAATCTTTTCAGAAATAGGCTGCCAGGTCCTTCTTCCTAGTCTGTCTTGGTTTGGAAGCTCAGCTGAAACCTGTCCGCCATGGGTGACCCTGCTGGTATTTGAATACTGGTGGCAAAGCTTCCAGCCTTGCAGCAATAGACAAGCCCCCACAGTATGACAAACTGACAGATGCGTGAGGGACTGCTCTGCTAGGGTATCATAAAGTCACGTAAGACCCACCCCTTTCCGTATATCCAGAGGCCTTCTGGGATGGGTGTAAACATGCAGGACTGAGCCTTTTACCTAAAAGAGATTAAACATTTACCCAAATTAAAAACAAAACAAAAAACAAGCCTGTTGCTTTAGAGTCGATTGCGACTCATAGCAACCCTATAGGACAGAGTAGAACTGCCCCACAGGGTTTCCAGAGAGCACCTGGTGAATTTGAACTGCTGACCTTTTCGTTAGCAGCCATAGCTCTTAACCACTATACGACCAGGGTTTCCTTTACCCAAGCAGACTATTTAAATTATAGTATCAGACTAAATTTATGAGTTTGAATTAAAGTATAGTGTATCTCTTTTTCTAGGTAGTAAGAAAAATCAGATCAGCTACAGAGAAAATAAAGAAACTATGTATTTTCTGCATATCTGAGACATAATATTTAAAATATTAATCACTATGCCCAATGAGCACATTGCAGTCTCCAACAAAGTCATGAATGTTAGGTAGAAGTGGAGAATGGATATTAGGCAGGCCTTAAATTGTGTTTACCTAAGGAGCTTAATTAAAGCCCAGGGGATCCATTATGGGTTCTGCCTAATTTTGTTTCTAAGGGCTATGAAAAACTCAATGTACATGTGCCAAAACACAAGTTCTTTTTAAATACTTTCAAGAGCCACTGCTGGTAAATTTCGACCTTCCTAGATCATCAGTCTGAATATTTACTAGAGAAACATTGAAAACTACGTGCATTTAGTTTAGGAGGTTTATTTCATTATGTTAATGAAAGCCTACAAAGTATAAAACCAAAAACCAAACCCGTTGCCATCAAGTCAATTCTGACTCATTGCGACCCTATAGGACAGAGTAGAACTGCCCCGTAGAGTTTCCGAGGAGTGCCTGGTGGATTTGAACTGCCGACCTTTTGGTTAGCAGACATAGCACTTAACCGCTACGTTGCAAGGGTTTCCCTGTGAAGTATATCTCTCACTAAATTGCTGGTGTTGGTAGCAATTTTTACCTGCACTTCATTGGAAATAGGTTATTTTTACAAACTCCATGTATTTGTATGCAGCCCAGATCATTGCACAAAAGAACAGCTCAGTGTTTTGTTTTTATTTTACTATGAATATTGTTTGCTTTCCCTGTCCTGATTCAGATATAAAGCAGCACAGAAAAACACTGATTTCAAGGACCTGCATTTGTTGATGTTTTACTCTGCAAATTGTAAACCAAATGAAAAATTAGAAAGCACTCTGTATTTTGTATTTCCCCCTCACCAAATCACCATATCAACAACTTATCATACTTTCTCCTTTATAGTGCCCTCCTAACGTGTCTGTCAGTTTCTCGTACCGTGGGGGCTTGTGTGTTGCTGTGATGCTGGAAGCTATGCCACCGGTATTCAGATACCAGCAGGGTCACCCATGGAGGACAGGTTTCAGCTGAGCTTCCAGACTAAGACAGACTAGGAAGAAGGACCCAGCAGTCTACTTCTGAGAAGCATTAGCCAGTGAAAACCTTATGAATAGCAGCGGAACATTGTCTGATATAGTGCTGGAAGATGAGCGCCTCAGGTTGGAAGGCACTCAAAAGATGACTGGGGAAGAGCTGCCTGTAGAGTCGACCTTAATGACGTGGATGGAGTAAAGCTTTTGGGACCTTCATTTGCTGATGTGGCACGACTCAAAATAAGAAGAAACAGCTGTAAACATCCATTAATAATCAGATCCTCGAATGTACAAAGTATGAATGTAGGAAAATTGGAAATAATAAAAAATGAAATGGAACGCATAAACATCGATATCATAGGCATTAGTGAGCTGAAATGGACTGGTATTGGCCATTTTGAATGGGACAATCATATAGCCTACTATGCTCGGAGTGACAACTTGAAGAGGAATGGTGTCACATTCATCGTCAAAAAGAACGTTTCAAGATCTACCCTGAAGTACAACGCTGTCAGTGATAGGATAATATCCATATGCCTACAAGGAAGACCAGTTAATACGACTATTATTCAAATTATGCACCAACCACTAGGGCCAAAGATGAAGAAATAGAAGATTTTTATAAGCTGCTGCAGTCTGAAATTGATCGAACATGCAATCAAGATACATTGATAATTACTGGCGATTGGAATGCAAAAGTTGGAAACAAAGAAGAAGGATCAGTAGTTCGAAAATATGGTCTTGGTGATAGAAACAATGGCGAAGATTGAATGATAGAATTTTGCAAGACCAACGACTTCTTCATTGCAAATGCCTTCTTTCACCAATATAAATGGTGACTATACACATGGACCTCGCCAGATGGAACACACAGAAATCAAATTGACTACATCTGTGGAAAGAGACGATGGAAAAGCTCAATATCAGTCAGAACAAGGCCAGGGGCCGACTGTGGAACAGACCTTCAATTGCTCATATGCAAGTTCAAGCTGAAACTGAAGAAAATCAGAGCAAGTCCATGAGAGCCAAAATATGACCTTGAATATATCCCACCTGAATTTAGAGACCATCTCAAGAATAGATTTGATGCATTGAACACTAGTGACCGAAGACCAGAGGAGTTGTGGAATGACATCAAGGACATCATCCATGAAGAAAGCAAGAGGTCACTGAAAAGACAGGAAAGAAAGAAAAGACCAAGATGGATGTCAGAGGAGACTCTGAAACTTGCTCTTGAGTGTCGAGCAGCTAAAGCAAAAGGAAGAATTGATGAAGTAAGAGAACTGAACAGAAGATTTCAAAGGGCCTCTCAAGAAGACAAAATAAAGTATTATAATGACATGTGCAAAGAGCTGGAGATGGAAAACCAAGGGGAAGAACATGCTCAGTGTTTCTCGAGCTGAAAGAACTGAGGAAAAAATTCAAGCCTCGAGTTGCAATAGTGAAGGATTCCATGGGGAAAATATTAAATGATGCAGGAAGCATCAAAAGAAGATGGAAGGAATACACAGAGTCAATATACCAAAAAGAATTAGTTGATATTCAACCATTTCAAGAGGTGGCATATGATCAGGAACCGATGGTACTGAAGGAAGAAGTCTAAGCTGCTCTGAAGGCATTGGCGAAAAACAAGGCTCCAGGAATTGATGGAATATCAATTGAGATGTTTCAACAAACGGATGCAGCGCTGGAGGTGCTGACTCGTCTATGCCAAGAAATATGGAAGACAGCTTCCTGGCCAACTGACTGGAAGAGATCCATATTTATGCCTATTCCCAAGAGAGGTGACCCAACCGAATGTGGAAATTATAGAACAATATCATTAATATCACATGCAAGCAAAATGTTGTTGAAGATCATTCAAAAACGGCTGCAGCAGTATATCGACAGGGAACTGCCAGAAATTCAGGCCGGTTTCAGAAGAGGACATGGAGCCAGAGATATCATTGCTGACGTCAGATAGATCCTGGCTGAAAGCAGAGAATACCAGAAGGATGTTTACCTATGTTTTATTGATTATGCAAAGGCATTCGACTGTGTGGATCATAACAAACTATGGATAACACTGGGAAGAATGGGAATTCCAGAACACTTAATAGTGCTCGTGAGGAACATTTACATAGATCAAGAGGCAGTTGTTTGGACAGAACAAGGGTATACTGCGTGGTTTAAAGTCAGGAAAGGTGTGCGTCAGGGTTGTATTCTTTCACCATACCTATTTAATCTGTATGCTGAACAAATAATCCAAGAAGCTGGACTATATGAAGAAGAATGGGGCATCGAGATTGGAGGAAGACTCATTAACAACCTGCATTATGCAGATGACACAACCTTGCTTGCTGAAACTGAAGAGGGCTTGAAACACTTACTGATGAAGATCAAAGACCACAGCCTTCAGTATGGATTGCACCTCAACATAAAGAAAAGAAAAATCCTCACAACTGGACCAATAAGCAACATCATGATAAACGGACAAAAGATTGAAGTTGTCAAGGATTTCATTTTACTTGGATCCACAATCAACAGCCATGGAAGCAGCAGTCAAGAAATCAAAAGACACATTGCATTGGGCAAATCTGCTGCAATGGACCTCTTCAAAGTGTTGAAGAGCAAAGATGTCACCTTGAAGACTAAGGTGCACCTGACCCAAGCCATGGTATTTTCAATCACGTCATACACATGTGAAAGCTGGACAGTGAATGAGGAACACCGAAGAAGAGTTGATGCCTTTGAATTGTGGTGTTGGCGAAGAATATTGAATATACCATGGACTGCCAAGAGAAGGAACAAATCTGTCTTAGAAGAAGTGGGGCCAGAATGCTCCTTAGAAGCAAGGATGGTGAGACTGCATCTTACATACTTTGGACTTGTTGTCAGGAGGGATCAGTCTCTGGAGAAGGACATCTTGCTTGGCAGAGTACAGGCTCAGCATAAAAGAGGAAGACGCTCAACAAGGTGGATTGACACAGTGGCTGCAACAATGAGTTCAAGCATAACAACAATTTTAAGGATGGCCCAGGACCGGCCAATGTTTCGTTCTGTTGTGCATTGGGTAGCTATGAGTCGGAACAGACTCGACGGCACCTAACAACAATAACAACTGGTTCAAGGTAAAAAAAGAGTTATTGGGGAGTTCTTACTAGCGTGGGCATGTTCTTGCTGTAGCATTTGGAGATCCAGAAGAAAACAAGTAAAAAGCAGGAATGGAGAAAAAAGAGCGTGGTGGACCCTGACTAATAACTAAGCAAACGACAAATCACAGCAAAAACCATACTCATCAGAGAATGGTCATAAAGGTTTCCTGTCTGTCCGTCCAGCCATCCATCCCTCACTCTATTCAACAGAAATTTATTGGAGGGTGAAAAATGATGAATAAGATATAATGAATGTTCTTGCCGATGCCATAAACACACAATCCTGTTATAGAAGACAGAGATTCTTGCAGTTTGGGCTGGGAGTGAGGGGTGGGGATGAGGTGGGGTGTGGCCAGGGGACGTTTAGCAAAGATAGAGGCACTTAAGTTCAAACCTGAAAAATCTGAACATGTGGGAATTGGGTGGGTAGGTAAGGAGGATGTCCACATTTTAGTCAGAGAGAACAGCAGGAGCAAACATTCTAAGCAAGGAAACCATTGGATATATATATCAGGTACTGTGGATTGTTTAATTTGTCAGGAGAAGAGAACATATTAAGGGGTATCCAAGGAGCAGCTGGTGGATTCGAACTGCTGACCTTTTGTTTAGCAGCCAAGCTCTTAACCACTGTGCTACAAGGGCTCCTATTATGGGGAGTAACCAGAAATAATCTATATTTATTACTTCCTCAAGAAAAGCTCTCCTGTGTCTCCAAGGTGTTGGATACCCTTTCTCTGTCCTCCCACAGTATCCTGTGCTTACCTTGATCATGGCTAAACAGCTAGACCATGGCTCAAAAGTCTGGCTGGGGCAGTGTTTTTCAACATTCAGTTTGTAGTTTGGAATAATTTTATTTACTTCTTTTACAGTTAATATTCATTCAAGTTTGCCCACTTATTTATTATTTTTTGTACTCTATTACTTCTTGAATGTTTGAGCTTCCATCTGGGATCATTTTCCTTTGTTTGAAGAATTCCATTAACTATTACTTTACAAAAAAACAAAATGCACTGCTATTGAGTGGATTCCGAATCATAGCGATTCATGGTTCACAGAGCAGAACTGCTCCATAGGGTTTCCAAGCCTGTAAATCTTTACAGAAGCAGACTGCCACATCTTTCTCCTGTGGAGTGGCTGGTAGGTGTGAACTGTCGACCTTTCATTTAGTAGCTGAGTGCTTACCCACTGCGTCACCAGGGCTCCAAATATTACTTTAGTGGCTAAAAATTGTTTTCTTAAAAAACACTTTCATTTTGTCTTCATTTTTGAAGGATATTCCCCTAGATAAATAATTCAAGGTTGGCAGTTACTTCCTTTTAGTACTTTAAAGATGTTATTCCGTTTTCTTCTGGTCTCCATAATTTCTGTCGGAAAATTTGAAAAGTTGGCTATTGGTCTTTTGCTTCTCCTTTGATGGTAATGTGTCCTTTTCTTCTAAATGCTTTTTAGATTTTCTGTTTTGGGCTTTCAGTAGTTTTTCTATGATGTGTATAAGCATGGTATTCTTTGTAGTCATCCTGATTTGTACAAAAGGCTTCTTAAATTTCTGCTGTGTTTCATCAGTTTTGCAAAATTCTTGGAGTGATTGTTAAGGTTGTGTGTTAGCTTGGCTGGGCTAGGAACTCAGTGGTTTGGCATTATGATGTAGTTTGGCTGTCATATGATGATATGATCACCTCCATGATGAGATTTGATATAATGTGGTCACCTCCATGATGGGATCTGCTGTGAGTAGCCAATCATTTGAAAGGGAGTTTCCCTGGGAGTGTGGCTGGTATCCAATATAGGTGGACTTTCTGGCAAGGCTCTCAGGCTTTTGTTTGCTCCGGATCCTGTGGCTGGCTGCTGTTCGTCTGACCTCTGGTTCTTGGGACTCGAGCTAGCAGCTTACCTGCTGTCATGTCTGCTGATCTTGGGATTTGTCGAACTTCACAGCCTGTGAGCCAGAACCATGCTGTCTGACCTGCCAATCTTGGGTTTCCCAGCCTCTTCAGCTATGCGAAACAGGAGAAGCTTCCAGCCTGACCCACAGACTTGGGACATTCCAGCCTCTAAAACCCTGTGAGCCATTTCCTTGATATAAATCTCTCTATATGTGTATTCATACACTTTATTAGTTTTGCTTCTCTAGTGAACCCAGCCTAAGACACTTGGCCAATATATTTTCTATTCTTCTTTAGGAACTTCAGTTACAAATATGTTAGATATTTTCTCTGTGTCTTGTATGTCTTTTATGTTCTTTTCCATCTTTTTTCTCCTTTTGTCTCTCTAGCCATCAATCTGGATATTTTCAACTGGGTACTCTCCCAGGTCATTAATCCTGTAGTCTCCTGTACTATGGTATTAAATCCATTTATTGAATTTTTTAAATTATGGTTATTATATCTATGTTCTATTATCTCAATTTGATGCTTTTTGTAGATTTTAGTTCTCTGATGAAATTTTCCCTTTTTATCTCTTTTCTTGAAAATATTAATCATATTTGTTTCAAATTTTGTGTTTGATAACTTCAGTATCTGGATCATTCATTGGTCAATTTCTACTCTTGGCCTTCAGGCATATGATTCTTTGTACTGGTATACCCGTTAATTTTGGGTTGACTGTTGGATATTGTTTATGAAAAATTGTAGGGGATGTTATTTCCTCCAAAGAGAGTTGATATAACATAAGAAAATTATTTTGATCCAATTAGGGACTGAACTGATTTAAAGGTAGATTTCAGCATTTGTGAAAACTGATACATTTATAATTTGCCTGTATTTCTAGGACACAGGTCTTTAAGCATATTAAATAAAATTCTGGAGTATTTATCAGACTCTACCTCCTTGACAGACTCTAAACTCCAATTTTTGTCTCCTTGTCACTCGTGCACAGTTTGACAGTTGACAACTGCTTGGGGAGAAACTGCAGACAAAATATCAGGCTTACGTTTCACCAGAATATTGGTCCCTTAAATAATGGCTGTCTTGGTAGCCCTGAACTCTGATTTTTGATCCCTTAATTTGATGAGATCCTACAAATTTTAGAATACTACTTTATCTGGCTTTGATGCCCAGAGCTGTGAATTAGAAAATATGCCAAGAGGGAAAAGTAGCAGCTTCAATTCCTGATTTGTTTGGTTACTCTTAACTGCCTTCAAATACATAATTAAGTTTTGTTTGTCAACTAATTGTAAATGTGAATGGATTAGCCATGCATATTCTTTAGAGCTAGAGAAGAAGGAAACCTCCTAATGGCTGCTGCTACTAAACCCCGTGTCATTTGACATCTTGTACTCGTATACTTAACTTCTGAGATGTTCTGATCAGTAAAAGACGTTCTCCACCATTGAATAGCGTTTCTAAAACATGTAGAGGTAGTTCTCATACAACCAGATTGAAATAAATAAAAATTTATAAATTAGAATTCTTCCCCTCAATGTTTTGCTATCTCTTTCCTTTAAAGGACGTAATATTGTGAAATATTTATTTACTTTGAAATATTGTGTAAATAAATATTATAAAGCAAAAATGGGGATAAATAAGCAAAGCACAATTGTAGTAAAAAAAAAAAAAAGGCAGTTTTCCAATTTACGATACGCTTTCTCTTTAAAAAAAAAAACAAAAAACTGTTGTTTTTCATGTCCTTCCTTGGGTATAAAGGGTATAAAGTTCTTACTGATTTTTCGTAACTAGGAATTAACTAGAGTTCTTATATGAAAATTCCTGACTTTTGCCAATTTAGCACGTCAAATTTATAATTTGTTTTCAGAATATGTTTTGTTATGAACTGTTTAAACACAATTTTTGTCACTTTTCCATGTTGGTAGCATTCTATTTGGTCCCAAGGTTAGTACTATTGCTCCAAGCAGATAGGAGCACAAATTCAATTGGGCATCATTTAAAATCCAGTGCTTTCTTGAAAGGGTTTTATTGTTCTTAAAAACCATCCTGAAATGGAGATAATAATTGTTTAATTCAACCTTGTCACTTGCTATAAACACCAGCTGCTGTAATTGTAAGTATTCCCACATGGGGGATTTTTACCAACTGTTAGAAAGAGATTTAAGAGAGCAAAAAACAAGCTGGAATTATGAATACAATGCTTATAAAAAGGCAAACATGAAATGCCTATACATTTTAGTCCATCTATGGTTTTTTTTGTTTTTTTATAGCTCACAGTTCATACTTGTTTCTGCTTGATAATTTCTTTCTTTGATAAAGTTGTTTACTAAATTAAACAAACTATCTCTAGTTTCTCTTTTGTTATATAAAAAAGATATTTAAAAGCAGGAGATCTAGGGTACTACACAGTAGTTGAGGCTTAGAAACAACCTGTATATTTCCAGGGGAGAGGCAAATATTGTTTTCAGATTTCACTAACTTAAGTCAAATAAATTCTCTACCATTATATTTTCTACTGATGTGTAACAATAGTAAAATGGTATGACTTCAGACATAAATAAATTTTCAATATACATTCTGCATTTTGTTTTCAGAGAATGCTAACCTAAGAAATATGATCATAACAGTCTTCTGTTAACATATCTATTAATATATTCTTATTTCCCCTTCCTCAAATGTTATTTTCCCACTCAATGGGTTGCTTATTCTGTGAGTGTACCATCATCTTCTGGCTATTTGGGCCAGAAATCTAATAGTCATTTCTGACGTTGTAGCACCGTGACCAACATATTAACCACCAAGTCCTGTTAGTCTACCTCATAAACTCTCTCCACTTTATCCTATCGTCACTGCTACTCCCTTAGCATAAAACCAACTGCCATTGAGTTGATCCTGGCTTATAGTGACCCTATAGAGTAGAACTACCCCATAGGGTTTCCAAGGCTGTAAATCTTTACAGAAGCAAACTACCACATCTTTCTCCCATAGAGCAGCTAGTGGGTTTGAACCACTGACCTTTCAATTAGCAGCCAAGTGCTTTAACTGCTGTACCATCAGGGCTCTTTCCCCTTAGCATACCAAATCAAAAACCAAACCGAGTGCCACCTAGTCGATTCCAACTCATAGCAACCCTACAGGACAGAGCAGAACTGCCCCATAGGGTTTCCAAGGAGCGCCTGGCGGATTTGAACTGCTGACCTTTTGGTTAACAGCTGTAGCACTTAAAGGTCATCTTTATCTCTTTCTAGGATAACTGCAACAGCCTTCCACCTGATTTTCTGCCTCCAATCTTGACTCCCTTATGGGTTTGCCATTCTGCAGCCCAGTGAATCTTTAAATTCAAAAATCTTTTCCTTAAAACACTCTAGTGGCTCTCTATCCCATCTGGGTAACAAATTTTTAACGTGCTTGCCTGGCCTTTTAGGATCTAGCAGCACTATCATTCCAGCTTCATATCTTACCCTTTCTACCTTAGATGCTCTCAGTTCCTCAAACATGTCTAGTTCTCTTTGGTCTAAGGGTTTTTAAAAATGTTATTTCTGTTTAGAACACTCTCTTCTTTTGTTCAACCCTTCTCACCTCTACCTCATAACTCCTACTCATCTTTAAGGTATATCTTGAGCATTGTTTCTTTTGTGAAGTCTTTTTCAGCCTCTTTGGTTTCAAGTATGGATTAGTTGTCCCTTATCTGTGCTCTCACATCACCTTATACTGCATTGCTGTTGCCTTTTCACTAGTGAACTAGTAGGTATCCCTAAATAGAGAGTTAGTTCCATGATGCCAGGGATTGTACCTGGTTTCTTCATGATTTTATTCCTAGGGCCTAACACAGTACCTGGCATATTGTATGTGCTCAGTTAAATTTGTGCATGTCTTTTGTTATTGCCAAGTTTCTTGTATCTTATAGGTCTATTTGTTGTTGTTAGGTGATAACGACTCACAGCAACCCTATGTAGAACAGAATGAAACACTGCCAGTCCTGAGCCATGCTGGCAATCACTGCTATGTTTGAGCCCATTGTTGCAGCCACTGTGTCAATCCATCTTGTCGAGGGTTTGCCTCCTTTTCGTTGACCCTCTACTACCTTACCAAGTATGACGTCCTCCAGGGACTGGTCCCTCCTGATAATATGTCCAAAGTACATGAGACGAAGTGTCGCCATCCTTGCTTCTAAGGAGCACTCTGGCTGTACTTCTTCCAAGACAAACTTATTTGTTCTTCTGGCAGTTCATAGTATATTCAATATTCTTCAATTCTTCACCAACACCATAATTCAAAGGCATCAATTCTTCTTCGGTCTTCCTTATTCATTGTCCAGCTTTCTCGCGTATATGAGGCATTTGAAAATATCAAGGCTTGGGTCAGATGCACTTAGTCCTCAAATTAACATCTTTCTTTTCAACACTTTAAAGAGGTCTTTTGCAGCAGATTTGCCCAATGCAATACGTCGTTTGATTTCTTGACTGCTGCTTCCACGGACCTTGGTTGTGGATCCAACAAAATGAAATCCTTGACAACTTCAGTCTTTTATCGTGATGTTACTTATTGGCCCAGTTTTGAAGATTTTTGTTTTCTTTATGTTGAGGTGTATAGTGACTTGATTTTCCCAATCAAAAATTTAAAAAATATGAACTTTGATATAGAGAAGATGGAATAAATTCTTGGAAACTTGGACGGTCTAAAAATATCTTGGGTATATTGGGGCCATATTTCTATCTCCTATATTAACAAAATTGTGAGGAGCATGGTATTGAGTCCCATTTACAAAGTTCCATTCTCTAGCATTTTTAACTTTGTTTACTGGCTGTAGACCTGGTGATGTAGTGGTTAATAGCTTGGCGCTAACCAAAAGGTCAGCAGTTCAAATCCACCAGCCACTCCTTGGAAACCCTACGGGGCCATTCTACTCTGTGCTATAGGGTCACTATGAGGTGAAATTGACTTGATGGTGATGAGTTTTGGTCAATGGGTTCCCTGGCTACACATGGCTATTGATTATTACAAGAACCAAGTAAGGGGTGTGGCTAGACCCTTACAAAGTTATTGAAAACTCGAGCGTGAGAAAGAGAATTCAGGGGTTGTAGTACCTGTTTTACCATATATCTCTGAAGGATTCTGGACAGGTAACTGCTGCTCTCTGGATCCTGTTTTCCCCTTTTGTAATATGAGGATAGAAGCCCTGGTGACACAATGGTTAAGCACTTGGCTGCTAACTGAAGGGTTTGTGGTTCAAACTCACCCAGTGATTCTGCAGGAGTAAAACCTGGTGATCTGCTCCTGTAAACATTAAAAAACATTACAGCCTAGAAAACCCCATGGGGCAGTTCTACTCTATCACATGGGGTAGCTATGAGTCCAAAGTCAACTTGATAGCACCTAACAACAATATGAAGATGACATTAGTTACCAATGCATATTCCATGAAAGACTTGTCCCAAAGAGTGTTTTAGGGAAAAAGTTTCCATGAGCACATACATTTGAAAAACACTATGTTCTTTAACCCTCTAGGAAATTATAAATCTGTTTGTACATTAAAGGCTATCAGAATTCCTGCAGTAAAGCAATTCTTTTTCTGCCAAATGCCTAATAATAACCTGTACAACATGCTTTTGAAAACATCATACCAGGTTATCTGTAACATCAACTTTCATTTTCTGTGGACGTAAGAGTCTAGGTCCAGGGCTGTAGACTGTGTTGGGAGAATGCAAATATTTTACCTCATGTTATATTAATTTAATAATGAAAGTTGAAGAAAATGTTAGAAGAGGCATTGCTGCATATTTCCTAGAAGGATTATCAGTGCTGGAAATGTGTGAGGGATCATTAAGATGGGAGAATGTGATAGTGTTTGTGGTGGGTGGGCGGCAAGATGGAGGAAGATGAGTGGCAGATTTCCCCAGAGTTAAACCAGTCATCATGGCAAAGGACTTTGAATTACTCCCTCTGCACCATCCAGAAGAAATTCTTTTTATTTAATATTACATTTCTCTCTATATGCCAACGGTAAATGTTTTATCATATCTTTAAACGTAATACACTTGGTCCTCACTTATCGACAATCTTGTTATCCAACTGTGATGGTTAAGATGGTGTGTCAACTTGACTGGGCCATGGTTCTCAGTGTTTTGACAGTTGTATAATGTGATCACTTTCCTGTTGAAATTTGGTATGTGATCATCCCCATGATGGAATCTGCTGAGCGATACCAGCTGGGGTGGGGCCCGTGGTGGCTCACTGCCCCCTCAGCCTGCAACTCTCTGCCTTCTGCTGCCTACTTCCTTCCTGCTCACCTTGCAAAGGTTGTTGGCTTATTCTGGGTCCAGAAGTTGTCTCTCACTTGACCTCTCCTTCTTGGGACTTGAGCTAGCAGCTTACCGTCCATCTTGGGATTCATCGATCTTCACAGCCTGCGAGCAACAGTCTGCTCCCAGACCTACCTATCTTGGGTTCACCAGTCCCTGCAGCTAAGTGAATCAGGAGAAAGCTTGTGGCCTTGCCTGCCAACCTTGGGGATTCCTCAACCTTCACAGCCTGTGAGGCGGAACACTGCTCCTCGACCTGCTCATTTTGGGTTCACCAGCTTCTGCAGCTCTGTGAATTGGGAAAGGCATCTATCCTGGTCCAAGGACTTGGGTCGTCCCAACCCCTACAATTGCGTGAGCTGTTTCCTTGATATAAATCTCTATATATTTATACGTTTCACTGGTTTTGCTTCTCTAGAGAACCCAGCCTAAGATGCTGACATTTTGCATATATGACAATAGTAAAAAATCTACTATCGGACTATTTTGCACATTAATGATGTACGTCTGGCAGTAATGAATGCCAGTGAGAGAGTTAAGAGTAACAATGGCTGTGATGATTAAGGTTATGTGTCAGCTTGGCTGAGTATTCATTCTCAGTGGTTTGGAAGTTATGCAATGCTGTAATATGGCAGTTATACAATGATGTGGTCATCCTCAATTTTCTCATAACACCAATTTTTGCATAACCACCTGGTCTTTGGAACCTAACCATGTGGATAAATGAGTGGGTGTAATAATAATAATGACATTGGCTAAAAAAAAGTTGCCATCAAATTGATTCTGACTCATAGTGACCCCATATGTGTCAGAGTAGAACACTCATTTAATCCCTAGCTTTCAGCAGGTACTGTTATAGGGGATTTACAAGTATTAACTCATTTAATAGTCAAAGCAACCTTTTAAGGTAGGAACTATTAATATTCCTATTTTATAACTGGTAAAATTGAGCAAAGGTATATTAAGTAATTTACCCAAGGTCATTAAACTAGTAAATGCCAAATGGCAATGTATTCAAATGGCTCCGAAGTTCATGTTCTTAAGCATCGCACTATACTGCTCTTCTGGGCAATTTCAATACAACTTTAATTTTAAAGTTCATTTTAAATTCTTCCTTGTGATGGAATTTCAGGACTCTTGCCTGTAACTCAGATTTTAGCCTTTTTAAATAGAAAATGAATGCAGAAATGCTGCCACTTGCATATAGGATATATTAGCAATGGGCAAAGTATCTATTAATTACTATGTGCTGTTATAGTGTTTAATGGTTTTAACATCTAATTTTGAATTAAAGTAATTTACATTTAATAATAACAACATAATAGCAATAATAACTATCATCAAATGTTGGCTGATTACTATGAGCCAGGAAATGTGATAGGGCACTAGAATGTGGGCTTCATGAAGAATTATTAAGATCATTGCAGATAAGAAAACTTAAAATATTTGCCAAAGTAATATCTTAAGTGATCCAGGATTCCATATCCATGGTCTATCTGATTCCTATGCTCTGCTCTTAATGAATACATCATTCAGCCATATGCCTTAGTAAGAGATGAATATGAGAGGTAACAGAGTCTTTTATAAGCTTCGTACTACGACAGCTACTTAGGTACAGCATTCAGAGAAAGTTTAGACAAGTATTCTTCAAAGTAAAAGCAGTCACTTACACAAATCTCCTTATAGCTTAACAAGTACCTTGTCTTCCTACTTAGGAACATTAGAGGTTATGGAAACAGTAGAGTTTACTAGTCCTAATAACTCAACAAATATAGATGAGATCAGGTCATTTTTTATATACAGAAATTTAAAGGAATTAAGTACCTAGTTTGTGTGTTCCAATGGCTCATTGAATTTTTCAGAGTTCTTACACACTAATGGTATTTGCTGAGTTGTTCCCACTACAGGTGAAACCCCTGAAGCTCCACCCTACCATTTTGTTCTCATGTGTTTTAGATGAGCTCAGTGGGTAGTTAAATTAAGTGGGTACTATTAAAACTTTCAAATATGGCTTTTTATCCACACCCATTCATTTTACCTGCACCTACTTAACTAGGTAATTAATAGACATATGATCCTTTAACTGTGACAGGTTAATTATCTTAAATACAAGCATATTTAAAATATACAGTGAAAGTATATTTCTCTGATGCAAATATCCTACATTCACTTCTACTAGAAATAGTTACAAGGGAGAGGTGTGTGATTGCAAGGAGATGACAGATGAGAAAGGAAATGAGATGAAAGAGGCCAGGAGTGTAGACGCACAAAATGGTGATTACTACTACATATGTAGACTTGACAAAATAATGGAATCATGGACCTTAGAGTTGGAAAGGATCTCAAGGGATAGTCTGGAGACGTGCCCAACCTTCAGGCAAGTTTCATTTATCCCATTTCATAGATGAGGCAAGGAGGCTCAGAAACGTTACATAATCTGTCTAAGGCCAGTAACTAATAAGTGGTAGAAGAAGGCACTATGAGTAGGTGGTGTAGTTTCTCTTGCACTGCCCTTTCCCCAAACTAGGCTGGAAGCCTCTAGTATTATTTTATGAATTTATAGCATATTTAAGAAGTAAAAAAAAAAAAAAATCTTTCCTGTAAAAGACTCCAACGGAATCAGCTACAGAGGGGTTCTCAGGTATTTCTTTGAGAAGGGATTTTTACCCTCAAGATGTTGAAAACCCTGGTTTTCATCCACGTTCAAACCCTTTTTGCCCTAATAGTTGAATAGAAATATAGGAAGATAGGAAAAACCAGTGACTAAGTCAGAAAAGAATTTTCCAAGTATAATGAGCCTATGCCTTAGATGCTCAGGAAGGATGGGGTACCAAAAAATATTATATCAAAGAAATACAACAAATCAAGTACAAAACCAAAAACCAAACCCATTGTCATTGAGTCGATTCCAACACATAGCAACCCTATAGGACAGAGTAGAACTATCCCATAGGGTTCCCAAGGAGCACCTGGTGATTTCAAACTGTCAACTAAAAGAGCCGAGCTCTTAACCACTGTACCTCCAGGGCTCCCCAGTAAGTACAGCAAAGCCAATAGTCATATGACTATGAACTTAGAGCTAAAAATAAATAGGCTGCAGATGGACAAAAATATTGATATACAAAAGTGCACAGCAATTTCTTCCTCAAACTTTAATATGCGTCACAGTCACGTGGAATATTATTAAGAATTTGTATTCGAAGTCACCACTAAATCTCAGATTGTTGTTGTTAGGTGCCATAGAGTCAGTTCCTACTCATAGTGACCCTATGTACAACAGAACGAAACATTGCCCAGTCCTGTACCATCCTGACAATTGTTGCTATGTTTGAGCCCATTGTTGCAGCCATTGTGTCACTTCATCTAATTAAGGGACTTCCTCTTTTTTGCTCACTCTGTATTTTACCAGGTGGGGCCCAGGAAATGCATGTTTGATAAAAACCTTAGATGATTCTAATGCAGGCAGTCACTATCCATACTTTAAGAAATTCTGTGAATTTGAGCAATGCCTCTTAAACTCCACTGTGTATACAAGTAACCTGGGGATCATGTTAAAAACAAATTCTGATCAGTACAACTGAGTGAAGCCTGAGATTTCTGCATTTCTAACAAGCTCCCAGGTGATGCATATGGTGCTGGACTGTGGAGCATGCTTTTAATACCAAACAACTAGTGGCCAAGTAACTAGTACCAATGTTTAATCAAATCACTTTGGTATTGTTCAATACAGGAAGGTGTGATGGTTAATCTTATGTCAGTTTGGCTTGGCTATGGTGCCCAGTTGTTTGGTCAAATGCTAGTCTAGATGTTGCTATGAAAGTATTTACTCGTGGTTAATATTTACAATCAGTTGACTAAGTAAAATAGATTACCCTCCATAATGTGGGTGGATGTCATCTAATTAGTTGAAGTCCTAGTGAGAAAAAACTGAGGTTTCCTGAGGGAGGAGGAATTCAGCCTCAAGACTAACAGCCAGAGTTTCCAGCCTACCACTTGGCTTACTGGAATCAATACTGCTGGAGTTTTCAGACTGTTGCCTGACCTACAGACTTTGGACTTGCCAGCCCCCACAGTGAGTGAGCCAATTTCTTAAATCTCTCTCTGTGTCATTGGTTCTGTTTCTCTGGAGAATGCAGACTAATAAAGAATAATTGATGGCAATTTAATGGGTTGATTAAAAAATACTTGCCGCCTATGAAATTTATTGCATTTGATTTATCTGCATATGTAGTGTAATGCTATTCAGCTATACACATCTCCTCCTAATGGAGTTAATTTTGCTGTTCCCTGAAACATGCTGGGGATGAACTCCAGATGGACTCAGGCTAAGGTACAAGGCCAGGAGTGGTGTGACTAGGCTGGTGGCCAAGCCGAGGAATGCCTTAGGAAAAATATGAAAAACACCTGGGCCTGGACGTGAAGTCCCTGGGAGTGCTGACTGCCCAAGGACTTCGGAGGAAAATAATGAGCCTCGGTCCCAGCTGGAACGGTATATAAGCTTGTGTCCCTTGCTAGGCAGTTGAAGAGCATTAAACTGGTCTAGCCATTGCCCTGGACCCACTGTCCTGTGAGTAAGCTCCCCAAATAAACCATATGTCGTGATCGCTGGTTCTGGAGTCTTTCTTCCGTCTCTTGGAGATGTGGCTGACCTTGGGTTCAGGTGTTGCTGGGTTGTTATACAACAGTATATCTGGAGGAAGAAAAGATGATAAAGGAAATGTTAATGGTACTTTTTGTTGTTTTTTCACTAGTGACAGCGCAGTGCACTGTAATGATAATTAAAAAAAAAATCTGAGCTCTAATTCTTACTCTGACATGAGCTGTGTGAAACTTACATCAGTAAGAGATAAAACAATATGAAGATTTTTTTTTTAATTACAGTTTGTAAGCTCTCCAATACACTGAAAGGGCCACAACTAACAATAGTACAACAATACTAGCTGTTCATTATGGGCTGTGTTGTATTTGACAGGAGTGCTTTAATTTTAAAACCATATCAGAGTGCAACTAAATAAAAATAATGTTACTCCAATTGATTAAGAAAACCTTGGTGGCATAGCAGCTAAGAGCTACAGCTGCTACCAAAAGGTTGGTAGTTCAAATCCACCAGGTGCTCCTTGGAAACCCTATGGGGCAGTTCTACTCTGTCCTATAGGGTCACTGTGAGTTGGAATCGACTCAATGGCAACTTTTAAAAAAATTAATTGAAAATATGTAAATTATTATTGTTAGTAATGTAACCTAAATAAGACTGGCTGTTTTCTCTGCGTGGACTCACATTCAGAGGAAATCAGTCTGGCGTTCAAAATAATTGAGAAACAATTTAATCATTTACATCTCTTGAAAATGCCAAACAAACAGACAAACTCTACATCCATGGTGCGCAGTAAATGTCTTTCAAATAAATTCTTGTTCCTCATCTCCCTCGCTATCTGTTTTTTCCAAACACCCCCAGATATCCCCAACTATCTTTCCTTTTCTATTGCCCTCAACAAACTCTCACAAGCCTAATTTGATTAACTTTTATCTCTTTTCTCCTTAGCTTTCTGGATCAGCTCATTATCATGTAGATTAACTTTGCTTTTCTTGCCTCTATTTCTGAGCCCCTCCTTTATGTGCATTCTATACAGCAGTGAGGTGAAATTTTCCAAAAGCTGACTCAGAGAGCAACAAGTCTTCCTTCTTAGAAGTGGTGACAGAGAGAAGGAGCAGGAGCAATACTGGAAATCTTATGGCTTAATTTCTTCTTGTTATAGTAAAAAATTATTTGTCAAATACCTCACACGTGATCTTGGCACATTGCTTGGGAATTGGTATGCTGCATCCCACCACTACGTAATTCTTCTATACTCTAAAGGACTATGAGAAAACCCAATGTAAGTAGTTTTTTATTTCCAACCTGGTAGTTTCCAACACTTACATAGTATTGGAAACTACCAGGTTGGATCCTATAGGGTCGCTATGAGTCAGAATTGACTCGACAGCACTGGGTCACTGGTTTTAGTTTCCAATACAGTACTCTTAAGGTGAATCAATAATTTGTAATCACCTATCAATTCACCCTCCCCCTGCCAACAAAATAATGACAACTTTCAAAACATGCCTACTTTTAATTCCCTTTGAACTAAAGATATGCCATATAAAGCCTTTATTTGGGACAAGGGGCTATAACTCAATATTTTAAGTGTTTTTTTAATGAATCATCGGAAGGGGTGTTCTCTTTAGTTTGGAGCAGGCATTACATTGCCACGTTGGCAATGGCAGCAGTTAGGATCCAGACTGGGATAATATTATTAATGTTGAAGTCAGGTAATTGTCCTTTCAATAAGTGGGATATTAAGAATATGTTTTTGGTAATTTAGCTTAATTATAAGGATGATGCATGGTTTAATAAACACATAAACCAGAAATTATTTAAAGAGTCACTTAAAATTTCATAGAATTAACCAATCTATAATCCATAAAACTTAATCAGTGATATAGACTCCATTTATGAAAGATAAAAAAATTGTCTAACAGACATATGAAGAAATTACCAGAAACTGACAATTTAAAACTCCAGTTCATTTAAAAGACTGGTTTCCAGTGTGAATGTTCGATGTGAAAGTTATCATCGGCCATCCAACTTGTTTTGCAGGCTTTTTATACAAAGCCTGTTTTAAAGTGCTTAGGGTCAAGTATATTGAGCACCTTTCCAATAATTCTGGGGAAGTGGATCCTCTGACATTCTGACCACTTAATCTAAATCAACTAAAAACCAATGCTAAACGATCATACTTTTCCTAAATAATTTCAATTTTGGAATCATTGGCAAGATTGTAGAGATATTTTAATTCTAAAATAGATTTTCGTTCATCTGGGCAAGGAAAACATATGCCTTTACTTAAGAACTTTTATTTGATTCAAATTTCGGAATCATAATTTTTGAAATGTTTAATTGTATGTTGACTTAGTTATTGTGTCTAGATTCAGAGGAGGATCTACTGGTTACATTGGCAGTTTTGATCTTGGATTAATATAGATTTCCTGGATGTAATTCCCATAAGAACAGATGAACGTGTACATTGATTTGATGGATGCAGTAGCTGGGTTTTCTAAGAGACATTCAAAGGGAAACAAATGTGAAATACAAGAACTCTGGCAGACAAAGGTGGCTGACGTAGAATCCTCCCCAGGCTATTGTGAGAGCTGAGCTTTTGTGCCAGATCTTTAACCCTCCCACTTCACTTTTTCTTCTCCTGTAGCTAGGAGTTGGAATTGACTCGACAGCAGTGGGTTTGGTTTTTGTTTTTGGCTTCTTCCAGAGCAGTCATAATCCCCACTGCGGGGAAAGGGATTATTGTAAAGCAAGCCCTGTTGGACCAAATAGGGAGCCACTGGTACGTATGTATCATGCTGTATCTAACCATTTTGATAAAATGGCAAAAAATGAGGTCCTGTAGACCATGAATAAGTGGAAGTGGGAAAAATTTAAGTTAAAAAAAATTAAAGACTATAAACTTACTATACCAGTACTGTTACTGGAATAAGGTTCTTGCCTCTCACTGGTCAAGAATGAGCAGGTAAGATATGTAGTTTTCCACGCGAGCAAAGCTTTATTGAAGAGGCTTTTAAGCGGAGACGAGGAGGGTCTAGAGCAAAGCGTACCCTCATCTCACAGAACAAAAGATAGGCCTGAGTTTTTAAAAGTCCTTGGGTGGGACAAGATTCATGTTTATTCATAGGCACAGGCGGGGATATGTTAACTAAGGCGTGCATTCAGCAGCTTTCCAAGATGGCTCCTGTCCCAGTGGCCTCTGGGATTCATAGCAGGACTTATTATGGGGTGTCACGTCTGCACAGTCTTTTGCTTCCTGGGTTTGATTCCCTGGCTGGGGCTGTAGCCCCTCACTGCCCCTGGTGGAAGGTCACACAGCGGTCACAGGTGGATGTTCTGCGCGTTTCCCTGGGCCTGGTTTTCTCCAGCAGCTTCTGAAAGGCAACTTTAAAGAAGTTTGTGGATTATTTTTAGATACCCTGCCCCATTGTTCTGGGGAACGGCTTTGTTTCTGTGCCCTGGCCTATTTCTCGTTACTTTGTTTGCAGATTTGGGGGCCACTCTGTTCCTTGTCTTACTAAGTCTCTAGGTTCCACACTCAACCCCCTATTACCTCCCTTATAATATAGTCTATTTCTCTTTTACTTGTTTCTCCTCTAACCATACCAGTTTCTTCGGTATTTCTCAAACAGTCACCCTCTAATCTCAGGGCCTTTGCTCCCTGTCTTCTTAGGACACTGAGCAGGATATCTGAGAAAAACAAAAATGTTCCACGATATTTTGGACATTGCTATGCTAAGAGGGAACTCTCATTTCACTGTGCAAGAGTTGAGTTGTTTTCTAGGTTTAGCAAGCTGCTTTATGACGTTATATAATAACAAAGGTGCAAAAGATCTTGGAGATCTACTCTGAATCTCTCATTTTGTTATGAGGGAACTGAAAACCAGAGTGGTTAAGTGAATTGCTTAGACTACCTAGCCAAGTTTGCAGTAGAGCTGGAATAGGCACACAAATCTCATTCTTCCTTTTATTCTCTTAAGAAGCTCATGTTCACATGGCAAACCCTCTAGTGCCATTTTTACATGCAACCCCACTTTCTTAGTCAAAGTTGATTGTATCAAGAGTAGAATTGGCCCACCAGTTCAATCAGAGGTTGGTTTCTGGAAATTTGTTCAATTCGGTTAAGCTATTCAGATTTGGTAGTTTATTTGTTATAGCAGCTAGCCTCACTCTAAGTCAACTTTCCCTTTCACGGAAAACCCCCAAAATGTAGCTTCTGAGCTTACATTTTACAAGTAAACCCACCGGGTGCCATTGAGTCGATTCCGACTCATAGCAACCCTATATATACAAATACAACCAATTTTTTTTTTTTTTTAAATGAAAAAGGCTTTCTCTATGGATCTCTATTCCAAATTTCCAGGGGGAAGAGTAGAGAATTACACAGAAGCTTCTTATGGGCTAGGCTTTGAAGTGGAGGCCAGAATTGAGCCAAATGGTCACACATAATAACAAAGACTGGGAAATGTAGTCTAGATGTTCCCTAGAAGAAAAGGAATATGGGTTGGCTGAACAACCAGCCAATGTCTGCCACACAGAGAAAGCCGGCTGGCAGAGAGCAAAAAGAATGAACAGATGGGTTGTGAGGAAGAGAGATGAAATGGAGAGAAACTCTCGATGGCTTTCCAGGTTCTGGTGTTGGTCCCCTCCTGATGACCTACTGCATCACTGCACCTGGGTTCCCCAAGACATCTTGTATCCTTATAATTCTGGTATTCAGCTTAAATTGGCTGACCTTGGTTTCTGCAGTTTACAACCAAGATAATCCTAACAAATATTCACAACCAGGAGAACCGTAACAGCTTGGAGGAATACACGTCTTCAAAATCTCCCACACCACCTCCAGAATGCCCTGTGAGTTTCATTTACTTATATCTATTTCCATAATGGCGTTGGCAGCCTGGAGATTAGTATTTACAATTGTGCTAAACCCCTTCAAACAGATGCTGCAGCTGAAGTCAGCAGAAAAAAAGCAAACCAAGTCAGCGTCAGCAAAGCTCTGCCGGAAAGAGTTGGTTATTATATCACAAGCATTGATTTATAGGTTCAGTTTGTCTTTACCTAAATGTCTAGTTATTTAACGGCTGTTATGAATCAGCCGGATAGAGGATTAAGGAGGGGTGGGGGTGGGGGGAAGCAGGTAAAAAATGCTTTAATCTTATACTACAATAGAGCAACAAGTTGAGTCAGGTCTCATCTAGTAATTTTGGTTCTCTGATGCTTCTTAAGAACCCTGGTGGTTTTGGGATGCTTCTTAAAGGGAAGCATTGTTCAGCTGGAAGGTAAAACAGCTTAGCATAGACCACTGGGTTACGTTCTCATTAACCCTGTCAGTGAGAGAGACAGGTAACACTGGGTATGGGTTACAAAGCAATAAATACATCAATAAACATTGGCAATAACTGGCTCAATTAAAATAGTCCCAACTCACTTTGGATTTAAATATACAATTTACTGGAGAATTTTGAATGTGAGAACATGAGGATTTTACAAGAGATAATATAAGGTAACATGTAGGTTACCAAACAGAAATCAAGGTAGAATCTGGTCAAGGCGGTTTCTTAGCTGACTGTGTTCAATCGCAATACCAAAGTCTTGAACAACAGTGAAGAAGGATTTACCAAGCGGAGGTATCTCTTTGTAAGAATTTCTTTTACTCAGGAGTTCATGAAAACAAAATGGACTTGCTGAGAGTACCTGGAACTCTTAGATGAGATCGGGATAACGTTTCCCCAGTGGACGTGTTCTGCAAACCAAGGGGAATGCACGCCGGGTGCTGAGATGGCCTTCTGATCCTAGACACTGAGGACTGATCCTTATAGGTCTGCCTAGGGGAAAAGATGCTGTGTTGGTACAATGAAGATCCTCTGTGGTGTGTCCTGACTTGTTCGCGTTTTACTCAATTTGGTCTGTGCTCAGATGTTGGTGTCTTGCGAGAACCGTGGCCTAAGCATTAAACTTGTCCAAAGTACTACGTCTTGATTGTTTCTTGTTTGATTTCTTCAATAGCTTTTACTTCCCTTTAAAATACTCTGCAAATTCCTGGCTCTGGCTCTCCTACCTGAACTTTTGAAGCGCTAGAAACTATGTTCTCTGTGGAGGCTGCTTCTCTCTGTGGATCAGTGCTCTTCCATGCATGATCATAAAGGAGAAAAACTTTAAAGACCCTCCCACCTAGAGGCCTAAATAAGGAGATGGAAGGGAGGTAGGGTGCGTGCCCTGGGCACAGCCTGAGGTGGGGTGCCAATTAGCAGTTTCTATTGGCCATCAAGGTTTCCATTGCCAGCCGTGAGAGATCATACAGCAATTTAATTGTATGTGTGTGCCTAGGGCACCGATTGCCCTAGAACACACATGCAATAGTTTCATTCTATATGAAATTCAAAAAATGGGTGCTTCGTTGTACAGACGCATATAACTTTCTCTAAAGGTTAAAATCTCCCCACCCTTAGCCCACAGCATCGAAAATCCTGTGGCTGTCATTTAGCCACTTTATAGCAAATGTTGAGCAGGATAGAGTTTCAGAAGGGCTTATTTAGAATAGCACCACCACTGACATTATCACCACACCTCATCCACTACATTTTGTGAGCAGGGCTTATCTAGCGGGCTGGTTAAAATGATAAGAATCACCTGGGAGTCTTGTTAAACTGTAGATTCTGGTTCAGTATACAGGGGACGGAAACGGAAATTGTCAGCAGGGGATCGAACTGGACCAAGCCGGTTTGAAGCTCTGTTTGTAAGTCTCTTTAAAGCTAACTCCTAAAGGCATTTGCTAAATTGTTCCTATTTGGATTCTCCCAATAAAGAACATCAGGGCCTGAGAAGAGTGAGTGAGTGATTTGTTCCAAGGGCACAGCTGCTCGTGGGCAGCTTTTCTCATGCTGAGATCCACAGCTCCTCCTTCCAGTCGCATTGCCTTCACGTCTAGACACAGAAGGAGAGGAGCAATCCAGTCTTAGGGGCAGGCACCTCAGGGAACTCCCCTGAGGCTTAGTCTCTGAGTGAAAAGTCATGTAATTGCAAAAGCAACACGAACTACAGCTGTGCTTCCAATTACTTTGCTCTTTCAAGTCGCAGGGCCTTTGCACAGGCTCCTTTCTCTGCACGGAATAATTTTCTAGCCCTACTCCCTTCAACTGGTTTACTCTCATTCTTTCTTCAAATATGAGCTAATGCAGTTCCTTTTCTGACCTCCTAATTTGTCCAATATTGCCGTTATATGCTTTCATAACTCTATGTAACTCTCCTTCATAGCACTGTCCCTCTTGTAACGATTTCTGCTATTCTTTTTTATAATTGTCTATCTCCCTCGTTAGACGGTCTACCCCATGAAAGCAGGGTCCGTTTACTCACTGGACCCACTGTTATGAAATGTGCCAGGCATATGGTAGGGGCTCAGGAAGTATTCGTTAAATAAATGCATTCATAATTGCTTTTCGATATGTAGTACAAAATTAATACTAACTCACAGAAGCCAAAGAGCAAAAATATCATAGAGGGAAGTACCCAAGCAAATCACATTCTGCTAATGGGAATAAATAAGAAAAGCCCAAAGATGTTTTTTCACCTGGTTATCCTTTAGTCAAAATGTTATTCCGGGCAAAGGAAGGGCGGAGGTAGAGGTGAGCTAAGGATGACTTTCCAAGGCAAGCCTCAGCAGCAGGCAGTCCTGCTGAAACCGGAGGGATACACGGGCTTCCCCCCAGCCTCCGGCATCTATGGAACCCATTAAAAGGCCTTTATTAGGCACCAAGCTGTCTCTTCTCTTCCAGAACTATCTATTTTTTATTAGAGCTAGCTGGCCAGATTGCTGCATGCTGTTTGTGCCCCTAAAAAGTGGTTTGTGTCCTAACCCGAGATTCATGAACAAACTTCACATAGTCTATGAGTTCACAAAATTATATCCAAAATGTGGTTTATGTATAAGTATGTATATTCCCATTTTCTAGAAAGAGGATTCTGGGGATTTTTATCAGATCTCAAAGGGGTTTATTATTACCAGGGGAGCATATTGGAAATCCTGTGGCAAATTCCACTGTAAAGCAAAGAATAATTGGTCTATTATATATATATTTATACTTTTGTCCAAAGTCATTAGAATCATTCTATTGATATAAGATATAGGCACAATATGTGGGTATATCTAAACCAAAACCAAACCTACTGCCGTCCAGTCAATTCTGACTCATAGCAACCCTATAGGACAGAGTAGAACAGCCCCATAGGGTTTCCAAGGCTGTAAATCTTTATGGAAGCAGACGGCCACATCTTTTGGTTTGAACTGCTGATCTTTTGGTTCACGGCTGAGCGCTTTAACCGTTGTATCACCAGAGCTCTTATAGGCATATCCGTGGCCTTATAAAACTTCTATGTGAGGGGAAGTACAATAAACCTGAGTGTTTTTCACACAGAAAATTTTTATAGATGCCAGTCTGCATAATCTCTTAACATGTCATCTAGTTGTCAATGGCATCTGGTGAACTAAAAGTGGGAAATTTTTCAAGAAGGAGACCATATTTGTGCTGTGTCTGGAATAAGGGAAGTTCACCAGGAGGCATAATGGAAGAGTGGATGTTTGAAAGCAGGACCAATATTTGTAAAAGCATATAAGGAAAAGTGAGAATTTTGCAGTACCTGGGATAAAAGGTGGTAAAGAGCTTGGCTGCTAACTGAAAGGCTGGCAGTTCAAATCCGCCAGCTGCTCCTTGGAAACCCTATGGGGCAGTTCTACTCTGTCCTATAGGGTTGTTGTGAGGTTTTAGGTTTTGGGGATAAAATGTACGTGGTAATAAGTGCAAGAGATGAGGCCTGAGACAGATTTAGAGGTTAATTTATAATAGGATTTGATCATAAATAAATAAATAAAAATAAACAAGAATACAACAATATGGATACCAAAACCGAAACAAAATTCATTGCCTTCCAGTTGATTCTGACTCATGGCAACTCCATGTGTTACGGAGTAAAGCTGCTCCATAGGGTTTTCTTGGCTGTAATCTTTACAAAAGCAGATCTCCAGGCCTTTCTTCTGCAGCACTGCTGGGTGAGTTTGAACCACCAACCTTTAGATTAGCAGCTGATCAGAAACTGTTTCTAAAGTATTGAAATGAAAGAAGCCAAACACAGAAGTACTTACTGTATAATACTATTTATATGAAGTTCAAGGATAGGCAACACTAATCTATGATGACAAAATACAAGCCATGGTTGCCTAGGGAGGATGGGGATTGACTGGAAAGGTGAGTCATAGAGCTTTCTGGTGTGATGAAAATGTTCTGTATCTTGTTTGGAGTGTTAGCTACATGGGTATATATATTTGACAAAACTCATTGAATTGGATTCATAAATTTCACTGTGTGTAAATTTTACATAAAAAAAAAAATCCAGTGGGTAGCATAGATACATTTTAAATGTAGACGAACAAAGTGCATAGTCCAGTTTTTTCTCCAAATGAGCAGTGTAACAGTATCAAAAAAGCTGATGCCTTTTTTTGGAATGGGCACAAATATGGATTTCTTCTAGTTGGTTGGCCAGGAAGTTGTTTTCCAAATTTCCTGATATAGACCCAAGACATGGTATTTTTAATCGCCTCATATGCATGTGAAAGCTGGACAATGAGTAGGGAATACTAAAGAAGAATTGGTGCCTTTGAATTATGGTGTTGGAGAAGAATATTCAATGCACCATGGACTGCCAGAATGAACAAATCTGCCTTGGAAGAGTACAGCCAGAATGTTGCTTAGAAGCGAGAACGGTGAAACTTTGTCTCACATACCTTGGACATGTTATCAGGGGAGACCAGTCCCTGGAGAAGGACATCATGCTTGGTAGAGGGTTAGTGAAAAAGAGGAAGATCCTTGAAGAAATGGATTGACACAGAGGCTGTAACAAATGGGCTTAAATATAGCAATGATTGTGAGGAAGGCACAGGACTGGGCAGTGTTTCCTTCTGTTGTATGTAGGGTTGGTATGAATCAGAACCAATTTGACGGCACATAACAATAATACAATACCGTGTTGGAAAACTCACATTTCAACACACTAAATAAATAAAAAGAAAGAAACAAACAAACTGGTGTTTGCAAAGAAGAAGCGGTTGGTCTTGCAAAATTCTATCTTGTAATCTCTGGCATTGTTTCCATCAGCAAGGCCATATTTTCCAACTGCTGTTCCTCTTTCTTTGTTTCTGGCTTTCACATTCCAATCACTAGTAATTATCAGTGCATCTCGATTGCGTGTTTGATCAATTTCAGACTGCAGAAGTTGGTAAAAATCTTCAACTTCTTCATCTTTGGTTTAGTGGTTGGTGCATAAATTTGAATAACAGTCATATTAACTGGTCTTCCTTGTAACCCATTAAAATCCATTGTCCTCCATCAATTCTGACTGATAGCGACCCTATAGGGCAAAGCAGAACTACTCCATAGGGTTTCCAGGGAATGGGTGGTGGATTTGAACTGCTGACCTTTTGGTTAGCAGCCAAGCTCTTAACCACTGCATTACCAGGGCTGCTTGTGGGTGTATGCATATTATTCTATCGCTGACAATATTGTACTTCGGGATAGATCTCGAAATCCTGTTTTTGACGATGAATGCAATGCCAATCCTCTTCAATTTGTCATTCCCTGCATAGTATACTATATGATTGTGCATTTCAGCTCACTAATGCCTGGGGTATTGATGTTTATGTGTTCCATTTCATTTTTGGGATAGTTTTTTTTTTTAATTAACTTTTATTAAGCTTCAAGTGAACGTTTACAAATCCAATCAGTCTGTCACATATAAGTTTACATACATCTTACTCCCTACTCCCACTTGCTCTCCCCCTATTGAGTCAGCCCTTTCAGTCTCTCCTTTCGTGACAATTTTGCCAGCTTCCCTCTCTCTCTATCCTCCCATCCCCCCCTGTTTCATTTTTGATGATTTCTAATTTTCCTAGATTCACACTTCATACATCCCACATTTCTGATATTAATGGATATTTGCAGCTGTTTCTTTTCATTTTGAGTCATGCCACATCCTTAAATGAAGGTCCTGAAAGCCTGGCTCCATCCACACCATTAAGAGCGACTCTACTTCGAGGAGGCAGCTCTTCCCCAGTCTTATTTTGAGTGTCTTCCAACCTGAGGGGCTCTCCTTCCAACACTATATCAAACAATGCTTCACTGCTATTCATAAGGTTTTCACTGGCTAATTTCTTCAGAAGTAGACTGCCAAGTCCTTCTCCTTGTCTGTCTGAGTCTAGAAGCTCAGCTGAAACCTGTCTGCCATGAGTGACAGTGCTGGCATTTGAAATACCAGTGGCATAGCATCCAGCATCACAGTAGCACACAAGCCACCACAATATGACAAACCAACAATAACATTTGAGGACTAAGGTGCGTCTGACCCAAACTATGTTATGTTTCAATCACCTCATATGCATATGAGAGCTGAACAATGAATAAGGAAGACCGAATAAGAATTGATGTCTTTGAATTATGGCGTTGGTGAAGAATATTATGACTATACCAGGGACTGCCAGAGGAACGAACAAATCTGTCTTGGAAGGATTACAGCCAGAGTGCTCCTTAGAAGTGAGGACGTCAAGACTTCGTCTCACATACTTTGGACATGTTATTAGGAGGGACCAGTCCCTGGAGAAGAACATCATGCTTGGTAAAGTAGACGGTCAGCACACCCTTAATGAGATGGATTGACACAGTGGCTGCAGCAATGGGTTCAAGCATAACAACAATAGAGAGGGTGACACAGGACTGGGCAGTGTTTGGTTCTGTTGTATGTGGGGTTGCTATGAGTTGGAACTGGCTCAATGACACCTAAAACAACAACAACAAAATAAATGAATTTGATTTCTTGTCTTAACCTAGGTTCTAATTCAACAACTTTTTCTAATTTCTAAGCAGTAGATGACTCAGAGGATATTAACTGAGTAATAAGACTCGTCTTTTAAAATATGCTCAGATGCAGTTAGGTTTTCGTAGTCAGGGCATTCACAGGTGTTCTACTTAACTCAGATAGACTTTCCTGGGTGCAAGAGAAGCATGTTCAGGATTATAGGACAACAATGACTCAACAGTTAAATATAATTTCATTGCTAACAACAGAAACCAGACAGGTTTCCCTTCTTGGAAGAAAATACATTTTTATGTAATTTTCTTTTTCAAGTGGAATGAACTGAAATGTAGCAAAATCTCACCTACATTTCCCCTCGATAAGTCAAACAACAATTAAAATTAGGGTTTATAGTATATTTGGTTGCATTGCTCTAATTCTTTTTCTGTGTCGGTAGAATCTTCCAATTAGCAGGACTGTAAGCCAGTATAAATTAATCACGTAGCCGTGATTACCGGTAGGTGCATTCCAGTTTTAAAAATTATGTTTTTTTTTATATTCTTGATTTATATGGGAAAAAAAAAGATTGCAATGCAATGCTACCACCTTATAGCTAGATCTAACATACAGTTAGTTTCAGAATTGAGAAACACAATAGTATTCTTTGAAATTTAATATGATTTTATATTCTTTTCAAAAGATTCTCAAATTTTTAAGAAACCTAAACATTCAAAAACTTTCACTTAATAGATGCCATTTTGGCACAACAGAAACAAAAGCTACTTCTCAGCTACAAGTTCAGAAATGTTTGGAGTTTTCTTTTTAACTATATTCATTTATTAATGTATTCAACATCTTTTAAATTGAGTGCCTTGTATATGCAAGATACTATCCTGGGTGCTTTAAGAAAATTTAAAGATTAAGCAGGCAGTCTAGTAGGTGTGGGGGAATAAGACATATACCAGAATATTATTGTATGATTTAGGCACAGATAGAATTATGTGAGTTCAAACGAAGAAGAAATTCTTTCCAGATGGGAGAATTAGGGAAGATTTCTTTGTGTAAAAGGTTTGAGCTTAGCATTGTGACTTGGATATAATTTATTATATGTCATTTTTTGAGAGTGATTTAAGTTGCTGAATGCCAGTGACCTTTCCCTACAAGTCCCTTTACACACCAGCTCTTTTGGGCCTTGTCATCCCTTAGATCAAGTGCCTACTTTTGAAATATTTTAAAATCTAATAATGTGTTCCTGTTGCTCCATGAGCACAGATTTCTGGTAGATCCATGAGGCATGGGCATTCGGTGGCATTCAAAGTGAGTACAGGGTAAACCTGTTATGTCTATGACCGAGTGGGGTCACTGACAGCCCCAAGAGACCACGCTTTCTGTTTGAATAAGAATTTGCTTTGAATGCAGGAAGAAGGCAGTGGTGCTCTAAGAAACACAAACAACCAAGAAACTGTATCATATCCTTTCATACTCACGTTACATCCTTGTACTAACCAACTGTATGTGCTGGAAATTATGATAGAAGGAAAGAGAAAAATAGGATAACTAAAATCTTTTAAGTCCTTGCTTGCTTATCAGTAAGTCCAAAGGAGGGAGTTTTGATGGAATGTGTGTGTATCAAGAAGTGAAATAAAAACTGTTGAGTTAGTTTTGTGCAGCAAAGTTTTCACTGTTCTGGTAAGAATGAAATACACAGGGATGTACAAGCTAAATATTCTTAACTTTGCATTTAAAAGTGACATTGTACAATATAAAGATAAATGGTAAAAGTCATGGCAATAATTTGAATTAAAATTTTTCTTTACTTAAAAAAAAAAATTAGAACATTAAATAGCACATAAGAACACCATGGCAAGTTGAGAGACTCCCAGGGTGGGGAGGGGCTTTATATTTTAGTAACTTTAATTTTTCCAGCCTTTTGACTCCACATTTTCATTTTGCACTGGGCCCTGAAAATTACATAGCTGGTCCTGCCTTGGACTAATAAATGATCAAGGCACAATTTGAGCCTAGGTTTTCTGTATCCAATGACACACTATACCACACTTCTTGTCATGCTCACTGTATAGTGCTAATTCAATAAGGCCCATGGGTTGTTCACCATTTCCAATGCCATTGCTTGCCCTGCCTTTTTTGGAAGAAACTACATTGATTGTACTGGATGATGAAATGAATCACCCCAATTCCCTTTTAAGGACAGGCCGTCATGGTCCCAGGTTCACATTGGCTGGTTCCAATTCCAGAGCTTCCCACATGACCAGTTCATCCTTTTTTGCTACTAAATCACGGATTAACTTCTCCCTTTGCCCAGTCCTGCTTCCTTCACTCTCTCACAAGTGTTACTCCCAAGAGTGTCTCCAATAAACTTCCAGTACACAGGTGTCTGTCTCCATGTCTCTTCCCATGAAATGTGATCTAAGACATCAACATAGTAGACATCAAATTTTAGCAAATTGTCCTGTGTTTTTCAAACTGACAATTTACAATGTCTAAATTTGCTAAATGTTCAGTTCTCTGCCTTACATTTACTATAGCCATTGCTGCAATTCTCTTTACTTCTATCATACCCAATGAGACCCTTTTATTTTAGTGTTTTACACCATGAAGGCTATTTCTGTATGCTTGCTGGCAGAGTCCTGGCTAAACTAGAGAAACCACAACTCCTAAACAAGCCACTAACCCCCATTAGATCCACTTCAGAATGCAATTCTTACTCTTCTAAGTGTTTTCTCCACTCAGGTGAAGAAGTGTGAAAGCCAACCCTTTAGGTTTGAATCTGTTATCTTCCTGAGTAATTTTAAAGAAGTTACTAAACATTCATACTTCCTTTTCACCTTAAAATGTTTTTGGGTTAAATTTACTCTGGAGTTTTCAACTTGAATCTTCTAAACTGTCATTTAAATGACTATTCTATAATGTTGACTTATTAAGGCTCAGGTTAGCTATAAAAATAATTCTTACTCATGTTCTTTAAACTTAAAAAAAAAAACAAACTCTGAGTACGTAAATGTCCTAGGCACAAGTTGGTACTGACCCAGAACAAGTCTGCTGTACACAATGGCATTTCTCATGAGTAAGTGTACGTTCTGTAACTCATTTAGGAAACATTTGGCTGACTCAGCCCTCCTTTTTGGCTACCAGAATTAGGAAGATAAAACTATAATAACTTCTGAGTCATCCACCCATAGAGTAATAAATTTTATAATGAACAGAAAATAATCCAAGTAGCCACGATTTGATCATTTTTAAACTTTGTGGAATTCTCAAACAGTCCAGATAAATTCCTGGATGTTGGTAATTAGCAGAGTGTCAAGTATACCAGTATCTTATATTTTGATTTGATAATGAACAAGATCCTTCCTCTTTCACCTCTCTACTTGTTCACCTCTATCACACACATACATATGGATACACAACTAAACTGTATTCCTTAAAGATATCTGTGGAATAAAGCTGAACTCTAGATATAAACAAACAAACAACCAGAACAACAAAAAACCCAACACCTCATATCAAAGAGCAGCCCTGAATGCCCAAAGCCAACAGGAACAACTGAGTTTCCAGTATGCCGATGCACAGCCATGTGTCTTCCAGACTACACAGTTGGCAGACACCTAGATGTAAAGTTGTTGTCCTGAGATAGTAATTTTTGTTGCAGATTAATACATGTGGCTTGTAGTCATTCACAGAGGAGTATGGTTCCCCAGCTAGGATTAGACCCACCAAGGCCCAGAGTCAGTCCATCCAGACTTTGGCTATGAAAAGAGATGCCGTATATGAGAGAAGAGTGAACTTTTCATCTTTTCCTGTACAAGGTCACATTCTTAATTTCTTTTCATGTATCTATTTAATCAACAAGTTATTAAACACTTGGTATGGGCCAGACCTTGGCTGAAGCTGGGATACAGAGACAAGAGTCAGTGGAGCTCAGCTCCAAGAGTATTTCACGAGTTATATTAAACAGACTACCAATTAACCCTTGATTTATAGGGGTCCAAACAAACATCCCTTGAGCTCTTAGTGAAGCAGGCCAAGTGTGAGAAAATAGGGAGCCCCGGGATAAGGGGCACTGGAGAGCACTGGGTCCATCTAAAGGAAGCAGCCACTGTCAGCTTCACTGTCACGATGTGGTAGTGTACATTGAGTGTTAACAAATCTTTCCATTTTTCTAGACAAATTAGAAATCAGATGTTTATATAAAATACCCTAATTTTTTTTTTAAACCACTGTGCTAATGAATGGAACACATCTACCAAAGTCTTTACAATGGCTACAAGGCTCTACACAACCACACACTTGTCACCTCTCTGCCCTCCTGCCTATAGCTCTCCTCTCACTCAGTCACTCACTCTGTCATTGCCACATTGGCCTGGCTGTTCCTTGATCATGCAATAGACTCTCCTGCCCCAAGACCTTTGCACCATCATTTTCCTCACCTGGCAACTTCTCCCTAAATAGCCACATAACTTACCACTTCACCTCCTTCAGGTCTTTACTTCAATGTCACCTTTTCAGTAAGTCCCTAGCCACCCTATTTGAAATGACACCCTCTCCTCACAATCCTTGTTTCTCTTTCCTGCTTGCTGTTGCTCTAAAACTCTTATTACCATCTAACATATATACCTTTTATTTATTTGATTTTTTCCTGTGTCCCTTCAATGGAATGTAAGCTTCTCAAGGGCAAAGATTTTGGTATATTTTGCTCATGTCTACATACCCAGTTCCTAAAACAGAGTCTGTTTTTCTACGCATAGTAGAAGCTTGATAAATATTTTTTGAGTGGATGAATGAATCAATCAATCTGCAGGCCATCTTGGTCTGTGGACTGGGCTTTCAATTTGCCACTTCTGATTTTCACTGAAAGTCTCATAGCGCAATCCAAGGGAAGGAGAGATGGGGTCTTTTGGACTGTGAACATATAAGCTTATTTTCTAAGAAAGCAAATAATCAAATGACATAATCTATGATCTCTCTCAGAACATTTCTCTCTGTTACGGTGTTCTTCACCTGCAAAAATAAAGCATATCCAAGAATATCAAAGTTATTAATGCCAAGATATTTTATTTTGATTAGATGCTTACTCAATAATGATTTTAAGCTACTGAGAATAGGTCCCCTTAACCACAGTGCTGCTTCAGGTACATAGTGTCTAAAATTAAGCATTTTTCCATTGCTGATTGGGAAATGAGAATAAAATGAATTTAAAACAGATGCGAAAGAAGAAAGATTAAGCCTAAAGCCAGGGTGAAAAGCAAGTTAATTCACAAAGATTATATTTTCTCTGAAAGTCTTATCTAGCCTCTGTACTGTTGTCTGTATGATTAAGAAATTTAGATGGTATTTTCAAGAGTTCAGCTCATTTTTAGCTTTCTCTCCTATGCTCAGAAAGGATTCAGACAAGGATAGCTAAATAACAAATTCAGGTTGTGTGTGTGTATATTTATATTCTCTGATATAAGAGCAGGCTAAAAAATTAGAACTCTTCAATCTAAACATGATCAATATCCACAATGGGATGAAGGGCATAGGGAAAATGAATATGTACTTAATTACTATTATATCAGCGATGCTCTGAAGCCTGGTAACAAATAAATGAAATGATCGGGTAGTCCATTTTGTGGTCCATTGCCACAAGAGGTGGTATATGATGAAAATACAAATAATTTGAAAAAGATGAATTCTTAGATGGAAAGAGATCCTTAACTATTTATAGAAAGTGAATTGTTTGGGATCATTCTTTGTCCTTTTGAAATACGTACCATGCATGGTTTAGTCAAGAAAACAGAGACCTCTTTAGCTATTTCAATAAGGAAGGAATTTAATTCAGGGGATTGCTAATCATTAGAAGGTGAGAAAATGAGAGGAACTACCACTAAAGTTCAGAAAATTGGGAAGTGTAGGAGTTGCAGAGAAGTTCACCAGGTAGCTCAGCTGCTTGCAGTGCCAAAGTGGGTGACCTGCAGGCAGAGGTATAGCTAGAGGAGGGTCAGAGGGGGGCATTTGCTCCCGGGGCGCAAGTCCAAAGGGGAGCCAGACAAGACTCCTGAAGAATCAAGGGAGGGAGGGAGGAGCACAAATTTGGAGATTGCCCCTGGGAGCTCCTTATACTTACTATGCCTCTGTTTGCAGGAGGGCCCCCAGACGCCGCTGAAAAAACCTCAGCTTTGCTATCTGCAGGAGGCACTGTGCCTGCCCGCTACTGCCAGAGCAATAAGGGTGCCTTCTCTTCCACCTTCCAAATCTAACACTAGTGCCTCTCATTGGAGGGTGCTAAACAAAGCACTGCTTAGAAGGAGGCTAGGAAATGCAGCCTTCAGGCTTCTCAGCTCTGTTACCAGGAGAGCACAGAAGGCAGTAGGAAGCATGCTGAGATGCTAACAGACAACCCAGCACAAAGTTGGAGCCCATGGGAATGGCACTTCTTTCTGCAGCCTGTAGCCCTCTGTTTTCTACAACAGACCAGATCCATTCACCCTGGGCCAGACGGATCCTAGCACTACCCAGGTTTGAACTCTTCTGTTCTTACAAAAGAACCAGGCATTCTAGGAACCTCTTTAAACAAAAGAACAAACAAACAAAAAAACCTACTATCTTAGTCATCTAGAGCTGTTGTAACAGAAATACCACAAGTGGATGGCTTTAACAAAGAGAAATTTATTTCCTCACAGTGAAGTAGGCTAAAAGTCCAAATTAGGGCATCAGCTCCAGAGGAAGCCTTTCTCTCTCTGTTGGCCTTCTCATTAATCTTCTCTCTGACTAGGAGCTTCTCTGTACAGGGACCCTGGGTCCAAAGGACATGCTCTACTCCTGGCACTGCTTTCTTGGTGGTATGAGGTCCCCCTGTCTCTCTGCTCACTTCTCTTTTTTTTATATCTCAAGAGATTGCCTCAAGACACAATCCAATCTTGTAAATTGAGTCCTGCCTCACCCACACAACTGCTGCCCATCCTCCCTCATTAAACGTCATAGAGGCAGGATTTACAACATATAGGAAAATTACACAATATTGGGAATCATGGCCCAGCCAAATTGATACACACATTTTTTGGGGGGTCACAATTCAATCCATGACACCTGCCAAGTCAATTCTGACTCATGGCGACTGCATGTATTATTGAGTAGAACTGAGCTCCAGAGGGTTTTCTTGGCTGTAATCTTACAGAGCAGATAGCCAGGTCTTTCTTCTGCAGTGTTGCTGGTTGGGTTCAAGTCATTTGTGCCACCCAAGGACCTCCAGGAGCCTCTAGTTGGTCTAATAATTTTTTTCTTACGGCATTTTCATTCTCTCAGTACAATGATCACACGAATGAATCAGAGTCCTCTTTTTACTAAACTTAATTGATTCCTTTAAACAGTTAATTCTGCTGAAAGGTCTTGCTGTATGTGAACACCTCTCACTTGCCATCTTTGCTAGGAATGGGGAGTGGTGGAGAAAGGCTTTGGAAATATGGGGAAAATTAGTTTATTTCCATAAGACAGACTGAAATGTCACCAGGCTCAGGCCAAATTCAACTTGGTAAAATTTATATTAAAATACAGACTAGCTATTTCCTTCCACTCAACTCTGAAATCTTCCCGTCCTGTGACTCAGTTTCCTACACGAAGGGGCTGTTGTACAGCTTTCAGGGTAGTCAGGGGGAGAAAATGCTGGCTCACCTTTGCCATGTTTGGAATAACCACTGCACATCAAAGCGGTGACTCACTCTGCCCACTTGCCAACCGTGAGCTTGCTTCCTACCTCCCACCACCCCTTGCTGGCTGTGGTGTTCTTGGCTGGGGAGGCCTTCCACCAGCAAGTCCAGGTTTGTGAAGCCTGGCACACTCATCTGCCTAAATGACAAGGCTTCCTGAGGTGGGTTGCTCTGCAGGTTGGAACCTGAAGGTGACCACCAATTTGCCCGACTTTTTATGGTTCAAAGTGTGTGATTCAAAGTCAAGAAGCTGGGCTTTCACTTCTGTTCCTCAAATAGCACAAAGAGAAATGGAATCATTTTATTTCCTTTCTCTTTAATAGTAGAGAGTCCTGGTGGCCCAGTGGTTAAGAGGTACGACTGCTAATTAAAGGTCAGCAGTTCGAATCCACTGGCTGCTCCTTGGAAACCCTATGAGGCAGTTTTACCCCATCCTATAGGGTCGCTGAAAACCCTGGTGGCATAGTGGTTAAGTGCTACCAACTGCTAACCAAAGGGTCAGCAGTTTGAATCCACCAGGTGCTCCTTGGAAGCTCTATGGGGCAGTTCTACTCTGTCCTATAGGGTCGCTATGAGTCGGAATCGACTTGATGGCAGTGGGTTTTTGATTAATAGTAGACAAACCTGAAAAGGTATTTTCACTGGTTTTCAAGGAAAGTTGTTGCTGTCAGGAAATCCCAGAAGCTGTCAGGTTCATTTTGGTGAACTCAACAGTGTTTAGCACAGTGTGGTGTGAATGGTAGATGCCCAGAAAATATTCCCTAATGGATACGCCTTTTTTCTGGACACAGAAACTCTCTTAGGGTAAAACACCTGTGAAAGAAAAAGCCTGGTGATCTGCTTCCATTAAGATTACAGCCAAGAAAACTCTATGGAGCTCAGCTCTACTCCGTAACACGTGGGGTAGCCATAAGTCAGAATCGACTTGACTGCAACTAACAAGGACGAAGAGAATGTGAGAGAGGAAGAATCCACAAATTCCTTGAATAAAACCCTCTTTCAGGTTTGAACTAAATTAGAAAGTAGATAAATAAAGGGCTTTGAAATTAGCGCAGGTGGGTTTGCGATTAGGAACCCTTGGAAAATCACTTCAGTTCTTAGCAAATAAATGCAGGATGGTACTAGAGGGGCTTGGAGTCAGACTGGCCTGAGCTAGAACCTCAGAGTACCACTTAGCAACCACATAACTCTGGAAGATTTTCTTTTGTAACCTTCGGTTTCCTTATGCAATAAATATAATAACATTCTTCTCTTAAGATTGTTGCAAGGATTAAATAAGATAATGCAAGCAATGTTCTCAACACAGAGCCTGGCACGCAATTATCATTTAATAAATCTTAGTTACTCTCTGAGCCTGTTTTTTAACCTGAAAAAAGAAAAAATGTCATACCCTGCTGTAAAGGGATGTTATAGACCAGAGAAAACAATAGATGGAGAAAGTGCATCCCACACGTGATTTATTAGCAGAATCTAACTCCCTCTGGGCGATGTGCCCATTCCCTCTTTTTTCCAGTGTCTGGATGTGGGGTTGCTGCTGTTATCTTTTGTCACAGTCCTTGGCAATTTGGAAATAGACGTAATAGATCAGCACTCAGAATGCCTATAGGACATGACTACTTCTGTTAATAATGCATATGACAGCTGGTTGTTGTTGTTGCTTGTTGCTGTTGAGTCAGCTTTGACTCCTGGCAACCTTCTGTATAACAGAATGAAATGTAACCGGGTGCTGCCTCATCTTCCTGATTGTTGGTATGTTTGATCCCATTGTCCTGGCTGTTGTCTCAGTCCATCTCATTGAGGGTTTCCCTTGTTTTTGCTGACCCTCTACTTTACCAAACATGATGTCCTTTTCTAGGGATTGGGTGACAACCTATGTAATCCTCATATATTTACTAAGCAGCATAATCCTCATATATTTTGCCACTGAATGTTCAAATTATCAGCTTGCCTGCATGCTTGGGTATTTAGGGGAACTGAGAACTGTCACTAATGGTATGGCTTAATCAATGGTTGATAGTTCCAGAACTGACATCTATTAAAACCACACTCTTCCGAGATTGTATTGGCAGCAGAATGACTTGCCTATTATAGAGCAAAGCCCTTTTTGCCCCACCCTTTCCTTTGACACAGCCAATCAGCCTTTCTGGCCTGCCCTGCTAAATAACAATGCTTCTGGGGAATTTGGACAAGAGTTGGTGTGAACGAGTTTATATATTACCCAGATTGCCTCACTATTACTCAGTCAATCGGAAAATTTCCAACCATTTCATCTCCTTGATCCTGGTTACCTAAGGGATTTGGACTGACATTGCTTTCAAAGACCATCTGGAAAGAGCATGTCTGAGTATTAGGTTTCACTGAACAAATACTAAATAGGAAACATTAGCAAAAAGGGAAAAGTGTGAAATAGAAGAAACTCCCTTGGCTTCAGAAGAAGATCAACTTAGGTTCAAATTCCAACTCTGTATGACCCTGGGCATGCTAGTTAACCTCAGAGCATTGGTTACTTATCTATAGAATAAAATAACACCTCTTTACAATGTTATGAGGAATGATAAAGATTTTTGCACATATAAACTTCCTAAATAGTAATGTTCAATAAATGGCAGCTGTTATTAAAATGGTTTTTCTTAATATTCTGCTCTTCATTAGCAAAAGGAAATGCTCAGAGAAATTGGCCAGTTACCCTTAGGTGTCTCTATCACATAAGGTTTGGATAGGAACATCTAAGAGGGAAAAGAATTACTAAAGAATATTAAAGGGAGAGAATGGGTGGGAAAGTGATTTGTTAAACTACAAATACAAAGTTTTATAAAATATAAAAGGCATTTAAGATTCAAGAAACACCGAAGGCCATACCCAATACAGTGACCTCTCTTTGTTCGTTAGAAGACAAGAAGGCAA
Source organism: Elephas maximus indicus (assembly GCF_024166365.1). NCBI lineage: Eukaryota > Metazoa > Chordata > Mammalia > Proboscidea > Elephantidae > Elephas > Elephas maximus. The sequence goes on along the minus strand of NC_064827.1, from coordinate 31,600,993 downwards.
GAAGGAAATTAGCTTAATTAAGGCATAGCTGAGATTCACTATTTTATACACTTCCTCGATTAGCCCATCTCTGGTATGTATAACTATAGTGTTTCTAAAAGAAATTTGCTTTGATTGTGTATGTGTGTATGTGCATGTTAAAGATTTTTATTTGGCTCAAGATTTCTCATTTCATTGATTCTTAAAGAAGGACTAAGACACAGGATGGAAGAAGAATGAAAGTTTGATTTTTTTCTTTGTGTCTTATAAAAAAAAATCCAGAGAACTTGCACAGAACAAATAAAGCTAGAAATACTTCATGTCACTAGCTGGATGTATTTACAAGTTATACTCAAGATCTCCAAGGCTTAGAGAATTGCTCACATTAATACCTATTAACATGAGCTATTCTTTATCTCTGAGTAATGAGTAACGTTTTTGAAAGTTGAATTTCTTTAGCAATCTGTAAAAACTCGTGGTTGTTTGGAGGGAATTTATTCTCAATAAGTTGTCCTAATTAGAATTCCAGCATTGGAATTGGCTGTGGTAACACAGGCAATGTGACAAGGAGGTTCGTAGATTACCTGGATAGTCTGATTAGTAAAGACAGCTGATTTAAGTATGTAACTCAGTCCCCCAAGTTCTGTGGTAAGTTTTATTTGCCTGCCTTGCCTGGGTAATTACATCAAGTTTCTACATTGCTTGGCCATGTAGACATGGTGAGGATTTTTAGCTCATGCTCAGAATGTTGAGAAAGCCTGACTTGCATCATTGGTATTCTGCCTTTAGAATGTCCACCTATGAACTGCTTAACTGAATAATTTGCCCAAACTTGTCTTTTGGAGTTTCTTATGTGGGTTGGTATTTACATATCATGATTACGGCACTTTATGAGCCTGTGCAGAAATATACACATCATCTATAAAGTCCTTCCATCCTTTCTTCCTTCCTTTTTTTCCTTTTGACTGTTTTCATAAATCCTATAAAGCTGGGCCCTGATGCACTCATAGCCATCATAACTATATACTCCAGTTTCTCAAGCTTCATTAATTCCTATACCATCTACATGGTTTTTACTATTTTTCTTTTACTAGATTCTCTTTTAAATATCTACTTCAGATACATTTTAAAAAAGTATATTCAAGAATCCAGAATCATGGATTTAGTATGCTAATTTTTTTCCTGATAAACAATAAAAGAAATGTATAACGAAGTTTGTCCATGTACCATCTAGAATTATTTATTATCTCACTTAGGTTTGGGAAATTAGACCAGCCTCCAAATAGCAAAGCTGAGGCTTAGAGAAGTGAAGTGATGTTTTCTAGAGGCTAGTAGTTAAAACTACATTTTGGACCTTTTTTTTTTTAAATTGAACTTTAGATGAAGGTTTACAGAACAAACTAGTGTCTCATTAAACAGTCAATACACATATTGTTTTATGACATTGGTTAACAACCCCATGACATGTCAATACTCTCCCTTCTCAACCTTGGGTTCCCTATTATCAGCTTTCTTGCCCCCTCCTGCCTTCTAGTCCTTGCCCCTGGGCTGGTGTGCCCCTTTAGTCTGGTTTTGTTTTATGGGCCTATCTAATCTTTGGCTAAAGGGTGAACCTCAGGGGTGACTTCATTACTGAGCTAAAAGGGTATCCAGGGGCCATACTCTCAGGGTTTTTCCAATTTCTGTCAGGCCAGTAATTCTGATGTTTTTTGTGAGTTAGAATTTTGTTCTACATTTTTCTCCAGTTCTGTCCAGAAACCTCTATTGTGATCCCTATCAGAGCAGTCAGTGGTGGTAGCCGGGCACCATCTAGTAGTACTGGACTCAGTCTGGTGGAGGCCATGGTAGTTGTGGTCCGTTAGTCATTTGGGCTAATCTTCCCCAGTATCTTTAGTTTTCTTCTTTCTCCCTTGCTCCCAAAGGGGGGAGACCACTAGTGTATCTTAGATGGCTGCTCACAGGCTTTTAAAAAACCAGAAGCTGCTCACCAAAGTAGAATGTAGAATGTTTTCTTTATAAACTATGTTATGCCAATTGAGCTAGATGTCCCCATATCCCTCAGCCCAGCAATTCGGTCCCTCAGGGAGTTTGGATGAGTCTATGGAGCTTTTTTTTTGGACTCTTAAATCTAGACCTTACCTACTACATCATACTGACTTATATTAGTTACCTTAAAGCAGGACTGTGGAAGCCCTGGTGGTAAAGTGGTTAAGTGCTACAGCTGCTAACCAAAAGGTTGGCAGTTCAAATCCATCAGGTGCTCCTTGGAAACTCTATGGGCCAGTTCTACTCTGTCCTGTAGGGTCACTATGAGTCGGAATCCACTTGACGGCAACTGGTTTGGTTTTTTGGTTTAAGGCAGGGCTGTAAGAAATAATCACTAAGTAAACATGTTATAGAAAAAACTATCAGTAGCAAAGCCATGAAAACAGCTCATCTTCCTATTTGTCCTTGAATAATTCTCAGGCCACCAAGGAATCAAAGCTACTTCAAGGCAGTGGTCTTTAAGCAAGAATACTCACATAGGTGTTCACAAGGACTTTCCAAGAACATGAACAGTATTAAGGATGTCACCAGAGTCACAGCTTCCCTATGAATTCTTCCCTAAGAAAAGGCCTGTCCTTAAGGTATCCCCATTCATTCTTGCCCTTTTGCCACTTTACGAAAGAAAGTCACGCTTTATATCCATCTGGAATCTTATTACAGTGCATTACTGTGGAGTGGAAAATTTCAGCAGCCGAATAATAAGGTACCAATAATATACCTTGGTGGTGTACGTGTGGAAGAGTGACAGAAGTTAATGTCTGGGTAACACATCACAGGTGGGATGTAATTCTTTACTTTCCACAAAAATTAAGGGAGGTGCTAAACTTGTTTTCAGCCAATAGATCTTTAAAGATAATTTTGCATAACAGATCACTATGTAATTTTTGGCATAAAATTTAGGTGAAAGTCCAAAGATAAAGAGTCATAACTGTAATAAAAGCCCTTCCATTCCCACCTTCAGTTAAGTAAATTTTTCTTTTAGCAGTTACTTCAATTAAAACGACAAGCAAGAATAGTATTAATACTAACCCTAACTCATTCTTGCAATTAGTAATGTTCATATACAGATCCATGAGGAAAAAGCCCAGCTTTATCTATCTCATTTAGAGAGGCACATCCCATAAAAGTTAATTTTTTAATTACTTTTAACTTAAAAAAATGCTTTTAATTAAAAAAGTAATTCTTATTTTTTCACTTTCAATTTAATATGTATTTATCAATATTTTATTATAATTATATTAAGCATAATTTAATAACGTAACATTTGATCAAGGATTTACTAATACAGTAAAACCTGTAAAAGCTGGAACCTGTGTAAGGTGGAAACCTGTCAAAGAGGGAAAACTCAAATATTTTTTACTAAAAGAAGCAGTAGAAAAGTGATAAGACTGCACTCGATTCAAAGGCGGAAAACTGGCGAAACCCAGAAAAACAAGAAGTCCCGCTGAGTTCTGGCTGTCATGGATTTCACTGTAATTATTGTGATATTAACCAAGAGGAATTTTTAAATATTAGGAGTCTATTAGGAAATTTGAAAAATTAATTCAGTTTATATTTTTGTTGTGATGCAGTGTAATAGGATGGTCAGTAGACTTTCAGGAATAAAACTGTATGTAATGAGGATAAAACCCGGTAGGGAAGGAAAATGGAAAAATGAATTCAAGGAGTAAAAAAAAAAAAAAAAAGATGTAAGATGTCCGATTATTAAAGAAGGTCTTATTTATGAACTGCTACATTTTTAGATAGACAATGGAAGGAAATTAAATCATTTTGTTATTTATATTCCATATGATACATTTAAAAGATTATTAATAATTTTATTTAAGGATATCAGTATTGAAAATAAGTTGGAAGTAACCTAATTTGCAACTATTCACATTCTGGACAAATTTTAGATGTCAGCTTAACTTTATGCAAGTAGTTTTCAAAATTTCTTTGGGCAGTGCACAAGCGGAAAGTTTGCAGACCATTGTTCTCAGGGCTGGAATTGGTTTCCAGGAAGCAGAGTGTTCCAAGGAGAATCCTCTGCCTCGTACTCGTTTCGCAGGAATGAATACGCTAACTGTCCAGAGGAACACACTAGGGCCTGGAAGCTGCCAGAATTCCCTGGGAAAGGCAGTTCGGACTTTCAGATATCAAGCACGCTGTAAGCCTGGATGCTCTGTGGCCTCTGTGCTTACCAGACTGAAGTCTGTAGGAAAGCCCAAAATCTCTTAGGAGAGGCTTTGCTGGTTATGAAGGGATCTCCCTCCTCCAGCCTCCCATATCACCGTAGAATGGAACTTCTGTTTTTAACCAGACAAAATAAAATGATTCTTTTTCTCATTCTTATAAAAGTTACAAAAACCCAAGGCAGATTATCAGATGAGAAATTATTTGAATAAGAATAGCAGCATGCATGAAAATGTATGTATGTACATTAAACAAATGTGTACTTTTAAAAGTGTTGTATAACCATGAGAATGTTCAGTTCCTAATATACTTTAAAGTTGAATTTGGTATCGAAGTTCACACTGAAGTTGTCTTTCAAGAAAGGCAATTCAAATCATAGCAGCTCACTCTGGTGATGAATATACCTAATTCTTCTATCAAAGGGAAATAAAACTTATTTAAGTTCTATTCCAGCATTACTATGTTTTGTATCACTAAAAACTTACAGAATATATGCAAACTTTAACTTTGTTTTCTAATTTTCAAGCAAGAAGTAAAAATAGAGGAAAAGTAAATTTCCCTCATATGTTTAATATTTTAAATATTGACCTTTTAAATATTTATAAAACAAAAAAACCAAACCCACTGCCGTCCAGTAGATTCCGACTCATAGGGACCCTAAAGGACAGAGTAGAACTGCCCCATAGAGTTTCCAAGGAGCACCTGGTAGATTCGAACTGCTGACCCTTTGGTTAGCAGCCGTAGCACTTAACCACTACACCACCAGGGTTTCCTTAAGTATTAAAATCACTCGAAATAACCTTGATCAAATTAATATTTTGATCAAGGCAAAAACAGCTTTTTAACCTGATAGTACAGTAGAAGCAGCTTTTGACTTTAACTTGGCTCTTCATTTTGAGAGAAAAAAAAAACTGAAATCTAACACTACTCAAGCACATTTAAAGACAGAGTCTACATAGCTGAGAATCTGGAAATAAATGTAATACCAACGCCAGTGTGTGCCTTTGTAAAGTTCTCTTACCCTCAGTAATCACGATTTCGGCTTAGGCCACTCATATTCTACTTACAGAATATTTCAAAGAAGCCATGGAAAGTATTCTCATCAGAAGGAAAAAAAAAAAAAGAGAGAAAATATTTCATTTTAAGAAAATTTGCTTCTGTGCTAGAGTTGTACAGGATTTATTACAAACACCACATTGTTTGAAAAACCAGAAGCCTGAGAAAGTCTTCTTCTGAGCAATTATGCAAAAAGACATCATATTTAAGTATGAATTGCTTTTGCAAACCGAAAGAAACCTTCAAATACTATCAACAAAGACGATTGTCAGACTGTCCCTCAGCTATTTCACTTCTACCACCTACCTGAATGATTTTTTAATTCAATTTTAACTGAATCCAACATTTAAATAGTGCCACAAAGATAAAATACCCCAAAGCTTGCTCTGATCCGTTTTGAAAGGATTCACAAGAGTCACCCAAAGAATCTAAGAGGACAACTTGATAGAGAAGATGCACAGGAAGGATGACACATTTTGGACTTAATCTTCCAGTGGGTGAGCATGGTATTCAGGTCGCTTACTTACAGGAAAGTAAGAGATGAGTTGTACCTTGCCTTTTTGATAAAAATCATGCAATCCTTCATGCTTCGTTCAGTGTTCAGTGTATTTAGCTATGATATTTACAATAACTGTGTTCCAAGTTGATTACGGTTTAATCACAGCTGACTAAGCAAGTAGGCATGAAGGGCAGAAGAGATCAGTCATAATCATCACCCCTTAAAAAAAAAAAAATTTTTTTTTTTTTTTTATGCCCATCCTTGCAATATTCAGGGATTTAGACTCAAATTTGCATCCTCTGCAGCTCCATTTCCCTTACCTTTTCTGTGGTAGATAATTTGACTTCAGAGGCATAATTAAGAAGTTGAAAGTTCAGAAAATGCTGATTTTCCCAATATTCCATTTCCAAATTTTCCATGAGAAATATAACTAATATTAATATAATAATGTAATAAAGGCAAACAAATTATTTCATATATATTTACCACAATAAAAAAAGAAAAGATTTATTTTTGTAGCCTCTAAAGTGTTATCCAGTGCCCGGCTAAGATTTTCATACTGGTGTAAAATGCTGTATTTCCCAAATGTGTCAGGGAGAACTGCCTTCTCCATCTTGCAGACACTTCTCAGGACCTAAGTATAACCCGATTTTTGTTCTGAAGTTTTTGTCTGAGGTAAAAGCTGTTATCCCAGCTCTCTGGAGAGGAAAAGTAAGAAAGCTGTGCTTGTACCTGTCTCCCTCTCTCCACACCCAACCAGATCAGAAGCACTCAGCTCCCTCGTACAGCGTGTGGAATCTTCTCACCTTCTGTTGGTTTAGGCAAGTCTGGTCCTCCACCCACGGCTTGGCAGGCTGTGGGACAGGAGAATTTAACAAATTAAGCTCTTATACTTGCATGTGGAATACTATCTTTGAATATGAGTAGGAATTAGCTGAATCACTTAGAAGTTTTTAAGATTTAAACAAAATATCTGCTTACATACCATCAACAACAACTTACAATCTTCAACCAACTTACGTCAAGGAAAAAAGAAAGCATTTCTTCTATTGATGTTTCATGTTAGATTTCAAAATACTTCTGAATAAAATACCTGAGTATGTGAGATTTTGTTTTGGTCTGTTTCAGATATAATAAAATGATGCTTCCAAGTGTTGCTTAACTCCACAATGTAGGCATAATCAAAGAGTGACCTGTGATGCATTCTGGGGACATGATGAAATGTGCTGGAGGACTATCATGTAAAAGTGACATCTGAGGGCATAGAGCTTTAAGGGTTTTCTGTCAGATCTCTTGATTGGTCAGAACTCCTAGTGGATATCGACTCGCAAATAATGGAAAATAAGGAAAAGAAAAATTCCACCTTTTGTAAAACAACAACACTCGCCCAATGTAAGACTTTTATGGGTTTGTTGATACTGTTGTTAGAACGAAACATTGCCTGATCCTGTACCGTCCTCAGGATCATTGGTCTGTTTGAGCCCATTGTTGTGGCTATTGCGTCAATCCGTTTCCTGCAGCGTTTCCCTCATTTTAGTTGGCTTTCTACCAAAAATCATGTCCTTTTCTAGAGACCAGTCATTCCTGACCGTGTGTCCAAAGTAAGTGAGCCAAAATCTCACTGTACTTGCTTCTAAGGAACATTCTGGTTGTATTTCTTCTAAGACCAATTGGTTCATTCTTTTGGCAGTCTACTATATATTCAATATTCTTTGCCAATACTACAGTTCAAACTCGATTTACCTTACAAAGCCAAGATTCACTAGTAATAAAGGAGCAAACCTGAGTCCCTTGAAAACTGAATTCAGAGGTTAACAAAAACTTACTTTTTAAATTTACGAATATAAAGCCTGTGTTCACCTTTTTTGCTGATTGCGTTTGTAGAGAGTACTGTAATTATCACATAATTTCTTCATATATTAGAAATGCAAATGGCAATAATTCTTTTAAGTATCATCATGATATTTAGTAAATGCCCGTGTAGGAATTTTTCAAAAGGGTGGTTTCCTCCTAAGTCCAGTTAATTCTATGTGTAATATTCTGTTTAGAGATACTTTTCCATGTAGAAAGAAAATGACCCATTTGCCTGGAATGTTGTTGCTCTTAATTTACCCTCTTTGGAGATGAGGGTTTTACCTGGCTCATTCTTTCTGTCTTTCATTTCATCTTCCTACCCCGTCATCATATGGAAAATATGTTGACAAGTCTAATGCTTTCAGTCAAAGTACAAAGCACTGCAGTAACAACAGAGTAAAATAAGAAAATCAGCTCTAAAGGCTTAATTATCTCTCAGTTAAAAGAAATGTGTTGTATTTGAAATCTGGTGAGTAAGCTTCTTAACGAGAATTTTAATAACTGATGTGCTCATTGTTACATAGTGGAATTTTGCTTCTGTTTTTAAGAATTTTTTTTTTTTTTGCGAATTATAGAGAGAATGAATACCCAGAGTTTATATTGTCTATTTGGAGAATTCATACAATTTTCAGTGCTAATTCTGAATTGGTATCTGCCTATAACTTTGGATTTGGACATCTATTTCTCTTATAATTTAGGAGGTGACATTAAGTTAGAATGAAAACGGTGTCACAAGGTGAGGCAATGGCGTATTTCCATTTCTCCTATCCTTTATGGCCATTATGCCTCTATGCATGTAGCATTACAGAATGCTTGTGACAAAAGAGACACCAGGAATTATCTGGTAGCAATCTTTCCCTTTAGAAGTTAACAAATTGAACCCAAGGAGCCAATACGATTTTGCACAGTGGCATGAGTTTTGGAGTCAAACAGATCCAGGCTTGAATGCTGTCTTAGTAAGTATCTGAACTTGGACAAATTACTTAAAGAGAAATTTCTCACCATCATCTCTCATAGACTTATCCTCTGTTGTTGTTGTGTGCTGTGGATTCAATTCCAACTCATAGAAACCTTATAGGACAGAGTAGAACTGCCCTATAAGGTTTTCTAGGCAGCAATTTTTGCAGGAGCAGATCTCCAGGTTTTTCTCCTGTGGAGCTGGTGGGTTTGAACTGCCAACCTTTGATTAGCAGCTGACCACTTAACCACTGTGCCATAATTCAATGTAAAATTTTAGATTTTGAATGGAGTCGAAAGATACTTAGTTCAAACCCTTTCACATTGGACCAGCAGATTAATGCTCCTGCTTCTGCTATTTTCTACCTATCCTCCTCAAAACCATCTTTTGGCCCTGTGTTGCCACCTTCCCTATTATAGTGTGTGTTTTCAGTAGCAGAGTACTGAAATACATATATTTCTCTGTTTTTTGTCACGTTGTCATTATTGAGCCATGCATAGTCTCTCTCCAATTTAATTTTCTTATTTTCTCTATTTTATTCTCAATTATTTCATTACATGGCTCACAACCTGTTTCTCTGTCTCATCCTTCATCTCATCGCCAGTCACTGGTGTCAGTGACTTCATCATCGTGGTGCTGACTGTGCTCAGTGTTTAGCCTCATTGTTCTTCATGGCAGTTACATTGTCCCTCTCCAAAGTTCTCAGGCTCTTGTATCTTCCTCTCTGATTGCAGCCTTCTGTTCTTCTGTCGGTCCAATTCCTTCACTCGGGTCTGCTCCTGATTCTCATTATAATTTTTCTCTTGAACTCTTCAACGGTGTCTTAATACGCTAGTCTCACGGGACATTTATACATCATCCCAAATGATCACTTTTGGTCAGTGGGCCAACACTGCAGTTATGACCACAGTATCAGTCACTAGCCCGGGAAAACCCATGTTGTCTTCCCTCTCTGCTTTCAATCCCCCCAAAACGAAGCCTTGGTTTATTATAAGTTAATGCTCACTGACCTCAGCTGGGATCTCACTACTGCTAAGCAAGGGTATGTTTTTCTAGCCCTGAGCAGCAGTTCATTCTCTTTCCATGTTCCTAAACTCATAATTCTAGCAGATTCCTCAACTCCAACTTTGCTTAGAAACCTCAGTCTTTTATGAACTCCTTGAACATCCTCTCTCCATCTCAAACCTGTTTAGGTCTATCTTTACCTTTTGTCTTTCTCCTCCCTCACCCACATTTCAGAAAAAAAAGAGTCCTGTCTTAATAAGTCCCTTATTTTCCCATAGTCAGCCTCTTCTAGGACTTACTTTTCTCTAACACTTACGTCTTCAAATTCTACCTCTCCCCCTGGTCTTTCCTTTTGGTTTTCTATCTCTAGCTCTTTGCACATGTCATTGTAATACTTTTCTTTGTCTTCTTGAGCCACTCTTTGAAATCTTTTGTTCAGCTCTTTTACATCATCATTTCTTCCATTTGCCTTAGCTACTCGATTCAAGAGCTAGTTTCAGAATGTCTTCAGACATCCATTTGGGTCTTTTCTTTCTTTCCTGTCTTTTTAATGACCTCTTGCTTTCTTCATGTATGATGTCCTTGATGTCATTCAACAACTCATCTGGTCTTCAGTTATTAGCATTCAAAGCATCCAATCTATTTTTGAGATGGCCTCTAAATTCAGGTGTGATATACTCAAGGGTGTACTTTGGTTCTCATGTACTTGTTCTAATTTTCTTCAACTTCATCTTGAACCTGCATATAAGCAATTGATGGTCTGTTTTGCAGTCATCCCCTGGTATTGTTCTGATTGATGATATTGAGCTTTTCCACCATCTCTTTCCATATGTAGTTGATTTGATTCCTGTATGTTCCAAATGATGAGGCCCACGTGTATAGCTGCAGTTTGTTGTTCAAAAAAGGTATTTACAGTGAAGTCATCCTTGGTCTTGCAAACTTCCGTCATGTGATCTCAGGCATCATTTCTACCACCAAGGTCATATTTTCCAAATACCAATACTTCTTCTTTGTTTCCAATTTTCACATTCCAATCACCACTAATTATTAATGCATCTACTTTGAGGAGGCAGCTCTTCCCCAGTCATATTTTGAGTGCCTTCCAATTTGAGGGGCTCACCTTCTGGCACTATATCAGACAATGTTCTGCTGCTATTTGTTAGGTTTTTCACTGACTAATTTTTTTTTAGAAGTAGACCGCCAGGTCCTTCTTCCTAATCTTAGTCTGGAAGCTCAGTTGAAACCTGTCCACCATGGGTGACCCTGCTTGTATTTGAGTACTGGCGGCATAGCTTCCAGCATCACAGCAACACACAAGCCACCACAGTGTGACAAACTGACAGACACGAGGGGAAAGAATTCATACTACTCAAAACTAAAAAGCCAAATACCTCAAATATTTAAAAGTGGGAAAAAAACTGAGCAAAAAGGAAGATATATATTCATCTATGAATCATGTGAAGAAGTGCTCAACATCATCAGTCATCAGAGAAATAAATATAAATTAAAACTACAATGGTATCCACTATATACCCACTAGAATAGCTAAAATGAAAAAAAAAATTTGACAACGTGAAATGGTGGAAAGGATTAGAAGCTATCATGTGCTACTACTGATAGGTGTGTAAAATGATGCAACCACTTTGGAGAAGGTTAAACCTACCTATACCAAAAGACTTGTATAAGAATGTTATAGGAATTTTACTCAAAAAAGTCAAATCTGGACTCAACCAAAATATTCATCAATTAGGCAATCTATAAAAAAATTGTAATATGTTCATACAATGGAATACCATTGTTGTTAGGTGTGGTCCAGTCCGTTCTGACTCACAGTAACTCTCTGTACAACAGAACGAAACACTGCCGGGTCCTGCGCCATTTTCACAATCGTTGCAGCTACTGTGTCAATCCATCTCGTTGAAGGTCTTCCTATTTCACTGACCCTCTACTTTACCAAACATTATGTCCTTCTCCAGAGATAATACCACTCCATAATAAAAAACAAACAAATTACTGATACCTGCAATAGCAAGAAGAATCTCAAAAAGACCACGCTGAGCAAAAGAAGCCAGAAGACACAAGAGGGAATAAATACTGTATTTTTCCTTTTATATGAAGTACTAACTAGAATAAGAAAAACTAGTATTTTGGGTAGGCGAAATTACAATAGTGGCTTCCTGGGGGTGAAGGGAGGGATTTACCTGGGAAGGGGCATGAGGGAACTTTTTGGGGTGATGGAAATATTCTATATCTTACAGAGGTATGACCACATGGGTGTGAGCTTTTGTCAAAAATCATCAAACTTTACACCAATACCTGTGCATTTCGTATTATGTAATTAGAAAAGAGACGAAGTTTTCCTCAGTTACTCAATTGTTGAAAAAAATCAATACCCTCAATTATCGTTTGGAAGAAAATTATGGAAGAGATTTTAAGCCTGAAGAACCACAGAGTTCTTCCACATCCTCCCCAGGACACCATCTTTTAAGTTCCTTCTTGTTTTCATAATCTCTGGACACTTGATCCCAACTATTTTCTCCACCCATGACCATCTGCAGGCCGTACTCTATAGTGTTACCGTTGTTAGCTCTGTTGATTGGCTCCAATTCATGGCGATCTCATGCACAGTGGGATGGGACCATTGTAATACATAGACTTTTGATTAGCTGATTTTTAGAAGTAGATTGCCAGCCTTTCTTCCTAGTCTGTCTTAGTCTAGAAGCTTTATTGAAACCTGTTTAACATCAAAGCAACACACAAGCCCCTATTGATAGACAAGTGGTGGCTGTACCTGAGGTGCATGGGCTGGGAATTGAACCCAGGTCTCCTATATGGAAGGTGAGAATTCTACCACTGAACCACCACTGCCCCTTGTACTCTACTCCAGTGGTACTATGAAGTGTGGCTGTGAACTGGCAGCATCAGCATAACCTGGGAGCTTGTAAGAAATGTAGGTTCTCAGGCCCTACTCTAGCCCTACTAAATCAGAAACTTTAAGGCCTGGAGTACAGAAATCTGTGTTTTAACAAGCCTTCCAAATGAGTCTGAAGCATGCTAAAGTTTCATAAGCTCTGCTGTATTATAATCTGAGTGATGAATCAGGAAAAAGATCTTCTGGGCCAGCAACAGACCACCAGCAAAGTGCTTCAGCCTCAAGTGCTGAGCGAGCATGCAAGCCCTTGATTGGGAAGAACAATTTTAGAGCCAGCTGGCAGTCCCCAAGCAAGCACAAGTATTCTGGGCACAGGGACTGTACTGTGTGGCTGCCAGAGTCTACCTCTCAGAGAGGCACCAACACCAGCCAAGAAACTAATGCCATTTCTTTCACTTCCTCTCTCTTCTCTTTCCTGACCCAGTGGCACTGGTGACCTGCCCACCAGATTTAATTACAGGCAGCAAGAGAAGGTCTAGTGTTTGGATTTGGTTCCCTAAGGAAAAAATGAGTTACTTCATCCTCTGGGATATGTGCTTTCGGAAGGGCAGAGAGACTGCATGGCAGGGAAGCCTGAATGATCAGTACCCTCTGTGAGAGCTTCCAACAAGCCTCCAGGATGAGCTGAAAATGGAATGCAAAATGACCCACAGTTCACCCTGCTGGGATTTATGGCACAACTAGGAATAGTTGGAGGAAACCTAGACACCTGTCCAGGTCCTGTGCTGACCCATACAGAGACCTGGAAACTTGTTGCCTACTTACTACATGATGGTTAGTAAAGTAAAATTGTATATTAGGCTCACAAATCTAGACATATGTTTCTCAAGTATAGGCCCAGTATGTTGGCTTTAAGAATTTTTTTTAACTATCTTCTTTGTTTTGGGGCATGGAAGGTAGATGTCAAAGAAAATAGTTGCCTCCTCAAAGCTTCGTAAATACATGTAAGGAGATATATTTATGTTATCAACCCTGTGGTAGGGTTGATAACATAAATACGATCCATTTTTCACTTGCATCAAAATAATCAATAGAGACTTCAAATACATGGATAAATAAAAATACTTCAATCTCAATTAGATGAGTTTTAAATATAAAAGACAAATAGCTAAGGAAGAGTCAGGTGGGCCCACCTGGTTTGAATCCCAATTTAACCACTTCTTAGCTAAGTTGTTTTAGATAAAGTACTTAAACTTTCTGAGCCTCATTTTCTACATTTGTTTAAAAAAAAATTTCCTCTCCCAGTTATGCGAGGATTAAAGGAGAAAATATATGCAAAGCACATAATATAGTACCGGTTGTTGTTGTTAGGTGCCCTCGAATTAGTTCTGACTCATGGTGACCCCATGTATAACAGAACAAAACACTGCCTGGTCCTGTGCCATTCTCACAATTATTGCTGTGTTTGGGCCCATTGTTATAGCCACTGTGTTATTCCATCTCTGAGTCATTCCAGCCACTGAGTTCTTCCTCTTTTTCACTGACCCTCTGCCTTACCAACCATGATGTCCTTCTCTAGGACATCCTGATAAGGTCTATCCTGATAAGGTCCAAAGTATGTGAGACAAAGTCTTGCCATCCTTGCTTCTAAGGAGCATTCTGGCTGTACTTCTTTCGAGACAGATTTGTTCGCTCTTCTGACAGTCCATGGTATATTCAGTATTCTTTGCCAACACCATAATTCAAAGGCATCAATTCTTCAGTCTTCTTTATTCACTGTCCAGGTTTCACACACATATGAGGTGATTGAAAATAGCATGGCATGGGTCAGTCTTCAACTGTTATTGTCGGTTTGTCATACTTTGATGGCTTTTGTGTTGCTGTGATGCTGGAAGCTTTGCCACTGGTATTTCAAATACCAGCAGGGTCGCCCATGGTAGACAGGCTTCATCGGAGCTTGTAGACTAAGACAGATTAGGAAGAAGGTCTTGGCAGTCTACTTCTGAAAAAATTGGCCAGTGAAAACCTTATGTATAACAGCAGATCATTGCATAGTATAGTGCCGGAAGACGAACCCCTCGGGTTGGAAGGCTCTCAAAATATGACTGGGGAAGAGCTGCCTTGTCTTCCTTAGAGTGGATCTTAATGATGTGGTTGGAGTCAAGCTTTAGGGACCTTCATTTGCTGATGTGGCATGACTCAAAATGAGAAGCAGCAGCTGTAAACACCCACTCATAATTAGAACATAGAATGTATGAAGTATGAATCTGGAAAATTGGAAGTTGTCAAAAATGAAATGGAATGCATAAACATCAAAATCCTAGGTATTAGCGAGCTGAAATGGACTGGTATTGACCATTTTGAATCAGACGTTCATATGGTCTGCTATGCCATGAATGACAAATTGAAGTGGAGCAGCATTGCATTTACTGTCAAAAAGAACATTTCAAGATCTATTCTGAAGTACATTGTTGTCAGTGATAGGAAGATATACACACCTACAATGAAGATCAGTTAATATGACTATTATTCAAATTTATGCACCAACCACAAATGCCAATAATGAAGAAATTGAAGATTTTTTACCAACTTCTGCAGTCTGAAATTGATCAAACAGACAATCAAGATGCATTGATAATTACTGGTGATTGGAATGCAAAAGTTGGAAACAACGAAGGATTGGTAGTTGGAAAATATGGCCTTGGTGATAGAAATGACAGCAGAGATCACATGATGGAATTTTGCAAGACCAATGACCTATTCATTGGAAATACCTTCTCAGCAAAAGAAATAGAGACTATATATGTGGACCTCACCACATGGAATACATAGGAATCAAACCGACTATATCCGTGCAAAGAAACAATGGAGAAACTCAATGTCATCAGTCAGAAAAGGCCAGGGGCTGGTTGCAGATCAGACCATCAGTTGTTCCTATGGAAGTTCCAGTTGAAGCTGAAGAAAATTATAACAAATCCATGAGAGCTAAAGTATGGTCTTGAGTATATCCCGCCTGAATTTAGAGACCATCTCAAGAATAGATTTGATGCATTGAACACTAATGACAGAAGACCAGATGAGTTGTGAGATGACATCAAGAACATCATACATGAAGAAAGCAAAAGGTTATTAAAACAGAGAAAAGACCAAAATGGATATCAAAAGAGCCTCTGAAACTTGCTCTTGGACGTCGAGTAGTTTAAGCAAATGGAAGAAATGAAGTAAAACAGCTGAACAGAAGATTTCAAAGGGCAGCTCGAGAAGACAAAGTAGTTTAATGAAATAAGCAAAGACCTGGAGTTAGAAAATCAAAAGGGAGGAACATACTCAGCATTTCTCAAGCTGAAAGAACTGAAGAAAAACATCAAGCCTCGAGTTGAAATATTGAAGGATTCTGTGGGCAAAAATATTAAACTACACAGGAAGCATTAAAAGAACATGGAAGGAATACACGGAGTCACTGTACCAAAAAGAATTGGTCAACGTTTAACCATTTCAGGAGATAGCATATACTCAAGGTCATACTTTGGCCGTCATGGACTTGTTTTAATCTTCTTCAGCATATGATCAAGAACTGATGGTATTGACTTCTGGTAAGTACTCAATTAATATTAACAACACTGATGTTAAAAGAGTTAATAAGTAACATTAATTTGGAATCCACGAAAAATAGTTTTGTGTACATATTTCACAAATGTAACTATATTTTAATTTTAGGGGCACATCCTAGGAAGATGTGGGAGTGTGGGTTCATTGTGACAAAAGAGAATCCTATTTGACTTCCATTAAGTTGACTTTCAGGTAACCAGGGAAAATCACTGTTAAATAGTCTATAAACAATAACAAATACATATAAATAAGAATACTCACTTAAAATAACTGACTTCTTAAGTAGTGTAGAAGGAAAACAGTTGAGCTTCTGCTTTAAAATTCTTTTATAAATAAGGCTTTATTAAATCTGAATACTTTTCAATAGGCAATTCTATGTGCTTATGGGCTTTTTTCATATTAAAAAATACATGGGGTAGACTTTTCTGGTTTCACATATTTTTGGTGACTTCATGCTGAATTTTTGCCTAGCGCCTGGGTTGCCGTACCCATAAGATGCTCCATCTTCCTCTTCAGTTTAGAGAAGGTTTAAGTCGTAAAGAGAATAACATGAAACACCAGTTAACTAGTACCAGTCCTTCCTCACATTTTAATGTATCCCTCTCCATGTTTAAAATGAAAAAACCTAGTTAAAAGGAATTAATCTTTAAATAGGAAATTAATTAGAACCCAGAGAAACAAATAGCAAGAATTCCTTCGGTGTTCAGTCTGTTCCTTCAACGGCTAAGAAAGAAAATGCTCCAGCATTTCCCACAATCCAGTCCAGATTGGAATCCAACTTGCATTAGTGACCTATTATGATAAGGAGAAGCGTCTGATTACAGCTCTTACAAGACTCCAATTTTCTTTCAACACAACAAGCATCACTTTTGACAGTCCTGCTCCACAGGAGACAGAAGCCCTTACAAATTCGTATCTCTCCATCAGCCCCATTCTCTTCTTTGGAGGTCAGAGGTCCAGAGGTTATAAAGTTGATGTGAAACTTTTAATGATGTCCAGCCTTACCTGCAGAGAAGCTGAGAGAATTTGTTGCTGTTAAATATTCTGGAGGTTTGTTGTTTACTATAGAAACATAATGGGACAACTGGTATAGTGGAAGATGTCTTGGATTTGACTTTAAAAGTCATTGGTTCACATTCCGGATCTTCTTCTTACTAGGTTTTTGAATCACATGAAGTGGCTGAGCTTTTATTTTCTTATTTGATAAAGTAGGTCATAGTAAGACCCAGTACTACTTTTATACCTTGCATTTCAAATTACTCTGATCTAATCTCCCTATTGTGCCCCTTCCCACAGGTCAATGAGTCAAAAAGACCAAGGGAAGCTTGGTCCACTTAGACCCTGTGAGTCCTTCTTCTAGGCCGTGGGCTGATACACAGGTCCCAAAGTTCTCTATCCCAAATTGACGAAACTTTATTTTGGGGCTACACAAGTGTCTTCCCTGGCTCAGCCTCCTGATGGCACAACACACCACCAGAGGACATGTCCCAGGCCTAAGAAATAGCTGAAAAAAACAAAAACAAAACCCAAACCCATTGCCATTAGGTTGATTCTGATTCATGGCTACCCTATATGTTACAGAGTAGACAGTAGCCATGAAGTTTTCTTGGCTGTAATCTTTATGGAAGCAGGCCGTCAGTCCTTTCTTCTGTGGTGCCACTGGGTAGGTTCAAACTGACAAACTTTGTATTAGCAGACGAGTGCGAACTATGCCACCCAGGGACCTTAAGAATTGTTCAAGGGGGCCTATTTTCATGGGGAGAGTGGACAGACCTTGGACATATGGGGAGGAGTGTCCACGTACAAGTTCCTGGGTCGCTTATGGCATAGTACTGACTAAGGAATGGAAAAATAAAGGGGATAGGCTATGGATTAGAGATTTCCATCTTATTTATTTTTTTAATTGTACTTTAGATGATGGTTTACAGAAGAAACTAGTTTCTCATCAGTTAGTAAACACATTGTTCTACGACATTAGTTAACAATCCCACAACACGTCAACACCCTCCCATCTCAACCCTGGGTTCCCTATTACCAGCTTTCCTGTTCCCTCCTGCCTTCCAGTCCTGCCCAGGGATGGTGTGCCCCTTTAGTCTTGTTTTGTTCCATAGGCCTGTTCTATCTTTGGCTGAAGGGTGAACCTGAGGAGTGACTTCATTACTGAGCTGAAAGGGTGTCGGGGCCATACTCTTAGGGTTTCTCCAGTCTTTGTCAGGCCAGCAAGTCTAGCCTTTCTTTTTGAGTTAGAATTTTGTTCTATATTTTTCTTTAGTTCTGTCCTGGACCCTCTGTTGTGATCCCTACCAGAGCACTCAGTGGTGGTAGCCAGGCACCATCTCGTTGTACTGGACTCAGTCTGGTGGAGGCCTTTGGACTAATCTTTCCCTTATATCTTTAGTTTTCTTCTCCATTTGTATTTTTGCGTGGTGCTTCACAAATCTTATGGGCAGATCTGGCATATTTACCTTTCTTTTAGTATGGTGTATTCCAAAATCAGGTATTGAATAAATAGCTGTTCTTTATTAGATATAGTGATAGGGTCTGTTAACACAAAGATAAGAAAGATTATGTCATACAGATAGTCACAATTTAAAAGTGAATACCTACAATTATATAACCCTGTACTTTCAACACAACGTGTAAAGGGCTATAAATCTCCATCTTCTCTTTACCCTCTATATTAGCTCAAACGACAATAGACTACTGAATCTACCCCATGCTGCCATCATTGGAACAAATGTTAAGATCATGCTGCATGCCAAGAGTTCATGAGAAGAAAGTTCTGAGTACAAGTAAATCTCACTTTGTGCACATGACATAGAGCATATTTGTCTTCCCCATTCAGAAGGGAGATGACAACAGAAAGTTCAAGAGAAACCAACTCTGGTGTGGTATGCAGCCAGGATCAGCCATCCATTATCTATGTGACTTTTGACTAATAACTTCTCTGAGCTCATTTTCTTAATTTTTAAAAAGGAGATAAAACTCCCTCCTGTGCAAAATGAAATTGCCATGGGGATTATATGATCTAAAATTTGTGAAGTATTTAGCATAGGTATGTTGTAAGCATTCAATAAATGAGCGCTATTAATATAATATTAATTTAAAAAACTGAGGAAGTCACTGGGGCCTATGTATCAGTTCTTTATACGCACAGCATATAGATTTTCTATAACTACTATCTTGTATTTTCTAAGAGCCAGTGAAAAACAAAAACTTTATGTAAGCTAAAGAAGCAGCTTCCAACTTTTAACTTCCTGGCTCGATTGGGACTAAATTCCTTGAGAGCAGGGATTGTGTCTTACCTGTGGGTTTTTTCTTCATACCTAGCATGGTCCCTGACATAGTGTGTTTTGGTTGAGCAAATAAATGAACTGAAGAGAGGGGAAAAACATTTTCATATTCAATGTTCTATTACCATGTACATTAAGGAGGGCAGTGATTAGAAGTTGCAACTGCAGATGCAGTAGGAGCTTCAAATCCCCAAATCTGTACTTGATAATAAACCAGAGCAATCTGAATTCTATCCAAGACAATTTCTTAGCTGATTCTTTCAGACAGTGAATTACAATGAGGATGTTGGCAATGAAGCCGTTTCTGTGTATTGACTTTCTGTATTCACCTTCTCTGAAGTCAATGAGAATCCTCTAAGAAATAGCATTTAACTGTGTTATCAGTTGAGTATTTATTAAAAATGACTAAATGACATGTACTTATCCCCTTTTCTGAAGTATATACCATTGTCCATTGGTATCCAATGGGGATTAGTTCTAGGACCCCAGTGGATACCAAAATCTGAGGATGCATAAAGTCTCTTATATGAAATGGTATGGTTTTGCATATAACCTATGTACATCCTGGTATACTTAAATCATCTCTAGATTACTCATAAGACTTAATACAATGTAAATGCTAAGTACACAGCTATTACACTGTGTTGTTACGGAATGATGACAAGACACGAGGAGAAGAATGCTCAGGCGATAAGTGCTGGAGAGAGACTGAAGATCTGTGAAATGGTGGGGGGCTACAGCACGGGATGCCTACACATCCCTTCATTCGCATAGATTCAGCATAGCGCTCTACGCCTGTCAAATTCAACTTTTGCTTTTTTAAAAATTTTCTTTTGAATATTTTCTATCTGTGGTTGATTGAATCAGAGAATGAAGAACCCGTGGATATGGAGGGCCGATTGGGGTATGTGAAAATAAAAGACACCAAGACTAACAAAGCAGCAACTTCTTTTCAAGTGGTTCTTGTCCCTCTCCCCAACCCTCTATGGGAATATATCCCTGAAAATATATTAGAAATTGTTATAGATTGAATTATGTTCCCCCAAAATATGTGTTGTAAATCCTAACCTCTAGGCATGTGGTTATAATACCATTTGAGAATGGATTGTTTTTGTTATGTTAATGAGGCAGCATTAATGTAGACTCTATCTTGAGTCAATTTTTTTTTGAGATTTAAAAAGAAATTAAACAAGCGAGCAGAGAGAGATGGGGTAAGATAGATGGCAAGACACATGGAGATCTATAAGGAAGCAAGAAGCAGAAGCAGAAGAGACGAGGACCTTTCTCCAGAGCCAACACAGAGAGAAAGACTTTCCCTCCAGCCAATGCTTTGTATTCGGACTTCTAGCCTCCCAAACTATGAGAAATTAAATTTCTGTTTGTTAAAGCCACCTATTTATGCTATTTCTGTTACAGCAGCACTAGATAACTAAGAAACCAAATGGAAAAATACAATTAAGTACTCAAAATTTCTCTTTATGTAGAAAAGCCACTTAAGCTGTATATTTCAGAGATGTTAGGAATCTGATAACATCCTATTCCATTTTTACTCAGCTTAGTTTGGCATAAAACTCCTGGGTTACATTTTTATTTTCCTTGAGAGAGATGTAAGCACTTTGTGACCTTTCAGAATTAACGTTTACACAGGAGAAATCTGAAAATAACCTGATTTTAACTCTTTTAGTAGTAAATTATAGTATTTTTTTCTTGCTGAGATGCTTATAGATTTCTCTTTTTATTTGCACAGCTTAAAATTTTGTCGTATTCTGTGTTGGCATTGCTTTTTTGTTATTAAATTTCAGTTGGTTAGTTGGTGATGTATATGAATATCAAATCAAAGCTGGAGGCGAGGCAGTGTGTAAGTAGAGGATCAAGCTTGGGTAAGGGGCCAAAGGGCAGGTGAGGGTTTTAAAAAACCTTATACTATTTGTATGGTGGATTGTTGAAAGTGGTGTAAATCCCAAACTATGACACATTCTGGGATTAAAGGGAGAGTAGCTGAGGCCAGCAGGGGAAATGACTAGGACCTAAGCAGAACCCCCCCCCCGCCCCCACCGCCGCCATCCAAGAAAATCCTCCCATAGACAGGAGCCTGCAGGCAAGGAAGGGCGAGAGGATTCCAGGACCAAGTAGTGAATGGGAGTCTCAGGCTAGTGGAACTGACATGCAAAGCAGCAGGGGGCATCAGCTGGGCCTTCTAGAACTCAGCATTAGTTGGTGTCTGAAGAGTGTCTAAATCATGTGTCCTGGGTTGCCTCGGGAAGATGTAAGACATAAATGGGAGCGAGGCAGATTCGCACAAACACTGAGAATAAGGGCAGAAGTCTAGTTTCCCCAACCAGACACCTGCGAAACTGGTGCCTTAAAGGTTTTGAGTATGGGGCCCCAGGATAATACCAAGCCCTATTGACTTGTGGTGGCACAGTGGTTAAGAGCTACAGTTGCTAACCAAAAGGCCTGCAGTTCGAATCTAGCAGCCACTCCTTGGAACCCCTATGGAGCAGTTCTACTCTGTCCTGTAGGGTCACTGAGTCCAGATTGACTCAATGGCAACAGGTTTTGTTTTTTGTTTGTTTTATTGACTGGTAAGGAATAGGCTTAGGCCTCGGTGGTACAGAGAGAGCAAGTGGCTCCCTTTCATGCCTGGCCTGGGGTAGGCAGAGACTTAACGAAAATCTTAGTGAGAAGAGGCGAGAAGTATGGACTGTTTCTAAGTTCTGTGCCTCACTGCTAAATCCTTACAATGCCTCTATGAAGTAGAATTCATAATTCCATTTCAGAGGTGAAAAGCTAAGATTTTTTTTTTGGGCTTCAGCAACTTGTGAAAATGTCACATAACCTAGTATACGCTTATTTCTCATCATTCATTGCTCTTGCTTAGGATACCATCAATTTTTGATAGTTTAATGAACATTTTAATGGAATTTCTCGAGAAGAGATTTAGAGGTCTTTTCACTTTACCCTCTCCATGGAGGTCTCCTGTGTACTTTTTTGTGGTGAATAAAACAACATAAGCGTGGGTAAGAAACACCTGGGGAGCTTGTTAAAATTGCCGATTCCGGAGTTTCCCTAGAGTTCCAACAGATTTGATATGAGTCCAAGAGATTTTTATGTTAACAAGCTCCAGAAATGGAGTCAGATCCAAGTAGTCTATGGACTGCGCTTTGAGCTAGACTATAATAAAGTAATATAGAGATTAGCATTTGTCTCCTCATTTACCAGAGGGCTCCTGTTCCTCCAGCAGCGTTTTCTTACAGAATTCTCCATAGTGGGAGGAATAGTCAAGGAACTGCCCTCATTGCCCCTGAGATGCTGCAGGTTGGGGAGGATGTGAAAAGAGAATATGAAAGCTGGTGAGTTGTAGGTCAAGGAAGCCCTCTGGGATGCTCTCACACACAATGCTGCTTTGACTGGCAAACCCTGAATTACAAGGTCAAAGTGAGAGGGTCTGGACGCTCCCCAAAGCAGAGAAGATAGACCTTGAAGCCAGCTTTAACAGGGAATATCTATTAACAAATTCATTATTTATTTATTTATTTTATAATTCTGGGGGAAAAGCTAATCATTTATTAGCTTAAGTAAAAATATGGTGATTTATTGAGAATATTCTGATGTTAAAATAATGAGTCATATTAGGTTCATGCCAGAACACACAACACACTTGAAGTATTTACTCTAAAGTAAATTAATGACAATAGAAGTGATGGTTCACATTAGTACATTTTCTAGAATCAGTTTCTTATTTCCAGATACAAACGCAAACTTTCTAACTGGGACATTTTATACTTATGCAGGCATATATACACCGGTTTTTTTTTTTTTTATCTCTCTTAATGTAACAGACTGATTACTGAAAATTTGATTAAAAAATGGACTTCTAGAAACTCAGTGGTATTAAAAACTTGCCATTTACAGGAACTCTATAATCAACCTTTCTGTGGAAAAAAGAAAAGTAAACACTAATTTATCTATCTGGACAAACCTGGACTTAATTATGTCTCCATGCATTTATGCAAATTTTGGCAGCATTTGGAATTCTGCAGATTGAATGATAATAAGTGAAAAACTCCTTTGGAATGAAGAATTTTATAACAAGGAAAAAGGTCACAGGGAAAGCTTTATTTGTACCAGCAACCCTAAAAAACAAGCAAGCTTAACTTTGCAGTATTCTGATATTCACTATGAAAGTATAGCTGTATGTGAGTTATAACAGCAAAGTATAAAAATTAGTGCAATAATTAACTTCATAACACATTTCTCATGACAGAAGAGCATACCCTTATTTCCTAACCAGGACAATCCCACAGAAAAGAAGAATTCAGTTTCAAGTGCCAGGTGTCAAATTAATGAAGGACGTTAACTATCAAAGAAGGTAGGTTCAACGCATCTGGCTTTTCTTTCACAAAAATTGGCAGAACATCACTAGTCCTAATTCTACAAATGTAGATGTTTAAAACAGGCTGAGGCAGCAACATTTTATAGACCAGCATGAGAAGAAAAACAATCACAGGAACGATATAATTACGGGGTGATAAAAACATGAACACCATTAATGCATTAATTTTATATTTGGTGTTCTTTCCATGGTTGGCTTACCAAATTACAAGATTTAGTTTAGAAAATCATTTAGATATTTTGTCACTTACCCATCCTAATACACAGATATTGGACTTGATAATTTTTATAGGCGAATGGTTTAACTGGCAATGGAAAAGAAGAGAGGATTTAGAATTTTTTTTTATTAAGCCTGAAGAGAGAAAAAAAGTAGCTGCCACTTTGGATTTCTTAAATATTTACAATTTAATACATTATCAGGAGTAACTCTTCCTTTTTATTGTCCTCCAGAGACCATCAACATTTTTTCCAACTTCTATGAAATTGAAGGTTTATTGGAAGACAACTGCTTGACCCTGGAAATTTACTCAAATTCTCAAAGATTCACTTTCTTTGCCTGTAAAATGGAGGTATTGTCTTCTTAGAGGGCTGCTTTAAAAAGAGATAATGCAGAAGTGCTTTATGTGGTACAAGGCTCAATAAATGATGGTTATTTTAATGCTAGAAGAGAAAGCCAGAGTCAGAAAGAGGTCCCCCAATTTGACCGTCTTACGCAGCCCCTAGGTTATAGAGAGCTAGCTATGAATTGGGTAGCTCTTCATAGGAAAGTTGGCTCACAAATTCATGACATCAGCAGCAATAATTAAATTAGCTCAATCATTGGGAAATATGACTCCTACTGGGGAAGTATAAAATGGTGTGTGCATGTGTGTTTAAATTGAAGTAGGTGTTTTAATAAGAATTAAATCAAATAAGGTATGCAGATTCTAAAAAGAATTTGTAAAAACCTTTTCCTGTAACTGAGGGCAGTAAATTTTGAGGGACTGCAGAGAATAAGCTCCATATTTCTGGCGTACATACGTATCAAGGTTCATTCTAGCACTCCTTAACTGAGGAGTAGTCACACTGGACTGGTCCCTCCTGATAACATGTCCAAAGTACAAGATGGATTGACACAGCAGCTGCAATAATGGGCTCAAGCATAATGACAATTGGGAGGATGGCATAGGACTGGACAGTGTTCTGTTCTGTTGTACACAGGGTTATCTGAGTAGGAACTGACCCGAAGGCACCTAACAGCAAGAACAAATCATACTGGACAGTCTCAGCCCTACATTTCTAGCCCTGCTCTCCTACCTTCAGAAATCTACCCCACTTCACCTCAGACTGGTGAGCTGATACGTCCTTATTGTGGACTCTGAGATACCACAGAATAACTTCACTCCTATAGAATGCTTTGTGTGGTTACATACATTTGGAAAAATTGCATATGAGAGCCTCCCTTTTGGATATTCACACTCCACAGAGAGTATTAGAGACTTCAAGAGGTCCTGTTTAACCCAATTTTCCCAACACTATTTGATCACTAGTTTTTTTCATGTAACTGTATTTGGTGTCCTGCAGAATATACTTTGGAAAACACTAATTTAGATTTAACTCTCTTGCTATCACAGAGGTGAAATTGTTTTAATACAAAGATGTCACTATACCTATATATATGTTAACAAATTGCTTGCATTTTTATTCATTCAAGCATTTTCCATACAGTCTCATTTTACCCTATGACCTCTCCTTACATAAAGCTATCCTGCCTAAAGGAAAAGAATAGAATGGGTTTCCTTTCCTGGCTTTTGTTTATTTTTCCCACATCTTATGGCCCATGTCTGGAAGAAAGACCTGGTGATCTACTTCTGAAGGGTCACGGACCTGCTCCCCATGAATCAAAAGAATCACCTCGATGGCTACTGGTTTGATTTTTATGGCCCATGTATTAATTTTAGTACATTAAATCCCTTGAGTTTAGAATCGAGGAGAGGGGGAAAAAAAGACAAAATCTTAAAAACCAGAGACAGAGCCTGATCAGATTGATATTTTAAAATTTATATATTTGCAAACATTGTTTTATCCAATAGACAAAAAGGAGATGTATCCTCCATGTACAGAGCTCCAAACCACTATATATCACACTCAAAGGTAACCTGAGTGTAGAACCCATACATATTCAGTCTGCATATTCTGAGCTGATAAGGAATCCACAAATAGCAGGACTGTCTGAAGATCCACAGTTAACACCCTGATTGTGTCAAACTTTAGAGGGAGTGTGAAGGAGGTATATTTTACTGCTTTTCAGAAATAACATGCTGAGCTTTGCCCTCAGTAGCCAAAATAGCCTTAGTAGCCTTAGGAGCCTTATAAGCCTTACATAGACATACACCTACTTGATGAAGACATTCTATCTTTCATCTCCCTTCAAAATAGGATACTGTATTTATGTTCCTCTGGGACTTGGGATAGGAAGGGGTACATTTCCATCACTGGTAGCACAACGTAAGGAACATTCTATAGAAGTGAGTATACGAGATAAGAACTCCCAATCTAAAACAAGTTTTCGCATGATGTCCAATTCTCTAAAATGGTCTCAGTAGAATGATAAAGAATTCTAACACAGGAAAAAAAAAAATTCCCAAGGCACATTTAAGGCATAATAAACACAAGGGGATCAAACTGACGGGAGATATTGTTTGAACTCTTAGCATTTTTTTTTTTTTTCCACATGGCTCTGATTTCCAACCACATTCTACCTCAGCAAAGAAAAGAGCAAGGACATTCCAGCAGAATTAACTCATAGCATTCTTAAGCACAAGCAGTGCATGAAACTAGTCTCTCTGGAATGAGGTATCAGCTACATGTTAGCTGAACAATATATTAATATAGCTTTTAATATATATTTTAGGAAGTCTCTAAGCTAGTTTGCTTTAAAAGATAGGGTGCCCAATTCATGTGCTCATTTCTGGATGAAAGACACATTCAGTTGAAGGAAGACCAAATGCAAGTATTTATGTGTGTGTGTATGTGTGTGCATATAACCATCTTAGTTATTGTCTTAGTCATCTAGTGATGCTACAACAGAAGTACCACAAATGGGTGGATTTAACAAACAGAAATTTATTCTCTCACAGTCTAGGGGGCTAGAAGTCTGAATTCAGGGCACCAGCTCCCAGGGAAGGCATTCTCCCTGTGACAGTTCTGGGGGAAGGTCCTTGTCATAGATCTTGCCCTGGTCTAGGAGTTTCTCAGCACAGGAACCCTGTGTCCAAAGGACATGTTCCACTCCTGGCTCAATTTTCTTGGTGGTAGGAGGTCCCTCTCCTCTCTGCTTACTTCTCTCTTTTATATCTCAAAGAGATTAACTCGAGATACAACTTAATCCTATAGATTGAGTCCTGCCTCATTAACATAACTGCCTCTAATCCTGCCTAGTTAACATCATAAAGGTCAGGATTTACAACACATAGGACAATCATATCAGATCACAAAATGGTGGACGACCACACAATACTAGGAATCATGGCCTAGCCAAGTTGACACACATTTTGGGGGAACACAATTCAATCCATAACAGTTATCTAGTGCTGCTACAACAGAAATACTACAAGTGAGTGGCTTTAACAAACAGAAATTTATTTTCTCACAGTTTATGAGGCCAGAAGTCTGAATTCAGGGCGCCCGCTCTAGGGGAAGGTTTTCTCTCTTTTAGCTTTGGAGGAAGATCCTTGTCTCTGAACTTCTGCTTCTGGGAGAACTTCATGTGGCTTGGTGTCTCTCTTCCCCCATCTCTGCTTTCTCACTTCTATTAATCTCTTTCATATTTCAAAAGAGATTGACTCAAGATATATCCTATACTAATACTGTCTCATTGGCATAACAAAGACAACCCATTCCCAAATGGGATTATAACCACAGGCATAGAGGTTACGATTTATAACACATATTTTGGGGTGACACAATTCAATTCATAACAATAACCCTGTTGCTGTTAAGTCAATTCCAATGCATACTGACACTATAGGACAGAGTAGAACCACCTCGTTGAGTTTCTAAGACTGTAAATCTTTATGGAAGCAGACTACCACATCATTCTCCCACAGAGTGACCGGTAAGTTCAAATCACCGAACTTTGGGTTAGCAGCTGAGTACTTAACCCGGGTGCCATCAGGGCTGAAAAAAAAAAATTCATATATATATATATACATATATATATATTCACACACACACACACACCCTTATACAGGTAGTCCCAAAATTATGATGGGGTTCCACTCCAGCAACTCCACTATAAGTCAGTTCTGATATAAGTCAAATAACTCATTTTTTTTGTTTGTTTGTTTTCATTGTTATTGCCTTTTATTATCAGTACCTTTATAAATCTGATCTTTATTTGTCTTTGGGGGTTGGAAATGTTACATATATACCGCTAAAACAAAAAAACACAAAAGCCTGGTGGATTCGAACTGACGACCCTTTGGTTAGCAGCCGTAGCACTTAACCACTATGCCATCAGGGCTTCCTATATACTGATAGGTAATGATAATATCAGCAAATTACATGCTGCAACATTGCATGTAGTAAATATTACTAATGATTAGATGTATACACACAAAAGGACAGTTATAAGTGTGGTTCCTTGTAACTCAAATATATACTTTTTTACTGGTGTCAGCAAATATTTTCACTCCTCTGAGTCTCAGTTTCTGCATCTGTGAAGTGATGAAGAGTCCCTGGGTGATGCAAACGGTTAAGCACCCAGCTACTAACCAAAAGGTTGGTGGCTCACGTTCATCTAGAGGCATCTCAGAAGAAAGACCTGTTGATCTACTTCCGAAAGATCACAGCCATTGAAAACACTATGGAGCACTGTTGCACTCTGACACGCATGAGGTCTCCATGAACTGGAATCCACTCAATGGCACCTTTTTTCTTTTTCTGAGGCAAATACTAAGTGGTTTTTTTTTCTTTCAGGAAAGTAGAGTATTAAACTCTTCTGGTAATCTTTGTGAATAATACAGATTCTTAGGCTCCACCCCTGGAGATTCTGATTCAGTAGGTGTGAGGTGGAGCTCAAGAACCTGCATTTTTTCAAAGCCTCTCCCAGATGATACTCCTTCTAGCATGCAGCCAGGCTTAAGAACCACTGACGAGAGTTACAGAAGCCAGGAATGAAATCAGTATTGCTCATTTGGAGTAAATTGCTAAAAAAAAAAGCATCCCCTAAATTGCTTAGGATGCTTTCAGCAGCTAATAACAGAAAAACTGTGACTCTGGTTCATACATTAAGGAAATTTATAAGCTCAAATAATCTGAAGCTTAGAGGTAGGTCATAGTCCATGTTTCAGCTCCACTTGTCTCTGATTTTCTTGACTGGTCTGCCTGCTCTTAAGGTGCTTTCAAACCTCAGCTTTTTCATAAGTCCCTTTACCTCTTGGGTTTCTTTTGGGAGGAAGAAATCTTTTCCTAAAGCTTTTCTGCATCCTTTCCTTTGCATTTTGTTGGCCAGAATTGGATCACATGCTCATTCATGAACTGGTTACTGGCAAAGGTCATGGTAATACCTAGATCAATCAACGTTTTCAGTCTTGGCTATGCATTGAAATTATCTGGGGAAATTTTAAAAAATATAAATGTTTGGATCCAACCCCCAAAGGTTTTTTTTTTTTTTTTAATTGGTCTGGGATATGTCCCATGCATCCAGAGTTTTAAAAGTTTCCCAGATGATTTTAATGTACAGACAAATTCAAGAACCACTGTCTTAGATTAATCATCTGGGAATGGAATGCTTCTAAGGAGTCAACTACCATAACCACTAAAATCCCTTAGAATCCCTTAAGCAAAAAGGGCCTCTAGCTTATGCTACTGCTATAATCACTTAGAAGGATTCCAGATTTACTGTAAGAACAATGAGAAAATGCCTGAAACTTGTCTTTTTTTACTCCTAGACTCTTGTGCTTTCTACCATAAGACACGTATTTCTGTTTGTGAAGTCAGTGGGAAAGGAGGACAAATCATTGCTGTTTATTTTTGATGATTCCAGCACCATCTACATTTAAATGATATCAACTAGAGCTTGCCATAGCCAGTCTGGGAGACCAGAAAACAAAGTATATAGATATGACAGAAAGAAGTCACAACACAGGGATGGTAAAAAGTGAATTAAAATCAGAAAATTTTTCTTTTGCCGTGGTAATGTCCCCATTGGTCACAATAAGAGCGTGTCCCCTGCTATGCATGGAGAAAACTTCACCTTCTTTTAGGAAATCTCTCCAAGGAAAATCTCTTGTTGAAACAGGACAGGCTCTATTACAGGGAAAAGATCTTGGTAAACAGAGGAGAAAGGCATTAGATTTTTTACATGGTCTTTAAGATACATATTTTCCCAAAAATAGTCATGGAACTTAGCACACTGGCTTTTAACCAAGAGAAAATCAGTCTGAGTTATTTACAGGCCTGAGATCACCAAGCGGATTTCCTTAACTATATATTCACATTATGTTTACAACTTTGGATGTTGTCATCTTGCATTTCATAACCGTTCAAATTCCCATAAATGTAAATCAAAATGCCTTTCTTGGCCTATTTGCTGGTGAAGCATTTCTTTGTTTTGGCTCCATTTGTGGATGATGATAATAAAAACGTTGAAAATTCTTCTCTCAGATTTCAAAAGAAAAAAAGATAAAAATTTACAATTCTTTAGGCTAGGATCGTTTCAGCAAAGGATCTATGATTGAAGTTTAACAGCTCAGAAAAAAAACTGAGTAACTATAAACAAACGCACTTATTAATAAAATCTTTATATTAAATCTTTGGGGTACCTCCTTGAAACTTGAAAAAATATGGTTTAGGGCCTCTAAATTAAATACTCCTATGTAGCTGACTTAGATATTTGACTTTTTGTTAGCTTGAAGAATAGATGGAGGATGAATGTATGATTTTGAAAAGATTTTAGATAAATTCATGAGCGATAGCTCCATGTCATTATGTCAATAAAGATGTTTGAAGAATTATTAACATTATGGGGGGCTTTTATTCTTTCCAAAATGTATACTATAGTGCAACTGGAAAACGACAGCACTCAATTGGCAAAGAATAAGGCTTTTTCATCCTGACATCCTTAAGGTATTCACAGTTAGTACCATGTTCACGGTATTGTTCCCTAGAAAGGAAACCACTAACGTTTATTATCCCAACACATGCTCATTCCATATGTTGCAAACTTTAGTGAGGCACCATCCATGAAAAAGGGGGTGTATCAGGACTTCTTACAAAGTGGGAGAAACCTTTAAGAGAACTATCTGTGACTATTCAGTGTGTTATACAGTATAACAAAAATGAACATAGGATGCTGTACAAACATGGAGAAAATGTGCCAGATTCAGCCAGGAGGGTGAGGTGGAGGTGAATAATGGAGGACTTTGTGGATGATATGATGCTTGCATAGGAATTAGCCAGGCAGAAAAAGAAGAAAAAAACACTCAGCATGGTGAGGGAATACCATGTGTAGGAGAGATATATGTACCTAAGTTTAGTTGCCATATATGGGTGCAAGTAGGGAACGGGCGAGAAGGATGAACAAAGCAAGCAGGGATCACATCACAAAAACCTGGTAAGCCACAGGAATAGTCTGAAGGAAGTATCTTTGAGCTTTTTCTATCAGACTTTTGTAAGTTCTCCCACTTATCAGGATCAAGGAATCAAACAATTTGAAAGATGTTATAGTGGAATCATAGATGGCCCTACTTGTGCAAAATCATAGCACTCTGCTTGCATAGAAAGTAGGCAGAAATTATTGGATGGAGACCTTTATTTGAGCACTTACTGTGTGATAAGCCCTGTATTAGGTGCCTTGAACATATCGTTTCTAACGCTCACAATAACCCTGAAGGCTAAGTATTGTTCCTATTTTACAGATGGGAAAACTGAGGCTCAGAAAGATTAAGTGGCCCCATTCAAAGATTTCAGCAAAGTCTGACTTCTTCCAGTGGGATGGAAAACAATGCTTACTAAATTTTATCATAAAGAAAAATTGTGGAAGTTTTTTGTTCGTAGTAAATTTATTTTACTGTGTTTTAGGTTAAAGTTTACACAGCAAATTGGGTTCTCATTTAACAATTTTTATATAAATTTTTCCATGACATTGGTTACAATTTTCACAGTGCGTCAGCATTCTCATTATTTCCATTCTGTTTGTTCTGTTTCCATTGATCTAGCTTTTCTTCTCGCCTTCTTATCTTTGCTTTTGGGTAAATGTTAACCATTTGGTCTCATATGGTCGATTGTTTAAAGGAGCACATTACTCATGGGTGATCTTTTTTATTTTATAAGCCAATCTATTATTTGACTAAAAGGTGGCCTCCAGGAATAGCTTCAGTTTTGAGTTCAAAGGATACCTTAGGGCCATAATTTCAGGGGTTCCTCTAGTCTTTTTTAGTCTAGTAAGTCTAGCCTTTTCTAGGAACTTGAAGTTTGTTCTACATTTTTCTCCCATCCTATCCAGGACCTTCTATTTTGTCCCTGGTCAGAACGGTTGGTAGTGTAGTGGGGCAATATCTATTTCTTCTGGTCTCGGGCTAGAAAAGGCTGGGGTTTGTGTGGGTTATTAGTCCTATGTACTAGCTTCTTCTTTGAGTCTTTGGTTTCCTTCCTTCTCTTTTGCTCCAGATGAGTAAAAAAAAAAAAAAAAGATGAGTAGAGACCAATAATTGTATCTTAGCTGGCCGCTTATGTACATGGTACTTGTTGAGATGCAAAAAATAATATGGAAGAATATATTTCCTCCAACATCTGTAACCAATGTGTAGCTCAAATATCTGCCATTCAGCAAATTACTAAGTGAATCATCCTTACTCTCTTTCCCAGGCTATAATCCAAAACAAAAACAAAAACAAAAACAAAAACCTTCCCATCACTTTAAAATGAAGAGGGTGCCAACTAGGGATTTACCTCTACCCGTTGTCCCACATCAGTTAACTACACATAGGCCCTGAGACTACTCACTCTGTGAGCTAGCTGATTACAATCAGAATCTTGCAGTCACTACATATGGGACAAATGCCTTTGTTATATAGCCATAAAGCTTTGCTTTAGTAACATCTTTATAGCAGATGCAGGGATGTGTCGCTCAATGTTCCCCAGGACCTATCTTACACGAATATTGTGCAAACTAAATGTGCAAGTATGTTTAAAGCACTTAGCACTGAGTCTGACACATAGTAAATCTATAATATATGAGTTATTGTTGTTGAGGATCAGCCAAGACATCCACCAGCCCCAAACCTCACCTAAACATGCACACAACAGTGTTTAAGAGTCAGATTTCCATTTTAGAACAGAACTACCCAATATATTTCCTGAGGTCTCACGTTGGGAGAATGAAGGAATTACCCCCCCACACACAGTTTTAAGACATAAAATATGTTAATAGCTAGCAAATAAATTCTCAATGCCTATGTAACAGAGACAGCATTTCCTATAATCTCTGATTGTCAATCAATCATTTTTGGCTTAAGAAAATTAAACCCCAGGTTTATGTTCCGATGAGGAATCCATAAATCCAAAACACAACTTGGTTATCTAGTTTATCCAAGGACATGTAGCTAGAAGAGATTGGAATTGAATTCAGACCTCCTGACTGCAATTCATTGGTTAATCTTCCTAAAACACAGTGCTGAGATCATTACTCACTTGCTCAGATTTTCCTTGATTTTTCACTACTTGTTGAATACAATTCAATATCCTTAACCTGACACTTAAAGGCCTTTACAATCCAGTCTCAAGTTCTCTTTCCGGGCTTGTCTACCACCACTCTTCCAACCAACTAGAATCTAGTCAAATTCAACCCTTGCCATTCCCTAGATAAGCCACACATTACAACACTTTGATGCCTTACTCATTCAGTTCCCTCCTCTTTTGAGGTGTTCTTCCCTATTCCTAACCTATTTTCCAAGTTCCAGCTCGAATGTCACCTTCTACAACAAAACTTATTGAATGTACCCAACTGAAAGTGATCTAAATTCCCACAACTGACTTCTCTATATCGTTCTTTATGTACTGAACTGTTTTTAATGTCCTTA
The DNA here is from genome assembly GCF_024166365.1 of Elephas maximus indicus. NCBI lineage: Eukaryota > Metazoa > Chordata > Mammalia > Proboscidea > Elephantidae > Elephas > Elephas maximus. The sequence goes on along the minus strand of NC_064827.1, from coordinate 31,567,191 downwards.
ATTTCCTTGTATACATCTTTCCTTTTCTATTTATTTGTGAGCTCCTTGTGGTCAGAGGCTACGTTTTACACATTTTTGTATTCCCATAACCTGAAATAGTTCTAACATATTATAGATGATAAAGAAATGTGTTTTGAATGAATGAAATACCAAATGAATACTAACTTAGATTTTCATGTGCTTATCTAAGTTATGGCTAAACATATAAGTCAACAAGGAAGATTGGCTTATGTAAAAACACATTTTTCTGTTTCATGCTACATATTCAAATGTCTCTGCTAGCTCCACTGAACAGTACAAAGACATTTGTGGTATTTGCATTCTATCAAGACAGATTTGAGTGAAGGAAGTTTGTTAGGGTTGTTCTCTGGAAAAAATACCTGTGAGAAAGGAAAGGAAGCAGGATTGGTCAGAGGGAGAAGTCAGACTGCTATGGGTCTCAATAAAGGCTTCTTTGGAGCTGGATGGTCCTTCAGAGTTGAGGAAAGGGAGCCAGGCCATTGTACCTCACATTGTCAACTGCATCCTGAAAAAGCGACAGCCTTGGGCAAGGCAAATCCCTTAAGCTGAGGCAGTTCCCAATTAGGGACTTAGATTTGAGTTGGCAGCCAATGAAAATCTAAGTCTAATTTATGTATTTTTTCTTTTGTTGTTTAAGCTTTTGATATCATATCTAAGAATCGTTTGTCAAAAACAAGGTCTTGAAGCCTTACCCCTATGTCTTCTTATGAGAATTTTGTGGTTTTTAGTTCGTATATTTAGGTCATATATGGTATGAGTATGGGTCCAACTTCATTCTTTTGTGTATAAAGATCCAGTTGTCCTAGCATTACTTGTTGAAGAGACTATTCTTTTTCCTCATTGAATGGACTTGGCATCTTTGTTGAAAATCAGTTGGCCATAAGTTTTCTTCTGAACTCTCAATTCTATTCCATTGGTCTATATGTCTGTCATTATACTGTTTTGATTACTGTAGCTTTATAATATGTTTTAAAATTGGAAAGTGTAAGTCTTCCTATCTTGCTCTTCTTTTTTTCAAGATCGTTTTAGTTTTTTGGGGCCCCTTGCAATTTCATATGATATGAAGATCAGCTTTTCAATTTCCACAAAAAAAGCTGTTGAAAATTTGATAGGGATTGCACTGCATCTATAGATCACTTTGGGTAGTATTGACATCTTAACAATATTAAGTCTTTCAATCCATGAACACAGAAGTTTTCCCATTTATTTAGATCTTCCTTAATTTCATTCAGCAATGTTTTATAGTTTTCAGTGTATGAGTCTTTCACCCCCCTGGTTAAATTTATTCCTAGGTTAGAGGTTTGAGTCTACCCAGAAGCATCTTGAAAGAAAGGCCTGGCAGTCTATGTTTGAAAAAAATCAACAAATGAAAACTCTATGGGGCTCAGTTCTACCCTGACACACACGGGGTGTCCATGAGTCTGAACCGATTCATTGGCAACTGATGACTGGTGATAATTTTATTCTTTTAGATGCTGATGTAAATGGAACTGGTTACTTAATTTCCTTTTCTAAGTATTTATTGCTGGTATATAGAAAACACAAGTATTTTTATGTGTTGACCTCGTACCCTTAACTTTGCTGAATGCACTTATTAACTCTAGTAGCTTTCGTGTGTATTCTTTGGGATTTCCTGCGTGTAACACCATGTAGTCTGTGAACAGAGATAGTTTTACTCCTTGTTTTCAAATCCGCATGCCTTTTATTTCTTTTTCTTGCCTAATTGCTCTAGTTAGAACTTCTAGTACAATGTTAAACAGCAGTGGTAAAATTGAAAATTCTTGTCTTGTTCCTGATTTTAGGGGAACAGCTTTCAGCCTTTCACCATTTAATATAATATTTGCTATGAGTTTTTCATAAACAACCTATTATGTTGAGGAATTTCTCTTCTATTCCTAGTCTGTCAGTTTGTCCTACTGTGGGGCTCGTGTCTTGTTGTAATGCTGGAAACTTTGCCACTGGTATGCAAATATCTGCAAAGTCACCCATGGCAGACAGGTTTCAGCTGAGTTTCCAGCCTAAGACAGACTAATTCTGAAAAGAATTATCCAGCAAAAATCTTGTGAATAGCAGCAGAACATTGTCTGATATAATGCCAGAAGATGAGCCCCTCAGGTTGGAAGGCACTCAAAACACAACTGGGGAAGACCTGCCTCCTCAAAGTAGACTAGAACTTAATGATATGGATGGAGTCAAGTTTTCAGGACCTTCATTTGCTGATGTGGCACGACTCAAAATGAGATGAAACAGCTGTAAACATCCATTAATAATTGGAACCTGGAATGTACGAAGTTTGAATCTAGGAAAATTGGAAATCATCAAAACTGAAATGGGATGCATAAACACCAATATCTTAGGCATTAGTGAGCTGAAATGGACTGGTATTTACCATTTTGAATTGGGCAATCGTATGGTCTAGTATGCCGGGGATGACAACTTGAAGAGGAATGGTGTTGCATTCATAGTCAAAAAGAACATTTGAATATCTATCCTGAAGTACAATGTTGTCAGTGATAGAATAATATCCACACACCTACAAGGAAGACCAGTTAATAGGACTATTATTCAAATTGACTCACCAACCACTGAGGCCAAAGATGAAGAAACTGAAGATTTTCGTCAACTTCTGCAGTATGAAATTGATCAAACATGCAATCAGGATGCATTGATAATTACTGGCAATTGGAATGCAAAAGCTGGAAACAAAGAAGAAGGATCGGTAGTTGGAAAATACGGCCTTGGTGATAGAAATGATGCCGGAAGTCACATGATAGAATTTTGCAAGACCAATGACTTCTTCATTGCAAATACATTTTTTCAACAACATACACGTGGACCTCGCCAGATGGAATACACACGAATCAAATCACCTATATCTGTGAAAGGAGATCATGGAAAAGCTCAATATCATCAGTCAGAACAAGGCCGGGGCTAACTGTTTAACATACTATCAACCGCTCATATCCAAGTTCAAGTTGAAGCTGAAGAAAATTAGAACAAGTCTATGAGAGCCAAAGTATGAACTTGAATATATCCCACCTGAATTTAGAGACCATCTCAGGAATAGATATGATGCGTTGGACACTGATGACTGAAGACCAGTTGTGGAATGAAATCAAGGACATCACACATGAAGGAAGCAAGACATCATTAAAGAGACAGAAAAGAAAGAAAAGACCCAAATGGGTGTTAGAAAAAACTCTGAAACTTATTTTGAACGTCGACTAGCTAAAGCAAACAGAAGAAATGATGAAGTAAAAGAACTGAACAGAAGATTTCAAAGTGTGGCTCAAGAAGACAAAGTAAAATATTATAATGACAACTGCAAAAAGCTGGAGTTAGAAAACTGAAAGGGAAGAACATGGTCCTCATTTCTCAAACAGAAAAAACGGAAGAAAAGATTCAAGCCTGGAGTTGCAATATTGAAGGATTCTATGGGGAAGATATTAAACAATGCAGGGAGCATCCAAAGAAAATGGAAGGAATATACAGAGTTACTATACCATAAAGAAGTGATTGATGTTCAGTCATTTCAGGAGGTAACATATGACCAGGAACTGATAATGCTGAAGGAAGACGTGGCAGCTACACTGAAGGCACTGGGGAAAAGGCTCCAGGAATTGATGGAATGCCAACTGAGATGTTTCAACAAACAGATGCAGCACTAGAAGTACTCACTCGTCTATGCCAAGAAATATGAAAGACAGCTTACCTGGCCAACTAACTGGAAGAGATCCATATTTGTGCCTATTCCCAAGAAGGGTTGGTCAACAGAATGCAGAAATTATTGAACAATATCATTAATATCACATGCAAGTAGAATTTCTCTGAAGATAATTCAAAAACAGTTGCAGCAGTACGTTGACAGGGAACTGCCAGAAATTCAAACTGGATTCAAAATAGGATGTGAAATGAGGGATATCATTGCTGATGTCAGATGGATCCTGGCTGAAAGCAGAGAATACCAGAAAGATGTTTATCTGTGTTTTATTGACTATGCAAAGGCATTCAACTGTGTGGATCATAACAAATTATGGGTAACATTTCAAAGAATGGGAATTCCAGAATAATTAATTGTGCTCATGAGGAATGTGTATATAGATCAAGAGGTATTTGTTTGAACAGAACAAGGGGGTATTGTGTGGTTTAAAGTCAGTAAAGGTGTGTGTCAGGGTTGTATCCTTTAACCATACTGATTCAATCTGTATGCTGGGCAAATAATCCAAGAAGCTGGACTATATGAAGAAGAATATAACATCACGATTGGAGGAAGACTCATTAACAACCTGCATTATACAAATGACACAACCTTGCTTGCTAAAGTGAAGAGGACTTGAAGTACTTACTGATGAAGATCAAGGACCACAGCCTTCAGTTTGGATTACACCTCAATATAAAGAAAAAATTCCTCACAACTGGACCAATAAGCAATATCATGATAAATGGAGAAAAGATTGAAGATGTCAAGGATTTCATTTTACTTGGATCCACAATCAACCCCCACGGAAGCAGCAGTCAAGAAATTAAAAGTGGCATTGTATTGGGCAAATCTGTTGCAAAAGATCTGTTTAAAGTGTTGAAAAGCAAAGATATCACCTTGAAGACTAAGGTGCGCCTGGCCCAAGCCATGGCGTTTTCAATCGCTTCATATGCATGCAGAAGCTGGCAATGAATCAGGAAGACAGAAGAAGTATTGATGCCTTTGAATTGTGGTGTTGGTAAAGAATATTGAATATACCATGGACTGCCAAAAGAACAAACAAACCTGTCTTGGAAGAAGTACAGCCAGAATACTCCTTAGAAGCAAGAATGGTGAGACACACTCTGGACATGTTATCAGGAGAGACCAGTCCCTGGAGAAGGACATTATGCTTGGTAAAGTAGAGGATCAGTGAAAAACAGGAAGACCCTCAACAAGATGGATTGACACAGTGGCTGCAACCATGGGTGGGTGAAGCATAATAGTGGTTTTATTTTAATTCCTTCTCCAAGACTCAGCCTGCAGCTGAAATTTCATTCAGGGGATCTAAGATCTCCTTGAATTCCAAGTAATACTCCTAATCTGAAAACAGCACAGGACTGGGCAGTGTTTCGTCCTGTTGTATATAGATGGGAAAGAGGCCTTCCTGAGCTCCTGCACACAGAAGCCCAAGGTACTGTATTCCCACTCCTGACACCAACTAAATGAGTAATTTCTTTTTTAAGGATCAGCCCAAAGCTGGTTCCTATGAGGCAGAAATTAAAGACGTCTCAAATGTCCCACTTTTCCAAACTGCTGTACCACTCCGCCATATCTGACAATAATTACTCCCTCTCCCCTCAATATTCTCCTTCCCATCTTTGAGTGCCTTAATTCACTGCAACACCTCACAGAATTCATGAACCATATAAAGGAAATGGCTCATGTGGTTGTGGAGGCTCGTAAGCCCCAAATCTATGGATTAGGCTTGGGCTTCTCTTGACCCACGTGGCTACAGGAGTTGATGAACAGAAACCTGCTGTTGAAACCACAGGCTGCTGGCTCACAAGGCTGTGGAAGTTGGCAAATCAGGTCAGGCCATAGGCTGCCTGCTCACAGCAAATCCCAGAATTGGCAGGTCAGACAGCAGAACTCTGGTTCAAGTCCCAAGAACTAGAGGTCAAGTGATCATGAACTGGACATGGGATCCAGATGCAGAGAAAGAAAGCCCCACCACGTCATCCATACATATACCTTAGATGCGGACAACACCCCATGGAAGAGCGTAAGTTGAGTAAGGGTGGAACTTGAGTCATGCCCTCGTGAAAGGCTTTGACCTAAAACACACCCTACACCAATCCTACCTCATCAACATGTAGAGGTCAGGATTCAGAACACATAAAATTGAGGACAACAGTACACTATTGGGAATCATGGCCTAGCCAAGTTGACACATAGCCCCAACCATCACAGGTTCCATATACCTTATTAGAATAAAAACAAAAACCCAGTGCCATCGAGTTGATTCCAACTCATAGCGACCCTGTAGGACAGAGTAGAACTGCCCCCATAGAGTTTCCAAGGAGTGCCTGGCGGATTCGAACTGCCGACCCTTTAGTTAGCAGCCGTAGCACTTAACCGCTATGCCACCATAATAAAAAAAAATAGTCCCCCTCAATTTTGTGTGAGTCACAAAGACCATGGGTAGAAGGGCCATATTATGTAATTCATTACAGCGCACTTTCACATCCCAGAAATTCAAAACGTTTTTATGTAAACTGGATTTCTCAAGGCAAAACAAGTTAAGAGGAGAAAGACATTCTGGGGAATACAATTTCTTTTCTAATTGTCTTTCAGACCTTCAAATCCTTCCCTTCCCCACCCTTATCATTAATCTTTTGAGCTTTAAAACTATTTCTCCCCATCATTCTTGTCTTCTCTCTTTTTTTTTTTCCCCGTATTTCTTTTTTTCTTGACACAAATAGGACTTTGTAAACTAACAATTCTTTGAACATGTAATAAAGAAACCTCCCTGGTTTTATTTTAATTCCTTCTCCATGACTCAGCCTAGGCAGCTGAAATTTCATTCAGGGGATCTAAGATCTTCTTGAATTCCAAGTAATAGTCCTAATCTCTAGTGAAGAGATCTAAATGACGTTAAAACAAACAAAACAAGAGCAATAAGAACAATAGCCCACAAAGACATAAAAACACTCCACTTAAAAATCTCTTATTCATTGTTGAGGCCCTCCGTAACATAAAATGGGAGTGACAGAAGAAGAGACGTATGATCTTGCCTAAGGTCATCCTGCTAGTGGCAGAGCTGAGCTAAACCTGCATCATTCATTCATCCATTCATTCAATGTGCCAAGTACTCTTCTAGACCCTGGGGTTATACCTGTAAACAAAACAGACAAAAATTTCTGGCCTGAAGATGCTTACATTCTAGTGTGTGTGTGTCTCTGTGTGGAATTGCCCCCATCAGAATAATTTCCAAGGTTACATGAGGTAATGGGTTTAGTCATGAATGTGAAATTTGGCACATAGAAATTTCAAAATTAAATAAATTAAAAAATTAAAGATTATTTAGCAAATTAAATATAATAATTATGTAAAGAAAATAAAGCAGGCTAAGGGAGAGGAAGAAACCCTGGTGGCGTAGTGGTTAAGTGCTACAGCCGCTAACCGAAGGGTCAGCAGTTCAAATCCGCCAGGTGCTCCTTGGAAACTCTATGTGGCAGTTCTACCCTGTCCTATAGGGTAGTTATGAGTCAGAATAGACTTGACGGCACTGGGTAGGGGAGAGGAAGTTCTGGGATAAGAATAAGATCTGAAATATTACATAGGATGGTTAGAGAAGTCCTAAAGGACAAAGAGACATTTGAGCAAAAACATGAGGGAGGTTAAAGAGTGAACCATGTTGACATCTGGGGAAGAGTGTTCCAGACAGGGATATTCAGATTTGCAAGAGTCAATGCTTGGAATGGGAGCCCATGTTAGGGTTTGAGGAAGGCAAGAGTGGACAGGGTAGCTGGAGTGGACGGAGAAAATGAGGTCAGAAAGAAGAGCCAGTTCATTTAGGGCTTGTGGCCATAGTAAAGATTTTGGCCTTTACTGTGAGGAAGTTGGGCATCCATTAGATGTTTTGAGCAGGGAAGTGAAAATGATCTGACATACATTTTAATAGGATCACTCTGGTTTTGGGGTTAAGAATAGACGGCAGGGGGTAAGGGTGGAAGCAGGGAGAACAATTGTGAGTCTATTACAATAATCCAGGTGAGAGATGATACTGGTTTAAACTAGGGGGTAGCAATAAAGAGGTGAGAAGAGGTCAGATTTATGACTCTATTTTTTGACATGTCAAAATTGGACTCTCTATGTTCTTAATGGAGTTGAATTTTAAATTTGATGTTCCTATTCATCCAAACAAATACTTTAAGTAGGCAGTTGGATATGTGAGTCTAAATTCAGGAGAAAGGTCTGGGCAGGGGATAAAAATCTGAGTGTTTAACAGTGATATTTAAATTCATGAGATTAGATGAGGTCACAGGGGAAGAGTGTTACTAAAGAAGAGATCCAATGGTTAAGCCATGGACGCTTCAACATTAAGTGGTCAGAGAAAATAGGAGAAACCAGCAAAAGGAACTTAAAAGGAGTGGCCAGTGAGTAGGAGGAGAACAAAGCAAGTGCGGAGTCCTGGAAACCAAGTGAAGAGTGAGCCAATGAGGAAAGAGTAATCAACTGGGTCAAAGCCCACTGATCATTCAAGTAAGATGAAGCCTGAGAACTATCATCATGTTTAACAAAGCGAAGGTTACTGGCAACTTGACTGGAGATTACAGCAGTTTCAGTGGAATGATGGGGCAAATACCTAGCTGAGATGGATTTCACAGAGAATGGAAAAGAGGAATTGGAAACTATGAGGACCATTTTGAAGAGTTTTGCTATAAAGAGAAAGAAGAGATGGAATGGTATCTAGCAGGGGAAACGATGTCAAACATTTTTTTTTTTAATTGGTAAAAAATGTTTGTAGACTGTTGGAAAAGAAAGAATGACTGATGCAGGAGAAAAGCAAGGATTGCTGGAACAATATTTTGAGTAGACAAAGGAAGGGAAGAAATCTAGGGCGCAAGGGAAGGGATCGGCCTCAGCTATTAGGATGAACAGTTTGTCCATCAAGCCTGGAGGGAAGGCAGGCAGTGAGCACTTTTTCCAGCCATATTGGCTTCTTTTTGGTTTCTGAAATGCACTTTGCTCTTTCCTGCCCCTCGGCATTCAACACAGGAACCCTCTGCTTTTGCTACTACTGTGTCTTACTAACTCCAGGGAGATTTGCCTGACCTCTCTGACTAGGCTCTTCCATTCATTGTCTATTCCCTAGTATCTTGTACTCTTTTATAATAATCAGAGCACTTTTAATTACTTATTTAATGACTAGCACCCCTGTTTAATTAAACATTCATGAGGGTAGAAGTAATGTCTGTCTTGTTAACTGTTAAGTAAATGCCCAGCACCTAAGCATCTGGCACAATGGCTGGTATATAGTGGCTGCTTAAAAAAATTTGGTTAGAGGAAGGGAGGAAGGAACGAAGGAAGGAAAGAGGAAAGTAAGGAAGGTAAGAAGGAGGAAGAAAGGAGGAAAGAAAGGAGGGAAGGAAGGAAGGGAAAAGAATGCTAGAGAGGGAGTCATGAGACCTGAGTTAGTCTTTGGGATAGAGGGTTCACTGCATGAACAAAACTTTGTCATTTCTCAGAGCCACAGTTGTTGCTGTTATTGTTAGGTGCCGTTGAGTTGGTTCCAACTCATAGTGATCCTATATACAATACAGCGAACACTGCTTGGTGCTGTGCCATCCTCACAATCATTGCTGTACAGGTTCATGAGCACAGTTAATTGTCCTGGAATTCCCATTCTTCAAAATGTTATCCATAATTTGTTATGATCCACACAGTTGAATGCCTTTTTGACATTTGTAGAATGGGCGAATTAATACCCACCTATTAATTTCTGAGGTTACATGAGGTAATGGATTTAGTCATGAATGTGAAATTTGGGACATAGAAATTTCAAAATTGAATTTACCAGTCATTTGCTTAGCACCTAATATATGACAAATTCTGAATGCATAACTGTAAATGAGAACTTCTTAATGATATGAAGAAATTTATTGTCTTATGGTAGAGACAATGGTAAGGGAATAATTTTAATATGTGATGATATGGGAAGTAGGCACAGTGAGTAATATAATTTCCATTTAATGGCTGAAATAATTTAAATATATTGCTGTTGTTGTTAGGTACCATTCTGTCAATTCTGACTCATAGCAACCCTATAGGACAGAGTAGAACTGCCCAATAGGGTTTCCAAGGAGTGGCTGGTGGATTTGAACTGCTGACTTTTTGGTTAGCAGCTGAGCTCTTAACCACTGTGCCACCAGGTCTCCAACTGAGATATAGAGATATTAATTGATGTAGCAAAGAGTGGTAGATGGGGGTTTTGATTGCTGGCTTTCTGACCACAGATCCTATGCTTGCATCAGATGTGTAGTTTAGGACCAAGCCCATTCCACCACCACAAGGCTGATCAGGAAAAAATTAGAGCCAATCACGTTGCACATGGGCCTTCATCTGGGACCCTGAAATGAACCCTACTCCCAGGAACCTGCAGAGCCAGCTGGTGTAACTTGAAAGATGACACCATGGCCTGAGGGAGAGGGGGATGGTTAGAGCAGTCAGAATGTCCAAAGGGGGAATGATCCCAACTTTCACTTGTTCTTTCACACCTGTTTTGCCACTGATCCTTACCACAGCTATGCTAAGTAAGGAGCAATTTTAGTTCCATTTCACAAATAAGAAAAAAAGTTTATAGAATTTGAGCACTTTGCCCAAGTTCATATCACTCCCAGGATGTCCAGCAGGGTCTGGAGGTTGAGAGTGGCTAGAGTCTGAGCCTAAACTATCTGATGAGAGAAAATAAAAACAGAATAAGCTTTGTGTATATTCCAGAATCTGTCCTCTTTCTCTCTCTTTCTGTGTTTCTCTTAGTTTTTCTCAGCTGTCATTGAGAAAATTAGGAAAAAGGAAAACAGAAAAGCACAGAGGAGTATGTAATTTGCGCAGATCTATGTTCACAAATTGACAAACTGGTGATTGTGGGAAATATTTTCTGTTTTTCACCCCTGAGTGTACTTCGTATTTATTTTCTTGTTTCTCTCAAACTAAAGTTTGTCAAATAATCTAAAACATGTTAGCAATTTGGGGTAGAAAGAACAGTAGAACTCTAAAAGTAGATTTAAGAAGAAAGTTAAATTTTCAATGTAGAAATCTAGAGACTGCATGCCATTTAGTAAGCTCAGAATGAAATTAATCCTTTCCTAGGATTTAGTGAAGGGCTTTTCCACTGAATCTCGTAAATTTTGTCCAGAGTCATCTTGATGTACCTGTTTCCTTTTTCTATTAAGAATCTACTTCTGTGGGAATTTCAATTTAATACTGAGTTTTCTATTTGTAATGAAACTTGACTGAGTCTTTTTAAACATGAAAGAAAAAAAAAAGGAGATATTAAACCTCTTTTGTGCTATTCAAAAGTCATCTATAGTGAGTTTGGGAATCTGAGTGCTCCCATATATTATAAAAATCTATTTACATTGATTTGTGGTTTTCTTAGATGGTCATAACCATAAAATAATTATTTTGGCAGGAGATAAAACAAGCATATGAACATTAACGTAAGAACATAACTATACTTGATTGAATTTAAAGTTTCAATAAACACATGACAACCACTCTATTCTTTATGATATATAGGAAAAAAAAAAAACTCAGGAGTGTTTTGTTTCTTTCAACACTTATGAACCTGAGAGAGTTTGCCCACAGCTAGTATTCTAGAATGAAAAAAAAGGGGCCTCAAAAGGCAGTATGCCTTAATGGAAAGTACAGACAAGCTAGAGCTTGCCTCTGCCCCTAAAGAGGGGTGGCCCGGGAGTCACTCATCTCAGAGCTACAGAATCTCTGAGTATAAAATGAGGAACTGGACCAACTGGTCTCCCAGGTCTCTTCCTGTTTTAACATTCTTTGATTCTAGGTTGTCATTTCTAACCCCATGGGAAAAAAAAAAAATTTTTTTTTTTTTTTTTTTGGAAAGACAACCATAAATCATCAACAAAATGTTTTTTTTGTGACGATTTCTGAGGATATGGTCTCAGAAATTCCTTGTGTCTCACTAAATTATCTCCCTTTGTGTTGGGAACTTAATACCCCAAGGATACATTAATATTGTCAATAAAATGCTGAGTTACATTTGGCTAGTGCCTATGAGGAGCCCTGGCAGCACAGTGGCTAAAAGCATGGCTGCTGATCAAAAGGTCAGCAGTTTGAATCCACCAGCTGCTCCTTGGAAGCCCTGTGGAGCAGTTCTACGCTGTCCTATAGGGTGGCTATGAGTCGGAATCAACTCAATGGCAATGTGTTTGTTTGTTTGTTTTGGTTTACTGCCTATGAAAGTATTTATCAATCCAGAGTGAAGTTTTTGAAAGATTGTTTTTTTTTTTTACTTAGCATATGGTTATTCCCACTCAAAATAATAATCTAATGGGGGAGGGGAGAACAATCTCCTTAATTTGTTTTTGTGGACTAGTTTGCTGGTTTGCATAATTTGAAAAATTGAGTATCCATGCCAAATTGTTTCAGAGAGTATGATTTCTCCTGTAGCTAATATGAATTCATGGGCTATTCCAAGATGAGCATACTCACAGTTAGTCATTTGAGAGAACAGAGTTGTGCATACCTGTGCATCATAGAAAAACACCCACACATACAAAGGCCTGCATTTTACAAAGACCCAAAAGGAGAAAATAAAAGAACTAGAATGCCTTTGTACCACCTCCACCCTAACCACACCTTCCTACCCTAAGGACCTTGAGAGAAAAAAGCTAGTGAAAGAATAGGATGAGAAAGAGAAACTGGAGAAAAATAGAGGAAGAGCAGGAAATTCAGTAGGGTGGGGCCTTCTGGAGTGAATTGCTGTCATTTGGAAATGTAAGAAAGCAAATAAGGCTGTAAAAAATAACTAGAATTTTGCTCATTCTCATATTCATTCTGCTGTACTGAAAAACTAGGTAAACATCAAACAGTTCAGTTAAATTAGACAAGCAGAGGTTGTCTTAATGACATTACACAATACTGGGGAAGCCAGCACAACCTGTAGAAGGCAAGGTCATGGTAGTTCCATAGACACATCCAAACTCCTTGAGAGACTGAATTACTGGGCTGAGGGCTGTGCAGACGATGGTCTTGGGGAACATCTAGGTCAATTGGCATAACATAGTTTATAGAGAATATGTTCTACATTCTACCTTGGGAGTAGCGTCTGGGGTCTTAAAAGCCTGTGAGCAGCCATCTAGGATACTCCACTCGTCTCACCCCTTTGGGAGCAAGGAAGAATGAAGAAAACTAAAGATACAGGGGAAATATTAGTCCAAAGGACTAATGGACCACATCTGCCACGGCTTCCACCAGACCGAGTCCGGTAAAACTATGTGGTGCCTGGCTACCACCACTGACTGCTCTGACAGGGATCACAAAAGAGGGTCCCCGACAGAAATGGAGAAAAATGTAGAACAAAATTCCAACTCAAAAAGAAAGACCAGACTTGCTGGCCTGACAAAGACTGGAGAAACCCGAGAGTACGGCCCCCGAACACTCTTTCAGCTCAGTAATGAGGTCACTCCTGAGATTCACCCTTCAGCCAAAGACTGAACAGCGCTGTGGAACAAAACAAGGCTAAAAGGGCATACCAGCCCCTGGGGCAGTAACTGGAAGGTAGGAGAGAACAGGGAAGGTGATAACAGGGAACCCAGGGTAGAGAAGGGGGAGTGTTGACATGTTGTGGGGTCGTTAACCAATGTCATAGAACAATGTGTGTCCTAACTGTTTGATGGGAAACTAGTTTGTTCTGTAAACCTTTATCTACAGTACAAAAAAAAAAAAAAATGTTTATCTCTCTCACAACTAATGGTGGTTCAAGAAACTCAATGAAAGTGTTTGCTTTGATCACTTGGCTTGCACTTCCTAAAATAGATGACTGATTCAACTTAATTTTCTTCTTCTACCTCCCTGACGGTACCTGATTTTTACAGAAAGATCAGCGGTTCACTTCCACAGAGGCCTCTCTTGGAACCATCTTTGTTCTACCTTTCCTTCTATCTGTCTCTCTGGACTTTGCTTTTAGAGTACAAGTTTGCTGGACTTTTTCAGCCCTTGCATCTGCTTTGAAGCCAAGCAGCCTGCTGAGTCCTTTAAAGAAACAGATAACTTCAAAGGCAGAACCCCAGAAAAAACAATAAAAAGGAAGGGAAGGTGGTATCTAGAGAAAAGCATTTTGCCAGGATGTATCCAGTCAGAACTTCAATCACCCGATAAACCTGTGTAGACAGGACAGCCAGAGATGCTAATTGGGCAAGTGGGAGTTGGGCAAATGTGCTGGTGCTATATAGTTCCTGAGGACATCAACTAGGTGAGAATTATACAGTCCAAGAGCCAAGCCAGTTGCTGCTCGGACATTAGGCCAAAATTTGTTGGTCTGGAAGGGTCAGCCTATTCTGCCTCTATAAAGAACTCACGAAACAGAAATTTGAGCCAATTATTTGGCTTCCATCACTTTTAAGCACATGGACCATAGAAATTAAATTCTCACAACTATTGTTCAGTTCTCTATTGCACCTGGATACAAATATGGTTCATTTCTTCATTTTTCGTTCTGAAAAGTAAAGAGAGTTCAGACAAGGAAGAACTTGTAGCTTGCAAAAAGCACATAGTCCTACAGTGTTTATAATTAATAACCTTGCAATTTCTGCAAGAAGAAAGGGGGACATCTACTACATTAGTATGTACAAACCATTTGGTTTGTTAAATCTGAGCTGAGCCAATACGTTTGTTGCCATATATCAGCAGCCTTGTCAGCACTGTAGAAGTAAAAAGTGAAAATTCACCAGCGTCATCATTGATTCACTCACCCCTTACACAGTGACTAAATTAATGAGGAGCATCTCTATGCTCAATGAAGACTCAGAGTTAAAGAGAGGTTACTGTATCTGAAAAGGATGTCCCTTGAAAGGGAAATGGAAAGGAATTTGATTCAATTTTATTACAACAAAGTTTTATTGAGCATTTACATACATAATGCATCGAAGGGGCAATGGACAAATAAGGTAAATGATACCTTCCTTCAAGCAATTTATGGAAGATACTGTCACATACAATGACAATAATGTGAAGTATTGAAACAGGAGCTAGATACCAAACCAAACCCATTGCCGTTGATTCAGCTCACTCATGGCAACGCAATGTGTTTCAGAGTAGAACTGCACTCCGTGGGGTTCTTAATGTCTGTAATCTTCTGAAAGTGCATCTTCAGACCTTCCTTCTTCGCCACCACTGGTGGATTCTAACAGCCAACATTTCAGTAAGTAGTTGAGCATAAACTGCACCACCAAGGTACTTATAAAGCTAGATAATAGCATAATAAAGTCAAGAGATAATCGGTCCTAAGTCGTAAATATAAGTCTGAGTTTGAACCATGTTTCCACCAGTTACCGTCCCTGTGATCCTGAGAAAGTTACTTAATTTCTGAACTTCAGCCTCTTCATCTGTAATGTGGGGCTCACAAGAATTGTTTTATCTGGTTGTCATAAAGATTTGATTTGGATCGTTTACACATACCACTAAACTAGAAGAGATTATATTCCTTTCCTTCTTCCCAGGATTTTGAGCGATTAAGTCTGGTAAAAAGAATCAGCGAAGGTATTACAGAAGAAGCTACAGAACTGTAATAGAAGGTGTGGTTGTAATTGAAGGAGGGCGATGATTCTTAGACTTTAGCATCAGAATCACCTAGAGGTCTAGGGCAGTGCCTGAGAATTACTGATCTTGAGACTATAAGAACCCCTGGTGTGTGGGTGTGTGTAAGCACATATACAAAAACCTCTTCCTTTAAGGGCTAGTGGATTTTACCTGCATAAGGGTTAATGGGATTAGACCATTGAGGGTAATGAAAAAAGTATTTCAATCTCTATTCTAAGAGAAATGATCAAGGGATTAGCCCATGCTTTTCCTCTTGCTGGAGCAGTAGACTGGAAATTTCCCTCAGAGTTTCAGTTTGTAGGTTTTGGTCACTGAGTGCTGCTATTTGCTCTAATTTGAATGAGCCATAGTGATTCCAGGCTCAGGATCACCTGAACAATTAAAGTTTCCACACTAAAGCAGAGGGCTAAAAGCCATGTAGACAATATCCAATTTTGGGTTAGAGGGTAATGCATTTGATAAGAAACAATATTTAGTGTGAATTTTTTAACTGGACTCTGCCTCTTTGCACTTTGTAATTTCCATATTTCCACAAAGAATGGTTTAACACAGAAAATGGAGTTATGCCTAATTTGGCAGATCATAAAACAATTGAATTTGGTGTGTGAGGTAGAAATGTGGGCCAGAGACAATGGTTAGATTTTTAACTTGGGTAGAAAAAGTCATTGACCAACGTAGGAAACCCAGGAGGTGGAGCGGATATTGGTGCGAGGATAATGAAGTTGAATTTATATTGTCACAGACTTCCAAGTGGAGATTTTTCAGAGACAACATGGGTTTGGCATTCAGTAATAAAGTTACATTCGGGACATAAACTTTGACTGGACTTGTCTGCACGAAAATAACAGTTAAACTTATGCAATTGCATAAGCTTGCTCGGGAAGCAATCAGAGAGAGTAAAGAAAAGGAATAGGAGTCTTGTTCTTAACTTGCTAAGAAAAATATATATTAAATTACTTTCTGAAAATGGGTGGGGGGGTGGGATCTCGGCAACTTAAAGTATGAAGAACTTTATCGTTAAGGCAATGTTATGGGCATTTAAAGGTTATCTCTAAGCTTTGTAAGTCTTCAGCATACATTGACATATTTTACCATAAAATGCTTCTTGGGGCTCATATCAGAGAAAGAAAAATTGGACTAAATAAACTGATCCCCATTAGGGTATTTTTTACCACATATATTTTTATCTTTTTTGTACGCTAATAGGGCCTTCAACTTAAATCATTCACTTTCTGACCAACTGAATATTTTTTAAACATTTAAAATTATTTAATAGGACCTCAAATGTTGGATCAACTGTGTAGTGAAATAAAATCATGTTATTGGAAACAATGACTTGACTTTTTTCATATCTGGAGCTTTTCTACATTTTCAACCTAAATACCATTAAAAGAAACGGAACACAAAAGCTGCAGGAGACTGTAAAGATGACAGGATTCAACCAGTGCTTTGAACCTGCTCCTTCTGCTTTGAACCCCTGCTGAGAATTTGCATTTCTAATAAGCTCTCAGAAGGTTATACAGAAGAATCACCTGGGGATCTTGTTAAAATGTAGATTCTGATTCAGTATATCTGTGGTGGAAATGCAAATTCTCAGCAGGAGTTGGAACCAGAAGAACCGAAGCCCTGGGTTCAACCCTGTTATTTTACACTTGAGAAAATCTAGCTCCAATATGCTTCACTAACTTGCTAAGTAGATCTAAGTAATGGCAGAGTTGAACAAGAAGCCAGGTCTCCTGACCCCAAATCTACTCTTCTTTGTCCTACAACATACTACCAATCCTCTTAAAAGTACTGGTTGCCCCAGCCCTCAAAAATCATGTCATTACCTATAGAGGTTAATCTTTAAACAGGCACATTTTTTTTTCCTATTACTCTTTAAACTAAGAAAAAATCCCTAATCCAGAAACAGAATGTGACTGAAGCAACATTACCAGGAACAATTACATAAATAAGTGGGATTTGGGGATTTACCCCAACATTCTAAGTTAAAGCAGGGACAGAGCAAATTAAAACCAAGAAATGTGACAGAAATTAAAAACAAAAAAAAACTTTTTCTACTCAGTATTTTTCTTTTCCATCCTTAAGAAAACTTAAGGCTGTACCTATACATAATGCCGATTTTAAAACTGAAGGCAACAAAGGATTGTTTGCTAAAAGGGATGCCAAACTGATTTGAATCATTCTGGCTTCATGTAGATACCGCTCTATACATATATATATATATATATATATATATATATATATATATACACGGTATTTCCCCTCTCCTTTCCCCACCCCCGTTTCCTCTAGAACTAATTCTTAAGAAGGCCAGGGAGAACAAAGAATCAAATCTTTGCATTTCGAACACAACCTGAGATAACTCACACAAGAAAAGAGAAATTAGTAGGAGGTTAAAAAAAAAAAAAAAAAATTAAATGAATGCCCCACTGGGTTGAAGGGTGCCAAATGAATCATCTTCAGGTGGAAACCTTCTGGCATTATGGATATGGGGTTGGCTTCCTGTACTGGTCTTGAACTCTGCCAATAGAAACTGCTGCTGTGACTGACTCAATAGTTCTTGTTCTTACAAAGCATAGCTCTCCTTCGCCACAGAGCCATGATTTCACAGAGCCCACCAGGAGTTTGGTGGGCTTAATAGAGTGTATGTTAGGCCTTTGAAGCTCAGATAGCCCTTCCCCTCTTCTGCTATCACATCAATTTTCTCCTTAGTATCCTCCAATTTAATTATAATTGTAATTGTGATTTATTTTAAGGAGTTATCCTCAAATAACTCTGTCCCTTTCTTTCTCCAAGAGCTCACTCTTTCATTTTTAGCTAATAAATTGCATTCAAATAACATAGATGATATCAGAAAATTCTCATTGAATGAATAAATCTGAAGATATTTTCGTTTCAGGGCTGTAAATGTGTAAACAAAACAGTGTTTTTTTTTTTAAGTATTATTTTACAATTTTTTGTGCCTGTTCTTTGAATCCAAGGATGACACATTTGAAGCATTTTACCTGAGGCTGTACCACTAGAAGTCAAAATCGGGTTTGCTGTCTAAGTAAAATTTCTCCAAGAACCCGTCCATCATATCGCTTGTGGATCTCACTCTTTTGTTCTTCTTGGACAGCCTGTTTCCGTTCTTCAGGTGTAACATCTTCTAGATTTGCAAATATAAAGGGGAATTCTAAAGACTGGTCTCATAACTTGGAAACTCTGGTGGCCTATAGGGTTGCTATGAGTTGTAATCAACTCCATGGCAACAGGTTTTTTTTTTTTTTTTTTTTTGGTGGCTAGTGGTTAAGAGTTCCACTGCTAATGAAAAGGTGGGCAGTTGGAATCCACCAGGCACTCTTTGGAAACCCCATACGGCAGTTTTACTCTGTCCTGTAGGGTTGCTGTGAGTCGCAATCACCTGGATGGCAACAGGTTTTCGTGACTCATATCTTAGGAACAGGCCTTAAAGTATAAACCTGAGTCACCCTGACTTGCCCACTTTTTCAGGGAGGCATCAATATCCGTGTCAATTTGGGTGAAATGGAGCAAGGCAAGAAAATCCTACAGCCTGAATCCACTTTCCCAAGTTCTGACTCATTACCAATTGCACCATCTTAAATCCTGCACAGTTGGCTGCTGGCATGTGCCCCATGCTTGCTCAGCCCTGGACCCATTGTGGTCCTCCTGGAGCCTACACACAGGTTCCTGGAGCCTCAGGCTTCAAGGGAGGCTCTATAAGTGAGTCATTCTCTACAGGTGAACGCGGCATTTTGTGTTTCAACAAGGAGGCAAGGGAAAACCCAGGCAGGCCTGCAGGCACACCCTCACCAACTCGTCACTCCACATACGTGTGAAAACTTATGTGTCAGCACTGGCCCTGGAGTTATGTGCAGACACACCTTTGAACCCATGTCCTAAAGGCAGGAGGAAACAGCTTCTTCC
The DNA here is from genome assembly GCF_024166365.1 of Elephas maximus indicus. Classification (NCBI taxonomy): domain Eukaryota; kingdom Metazoa; phylum Chordata; class Mammalia; order Proboscidea; family Elephantidae; genus Elephas; species Elephas maximus. Next base: position 31,547,921 of record NC_064827.1, on the reverse strand, counting down.
CTTTTGTCCTCCTTAGCCTGAGCCAACTTATCTGAGTTAAGGACAAAGAGTTAACTGCTCTATGTAAAACAATTTTCCCTGTGCTTCATTTGTCCTTGATGAGATCTTAGAGGTACCAAGTGTAACATTAGTGTAAGCCTTGAATGTCTGCTAATTCTCCTGGGATCTGAAAGGCAAATGCCTATGAAATTTTAAATAATGGGATAATTTCTGCTCTTGATAGATCATCTCTGCTTTAAACCAATCATTGAGACTTTGCATATAGCACTAGCTAAATAAAAAATTTTTTTTCAACTAAAATGTTTTAAGAGTCTAGTCTACTTATTTGCAGAGTAAGCCATAAGGAGTACAATTTAGACTGTAAAATCAACATAATATGCATTGTGTAGCTTGAACAGATTCATAACTTAGACCATCTACATGGCTAATGTGCTTCCTAATTTCTTCCAGCTTCACTGAACTTAAATTTCCTATTATTTTGTTTTTATAATCTGTCATAAACCATTTTTCCAGCATATCCCTACTACTTCTAATTTTACACTTTTGATACCTTGCTTTTGCAAAGCACTTCAGAGTTTACAAACAAATTTTATACATGTATCTCTTCTTATTTTCATCCAGCAACCCTGTGAGTTTGGAAGCTCTACATCCCCATTTCTTGTTCAAGAGCCCCAATGCTTTGTCATAGGTCACATTACCACCAAATGACAGAACTGGGACTGGAACCTTGGATTTCCACTGCCAAGTTCCCTTTTAGCCTCAACTGCTCACTGGTTTAACCTATCTGCTCCACACACTTACCTGTGTCTGAGCATTTGTGTACACTAATTTTACCCTTGTTACCTTAGCCTCTACCTCTTATCCAGTTCACAGATTCTCCTAGCTTCAGCACTGTGTAGGAAGGGGTTGTACTACGTAAGGAATGTAGTTGGTCCACTTAAATTCTACATCAGTTAAGAGTGAGCCCAACTGTATCTGAGTGAGGGAGGGTGGGGATGCGTGGTTCTCAGGAGAGATGTGGAGGTGTGATCAGAACAGACTGATGGAGTCAATGCATAATGTTCCCACATGGTACGATTTGATCTAAAAGGGCACGCCAAGTCATCTCTACAGTATCCTCACACTGCCTAATGTGTGCAACTGTACAGATTCACTCTTAAAGAATAGCTTTTCTGTGAAAATCTTGCTCCTTCTTTCCTTTCTTCATTCCTTCCTTGCTTCATTTCTCCTTTCCCCCTCCCTTATTCCCTCACTCCTTTCTTCTTTCCTTCCTTCCTTCCCTCCTTTCTCCCTTTCTCCTTTCCCTCTCTCTCTCCCTCTCTTTCTAAATTTAGAGACTCAGTGCGGTGGTTAATGTTTAAAGATGTCTCCAAACAATTTTGTCCCTCCTCGTGCATACATGCTGACCCTCTCACCAAGAAGCGAACCTTATGTTTCCTTCCCTTGAATCCAGGCTGGGCCTGTGAAGAAAGTAATGCTCTGAGATTTCTAAGCCCAGGCATTAAGAAAGTCCGGAAGACTTTACTTCCATCCTGTTGAAGTCATGCATCATCACTGAAGAAGTCCAGGCAACTTTGATAGAGAGATCATACTGAGAGGCCCTAAAGAATGAGAGGTCAGGTGGAGGAAGGCCTTGTGGAGGCACACCAAGGTGCCAATCACCAATTCCCATTTGCAGCCCAAATGCGATCTGATTGTAACGTTATGAGAAAGTACAAATGAGACCAGTAGAGGAATCAGCCAGCCAAGTCCCAACCAACCCATGGAATTGTGAAATATAAGAAAATGTTTGTATTTTAGGGACACTAAGTTTTGAGATGGCTTAACTGATCACTTACACCCTAGTCTGAATGTTCTGTGACTTTAGCAGGTCCTTCAAAATTTTGGGCCCAAAGCTCGCTAGTTTGGAACAGACTTGCATGATTTAAGGCAGCATGAGGATAGAAAGTATCTGTTGGATAGTGGGTAGAGGAAAGAACATTCATGCCAAAGATTGAATAAGAACTCAGAAAAGGGAAATACAGAGGTAAAAGGAAGAAAAACCAACAGTTCTTACGATTTCAAATTCAGTTCTGTGTGACTCTGAATCTCTTTCCTGTGTTCCAGGTTTTGTTTAAAATAGAGACAAATGTTGCTTCTAGCATAGGTTTGCCTGGCCCTGACCCTTCAAGGAGTGCATCTATTTACTTTTGGTGATCATTCCTGGGTGCAAGGTTAAAAAAAGACACTCAATGAAAAAAATGCACTGAGTCATGTTTTTTGGGGGTGGAGCCAAGCAAATAAGCACCTTAGCTGATGGATCTTTGTGTTTCTGGAAAAGAACATATTGTTTAGCACATGGTGGGCATTTGGAGCTTTTCTTTTCAACCTAACTGACCAGGGGCTCTGCCAGACTCCTGAGTGGCTAGGGTGCAAGCAAAGGATTTGTTGTATGCCCTGTCTTCCACCAAGAGTAGAAAAACTGGACCATCACTTGTCTGTCTATTGCAGATTCTCGGAGTATCTGTCCATGTAGGATGCCCATGAAACTTTGGGCTTGGATAACACTAAGAAATTTGGAAGAAACATGTAAGTTAAAAGTATGTAAGTTAAAACTAGCTCAAAGTCACTTCTTATATTTATTTATTTGGTCTGAGATGATTCCCACATTCACTTACCATATGGCATTAAATCATTCTGGTCCTTGAGTTATTATTACATGATTCAAAGAGTATAATTTTACAGAATTGCTAGCCCAGGCTGCACTCTGTCCCACACCAAAAAAAGACCACAAGGAGGAGAGAAGAAAAATGACTGTTTCCTGGTAGCCCATATTTACGCAATTTTCTCCCACCACAGATTGTTTTGGCAGTCTAGACAGAGTCTTGTAAAATCCTTCCCTGATGTCATCCACATCCTTCCTTGGTAAATTCAAAATGAGTCCGGAGTGAGCATGGCTCCTCCAGCGATGTCGTACAAATAATTAGTGCAATGCCACCCGGAGAGGCCTTTGGACTCCAGTGATTTCCACATGAGAGGGATGGACTAATGAGCTGGCCACCAGATTATGTAAATATGTGGCGGAGAATGCAGCTGCTGAAGGGAAAAAAGAAGCACACATGGGCATTTCATGTTTTAAAAGAACGTTGTGGAAAACAAAACAGATTAGAGAGAGAAACAGATTCAAGGAAAGAAAGATTAAGAAAATTATATTCTTATTGAAGCCAGGGACATACTCTGGAATTAACAATTCCTTCAAAAACTGTTTAAAACAGGGCTTCAAACTGGTTCTTCCCAGTTCAGTCATGGCCGAGGGAGGGAAACCAGAATAGATCCAAATTTTTTAATTTGGGTGAATCTGAACGATAACTGGAATGGGAAAGATTAAAGGTTGAAGCCCTGCTAGAAACCTAATTGCCCTCTTAGAAAACAAAGGCAGTGTACGTGTTGCATAGCAACGAAATCTCTTGCCCAGTGGATTTTGAGCAGGGTTGTAAACATTGGTGCCCTGCTCAAAGATGGAGACGAACCACGCCCGCTTTGAATGTGTGCTACTCTCCACAGTCCTGCTAATAATCCAATCTCATGCATCAGGCTCCTGAAAGGACTCACCACGCTTCTTCTGAGCCTCCATTCCAGGGCTTCAGCCTGTAATTTTTCCTATTTTGGTTATCGTTCTAGATCACCCAAATTGTAAAAATTCGGGTCTGTTCTGGTTTTGCTTCATTGGCCATCACTGAGCTGGTTTGAAACAGTTCAAAGCCCTGATTTAAAATCATTTTCTAAGGGAATAAAAAAAAACAAAAAACAAACTTGTTGCCATAGAGTTGGTTCTGACTCATAGCGACCCTATAGGACAGCGTAGAACTGCCCCATAGAGTTTTCAAGTAGTGCCTGGTAGATTCAAACTGATGACCTTTTGGTTAGCAGCCATAGCTCTTAACCACTAGGCCACCAGGGTTTTTAAGGGAATATAGTGGGTGATTTTTCTATCATATTTGGAAGGTGTGAAATGTTTCTAGACTAGGCTTTGAAATTCAGTTTGTGAGGGATGGAATGTATCGTTTTGTTTATTTATCCATCAGTAGTGTGATAAATTATACACACCAACATACATATAATAGGATAGAGGATACAAAGCAATGTAAGTCTTCTTTAAAATAACAAAATATCTAAGACACATTAAAACCATTATTAGGCTTTCCACCACCAGTTGCTGTAGGATCAGTTCTGACTCATGATGAACCCATGTGTATCTTCACAGGGTTTTCAAGGGCTGTGATCTTTCAGAAGCAGACTGTCAAGCCTTTTTTCCAAGGTGCCTCTGGGTGGACTCGAACCTCCAACCTTTTGGTTAGCGGTTGAGCGAGTTAACTGCTTGTACTACCCAGTGACTCCATCAGCCTTACTGAAAATCAGTTTCAGTTTGTTAGAAAAAAGTTTGTACGTAAGACACATAAGGACAGCCACATACCCCTATTAGGAATTTGAAGATCTCCTTTGTCCTTTTTTTTTTTTTCATGTGATTATAACTTGCCTTTAGCTGGAAGTAAAAGGAAAATGTTTCTCACTGCATTCTTAATATTATCTTCAATCTAGTTTTGTTGTTGCTATTGACAAAACCATACTTTTGACAAGTTTATTTAATCCAGCGTGGTAGAAAAGGCACAACTCCAATAAATGTATCATTTAAATTAATATGTCATCACCTGGCTTTGTCTTTGTTCTTTGGAAGAAACAACTTCTTTAAAGAGCCCAGATGACTCCGGAAATCTTTTAAACAATTATTATAAAGAAAAAAAAAACTTGATTTGCATAAAAGGCATAATCCAGTTAAATTTTCCCAGAATATGAGATGTATAAAAAGGAATAAGAAATGTTCAATTCCATTCTCTCTTACATTTTCTCTGCAGTTGGTTATTTCAGAGGAAAAAGCATAGGAAACACTTTGACATATGGTTTTTCCCCATGTCCTGAAATGTTTTTCAACTCCTCAGCCTCCTCACTCTCTATCCATGTGTTGACGGCCTTCCTTTAAGCCCTCTTTTTCTCTTCTTGCTGGGCTGTTTTAATAGTTTACTAAATGTTCCTAAGCTTCCGCCCATGACTAAAACACAGACTTAATCATGTTCTCTCCTAACTTAATGCCTTTTGATGGTCTCCAAAGTCCTGCTGGAAGCCTCTTCCTGCACCATTCCTGCCCTTACCTACACTTGACTGGAACCACACCTTCCACCATTGCCTGGACCTCCAGGACCTTGACACCACCCAGTGCCTTGACCAGTTCCTACACCTTCTTCAGAACTGCACCCCTATTTGTCTGTCTACCAGATCACTACTCATTCTTTAATAACCAAACCTCATGCCACTCTATCAGTCTGTGAGGTCCTATTGGGATCCTTTATTTCACTAGTCCTGGTTCCACATCCCACAGCTGAAACCACATAGAAACAGACCTTGGCCACCCTTTAACACTGACCACAGCTTCTTGCTGAACTCATTGCTGAACTTATTACTGCTACGTGTCTCAAGTTCATCTCCCAACTCTGAGTCTTGCCAATGTCTGACCTCCACTTCATCCCTTAGACCATATAGTTGGTTTGCCTCTCTGGTTCTGACTAGTCGTCAGTTATCATCTGTGTTATCTGTATTATTCCACTCTCAGTTGTGGGGCTAAATATTTTATCAGACTTTCTAGGCCAGGGCCCTGGCCTAAGTTTACCTCAGCCTCACTCAACAAAGAATTCCCCAGTTCCCCCAAACCATAAAAGCACCAGTTCCCCCAGGGATCTCAAAATTGTGTGCTTTATTCTTCCTAATAGAGATCACCTTGTATTATCTTTACGTTTCCACTAGGCAGTAAATTCCTAAAGGAGCCCTGGTGGTGCAATGGTTAAGAGCTCAGGCTGCTAACAAAAAGATCAGCAGTTCGAATCCACCAGCTGCTCCTTGAAAAGCCTATAGGGCAGTTCTACTCTGTCCTATAGGGTTGCTATGAGTAGGAATTGACTTGACGGCAATGGGTTTTTTTGTTTTTGTTTTTTAAGCTCCAAAAAGCAGTCATGGTGTCTTCTTCATTTTGGTACCCTCAGAGTGTAATTTAGTGCCTGGTAAATGGCAGTATTTGTTGAAGGAATGGGTAGGATTCTCCAATTTCCTATCTATTCAACTCATTATCACACTGCCTAGAATATAATGGCCCTTCAATAAATATTTGTGGATTGAATGAATAACCACCTATATTGTTTGACTTGTTACAATGAACATGAATAGTGTTTGTAATTTTCTTAAGTTAAAGAGAACAAAAGTGAAAAGTAAAGAAAATTTTTAAAAGAAAGAAATTATGGATACTTCTCTCTAAGTTCAGCATTTTGAACTCACTGTAGAGATTAAATTGGGAACACTTAATTAAAAAAAATTGTGACCATGTGGAAAAGACTGCTGAGGTGTTATCCATGACAAAAATAAAAAGAGCTTTCTCAGCAGGTACCCCAGGAAAGCAATAGTTAAAAATAAATTAGTTTCAAGCTGTTTAGAAAAAATCATTTACTTACAAAAAAACGTAGTCAAAAGATATTTAATAATAGTTTGAAGAAAAATAACAATAGCTTATTTTAAAAAGATGTGAATTCCCAGTAGTATTATTCATGAGTATATCAAAAATATCTATGATAAATAAACAAAATACAAGTCATTGAAGTAGCTTATTAACTGTGCCTTCTTCCATTTACTTATCACTTTTTCATGATGCATTCACTCACCTAAGATTACCTGAGTGCGCAGTGGTTAAGAGCTAGGGCTGCTAACCCAAAGGTCGGTAGTTCAAACCCACCATCCACTCCTTAGAAACCCTATGGGGCAGTTCTACTTTGTCCTATAGGGTAGCTATGAGCTGGAATCAATTTGACAGCAACAGGTTCTAGATGCCAAAGTCTGCACAGATGTGATGTGATGTGGATCCTACCCTGAGAGGAAGAATCTTTTCAAGGTACAATTCCATAAGAGGGTTAGTTATCCACCTTAGGCTTCTCCAGGCACTCAAGTATTAAAATAATGAGGTACAGCCTGTGTCTTAGCTTCTTAAAGTGCTGCTATAATAGAAATGCCACAAATGGATGGCTTTAACAAATAGAAATTTATTTTTTCACGTTTGCAAAAAAAACCCTATAAATCAGGATTCAGGGTACCGGCTCTAAGGCTTTCTCTCTGTTGGCTCTGGAGGAAGGCCCTTGTCTCTTTTCAGCTTCCGTTCCTTGGTTCCTTGGTGATCTTCATGTGGTGTCTATCTTTCCCTCCTTTTGTGCTTCTCTCTGAGTGCCTAATCTGCTTTTTTTTAATATCTCAAAGATGATTGGTTTAAGACACACACTATGCTGATACGGTCTCATTAACATAACAAAGAAGGTCCTATTCCCAAATGGGACTACATCCACAGGTATAAAGTTTTAGGATTTATATTACGTATTTTGAGGGAACACAATTCAATCTAGAACCAAACCAGAACCAAATCCTTTGCCGTTGAGTTGATTCTGACTCATAGCGACTCTATAGGACAGAGTAGAACTGACCCATAGGGTTTCCAAAGAGCACCTGGTGGATTCGAACTGCTCACCTTTTGATTAGCAGCCATAGCCCTTAACCACTATGCCACCAGGGTTTCCCAGTACAGAACAGTCTATATATAATTCAATTTCACTTGCAATTAGGAAAACAGAAATTAAAACTGGAATGAGATACCATTTTCGGCCATTAGTTATAATACTTGAATAGCCTGAAAAAAGCTTATGATGGTGTAGATATGGGGGAAACCATACTCTCACACACTGCTGGCACAGGTGTAAATTACTAAAGCCACTCTGAAGAACAATTTGATGACTGTACAGTAAAACCGAAAATGCTTATGCTCTATGACTCAGCAGTTTCACCTGGGTGTATTTCTTAAAAAACAAAACAAAAAAACCCTCTCAACCCAATGGAAACAGACATGTTAATTGCAGCATTTTTTTGTATCAGCCAAAAAATTGGCAGCCCCCTAAATGTCCATCAGAAGAACAGATAAATAAATCATGTTGTATTCATATACTTATCTAGATCAAATATATTGAGCATGAATGGATTTAAAAATAATATTAGGTGAAAAAAATTACAGAACGATATATTTACTTATGTAAGTTTAAAAGCACAGAAGAGACGACAGTTTGTGGGTCCTAATATGAAAATCAAAAACCAAACTCACTGCCATCGAATAGATTCCGACTCATAGCGACCAGAGGCTGTAAATCTCTACCAAAGCAGACTGCCACATCTTTCCCCCGAGGAGCCGCTGGTGGTTTCAAACTGCCGACATTTTGGTTAGCACTTGATCGCTTTAACTACTGTGCCACCAGACTTCCTTCCATAAAAGCCCTCTTGCCGCCCAGTGGTTTTCAACTCATGGTGACCCTATAGCCTCGGTGGCATAGTGGTTTAGAGCTCAGCTGCTAACCAAAAGGTTGGTAGTTGAATCCACCATCTGCTCCTTGAAAACCCTACGGGGCAGTTCTACTCTGTCCTATAGGGTTCCTATGAATCCAATAAGCATATAGAAGGATGAAAATCTGGTTTGGAGGTCTACATTCAAAAACCATTTTGGCATGGCCTCTGGAAAAGAGAAGAATAAGCTCGAAGCAGTCATATTTAAGAGAGATTTAGATTTGTCTGCAATTTTTTTTATCTCTTAAAAAAAAAAGGACTGGCAGCAAATATGACAAGATATTGTTGTTGTTGTTGTTAGTAGCCATCAAGTTGGCTTTAACTCACGGTGATTTTAGGTATAACGGAACAAAACATTGCCAAGTCCTGTGTCATCCTCATGATTACTAGCACGTTTGAGTCCATTGTGGCTGTTGTGTCAATCCATCTCACTGAGGGTTTCCTTTGTTTGTGATGACCCTCTACTTTTACCAACCACGATGTCCTTTTCTAGCCACGGGTCTGTCCTGATGATGGGTCCAAAGCAATGGAGCTCAGAAGATGTCAGAAGTGCTAGATATTGTTGTTGCTATGTCAAATAGAGACAGTAGTAGTGCACACTTTATAGAGTGGTTATGAGCGGTAAATGAGTTAAAAGCAAAGCACTCCAAATCATGACACATAAGCCCTCAATATAGATGTTGGTTATTATTGTTATTGCGTTATAAGGCAATTCTACTTAAAGTTGATAGTTTATGTGCCATTTTTTTCTGGGTTAGACCATCTATTTTAAACTTTTTTCTCTTAAAATTATTCTTTTAAGGCTAAAACCATGTGGAAAAAATACTATAGAAATAGAAATATTTTTTTGCCACCTTTGTATAAGTATTCAAATCTTAATATAGCCAATATAGCAGTTTTAAATGCTATTTATGGCTATGGTTGGCAAGATTGATAAAACCATTTTAAGCTTATGAAAAGCCAACCAGAATATCTCACTTATAAAATCTATCACAAACAGCCCAAGTTTCAATACTTTCAGGCAGTGGTGGGTGGACTCTAATCTTGAGAGAAAATATCCAAAAAGGAAAGGAGAAAACAACATTAGTTTAAATTTGATTTTCAGTTGATTCTGATAAAAAAGAAAAGGAATGTTCAAATGGAAAATCAGGGTGGGATTCTCAGGGAGAATATTTATTTTGTTTTTTGGGGCATTTCAGGGAGAATTTTAAAGGAGTGGGATGGACAGGAGATTAGGGGGTCTGCCCCGTGAGTGCCTGCCCTGTGGGTGCCCCTGTAGGATAAAACCCCATGGAAACCTGAGTTACCATAGGCAACCAAAAGAAACACTATGGTTGAGAGAAATGGTTTTTCTGGTTCTAAAATGATGTTTTATTACATATCATCTGAAAATACTGAATTAGGAGTCAGATAGTTGATTCTAGTATTGCCTCTGCCATTGATCAGAGCTGACATTTTAGGTAATTTATATCACCTCTCTGCCTCTTAGAATCTTCATGTGGAATGTTCGTTGGTTGAACTTAGTGTTTTCTAATCTCTGTCTTAAACTCCTCTAATTTAAGCTTCTATTAAGCAAATGCAGGGGAAGAAAAACTGTCTAAGATATTTCTAACACTGCATATGTTAGGCTTCATGTTGAGCAGACTATTTAATTTAATTAACTCATATTTATTAAGCACCTACTGTGTGCTAGGCAATATAGATACAAAAATGCAAAGAGGAACCGTGTTATTCAGGAGCTCCCACCCTGGTAGAAGTAGTGTAAAAAGTAATTGCAGCTCTGTGGGATTAAACACAGTGAACGATGTTTGTGGGAGGATGATCAGGATCAGAGAAGCTTCCAGGTAGTGCTCGATTAGATTTTAAAGGATGAATGTTGAGCATTAAGGCCATTCTACAATCATGAAAATTCATATATAAATGCAATAGCTGCCTTCCTTAGTTGAAGGTCTCATATGTACCTGTGTGATACCTGTGGTCCCTTTGTAGTCGACGCAAACTGTAACCTGGGTATTGGACATTTAAGTACTGTTGCTACTCAGTAAATAATTCAGAGCTCTCTCCAGCAATTCCTGAAAGGCCACATTTGTAATGTTTTGTAAACAGCAAAACAGACCTCTTACTGCCATCACAGCCTTGCTTTCCTGTACAGGACTCAGTTCCTGGTTGTGCCCAACAGGCAGGAATAAGGCAGACCCAGTGCTATTTTTGGCCAGAAGCAACCTCTCAGATGAGCTACCAAGCAAGTCAGAGTATTGATTTTAAAGGGATACAGTAAGGACAGCAAACAATTCTTATGTGATGTTCTGTAAAAAAACGAAACTTCTTCAAGGACCACACCAATGGCCATTAAAGTTTCCAGAGTTACTGCCTCTTGCACCCCAGAAAGCTAAACCCCTCTTCAATTCAACTTTGCCCATTGACTTTGGTCTCAAGTAGATAAAAACAATAGATAGTTATTTTCAAGCAGCTGTTTCAATCTGTCTGTAAGTAAGAGACAGATAATAATAATAATAATAACAGTAATCACCACTTTTGGAGTCCAATTCTGAGCCAGGCTCTTTCACTGACACTATTTTAATCTTCTTGATTATCTGCAATGGCACTCACTATACCTGTAACGTAGTGGCGTGAGGGTGTTAAGCATTAAAAGCAGAACATGAAAAGAAGATCCAATGATTTTCCAAGGGAAGACATCATTTACTACTGGTAACTCCATCCCTGGGAGTATTTTTCCAGAGGTATGCAGCATTCTTAGCAGACCAAGTCATAGGGTAAGAGGCAGAAGCAAAGAATTGGGTACTGGAGATGAAAGGCGTTGTAAGTTGCTGTCGAATCAGCTCCAACTCATAGTGACATTATGTACAACAGAATGAAATGTTGTCCAAAAAGCTCAGGAAAAGGAGAGTGCAGTTATTTGCCAAGGATTTAGTAGAAGAATATCATATGTGAAAGTGAGAAGTGTGGCAGCTTGGAACTGAATCTGTGAACACTGCTCAAACTAGAGTTCATTTTCACGGAATTCTTACATGAGTCAGGGGGAAGGGGCTTTAATGAAAACTCACTAGACATTTAAGAAAGGCTTTATTATCTTCATTTAATAGATGAGGAAAGGAGGCACATATAGATTAAGTGACTTACCCTAAAATCCATAGCTAGCTAAGCGTCAGAGTGGTGCAAATGGTTTGTACTTGACTACTAACCTAAAGATTGGTGGTTTGAATCTACCCAGTGGCACCATGAAAGAAAGGCCTGGCAATCTGCTTCCATAAAGATTAGAGCCAAGAAAACCCTACAGAGCAATTCTACTCTGTAACACATGGGGTCACCATGAGTTGAAGTCAACGCAATGGCAACATGTTCGTTAAGTGACAGAGCCAGGATTCAAGCTCCGGTCATAAAGCTAGAAATTCAGTGACAGTTTCTGCCATGTTATGAGATTGCCTAAACAAAATGTCATATACTGTTCCTTGTCAGAGTTCTTGGTTGTAAATACAAAAACTTGCTCTGGCTAGTGTAAGCAGACAGGAAATTTATTGGAAGGCTTTCTGCATGGATAGGAAAGCTGGAGAGCCAATTTCAGAAAATACTGAGGGAGTCATGATCAGGCCACAGGAAGAGTCTGGTTAGGGACTGTCACTAGCAGTTAATGGCTCTGGACACTTGGAGCCACCAACTCTTGTATTAATGTATTAATTCACAATCTCAGTGAATATCTTGGAGTCTTTGTGTCATCCCTCAAGAACTAAAGTCCCAGGTGAAAGGATCTGACTGATCAAGTCTGGGCCACATGCCCAAGCTGCCAAGTTGTTTACAGAAGAATCATCTAGGCCTGTGTCTCTCTCTCTCACCAAGGCACATATGTGTGGGGGAGGGTGAACTTGCCCCAATGAAGGCTTGATTGCTGGATAACCAAAAATAACAGCAAGTGTCCGCTGTATACACTTTTACCTTCAGTGACCTCATTTTTCCACTCAATCTATTTTGAGGCTCCTAATGGAAGACACAATTCTCATTGGGCACATGCAATGGTTTGAGGCAAGGATGCTAGGAGATGAAAGCAAGGAATGCCCCATCAAGCACAAGATAACGGTGAGTGCAGTTCACATTCTGTGGTTCACACTCTGCCCTTTGTAGCTTGTGAATGAGAGGTGGGGAAAAAAGTGCAGAAAGCAGGAAAGAGCCTGCTCAAGGCTGGGACTTGTCCTTGTGTCCATGGCAGCAATGGCTGCATTTATCTATCAGTGTAAAGCAATCAGAAAAGATGACGGTGTGAAAGTCGATGTTACATGAGTCTTCTTTCAGGCTAAGATTACAACCTGATGGTCTGTATAAGAATAGCATTTTCAGAGTGACATGCAAGAAAGCCTTTCAATGAATTCCCCGCATGACATCCTCAGCAGAGGATGAGAGTTTGATGTGTGCAGTCTAGCAGGTGATTCTCCATAGACTGTAAGGGAAGACTAGGAATGGGATGAGGCAGAGAACAAGACAATAGCTTCAGGGGCTTTAGGATTTAATCGGAGGACGGGAATAGTATCTATTGATTTGCTTTGTGAAACCAACAGGGAAATTCAAGAAGGGAGTCTACAAGAAAGGGAATTTCAGGGTCCAGATTAAGTTCAGAGGAGAATTACTCAGAGGAAATAATGAGTGAATATGGCTAAAACAGAGATAAAAAAACAAACTCAGATGATGAGCCAGGATTTTGTTAGCAGAGAGAAGTTAGACTTGGCATTGAACTAAAGGGGTTTGAAAAAAAGAACAGAATGAACAAATAGGTCAGTTACCAGGGGAGGAGAAAGAATAGAACAAGAAGCCACTTATAGAATAAATATGCAACTGTGAAATAGGAAAATAAATCTTTCAGTGTTGTGTAAGAGCACCTAGTACATACAGTCTGGATGCAATCAAGTCCTTTAAAAAGGCAAAACAGGTTGAAATCAAGCATTTTACATTTGTTAATCTCACACCAGCTAAATGCTCATCCCTATTTTATAGGTGGAAACCGTAGTGGCATAGTGGTTAAGTGTTATGGCTGCTAACCAAAAGGTTGGCAGTTCGAATCCACCAGGCACTCCTTGGAAACTCTATGGGGCAGTTCTGCTCTGTCCTATAGGGTTGCTATGATTTGGAATTGACTTGATGGCAGCGTTTTTTTTAAATTTTATAGATGGCCAAACTGAGGCTGAGAGACGTTAAATCATTTGTCCAAAAACACGTACTTAGCAGTTGGCTAGGCAGGATTTAAACCCAGATCTGTATTTCAAAAACTCAGGCTCTTTTTAATTTATAATAATGGCTTTCAAATTCAGAAATTTGAATTCAGAAAACTACCCTGCTCTGGCCTCTATTTCCAACCTCAGCATTAAATAGAAGAGAGAGTCTACTCTTGAGAGCCTTAATAAATTTTAAAGGAAACAAAAAATGTATCAACACCATTTTGGTGGAGAGAAGTAGAATAAAGGGGTCCAACAAGTACATGGCTCCTAATTCAGCCCCTCCACAAATATACTATCTATACAGTTTTATTTATTAATTAATGGATGTTTGTACCCGTTTCTTCTCATTTTGAGTCATGCCACATCAGCAAATGAGAACAGCTGCAAACATCCATTAATAACCGGAACCTGGAATGTACGAAGTATGAATTTAGGAAAATTGAAAATCATCAAAAATGAAATGCAACACATAAACATCGATATCCTAGGCATTAGTGAGGTGAAGTGCACTGGTGTTGGCCATTTTGAATTATAAAATCATAAAGTCTACTATGCTGGGAATGACAACTTGAAGAAGAATGGTGTTGCATTCATTGTCAAAAAGAACACTGCAAGATCTATCCGGAAGTACAACACTGTCGGTGGTAGGATAATATCCATACACCTACAAGGAAGACCAATCAATACGACTATTATTCAAATTTACACACCTACCACTAAGGCCAAAGATGAAGAAATAGAAGATTTTTATCAGCTGCTGCAGTCTGAAATTGATCGAACACGCAATCAGTATGCATTGATAATTACTAGTGATTGGAATGCAAAAGTTGGAAACAAAGAAGAAGGATCAGTAGTTGAAATATATGGCCGTGGTGATACAAATAATGCCAGAGATCGAACGATAGAATTTTGCAAGACCAACGACTTCTTCATTGCAAATACCTTCTTTCACCAACATAAACGGCAAGTATATACATGGACCTCGTCAGATGGAACACACAGGAATGACATAGACTACATTTGTGGAAAGAGACGATGGAAAAGCTCAGTATCATCAGTCAGAACAAGGCCAGGGGCTGACTGTGGAACAGACCATCAATTGCTCTTATGCAAGTTCAAGCTGAAACTGAAGAAAATCAGAGCAAGTCCACAAGAGTCAAAATATGACCTTAAGTATATCCCCCCTGAATTTAGAGACCATCTCAAGAACAGATTTGACATATTGAACACTAGTGACCGAAGACCAGATGAGTTGCGGAATGACTTCAAGGACATCATACATGAAGAAAGCAAAAGGTCATTGAAAACACAGGAAAGAAAGAAAAGACCAGGATGGATGTCAGAGGAGACTCCGAAACTTGCTCATGAACATCGAGCAGCTAAAGCAAAAGGAAGGATTGATGAAGAAAAAGAACTGAACAGAAGATTTCCAAGGGCAGCTCAAGAAGACAAAGTAAAAGTATTATAGTAACATGTGCAAAGAGCTGGAGATAGAAAGCCAAAAGGGAAGAACACGCTCGGAGTTTCTCCAGCTGAAAGAACTGAAGAAAAATTTCAAGCCTCGAGTTGCAATAGTGAAGAATTCTATGGAGAAAATACTAAACGACGCAGGAAGTATCAAAAAAAGATGGGAGGAATACAGAGAGTCATTATACCAAAAAGAATTCGTTGATGTTCAATCATTTCAAGAGGTAGCATATGATCAGGAACCGATGGTACTGAAGGAAGAAGTCTAAGCTGCTCTGATGGCATTAGTGAAAAACAAGGCTCCAGGAATTGATAGAATATCAATTGAGATGTTTCAACAAACGGATGCAGCGCTGGAGGTGCTGTATTGTGCCTGCCAAGAAATATGGAAGACAGCTTCCTGGCCAAATGACTGGAAGAGATTCATATTTATGTCTATTCCCAAGAAAGGTGATCCAATCAAATTCATAAATTATAGAACAATATCTTTAATATCACAAGCAAGCAAAATTTTGCTGAAGATCATTCAAAAACAGCTGCGGCAGTGTATTGACAGGGACCTGCCAGAGATTCAGGCTGGTTTCAGAAGAGGACATGGAACCAGAGATATTGTTGCTGATGTCAGATGGATCCTGGCTGAAAGCAGAGAATACCAGAAGGATGTTTACCTGTGTTTTAATGACTATGCAAAGGCATTCGACTGTGTGGGTCATAACAAATTATGGATAACATTCAAAGAATGGGAATTCCAGAACACTTAATTGAGCTCATGAAGAACCTTTACATAGATCAAGAAGCAGTTGTTCAGACAGAAAAAGGAGATACTGATTGGTTTAAAGTCAGGAAAGGTGTTCATCAGGGTTGTATCCTTTCACCATACCTATTCAATCTGTATGCTGAGCAAATAACCCGAGAAGCTGGACTATATGAAGAAGAACGGGGCATCAGGATTAGAGGAAGACTCATTAACAACCTGAGTTGTGCAGATGACACAACCTTGCTTGCTGAAAATGAAAAGGATTTGAAGCACTTACTAATGGAGATCAAGGATCATAACCTTCAGTACGGATTGCGCCTCAACATAAAGAAAACAAAAATCCTCACAACTGGACCAATGAGCAACATCATGACAAATGGAGAAAAGATTGAAGTTGTCAAGGATTTCATTTTACTTGGAT
The DNA here is from genome assembly GCF_024166365.1 of Elephas maximus indicus. Lineage (NCBI taxonomy): Eukaryota > Metazoa > Chordata > Mammalia > Proboscidea > Elephantidae > Elephas > Elephas maximus. Next base: position 31,531,603 of record NC_064827.1, on the reverse strand, counting down.
CCACAGTCAACAGCCTTGGAAGCAGCAGTCAAGAAATAAAAAGACACATTGCATTGGGTAAATCTGCTGCAAAGGACCTCTTTAAAGTGTCAAAAAGCAAAGATGTTACCTTGAAGACTAAGGTGCACCTGACCCAAAAAAACAATTGCATCATATGCATGTGAAAGCTGGACAATGAACAAGGAAGACATAAGAATTGATGCCTTTGAACTGTGGTGTAGGTGAAGAATATTGAATATACCATGGACTGCCAAGAAAACGAACCAATCTGTCTTGGAAGAAGTACAACCAGAATGCTCCTTAGAAGCAAGGATGGCAAGACTGAGTCTTACATACTTTGGACATGTTGTCAGGAGGGATCAGTCCCTGGAGAAGGATGTCATGCTTGGAAAAGGGTCAGAGGAAACGAGGAAGACCCTCAATGAAGTGGATTGACACAGTGGCTGCAACAATGAGCTCAAGCATAACAATGATTGTAAGGATGGCTCGGGACCAGGCAGTGTTTCGTTCTGTTGTGCACAGGGTTGCTATGAGTCAGAACTGACTCAACGGCACCTCACAACAACAACAACAGTTTCCTTGATTGTATGCTACCTCCTCAAATGGTGGAGCATCAACCAATTCTTTTGCATACAGTGACTCTGTGTATTCCTTCCACTTTCTTTTTAAGTTTCCTGTCTCATTCAATATTTTGCCCATAGAGTCCTTCAATATTGCAACTTGAGGCTTGAATTTTTTCTTCAGGCCTTTCATCTTGAGAAATGCTGAACATGTTCTTTCCTTTTGCTGTTCTAACTCCAGGTCTTTGCAAATTAACGACTTGTGATATGCAGATGATACAACTTTCCTTGCTGAAAGTGAAGAAGACTTGAAGCACTTACTTATGAAGATTAAAGACTATAGCTTTCAGTATGGATTACACCTCAATACAAAGAAAACAAAAGTCCTTACAACTGGACCAATAAGCAACATCAAGATAAACAGAAAAAATATTGATGTTGTCAAAGATTTCATTTTACTTGGATCCACAATCAATACCCATGGGAACAGCAGTCAAGAAATCAAACTATGTATTGCACTGGGCGAATCTGTGGCAAAAGGCCTCTTTAAAGTGCTAAAAAGCAAAGATGTCTCTTTGAGGGTTGTTATGGATTGAATTGTGTCCCCCCAAAATGTGTGTCAACTTGGCTAGGCCGTGATTCCCAGTATTATGTGGTTATCCTCCATTTTGTAATCTGATGTGATCGTAGTCTGACCCTTTGGTTTTTAACACTTTAAGACAAGGACTGAGGTGCACCTGACCCAAGCCATGGTATTTTCACTTGCCTCATATGCATGTGAAAGCCGGACAATGAATAAGGAAGACCGAAGAAGAATTGATGCCTTTGAATTGTGGTGTTGGCAAAGAATATTGAATATACTGTGAACTACCAGAAGAACAAACAAATCTGTCTTGAAATAAGTACAGCCAGAATGCTCCTTAGAGGTAGGGATGGCAAGACTTTGTCTCACGTAGTTAGGACATGTTATTAGGAGGGAGCAGTCCCTGGGGAAGGGCATAATGCTTGGTAAAGAAGAAGTCAATGAAAAAGAGGAGGACCCTCAACGAGATGGATTGACATGGTAGCTGCAAAAAAGGGCTCAGATATAGCAATGATTTTGAGAATGATGCAGGACTGGGTAGCATTTTGTTCTGTTGTACATGGGTTTGCTATGAGTTGTAACCAGCTCGGTGGTGTCTAACACGCACATACAGATTTCAAGCCATTTTTTGATTATTGAACCAGTGCTGAAATGGGAGAGATAGATTGCTGTCCTCCAAAGATTTATACTCTTTTTCCTTGGTGTAGGGTTGTTGTTCAGCAAGGGCCTACACTCTCCAGCCTTTTATCTAAATAGGCCCATGTAATTATATGCCTCCAGATGGTTAAGAAACAGGTGTGCCTTCTTCACCTTCCCTCTTCCCCTCTCTTCCAGCTAGATATTAACAGCCAGAATGACCTTGGAAGCCACCTGTTGAAGACCACAGAGCTTCTATCAGCCTCGCTCCCGAAGAATTGCATGGAGCCAAACCTACCATCATCTCCACCCTCTTCCCCTCCCCAGTCGTGAAGACCAACATTGAACTCTTACACAAGTAAGAAAGTTTTATTTTGTGTTAAGCCATTGCTATCTGGAGGTCGGTTTGTTATAGCAGCTGGCATCACTTCAACTAAAACAGTTAAATTAAATTATCCAGGCTCTTTGATGCCTATTTTTCTCTTTTCTCCTGCTTCATTTTTAATACTTTAGATTAAGAAAAAGAAAACCAAACCCGTTGCCGTTGGGTCAATTCCAACACATAGCAACCCTATAGGACAGAGTAGAACTGCCCCACAGGGTTTCCAAGGAGTGCCTGGTGGATTCAAACTGCTGACCTTTTGGTTAGCAGCCATACCACTTACCCACTAAGCCACCAGGGTTTCCAAGAAAAAGAAAAGGAGGATGGAAAATAATTTAAAATAAAGGATATTATTTTGTAAAGATTTTTTTTTCTAAATTCTTATAACATGTAGAATTAAAAAATTGGATGTCTGGAGCCCTTGGGAAATAACAAGGATGTGCTTAATTATTTGAACTTAATTCATGAACTTGAGCTTCTGTAGATGATAGCTCATTTTCCATGACAGAATTAGTCCATTTGTTTCTCAGCAAGTGTCTAATAAAGGTATCTTGTGTTATGTGTGAAGCATCAAAAGGGATTAAAAGTGAAAAATTTTAAATGTCCTGTTAGAAGCCACTGCGGATGTACACAAAGATATTAACTACAAGGATATTAAGAAAACAGTGCTCCTAATACTAAAAGAAAGAAAATAGTATAAAAGTTCAACAAAACGACAAGTAAATCTATTGTATGTTTGTCTAATAAAACACCAAGAATTCATTTTAAGGGGGAGGGCTGAGTTTAAACTTTATTTAGTAGAGAGCTGGAGACTATTGAAACTTTTAGAGGAGATAAGCAAAATGATCAAGTTGCTCTGTAGCAAGAATAGACAGTAGTTTGTAGAGTCAACTGAACTAGTATGAGAATTGTGGGTAAGATTACCAGTTGCCCTCTGTCTTAGGTATCTAGCACTGCTATAACAGAAATACCGCAAATGTATGGCTTTCACAAACAGAGGTTTCCTTTGTCACAATTTAGGAGGCTAGAAGTCGAAATTCAGGGTGCCAGCTCTAGGGAAAAGATTTCTGTCTCCATTGACTCTGGAGGAAGGTCCTTATCTCCTTTATCTTCTGCTCCTGGGCAATCTTCATGTGGCTTGGCATTTCTCTCCCCTCATCTCTGCTACTCACTTGCTTGTTTAATCTCTTACATTTCAAAAGAGATTGATTTAAGACTTCCTACACTAATCATTTATCATTTATCATTTATCATTTGTCATTAACTTAACAAAGACAACTCATTCCCAAATAGGATTATAACCACAGGCATTGAGGTTAGGATTTACAACAGGTATTTTTGGGGAAACAATGCAATCCATAAGACTCAGTATTTGTTATCCCTTTCTTTTACTAACAAGAGAACACCAGAGTATTAGCCGATCAAACAGCAGTCAGCTAAAGTCAACATTTCCCAACTTCCTGTGAGATAGGTGTGACGATAAATCTAAGTTTTGATCAGTGGCAGCTTTAATAGGAGATACAGTTGTCACACTTTTCCCAGGAACATCCCATTAAGACATCTTGGCCAGAAGGTGGTGCAGTGGTTAAGCACTCAACTGCTAACCAAAAGGTCAGAGGTTTGAACCTATCAGCCATTCTGAGGAAGAGAGATGTGGCAGTCTGCTTTCATAAAGATTACAGCCTTGGAAACTATGGGGACAGTTCTACTCTGTCCTATACCCACTGCTGTTGAGCCGATTCCGACTCATAGCGACCTCATAGGACAGAGTAGAACTGCTCCATAGGGTTTCCAAGGAGCGCCTGGTGGATTCAAACTGCCGACCTTTTTGTTAGCAACCATAGCACTTAACCACTACGCCACCAGGGATTCCTAGAGTTGCAGTAAGAGTCGACTTTATGCCAATGGGTTTGGTTGTTGTTGTTTTTTTTTTTTACCAAATGGTGGGAGCAAGACAATTGGCAAAAGCCAAAAACAGGCTTCCCGTCCAAGCCTACAGTTTAAAAGACAGTAAGATATTAAGTTGGTGGGGGCGGGGGGGGGAGGGGAAAGAAGGGAATAAGCAGAACACAAAGACAAGTAAATACTAGAGTTTTCAAGCACAAAATTTGTGCTGAGGTACAACTTGCGGGCAATGCTCTTGATACAGCAGTGACTTTTCTCTGTCTGAAAACTCTTGATTTCACCCCGGGCTACTGCCCCTCTCTTCCCTGTGGTGGACTCCCCCTTCAGGCTTCTCTTATGGGCAGGGTCACTTTTTAAATGAATACATTACTGGGTTCTATTGAGGTTTCTTTCACCGGGTTTAGTGTTAGGAATTAAGAGCCTCAGTATTGGGAGGTTGGAGTCCCTGAATAGAAACCCTCTCACAAATTCTCTCTTGCTGTCCACTGTTTCAGCTTTTATAGACTCATATGAATGAGGAAGTTCAACAGTGGTGCCAATAGTTTATAGACATGGCAGGTCTGAAATATAACATCTATTATTTTGCCTAGATGACACAGGACAAATTCTATTTTAACACACTTCCCCAGGGTGGGGGTGGGGGGTACAGAAAGCAACAAGCCAGAGTAAGCAAACAAAGAAATAAGAATTTCCTTAAAATTTTTAAGAATAAAAAAGGAGTGCCCACAGCACCCAAGGGCAGGAATACAGCTGGACTTCAGGAATGAAAAAGAACCTGGTGTTGGGAAGCTAGGAACTAGGGGATACTCCCTCAGGATTCTGAGTTTCTGGCTCCTGCTTCTCTCTGAATGATCATTTTTACTTATTTATTTATTTTTCTCTCAACATATCCAGTTTTTCAGCTACTCACTCCACCTATTCGAAGGTGGATGTCTCAGAGTTCTGTAAGTTTTACATATCAGTAGTTAAGAGCTTGGCTGCTGACCAAAAGGCTGGCGGTTCAAATTCAGCAGACACTTGGTGGAAACCCCATGGGACAGCTCTACTCTGTCCTGTAGGGTAGCTATGAGTCAGAATCGACTTGACAGCAACAGGTTTGTTTTTTTTTTTTTTTTGGTTTTCATATTTGAGAAATAAATCTTAAGTGAATTACAATTTCTTAGTTGTAATTCCAGACTTGATCCCAAAGAAGAGACTAGAGGAACCCCTGAGACTATAGCCCCTGGACACTCCACTAACTCAGAACTGAAACCACTCTGGAATCCCTCTTTTCAGGCAAAGATTAGACTGGTCTGTAAAGCAAGCAATAACACAAGCGAGAACCGTGCCTCTTAGTTCAATCAAACATACAAGACCAGATGGGCAACTCCTGCCCAAAAGCAATAAGATAAGACAGGAACAAGAAAACTGGACAAATGGACACGGGGAACCTGGGGTGGAAAGGGGGAGAGTTCTATTGCATTGTAGGGATTGTAACCAATGTCATGAAACAATGTGTATGTAAATTTTTGAGTGAAAAACTAATTTGGGCTGTAGACTTTCACCTAAAGCATAGGCACACAAACAAAAGTACAAGATGAGGAAAATTAAATAAATAAAGCATCATCTTTATTAAAGAAAAAAAGAAAGTATATTTAGCCATCAAAAGAAAACATATAAAAAGGACAAAGAGTGTTTTTTTCTATATATCTTGATTAACATCAATATTGACAAGAAAGGACAATCTAGCAGAATATTTTGAAACATTGCCCAATGTATTGTATTTTTCCTGCTTGCCAACTCCTTTTTGTACATGTTGTTGTTGTTAGGTGCCATCCAGTCAGTTCCGACTCATAGTGACCCTATGCACAACAAAACAAAACACTGCCCAGTCCTGTACCATCCTCACAATCGTTGCTACGCTGGAGCCCATTGTTGCAGCCACTGTGTCAATCCATCTCATTGAGGGTCTTCCTCTTTTTTGCTGACCCTCTACTTTACCAAACATATTATCCTTCTCCAGAAACTGATCCCTCCTGACAACATGTCCAAAGTATGTGAGACACAGTCTCACCATCCTTCCTTCCAAGAAGCTTTCTGGCTGTACTTCTTCCAAGACAGATTTGTTCGTTCTTTTGGCAGTCCATGGAATATTCGATATCCTTTGCCAACACCATAATTCAAAGCTGTGAATTCTTCTTCGGTCTTCCTTATTCATTGTCCAGCTTTGGCATGCATATGAGGCGATTTAAAACACCATGGCTTGGGTAGGAGCACCTTTGTCCTCAAGGTGACATCTTTGCTTTTTAACACTTTAAAGATACCTCTTGCAGTAGATTTACCCAATGCAATGCGTCTTATGATTTCTTAACTTCTGCTTCCATGGATGTTGATTGTGGATCCAAGTAAAATGAAATCCTTAACAATCTCAATTTCTTCTCCATTTATCATGATGTTGCTTGTTGGCCCAGTTGTGAGAATTTTTGTTTTCTTAATTTTGAGGTGTAATCCATACTGAAGGCTGTAGTCTTTGATCTTCATCAGTAATTGCTTCAAGTCCTCTTCACTTTCAGCAGGCAAGATTGTGTCATCTGCATAGCACAGGTTATTAGTGAGTCTTCGTCCAATTCTGATGCCCCATTGTTCTTCATATAGTCCAGCTTCTCAGATTATCTGCTCAGCATACAGATTTAATAGGAATGGTGAAAGGATACAACCCTGATGCATGCCTTTCCTGACTTTAAAGCCATGCAATATTCCCTTGTTCTGTTTGAATGACTGCCTCTTGATCCACGTACAGATTCCTCCTGAGCAGAATTAAGTGCACTGGAATTTCCATTGTCAACAAGGTTATCCATAATTTGGTATGATCCACACAGTTGAATGCCTTAGCATAGTCAATGAAACACAGGTAAACATCTTTCTGGTGTTCTCTGCTTTCAGCCAGGATCTATCTGACATCAGCAATGATATCCCTTGTTCCATGTCCTCTTCTAAATCCAACTTGAATTTCTGGCAGTTTCCTATTGATGTAGTGCTACAGCCACTTTTGAATGATCTTCAGCAAAATTTTGCTTGTGTGTGATATTAATGATATTGTTCGATAATTTCCACATTTGGTTGGATCACCTTTCTTGGGAATAGGCATAAATATGGATCTCTTCCAGTCAGTTGGCCTGGTAGTCTTTCAAATTTCTTGGCATAGACGAGTGAGCACTTCCAGTGCTGCATCCCTTTGTTGAAACATCTCAATTGGTATTCTGTCAATTCCTGGAGCCTTGTTTTTTTGCCAATGCTTCCAGTGCAGCTTGGACTTCTTCCTTCAGTACTCTCTGTTCCTGCTCATATGTTACCTCCTGAAATGGTTGAACATTGATCAATTCTTTTTGGTACAATGATTCTTTGTATTCCTTCCATCTTCTTTTGATGTTTCCTGCGTTGTTTGATATTTTTCCTGTAGAATCCTTCAATATTGCAACTCGAGGCTTGAATTTTTTCTTCAGTTCTTTCAGCTTAAGAAATGCTGAGCGTGTACTTTCTTTTTGGTTTTCTATCTCCAGGTCTCTGCACATGTCATCATAATACTTTATTTTGCCTTCTTGAGCTACCCATTGAAACCTGTTCAGCTCTTTTGCTTCATCATTTCTTCCTTTTGGTTTAGCTAATCAATGTTCAAGAGCAAGTTTCAGAGTCTCTTCTGACATCCATTTAGGTCTTTTCTTTCTCTCCTGCCCTTTCAATGACCTCTTGCTGTCTTCATTTATGATGTTCTTGATGTCATTCTACAACTTTTCCTGTCTTCTATCATAAAGTTCAACCCATCAAATCTATTCTTGAGATGTTCTCTAAATGGGATGGGATATACTCATGGTCGTAATTTAGCTTTCATGGACTTGTTCTAATTTTTGTCAATTTCAATTTGAATTTGCATATGAGTAGTTGATGGTCTGATCCATAATCTGCCACAGGCCTTGTTCTGACTGCTGATATTGAGCCTTTCCACTGCCTCTTTCCACAGATGTAGTCAATTTGATTCCTGTGTATTCCATCTGGTGAGATCCATGTGTATAGTTGTGCTTTATGTCGGTGAAAAAAGATATTTGCAATGAAGAAGTCGTTGGTCTTGCAAAATTCAATCATGTGATCACTGGCATCATTTCTATTATCAAGGCCGTATTTACTAGTTAACTGTAAATCCTGAGGCTGAGGCTTAATGTGTTAAGGAAACAAAGAATAAAGGGGGGGGGGGGACATTCTGACAAGAAAAAAGTGTCAGATTGTTCTTTTTGAGTTCCAAAGATGTTCTTGAAAGTCAGTAATACAGACATTAACTTTGAATGACTGAATTTTTTTTTTAAGCCTCCCAAAGGTAGCAGTTTGGTGGACTCAGAGTATTTTATTCTTTAAGCTATAAATCTGTGAGAATTTATCGTGACTCAAGAGCAGACTTTTGCAACATACAGTTAAGGATCCTTTGTGGGTTGTGGAAGAACCTTGGACGGAATAGCAGAAGAGAGCAAGGAAGTTTGAATGTTAGCATGAGTTCTTGTCTCAGGGTCAAAATCTAGGTGGATGAGAAAGACACACATGTAGGTTTGGGGACTGAATAGCAAGGGGGCATGTACTCCTTTTTCTTTTTCCTTCCAATTTTTATTGTGTTTTTTGAAAATGTATATAATAAAAAAATTTGCCATTTTAACCATTTTTAAGTATACAACTCCATGACATTTATTACATTCAGCATGTTGGGCAACCCTTACCACTATCTGTTTCCAAAATTTTTCATCCTCCTAAACAGAAACTCTGTACCCTTAAGCAGTAACCACCCCCCGCCCCAGTCGCTTCTCTTCCCCTGTCCCTGGTAATCACTAATAAACTTTTGTCTCTATGCATATAATCATTCTAGAGATTTCATATAAGTAAGATCATACAATATTTGTCCTTTTGGGTTGTGCTCCTTTTCTCAACTCTGAGTGGAGATAGATTGCCTGAGAGTCTTTGCTGTCATGGGATAGCCAGAGGAAAGTGGAAATGTCAGGGCTTATCTAGGCAGATTGTGGACTGAGATGGCCTCTCTCCAATTCCTGTACCCACCTCTCAGACTCCTTACATTTCCTTGAGGTATATAAGAGATCCACAAAAAGTTTTATATGTCTGATGGATGAAGCATTAGAAATAGCTGAGAGTTGATAAGTAGTCTTCCTGCAAGGGGTTGGTACAAAGATAATGGGTCAAAATGATCAGTTATTAAAGAATAAAATGAGGCAAAGGGAGCCTTTAACAGGAGTTGTAGGCTGGCCAGCCAAAGCTGTGAGTGAAAGGAGGATATGACTAAGTCTGAAAAGATCACAGTGCCAGCCAGTGCTGAGGTAGGGCATGAGTCAACAGAGGCCAACCACTGGGTTTCCAGGAGCAAACATCATGTACTTCCAGAGCAAGAGAACAAAGAAGTTTCATCAAAAGCATATTCCAGAAATCTCTCCAGTAGACAATGAGAAGCAAAGGTAAACCCCTCAGAGCTTAGATGTGTCTGGGGGTGGGGGGATAAAAGAGAACGTAGAAGGGAAGAAGAATCAAAGAGACTCATGTTTTAATCTAGAAGAGCTTCAGTGAACTCGATTTGGCAAATTTTAAGTTTGCTGCCATTAATAGACAAGGGATCCACTACTTCATTTGGAATGAAATAAAATTTCATTTCTGTTTCCCTAAGTTGTACGGTCTATAAAATTTGCATCTGCAATCAAGGTTGTGTCATCTACATATCACAGGTTGTTAGTGAATCTTTCTCCAATTCAGATGCCACGTTCTTCTTCATAAAGTCCAGTTTCTCAGGTTATTTGCTCAGCATATAGACTGAATGAGTATAGTGAAATGAAACAACCCTGAAACACACTTTTCCTGATTTTAAACCACATAATATACCTTGTTCTGCTCGAATGACTACCACCTGGTCTATGTGCAGGTTCCTCATGAGCACAGTTAAGTGCTCTGGAATTCCCAAAGGAGGACTCATAAACAACCTGCAATATCCAGATGACACAAACTTTCTTGCTGAAAGTGAAGAGGGTTTGAGGCACTTATTGATGAAGATCAAAGACTCCAGCCTTCAGTATGGATTACACCACAATATAGAGAAAACAAACATTGTCACAACTGGGCCAATAAGTAACATTATTATAAACAGAAAAAATACTGAAGTTGTCAAGGATTTCATTTTACTTGGATCCACGATCAACACCCATGGAAGTAGCAGTCAAGAAATCAGAAGACATATTTCATTGAGATAATCTGCTGAGAAAAAGAGGAAGACCTTCAACAAGATGGATTGACACAGTGGCTGCAGCAATGGTCTCAAACATGGCAACGGTTGTGAGGATGGCACAAGACCAGTCAGTGTTTCATTCTGTTGTACATAGAGTAGCTATGAGCCTGAACTGACTCAACCAGACTTAACAACAATGACAACATAGATTTCTTGATTGCTGTTTCTATAGGTGTTGATTGTAGATCCAAGTGAAATGAAATCCTTGACAACTTCAGTATTTCCTCTATTTAGCATGATGTTGCTTATTGGTCCAATTGTAAGAATTTTTTGTTTTCTTTATGTAGAGGTGTAATCCATACTAATGGGTGTAGCCTTTGGTCTTCATCAGTAAGTGCTTCAAGTTCTCTTCACTTCCAGTAAGCAAGGCTGTGTCATCTGTATATCACAGGTTGTTAATGAGCCTTCCTTCAATCCTGATGCCGCATTCTTCTTCACATAGTCCAGCTTCTTGTAGAATTTGCTCTGCATAATTATGGTGAAATAATACAGCCCTGAAACACACCTTTCCTGATTTTAAACTCTTGTTCTGTTTCAACAACTGCCTCTTGGTCTATGTATGGGTTCCACATAAGCACAATTAAGTGTTCCAGAATTCCCATTCTTCACAATGTTCAGCCCTGCTGAGCTCTGGTGACCCTGCTGGTATTTGAAATACTGGTGGCATAGCTTCCAGCAACAGGCAAACCACCACAGTATGACAAACCAACAGATGAGTGGTAGTGTTACTAAGTAAAGAATCTAAATGCTTCTGCCAATCCCCATCCTGTCAATGCCAACTGCTTATGGCATGCCCCTTACAGAAGGTTGCCAAACCATAACCTGAGTGTTTTTAAATTGGATGATAACTTATTTGGGGGTATTCCCAGATCCTAACTCTAATATGCCTTATGTTGCATTTCCAAGGCCGTTTAGTGCAATTATGTACCTCCATACCTGCATGTTATATTATAATCAGTAAGAGCTTTGAACAATAATGTAGCCACTAAAAGACTACATTTGCAGAGTAAATGAATTATTAATTTTACTCATAATACATTAAAAATGTATTCAAATGGGCTGTCCCTGATACCTAAAATTTTAGTGGCTCAGCTACATCTCTGATCTATAGCCAACTTAATTAAAGAAGATGAGACTTGGATTTGTAGCCTGGCTGGGTTTGTAGCCTGGCTCCTCCGCATATTAACTAGGTGATCTTGTCCTAGTTACTTAGGTTCTCTGAGCCCCAGTTTCTGATCTGTAAAATAGAGTTAATAACGCCACTGTTGTTCAGTCTCCATAGGGATTAAATAGATTATGTATATGAAAGCAACTTGCATGGTATCTAGCACTGGGCAACATTCTATGTAAATGCTCCATTTTCTTCCCTTTCATTATTTCACCTGCTGCCTTAGCAATTAAGTAGGTACTCTGTATTGACTCTTTTCAATTGGTCTACAAGGTGAAGGTAGGATACTTGAGTTCAATAGTTTTGGGGATAGTTCTACTGTCACTGTTTTTATTGTGTCTGTTTCTCAATAAAGTACAAAATTTAGCTTTTGGGATTATATAGGAGACTTTAATGAACAACACATTTACTAAAATATAAACATGGAGTAATTAGAATCTGCGATGTTTGTCTTTCAATACGTTATATGTAGATTAAAAATTCTATGGATCTGCTAAATTTGTTCTTGAACTTAGGACTTTTGTCTCATGGCCAGAGATGGAGGATTGCATTAGCTAAAACAAACAGGAAACGACTGAAATAAGGGTGATCTCTGATAGCTCAGGTTCAGGACCTGTTGTCAAAAGGTGTTTCCTTTCTTGATTCATTTATTCAAATACTTACTAAGCATCAACTCTGTGCCGTGCTATGTGCTGGGCACTAAAATGGGCAGAGTCAATGCCCTGAGGAAATTTCTAATCTGGAGGGGAGAGAAGATATATAATGAAATAGTCATGATGCAAGGGAAACTTTGGTAAATAGCCCAGGGATGTTGAGGCATCGTATTTTGGGATTTCAAAAGAAGGAGAAATCATTTCCCATTGAGAAATGATGGAAGACTGCAGAGCCTTTTATGTTTGGTGAGGAGTAAAGGCAGATCTCAGGTGTCACCATTAGGTTGGACTCTAGGAATGTATCAGTAATCAAGAAAAGAGTGGATGAACAGAGCAAAGTGAAAGTTTGAGGTTTAGGTGACTGTGGTACTTCAATTCTGGTAGTCCCAAAGGCTCCAAGGACACTGTGAATCGTGAGGCTGTACGGGAGAGCACTTCTGTGCACTTGGTCCATCTCGGTTATCGTACAAGTCACGTTGCATTGTAGTCAATTATTGTGCTGACTTCCTGGGTAGCTGATGAACTCCTAGAGGGCAGAGACCATGTCTGCCCTTTTCTAGCACTTAGCCAGTCTCTAGCAAATGATAAAACATAACACAATGCTGGGCCCTGGTGGCGCAGTGGTTAAGAGCTCAGACTGCTAACCAAAAGATTGGCAGAGTCCACCAGTTGCTCCTTGGAAATCCTATGGGGAAGTTCTACTCTGTCCTATAGGGTGGCTGTGAGTTGGAATCGACTTGGAGGCAATGAGTTTTTTTTGGTAACACATGGCAGTAATTGAACGGAATATCTGCCAAACCAGAGAAACCAGGACACAAGAATGGATTTCAATGTTGTCTATGTAGTTTAAGTCCTTCACAGAAAGAAGCTTTGGGGTCTGGAAAGAATAGTTCACCTAGGTCATGCAGGCAGGAAATTGGGGGCTCAATTTCTTCCAAAATAGGCCAGGGTCAGCCAGACTAGGTGAAGTTGTGGCATTACACAGCTTTTTTTCCATGGAGAAAGCTCTATTACTCTCTTATAGCCTCTGGCATAAGGTTGGTGGTGGTGACAAGCAGCTCAAATGTAGGCATGTGAAGATGCCTAAATGAGAGAAGGGGGGAGAAAAAAAAACACTGAAGGAAAGAATTGACTCAAGCTTAGAAGAATTTTACTCAAGGTAAAAGCATAGAGAATGATTTTATTTTTCTCCCAAGTCTTCTGACTATAGATTCTTTTTAAAGAGGTTGTAGATAATTCAGAAAGAAATAATATAGAATAGCAGTTTTAGGAAAATCTGGGGCTCTTTTTTTTTTTTGTCTTCTGGAAGCTAAGACGTTGACAAAAATGTATTACTGGCCATCTAGCTGTTGATATAAGAATTCAGAGTCATGAAAAATTTCTAATCCTGGGAAAAATGCTATTTCCACACAGCTTCTCCTTTTAACTGTAGCTTTATTTCTGGGCACAATTAGTTAGCTAACACACAATGCTTTCCAGAATGCAAAAGATATTTATAGAAGAAACCAATATAGTAGACTATATATTAAAGGGCAGGGAATTAATGAAGTTAAATCTCTCAAATCAAGGACTGCCTGCATCAGAATTATCTAGCAAATGGACTAAATGCAGATCCATCAGGCACATCCAAAACATAATCAGAATATTGGAAAAAGCGTTCATTTTAATGCATACTCTAAGTGATTCTGGTGTATACCAAAATTTAAGAATCACTAGCTACATTCTGCAGCCTTTCTGAACCAAGGAGTGCCTCTTATTGTCCTTGTAGATTGAGCTACCAAACCGGTGTTTTCTAAGGCCTCCTTCCTCTACCAGCCTGGAGCAGTGAGCTGGAGGAAGTGCTGGCGAGGCCGAACAAGACAAAGCAGGCATCGAAAGTTGAGGCATCTTAGGAAGCTAAATACAAGGGTCAAAACAAGCCAGAAATCATGATTTTGGCAGACAAAAGAAAAAAAAAGCAGATAAAAAGAGGAGGGCACATTTGCCAAATAACTAATCAATACATGTGGTTAAAACTCCAAGTCAAAAACCAGAAGCCAGATCTGGAAAAACTTGAAGAGGGTCAGGTGAGTCAGGGAAGTGGGAGACCAGGTCTGAGAGGGCTACAACCTTCAGGGCCCAAAGGAACAAGGTTCACTTTTGTCTCAACCAACAGCCTTTATGTGTTTTCTGTACTAACAGGAGCCACATCCCCAAATTGGGCTAGACTGAGACTTGTGGACAATTGCGATATGGGAGAAGTAGATTAGAGTAAACAATAATCGCAGCTTTATCTCCCTCCCAAGGACAGTGTTCAGTTAGGTTCCCAAGCACTGTAGGAATTGCCTGAATAATAATAATAAACATTTACTGAATACCTCTATGTGCCAGGCACAGTTTTAAGAATTTTTCATGTATTAACTTATTTAATCCTCACAACAACCATGTGAAATAGGTGCTATTATTATGGCCATTCTACAGACAAGAAAACTGGGGTAAATGTTGGTCAAGCAGCTTGCTCCAGGCTATGTACTTTCCAAGGACAGGGCCAGAATTCCAACTAGGCAGTCTGGATCTAGAGCCTGAATTCTTAACCATAATTTTATACTGTCTACTGCATAGCAGGTATACCTAAGCATTTTATACAGACGGAAATCAACTCCTGGTTGCAATGAACTAGTAAGACTCATTATTGTTGTCGTCATAATTTCTATAAAATTGGAAGGGACTTAGAAGTTCTCTGCACAACATTCCGTACTGTTGATGTTTAAAATGCACACAATGTCCTACATACAAATGTTGATATTTGACATCACAAATGTCAGAGCTATCGTATGATGTAGTTTTCACAAAAAACAATGCTACCATGATTTTCAGCGTAAGAATGGAACCTCCAGAAATCCAACTGTATGTATGTGTTTGTGTGTATAGAACTTATTTCTACTCTTTTGTTCTACTTGTGCTCTTCTTTATTCTTTTTTGGCTCCGATTTTGACTCGTTTAAACATTTTTTAAAAATGTATTTGTGCACATAGACAGAAGAGACTATTCCCTTTATCTCACATGTCAAAAGTTTATCTTCCTGCTTGAGGCTCCAAGGCTGCATACCATGGAGAAAGGAGAAATTTAAAGAAAGACAGACCAGATTAAGTAAAAAAGCCTTCTGATTATAAATCAAAAAGGAGCTACCTTCAGGCTGAATTTAAAAAAAAAAGAGCATGTCTTTTTTTTTTTTATTATTGTACTTTAGGTGAAGTTTTACAGAACAAACTAGCTTCTCATTAAATAGTTAATACCCTTATTGTTTTATGACATTGGTTAACAATCCCATGACATGACAACACTCTCTCTTCTCAACCTTGGGTTCCCTATTACCAGTTTTCCTGTCCCCTCCGGCCTTCTAGTCCTTGCCCCTGGGCTGGTGTGCCCCTTTAGTCTCATTTTGTTTTATGGGCCTGTCTAATCTTTGGCTGAAGGGTGAACTTTGGGAGTGAATTCATTACTGAGCTAAAAGGGTGTCCGGGGGCCATATTCTTGGGGTTTCTTCAGTCTCTGTCAGGTCGGCAAGTCTAGTCTGAAAAAGAACATTTCTTAATGCTTTTACCATGGTTTAGTGACACTCACAGTTTTGTTTACATTTATAAATCATATTTTCTTTTTAATATCTAACATTCAAGGATGTAAACCAAAAACACGATGCCCTCACTGGTGAAATCTAACATTTCAAAATGCACAGACAATTGTTGGTGGCTAGTTGTTGTCAGGTTGACTCTGACTCACGGAGACCCCATGTGTGTCAGAGTAGAACTGTGCTGTATAGGGTTTTCAATGACTGATTTTTCAGAAGTAGAGGCATTTCTAGGTGAATTCAAACCTCCAATCTTCCAGTTCACTGATGGGCACACTAACCGTTTGCACCACCCAGGTAGGTACTGTCTGGTCTATAGCTACCCTTAACTAAAACCAATTCTTTTATCCCTCATGCATAGTTGAAACTGCTTTTAAGATAGCAGCAACTGCAACCACATACACACTTGCATCAGGAGTCCAAGCACAGAAACAGAAACATAAAGTAGTAGAAAACAGATGTAAACTTAGTGTTCTCCTCCAGAATCAGGAGAGTGAAGATTGAGCAGCTGAATTTTTTTTTTTTTTCATTTTAGGTGAAAGTTTATAGCGCAAATTAGTTTCCATTCAAAAATTTATACACCAATTGTGTTGTGACATTGGTTGCAGTCCCTGCAATGTGTCAGCACTCTTTCCTTTCCCTCTCCACTCCGTGTCAATTCATCCAGTTCTCCGTGTCAATTCATCCAGTTGACCTGTCCTTTCCTGCCTTCTTGTCATTGCTATTGGGCAGGTGTTGCCCATTTGGTCTCGTATACTTGATTGAACTGAGAAGTATGTTCCTCACCTGTGTTATTGTTTGTTTTATAGGCCTTTCTAATCTTTGGCTGAAAGGTGGACTTCAGGAGTAGCTTCAGTTCTGAGTTAGCAGGGTGTCTGGGGGCCATAGTTTCGGGGGTTCCTCCAGTCTCTGTCAGACCAGTAAATCTGCGTTTTTTTTGTTTTTTTTTTTTAATAAATTTGAATTTTGTTCTCAATTTTTCTTTTGCTCTGTCCAGGACCCTCTATTGTGATCTGTGTCGGAGTGTTTGGTGGTAGTAGGTGGGTACCATCTAGTTCTTCTGTGCTTAGGCTTGTGGAGGCTGTGGTTCATGTAGTCCTTTAGTCCTTTGGACTAATACTTTCCTCTGTCTTTGGTTTGCAAGCGTGCTTCTAAGTCTGTGTGAACACATAAGTTTCCAGTTTCCTAAAAGAAACTGCAGGTTATTGTTTGGGAGGTATCACTACATTTCCAGTTGTAAATATGGTCTAATGTATGACAAACATGACAGAAACCAACCAGTATGAAAATCCAGTGCAAACTAAACCATGGTGCCAAAGAAAAATATGCAAAAACATTTGTGTTTCAGGATAATTCTACCACTGGGAGACCCTGCTTTTGTTTCCCTTTCTGTTTTTCTGCTTTCTAATAAGTTGTTACAGATACCATATGCCCAAAATGCTGTTTCAGCAGCTTAGCACAAAAACTGTCTTCAGGTGCACTTTCTGCCCTCTCTACTCATCAGAACACTACAAAGGCAGCCCCTTCTGCTGACACACACACATACTTTTGTCTCTCTGTTTGTGTCTCTCTCACACACACACTCTCTAAATAAATTAATACAATATATTCCTGGTTTATTTGGTGAATTACAGAAGTATAAAAACATGATGATAAAGAACAAAAATATAATTCATTAGTTCAAAGATATTCTCAGATAAGTCTTTTTATGTTGTTGTTAGGTGCCGTCGAGTCAGTTCTGACTCATAGCGACCCTAGCACAACAGAAGGGAACACTCCCCGGTCCTGAACCATCCACACATTTGTTGCTATGCCTGAGCCCGTTGTTGCAGCCACGGTGCCAATCCTTCTCATTGGAGTCTTTCTCTTTTTCACTGATTGTCTACTTTACCAAGCATGATGTCCTTCTCCAGGGACTGATCCCTCCTGACAACATGTCCAAAGTATATGAGACACAGACTCACCATCCTTGCTTCCAAGGAGCATTCTGGTTGTACTTCCAAGACAGGTTTGTCCCTTCTTTTGGCAGTCCATGGTATATTCAATATTCTTTGCCAACACCACAATTCCAAGGCATCAATTCTCTTTCGGTCTTCCTTCTTTATGGTCCAGCTTCCACATGCATAGGAAGCGATTGAAAACACCATGGCTTGGATCAGCCTCACTTTAGTCCTCAGGGTGACATCTTTGCTTTTTAATACTTTAAAGAGATCTCTTGCAGCCAATTTGCCCAATGCAATATTCCACAGTTCATTTAAAGCATAATTTTTAATTGAATGAAAGTGATTTCATTTGGAAGCTCCAAACATCCACCAGAAAGTGGTTGTTCGTTTCTTTGGGGATAAAGATTCTCCAGTTGAAATCATTTAATGTGACTGAATCAAGTCTGCTTTTGGAAATAATGAACAAAGATAATCTAAAACCTACTTGAGGAAGTCCTAGAGAAAGATTAGAAAGGCACAAGTTTAGAGAAATGAGAAGCAGCTTTCTATTTCTTTTATAAGCACTCCTCTAATCAGGCTTTTTCTACTGTAAGAAAATAATTATCCTTTTTTTTTTTTAAGTCTCAGTGATTTTCATTGTTGGCAATTGGCATTTTGTAGGTTATAAAACAGAAGTTCCTATTGTATTAAGTAAAACAGATCAAGTAGGTGAGAGATAATCTCCTCTTTTGCCATTCTCTAAAATTAAATTTCTCAGTTTTGCAAAGCTTTAAGACTACACATCTTGAAAATAAAAAATAATTGTATGAGAAAAATGTGAATCATAAAGCCATTAGAATGAATTTATAAAAGTTAACGGAAACCCTGGTGGCGTAGTGGTTAAGTGCTACAGCTGCTAACCAAAGGGTCGACAGTTCGAATCTGCCAGGTGCTCCTTGGAAACTGTGGGGCAGTTCTACTCTGTCCTACAGGGTCGCTATGAGTTGGAATCAATTCGATGGCACTGGGTCTGGTTTTTTGGTATAAAAGTTAACTTTCCTTATTATTCAAAGCAGTGTTACCTCGAGAGACTTGAATATTCCACAGAGTTAAGTGGCTGGTAATATACCCTGTGAGAGTCAGAAGAATCAATCAGCAATTCCTCTGGGAGCAAATGACTTACTCTTGTTATTTGAATGGCCTTTTTTAGAATATTTCTTCAGCATCACACTTAACCCATGTCTTCTGGCATTAAATGATACCATGGTGTGCTGTAAGGATCTATACTTAGTCTCTATACTTAGTTGACTCAATAAATACATCATTTTCTCTGATTCTTCTGGGTTATCACTTAACATATTTACACAGTTGATCTCATCCATACCTTAGTGCTAAGTGGTCAGTGTGATTATTCTTTGTTTCCAGGGAATTTTAGGATTGAAACAGAGGAACAGGCAAAGCTAGTGGCCTATTAGAGTGACATACTAGTATCGGAGGATAAGTCTGAGAGTATAGCTCCTAGGGTTCCAGTTCATACATGCATGGGTTTATTCCAAACAAAACATGTTTAAACACGTCTCTGCGATCAGCGGATGCTGCAGACAAGTTCTCTCGTAATACACTTGTCTTACTCTTGTTAGGGTACCATAAAAAAAGGATACTTTTTGTACTGCGGAAAAAAAACAATTTTGAGGTCAGAGTTATTATTAAATTTTAAGCAAAACTCAAGTGGACATCTTTCAAAATCACTGAAGTTTGGCAACAAGTTTCTGGGAATGCTGCCCCACATAAAACAACAGTTTTTAAAAGGGTCAGGCTTTTCAAGGAAGGTCGAGAACACCTCAAAGATGAGCCAAGAG
This sequence comes from Elephas maximus indicus, assembly GCF_024166365.1. NCBI lineage: Eukaryota > Metazoa > Chordata > Mammalia > Proboscidea > Elephantidae > Elephas > Elephas maximus. The sequence goes on along the minus strand of NC_064827.1, from coordinate 31,512,027 downwards.
AGGGAAGACTGCTCAGAAAGTTATGGCGACTGTTTTTTGGGATCCCAAAGGGGTAATCTTGGTAGATTTTCTCTAAGGACAAAGGACAATCACGAAATCTTATTATGAAGAAGTTTTAAGAACACCGAAAACTGCGTTGGTGAGAAAAAGGTGAGGAAAATTGCGCCAAGGGATGTTTTTCCATCAAGGCAATGCACCTGCTCATTCCTCGAGGGTAGTAAGGGTTGTCCTATGAGAATTTTGTTGGAAACCTTACCCCATCTTGCCCCTTCAGACTTCTTTTTCTTCCCAAAACTCAAACAATATTTAAAAAGAACAAGATTTAAGTCCCTCGAAGATGCCAAAACTACCATTTTCATGTGGCGTAAATCTTCAGGAAAGGGTTCGAGAGATGGAAACACCATCTTTAGAAATGTATAGACTTAGAGGAGATATCAAGAAACAATAGCTTCATATTTTGATATTTTCATTTCATAAAGGTTTCTGATTTTGTAGCAATACTTATTGACTTACCCTTGTACATATAGTATTAACATAAGAATAATATAAAATATTAATAATGGCTCATTAGATTGACAGACTATTTCTCAGTGCTTACTCAAGAGGCCCAATACTGACTGCTTCATCAGTGCAGAAAGAGACTTTTATTCTTTGTATGGCTGGTGCCTAGCACAATACAAGTCACATTCTTGATTCTCGAGAATGTTTGTTGAATGAATGAATGATGTGCAAAATTCAGCCATCTTTTTTTTTTTTTTTTCATCCAGATATCCACCTGACATGGTATTGGGGTTAATGCTGAAGTAGGATGCCTACGCTCGGATGTCCACATGCTGTTTCTCAGGAATCACGAGACTTCTGCAGCCTGAGACATGAGGGAGAGGTGGAGTGGGGACTGGCATTAACCGAGCACTTTCTGGCACTGGAGCTAGGCTTGGTACCTTACATACCCTACTGTGCTTAACCCGACAGACACACTGCAAGCACAGCCTTAGTACTTCCATTTTACAAACGAGAAAATAGGCTCAGAACTGTTTGCTCCCAAAGTCCTTGCTAAGGCGAATTGGGGCTAAGGTTAGAATATAACAAAAGTTGTAACAAATAACAACTTAAGAATTCATTTAATGATGACTGAAAAATCCCCTCACCAGAGAAGTAGAGAAAATATGCGAAACTATTAATTTCCTCTCTAGGGCTCTATTTAATGACTCTCTCTCTCTCTCACATACACACACACTGTAAAACATTAAGGCACGTTTTGGAATTTAGTCTTTGCAGGCTCCAACTCATACCCCCAATTATATTTTTAAGTCCTTAGTTTTATTAAAGAAATAAGATTCCTCCTGACTTATTTCTAATCTCATTTCAAAGGATTTTATGTAAGATTTATTTAGGGTAAAGTACATGAAAGCATTTTTTCCCCATTTATTTATTTCTTAAGCTCATGTAAAACTGAAAGAGAAAGTAAGTCAGGTGATGAAACTTCTGTAGATTTTGGCTACAGTAGCAGTCAGATGGCAGGTGTGCAAATAGGGCTGTATTTTTTAAAATTATATATTTTTTAATCACAACAAAATTAAAAGGACCAAATAGATTGAGATAAATACTTATAAGAGCCATGACTAAGAATTAAAATCTTCATATATTAGAGGGCTACATAGATTTATAAGAAAATCAGTAAGACCACCATGTATGAGAAAAAGACAAGAATTGGTAATTTACATAAAAGGAAATATTAGTGGCTTAATAAGCATTTTTTACAATCTTCAATATCACTAGTAATTAAAAATGAAAATTAAAACAATAATGCAATTCTATTTTCTCCTATTAATCAGCACGATTAATTTGATGTGGGGGATACATAAGACAGGTAGAAGTATAAATTTCAATTGGTCAATCAGTTTTGTAAAGCAGTTTGTAAATATACGTCGAAAAAACTTTGAACATGCTTCTCGGATTCTACCCTGAGGAAATAGTCTAAAATGCAAGCAAGTATTTACATACAAAGATATTTTTTACAGCTTTTCTTTCATAAACAAAAAGCCAGCTACCCCGAATATTCTCAATCAAGAATACCATTTAACGACATTGGAAAATAAATACTAATGACATAATAATAATGGGAAAAAACAGGCTATAAAACTACTTACGGTTATGGTCTTGACCATAGAAAATGATACTTAGAAAGGATGTAATTATAAGTGATAACATCAATTGTCTCTGTTTATTGGAATTATTGATTATTCACATCAATTTTGCTTTATTTTTCTGTATTTGCCAAACTTACTTCTATAACCCTATTATATGAGAAAAAACAGAGTAAAAGTAAAACTCTCTAAGATACAGAAAGAGAAAATAACCTAATCCTGAATATCTCAATTTGACCTGAGTTTCCTTTGCAGTCCAGCTATTGCATAGTCCATCTAGGGTCAAAAGTCCATCCAAACTGGCCACAAAGTCTATGTGACACACCCGCATGGCATAACGACCACCTGAGCAAATACATTATTGGGATGCGTTAATCTAATGTCCAAAACAAAGAAGACAGTGGCCAGCCCACTCTGGACTCACCAGACCTTGTCTGGGGCATGTGGTTATTGCTGTGAGCCATATCTGAAGCAGAACGGTGAATAACTAGAGTATATCCAAAAGAGAATGACCATCAAAGGTAAAACGTCTGGAAACCCTATGATTTCTTAGCTTAAAATACCCCCCTCCCCCAGCCGCCCTGGTTTCTTATTACTGTTTAAAGTCCAAAACCCTAGAAGACCCTGCCTACTTTTCCTGCCTCATCTTGTACCACTCCTCTTGCTCACAAAGTTCTAGTTTCATATGTCTCCTTCCAATTCCTTTAATGTATCAAGTTCTTCCCCACTTCAGAGCTGCCATAAATACTGCTTCACCAGCCTAAAAAATCTACACTTTCACCCCTCGTCTTTCCCATCCCCATCTTTTCACATGCACATATGTTCTCGCCTGGCCAATTCCTACATTTTTTCTGGTTTTAGATCAAATGTTTCTTTCTTCATACATAATTCTCTGACCACCCACCTAGGAACAGAGTTCCTGTTATACATTCTTATTTTACTTTACATATTGTCATTACATAATTACCTTTTTTATGTCCATATTTTTCTAGATTGTAAACTCTGTGAGGACAGTGCTGTGTTCTCAGAATGTAATATAATACCTGACCTATACCTTAGACAATTTCCTGAACGAATGAATGTTTTTATGGCCACCTTCCACATCTACACCTTAATTTCTTCATAATACTTAGAAGATGGGATTCTTAATCTAAAAAAGAGAAGTTACGGGGTGCAGTAGAACGGGAGGGAAGGTGATAGCCACCTATCACATACAGTTATTCTTTGTAACCCTGTTAGCTAGAACTAGGACTAGTTATAGTTGTAAAATAATAGGAAAGAAAAATTTAAAAAATGAATATAACACCCTGTATGAAGTGTGCAAGTCATATTTGAATGACCTGGGTTGGAGTTGTTGTAAAGGAGATTCCTGTATTGGGCAATTGAATTTGCTGACTCTTAGTTTCTTTTCAAAGCATATGATTCTTTGATCTAGCAATCCTATTGGCTTCCGAGGTACCAAATAAGGGAGAAAAGATTTAAGACAAAACAAGAGCATGGAGCTAAACAAAGAAATGCTTGGGGCAGAAAAGGAAATGTAACACTGCCTCAAAACTTCTGATCTCAATCATTTCGAACCTTCTCTGAGGACAGGATTGGCAGGCTTCCCAGAGAAACCAAAACAAAGCAACCTGACAGGGCACAGCAAAAACTAAAGGGGATCTAAGCTGGGAGATGAGAAGATCAAAGCCCTGACTCCGGACTCACTGAAGAGAGGGAGAGGGACAGGGAATGTGAAAGGAAGACTTTCTCTTCAGAGTTCTTTTCTTTTCAATTCATGGAAAGGCACACCTCTTCTAAATGAATGTCCTCAGAAGAGAGTAGACCAGTTCCCTGAACGCAGAAGTCTGGGACATTAATGAACGCAGCTAAAGGAATGTGTTGAAATGCTAGTGCAACTGCTTTCTGTATCTTCCCCATCCTTAACCCAAAATTTTGTCATCACTCTGGGATGAGTAATGTCTCCTTAACAAACCTTATCACTCCCTTTGACAGCAACAGGTTTGGTTTGTGTTTTGGGTTGTGTTTGCTTATTCACAGTTCAGAAATTGCCCAATGGCCTTCTTATTCTCTAATGAAAGGACTTAGCATTTTGTGGAAAGAAAAATCACTTCCATTTGGTTCGAAAGGCCCGCACGATGTTTCTGTTTAAGGAGTGAAAGATGAGACCTGGGTATCTACTACGGTTTATTAAGTGGTGATTTTTTTTTCCCCAACTACACTTTTTTTTTTTTTCCTAACTACTCCTTGTGAGCTAGAACATAACTTGTTATTTTGACCACTGCTGAATATATTTGATGTTTATTGGGTGCTCACTATGTGTCAGACAACGTTCTGAGTGATTTGTTCGCATTATCTCCTGAATCCCAGCAACAGTCCTCAAGTAAATACAATTATAGTACCTATTTCCAGAAAAGGTCCAGAGTAGGTTGGTTACTTGCCTCAAGTCCTCAGATTTATAAAAGGTAGAGCCTGAGAGAGTATTACACACTTGAACATCACCTGCCAGGTATAGTTCAGCATAAAAAATTTGTGATCTGCAGCTATGGGCAGATAAATCCCCCTCAAACTCTTTGCTTGTGGCGGACAGAGGTGGGTCTATCAAAGATTTAGAGACGGTTCATCTCAGGAAGCTGTGTACTCTCTATTACTGTAAGAATTGAGAAAGTGTGATATATTGGTATTATGAAACATTATGTTGCATTTATTTTAACTTTATTATAAAACATTTCCAAATATACTTCAAAGTCGAGAGAATATAATAATAAAGTCTCATATCTATCACATAGCCTAGTAATTGTAGTCGTTTTACCATATTTCCTTTATCTGTTTGCTCAATCATTTTAAAGCAAACCTCAGTTATGATGATGTTTAGTTCCTAAATGCTTCAATATGTGTTTCAAAAAATTAAAGACATTTTCTTATATATGATTTTCACTCTTAAGGAAATTAACAATAATTTCTTATCATCTCACACCCAGTCTATATTCCTATTCCCATTTCATGTCCAATGTTATCATTGGTGTTTCATATTTGTTAAATGGAGTTCATCATGATAGTGATGAAGAAGATTTTTAAAAACTTGCCTGTACTGACAAAGCAAATGTGATGTGGGAGAATTTTGGAAGCAGAGTAAAGTGGGATGGGTACCTGATGGCCTCGGGTTTAGCCCAGACATTCTGGGAACTCAGCCTAAGTCATCAATGCTTCTTCCAGACCCACCTGGATCTGAATTTAAGGAGAAAATTATACCGTACTGGTTAAGAATATGGACCCTGGATTAAGGCTGTCCGAATTCATTACTTACTAGCTGTGAAACATGGGCAAGTAAATCTTGTGGTGACTTTATTTCATTATCTGCAAAGAGAAGTATTCATATCTACTTCATAGAATTGTTGGAATAATTAAATGAAATAATATAAGAATTAAATGACACTGAACAGTGCCAGGCAAATCAAGTTGTTATAGCTGAGTCGGTTTCAACTCACATGATAAGTGCTTAATAAATGTTAGTTGTCGTCATCAAAATCATCATTATCATTATCCTTATGGGGACTGGCTCCGAGTTAAAGACCGATCCTGCAGTTGAACAGGATACGGGAGTCGTGGAAATTGAGAATTAGAATGATGATTGGATTACCAGTGACTTTAAACAATTTTCCCCCAAATTTTCCTTTTATTTTGTCATATGATGCTTTCCAGGAAAAGTTATTTTAAATCTACCTCATTTGTTGTTGTTGTTGTTAGATGCTGTCAAGTTGATTCTGACTCATAGCGACCCTGTGTACAACAGAGCAAAATACTGTCCAGTCCTGTACCATTGTCACAATCATCGCTATGTTTGAGCCCATTGTAGCCACTGTATCAATCTATCTCTTCAAGGGTCTTCCTATTTTTTGTTGACCCTCTATTTTACCAAGCGTGATGTCCTTCTCCAGGAACTGGTCTCTCCTGATAACACTTCCAAAGTATGTGAGATGAAGTCTCGCCATCCTCCCTTCTAAGGAACATTCTGGCTGTACTTCTTCCAAGACAGATTTGTTCATTCTTCTGGTAGTCCATGGTATATTCAGTATTCTTCTCCAACAGCACAATTCAAAGGTGTCAATTCTTCTTCTTCGGTCTTCCTTATTCATCATCCAGCTTTCATGTGCATAGGAGGTGATTGAAAACACCATGGTTTGCGTTGGGTGCACCTTAGTCCTTAAAGTGATATCTTTGCTTTTTTTTTTTAAAACACTTTAAAGGGATCTCTTGCAGCTGATTTGTCCAATTCAATGCATCTTTGATTTATTGACTGCTGCTTCCTTGGGCATTGATTGTGGATCCAAGCAGAACAAAATCCTTGACAACGTCAATCTTTACTCCATTTATCACATTATTGCTTATTGGTCCAGTTGTGAGGATTTTTGTTTTCTTTATGTTAAGGTGTAATCCATAACGAAGGCTGTGGTCTTTGATCTTCGTCAGTAAGTGCTTCAAGTCCTCTTCGCTTTCAGCAAGCAAGGTTGTGTCATCTGCATATAGCAGGTTATTAATGAATCTTCCTCAAATCCTGATGCCACATTCTTCTTCATATAGTCCAGCTTCTCAGATTATTTGCTCAGCATACAGATTCAATAAGTATGGTGAAAATTGGCTAGTGAAAACCTTATGGATACCTGCTTAGTACTGGTGAAAACAAACACCCAATCAAACAACCTGCTGTTTTGAGCTAGTGTCCAGCCCCTTTATGTGGATGACTTCCAACCTAGCAGCCCCCACCAGGCTCTGCAGAGGAGGATTCTTGTGTCCCCTTCTAAGCCAAGGTCTTCATGTGCTTCACACCTCCCACCTCACTCAGCTCTCCTAACTCCTCTAGCCCACAAAACTCAAGACTCATCTTCTATAATTTTCTAGCCTTGCCCTGAATTACGGTCCATCAATTCGGTTCTCCTACTTTGGACTTGGACTGCCCTCCTCCTAGTGTCTTACTTCTTCACTGTGGCTAAGCAGATGCAAGTCATTCAGCAAACCTTAATGCATATGTGGTAGGCATTATGAGCCAGCACTGGGAATATAGATATTAATAGCACAACATTTTTACCCTAAGAAGTTCAGAATCTAATGGATCTCAGAGAAGTTCTCTATGATCTGCCTGTATGATGCCTTGTGGACAGCCACCTACTCTGTTTTTGCTTTATAGATGTGCTGCAGACAATGAGAAATGACAGTGTATTACCGATCATCAGTAGAGGAGTTCTATTGTACTGAATTATATTTTGGGTCATCTATTTTTATAAACATTTCCATTTAGTCAATTCATATTTATGACTCTCATAAAATAAAAAATATACATATATTTTACAGTTTATGTAATGAGGAAAAACAAACTCAGTGTTGTAGACTATTAGGTTGAGTTGGAAAATGAACCATTTCCACACATAGCAGTCACAAAGTAAGGGAAGCTTTCTGATTATAACTATGGCCTCCAAGTCTTCAGAATTCCTATAAGAATCAATTATTTCTCTTTCTTCCTAATACCCAGTTCTCAACTTTTGTTGGTTGTGATGTTGCAAAGTCTTTTGCCAAGCTGGACTACTGCCCACATTTCCAGTAAATGCAAAACTGAAGACAATTCAAGATGAAGTTCTATAAGGAGAGGAATACAGAATCTACACCTGTTGTGAAAGCCTCAAAAATTTCCTGGAAATAAATGCCCCAGCTCTTTGAATATAACTGGTTCCCTCATTCCCTGGATACTTTTACTAGAGAGTTAGGCTGTTGCAACCCATCTTCATTTCCTTACATCTCGGGAGGTTGACTCCATTAACCTTTACCCTGTGCACTTTCTATATTTGAGAGTGAAACATGAGACACTCTGACTGATATTGTATCTAAGAAAGCTCATTCATTTTCTGATTTAAGCATTAGCCTGAAAGGTGGAAAGATGACTTAGAGTCATGAAGCTGGGATCCAGCAGAGGTACAAAAAAACAAACAAAAAAAAAACAAAAGCAAGAGAAAACCAGTGCTGAGAGTGAAGTGTTGTAGAGTGAGGGAGGCAGGAGGCATAGGGAACAGGAGACAGGTCAAGTATCTGGTGGTAGCCTACATGGTATAAATCAAAGGCTTTAGGGCCCTGAGAGTTGTCTGGTTGGAGCTGGGATTGAGAACTCTGTCCCCAGTACATACTTTTTTCCTAAATTTTATTTTAAAACTCAAGTCAAGCAGAATATGTTGATTTAAGGGCACTCGCCCTGAAACAGACAGCCTAAGCTTATGTCCCTTCCTAGCTGGTGGCTTTGAACAAGTTATTTAAATATCAGTGCTTCAATTTCCTCATTTGAAAATGAGCATAACAGCTGCACGTTTATCACGGAGTTGTTGTGAGTCTTAGTTGTTGTGGATACAGGTAAGACTCTTAAGTATGGCCAGAAAATAAAAGGAGCCCTGGTGGCGCAATGATTAAGTGTTCAGCTGCTAACCAAAAGGTCAGTGGCTTGAACCTACCCGCGGCTCCTCAGGGGAAGGATGTGGCAGTCTGCTTCTGTAAAGATCTACAGCCTTGGAAACCCTATGGAGCAGTTCTACTCTATCCTATATGGTCTCTATGAGTTGGAATCGATACAATGGATATGGCAAGACAAACAAACAAACAAAAACTCAAAAACCAAACCAGTTGTCTTTGAATTGATTCTGACTCATGGCAACCCTACTTGCGTCAGAGTAGAACAGTGCTTCACAGGGTTTTCAATGGCTGATTTTTCTGAAGTAGATGGCCAGGCCTATCTTCCAAGACACCTCTGGGTGGACTTGAGCCACTAACCTTTTGGTAGCAGCCAGACTGTGTTAGTCATTTGTACCACTCAGGAACTTCTAAATATGGGAAGTGCTCGTTAATTAGCTATTAAAAAGCTGAAAGAATATAAGCGTACAACCAGCAACCATACTTTCCATGATAAGGAGAAAGTCATTCTACAGTAGGAGACCGTGAGGTCAACACATGGACAGAGTTAAAAAGAGAGGGAAAGAGAAAGCCTCCATTTGAGCACTGAGGACACTCTACCCCTGTACTTTTAATTTACTTACATGAAACAATGCATTCTTCATTTTTCTTAAGATAGCTTGAGTTGGGTTTCTGTAAATTAAAAAGGAATTCTGACTTCTAAAGTCACTTTGTGATAGACATGGGGGTAAGTTTTGAGTATACACTATAACTTATAGTTCTCACATGGGTCCCCTAGAGGTAATGAAACTGCAGCTTAGAGAGAGAGTTCTCCATTCCCTGTTACCCTATTAGAAAGGTAGCTTAGAATAGGGGTTAAGTGCATACTCTGGAGGCAGACTGGGTTAAAAGCCCAGCACTATTACGTACTAGCTGGATAAAATTTACGAAGTTACTTTACTTCTATGTGCTTTCATTTCCTCATTGGTAAGAGGGGTGTTAATACTACTTACTTCACAGCATAATGTGAGGATTTATTGACAATTCTATGTACAGTATGTAGCATATTCTGAGAACTCTGTAAGCATTAACTATTATTATCAGAGAGGCCTTTCCTTATACTCTTTCTAAAACTCTGTTATTCTCTGACCCCTCATCCAGCTTTATTTTTATCCTTTATATTTACTACACATGACACAGTAAGTATTTGTTTCTTATTCCTCTCTTCTAAGCAGAATATAGGCTCTTGTTTGCTATTTATCCCCAGCACCTAGAAAAATAATAATGTACATACTATATGAATGGTAAGTGCCTAATACCCATTTGGTGAATGAGTAAACGAACTTGTCAAGGTCCTATAGTTAAAGTAGCTGAGCTGAACAGGATTCCATTTCAAGGCTGTTGGGTTCAAATTCAGCCACAAAAGAACATTAGTTTTCTTCTATGACATACCCTGAAATATCTGAACTTTTAGGTAATCAATATATAAAGTGCGTTATTTTAATGTGTGAAAATACTGTGACTAGAAACAGCATGGTGTAAAGGTAAAAATGTGGCTCGGGAGTCTGTAAATATGAAGCATTATCATTTATTAGCTATGTACCTGTGGGTGAGCCATTTCATCTCATTGGACCTTTATTTTCTCATCTCTAAAATTAGAAAATTGCATAAAACTATTTATGTGATTTCTTTCAATTCAAGTTTTCTCTGATTCTATTCCATAGGCCTACCAGTAACCCAGTGCCATTGGGTCGATTCCTACTCATAGTGACCCTGTAGGACAGAGTAGAACTGCCCCATAGAGTTTCCAGGGAGTGCCTGGCGGATTTGAACTGCTGATCCTTTGGTTAGCAGCCATAGCACTTAACCACTATGCCACCAGGGTTTCCTCCATAGGACTAAGTGCACCAAATTCATTAGCAAATACTTTTGTGCAATAGTATATTTTTATACTCAAAGCATTTCTCTTTGTGCTTTTTTTTTTTTTTTTTTTAAATTCTACAACGACTATGTTGTTGTTAGGTGCCATCTAGTTGGTTCCAACTTATAGCAACCGTATGTACACCAAAACGAAACACTGCCAGGTGGTGCACCATCCTCAAAATCGCTGCCATGCTTAAGCCCATTGTCACAGCCACCGTGTTAATCCATCTCACCGAGGGTCTTCCACAATTCAAAGGCTTCAATTCTTCAGTTTTCCTTATTCATCATCCAGCTTTCACATACATAGGAGGTGACTGAAAACACCATGGCTTGGGTCAGGCACACCTTGGTCTTCAAGGTGACATCTTTGCTTTTCAACACTTCAAAGAGATCTTTTGCAGCAGATTTGCCCAATGCAATGTGTCTTTTGATTTCTTGACTGCTGCTTCCATGAGTGTTATTTGTGGATTCAGGTAAAATGAAATCCTTGACAACGTCAATCTTTTCCTTGTGTATCACGATGTTGCTTATTGGTCCAGTTGTGAGGATTTTTGTTTTATGTTGAGGTATAATCCATACTGAAGGCTGTGGTCTTTGATCTTCGTCAGTAAGTGCTTCAAGTCCTCTTCACTTTCAGCAAGCAAGGTTCTGTCATCAGCATAATGCAGGTTGTTAATGAGTCGTCCTCTAATCATGATGCCCCATTATTCCTCACAGAGTCCAGCTTCTAGGATTATTTGCTCAGCATACAGATTGAATAGGTATGGTGAAAGGCTACAACGCTGATGCACACCTTTCCTGACTTTAAGCCACTCCAGTAGCCCCTTAATCTGTTTGAATGTCTGCCTCTTGATCTATGTCCAAGGTTCCTCAAGACCACAATTAAGTGTTCTGGAATTCCCGTTCTTTGTAATGTTATCTGTAATTTGTTATGAGCCACATAGTTGAATGCCTTTGCATAGTAAATAAAACACAGGTAAACCTATTTCTGGTATTCTCTGCTTTCAGCCAGGATCCATCTGACATTAGCAATGATATCCCTGGTTTCACATCCTCTTCTGAATCCGGCTTGAATTTCTGGCAGTTCCCTGTCAATATAGTGCTGCAGCTGGTTTTGAATGATCTTCAGCAAAATTTTACTCGTTTTAGCTACTCAAGGTTCAAGAGCAAGTTTAGAGTCTCTTCTGACATCCATTTTGGTCTTTTCTTTCTTTCGTGTCTGTTTAATGACCTCTTGCTTTCTTCATGGATTATATCCTTGATGTCATTCCACAGCTCATCTGGACTTTGGTCATTAGTGTTCAACACATCAAATCTATTCTTCAGATGGTCTCTAAATTCAGGTGGGATATATTCAAAGTCATACTTTGGCTCTAGTGGACTTGTTCTAATATTCTTCAGTTTCAACTTGAACTTGCATATGAGTAATTGATGGTCTGTTCTGCAGCCAGCCCCTGGCCTTTTTCTGACTGATGATATTGACCTTTTCCATCGTCTCTTCCCACAGATGTAGTTGATTGGATTTCTGTGTATTCCACCTGGCAAGGACCATGTGTACAGTCGCCATTTATGTTAGTGAAAAAAGGTATTTGAAATGAAGAAGTCGGTCTTGCAAGGTTCTATCATGTGATCTCTGGCATCGTTTCTATCACCAAGGCCATATTTTCCAACTACCAATCCTTCTTCGTCTCCAACTTTCACATTCCAATCACCAGTAATTACCAATGTACCCTGATTGCATGTTCGATGAATTTCAGACTACAGAAGTTGGTAAAACTCTTCAATTTCGTCATCTTTGGCCTTAGTGGTTGGTGCATAAATTTGAATAAAAATCATATTAACTGGTCTTTGTAGGTTTACGAATATTATCCTATCACTGACAGCTCTGTGCTTCAGGATAGATCTTGAAATGTTCTTTTTGACGATGAATGCAATGCCATTCCTCTTCAAGTTGTCATTCCCGGTATAGTAGACCATATGTTAGTCCAATTCAAAATGGCCATACCAGTCCATTTCAGCTCACTAAAGCCTAGGATATTGATGTTTATGTGTTCCATTTCATTTTTGATTGTTTCCAATTTTCCTAGATTTATACTTTGTACATTCCATGTTCTGATTATTAATGGATGTTTGCAGCTGTTTCTTCTCATTTTGAGTCATGCCACATCAGCAAATGAAGGTCCTGAAAGCTTGACTCCATCCATGTCATTAAGGTCAACTCTACTTTGAGGAAGCAGCTCTTCCCCAGTCATCTTTTTGAGTGCCTTCCAACCTGAGGGGCTTATCTTCCAGCACTATATCAAACAATGTTCTGCTGCTATTCCTAAGGTTTTGACTCGCTGAATCTTTTCAGAAGTAGACTGCCAGGTCCTTCTTCCTAGTCTGTCTTAGTCTGGAAGCTCAGCTGAAACCTGTCCTCCATGGGTGACCCTGTGGTATTTGAATACCAGTGGCATGGCTTCCAGCATCACAGCAACATGCAAGCCCCTACAGTACAACAAACAAACAGACATGTGGCGGACAACTAATATGGAAGAAAGTAATAAAAAATTACAAAGAGCATTATGTAGCAATCTAGTTGTGTTGTAAACTGCTTTGATTTTTTTTTTTTTTCTCTCTCTCTGAAATTTACCTACTAAAATCTAAGTTATTCTAGGGAAATCACTTTTTTTGTGTCTTTGGCTATGATGACAAGAGCACACTGGCGAATGCACGTTCTCACTGGTGAATAAAAGTGTCTGGGGGCAAAGCAAGTGGAAACCTAACTAGCTCCCAAAGGTCACGAGCCTTCGATTGCCCACTCCTCCAAACTCCAACTGTTAAAGCTTTAACATAAAAGAACACTGCTGGCCATTGTTTACTTAGGTTAAGCGTTTCCACCACCTAGAAGTATTGAGGGGTTCTAGTTTATATTTTGGAACCCTGGTGGCATAGTGGTTAAGAGCTCAGCAGCTAACAAAAGGTCAGCAGCTCAAATCCACCAGTCGCTCCTTGGAAACCCTATGGGGCAGTTCTACTCTGTTCTGTAGGGTCATTATGAGTTGGAACTGACTCGAGGGCACCTAACAACAGCAAGCATTTACATTTCTGTATTCTTAACAAGTGTCAAGTACAGGGAAGAATACATATTAGTTGCTAATTGGTAATTAATTACTAATGACTTGTTCTTATCTCTGGGGTTCCATTCAGTCTACAAAGTGAGCATCCCCTCTCATCTCCATCATCTACTTTCCACAAGGTTTCATTCTGATACCTTCTCTTTCACCTTTCACCTTTCTTTACATATGGCCCTAAGCAAAGTTCCTTCCTCTAGACCTAAAGTCTCCTCTCGTTCCTGAGGAATAACCTAACCCTTTGTTAACAGCAGCACTGGGCTTCTTCCTGCCATTTTATTCTGGCTTTCTGAAGAAAAACATTTTGCCTTCCAGACTTAGGGGTAGGGCAGAGGTGACTGAGTATTGTTGATGGTAAAGAGAGAAACGTTGAACAATATAATATGAAACTCCATACCATCTAAATAGATTGGCTTTTAAACACAGTTTCCCCATCCTCTACTCGGATTTTCCACCATTCTCTTTACCATTGAAAAGCTGGACAATTCTCTCATTTCACACCAACAGAAGGTTCATATATCTAAAGATGACAACATGAAAAGAATATATGCATGCGGTCCAAATACAAGGTAATAATCTGATTACATACATGTAATAAAAATTATACTTGAATTACAGAAAAGAAAATGGAAAAACATCCCAATTGGGAGAACTATTAGAACCCAGAATAGAGGCAAATGATATTGTTCTATACAGAGAAATCCCATATTGGCAGGAGTTTGGCTTTTAGATAGCCTCTTTGGGCCCATTCCATCTCCAATTTTCCATGATTATATGATGAGAGCTCTCTAACTTTGAACTTGCAGTGTGACTGTGTCTTAAAAGATTTTATTTAAAATAAGCTGACAAGGCAAAGCGTGAGAAGAACATAGTTCTGAGAACTCACTTAGAAAACCAGAGGTTGTACAACAGTAGAGGAAAAGAATGATGTCATATTGGCTTTGCAAGCCATACCTTTCCTAAACGCCAAAGAAAACAGTATCTTAACAGGGAAATAACATACTAAATGTTGGCTGACTAATATCAAATCAGTGATTTAATCCAGTTCGAGCAAAGCTTTAACAGACTACTTAAAAGATATTGAAAAAATCACTAATATTTATTTGGTATCATAATTACTTTTCATTTTTTATTGCTGACATGCATTTAAATAAAGTATGAAAATTACAGCTAATTTGGTTAGGATTTCATTTCAGAAATTATCTTCATCTTCATTCATAAGTTTTAACTATGTGCCAAGACAGTAAGTTGTTCCTTTAGAAAATGCATGTAATTTAACTAATATATAAATCCAGTTATCTCCTTAAATTTTTTTAGGAGCATTATGGGTATTATATGCAATTTTCTTTCTTGGTGTTTTTCCATGCTGTCATTCTTAAAGCTAGAAATCTCCCCCAAATTTCTTTAGATTCCATCATAGCCCACGTTAGCTTATAAATCTGATTAAATCACTTTTGAATCTATTTCATTTTTCAGGCTATTGAAGTTTCTAAGCTTTCAAAATTTTGCAACCTAACATATAAGAAAAAAATCTATGGTAAAACTACTTTAAAATATGGTTTACCTAGTATTCACTGGAAGTGCATTTATTTTGCATTCTGTTAACTAGAACTCATTAACAAGTACTTATACCCACGTATGTACCTTAAAAAGCAATTGTTCAAATGACATCTCGGTGGCATTTAGCATATGAGAACAGATAATAAACTATGGTTAACATAAACGAATCATTCTATTTCTTTGAAAATTGGTGATTTTTACATATTATAATTATTATATTTGTATATTTATTCCTGACCTTACCCACAAATAGTTTTTGTTGTTGTTGTTTTTTGTGGGGGAGGATCCTTTTTCAAGTTTCATGGATGCTGAGATTCAGAGAACAACTGCACATCCTTCTATTTTACAACTTTCAGTCATCTTGCTGCTTCTAATATTCCTTCCTCTTATCTTCTCATAGATATCTTTTTATTCGTTGTTAGATGCAATGGAGTCAGTTCCAACTCATAGTAACCCTATGCACAACAGAATGAAATACTGCCTGGTTCTATACCATCTTCACAATCATTGCTATGTTTAAGCCCTTTGTTGCAGCCGCTGTGTCAATCCATCACATTGAGGATCTTCCTCTTTTTTAGTGAGCCTCTACTTTACCAAACATGATGTCTTTCTCCAGGCACTAGTCCCTCCTGATAATATCTCCAAGATACATGAGACAAAGTCTCCCCATTCTCACTTCTAAGGGCTATTCCGGCTGTACTTCTTCAAAGACAGATTTGTTCATTCTTCTGGCAATCCGTGCTGTATTCAACATTCTTCATCAACACCGTAATTCAAAGGCATCAATTCTTCTTCATGCTTTCTTATTCATTGTCCAGATTTTGCATGCCTATGAGGTGATTGAAAATACTATCATTTGGGTCAGGTGCACCTTACTCCTCAAAGTGATGTCTTTGCTTTTGAACACTTGAAGAGGTCTTTTGTAGCAGATTTTCCTATTGCAATATATTGTTTGGTTTCTTGACTGCTGCTTCCATGGGTGTTGTTTGTGGATCCAAGCAAAATGAAATCCTTGACAACTTCAGTATTTTCTCTGTTTATCATGATGTTGCTTATTGGTTCAGTTGTGAGGATTTTTGTTTTATGTTGATATGTAATCCATATTGAAGGCTGTGGTCTTTGATCTTCATCATTAATTCCTTCAAGTCCTCTTCTCTTTCTGCAAGCAAGGTTGTATTATCTGCACATCACAGGTTCTTAATGAGTTTTCCTCCAATCCTGATGCTGCGTTCTTCTTCATTTAATCCAGCTTCTTGGATGATTTGCTGAGCATACTGATTTTAATATTACCTTTAATTAAATGTATATTCTGTGAATTGATTTAGCAGTGCCTACTAGCCAATGCAACAAAAGGAAGGGGAAAAAAAAGACAGTGTTCTGAAGAGTATAAGAGGAGGAGAGGTGAAAACAGAGAGAAAGTGTGAGAGACAGAGAAGGAGAGAGTGGTAAAGAAGCAGGAGAAAAAGCCTAGCATAAAAGATCATGTTTCACACAATCACCTTTTTCCTCCGCTATTCATTGATTCAAACTGTCTTCCCAAGATGGTTAGCAAAAGCTCTTTGAAAAGTATATGGTACATGTCCAGATCCAGGGCTGTAATTATTGTGTTTGCTATGCTGACACCATTGTCTGACAAAATATTGTGCCAAATATTTTCCTTCTTTTGCCCTTTGCATTGGCTTACTTTGGATAAAATAACATTAGTCAGTTTCCTATCCAACCTGGGTGAAATCCTATTACAATGCACCGAGAAGAGGGTGTCCAAATTGCTTTATTGTGCTGGAATTCCACTGTACTAAACACTGTTGAAAATCTGGTGCTTGTGAATCTTTGGGTCACCGGGAGAGATCTTTGTTACCCTGTGTTTTGTTGAAAGGGGGGTTAACACACTGTAATTAAAAAAAAAATTTAGGAAGCATTAAAATAACCATTGCTAAATGTGAGAATTGTTTTTGTTTGGATTAGGGCTTAGTTTTGTAAACTGTGCTTCACAAAACTCCTAAAAACTGGGAGTGGCTTTGATGGTGTTTGGGAAATACAACGCATGTTAGAATATTAAAGGCTCTGAGAAGTCATGTATGTAGTATTTAAAAACAATAAAACTTGTTTAATTTTTTAAAACCCAAGGTTTCTCAATCTTATTCGACATCCTTCCCCCACCCCCTTTCTCAATCCTTCATTCTCTTTCTTCCGCTTTTTTTAACCTAATGTGGAATACCAAGTTTGAGAAGTGCAAATGTTGGATCAGGGTATTCATCCTTGCATTTATTGAGGACCTGCCATGTGTTTGGGAATGGGCCAGGCTGGTGAAACAAAGACAAATAAGGCACAGTGCTTGTCCCTGAAAGGCTAGCGGAGGAGATGCAATGCAAATGATAGATATTACAGAGTTGTTTTGTTTTTTAATTGTGGGAAAATGGGAGATGAAGCAACTGGGCAGGGAGAAGGGGGTTAGGACCATGTCTGGGAAAGTTTCCCTGGTGATAAAGCCTCTTACTATAGGAATATATTCATGGTTGTGTCAGGTACTAGTAATTTACAAAATAGCCAGAAGAGGGGGAAAAAAGACCCTCTCCTACATTCTTTTCTAAAACCATGTAAGACATAGCCTAGCAACACAAATACCTCCTATGTCCTGATATTGGGTATGTCAGCACATCTCCCTTAGGGCAGTCAGCTCTCATTCTCAGATAGCTTCATGAAGGTTGAGTAGTGGCCATAATGATAATCTGTATTTTTTTTTTTTTTTAACACACTCAATTTGGGTCTGAATTGGACATCTGCTTAGTTCCTAACTCTTTTCCCACAGCTGGACAGGGATTTGAGAACTGTGCCAGGTTCCCCCGCCTGTGAACTTGTTTTTTCTTGCATCCAGCATGCATACTGGCATGGCCTTTTAACTAGTCATTCACTGGATGGGGAGTGGGGAGAGATTGGAATCCTTGATGTGGTTCCAAGCATTGCTGGCTTTTTTCAGCCTTAAAACCAACAGCCCAAAGACATCTGAAGGTCTTTGAAGTGTTTTATTTAGTACCTAACACACTAGTTGTGCAGCAGTACCATTATAAAGGAAGGAAAATGGAACTGACATTTCTCTCTTTCCCTCTTTCCCCCCTTGCTCTTTCTTTTAACACAAATGGTGGGCCCTCCATTCTGCTAACCAATTTATGGACATTATTTTATTCAATTTTTATAGCAATCACATGAGGTAGGCATTACAGTATTTTTACCAGTACGCAAACTAAGAAACAAAGACACTGGGGATTTACCCAAGGTAAGTGACAGAGAGGGGTAGTAAAAAGGAGATCTACTACATTCCAAAGCCTAAAGACATTTTCTACTACAGCCACTACATCCTAAGGACAACAGTCCATTTGCTCTCTTACGAGACACCCTGGTGAGATCTTCCTCTTTGTGTAGGTTTAGGATTTAGCTGAGAGATGAGACGGAGAGGCACAAGGACATATAACGGAGAAAGATGGGAGGGGCTGAGACGTATTTTGTACCACTCTAAAATAATACTACTGCATTCTAATTCAGTGTGCTACCCTGATGGCAAGAGTTCCTTGCCCTAAAGGGGATGATGGAAGTAACTGGCCATTAATTATATTGTTCAAAAATGGCTCAAAACAGAGTCCATCACCTCCTTGCTATTTCATTACCTCTCTCTAATCAACACATTCCATGAAGGAATCAGTCCTATTCCTTCTGAGTAAGAAATGGATGGCTAGAATTCAGGGTGGAACTCACAACTCTTCGGTGGCTGCCCTGTCACAGTTGGAAGGGGTAGGTGTTTTCTTCTCTGTCTGCTGTCTTTTCATTCACACACATACACACGCATGCACACACAGACATGGTTTCCAGGATATTTTGGTTAGTGTAAGTTGATCCTTAATATTTTTTTGGCATTTGAGAAATAGTTTCATAGTTGAAATACTTTGTCCAGAATAAAGGCTGATCGCAACGCAAAGCGTTTCCTTGATTCCTGAGGTTTTTAAAGTGTGCTGACAAAATGCTGCAGACAATTAAAATAAATGAAACTCAAAATAGGCAATGCTTTCAAGTGAACATTTAAAAGCAAGCAAACAACAAAACAAAAACCTTTGACATCAGAGATAAGAGAACAGTAAAATCGGGTTTAGGAGGAAGCAAGACATATCAACCAATGACCACGGAGATGGCCCTGGACCAGGCAACGTTTCATTCTGTTACACATTAAGATCGCCATGAGTCAGGGCTGCCGGCAACTAACAACTAAGTTATATCAGCGGTTTTTTAGAGACAGTCTTTGAGAATTGCATGAACACTAGAACTCTCTTTTTGGAAAGATAGACACATACAGCCACATAAATTTGAGTTCAGCCCATTTGTCAGTCCCTGAAACTCACCCCTAGACTCACAAAGAAGCTTTGATGTGGTCCTGAAAGCCTTGAAGAAAAATAGATACTTTCCCAGAATGAAGAAGGGCAAAAGCCATAGGGTTTTTCAAGGTCCCTCATGTCTCCATTAAACTATGATATTAATGTCCCAATTTTTAAATGTTTCTCCAGCAAGAAAGGCCATGCAACCAAAGTCATGGAAGAGGCAATTCTTAAATCAACTGCGTCTCTCTAGTCCAGCATTTCCCAAGGATTGATATGCACACAGATCACCTGGAGATGTTGCTAAAATAGAGAATCTGATTCAGGAGGTCTGAGGTGAGGCCGGAGATAGGGCATTTCTAACAGGTTCCCAGGTGATGCCTATGCTGCTAATCTGTGGAACCCGCCCTTTGAGCAGTAAGACTGTACCAGTGCATCCTTTTTTGTATTTCTGCCGCAAAGCATTTCAGAACAGCCCCTCCCATCCTTTTCCCATATATATCCTTGCGCCATCTCGTCACTCTGCTAAAGCCTAAACCTACTCAAAGAGGAAGACATCACCAGGGTGTCTGGGTAAGAGAATAAATGGACTGTTTTCCTTAGAATAAGACTGACAGTGATCAGTGTTTTGTGTTAAGTAGTTCTCTATCTGCTTCTGTGGTACTTAACATTTTGGCGTGTGTCTGTGATTTGTGAGGTGGGTTATATGCAATTTTTAATTAATAGTTGGTTTGCAAGTAATTCTCTATAGTTGACAGGTCAATGTGTATGAACAATTTATCTTTAAAAATAAACTAGAGGAAATTTAAGTTAACCCTTGAAAAACATTGCTGTCACTTCCTTTCTAGAGTGGAGCAAAGAATGGAATTAGAGTTAGCAAGGACTGTGAATTATACTTTAACAACATAATAATTGCTGCCAAGCCCATGTAGGTTTACCCATATTATCCACGTGTTAGGGATGAGACCCTCCCTATCGCGTATAGGTACTACCTTCGTTTCTTCAAATGAATATGAGTCAGCGATGAATACACCACCCATCAGAAAGACAGACTGGTTTTTGAGTCAGAGGTTAACTTTCTGTATGCTAGCAACTCAGGATTTTTTTTTTTTTTTTTTTCAGCTGGTGTAGTTGATTACATTTTCAATGACAATTCCTAAGTTCCTAAGGTAGGGGTAGAATCTGAAAATTCTGGAAACTGGTTTACCATTGAATAAACTTATGTATCCCTAAAGGCAACTGACCAATCCAAGAATATGTCATTTCATTTTTTAAGAGAATAAAAACCTTGCCTTTCTATAAATGTTCTTATAAAAGCCGTGTAAAGAAGAAAATTGGAACCGGTTCGTTTTTTCATATCCAGATTATTTCAGAATTTTCAATGTCTTTTACTATTTCTACTTGATGGAAGTTAGTGTCATAAGACATGTGTTTTTGAATATTTGCTTAAAGAAAATAATACTACCATGCCAAAAAAAAAAAAAAACTAAATTCAACATGAAATAAAAGATACAACGTCATAACATTTTCAGCTTGTTCTTTTTTTTAACTATTTACTTTTAAAACTATGGCATTATCTTTTTTTTAGAAATATTCATTTTTTTTCCCTTTCTCCATTTACCAAAAATGCCTCCTTCCCATCTGTCTCTGTAGTGAGAATTATATTATTCAGAAAGTAGCAGACATGTGATTCCACTCCATAAAAATGTATACAGATGGAAGACGACTAAAGTATTAAAGGTTGTATAAGAACAGCTAGGAGATCACGAATACTTTTTTTAAAAAATTATTTGGATGGTTTATATTTTATTCGGCAGTGGGTTATATTTTATTTCATTTTTCATTCTTAATTACAAAACATTTTAGAAATATCAAATTTCCTATACTCATGTCCAGTTTTCAAAGATTTCAACATTTTGCAAAGATGTCTGTCGTGTTGTAATTTAAGCAAGACTTTTTTCCCTAAAAAGAAAATATTTGCAATATTGTTAAAGAGGTGAATCACTTAAGCTGACGTTATCTGTTAAGTTCCTTGTAAAAGCTTCCCAGAACTTTAAAGGATGATGAGAAGGCCTCTAAGTAAATTTTGACATTTTTCCCACGCCTCTTCCACCACTTCCATGTTCAAAAACTAGTAATAATGATACTACTAATCACCAAGATTTGCTTATGAGGAAAAAACATCCTAATAAATACAGTAAAAATGAAATTAGAAAGCACATTTTATCTACTTTCTGTTAATGATTTGTTTTATAATTATTGTAAATATTTAATTTCAGAAAAGGTATTTTGGTACTTCTACTCCCAGTTCTCCTGCATTTCACATATATATTTGAACTTGGAGTAAAATAAAGATTCTATTCCACTCTCTTATAAAATCCTTGATTACCAGTGGATGCGGAAAGATGCAATAAGTAACACATAAAAAGTTTTAAGGTGCCGAAATTATTAATAATTTGAACAATAAATGAAACTTTGTAAGTAATGCATTTAGAGATCATTTAGATTCTGGTAGAAAATTCAGCTTACTTATTCAATTTCAGGGTGGTGCAGTGGTTAAGAGCTACGGCTGCTAACCAAAAGGTTGGCAGTTCGAATCCAGCAGCTGCTCCTCGGAACCCCTATGGGGCAGTTCTACTCTGTCATATAGGGTCCCTATGAGTCAGAATCAACTCTACGGCAATGGGTTTGGTTTTTTGGTAGAAATGAGTAGTGGTTCATCTTTCCCTGAAGGTAAAGGTTGAGGAGGAAATTCTCAAGTTTCAGACAATGCAGTCCTTGTTACAGAGTAGATGTGAACAAAGGGTTGTATGTGAAGTACCCTGGGCAAGCCCTTTTGATAGTTTAAGCTGCAGATGCCTGTGTGGTTTGCAGTGTGGGCATAGTTTATGGCTACGTTCTGTTAACTCTAGGTTTACTACGATATTATGTGCATTTGTCTCAGAACGAACAGCTTGTTTGCCTCAGTCGAAGTCTAAAAGGTGATTTTCTGTTGGTGGGCTTAAACTAGTTTTTGTTTAGGCTGATAATTTGAGGTGAATTATTTCTTCCTTGGCTGTTTTCTATGTATTATATTGTAATATGTAATTTTGGTTAAACAATTACATAATCTTTTCTATAACAATTATTCTTAGCTTCTGTGTAAAGCTTAAAAATATGTTCCACAAATGAATTGCTTATGCTTGTTTATTCAGTATCTTTTCCTGTTGGACTTTGGTCAAAGTCTAGCATAGTGAACTCATAATGAAATTTTTTTTTTTTTTTTTTTTTACCGACAGAATTATTGTGTTTAAAACAGCTATTTGAGTTTGATGATACTATACTTTCCATTCTAATGTTAGGGTAGTAATTTTTTCACTTCAAAGAATACTTTTAATTTTGAGTTTCCTATGAACAGGTTTCATTAACTACACTTTTTTTTAGAAAAGCACTTAGCTTTTTCTAATATTCAAGTCTTCTACATCTTAAGGCACTCATGATTTGCAGACTGCTCTTGGCAAATTTATTATTTTTTTTTGCAAAAATAATTTCTTTTTGCTTTTTCCTCTATATCGGTGAATATAAAATTTCAAAAATTGTCAAAGGTATGGGAAATATTTTAATAGCAAGAACTCAGTTAGTTTTGTTTCCTTATTTTTTGGTCAAAGTAGTCAAGATGGTTTGAAATTTCTCAGTTCTTTAAAATGGGATTCATGAATTACAACCAGTTTTGAGCCAAAGTGTATGCGAGTTCTTATGATTTCTAGCAGTTGTCTACTTACGCCATTTGGCCTTAAATACTACTACCTCTCAACTCAAAACACACACTTAAATGTAGGAAATGACAAATAGTACATAAACATTTTTATTCAACTGCATTTTATAAGGGAAATCTTAAATTGAATCTTTCATAGAGTCCTTGGCTCAAGCGCTCATGCAAATGTAATTCATGTAATAAACCGACTGCATTTGACTTACCTTTCCTATAGTTTGGTTAAGGAAAGGGACCTTTAGGAAGTACCAACTCTTTAGGGAGCATCTGGGGAATATTTTTCATTTTGGCTGAATACACGATTTTTTTACATGGAGCTATATTCCTCCATCACTAAAATATGAGCCTCACTACCTCCCCCTTCCACTTGTGGAGTTTTTTTTTTGGTGGGAATTAGACCAACCTTTGTCAAAATTTAATTATATTCACACCCAGAGACACACTCCCCACCTCTCTCCCGCAAGAAGCTGTCACAGGATATAGCTGAGTAGTTCTGGCCAGGTCATCTGGTCCACCCACCCTGCCATGTACTGCTCAGTATTTACTTGAAGACCTCCAGATATGAGCAATTTATTTAGTCTCTGCCTTCAAGGAATTTAAACTACAGTGGAAAGGATTAGGAAAGTATGAATGGATGTTTGCATACTATATTACTAAATATATATACTATATTATAATATAGTATATATACTATATTACTAAATATGACTGCACACTGTGCAATGAAAATAACTAACGTATTCAGAGATGGAGCACTGCATTTCACAAAGCGTTCTTATCCAAAGGAACAGTCAGCGGTGTAGTGCAAAGCGTTCTGGCTGTACGAAAGGGGCGAAATCAGACATGGGCGCGAGTGAACACCTGAAAAAACTTCTCGGAGGAGATGGCATCTGCAGTAGGCCTCGAAGCCAGACAGGGTTCCGGATACGGCAGAGGCCGCTCCAGATGGAAGGGACCCCCTGGCCCGCCCCGAATGTAAGTTCCAGCACTGAGTCGGTGCTCCCAGCTACGTTTCTAGAGAACCCCTACAAATGCAGGGGTCCGAGCCGGGAGGCACTTCCGCTGTTCAGTGAGCGAAGTTTTGATTCGGACAGAGCTCCGGCTCCTGCAGGTGGGCGCCCTCTCCCCAACTTGGCTCAGCCTCGCAGCGCGACACTCCCACCCGCAGAAGTCTGCCCCGGCTGTACCGGCTCTAGTGGCTGCGGCTTCTCCACCAATTCCTGCGCCGGGGCGCTGCGCTACAGCGGAGACCTGGGTCCCGCCCGGGCCCGAGGCAGGAGGCGCGACGCGGCCGCTCGCTCCGGGCCGGGCGCCTCTTCCCAGCCCCCTCCTCCCCGCGGCGGCGGCGGCGGCGGCGGCGGCGGGGCCGGGAGAGGGGAGGAGCCGGGGAGGAGCCGCGGCGGCTGCGGGCAGCGGCAGGTGTGGATGGACGGCGGTGTCGACTGTCCACTCCCGCCCGGCCCGCCGGGGCCCGGAGACAGCCGCAGCCGGCCTCCCCAGAGCAGCTCCGCGAGCGGCTTCGGCCGGCGCACAACTTGGGGCGCGGCCCGGGGCGCGCAGGTCCCCCGGCCGGCGCCCGGAGAAGGACGCGCGTCCCTGGCCGTGGCGCCCGCGCGCGCTGAGGGGCCGCCCCCGGTCCCGGCCCGAGTGGGGATGCGCGGACCGACGGTGGCGGGGCCGGGGGGGCTCGGATGTGGCCCCTGCCTGGGCGTCGGGGCAAGGCCGGGCGCCTCGGTCCTCGGAGCAGGACTCGCAGGTAAGCGTGGAGGAGGCCTGTCCCGCGGCGCGGGAAGCGGGGTGGGGCGCGCCGCTCCGGAGTTGAGAAGGGGCCTCCGGGGTTGGGCGCACCGCCGGCCGCGCCCGGGTCGGAGGCCGCTGGGGCCCGCCGGCGCCCGGGCGAGGATGCTGCGGCCGGTCGGGCGCATCTCGCGGCGGGCGCCGGCGGCCCCGGCTCTGCGCAGAGCCGCTCCTCCTCCCGTCATATCGTCCGTGTCTCCCTGGCGCGGGCTCCAAATTACAGGTCCACTCTCCTCCCCTAAACCGCGGTGGAGGAACTGCGTGTGCCTGTGAGCGTGTAGGGGGCGAGCGCTTTCAGCTAGCGAGGTTTGATTTGATCCCATGTAACATACCGTCACTTTCAAACTTACACCGCTTTCCCCTCTTAGAGTGAAGTTACGCGTGTGCTTTTTAAATCCACCCATAGAAGGGTTAGACTTTGTTTTCGTCATATGCAGCTGGGAGAATGAAGCTGTGTAGAACCTTGACTCTCCCAACAGTACTTCATGTGAAGGATCCTCGATCCTATAGTGAGGCAATGGCAGTCGTGAAGCGCAACAGAAGTACTTAGCGCGGCTTTGATGGGGGAAGGTCCAGGAAAACTTAGTCCTAACTGGGCCTTTCATCACCTTCTCGCGGGATCACCCCACAGAGTGATGATAGCACTGGGTATGACATCTCAGGACACACACCCTGGGTTTGGAGCCGAGGCTGTGGCCAGACACCCTTCACTGCCCCAGGGACCTCTGGATTCAGGCAGGCCTTCCAGCTTCCTTCATGGAAATTGTAGCAGCTTTGAAAATGATCCCATTTTTCCCCCTCGGCGTTGTCCTGTTTCTCTCAGAGGCAGAAACTTAAACAGTATTTTATTTTATACCTGGTTTTGGAGAAACTTTGGTCAAATTGGCAAACATTGTTTTAAAAATGACAGCCAATTTTAGGTTCCTCTAAATTTTGTGTTGGAGGGACTGACTTTTAGTTATTTTTCAAGTCTAACCCTGGTTATTTTTTAGTGTCTTGGGAGGTTAATCTTAAGTGAATGCCTTCGTCTTGATTTTAAGGTTAAAAAAGAAAAAGTAAAAATAACAGTGGTGTAAGTCCCCTCACCCCCCTTTCTTCTTGTGACTGATTCTCCTGAAAGTTGGGCAACTTTCTTAATGTTGGTATAGAAAAAAACATCTAAAGTTGAATTTGGGGCCCCAAAGTGGAAAATTTTGATTTGTGTTTATCTTAGTAGAATTAATCAGACTTATAGAGTTATCAGCTTGAGATATTTTTTAAATTTATTGTCGATGTGGATATTGCTTTCATGATAGGTAAATACAGAAGAAATAAACTTTCTTAAAAAAGTAGAGTTGTCTTCTGGGTGAAATGTTATCACTTTAAACCAAAAAAACCTGTTGTGGTCCTGTCTGTGCAGGACTCACAGGACCTATAGGACAGAGTAGAACTGCCCCATGCAGTTTTCAAGGCTCTAATCTTTGCGGAAGCAGATTGCCATGTCGTTCTCCTGAGGTGTGCTGTGGCTGGAGGGTTCAACCCTCCCACCTTTTGGTTAGCAGCTGAGTGCGTAACCACTGTACCACCAGGGCTTCTTTGACTTTACACAATCTTATATGAAATCTGAAAAAGCAGATATCAAACACAAAGCTCCTGACTGATAACATGGACTGTTGACATCTTTGAAAATTTTAGATAGATTCTTAAGACATAAAATGCTTTCTACTGCAGCATCTTTTTTAAAGTGCCAGTGGAAAGAAAAGTGAAGGATATCTTTCTTGTACCACGTAGTAACTAGATAGCTATTTTAGAAGCTATACAAATGTTTGGGGGGAGAGTCAGAAAGGTAGCACAAGACTGTGTTGTATTTTTAGCATTTTAAACAGAATATATACACTTGCAGGTCTCAGATCCTCACGTGAATAGTATTCAAGTGGACAAAATAAAAGAATACTTCTGCGTGTCATTCTCAGATTAAAAAAAAAACTATCTTGGTTTACTTTCAAATTAAAGTTATAGTTAGATTTGGTTGGTGGCTATTTGGGACAATTAAAAGTGCTTTAATTTGTTTACTTTTACAATTCTTTTCTCCAGTAATAGGTTCGTAAGAGGTCTTTTGCTTGGGAGAGTAGGTATCATTACATTTCTCAGAAAATTGCCTTTGCTTTTCTCCACTTTGTGTATTTAGGTAGCTTCAGCATTGTGGCATTTCTCCAATTAAGCGGTCAAAAAGCAGTAGATGCAACACCGGATCTACTTTAAGGATGAAAAAAGATGTTTTTCAAGACATGTAATGGTATCACTCTTAGAGAATACTGTTTTTGATAGTTCTTTTCCAATTCTTTGAAATCATAAAATAATTGATCATTATATTTTAAGACAGCTTCTTGATGTAATTAAAGGACTGATTCCTTAGGAGTAATCTCCCAGGTGTTTTAAAGTTTTTATAGGAGCAGGAAAGCTTACTTTCTTTTGTTGCATATTTCTATAGGGAAAGAAACTCCACTTTTGTTGAATCTAGAGTAGGTCAGTCTTAAATAATAATAATAAAAAAGAACAATGGAATTTAATCTATGTATTCTAAGATGTATTTTAAACTCTGCCCTCTTTTTAAATCCATATAAGTGTATAGAAAGTAGATCAGTCATTTCAGTGGTGCAATAAAAGTGTTGTAATGCATTGTTTGCTTCATTTATGGATATTTAGGGCTTTTCTCCATTTCTTATGTAAGGAAGGAGTACAGAAGATTATCAGAATTAATTTTAGGACAATTGAGATGAAGGAAATAAAACATCCAAGCATGATGGTGTGTGTTGGTTTAGAGCAGGGAGGGAATGAAAAGGTTTGGGATGAAAATTTACTCTATCCATATACATTAAATTCCCTAGTACTTTCTACTTTATTCTGTAATTGACTTTTTAGCTGGTGTGTAGTTATTGAGTGTAGTAAAATACTGCAAACACAAGAAAAAAAAATCTCTTGGAAAATCCTTGATCATGACTTTATTAAATATACAACTTCTCTATATTGCCTAAATCCCAACCTCCAAAGCTATTCAACATTCAAGGCCAATTTATAAATTAAGTGTTATAAATATTACATAAGCAGTTTCCATTTTAAGAGAATACTGCTTTTGAGAGAGTATTTTTTTTAACATCACAAATAGCACCAACCCTTTGAGTACAATAAGAATGGTTATATTAATTACAAATTTGACTTTTGCGGGGGCGGGGAATGCAAGTTTTATTGGCCCTGGGGGTCATTTATGCTAAGTAGTTTGTGGCCCAGTTTCCATTTCTGTATCTGTGCTGTCACTGACAAAGGATTGGGTACTGAGAGATGAAAGACTAAGGAGGAAAATAATAAAATAAGCTACGTGGGTTGATCATAGTTCTGCCTCGTAAGCCCGTGTCTACAAGAATTCTGAACCAAGGAAAACTTTCTGGGAGCCTAATTCCCCACAGCTCTTTTACACTGATTCCCATGAGCTAGCAGTAGCAGAGAAGAAGGGAGAAGTTGCCTTTGCCATTTGCTGAGCCGGCTTCATGATCCCCAGCAAACCAAACCCACGAAATCTTTTAGTCTTGTCTAACTCAGCTCCACTTCCTAGCCAGGGGCATAACAACTGAAGTTAAAAGACTTAAACCCAAATGGGAAAATTAGTGCCATTTGTGTATAGGCAGTAGCCTTACTCAGACTGCTTTCAACTTAATTGAATAAAAAAAAAAAAAAACAGAATATGATTTGATTTGAAGTCCTTCAGGGTGCATAGCATGTAGGAGACTATGGCTCAAGAATGCATTTTGGTTTTTCACTTATTTTAGGTTATTTGTACATTGCATTGTAGTTCTTTAGTTTGTTTTTCCTGACTTAAGCCTCTCCATCTGAAAAGAGGAGAAAAGTACAATAAAATGGTAAATTTTAAAGTGACCAAGATGGCACTGCGTTGTTCACATAAAAACCTTCCACTGCTTTGGAGGTAATTCTCTGTTGGATTTTCTTCCTTGTGTCTTAAATCCTAGTTCTTTGCTTAGAAGTCACCCTGAGTCTGAGCAGGGTAGCAGAAAAGAAGAACTGTGGCTAAAAAACAATGACGTATGACAAGAGACATCTTAAATTACCTCTGACAAATTTCAGGTGGACTTTGGCCACATTAGGAAATTGGATATATATAAAATTGAGATAAAGAAATCAGGTCAGAAAGCCCTGCTTCAGAAACTTGTATGTATGATTTTCTAACCGATCTAAATGTGACTTGTAACGATCAGTCAAGGCTGTTGTGATTGTACGTTTGAGGTGAACGTACATTTTGGAGTATAAGGGTTGAGTGAAAGCAAAGGAATTATCCCCCTAAAGTCAAACTGATAAGATCTTACTAACTAAAATGACCTGAGATGTTGTAATTACAGTGTACGCTGAAATAGAAA
The DNA here is from genome assembly GCF_024166365.1 of Elephas maximus indicus. Classification (NCBI taxonomy): domain Eukaryota; kingdom Metazoa; phylum Chordata; class Mammalia; order Proboscidea; family Elephantidae; genus Elephas; species Elephas maximus. The sequence goes on along the minus strand of NC_064827.1, from coordinate 31,482,543 downwards.
TTCAGGTCATAAAGTCATTACTCAATAATGCTGTAGGGTTTTGGTAATTTTGTCCTCCTTTAAACCTGGCCCCAACTTCGCTAACTTAATTTTTGAAGTTTCAAATAAGAAACAGTGGATTAAAGCAATAAAAATGAGAACTTTCTTCCAGTAACTAACTGGTATAATTGTCACGTGAAGTCTTTTTTTGGTATTCTATGCTGTGCACCTAGATTCCATTAAAAACAAAACAAACAAGCAAACCCCGACCTAGGAAAAAAGAAGAGGCTGGTGTTAATAGTTTTACGACATGATCAAGCATTTGCCAGCACCTTATAGTGATAACGTTTTAGGTTGCTTTATTATTTACATCTGGTTTTGGAATTGGGATTAGGGTGATCGAAAAAAAAGGAATGGGTAACAATTCACTTTTTAATGAATATATATGTTCAAATTATCTGGTAGTCATAAAAAAGGAGGTAGTTTGAACTGTAATTCAGAGTTAAACAATTACAAGTTAGTACCTAGACTGACGTGGTAAAGAGCCTTCTGATTGCTTCTAATAATTGAACAAATTGGAATTTTATCGTAGCTTTTGAACTTCCGGAACCAAATTTCTAGTTTTCATGTAAAAAAGGAAAAATGTAATGAGACAACTTAATTTTATTAAATATTAAATTGAATTAACCAAGATCTCGTCTTTCACTGGGCTGCCGCTGTGTAAACTGAGGGCATACATGGGGCCACATAGAGTTTCTCATATGTGGTCCATCTTGAAACTCTGCTAGGTTTCAAGTACCTGCTGTCACTGTATCTCATCTAGGAGGTTTAAGGGAATTCCCCACAGGGGGTGTACTACCATTCTGTATAACTGACACACACACACACACACCTCTTATGACCATTACCATATCCAGGTAAGCTACTTGGACAGAAGCTTTCCCTCTAACACCATTCTCCCTTCCACCCAGCCTCTCCCATACCTCTCTGTCCTAGATAGCAAAGGAGGTTAGCACTGGTGTGTTTTTATTTTGTAATGGTTAAAGACACTGGACTCCTGAACAAGATAATTACAAAGGCTCCTTTTAGGGCTAACATTTTGCAGTTTCTGAAATTCAACATAAAACCAAAAAAAAAAAAAAAGGTAGCTGTCAAGTTGATTCCAACTTATGGCAACCCCATGTGGTATGGAGTAGAACTGGTTCATAGGATTTTCTTAGGTTTAATTTTTACTGTAGCAGACTGCCAGGCCTTTTTTCTGTAGTACCCACTGGGTGGGACAAAGTAAAAGTAAAAACAGTGGGCAGAAGAGTGGACTAAGTTGGTTTGCAGGGCTGAACAAAACAAAAATTAGAAATCAGAGAAATAAAAGGAGCTTTAATAACATCAAAATGAGTTTAATAAGATCAAAATGAGTTCAAAGGTCAAAGCAAAAAATGCTAAAGACAAACTTACATGAAAAGAAAGGAAAAATGTAAAAAAAATTCATAATAGAAAAAAAAAAATCCGTTGCCATCAAGTCGATGCTGACTCATAGTGACCCTAAAGGACAGAGTAGAATTGCCCCATAGGGTTTCCAGTGAGCACCTGGTGGATTCGAACTGCTGACCTTTTGGTTAGCAGCAGTAGCTCTTAACCACTACATCACCAGGGTTTCCTCATAATAGAAAATGACTATTAAATGGTAAAATAATTAAAGCTTTATGATTTTAAATTAGAATTCCTCTTTGAGGCCTGTTGGAGCAGAGTGGTTATGTTCTAGGAAAACAAAGCTTGGTGTATGTGGGGGAAAGAGGTTGAGGAAGAGGACGATATAAAACAGCATTCTGGGACACCACCAAAAGGCAATGGAAGCCAGACATTTTGAAAGAGAGATTTTTGACCAAAAAAAACCCTCTAAAGTAGTTTGAAAACAGGAATTCATTCTCTCTTTTTGTCTCTGAAAATAGAAAACAGAGACTACACAGATTGAAAGTCACCTAAAATTTAAAGCATTTAAAAAAAATCTAAAATCAGAAACATTTCCAAAAATCATTGGAATAAAAAGTTAATAAAATAAAAGCAGCACGGCACAGACAAAAGCAATTTCCAGAAATAATAGCAAATACTAAACTCTGAGTCAGAAGGATCTGCCATAGTTGCTGGGACCTGTGTCATTCTAGAAAATGACACTTGTTTATGCACAGTTGTGTATGAGAGCGAATAACAAACGAGCCAATGTTGCTCCTTGCTTACCAGGTCTTACTCAGTCTAAGCAGTAGCTGTGGATAGAAGAGTGTTAATATTTACCTCTGTTTCTTCCTTCTCCTGGCAGCAACCCATGCAAGAATCCTAGGCTAGGTATGGACTTTAAAGTCAGAAGCCCTGTATTTGAGTCTCAGCTCAGTGGTTTACTACTGGCTGTGTGAGTTGGATAGGTCTTCTAAAAACTCTTCCTAATATTCCTCATTTGTTAGGTTGGGCTAATGATCATCTAATACCTTTCTCGCAGGGAAAGGTACGGATTAAATGAGCTCATGTATGCAAAAGTATTTTGTGAGTGTACCTGGCTATTTTTACTGTAAGAGAGAGCCCGAAACCCATTGCTGTCAAGTCAATTCTGAATCACAGCGACCCTATAGGACAGAGCATTCTGGAATTATTTCCAGTGACAAGAGGGAATTAAGGTGGTGAGTTAGTTTTTTCTTCTTTTGACTCATCAAAGTTCTTGATCCTTTAGGACATCATCTACATGCAGAGCTTCCTAAACTGGGGTCCACTGGTCACAAAGAGGGATTGTGAGCTTGGGTACAACAACAACCACAACAAGAACAACAAAAAATGCATTTTTATTTTCACTAACCTTTAATCGAAATTAGGATCTCCTTCAATTATGAATGGCAGCAGCAAGTTACAGTTGTATTTAGCAGGACCTATGGATTTGTTTGATTCACACAGTGGCTGCAACGATGGGCTCAAACATAGCAAAGATTATGAGGACGGCACAGGGCCGGGCCATGTTTGTTCTCTTATACATAAGGTTGCTATGAATTGGAGCTGACTCGATAGCACCCAACAACAGTGATTTTGTCATTAGTAGATATCACAGATACTTTCATTTCACATTAGAGTTGTTGCTATCTGGAAATATTACTTACGTATGACAAAAGTTTGAAATTATGGAAATTATTAGACCAACCGCTGTGTCTTGTTATTTAGTATATTAATGAAATCATATATTAATCTATCAAAATGTGTTTTTTTAATTTAGATATTGTGTGCTTTCGATGAATACTTAGATATGCCAATGTAATTGGTTTCCTTTGAAATCTGAGGTATTTTACGTTACGTATTTGCTCTAAGATGGGGTCCATAGGTGCAAAAAAGTGAAGTTTTTTGGAGGTTATTATTCTGAGAGGGCGTCCGTGGACTTTACCAGATAATGATATTAAAAGATTGGATTACCTTTCTGTACACTCACTGGCTACTGAGATAGTCATGGCAGAAAGTGGACTCCAGAGTGTGTGATTCCAGTAATGCAAATTAAACTTGTTTTAAAGTTGTAATAATAATGTAACAGTGCCCTGGATAATACAGGGCATAAATCTTATTGCCCTGTACCCCAGAAAAGTGTGGTCTGGGTCATGCATGGTGGATTCAGGCCAAGCTATAAAAACTGGCTCAGTGGAGTAAAGATCACACCCTTCAGTTAGGCACCTTCCTGACAGCTGTAGATGATGCCCTAACAGCAGACAATAAGAATGTTCATCTGGAAACCCCAACAAGAAGATAGATTTTTGCATTTCAGTGCTAAACTATTTTGTGTTTTTGCCATTGTACATTATTTAAAACAAACAAACAAAAAGCGATAATTAAGATTACTCTGCTCCCATGGTGGCATAGTGGTTGAGAGCTACAGCTGCTAACCAAAAGGCCAGCAGTTCGAATCCACCAGGCACTCCTTGGAAACCCAAGGGGGATTTCAGCTCTGTCCTTCAGGGTCTCTATGAGTCAGAATTGACTTGGCGGCAAAGGGTTTAGTTTTTTGGTTTTCCTGCTCCCATGGCTCTTTGTTTAAACCTCTGTTGGATGCCAGATGTGTATATATCTTCTTCCCCAAATAGAGTTTTTGTTGTTGTTTTCTAATCCCAAATAGAGTTTTAGTTCCTTGAAGTAGCAGTCCTGTCTTGTCATGTTCCCTGCTGGTTTTATTTAGTGCCTGACTAAAGATAGGAGCCCTGGTGGTGCTGTGGTGAAGTGCTTTGCTGCTGATCAAAAGATCAGCAGTTCAAATCCACCAGCTGCTCCTTGGAAGCCCTATTGGGCAGTTCTGCTCTGTCCTATAGGGTCGCTCTGAGTTGGAATCGATTTGACAGCAGCGGGTTTTTTTTTTTTTTTTTTTAAACAAGAGATAATTGAGTAGCTTATCCTGGTATACATTTTGGTTGGGATATATTTTTTATGCCATCATGTTCTACTCTCCTAGCCCTGCTTTCTGCTTAAATAATTGGGCTGGAATTTGCAAAAACAACAGCAACAAGTAAGGTAGCATTTATTTCGTATATAATATATTGATTTCCCATGTTGAATATTTGAGCTTCCTCCATAAAAGTAATTTGAGGGGGCATGTTTGTCCTGGGACTTGTCATAGCTCTTCATTTTCGCTTGGCCATGGTGTTCTAGTTATCTGATAATGCATGAATCTGAGGTCTGCTAGTAATACGTCAAAGAAGAATTGGCACCTTTGAATTATGGCATTGACAAAGAATATTGAATATACCATGCACTACCAGAAGAATGAACAAACGTGTCTTGGAAGAAATATAGCCAGAATGATCTTTAGAAGTAAGGATAGTGAAACTTCCTGTCATGTACTTTGGGCATGTTATCGGGAGGGACCAGTCCCTGGAGAACGACATCATGCTTAGTAAAATAGAAAAAAAAAAAAAATAGAGGGCCAGCAAAAAAGAGGAAAACCCTCCGTGAGATGGATTAGCACAGTGGCTGCAACAATGGACTCAAGCATAACAATTGTGAGGATGGAGCAGGACCAGGCAGTGTTTTGTTCTGTCGTACATAGAGTTGCTACGAGTCAAAAGCAACTGGATAGCACCTAACAACAACAAGTGATAGACAGTGGCATCAGAGAATCAGAGACCTGATCTGAAAAGGCCAGAGCTAGTCAACTTTCTTTTGCATTGTGATTACTGAAGCCAAGGAAAGTCAAGGGACTTTACCCAGGCGTCATAGGGGATAAGTGGTAGTAGGCTCAAGAGCAGAATTGTATCTCTGGATTCTAAATCCACCATGCTTCATCATACCAGCCTTTCCCCAAATTATATTTGACCCTGCAAGATTCTGCATAGGATTCTTTGGTCAGATCAGTTGTGAAAATTCTGCATGCCGTATTCACCCTTTGAGATCAACAATACGTTTTTGCTTATTAAAGATTCTGAGAACTCTGGCAATGGAGAAACTTGTCAAATTTTTAACCCACCATTTTTCAAGACCACAAAATATTTTTTATTCCAGAATCTGCTTTGTAAGGGGTCATACGTTAGGAGAAACCACCCTGCACAGTGATGACATTTGATGATGATGATGGTAATTATAGCAACACTAATAGCTAACAGTTGTTGAGCACTTATTCTGTCTTAGGCACTGTTCTAAATACTTTACACAATAAGTCATTTAATCCTCACAACAACCCAGTGAAGCTGGTGCTATTACCCCCATTTTCAGATGGAGAGATTGAGGCCACAGAAGCAGCTGGGATATAGTGATCATGTTTCTCAGGTAATAGTATCACAGTGTAAACCAAGATTCCTGAACCTCGGCACTGTTGACATTTTGGCCATATAATTCATAGTTTGGGGGGCTGTCCTGTGTATTTTACAATGTTTGACAGCATCTGTGGCCTCAACCCACTAGATGCACTCCCCTTCCCAGTTGTGTGAGCCCAAAACTCCAAGTATTGCCAAAGATTGTCCCTGTTTGAGAACCACTGCTGTTAATTCATAGCAGAAATATACGTTGTTGAACGGCCTTCTTCGTAACTTTTACAGTGACTCATGGTCATGATTGGGCAAATTACACATGGTACGTTCTGTGAGTATATCAAGCTGCATACACTTGCGGGGGTGGATGTGAGTTAAACGTAACCCATACTGCTCTCTTGAGTTGCATTTCCTTACATTGCTTCTGGTGCGAACCAAAAGGCCAGAATTGTTGATTCTGCTTGCAACTTTTTTTAATTGCCCTACTCTTCCTCCCTCATATTTATATATTATTTCCATTTTATACTTTCTCTTGGTTTGACCCATATAAATATGCACATGTGGACACGCATACACACACAGTCTTGTTTTTTCTCTGTGTAATAGAAGACTTAACACATCTGAATTACTCTACAGTAAGAATTTATATCTGAGCCAGGAGCCAAGAGTAACAGCTGCCAAGAAAAACATACCTAACAATGAATAACTCACAAAGATTTGGGGGGAAAAAAAAATAAAGTTATGTGATGAAGTATATTATGGGCTAGGGTATTGGGTTTTATTTTTCCAGCGTGATAACCTGTTAAATTCACATGCTTAAAATGAGTTTAAGGCTTCTGGTCATTGTTTCTTTGTAATTAAATATGCCAGTCCCAGGAGTAGCTGAGGTATAATAAAAAGAACAGTGAAATACCTAGATTTAAATCCTGGCTTTGCCACTCATTTACCCTGTGACCTTGATTCTTTTTTTAAAGTTTTTGTTCCTCTCCAGTAAAATGGGTAATGATATAAAACTGATCATATTGTTGAAGGGTTGAAATGAGAAAATATAGGCACCAATATGTAGCCCAGATCTTGGCACCTTAATTTTTTTTCTTTCTATGATCAATTTAACAAGGAGCTCTACTTGGTTTTCAGTTTCATAAGCCTTTTTGGTAATTCTTTAAATTCAAACCTACTGTCTTTGGGAAAAACCAAGATACCATCAAGTAGCCTAGAAGAGATAACTCTTATTATAAGGTAGAGTTTGGGGAGCAGGAAGGATACATACAGTACTCAAAACCATTGATCTTGAAAGCTTTATATTTAAAGATAGTAAGGTAGCCAAGGGAGGGAGAGAAAAGAAACAGAGAGGCCCTTCGGCAACTAAAGCTTACTCTAACTTTTTCAGTGGTCATTTACTGATTCAATTTTTCAACAGATGTTTGAGTGTCTACTATGTGCTGGGCACTATGCAAGTATGAGGGATACAACAGGAAGCAGGTAGCAAAATAGCTATTCTATCCCTGCACCCTGTCCCCTTGGAACTTAGATAGTGATCATGTCATGTTTTTGTCTAGACTCCAATTGATATTTGCTGCCTGGAACACTAGTTTAAAAGGGATTCTGAGGCTTGGCTGGACTCACTTGGAAAGAATTCTGTGATCCATCCATATTGTCTGCCATGGGCAAAAGATGGAGGCAGCGACAGCACAGGGTTTGACAGGTTTCTAGTATGGTGTTTTTCAAAGTGTGGGTCTGACCCATTAGTGTATTGTGAAATCAGTTTTGTGGATCACCACCAGAATTATTTTAAAAATGAAACAGAGGAAAATAGAAAAATCATCAGGGTGCATTGCACATAGTAAAGAGAATTATTTCTTTTTTAAAACTTATGTTTTAGTTACATATGTATTGTGTACCAGGTCATGGTGTAAAATGCACGTCCTACAATGGGTCCCATAAAAAATACGATTCTAGGGGCTACACAAACTCCTACTCCTTTCTGTCTACATTCATGCTTTTTTTGTTGTTCAGAAATTGTATGACGTGTTTGATAGTTTAGGTCCTGTCAATCCCAAACATAAAACAACTCACATATCCTAATATTCATTCTTCAATACATACCATGTACTTCCTTTGAGCCTACCTTCCTTAGAGCCTTCATATTTTGTGTACAGTGATGAATAATTTTATTTCTAATCATTCTGATAAGAGAAAATATAGCCAAGTAGTTAGAAGCCTGGAATAAGGCGTGGTTTCCAATATGGAGCATGCCATGTTAGAGCTGTGTGAGCTGAAGCAGCTCTCTGAAACTTGGATTTTGGAATCATCATGCATCATATTTATTTTTACACACATCCACACACAAAGAGACACACACCAAGTACAGATCTTGTTTTAGGATTCTTTAGTTACTGCCCAGGCAACACAGATATATGCTCTCTTGTGGTACTGCCAGAGTGAGAATTTATAGAAGCAACAATTAAACATCAGACGTAAAAAGATTGCTCTGTATTGCATGTTGGGGGTGTACCCGCTGTGAATGATCAGGAGCTACAAACACAGTTTTACTACTTGACCCAGCATCTTTTGGTTCTGTTTAATTTCAAAACCATAGGGAGAGAAATAGAACTCTAATAAGGATAAGAGAAGTGGTCATGGAAGAGGGAGAGTGTTTGAAACCATGAGGAGAGAGGATCAGGAACAAGGGGGTAATGAATAGGACAACAAGGAAAAGCCACACTTTCCCTCCAACCCAGTACTGGTTCATAAGCAAAAAAAAAGCCATCCGAAAGTCACCCAACGATGCTTTATAATTAGGGAAAATCCTGTTACGTGGCTGGCCTGAATGTTCCTAGAATAAGAACTAGATACTTTAAAGCATGTTTTAAGACAGGGTAAATTGAAAGTACCTTGAGTTTGGAACAAGACAGAACTAAGTTTGAATTCTGGTTCTGCCATTTCCTAGCTCTGTGGCCTTTGGAGACCATTTCACCTCCTACAGCCTCTGTTCTCTCACAAGTGAAGTGGATGTCTTAACAAATTTCACAGGGTGGTTGTTAAGATTCACAGAGAGCCTGTCTGTAAAATGAGTGGTCAACGATAGTTCCCCTGATCCCCCACCCCATTGGAGAAGGTCAAATTTGGGGGATATTTTTAAAACATAAGCAAGTCCCACATGAACACAGATGGAAACATTACAGACAAGATCAGAGTTTTACAACATAAAGTGAAGTGTTCCCAGAGGACCTTCAATTGCAAAGTAATTAAATCTCTCACACCATATAGTTCTCTGGCTATCTGCTTTGTGTGCTGGGATGCAAGGAAAAAAGTCCCAAAGGCCATCCCTCCCACAGCCTGGCCTCCTCTCCATTGCATTTCATTCCACAGACCAGATGACTAAATGGGGCATTATACACATTTAATGTAGATTTGGTATTTCTTGTAAGTTACGAGGTCTCACAAAACCCTTGTTCTTACTTCTCCGAGTTGTTTTAAATGAGGCAATGAGACTGTTTTATCTAGTCCAAAAAAAGGTTCCATCCAAGTTTTCATATCTTAAGATTCTGTGATTCTTCCTTCAATTGAGTTGTGACCTACAGTGCCCCTGTTAACTTTTCTTACAGTTTATTATTTTGAAGACTATTCAGCTTCCGGTTGGCTTGGGTAGTAACTATACCTGTAATTAGAATGTTAGCAAAAATAGCCCTTCAGTCCCTGACTCTTCAGTCCCCATCTCCTAAAGTCAGTGGCCATAGGAAGAGAGCCCTTGTTTATATTTCTCAGTAATGTCTGAAAGCAGGAGTTCCTTTGCAAGAAGTAATCCACGAAGTGCCAAGTGACAAGTTATATTTGCACGTGAGCACAAGATATTACCTTTGTTAAAACAGGCACCTGTTGTGCCATGCACTTTGTAAAAACTCCAAAAAGCACCTTAGTGAACTGGCACTTTAATAAGTGAGCATATGACCTTTTGGCTTATTAGAAAAAAAATTGCTGTTGAGTTGATTCCAACTCATAGTAACCCTGTTGGACAGAGTAGAACTGTCCGTAGGGTTTCCAAGGCTGTAATCTTTATGGAAGCAAAGTGCCACATCTTTCTCCCACGGAATGGCTGGTGGGTTTGAACTGCTGATCTTTCAGCTAGCAGCCAAGCGCTTTAACCACTGCACCACCAAGGTTCCTATTTTGGCTTATCGGGAAACCAGAATATGCCAGAGCAGACCTTGATCACCTAGGTAGAACGTGCCACACCATGATTTTTCTCACTGCTTCAGGAGTTTTCTGTCTTCTATCCATGGAAACTCTGGTGGCATAGTGGTTAAGTGCTATGGCTGCTAAAAGGTCAGCAGTTTGAATCCACCAGGCGCTCCTTGGAAACTCTATGGGGCGGTTCTACTCTGCCCTATAAGGTCACTATGAGTCGGAATCGAGTCGACGGCAGCGGGTTTGGTTTTTTTGGTTTTTGATCCATGGATGCTTTTGGTGTGTTGTTTTCTGTACTGCTGGCTTCTCTGTACACTGGCGTTAATATGTCCAGACATTCATAGCTTTGCTAGACTTTTTATATGACCATTTTCTACTTGGTTAGTTAAGAGTTCCAAAGACATGGAAATACTGACTTTATGGGAGGGTTTTGAAATGACTATGCTATGTGTTGTAGAACACTTGATCACCACAGCTTTAAGATTCCACGAGTCACTAATTGAGGAAGCAAAAAAATGTTACTCCAGTAACACCGAAGACAGCTATTTTACCATCTTCCTGGTTTTGGGAGAAAACCCTGGTGGCATAGTGGTTAAGTGCTACAGCTCCTAACCAAAGGGTTGGCAGTTCGAATCTACCAGGTGCTCCTTGGAAATTCTATGGGGCAGCTCTACTCTGTCCTAGGGTTGCTATGAGTTGGCACTGGGTTTTCTCTTTTTGAGGGGGGTTGGTTTTGGGAATATTTTTATTAAGCTTAAATCTGCAGTGTTTTAAAATTTATGAATTAGTTAAATTTTACATTTTAAGAGTTCTTGATTCAGAAACATGATCTTTAATATAGATAATAAGGTTTTTACAGTTTTAATGGCAAAATACTGCGATTGTGAGTCCTAAAGGGGTAAATGCTTTTTGAAATTTTACTCACTTAATTCTGCTCTGCCCTTTTACTGTTAATATTGTTTTCCTCAGATCTTTGTAAGCAGTATGCTTTTCATTGAAGTTTTGATCACTTGGTTATAATTTTAGATAAAGCTTGCAAGAGGTGGATAAAGGCTAAATAAACACGCGTATGCAAAAATCACAATTATTTTGTAAATAGGTCTAAGAATTAAAAAATGGTTTAATTTACTTTAAAGCTTGATCATCCTTTAAAATCTTGAAGGAAAATTTAAACAATTTAGTTTTTGCTTTTGCCAGGAGGCATTTTATGCTAATCAGGTTGTTAAGTTGGAAGGCTGTCAAGAATTGGAGCAGCCGAATGGAGTGAGCCATTTTCTTCAGAAGTCAGGCCTCCTAAGTAATTTTTTTTGAAGCAAGAGTTTTCTGATGGGCTCTGTCTCAACAGTGCTTGTCACTTCTTCTGCAAGTGCCCTGACCCTCATAGACACATACCATGTACTCACTTGATGGGTGCAAAAAAAAGAAAAACAAAAAACTGTGCTTATGGGAGCCTACACAATATGAAGGCTTAATAGTATGCAGAGGTTCTGGGAGGTGGGCGGACCGCTAACCTCAGCCTTACTTTGCTTTATAATTGCTTCCCAGGAAATCACTAGGTTCTCCTAGATTCTTAGGCTTTGGTTCTCACTACTAGATCCACTGGGAGTTTGTCTTTTAAGGGAACATCTTTTAAAGTATTTTCAATTGCTAATTAATTATATAATTGATCCAGTTTCTATCATCGATCTGAATAGTTTTTTAATGATTTGAGAGATTAAATGGGCTGATTTCCAAAACTTGGCAATTTTGGGTAGCAACAAATAAACACTGCTGAGGCTGCGTAGGAGTCTTCATAGAGGCTGTAGTCCACGTCTCCTGGCTTTATAGTTCTGGAAATTGTGGCCAAGGTCACAAGGCCTTGAGAGTCAGAGCTGGGACTTACCACAGTAGCTGGTCAGTTTTTAATCTCACTGCTTTTAAAGCCATACTTCCTTCACTTTCTGAATAGTGCTTTTATCCGTGTTTAGGGCCTAAAAGTTGTGGAGAGCAAAATGAGGTATAAAAGGGGTTTGTTTGTTTTTTGCTTGGCTTTGCATTTACTTGAAAGAAAATACAAACTATATGTGTATAGCTGCACTGCCTCCTGTCTCTGAGATATTAAAGCATGAATTAAAAAATGCACAGAAAATTCTAGAATTATCATTCCCTGTGATTTTATTTTAATTTTTTAAAATAACTGTTACTCTCGACACATCGAACTTCAAAGTGCTTGGTTATTATTAATTAACTTTTTAAAACTTTAAAGGAACTCAAAGCAGCTTGCTTTTTTTAGAGAACATTCCATTGAAGTCTGGTGGTACGAGATCGAACCATAATTGAGCTACAATAGAATTGTTAAAAGATTGTTGATAGGATACCTCAGCTTCAAAGAACGGGGATCTAAGTGCGTTAAAGCAACACACATCTAAGAAAGTAATTTGGTTAATGCTGAAGAATAAATGAGTTTATGGTCATGGCTAAATAAATCCAGGGCCACATGAAATCCCTTAATGGTGAGAGAAATGAACTGGATTTAATTTGATTTCTGCACAATTCAGGAGGCCATAGAGTTACACTTGACCTGATATCTGCTTTAAACAGTTGTGGATTTGGGCCCATGTAGGCATATTACTCAAGAATTAACTTTTTCCATGTGTAACTTGAAAAGTAGCCAAAAATTAATAAGCCTAGAATTAACCCATTTTAATTAAAAATAAGTGGTCTAAAGGTTTGGCATTGAAAAACTATTTTCAAAACAATGATACAAGTATTTATTAATAGTTATTATAAATCCCACCAATTTCAGAAGTTTTTCCTTCAGAACATCCTGCAATTTTAAAATAATTTAATTGCTGTATTGAACTTCTGAAAGATGTGCTTTCATTGAATGTTCCCACCTGTTAAGGTGATTATTCCAGTGTGCCACACATTCTTTCCTGAACAGTTGCTCACCAAACTGCCATATCCCATTCCCGTTCCCCACCCCACACCATGAGCAGGTACCCTCCTAGAGTTAAGTTCATATTTAACTCTGTGGCAAAGAGGAAGTACTCTGGCGGGTAAATCCAAAACTGTGGATGCCAGTACTTCATCTTGACCCCTTCCATGGTATGAGACCAACTGATAGAATAGAGCTTTTTAAAAACTCATATATACATAAGAATTACACGTGGTTGTTGTTAGTCGCTGCCAGCTCAGCTCCAACTCATGGCGACCTTACGTATAACAGAATGAAGTGTTGCCTAATCCTGCACCGTCCTCACAATTATTGGTATGTTCAAGCCTGTAGTTGCAGCTACTGTGTCCGTCCATCTTACTGAGGGTTTTCCTTATGTCCCCTGAGCCTCTACTTTACCAAACGTAATGTTCTTTTCTAGCAATTGGTCTTTGCTGATGACATGTCCAAAGTTAGCGAGCCAAAGTCTTGCTTCTAAGGAGCATTGATAGAGGCTTTTTCTGATTGATTTCTCCTTTAACCGCTCTTGGTTCATCAGCTTGTTAACAACAATGACATTAATAACAAGCTGATCATGATGTAGCCATTCATCTATCTCAGGGCCCCATATCTGTGGTACTGTACCCTGGCTGCACACTATAATTATGTGGGAAGCCTCTATAAAAATACCAATGCTCAGGCCCTATCTCTAGAAGCTCTGATTTATTTGCTCTGCTGTGGGAGCCCGAGTGTGTCAGTATTTTTTAAAAGCTCTGAGGATTCTAATGAACAGCAAGGGCTGAGAAACACTGTGTTGGTGGAGGCCTAGCAAGCACTGGAATTCCCAGGAAGTAGAAGAGGTTGCTTAGCTTCAATGCCAGGCAGCAGCTGTACTCTCAATGGCACTACCTTCTGATGCCACTCGTCACTGATCATGACATTTTGGGAAATGAAAAGGAAGCTTTTCGTCTGGAAGATCGGAGTCTGATTTTGTGACACTGAGATTGGGGCTAAATTGTGCATGATTCTGTGGTTTTAAGACATTTTATAAGTCAGAAATAAACAGAGCAGTAAAACTCTTGTAAGAAGGAAATATCTATGCTCACAAAATGTGATTGGAGATAAAGGACTGTATTTTCCCTGGATTCAGTCACACGTATCCCATCATACACTTTAAGTAGTGACTCTTTTTTTTTTTTTTTTTTTTGCTACCTACCAAAAATGCACGTAGTTCTTAACATTTAGGCTTATTGGAAAAAATCTGCATCTTAATTAGAGTTGGTCATATTTTTTTAATGTTTCTGAAATGGCTCAGTAGAATTATATAAAGTTACAGAGTAAATTCTTAGGAAGATTTCAAGCACCACTTAAAGACAATAGTATTTCTAAAATTATACATATCTCTCTTACAGTAAATATTGTAAAGAATTAAATGTAAAACTCTACAATATATTATATAAATTAAGATTTTAAGGAAAGACATTTCTGTAATTTGTTGCCTAATGGTTTGAATGCGTGAACAATAAGTTGTGTTGTTTTTGCTTTACTTTTTACCAACATTTTTTAATAAAACCTATGCCTTCTTGGTTCTATGTGGACCGTCCCATTGTTGTTTGAAAAGTGCCTTAGCACCTATTTTCTTCTTCCAAGTACAGTCCACCCTGACATTTTATTTCAGGTCCTTTTAAATCATTGTCCTTGCTACAGTAGATAACTGCAGTATTGTAAACGGAAGTGTTTGCTTTCTCTCCTGGGCGTTAAACATGATAGAACCTAAGTTGAAATTACCTAAAATTACTCTCCATTCATTTTAAAATATTTTTCCTTCCTGAAAGTCCAGCACAAGCTTATGTTGCTAGAAAACTAACAGTAAATTAATGAAGATTTTTCTATATTTCTTTCTTAAAAGCGTAATATGTTTATTTTTCTTAGAATGCCACGTGTTAATTAAATCCATTAATGGCTGTCATCAGGGAAATGAAATTACTTTGATTTTGTGTTTCTTGCATTTCAGAGAGGACATTCTAAGGGTGATATCAGTAATCAAGTAAATAACATTTCTTATCAGTATAAGTAGAAACATAAACTTAATTAAGAATATGTACATGGCTCTTCCCTGTAGTAAACAATGAACAGAGTTGTCATACCATACCCAGTCCTGTCGGGGGGGGGGACCCAAGAACAGTGGCTTCTTCACCATCTGGAGTAAGCATTCGTCCCTTGCAGTTGTATCAGATTACCAAATAGTGGTAGAAAGATAAGTATAAAAGGCTAGTGATGACAGTTTGTGTATGATATTTCTACTGTGGCCCAGAGAGCAGCTCCTTCAACACTTCTACCAGGTCTCATTACTGTTCAGACTTGCCTCCTATTCACTGAGGTTGGGTTTCTGTCTCTGCTTATCCAGGTTTTCTTTTTGTTTTCCCTCTTCTGCTTATTTGAGATGCTCATGGGAAAAAGATCTATACACTTCAAGAATTAGTTCCGTAACACCACAAGTACTACAGCCTCCACCAGACTGAATCCAGCACAACTAGATGGTACCTGGCTACCACCACCCACTGCCCTGACAGGGATCACAATAGAGGGTCCCGGACAGAGCTGGAGAAAAATGTAGAACAAAATTTTAATTCACACACACACAGAAAAAGACCAGACTTAATGGTCTGTCAGAGACTGGAGAAACCCCAAGAGTATGGCCCTCGGACACCCTTTTAGCTGAGTAATGAAGGATGATCCTGAGATTCACCCTTCAGCCAATAATTAGACAGGTCCATAAAACAAAACGAGACTAAAGGGGCACAGCAGTCCAAGGGTAAGGACTAGAAGGCAGGAGGGGACAGGAAAGCTGGTAATTGGGAACCAAGGGTCGAGAAGAGGAGAGTGTTCACATGTTGTGGAATTGACAACCAGTGTCACAAAACAATATGTGTACTAATTGTTTAATGAAAAGCTAGTTCTGTAATCCTTCATCTAAAGTGCAATAAAAAAAAAAAAGGAAAAAAAATATTTCCATAATACCTCGAGTTGTTTAGAGGAATCATCTAAAAATGCACACATTTACTTTCATTCTTCTGTAGCATGTAATTAGTATTTATCTTTCCTTGGTGGGTACTAAAATTAAGTAATTTTAGCCCTAGACAGGACCTTGGAGATGTATTTAGTGAAAGGGCAGCATAACCAGAGAAGGTACAAAAGGAAAACGTGGTGTTATTTTGTTTTTCAAGAAAGCAGAACTTTTCATGAACATTTTTTCGCCAAGGATTTGGGTTGTGAAACATCAACTCTCCACGTTTTCTATAAAAAGAATAAATTGGAAGTTATGATGCTTTCTCTGTAGGACTTTTGGGTGAATTGATAATAATATATGTAAAAGTCTAGCATGTTGCTTGCACAGAGTAGAAACAAATGACAGTGACAATGTTGTTCTTATCACTGCTGTTTTCTCCTGCAGGCTGTTTAACCCTTGCCCTGGGTTACTTGTAGACTGTGTTCTAAGACCTTCATGTCAGTCTCCTTGATCTGGTCAGGCTCTGTCCTTCCTGAAGTCTCCCTCTGGAATCTAGCTCTTCTTGGAGTCTTGGTAGTCTTCGGATTTGTAAACTGGCTTGTCATCATTAGTGGCCCAGGGCATTGGATTTAATTACTGTAAAAGCTTCAGCAGAAGCTGTCTTGAGATTGGGTCCAGTTTGCCGGTGTGTCTTCATCAGTAACACCAAATTTGCTGCAATGGAAAATTTTTAAAAAACTCCAGTTAATATGACTTAGTTTTCCTAATTTTTTTCCTTTGCTGGAGTAAGCATTTATCATCATCAATTTGATGATAACATTTATTCATCGTTCAATAAGAATGGAAAAGGATAAAACTGGGTGTATGTCAGGTTGTGTGAAGTCTTTGGGTGATACAAACGGTTAAGTGCTCGGCTACTAATTGAAAGGGTGGCAATTCAAATCCACCCGGGGCACCTCTGAAGAAAGGTATGGCACTCTACTTCCCAAAGACCACAGCCGTTGGAAACTCTTTGGAACTCAGTTCTACTCTGAGACACATGGGCTCGCCGTAAGTTGGAATTGACTCCATGGCAACTGGTATGATGTATGTCAGGTTGTGTTGAGGATCTATTGTCATATGGCTGGTACTGTGGAAGACACACAAATACATTATTTTGTTTCTCACATACATTGTCTCATTTAATTTGCACAGCTCTAAAAAAAATTTTTTTTTTTTTAGTTATAGTGTAGGTATTATTATTCCCGCTTGGTAGATAGAAAAACAAGGCTTGGATAAATCAATTAGTTTGCCCATCGTACAGTTTACAAGTGTGTATAAGGGTTGGGATGCAAATTTAACCTTCTGTCATGCAGCCTGTACCCTAAACCACCACACTACAGAATCCCATGATGCTACTTAAAAAGAGTGGAGCTGAGGTTTGTTCCATTTTGGGTAGAGTCCTTATACGTTTCAGCTGTTTGACTTTCTTCTCCAATCTAAGGCTCGTAGTTGACCTTGTCTTAAATCCCCTCCCCATTCCTGCCCCCCCCGCCCCCCCAGGAAAGTCAGTGGTACATCATCTTACTGGAGACTGTGAAGGTAGGGGAAGGACCCAGGTCTCTGGGTAACTAGGAATCCTTTCCAAGATACTGATTAAACCCCTTTAAAGCAGCCACAAAATCATTTCTTTTTTCTCCCTCTCTATTTTATTACCGTGGCCAAAATCTCATTGGTAGATTTTATTGGATGTAGAAGCACACTTTTTGATTCTCCCACAAACAAATTAAGAAACTCACAAGTGGGTTGCAGACTGAAAAATACTAGGGAAATCCCTTGTCTCCATGAAGAAACAAAAGTGGGAAAAGGAGGAAGCTTGGTTGGCTCATGGCTAGTGTAATTTCATTGGTACTGCTACTGATGTATAACTTTAGGCCCTGGGATTGTCAACTAATTTAAGTTTGTTAGATTAAATAAAACAACACGATCATAATTTTATGTTTTGATTAATTAATGCTTTGACTTATTATCTCTTAGTGGATGGGAGAGAGAAAGGAACGAGAACACAGGCAAAGTGTTGCTACAGAAAATGACCCTTGTTAAAAATTTGCAAAGGTTTAGACCCAGAAGACTGTCTCGGTGATGTTATTGCCACAGTATCCCTGATCTCCACTTAGTTTCTCATTTTCCCCTTGTGCTACTGTAATTCTTTCTGGGTTCAGCACTTTAGTTTCCTTGATTTCTTTCTCTTCCATTTCACAGCTTCCCTTAGGTTCTGCAGAAGATTCATAGCCACTGGGTCAAGACTAGGCATACTCTGCCACAGTGGTTTGCACGGTAAGGAGCATTGTTAGCACAGCTTCTCTAGTGTGTGCTGACCACCATGTTCCCTGCAAAACATGCTCAGCTGTGAATGAACGTAGAAGCTTCTGTAGGCCCTTGATTTGCAGTCCTTGGGTGGATGCTGCACAGACACATGCACACACACATACACACTCCATATCTGAATACAGGGATCTCTCAGTCACTCTGTCAGTATCTGTATGAGTCATCAATCTGTTCATTCAACATTTATTGAGCCTATATTGAATCTTGGAATGAAGAATGTAAGAAGACATGGCGCATTGACCACAAGGAATGCAAAGGCTAGTTGGAGAGAGAGATGGACAGTAGAAAAAGGGACTAACTATATCAAGGTGTCTAGTGGAAGTAGGGCCCTGGTTGCACAGTAGTTAAGAGGTATCACTGCTAATCAAAAGGTCAGCAGTTCAGATCCACCAGCTGCCCCTTGGGAACCCTATGCGGCGGTTGTACTCTGTCTTATAGGGTCACTATGAGTAGGCATCGACTCTACGCAACAGGTTTTTTTGTTTGTTTTTTATGGGTGCAAGTGGAGAGATAACCTGAGCAGAGCCTTGAAGATGAATTTTGGTTTGTTAGGTGGCATGGACATGTTATATGTAGGAGGGTGTTAGAGACTTAGGGCACAGCACTTGCAAAGGACTAGGAACTTAACTTTGTAAGGGAACACCTGGAATATCAATTTAGGGGGGATGGAAATATTTGGAGGCCCTTGACTTTTGTATTACTTCAGAGATTTCCTTGCAATGTGTACTTTATGTCTGACTTTGGTGGTAGTTGGTTCACTTGATAATGAAAATGTTTTGTATTTCTTCTTTCATGGTTAGTGTTCTGAGGCTTATTGACAAATAAGAAGACAGCCATTTATAGCTTTATTGTGAATCAGTAAGATGATTTTTTTAGTTTAGAATCTTCCTTTTGGATGAGTCCTTTTGTAATCACAAAGCAGAATGACCATTTAGAGAAACATTTCAGGGATAGGGAAAATAGTATGAACAGAATGGGGGGTCAGGATGTACCTGGCATGTTAGGGACATGGCGAGGAGATAAGTCTAGCCTCAAAGGGAAATCCATGTATGTTGGTGAGTAGACAGTAATGGTGGTCATGGTGGTATGAGGGCACAGATAGAGTACAGACTCTGGGGAAGACATGCTGAATTCTGACTCTTAACATTTACTAGCAGTATGATTGTGAGTTAATCACTTAACTTCTCTGATAGTTTCCTCAACTATAAAATGGAGATAATTTTCCTCGACTGGAATTAAGATTTAATCACAGAGTAGTTGTAAAGTGTTTGACATTTAATATTCTAAATTCATCCTCCCTTTGATTTTAAATGTGACCTATATACTCTTTCCTCTTTAAGTTTAATTTCCTTTGGAGGTTTAATGTAATTCAAGAAGTTTTCACAGTGGGGCTGTATTTCGCCCTCTAACAAAGATCCAGCACAGCTTTCCTTCAGATCACTCCACATGAGGCAAATGGACTTTTCCAGTACGATAGGATATGATTTAATGTTCAAGGAACATCGGTCTTCAAGTAAATTGATGCCACAGATTCTTCAAGTTGAAGTTCCAGATGGGGGCTTTAGAACAGGATTAACTCAAGATCTCTTCTAATCATGAGTCTACATTTTTAAAATATTTGTCCTCTTCCAGAGTTCCTTATCTCAGTGAAAGTCACTGCTGACCATCCAGGGGCACAGATCAGAAAACTGGAATTTTTCTTGGTTTCTCCATTTCCTTCAGCCCTAAGCCCCCAAGCAAAGTTTCTCCATTGTACCTCCCAAACATCTTTAGTCTGTGTGCTTTGTTCTTCAAGGCCAAACTCATGCCATCTCTGACTGTTCAGCCATAGCAGCTCCTAGCTGGCCTCAGTGCATCTATTCTGACCTGTCCTGTGCATTCATCACCAAAAAACTGCCAGACCCATCTTGTCAAAAACAAATCTTGTCATGTTACTCCCTGTTACAGTCCTGTGATGGGTTCCCCTTCACCTTGGTAAAATAACCCAAATCTTAATATTCTCTCATTTAGCAAATACTGATTGACTTTTCTGTTAAAGGCCTTTCATCAAGCTATGTCCTAGGGATACAGAGACAAATAAAGCTTGCTTTGTACCATCAAGGAGCCCAGGGTCCAGCAAAACAATGCTTGATCAAAGTTCATTCATTCATTCATAAATATTTATTGAAATCCTATAATTTACCAGCAGTGTCAGAAGGAACTTAGGTCTCTGTTGTGCCTGGAATGAAATAGGTGGTTTGAGCAAACATGGCCTATTTGCGCTAGTGATAATAATAATAGCTAAACATGTATCATTTTACTGTGCATCAGGCACTGTTCAAAAGCGTTGCAAATGTTCAGCCATCTAAAAATATCAGCAATCCTCATCTTATGGATAGGGAAGCTTGGGCACAAGTTAAGTAACTTGTTCAAGGTCACACAGCTGTCTAGGGGCAGGTGAAATTTGAACCAGATCAGTCTAAATCCAGAGCCTATGGTCTTAGAGCACATGGTCTTAACCATTATGCTTGTATCAGTGATCTCTCTACAATAATAGTGTATAACAAATAACAACAACAACAAAAACCCCAGAGTAGTTTAGCAGTAAGTTCTTATTACTTCCGCATCTGGAGTGGTCAGCTAAGCAACTCTATCAATCTTGGTTGGGCTTGCTCACATGTTGGGGTTGGCTGGCTGTTGAGTGATCTGGGGTTACTTTGCCTGAGACGTGTGTCTCATTTTTCGGTAGAACAGCCTGAGTATGTTCTCATAGTGATGGCTAAGGTTCGATAGAGAATGCGCCAACCTGTCTCACAAGTGCTTTTTGAGGTCTGCTTGTGTCATACTTTGCTAACATCACATTGGCAAGTTACATGGCTGATTCCAGAGTCAGAATGGGAGGGCCCCGCAACGTCACATGGCCAGGATGTAGATACAGAGAGAATTCAGGCCATCATTGTTATCTGTCACAATGCTGTCCTTTTTCTTATTCTACTTTGTGCCTAACTTGATCATAAAAAAACTTGATCATAGGACTTACCAAATTATGTGGAAGTGTATAAAGGGTTAAGGATTTGCCTCTTTCCCCCATTTCCAACTTAGGGAACCCGGTATGGGCAGAGACACAATCTTCAGCAGTTCTTCCAGTTGCCATTGAGCCAGTTCTGACTCCTGGCTACCACATGTGGGTCAGAGTAGAACTGTCCTCTGTAGGGTTTTCAGTGCCTGATGTTTCAGAAGTTGATTACCAGGCATTTTTCCCAGGGCATGTCTGGGTAGACTCGAACCACCACCTTTCAGTTAGCAGCAGCCTAGCCTGTCACCACCCATCTTCAGCATAGCGCCAGGCATACAGGAGGTGCTCAACAAATGTTAGACTAGTAGAATTATTAATAGGTTGGTGACCTTGGGCTCTTTACTTAAGATATTTAACTTTCCCAGCCTCAGCTTGGTCATTTACCAACAGAATAATACCTACTGCAGCCATTTTTCTGAGGGTTAAATGGGAAAAAAAATGTCAAAAGTACTTAGAATAATGCCAGATACATACTGTTTACTCAAAAATAGTTTCTTTTTCCCCTGCCTTCCCTTCTCACTGGCATATGCATTTGGGAAAGTAGGAAATGGTTTAATTTCAGCCTATTTTAGGTCAGGGATTGTAAGAGGGAGGTCCCTTTATTAAAAGATGTCTTACATATTTTTTACTAATCAAAAAACCAATTTTGCATAATATCTCCACAAAAATCCAGGTCTTCTTAGAGACTTAAGCCTATTAATTGTTTGCTGTTTGTCTTGAATTTCTGTAATGAGAGGATAGATTTCCTTTTTCTCATTCTTACAGAAAACATAAGCAAGGAAGGAAGGCATTTAGAATGGTCTGTTGTTGTTGTCAGTTGCTGTCAAGCTGAGCCCAACTTACGCCAACCCCACTTGTGCAGAGTACAGCAGCTCTATAAGGTTTTCAAGGCTGTGACCTTTTTGGAAGCAGACCACTAGGCCTGGAGAGCAATTTTGGGAAATGGAACTCTTTAAGGGAAACCAAACCTGGCATGTACTCGGTGTGGGGGGGGGGGTGCGGAGGGGGAAGACGTTGGACAGCCAAAGAAGAGTATGAGGTCTTCCAATAGGTAAGAGAGGGGCCTAGTGGGAAGAGCAGGGAATAAAATCCTAGGCTTTTTTTCCAATTTATCTTCAGTGCTCACAGCGTGGGTGCCTGATATAGAAAGAATTATATCAAATTTAATATTATGCATGCTGCACTTGGGTGTGTATATATGTGTATTGTGTATGTGTGTGTATATATTTATTTCCCCACACATACACATACACACACGTATTTTCGTATACATACACAGTCGTGCTATTATAAAGACACTTCAAAACTTTTCTTTAGTTGTTTCTATAAGTTACTTTAAAAAAAAAAAGTTTAAAGGCATCTGTGCTAATTTTAGTATTTCTCCTCAATGATGCTGTAGCTTCCTGAGTCTTTGAGCATAAATAACTTGAAAATATTTTTTCAATAATTATTTTTTCTTTCACTGGGCTACTTCTGTATGTGGATGAAAAATGACAGTGTGTACAATGTATGGTATTAATGCGTGGGGTTCTCTATAGGTTTAGGGCCCCTTCAACAGCCATAAAATTACGTTTGCCAATTTATAAGATACATAAATATATGTATTTCTTATTCCTTTTTTTCTTCCAGCCCCCCAGATGTAGGGCAGACACACATCTGGCTTCTATCAGTTAGGGAACAGCTTTAAGCGCTTCCTGTCAAATTGTCTCTTCCCAAAAGCAATACCAACACATTCAGTGAGTGTTTTTTTTTTTCCCCCACAGATATGTTCTTGATTGGACCACAAATTTTTCCATAATACTTGAAAAGTAAGACATTCTAGCTCTTTATACATAATCAGCCCCCACCCTGGGGCCTTTTTAGAAAAGTTTTTTTGAAAAAATGAGGCATTAGGTAGATTGTATTCCAGCTCTAAAAAGATGCATTGAGTATGTTATACCATTTTCTGGTTGTTGCTCTGATTGAGTTGTTTTCAATTTTATGTCTGTGTACTCATTGGAGCCGGCTTAGCTAACTCCTTCCCACCCTGCACATATCTGGGACGTGCTAGATTTGCTGCCCAGAGCAGTTTTAAATCATTTATTTACAAAATGGAATCAGATTATTCATTTAAATGAATTTAAAGTTAGTTAAAATAATTTGAAAAATCCTAGACTTTGAACTTTATTTGGTTAATTATACTGTTAAAGTTTTTAGATATATATATTTTAAAAATTCCTCCTTTTAGAAAAAAATTATAAATAGGCAGTGCATTTTCTCCAGGGCATTTTATTGACGGTATTTTTCAAGGTTTAACCTTAACTGCTGAAGACCGTATTATAGGTATCCACAGTATTTTTTCTGTTACTCTCTTGTAACATGGTTCATGGTCAGGCCGGATCTTTGCAAAAAATTTGTTCTAAGGTACGTTGTAGTGAGGGGGTGCGTTTTACCAGAGATCTGATGGAAACCAGGATGCACAGGATACATCACAGAAATTAAAGACATGGTCCAAGTGTCAATAGCAACAGCTTCTTCAAAAGAGGTAGAAGTGATCTTTCTCTAGACTTTAAAATTATAAATTGAGAAACTATTTGATAGTTTTAAAAGTCAGCAAGTTTCTTCCTTTTTTAAATGTGTGAGTAAACAGGAAGAAGAAAGAAAGCCATGAGTTGCTGTATGATCCTATCCTTTCCCTCTAGTTGATCCTCATATGAAATAACCCATATGACTTCTCAGGTATCTGCTACATCTGACTGGTAAATAAGATGACTGCTAGCTGTCAGTCTTTTTCATGTGCAAAATGAATCTGAAAAAGTCACAAGAAATTATTGTTTTCAAATATGTAGTGTGTACCTTGTAATACCTTTTAAAATGATGCAACCTGCATCTGCCTCTCAATTATGGATATTATGTATTTTTAGGAACATAAAAACAGACTGAACTTTTCAGAGAAATTTGATTCAATTGTATCTTCTTGATTTGGTGATGTATTTTTTTTTTTTTTTGAACCTAATCTGAACTCTATTTGCTGTTGATTTTGATCCAATGTTCTGTACTCGAACCAAAAATTCCTAAATGCCCTTAGTCGACCATGGTACAAAGTTGATCCTAGGAAGCCAAATATTCTTCTAGATTCTAGAAATATCTGGTATCTTAGGAAGCTAATAAGCACCTCTTTTACCAGTTACCTAGTCCTAGGATAAGGTTTTACATGGTCTTGTGCAATAGAACCCTTAGGACCTCCCACCCCCTCCCACAAGAAATGCATTACTACACATGTGTAAATGAATGTACTGGAGTTAGGAAACACTGAACCTTTGTTACTTGCAAACACCGTTGATATTAGAGTCATATTTAAGTGAGTATGTTCTGTTCTTTCTGTACTTTGCAAGCAATATGCAATTAAATGTTATACCTTTAGAGATACACCTAATGCTCATTTATGTTTTGTAAATGTTTATTAGTTTTTTAATAGAAAAATGTATGAAGAGGAGAATAAAAATTAAGAGAAAAAAGCAAGCAATAACAAATGTTGGAGAGGCTGCGAGGAGATCAGAACTCTTATGTACTATTGGTGAGAATGCAAAATGATAACAATGATTTTGGAAAATGATATGGCGTTTCCTTAGAAAGCTAGAAATAAAAATACCATATGATCCAGCAATCCCACTCCTAGGAATATATCCTAGAGAAATAAGAGTCATTACGCAAATAGACATATGCACGCCATGTTCTTTGGAGCATTGATCACAATAGCAAAAAGATGGAAACAACCTAGATGCCCATCAACAGATAAACTATGGTACATAAACACAATGGAGTATTACTCAATGATAAAGAACAATGATTAATCTGTGAAGCATCACATAACATGGATGAATCTGGAGAACATTATGCTGAGTGAAATAAGATAATCACAAAAGAACAAATATTGTATGAGACCATCACTGTAAAAACTCATAAAAAGGTTTACACACAAAAAGAAACAATCTTTAATGGTTACGAGGGAGAGGAGGGGTGAGGATGGGAAAACACCATACGACAATAGATAAATGGTAATTTTGGTGAAGGGTAACACAGTACACAATACTGAGGAAGGCAGCACAGTTTGTACAAGACAAGGTCATGTAAACTCCATAGACAGAACCAGACTCTCTGAGGGACCGAATTGTTGAGCTGAGGGATGTAGGGGCCATGGTCTTGGGGAATATCTAGCTCAAGTGGCTTAACATAGTTTATAAAGAAAATCTTATATGTTCTACTTTGGAAAATAGCATATGAGGTCTTAAAAGGTTGTATGTGGCCATCTAAGATACTCCACTGGACTCACCCTTTTGGGAGCACGGGTGAATGAAGAAAACTGAAGACACAAGGCAAAGGTTAGTCCAAAGGACTACAACTACCATGGCATCCACCAGAGTGAGGCCAGTGCAACAAGATGGTGCCTAGCTACCACCACTGACTGTTCTAACAGGGATCATAATAGAGGATCCTGGACAGAGCTGGAAAAAAATGTAGAACAAAACTCTAACTCAAAAAAAAAAAAAAAAAAAAAACCTACTGGCCTGACAGAGACTGGAGAAACTGTGAGAGTATGGCTCCCAGACAGCCTTTTAGCTCAGTAATGAAGTCACCCCCAAGGTTCATCCTTCTGTCAAAAATTGGGCCCATAAAACAAAACCCTAATGGGGCACACTAACCGAGGGGCAAGGACTAGAAGGCAGGAGGGGACAGGAAAGCTGGTAATAGGGAACCCAAAGTCAAGGGAGAGTATTGACATGCTGTGGGGTTGTTAACCAATGTCATAAAACAATATGTGTACTAACTGTTTAATGAGAAGCTAATTTGTTCTGTAAACCTTCATCTGAAGTATGATAAAAAAAAAAATTATAATTCTACCATCCAATTATTTTTTAGAGAATATATCATTATTTAAAATAATAGATCAGTTATGTATCTGTCTTAGTCTGGGTTCTCCAGAGAAGCAAAACCAGTAAAGCATATAAATATATATATGCCAAAAAAAAAAGAAGCCACTGCCATCGAGTCCATTCTGACTCATAGCAACCCTATAGGACAGAGTAGAACTGTCACATAGAGTTTCCAAGGAGCACTTGGCGGATTCGAACTGCTGCCCTTTTGGTTAGCAGCTGTAGCACTTAACCACTATGCCACCAGGGTTTCCAAATATATATAGAGAGAGATTTATATCAAGGAGATGGCTCATGCGATTGTAGAGGCCGGAACGTCCCAAGTCCATGGGCCAGGATAGAGGCTTCACTTGATTGATGTAGCAGCAGGGGCTGGCGAACCCGAGATTGGCAGGTCGGAGAGCAGGGCTCCCGCTCTCAGGCTGTGAAGATATACAAATCCCAAGATCTGCAGATAAGCTTACAGCTCAAGTCCGAAGAGCGGGAGGTTAGGCGGAAAGGAGGCAGCTGCAGGATCCAGAGTGAGCAAAAAGCCAGAACGTCTGCTTGTATTCGGATGCAGGCCACACTCCCAAGGAAAATCCCTTTCAACTGATTGGCTGCTCACGCAGATTCCATTATGGGAATGATCACATATAAACACTGAGAATCATGGCCTAGCCAAGTTGACACACAATATTAAAGATCACAGTATCCTTCAAGAAAAATTTATATGTATACCCCGGGATATACATACTCTTTGTACATATACACAGTATCCTTATTCTTATGCCTTAATCTTTTGTAAGGACCACCTAGGACTCTATTGTATGACTCTATCGTAATTTAACTAGTATTAATCACATTGCTGGTTGTTTCCAGTTCTTTTGGTATTACACACAGTATTGCAGTGAACATATAACTTGGTACTTTTGCAAATATATGTGCAGAATAAAATTATAGCTGGAAATTGTTGACTCAAGAGAACTTTATTTTTAAGAGCACGTAAAGCAGTGAGCTACAATCAGCAGGGTGACAGTTTGTTGTTTAAGTATATCTGAGTGGCAGAAATTGACTAGAGTTAATAGAGTAAAAATAAAATCACACCAAGCATCACAGGGATGTGCTGTGGACTGTAAATATGGTTCTAATAGCCTATAATTAAGTGTCATCAACTGTAGTCTTTATTGATCTAAGATTTTTGTCAGAATTTTCCCCCAGTCATTTCACAAGCAGTCAGTAAACATTCTCAGGGGTCATTTTAGATCAGAGCCCATTAAGAACAGGAACTCACCACAACCTTCCTGGGCTTAACTATATCTTCAACATTGGATGGTCTAAGGAAGACTGTGTTGTAATGTTCAGCAACAGGCTTGCATTTTCAACTAATGAGTGTGTTTTCCCTCCCTCAGGTAGAAGAGAAGACTTTGGAAAAGTAAAATCTGAAGAGGCATCTCATTGCTCCTGTAACTTGGAACTGGAGAGGAGGCAAGATGCTGGCATAGCTGTTGAACTGAGAACCTGCTATGCCAACATATTGCCATCTTTCTTGTCTGACAGCAACCATGGCCACCTGCATGCCATTCCTCCATGTGTTGCTACGGATGCATGCCCTGCCTTGTGTGTGAGTGTCCATGCTATGGCCATGCTCACCTCTCTGACTTCTTCTCCTACTACACTCTTGAATCACTCCCTCCATTCCAGCCACTGGCCTTCCTGACTGTTCCTTAAACATACCAAGGATGTTCCTGCCTCATAGCTTTTCCATTTGCTATTCCTTCGGCCTGGGGTGCTCTTCTGCTAGTCCTTAGCTCTTTGTTATCTTTTGGGTCTCAGCAAGGACATCACTTTCTCAGAGAAGCCTTTGTTGACTACTCCATATAATATAATGCCACATGTCTGTACCCTTACTCTATCCTGCTTTATTTTTCAAAACAGTGGTGACTTACCTGAGACATACTTGTTCACTTGTTTAGGGTCTTATCTCCCACACTAGAATATAAGCTCCTTGAGGGTGAGGGACCTTGTTTGTCTCGTTCAACCACTGTATCCCCAATGCTGACACATAGTAGAGCCTCGATACATATTTTTAAAACCCCACCCTGACTTTTATCATGAAAGAGAAATGTAAAATAATTTTATTTTTCCCATTACAAATGGCTTTCATGAAACCTGAACTCAAAAGCAACAATAAAAAAGTAAACAGATAATGTTGAGTGCCGAGCCTGCAAACAACTCCTTAAAGCAGTCACAGTAGATGATACATCATTGGGCTCACAGATTCATGGATGTCAGCATGAGCTTCAAAATAAAACAAACCTGTGTTCAAATCTCACCAATGGCATTGCCTACCTGTGTGTCCTTGGTCAAGTCCTTTAACTTCTGAGCCACATTTTTCTCAGTTGTAAAATGAGGATGATGATAACCTGACCTCACAGGGTTCTGGAGCCAAAGAAGTAAGGCACTTTAGCCCGATGATTTTTAACTTACATCTAAAAAAGTTAGTGCTTGTAAAATTCCTGACATATACATTGTAGTAGGCACTCAATAAATGTTATTGTACTACCAAGAAAAGAAATTTAGTTTTTCTTTATTTAGAAATAAGTAGTCTCAAGGGAAATGTGTGGAACTACTATGGCAGAATTTTTGCACATATAGAATTCTGTGTTAAGACACAGAGAACTTGTGAGGTCAAGGTGTCAATTGTCAGAGGCCTCCACATTTTCTATCCTGGTTAGTTGACACTCCTCCACCTTCCTTTAATTCTGGAGTTATTCATTATTGGTAGATCTCTTTTAAAAGCAGCGTTTACAGATTCACTTTACAGAGTAAGAATGTTTAATAAATACGATTTGATGTTCATGTTTTTAAGCATTTAAGTTTTAATTAAAAGCTTTGCTTTTAATAAACTAAATGTTATTTTAATATTGATGCTCTCCCAAGAAATAAAATAACAATACCTACTCAAAGTCATTATTTATTGAACATCCAGCAAGTGTACATCGTATCTTTATTTCATGTCTCTTAGAGTGTATCCGCCAGGTGCTCCTTGGAAACTCTATGGGGCATTTCTACTCTGTCGTGTAGGGTCGCTATGAGTCGGAATTGATTCAACGGCAGTGGGTTTAGTTTTTTTTTTGTTTTTAGAATATATTAATCTGGCCTGTTAGTTTACAGAAATGTGAAGATAATTAAGTTCCTTAACCAATATTACACTTTCTAGTCTGAAGTATCTACATATTTCTTGTTTCAGTCTTTGTCATTTGTGTATTTATCACTTTGTTCTTTCAATTCTTGAATTTATCAGCCAAAAATAAATAGAACAAAACCACTAGCCCTGGAAGGTCATTGTACGAGTTGATATTGCCCACGAAGACTTGAAGAGCCCACATAATAGCTGTAGCTGAAAATTGAGATCTGCGTGGCCTTACTCATTCTTTATCATGCTAGTAAAAAATAATTTGTTACAGAATCATTAGGCCAGGACATGCAGCTAATTATAAGAACTACTATTTAAATTTTTTAAACATGTAATTTAGTTTTTCAAAACTCATTTCTTGAGTTTGTTGGGGCTTCTTTCTCATGTAGTGAAAACCATGTGAAGTTGTTCACTACAAATTAGTAAGTAAGCACAAGTAAATCTATGCTTACCTTGTTTACTGGGTCATTCATCCCTGTCAAGGGGCAGGGGAGAGTATTTGGTTTTGCAGACTCTTTCCTTTGTTATCATTAGATAAAAACAAGCGGGAATGGATTACCCAATAAACAAGGTATGTACGGGCTTACTTGTGCTCACTTAATGATCTGTAGTGCCACAATTTCACCTGTTTTTCACCACATTTACAAGTTAGCCTGTGCATACCTTGCTTACTGGTTAACTCATCCCTGGAAAGAGGCTTTGCTTCTGTAGGAAGGTGCTGTGGGTTTGGGAGAGAGACAGATGCCAGCCATACCTGGAAGCAGAATCTTTGAATGAAGAGTTGGTAAAAAAATGTGAAATTGTTCACTACAGATGATCTGGTAAGCAAGGGTAGCATCGTGTTCACCTTGTGTATTGGATAATCTGCCCCTACACCCTCACCTACATCAGTTGGCCAGAGTTATCCACTGTCCACTTGGCCTCAGTGCAGCTGCAGGAGCTGGCTTCCATGCATGGAAATGATCACTGAGCTCACTTAGCTCAGCCCTCCACATCTGAAAGTGTTTTTCTGCAATTGCTAAACACCTGAGTCTTCCTTTTTGATTGCAACCGTAAGGGAAAAAACAAAACTTAGGATATGCAGACATCAAAGTGAGAGACTAAGAAATTCATATTCTAAAGTATCCAGTAACTTTTCAAAGTCAATGGTTTTCAAACTTTGGCGTGCATTATCAATTACCTGGAGAACTTGTTAGAAATGCAAATTACCGATCCATCGCCTAGATGTTCTGATTTAATAGATCTTGATCGAGACCCAAGAATTTTCATTTTTAACAAGCACTCTGTTGATTTTGATGCAATGTGACAATGTGTTACACCATGAAAATATTTGTCTTAAGTCACAATTTCCAGTATGGAACTTGGACGTGGCCTTGAAAGCATCCTGCCGCCTTTTGTGCTTATGGAAAACTGGAACCGTGTTTTTTAATTGTCCTTTATACTCTTGAGGTTTCCTACATAAACAGCTCATATACCTATGCACAGGGGCACTGTGCCATGGGCTGCCGATGTGGTTCTGCAGCACAGTTTTTAACTTCAATCATCTTTCCTTCATTGATTCACATTATAATTTCCAAAGTGTTTTCTTTTCTGATTGACTTGATATTGACTCAAATCCTTTACCTCAAAGTATTCATTCTTCTCTAGGATTGCTGTCATATTGTAAATGATACATGAGCTCCTTGAGGCTACAGACTAGGTCTAATTATGCAGAAGGGGAATTTCCAAGATTTATACGACTCCTACAGTGGTAAATCTTTCTGTAAACTAAAGGATTACACCTTAATCGATCTATTTCTTAAGTTTAGCCTCTTGTGGAATTTTTTTTTTTTTTTAAATTGGGACAGCTCTTATTTTTCTTTGTGAGGCAGCGTGGTCCAGTAGAAAGAGCTTCAGAATGAAATACAAAAGATCTGGGCTGTAGTCCCAGACCTGTCATTTTTTAGCTCTGTACATAACTTTGGGCAGATCATTTAATCTGTATCCTTGTTTGTAAATTAGGGGAAATGGTAGGAGAGACTATATGATTTTTTGGAAAGAAAAGAGGAGAAAGTAAAATATAGCTGTGAAAACTAAGGCAGGCATATTGGAAGGTAGTCTGCAAAAAAAAAGTAGTTGGGGGTCTTAGTAGTAGTTCATTTTATTTTAAAATTTTCTTCAATGTTATATTGCTTTGTGTTGTTACTGTCTTTTTAATTAAAACATGAGGAAAAATAAGGAATCCTAAATAGAAGGCAGATAAACTTATTCTTACCCAAACTGAACCACTTATTCGATATCTAATTTGGGGCAAGGCATTTAAACTTTTTGGACTACAGTCTTCTCAAATGTAAGTTAGACTAAAATAAAGAAAATTCAAAAATTAAGAACACTACAATCAAAGCTTATGGACCACAGATAAAATTTGTATTCAAATATGAACTCATAGTTAAAAACTCATAAATTTTTTAATTTTTATGGATTTCATGGACTGAAATGTTTTCCCTTCCAAATATACTGGCATACTGGATTTTATTAGGTAGTGATTTGTTGTTGTATTTTAGATAAATCAGGGATATATATATTCTCCATAGAAAGCAAAACAGGAAAACAATGAGTACTGGGTAGAAGGCAGATAACTTTATTCTTGTCCAACCAGAATGACTTATTTGCTAATTAATTCCAGACAAAAGAGAAGAAATGTGATATTTTAGTTAGTTTTATGTTGAGAAAAGGTCCAGATTTGCTTATGCTATTTAAAATCCTAGAAATAGCCTGTAGGCCAAGAAATAATAATAATGATTTTGACTCATATACTTGCCTTACATCTCCTTGGCTTATTATGAGATTCAAATCAGATAACATACATGAAACTATTTTGAAAATGGTAAGAAGCTATACAAGTGGAAGTCCTAAGACACTTTAAAAATCCCTTCCAACCCTCCCCATCTCTGCCTCTACATAAGTTTGCTTTGAAAATGACTGTAATTATAACAAAATTAAAACATTTGAAACCTAACTGTAAACTTTTAATTTGTAGGATTCTTATTATTTACTGGAAACCCTGGTGGTATAGTGGTTAAGAGCTACAGCTGCTAATCGAAAGGTCAGCAGTTCAAGTCACCAGGCACCTCTTGGAAACCACATGGGGCAGTTCTACTCTGTCCTATAGGGTCACTATGAGTCGGAATCAACTTGATGGCAATGGGTTTGGGTTTTTTTTTTTGTAATTTTTTACTATTTGTAGCAGCTAAACTGACGGATTTGTGTGTTGAGCCTATTTTCTTTCAGCTATACTCATTCTCAATAAAGAGGCAGAAAGGTGAGAAGCCTGGGAGCATCCCCTACAAAGAATTTCCTATTTATCAACTTGTGTCTCATAAGTGTATTAAAACCAAAGTATGGTCCTTAGTTTCACTCTAATGTAGATACTATTTTTATTCCCGTAGAAATATTTTATACATTTATTTAATGTATATTAGAAAAATACTCATTAAGTAGAGTTTTAAAAGTAAATCTTCTTTTGTTTTAAGAGTTAATTCATTTAAACAAAAGGCTAAGAAATGTATGGTGACTATGATGAAAATTGTGAAAGTGCTACCCAAATGGCCAAACTTAGGGAAGCACAAGGAGTTTGAGCGACAAGATCCTGCTGTGGGCTTGAGTACCAGGGGAAGGCTCTATGGAGAATGTGTTAGATGTTGCCTAAGGTATCTTCAATACATGGCTCAAAGTGGGAAGTATGTATGTTAGTCATGGATAAAGAAGATTTTAGTTTTAAAGGTTAATGAGCTTTGCCCGTGTATTGCATATGAAGTCATACGTTTATTTGCTGTTAATGCTTACTAATAATTCCCAAATATAAAGACATAGCATGTCTTTGCAGACAAAGCCCAGTCGGTAAATGATAAAGTCCATTTATAAGTTGTTCACCCAATCTGAGTATTTGAGGGTGGGTGTGTATCACTTTTTGGAGATTAGAGGGTCCTCAGAATATCAAACAGTAGAAGTTTTCATTGACAGAGCTAGCACATATCTCCTGTATATACGCAGCAAAAGCAAATGTTGTCGTTAGGTGCCGTCAAGTCGGTTCCATGGTATGTATATTCAGTATTCTTCGCCAGTACCATAATTCGAAGGCATCAATTCTTCGGTCTTCATTATTCATTGTCTAACTTTTGCATGCATGTGAGGCAATTGAAAACACCATAGCTTGGGTCAGGTGTACCTTAGTCCTCAAAGTGACATTTTTGCTTTTTAACACTTTAAAGAGGTCTTTTGCAGCAGATTTGGCCAATGCAATACATCGTCTGATTTCTTGACTGCTGCTTCCATGGGTGTTGATTGTGGGGCCAAGTAAGGTGAAATCCTTGACCACTTCAGTATTTTCTGTTTATCATGATGTTGCTTATCGATCCTAAATAGTCTAGAAACCCTTCAAGTCTCTTTACTCATATCAGAAAATACCACTGTGAGCATTCGACTTGCAATGCCTACATAATGAAAAATGCAATTTAAAATATGTCCGCAAAGATAATTTGTTATATTTGAAATCCAAAATCTTGTGGTGGAAGTCCAGCAAGATCTGTACTGAGGAGAATTATCAACAATGCATAAGGAAACAAAGTGGAATGGCATTACAGGAGGATGATATAGTTACTAGGAAGCAAGCCACCTTCATGGTTTGCTTACCTTGGGAATATATTCTATATAATTGCTTAACTTTGCAGGAAAATAAATTATTTGAGTCACTGATTCCAAATTAATTATCTGGCCATTGAAGCAATTTACCAAAGAGTTCTCCTGGAATTTGTGCAACCCAGAATGATCTCTACCCATGTTTTCTCACCTGCCTCTCCACTTGTAAACCTTTCCTCATTTCTAAAACTTGTAGAAGAGAAATACATGCTGGAGTTTGGATTCTGGTCCTAAAAAATTAGGTTTATTGCTGGATTATGCAGAAGGATACAGAAGGTTATCAGGAAGGAGGTCAAAGATCAAGGTCTATTTTATCTGAAAGAAGAATCAGTACTTGAGGATGAAAAAGAGGTAAAGATGAAGGAAGCAAATGTAATTGGTGACAAGGCCACAAACTGACAAGAGAAAACTCAACATTTTAAAAATTAAAATGATTCGTTTTTAGACAAATATTTTCCCTCAAATTTAATACATTCAAAAATGATTATGTAGTGCTTACACAACTCTTCTTTATGTTATTACCTTCACTGAATGTAAAAACTCAAGTTTTCAAGAATAACAGGAAACCTTTACTCCACTTTCTATACCATTGCCTACATTTTTTTCAGTTATTCACCTTTTAATATTTACTGAGCATATACTGTGTACCAGATAAGCAGTGGGGTTACAGTGGTGGATATAATAAATAAACAATACCCTCACATGACTTGCAATCTAAGAAATTGCAAATCTGACCATGATAGGAGAGTCCTCTGTGTGTGTGTGTGTAAACATAACAAAGGAACCTAATTTAGACTGCAGATGATGAAGGAAAATCATTCCAATGAAGGAGTGTTTTAAGACTAAAAAAAAAAAAGCTGCCATTGAGTCCATGCTGACTCACAGTGACCCTAGGACAGAATAGAACTTCCCCATAAGATTTCCAAGGAGTGGCTGGTGGATTCTAACTGCCAGACTTTCAGGTAGCGGCCAAGCTCAGAACCATTACAACACCAGGGCTCCATTTTTAGATCAGTCAGGCAAAAAGAAGGGAGAATAGTGTCCCAGACAGAAAGCATATGTGAAGGCCCTGAGGCTGGACATATTGGCACATGAAGAATTGAGAGATGTATGGAGTGTTGACTGAGAGGGAGATTAGTGAGGAAAAGGAGGTAGGTTATGTAATATTGCAGGGTAGGTGACCCAGAAGGTCTCAGCCTTACTAAAGAAGGCAGGTGATATAAGTGCAGTGAGGAGCCTTTGAAGGATGTCAAGTCACTGCCCCATAAAATGAAAAAAAAAATTTTCTTGAATAGTTGCATTCTTTACACAGGTTTATTCACTTCAGCCTTCCCACATTTTAAGTTAAAAATTAAACTTTCCTTGATCTCTTTGCTACTGGCCCATCCTTCTCCTTCTCTTTGTGTCCAAACTTCTAGCAAAAAGAGGTATTACTAATTGTCACCACTAACTGCTACTGCTAAATGCCTCCATGACCTACTAATCGCTTGGCCTTTTGCACTGTCTTCGCATAACTGAATTGAAACTGTACTTCCCAAGAGCATTCATGATCTCCTAATCATCAAACCTAGCAGTTATTCTAAATATTGGCTGCCTTCGACATTGTTGACCATCAGTTCCCTCAAATGCCTCCCTTTTCTACTTCTCTGACGTTGCACTTCCTGTTATCACTCCTGTAACCACTGTAAATTTTCTCTCTGACTTTTCATCATTCACCCTTCCAGTTAAAGCATATTTTCTTTTTTTTCTTTCTCATCTCGATTGTCTCTTTCTGGGTTATCTGAATCTACCACTTAGTCTTCAGCTCTTAAAACCACTGAAGATAATTTGTATGTACAGTTCTAGTCCACACCTCTGTTGAATTCCAGTTTTCCTTTGCCAGCTGCCTCTTAGATACCCTCAGTTGGCTTTGCCACTGGTGCCAGTAACTCAACACTTAGGACATCAGGAAACTACTTCAATCAAATGGCTTCTCCTCCTATCTTGGTTAAAAGCTTTACCATTAACCCACCTTGGAACCTGGACATCATTTTTAATCATTTTCTCACCTATCTTGTGCACCCCTTCCTCTCATGTAATTAGTTAACAAATCCTGTTGATTATTCCTCTGTAATGTCTCTCTTGAACATATTCATATCCAGCTCCCAACCAGCTCAATGTAAAACTTCTAATTCAGTCTTATAATTAGGTGTATATATATTTATCTTCCTAAGAGTTCTTCTTGAGAGTAGATTGTATGTCTTACTTTGCATATCTTCACCGTTCTTAGTACAATGCCTTGCACAAACAATAAACTCGATAAATATCTGTCGTGATTGTCAATTGTTCTGTTTGATATACAAAGTACTTTCAAGGGGTCGGTCTTCATTAAGTGTAGTCACACACACACACTTAAGAAATACAAGTTGCTGTGGTTTCTCGTGCTAAATGAGGTATTAGGTGTCCCTGTTTAGGCTTTGAATTATGGTTTTGGTGAAGAATATTGAATATACCATGGACTGCAAGAAGAATAAACAAATCTGCCTTGGAAGAAGTACAGCCAGAATGTTCCTTAGAAGCAAGGATGGCAAGACTGTTGTCTCCTGACTTCGGACATGGTATCAGGAGAGACCAACTAGTCCCTGGAGAAGAACATCATGCACGGTAAAGTAGACGGTCAGTGAAAGAGAACAAGACCCTCAATGAGATGGATTGACACAGTGGCTGCAACAACGGGCTCGAGCATAACAATGACTGCGAGGATGGCGCATGACTGGGCCATGTTTCATTCTGTTATGCATGAAGTCATTATAAGTTAGAACCGACTCAATGGCACCTGACAACTACAAAGTTTAGCCTTTCCAGGAGTGCTGTATTATATAAGCTTTTGTCATTAGGCTCTATTGATTTTAAGGATCAGAGACTCACTCAGGTTAACTCAGAGAGAAGGGACCAGTGTAAGAATTTATAAGGATCAGAACTAGAAAATAGCAGGAAGCAAAGCAGCTCTAAGGGTATGGCAGTCTGCTTCCGTAAAGATTTACAGCCTTGGAAACCCTATGAAACAATTCTACTCTGTCCTAGAGGGTTGCTATGAGTCAGAATCCACTCGATAGCAATGGGTTTGGTTTTGGTTTATTGCTTGTGTGCTTCCCTTCGCCCCCTGCCCCAAGCATCTGCTCCATTTTCTTTTTCAGTTTTCTCTTCTTACTCATTTTTTTCTTCCTTATAGCCTTGGCTTAGACAAACCCATTATGGTTACCACCACCCCGTTTTGTGAACTCTATCTCTAAAAAAAAAATTTTTTTTCTTTATCTCTACATCATGACCTTTCAACATCACCTCCTACTGTTAATTGTAACCGACTCTCCATAGTTTTTTTTTTTTTTCTCCATAGAGTCCAGCTCTAATCCCAAGGAAGAACCTGATAGACCCAGCTCTCTTTTTATGCTTTTTATGACTTCCTTATAGGTTGCTAGCACAGACTATCCTTGCATCAGGTACCATCCCTAGTCCATCACCTGTAGTCTGCTACAAAACATGGCTGCCAAAACAGGGCACTTCCTCTTAGTGGGGGGTGAGAGCAGTGCCTGCCCACACTCTCCAAATGCTATATAGAAATATTTATATATTCACATACACTTACAATTTATTATAGTATTTAAGTATTTTTCTATTATCACACTTCTAACAGAACTTCCAAAACACTACATTAATTTTTTTTATTAAAAAAAAAACCCAAGTTTTTGTTTTTTGATGTTCAGTGATTTGCTGAGTGAATAGAAGAAGACATGGGGGAAAGAGGGGGATTTTCTAGATTAAAGGTATCAAGTCTAATATCCTGTGAAATTTCCAAGATCTTTCAACTTTGATTTAATTCCTAAGTTATATAATACTGAGCATCTTAGTAAATCACATAATACCCATAATATGCATAAACAGCCCCAGTTTCTAACTTAATCTCGTGCTCCTGAAAATGTGCTTTTATGGTTATAGGTAGAATCAAAGTTAAGCATTCCTTTATTTTGGCTTTTTTTTTTTTTTTAAGCATTAATGATATGCAGTGTCTTCCATGGCATTTCTCTTGCCTTTAGCTAATATTTGTAATTCCTTGTTAATGTGTTTTGGTATGTGGATTTTATTCCAGCTCTCTTGAGGAGATGGCAAAATTACGAGAGAATGTAAAAACTAACTTCTTTCTCTTAGGAAGAACAAGTGGAGCAATAATTTAGAAAAACAATGTGAACATTCAAAACCAATCTCTAAGGAATCAAATCAGGAGTATCTAGATATTACTGGCTGCCATTTGTAGGCACTTAGTACATATTTGTTAAAATGACAGAATTTTCACTTTTTAAGTGAATAAAGTTTATGGGCTTTTTTTCAAATCCCCACAGCTCAACGTTAAAGGAGCAGCAAGTACTTAAAAAAAATCAAGTTTTCTTTTTTGAGGAACATGAAGGGTAATAAATGACAGCACTGTCTTCCAGAAAAGTGACAAAGTTAAATGTGTATCACTTGTTGAAATTTCATCCTTTGAAAAGACTGCCAAAGACAACCATGTTGTCTTACAAGCACTGCCCTTCTTTTCCCTGGACCACATCCAGTGCTGTCATGTTTATTTGAGGCCCAAGGGAAGCACGCCTGATTCCTTTTCTTCACTTTGTAGTTTAAAATTGCCTGTCTACCGGTAGGTCAATGGTCAGTCTACTGTTTTCTAACTTCTTTAAGGGAAAGAACATCTAGGTGTCATGGTGCTTTTAACACAACATCATGAACTTTGTCATTGCAAACTTAATTATATTTTATGTGCAAATCAGATACCACCTTACCTGAAAAGACAAGATAAACTATTGTCAACACTAATGGTTTGACAAATCTATGAGGATTTTCTTATAATTTAGAAGCCTCCATCCTTTAACTTATTTGTGTAAGGAGTTGGGAAATGCCTTCTGTTATTTAATTTTAGCAATGGATCATCTAGTTTCAACTTCCAAAAACCTTTGTCCCATTGAGTCTGAGAACCAATGCTCTTAGTCACTTACCTATGGATAATTTTTTAAAATGATGGATTTGGTCTAATCTCACACCTTTAATTTTTAGAATTTCAGAAAATTTATAATTGCTATTTTTATTTTTGGAGCCCGAGTGTCGCAGTGATTAAGAGCTCAGCTGCTAACCAAAAAGTCAGCAGTTTGAATCCACCAGGCGCTCCTTAGAAATATTGTGACACAGTTCTGCTCTGTCCCAAAGGGTCACTATTAGTCGGAATCGACTCAATGTCAACAAGTTCTTATTTTAAAAAACACTTGTGCTTATATATTGATAAATTATAAAACCCTTTTACCTATTGCCTCTCTTTTAATGCCATCTGCTTCCTGTCACTTCCCACCTGCCTCCTACCATACACACCCGTACGTGATTTTCTGATTATGGCTGAATATGTCAGCTGAGAGACATGAATTAGAGATGGAAGAGTACATTTTTGCTAAAATATTGTGTTCAGGCTTATAGTTTCCTTAAGGAAAGAATCACTTACCCTTTTATACTGTCTGGGATGGTAACATGAAAGTTCAAAGGATGTGTCCATGAGTTATGATTCAAAATTATACACTTTAGAAGTCCACATGATGAATATAAAATGCTGTGTCTCCTTCATCTCTGGAATTCCAACAAACCGTCCTAAAGTCTTATTGTACTACAACACTATGTAAAATCTTATTGTACTACAACAATAGTACAACACTGATGGCAACGGGTTTGGTCTGTAGTACAATAAGACTTTACAAACTGTGGTAGTACAGCAAGACTTTTAGGTTGTTGGAATTCCAGAGATCAAGGAGACACAGCATTTTATACTAATCATATGGACTTTTAAAACGTGTAATTTTGAATCATAGCTACAACACTTTGTAAAGTCTTACTGTCCTGCAACACTTTGTATCTCAGCACTCAATCCCAATTAACAGTTGACTGGAATCATTTCGTAGTCCCTATTTTCCCCCTTCTCAACTCAGTGGCAATGGGTATGATATAAATGGAGCCCTGGTGGCGCAATGGTTAACAGCTACAGGTGTTAACCAAAAAGGTTGGCAGTTCGAATCCACCAGCCCCTCCTCAGAAACCCTATGGGGCAGTCCTACTTTGTCCTATAGGGTCGCTATGAGTCGGAATTGACTCTATGGCAACTGTTTTTTTTTTTTTGGTTGATATAATTTGTTTCCTTTAAAAAGGCTATTTTCTGCTCTGTACATGAATATTATGTCTACAGATAGTTTGAAATAAAAGCAATTCTGAGGGCTTCAGAAACTGATGTAAGTAAACCGTCTTGAAAGTATTGGGACATCACTAGCCAGGGGAGTTGGTTTGCTTCAGGGTGATTTTAATCTTGTTCTGACCTTCAGGATGGGTGAGATGAGTAGGAAGAGGCTTAGTTTATATTCCCAAGGCAAATGAATGGTTTCATTATATGACCTGCCTATATCAACTGCTCAGTCACAGTGACAAAGAGGATGTTTGTTTCCGTGTGTAAAGATTTTCTTTCTTTTTTTTTAAACCTTTATTCCTGCCCAAAAGAGAACTTTCACCACACAGGATGCTTATCAAAAAAAAGACACTGACATCTTTCCAGCTTGCTCCACCCATGCCCTAGTTGCTATCTGTTGTTGAGTGTGTGTTACCATTTCCAAGCCATCTTCTGAATTTCAAGAGGCCACTCAAGGTGACAGTATCCCGGTTTCACGACTTTAGAATGACCTCTCTCATCTTGCACTCACATGTGACCCAAGGCTGCCCAGATTGGGTTTCAGGACTTCCTAGGTTAGTCAAAATGAAGTTTGATGCCAATAGATAGGGTCAAACTAGGGTGCCCTCAGGAAGTTGATCACGAAGATAAATTGACCAAATGTTAATATGTGTAATTAAGCCCAGAAAAATAATAAAAATCAAATTTAAGTAAATCTATTCAATGTTCCCTTTTCATACTCCAGGTGCACATTTTCAGATTGCGTATTGTTCCTCTGAGATTTTTAAAAGCAACAATATCTTGTTTTAGTTTTTAGTTGAATTTTATTATTTTTTAGAAGACTATTTTGTTTATTTGAAACAGTTTGCGTCTCAGCCCAGAAGAGTATTTTTACCTGGCATTCAAATGAACTTGGGTTCTTGGCATACAGTCTACAGGTCATTTGGATACTCTGCCATCTCTCTGGTCTTTTGATAACACTTGGCACCAATCTGAGCATTTCCTGTAACCACATTAGGCCACAGCCTCTGTGCTAGGCACCCTTCCAGTCTTGGCTGCTGACTGTGCCAAGGACAATGTGTGACCAGGTAGTCAGTCTACGTTGCTCAGCAAACTCATTAATCTCTGGATGAAGTCAGGCACCAGTCTTCATATCTGACTTCTGGTGCTTACACAAGGTAAGCAGTGTTGATTTTAGATGACTCCATCACTTGGTAATTGCTTAGAGTCTTAAAAAAAAAAAAATGTAGGTGAGATTAAGAAGGCAAAGGGTAAAGATTTCAGCTCTTTAATATTTTATAACCTTCTGCTTTGTTTTTCTCTTTCCTCTACCGAGGGATGATGTCAATAGAGTTCTTTTTTTGAAACTCAGAGATTAAGGAATCCCAACTGTGACAAAATTCTGTGAGGTTACTGTGTCTTCTCTGGTGGTTGTGTTTCTTGGTCCCTCAGAAAAGGAAGAAGTCACAAGTCTAAACTGAGAAAGTTGGCTTTGCAGCCCCAGTGGTATGGACTCCTAGTTCAGTTCCCATGTTTATATTATTTCATGTTATCAAGAAATAATATAAATACGAGTCAGGGAAAAAATTAGGCTCCAAAAAGGAGAGAACAAATATATATTAAATTACTAATACTAGGCAATTTAAATGTTATCTTATTTAACACTTTTAACTACTCTGCATGGTCATTATTAGTATACATGTTTTACAAAAAGGGAGGCTAACTGAGGTTGACTAACTCTCTGAATATTAGACATCCAGTGTGCTGGGTTTTAGAGCCACTACTATTTTTTTACTATCTTAGTGTAAAACATAGAGCCTTTCCAACACATCATTTTGTTCCAAGGGAAAAACAGAACTAATTCCAGTGTAAAGTTAACTGGCTACATTTACTAAAATATTTTGGCAGATTTTTTTCTGTAATAATGTCCACCCTGAATGCCTGTTAACTTTTTTAGATCAGAAGGTTAATATTTATTAAGAATTTGTATGCTATCCTGGGAGAAATGTGTTCATTCACTTCATTTGGCCCACTGGCTTGAAAAGTGGCCAGAAGCTTTGTGCTGACTTCTTGGCACCCAGGACCTCTCCTCCCCAATACACGCAAGCACACGCACACACCTTACAGCTTTTCCTGAGCTTGGTTCAGGCCCTCCAGTCAATCAGTAACATTTATTTAATTTCTTGAGCCCAGCTGAGAATTTTAGGGTTCTCCCTTACGAATTTTTCCCTACTCTTTCCTCAAATATCTAGTACATTTTTTATTATCTGTCAAACATTGTGTTTTATGTTTTTCTGTGCTGGATTTTGTTGTACTTCTTTGTTGTTGTTAGGTGCCACCGAGTCAGTTCTGACTCATAGCAACCCCATGTACAACAGAATGAAACACTGCCTGGTCCTGTTCCGTCCTCACAATGGTTGTTATGCTTAAGCCTATTGTTGCAGCTACTGTGTCAATCCACCTCATTGAGGGTCTTTCTCTTTTTTGCTGACCCTCCACTTTTCCAAGCATGAGGTCCATCTCCAGGGACTGATCCCTCCTGACAACATGTCCAAAGTATGTGAGGCATGGTCTCACCATTCTTACTTCTAAGGAGCATTTTGGCTGTACTTCTTCCAAGATAGATTTGTTCCTTCTTTTGACAGTCCATGGTATATTCTATATGCTTCTCTAGCACTACAATTCAAAGGTGTCAGTTCTTCTTCGGTCTTCTTTATTCATCGTCCAGCTTTCACATGCATAGGAGGAGATTGAAAACACCATGGCTTGGGTCAGGTGCACCTTAGTCTTCAAGGTGGCATCTTTGCTTTTCAACACTTTAAAGAGGTCTTTTGCAGCAGAAACAATGTTCTGCTGCTATTCATAAGGTTTTCCCTGGCTAAATCTTTACAGAAGTAGCCCACCAGGTCCTTCTTCCTGGCCTGTCTTAGTCTGGAAGCTCAGCTGAAACCTGTCTGGCATGGGTGACCCTGCTGGTATTTGAATACCAGTGGCATAGTTTCCAGAATCACCCCAACACGCAAGCTCCCACAGTACAACAAACTGACAGACATGTGGGGTGTACCTCTTTAATTAATGTTAAACTTTGTTCTGACAATCCGTTAGTTGTTTGATTCTTCCAAGTTTGTCTTTAAGCTCTTTTAAGACAGGCTTAAATTAGTCTTTACTTTAAGGCTAACAAATCCTCATATATAAGTCAGAGCTCTTCTGGAGTCTTTACTGAATGCCCGATCTATCAGTAAGGTCTCTTCCTTGTAACTGGTGGGAACTTGAATGATTTATAGCCCTAAATGTACTCTCAAATTGTTTGGCTTAGAGTTCCCCAGTAATCATTCGTTCTGTAGAGATTTTAGAGGTTGTGCTTGCTGGGCCTTGTTGGGTTTCACGTAATGCCTGCACAGATTAGTATTTGGCCAAAGACTCAGGAGCACCCCTATACAGATTCTGGAACTCTTTCTCTGGGTATCTCCTTCCTTTTGTGTACTCTGCCCTGCCAATTTTAGCTGTTTTGGCCTCCCCAGACTCTGATATCTGTCTTCTCAACTCAGCCAGATTATTCAGCTTTCTTGGGTTTCCCCTCCCTGCAGCACAGTCTAGAAATTGCCACCAGGCAGAAAGCCTCATTTCTTTCCTGTTTTTCAGGGGTTACAGTCTTGCCCTGCTTATTATTCAATGTCTGAAAATAGTTGTTTCCTATATTTTGTCTAGTTTTCTGGTTGTTTACAGTGGAAGGGTAATTCTCTACCGTGTTGCTTTCTCATGACCAGAAGCAGAATTCCCAGCTTACTATGTTTGGAAATATTATGGAATTACTTCATTTTTAAAGTGGGGATTGTTAAGATCTACCTCTAAAGATTATTATAATGGTTAGAAATATTATAAAGGTTAGAAATATGTATCCTTTTAGTAATGCACAGAACATTTGGATTTAATATGTCTGTTTCCTTATTTGCACAATGGGGATGGGAACAGTATTTACTTCATAGGTAGTTATGAGGATTAAAATGGATTAATATTTGTAATTTGCTTAGAACAAAGCCTAGCGCATAGGAAGAGGTATAAACGTTACTTAAATAAATAAATTTTGAGGAACATAGGAGTGTCGTCTACTACCGAAAAGAAAACAATCTTGTCATTATTAAACAATGAACACACCTGGAGTTCAGAAGATATGCAAACCATTTCTTTACTTTTCCCCCGACATACTTTTCAGTCCATAGAGAGTTCATCTTCAATGGCTGC
The DNA here is from genome assembly GCF_024166365.1 of Elephas maximus indicus. Taxonomy (NCBI): domain Eukaryota; kingdom Metazoa; phylum Chordata; class Mammalia; order Proboscidea; family Elephantidae; genus Elephas; species Elephas maximus. The sequence continues at coordinate 31,438,041 of NC_064827.1, read as the reverse complement.
CCAAGGTCCCATCTCTCTCAGCTCTTCCTCTTTATTTTCCCTCTGTCTTAACCTCTCTTCCCTTCCCCACTCAAGTTCCTGGTTCATTCCTAGCCGCATGCTGCAACGTCCTCAGGATCTTCGAAAAGCTTACATCTTCTTATTTTGTCAGAATGGAGCATCTATAGGACAAACCTTTCTTTTGCTATCCAGACTGTGTCTTATAACATAATTTTGATGTTTTATTATGCTAACACAGTCTCTATCACTTTATTATATTTTATCAATTAGAGTAAACTCTTCTGAGATTTGGGAGGGAAAGAAAAGAAAGACGTGATAGAGACCAAATACAAAAAGCTCTTGAGAAGAGTCTGGTGCATAGTATCCGTTCAGTAAGTGATGGCTATTGTTTCGATGTCACCATTTGCATAGATACACAAGTGGAACGGTTGTCTAACAAAATGTATTACTATTACAAGTAAAGAAAATAGGAAGTCAACTCTGAAATATTATCAGAGGCATTTAGGAGGATTACATTGTCCCTGAACTTGATCATTTAGATATAATTCAAACTGATCTGTTACAGATTCGAGGGTCCAATATTTCTACTGCTCTCTTAGAAATATCCTAGAATCCCTTGTTTCTTTAACATTTAGTCGAATCTCACCTAGCAAAGTCCCAACCCTGGATGGACTGTAGACCTTCTCTGCCCCTGCTCAAAACAAGGCAAATTGGTGCCATTGTTAACTTAAGGTCACAAATCTACCTAGCTAGGTCTTCAATATTGCTCACCTAAAAAAATTTTTTTTTTTTTACCCTATCGGCCAACTCTCTCTTACATTCTTTGCTATTATGACCCTAAATCTTAACCTTTCTCTTCAAACCTAGAACACCTCTTCATCCCCTACTGAATACATTCATTTCTTAAATCAATATTTATTATTTATTGAATACCTATTTTTTAATATGTTTCAGACTAGGAATATAGTGTGCTAGGCTATGTGGTTACAACTGAGCAAAACACAGACTTGGTTAGCTCCCTCTGAGGTGAGAGAGAGAAATTAATCAAATCTTATAAGCACTGACTATTTTACTTCTTACATTCTTGACCTAGATTAAACTATGAAAAGGGGAAGAGGGAACAGGATAGGTAATGGCAGTGTGTATAAACCAGGATACACCGCCTCATGAGGCCTCAGTTACGACGTCTCAAAAATGAGTTAGTTAATCACACACACACACACACTTTTTTTTTTTTAAATAATCAAAAAAGTTGAAAATGTAGGAGAGAAAACTTTTTTTTTTCCTGAAATTTTTTGTGTTTTCTACAAATAGGGACATTCTTCCACATGACCACAATCATTGTGGTTGTTGTTGTCATGTCCCATTGAGTCGGTTCTGACTCATAGCGACCCTATAGGACAGAGCAGAACTACCACATAAGGTTTCCAAGGAGTGGCTGATGGATTTGGACTGCCAGCCTTTTGGTTAGCAGCCCAACTCTTAATCATCGGGCTACCAGGGCTCCATAACCACAATACAACTATCAAAATCAAGAAATTAACCTTGTTACATTAGTACCTTATGGTTCTCAGCCTAAACGTTATGTTTGTCCAGGTGGCTGTCAAGCTTTTACACTGTAACATTTCCCTTTTACCATGTAAAATTAACAAGGATTTTGTAGGGCAGGTCTTTGAAACTTTGTCCACAGGGATGCCCTCTTCACCCCCACTCAAGCTATGACTCCCCACACCAGCCGTCCCTTTATATAGATTTTCCCCCTCAATCTTCTCAGGATCTGATGCCCCATGCCGGGTTATCTCGCCACACGGACACGCCTCACCCTATTTGGGCTCTGGCATCTCACTCTGCACCTCTGTGGATCCCTGTCTTTTTCAATGCTTACCTTCTTCTGCCCTGTCTATTAGCTTTAGGACTGAATTTTTCAGTAAAGAGAAGCGGAGATTAGATGTTATATGAGATCACTTCCAGCTCCAACATTCTGTTATAAATAAATTAATATGGTTAAATTTTTGCAAGTTCATGCTCGGAAAATGGGGTAGGAATGTGTCAAGATAATTGGGATAAGTGTCCATGTCTGAAATAATCACTGAGGTAATGGCAAGGCAAAGGACTGGCTAGGTTGGACCAGGGTTACATGTACCATACTGGGGAGCCTGGCACAAGATTCAGGAGTGGGCAGAGAAGTCTGGGTATATTTACCCACAGCCCCCCAAAAAGGAAGGAGCGATGGCAATGGATGGCCATAGAGCAACAGATGTTCATTAGAGTAGTCAAGGCAAAAAAAGGTAATATTCAATAGTACTAACCAGTAAGCATCGTAATGTGAGTTAGAGACATTAGTGATCTTAATTATTATGGGAACGATTCCTTTGCTGGCCACACATTGTTTCTCAGACTGCTAGATGCCTTGAACTTGTGATTTCTATCATACACAGGGCTAGTTGATGCCAGGCTCCAGCTACATTATTGATGTTATGCTGCCATCCGTTGGTTGAATTTAAAATGCCTTGCTTGCCAACTAGAATTATTTTGGTATATTTTAAACACACAGGGGATGTCAGCGTTTTAATTAAATTAGGGTATTATATTTTTTAGATTGGCAGTAATGGTAAATAAATAATTTATGGGAAAAAGAATAAATATAAACATTTATTTGTGCAATAAATTTAAGTCACTGACAAAACCCATTCTAGCTAGACTACCACCACTAATCGTTCATTCAATTTTTTTCAAAGACTTTTCCGTACTCAATGATTCTTTTGACAGTATTTTTTTTCATCTTCATGACCTTGTACCATCGTTTCCCTCTAAAGTGACAGAAGCAAAAAGTGGATGCCTTTAATACTATCCTTAGATTTGAACCCATGCTCTTGACCTTGCCCTTTCAAGGGCTTTTAATATCATACATTCCCCTATCCCCCCATCCCCTGTGCACACACAGTTTTTTTGAGAACACATAGTACCCTTGTATCATGGATTGAATTGTGTCCCCCCAAAATATCTGTCAACTTGGCTAGGCCATGATTCCCCTATATGATTGTATGATTGTCTGCCATTTTATCTCCTGAAGTGATTTCCCTATGTGTTGTAAATCCTATTATTATGATGAATAAGATGGATTAGCAGCAATTATACTGATGAAAGCTACAAGATTAGATAGTGTCTTAAGCCAATCTCTTTTGAGATATAAAAGACAGAAGTAAGCAGAGAGACAGGGGACCTCGTACCACCAAGAAAGCAGCGCCGGGAGCAGAGCTCATGCTTTGGACCTGAGGTTCCTGCGCTCAGATGCTCCCAGACCAAAGGAAGGCTGATGACAAGGACCTTCCTCCAGAGCTGACAGAGAAAGCCTTCCCCTGGAGCTGGTACCATGAATTCAGACTTCTAGCCTACTGGACTGTGAGAGAATAAACTTCTCTTTCTTACAGCCATGCACTTACAGTATTTCTTTTATAGCAGCACTAGATGACTAAGACACCATGTCACTTAGGATCCAGTACTTGTTGCTTGCATGTGGGCTGATAACTCTAACTGTCCATTCTCATTAGTAACTACATTCAGGCCCCAGGGAGAGAGCATGGGTTCCTCTTGTCTGTTACTTCATGGCAAATCATACAGTATTTGTCCTTTTATGTCTGATTTATTTCACTTAGCGTAAGAGATTTTTAAAATGAGGAGACATTTATATCTACTCACATATATGCCATTTTACCATATTTACCATTACCACATATTTACCCTTTCCAGTGGTCTTCATTCCTTTTTTTTTTTTGTTATTGTGCATTAGGTGAAAGTTTACAGAGAAAATTCGTTTCCCATTCAATAGTTTGTACTTAAAGTATTCCATGACATTGATTTCATTCCCCAAAATGTATTAGCACTATCCCCATTTCCATCCTAGTTTCCCCATTTCCTTTCCTCCTGATTTTCCATCCCTCCTGCTTTTCCATCCCTTCCTGCCTTCTCTTCTTTGCTTTTGGGCAAATGTTGCCCTTTTGATCTTGTATAATTGATTGTTCTAAGGAACACGTTCCTCAGGGGTGTTACTGTTTATTTTATGGCCCTGTTTATAGTTTGGCTGAAAGGTGGTCTCTGGGAATGGCTTCAGTTCCAGTTCAGAAGGGTTTCTTAGGGCCGTGGTTTTGGAGGTTCCTCTAGTCTCTGTCAGACCAGTAAGTCTGGCCTCTTTTGTGAATTTGACTTTTTGTTCTGCAACTTTTCTCCTGCTCTGTCCAGGACCCTCTGTTGTGATTCCAGTCACAGCGGCCCATAGCGGTAGCCAGACACTGTCTAGTTCTTCTGATCTCAGGGTCGTTCATGTTGGCCGTGGTTCATGTGGCCCATTAGTCTTTTGTACTAATTGCTCCCTTGAGTCTTTGGTTTTCTTCCCTCTCCCTTGCTCCTGATAGGAAGATACTAATAGATGTATCTTAGATGGATGCTCACAAGCTTTTAAGACCCCAGACACTAATCACCAAAGTAAGATGCAGAACTCTGTATTTATAAACTAGATGTCCCCAGGTTTTGCAAAAAAAACAAAAAACAGTATTTCATTATGTTTTCAGTGAAAATTTACCAGCAAACTAGGTTCCCATTTGACGGTTTCTACACAAGCTGTTCAGTGACATTAGTTACACCTTTATTCCTTTTTGTAGAACTAAATTTCTATCTGGTATTATTTTCCTAAGGAGCTATGGTGGCACAATGGTTAAGCGCTAGGCTGCTAACCAAAAGGTCAAGATTCTAACCCACCAGCTGCTTCATGGGAGAAAGATATGGCAGTCTGCTTCTATAAAGATTTACAGCCTTGGAAACCCTGTGGGGCAGTTCTACTCTGTCCTGTAGGGTCGCTATGAGTCATAATTGACTTGACACCAACAGGTTTGGTTTTGGTTTGGTATTATTTTCCTTCTTCATGAAGAACTGCCTTTTACAGTTATAGTGCAGATCTGCTGGTTGCAAATTCTCTCTTCTTTTGTATGTCTGAAAAGTATTTTGCCTTCATTTTGAAATGTATTTTTACTGGGTATGGAATTCTAAATTGACAAGAAAAAAAAATTTCCAGTAGTTTCAAGATTTTGCTCCATGTCTTCTGGCTTGCATGATTTCTAAAGATAAGACTACAGTCATTTTTAGTTTTATTCCTCTGTGCATAATATCTTCTTTTTCTAACTGCTTTTAAGATTTTCTGCTTATCACTGCTTGTCCTCAATTTGATTATTATGTTCCTTGGAATGATTTTATTCTTGTATCTTGGGGTTTAAAACTCATGTAAAAACTTATGTAAAAAATGTATGACAACCATAGCACAAAGGATGGAAGGGAGGAAAAAGAAATACACTGCTGTAATATTCTTACACTATACCTTGTTGTTAGGTGTTGTTAGTGACCCCATGAACAGAGTAGAACTGCCCCATAGGGTTTTTGAGGCTGCAGTCTTTACGGAAACAGATCATCTGGTCTTTGTCCCTCGGAGCTGGTGGTGGGTTTGAACCACCAACTTTTTGGATAACAGCCAAGTGCTTAACCATTGTGCCACTATATGAAGGTAAACTGAAATATGTTTAATAAAGAAGTATATTGTAAAGCCTACAGCAACAACTGTAAAAGTAAAACAAAGGGGTAGAGCTAATTAAGCCAATACCTATTGCTGTCGAGTTGATTCCAACTCATAGCAACCCTAAAGGACAGAGTAGAGCTGCCCCATAGAGTTTCCAAGGAGCACCTGGTGGATTCAAACTGCCGACCTTTTGGTTAGCAGTTGTAGCACTTAACCACTACGCCACAAGGTAATTAAGCCAATAGTGGAGATAATTAAAAAGTCGAATAATAAAAAATACCCAATTTATCCAAAAGAGGGAATGAAAGAGGAAAAAAGGAACAAAAAATATATGGGACATTTAGAAAACAAATACCAAAATGGTAAGTTTAAGCTCAGCCATTTTTATGGTAACATTAAATGTAAATAACCTAAATGTTTCGATTAAAAAGCAAAGATCTAAACAAATGCTACTTAAAGAAATCCACTTTAAATATAGGTTAAAAGTAAAAGAATGCAAAAAGATATGCCATAAAAATGCTAATCAGTGATTATATAATACTAGACAAAGTCAGTTTAGAATAAGGAATATTACCAGAGATAAAGAGGGATATTTCATAATAAAGGTGTTAATTCATCAAAAGGACATAATAATATTAAATGTGATACACCTAATAACAATTTCAAAATACATGAAGCATAAACTTATAGAACTGAAAGGGGAGATAGACAAACTCAAAATTATAGTTGGAGATTTCAACACCCCTACCTTGATAATTGGAGCCCTGGTAGCACAGTGGTTAAGAGCACAGGCTGCTAACCAAAAGATCGGCAGATCAAATTCACCGGCCATTTGTTAGAAACCCTTTGGGGCAGTTCTACTTTGTCCTGTAGGGTCTCTATGAGTTGGAATTGACTCAACAGCAATTTTTTTTTAATCTTGACAATCGAGAGAATAGACAGAAAGTCAGAAAAGATATAGAAAACTTCAGCAACACTGGCAACCAACTTGACTTAATTGACATTTATAGAACAGTCCAACCAACCAAAGCAAAGTACACATTCTTTTTTGAATTCAAATGGAATATTCACCAAGATAGATGATATTCTGAGCTATAAAGTCAGTCTCAATAAATTGAAAAAGATTGACTTCATACAAACTGTGTTTTTTTGATGACAATAGATGTAAATCCAAAAGTAAAAACATAAAGATATCTGCAAAATCTCCATATATTTGGAAATTAACACATTTTATTGTCAATAGAATGAAAATGATGTTAATATCTTGATTGTAGATCAGCCATCATTCTCATTCAATAGAATCACTTCAGATATTCTTATATTGTTTTCCTGGAACTCCACTTTAACAATTTACAGATTTATGTTGAGACCAGGTTGAGACTCTGTTGTCCAAATAGAGCAACATTCTGTTTAGTAGCAGAATGCTACTGAAAGAAGTGTTATTATTTTATGCATTATTAATTACCACAGGTCTTATCTAGTCTTTCTGTCTCTCCGTATTTTTCTTCCTCCTTTTTGTAAGATCCACAATTCTCAAATACTGTATTTAAACCAGAAGATCTTGGCAGTGGCATTCAGATTACAGGATGTTTTAAAAACATTGTTTCTGCCACTATAAAAATTTCAGATATAAAGAGACCATAGCATCCCAGGAGCCTAGAGCAACCTATCCTCAAAGGCTTCATATAGATCAAAGGGTGCAAATATCAATTCACATCCTCCAATTCTATCTATAAAAATATTTTACTGTAACTATCTCTGAATCCCCAGGAAGAAGGTGGCTAATTTAGTCGTTTGTTCCGTAGAAGAGCACAAATATGCATTTGTTATTTTCCATATTTTAGGCACTCTACTAGATTTTTATTTATGATCTTTTTATCTGCTAATCCTCAAAAGTGTTCGCTGGGCTAGATTATAGAAATGAAAAAACTGAGACAGTGAGAGGTTAAGAAAGTAACTTGTTCAAAGCCACAAAACCAGCAAGTGGTGGAGAGAAGATCCCAATCCAGTTCTTTGTAACGCTAAAACCCAAATTTTATCATTTGTGTGACAAGATACAACAGATTTCCTTCTTTTCTTTATCCTTTACTCATGCATTTGGCTTCTCCTAGTAAATTTTTTTTTTTTTTTTTGGCAAAGTTACCAATTGCCCCCAAAACAAAAAACAAAGCCAAACTCATTGTCACTGAGCTGATTCTGACTCTGACTAATAGCGACCCTGTAGGACGGAGTAGAACTGTTCGATAGGGTTTCCAAGGAGTGAGTGGTGGATTTGAACTGCTGACCTTTTGGTTAGCAGCAGAGTCGTTAACCACTACGCCACCAGGGCTCCATCAATTGCACTAGGTGGCTTAAAGAAGTGAACACTTCAGGGATCTAGACATTTGTCGGCCAGACAGACACCGTGATCTGAAGTAGAGTAATGCTATGTGTAGATGTTAAATAAGTAGTAACTCTAATGGAATTCTTAGGTAATTTTTGAGCAAGTGAAAAGTTTTTTAGCATTGCAAATAGAATATGCTTTGTAGGACAATATACAACACAAGTTATGCATAGTCTAGATGTTCAGTTTATAGTCATAGGCACAGGCTTTAATATGATATAAACTACCTTTGAACAGAGTTACCACTTTTATCATTAGATGTAAGGTTGTCGTTTCTTCCCAATTTCCACATTTTGATATCAGCTTAAAGTCTATTTACTTTGTTAGCTCAGGTAAGAAATTTATGTACTTTCTGAATTTCGTGGATCTGAAAGTACAAGTTCCACAACACCCAAAGTATTAGAAACTTTCTGATGGATGCAGTTGAACTTTGTACAAGAAAAGAACCTTCTGTGGAGCATGCTAACTCAGTTCATTTCAATTTATTAATACCAGACTGACAGACTGAGTGATACCAACACAAAGCTGAGCTGGTATATAATGATACCATAGAGGTTTACAAGGTGTCTGTTTTCAATACTTTGGGTTTCACCCATCAACTTCCTGCAAAGAGTGGTCAAAGATAAGATTCAACATTTTGTATTGCTTGGTGATAGAGAATATTGATTCACTACAAGTCAACAATTATTTATTAAGCTGTAGGGTTGCTATGAGCCAGAATCTACTCGATAACAATGGGTTTTGTTCGTTGGTTTATGAAGAACCCTGGTGCACAGTGGTTAAACAGCTCAGCTGCTAACAAAAAGGTTGGCAGTTCGAACCCACCAGCTGCTCCACAGGACAAAGACGTGGCAGTCTCCTCCTGTAAAGACTATAGCCTTGGAAACTCTATGGAGCAGTTCTAGCCTCTCTTATAGGATGGCTATGAGTCAGAATCAACTGGACAGCAACTGACTTTTTTTGGTATAGTTGTACAGACAGTAAAAAAAATGACTGTTTATTCCATGCCCTTAAAACTGGAAAACCAGTTGCCATCAAATCGACTCCACCTCATAGCAACCCCATTTATGTCAGAGTAGAAATATGCTCCACAGGATTTTCTTTATTTTGCTTTGTTGTTGTTTTTGAGGATATACACAGCAAAACATGCACCAATTTAACGTTTTGTACATGTACAATTCGGCAAAAAAAAAAAATTCAGTACCACCGATTAAATTCTTCGGGTTGTGCAACCATTCTTGTCTTCCTTTTCTGAGTTGTTTTTTCCCCATTAACATGAAATCCCTAAATTTCCTAGCTAATCTTTCAAGTTACTGTTGTCAGTTTGATCCCATATGGTTAGATAATCCCATTAAAAGAGCATAATGCTCAAGGCAAACAGTTTTTGCTAGTTAAGCTGAACTATTGTTTGATTTTAAGAAGATTTCAGGGGATATTTTTAAGGTTTAAAGATTTTCTTAGGGCAATATTTCAGAAGTTCGTCCAGCCTCCATGGCCCTGGAAAATCTGGATCCTATGAGAATTTGAAATTCTGTTCCTTATTTTCCCCCTTTTGAACAGGATTCTTCTATAGCATCTTTGATCAAAATGTTCAGTAACGGTAGCCAGGCATCCTCCAGTTCTTCATGAAGGCAATTGGGCACACATTTCCTCCTTCTATTCCTGATTCTCCTTCTTCCTCTGTGGCTCCAGGCAAATAGAGACTAATCATTATGCCTTGGATGGCTGCTTACAACCTTTTAAGATCCCAGGAACTACGTAATGAACCAGGAGATAGAAAAGAAGCACTAAACACAGTATTTAGACCACTTAACTGGGATGTCCCATGAAACCATGACCCTGAAACTCCAAACCAAGAAACCAAATCCCATGAGGTGTTTGGTTGTACATAAGCAGCCTCAGCAGCTACTCTTTTTTTGTCATTGTTATAAATATGTCTATCAAACAACTTTCGCCAATTCAGCTTCTTACAGGTGTACAACTTATTGACAGCACTTACAATAATTGGCTGTGCAACCCTACCCTTAATCGATGCAATTTTTCAATCACCATGCACCAAAACTCAGTACTCCATAAGCAAAAGCCCCCTGCTCTCTCCCTCCTTGCCACCCCTGGTGACTGCTAATAAACTTCAGTCTCTACACGTTTGTCTTTTCTTTTCTTTGGTCTCTATATATTTGCCTTTTCTTTTCTTTTTATATAAGTTAGGTCATACAATATCAGCCCTTTTGTGATTGACTTGCTTCACTCAGCATAATGTCTTAGAGCTCCATCCATATTGCAGTATGTCTCATGGCTTCACTTCTCCTACTGGCTAAGTCGTATTCCTTTGTATGTATGTACCACGTTTTTTTAGTCATTCATCTTTTGATGGACATTTAAGTTGTTTCCATCTTTTGTCTATTGTGAATAGTGCTTCAGTAAACATTGGTGTAAAAGTACCTGTTTGAGTCTTCAATTTCAAGTCTTTTGGGTATATATCTAGGAATAAAATTGCTGAGTCATTCGGTAGTTCTATTCTTAGTTTTTTTGAGGAACTGCCACAATATTTTCCACAACGGCTGTTCCAATTTGCTTTCCCACCAGCAGTGGATAAGGGTTCCATTTTCCCCATATCCTTGCCAACTTCCGTTATTATCTGGCATGTGTTTTGTTTTCGTTTGTTTGTTTGTTGTCTTAACGATCCTAGCAGGAATTAAATGGTATATCATAGTGGTTATGAGTTGCATCTCTCAGATGGCTAATGCTGTTGAACATCTTTTCATATGTTTGGTGGCCATTTGAAGGTCCTCTTTGATGAAATGTTATTCAAGTCCTCTGTCCATTTTATGGCTGAGTTATTTGTCTTTTTGTTGTCAAGTTGTGGAAGTTTTATATGTATTTTGGTTATTAGATTCTTGTCAGATATGTGGCTTCCAAAGATATTCTCCCAGTCAGTAGCTTGTCTTTTCACTTTTTTGGTAAAGTCCTTTGATGAACTAAAGTCTTAAATTTTTATGAGGTCTTGTTTATTTACTTTGTCTTTTGCTGTTTGAGCTTTTGCTATTATATTAGATAATCCATCATTAAAAGCTAAGCCTGACAGCACAGGGTTTTCAGTGGCTGTTTCATTTGGAATTACATTAACAAGACTTTCTTCCAAGGCACCTCTGGGTGGACTCAAACCTCCAATTTTTGATTAGCAGCTGGGCACAACCATTTTCATCATTCATCATTCAAGGGTTCCATGCCCTTAAGATGCTTTTAATCTTGGAAGGTTGTAAGACAGGTAAATCACTAGCCAAATATAAGTTAGAACAAGAAAGCTGTCTTAAAGAAGGTACAAAGTGTTGTGGAGATCCAGAGAAGGACAGGTTATAGCACCTTGGGGGAGATTAAGGTCTTAAAGGACAAGTAGTCCTTGCACAGAAAAGTACTGGAAATAAAGAGAGACAACAGGTAATGTGTTAGATAAAGCATCACCAATAAACATACACAGAGACAACCACCAGCTGTATTAAGGGAATGACACATTACTTCATCTAGAGTTCAGGTTCCCTTAGACTACATTTAGAGCAACAGTCAGAAATACGATTGGAATGGTAGATTGAGACATATTCAGGAGGATTTAGAATGGGAACTGGATATCTGTAATTCAAGAGATATTATCGATGTAAAGATAGTCACACTGATTTTTTTTTTTTTATGGGTACCATATGGAATGTAGACTAACTGCCCCAATCTCTTTTTATATATAATTTTATTATTTATAACGGAGACCTGGTGGTGCAGTGATAAAGAGCTCAGGCTGTGAAGCAAAAAGTAGGCAGTTTGAATTCACCATCTGCTCCTTGGAAACCCTATGGGGCAGTTCTACTCTATCCTATAGCATCGCTATGAGCCAGAATCAACTTGACAGCAATGGGTTTGATTTTTGGTTTTTATAATGATTACAAAGCTTTTCATCATATGTTTATAACAAGATTTATCTAACCAGTCCCCTATTGTTGGATTCATAGGTTGTTTTTAAACAGTCTGCCATTGTAATAATGTTATAACAAATTTGCTTTGCTATTTTTTTTCTCTATTTCAGATTACTTCCTCAGGCTAGAATCCTGTATATTAAACTGCTTAGATAGGATACAAAACAATTTAAGATTGCTAATACATATTTTAAATTTAATTTTCTCAATTATTTGCATTTCTACTTGTGATTTTAAATTTAGTAGTCTGTATGGATTTTAATTTTTGCCCATCCATACCTTATAGGTACTGCTAAGTGTCTGATAAATATTACTCCATGAAAGACTGCTGTTTTTTTAAAAAAAGCTTAATCTTGATTAAAACAAGTTTAACAAGCTTGACTAAATATTTTCAAAGCACATTGTGTTGAGTGAAACGTTATATATAACAAATAGTGAGAGTAATAGAAAATTGTTTTGGATGACTGGTCCATAATTGCCTCAAGGAAAGAAAGTATACAATGAAACAAGTTCGTTTGATTACTTCCTCAGTAAACACAATAGGGAAAGTAGAGAAAATAGTCTGTGAACACCATGAACAGAGAACAAGAAGACCTGAAGTGTAATGTTGGAGAAATGACAACTTTAGAAAATAAAAATAACAAAAGAGAACACCTAGAATAATGAGATACATGAGAGGCAAACATTCACTAGAGCTGGAGCCTTACTAAGTGTGCACAGAGATTAAGTAGCATATTTGATCTTCACCATGATTAACAAGTATTTCTTTGAGACTGTGGTGGTCCTGCTGTCCTCGTCCATGATCTTCTCCCTAGAACTGAAATTAGTTCACTTCCAACAAATAATGAACAGAGAGAGTTTAAAACTCTTGAATACATTGTGGAGCTCTTCGATTCAGCAGTGTCTACCACATAGGGAAAACTTTGCACTTCCCCAGAAGTCTATGAATCCTCACCAGTACCATAAAGGACACGCAGTGGCCATTCTCCATGAGATGCTCCAGCAGATCTTCAACCTCTTCAGGACAAATCTTGTTCTGGGCAGTTGGGAGGAAAGACACATGGAGAAATTCCTCATTGAACTTTATGAACAGCTGGAACATCTAGAGGCAGCACTCGTGGGACTGGAAGCAGAACAAAAGAGTGGCACCTTGGGTACGGAGAACCTTAGATTACAGGTTAAAATGTACTTTCAAAGGATCCATAACTACCTGGAAAACCAGAAATACAGCAGCTGTGCCTGGACCATTGTCCGAGTAGAAATCATTCGGTGCCTGTTCTTTGTTTTTAGGCTCACAGGAAAGCTGAGCCAATACAGAATGGACCCTTGAACCAGGTGAAGCATGATCTGACTGCAGGCTTTGAAGGCATAGAGTAGGTGGAGGGTGAGAGGGCTTCTCAGATGCTATTACCACCATTATTGTTTTTGTCCTAGGGTAGTAGTATTGTTTTGGTTATGTGTTTATATATTTATCTGTTTTAAGATTGTATATACTGACCACAGTTGTTTTTATTTTGTAATGTCACTGTATATTTTCTATTTTAAACTGTTCATAGGTTGAAATAGATTCACTAATACTTCATAATTTGTTCTTTAAATGGGTATATTATCATAAAAGTGAGTCAAGGTAACACTTTCCTTTACACAAACATCCATTCCAGTGATGTCTTTCTTTGCCAGAATTTGGAAGAAACAATGAGAAATATTAGTGATAATTTGCATTTCAGGAATTGAAAATATCATTATACATTGGATATTTATGTCACAAGTGACACAACAAAACTATGACCAAAGGGCGTGAATAGATAATTTCCAGGGGAAAGCAAACAAACAAATATATGAAATAAGGTTCACCCTCACTCATAACAGTAAAAATTAAAATTAAATCAGATACCATTTAAATAAAAAAAATTTTTATATTGGTAAAAGTCCAAAGTTTGATAAAAACACTTTTCTAAGGGCTTTGGGGAGGGCCATTCTTAAAATTTGCCCGAGCACTAAAAATTGGTACAATCACAGTGGAGGCAATTTGGTGCTATATAGCAAAATTACAGGTGCATATAGCCTTTGATTCATCAATTCTAGGTCTGGAAATGTATCCTGTAGAAATATTTGCACATGTATGAAATGACTTATGCACAATGTTATTCATTGCAACATTATTTATATTTTCAAGAGACAAGAAACCATCCAAATTCTTCTAATTAGAGGACAGTTAATGTATATCCACAAAAAAGAAAGCTGGAGAAAAGAATGAGCAGACTCTTCCTGTAGTGAATAAAAGTAAAAGTAGGCAAGGTGGGTATGTATAGAATGATACATTTTGAGTAAAAATGTAAAATTATTTTTATATTTGTGCTTGCATATATAAGGATCCCTGGTTGCACAGTGGTTAAAGAGCTCGGCTGTTAACCAAAAGGTCAACGGTTCAAACCCACCAGCCATTCCATGGGAATAAGATGTGGCAATCTGCCTCCGTAAAGATTTACAGCCTTAAAAAAAAAAAAAAATAGTTTTTTTTTATAGGGCAGTTCTGCTCTGTCCTATAGGGTCCCTATGAGTTGACATCAACTCAACAGCAGTGGATTTTGTTTTGGTTAGGGGTGCTTGCTTGTGTATGAATTAATAAATAATGTATAAGAAATAACTAATAAATGACAATGATTACTTGTATTTGGTGGGAGGGTAGGGTGGGGTGGGGGGAAGGGAAGTTAGGGAGGAAAACAGAGTAAGAGAATTTTTTCAGCATATTTTTGTATCTTAATTTTGAATCATGTGAATGTTATAAATTAAAATAATAAATTAACTTATATTTAACGAGTCACACTTATCAGAAATATGCATGAGGGAGTCTTGCTGGTGAAAGGAGGTATCAGGTGAAGGTTAGAAGGAACAAGGGATTGCACTAGCCTGCACTTGGTTGGGATGATTGGAGGGAGGTGGGTGGGAGAGAAGAGCGCCCCCGGTCAGGAGAGAGGTTTCCTGTTCCTGGAAGATTCCGGCAATTAGAGAGCTTCAGCCAGGGGCTTTCGGAAATCATCATGGAACATATGTGGGCCAAAGAAACTGAAGTTCCCAAGGCTTGATGGCATTCCCAAATTTGTGTAATATTAGCAGCAGAGCCATGGTCCAAAACCCTGGAGCTAATTCTACTATTTTATATCACGTACTGCTTCAGATTCATTCCATGTTTATAGATAAAAGTCATTATTAAAGGTAAAAGCTTGCCAAGGAAAAAAACAGATTTCAGTTCAATTTAATTAGTGTATCAGTCAGTAAGTATACTGACGGTTGTCTGATGCTTCCAGATTTGGTTTGAAAGGGAAGAGTAGAAGCTGAACAGGATCCTGAAGATGAGGTCAGGTTACCTGCAATAGTGAAAGGGGGCATGGAAGCAGGGGCGGAAGCTGGGCTGTCAGGAGGAAATCTGCCGACTTCACAATTTGGCGCTGGGGTTGACCTGTTTACCTTCAAATACAAAAGGAAGCAATGAAGTAGAAGGAGGAGAAATATTTATCACGCTTGACTGCAAATATAAGTCACTTTCCTTTTCATGGTCCATAGAAGTTCATTTTGTTTGTTCTTCCTTCTACCAGGGACTTTCCAGAACCAAATACTTCACTTAACATATTATTAAATTCTCAAATCAACCTCGCAAGATAGTTCCGTTATTACCCCCTTTTCCCAAGTAAGAAGAACAAAGCTTTAAAGGTGAAGTAACTTACTCAAAGTGATGCAGCAAGCATTCCCTACAGCTTAGTTCCCAGTTTTCTTCTCATTTGATACATTCCCTGAAGATAATCTTACACACCCATCACATCAACTACCAAAATTAAAAAATGACCTCCAGATTTATGCAACAAGTACAAACTTGTCCCTTGAACTTCACACTCTCATATTGAATCTCCTCCTAGACAATCTCGCTCTTCATAGTCCTTATTGTCTGTGGGATTTTACTTTGGATAACCACAAAGATGTATTTAGAAACGATCTGCAAGAAATAGAAGCTCTATCAAGGCAGTACTAAAAGAGTGAAGGAAATTGTAGCTTATCCATCCCTAAAAAATTCTAATTTAAAAATACCTGGATTACTGACTAGAAAAAAAAAAAGGACGACAGGTATGATGGCTAATTTTACGTATGAACTTGGCTAGGCTATGGTGTCCAGTGTCTGGCCAAACAGTAATCTAAGTGTTGCTATGACAATATTTACATGTGATTAACATTTAAAGATTTGGCTTAAGTAAAGCAGCTTACCCTGCACAATGTGGGTGGGCTTCATCCAGTCAGTCGAAGGCCTTAAGAGCAAAAACTGAGGTTTCTCGAGGGAGAACGATTCGACCTCAAGACTTACATAGACATCCTGCGCGAGTTTCCAGCCTGCCACCTGGCCTACTGATTTTGGTCTTGCCAGACTCTACAATCATGTGAGCAAATTCCTTAAAATCTATCTGTCTGTCTGCCTGCCTGCCTGCCTGTGTGTCTATTCTAAGCCCTCTCTTGGAGTCTCCTCCTTTAGTGAAGTGAATCTTTTATCCCAGATTTTCTTCCTCTCCCTTGGGGGCTGCCTATATCCAATGACTGGTAGGTGTGGAGTTATAAAAGTTCCACCCCTTCATTCCACTTCTGAAGGATCATCCTAGTTTCAGAGCTCACTCTGTGGTTGGCTTAAGGCCATTTCGTGACTACACTGTAGCTCAACTTCTCCCTCTGCTCAATATTCCTGCCTTCTCTTCCCACAAGTGTTGATCCCATAGCACTCTCCAACAAACTCCTTCAACATGAATCTTTGTTTCAGAGTGCTTTCCCTGATCTCCAGTAGCATAGCATAAAACCCGTTACCGAAGAGTCAATTCCAACTCATAGCGACCCTATAGGAGAGAGTAGAACTGCCCCGTAGAGTTTCCAAGGAGCGCCTGGTGGATTCGAGCTGCTGACCTTTTGGTTAGCAGCCATAGTACTTAACTACTATGCCACCAGGGTTTCCATAGCATAGCATACAGGCCTTCAGTTTTGGGACCCAGAATGTCAAAGCTCACCTTGGCCAGTTACATACTCTCTTCTTTATATGTGTTAATATCTTGTTTTATTTTTCATTTACAATTTTACCCTTCACAGAAAACTTTTGTAGTCTGATGTGTCTGAATCTATCTACCTCCCAGAACACAACTTTTAACATGTCACAAACAACATTGCACTTTAATAGATTATTCTATTTCTTCCAACTAGAGTATGGCCTACTTCATGGTAGGGACATGTCTTTTTAATTTCTTTACCTAGCACAGTATTCAACACATAACAGGGACAATCTCAGTCTTGAATAAACAGAGAAATTTTAAAAATATAGCATTAGAGGAAAGAAGGGATAAATCAGTACCATATCACTGTGGTATGTGACATGTCACCATATGATATATGTCATGGATTGAGTTGTGTACCCTAAAGATATGTGTATCAATTTGGCTAGGCCATGATTCCCAGTGTTGTGTGATTGTCCACCATTTTGTAATCTGATGTGATTTTCCTGTGTTGTAAATCCTATCTCTATGGTGTTAACGAGATGGGATTGGCAGCAGTTGTGCTGATGAAGCAGGACTCAATCTACAGGATTGGATTGTGTCTTGAGCCAATCTCTTTTGAGATATAGGGGAAAGAGGCAAGCAGGGAGACATGGGGACCTCATACCACCAAGAAACAGGAGTGAGGGGAGTAGCACATCCTTCGGACCCAGAATCACTGTGCTGAGAAGCTCTCTGATGGGGGAAGACTGATGATAAGGACCTTCCTCTAGAGCTGACAGAGAAGCCTTCCCCTGGAGCTGACACCCTGAAATTGGACTTCTAGCCCCCTAGACTGTGAAAGAATACATTTCTCTTTGTTAAAGCCATCCACTTGTATTTCTGCTATAGCAGCACTAGATGACTAAGACAATATACCATGTGACATGATCTTAGACATGTGAGGAGAATCTGTCTAGAAATGCAAAAATCTTGTTTACGTATGTCTGATAAGAGGTTAAGCTTTTATTTTTGTTTTTCAGCCTCACCACTCTTCCTGGATGGACCATTTGGACTTCTTGGAGTCAAAAATGAAGTATCTATATTTCTCTAATGTATGGTCAGGTCTTCAACTGCCAAGTAATATAGAAACCACTGGCACTAACCTGAGTTCCAATAGGACTTATTTTGGCTCTGCTTTTTAAATAATTAATATTTTGAAAAAAATTATGAAAGCAACACATGCAAATGGTGTAAACTGCTCAACTTTATAGTTTAATAAAGTATATTACACTTCCAGGTGTTCTGTTCAGAGCACACTTCTCCTGTTACTGGTTTACGTAGGTGGCCACACTGGACTAGTTTTTCTACCAGCTAGTAGGTAAGACTTGGTGCCAATTTTCCTCATTTTTTCGGATTGTAATTGTTGTTGTTGTTGTTAGGTGTTGTCAAGTCAGTTCCGACTCATTGCGACCCTATGTACAACAGAATGAAACACTGCCTGGTCCTGAAAAGTCTTCACAATTGTTATGCTTCAGCCTGTTGTTGCAGCCACTGTGTCAATCCATCTCATTGAGGGTCTTCTTTTTCGCTTTTACTAAGCATGATGTCCTTCTCCAGTGACTGGTCCCACCTGATAACATGTCCAAAGTACATGAGATGAAGTTTCACCATCCTTGCTTCTGATGGGCATTCTGGCTGTACTTCCTCCAAGACAGATTTGTTCGTTCTTCTGGCAGTCCATGGTATTTTCGATATTCTTCGCCAGCACCATAATTCAAAGACATCAACTCTTTGGATGAATTGTATACTTGAAACATAAGGGTAGCAAAAGATAAAGAACAAGTATTTAGGCTTAAGTAGCCAGAGTCACATAGCAAGTATGCAGGGAAGGGACCATACAACAGAAATAGTCCCATGGGTTTCCCTTTAATGTCCAAAGAAACCAGCTTCTTAGCAGGAGGCATGAAAACCTGTTCATCCAGTTTTTAGGCAGTGAAGTTGGAGATATGTACATGTTGGACGCAGTAATGTTTAGTTAGAACAAAGGACAGAGTTCCCTTGACCAATGTATCATGTAACATTTGTCTTAGATAAGAGTACTAAATTAAGTGTGGATTATTTTAATGAAATTTATTACAAGTTTCAATATAAGCCTTATATTGAATAGTATATTAAATAAGATATACCTCCCTGGGGGAAAATTAATTATTCTAAATAGCAGAAATTCACATGGATTCATATCAGATGAACACAGTGGGTGTTCAATTTGTGTAAAAATATTTGGGATAAAAATACAATTAATTTGAGATTATTGAGAATTGGATTCTTAGCTGGTATATTATTCGGTATATCAGATTTTATTTGTTCATTTATTTGTTTAGAGCCCCTGGTGTCACAGTGGTTAAAGCGCTTGGCTGCTAACCAATAGGTTGGCAGTTTGAACTCATTAGTCGCTCTGAGGGAGAAAGATGTGGCAGTTACTTCAGTAAAGATTTACATCCTTGAAAGCTCTATGGGGCCACTATGAGTCAGAATTGACTGGAGAGCAGTGGACTTGTTTATTTATTTATAACAACCCCGAATCCGATCTCACTCCTTGTGAGGGATGAATGAGTGGAGGAGAAAAAAGCTGCATAGAAATGGGAAGGAAATAAACATATTTCCAGAGCAAATGGTTTAATTACAGGAGAATTACCTCAAAGGAGCCAAGTTCTGTCTAGTAGAGGGAGAGGAGAAGGAATACACTCTCTGTGAGTAAGGTAGAGATTAGGGGCTGAAATGAATAAAATAAAAAATCCCCAAAATGCCTCTGGCCAAGTGGATTTTGACTGATTAGAGATTAAAAGGACAAAGGAGAGGAGCTTGAACACTTTAAGGTTTCAGTTGTAGCGCCCTGCAAGAAAAGTGTCTCAGAAGATCCAGAGAAAAGATGTTAGAGATTCCACTAATGGGGCCATATTGTAGGTTCTGGGCACAAGTTTCCTTGGAGCACAAGCTGTGGTAGAATCCATTTAGACAGAGGCATTTTAGGGGTCATTTTGATTATTTTATTTATTCAACTCTTTGTTCCCTATCCCACCCAGGGGAAGGTAATTCCACCTTCCAGTTTTCCTATACTGGCAGAACATGGACACTGGAAGGTATTTCTCCTGTTATCTTACCGTTTACTCTAAAAATATGTTGATTTCCTTCTCATTGTTATCTAGCCTCTTTCTCCTCTACCCATCCCTCACTCACAAAGTGAAAGAATGGATGAGGATCTTTTACTAAAAATTGCCTGCTACACAGACTACTACACAAACTAAAACTTTAATTCTGAATACACTCAAATTAAATCCATTTTTTAAAAACTGTGCTTTAAGTGAAAGTTTACAGTTCAAGGTAGTTTCTCATAAAAAACTTATACACACATTGTTATGTGACCCTAATTGATCTCCCTATAATTTGACAGCACACTTCTCCATTCTACCCAGGATTTCCTGTGTCCGTTCAACCAGCTCCTATCCCTTTCTGCCTTCTCATCTTGCCTCTGGACAGGAGCTGCCCATTTAGTCTCTTGTATCTACTTGAGCTAAGAAGCACACTCTTCACAAGTATCTTTTTATGTCTCGTTGTCCAATCTAATCGTTGTCTGAAGAGTTGACTTCGGGCATGGTTATAGTTTTGGGCTAACAGAGAGTCTGATGGCCATGTCTTCTGGGGTCCCTCCAGTCTCAGTCAGATCATTAAGTCTGGTCTTTTTACTGGCATTTGAGTTCTGCACCCCACTTTTCTCCTGCTCCTTCAGGGACTCTTTGTTGCACTCCCTGTCAGGGCAGTCATTGGTGGTAGCTGGCACCATCTAGTTCCTCTGGTCTCAGGCTTATGGAGTCTCGGGTTCTGTCTCTTGGGCTAATATTTTCCTTGTGTCTTTGGTGTCCTTAATTCTCCTTTGCTCCACGTGGGTTGGGACCAACTGATGCATCTTAGATGGCCACTTGCCAGGTTTGAAGACCCCAGACGCCACTTACCAAAGTGGAATGCAGAATATGTTCTTAATAAATTTTGTTATGCCAATTGACCTAGATATCCCCTGAAAACATAGTCCTCAGGCCCCTGCCCTGGCTACACTGTCCCTTGAAGTGTTTGGTTGTACTCAGGAAACTTCTTAGCTTTTGGTTTAGTCCAGTTGTGCTGACTTCCCCTGTATTGTGTGTTGTCCTTCCCTTCACCTAAGATAATTCTTGTATACTATTAGGGAATACCCCTTTCACTCCCAACTCACCCTCATAACCATCAAAGAATGTTTTCTTCTGTATTTAAACATTTTAGTGAGGTCTTATAATAGTGGTCTCATACATTATTTGTCCTTTTGCAATTAATTTCACTCAGCATAATGCCTTCCAGATTCATCCATGTTATGTTTTGCAGATTCATCATTGTTCTTTATCATTGCTAAACCCATTTTTATTCCCAAATATTTTCACACAGCTTAATAACTTACCTTGTTCATCTGAGAGAAATCCAAATGATTTTCTGTTATTTAGAGTCATTAAAAGGATAGACTTTCTCTTTTTTTCCCCCAGAGATGTATTCCTTATTTAGTATAAGGCTTACATTCTGTTTGAACTTGAACTTAATTTCACTAAAACAATGCACACTTTGCACTGTTATCTAGACAAAAGTTGCATGATATACTGGTCAGTGGAACACTGTCCTTTGATCCACCCAAACCTTGCTATACCTTTCCCAACACGTACACATCTCCACCTTCGCTGCTTAAAATCTGAATGTACAGGTTTTCATACTCTGACTAAGAAGCTGGTTTATTTTGACATTGAAGGGAAACCTGTAGGACCATTTCTGTGTTAGTCATATTTCTCCAGAGAAACAGAACCAACAGTATCTATATACTGACACACACAGAAAGAGATTTTAACGAATTGGCTCATGTAATTGTGGGAGCTGGCAGGTCTGAAATCCACAGGTCAAGCTGGAAACTCTGGCAGTCTTTAGTCCAAAATCCTTAGGCTAGGCAAACTGGAAGCTCAAGGAGGATATCTATGTTACAGTCTGGAGGCAAAATCCTTCCATAAACTGACTGAAGTCTGGGAATTGATTGAGGAGCTGTGACTCTTTGTTTTGGTGATTCAAGTTAGACTTATGTTCACTTGACCTAGATCTCTTCCACTTATGCAGATCAAACAAGACTTCCCACCTATTTCACTTCTAGGCACACCAAGATCAACTAGCCAATACTATAGGTCTCTGAGAGCCAGACCATTCTGATTACTGCCTTGACTCTGTGTAGGAAGCTCAGGTCCAAAGGACACACTCTGCTCCCTGCACTGCTTTTTTGGCGGTATGACATCCCCATGTCTTTCTGCTTGCTTTTCTCTTTCATATCTCAAAAAAGATTGGCTTAAGACACTATCTAATCTTGTCGATCTTGTCAATATAACTGTCACTAATCCATCTCATTACATCATAGTGATAGGATTTACAACACATAGGGAAATCACATCAGATGACAAAATGGTAGACAATCGTACAATACTGGGAACCATGACCTAGCCAAGTTGACAGATATTTTTGGGGGGCAAAATTCAATCCATGACATTTGACACTTTGGCCCCCCAAGATTTATGTCCTTGCCACATGTAAAACATGTAACCAATGCCACAAAACAATATGTGTACTAATTGTTTAATGAGAAGCTAGTTTGTCCTGTAAACCTTCATCTAAAGTGATATAAAAAAATAAGGAAAAAAAACAATGATTTTAAATACATCAAACATTTCAAATGTTCCTGTTTTGTGCCAATTCATCCGTTCTTTGAAAACGATTCTCAGAAAACACATTGCAAACACAGGAACAAATATATACACAGAGATGTTAACCCACATTCTTCTCCAGGTACCACTTTATTTCACTCCTCCATTTCACAGAAACACAAGAAAAGAAAACTTCCCCAAATAATTTTCTAGACACAATGTCCCTAGTTACCCTTCTTGTGTTTCCTCTTCAACCTACTCCCATCTGGTTTCTGCCCCATGAATTCTGCTATACCAGAGCCTACTAAAGTCACCACTGGTGCCTCTTTTTAGATCTACTGGGACAGTTCAGATTTCTTCCATGAGAAGCACTCCTCTGTGTTTTAAATGTCATCCCTTTATTCATCTTTCACCCGCATTTTCTCATATTTGTCCTTCTAACTGTACTGGCCACTCCACCTCAGTGTGCTTTGCAGACTCTCCTCTTCCTTACCTTTACATGGTGAAGGTGATGATATTAACTTTTAGGTACTCTTCTCATTGTACATTCTATTCATGAATAACCACATCCATCCCATACCTCATTACAATGAAGAATGTCGTATTCATTCTTCTATCCATGGCATTTGTTGTTTATTCTAGACTCATAGACACAATTGCCAATAAGACTTCTGCACTTACATGTCTTAGGAAGAACACCTGCTATTTTTTTCCTTCCCTGAATCACACATGCCTAAAATTTCTGGTATGCGAACATCATTTTCTTTTACTTCTCTTTGTAGTGTTTAATATATTTGAAATTAACTAATAATTAGTACTGTTTTCATGTCTCTTTCCCTGTAAGATGGAAAGTTCCAACACAGCAGGAATTGTGTTTGCTTAATTCACCTGTGTGTTTCTATGACAATTGCACAGTCTGCCATGTAGATGCTCAATTTATACGTATGGTATAAATAAATGAATGGCAAATTAATTTCACTACCCATTCCTCAGGTTAGCTTATAAAACCAGAATATGGATTTTGTTTGTAAAATTTTTTTTTAAATTTTAAAAATTAACAAATTCAAGAAGTTTTCTTTGAAAAGAATTTAATAAATAAAACAAAATGCAAATTTAATAAAATGGAAAGGTGAATATATTTTGTAAGTTTTAATGCAATGCAAAGTTGAATGGAATATTATAAATACAATAAACCAGAATGAATCAATAAACATAAATAGATATAAAATAAATAAATAAATCAGAGCAATCATCTCCTAGGGACTGATGTCCCTGGAGCTAACTATTTTTAACATATGCTTGCTTAATACTACTGACAAAGTAATTGCTGAATTTAATTCCATAAATTCTGTGACTAAAGCAGAAATTGTACGAAGCATCAGGATTGGAGAAAGACTCATTAAAACCTGAGGTATGAAGATGACGCAACTTTGCTTGCCGAAAGCGAAGAGGACTTGAAGCACTTACTGGTGAAGATCAAAGACTGCAGCCTTCAGTATGAATTACATCTCAACATAAGAAAACAAAAATTCTCACAACTGGACCAATAAGCAACATCAGGATAAACAGAGGAAATATTGAAGTTGTCAAGGATTTCATTTTACTTGGATCCACAATCAACACCCATGGAAGCAGCAGTCAAAAAAATCAAAGTATTGCATTGGCAAATCTGCTGCCCTCTTTAAAGTGTTAAAAAGCAGAGATGTCACTCTGAGGACTAAGGTGAGCCTGACCAAAGCCATGATATTCTCCACCATCTCATATGCATGCAAAAGCTGGACAATGAGTAAGGAAGACTGAAGAAGAACTGATGCCTTTGAATTATGATGTTCACAAAGAATATTAAATATACCACGGACTTGCAGAAGAACGAACAAATCTGTCTTGGAAGAAATATAGTCAGAATGATCCTTAGAAGCAAGGATGGTGAGACTTCATCTCACATACTTTGGACATGTTATCAGGAGGGACCAGTCTCTGGAGAAGGACATCATGCTTGGTAAAGTAGTCGTTGTTAGGTGCCATCAGGTCGTTTCTGACTCATAGTGACCCTAAGTACAACAGAACGAAACACTGCCTGATCCTGTGCCATCCTCACAATCATTGCTATGCTCGAGCCCATGGTTGCAGTCACTGTGTCAATCCCTCTTCTCAAGGACCTTCCCCTTTTTTGCTTCCTTGTAGGTGTATGGATATCATCCTATCACTGACAGTGTTGTACTTCAGGATATATCTTGAAATGTTCTTTTTTGATGATGAACGTGACGCCATTCCTCTTCAAGTTGTTGTTCCCGGGACAGTAGGCCATATGAATGTCTGATTCAAAATGGCTAATCCAGTCCATTTCAGCTCACTCATGCCTATGATATCCATTTTTATGCTTTTCATTTCATTTTTGACTACTTCCAATTTTCCTAGATTCTTACTTCATATATTCCACGTTCTGATTATTAATGGATGTTTGCAGCAGTTTCTTTTCATTTTAAGTTGTGCCACGTCAGCAGATGAAGGTCCCAAAAGCTCGACTGCATCTACATCATTAAGGTTGACTCTACTTGGAGAAAGCAGCTCTTGCCCAGTCATATTTCCAGTGCCTTCCAAGCTGAGGGACTCATCTTCCAGCACTATATTAGACAGTGTTCTGCTGCTATTCATAAGGTTTTCACTAGCTAATTCTTTTCAGAAGTGACCACAAGATCTTTCTTCCTAGCTGAAACTTGTCTGCCATGGATGACCCTGCTGGTGTTTGAATACCAGTGACGTAGTTTTCAGGATCACAGCAACATGCAAGCTGCCACCGTACGGCTAACTGATAGACACGTGAGGGAATGTTGTCTGCTAGTAGAAGCTTATATTGTGGAATCTAGTGGCCTTCAGTTGTTTATCTGGTCATTGTGATTCCTTTCAGGTTCTTTGTTACTCCACCTCTATCTTGCTATGAGGGTGCAGGGCTGTGAGGCCAAGGGTACTATGTCGGGAGAAATAGCCTTCTTTTCTTTATTAGTTTGTGATTTTTAATTTTAATTTTTTTAACTTCTTAAATAAATGTAGTGTTTTACTGGGTAATCTTTATCTTCCTGCTTTTGCATTTCTTTCTATTTCTTCTTGAGGTTAATAGAAATGAAAAGAAGTAAAAGGAAGACAAACAGGCTCTACCATTTTCTCTATAACTTTTCAAGTCATTAGACTTTTTGTTTCTTACTTCAACTTTCCTGGAAAGGAAAAGTTGATAGTTGTTTGTGGCCAAAAAGGAAACAAATGTAAGTCTGGATGTCATCAAAGTGAAAGAAGGGAAGTGATTTTTTAGCTGAGTAAATGACAAAGTTTAAGTTAGCAAAATTCAGTGCAGCAAAATCAAGGACTAGGGGCTATAACATAGGAGAATGACGGCAAATATTAAAGTAACCAAAGGTAGCAAAATGGCTGCTTCTGCCAGAGACTCAAAGGGAACAATGGACAGCCCTCAGCTTTGCAAGACCAGTATTTGTTTTTTCTTTCATTTAATGCAGATGTGATCAGCTCTGAGAGAAAGGAGATGTCACAACAACCACCTCACAAGAGACTAACAACCAGAACCCTTAGTTGCTAGAACACAAACCTCTCTGCTAAGATAATGGTTATTAGCCTTTGCCTGAGTACTCTACCTAGTTCATAAACCCAATTTGCCAATGAAAAGATTGTTTTGAGAAAGCCAAAAGAAAGGGAATTGGATCATCTTCAAAGATGATGATGATGATGAAATACAGTAACAAATTTTATTGCTTGCTAACTATGGACCAGCTATTGTTCTAAAATCTTTAAAAAATATGGATTCAATTCTCTCAACAACCCTATATGGAAAATACTTACTTATAAAACTTTTAGGATCCCTGGTGGTGCAATGGTTAAGCTCTCAGCTGCTAACCAACAGGTCAGCGGCTCAAACCCAGCAGCTCCACAGGAGAAAAGACCTGGCGATCTGCTTCCATAAAGATTACAGCCTAGAAAACTATGGGGCAGTTCTACTCTGTCATATAGGGTTGCTATGGGTTAGAATCAACTCAATGGTGCACACAACAACAACGTAAAATTTTTTGGAAAGAAATATAAATCTACTGGGATGAACTATTTCAAATATATCAAAGATTCAAAGATTCAAACATTTATCAACACCTTAGGGAGGGTTAAGATGATGGCTTGTCAGAAAAAGTCCATTAAAGGACATGAAGGATAGAAATAGACATGGGATTTATGAATGAAGGAGAGACCAGGGTATTAAATCAGTTGTGCAGGGAGGGTGAGATGACAAAGAATTCTGAGTTACCAAAATGCCAAAAGGTTTCTATTGTTTTGTAGGACAATTAGGGGTGTGATACGAGTGAATTTAATTCGCTGACTTTAAGTATTATGGAAAAATAGGCAAAGTGCCTTTTAAAAAGTTATATGGGAATAGTTTTTTTTTTTTTTTTTTGCCAATTTAAAAAAAAGTCTAAAAATTAATGAGTGGTTTCACTAGTGAAATATATTGACTTTATTAACCTATCAACTACCAAAAAACCCATTGCCATTAAGTCTGTTCCGACTCATAGTGAGAGTAGAATTGTACCACAGGGTTTCCAAGGAGCAGCTGGTGGATTCGAGCTGCTGAGCTTTTGGTTAGCAGTGGAGCTCTTAACCACTGTGCCACCAGGGCTCCCCATCAACTACAGACGCCTGTACATCTATTTATTTTTGACTCCTGAATTTTCTTGTGAGTTTAAGCACAAGATAGATTTAACAATTTCCACTCTAACAAAGCCCAGGCATAGGGGCTGTAACTTTTTTCCTTAGGTCATCACTGATTCCACGGGAGACCCTCTTTAGAGCCAATCTGCTGCTCTCGTTACCAAGGACAATGTGTTTTTCTACGGTCCGCTCAGACTGGACTTCCCATTGTGTACTGATAGAGCCCAGCGAAGAGCCTCTTGTCTTCCTTATCTGTCTGACCAATTGAGTGTGAGTGCTAAAAAGGCCTTTTATAAGACTAAGATGGAAGGCTATTAAGCACTTCCTGCACGGAAGCAGCAAATGTCTTTACAGGATTATTTACAAAGGAGAGTCTGGCTTTCATTCTGAACTCAACTACACTGTTTAGTATGATTGTCTTTGTTTGTCTAGCCTCATTCTATTAAATAAGATTGCAGGACTGAAACATACCACTAAAAGTTTGCTTTAATTGATGAAATGATAAAAGTATTACTATTTTTATCAGAAATAATGTTGATTAAATAACTTTAGATCTCTAAAGTTCAAACAGCCAGAAATGAGGCCTCTCAGAAAGGTTCCTAGAAAGAGGAGAGAGCCGGATGGGGATTATGGAATTTAAAAGATGCAGAAAACATATGTCATGAAAAACATAAGCCAGAAATTTACCTTTAATGCAAATAACAATTCTGAAATTCAAAACACAACAATGAGACCTACACAATAGGATTGTGAGGAAAGGGAAAGAGACTCGCTGTGGGACAGCTTTTCTTAAACCTTTTGGTTCAGGACTCCTTTACACTCTGAACAATTATTGAGGATTATACAGAGCTTATGTGGGTAATGTTGTTGTCAGGTGCCGTCGGGTTGGTTTTGACTCATAGAGACCCTGTAGGACAGAGCAGAACTGCCCCGTAGAGTTTCCAAGACATGGCTGGTGGATTTGAACTCCCAACCTTTTGGTTAACACCTGAGCTCTTAAACCACTACGCCACCAGGGCTATCAATATTTCACACATGAGAAATTTAGCTGTTAGAACATTAGAAATTGTGATCCTTTATCACACATCCTGTGGCTTCTGGAAAAGTTCACCAGACACTTGCAAGAGAATGAGTGGAAAAGACAAAAAAAAAAAAAAAAAATTGGTATTACAATAAAAATTTTTTTCCTCATGGATCTGCAGGAAGTGTCTCAAGGGTTCCCTGACCACACTTTGAGAAACATGGCTATTAGACCATGGAAGCAATTTTTACATTTAGATGAATGCTGAACTTAGCAATGTAAACTGTAGGGGCATAGATATTATAGATAACAAAAGAATTAAAAGCTGGTAAAAGGTAATGATTTTTAAAGCAATCTAAAAACATCATCATGGACCTTCCTTCTACCTAGCCCAGACCGCATTAATTTTGTACACAATAATGAGCCAGGGAGTTTTAGTATTATAATGATGCATCAAAACAGATGATTTTCCCTCATGTTTGCCACTGTAGTGTCTGTGTTCCTTAGGGACAAGCTTTAAAAAATGTCATTCTGACTTTGCAAGCCTTTGTCAAAGTCTGAAATCAAAACCCTGTCATGGCTCAGACTTTGGCCTTCCTATTTATGTGCCCCACATGTATGACCCAGGTAGACAGAGACACATGGAGCTTTTTCCCTCCTGTCTCAGGGGTCCACACTCACAGTCCATGTGTGGCAAAGGCCCTCACACTCAGGCTGTCACCACACTGTCTAGAGGCTAGACAGGATGGCTATCTGGGGAGCTGGTTTGGGACCCTGAGGCCTTCAGTGCCGGATAAAGGCAGCTTGCTTAGCATGGAATCTACAGAGAACTGAGCTCATGGTGACCCTTCCCACCGGCTTCATGGAAGTTTCCTTTTATAGGGGCAAGAAATTAGATTTTGTTCATATGTTTGTTAGATTTGTAAAGACTCCGTCATCTACCCACCAGCTTCGCAATTATCTGTCACAGACTGTAGCTTAAGAGCCCTTTAGCTGTCTATCTTAATGGATGACTGTTTTCGTTTGTCATTTACGTAGGTTTAATGACCTTAGTTTTAGACCCTAATCCTCAGGAATGATTCCAAACTTTACTTTTAAATGTGCCTACTCATAGTGTGCATGAACTAGAGGGAAATGAAAGCAAAGTGATCCATCAATGTCCTAAATTAAATCAATTTTCACAAAGAAAGGCCTTTGTTGATATTAGAAACTGTGATCCTCCCATATGAATGTTATAATATCTCTCCTGCTGGACAGGTTCCGCCCCACTTGTCACTAAGTGTAATCAAATACCATCCTGTGTCCGTTTTGTTCAAGTGTTGTTTCATTTTGTTTTGTTTATAAATGGAGGCTGCTTCATGTCCCCAGTTTAAGAGATTCCTTGGAAGGCATTGACCTCATGAATAATTTTCCCCGGGCTGTGATGATTTGTTGGGTTCTGTAAGAGAACCTCAAGTTGGCAGCTGACAGCCCCAGAATAAAATGGATCCTGCTTTCTCTTTCCTTTTAACTAAAAAAAAATAACGAAGGCTGTCATTTTATCATTGTAACAGGGACATTCCCTCATCTCCAAAACTTCATCAAGAGAAAAAAAAAAAAAAAAGCCTCTTATCTAGGAAAAGTTTTCTAAAAATCTAGAACTTCCACTCAACTTTTGCTTTCCGTTGGTGGCTTTTTACATGAAGGGAAAGATTGACAACCAGAAACCACGAAGGAACTAGAAGCAGCTGTATGAATGCACAGTGCAGGTTGATGAGGAGCAAGTAGGAGATCAACAAATAATTCTCTCTCTTGCTCTCTCTCTCTATATACCCTTTCAACTTTAGTTTAGCAATCCAAATTTCTTCCAGATATTTATACAAGTCGCCATTTCCTGAGTGAGTATAAAAATCAGTTATCTACAATGTGAAAGGTGGCTGTTTTTCAGTGTTCTCCAGGACACTTTCTAGAATTCCATTTTCTAGATTGTCATGGTTTTGCAGTCGGTTACTTAGAGAAGGACAGGAGAGTTCACTATTTTGATGGACAGCTATATAAAAAAACAAGAAAATAGTTATCATATGTTAAGCCATCTCTCTGGAAGACACTCTGCTAATTACTTTAAAATGTCTTAGTTTGGTTAATATTCACAATGTTAGGACTGTTTCCACCCTGTTTTACATCTGGGAAAACTCAGGCTCAGAGAAGTTAAAGTGGATTGCCCAAGATCACGCTTATGTAATGGCAGAATCTAGATTCAGCGTGAAATCTTATATCACATGTTAAGAATAATTGCTTAAGTTTCATATTTTGGAATTCTGTTGAGTTTTAAAATGTACTTGGATCCCAAGATTATACACACACACTTACTCCTTTGTGTTCCTTTTATTGTTAGGTATTATTATACTTTTTGCTGGTTTTCACCTGATATTGGGGAAGAGAAATTCTCTCTGTCCCAGTTTCACTCTTCCATCTTATAACAGAAGTGTCCCAGACTACTATATTCCTTGCAAATTGGTTATCTGTGCATTCCCAAGAGCTTATGATTTTCAAGGACCTGATGTCTTACAATGGAGATAAAATATAAATTTAATCAAAGACAATGCAAGCAATCACATTACAGGATAGTAGATAGAATTGGCATAACTATTTCTACTAGAAAATGAAGCATGTTTATAATAACCAAAAACACCAGCTGCCATCAAGTTGATTCCGGCTTATAGTGACCCTATAGGACAGAGTAGAACTGCCCCATATGGCTTCCAAGGAGTGCCTGGTGGATTCGAATTGCTGACCTTTTGGTTAGTAGCCATAGCTCTTAACCACTACACCACCAGGGTTTCTATGTTTATAATAGCAATAGTAAAAACAATGTGACACAGGGAAAAATCAGGTAACCAGATTATTAAAGCACATAATCTTTGAAATTGAATTATTTGTAGTACTTAGATTTAGGAAAAAGCATGTTTCTGATGTTAGTAAGAGGAAAGACATTTCAATCAGTGAATCATTGTAGCCTTCTCCCATTGCTTATTGATAACCTCACATTCCTGCTTCCCACTATCTGACACATATTTAGCCAATTGTTCAATTCCAGTACACCTTTATAGTGGTTTTAGAATTGTTAACCAGTACTCCCATGAGAAACAACTTTATCAACTAGAGTCCAGTGGTTTATGTACAATTCCTTTTGTTTTATCTAGTCCACTCATTTCCAAAGTTACTTTGGTCAGCACCTTTTCCCCTACCAGCTGCAGTGAGTTTATTCTTAAATTTGTAATATAGTTGGATTCTTTTGTTACATTCAGCATTCCATCCCCGGATCCATCAACCTAAATGATTTTTTTATGCACACATTAAAATTACACTCTGTACTGTAAAATTGTATGGGTTTTCACAAATGCATGGTAATATCCATCATTTAAATATCATACAGAATGCTTCACCTATACAACACCCCGTGAGCACCTGCAAACCATCTGTTTAACGTCTCTATAGTTTTTGATTTTCCCCAAATGTCATATAAATGGGATCATACAGTATGTTGACTTTTCAGGCTTTTCAATATGCATTTAAGACACATCCGTTTCCTTGCCTGGCTTTATAGATCATCCGTCTTTATCACTGAAGAGTATATCTTTGTATAGAAGTTATGTGTTTTTGTTATCTATTCACCTATGAAAAATCTATGAAAGGACATCTTGATTTTTTTTTTCTAGTTTTTGCGATTATGAATGAAACTACACCCATTCCTCACTTATCCACATGGTTAGGTTCCAAAGACCAGGTCATTATGCAAAAATGGAGTGTGACCACATTATTACATAACTGCCATATTACATCATTACATGACTGCCAAACCACTGAGAATCATGACCCAGCCAAGTTGACATATAACCTTAACCATCACAGCCGACATTATCCTCACCTTTCACCTCGGCATTCATTACTGCCAGACATCCGTCGTTAATTTGAAAAATAGTCAGGTAGTAGATTTTTTACTATTGTTGTAAATGTGAAATGTCAGATAATGAGGTAGTCCATAAGGGAAGAGTAGGTGTACTGTAAATATTGGTTTATTGGCTTTTATGTGGACATAATTTTTCAAAGTGGTTGAGTATATAGTTAGGAGCACAATTGCTGAATTACACAGTAAAACTGTGATTAGCTTTCTAAGAAACTGCCAAAGTGTCTTCCAAAGTGGCTGTAACATTTTTGCATTGTCGTAATCAATGAATGAGAATTCATTTGTAAAGTTTTTTGTGAAGTTTAAAGTTTATTGTAATGTTATTTTTAAAAAATGCATTATGTTCTTCTCTCTGAACATCTTTTGTAACTCGTGATGTTACATGAGTTACAGTCTGAAAATAATCCCATTATTTTGGTTTCAGGGCCCTGGTGGCACAGTGGTTAAGAGCTCAGAATGCTAACCAAAAGTTGCGCAGTTAAAATCCATGAACTGCTCCTCGCAAACCCTATGGAGCAGTTCTACTCTGTTCTATAGTGTCACTATGAGTCAGAATCAACTCCGCAACAAGAGATTTTTTTTTTTTTTAATTTTGGTTTCATATATTTTTCAACTGGTGCGGAAATACGAGTCGAGATTGCTTTTTTCAGCTTGGCAAACAGTAATATAATTGATTCGAGAAAGCCATGAGTATAACTTTCTTATTTATTTCCTGATTTTTCTACGGGGATTATTAAATGAGGGGACAGAACACTTCATTTTTCTTTCTGACAACCTCTCAGTCTTTCAGATAAAAACTGATACCTCGGAGGAACCTTTGGACAATTCCCAAGTAGGGATAAGCCTGAAGAATTTCTGTTTTGATCATTTCCATTTATTCCTGATTTTGAGATCAAGGATAGAAAGTAGTTTACCCAGGGGGATTAAGCTGAGCTGTAGTCTTTTGTGCTAAACAGGTTTAAGATCTATTGGAGTATCTGATGGCAGAAATGGGTAGGGTAGCTTGTGTTTTCTGAGGAAACTTAAAATGGGTCCTGGTATTCCGGCATAGCATAGACATTTTCCTTTATCAGATGCCTAAAAAGCAGGAAGATGTCTTTTTGTTCAGGCTATGGTTCCAAACAAAACATGTCCCAACCAAGACAACAGGTATGGCTGCAGCAGAGCATCACCAGCGTCTTGAGAGACCTGGTCATTGACAATCTCCGTGACTTAGCGGGACGACAGCGAGGGGGCGCGCGGCTACCGCTAAACACTGAGCGCAGAGCTTCCCTCGGGGCACACCAACGGCCGGAAGAGGGCGCCCGAACTCGCCTTAACTGACCAACGAGCGCCTGGAACCGTGCGTGAAACGTCTCAGGCCTCAGTCCCGCGGTCAGACTAGTTTGCAGCGGGACTGACGCCCAGGGAGACGGCACCGCGACTCCGGGACCAATGCGCTGCCGTGTGACTAGTGAGTTCAAGCTTCTGCTTCGCGCCCTGACTGCTGAGGAGGGAGCTTTGCCGCGACCTCTCCCCAGACGCTTTTCTTTCAGAGCGAGCTCAGAGCCTCTCGTTTTCTGGGCTTTTCGCCCGTGTTTTATTCTTTACTTTCTCATGTAATGCTTTAGCAGGAGTTATTTTACAAAGGTATCCGTTTATGGAGCGGTTTGATGGCTCAAAACCACATCATGCTGTATTTTCTGTAGATTCAGAATTGCTCTGCGAAGGAAAGAAAGAAATTCAGAGAAAGGGGAAATATGTCTACAGTCAGGACACGAATATACGAAATATTGGGACCTTGCAGTCAAATAATAAGGACGTGGCGGGTACCCAGCTGTGACTTACGCAGTCGGGGAGGAAAGGGAAAATGTGCACCTCTAAATATACACGGTTTTATAACTTTTAAAGGTAATATATTTAATTTGCTACAATGCTAAAATAGTGGAGAAATAACTTTAAAATTAATAAGTAGGTGTATTAAAACTCTCAACATTATTTTAGGTATTTAATTTGTACCCAAACCAGAATATATTATAATTTCCTGGCTTCAATGGAAGCA
This sequence comes from Elephas maximus indicus, assembly GCF_024166365.1. NCBI lineage: Eukaryota > Metazoa > Chordata > Mammalia > Proboscidea > Elephantidae > Elephas > Elephas maximus. The sequence goes on along the minus strand of NC_064827.1, from coordinate 31,403,668 downwards.
AACTCATTGGTAATCTTTCCAAAATTACTTCTTTGCTTATTTCTTTTTTAGTGAAAGAATTGCCATGTTTGTCAATATCCCAGGACCCAACGACCATCTTAAATAATTTAATTTCAGCTTACAGAAACTTTTTGTCCACAGGACCCACTGTGACCAATATTGTTTTAAAAAAATTCTCCAAGCCACTTCCAAATTTGGAAAGATTTTAATAAACAAAATACATGAATCAGTTTTAAAAAATCCACACATGATGCTGATTTTATAGTATAAATATTGATATTACATGCTACTTGGAACCATTTAATCAAGAGATATAGCTGTAATTATAAATCAGATGTATTTGTTAAAAAAAAATACCATTTCTCCAGATAACATTTCAAAATCTGAAGATGCTTCACTTAATGTTTAATATCTTCCTTTCAAATTGGAATTATGATGTCTTTAATCCCCTGAATTTCAATTGGGTATGCACTTTTCCCATAAAAATTGATACTCCCATCTGTTGATTCAAACATTTCTAATTTTTAAAATTTTTTCTTATTTTATTTCTCCCGCTGAAGTTTTACATTCATCAAACGTATTTTCAAAGTTATTTTCTTTCGTTTGTTTTAAGCAAAGACCTATTAAACATGCCACTTTATATATAGTCATATTTTTACATGGACAGCCTTATTTTTTCCACTTGGTTCAAAACATCATCCCACATAGTTAAGTTGCATAAAAAATTGTAATCTATTTGCATGAAGATACTTTTTGTTTAGCATAATATGTTTGTATTTGACATTATATGATGTACCTGAATGACTTCATGTGCTAAATCCACTGGTTCCTTTGATTTTGATGCCCACCAGATATTCTTAGGTGTTTTAGTAGCAAACGTGAGAATATTCCATCTACTGGTTGAATCCACAAAATATGCATATCTTCTTTGTACAATACTAAAAATATTATATTTTAACTCACAGAGGCAGGATTTTTGCATATTATAACTCTGAGATGAGCAAGGTACAAATTCGGCATAATCATATTTTGGGGAGTAATGACTTTTCCACCCTTGTGAACACCTGCCACCTTTGCTCCATTATCATATACCTGGCCAGTAACATTTTTTTGTCAATATCATTCAATTTATTAATTTCATACTAAGACTAGATCATATCCAAATTTTTCTGTCATTTAAATAATGTCAGGAAAAATTTATTCTATTGTTAAGACATGATTCTAAAGGCAAACATACCTACTGAGCTGGCATTTTTGTTCATGATGGCCTAAATATGTTGTCCAATCAAAAACCATTTACTGCTTCTCAATAGTATTTCAGATCTAACATACTTTCATTTGAATTTTATTACACAAATTCATTATAAATTCATTTGAATTTTATTACACAAATAAGGTACAGATCCCTTTGTATTATTATCTATGTGATTATCTTGATATTATAACAACATATAGATTCAACTAACATTCCAGGGTTTGAGCTTACGATACTATTTTGTGATCTTCTAAGAAGCAAATTATTTTTTGGCATAAAATATAACCAGCTAAAAATCACTAGCGAAATTTTCCTGCCATTTTTGTTTCTCTGATTTATCACTTTTTATAAAGCATCGTTTAGTTAACTATCAATTTGAATAGTTTTATTAAACCTTTTGTTTACAGCAGCACTGTGTAACTAAGACACACACACACAGCTGGCAGAGCAAGCATGAGGGATGCGTCCTGTAGTGTGCCTCCGCCTAATTATGGGCAGGTCAGTTAGCAGCCCCTTTGGGTGTGCATATCTTGCCTAATTGCCTTACTCCCTGTGTTCCTGTGGAGAAAATAGTCAGGTGTGACTGGTGTGACCCACAGTCAGTCTTTCGGCACATGTAAACCACCACTTCTCTCTTGATGAGTTGACTTTGGCCATGGGAACATGAGAAAAGTTACTGTCCTGAGAGTCACCTCTCCTGAGTTCTTCAGTCCTGGATTTTCCACCTGTTTGGTTACTCATCCTCTCTGAAATTCAAGTTGCGAGAATCAAATAAAAAGATGAGTGTGCAATACTATTAAATATGTAATAAAAAGGAGACATTAATCTTCCTAGGCTTTGCTTGCTCTGTAAGTGTGAACGACTCTGTAAGGCATAGATGTTGCTCCAGTAGGCTGTGGACCTGGGATCTAAGGTAGGGTGAAGAGACTGGAGTAAAGCCAGGATAAGCCTCCTCCTTCTCTAGGCGGAAGTGGTACAATAGTTGGCTCCAGTGGCTCTTTTCTCTATTTCATGGAGACTCCTTTTTGGTGACTTCACTTCTTCATGGCTCTTCTTTTTCAGAAATAACTCCAATAAGCTCTTTAATGGCATCGAATCAGACAACATGGAAATGGAGGAGTACAAAGAGTCATTTAGAATGTTTGGCCATGTTGGCTACAGTTGACTGAGTAATGATCCAAAGTGAGCCCAGGAAAACTGCATTCTTATAAGAAATTGTAGGACTTACCTCTGGCATGGAATCCATGGGTGATGCAAACACTTAACATGCTGTGCTGCTAACCAAAAGGTTAGAGGTTCACATCTAGCTAGAGGCACCTTGGAAAAAAGGCCTTGTGATCTACTTCTGAAAAATCAGCCATTGAAAACCCTATGCAGCACTGTTCTACTCTGATACATGAGCCAGAACCCATGAGTCAGAATTGACATGATGGCAAATGGCACTGGCACCTCTGGTGCATGAGCTGTGCGTGTCCCTGAAGGAGACATCCCATGTCTCTACCAAGCACAAAAAAAAAAAAAATCACAGGGCACACCTCAACCCTGATAGGCCCACTCTTTGCACCAAGGCCAAGATCTTGCACAATGTCAAAAAATGTCTGTCAGGAGAGCACCAAGATCAGTTAACCCAAAAAGGGAGGCGTCAATCCCAAAAGGATCCCTGTAGGCATTATCTTTGTGCTCAAAGACAAGCCCCAGTTCTATACTACTGCCAAGATGGCACCAGTGTGTTCTACAGTGTCCTTATCAGTTATAAACAGGAAGAATCTGTGTGTGTGTGTGTATGCACACACACATGCACGTACATTTTCGCATGTTTGGAAGGGATAGGTAGGGGAAATCATGATTAGCAATGATAGAAATATTCCCATTTCTTCCCACTTGCTAGGTTATTTGTTTCCCGTTTTCACTGGCTTCTTTCCTTTTCTACACTCTGAGCCTCCAAATTTTTCCTTACCAACTGCCTCATTTTCCTGCAGGTGCTGTGTGTCTGCTGTGTGAACCATCCCGTCATTACAGGGTATATAATCCCTTTGCCCTGCAATGATGTCATCTGGCCAGGCACCATGTAGATTCTCCATAGGGATTGGCTTCCATTTGCCAAGGTACTCACTCAATGGGTAGAATTCATTATTGAAATCAAAACTTGTTTCAAGACAGTGAACCCCCAAAACACAGCAGATCCTTAAGTAGCAATTAACTTGTTCCTGGGCCATATCTCATCCATCCTGTGATCCACTTCAGCAGTATCTCCCAAATACCACCCTCCTAAAACTTACCCAGCTCTGTGTCCACTACAGAGTGGCTATTTTTTCTAAATTAAAAAAGCCACCGTCTTCCGGATTAACGGTTTTATCCCTGAACCCTTTCAGAATTAACCTGTCTTTTGGTGGCTGGGAGATTAAGCACATTGACTCAGGCCATGGTTCAATTTTCATCTTCCTAGCTTAGAATCCAGCTCCCTTCCAGTGGCTAGAGAGTGAGCTGAGAGCTACTTGAATATATGTGGAGACTTCTCTCACAAGCCTAAAAAAAATACGTTCTCCTTCCACTACCAGGTTGGCTGAGGCCTTACACCTGCTCTTGCCTTCCTTTGGCCTCCTCCTGCCTCTGCCTGCTAAGCTACAAACTGAGACAGGACATCTACATTCCCTGTTGCCCCAGATCCTGTCACACAAGAAGAGGAAAGAGAAAAAGTGGTCAATTGTATACTTTCATTAAGGCTAAGCAAAGAATTGGGAAGCAGTGCTGATCTCCCCAGACTTTATCAGGAATGGAAGAGGGCCTTGAGGCTGGTTGAAAGCCATTCTCCACCAACATAGTCAGGGTCATGGGCATTGCTCCTAACCTTCTGAACTCGGGGCTTCAAGACTCCGAAATTCCAGTTCCGTTTTTGGAATATGTGAAGTTTATTATCTCTTACTGTTTATGGAGTCTGAGGAGGAAATTTTTGGCCTTATGAGGCCGGTATAACCCCAAGCATTCCGACCCATGGCTGAATAGAGTTCAATGTTGTGATGGAGCAAGGGAAGGGGAAGAACTGACAAGTTAGGTCCTAGGCATGTTCTGTAATGGGTTTTCTCATTATTTTAACCCACTGAATATTTTGTCTTGTAATTGGCTGTTTTTGTTTTTGTTTTTTAATGGTATTTGTATTTTAAAAGGCAGTATTCAGAAAGACAAATGAAGGAAGTTAAGATGGTAGTGGGTGTGAAATGCTGCTGTCAAACTCCCTCCCTAACTAGGCCTTCTCAGCTTTGAGAAGTTAAAGTTGGCTCTCAGTAAGAGCCCAAGCCAATCTCTTTTTTTTCTAAGCCCCCCCGCCATTCATAATTCATAGGATATGCTAAATTTCCCCTAACTGCAGCAGAGACAGAAGAAAACAGCCTCTTTGTAGAAGAAAACAGCCTCTTTGTAGAAGAAACAAATATTTGGGGGGAAGAATAAGTATCATTGATTTTGAGAAACAACCTCCTCTTTAGAAGTATAATGTGAAAAATCAATGAATTTTCTCTAATTGTATGGAAAAATGACTTGGAAAGAAATGTTGCTAGGAATAGGGGGTGGACTCTTCCATCTTTCTGTCTCTTGAGGAAACACACCCCAGGTACAGAATCTGGAGCAGGTGTAAGGATGGCCTAGTAGTCTTGACCTAGACTGTCAGGGCTTGACTGGTGATATAGGCACCCTGAGGAACTTGGAAGGAATATTTTGTCCTTTAATTCTTTTCAGTACTGAAAGCACTGAAAAAAGTGCTTCATTTTGTTTCTGAAGTTATTCTTTGGTGGAGCCTGTGGCAGGAACTGGAGCTTCTTGTACCCAGGAACTTCCGCTAATTGCCTCTCCTGAGCAGGAGGACTCTTCTCCCTGGGATATATGGTCTCCATTCCTGCATCCTCTATTTCATCTTCTCCTGCTAAGGGTCTCCTAGGTTCCTGTCTCTATATTGTTGTTTATGGATTTTTGTCCCATTTGCTGTCCTCTCCCGTCTAAGGGACCTGCAAGTCTATGAGCAGATTAGCGAGGGACACTCTCATGGCCATGTAGCCCTCTTCATGCACAGGCGAGGGTGCAAGGAAAGAAATATCCAGGCCAGAGGCTGAATATTTTGTAGTCACTTCTTCTTCCTGAACTACTTGAGCATTTTCTCCAAGGAGCATTGCAGGCATGGCTATGAAGTCAGCCTTTGAAACATGGGTAGATGAAGAATAAAAGGCAGGCTTGGGAAGAGATCAAGATTGGGTCTCATTCATGTTTAAATGTTTTGTATTGAAGGACCTCAAAGAGTAGGCTGCACCTCTAATGCACCCAAAACCATCTAATACGGATTTCTAAAATCTGTCAGGGACCTGGATGAAGAAAAGTAAACTTCTGAGTGGATTCCTGGTAATATTCCCAACACGATGAAGGAGCTGTATTTCTGGTTTTAAAGTGGGTATGGAACTTCCCAGTGTGGAGCAATGTAGAGTGGGCAGCAATCCCCACAGTATTGATCTTCCCCATCTTCTTGCCAAAGTGTTTTCAGGAACTTGCAGTCTAGATTCTCCCCTGACCTCTTGATAATATGTCTGTGTGTGACTCACTAAGCCACATTTTGTCTCTTTCTCAGAGCCACTCCATGTAAAGCTACCCTCCAAAGGGAGCCTGGGCAGGTACCCATAAGAGACAATAGTTAAAAAAAAAAGTGCGTTGAGGAGGACAATGGAGATAGACCAGCCAGGCAGACCTGGGAAAAGGTCACATTCCTTCACACCTCTGACTTCATGATACTCCTTTCATACCTCACAAAGGTTTTCTTGCATATCCTATTCCCTGTGGTTCTCCGTCTTTTGTCAACCCAACTCTGCGCTGAGGCCCTGGGATTTCATAGGACAACCTAGGAAGAGGGATTCCTGAAATAATGAAGATTAATTACTTTTTCTGAAGAGAAAGTAGGTTTAGTGCCACATTAGCACCTTTCAAGTAAGCTCCCCAAACTGGGAATACAGCAGCCTGGGTTATATCGAGTGAAGGTAGGAACAAAGAACTCATGTAGGAGGCTGAGTAAAATGTTCCACTGGGAATAGACTCAAGATTAGGCTCCGAATGCCAGGAATTAAAACTCAAGTTCAAAAGGTCAATGACAATAATAGTAAGGTTCACCTATGTATGGAAGTGTGTCATTGTAAAGTACTTTCACATACGTTACCCCAGGTGATCATCAAAACAAGCCCATATGTTTGCAGGCCAGGTGCACTGTCAAACGAGGAATCCGAAACTTAGGGAAAAACTTGTCTAAAGTCACTACACAAAACTTTTTCCTCCAAAACAACCAATAATTCTTCAACTATGTCTCACACTGTCACCTAGTGGGTAAGATCCATTGCCCAGCTCCAACATTATTTCCCATGGAGAGACAGAGAAGAGATTAGGAGAAGATTCCCAGGTTCTGAGTTCCTTGCTTCCTTGCAATAGTCATCTCTGAGAGTACTGTTTTCTGAGGAAGGCGGACTCTGGGAAGTGACTTAATCACCAATTGTGGACCTTATTGAAAGGAGAAATTAAGTTTAAACCTGGGAGAGCCCAGGGTTGAATAACAGAACTTTTAAAATTCTTCCTGCCTCTGCATTGATGCTGAAAGACCAAAACAGAGGGAGAGAGAGTGAGCCAGTGAGTGAGTGAGTAAGAATTCAGGACACTTTTCTTGCTCTCATTCTAATGAAGCAGTAGATGTTTATCGATGAATGATGTAACTTTGTATGTAGACTTAATTGAAATCTCGTTTCCATATTATTCATTTTTAAAGATCAATACACTACTGATTCTTCTGTGTCATATTCAAATAAAGAAGTGTTTTGTGCATGTAATTCTCAATGTTTCAGACTGGACCTCTACCAAAAAGGGGCACAAACTCTGATCTTCAGGTATATCTGTGCTCCATTCTATAGGATTTTTCTCCCTGAGGTCAGATAGGGTAGTGTCTGATCCAAGTCTTTCAGAAGCTCAACTTGCTCACTGTGTTCACCCTGACACAACAGAGAAGGTTGGCCCAAGGACACTGAGGTGGGAAGATAGCTGGTAAACAAGTGTTGAGGGCCTATTTTCCTCAGGTGGCCAGGACTCTCTTAAGCTGGTCCATGGGCCTGAATGAATGTTTTTATATTTTACCCTGGGACTCCCTACCACACCTAAGTACATGTCTGTAGGTTTTAGATATAAACTCTGGTCCCCACTCTTCTCCTTGCCCTCCCCCACCTGTTGTCGTAGATTGACAATGTTCTAATCTCTACTGAGAGTTCCCATTCTTGATGTCTCTCCATTCCAATAAATGATTTAGAAAAGTAAAGGAATACGAAAATGGAAAGCAAGATTAAATCTTTTTTTGTGGGCTGGACTTTGAGTTTTCTTTTCTGATGTCTATATTTTTCTCAAACATCGGTAAATCTGGACACCCCTGAATGCAGTAACATGAAAGACGATTCCAACTACATATAAATACTTAAACCAAGACCCCAGGGCTCACTAAAACATTAAATGACGCAAAATTTTCCATCTGAAGCACACTGCTGCCAAAGACAATTCACAACAGAGAAGGTGCACTTCAGCTGAGTTCCAAGCCAGCATCATAGCATTACAGAATAGTCACAAAGCATTCTTAATTGAGAGGGAGGGAGGGAAAGAAGATAAATTCAAGGCCCCTACACTACCATCCAGCCTAGTGGATCCCAACACCCCGCATGGCCACAGGATCCCTTTTGCTTTCTGTTCCTACTTTCCAATAGCTGAGCATATTATACATACACAAAACATACACGTACAGTTGATTCTGTTATTCTATAAAGTCACTGGGAACACTGAACTAGAGAATACAGAACCATTGTTCCTAAGGAAAATACAGAGTTAGGTTCCTGTGAGCCTCTGGTCACATTTTCATCAGCTAATCAATATACAACCTTGTTTTATGTGCATTTCTGTTTAAAGGCATTTAATGTTGATTCATTAATGTTCGATTCACAGCCAATGGCAGTATAACTCATGTCTGAACAAAGCTTACCAACACGTGTATTTTCTTAACAGCATTTGTACAATTTGCCACTTAGATACTCAATTTATACATGTCACATGAATGGAATGAATGAGTAAATAAATTTTACCATCCATCCTTCAATTTGGTTAACAAAGCAGTTTTTGTTTTTTTTAAAAAAAAAAAATTCAAGAAGTTTTCTTTGATAAAGTTTTAATAAATAAAACACAAATTTAATAAAATGGAAAGGTGAACATACATTGTAAATCTTCATACAATGTAAATGTGAACATTTTATTATATGAAAACATTTAAATATTATAAATATAAGCCAGAATGAATAAATAAACATAAATAAACATTGAAAAAATCAGGGAAGTCATCTCTTAGGGACTGATGTCCCTGCAGCTGACTATTTTTAACATATACTTAATACTACTGACAAAGTAATTGCTGAATTCAATTCAATAAATTCTGTTCCTAAAGCAGGAATAAGAGTCTTTTGAAATGATGAGAGACATGTATGCAAGTGTGATATGGCATATCAGCCATTGAGAGTCAAGATGAACCCATGTCTCCATGCTTTCTTCTTAATCTTTCTTGCAAGTTTGTCGATGAAGAGAAGGATCTCTTGATTTCCACTCTGACAATTTCCCAGGCACAGTCACTGTATTCCTTCTCTTTCAGATAGGAATGGATTCCCTGGAAGTACCTCTTCACAGCCAGTGCAGAGCTCTCAATCGCCAGGACAGATTCTTCTTCTTCCATTGCCTGCACTAAGCAGGCCTCCAGATCTTCCAGCTGTAGATAGAGTCCACTGTGGAGTTGGTCCAGGAGGGTTGTGTTCCAAGCAGCAGAGGAGTCCTTTGTGTGGAAGAGGTTGAAGATCTGCTGGAGCATCTCGTGGAGGACAGAGATGACCTGGGCCTTCTGGAGCTGGCTGCCATCCACCATCTCCTGGGGGAATCTGAAGTCCTTTCTTTCCTTCAGGCAGGAGAAAGGGGAGAGTCTCCTCATTTGGTCCAGAACCACAAAGGTCTTCTTACTAGTCAGGGTGTGTTTCTTAGACAGGTCACAGCCCAGAGATGGAGCAGGGCCACAGCCGAACACCACCAGGGCTGTCAGTAGAAAGAGCAGGAAAGCCATTGGGAGAATTGAAGATGCTGCTGGCTTGGCTGAGCTGGATGTCTGGTTGAACCTTGGACCCTGGGTTCTCTGAGGACATTCCTTCTATTGTGGCTTTTAAATAGGGAACATAATAGTTTTCATTTTCGAACATTCCTCTAAAGTTTTACTTCCATTTTTTGGTTTCATTTACATATTCTTCGTATGGCCTGAGAAGACGTCATCAATCTAAACACTTAATTTTTGCAATAGAAGTTTAATTTCCCTAGTAAACTTCGGATGTTGTAATCCAAATGGATATTTATCAGTGAAATGAGAAACACCTTTATCCTAAAGTTAGAATTGTGTGTATGTATGTAATCCACTCACATACCAATACTTTTTTTATGTATATAAGTATTGCTCTTCACTGTGCTAGAAACAAACTTTTAGCTCTAATTCTGGGCTCTATTTTCACCCTCCTCACCTTACCTATAAAGTCAAGCTCCTTTAGCCCTATTGATTTTTATATTTGATTAAGAATTTACCAGACTACCTGTGGCAAAAAACGCTTTAGAACCAAGAACTAGGTTTTGTTCTGTGTTTTATTCACAGCAGAGCCTAACAGTTATTAGTGAATGAGAATCTCCAACTGTTCTCTTCCTTCTAGAACACATTCATGTAGATCCATGTGGTTTTGCTTCACCAGGGCCACAAAGTTAGGATTATATTAGACATTGCTTTTGCTTTCCACCGTTTTTCTTACTGGATGTCTAGAGTTCTTAGGCTGTGCCAATAGCCATAGCAGGAATCCCAGTTCTTTTCAGGTGTGTATGGGTGCGGAGATTCTAATTCCATGATAATCTTATTTTCAGCCTTTTTCCAACACCGTCTCACTTATGAGCAGTTATTGTATCTGCTGACAAATACCCTCTCCTCTAGGGTGACCATGTCCTCAACTCAAACTCTACTGGACTAACTCTCTGAGGGCCACTCACCACATCCAGGTGACTTTAGAACTCCTTTGTTGGGGAGGAGTTTGTTTCTTTGTTGCCACAATAATCCCCCAGAACTCTATTGCTACTAGAGTGTTGGTGTGGAGTATGCTAGCTCTTGGTGACCTCCTCCTCTCCTGACCCATGTGCCCAGGTATCAAATATGTCCACAGCTTTCAGATGCTAGTGGCAAAAGTTTATCTTGTAGGTAGAGGAATTATACAGTTGTAATCATTATACCTCTAGTAGTCAAATAATTGTTATTTTGCCAAGTACAGCTTTTATTATTCAACTCTTATACTTGAACCATAATCCAAGAAGCTGGACTATACGAAGAAGAATGCAGCATCAGAATTGGAGGGAGACTCATTAACAACCTGTGTTGTGCAGATGACACAACCTTGCTGGCTGAAAATGAAGAGGACTTGAAGCACTTACTGATGAAGATCAAAGACCACAGCCTTCAGTATAGGTTACACCTCAACATAAAGATAAAAATCCTCACAACTGGACCAATAAGCAACATCATGATAAACAGAGAAAAGATTGACGTTGTCAAGGATTTCATTTTGCTTGGATCTACAATCAGTGCTCATGGAAGCAGCAGCCAGGAAATCAGATGATGCATTGTATTGGCAAATCTGCTGCAAGAGATCTCTTTAAAGTGTTAAAAAGCAAAGATGTCACTTTGAGGACTAAGGTGCACCCGACTCAAGCCATGGTATTTTCGATCACCTCATATGCATGGGAAAGCTGGACAGTAAATAAGGAAGACCAAAGAAGAATTGATGCCTCTGAATTATGGTGTTGGCAAAGAATATTGAATACACCATGGACTGCCAAAAGAACGAACAAATCTATCTTGGAAGAAGTACAGCCAGAATGATCATTAGAAGCAAGAATGGCAAGACTTTGTCTCACATACTTTGGACATGTTACCAGGAGGGGCCAGTCCTTGGAGAAGGACATCATGCTTGGTAAAGTAGAGGGTCAGCGTAAAAGAGGAAGACTCTCAATGAGATGGACTGACACAGTGGCTGCAACAATGGGCTCAAACATAGCAAAGACTGTGAGGATAGCTCAGGACTGGACAGTGCTTTGTTCTGTCATACATAGGGTCATGATGAGTTGGTACCAACTCAAGGGCACCTAAAGAACAGCAACACACTTGAATCATTGAACATTTGTTATACTCACGGTTTCTAATCTGGGCAAAGGGGATTCAGTAATGGTATGTTTCCCAGTAGAAGCTTTTATCACAGAATGTGGTGGTCTTCGGTTGTTCATTCTGTCATCGTGATTTCTTTTAGCTTGTTTGTTCCTCTGTGTCTGTCTCCCTTTGAGAGGACAGGGCAGGTAGAAATAGCCTTCTTTCTTTTACTCGCTTGTGATTTTTTTATTTTAAATTTTTGTGACTTAAGTAAATGTAGTGGTTTACTGGTAAGATGTGTCTTGCTGCTCCTGCATTTCTTTCTATTTCATCGTAAGGTTAATACAGATAAGGACAGTGAAGGAAAGGAAAAAGCTGTACTATTTTTCACTGTAATTTTCAAGACATCAGATTTTTTGTTTCTTCTTTCAACTCTCCTAGAAGGCAAAATTTGACAGTTATCTGTGAGCAAAAAGAAATCAACTCTAAGTCTGAATGTCACGAAAGTGAAAGAAGGGAAATAATGTTTTAGCTGACAGAATGAAAAAGTGTAACGTAACAAAATTCAGTGAAACAAAATGGGGACTAGGTGTGTGGCAAAGGGGAGAATGACAGCTACTACTGAAGTCAACAAAGGCAATGAAATGGCTGCTTCTGCCACATGCTTAAAGAAGAGCAACCTCTAGTGCAATGGGTGGCCTTCAGCTTTACACACCAGCTGTTTGGTTTTTCATTCTTATTATCCAGATGTGATCAGCTCTGGAAACACAAAGCTCTGGAAATAACCAAATCCCAAGAGACTAACAACGAGAATGTCAATTTAGAACACTAATCTTCTCTGGCAGGATAATGGTTTTAGCCCTGGCCTGAACATTCTGTCTAGTTAATAAACTCATTCAGCCAATGAAAAGATTATTATGAAATAGCTAGATTTAAAAAAATAGAACTGGATGATCCCAAAAGATTATAATCCTAATCTGGGAATTAATAAAAGTGATATCAAAAATGATAACTACAGATTTTATTGCATGTTACCTAGGGACCAGTCATTGTTCTAAGATCTTTACAAATATTAACTTAATCCTCTCAATACACTGTGTGACTTATACTCATTTATTTAACTGTTTGGAGAGAAATATAAATCTGGAAAAATGAACTAATTAGAACATACCAAAGATCCAAGGTCAAAACCTTAGTGGGAGCTGAGATAATGGCTTATCTGAAAGGGCCCGTGAAAAGAAGTAAATGATAGAAATGGACATAAGATTTATGAACAAAGAAGAGTCCAGGAACATTAATTACTAGAACTGGGAGGTTAGATGACAAAGAATCTGAAAATGTCTGAGGGTCCCCAAGCCACACTTTGAGAAATACCTCCCCCCCCAAAAAAAATCAAACCCAGTGCCGTCGAGTCAATTCCGACTCACAGCTAAATACAACTATTAGAAGATAGAATTTTTACATTTAGATGAGCGCTGAACTTCATGATGTAAACTGTGATAGTGTGTACTGCATTTTTACACAAATAATGTATGCCTTCTGCATTTGTTTGCCGGCTGCACCCTCCCCCCAGGAGGCACCCTCACAAGTGCCACCATGCCAGTCCTCTTCCACATGTTGCTGCAAAAAAATTAGCATAGTGCCCTTATGAAAACACATTGAGGGGTGGAGGCAGGGGTGTGGCCAGCAAGCAAATGCAGAAGGCGCATGCTATTTTGTAAAAAATGTATTAAAGATTCTATTATAGATACCAAAAGAGTTAAAGCTGGTAAAGGGTAATAATTTTAATGAGAAACTAAAAACACTAACATTGGCTTTCCTTCTACCTAGCCCAGACCTTGCTAATTTTGTTCACAATACAGGGTCTTAGTGTTATCAAATATTGCATCAAACATGATTTTTCTGCACGTTTGCCTCCATGTCATCTATGTCTCTTAGGAACAAGCTTTTAAAAGATGTCATTTTGACTTTGTAAATATTTATCAAAGTCTGAAATAAAGCCTGTTGTGGCTCAGACTGTCTGTGAGCTCCACACGTATGATCTAGGCAGACACACAGACACATGAAACATTTCCCTTCTGGTTCCAGAGTACACACTCACAGTCCATGTGTGACAAAGGCCCTCATACTCAGGCTGTCACTACACTGTCCAGAAGCTTGGGGCGCTGGTTTGAGGCCATATAATCAGGGTACGGTTACAGAGATGTTCAGGGCAAGGTGACAGTACAGAGTCAAATTATATAATTTTTGCACTCCAAACAAAGTGACAAACAAGGAAAAACTAAAATTACATTCTGAAAAAATAAGCAACCCAAGAATGGAAGAGACCATGATATGAGAAAGAGAGCCAGGAGAATCCAAAAAAAGCTCATCTCTTTGCCCTACTCCTACACTGGTTCCCTGATAGCGGTGGAGGAAGAAAGAAACGCAACCGACAAACATAACTTTAAAATATAACTTTGAGTCTTTGAGTCTAAAATATAACTTTGAATCATATAAAAGATATCCCTCTTGCCTCCCAGTTTGGAGAGAAGCAATCTAAAGGTTAAGTCTGTAACCTGAGGAAAAATTTGAAAGATCTCTCCTAAATTGAAGCCACACACACACCTGATTAGCTTCTTCAATTGCAACGTTGCCCAGATTACCTTAATACCTCCCAAATTCTGTCCAAATAGATACCCCACATGCTGTCACTTGGCTGTAACTGTATTTTCTGAAATCCCTTTACCTAGGTCTGAACTCTGTTTTACTACTAAGCCAAGGTAGAAAAAGATGCAAGATCATTACTCAAAGTGACAGAATATTCTCCTAATTATAAAGTCAAACCACATGCTCACATAGTAGGAATGAATTTATAAAACTGGCAACCCCAGAAAGAGGTCATGTACCATCAAACAGGAGATGTTTCCTCTGATTTCCCCTGCAGTTTCACACACAGCTTCGTAGGCTCTACCTCCTCCTAGTTTTCCACAGTGTGTAGAGGCTCCAGTTGGCTAAGCAAGCTGGAGGCAAAGAATGCTTTAAAAAAAGAAAATGAAACTCAAAGCTCTGTTTGGTGGTGCAGTGATTAAGAGCTTGGCTGCTAACCAAAACTTCAGCAGTTCGAATCCACCAGTTGCTCCTTGGAAACTCTATGGGACAGTTCTACTCTATCCTATAGGGTTGCTATGAGTCAGAATTGACTCAATGGCAATGGGAAGCAAGAAGATTAATTATTGTGGTAAAATATAGGTAACATAAAATTGTCATTTTAAAAACATTCTTAAGTATATGGTTCATTGGCATTAATTATATTCACAATGTTGTGCAACCATCACCACTGTCTATTCCCCAAATTTTTCATCAACCTAAACAGAAACTATGTTCCCACTAAGTAATAACTCACCATTCTCCTCAAAGCTCATAGTACTCTCTAGTCTACTTTCTGTCTGTGTGAATTTGTCTATTCTAGATATTTCATATAAGTGGAATCATACAATATTTGCCCTTTTGTGTCTGGCTTATTTTACTTAGCATAATGTTTTCAAGGTTCTTCAATGTTGTAGGATGTGTCAAAACATCGTTTCTTTTTATGACTGTATCATTGTATGGATATACCATATGTTGTTTATCTGTTCATTTGTTGATGAATGCTTCGGTTGTTTCTACCTTCTGCAATTGTGAATAATGGCTGCTGTGAATATTTTGTGTGCAAGTATCTGTTTGAGTCCTTGTTTTCAATTCTTTGAGGTATATACCTAGCAGTGAAACTGCTGGATCATATGGTAATTCTATGTTTACCTTTTTGAAGAACTGCTAAAATTTCCGTAATAGTTGCATCATTTATATCCCTACCAGCTATATATGAGGGTTCCATGTTTTTCATATTCTCACCAACATTTGTGATTTTCTGCTTTTTTTTTAATCATAACCATCTGTCTTAGTATCTAGTGCTGCTGTAAAGGAAAATATCGCAAGCTAATGGCCTTAACAAACAGAAATCTGTTCTCTCACAGTTTAGAAGGCCAGAAGTCAAATTCAGGGTGCCCGCTCCAGGGGAAGGCTTTCTCTATCAACTCTGGGGGCAAGTCCTTGTCATCAATCTTTCCCTGGTATAGAAGCTTCTTAGTGCAGGAGCCCAGAGTCCAAAGGACATGGCTTCCTCCTTGTTCTTCATTCTTGGTGGCATGAAGTCCTCCTGTCTCTCTGTTAGCCTCTCTTCTTTATATCTCAAAAGAGATTGACTCAAGACACAACCTAAACTTGTAGATTGAGTCCTGCCTTATTAACATAGCTACCTCTAATCCTGCTCATTAACATCATAGGGGTAGAATTTACAACACACAGGAAAATCACATCAGATGACAGAATGGTAAACAATCACACAATACTGGGAATCATGACCTAGCCAAATTGACTCACATTTTTGGGAGACACAATTCAATTCATAACACCATCCTAAACCGACGAACCAAACCCATTGTCATCTGAGTCCATTCCAACTCATAGCGACCCTAGAGGACAGAGTAGAATTGCCCCATAGGGTTTCCAAGGAGCACCTGGTGAATTCAAACTGCCGACCTTTTGGTTAGCAGCCATAGCTCTTAACTGCTACACCACCAGGGCTCCGAGCATCACCCTAAAAAAAAAAAAAAAACCAAACCCAGTGCTGTTGAGTCGATTCCAACTCATAGTGACCCTATAGAACAGAGTAGAACTGCCCCATAGAGTTTCCAAGGAACCCCTGGTGGATTTGAACTGCCAACCTTTTGGTTAGCAGCTGTAGCTCTTAACTACTACGCCACCAGGGTTTACATCACCCTAGTAGGTGTGAAGTGACATCTCATTGTCTCACCCATATATAGAGGGAGTGATTAAATCATGAGGCTCTGGACAGCTAAGCAGGTTGGAGGCAAAAACATATGTTGACACCTTTCTCCCTCCACATGGTTGCCCATGGTCCAAAGAGGATGTGCCCTGCCTGAAGCTGGGAAAGTTTTCTCTCTCTAAGACACAAAAGCTAAGGAAACGGATTTATTCTGGTACTGGGGTCAGTTCTTTCCTGGAAAGAGACTTTTTTTTTTTTTTTAATTGTGTTTTTGGTGAAAGTTTACAGTGCAAATTAGTTTTTCATTCAAAAATTTATACACAAATTGTTTTGTGACATTGGTTACAATTCCGCAAAGTGCCTCTCTCCCTTCCCCTTTCTACCCTGGGTTCTCTGTGTCCATTCTTCAGTTTTCCTGTCCCTTCCTGCCTTCTCATTTTTGCTTTTGAGCAGTTGTTGCCCATTTGGTTTCACATACTTTATTGAACTAAGAAGCACATTCTTCCTGTGTATTATTGTTTGTTTTATAGGCCTGTCTAATCTTTGGTTAAAAGGTGGAGAAAGAGACTCTTTTTAGCTCTGGAAAAAATCCCCTGGAAGGGGACTGAATTCTACATAGAACAGAGACCTGCTGTCCAGGTATTGCCCCACTTGGCCAGCCAGTAGGTAGCTCTGTCCCTCTGTAAAAGTTTTAATAGCCCATAAGGTAAAACGAATCCTGTTTTCATTTTCCTTTTTAGTTACAACTGCCATTACATCATTGTAATAGGGGCATTCCCTCATTTAGAAAAACATAAGAAAAAAAAAAAACTCACAAGGAGTTTCTAGAAAACTTAGAACTTTCACTCACATTTTTTTTTTTTTTTTTCATTTGGTGGCTTTGTACATGGAAGGGAAAATTGACAGCCGGAAACCACAATGAAACAGGAAACAGCAGAATGGGTTGGTGAGGAGTGAATAAGCAGAGCACACTGCGTATTTCTATATCGCAGAGGAAAGAAACTTTCTGGTGTTGGAAAGAATAGGATTCAGAAAAGCAAGACGGGAAGAGCCAGCCATAGGAAAGAAGTGGGCCAGATTTTATAATCAGCAAATAAATTCTATTTATCTGTCTATTTATTTATGTATTAATCTGTCTATCTATCATGTATATAAGACCATCCTAATCCAGTGACTGGTGTCTTTATAAGGAAAGGAGTAGGAGATTTGAACATAGAGACACAGATATACCCAGGATGATGAAGGCAGAAATTGGAGTGATACAGTTGCAAGCCAAGAAACACCAATGATTGTTGGTAACCTCCAGAAGCTAGGAAGAGGCATGGAAGGGATTCTTCCTTAGAGCCTTCAGAGGGAGCATGGCCCTACCGATACCTTACTTTCAGACATCTAGTCTCTGGAATTGACGGAGAATAAATATGTGATGTTTTAAGCTGTCCAGTTTGGTGTACTTTGTTATGGCAGCCGGAGGAAACTAATACACCCACTTAAACATATCCATGATTAAATTAAAGGAAAAGTGTCTAAACTTTCCAAGTAAAAAGCACAGATCATGATAATCAGCAAAAAACAGGACCTACTTTCTGTTATTTATCTAAGGGAAAGTATGCGTCAGAGTTGTATTCTTTCACCATACTTGTTTAATCTGTATGCTGAGCAAAAAAGCCGAAAAGCTGGACTATATGAAGAAGAACAGGGCATCAGGATTGAAGAAAGACTCATTAACAAATTGCATTATGCAGATGGCCTTGCCTGCTGCAAATAAAGAGGACATAAAACACTTACTGATGAAGCTCAAAGGCTACAGCCTTCAGTATGGATTACATCTCAACATAAAGAAAACGAAAACTCTCATAACTGGACCAATAAGCAACATCATGATAAATTGAGAAAAGCAGCAGTCAAGAAATCAAAAGATGCATTGCATTGAGCAAATCTGCTGCAAAAGACCTCTTTAAAAGTGTTGAAAAGCAAAGATGTCATCTTGAAGACTAAGATGTGCCTGCCCCAAGCCATGGTGTTTTCAATCACCTTGTATGCATGCATGCCAAAGTTAGGCAATGAATAAGGAAGACCAAAAAAGAATTGATACCTTTGAATTATGATGCTGGCGAAGAATATTGCATATACCATGGAATGCCAAAAGAACGAACAAATCTGTACAGCCAGAATGATCCTTAGAAGTGAGGATGGCGAGACTACATCTCAAACACTGTGGACATGTTATCAGGAGGAATCAGTCCCTGGAGAAGGACGTCATGCTTGGTAAGGTAGAAGGTCAGCGAAAAAAAGGAAGACCCTCAACGAAATGGATTGACACAGTGGCTGCAACAATGTGCTTAAGCATAACAAGGATTGTGAGGATGGCACAGGACCAGACAGTGCTTCATTTTATTGTATATAGGATCTCTGTGAGTTGGAACTGACTCAACAGTGCCTGAAAACAACAACTTATGTATAAAACCCATATAAATATAAAGACACAGGTAGGTTCAGATTAAAAGATGGAAATAATTATACCATGAACAGTACTTATTGGAAAGCTGCAGTGACCACTAATTTCAATGTAGACTCCAGAACAAAAATTTCACTAGGAATAAAGAGGGAGATTTAATTCTGATAAAAATTAATTTATCATAAAGCTATAACAATTCTAAATTGATATGTACCCATAACATAAAATCTAATTATATGGAGGAAAAGCTAACAAGACTGAAAGGGTAAATACACAAATCTGCAGTTACAGTTGAAGATATCTATGCTCCTTTTTCAGTAGATAATGAGTAAAGCAAAGTCAGTAATGATACAAAATAATTGAGAAACAATGTAAACCAGGTTAACTGAACAGACTTTTGTAGAACACTCCATCCAATAACAAAACACACATTTTTTTTTTAATTTATTTATGACACTTGACAACACAGACAATATGCTGGGTCATAAACAAATTTCTATACTATTTAAAGGACTGAAATGCTAAAGTATATTATTTGACCTCAATGAAAAAGATTAGACAATAGTAGAATGAAATCCAAAAAATCCCCAAGTATTTAGAAATTAAACAATACATGTCTAAATAACTCATGGGTCCAAGATGAAATGTCAAGAGAGGGAAGAAAATGTTTTTAACTAAATGAAAACACAACATACAAAAATTTGTGAGAAGCAACTAAAGCATGATTAACATAATTTATGGCTCTAAATTCTTATGCTGGAAGAGAAGTCCAAAATCAATGGTCTGCCCTTCCGCCATAAGAAGCTAGAAATAGAAGAAAAAATCAAACACAAGGGAAATAGAAGTGAGTAACAAAGAGAATAGTGAAAATCAAGGAACTGGATAATCAAAAAAATATAAAGAATTTAAAAGCTTGATTAAAAAAAAATCAGTAAAAGATACAGAACTCTAGTGAGACTGATTGAGGTAAAAAGTGAGAGAAAACAACCTGCCACATTTTGTCACCAATTCCTCTTCTTTTATTCATTCTTCAACCTATTCCACTCTGCTTTTTCCCTATCAGTTCTGCCAAACCAGATCTTACTAAAGCCACCAATGGCATCTATATTTCCAGATCCGCTGTGAGAGTCCTGCCCTATTGTTGTTGTTGTCAGCTGCTGTCGACTCAGCTCTGACTCATAGCAACCTTGTTTACAAGCACAACAGCATGAAACACTGTTGGGTCCTGCGCCATCCTTACAATGGTTGTTACACTTGAGCTCACTGTTGCAGCCACTGTGTCGTTCCACCTCATTGAGGGTTGTCCTCTTTTCCGCTGACCCTGTACTTTGCCAAGCATAAAGTCCTTCTCCAGGGACTGATCCCTCCTGACAACATGTCCAAAGTACGTAAGACGCAGTCTCACCATCTTTGCTTCTAAGGAACACTCTAGTTGTGCTTCTTCCAAGACAGATTTGTTCGTTCTTTTGGCAGTCCATGGTCTATTCAACATTCTTTGCCAATACCACAATTCAAAGGCATCAATTCTTCTTCGGTCTTCCTTATTCGTTGTCCAGCTTTCACATGCATATGATGCAATTGAAAATACCATGGCTTGGGTCAGGTGCACCTTAGTCTTCAGGGTTATATCTTTACTTTTCAACACTTTAAAGAGGTCCTTTGCAGCGGATTTGCCCAATGCAATGCATTTTTTGATTTCTTGACTGCTGCTTCCATGGCTGTTGATTGTGGATCCAAGTAAAATGAAATCCTTGACAACTTCAATCTTTTCTCTGTTTATCATGATGTTGCTTACTGGTCCAGTTGTAAGGATTTTTGTTTTCTTTATGCTGAGGTGTAATCCATACTGAAGGCTGTGGACTTTGCTCTTCATCAGTAAGAGCTTCAAGTCCTCTTCACTTTCAGCAAGCCAGGTTGTGTCATCTGCATAACGCAGGTTGTTAATGAATCTTCCTCCGATCCTGATGCTGTGTTCTTCTACACAGAGTCCAGCTTCTCAGATTATTTGCTCAGCATACAGATTGAAGAGGTATAGTGAAAGGATACAACCCTGATGCACACCTTTCCTGATTTTAAACCACTCAGTATCCCCTTGTTCTGTCGGAACAACTGCCTCTTGAGCGCAATTAACTGTTCTGGAATTCCCATTCTTTGCAATGTTATCCATAGTTTGTTATGATCCACACAGTAGAATGCCTTTGCGTAGTCAATAAAACACAGATAAACATCCTTCTGGTATTCTCTGCTTTCAGCCAGGTTCCATCTGACAGCAATGATATCCCCGGTTCCACATCCTCTCCTGAATCCAGCCTGAATTTCTGGCAGTTCCCTGTGGATATACTGCTGCAGCCGTTTTTGAATGATCTTCAGCAAAATTTTGCTTTTGTATTATATTAATGATATTTTTGAATAATTTATGCATTTGGTTGGATCACCTTCCTTAGGAATAGGCATAAATATGGATCTCTTCCAGTCAGTTGGCCAGGAAGCTGTCCTAACCTTCCCTAAATGGATTACTCCATTTTTAAACACTTTTTTTTTTTTTTTTAAACACTGTCTTCTTTCCTAATTGTCCTTCTAAGTACTCTGTTCCCTTTTCAGGCTCGCCTTCTTTTCCCTAGCCTTAAAAGTGAACGTCCTCAGGATTTAGCTTTAGGTTGTCTTTTCATTTTACATTCCACTCATAAGTAACCAAACCCAATTTCAAATATAGAACAAAGAATCACACACTGTATCTCCAAAATATAACATTGTTGGAGATTTCAGGTCCACATATGCATCCACCAATGGGTGTCTGCCTTTAGATGTTTCATTTCGGGTGTCTTAGAGTAAACATTTGTTTTCCCCTCTTGTTTGAGCTTCTGGTGAGAAGATCCGTTGTCCTCTATGTCTCATTGTAACATGAAACATAACTAAAATTCATTAACCATGATTGCTGTTTCTATGTCCCTTTCTCTGGAAAATTGAGAGCTCCAAGAGGTTAAGAATTGTGTTTGCGTTATTCATCTCTATATCCTAGGAAGGCCATGTAATCTGCCATAGAGATATGCAGTTTTTAAATATAAGTTGACTAAAATGAATGAATGAGTAAATTTATCATCCATTCTTCATATTGGGTTACAAATTCAGGCTATTTCTCTTTTTAAAAATAAACAAAACAAAAAAGTCTTCTATGGAAAAATTAAATAAATCAAACAAGAAAAAATTTGACAAAAGGTAAAGGTGAACATATTTTCTCATATTTTAAAATATTATAAAGGTGAACATGATATAGGTACAATACTATTTTAAATACCCCACATAGTAAAAACTAGATAAAGTAGACAAATGAATGAATATATGGATACATATATAACATCAGCATACTCATTTCTTAAGGACTGATGCCCCTAGAGATAATTATTTCAGCAACAGAAGCTTTTGAAGAATTTAATTCTATCCGTTCCATGACTAAAGCACAAATATGAGTCTTTAGAATGACTGAACATGTCGGGGTGTGAGTTAGTGTATTAGCTAATAAGAATCCTTTCAGTAAATTTCCAGGTCCCCTTTCTTACCTTTTAATCTTTCTTCTTGCAAATTTGATATTAAAGAGAATGACTTTATGATTTTCACTCTGTTAGCTTCCCAGGCATAGTCACCCCATTTCTACTGTTTCATATTGAGATCGTTCCCTGGAAGCACCTCTTCACCATACCTGACTATGGTCCTTGCTTCCCAGAGATGTTGCTTCAGGTCCCATTTTCTACGCTAAATAGATCTGGAGGTCTTCCAGCTATTGGTGAATTTTAGTGCCAAGTTTGGCCAGAAGGGTCATATTCCAAGAAGAGTGGAGCCATTTTGTGGGTTGAAGAGGTTGAAGATCTGCAAGAACTTCTTGTGGAGGACAGAGATGGCCCACGGCTTCTGGAAATGGCTGCCATCGACTATGTCGTGGTGGAATCTGAAGTCATTTCTGTATTTCAGGTGGACAAAGGGGAGATTTTTCTTTTTCAGCCCAGAAACATCAAGGTCCTTCTGTTAGTCCATGGTTCTGAGCCAGGTCACAACCACCTAGAGATCAGATGCTCCTGCAGCTAACCACCACTAGGGCCAACCTGAGGAAAGGGGGGGAAGCAATCTTTTGTGCAAGTAAAACCTATGTAGGTAGTGCTCCTCTTCTTGCCAAGAACAATTTTTACCTCTGATCTGGGACTGTGCTTTTGCCCTCTTTGTTTTGCATGGCAGCCAAATTACTTCATCCCTGTGTGTATGTCCTCTTGAGAAAGGATTTACTAGACTTGTTTGACAGGTACCTCCTTAGGATAAAAGGCTATCTGCTGTTCACTGTTTTACCATTAGCCAAAGGTTCATAGTCATTACTCAAGGTATAATCATTAATAATAACAGTCTCAGATTTTCTCTTAGGAAGGAAGACATTCAAGTACAGCCAAGAGGCTGGACTTCACCAGGGCCTTGTGTCTGGGAACATAATAGCCATTTTTCACTCTTTGAATCCTTTCTTACAGAAGTCACTGAAGACTCTTCAGGTAGTTGCCAAAATCCCTGGGTGGTATTCTAATTTTTTTTTAATTGGGGCATGGATGTGTTGGTTCTAAGACCCATAACGTTTTCATCCTTTCCCCAGCCTCGTTTCACCTCTCAAGTCAGCTAACACTTCTTTAGATTACCCTCTGGCTCAATGTGCACACAGCCTCATATCTTTAAATGAAAGTAAAAGAAGGAAAGCGACTTTCAATAACTCACTTTATAACAGACTGGAGTAAGTCAGTGCATCACAACTTTGAACTTGTAGCACACCTTTATTTGAAGGTGGTTGCCTTTTTCCCTTAGCAATCAACTGAAATTAGCCCCAGCATGTTTTTGTGTATAGCATAGCTTGTCAAAGGTGACCCCTCTCTTCTTTTGATCAGGGCTCATGTATCAAATATTTCCATAACCTCCAGATGACATGAGAAAAAAGTTATGCGAATGTGTGTGGGCGGGGACAGTGAGGGAGTGGGGAAAGTATCCATTGTTGTTTTTTTATTTGGTTTGTTTTTCATTTTAACCTTAAAGAGGAAAAACCCACTAAAACCCACTGGCATTGAGTCGATTCCGACTCATAGTGACCCTATAGGACGGGGTAGAACTGCTCCATAGAGTTTCCAAGGAGCACCTGGTGGATTCGAACCGCCGACCTTTTGGTTAGTAGCCGTCACACTTAACCATTTTGCCACCAGGGTTTCCAAAATAGGAAAAGGACTTTCATTTTGCCAAATGTTGATTTCTGTGTTAGATTTAATTCATTAAATGGTTTATCACTTATTATGCTCGAAGTTCCTGAGCTTGCCACAGGAGATTCCATGATGACTTACCTCGCATCAGAAACTTCTGTGGAACTAACTAATAACCTTGCATAGACTATTCAGTTAGTGCATTTCTATTGAGCCTCTTGGTTCATCGTTCTCATCTCACAGTGAATATGTAGGGCAGTGAGGCCCAACATACGATGCTGGATAAAATGAGCCTTCCTCTCTTTGCTGGTTTGAGATTCTTTAAAATTTAAACCTTCTTTTTATTTAGAGTTTTTCTAGACAAGGTTTGTCATGCTGCATCTGAATTAGATTCTACATCACCTTCAGGTAATAGGGAAGTAAAAATGGAAATGTAAAATAACTGTATCGTTATTTTTCATAGTTTTCAATACATCATTTTTTCCTTTCTGTATTTAACTTTCTTAGAAAGCTGTCATTGCATTTGGAGTTATTGAGGCTAAAGGAAAGTCAATGCAAATCTGAATGTAATGAAGGTAGAAGAATGAAAGTGACTCCCCAGGTAGGGAAAAAAAAAAAAGATGACACTGGGACTTTTTCTCCTCTTTTACTCACTCTTCCATCTACTCTAGTATGGCTTCTGCATATTAATTCTACAAAACTGGTCTCACTAAGGTCTCTGATGCCCTCTGTTTTTCCCGTAGTGGACAGTGTCAATCCACTAAGCAGCTCTCTGACCTCCAAGGCAGTACTAAACAAAACAATGAGACATCTTCATTGTAAGCAATTAAACATATCTGATTTAAAATAAATAAAATATTAAAATGACTTGCCAATACAGCAGTTTTATGAATCTAGCCAGAGACAAATCTATTTTTAAAAAGGGGAAACTATGCAGAGTAAATATAATCCACATTCTTTTCCATTTTCCATCCTATTAGATCATCTACTTTACAAAGCAAACCACTCAAAATATCTTTCTATATATATTGTCACTAACTCCTCTTCTTCACCCTTCCACTAAGATCCTCAATGCCATCTATATTCAGGGTATGGTAGACAATTCCAATCCACATCTTCCACGAATGCATCGATTCTTCTCCTAAGCCATTTTATTTCTTTACATATGTTCTTATCAAAATTCTCTGTTGTTGTCCTGCTAATGTGTGGGCATTCCACCTCTGTTTCCTTTGTGGCTCTTCACTCCCCTCTAAAGGTTGCAAGTCTGCAGAGTCAAGTTTAAGTCTTTCTCTTATTTTAGACTCTATTATGTGACCACTTCCATTCGCAGTCTTCGTGAACAAATATGAGCCTCCAGCTATGGCACTGATTGTAAATTGTAGACTCATAGCCAATTGCCAATGGACAATTGACTAGATACCTACTAGCTCACTTGTGGAGGATATAGACCACTTTTATTTTCCTTGTTGGCATGTGTCACACCAGCTTCTGCTGAGAAAATTCCTTTTTTATTATTTTTTGTCACATTATAGCATTTAATTGAACAGATATTAGTTAAGCATAATTATTATTTTTAGATCTCTTTCCCTACAAAAACCAAAGATACAAGAGAGCAGGAACTATGTTTGTTCTACTCACCTCTAAACCCTGAGAGCAACATACAATCTGGACAGAGAAAGTCCATTTTTATTTATAACTTGTATATGATAATGATGGCTAAGTGAATTATACCATCTATTCTTTAATCAAACTACTTAATCAGGCTTGGTGTTTCCTTTTCGAAGAATAAACAAATACAAGAAGTTTTCTACAATAAAAATTTAATGAACAAAGCAAAATAATAAAATATAAAAGAGAATATAATTTTCATGCACAGTGTAAAGGTATACATGATATGATGTGAACAATAAATAAGTTAAATGTATAAATAAATAAATAAGTATTTAAATAGATAGATAAATCAATACATCAGCATGGTCACTTGTAAGGAACTAGTGCCCATGTAGTGGAACACAACGTTGCTTAATACTCCTGAAAACACATTTGACAAGTTTGACTCAATTCCTGTCCTGATTATAGCAGAAATGAAAGTTTGAAATGGCTGAACTTGTGAAAGTAGGATACAGTGTATTAGTTGATGACAACCTTTTTTTTTTTTTTTTTATAGGATGTGGTCACCTTCCTTACTTCTTAGCCTTTCTTGCCAGTTTGTTGATGCAGAGAAGGAGCTCATGATTTCTGCTCTGACAATCTCCCAGGCACAAGGGCTGTATTTCTTCTCTGTCAGATAGACAGTGATTCTTTGGAAGTACTTCCTCACAGCCAGCATGGAGTCCTCGTTTATCAGGGGGAGGGCAGTTTCTTCTATCCCCATCTCCTTCATCAAACAGACTTCCAGGTCATTCAGCTGCTGATAGAGTCCAGTGTACAATTTGTCCAGGAGGGTCTTATCCCAGGCAGCAGATGAGGCCTGTAGGCTGAAGAGGTTGAAGAGCTGTTGGATTATTTCATGGTGGACAGAGATGGCTTGAGTCTTCTGGAACTTGTTGCCATCAAGCTCCTCCTGGGGAAACCCAAAGTCATTTCTGTCCTTCAGGCAGGAGAAAGGGGAGATTCTCCTCATTTGTCCCAGAAGTATCATGGTTCTCCTGTTAGCCAGGCTATGGCTCTGAGGCAGGTCACAGCCCAGAGAGCAGGTGGAGTTGCAGCTGAGCACCACCAGGGCGATCAGCAAAAGGAAAGAGAAGGCCATTGGGGATCTTGTAGATGCTGCTGTCTTGGTTGATGCTGGTAGGTCTGTGAGCCTGGGTCTCCAGGTTCTCTGAAGACCTTGCTCTGGGCATGGGTTTTAAATAGGGAACACACTACTTTCCATTTTCTTTGTGACATCCCCTCTCTTACTTTCTACTTCTGTTTTTGCTTTCCTGTATGCACTCTGTACATGGAATTTTAGTGCAGTGTTTCTCAACCTTTTTTTCTCATTATTGAGACCCCCAGCAATCTGTTGAGATTTTTTTTTTCCCCTAACGGAACCACCCCCCCCTTGACATTTTAGTACCACAAGTATACTGTATTTTCATTTTTGTATCTATATATATCTGTGTTTTATGCACAGAATGAGAAAGTGTAAACTTTACCCTTTTTGTTGAATTCATGGTTAATAATGGAAGAGAGATACATATACAGAGAAGAAATGTGTGTGTACACACATTCATATGCACATATATGTTTCCTCATACCTTGTATTGACAGAATGCACTGGGGTGCTAACAGAAAGGCTGGTGGTTCGAACCCACCCAGTGGCTCTGCAGGAGAAAGACCTGGAGGTCTGTTCCTGTTAAGATTACAGCCTAGAAAACGCTATGGGGCAGTTCTGCTCTGTCATATGGGTTAATATGAGTCAAAAATCAATGCAACAGCACCCAACGACAACACAGCAGAAAACAATAGACAAATAGCAATGACCACAATTTGTTGTTATCTTAGTTTCAAATATACCTTCATTTCTTGGTGTCAAAAATCTAACACAGGCAAACATCTTTCTGGTATTATCTGCTTTCAGCCAGGATCTGTCTGACATCAGCAGGATATCTCTCATTTCATGTCCTTTTCTGAATTTGGCTTGAATTTCTGGCAGTTCCCTGTCAATGTACTGCTACAGCCACTTTTGAATGATCTTCAGCAAATTTTTTCTCTGTATGATATTAATGATATTGTTCAATATTTTCCCCATTCTGTTGGATCACCTTTCTTTGGAATAGGCATAAATATGGATCTCTTGCAGTCAATTGGCCAGGTAGCTGTCTCCCAAATTTCTTGGCATAGACAAGTGAGCACTTCCAGCGCTGCATCAATTTGTTGAAACATCTCAGCTGGTACACCATCAATTCCTGGAGCCTTGTTTTTTATGAATGCCTTCAGCGTAGCTTCCACTTCTTCCTTCAGTACCGTCAGTTCCTGATTATATGTTACCTCCTCCTGAAATGGTTGAACATTGACCAGTTCTTTATGATGTAGTGACTCTGTGTATTCTTTCCATCATCTTTGATGCTTCCTGTGTATTTTAATATTTTCCCTGTAGAATCCTTTAATATTGCAACTCCAGGCTTGAATTTTTTTTCTTCAGTTCTTTCAGCTTGAGAAATACCGACTGTGTTCTTCCCTTTTGGTTTCCTAACTGTAGGTCTTTGCACATGTCATTATAATACTTTGTCTCCTCAAGCTGCCGTTTGAAATCTCCTGCTCAGCTCTTCATTATTTATTCCATTTGCTTTAGCTATTCAAAGTTCAAGAGCAACTTTCAGAGTCTTTTCTGACATTCATTTTGGTCTTTTCTTTCTTTCCTGTCTTTTAAATGACCTCTTGCTTTATGATGTTCCTGATGCCATTCCACAACTCATCTAGTCTTTGGTCATTAGGGTTTAACATGTCAAATCTATTCTTGAGACAGTCTCTAAATTAAGGTTGGAAGTACTCAAGGTTATACTTTGGCTTTTGTGGATTTGTCCTAATTTTCTTCAGTTTGAACTTTAACTTGCATATGAGCAATAGATGGTCTGTTCCACAGTTGCCCCTGGCCTGGTTCTGAATGATGATATTGAGCTTTTCCATCATCTCTTTACACAGATGTAGTCGATTTGATTCCTATGTATTCCATCTGGCGAGGTCCAAATGTATAAAAAATTATAGGCACCATTTATTTTGGTGAAAAAAGGTATTTCCAATGAAGAAGTCATTGGTCTTGCAAACTTCTATTATGCAATCTCTGGCATCGTTTCTATCACTAAGGTCGTAATTTCCAACTACCATTCCTTCTTCTGGAAACCCTGGTGGTGTAGCAGTACAGCTGCTAGCCAAAACGTCAGCATTTCAGATCCACCAAGTGCTCCTTGGAAATCCTTTAGGGCAGTTCTACTCTGTCCTATAGGGTTTCTATGAATTGGAATCAACTTGACGGCAGTGGGTTGGGTTTTTTGTTTTTATTCCTTCTTCTTTGTTTCCAACTTTCACATTCCAATCACTGGTAATTATTAATGCATCCTGATTGCATGTTTGATCAATTTCAGACTACAGATATTGGTAAAAATCTTCAATTTCATCATCTTTGGCTAGTGGTCTGTCCATAAATTTGAATAATAATCGTATTAACTAAGTGGTTTTCTTTGTAAGCATATGGATATTGTCCTATCACTGACAGCATTGAACTTCAGGATAGATCTTAAAATGTTCCTTTTAGTGATGAATGCAACACCATTCCTCTTCAAGTTGTCATTCCTGGCATGGTAGACCATATGGTTATCTGATTCAAAATGGCCAGTATAAGTCCGTTTCAGCTCACTAATGCCTATGATATCAATGTTTATGCTTTCCATTGCATTTTTAATGATTTCCAATTTTCCTAGATTCATACTTTATACATTCCATGTTCCAATTATTGACAGAAGTTTGAAGTTGTTTCTTCTCATTTTGAGTCATGCCACATCAGAAATGAAGGTCCCAAAAGCTTGACTTCATCCACATCATTAAGGTCAACTCTCCTTTGAGAAGGCAACTCTTCCCCAGTCGTCTTTTGAGTGCCTTTGAACCTGAAGGGCTCGTCTTCTGGCACTAAATGAGACAGTGTTCCACTGCTATTCATAAGATTTTCACTGGCTAATTCTTTTCAGAAGTAGACTGTCAGGTCCTTCTTCCTAGTATATCTTTGTCTGGATGTTCAGCTGAAACCTGTCCACCATGGGTGACCCTGCTGGTATTTGAATACCGGTGGCATAGCTTCCAGCATCACAGCAACACTCATGCCCCCACGATACGACAAACTGACAGACTTGTGTTTTACTGACTACACAAATAAATTCTACTTGTGGGTCATAACAAATTATGGATAACATTGGATAGAATGGGAGTTCCAGAATAAATAATTGTGCTTGTGAAGAACCTGTACATAAACCAAGAGGCAGTCATTGGAACAGAACAAGGGGATACTGCGTAGTTTAAAATCAGGAAAAAGGTGCATCAGGGTTGTATCCTTTCACCTTACTTATTCAACCTGTATGCTGAGCAAATAATAGAGAAGCTGGAGTATATGAAGAACAGGGCATCAGGATTGGAGGAAGACTCATTAACAATCTTTGTTATGCAGATGAAACAACCTTGATTGCTGAAAGTGAAGAGGACTTGAAGCTCTTATTGATGAAGATCAAAGACCACAGCCTTCAGTATGGATTGCACCTGAACATAAAGAAAACAAAAATCCTCACAACTAGACCAACAAGCAACATCATGATAAACAGAGGAAAGATTGAAGTTGTCGAGGATATCATTTTACTTGTATCCACAATCAACACCCATGGAAGCAGCAGTCAAGAAATCAAACGGAGCTTTCCACTGGGCAAATCTGTTGCAAAGAACCTCTTTAAAGTGTTAAAAAGCAAAGGTGTCACCTTGAAGTCTAAGGTGCACCTGACCCAAGCCATGGTGTTTTCAATCGCCTTATATGCATGGGAATGCTGGACAATGAATAAGGAAGATCAAAGAAGAATTGATGCCTTTGAATTATGATGTTAGTGAAGAATGGACTGCCAAAAGAACAAACAAATCTGTCTTGGATGAAGTACAGCCAGAATGCTCCTTAAAAGCAAGGATGTTGTGACTACGTCTCACATACTTTGGAGAATTATCAGGAATTATCAGTCCCTGGAGAAAGGTATCATGCTTGGTAAAGAGTCAGTGAAAAAGAGCAAGATGCTCAACGAAGTGAGTTGACACAGTGGCTACAACAATGGGCTCAAGAATAAAAATCATTGTGAGGATGGCACAGGACTGGGCAGTGTTTCATTCTGTTGTACATAGGGTCACTGTGAGTCGGAACTGCCAAAAATACCTGACAAAAACAATGAGAACATCTCCACCAAGAGGAACTGTTTCTCCATTAAGAAATTAGTGATTATAGGACTGTGCTAGGAAATGTACAAGATGAGTGCTCAAAAGTTATGATGAAAATGTTGTGTCCTAGGGATGCTGGAACCTTTTTAAAGGAGCTTCTACTGGACAAATTTGAACATGAAAATAATAATGATAATAACAGATTCATTATTCATTAAATAAAATAGCAATTTAAGAGTAACACTCATATATACATATACATGCGTGTGTAGAATAGAAAGCTCTTTCTTACGATGCAGTTGTAATGAATGAATATAGAAGGAACGATAAAAAAAAGAGCAGTGTGATAGTAACTAGTAATAACTTAATCAGTCATGCGACACTAATGTATGCTAAACTCAGTGGGTAAAAATGGAATAAAGATTGACGTTGTTGTGGCTTGTATTGTGTCCCCCAAAAATATATGTTGAAGTCCTAACCCCTATACCTATCAAGGTGATCCTGTTTGGAAATAGGAACACTAAGGTTTGCCAGCAGCCACTAGAAGCTGAAAGAAACAAAGTAGGACCTTCCCCTAGAACCAACAATCTGAATATGGACTTCAGGTCTTCTGAACTGTGAGAAAATAAATTTCTGTTCTTTAAAGTCACTCATTTGTCGTACTTTTTGTTACAACAGCACAGGTAACTAAGATATATTCACATATTCTCAAATGTCTCTGCTTGAAAGACTTATTAATTACAAAGGCTATATATGAAGTAATCTTACAGTGGATAAATCTGGCAGACGCCATCTTTAGTCAAGTGATCAAAGTCAATCCCGTCTATAAAAATAGTATGGCAGTAGCATCAGACCTCCTTGTCCTGGCTTCACAGGCGGGGGTGGGAGGTAGTGGGAATCATCATCAGCATCTACAGCCCAGGGCTGATTCCTATGAGATGGAAGTCAGACATACCTCTTCTCTCCAAACTTTTTACCAGTTCTGATACCAACTGTCCCTCCCATGAGACTCTCTACTTCTCTGCTGAGTTTGATGATTCATTGCAATAGCCACACAGAACTCTCAGACCATATTTACAGTTATGGTGTTTATTAGAGAAATAACAGGTTACGATTCAGGTTCAGGAACACTGAGGATACAGTTCTTTGATCAAGACAGCCTCTTTTCAGCCATGATCCCAGGTAGAACTCGCTCAGGCCCTTGGCACCTTGGTCTCTTGGGCTGGCCTAGCCTCTGCCCTGCTCAGGCAAGTGTTACAAAAAGCTTTTAGCTCTGCTGATAAGTGCCCGGAAGCACCTCACTCTGCCAGTAAGTTTCAGCCCAAAGTCGCTCAGCTCTATAGCTCTGTAGGTTGGCACACCCACTGTAATCACCTTTTTCCATGGGCCAGGAAGCCCACCAAGCCATCTGCTGCCACTTTCCTGCTTCTGCTGCTGCTTCTGCCTGCATTTCTATGCTGCTGCTTCTCCTCATCTCTCACCATCTCCAGTGTTACTGTTCTCTCTCTTTGTCTCCTGTGTTAGGAGATTCTCAGTGCAGGGATCCTGGGTCCAAAGGATGTGCTCCACTCAGCTCTTCTTCATGGTGGTAGTCAGGTCTCCACTGTCTGCCTCTGGGATGGCTGATTTTAAGCCTATTGGGTTGGCAAAACTGGCCAATTCCCTTGTTAGGGTTCCCTGCAGCTTAGTTGCATGGTCCCACCCCCTCAAGGGTGCCATGCACCTTGTTTGCATTATTAGCAAACTATCCAGTTCCCTTGGTGGGCCACAAACACCTCATTTGCATAGTTCCACCAAGTCATTTGATGGGTAGTTACAAGACCATGGCTAGAAAGGCCATATAAAATGATTCAAATTAACATTATTTGCAATTAGTAGACATCACCTCTGATATCCTTGCCAAAATTGCATAAGTGTAGACTGTTGTTGTTAGGTGCTGTCGAGTTAGCTCCAACCCATAGCAACAGAATGAAACACTGCCAGGTCACATGCCATCCTCACAATTGTTGTTATGCTTGAGCTCATCATAGTAGACACTGTGTCAATCCATCCCATTGAGGGTCTTCATCTATTCCACTGACCCTCTGCTTTACCCAGCATGATGTCCTTCTCCCAGGACTGGCCCCTCCTGATAGCATATTCAAAGTACATGAGACCAAGTCTTGCCATCCTCACTTCTAAGGAGCATTCTTGTTGTACAGCCTCCAAGATAGATTTGTTCATTCTTCTGGCAATACATGGTATATTTGATACTCTTCACCAACACCACAATTCAAAGGCATCAAGTCTTCATTGATCCCCCTTATTCATTGTTCAGCTTTTGCATGATATTTATGAGGCAACTGAAAATACCATGGCTTGGGTCAG
The DNA here is from genome assembly GCF_024166365.1 of Elephas maximus indicus. Lineage (NCBI taxonomy): Eukaryota > Metazoa > Chordata > Mammalia > Proboscidea > Elephantidae > Elephas > Elephas maximus. The sequence goes on along the minus strand of NC_064827.1, from coordinate 31,370,434 downwards.
GCATACTTTAGTCCTTAAATGACATCTTTGCTTCTTAACACTTTAAAGAGATCTTTTGCAGCAGATTTTTCCAATGCAATACATTGTTTGATTTCTTGACTGCTGCTTTCATGGCTGATTATTGTGGATCCAAGTAAAATAAAATCCTTGACAACTTCAATATTATCTCTGTTTATCATGATGTTGCTTTTTGGTCTAGTTGTGAGGATTTTTGTTTCCTTTATGTTGAGGTGCAATCCATACTGAAGGCTGTGGTCTTTGATCTTCATCAGTAAGAGCTTCAAGTCCTCTTCACTTTCAGCAGTTAAGGTTGTGTCATCTGCATAACGCAGGTTATTGATGAGTCTTCCTTCAATCCTGATGCCCGTTGTTCTTCATATAGTCCAGCTTCTCAGATTATTTGTTCAGCATACAGATTGAATAAGTATGGTGAAAGGATACAACCCTGACCACACCATTCTTGATTTAAAACCACACAGTATCCCCTTGTTCTCTTTCAACAACTACCTCTCGATCTATGTACAGGTTCCTTATGAATGGGGCTAATTATGAAGAATTGTTGCTATAATCCAAATTGAGGAACATTCTACAAAATGACTGCCCTATTCCTCCAAAATGGTTAAGACCATGAAAGTTAAGGAAAGTCTGAGGAACTCTTCAGTTGAAGAAAATAGAAAGACATGCCAAGGTACACTATGTGTTCATGGATTCAATCCTTTTAAAATCAAGAACATTGCTGAGGCAGTTGGCACATGGGGGGCACTGAGTGATGGATAAATTGTTTGGGTTGGATACAGACAGTCTGGTATTCCAATCTTGAATTTGTCTTTTATTGGCTGTGTGTTTTTGGAAAGGTTGTTGTTGTTAGTTGCCATTGAGTCAATTCTGACTCATAACAACCCCTTGTGTGCTTCATAGAGTTTTTGAGGCTGGTAACTTTCTGAAACAGATCACCAGGCCTGTCTTTCCAGTCACTTATGGGTAGGTTTGAATCACCAACCTAGTAGTCAAGCACTTAACCATTTGTGCCAATTGTTTGTGGGCAAAACGAAAACAAATATTAAGTGTGAATGTCATGAAAGTGAAAAAAGGGAAGTGACCTTTTAGCTGACAAAATGGCAAAGTGTGAGTTAGCAAAATTCATTATTGCAAAATTGGGGACTAAGGGTTAGGGTAGATGGGAAGAATGAAGGCCAACACTGAAGTAAGAAAAGGCAACACAAAATGTCTGCTTCTGCCAGAGGCTTAAATGGGCCAATGGACAGGCTTCAGCTTTGTAAGACCAACTGCCTGGTTTATCTTTCATTTAACCCACATGTGATCATCTCTGGGGAGAGAAAGGAGGAGTCAGATAATATCTGAGTGCCCTTGCCTGAGCATTCTACCTAGTTAATAAATTCACTCAGGCAATGAGTAGATTGGTTTGAGAAACATAGAAATAAAAGAAAGGAAATTGGGTGATCCCAACAGATTCTGTTCTTATTCAGAATATTAATAAAAATTGTATTGAAAAAATGATAACACCAAAATTTTATTGCATGCTAAGTATGGACCAGCCTTTGTTCTAAGATATTTACAAATATTAACAGAACCATCTCAACAACTGTATGTGGATTACACTCATTAAAATGTTTGGAGAGAAATTAATAGGAAGAAATGAACTAGTCAGAATGTAACAAAGTTCTAATATCAAAACTGTAGGGAGAGTTGAACTAATGACTTGTCTGGAAGGGCCCATTACAGTAAGTGAAGGATAAAAGTAGATGTGGAATTTATGAATGAAAGAGAGACCAGTAGCACAGGCATGGTGAGATGATGAAGAATTCTAAATTCCAACACAAATGCCAAAGGCTTGCTGTCTCTTATTTTATTTTATAAAGGACAGGAGGTATGGTGTAAATGGATTAAATTATGCAGATTCCTGTAAATCTATTTACTTTTAACTCAATCAGCTTTTTAATAAGCAAAATAAGAATAAACAAAAAGCACATAACAATTTTCACTTTGAAGATTGTCCTGGCATATGGTCTCTGACTTTTCTCCTTCAGAGTCTCCCTAATTCCACAGGTGACCCTTTTCAAGGCCAATCTGTTCTCATTACCAAGTGTAACAACTCTTTTTCTCACCTTGCGTCCAAACTGGACTTCTTGTTGCCTACTGACTGATAGAGGTTCTTTACTTGCTTTTGGGCCCTAATTCTCAGGAAATGTTCCAAACACTAACCTTAAATGTGCCCGCTTAATGCAGTATGCACCTAATGGAAAGAAAAGAAAGAAAACTGATCCACCAATATCCACTTTTCAGTTAATTTAATTAAATAAATGAATTTTCGCAATAGTCTTTACTGCCATTAGAAATTGTGATCTTCCAGTATGTGCATTACTAATATCTGTCCTGTTGAGAAGACTCTGCCCCACTTGTTGCTAAGTGTACTTAACTACCATCCTGTGACCCTTTTGTTCAAGTGTTGTTTCCTTCTGTTTTGTTTTTAAAAGGAGGCTGCAATATGACCTGAATTTAAAGCTGTGTTGAATTGCATTGGCTCCATGAATCATTTTCCCTGGGCTGTGATGACTTGCTGGATTCTAGGAAGGAAAGTAAAGTTTGCTGCTGGCACTGGAGTAACTCTCATCCCTTCCCATACTCTATGTGCTGCTGTGTTATTGGCGGCAAGACTGCTGGGGGCACTGATGATGTCCATGTCTCCATGTGAAAACTCTGTGGTCTCATCTTTCTCCTCCTCTGAGTCCTTGATCTGCAAATACAGTTGACTCCCTACTGTTCATTCTACTGTTTCACCTCTTGAGGAACTGCCATGTTCCAGTCAATGCTTTGAACATCTCAGTTGTTCTTCCAAGTTCTCAAACTGCTACTGACTCAACCTGCTTCAAGTTATATGATATGCACTTTGGCTATTGAGCAAATGAGAGCCCTGTTCCTGCTGCATCTCCTGCTTGTGGAATTGGAATGTGGGAGCACCTAGGTGAGGCACAGGTGAGGTCCTCGTTTCTTCACCAGCTCATTGGATGTAGATATGTGGGCAGCGTTGGTGATACAGCTTCCTGTAGTTACTGTGTTTCTGTGCCCAGCTGGTCATCCATGGGGTCTTGTCTTCTTCAGTGCAGGGCTTGTCAGGTAGGGAAGTTCAAGGTGAGGCCTTCTTCACACTTATGTTCTCTGTGTCCCCCAATTCAGCTGCCTCCAGCTGGCACTGCACTGTGACCCTCCAAAACCATTCTAAGGGAACTGCAGCAGAGACAATGGACTTCTTGCACCCCCTTCTCTAATTGAACAGCTTGGTAGCTAACATTAAGCACCGCCAAAGGACCCAGAATGGCACAGGACCAGGCAGTGTTTCGTTCTGTGGTACACAGGCTCCCCATGAGCCGGAACCTACTCGACGGGACCTAACAACAACAAAAACAAGGGACCTGTGTAAGGCCGGTGTGTGGTGAGTGCCTCGCTGCTGACAGCATTCCCACCCTCCACTTATTCTCCAATACTTTCAAATATATTACAAATTCATAACTTATGGATGTGACCAGAATATGGTTATTGAGATTTGTAGGACATGGTGACAGTATAGCATGAAACCATACAACTTTTGCTCCCCAAACATAAAATAAAAAGTAACAATGAAAAAGTAAAATTACTTAAAGAAAACAAACAACAAGGAAGCAGCACCCAACTAATAGAAAGGTCATAATATCTGAAAGATATTAAGTAGTCACAGAGAGAAAGAGCCAGGGGAATCCAAAACTGTTCATGTCTTTGCCCTACTCCTACACTGCTTCCCCCCACAGCAGTGGAGGAGGAAAGAAAGGCAAGGGGAAAACATAGCTTAAAACATAACTTTGAATCTTCCAACCACCACCACCACCATTATGGACAGAAGCAAGCTAAAGGTTGAGTAACCTGAGGTAAAGTGTTGAGAGATCCCTTCTATACCCCCTAAATTGAAGGCCCTCCCTGCTGCCTGAGCAATTCACACACATAGACACACACACAAACACTTCCTGATTAAATTCTTCAGTTATCATATTGCTTAGATTATCATAATACCTCCCAAATTCTGCCCACATAGATACCCCTACATGCTGTCAGTTGGCAATCAGTGTTCTCTGAAATCCCTTTACCCGTGCCTGAGCTCTGTCTTATGTACTGAGTCAACGTGCAAAAGATGCAAGGTCATTATTCAAACTGACAGCGAGAATTTCTCTTGATTATAAAGTTAAACCATATAATCTCGTAGCAGAAATAAATTTGTAAAACTGGCAACTTAAGAAAGAGTTAATGTGTCATCAAACGGGAGACATTTCCTCTGATTTACCCTGAAGTTCCACACCCAACCCAAATTGGCTAGTGTTAAATAGTGTGTAATTAATCAGAAAGCTGGTCAGCAGAGAGGGTTGGAAGTAAGGAACAGATTTTAACCTTTTCACTCTTCACATAGCTACCATTACCCAAAGAAGAGATGCCATGCCTGAAGCTGAGAATATTTTCCTTCTCTAAGATGCAAAAAAAAAAAAAAACTAAAGAAATTAGTTTATTCCTGCATTGGGGTCAGTTCTTTCCACAAAGGGCCTCTTTTAGCTCTGGAAAAAAATCTCCTGGTAGGGGACAGAATTCTGCCTACACTTGCACCCCACAGACTTGGCCACTGTCTTAGCCCTTCTTGTCTAGTAACTGGCTCTCTTTCTCTATAAATGTTTTAAAAGTCTGCAGGATAAAACTGAATACAGGTAGTCCCCAACTTACAATGGGGTTCTCTTCTGATTTAAGTCGGATAACTGTTTTTTTTGTTTGTTTGTTTTTAGCTTTCATTATTTTTGCTTTTTAATATCAGTATCTTTATAAATCCGATCTTCGTTGGTTGGAAAAATTACATATAAACTTACAGATATATTTTAATACATATATACATTAAAAAATCACAAATCATAAATATTTACTCTGACAAGGAGCATTGAAGAATGTTGACATTTTGTCATTTGAGGTAATAACTCCATATGGAATGTTCTGTATCATCTGGATTATTCCTGGGAATGGGGATAGTATTTCTACTTAAAAAAATTGGTGAGAGTTGTCTGTAGATTTCTTTTATTTTTCCTTCGTATATTTCCCAGTAACATCTCACTGCTTCCCAAATCTGCCTATCGACCTTAGCAAAGCAATCAGCATTTAGTTCTGCATTTTCGAGCAACTGAACCCCCTGATTCAGTTTAGAAAAAACTCCATGTATTCATTTCACTGTAAAATTTTTTGACAACTTCTCTCCTTCCTTTTCTTCATTACTTTCTTCAGCATTTCTTTCCTCTTCAAAATCCACCAAGTCCTGATCTGTCAATATATGCAGTGTTTTGACAGTAAATCATAACATTGAACACCTGCAAGTGAACATCTGAGAATAACATCAGCAAATTACCAGCTGCAACATTGTATGTAGTACGTATTACTAAAAGATGTACAAAAAAATAAAAAGGTCATAACTGCAGATCTTCATAACTCTAACACATCATAAGTCAAAGGCTACCTGTTCTACTTTCTACTTCCTTTTAAAACTACTGTTACGTCAAGGAAAGAAGCCATATTGGCTCAGTGGTTGAGAGCTAAGCTACTAACCCGCAAGTCGGTGGTTTGACTCCACCAGCCCCTCCGCAGAAGAGAGATACAAGTTCAAGCTGAAGCTGAAGAAAATTGGAATAAATCCATGAAAGCCAAAGTATAATCTTGAGTATATCTCACCCATTTCAAGAATATATTTGACATATTGAACACTAATGACTGAAGACCAGAAGAGTTGTGGAAAGACAACAAGGACATCATACATGAAAAAAAAACAAGAGGTCATTAAAAAGACAGGAAAGATTGTAGCACTGTTTACAATAGCAAAAAGATGGACGCAACCAAGGTGCCCATCAACGGATGAATGGATAAATAAATTATGGTATATTCACACAATGGAATACTATGCATCAATAAAGAACAGTGAGGAATCTGTGAAACATTTCATAACATGGAGGAACCTGGAAGGCATTATGCTGAGTGAAATTAGTCAGTTGCAAAAGGACACATATTGTATAAGACCACTATTATAAGAACTTGAGAAATAGTTTAAACTGAGAAGAAAACATTCTTTTGTGGTTACAAGAGGGGGGACAGAGGGAGGGTGGGAAAGGGGCATTCACTAATTAGATAGTAGATAAGAACTACTTCAGGTGAAGGGAAAGACAGCACACAATACAGGGGAGGACAGCACAATTGGACTAAACCAAAAGCGAAGAAGTTTCCTGAATAAACTGAATGCCTCAAAGGCCAGTGTAGCAGGGGCAGGGGTCTGGGGACCATGGTTTCAGGGGACATCTAAGTCAACTGGCATAATCTATTAAGAAAACATTCTGCATCCCACTTTGAAGAGTGGCGTCTGGGGTCTTAAACGCTGTCAAGCAGCCATCTAAGATGCATCAATTGTTCTCAACCCACGTGGATCAAAGGAGAATGAAGAACACCAAGGACACAAAGCGATTACGAACCCAAGAGACAGAAAGGGCCACATGAACCAGCGACTAGATAATCTTGAGACCAGAAGAGCTACATGGTGCCTGGCTACAAGCGATGACTGCCCTGACAGGGAACACAACCCCTGAGGGAGCAGAAGAGCAGTGGGATGCAGACCCCAAATTCTCATAAGACCAGACTTAATGGTCTGACTGAGACTGGAGGGACCCCGGTGGTCATGGCCCCTAGACCTTCTGTTGGCCCAGGACAGGAACCATTCCCAAAGCCAACTCTTCAGACATGGATTGGACTGGACAATGGGTTGGAGAGGGATGCTGGTGAGGAGTGAGCTTCTTGGATCAGGTGGACACTTGAGACTATGTTGGCATCTCCTGCCTAGAGAGGAGATGAGAGGGCGGAGGGGGTTAGAAGCTGGCGAAAAAGACGTTAAAAGAGAGAGTGGAGGGAGAGAGCAGGCTGTCTCATTAGGGGGAGAGTAATTGGGAGTGTGTAGCAAGGTATATATGGGTTTTTGTGTGAGAGACTGATTTGATTTGTAAACTTTCACTTAAAGCACAATAAAAATTATTGAAAAAAAAAAAAAGACAGGAAAGAAAGAAAATGCCAAAATGAACATCAGAAGAGACCCTGAAACTTGCTTTTGAACTTAGACTAGCAAAAGCGAATGGATGAAATAATGAAGTAACAGAGCAGAACAGATTTCAAAAGGTGGCTCAAGAAGACAAATCAAAGTATTATAATGACATGTGCAAAGATCTGGAGTAAGAAAGTCAAAAGAGAAATATACACTCAGCATTTCTCAAGCTGAAAGAATTGAAGAAAAAATTCAGTCCTTGAGCTGCAATATTGATGGATTCTATGTGCAAAATATGGAAAGATGCAGGAAGCATCAAAAGGAGTTAGAGGAATACAGAGTCACGCTACCAAAAAGAATCGGTCAACTTTCAAACATTTTAGGAGACAGCATACGATCAAGAACCAATGGTACTGAAGAAAGAAGTCCAAGCTGCATTGAAGACACTGGCAAAAAACAAGACTCCAGGAATTGACAGAATACCAATTGAGATATTTGAACAAACAGATGCAGCACTGGAGGTGCTCACTCGTCCATGCCAAGAAATTGGAAGACAGGTACCTGGCCAACTAACTGGAAGAGATCCATATTTATGCTTATTCCAAAGAAAGGTCATCCAACAGAACATGAAAATTATTGAAGGATATCATTAATATCACAGATAAGTAAAATCTTGCTGAAGATCACTCAAAAGCTGTTGCCACAGTACATCGACAAGGAACTGGCAGAAATTCAATCTGGTTTCAGAAAATGACGTGGAACCAAGGAGATCATTGCTGATGTTAAAGGGATGCTGGCTAGAAGCAGAGAATACCAGAAAGATGTTTCTTGTGTTTCATTGACTACACAAAGGCATTCGACTGTTTGAATCGTTATAGATAACATTGCAAAAAATGGGAATTCCAGAACACATGAGAAACTTGTACGTAGACCAAGAAGTAGTTGTTTGTACAGAACAGGGGGATACTGTGTGGTTTAAAGTCAAGAAAACTGTGCGTCAGGGTTGTATCCTTTCATCATACCTATTCAGTCTGTATACTGAGCAAATAATCCAAGAAGATAGACTATATGAAGAACGGGACATCGGGATTCGAGGAAGACTCATTAATCACCTGCGTTACGCAGATGACACAATCCGAAAGTGAAGAGGACTTGAAGCACTTACTGAAGAAAATCAAGGACTACAGTCTTCAGTATGAATTACACCTCAACATAAAAAAAAAAAAAAAATTCTCACAACTGGACCAATAAGCGACCTCATGATAAACAAAGAAGGGATTGAAGTTGTCAAAGATTTCATTTTGTGTGAATCCACAATTAACACCCATGGAAGCAGTAGTCAAGAAAGCAAACCATGCATGTATTGCATTGGGAAAATATGCTACAAAAGACCTCTTTAAAATGTAAAAAGCAAAGATGTCATTTTAAGGACTAAGGTGAGCCTGACCCAAGCCGTGGTGTTTTCAATCATTTCATATGCACGCAAAAGCTGGACAATGAATAAGGAATGCTGAAGAAGAATTGATGCCTCTGAGTTACGGTGTTGGTGAAGCATATTAAATATACCACAGACTGCCAAAAGAATGAACAAATCTGTCTTGCAAGAAGTACATACAGCCAGAGTGCTTCTTAGAGGCAAGACTGGCAAGACTTCATCTCACACATTTTGGACATGGTATCAGGAGGGACCAGACCCTGGTGAAGGACATCATGCCTGGTAAAGTAGATGGCCAAGATTGACAAGTGAGCTCCAGCATAGCAACAATTGTAAGGATAGCACAGGATAGGACATTGTTTCGTTCTGTTGTATACAGGGTCGCTATGAGTCGAAACTGACTCGAAAGCACCTAACAACAGCAACAACAGAGGCTTGTTATTTTCCCATGCCCCCATTTCCAAATACACAACAAAGAATCACAAACTAATCTCTCTAAGATGTAAAATTTTTGGAGATCCCAAGTCCACATATACATCCACCAATAGGGTGTCTACTTTAGAAATTTCACAGGCACCTTAGAGTGCACATCAGTTTTCCCCTCTTGTTCAAGATTCTCCTGAGAGAATCCCTTATCCTCTGTGTCTCATTGTAACATGAAACATAATTGAAATTCATTAACCATGATTACTGTTTCTATATCTTTTTCTCTGGAAAATTGAAAGCTGCAAGAGGTTAGGAATTGTGTTTGCTTTATTCCCATCTATATCCTGGAACAATCATATACTCTGCCATAGAGATATACAGTTTTTAAATATAACTTCACTAGAATAAATGAGCAAGTGAATTAATTTATCATGAGTTCTTCATGTTGAGTTGCAAATTCAGGCTATTTATTTTTTTAAGAATAAACAAAACAAAAAAGTCTTCTATGGGAGAATTTAATAAATTAAACAAAAAATAATTTGATAAAATGTTAAGGTGACCATATTGTGTCATGCTTTAATATATTATAAAAGTGAACATGATGTTATATGAAACAAAAGCATTTTAAATATTCAACATAATATAACCAGATAAAGCACACATATGAATGAATACATGAATACATAATATCTTAGGCAGGGTTTTCTAGAGTGTATATATATTCTGGATATGTATATATATTATAGATACATATCTCTATATATCTATAAATATAACCCACTGCCGTCAAGTTGACTATGACTCATAGAGACCCTATAGGACAGAGTAGAACTGTCCCATAGAGTTTCCAAGGAGTGGCTGGTGGATTTGAACTGCCAGCCTTTTGGTTACCAGCCGTAGCTCTTAATCACCATGCCACCAGAGAGAGAGATTTGTTCATCACAAGGAAATGGCTCATGCAGTTGTAGAGACTGGCAAGTACCAAGTCTCTTGGTCAGGCATCAGGGTGGAGGCTTCTACTGACTCATGTGCTTGCAGGGTCTGACAAACATACAATTGACAGGTCAGACAGTAGGCTATTGGCTCACAGGTTTGCAGAAGCTGCCAGATTCCAAAGTCCACAGGTCAGATGACAGGCAGTTGGCTCACAGGGCTGCAGAAGCTGGCGAATCCCAGAATCAGCAGATCATTCAACAGGTTCAAGTTCCAAGAACCAGAGGTCAGGTGATAAGCCAGATGCAGGATCCATAGCAAGAGGTCTCACCATCAAGGAAACTCCCCTTACATCGGATACTGATTAAGACAGTGACTTGAGTAAGAGCAAGACTTGAATAAGGGTGTGACTTGAGTAAGGGCATGACTTTAGTAAGGGTTTGACTTGAGTCATGCCCTTTAATAAGGGTGTGACTGAGGATACACCCCACACTAATCCTGCCTCATTAACATACAGAGGCTTAGGATTTACAACACATAAAATGGAGCATAGCTGCACAATGCTGTAAAATGAAGGACAATTAGATCACAAAATGGAGGACAATCACACAATACTTGGAACCATTGCCTAGACAATTTGACACATAACATTAACCATCCCACACACATGACATCAGCATAGCCATCTCTTAAAAACTGATGACCCTAGAGATAATCACACTAACAACAGGAGCTTTTGAAGAATTTAACTCTATCCATGATTAAAGCAGAAACAAGAGTCTTTAGAATAACTGAACATACCAAAGTTTAATTTAGTGTAGTAATTGATAAGAATCATTTCAGTCAATTTCTAGGTCCCCTTTTTTTACTTCTCAGTCTTTCTTTCATTGAGGTGAAACCTCTGTGGATAGTGCTCCCCTTCTTGCTAAGGACAGGATTTACCTCTGATCCAAGCTTCCATTTTTATCCCCTTTGTTTTGCATGGCAGCCAAATTGTCTCAGACTACTGGATTTGTCCTCCTCAGAAAGGATTTATTAAGCCTGTTTGACAGGTACCTCCATATGATAAAAGGCTCCATGCTGCTCACTATTTTATCATTAGCAAAAGGCTCATAGTCGTTACCGAAGATATAATTATTAATGAACAACATTCTCAGGTTTTCGCTTATGAAGGAACGCATTCAAGTATGGCAAAGGGGCTAGACTTCAACAGGGCCTTGTGTCCGGGAAATCCCTGGGTGATATCCTATTTTTTTTTTATTTGGACATGGGTGTGTCAATTCTAAGACCCACAACATTTTTATCCTTTCCCCAGCCCCACTTCACCTGTCAAGTTAGCTAACACATCTTTAGATTACCCTCTGGCTTAATGTACACACAGCCACATATCGTTAACTGAAAGTAACAGAATGAAAGTGACTCTCGCGATAACTCTTTAATGGACTGGTGTGAGTCAGCTCATTATAACCTTGAACTTGTAGCACACTTTTATTGGAAGGTGATTACTTCTGTCCCCAAATAATCAACTGCACAAGCCCCAGCATGTTTTTGTGAATAACATAGCTTGTTAATCGTGATCTCTTCTTCTTTGGATCAGGGGTGCATCTACGGAATACCTCCCTTGCCTCCAGGTGACGAGAGAAAAAAGTTATGTTGAACATGTGTGGGCAAGGAGGGAGGGTAGGAGTAAGGAAATTACCCGCTCTTTTTAGTTCTTTTTTTTTTTTTTCCTATTTTAACCCCAAATATAAAAAGGACTTTTATTTTGCCAAATGTTGATTTCTGTGAACGCTTATCGTGCTTAAGTTCCTGAGCGGGCCACAGGAGATTCTGTGATGATTTACCTCCCATCAGAAACTTCTGTTGAAGCAGCTAATAACCTCCCATAGGCTGTTTAGTCAGTCCATTTCTATTGAGCCTCTTGGTTCATCGTTTTCTGTCTCACAGGGAACATTTAGGGCAGTGAGGCCCAGCATAGGATGGTGGATAAAATGAGCCTTCTTCTCTCTATTGGCTTGAGATTATTTAATATTTTATACTTTTTCTTTTATTTAGTATTTTTCTAAACAAGGTTTGTCTTGCTAATCTGAATTGCTTTCTATTTTATCTTTGGGTTAGTACCAAAATAGGGAAGTAAAAATGGAAATGAAAAGGACTGTACCATTATTTTTCGTAGCTTTCAATACATCATTTTCCTTCTTCATTTAACGTTTTTAGAAAGCTGACCCTGTGTTTGGAGGCACTGAGGCAAAAGGAAATCCAAAGCAAATGAAAGTAGAGGAAAGTGACTCCCCAGGTGAAAAAAAAATGACAGTGGGTGATTTTCTCCTCTTTTACTCTTCCACCTACTCCAATGTGGTTTCTGCATATTAATTCAACCAAACTGTTCTCACTAAGGTCTCTGATGCCTTCAGCTTTCCCATAATGGAAAGTGTTAATCCACTTATCAGCTTCCTGAATTCAAGGTAGCATTAAACAAAACAATGAGACATTTTCATTGTAAGCAATTAAATGTATCTGATTTAAAATAAATAAAATATTAAAATGACTTGCCAATACATCAATTTTATGAATCTAGCCAGAGACAGTTCTATTTCAAAAAAAGGAAAACTATGCAGAGTAAATACAATCCATATTCTTTTCCATGTTCCACCCTATTTCTATCATCCAAACTACTCAAAAGCCATCTCTGTCCACCATGAGATGATCCAGCAGATCTTCAACCTCTCCAGCCTACAGCCATCATCTGCTGCCTGGGATCGCACCCTCCTGGACAAATTGTACACTGGACTCTATCAGCAGCTGAATGACCTGGAAGTCTACTTCCTACTCAAAAACTATCAAGGCAAACTACTCAAAATGTTTTTCTCTACATATTGTCCCTAACCTCTCTTCTTCACCCTTCCACTTACTCCAGTATTATTTCTTATTAGTAGTTCTACCAATTTCGCTCTCACTAAATCCTCGATGGCATCTATGTTTGGGGTTAATAGATAGCTTCAATCCACATCTTCCATGAATGCATCCATTCTTCTTCCAAGCAGTTTTATTTCTTTAAATGTGCTCTTATCATCATTCCCTCTTGTCCTTCTAACATGTGGCCATTTCACTCCTGTTTCCTTCATGGCTTTTCTCTCCTCTTTAAAGGTTGCAGGTCCTGGGAGTCGATTTAAGTCTTTCTCTTATTCTAGACTCTCTTATCATGTGACCACTTCCATTCACCATCTTTCTGTGAACAGGTATGAACCTCTAGCCAGGGCATTGTTTGTAAATTGTAGACTCATAACACATTGCCAGTGGACAATGACTAAATACCTACTAGCACTTATGGAGAGTATAGACTGCCTTTATTTTCCTTGTTGGCATGTGTTACTCCAGCTTCTCCTGAAAAAAAATTTTTTTTACTTCATCTCATTAGAGCTTTTAACTGAACTGATATTGGTTAAGCGTGATTATTGTTTTTAGGTTTCTTTCCCTGCAAAAACCAAAGATACAAGAGAGCAGGAACTATGTTTGTTGTATTCACCTCTAAATCCTGAGGGCAGCATACAATCTGGAGGGAGAAAGTCCATTTTAACTTAAAACCTGTATATAACAATGATGGTTAAATGAATTATACCATCTATTCTTTAACTGAACTACTCAGTCAGACTTGCCTTTTTAAAGAACAAACGAATACAAGACGTTTCTATAATAAAAATTTAATGAACAAAGCAAAATAATAAATTAACAAAATATAAAGGAAAATATAATTTTTATGCACAATGTAAACATATACATGATATGATGTGAACAAAAAAAGTTAAATATATAAATAGCTAAATAAATATTTAAATAGATAGATAAATAGATACATCAGCATGGTAGCCTGTAAGGAACTAGTGCACATGTAGTTGAGTGGGATGTTGATGAATTTGATTCAGTTCCCATCCTGATTGTAGCAGAAATGAGAGTCTTTGAAATGGCTAAATTTGTGGAAGTATGATAGAGCGTATTAGTCGATGAGAATCATTTTTTTATGGGACCAGGTCACCTTCCTTGCTTCTTAGTCTTTCTTGCCAGTTTGTTGATGCAGAGAAGGAGCTCATGATTTCTGCTCTGACGATCTCCCAGGCACAAGGGCTGTATTTCTTCTCTGTCAGATAGACAGTGATTCTTTGGAAGTACTTCCTCACAGCCAGCATGGAGTCCTCGTTCATCAGGAGTACAGGAGTTTCTTCTACGCCCATCTCCTGCATCAAACAGACTTCCAGGTCATTCAGCTGCTGATAGAGTCCAGTGTACAATTTGTCCAGGAGGGTCTGATCCCAGGCAGCAGATGAGACCTGTAGGCTGAAGAGGTTGAAGATCTGCTGGATCATCTCATGGTGGACAGAAATGGCTTGAGCCTTCTGGAACTTGTTGCCATCAAGCTCCTCCTGGAGAAATCCAAAGTCGTTTCTGTCCTTCAGGCAGGAGAAAGGGGAGATTCTCCTCATTTGTCCCAGAAGCACTATGGTTCTTCTGTTAGCCAGGCTATGGCTCTGAGGCAGGTCACAGCCCAGAGAGCAGGTGGAGTTGCAGCTGAGCACCACCAGGGCGATGAGCAAAAGGAAAGAGAAGGCCATTGGGGATCTTGTAGATGCTGCTGTCCTGGTTGATGCTGGTGAGTCTGTGAGCCTGGGCCTCCAGGTTCTCTGAAGACCCTGCTCTGGGCATGGGTTTTAAATAGGGAACACACTACTTTCCATTTTCTTTATGACCGCCCCTCCTTACTTTCTACTTCTGTTTTTGCTTTCCATTGTGCACTTTCTATGTGGAATTTTTGTGTGTTGTCTCTCAACCACTTTTTCTCATTATTGATACTACCTGGCAGTCTGTTGAGATTTTTTTTTCCTGACTAACCCCCCCACCAATGAAATTTTAATACCACAGATATATGTTATACGTGTTTTATACATAAAATGAGAAAGTGTAAATTTTACTCTTTTTATTGAATGCAGGGTTAATAACAGAAGGGAGGTACATATATGGAAAAGGAACGTGTGTGTGTGTGTGTGTGCGTGTGCGCCTACATGTGTACATATCCATCTGCAAATATATGTTCCCTTATAGCTTGTATTGACAGAAAGCACTGGGCTGCTAACAGAAAGGCTGGTGGTTTGAGCCCACCCATTGGCTCTGCAGGAGAAAGACCTGGAGATCTGCTCCTACAGCCTAGAAAACCCTATGAGGCAGTTCTACTCTGTCATATGGGGTTAATATGAGTCAAAAATCAACTCAACAACACAACAGGAGTAACAATAGACAAACAGCAATGACTGCAATTTGTTGTTATTTTAATTTCAAAGATACCTCAATTTCTTAGTTTCAAAAGCCTATCTCCACTAACACAGGTATATATTTTTCTGGTTTTCTCTGTTTTCAGCCAGGATCCATCTGACATCAGCAATGATATCCTTCGTTCCACGTCCTCTTCTGAATTTGGCCTGAATTTCTGGCAGTTCCCTGTCGATGTAATGCTGCAGCTGCTTTTGAGTGATCTTTAGCAAAATTTTACTGTGTGTAATATTAATGATATTGTTTGATAATTTCTGCATTTGGTTGTATCACCTTTCTTTGGAATAGGCATAAACATGGACTTCTTCCAGTCGGTTAGCCAGATAATCTTCTTCCAAATTACTTGGTATAGACGAGTGAGCACTTTCAGCACTGCATTCATTTGTTGAAACACCTCAATTGGTATTCTATCAACTCTGGGATCCTTGTTTTTCTCCAATGCCTTCAGTGCAGCTTGAACTTCTTCCTTCAGTACCACTGGTTCCTGATCACATGCTACCTCCTGAAATGATTGAATATCGACCAATTCTTTTTGGTATAGTGACCCTGTGTATTCTTTCTGTCTTCTTTTGATGATTCCTGTGTCGTTTTATACTTTTGCCATAGAATCCTTCAATATTGCAACTTGAAGCTTGAATTTTTTCTTCAGTTCCTTCAGCTTGAGAAATGTTTAGTGTGTTCTTCCCTTTTGGTTTTCTAACTCCAGGTCTTTGCAAATGTCATTGTAATACTTTGTCTTCTTTAGCTGCCTTTTGAAATTTCCTGTTCAGCTCTTTTACTTCATCATCTCTTTCCTTTGCTTCAGTTACTCCATGATCAAGTGCAAGTTTCAGAGTCTCTTTTGATGTTCACTTTGGTCTTTTCTTTCTTTCCTATCTTTTTAATGACCTCTTGCTTTCTTCATGTATGATGTTCTTGATGTCATTTCACAACTCGTCTGGTCTTAGGTCTTAGTATTCAATGAGTCAAATCTATTCTTGAGATCGTCTCTAAATTCAGGTGAGATATACTCAAGGTCATACTTTGGCTTTCATCAACTTGTTCTAATTTTCTTTAGCTTCACCTCGAACTTGCATAAGAGTAATTGATGATCTGTTTAGCAGTCAGCCTCTGGCATGGCTGTGACTGATGTTATTGAGCTTTTCCATGGTTTCTTTCCACAGATATAGTCGATTTGATTGCTGTGTATTCCATCTGGCGAGTTCCAAGTGTGTAAAAAAAGGCACTGTTTATTTTGGTGAAAAAGATATTTGCAACGAAAAAGTCGTTGGTCTCGCAAAATTTTTTCAGGTGATCTCCTGCATCATTTCTATAACCAAGACCATATTTTCCAACTATCAATCCTTCTTTGTTTCCAATTTTCACATTTCAATGACCAGTAATTATCAATGCATCCTGATTCCATGATTGATCAATTTCAGACTGCAGAAGTTGGTGAAAATCTTCAATTTCTTCAGTTTTGACCTTAGTGATCAGTGCATAAATTTAAATAATAGTTCTATTAACTTGTCTTCCTTGTACGCATATGGGTATTATCCTATCACTGACAGCATTGTACTTCAGGATAGATCTTAAAATGTTCTTTTCGATGATGATGAAATGCCATTCCTCTTCAAGTCGTCATTCCTGCGTAGTAGATGATATAATTGTCCAATTCAAAATGGCCAATACCAGTCCATTTCAGCTCACTAATGTCTAGGATATTGATGTTTATGTGTTCCATTTCATTTTTGATGATTTCCAATTTTCCTAGATTCATAGTTCATACATTCCATGTTGTGATTATTAATGGAAGTTTGCAGTGGTTTCTTCTCATTTTGGGTGGAACCACATCAACAAATGAATGTCCCCAAAGCTTGACTCCATCTATATCATTAAAGTCAACTCTACTTTGAGGAGGCAGCTCTTCTCCAGTCGTCTTTTGAGTGCCTTCCAACCTGAGGGGCTCATCTTCCAGCACTATATCAAACAGTGTTCTGCTGCTATTCATAAGGTTTTCCCTGGCTAATTCTTTTTGGAAGTAGACTGCCAGGTCCTTCTTCCTAGTCTGTCTTAGTCTGGAATCTCAGGGGAAACCTGTCTGCCATGGGTGGCTCTGCTGGTATTGGAATACCAGTGGCATAGCTTACTGCAGACCTATGTTTTATTGACTATGCAAAGGTGTTCACCTATGTGGGCCATAACAAATTATGGATAGCACTGAGAAGGATGGAAATTCCAGAACATCTAATTGTGCTCATGAGGAACCTGTATGTGGATCAAGATGCAGCCATTCAAACAGAAAAAGGGGATAATGAGTGGTTTAAAATCAGGAAAAGTGTACCTCAGACCTGTATCCTTTCACCCTACTTATTCAATTTGTGTGCTGAGCAAATAATCCAAGAAGCTGAACTATATGAAGAAGAACAGGGCATCAGGATTGGAGGAAGAATCATAACAACCTGGGTTATGCAGGTGATACGATCTTGCTTGCTGAAACTGAAGAGGATGTGAAGCACTTAACTGATAAAGATCAAAGACTACAGCCTTCAGTATAGATTACACTTCAGCACAGAGAAATAAAAATCCTCACAACGGGACCAATAAGCAACATCATGATAAACAGAGAAAAGATTAAAGTTGTCAAGGATTTCATTTTACTTGGATCCACAACCAACACCCTTGGAAGCAACAGTCAAGAAATTAAACGACGCATTTCGTTGGGCAAATCTGTGCAAGAGATCTTTTTAAAGTGTTAAAAATCAAACATGTCACCTCGAAGACTAAGGTGTGCCTGACCCAAGTCATGGTGTTTTCAATCACCTCGTATGCATGGGAAAGCTGGACAATGAATATGGAATACTGAAGAATTGATGCCTTTGAATTATGGTGTTGGCAAAGTATACTGAATATACCAAAAACTGCCAAAAGAACAAATAAATCCATCTAGGAAGAAGTATAGCCAGAACGCCCCTCAGAGCAAGGACAATGAGACTCTGTTTCATATACTTTGGATACTTTATCAGGAAGGGGTCAGTCCTTGGAGAAGGACATCGTGCTTGGTAAATTAGAGGGTGACCAAAAAAGAGGAAAATCCTCAACAAGATGGATTGACACAGTGGCTGCAACAATGGGCTCAAGCCTGACAATGGTTGTGAGGATGGAGCAGAATCGGGCAGTGTTTTGTTCTGTTGTACATAGGGTCGCTGAGTTGGTACCCATTCTGTGGCTCCTAACAACAACAACAACAACATCTCTGCTAAGAGGAGCCAGTTCTCCATTGAGAACTGAATGATCATGAGACTGTGCCAAGAAATTTACAAGTTGAGTGCTCAAAAGTTATGGGGAAAAAGTTATGTCCAAAGGATGTTGAAGCCTTTTTAAGAAAGCTTCTACTGGCCAAATTTGAGCATCAAAATAATAACAATAATAACAGATTATAATTCATTAAATAAAATAACAATTTAAGAGTAACATTTACACATATATACATATACATGCATGTGTGTAGAATAGAAAGCTCTACCTTACAATGGAATAGTAATGAGTGAATACAGAAGGATGATGAGAGAAGAGCATTGTAATAACAACTAATAATAACTAAATCAATCATGAGACACTAATGGATGCTAAACTCAGTGGGTAAATGTAATAAAGATAGATATTGTTGTGGATTGTATTGTATTCTGAAAAAATACATGTTAAAGTCCTAATCCTGGTACCTGTCGAGGTGATCCTGTTTGGAAATAGAAACGCCAAGGATTGCCAGCAGCTACTAGAAGCTGAAAGAAACAAAGGACTTTTCCCTAGAACCAACAAACTGATTATGGATTTCTAGTCTGCTGAACTGTAAGAAAATAAATTTTTGTTCTTTAAAGTCACCGATTTGTCATACTTTTTGTTATAGCAGTGCAGGTAACTAAGATATACTCACACATTCTCAAAAGTCTTTGCTTAAAATACTTATTAATTACAAAGGCTATATATGGAGTGGAAACCCTGGTGGCACAGTGGCTAAGAGCTACAGCTGCTAACCTAAAGGTCGGCAGTTTGAATCTACCAGGCTCTCCTTGAAAACCCTATGGGGCAGTTCTACTCTGTCCTATAGGATCACTATGAGTCAGAATTGACTTGATGGCAACAGGTTTGGTTTTTTTTGTTTATATATAGAGTAATCTTATAGTGGATAAATCTGGCAGACACCATCTTAGTCAAGTGATCAAAGTCAATCGCATCTTTAAAAATGGCGTGGCAGCAGCATTAGACCTCCTCGTCTAACATTACAGGGTGGGGTCTAGGGAAGGGAATCATTATCTGCATCCACAGCCCCAGGCTGATTCCTATGAGACAGAAGTCAGACATACCTCCTCTCTCCAAACTTTTTACCAATTCTGAAACCAACTGTCCCTCCCATGACACTCTCCACTTCTCTGCTGGGTTTCATAATTCATTGCAATGGTCAGAAAGAACTTACAGACCATACTCACAGTTCTGGGGGTTATTAGGGAAATAACAGGTTACAATTCAGGTTGAGGAACACTCAGGATACAGTTCTTCGATCAAGACAGCCTCTTCTCAGCCGTGACCCAAGCAAGCCTCACTCTGGCCCTCAGCCCCTTGAACCTCTTGGACTGGCCTGGCCTCTGCCCTGCTTGGGCATGTATTAAAAAGCTCTTTTATCTCTGCTGATAAGTGCCCAGAGGTACCCACTCTGCCAGTAAGTTTCAGCCCCAAAGTGCTCAGCTCTCTCAATGCATGAGTTGGCATACACTCTGTAACTACTTTTTTCCATGGGCCAGGAAGCCACCCAGGCCATCTCCTGCCAATCTACTGCTTCTGCTGCCTCTTCTGCCCCTGCTTCTTGTCATCTCTCTCCATCTCCAGTGTTACTATTCTCTCTCTTTGTCTCATGTGTCTAGGATGTTCTCAGATCAGGGATCTCGGGTCAAAAGGATGTGCTCCACTCTTAGCTCTTTTTCTTGGTGGTAGTCAGGTCCTCACTGTCCACCTCTGGGATGGCTCATTTTAAGCCTATTGGGATGGCAAAACTGGCCAATCCCCTTGTTAGGGTTCTATACACCTTATTTGCATAGTTCCACCCCCCAAAAGGAACCATAAACCTTATTTGCATTATTAGCAAACTATCCAATCCCCTTGGTAGGCGACAAGCATCTTATTCACATAATTCCACCAAGTTATTTTGTGGAAGTTACATGACCATAGCTAGAAAGGCCATATAAAACATTCCATCGAAATGTACCATAACTAATGTTTCAAATTAACATTATTTGCAATTAGTAGAAATCAGTGAGAAGACTGCATCATCTCTGATATTTTTGCCAGAATTGCATAAATGTAGGCTGAGGTTAGGTGGGATCGAGTTGGTTCCAAACCATAGTGACCCTATGTATAACAGAAGAAAACACAGCCTGCTCATGCATCATCCTCACAATCGTTGCTATGCTTGAGCTCACTGTTGCAGCCACTGTGTCAATCATCATCTCATTGAAGGACTTCATCTATTTTGCTTCCCCTCTACTTTACCAAGTATGATGTCCTTCCCCAGGGACTGGTCCTTCCTGATGACATGTTCCAAGTATGTGAGACAAAGTCTCAGCAACCTCGTTTCTAAGGAGCATTCATTCTGATTGGATTTCTTCAAAGACATATTTCTTCATTCTTCTGGAATTCCGTGGTATATTCAATATTCTCCACCAATTCCACAATTCAAAGGCATCAATTCTTTGTTGGTCTTCCTTACTCATTGTCCAGCTTTTGCATGATATTTATGAGACATTGAAAATACCATGGCTTAGGTCAGGCTCACCTTAGTCCTTAAAGTGCCATCTTTGCTTTTTAACACTTTAAATAGATTTTTGCAGCAGATTTTCCAATGCAATACATCATTCGATTTCTTGATTGCTGCTTCCAGGGCCCTGATTGTACATCCAAGTAAAACGAAATCGTTGACAACTTTAGTCTTTTCTCTGTTTATCATGATATTGCTTGTTGATCCAGTTGTGAAGACTTTGTTTTATGTTGAGGTGTAATCCATACTGAAGGTTGTGGACTTTGCTCTTCATCAGTAAGTGCTTTAAGTCCTCTTCACTTTCAGCAAGCAAGGTTGTGTCATCTGCATATCACAGGTTATTAATGAGTCTTCCTCCAAACCTGATGCTGTGTTCTTCTTCATATAGTTCAGCTTTTTGGATTATTTGCTCAGCATACAGATTGAATAAATATGGTGAAAAGATACAAGCTTGATGCACATCTTTCCTGATTTAAAACCAGTCAGTATCCCCTTGTTCTGTTCCAATGACTATCTCTTGGACTTTGTACAGGTTCCTCATGAATGGAGACTAATTATGAGGAATTGTTGCTATCTTGCAAATTGAAGAACATTATATAAAATGACTGCCCAGTATCCTTCAAAATGGTCAAGATCATGAAAGTTAAGGTAAGTCTAAGGAACTATTTTCAGTTGAAGGAAACTGGAAAGACCTGTCAACAGGATACAATGTGTGTTCACAGATTCAGTCCTTTTAAAATTATGGACATTGTTAACACAGTTGGAACATGGGGGTCACTGAGTGATGGGTAAATGCTTTGGGTTGGATACGGACAACCTGGTATTTCAATCTTGACTCTGTCTTTTACTGGCTGTGTATTTTTGGGAAAGTTGTTGTTGTTGGTTACCGTTGAGTCAGTTCCTACTCATAGCAACCCCATGTGTGCTCCATAGAGTTTTCAAGGCTATGACCTTTGTGAAACATATTGCCAGGCCTGTCTTTTGAGTTGCCTCTGGGTAGGTTTGGATCACCAATCTTTCAGCTAGTAGTCAAGCGCTTAACTGTGCCAGTTGTTTGTGGGCAAAAAGAAAACAAATATTAAGTCTGAATTTCATGAAAGTGAAAGAAGAGAAGTGGCTTTTAGCTGATAAAATGACAAAGTGTAAGTTAGCAAAATTCAGTTTCCAAAACTGCGACTAAAGGCTAGGGTAGATGGGAGGAATGAATAGCAATATTAAAGTAAGAAAAGGCACCAAAATGGCTATTTCTGCCAGTGGCTCAAATGGGCCAATGGACAGCCTTTGCAAGACCAACTGCCTGGTTTATCTTTCACTAAACCCACATGAGGGCATCGCTGGGGAGAGAAGGGAGGAGTCAGATAATGTCTGAGTGCCCTTGCCTGAGCCTTCTACCTAGTTAATAAATTCACTCAGGCAATGAGTAGATTGGTTTGAGAAACCTAGAATTAAATGAAAGGGAATTGGGTGATCCCAAGAGTTTCTGTTATTAATCTGGATATTAATAAAAATTATATTCATAAAATAATAACACCAAATTTTATTGCATGCTAAGCATGAACCAGCCTTTGTTCTAAGATATTTACAAATATTAACACAATCCTTTCAACAACCGTATGTGGATTACACTCACTTATTAGATTGTTTGGAGAAAAATTAAGTCTGGAGAAATGAACTAGTCAGAATGTAACAAAGTTCTAAGTTCAAAACCACGGGGAGAGTTGAACTAATGATTTGTCAGGAAAGACCCATTAAAGGAAGTGAGAGATAGAAATGGACATGGAATTTATGAACAAAAGAGACACCATGGCATTAAATCAGTAACTCGGGGGGGGGGGTGAAATGGCAAAGGATTCTGAGTTCTGACTCAAATGTCAAAGTCTTGCTGTCTCTTATTTTGTAAGGGGCAGGAAGTATGGTATAAGTGGATTAAACTATACAGACTCCTGTAAGTCTATTTGCTTTTAACTCAAGTTTTCTTGTGAATAAGTAAAATAAGAATCAACAAAAAGCACATAACAATTTTCATTCTGAAGATTACTCAGGCATATGGACTCTGACTTCTTTGCTTAGGGGCTCCCTGATTCCATGGGTGATCCTCCTCAAGGCCAATTTGTTCTCATTACCAAGGACAACAATTTGGTTTCTCACCTTTAGTCCAAACTGGACTTCCTGTTGTCTACTGACTGTTGGTGTTCTTTGCTTGCTTGTGGGCTATAATTCTAAGGAGAAGTTCCAAATGCTAACCTTAAATTTGCCCACTCAGTGCAGTATACACCTACTGGAAAGAAAGGAAAAGGAATTGATCCATGAATGTCCACTTTTCAATTAACTAAATTAAGTTAATGCATTTTCACAATAGTCTTTACTGCCATTAGAAATTGTAATCATCCAACATGTACATTACTAACATCTGTCCTGCTGAGAAGGCTCTGTCCCACGTGTTGCTAAGTATACTCAACTACCATCCTGTTACCCTTTTGTTCAAGTGTTGTTTCATTTTTTTTGTTTTTAGAAGGAGACTCCAATATGACCTGAATTCAATAGTTTCCTTGGATTGCATTGGTTCCATGAAAATTTTCCTGAGCTGTGATAATTTGCTGGATTGTAGGAAGGAAAG
This sequence comes from Elephas maximus indicus, assembly GCF_024166365.1. Classification (NCBI taxonomy): domain Eukaryota; kingdom Metazoa; phylum Chordata; class Mammalia; order Proboscidea; family Elephantidae; genus Elephas; species Elephas maximus. The sequence continues at coordinate 31,346,823 of NC_064827.1, read as the reverse complement.
TAAAGTTTGTTGCTGCACTGGAGTAACTCTCATCCCTTCCCATACTCTATGGGCTGCTGTGGTGTCAGTGGCATGGGTGCTGGGGACACTGCTAATGTTCATGTCTCCATGGGAGAACTCCATGGTCTCAGCCTTCTCTTCCTCTGAATCCAAATGATCTGAAGAAACAGTTGACTTCCTGCTGCCCATTCTACTGTTCCACCCCTTGAGGACCTGCCCTGTTCCAGTAGATGCTTTAAATATCTCAGTCCTCCGTCCAAGTTCTCAAACTGCTACTGACTCTTTCAACTTGCTTCAACTTTCATGAAGTAAACTTTGGTTTTTGAGCAAATGAGAGCTCTGTTCCTGCTGTGTCTCCTGCTTGTGGAATTGGAACATGGAAGCCCCTAGGTGAGGCAGAGGTGAGCTCCGAGATTCTTCCCCAGCCCACTGGATATAGACGTGTGGGCAGTGTGGGTGATACAGCTCCCTCTAGTTACTATGTTTCTGTGCCAGCTGATCATCCATGGGGTATTCCCAGCTTCAGCTCAGGGCTTGGCAGGTAGGAAAGTTTGAGGTGTGGCCACCTTCACACTTTTGCTCCCTGTATCCTCCAGCTGGCACTGCACCATGACCCCTCCAAAGGTATTCTCAGAGAACTCCAAAAGCGACCATGATCTTCTCGGGCCCCCTTCTCCTCAATGACCAGCTTGGTAGCTAACATTAAGCACCACCAAGGGACTTGTGCAGGACTGGTGTGTGGTGAGCATCTCACTGCTGACAAGATCTCCACCACATCCTTGTTCTCCAAAACTTTCAAATATATAACAAATTCATAATTTATGGATATGATCAGAACATGGGTATAGAGATTGGTAGGATATGGTTACAGTTCAGCACCAAATCATAGAAGTTTCGCTTCCCAAACATACAATAACAAACAACAATGAAAAAGTAAAATTACTTTAAGAAAAAAAGCAGCATCCAACTGATAGAAGAAGTCATAGTATTTGAAAGGTATTAAGCAATCACAGAGAAAAAAGCCAAGTGAATCCCAAAGTGTTCATGTCTTTGCCCTACTCTTACACTGGTTCTCCCCACAGCAGTGAGGGAGGAAAGAAACTTAAGGAACAAACATAGCTTAAAACATAACTTTGAGCCTCACAACCACCACCGTTATGGAAAGAGAAAATCTAAAGATTGAGTAACCTGAGGCAAAATTTTGAAAGATCCCTCACATCCCTCCTAAGTGGAAGGCCCTCCCTGCTGCCTGAGCAAATTCACACACATAAACACACACACACACACACACACACACACACACACACACACACACACACATCCTGATTAAAATTTTCAGTTATCATATTGCCTGGATTACCTTAATACCTCTCAAATTCTGACCAAATAGATACCCCCACATGCTGTCTGTTGGCCATCACTGTATTCTCTGAGCTCTGTCTTACCTACTGAGTCAATGTGGAAAAGATGCAAGGTCATTATTCAAACTGACAGTGAAATTTTCTCCTAAGTATAGAGTCAAGCCACACAATTTTGTAATAGAAATAAATTTGTAAAATTGGTAATTTAAGAAAGAGTTCATGTACCATCAAACAAGAGATACTTCCTCTGATTTCCCTTGTGGTTGCACTCCCAGATTGGCAGTCTCTACCACCCCCACGGGTCTCTCAGTTTGTAGTACTGTGGGAGCTTGGGTGTTGCTGTGATGCTGGAAGGTATGCCACTGGTATTCAGATACCAGCAGGGTCACCCATGGCAGACAAGTTTCAGCTGAGCTTCCAGACTAAGATAGACTGGGAAGAAGGACCTAGCAGTCTACTTCTGAAAATAATTAGCCAGTGAAACCCTTATAAATAGCAATGGAACACTGTTTGATATAGTGCCGGAAGATGAGCCCCTCAGGTTGGAAGGCACTCAAAAAATGACTGGGGAAGAGCTGCCTCTTAAGTAGAGTTGACCTTAATTATGTGGACAGAGTCAAGCTTTCAGGACCTTCATTTGCTGATGTGGTATGACTCAAAATGAGCAGAGACAGCTGCAAGCATCCATTAATACTTGGAACATGGAATGTACAACGTATGAATCTAGGAAAATTGAAAATCGTCAAAAATGAAATGGAATGCATAAGCATTGCTATCCTAGGCATTAGTGAGCTGAAATGGACTGGTATTGGCCATTTTGAATCAGATAATTACATGGTCTACTATGCTGAGAATGACAACTTGTAGAGGATTGATGTTGCATTCATCCGCAAAAAGGACACTTCAAGATCTGTCCAGAAGTACAACACTGTCAGTAATAGGATAATATTCCTGTGCCTACAAGGAATACCAGTTAATACCACTATCATTCAAATTTACACACCAACCACTAGGGCCACAGATGAAGAAATTAAAGATTTTTACCAGCTTCTGCAGCCTGAAATTGATCAAACATGCAATCAGGATGCATTGATAATTACTGGTGATTGGAATGCAAAAGTTGGAAACAAAGAAGAATGATCTGTAGTTGGAAAATATGGCCTTGGTGATAGAATCAATGCCAGAGATGGCATGATAGAATTTTGCAAGACCAATGACTTCTTCATTGCAAATACTTTTTTCCCCCAACATGAATGGTGACTATACACATGAATTTCACCAGATGGAATACACAGGAATCAAATCAACTATATCTGTGGAAAGAGATAATGGAAAAGCTCAATATCTTCAGACAGAACAAGGCTGGGGCAGACTGCAGAACAGACCATCAATTGCCCATATGCAAGTTCATGTTGAACCTGAAGAAAATTACAAGTCCCTGAGAGCCAAAGTACAACCCTGAGTATATCCCACCTGAATTTAGAGACCATCTCAAGATAGCTTTGGCACATTCAACACTAGTGACCGAAGACCAGATGAGTTATGGAATGAGATTAATGACATCATATATGAAGAAAGCAAGAGGTCATTAAAAGGACAGAAAAGAAAGGAAAGACCAAAATGGATGTCAGTAGAGACTCTTAAGCTTGCTTTTGAATGTCAAGTAGCTAAAGCAAAAGGAAGAAATGATGAAGTAAAAGAGATGAAACAGAAGATTTCAAAGAACGGCTTGAGAAGTGTAAAGTATTATAATGACGTGTACAAAGAGCTGGAGATAGGAAAACAAAAGAAAAAATATGCTTGGCATTTCTCAAGCTGAAAGAACTGAAGAAAAAATTCAAGCCTCGGGTTGAAATAGTGAATGATTCTATAAGGAAAATATTAAATGACACAGGAAGCATCAGAACATGATGGAAGGAACACACAGAGTCATTATACCAAAAAGAATTGGTTGATGTTCAAGCATTTCAAGAGGTAGCATATGATCAGGAACTGATGGTGCTGAGGGAGGAAGTCCAAGCTGCACTGAAGGCATTGGCAAAAAACAAGGCTCCAGGAATTGACAGAACATCAATTGAGATGGTTCAACAAATAAATGCAGCTCTGGAAGCACACACTCGTCTATGCTAAGAAATTTGGAAGATAGCTACCTGGCCAACTGACTGGAAGAAATCCATATTTATGCCTATTCCCAAGAAAGGTGATCCAACCAAACTCAGAAACTATCGAACAATATCATTAATGTCACAAGCAAGTAAAATTTTGCTGAATATCATTCAAAAGCAGCTGCAGCAGTCTATTGACAGGGAACTGCCAGAAATTCAGGCCAGATTCAGAAGAGGACGTGGAACCAGGGATATGATTGTTGATGTCTGATGGATCCTGGCTGAAAGCAGAGAATACCAAAAAGGTGTTTATCTGTGTTTTATTGACTATGCAAAGGCATTCAACTGTGTGGATCATAACAAATTATGGATAACGTTGCAAAGAATGGGAATTTCAGAACACTTAATTGTGCTCATGAGGGACCTGTACATAGATCGAGTCAGTTGTTCGGACAGAACAAGGAGATACTGATTGGTTTAAAGTCAGGAAAGGTGTGCATCAGGGTTGTATCCTTTCACCATACCTCTTCAATCTGTATGCTGAGCAAATAATGTGAGAAGCTGAACTGTGTGTAGAAGAACACAGCATCAGGATTGGAGGAAGACTCATTAACAGCCTGCACTATGCAGATGACACAACCCTGCTTGCTGAAAGTGAAGAGGACTTGAAGCACTTACTGATGAAGAGCAAAGTCCACAGCCTTCAGTATGGATTACACATCAACATAAAGAAACCAAAAATCCTCACAACTGGACCAGAAAGCAACATCATGATAAACAGAGAAAAGATTGACGTTGTGAAGGATTTCATTTTCCTTGGGTCCACAATCAACAGCCATGGAAGCAGCAGTCAAGAAATCAAAAAACGCATTTCACTGGCAAATCTGTTGCGAAAGACCTCTTTAAAGTGTTAAAGAGCAAAGATGTCACTTTGAAGACTAAGGTTCCGTTAGTCTTCTAGAGAAGACATATTTATTTATACATATATAGAGAGAGATTTATCACAAGAAAATGGCTTATGTGGTGGTAGAGGCTGGCAAGTCCCAAGCCTGCAGGTCAGGCATCAGGCTGGAGGCTTCTCCTGACTCATGTTCTTGCAGGGGCTGACAAACCCACAATTAGCAGGTCAGATGGTAGGCTTTGGCTCATGGGGCTGCAAAAGCAGATGGCAGGCAGCTGTCTCACAGGGCTGCAGAGGCTATCGAATCACAGAATGGGTAGGTCAGACAACAGGCTCAAGTTCCAAGAACTGAAGGTCAGATAATGACAAGCCAGATGCAGGATCCAGAGCAAGAGGGAACTTTGCCGGGTGACCATATATATGCTGTATGTAGGGCACACCCTCAAGGAAACTCCCCTTACATCAGACCCTGAGTAAGGCAGTGACTTTTTGTAAGGGTGTGACTTTAGTAAGGGTGTGACTTGAGTCATGCTCTTTAGTAAGGATGTGCCTCAAGATATAAAAACAAGATATACCCCATACTAATCCTGCCTCACTAACATACAGAGGCTTAGGATTTACAACACATAAAATGGAGGATAGTTGCAGGATACTATAAGATGAAGGACAATTACATCAGATCACAAAATCGAGGAAAATCACACAATACTGGGAATCATAACCTACCCAAGTTGACACATAACATTAACTATCACACATACATGACATCTGCATAGACATCTCTTAAAATCTGATGCCCCTAGAGATAATTATATTTTAACAACAGGAGCTTTTGAAGAATTTAACTCTATCCATGACTAAAGCCAACACCACACTCCAAGGGCGTCAATTCTTCTTCGGTCTTCCTTATTCATTGTCCAGCTTTCACATGCATATGATGCAATTTAAAATACCATGGCTTGGGTCAGGTGCACCTTAGTGGTGTTGGTGAAGAATATTGAATATACCATGGACTGCCAAAAGAATGAACAAATCTGTCTTAGAAGAAGTACAACCAGAACGCTCCTTAGAAGCAAGGATGGTGAGGCTGCATCTTACATACTTTGGACATGTTGTCAGGAGGGATCAGTCCCTGGAGAAGGACATCATGCTTGGCAGAGTACAGGGTCAGTGGAAAAGAGGAAGACCCTCAACGAGGTAGATTGACCCAGTGGCTGCACCAATGAGCTCAAACATAACAATGATTGTAAGGATGGCTCAGGACTGGGCAGTGTTTTGTTGTGTTGTGCATAGGGTCGCTAGGAGTTGGAACCGACTCGATGGCACCTAACAACAACAACAACATGACTAAAGCAGAAACAAGAGTCTTTAGAATAACTAAACATGCCAAAGTTTCATCTAGTGTATTAATTAATGAGAACCATTTCGGTCAACTTCCAGGTTCCCTTTCTTACTTTTTAATTTTTCTTGTGAGTTTGTTGATGAAGAGGAGGATCTCTCATGTCCATCTGACAACTTCTCTTGCACAGTCACTTCATTGCTTCTCTTTCTGATAGATATGGAATCCACGGAAGCCCTCTTTACCTCCAGAGTATGAACGGCCCTTGCTTTCCAAAGAAGTCTCTTCAGGTCCAGCTTTATATACCAAACAGATGTCTGGGTCTTCCAGCTATTGGTGTATTTTAGTGCAGAGTTTTCCCAGAAGGTTCATATTCCAAGTAGGAGAGTAGCCATTTTGTGGGTTGAAGAGGTTGAAGATTTGCTGGAGTTTTTTTGTGGAGGATGGATATGGCCCAGGCCTTCTGAAGCTGGCTGCCATCTATCATGTCCCATTTCTGTATTTCAAGTGTAAAAAAGGGAGATATTTCTTCTTATCCAAGAAGCATCAAAACAAAAACCAAACTAATTGCCATCAAGTCAATTACACCTCATAGTCTCATAGTAACCCTACAGGACAGAGTAGAACTGCCCTACATGATTTCCAAGGAGCAGCTGGTAGATTTCAACTGCCAGCTTTTTGATTAGCAGCCATATCACTAAACCGCTGTACCACCAGGGCCCTCCTGTTAATCAGTCTGTAATTCTGAGGCAGGTCACATTCCAGAGATCATACGTTGCTGCAACTAACCACCACTAGGGACAACCAGAATGTGTATTTGATGGGGAGGGAGGAATATTTGGGGATCTTGGGGATGTTGGCGATCTGGGTGAAGTATGTATCTATGTGAGCCTTTTCTCCCAGGTTCCCTGAAGACCATGCCTCTTAAATAGAGAACGTAATAGTTTTCATATGGCATAGAATGTACACTTTTATTCCTTTTTTTTCTTTCCTTTCTTTTGTGTATTCTGAAATGAACTTGGGGGACATCAACAATTTTTAAATTATTTTTTCATTTTTTTCCATTTCAGTTTAATTTGCCCAAAGAAATGTCATATGTTTCAATATAAATGGATTCAAGTGAGCAAATCTTTCATTAAAGTAAGGCCTACGTAAATAGTGCTCCTTTCCCTCCTAAGGACAATTTTGACCTCTGATTCAGAGTTCCGTTTTTACCCTCTTTGTTTTGCTTGGCAGCCAGATTGCCTCAGCTCTCTGGATTTCTCCTCTTGAGAAAGGATTTACCAGGCCTATTTGACTACTACCTCCTTAGGGTAAAAGGCTATCTGCTGTTCACTATATTGTCATTACCAAAAGGTTCATAGTAATTACTCAAGGTATAATTATTAATGAATAACATTCACAGACTTTCTTTTATAAAGAAAGACATTCAAGTATGGCCAAGGGGCTGGTCTTTACCAGGGTCTTGTGTCCAAGAATGCAACAGGCATTTTTCACTCTTTCAACCCTTTCTTACAGGAGTTGCTAAAGAGTCTTCAGGTAGCGGTCTTTACTACCTGAAATCTCTGGGTGATACCCTACTTTTTTTAATTGGACAAATGGGTGTGTCATTTTTGATTCTAAGACCCACAGTACGTCCATCCTTTCCCTAGGCCCACTTCACTTCTCAAGTTAGCTAACACATCTTTAGATTAATTTCTGGTTCAATGTGCACACAGCCACATGTCTTTAACTGAATGTAAAAGAAGGAAAGTGACTCTCAACAACTCACTCCTCAACAGACTGGCATGAGTCAGCGCATCAGAACTTTGAACTTGTAGCATTACCTTTATTGGAAGGTGATTGCTTTTGTCCCCAAACATCAACTGCACAAGCCCCAGGCATGTTTTTGTGAATAATATAGCTTGTCATTTGTGACCCTCTCTTCTTTTGATCAGGGTTCATGTATCAAATATTACCATAGCCTACAGATGATGTGAGAAAAAAGTTATGCTGAATATACGTGGGCTGAGAGGGAGCATAGAAATAGGAAAATAATCCATTCTTTTTCGTTCTTTTGTAATTTTATTTCCGTTTTAATCTTAACTCGAAAAAGAACTTTTATTTTGCCAAATATTGGTTTCTGTGTTGAGTTCAATTCATTAAATCGTTGAACACTTACTATGCTTGAAGTTCCTGAGCTGACCACAGGAGATTCTGTGATGACTTACCTCCCATCAGAAACTTCTGTTGAAGTAGCTAATAAACTTCCATAGACTGTTCAGTCAGTGGATTTCTATTGAGCCTCTTGGTTCATTGTTCTGTGTCTCACAGCAAACACAGTGAGACTCAATATACTATACCGGATAAAAGGAACCCTCCCATTTTTGCTGCATTGAGATTCCTTAAAATTTTATACCTTCTCTTTTATTTAGTATTTTTCTAGACAAGCTCTGTCTTGCTGCATCTGAGTTACTTTTCTATTTCATCTTTAGGGAAGTAAAAATGAAAAGGACCGTACTATTATTCTTCATAGTTTTCAATACATCATTTTTCTTTTCTCCATATAACTTTCTTAGAAAGTTGTCATTGCATTTGTAGTCACTGAGGCAAAAGGAAAGCAAATGCAGATCTGAATGTGATGAAAGTAAAAGAAGGAAAGTGACTCCCCAAGTGAAAAGAAGTGACTCTGGGAGATTTTCTCCTCTAATTCACTTTCCACCTACTTTAATACTGTTTCTTCATATTAATTCTACCAAACTTCTCTCTCCAAGGTCTCTGATACCCTCAATTTCCCCATAGTAGACAGTTTCTACCCACTGAGCAGCTTACTGACATTCCAGGTAGTATTAATTAAAACAATGAGACATTTCCATTATAAGCAATGCAATATATCTTATTTAAAATAAATAAAATATTAAAATAACTTGACAATACACCAGTTCTATGAATCTAGCCAGAGACAAATCTATTTCAAAACAGGGAAAGCTATGCAGAGTGAATATAATCCATATTCTTTTCCATGTTCTGCCCTATTTCTGTCATCCACTTCAGAAAGCAAACAACTCAAAATTTTTTTCTGTACACTTAACTCTTCCATTTACTCCAAAATGGTTTCTTATTAGTACTGCTACCAAACCAGCTCCTCAATGTTATCTATATTCAGGGTATAGTTGTTGTTGGTGTTAGGTGCTGTCAGCTCGGTTCCAACTCATAGCAACCCTATGCACAACAGAGTAAAACACTCCCTGGTCTTGCGTCATTCACACAATTGTTGCTCTGCTTGAGCCCATTGTTGTAGCCACTGTGTCAATCCATCTCATTGAAGGCCTTCGTCTTTTTTGCTGACCTTCTAATTTACCAAGCATGATGTCCTTCTCCAGGGACTGATTTCTCCTGATAATATGCCCAAAGTCTGTGAGACGTAGTCTCACCATCCTTGCTTCTAGGGAGTATTCTGGCTATACCTCTTCCAAAACAGACTCATTCATTCTTTTGGCAGTCCGTGGTATATTCAATATTCTTCCCCAACACCACAATTAAAAGGCATCGATTCTTCTTCTGTCTTTCTTATTCATTGTCCAGCTTTCGCATGCATATGGGGTGATTGAAAACACCATGGCTTGGGTCAGGAGCACCTTAGTCCTCAAGTCGACATCTTTGCTTTTCAACTCTTTAAAGAGGTCTTTTGCAGCTGATTTGTCCAATGCAATGCATCTTTTGATTTCTTGACTGCTGCTTCCATGTGTGTTGATTGTGGATCCAAGTATAATGAAAACATCAATCTATAGTAGACACTTGCAATCCACATCTTCCATGGATGCCATTCTACTTCTTTAAATGTATTCTGTCTTAGTCGTCTGGCACTGCTATAACAGAAATACCACAGGTGGATGGCTTTTACAAAGAGAAATTTATTCTCTCACATTCTAGTAGGCTAGAAGTCCAAATTCAGGGCACCAGCTCCTGAAGAAAGCTTTCTCTCTCTGTCATCTCTGGTGGAAGGTCCTTGTCATCAATCTTTCCCTGATCTAGGAGCTTCTGTGCACAGGAACCCCATGTCCACAGGACACACTCTGTTCCTGGCATTACTTTCTTGTAGTAAGAGGTTCCTATGTCTCTCTGCTCATTTCTGTCTTTTATATCTCAAAACAGATTGATTTGAAACACAACCTAATCTTATAGATTGAGTTCAGCCTCATTAACAGAGCTGACCCTAATCCCACTTCATTAAAATCTGGAGGTAGGATTTACAACACATAGGAAAATCACATTAGGTGACCAAATGGTGGACAATCACACAATACTGGAAATCATGACCCAGCAAATTTGACACACATTTTGGGGGGACTTAATTCAATCCATGACATTCCACCCTTTGGCCCACAAAGATTCATGTCCTTGCCACATGTAAAATGCATTCACCTCATCATATCAGAGAAAAAAGTCTTAAATCAACCCCAAGGCCAAAATCCAAAAATTCCTCTTCATCTAGAATACGAGTTATCTGCTTCCAAAGTACGGTGGTGGAAGAGCCACAAGCTAGAGGTTTCCATTATAAATGGGAGAAACTGGAGGGAAAGAAGGGTTAACAGGCACCAAGCAAGTAAGCAGAACACATTACATCAGCCCTCAAGGCTTGAAATTAATCCTCTGTTCTCTGTGATCATTTAGGCAATGGCTCTGCCCTCCAGACTCTTGGCGTTGGCCACACTCTCCATATTCTGAGCGGAGGCCTCTTGGATCTGGACTTCAGATTTGCCTTCCAGGCCCACTGGAATGGCAACCCTGCTCCCTCGCATTTGGGTGGCTCCATTCTCCTAGTTCACCTGAGTGGCTACTCCACCCTTGGAGACCACAGATATCGTGGCCCTACTCTTTGAGACTGCAGCAGTTTTGTTTCCTGTGCTCCTTATCTCTTGAGGTTCTTCTTCCTGGTTCCTTGGCCTCTTGGACCCTTGTGCCTTGCTACCTGAGTCTGCCCTGCTAAGACAGCTCTTTTGCTCTACCTATAAGTGCCTGCAGCCACCCCACTCTGCCCGTAAACTTCAGCTGGAAGGCACTCAGCTCTCTCTCTCTTTGGGTTGGCTCTAGCACAGTCTTGCCCTGCACCTGGTTCTGCTGCTGCTTCTCACTGCCTGCGGCAGCTCCAGTGTAACAGGTCTCCTCTTTCCTTCTAAGTCCTCACCAGAATTGTCTTTGATGTCCATAATCCCCCTACAGTCTCTTCAAGGCAATCTAGGCTTCTACTATTATGCACTTTAAAACTCTTCCAGCCTCTATTCACAATTTCAAAACAGCTTCCACATTTTAGCTGTCAGAGCAGCACCCCATGTGTGGTAGCAAGTTCTGTCTTGGTTATCTAGAGCTTCTATAACAGAAATACCCCAAGTGGATGGCTTTAACAAAGAGAAATTTATTCTCTCATAGTCTTGTAGGCTAAAATTGGAATTCAGGGCACCAGCTCCAGTGAAAGGCTTTCTGTCTTTGTCAGCTCTGGAAGAAGGTCCTTGTCATCAATCTTCCCCTGGTCAAGGAGCTTCTCTGCACAGGAACCCTGGGTCCAAACAATGCACTCTGCTCCTGGCACTGCTTTCTTGGTGATATGAGGTCCCCAGGTCTCTCTGCTCTCTTCTCTCTTTTATATCTAAAAAGAGATTGACTCAAGACACAGCCTAATCTTATAGTTTGAATCCTGCCTCAGTAACATAACTACCGCTAATCCTGTCTCATTAACGTCACAGAGGTAGGAAAATCACATCGCTTGACAAAATGGTAGACAATCACACAATACTGGGAATCATGACCCAGCCAAGTTGATGCACATTTTTTGGATACACAATTCAATCCATGATATGCTCTTATCACCATTCTCTCTTGTTGTCCTGCTAATGTATGGCCATTCCATCTCTGTTTCCTTTGTGCGTTTTCACTCCCCTTTAAAGGCTGCAGGTCCTTGGACTTGAGTTTAAGTCTTTCACTCTAGACTCTCCTATTATATAACCACTACCATTCATGATCTTTCTCTGAACAGATATGAACTCCCAGCTATGACATTGCTTGTAAATTGTAGAATCATAGCCAATTTCCAATGGACAATGACTAGATACCTATTAGCCCACTTGTGGGGGTATAAACTACTTTCGTTTTTCTTGTTGGCATGTGTCACTCAGCTTCTGCTGAGAAAATTCCTTTTTTTTTTTTTCCTTTGTCCCATTATAGTATTTAACTGAGCTGATACAGTTAGGCATAATTGTTGTTTTTAGGTTTCTTTCCCTACAAAAATCAAAGACACAAGAGAGTAGGAACTATGTTTGCTGTATTCACCTCTAAATCCTGAGAACAACATACAGTCTGGACAGAGAAAGTCCATTTTTACTTATAAATTGTATATAATAATGATGGCAAAGTGAATTATACCATCCATTCTTTAATTGAACTACACAGTCTTGCTGTTTCCTTTTTAAAGAATAAACAAATACATGAAGTTTTCTATAGTAAAAATTTAATGAACAAAGCAAAATAATAAATTAAGAAAGTATAAAGGAGAACATAATTTTTATGCACAGTGTAAAGGTATACATATGATGTGAACAAAAAATAAGTTAATATATAAAAAGCTAAATAAATAAGTAAATAAATATACAAATAGATAAATAAATAGATACATCTTCATGGTCACCTGTAAGGAACTAATGCCCATGTAGTTGAACACAATGTTGCTTAATACTCCTGAAAACATACTGGACAATTTTGGTTAAATTCCTGTTCTAATTATAGCAGAAATGAGAGTCTTTGGATGGCCGAACTTGTGGACGTATGATAGAGTGTACTAGTTAATGAGAATCCATTTTTTTTTTTATGGGACCAGGTCGACTTCCTTACTTCTTAGCCTTTCTTGCCAGTTTGTTGATGCAGAGAAGGAGCTCATGATTTCTGCTCTGACAATCTCCCAGGCACAAGGGCTGTATTTCTTCTCTGTCAGATAGACAGTGATTCTTTGGAAGTACTTCCTCACAGCCAGCATGGAGTCCTCGTTTATCAGGGGGAGGGCAGTTTCTTCTATCCCCATCTCCTTCATCAAACAGACTTCCAGGTCATTCAGCTGCTGATAGAGTCCAGTGTACAATTTGTCCAGGAGGGTCTTATCCCAGGCAGCAGATGAGGCCTGTAGGCTGAAGAGGTTGAAGAGCTGTTGGATTATTTCATGGTGGACAGAGATGGCTTGAGCCTTCTGGAACTTGTTGCCATCAAGCTCCTCCTGGGGAAATCCAAAGTCGTTTCTGTCCTTCAGGCAGAAGAAAGGGGAGATTCTCCTCATTTGTCCCAGAAGCACTATGGTTCTTCTGTTAGCCAGGCTATGGCTCCGAGGCAGGTCACAGCCCAGAGAGCAGGTGGAGTTGCAGCTGAGCACCACCAGGGCGATCAGCAAAAGGAAAGAGAAGGCCATTGGGGATCTTGTAGATGCTGCTGTCTTGGTTGGTGCTGGTGAGTCTGTGAGCCTGGGCCTCCAGGTTCTCTGAAGACCTTGCTCTGGGCATGGGTTTTAAATAGGGAACACACTACTTTCCATTTTCTTTATGACCACCCCCCCTTACCTTCTACTTGTGTTTTGTTTTCCTTTATGCACTCTGTACTTGGTTTTTAGTGCAGTGTTTCTCAACCAGTTTTTCTCATTATTGAGACCCCCTGGCAGCCTGTTGAGATTTTTTTTCCTAAATGAGCCCCCCATGAAATTTTCATACCACAAATATGCTGTTTTTGTTTATATATTATATGTATATCAATGTTTTATGCATACAATAAGAAAGTGAAAACTTTACTCTTTTTATTGAATGCAGGGTTAGTAATGACTAAATCAAAATTTTAAACTAAAAGTTAGAAATCTATTAACATTTCATTTAATTGGTAACTAAATGTACTGAGTAACTTGAATGTAAACCATTTACCTATATAAATTGCAATATATTAAATCACATAGGCAAATGAGAAATGTATATACATACATAATGGAAATGTCATGGAATCTTATAGATTATCCAGCAAGAATATTAACTGAAAAATCATTTTCTTTTTTAATTCTTTTTTAGTTGTAGTTTAGGTGAAGATTTACAGAGCAAACCAGCTTCTCATTAAACAATTAATATACATAATGATGTGTGACATTGGTTGCCAACCCCATGACATGTCAACACTTTCCCTTTCTCAACCTTAGTTCCCCCATTACCAGCTTTCCGGTCCCCTCCTGCCTTCTCCTCCTTGCCCCTGGGCTGGCGTGCCCATTTAGTCTCGTTTTTTTTTTTTTTTTTATGGGCCTATCTAATCTTTGGCTGAAGAGTGAACCTCAGAAGTGACTTAATTATTGAGCTATATTGATGTCCAGGGACCGTACTCTTAGGATTTCTGCAGTCTCTGTCAGACCAGTAAGCGTGATCTTCTTTTTGTGAGTTAGAATTTGTTCTACATATTTCTCCAGCTCTGCCTGGGATCCTCTATCGTGATGCCTGTCAGAGTATTTGTAGTGGTAGCCAGGCACCATCTAGTTATGCTGGACTCAGTCTGATTCAGTGTAAAATTTTTCGACATTTTCTCTCCTTTCCCTTCTCATTATATTTTTCTTCTTTAGCATTCCTTTCTTCTTCAAAATCCACTAAGTTCTGATCTGCCAACATACGGCAGTGTTACCAACAGTAAATCATAACATTGAACATCTGTGAGTGAACATCTGAGATTGACAACATCAGCAAATTACGTGCTGCAACATTGTATGTAGTACGTAACAGTTGGTTGACTGGGTCGCTATCTTCCAAATTTGTCATAGACAAGCGAGCACTTTCAGTGCTACAAGGCTTCTTGTATATTAGTTATGCATTATTTGTTTGCTGATTCTGATACCTAGCACACTACCACCTTTTTCCCCTGCTTTCTGAATCACATTCTTTCACTCCCATGTCACAAGAGTTTCCTTCCTCTGCAATGTAGAAATCCCCAGGGTGCTCGCCTCCTTCACTCCTCATCAACCTGCACTGTGTGTTCAGGCAGCTGCTTCCTGTTCCTTTGTGGTTTCTGGTTTTCAGTTTTACCTTCCGATTATAAAGCCACTAACTGAAAGCAAAAGCTGCAAATGAGGGAATGTCCCTGTTAAAATGATGTAACAGTTACCCGTTGCCATACAGTGGATTTCAACTCATGGCTACCCCATGTGTTGCAGAGTAGGGAAGAGATCTGTATTTATGCCTATTCCAAAGAAAGGCAATCCATCAGAATGTGGAAAGAATCAAACAGTCTCATTAATATTACATATAAGTAAAATTTTGCTGAAGATCATTCAAAAGCTGCTACAGCAATACATTGACTGGGAGCTGCCAGAAATTCCAGCTGGATTCAGAAGAGGATGTGGAGCTAGGAATATCATTGCTGATATATGAGATGGATCCTGGCTGAAAGCAGAGAATACCAGAAAGATGTTTTACCTGTGTTTTATTCACTATTTGAAAGTATTCGACTGTGTGGATCATAACAAATTATGGATGACATTGCAAAGAATGAGAATTTCAGAACACTTAATTGTGCTCATGAGGAACCTGTACGTAGATCAAGAGGCAGTCATTTGAAAGAAAAAGGGGATCAAGAGGCAGTCATTTGAAAGAAAAAGGGGATACTTCGTGTTTGAAAGTCAGGAAAGATGTACGTCAAGGTTGTATCCTTTCACCATACTAATTCAGTCTCTATACTAAGAAAATAATCCAAGAATCTGGACTATATGAAGAAGAACACGGCATCAAGATTAGAGGAAGACTTGTTAACAACCTGTGTTATTCAGATGACACAACCTTGCTTGCGGAATGTGAAGAGGACTTGAAACACTTACTGATGAAAAGCAAAGACCACAGCCTTCAGTATGGGTTACACCTCAACATAACAGCAAAAACCCTCACAACTGGACCAATAAACCGCATCATGATAAATGGAGAAAAGATCAAAGTGGCCAAGGATTTCATTTTCCTTGGGTTCACAGTCAACACGGTTGGAAGCAGCATTCAGTATAGATATGGTGCAGACCTTCTGGAACTGGCTGCCGTTCACCATGTCTCACAGGAGTCTGAAGTCATTTCTGTATTTCAGGTGGAGAAAAGGGAGATTTTTCTTTTTTAGCCCAGAAGTGTTAAGGTCCTCCTGTTACTCAGTCCATGATGCTGAGGCAGGTCACAACCCAGAGATCAGATGCTTCTGCAACTAACAACCAGTTGGACCAATCTGTGTGTGTGTATGTGTGTATTGGGGACAGGGAGGAGGGGGACAACTGGGGATCTTGGGGATGATGGTAGCCTGGATGAGGTATGTGTCTGTGTGAGCCTTTTCTCCCAGTTCTCTGAAGACCTTTCTATGCATGTCTCTTAAATAAAGAACATAATAGTTTTCATATTGCAAAGAATATATAATTTTATCACTTTTTTTTTTCTTTCCTTTGTGAATCCTCAAAATAAACTTAGGAGACATCAACAATTTAAATTATTTTCATTTTTTCAATTTGCACTAAGAAACTTCATATGTTTCAATAGAAATTGATGCAGATCTATCAAGCGAGCAACATCATTTGTTAAAGCAAAAGTTATGTAAATACTGCTCCTCTTCTTGCTAAGCACAATTTTTGCCTCTGATCTGGGCCTCTGTTTTCACCCTCTTTGTTTTGCATGGCAGCCAAATTGCCTCAGCCCTCTGGATTTGTCCTCTTGAGAAAGGATTTATTAAACCTGTTTGACAGGAACCTCCTTAGGGTAAAAGGCTACTATCATTACCATTAGCAAAAGGCTCATAGTAATTACTCAAGATATAATCATTCATGAATAACATTCTCAGGTGTTCTCTTTAAAGGAAGACATTCAAGTATGGCCAGTGGGCGGGGCTTCACCAAGGCCTTGTGTCCAGGAATGTCACAGGCATTTTTCATTCTTTGAACACATTCTTAGGAGTCACTTAAGATTCTTTAGGTAGTTGTCTTTACTATCTGCAATCGCTGGGTGCCATCCTAGTTTTTTTTTAATTGGATGTGGGTGTATCATTTTTAATTCTAAGGCCCACAACATTTTTATCCTTTCCCCAGCCCCAATTCACCTCTCAAGTTAGCTAACACATCTTTAGAATACTCTCTGGCTCAATGTGCACACAGCCACATATCTTTGACTGAAAGTAAAAAAGGAAAGTGACTCTCAACAACTCACTCTTCAATAGACTGGCATCAGTCAGCTCATCACAACTTTATTGGAGGATGATTGCTTTTGTCCCAGAACAATCAACTGCACAAGCCCCAGTATATTTTTGTGAATAACACAGCTTGTCAGTTGTGGCCCCCTCTTCTTTGACCAGGGGCTCATGTGTCAGATATTACCATAGTCTGCAGATGATGTGAGAAAAAAGTTATGCTGAATTTGTGTGTGCTGAGAGGGAGCTTAGAAGTAGGAAATTACCCATTCTTTTTTGTTCTTTTTAAGCATTTTCCCCCATTTTATCCTTAAAAAGAAAAAGGACTTTTATTTTGCCAAATGTTGATATCTGTGTTGAGTTCAATTCATTAAACTGTTGAACACTTACTATGCTCAAAGTTCCTGAGTGGGTCACTGGAGACTCCACGATGACATACCTCCCATCAGAAACTTCTATTGAAGTAACTAATAACCTTCCATAGACTATTCAGTCAGTGCATTAATATTGAGCCCCTTGGTTCATTTGTCTCACAGCAAACACAGTGAGGCTCAGCATGCGATGCTGGATGAAATGAGCTTTCTCCCATTCTTTACTGGATTAGATTCTTTAAAAAATTTTTTACCTTCTTTTTTATTTAATATTTTTTCCAGACAGTCTTGCTGCATCTGAGTTATTTCCTATTTCACCTTGAGGTTAGTACCAAAATAGATAAGTAAAAATGAGAATGAAAAAAACTGTACCACTATTTTTGATAGTTTTCAGTACCTCATTTTTCCTTTTTCCACTTAACTTTCTTAGAAAGCTGTCATTGCATTTGGAGTCATTGAAGCAAAAGGAAAGCCAGTGCAAATCTGAATATAATGAAAGTAAATGAAGGAAAGTGACTCATCAGGTGAAAACAAATGACACTGGGAGAATTTCTCTTCTTACTCACTCTTCTACCTACTCCAATGTGGTCTCTGCATATTAATTCTACCAAACTGCTCTCACTGAGGTCTCTGATTCCCTCAATTTCCCCATAGTGGACAGTTTCTATCCACTGAGCAGCTGACACTCAAAAAAAAAAAAAAAATTCATTAAAACAATGAGACATTTTCATTGTAAGCAATGAAATATATATGATTTAAAATAAATAAAATATTAAAATGGTTTGCCAATATACCAATTTTATGAATCTAGCCAAAGACAAATTTATTTCAAAAAAGGGAAAACTCTGCAGAGTAAATATAGTCCATATTCTTTTCCATGTTCCACCCTATTTCTATTATCCACTTCAGAAGGCAAACCACTCAAAATGCTTATCTATACATATTGTCACTAACTTCTCTTCTTCACTCTTCCACATGCTCCAAAATGGTCTATTAGTACTTCTATCAAACCAGCTCCCATTAATATCCTCAATGTCATCTATATTCAGAGTGTAGTAGACAGTTGCAATCCACATCATCCATGAATGCATTAATTCTTCTTCTAATCCATTCTATTTCTTTAAATGTGCTCTGTTTTAGTCACCTAGTGCTGCTATAAGAGAAGTACCACAAGTGGAGAAAATTATTCTCTTGCATTCTAGTAGGCTAGAACTCTGGGTCCAAAGGACTCACTCTGTTTCTGGCACTGCTTTCTTGGTGTTAAGGGGTTCCTATGTCTCTCTGTTCCCTTCTCTCCTTTATATCTCAAAAGAGATTGACTTAAAATACAACCTAATCTTATAGATTGAGTCCTGCCTCATTAACATAACTGCCCCTAATCCTGCTTCATTAATATCACAGAGGTAGTATTTACAATACATAGGAAAATCACATCAGATGACCAAATGGTGGACAATCACACAATACTGGGAATGATGGCTCAGCCAATTTGACACACATTTTTAGGGGACACAATTCAATCCATGACATTCCACCCTTTGGTCTCCAAAAATTCACGTCCTTGCCACCTGTAAAACATATTCACCCCATCATATCACAGCAAAAGTCTTAAGTCAATTCCA
Source organism: Elephas maximus indicus (assembly GCF_024166365.1). Taxonomy (NCBI): domain Eukaryota; kingdom Metazoa; phylum Chordata; class Mammalia; order Proboscidea; family Elephantidae; genus Elephas; species Elephas maximus. The sequence continues at coordinate 31,327,943 of NC_064827.1, read as the reverse complement.
AGTCCAAAATCCAAAAATTCCTCTTCATCTGTGAAATCTAGAATACAAGCTATCTGCTTTCAAAATACAGTGGCGGAACAGGCAAAAGCTAGCCATTTCCATTACAAATGGAAGAAACTGGAGGGAGAGAAGGCATAACAGGCACCAAGCAAGTCAGCAGAACACATTACATTATCCCTCAAGACTTGAAATTAATCCTTTGTTCTCTGAGACCATTTAGGCAATGGCCCTACCCTCCAGACTCTTGGTGTTGGCTACACTCTCCCGATTCTAAGTGGAGGCCCCTCAGATTTGGACTTCAGCTCTGCCTTCCAGGCCCACTGGAATGGCAACTCTGCTCCCTCACAGTTGGGCGGCTCCATTCTCCTAGTCCATCTGAGTGGCTAATCCACCCTTGGAGACCACAGATGTCGTGGCCGTACTCATTGAGACTGCTCCAGATCTGCTTCCTGTGCTCCTTGTCTCTTCAGCTTCTACTTCCTGGTTCTGTGGCCTCTTGACCCCTCTGTCCCACTGCCTACGTCTGCCCTGCTAGGGCAAGTGTTCCGAAGCTCTTTATCTCCACCGATAAGTGCCTGGAGGCACCCCACTTCACCCATAAACTTCAGCTGGAAGGCAATCAGCCCTCTCACTCTGTGGGTTGGCTCCAGCACCATCTTGTGCTGGTCTCCTGGTTCAGCTGTTGCTTCTTGCTGTCTGTGCCAGCTCCAGTGTAACAGGTATCCTCTTTCGTTCTGAGTCCTCACCAGAATTGTCTTTGATATCTATAATTATGCCAACAATCTCTTCAAGGCAATCTAGGCTTTTACTAAAAAAAAAAAAAGCTACTAGGCACTTTAAAACTCTTCTAGCCTTTATCCATTCACAGTTTCAAAACAGCATCCACATTTTAGGTGTCTGTCAGAGCACCACCCCACTTGTGGTAGCAAATTCTGTATTGGTTATCTAGTGCTGCTATAACAGAAATACCACAAATAGGTGGCTTTTACAAAGAAAAACATACTCTCTCACAGTCTAGTAGGCTAGAAGTCCGAATTCAGGGCTCCAGCTCCAGGGGAAGGCTTTCTGTCTCTGTCAGCTCTGGAGGGAGGTCTTTATCATCAATCTTCCTCTGGCTGAGGAGCTTCTCTGCACAGGAACCCTGCGTCCAACGGACACACTCTGCTCCTGGCGCTGATTTCTTGACGATATGAGATTCCCACGTCTCTCTGCTCACTTCTCTCTTTATTTCTCAAAAGAGATTCACTTAAGACACAACCTAATCTTGTAGCTTGAGTCCTGCCCATAACTGCCTTTAATCCTGGCTCATTAACATCATAGAGGTAGGGTTTACACCACATAGGAAAATCACATCAGATGACAAAATGGTGGACAATCACACAATACTGGGAATCATGACCCGGCGAAGCCGATATATGTTTTTACGGTACACAATTCAATCCATGACATGCTCTTATCACCATTCTCTCTTTCTGCCCTGCTAATATATGGCCATCCCACCTCTATTTCCTTTGTGGATTTTCACTCCACTTTAAAGGCTGCAGGTCCTTAGACTCAAGTTTAAGCCTTTCTCACATTGCAGACTCTTATCATGTAACAACCACCATTCGCAGTCTTTTTGTGAACAGATATGAACTTCCAGCTATGGCATTGTCCATAAATTGTAGACTCATAGCCAATTGCCAATGGACAATGGCTAGATACCTACTAGCCCACTTGTGGAGGATATAGACTGCTTTTATTTTCATTGTTGGCATGTGTCACTCAAGCTTCTGCTGAGAAAATTCCTTTTTTTTTTCCCTTTGTTTTATTACAGCATTTAACTGAGATGATATTAGCTAAGCATGAGTATTGTTTTTGGGTTTCTTTCCCTACAAAAACCAAAGATACAAGAGAATAGGAACTATGTCTGTTGTATTTACCTCTAAATTCTGAGGACAGCATACAATCTGCACAGAAAAAAAGTCAATTCCTACTTGTGACTTGTACATAATAATGATGGCTAAGTGAATTATACCATCCATTCTTTAACTACACAATCAGTCTTGGTATTTCTGTTTTGAAGAATAACAAATATAACTTTTCTATAATTAAAAATTTAATGAACAAAGCAAAATAATAAATTTACAAAATACAAAGGAGAACAATTTTTATGCACAATCGAAAGGTATACATGATATGATGTGAAAAAAATAAATAGTTAAATAGTTAAATAAATATTCAAGTAGTAGATAAATACATACATCAGCATGGTCACCTATAAGGAACTAGTGCCCATGTAGTTAAACAAGGCGTTGCTTAATACTCCTGAAAATACATTCGACAATTTTGATCCAATTCCTGTCCTAATTATAGCAGAAATGAGAGCCTTTGGATGGCTGAACTGGTGGACATATGATAGAGTATATTAGTTAATGAGAATCATTTTTCTTTATGGGACCAGGTCGTCTTCCTTACTTCTTAGCCTTTCTTGCCAGTTTGTTGATGCAGAGAAGGAGCTCATGATTTCTGCTCTGACAATCTCCCAGGCACAAGGGCTGTATTTCTTCTCTGTCAGATAGACAGTGATTCTTTGGAAGTACTTCCTCACAGCCAGCATGGAGTCCTCGTTTATCAAGGGGAGGGCAGTTTCTTCTATCCCCATCTCCTTCATCAAACAGACTTCCAGGTCATTCAGCTGCTGATAGAGTCCAGTGTACAATTTGTCCAGGAGGGTCTTATCCCAGGCAGCAGATGAGGCCTGTAGGCTGAAGAGGTTGAAGAGCTGTTGGATTATTTCATGGTGGACAGAGATGGCTTGAGTCTTCTGGAACTTGTTGCCATCAAGCTCCTCCTGGGGAAACCCAAAGTCATTTCTGTCCTTCAGGCAGGAGAAAGGGGAGATTCTCCTCATTTGTCCCAGAAGTATCATGGTTCTCCTGTTAGCCAGGCTATGGCTCTGAGGCAGGTCACAGCCCAGAGAGCAGGTGGAGTTGCAGCTGAGCACCACCAGGGCGATCAGCAAAAGGAAAGAGAAGGCCATTGGGGATCTTGTAGATGCTGCTGTCCTGGTTGATGCTGGTGAGTCTGTGAGCCTGGGCCTCCAGGTTCTCTGACAGACCCTGCTCTGGGCATGAGTTTTTAATAGGGCACACGCTACTTTTCATTTTCTTTATGACCCCCCTCTTTACTTTCTGCTTGTGTTTTTGTTTTCCTTTATGCACTCTCTATGTGGCTTTTAGCTCAGTGTTTTTCAACCGTGTTTTCTCGTTATCGAAGCCCCCTCACAGGGTGTTGAGATATTTATTTCCTAACTGACCCCCCCCTTGAAATTTTATCACAACAGATGTACTGTATTTTTGTTTATATGTTATATGTATATCTGTGTTTTATACATAAAGTGAGAAAGTGTAAACGCTACCCTTTTTATTGAATGCCGGGTAAATAATGACTAAATCAAAATTTTAAGCTAAAAGTTAAGAAGCTATTAACATTTCATTTAACTTAGTTACTAAATTTGCTGAGTAAATTTTAAGGCAATTCATTTACCTATATATACTGAAATATATTTAAACCACATAGGCAAATAACAAACTTGTATAAATACATTTTTTTTACATTACAGCAATGTAATGAAATATTAAAAATTATCTAGCAAGAATAAGGAATTAAATATTAAATTATTTTCTTTAAAGTTATTTTTAGTGTACTTAACTTTTAATTTTCATTGGTATGAGAAAATTACTTTAAATTTAAGTAGTTACTAGATATTCATCCAGATATTGTCAACATTGTATTCCCTTCAGCATTTGACATTATTATTGATAGGTTAAATACATTAGTAAAATTAAATATTAAAATACCAATTACTAGTATTTTGTTTTCCAATCCCAAGTAACAGCCAAAAGCACTGAGGTTTAATGTTTATCATGGAACATTCATAAGGCAGCCAGTGGCAACCCCTAACTATGTGGAAGTGACGGCTTGTGCTGTGACTTATAGGTCAAGCAAATGATGGAGAGAAAGTCCTCCATTAATCTTGCATACATTTTGTGTAACTGCCATCAACTCAATGTCCAGACTTCTCATGTGATATCCAAGGAAACATGGGTATATGTTTTTCTTTATATACTTTGTATATTACCCATACTGGTTGCCTTCCAGTCAATTTGGACTCATAGAATCTATATAAGCCAGAGTAGAACTACCCCATGGGATTTTCAAGGCTGTAATCCTTCTTATTTTGTTTTTTACCGTCCGAGTAGTGCTGGCTTTCCCAGTATTGTGTACTGTCTTACCCTTCACCAAAGTTAGCACTTAATCTATTCTCTATATATTGTTTTTCTATTCCCATCCCTTCCCTCCCTCATAAGTCAAAGATTGTTTTTGTGTGTGTGTGTGTGTAAATCTTGTCATGAGTTTTTAAAGTAGTACAATATTTATCCTTTTATGATTGATGTTTTTCACTCTGCATAATTTGCTCCAGATTCATTCATGTTGTGAGATGCTTCGCAAATTTATCATTGTTCTATATTGTTGCACAATACTCCATTTTGTGTAGGTACCATAGTTTGTTTATCCATTCTTCTGTTGATGGGCATCTAGGATGTGTCTGTCTTTTTGCTATTGTAAACAATGCTGTGATGAACATGGGTGTGCATATGTCTATTCATGTGACAGCACATATTTCTTTAGGATATATTCCTAGGAGTGGGATTGCTGGATCATATGTTGTTTCTATTTCTAGGTTTCTAAGGAAGTGCCATATCGTTTTCCAAAATGGTTGTACCATTTTGCATTTACATTAGTAGTGACTTAGAGTTCCCCAACATTTGTTATTTTCTGTTTTTTTTTTTTTTTTTTTTTTGATTCATGCCAGTAATGCCGGGATGAGATGGTATCTCATTGTGGTTTTGATTTCCATTTCCCTAATGGCTAGTGGGTTGGGTATTGGCTAGTGATTGCAAACATTTCCTCATGTGTCTGTTAGTTGTTTGAATGTCTTCTTTGATGACGTGTCTGTTCATTTCCTTTGCTCATTTTTTAATTGGATTATTTGTCTTTTTGTTGTAGAGGCATTGGATGTTCCTGTAGATGTTAGAGATTAGACCTTTGTCAGATATGTCATAGCCAAAATTTTTTTTCCATTCTGTAGGTTCTCTTTTTACTCTTTTGGTGAAGCCTTTTGATAAGCATAGGTGCTTAATTTTTAGAAGATACCAGCTATCTAGCTTATCTTCTGGAGTTTGTGTGTTGTTAGTTATTGTTTGTATCCTGTTACTGCCATGTATTAGAGCCTCTAGTGTTGATCCTATTTTTTTGTCTATGATCTTTATAGTTTTTGGTTTTATATTTAGGTTTCTGGTCCATTTCGAATTAGTTTTTATGTATGGTGTGAGGTATGGGTCCTGTTTCATTTTTCTGCAGATGAACATCTATTTTGCCAGTCCCATTTATTAAAAAGACTGTCTTTTCCCCATTTGATGGACTCTGGGCCCTTGTTGAAGATCAGGTGACCATATGTGGATGGATTTACATCTGGGTTCTCAATTCTGTTCCATTGGTCAATGTGTCTGTCGTTTTACCAGTAACAGGCTGTTCTGACTACCATAGCTGTATACAGTAGGTTTTGAGGTCAGGTAGTGGGAGCCCTCCTACCTTATTCTTCTTCTTCAGTAGTACTTTCCTTATCTGACTCCTCTTCCCTTTCCATATAAAGTTAATGATTGGGTTTTCCATTCAAGGCTGTAATCTTTAAGGAAGCAGGCTGCCACATCTTTCTCCTATGAAATGTCTTGTGAGTTGATATCGTTGACCTTTTGGTTAGCAGCTGAGCGCTTAACCACTGTGCAACCAGGGCTCCTTTTTCTCGTATATTAAGTCTTTATACACTAAGCATGGCTATATTCTCACTTCTACCTGCCAGGAACATAGCCTCTGATGACTAGACCTATTTTCCCTTTAGAATATCCCCTTGAGTCTATATCCGTAAGCAAAGAGACTATCTTACCTTAACTTGCTCCCTAGAGTCCCTGGGTGGTGCAGATGTTTAAGGAACTCGGCTACTAATTAAAAGGATGGCGCACTTCAAGTCCACCTAGAGGCACCTCAGAAGATAGGCCTGATGGATTTACTTATGAAAAATTAACCATTGAAAACCCTATATAGCACAGTTTTGCTCTGATACACATGAAGTTGCCATGAGTCAGAATCGACTTGATGACAACTGTTATTTATTTATTTTTGATCTTGTGTCCTAGGCATCTAGCCTATGCATTATAGCCATAGCCATCAAGTCAATTCTGACTCATAGCAACCCTACAGAAAAGAGCAGAACTGCTCCATAGGGTTTCCATGGAGCAGCTGGTGGATTCAAACAGCCGACCTTTTGATTAGCAGCCAAGCTCTTACACACTGCACCACCAGGGCTTCAGGCATGTAGCCTAGCCCCTACTGTTTCAGGAGATTGATTGGTATTCATGAAAAGAATAATCATGATAATAATAATAGAAAGAATAATATCCACACATACTAGACACATGTGATTGAGAGGGCAGTAGATCTAAAGACACTTTGAAAATTGCTCGTGGCACTAAAAGGGAAGTTATTTTTGGAGATTGTATGGAGTACCAAAAAAAAAAAAAAAGAAAAACCCATTGAATTACAGGGATATTTTCCTCAAGTTTGTATTTGCGATATTTAGAATTTCAGAATGAGAAACAAACGCCTAGTGATGTATGGAAGACTCACTCTCCACTTTTATGTCAGCCTTCTCCATGATCCTCAAGTACTTTTAAGGAGCTACCTGATCATACTTTCCTCATCTCCCTCAGGTAATAAAGAAACAACATAAACTTTACAGTGTGTTCCAACCTTTGCCCCATGCCCTTGGACATTTTACAGCTTAGCTGTGTCTTTTGGAATCAACCTGAATGATTCTTTCAAAGGTTCAATGATGCTGTATAAGGAGTGACATCCGTGTCATCTTCCCTTGCTGTAATTGTGGAATCACGTTTTAGGTCAGAATTTTCTTTGTCTTTTTGTACAATCAAGAACATGGTTGTATTTTTTCCCCTTAAAAACAGTACTAGTACACATAGTGCAAAAATGACCAGTGGTCTTATTCACTGAACTTGCCTCTTTTTCCCACAAATCACTCAGACTCCCTTTCCCAACTTCCTTGCACTTAGGTATCTCATGAGAACAAATCCATGTCAATTAAGTACGAGTGCAAGTGCTGTTGGCCCTGTAAAGACCTGGCCCTTGAAAACATCCCCACATCATCCAACATATTTTTTTCTTTACAATTGAGTAGAATAGGCACCAGCACCCCAGACACGTTTGGAGTTACATGCTGAAGATGGCAAAGCCACAAAATACAAAGTACCTAGATCCTTGAATCACTGGAAGAGAGCCAACCAGAAGAGTCATCTGATCAAGAATGCCTGCATTGAGCTGTTACCTGAGGGAAATGTAAATCTCTATTTTGTTCTAAATATTGATAGTTTTCTGTTTATCTGTTACAGCAGCTAGCATTTTATTAGAACTGACAAATGTCTTTAACAAAACACTATCCTGAAGTTTTTTGTATAAAAGCTTTTTTCCCCAAACTTTGGAAACAGCAAATACTCCTCCTCCCAAATTTAAAGAGAAAAATGAAAATCGTAAATCATAAAATTATTTATTTAAGAAAAGTAGATCATGTTCTTCTCTCTAAATATTTTTTGCCAACTCATGGTGTATAATATATTTTAAAATAGTCTCATCATTTTCATTTCAGATATTTTTCAACTGATGCAAAAATATAAGGTGAGAATACCTTTTTTGGTCTTAGTAAACAGTAATGTAATTGAGAGTCACAACTATAATTTTATTCTCCATTGGCTGGCTTTTCTTGGAGGATTATTTCATGAGGCAAAAGCACACTTCAACTTCCTCTCTGACAACCTCCCAGACACAGCTGCTGTGTTCCTTTTCCTTTAGATAGCGAATGATTCTTTGGAAGTGCTTCCGGACACTAATTCCCAAAGAGGGACAAGATAGATTTTCTTTTTCCATCTGCTCCAGTTGTTCCAGACTGCGATGGAGGCTAGAGAGCAGTTGATCCAGCAGGAGCTGATCCCATACAGCACGGCTATCCTTTCTGTTAAAGAGGTTGAAGGTGCGCTAAAGCATCAGATGACGCAAACAGAAAGCTTGTGTCTTCTGGATTCGGGTGATACGCCCTTTCTTCCAAGGAAACTTGAAGTCAATTCTGTCATTCAAGCATGATGAGAGAGCATACTTTTCAGCTGTCTCAAAAACATGAAGATTTCCTTGTTTTCCAGGCCATGGCTCCAAGGCAAATCACAGCAAAGAGAGAACGGTGGGATGGAGGACAGCCTTCGTCCTATTAGCAAATAGATCTTGAACTTGAACAATTGCAGTGATTCACCGGGTGGCCAGCAGGGGGCGAGCGGACACCGCTGAACAATAGGCCAAGGTTTTCACCGCCTCGCACGCTTACGGAAGGCACCCGGGAAGTCTCCATTCCTCAAACAGGCCATAAAAAACCCACCATTTTGAGAAACTCGAATTTGGCCCAGGCTTTTATTAGTGGAAATCAGCGTTTGCGTTTTGCGAAAAGTCGCTGGCTCATCTTGGACCGTCAGCTTTAAGTGAAAAAACAAAACCAGGGTTTCCCCAGCTGCAACAGTAAGTAGAAAGTCTTGCATTGTCTCGGGCCTGATTGCTGAGAGGAAGTTTTGCCGCTGCTTCAGCCCGAGGCGTTTTTCTTAGCTAGCGAGCACAGAACCTTAGTATTTTGGAACTTCTTCCCTGGGTTTTGTGCTTTACTGTCTCGTTTTCCTGTTTATTTAGCCCAACGTTTTACCAAAGAATCCACTTATTGAACGGTTAACAGCTTGAAATCCCATGTTGTAGATTTTATTTATTTTACCGAGTTAGGATTATTTTGGGACGAAATGCCGTGACATATTCAAACAAAGGGGAACACAGAAAAAACTAAGAAATGAAAATACAGAATATTGGAACCTCCAGTCGAATAATTTGGGGACACAACTAGTGCCCGAAAACAGAAAATGTGCCCATTTTTATACTGAAAAAAAAAAAAAAAAAAAAAAAACCTCTGTCATGCAGTCAGTTCCGACTCAGCGACCATATAGGATAGAGTGGCGCTGCCCCATATGGTTTCCAAGGCTGTAAAGTTTAGAGAAATCGACTGCCTCACCTTTCTCACAGGACCGGCTGGTGGGTTCCAACCATACGTATACATGCCCTTATTTTAAGTAAAAAATGTTTTTACAACATATATATATATATATATATATACACATATATATACATACATGCCCTTATAGCAGTTGTAAAAAATTATTGAAAAGTAGGTTATTAAAACTCCCGTATTATTTTAAGCCTTCATATTTTTATATCAAACAGAATTTAATATAATTTAATTGAATTTTCCTAGCTTTTACTATAAGTGAACTCATCAATAATATTTTTTCAAAACTGCTTCTTACTTGTGTTTAAATGAGAGACTTGTCGTGTTTGACAATTTCTTGTGACCCAGTGGAAACTTTGGTGGCATAGTGGTTAAGAGCTAAGACTGCTAACCAAAAGGTTGGCAGTTCAGATTCACCAGGTGCTGCTTGGAAACCCTGTGGGGCAGCCCTACTCTGTCCTCTGGGGTCACTATGAGTCAGAATTGACTCAATGGCAACAGGTTTAGTTTTGTTGTGACTAAATGACAAGCTTAAATATTTCGTATTTGTCTTCAGGTTACTATTTTTGGGTCAGGTTACTACAATGGTTTTCGTAGAACCTCACCTTGGCTAGCATTGTTTTTTAAAATTAGCATTGTGGTGTACATGGACTGCAGGACATCTAGAAGGTCAGACCTTTTCATTTTAAGAATTTTATAGGCTGAATGGAATTTGCTAGTTTTTCATTTGCACTGCTCCCCTCCCCCCACTTGTAAGACTCTCAGAGTTTGAAGTTACACAGTCAGATCCTGTCTTAAAATTTGATACTTTGTTCACCGTGTGTGTTTTGGCATTAATTTTTATTTTTTGATCTTGCATTAAAATAACTTGATTACTTAGATTTAGGGCCTCCTTCAATTTTGTAGTTGATGGGAGTACTTAACATCGCTCTAATCCCAGCCCAGGAAATAGCTTTTTAATTAGCATTGTGATTTTTGATGGCAGAAAACCCTGGGTGGTAGTAAGGGAACATCCCTTTTCCAATCACCCTTCCTCTGCCTGTTTTTTTTTTTTTTTTTTGCAGATTTCCTGCTCTTTACAACGTTTTTAATTCACTCAAAGATTTTTTTTTTTTTTTTTTTGCTTTAGTTATAAAATGTATTGAGTCACTTTTGGCAGTTCGTTTTTTGATAATAAGAAAAAACTTTTTTTAATCCAGATAAATCACATTTTATATTTGAAATAATCAGAATTTATCTATTTTTCTGTGATTGTTGTATTTAAAAAAATTGTTCTTCATGTTAAAATATGTCAGCATTGCCTTTTGTTTTCTTTTGCTTTGGTCGGGGGAAGGGCAGGTAAATGTATAGTTTTAAAGTTAGGTCTTACTCATTCTTTTACAGAGACTAAGTACCCTTAAACCTTTAACCAGTAACCAGTTGCTGAATTGACTCACGAGGACACCACGTGTGTCAGAGTAGACCTGCGTTCCATAAGATGCGTGACTAACTTTTCAGAATGTCGGGCCTTTCTTCTGAGGCGCCTCTGAGGGGACTTGAACCACCGTTTGGTTATTGGTTTTTGGCCCAGGGCATAACTGTTTGCATCCCCCAAGGACTCTTAAACCTTTAACCAGCCTTAAAATCCAAAGAGAACATAAATGGTTTCATTAATTTCATTGGTTCATAAAAATATTTTGAAGTATCATTGCACCAAGCAATTTGCTTGTCTTTGTGTATATATTGGTAAATGAAACAAAAATACTGCTCTCTTTGATGGTGCCCTGTGGTAGAGAAGACAGCTCGTAAAGAATAAGTAATTAGTTGGAAGTCCTTTCTAGTGAAACAAGATACTAGCATATTATATTAACCAAAAAAAGCCTGTTGCTCTCCAGTGAATTCCTGTCTGAAGAAATAAACTACTCAGAGTGTAACAAAGTTCTAAGGTTAGAACCTTAGAGAGAGTTGAACTGGCGACGTTATCTGGAAGGGCTGGATAAAAGAAGTAAAGGATAGAAATGGACGTGTAATTTATGAACAAAAGAAAGACTATGGCATTAAATCAGTACCACTGGGAAGGTGAGATGACAAAGAATTCTGAGTTCCAAAGGCTTTCTGTCTCTTACTTTGTAAGAGGCAGCAGTTATGGTATAAATGGCTTAAACTATGCAGACTCCTGTAAGTCTGTTTACTTTTAACTCAAGTTTTCTGCTGAGTAAACAAAATAAGAATAACAAAAAGCATGGAATGATTTCCACCCTGAAGATTGCCCTGGTATATGGGCTCTAACTTTTCTTCTTCAGGGCCTCACCGATTCCACGGATGACCCTCTTCAAAGCCAATCTGTTCTCAATGCCAAGGACAGTAACTCGGTTTCTCACTGTTAGTACAGACTGGACTTCCTGTTGTTTACTGACTGGTAGATGTTCTTTACTTGCTTCTGGGTTATAATTCCAAGGAGAGGTTCCAAACGCTAACCTTAAATTTGCCCACTCAGTGCAGTATGCACCTACTGGAAAGAAAAGAAAGATGATTGATCCCCCAGTGTCCACTTTTCAATTAACAATAGCCTTTATTGCCATCAGAAATTGTGATCTGCTAATATGTACATTACTAACATCTGTCCTGCTGAGAAGACTCTACCCAACTCATTGCTAAGTGTACTTAACTACCATCCTGTGACCATTTTTTCAAGTGTTGTTTCATTTTATTTTTAAGAGGCTACAATATTACCTGAATTTAATAGCTTCCTTGGATTGCACTGGGTCCGTAAAAAATTTCCCTGGGCTGTGATGACCTGCTGGATTCTAGGAAGGAAAGTAAAGTTTACTACTGGTACTGGAGTAACTCTTGTCCCTTTCCATACTCTATGGGCTGCTGTGGTATCAGTGATGTGGGTGCCGGGGGCACTGATGATGTCCACATCTCCATGGGAGAACTTGGTGCACTCAGGGTTTTTCTCCTCTGAACCTGTATGATCTGAAGAAACAGTTGACTTCCTGCTGTCCGTTCTACTGTTCCACCTCTTGAGGACCTGCCATGTTCCAGTCAACACTTCAAACATCTCATTTCTCCGTCTAAGCTCTCAAACTGCTACTGACTCTTTCAACTTGCCTCAAGTTATACGGTGATCACTTTGGTTTTTGAGCAAATGGGAGCCCTGTTCCTGCTACATCTCTTGCTTTTGGAATTGGAAAGTGGAAGCTGCTAGGTGAGGCACAGGTGAGCTCCTGGATTCTTTACCAGCTCACTGGATGTAGACCTGTGGACAGTGCGGGTGATACAGCTCCCTCTAGTTACTGTGTTTCTGTGCCCAGCTTGTCATTGGTGGGGTCTCGCCTTCAGGGCAGGCCTTGAAAGGTAGGGAGGGTCCAGGCATGGCTACCTTCATACTTTTGCTCCTGTGTCCCCAAACTCAGCTGCCTCCACCTGGTGCTGCACGTGATTCCTCAAGGCCATTTTAAGGGAACTGCAGCAGTGACTGTGGTGTTCTTGGCCCTCTTCTCTGGTTGACCAGCTTGGTAGCTAACATTAAGCACCACAGAGGGACCTGTTCAGGGCTGGTCTGTGGTGAGCACCTCTCTGTGTATCCCCACCCCATGGTTGTTCTCCAGTACTTTCAAATATATAACAAATGTGTAACTTATGGATATGAACATAATATGGTTATAGAGATTTGTAGGACTTGGTGACAGTATAGCACCAAATCATGAAACATTTACTCCCTGAACCTAAAATACCTACCAACAATGAAAAAGTAAAATTGCTTTAAAACAACGACAACAACAACAAAAAATAAACAACACCCAACTGATAGAAGAGGTTGTAGTATTTGAAAGGTATTAAGCAGCACAGAGAGAAAGAGCCAGGTGAATCCAAAACTGTTCATGTCTTTGCCCTATTCCTCCACTGGATCCCTCCACAGCGGTGGAGAAGGAAAGAAAGGCAAGGAACAAACATAGCTTGAAACATAACTTTGAGTCTCCCAACCACCACCACCACCACCCATTATGGAGAGAAGCAATTTAAAGATTGGGTAACCTGAGGTAAAGTTCTGAGAAATGCCTTCTATCCCTCCTAAATTGAAGGCCCTCCCTGCTGCCTGAGAAATTCATATACACACACATACATGCACACACTTCCTGATTAAAGTTTTCAGATATCATATTGCCTAGATTACCTTAATAGCTCCCAAATTCTGTGCAAATAGATACCTCCACATGCTGAGCGTTGGCAATCACTGTGTTCTCTGAAACCCCCTTACCCAGGTCTGAGCTCTGCCTTACTACTGAGTCAATGTAGGAAAGATACAAGGTCATTATTCAAACTGACAGTGAGAATTTTTTCCTGATTATCAAGTCAAGCCACACTGGCAACTTAAGAAAGAATTCACACACCATCAAGAAAGAGATATTTCCTGATTTCTCCTGAAGTTCCACAACCAGATTGGCGTCTCTGTCAACTCCTAGTGTCCCACAGTGTGTAGAGGGTGTGATTAATCAGAAAGTTGGTCAGCAGAGAGGGTCGGAAGCAAGGAGCACATTTTAACCTTTTCTTTTTCCACATAGCTGCCCATTGCCCAAAGATGACATGCCATGCCTGAAGCAGGGAATATTTTCCTTCTCGAAGACATAAAATAATGTTCAAGAAATTAGTTTATTCCCACATTGGGGTCAGTTCTTTCCACAAAGGGCCCCTTTGAGCTCTGGAAGAAAAAAAACCCTGGAATGGGACAGAATTCTGTCTATCCTCACACTCCACAGACTTGGCCACTGTCTTAGCCCCTTTTGTCCAGTAATTGGCTCTCTTTCTCTGTAATTGTTTTAAAAGTCCACAGGGTAAAAATGAATATAGATAGTCCCTGACTTAAGATGGGGCTCCCTTCCTAGGCCTCTGTTGTAAGTTGGTTCTGATGTAAGTTGAATACCTGCTTTTTTGTTTGTTGTTTTTGTTTTCATTATTTTTGCTTTTTATTATCAGTATCTTTATAAATTCAATCTTTATTTGTCTTTGGGGATTGGCAACGTTACATAAAAACTTACAGATATATTTTAATACATACGTACATTAAAAAATCACAAATCATAAAAATTTACTCCAACAATGAAGAGTTGGACAATGTTGGCATTTTCTCAGTGTGGTAATAACTCCATATGTAAGGTTCTGTATCATCTGGATTATACCTAGGAATGGGGGTAGGGTTTTTACTCAGAAAATTAGTGAGCATTGTCTGTATGGTTCTTTTGTTTTTTTCTTCATATATTTCACAGTAACATCTCACTGCTTCACAAATCTGCCTGTTGACTTTAGCAAAGCAATGGGCATTAAAATTTAGGCTCTGTGATTTCAAGCAACGGAAACCCCTGATTTAGTTTAGAAAAAAACTTCAACTAATCATTTCATCATAATTTTTTTTTGAAAACTTCTCTCATTCTTCTTATTTCTTTCTTCAGCATTTCTTTCCTCTTGAAAATCCACTAAGTTCTGATCTGTCAATGTACAGCAGTATTTTGAACGGTAAATCGTAATACTGAACATCTGCGAGTGAACTTCTGAGAATGACAACATCAGCAAATTATGCGCTGCAGCGTCATATGCAGTACATATCAGTAATGATTACATGTACAAAAAAAGGTCATAAGTGTGGTTCATCATAACTCTCATACATTGTAAGTCGGGGTCTATCTATTCAGCTTTCTACTTCCTTTTAACAACTACCATTACATTAGGGGAAGGAGCCATGGTGGCACAGTGGTTAAGAGCTCAGCTGCTAACCAACAGGTCAGCGGTTCAAATCCATCAGCCCCTCCACGAAAGACAGACTCAAGTTCAAGTTGAAGCTGAAGAAATTTAGAAGTCCATGAGAGCCAAAGTATGACCTTGAGTATATCCCACCTGACCATTTAGAGACCATCTCAAGAATAGGTTTGACACATTAAACATTAAGACCAAAGACCAGATGAGTTGTGAAATGACGTCAAGAACATTATATATGAAGAAAGCAAAAGGCCGTTAAAAAGACAGAAAAGAAAGAAAAGACCAAAATGGATGTCAGAAGAAACTCTGAAACTTGCTCTTGAATGTAGATTAGCTAAAGTGAATGAATGAAATAAAGAACAAAGTAAAAGAGCTGAACAGAAAATCTGAAAGGGTGGCTCCAGAAGACAAAGTGAAGTATTATAACAAAATGTACAAAGGAGTTAGAAAATCAAAAGGGAAGTATGTGCTTGGCATTTCTCAAGCTGAAAGAACTGAAGAAAAAATTCAGCCTCGAATTGGAATATTCATGGATTCTATGGGCAAAATGACTCAGGAAGCATCAAAAGAATATGGGAGGAATACACAGAGTCACCATACCAAGAAGAATTGATCTACATTCAAGCATTTCAGGAGATAAAATATGATCAAAAACCGATGGTACTGAAGGAAGACGTCCAAGCTGCACTCAAGACACTGGCGAAAAACAAGGCTCCAGGAATTGATGGAATACTGATTGAGATGTTTCAACAAATGGATGCAGCACTGGAGGTGCTCACTCGTCTATGCCAAGAAATTTGAAAGACAGCTACCTGGCCAAATGACTGGGAGAGATCCATATTTATGCCCCTTCCAAAGAATGGTGATCCAACAGAATACAGAAATTATTGGACAATATTGTTAATATCACAGGCAAGTAAAATTTTACTGAAGATCATTCAAAGGCAGTTGTAGCAGTACATCGACAGGGAACTGGCAGAAATTCAAGCTGGATTCAAAGAGGACATGGAATGGGGAATATCATTGCTAAGGTCAGATGGATCCCGGCTGGAAGAAGAGAATGCCAGAAAGATGTTTACCTGTGTTTCATTGACTATGCAAAGGCATTTGACTCTGGATCGTAATAAATTATGGAAAACACTGCAAAGAATGAGAATTCCAGAACACTTAATTGTGCTCTTGAGGAATCTGTACGTAGACCAAGACAGAACAAGGGGATACTGCCTAGTTTAAAGTCAGGAAAGGTATGTGTCAGGGTTGTATCCTTTCACCATACTTATTCAATCTGGATGTTGTTGTTAGGTGCAACTGAGTTGTTTCCGACTCATAGCTATCCTTTGTACAACAGAACAAAACACTGCCCAGTCCTGTACCATCCTCACAGTCGTAGTTATGCTTAAGCCCATTGTTGTAGCCACCATGTCAGTCCATCTATCTCATTGAGGGTCTTCCTCTTTTTCACTGACCCTCTACTTTATCAAGCATGATGTCCTTCTCCAGGGACTGATCTCTCCTGATAACATGTCCAAAGTATGTGAGACATAGTATCACCATCCTCGCGTCTAAGGAGCATTCTGGATGTACTTCTTCCAAAACAGATTTCTTCTTTTGTCAGTCCATGGAATAGTCAATATGCTTCTCCAACACCACAATCCAAAGGCGTTGATTCTTCTTCGGTCTTCTTTATTCATTGTCCAGCTTTCACATGCATAGGAGGCAATTGAAAACACCATGGCTTGGGTCAGGTGCACCTTAGTCTTCAAGATGACATGTTTACTTTTCAACACTTAAAGAGGTCTCTTGCAGCAGATTTGCCCAATGCAAAGCATCTTTTGATTGCTTGACTGCTGCTTCCATGGGTGTTGATTGTGGATCCAAATAGTATAAAATTCTTGACAACTTCAATCTTTTCCCCATTTATCATGATGTTGCTTACTGGTTCAGTTATGAAGATTTTTGTTTTCTTTATGTTGAGGTGTAATCCATACTGAAGTTTGTGGTCTTCGATCTTCATCAGTAAGTGCTTCAAGTCCTCTTCACTTTCGGCAAGCAAGGTTGTGTCATCTGCATAACACAGGCTGTTAATGAGTCTTCATCCTATCCTGATGCCCTGTTCTTCACATGGTCCAGCTTCTCAAATTATTTGCTCATACAGTTTGAATAGGTACGGCAAAAGGATACAACCCTGATGCACACTGAACTTAAACCATGCAATATCCCCTTGTTCTGTTCGAATGACTGCTTCTTAATCTATGTACAGTTTCCTCATGAGTGCAATTAAGTGTTCTGGAATTCCCATTCTTCTCTATGCCTACTCAGCAAATAATCTGAGAAGCTGGACTATATGGAAAAAACAAGGCATCAGAATTGGAGAAAGACACATTAATAACCTGTGTTATGCAGAAGATACAACCTTGTTTGCTGACAGTGAAGAGGACTTGAAGCACTTACTGATGAAGACCAAGGACAGCCTTCAGTATGGATTGTACCACAACATAAAGAAAACAAAAATCCTCACAACTTGTCCAATAAGTGACCTCTTGATAAATGGAGAAGAAATTGAAATTGTCAAATATTTCATTTTACTTGGATCCACAATCAATGCCCATGGAAGCATTAGTCAAGAAATCAAACCATGTATTGCATTGGGAAAATATGCTGCAAAAGACCCTTTAAAGTGTTAAAAAGCAAAGATGTCACTTTAAGTACTAAGGTGCACCAACCCAAGCTGTGGTATTTTCAGTTGCCTCCTATGCATGTGAAAGCTGGACAATGAATAAGGAAGACCAAGAATTGATGCCTTTGAATTATGGTGTTGGTGAAGAATATTGAATATACCATGGACTGCTAGAAGAACAAACAAATCTGTTCGGAAGAAGTACATCCAGAAAGCTTTTTAGAAGCAAGAATGGCAAGACTTCATCTCACGTATTTTAGACATGTTATCATGAGGCACCAGTCCCTGAAAAAGTACATCATGCTTGATAAAGCAGAGGGCCAGCGAAAGAGAGAAGGACCTCAACAAGATGGATTGACACGGTGGCTGCAACAATGAGGTCACGCATAACAACAATTGTGAGGATGGTGCAAGACTGGACAGTGTTTCCTTCTGTTGTACATATGGTCTCTATGAATTTGAACCAACTGAACAACACCTAAAAAAAACAGACTTATTATTTTCCTGTGTCCCCATTTCCAAATATACAGCACAAATCACAAACTGTATCTCAAGATGTAACATTGTTGGAGATTCCAGGCTCACATATGCATCCACCAGTGGGGTGTCTGCCTTTAGAAGTTTCACAGGCACTTTAGAGTGAACATCTGTTTTCTCCCCCTTGCTCAGGCTTTCGTGAGAGAATCTCTTGTCTGCTATGTCTCATGGTAACATGAAATGTAACTAAAATTCATGATTACGGTTTTTATGTCTCTTTTTCTGGAAAATTGAAAGTTCCAAGAGGTTAGGAATTCTCTTTGCTTTAATCACCTTATATCCTAGAACAATCACATACTCTGCCATAGAAATATGCAGTTTTTAAATAAAACTTGACAAGAATGAATGAGTGAGTGAATTTATCATCCATTCTTTATGTTAAGTGCAAATTCATGCTATTTCTTTTTTTAAGAATAAACAAAAAAAGTCATCTATGGACTCAAACCAAACCCACTGCCATTGCGTCAATTCCAACTCATAGTGACCCTATAGGACAGAGTAGAACTGCCCCATATGGTCTCCAAGGAGTGCCTGGTGGATTCGAACTGCTGACCTTTTGGTTAGCAGCCGTAGCTGTTAACCACTATGCCACCAGGGTTTCTGTCTTCTGTGGAATAATTTCATAAACAAAAAATAATTTGACAAAATGTAAAGGTGAATATATTTTGTTATATTTTAATGTATTACAAAGGTGGACATGATATTATGTGAAACAAAACTTTTAAATACTCAGTATAACCGAGATAAAGTAGACAAATAAATGAATACATGAATATAAATATGGCAAGGAAATGGTTCATGTGGTTGTACAGGCTAGCAGTTCCCAAGTGTGTGGGTCAGGCATCAGGCTGGAGGCTTCTCCTGACTTATGTGGTTGTAGGGGCTGACAAACTCACAATTGACAGGTCAGATGGTAGGCTATTGGCTCATGGGGCTGCAGGAGCTGGTGAATCCCAAAATCAGCAGATCAGATGTCAGGCAGCTAGCTCACAGGTCTTCAGAAACTGACCAGTCCCAGAACCAGCAGGTCAGACAACAGGCTCAGGTTCCAAGAACTGGAGGTCAGGTGATGACAGGCCAGATGTAGGATCCTAGCAAGAGTGAACTTTGTCAGAGTGTCCATATATACCGCGGATGTAGGTCACACCCTCAAGGAGACTTCCCTTACATCAGATTGAAATTGTTAATGTCTCCTAAGTTTATTTTGAGGATACACAAAGGAAAGACCAAAAAAAAAAAAAAAGGAATAAAAGTATATATTCTTGAGTATGGTGGTGACTTGAGTAAGAGTGTGACTTGAGTAAGAGTGTGACTTGAGTAAGGGTGTGACTTGAGTAATGGAATGACTTTAGTGGGGGTGTGACTTGAATCATGCTCTTTAGGAAGGACATGACTCAAGATACACCCCACACTACTCCTGCCTCATTAACATATAGGATTTACAACACATTAAATAGAGGATAGTTGCACAATACTATAAAATGAAGCACAATTACATCAGATAACAAAATGGAAGACAATTACACAATACTGGGAATCACGGCCTAGCCAAGTTGACAGATAACATTAGCCATCACACATACATGACATCAGCATAACCATCTCTTAAAAACTGATGTGCCTAGACATAATCACATTAACAACAGGAGCTTTTGAAGAATTCAACTCTATCCATGACTAAAGCAGAAACGAGTCTTCTAGAATGACTGAACACACTGGAGTATGAAACTAGTATATATGTCAATGAGAATCATTTTGGTGAACTTCCAGGTCTCCGTTCTTTCTTCTTAAAATTTCTTGTGAATTTTTTGCTGAAGAGAAGGATCTCCTGATTTCCACTCTGACAAGTTCCAATGCACAGTCACTTCATTGCTTCTCTTTCTGATAGAGATGGGTTCCTTGGAAGGCCTCTTCACCTCCAGAGTATGGACAACCCCTGCTTCCCAGAGATCTCTCTTCAGATTCCACTTTCTATACCAAACAGATCTGCAGGTCTTCCAGCTATTAGTGAATTTTAGTGCCGAGTATACTAGAAGATTCATATTCCAAGCAGTAGAGGAGCCATTTTGTAGGTTGAAGCAGTTGAAGATTTGATGGAACTATTTGTGGAGGGCAGATATGGCCCAAGACTTCTGGAACTACCTGCCATCCACCATGTCCCAGGGGAGCCTGAAGTTATTTCTGTATTTCACATGGAGAAAAGGGAGATTCTTCTTTTTTAGCCAAAAGCATCAAAACGAAAACCAAACTCATTGCTGTCGAGTGGATTCCGATTCATAGCAACTCTAAAGGACAGAGTAGAACTACCTCATATGGTTTCCAAGGAACAGCTGATGGATTCGAACTGCCAAACTTATGGTTAGCAGCTGTATCTCTTAACCACCACACCACCAGGGCCCTCCTGTTTATCAGTCCATGACTCTGAGGCAGGTCACAATCGAGATATCATATTATGCTGCAACTAACCACCACTAAGGCCAACCAGTGTGTGTCTGTGTGGTATTGGTGGGGGAGGAACAATTGGGTATCTTGGGGATAATGGTGGCCTGGGTGAGGTATGTGTCTGTGTGACCCTTTTTTCCCAGTCTCTCTGAAGACCTTTCTATGTATATCTCTTAAATAGAGAGCATAATAGTTATATAGCATAGAATATATACTTTTATTCCTTTTTTTTTTTTTTATTGGTCTTTGTGTATCCTCAAAATAAACTTAGGAGACATTGACAATTTCAATTATTATTTTTTTTTTTTTCAATTTAACTTCAATTTGGCTAAAGAAACTTCATATATTTCAATACAAATGGATGCAAATCTATCAAGTGAGCAAAATCTCTCATTAAAACCTATGTAGATAGTGCTTCTCTTCTTGCTAGGGACAAGTTTTACGTCTGATCTGGGGCTCCATTTTTACCCTCTTTGATTTTGCATGGCTGCCAAATTGCCTCAGCTCTCTGGATTTGTCCTCTTAAGAAAGGATTTAGTAGGCCTGTTTGACCAGTACCTCCTTAGGATAAAAGGCTCTATGCTGTTTACTATTTTATCATTAGCAAAAGGTTCATAGTCATTATTCAGGATATAATTATTCATGAATAACATTCTCAGATTTTCTCTTATGAAAAAGGCATTGAAGTATGGCCAGTGGACTGGGCTTCACCAGGGCCTTGTGTTCAGGAACATAATAGGCATTTTTCACTCCTTCAACCCTTTCTTAAAGGAGTCACTAAAGGCTCTTTAGGTAGTTGTCTTTACTACCTGAAATCCCTGGGTGATATCCTAGTTTTTTTAATCGGACATGGGTGTGTCAGCTCTAACCGTAAGACCCACAACATTTTTATCCTTTCCCCAGCCCCACTTCATTCTTGAGTTAGCCCACACATCTTTAGATTACCCTCTGGCTCGACGTGCACATAGCCACATATCTTGAAAGTAAAGAGGAAAGTGACTCTCAATAACTCCTTACCAGACTGGCATGAGTCTGCGCATCATACATTTGAACTTGTAGCATTACCTTTATTGGAGGGTGATTGTTTTTGTCCCCAAAGAATCAACTGCATAAGCCCCAGGATGTTTTTGTGAGTAATACAGCTTGTCAATTGTGACGCCTGTCTTCTTTTGATCAGGGGCTCAGGTATGAAATATTTCCATAGCCTCCAGATGATGGGAGAAAAAAACTATGCTGAATATGTGGGGGCTGAGAGGGAGCACAGAAGTGGGGAAATTATCCATTCTTCTTTTTCTTTTTCCTTTTTATCTTTAAGTAGAAAAAGGACTTATTTTGCCAA
Source organism: Elephas maximus indicus (assembly GCF_024166365.1). Taxonomy (NCBI): domain Eukaryota; kingdom Metazoa; phylum Chordata; class Mammalia; order Proboscidea; family Elephantidae; genus Elephas; species Elephas maximus. The sequence continues at coordinate 31,306,010 of NC_064827.1, read as the reverse complement.
ATGTTGATTTCTGTATTGAGTTCCATTCATAGAATTGTTGAACACATATTATGCTGAAAGTTCCTGAGCTGACCACAGGAGTTTCTGTGATGACTTACCTCCCATCAGAAACTTCTATTGAGGTAACTAATAACCTCCCAGAGACTATTCAGTCAGTGCATTTCTACTGAGTCTCTTGGTTCATGGTTGCCTGTCTTCCTGCGAACATTTAGGGCAGTGAGGCCCAGCATAGGATGCTGGGTAATATGGGCCTTCCTCCCTTTACTGGCTTGAGATTATTTAAAATTTTATTCCTTCTCTTTTATTCAGTATTTTTCTAGACAAGGTTTGTCTTGCTACATCTGAATTACTTTCTGTTTCATCTTCAGGTTAGTACCAAAACAGGGAACTGAAAACGGAAATGAAAAGGACTGTACCATTATTCTTCATAGTTTTCAAAACATCATTTTTCCTTTCTCCATTTAACTTTCTTAGAAAGCTGTCGTTGCATTTGGAGGCATTGAGGCAAAAGGAAGGCAAATGCAGATCTGAATATAAGGAAGGTAAAAGAAGGAAAGTGACTCCCCAGGTGAAAACAAATGACACTGGGAAATTTGCTCTTCTCTTATTCATTCTCCCACCTACTCCAGCATGGCTTCTGCATATTAATTCTACAAAACCACTCTCTCTAACGTCTCTGATGCCCTCTGTTTTCCCCACAGTGGAGAGTTTCAATACACTGATCAACTTATTGACATTCAAAAAAAAAAATTAATTAAAACAATGAGACATTTCACTGTAAGCAATTAAATGTATCTGATTTAAAATATTAAAGTGACTTGCAAATACATCCATTTTATGTATGTAGCCAGAGAAAAATCTACTTAAAAAAAGGAAAACTATGCAGAGTAAATGCAACCTATATTCTTTTCCATTATCCACGCTATTTCTATCATCCACTTCAGAAGGCAAACCATTCAAAATTTTTTTCTATACGTATTGTCATTAACTTCTCTTCTTCACCTTTCCACTTACTCCAATATAGTTTCTTATTAGTACTTCTACCAATCCCACTCTCACTAAGATCGCTGATGCTGTCTATATTCAGGGTTAATAGAAAGTTTCAATCCACATCTTCCATGAATGCACCAATTCTTCTTCTAAGCTATTTTATTTATTTAAATATGCTCATATCACCACTCTTCCTTGTTTTCCTGCTAATGTTGGCCATTTCACCTCTGTTTGCTTTGTGACTTTTCTCTCCCCTTTAAAGCCTTCAGATTCTAGTGTAACCCAATGACGGTGGGTCCTGCCAGTCAAGTCAATTGTGAGACACCAGGCCTTTGAGAAAGAGAAAGTAGACTTTATTGCAAGCTGATCAAGCAAGGAACTTGTAAACCGAATCTCAAATCAAGCTCTTCAAGGTTGGGGATTCCAGAGTAGTTATATGGCTCAGGATAGGGAAGTTAGGTATAATTCATGAAATTTGTGGGAATAGCCGGGCAATTCCAGGAACTAATTAACATGTATGGGGGTGCAGTAGGGCATGCGATATGGCTGCTAGGGGTCATGATTTTTGTGGGGTATGACGTGACAAATTCATTTAAGGACAGTGTGCGGCTCATTGCATGTGTCTGAATGGAGGGGGACAGTGAGGTGGCCTTGAGCAGAGGACAGGATGCCTTATCAGGAATTCACAGACCCAGGGTTTGATGGGAGGAGGAGGAACAGTTTAAGCTTGTCAGTAACATTCCAGGTGAAGAACAGTATAACCCTGTCGGTTACACTCCAAATCAAGTTTAAGTCTTTCTCTCGTTCTAGACTATTTTATCATGTAACCACTACCAGTCATGATCTTTCTGTGAACAGAAATGAACTTCCAGCTATGACATTGTAAATTGCAGACTCACTGCCAATTGCCAATGGACAATTGACTAAATACCTTCTAGCCCACTTGCAGAGGATACAGGCAACTTTTATTTTCTTTGTCAGCATGTGTTATCATGCGTCTGCTGGGAAAATAACTTTTTTTTTTCCCTTCGTCTCATTGTAGCATTTAACTGACCTGATAGGTATAATTACTGTTCTTAGGTTTCTTTCCGTGCAAAAACCAAAGATACGAGAGAGCAAGAACTATATTTGTTCTGTTGTTGTTGTTAGGTGCCGTCGAGTCGGTTCCAACTCATTAGCGACCCTATGCACAACAGAATGAAACACTGCCCGGTCCTGGGCCATCCTCACAATCCTGGTTATGCTTGAGCTCATTGTTGTAGCCACTGTGTCAGTCCACCTCATTGAGGGGCTTCCTCTTTTCCATTGACCCTGTACTCTGCCAAGCATGATGTCCTTCTCCAGGGATTGATTCCTCCTGACAACATGTCCAAGGTATGTGAGACGCAGTCTTGCCATCCTTGCCTCTAAGGAGCATTCTGGCTATACTTTTTCTAAGACAGATTTGTTCTATTCTAAATCCTGAGAGCAACATACAATTTGAACAGAGAAAGATAAAACTGTTACTTATAACTGGTACATAATAATGATGAGTAGAGTGAATTGTACCATCTATTCTTTAATCAAACTACACAATAAGGCTTGGTGTTTCCTTTGTGAAGAGTAAACAAATACAAGAAGTTTTCTAGAATAAAAATTTAATGAACAAAGCAAAGTAATAAATTAACAAAATATAAAGGAGAACATAATTTTTATGCACAATGTAAAGGTATACATGATATGATGTGAACAAAAAATAAGTTAAATATATAAATAAGTAAATAAATATTTAAATAGATACATCAGCAAGGTCACCTGTAAGGAACTAGTGCCCATGCAGTTGAACACAATGTTGCTTAATAATCCTGAAAACACATTTGACAAGTTTGATCCAATTTCTGTCATGATTATAGCAGAAACGGGAGTCTATAAAATGGCTGAACTTGTGAAAGTACGGTAGAGTGTATTACATGATGAGAAATTTTTTTTTTTTTTATGGGGCCAGGTCGCCTTCCTTACTTCTTAGCCTTTCTTGCCAGTTTGTAGATGCAGAGAAGGAGCTCATGACTTCTGCTCTGACAATCTCCCAGGCACAAGGGCTGTATTTCTTCTCTGTCAGATAGACAGTGATTCTTTGGAAGTACTTCCTCACAGCCAGCATGGAGTCCTCATTTATCACAGGAACGGGAGCTTCTTCTACCCCCATTTCCTGCATCAAACAGACTTCCAGGTCATTCAGCTGCTGATAGAGTCCAGTGTACAATTTGTCCAGGAGGGTCTTATCCCAGGCAGCAGATGAGGCCTGTAGGCTGAAGAGGTTGAAGATCTGCTGGATCATCTCATGGTGGACAGAGATGGCTTGAGCCTTCTGGATCTTGTTGCCATCAAGCTCCTCCTGGGGAAACCCAAAGTCATTTCTGTCCTTCAGGCAGGAGAAAGGGGAGATTCTCCTCATTTGTCCCAGAAGCATCATGGTTCTCCTGTTAGCCAGGCTATGGCTCTGAGGCAGGTCACAGCCCAGAGAGCAGGTGGAGTTGCAGCTGAGCACCACCAGGGCGATCAGCAAAAGGAAAGAGAAGGCCATTGGAGATCTTGTAGATGCTGCTGTCTTGGTTGATGCTGGTGAGTCTGTGAGCCTGGGCCTCCAGGTTCTCTGAAGACCTTGCTCTGGGCATGGGTTTTAAATAGGGAACACACTACTTTCCATTTTCTTAACGATCCCCCACCCCACCTTACTTTCTACTTCTGTTTCTGTTTTCCTGCATGGGTTTTTAGCTCAGTGTTTCTCAACCACTTTTTCTCATTATTGAGACCTCCTTGCAGGCTGTTGAGATTTTTTTTTTTCCTAATGGAACTCCCCCATGAAATTTTAATATCGTAGATATAGCGTACTTTTGTTTATATATTATATTTATACCTGTGTTTTATACATAAAATGAAAAAATATAAACTTTACCCTTTTTATTTCATGCAGGGTTAATAATGATCAAAACAAAAGTTTAAGCTAAAAATTAAATTAAAAAAACTCTTAACATTTCATTTAACTTTGTAGGGAAATGTGCTGAGTAACTTTTTTTTTATTTTATTTTTTATTTTCTGCTTTAAGTGAAAGTTTACAAATCAAGTCAGTCTCTCATACAAAATTTTATATACACCTTGCTAAATATTCCTAGTTGCTCGCCTGCTAATGAGACAGCATACTCCTTCTCTCTACCCTGTATTCCCCGTGTCCATTCAGCCACCCTCTGTCTTCTCATCTGCCCTCCGGACAGGAGCTGCCCACATAGTTTCATGTGTCAACTTGAGCCAAGAAGCTCACTCCTCACCAGTAACATTTTCTATCTTACAGTCCAATCCAATCCCTGTCTGAAGAGTTGGCTTTGGGATTGGTTCCAGTCTTGGGCTAACAAAAGGTCTGGGGACCATGACCTCTGGGGTCCTTCTAGTCTCAGTTAGACCATAAGTCTGGTCTTTTTATGAGAATTTGGGGTCTGCATCCCACTGTTCTTCTGCTCCCTCAGGGGTTCTCTGTTCTGCTCCCTGTCAGAGTAGTCATCGGTTGTGGCTGGGCACCATCTAGTTCTTCTGGTCTCAGGATGATGTAAGTCTCTGGTTCATGTGGCCCTTTCTGTCTCTTGGGCTCATAGTTATCGTGTGACCTTGGTGCTCTTCATTCTCCTTTGATCCAGGTGGGTTGAGACCAATTGATGCATCTTAGATGGCCACTTGTTAGCATTTAAGACCCCAGACGCCACACTTCAAAGTGGGATGCAGAATGTTTTCATAATAGAATTATTTTGCCAATTGACTTAGAAGTCCCCTTAAGCCATAGTCCTTCAAAGCACTCAGTTTATCCCCGAAACTTCTTTGCTTTTGGTCCAGTCCAGTTGAGCTGACCTTCCGTGTATTGAGTATTGTTTTTCACCTAAAGTAGTTCTTATCTACTAACTAATCAGTAAATAACCCTCTCCCGCCCTCCCTCCCTCCCTCCCCACATCTAACCACAAAAGTATGTGTTCTTCTCAGTTCATACTATTTCTCAAGATCTTATAATAGTGGTCTTATACAATATTTGTCCTTTTGCATCTGACTAATTTCACTCAGTATAAAGCCTTCCAGGTTCCTCCATGTTATGAAATGTTTCACAGATTCATCACTGTTCTTTATCGATGCGTAGTATTCCATTGTGTGAATATACCACAATTTATTTAACCATTCATCTGTTGATGGACACCTTGGTTGCTTCCAGCTTTTTGCTATTGTAAACAGAGCTGCAATAAACATGGGTGTGCATATATCTCTTCGTGTGAAGGCTCTTATTTCTCTAGGGTATATTCCAAGGAGTGGGATTTCTGGGTTGTATGGTAGTTCTATTTCTAACTTTTTGAGAAAACGCCAGATAGATTTCCAAACTGGTTGTACCGTTTTACATTCCCGCCAGCAGCGTATAAGAGCTCCAATCTCTCCGCAGCCTCTCCAACATTTATTATTTTGTGTTTTTTGGATTAATGCCAGCCTTGTTGGAGTGAGATGGAATCTCATCGTAGTTTTAATTTGCATTTCTCTAATGGCTAATGATCGAGAGCATTTTCTCATGTATCTGTTAGCTTCTTTAGTGAAGTGTGTGTTCATATCCTTTGCCCACTTTTTGATTGGGTTGTTTGTCTTTTTGTGGTTGAGTTTTAACAGAATCATATAGATTTTAGAGATCAGGCTCTGGTCGGAGATGTTACAGCTGAAAATTTTTTCCCAATCTTTAGGTGGTCTTTTTACTCTTTTGGTGAAGTCTTTAGATGAGCATAGGTGTTTGATTTTTAGGACCTCCCAGTTATCTGGTTTCTCTTCGTCATTTTTGGTAATGTTTTGTATTCTGTTTATGCCTTGTGTTAGGGCACCTAACATTGTCCCTATTTTTTCTTCCATGATCTTTATCGTTGTAGTCTTTATTCCACTTGGAGTTAGTTTTTGTGCATGGTGTGAAGTATGGGTCCTGTTTCATTTTTTTGCAAGTGGATATCCAGTTATGCCAGCACCATTTGTTAAAAAGACTATCTTTTCCCCAATTAACTGACTTTGGGCCTTTGTCAAATATCAGCTGCTCATATGTGGATGGAGTTATATCTGGGTTCTCAATTCTGTTCCATTGGTCTATGTGCCTGTTGTTGTACCAGTACTAGGCTGTTTTGACTACTGTGGCTGTATAATATGTTCTAAATTCAGGTAGAGTGAGGCCTCCCACTTTCTTCTTCTTTTTCAATAATGCTTTACTTATCCGGGGCTTCTTTCCCTTCCATATGAAGTAGGTTATTTGTCCATCACATTAAAACATGTCATTGGAATTTGGATCGGAAGTGCATTGTATGTATAGATGGCTTTTGGTAGAATAGACATTTTTACTATGTTAAGTCTTCCTATCCATGAGCAAGGTATGCTTTTCCACTTATGTAGGTCCTTTTTAGTTTCTTGCACTAGTACTTTGTCGTTTTCTTTGTATAGGTCTTTTACATCTTTGGTAAGATTTATTCCTACGTATTTTATTTTCTTGAGGGCTACTGTGAATGGTATTGATTTGGTGATTTCCTCTTCGATGTTCTTTTTGTTGATGTAGAGGAATCCAAGTGATTTTCGTATGTTTATCTTATAACCTGAGACTCTGCCAAACTCTTCTATTAGTTTCAGTAGTTTTCTGGAGGATTCCTTAGGGTTTTCTGTGTCTAAGATTATGTCATCTGCAAATAGAGATAATTTTACTTGTTCCTTGCCAATCCGGATGCGCTTTATTTCTTTGTCTAGCTTAATTGCTCTGGCTAGGACCTCTAGCACAATGTTGAATAAGAGTGGTGATAAAGGGCATCCTTGTCTGGTTCCCGTTCTCAAGGGAAATGGTTTCAGGCTCTCTCCATTTAGAGTGATTTTGGCTGTTGGCTTTGTATAGATGCCCTTTATGATGTTGAGGAATTTTCCTTCAATTCCTGTTTTGCTGAGACTTTTTATCATGAATGGGTGTTGAACTTTGTCAAATGCCTTTTCTGCATCAATTGATAAGATCATGTGGTTTTGGTCTTTTGTTTTATTTATATGGTAGATTACATTAATGGTTTTTCTAATATTAAACCAGCCTTGCATACCTGGAATAAATCCCACTTGGTCATGGTGGATTATTTTTTTTTTTTTGATATGTTGTTGAATTCTATTGGCTAGAATTTTGTCGAGGATTTTTGCATCTATGTTCATGAGGGATATAGGTTTGTAATTTTCTTTTTTTTGTAGTGTCTTTACCTGGTTTTGGTATCAGGGATATGGTGGCTTCATAGAATGAATTAGGTAGTATTCCATCATTTTCTATGCTTTGAAATACCTTTAGTCGTAGTGGTGTTAACTCTTCTCTGAAAGTTTGGTAGAACTCTGCAGTGCAGCCGTCCGGTCCAGGGCTTTTTTTTGTTTGGAGTGTTTTGATTACCTTTTCAATCTCTTTTTTTGTTATGAGTCTGTTTAGTTGTTCTATTTCTGATTGTGTTTGTTTAGGTAGGTAGTGTTTTTCTAGGAATTCATCCATTTCTTCTAGGTTTGCAAATTTGTTAGAGTACAATTTTTTGTAATAATCTGATATGATTCTTTTAATTTCAGTTGGGTCTGTTGTGATGTGGCCCATCTCGTTTGTTATCCGGGTTATTTGTTTCCTTTCCTGTATTTCTTTAGTCAGTCTGGCCAATGCTTTATCAATTTTGTTAATTTTTTCAAAGAAGCCAGCTTTTGGCTTTGTTAATTCCTTCAATTGTTTTCCTGTTCTCTAATTCATTTAGTTCAGCTCTAATTTTTCTTATTTGTTTTTTTCTGGTGACTGATGGATTCTTTTGTTGCTCGGTTTCTATTTGTTCAAGTTGCAGGGACAGTTCTCTGATTTTGGCTCTTTCTTCTTTATGTATGTGTGCATTTATTGATGTAAATTGGCCTCTGAGCCCTGCTTTTGCTGTGTCCCAGAGGTTTTGATAGGAAGTGTTTTCATTCTCGTTGCATTCTATGAATTTCTTTATTCCCTCCTTAACGTCTTCTATAACCCAGTCTTTTTTGAGCAGGGTATTGTTCAGTTTCCAAGTATTTGATTTCTTTTCCCTGATTTTTCTGTTATTGTTTTCCACTTTTATGGCCTTGTGGTCTGAGAAGATGCTTTGTAATATTTTGATGTTTTGGATTCTGCAAAGGTTTGTTTTATGACCTAATATGTGGTCTATTCCAGAGAATGTTCCATGTATGCTAGAAAAAAAAGTATACTTTGCAGCTGTTAGGTGGAGTGTTCTATATAAGTCTGAGGTCAAGTTGGTTGATTGTAGCAATTAGGTCTTCCGTGTCTCTATCGAGCTTCTTACTGGAAGTCCTGTCCTTCTCCAGAAGTGGTGTGTTGAAGTCTCCTACTCTAATTGTGGAGGTGTCTATCTCACTTTTCAGTTCTGTTAAAGTTTGTTTTATGTATCTTGCAGCCCTGTCATTGAGTGCACGAATATTTAATATGGTTATATCTTCCTGGTCAATTGTCCCTTTAATCATTATGTAGTGTCCTTCTTTATCCTTTGTGGTGGATTTAACTTTAAAGTCTATTTTGTCAGAAATTAATATTGCTACTCCTGCTCTTTTTTGCTTAATGTATTTTTTTCCATCCTTTGAGTTTTAGTTTGTTTGTGTCTCTAAGTCTAAGGTGTATGTTTTGTAGGAGCATATAGACGGATCGTGTTTCTTTATCCAGTCTGAGACTCTCTGTCTCTTTATTGGTGCATTTAGTCCATTTACATTCAGCATAATTATAGATAAGTATGTGTTTAGTGCTGTCATTTTGATGCCTTTTTGTGTGTGTTGTTGACAATTTCATTTTTCCACTTACTTTTTTGTGCTGAGACGTTTTTCTTTGTAAACTGTGTGTTCCTCATTTTCATAGTAGTTGAATTTATGTTTGCTGTGTTATGTTTTTCTTGGTTTTTATTTTGAGTTATGGAATTGTTATACCTCTTTGTGGTTACCTTAATATTTACCCCTATTTTTCTAAGTAAAAACCTAACTTGTATTGTCCTATATCGCCTTGTTTCCCTCTCCATATGGCAGTTCTATGCCTCCTATATTTAGTCTCTCGTTTTGATTATTGTGATCTTTTACATATTGACTTCAATGAGTCCCTGTTTTGAGCATTTTTTTCTTTTTAAAATTAATCTTTATTTGTTTTTGTGATTTCCCTATTTGAGTTGCTATCAGGATGTTCTGTTCTGTGACCTTGTGTTGTGCTGGTATCTGATATTATTGATTTTCTGACCAATTTCCCTTAGTATTTCTTGTAGCTTTGGTTTGGTTTTTGCAAATTCTCTAAACTTGTGTTTATCTGTAAATGTTTTAATTTCGCCTTCATATTTGAGAGTTTTGCTGGATATACGATCCTTGGCTGGCAGTTTTTCTCCTTCAGTGCTCTATATATGTCATCCCATTGCCTTCTTGACTGCATGGTTTCTGCTGAGTAGTCTGAACTTATTCTTATTGATTCTCCTTTGTAGGAGACCCTTCTATTTCCTTTTAACAACTACTGTTACATCAGGGGAAGGAGCCCTGGTTGTGTAGTGGTTAAGAGCTCAGCGGCTAACTGACATGTCGGTGGTTCAAATCCACTAGCCCCTCCACGGGAGAAAGATGCAGCAGTCAGTTTCCATAAGATTATAGCTTTGGAAACCCTATGGGGCAGTTCCCTATAGGGTCATTATGAGCTGAAATCGATTACAGGGCAAGGAGGTTATATCAGGATTCCTGGATGTCGCAAAGCATTAAGCACTGGTCTACTAACTGAAAAGTACCTGCCTGGAAGAGCCTTGGAAGAAAGTCCTGGTGATCTGCTTCCAAAAGGTCACAGCCTTGAAAAACCCTGCTCTGCAACACATAGTAACCCTACTCTGCAACACATGGCAGCCCTCCTCTGCAACACAAGGGAGCCCTACTGTGTAATACATGGGGTGGCCATGAGCTGAAATACACTGTTTGGCAACTGGCAACTGTTACATCTCTGTAACAGGGACATTCCCTAATTTGCAACTTTTGCTTTTGATTGGTGGCTTTATACACGGGAGGTAAAATTGAAAACCAGAAACCGCAACGGAACAGGAAGCAGCTGTATGAATGCACAATGCAGGTTGTTGGGGAGTGAAGGAGGAGAGCAACCTGGGAGTTTCTACACTGCAGAAGAAGGAAACTATTATGATATGGGAGTGAAAGAATGGAATTCAAAAAGCAGGGAAAGAAGGGGGAGCATGCCAGGTATCAGAATCAGCAAATAAATAATGCATACTTAATGTTTAACATGGAGCCCTGGTGGCACAGTGGTTAAGAGTTTGGCTGCTATCCAAAAAGGTCAGCAGCTCAAATCCACCAGTCACTCCTTGGAAACCTTATGAGACAGTTCTGCTCTGTCCTGTAAGGTCACTATGAATAAACTCAAATGGAATGGGTTTCATGTATAACATAAGAAGCCCTAGTGGTGCAGTGTCGACCAATTCTTTTTGGTATAGTTATTCTGTGTAATCCTTCCATCTTCTTTGGAATCTTCCTGCATCGTTTAATATTTTCACCATAGAATCCTTCAATATTGCAACTCGAGACTTGAATTTTTTCTTCAGTTCTTTCAGCTTGAGAAATGCTGAGCATATTCTTCGCTTTTGGTTTTCTATCTCCAGCTATTTACACATGTCATTATGATACTTTACTGTGTCTTCTTGAGCCACCATTTGAAATCTTCTGTTTCATCTCTTTTGTTTCATCATTTTTTCTGTTTGCTTTAGCTACTCAACATTCAACAGCAAGTCTCAGAGTCTCTTCTAACATCTATTTTGGTCTTTTCTTTCTTTCCTGTCTTTTTAAGCCTCTTGCTTTCTTCATGTATGATGTCCTTGGTGTCATTCCACAACTCGTGTGGTCTTCGGTCATTATTATTCAATGTATCAAATCTATTCTTGAGATGATCTCTAAGTTCAGATGGGGTATAGTCAAGGTCGTACTTTGGCTCTGGTGGACTTGTTCTAATTTTATTCAGTTTCGATTTGAACTTACATATGAGCAATTGATGGTCTATTTCACAATCAGCCCCTCGCCTTGTTCTGACTGGTAGTATTGAGTTTTTCCATCATCCCTTTCCACAGATATAGTCGACTTGATTCCTGTGTATTCCATCTGGTGAGGCCCACCTGTATATTCGCCTTTTATGTTCGTGAAAGAAGGTATTTTCAATGAAGAAGTTGTCGGTCTTGCAAAATTCTATCATGTGATCTCCAGCATCATTTCTATCACCAAGGCTATATTTTCCAACTACCAGCCCTTCTTCTTTGTTTCCAACTTTTGCATTCCAATCAGCAGTAATTATCAGCGCATCCTGATTGCGTGTTCGATCAATTTCAGACTATAAAAATTGTTAAAAATCTTCAATTTCTTCATCTTTGGCCTTAGTGGTTGGTGTGTACATTTGAATAATAGTTGTATTCACTGGTCTTCCATGTAGGCATATGAATATTATCCTATCACTGACAGCATTGTACTTCAGGATAAATCTTGAAGTGTTCCTTTTCACTTTCTTTGTTGTCAAAATCATTAATCCTCCAGAATGCTTACCTGTGCTCCTAGAGTGTTGGTGTGAGGGATGGACAGTAGTTTTCAATGGTGACCTATGCCTCTCCTGACCTATGTACCTAGGTATCAAATATGTCCACAGCCTTCAGATGCTAATAGCAGAAGTTTGTCTTGTCTATGTAGGTAAAGGAATTACCCAGTTGTAATCATTTTACTTTTGGTAGCCAAATAATTTTTCGTTTTACCAAGTACAGCTTTTATTAGTCAACTGTTTTACTTAAACTAGTGAACACTCGTTATGCTCAAAGTTTCTGAGCTAGACAGTCTTTCTGTTACATTAGTGATTTTTCATTTTAAATTTTTCTACCTTCTTTCATGTTGTGGTTTACTGGGCAAGGTTTGTCTTACTGACTGTGCATCACTCTATTTCATGATGAGGTTAATACAAACAAAGGGAAGCAAAAGAAAGGCAAAAGGGTATATCATCTTTCTTTATGATTTTGGAGACACCGAATTTTTTTCTTATTTTAACTTTCCTAGAAAGTAAAATTGATGGTTGTTTGAGGGCAAAAAGAAAATAAATATTAAGTCCAAATGTCATGAAAGTGAAAGAAAGGAAGTGATCTTTTAGCTGACAAAATGACAAAGTGAAAGCAAAATTCAGTGTTGCAAAATTGGGTACTAAAGGCTATGCTAGATGGGAAGAATGAAGGCCAATATTGAAGTAAGCAAAGGCAGCAAAATGGTTGCTTCTGGCAGTGGCTCAAATAGGCCAATGGATAGCTTTTAACTTTGCAAGACCAACTGTCTGGTTTATCTTTCATTTAACCCACACGTGATCAGTTCTGGGGAGAGAAAGGAGGAGTCGGATAATGCCTGAGTGCCCTTCCCTGAGCATTCCACCTAGTTAATAAATTCACTCAGGCAATGAATAGATTGGTTTGAGAAACCTAGAAATAAAAAAAGGGAATTGGGTTATCTCAAAAGATTCTGTTCTTAATCTGAATATTTTTTAAATGATATTTAAAAAAATGTTAACACCAAATTTTATTGCACGCTGAATATGGACCAGCTTTTGTTCTAAAATACAATCATCTCAACAACTTTATGTGGATTATGCTCGTTTATTAAATTGCTTTGAGAGAAACATAAGTCTGGAGAAATGAATTAGACAGAATGTAACGAAGTTCTAAGGTCAAAACCATAGGGAGAGTTGAACTAATGATTTACCTGGAAGGGCCCATTAAAGGAAGTGAAGGATAGAAATGGACATTGAATTTATGAAGGAAAGAGAGACCATGGCTTAAAAATGGTAGTGCAGGGAGAGTGAGATGACAAAGTATTCTGAGTTTCTACTCAAATGCCAAAGTCTTGCTGTCACTTATTTTGTGCGGGACAAGAGGTAAATGTAATTGGATTAAATTACACTGGTAATGTAAACGGATTAAACTATACAGATTCCTATAGTTCTATTTACTTTTAACTCAAGTTTTCTTGTGTATAAACAAAATAAGAATAAACAAAAAGTACATAAAAATTTCCACTCTGAAGATTGCCCTGGCATATGGGCTCTGACTTTTCTCCTTCAGGACGTCACAGGTTCCATAGGGGACTCTCTTCAAGGCCAATCTGCTCTCATTACCAAGGACAACAGCTCAGTTTTTCACCTGTAGTCTGAACTGGACTTCCTGTTGTCTACTGACTGATAGATGCTCTTTCCTGCTTTTGGGCCCTGATTTTCAAGAAAGGTTCCAAACACTAATCTTAAATGTGCCCATTCAATACAGTTTGAGCCTACCAGAAAGAGAATTGATTCACCAATGTCCACTTTTCAATTAACTAGATTTTAATGAATGAATTTTCACAACGCTCTTTACTGGCATTAGAAATTGTGATCTTCCAATATGTTGTTGTTAGGTGCCATCAAGTTGGTTCCAAATCATAGTGACCCCCTGTACAGCAAAGCGAAACATTGCCCTGTTCAGCATCGTCATCACAATAATTGTTATGCTTGAGCCCATTGTTGCAGTCAGTCTGGCAATCCATATCCTTGAGGGTATTCCTCTTTTTCACTGACCCTCTACTTTGCCAAGCATGAAGTCCTTTTCCAGGGACTGATCCTTCCTGATAACATGTCCAAAGTGTATGAGACAAAGTCTCACCATCCTTGCTTTTAAGGAACATTCTGGCTATACTTCTTCAAAGCCAGATTTGTTTGTTCTTCCGGTAGTCCATGATATATTCTATACTCTTCCCAACAACATAATTCAAAGGCATTTATTTTTCTTCTACCTTATTCATTGTCCAGCTTTCACATGCAAATGAGTCAATTGAAAACACCATGGCTTGGATCATGCACACCTTACCCTTCAAGGTAACATTTTTTTTTTTTAACACTTTAAAGAGGTCTTTTGCAGCAGATTTACCTAATGCATTGTTTGATTTCTGCTACGTCCAGTATGCACATTACTAATATCTGTCCTTCTGAGAAGCCTCTGCCCTACCTGTAGCTAAGTATACTCAACTACCATCCTGTGACCCTTTTTTTCAAGCGTCGTTTCATTTTGTTTTGTTTTTAGAAGGAGACTGCAGTGTGATCTGAATTTAATAGTTTCCTTGGATTGCATTGGCTCCATGAATAATTTCCCTGGGCTGTGACGTTTTACAGGATTCTAGGAAGGAAGGTAAAGTTTGCTACTGGCATGGGAGTAACTCTCATCCTTTCCCATACTCTATGGGCTGCTGTGGTATCAGCAGCATGGGTGCTGGGGGCACTGATAATGTCCACATCTCCATGGGACAACTCCATGCTCTCAGCCTTCTCCTCCTCTGAATCTGAATGATCTGAAGAAACAGTTGACTCACTGCTTCCCACTCTACTGTTCCTCCTCTTGAGGACATGCCATGTTCCAGTCACTGCTTTAAATATCTCAGTTCTCTTTCCAAGTTCTCAAACTGCTACTGATGCTTTCAACTTGCTGCAAGTTTCATGATGTGGACTTAGATTTTTGAGAAAATGAGAGCCCTGTGCCTTCTGCATTTCCTGCTTGTAGAATTGGAAATGTGGAAGCACCTAGGTGAGGTACGGGTGAGCTCCTGGATCCAGCTCATTGGTTGTAGATGTGTGGTCAGTGTCGATGATACAGCTCCCTGTAGTTACTGTGTTTCTGTGCCCATCTGATCATCCATAGGGTCCTGTCTGCTTCGCCACAGGGTTTAGCAGGTAGGGAAGGTAGAGGTGTGGCCACCTTCACACTTGTATTCCTTGTGTCCTCAAACCCAGCTGCCTCAGCTGGCACTGCACCGTGACCCCATAAAGCCATTCTAAGAGAACTATAGCTACAACCATGGACTTCTTGGGCCCCCTTCTTTGGTTGAGCAGCTTAGTAGCTAACATTAAGCACAACTGAGGGACCTGTAAGGGGCTGATGTGTGGTGAGTGCCTCACTGCTGACAGGACCCCCACCCCTCACTTTTTTTCCCAATATTTTCAAATATATAGCAAATTCATAATTTATAGATATGACCAGAATATGTTTATAGAGATTTGTAGGACATGGTGACAGTACAGCACCAAATCATACAACTTTTGCTCCCCAAACATAAAATAACAAACAACAATGACAAATTAAAATTACATTTAAGAAGAAGAAAAACAAGCAGCATATGTCATGGATTGAATTGTATCCCCAAAAATATGTGTATCAATTTGGCTAGGCCATGGTTCCCAGTAGTGTGTGATTGTCCATCATTTTGTCATCTGATGTGATTTTCCTATGTGTTGTAAATCATACCTCTCTGATGTTAATGAGGTGGGATAGGCGACAGTTATGTTAACGAAGCATGAATCAATCTAGAAGATTAGGTTGTGTCTTGAGCCAATCTCTTTTGAGAAATAAAAGACAGAAGCAAGCAGAGAGACAGGAGTACCTCATACCACCAAGAAAGCAGTGCATGTTGCTGAGGGTGTCCTTTGGATCTGGGGTTCCTGCAATTAGAATCTCCTAGTCCAGGGGAAAATTGGTGACAAGGACCTTCCTCCAGAGCCAAGAGAAAGAAGGCCTTCCCTGGAAGCTGATGCCCTGAATTGGACTTCTGGCCTACTAGACTGTGAGAGAATAAATTTCTGTTTGTTAAAGCTATCCACTTGTGGTATTTCTGTTACAGCACTAGAAGATGACCAAGATAGCATCCTGTGGATCGAAGAAGTCATAGTATTTGAAAGGTATTAAGCAATCAGAGAGAGAAAGCGCCAGGTGAATCGAAAAATGTTCATGTCTTTGCCTTACTCCTACTCTGGTTCTCCCCACAATCATGGAGGAGGAAAGAAAGGCAAGGAAAAACATAGCTTGAAACAAACTGTGGGTCTCCCAACCACCACCACCACCACAACCCCCATTATGGAGAGAAGCAATCTAAAGATTAGGTAACCTGAGGCAAAGTTTTGAAAGATCCCTCCTAAATTGAAGGCCCTTCCTGCTGCCTGAGCAATTCAGATACATATATACACACACACTTCCTGATTAAATTCTTCAGTTGTCATATTGCTCAGATTACCTTAAATCCTCCCAAATTCTGCCCAGATACCCCCATATGCTGTCAGGTGGCAATCACTGTAGTCTCTGAAATCCCTTTACCTGTATCTGAGCTTTGTATTACTACTGATTCAATGTAGAAAGATGCAAGGTCATTATTCAGACTAACAGTGAGAATTTTCTCCTAATTATAAAGTCGAGCCATATGATCTCATAGGAAAAATAAATTTGTGAAACTGGTAACTTACGAAAGAGTACATGTACCATCAAACAGATATTTCCTCTGATTTACCCTGCAATTCTACACCCGGATTGGCAGTCTCTACTGCATTCTGCTATTTATAAGGTTTTCACTTGCTAATTCCTTTCAGAAGTGTGCCACCAATTCCTTCTTCCTAGTCTGTCTTAGTCTGGAAGCTCAGCTGAAACCTGTCCACTATGAGTGACCCTGCTTGTATTTGAATACCAGTGGCATAGCTTCCAGCATTACAGCAACACCCACCCTCCCAAAGTACACCAAACTGGCAGACCAGTGCTACTTGCACTGGAATAAATCTTGTCCCTTCCCATATTTATTCCATCTGTATGCTTAGCAAATAATCCAAGAGGTGGCAGGGCTGAGATGGAGGAGTAGTCAGATGCTTCCAGTGATCCTTCTTTCAACAAAGACCTGAAAAAACAAGTGAAACGATTATGACAAGCTAGGAGCCCTGAACATCAAAGGCAAAGTTTGAAAATGGTCTGAACAGCAGGGGGAGGGAGAGATGGTGCAGAAGCAGAGAGAAATTGCTAGACCTGAATCGTCAGAACCCTCAGACACCATTCCCTCGAATGACTGTGGTGGAGCTGGCAGTAGCATTTCAGATGCAGTTTCCTCAGGGATAGACAGCCAGCAGCACAGCCTATTCCCACCTCTGGAACCAGATAAGAATGGTGATCTCAGCAAAAGCTAAGTACCTGTGTATATTTTACTGTGCCTCCAGTCCCCAAGCCAGCTTCAGTGGCTGTTGATTTCCCTGGGCCTGAGACAGGCCCTGCTGAGCACTCTGAGCCGCTCTACTGGCCTTGGAGAAGGAATAAATTCACAATTGAGGGAAAAGATAATCGGCCAGCTCCACTAAGCTGGGGAGCTCAGGACGGAAGCGACTCCTGTCCAGGCATAAACTATCTGTGGACTTTGAATATCTTTCCTGCCTGCATGGACCTGTATGGGCCTATTTCAGGAGAATAGCCTTTGTTGGCAGACTACAACTGTTTCAGCTGTGTGGTGGAGAGGTGGGTGTTTTATGTTTGACACCACTTTGCCTATTAAACAGGGTCCTCACCTACCCATATCAGGGGCCTAAGGACTGGTGGCTCCACCCATGTCACACAGCCACCCATGACAAGGGTCCAGGGATAACTGGTACCTCCCAGTCCTTACAACCAAAAGCACTGGGTGCTCATTCCATCTGCAGAACCCACCCACCTTTGTGCTCTAGGGAACAGGGATGCACTTTCCTCATAGACACTTGGGGGATGGTTGTCAGCCCCCTGCCTTGATGAGAGCATGGCCCCCTGCTGAAACCAGATACCTGTGGCTACACCAATCACCCCTGCCCCTCTAAGACTGTAGGACAGAGCCAGTACCACACACTTGGTGAACAACTGCCTGGACACCAGAGCTGAATCCATACAAGAAAAGTCAATGCACTCCTAGGCTCATATTCCTAGTAACAGCTCTAGCCATCTGGTGACAGGATGTTAGAGCTTCAAAAGAAAATAATCAAGCTAGCTCACTCAAGCAGCGTATTTGGGCATATCAAAACAAAAAGCAAGAAGCTAGGATGCAGTAAGGAAACATAAACTAATACAATAACTTATAGATGGCTTGGAGGCGATCGTCAATATCAAATCACATAAAGAAGCAGACCATGATCACTTCAACAAGCTCTCAAAGAATCAAGGGATCTTCTGGATTAAGGTGCCTTCCTGGAATTACCAGATGCAGAATATGAAAGATTACAGAACTCTTCAAGACATCAGGAAGGAGATCCGGAAGGAGATCAGGCAATACGCACAACAAGCCAAGGAACACACAGATAATGCAGTTGAAGAAATTAAAAAGGTTATTCAAGAACATAATGAAAAATTTAATAAGCAGCAAGAATCCATAGAAAGAAATCAGAAATTCAGAAGATTAACAATAAAATTACAGAATTAGGCAACTCAATAGAAAATCAGAGAAGCAGAATTGAAGTGCAGGGCAGAATTAGTGAAACTGAACATAAAACACTTAGCACCAATATATTCAAAGAAAAATCAGATAAAAGAATTTAAAAATTGAAGAAACCCTAAGAATCATGTGGGACCCTATCAAGAGAAATAACTTATGAGTAATTGGAGTACCAGAAGAGGAAGGGATAACAGAAAATACAAACAGAATTGTTAAAGACTTGTTGGCAGAAAACTTCCCTGATATTGTGAAAGATGAGAAGAATTTTATCCAAGATACTCATTGAACTCCACATAGTGTAAATCTGAAAAGAAAGTTGCCAAGACATACTATAATCAAACTTACCAAAACCAAAGATAAAGAGAATTTTAAGAGTGGCTAGGGATAAACGAAAAGTCACCTACAAAGGAGAGTCAATATGAATAAGCTCTGATTACTCGGCAGAAACCACGCAGGCAAGAAGGCAATGGAATGACTTATATAAAACATTGAAGGAAAAAAAATTGCCAGCCAAGAATCACATATCCAGCAAAACTGTCTCTCAAATATGAAGGTGAAATCAGGATATTTCCAGATAAACAGAAGTTTAGGGAATTCGTAAAAACCATGCAAAACTACAAGAAATACTAAAGGGATTTCTTTGGTTAGAAAATCAGTAATATCAGATATCAACCCAAGACTAGAACACAAGACAGAGCAACCAGATGTGAACCCCTCCCCAAAAAAACCCGAACCAAACCTGTTGCCATTGAGTTGATTCTGACTCATACCAACCCTATACATGATGATGTCAACCCAGATAGGGCAATCACAAAAATAAATCAGGATTAAAAAGAAACGCTCAAAACAGGGAAACAGCGATGTCATTATGTAAAAGAAGACAACATTAGACCTATAAAAGGGGACTAAGAAATGTAGTCATAGATCTTTCATATGGAGAGGAAGACAAGGTGATACAAAGAAATAAAACTTAGTTTTAAACTTAGAAAACCAGGAGTACATATTAAGGTAACCACAAAGGAGACTAACAACCCTACTCATCAAAATAAAATACAAGAAGAAAAAAGTAAAGACTCAGCAGAAACAAAATCAAATACAACGAATAAGAGGAAAAGACAATATATAAAGATAATCTACTCAGCACAAAAAATTAAGTGAGAAAAAGAAAGTGTCAACAACATACAAAAAAGACATCAAAATGACGGCACTGTAACCTGTCCATAATTATGCTGAATGTACATGGACTAAATGCACCAATAAAGACAGAGAGAGTGGGAGAATGGATAAAAAACCACAATCCATCTATGTGCTACCTACAAGAGACACACCTTAGACTTACAGACACAAACAAATTCAAAAGGATGGAAAAAAAATATTTCAAGCAAATAACAAACAAAAAAGGAGTAGCAATTTTTATTTCTGACAAAATAGGCTTTAAAGTTAAATCTACCACAAAGGATAAGGAAGGACACTATGTAATGATTAAAGGGACGATATACCAGGAGGATATAACCATATTAAATATTTATGCACCCAGTGACAGGGCTGCAAGATACATGAAACAAACTCTAACAGCATTGAAAAGTGAGATAGCTCCACAATTAACGGTAGGAGACTTCAACACACCACTTTCAGTGAAGGACAGAGCATCCAGAAAGAAGCTCAATAAAGACATGGAAAATGTAAATGCCACAGTCAACCAACTTGACCTTATAGACATATATAGAACACTCCACCCAACACCAGCCAAATACACTTTCTTTTCTAGAGCACATGGAACATTCTCAAGAATAGGCCACATATTAGGTCATAAAGCAAGCCTTAGCAGAATCCAAAACATCGAAATGTTACAAAATATCTTCTCTGACCATAAGACCATAAAAGTAGAAATCAATAACAGAAAAAGCAGGGAAAAGAAATCAAACACTTGGAAATTGAACAATACTGTCCAACAAACACTTGAAAACTGCTCAGAAATGACTGGGTTGTAGAAGACGCTAAGGATGGAATAAAGAAATTCATAGAATCCAATGAGAATGGGAACACTTCCTATCAGAACCTTTGGGACACAGCTAAAGCAGTACTTAGAGGTCAATTTATATCAAAAAAATGCACACATACAAAAAGAAGAAAGTGTCAAAATCAAAGAATTATCCCTACAACTTGAAAAAATAGAGAACAACAAAAGAAACCCTCAGGCACCAGAAGAAAACAAATACTAAAAATTAGAGCAGAATTCAATGAAATAGTGAAGAGAAAAACAATTCAGTTAAGAAGACCAAAAGCTGGTTATTTGAGAAAATGACAAATATTGATAAACCATTGGCCAAACTGACAAAAGAAAAACAGGAGAGGAAGCATATAACCAGAATAAAAAAATGAGATGGGCAATATCATAACTGACCCAACTGAAATTAAAAGAATCATATCAGATTACTATGAAAAATTGTGCTCTAACAAATTTGAAAATCTAGAAGAAATGGATGAATTTCTAGAAACACATTACCTACCTGAACTAACACAAACAGACATAGAACAACTAAATAAACCTATAACAAAAGAAGAGATTGAAAATGTGATTAAAAAACTCTCAACAAAGAAAAAGCCTTGGCCCCGATGGCTTCACTGGAGAGTTCTACCAAACTTTCAGAGAAGAGTTAACACCACTACTACTAAAGGTATTTCAGAGCATAGAAAAGGATGGAATACTCCCAAACTCATTCTAGGAAGCCAGCATATCCCCGATAGCAAAACCAGGTAAAGACACCACAAGAAAAGAAAATTATAGACCTATATCCCTCATGAATGTAGATGCAAAAATCTTCAACAAAATTGTAGCCAGTAGACTTCAACAATATATCAAAAAAATAATCACCATGACCAAGTGGAATTCAAACCAGGGATGCAGTAATGGTTCAACATTAGAAAAACAATGTAATCCATCATGTGAATAAAACAAAAGACAAGAACCACATGATCTTACCAACTGATGCAGAAAAGGCATTTAACAAAATTCAACACTCATTCATGATAAAAACTCTCAGCAAAACAGAAATAGAAGGAAAATCCCTCAGCATAATAAAGGGTATTTATACAAACCCAACAGCTAGCATCATAAATGGAGAGGGTCTGAAAGCATTCCTCTTGAGATCAGGAACCAGACAAGGATGCCGTTTATCACCACTCTTATTCAATACTGTGCTGGAAGTCCTAGCCAGAGCACTTAGGCTAGATAAAGAAATAAAGGGCATCCAGGTTGACAAGGAAGAAGTAAAAGTATCTCTATTTGCAGATGACATGATCTTATACACAGAAAACCCTGAGGAATCCTCAAGAAAACTACTGAAACTAATAGAAGAGTTCAGCAGAGTATCGGGATACAAGATAAACATATAAAAATCAGCTGGATTCCTCCACAGCAACAAAAAGAACATCGAAGAGGAAATCACCGAATCAATACCATTTACGGTAGCCCAAAAGAAGATAAAATACTTAGGAATAAATCTTACCAGAGATGTAAAAGACCTATACAAAGAAAACTACAAGACACTACTGCAAGAAACCAAAAGAGACTGCATAAGTGGAAAAACATACCTTGCTCGTGGATAGGAAGACTTAACATTGTAAAAATCCCTGTTCTATCAAAAGCCATCTATAGATACAATGCAATTCCGATCCAAATTCCAATGATATTTTTTAATGAGATGGAGAAACAAATCACCAAATTCATATGCAATGAAAGGAGGCCCCAGATAAGTAAAGCATTACCGAAAAAGAAGAATAAAGTGGGAGGCCTCACTCTACCTGATTTTATAACTTGTTATACCGCCACAATAGTCAAAACAGCCTGGTACTGGTACAATAACAGACACATAGACCAATGGAACAGAATTGAGAATCCAGACATAAATCCATCCACATATGAACAGCTGATATTTGACAAAGGCCCAAAGTCAGTTAAATGGGGAAAAGACAGTCTCTTTAACAAATGGTGCTGGCATAACTGGATATCCATCTGCAAAAAAAATGAAACAAGACCCATACCTCACACTGTGTACAAAAACGAACTCAAAATGGATCAAAGACCTCAATATAAAATCTAAAACAGTAAAGATCATGTAAGAAAAAATAGGAACAATGCTAAGAACCCTAATACATGGCATAAACAGTAGACAAAACGTTATTAAGAATGCAGAAGAGAAACCAGATAACTGGGAGCTCCTAAAAATCAAACACCTATGCTCATCCGAAAGCTTCACCAAAAGAGTAAAATGATTGCCTACGGACTGGGAAGAAGTTTTTAGGTATGACATTTCTACATGATACTGCAAAAACTCAACCACAAAAAGACAACCCAATTAAAAAATAGGCAAAGGACGTGAACAGGCACTTCACTAAAGAAGACATTCAGGTAGCTAACAGATACATGAGGAAATGCGCCAGATCATTAGCCACTAGAGAAATGCAAATCAAAACTACAATGAGATTCCATCTCACTCCAACAGAGCGGCATTAATCCAAAGAGCACAAAATGATAAATGTTGGAGAGGTTGTGGAGAGACTGGAACACTTATACACGGCTGGAGGGAATGTAAAATGGTACAACCACTTTGGAAATTGATTTGGTGTTTCCTTAAAAAACTAGAGATAGAACTACCATATATGATCCAGCAATCCTACTCCTTGGAATATATCCTAGAGAAGAGCCTTTACACGAACAGATATTTGCACACCCATGTTTATTGCAGCAGTGTTTACAATAGCAAAAAGATGGACAGAACCAAGGTGCCCATCAACAGATGAATGGATAAATAAATTATGGTATATTCACGCAATGGAATACTAAGCATCGATAAAGAACAGTGATGAATCAGCAAAACAGCTCATAACATGGAGGAATCTGGAAGGCATTATGCTGAGTGAAATTAGTCAGTTGCACTAAGAGAAATATTGTATAAGATCACTGTTACAAGAACTCGAGAAATAGTTTAAACAGAGAAGGAAATATTCTTTGATGGTTACGAGAGGAGGGAGGGAGGGAGGGAAAGGGATATTCACTAATTTGATAGTAGACAAGAACTATTTTAGGTGAAGGGAAAGACAACACACAATACAGGAGAGATCAGCACAACTGGAGTAAACCAAAAGAAGTTTCCTGAATAAACTCAATATTTCGAAGGCCAGTGTAGCAGGGGCAGGGGTTTGGGGACCATGGTCTCAGGGGACATCTAGGTCAATTGGTATGATAAAATCTTTTAGGAAAACATTCTATATCCCACTTTGGAGAGTGGCGTCTGGGGTTTTAAGCGCTAGCAACTGGCCATCTAAGATGCATCAATCAGTCTCAACCCACCTGGACCAGAGAATGAAGAACACTAAAGACACAAGGTAATTATGAGCCCAAGAAAAGAAAGGGCCACATAAACCAGAGACTACTTCAGCCTGAGACCTGAAGAACTAGATGGTGCCTGGCTACAACCGATGACTGCCCTGACAGGGCACACAACAGAGAACCTCTGAGCGAGCAGGAGAACAGTGGGATGCAGACCTCAAATTCTCATAAAAAGACCAGACTTGAAGTGCTGACGGAGACTAGAAGGACCCCAGAGGTCATGGTCCCAAGACCTTCTGTTCACCCAAGACAGGAACCATTCCCAAAGCCAACTTTTCAGGCAGGTATTGGGCTGGACTATGGGATAGAAAATGATACTCGTGAGGACTGAGCTTCTTGGATCAAGTAGACACATGAGACTATGTGGGCAGCTCCTGTCTGGAGAGGAGATGAGACGGCAGAGGGGCCAGAAGCTGGCTGAATGGACAGAAAAATAGAGGGTAGAGAGGAATGTGCTGTCTCATTAGGGGGAGAGTAACTAGGAGTATATAGCAAGGTGTATATAAATTGTTTATGAGAGACTGACTTGATTTGTAAACTTTCACTTAAAGCACAATAAAAATTAAAAAAAAAATTTAATTGTATCTGTGCCTTAAAGATACCACTTGAGTTGGTCTAAAACTAACTGAAGATGTATTTATTCTCATGCTTTTGTTTGAGGAACAATATCACAAATATAATTTCTTAAAAATATAATTGTTAAATTATAAAAAAAAAAATTATGGTGCACCTATGATCTGTCAGGTACTTTGTGAAGTGTTGATTCCCCTAAAAGAGATTCAAATTCTCCTGTGTATGACTCTGTTCTCTACCAAGTACAACCTTCAGCTATAAAAACTTTGTCTCAGTTACGATGTGGTAATGTAGATACTCTTATCTCCTTAGATTTTCCACTGACAAGTGATATTCCACCACATACTCAGGGGTAACTGGGGCTGTGATGGTATTCAACGCTTGTCATAACGTGTCTTTATTGAATCTCTAAGGTACAGATTGCTTTTAACAGTATTAATATATTAATGAAAGCAATTGTTTATTACATGAGAGTCTCAGCAAAGTGTTTTACAAACACTGTTTCATTTAATCTTCACAGCTTCCCTATTAGATAATTGTTAGAATTGTATTTTATATATAAGGAAGCTGAAAACTCAAAGAGGTTGCTTCTCTCCCCAAATGCCGTGATTTATTATGTAAGTGGTGCTTAGCTGTTACACTCCTCATTAGCCTTAAGCATTCTCCTTTAGCTGCCTCAGCTGACTTGTAGTTAAGTAATCAGTCTAGTTATTGGTTTAACATCTCACTTCCCTGCTAGACTGTGAGCTCCTTGAGGGCAGTAATTGTGTATCCTGAGTGGCCAGCATACTCTCTGTCTCAGAGGAAGCAGACAAGAGGTCTCTGTTCCATAAGCCAAAAAACCCATTGCCATTGAGTCGATTTTGACTCATAGTGACCCTATAGGACAGAGTAGAACCGCCCCATAGGGTTTCCAAGGAGTGGGTGGTGAATTTGAACTGCCAGTC
The DNA here is from genome assembly GCF_024166365.1 of Elephas maximus indicus. Lineage (NCBI taxonomy): Eukaryota > Metazoa > Chordata > Mammalia > Proboscidea > Elephantidae > Elephas > Elephas maximus. The sequence goes on along the minus strand of NC_064827.1, from coordinate 31,280,792 downwards.
ATTTTTTCAGTTAGCAGCCGAGCTCATAACCACTGCACCACCAGGGCTCCATGGCATAGCAGGTGCAAAATAGAGCTAAATGTGCAAAGAGTGAGTAAATCTAGAATTTAGAGACTGTGTCCAAAAACGGTAGTCTTCTGAAGACAGAGATAGTAAAACTAAATTTAAAATAGATACTTAAACCTCTTGGATAATTTCTGTAAATATCTCAGATGGGAATAGGGAGTTTCAGAGATCCAGTTGAGCTCAACAAAACGCATCATTTAAAAGACTGGACTGGAACTTAGCTGTATCCTATTCAAGTTTGTTGTGGTGTGTTTGGAAAGAGGGAATGGTGCTTTTAGTGAATAGAAATATGTGAACCAGAGAGTAAGGACTAGGTAGTGTTTGTATGAGGCAGGGCAAACATCTCGGTCAGAAGGGACTGTGCAGTCTAGTGTTTACAACAGTGGGCTCTGGGACTAGACTGCCTGGGTTCATGTCACACATCCAGCCTGCACTGGCTGTGTGACCTTGGGCACCTCAGTTTCCTCCTCTGTTGTATGGAAATGATAATCATACCTATTTTTTGTCACGTCATGAAGATCAATGATACAATGTACTAATAGCAATGCCTGAAACAAAGTAAATACTCAACAGCTGTTAGCCATTTCTACAATGGAGAAAACCAACTCAGCCAACTATGAAAGCTGTTTATAAGTTTCCCTGAGATGATCTGCTTCCCTCCTTTTAATTCTCAGCTCACCAACAAACATTTTTATTTCTAATTTCATCTCTGGTGTGAACATGAACATGTGTATGGAGAGAGTGCCCTGCCCAAATGGCTAACATCTATTAAATTCCAGCATAGCTGACCTCTCTGACATTAATAAAATGGTCATCCAGTCTACAACACAGCCTCTTTTGAGTGTGGGTTGGTGTGACTACATTTCCAGAGTCTGATTATCTTGGTGAATAATGAAAAAAGTAAAAAAATAAGTAGGTCTCTGTTCATTAGCCCTTTAAGCAACAGCCTGCCTTAAAAAGCCAGCTGCCCTCTTTCTGGAGCTGTGTGTAGCCCCAACAATCTCACTTCTGGCTGGGTTGAAACCTGTCACTCTAAAGAGTCCTTAATCCCTGACTTGTGGCTATGTAGTTAGTTGACATTTGTCACTTGAGTAGAGGTGTCACTTCCTTTTTTTTTTTTCATTTTCAGCATTTACTTTCCATTTGCCTTTTGTATTACTTTTTCAAGACTGCTTACTTTGACTTTCTAGGAATGTTAAAAGGGAGGAAAATTCTGATGTCTTGAATATCATAGAAGAAATACGCTAGTTCTTCTTTTCCCTTACATTTTCTCTTCCTTTTATTGCAACAAACCTCAAAGTGAAATAGAAAAGACCCGACCATTGTTGTTGTTAGGTGCCGCCAAGTCGGTTCTGACTCATAGCGACCCTACGCACAACAGAACGAAACACTGCCTGGTCCTGAGCCATCCTTACAATTGTTGTTATGCTTGAGTTCATTCTTGCAGCCACTGTGTCAGTCCACCTCATTGAGGATCTTCCTCTTTTCCGCTGACCCTGTACTCTGCCAAGCATGATGTCCTTCTCCAGAGACTCATCCCTCCTGACAACATGTCCAAAGTACGTAAGACGTAGTCTCGCCATCCTTGCTTCTAAGGAGCATTCTGGTTGTACTTCTTCTAAGACAGATTTATTCATTCTTTTGGCAGTCCATGGTATATTCAATATTCTTCGCCAACACCACAATGCAAAGGCATCAATTTCTTTGGTCTTCCTTATTGTCCAGCTTTCACATGCATATGATGCAATTGAAAATACCATGGCTTGGGTCAGGCGTGCCTTAGTCTTCAAGGTGACATCTTTGCTCTTCAACACTTTAAAGAGGTCCTTTGTAGCACATTTACCCAATGCAATGTGTCTTTTGATTTCTTGACTGCTGCTTCCATGGCTGTTGATTGTGGATCCAAGTAAAATGAAATCCTTGACAACTTCAATCTTTTCTCCGTTTATCATGATGTTGCTCATTGGTCCAGCTGTGAGGATTTTTGTTTTCTTTATGTTGAGGTGCAATCCATACTGAAGGCTGTGGTCTTTGATCTTCATTAGTAAGTGCTTCAAGTCCTCTTAACTTTCAGCAAGCAAGGTTGTATCATCTGCATAGTGCAGGTTGTTATGAGTCTTCCTCCAATCCTGATGCCACATTCCTCTTCGTATAGTCCAGTTTCTCGTATTATTTGCTCAGCATACAAATTTAATAGGTATTGTGAAAGAATACAACCCTGATGCACACCTTTCCTGACTTTAAACCAATCAGTATCCTCTTGTTCTGTCTGAACAACTGCCTCTTGATCTATGTAAAGGCTCCTCATGAGCACAATTAAGTATTCTTGAATTCCCATTCTTCGCAATGTTATCCATAATTTGTTATGATCCACACAGTCAAATACCTTTGCATAGTCAATGAAACACAGGTAAACATCCGTCTGGTATTCTCTGCTTTCGGCCAGGATCTATCTGACATCAGCAATGATATCCCTGGTTCCACGTCCTCTTCTGAAACTGGCCTGAATTTCGGGCAGTTCCCTGTCAATATACTGTTGCAGCCGTTTTTGAATGATCTTCAGCAAAATTTGGCTTGCGTGTGATATTAATGATACTGTTGTATAATTTCCACATTCAGTTGGATCACCTTTCTTGGGAATATGCATAAATATGGATCTCTTCCAGTCAGTTGGCCAGGAAGCTGTCTTCCGTATTTCTTGGCATAGATGAGTGAGCACCTCCAGTGCTGCATCTGTTTGTTGGAACATCTCAATTAGTATTCCATCTGTTCCTGGAGCCTTGTTTTTCGCCAGTGCCTTCAGAGCAGCTTGGACTTCTTCCTTCAGTACCATTGGTTCCTGATCATATGCTGCCTCTCAAAATGGTTGAACATCGACTAATTCTTTTTGGTATAATGACTCTGTGTATTCCTTCCATCTTCTTTTGATGCTTCCTGTATCATTTAATATTTTCCCCATAGAATCCTTCACTATTGCAACTTGAGGTTTGAATTTTTTCTTCAGTTCTTTCAGCATGAGAAACACCGGGCATGTTCTTCCCTTTTGGTTTTCCATCTCCAGCTCTTTGCACATGTCATTATAATACTTTACTTTGAATTCTTGAGAGGCCCTTTGAAATTTTCTGTTCAGTTCTCTTACTTCATCAATTCTTCCTTTCACTTTAGCTGCTTGACATTCGAGAGCAAGTTTCAGAGTCTCCTCTGACATCCATCTTGGTCTTTTCTGTCTTTTCAATGACCTCTTGCTTTCTTCAGGTATGAAGTCCTTGATGTCATCCCACAACTCGTCTGATCTTTGGTCACTAGTGTTCAGTGCATCAAATCTATTCTTGAGATGGTCTCTAAATTCAGATGGGACATACTCAAGGCCATATTTTGGCTCTCATGGACTTCATCTGATTTTGTTCAGTTTCAGCTTGAACTTGCATATGAACAATTGATGGTCTGTTCCACAGTGGGCCCCTGGCCTTGTTCTGACTGATGATATTGAGCTTTTCCATCGTCTCTTTCCACAGATATAGTCAATTTGATTTCTGTGTGTTCCCTCTGGTGAGATTGATGTGTATAGTCGCCATTTATGTTGGTGAAAGAAGGTATTTGCAATGAGGAAGTTGTTGATCTTGCAAAATCCTATCATTCGATCTCTGGTATTGTGTCTTCACCAAGGCCATATCTTCCAACTACTGATCCTTCTTCTTTGTTTCCAACTTTTGCATTCCAATCACCAGTAATTATCAATGCATCTTGATTGGATGATCAATCAATTTCATACTGCAGCAGCTGATAGAAGCCATCTATTTCCTTATATTTGAATAATAGTCGTACTGACTGGTCTTCCTTGTAGGCATATGGATATCATGCTATCACTGACAGCGTTGTACTTCAGGATAGATCTTGAAATGTTCTTTTTGATGATGAATGCAACACCATTCCTCTTCGTCATTCCCAGTATAGTAGACTATATGATTGTCTGATTCGAAATGGCCTATACCAGCCCATTTCAGCTTACTAATGCCTAGGATATTGATTTTTATGTGTTCCATTTCATTTTTGACTATTTCCAATTTTCCTAGATTCACACTTTGTACATTCCAGGTTCGGAGCATTAGGACAACTTTTGTATAGCAAAATGACAAATACAAAAGAAGAGATGACAGTTTTTAAATTATGTAGAAATAGCAATTGATGATGATGTATTTTTAATGGCATCATATGCATGCGAAAGCTGGACAATGAATAAGGAAGACCGAAGAATTGATGCCCTTGAATTGTGGTTTTGGTGAAGAATATTGAATATACCACAGACTGCCAAAAGAACGAACAAATCTGTCTTAGAAGAAGTACAGCCAGAATACTCCTTAGAGGCAAGGATGACGAGACTGCGTCTTACATACTTTGGACATGTTGTCAGGAGTGATCAGTCCCTGGAGAAGGACATCATGCTTGGCAGAGTACAGGGTCAGCAGAAAAGAGGAAGACCCTCAACAAGGTGGATTGACACAGTGGCTGTAACAGGGTGCTCAAGCATAACAATGATTGTAAGAATGGCTCAAGACTGGGCAGTGTTTCATTCTGTTGTGCATAGGGTCGCTATGAGTTGGAACCGACTCAATGGCACCTAACAACAACAAGAACAGAAATATTAAAGGAAAAAAAAGGGTTACGTAGCCATTACTTTGACAGAGTTAGAAAAATGGGGTGGGCATTGCAAAGAGGCTGCCATGAAGCAGCTATAAAGACAGGTGGACACATTCTAACTGCTTGAAGACCTGGAGGTAGTAGTGTTTGCACTTTACTTCTCTCGAAGGCAGGGCTGAAGGTTTAGTCATCTTGGTTTAGCCTGGGCTCAGCTAACTGATATGTAGTAAATGTTCAGTAATTTTTTCAATTAAGTAGAATAAAGAAAACCAGATTTGTCAAATTAAATATCATGAAGCTGTTTAAGGTGTATTGACCTGACCAAAATGCAGAATTCTTCCCATTTTGAAGAGGGGAATCTATCTATAAGACATATTGTACAGCAGGAGAAAGAGACCATCCTGAGCCATTTATACACATATCTTAATCATTTAGGTGATGTTTGAGTTGAAAGGAAAACCTAGGAGATTAAATAATTTAGGCTCATATGCCCAAGAGTCTTCCTTCTGCCCTTTGCACCAAAGAAAACACAGGATTGTGTGAAGGGTTCTGGTGAAGGTGTGCTGACATGTCTCTTACTTTCAGGGACCTTCTTTCATTTGTGCCTGTTAAGTAATGAGCCCAAGAGTTTTCATTTTCTGCATTTTGCCCTGATCTTTCTAATTCCTCGTTTTGGGCTTTTCCTTCTGGAATATGCTGTATTCACAAGTTCTTAGTGAGGACTGTTTGGAGTAGAGCACAGACCAGAGATGGTTCTAATGGTGTGGTCAACAGGCATTTATTACTTACATAATAAACAGGGCATGGATGAGAAGAACAGCATACATCAGCAGCAGCCACGGTTCCCTGAAGTTAGGTTCTCATGCTAGGGGAATATTAGATTGGATCCAAGCATACCGCACTTCATATGTTGGAAGGAGAACCTCTAAGGCCTGCTCTCCTGGGGTTAAATACTAACAGGACAGCCATGTCTACATGTCAAAATGCATGTATAGAGTGAACTGTTAGGGGAAAGGGGATAATAAAAGAGTGTAATAAAAAGTAAAAGGGGATAATATAAATGGAAAGCCTTCCCACAGATATCATTTATTGCCTCTGTTTAGGGTGAATGACCATTTCCTGACAGCCATTCTAGATTTTACTGGCATCAGGATCCTTTCTTCCTCCTTTACTCCTGTAAGTTTAATGGCATTCTGGGTTTCATCAGAGGCCAATCATCTCAACTCAAAGGTCTTCTTCTTAGAACTTACCAATAGCTTTTTGAGTCTCTTCGCTGATAGCATTGACAATGATCCTCCAGCCCATCTGCTCCCTTGGCTGTGACCTTCCTCAAATCCTTGGCTTGGGAAAGCAGGAGACCTTCACACCTCTGGGCCAAATGAGGAGACTTTCTTCTGTCTGAAGGAGAGAAAGGACTTCAGATTCCCCAGAAGATGGTGTATGGCAGCCATCTCCAGAAAGCCCAGGCTGTCTTTATCCTCCACAAGATGCTGCAGCAGATCTTCAACCTCTTCCGTACAAAGGAACCCTCTACTGCTTGGAACACAACCCTCCCGGACCAACTCCACAATGGACTCTATCAACAGCTGGAAGACCTGGAGACCTGCTCAATGCAGGCAGTGGGAGAGGGATATCTGTCCTGGCAATTGAGGGCCCTGTACTGGCTGTGAAGAGGTACTTCCAGGAAATCCATTCTCTATCTAAAAGAGAAGGAACACAGTGACTGTGTCTGGGAAGTCATCAGAGTAGAAATCAGGTGGTGCTTTCTCTTCTTTTATGAGCCCACAAGAAAACTCGAGAAGAAACATGATTCTCAGTAACCAATGTCCTAGCTCAGACTTTCAATGGTTTAGTCATTTCAAAAGCTGTTATAATTATTATTATTATTTGGCTTCAGCTATAAAATAATTTAAATCATACTTGGCATATTTGTATCAGTAATATTAAGCTTCCAAACCCACTGCTGTTGAGTCGATTCTGACTCACAGCAACCCTACAGGACAGAGTAGAACTGCCCCATAGAGTTTCCAAGGAGCACCTGGCAGATTCGAACTGCCGACCTCTTGGTTGGCTGCTATAGCACTTAGCCACTGCACAACCAGGGTTTCCAATATTAAGCTTATCTATGTGTAAATATTTTTCAGAATTTGGAGAAATGTAATTGGTGCCCTATGGCTGACCCTCATGTTATAAGATAAGCATTTATTTATTTTTATTAATTAATTTTTGATGTTTTTGTATGTATACTGTATTGTTTTTATAAGAATATGTTTGGAGGCAGGGCCAAGATGGCGGAATAGACAGACACTTCCAGCAAGCCAAGCCCTCTTACAACAAAGACCTGAAAAAACAAGTGAAATGAGTATATTTATGACAAACTAGGATCCCTGAACATCAAAGGCAAAGTTAGAAAATGAACCAAGTGGCACAGGGAGGAAGACACGGTTTAGAAGTGGAGAGGAGTTACCAGACCTGAATTGCCCGGAGCCCTCAGGCACCATTCGTGGGAGTGGCTGCGCTGGGCTGGTAGTAGCGTTTGGCCACAGTTTCCTCAGGGAGAAGCAGCCAGCCACACAGCCTTCTCACACCTCCGGAACCAGAGAAGAACAATGCTTTCACCAAAAGCTAAGTACTTGTATATATTTTACCATTCCTCCCTCCACCCCACTCCCAAGCCAGCTTCAGTGGCTCTTGATTTCCCTGGGCCTGAGATAGGGCCTACTGAGTGCCTAGAGCGGTCCTCCCTGCCTTGGAGAAGGAATTAATTCACAGTTGGGGGAAAAGATAATCTGTCAGCTCCACTAACCTGGGGAGCTCAGGACAGAAGCGTCTCCGATCCAGGCATAGACGGTCCACGAACTTTGAGTACCTTTGCCCACTGCATAAACCTATGTGGGTCTATTTCCAGAGAATAGGCCCTTATTGGCAGACTAGAACTGTTTCAGCTGTGCAGTGCAGAAGTGGGTGATGTTTGACACCGCTTTGCCTATTAAACAGGTTCCTCACCTACCCATATCAGGGGCCTAAGGACTGGTGGCTCCTCTCAGGTCACCCAGCCACCCATGACAAGGGTCCAAGGCTAACTGGTACCTCCCAGTACCTACAACCAAAAACTTTGGGTGCCCGTGGTCCATCTGCAGAACCTTCCCACTTGTACGCTCTAGGGAAGAGGGATGCGCTTTCCTCAGAGACACTTGAGGAACCATTCTCAGCCCGCTGCCTTGTTCAGAGCATGACCCCCTACAGCAACCAGATACTGGTACCTACACCAATTACCCCTGACCTTCTAAGACTGTAGGAGAGAGCCTGTACCACACTAGACGAGCAGCTACCTGGACACCTGAGCTGAATCCATACAAGAAAAGTAAATGGACTCCTAGACTGATATACATGATAACAGCCCTAGCCATCTGGTGACAGGACATCAGAACTTCAAAGATGAAAATAATCAAGCTAGCTCACTCAAGCAACCCATTTGGGCATTTAAAAACAACAAAAAAAGCAAGAAGCTGGGTTACAGTAAGCAAACATAAAATAATCTAATAAAATAATATAGATGGCTCGGAGACAACAGTCTATATCAAATCATGTAAAGAAACAGACCATAATCACTTCAAGAAGCTCTCAAAACAAAGAATCAAGAGGACCTCTAGATGAAAGTGCCTTCCTGGAATTACTGAATGCAGATTACAAAAGATTAATATACAGAACCTTGAAAGAAATCAGGCAATACACAGAACAAGCCAAGGAACACATAGATAAAGTAGTTGAAGAAATTAAAAAGGTTATTCAGGAACATAATGAAAAATTAAATAAGCTGGAAAAATCCATAGACAGCAGTCAGAAATTCAGAAGATTAACAGTAAAATTACAGAATTAGACAACTCAACAGAAAGTCAGAGGAGCAGAATTGAGCAAGTGGAAGACAGAATTTGTGAACTTGAAGATAAAGCACTTGGTACTAATATATTTGAAGAAAAATCAGATAAAGTATTTTAAAATAATGAAGAAATCTTGAGAATCATGTGGAACTCTATCAAGGGAAATAACCTATAAGTGATTGGAGTACCAGAACAGAAAGGGATAACAGAAAATACAGAGAAATTGTTCATCTGTTGATAGAAAACTTCCCTGATGTCCTGAAAAATGAGCAGATATCTATCCAAGATGCTCATTGAACTCCACATAAGGTAGATTTTAAAAGAAAGTCACCAAGACATATTATAATCAAACTCGCCAAAACCAAAGTTAAAGAGAGTCTTTTAAGAGCAGCGAGGGATAAATGAAAAGTCGCCTACAAAGGAGAGTCAATAAGAATAAGCTCGGACTGCTCGGCAGAAACCATGCAGGCAAGAAGGCATTGGGATGACTTATATAAAGTATTGAAGGAAAAAAATTGACAGCCAAGAATCATATATCCAGCAAAACTGTCTCTCAAGTATGAAGGTGAAATTAGGACATTTCCAGATAAACAGAAGTTTAGGGAATTTGTAAAAACCAAACCAAATCTACAAGAAATACCAAAGGGAGTTCTTTGGTTAGGAAATCAATAATATCAGGCATCAACCCAAGACTAGATCACTGAACAGAACAATCAGATGTCAATCCAGACAGGGAATTCACAAAAATAAATCAAGAAAAAAATGTTCAAAACAGGGAAACAGCAATGTTATTATGTAAAAGAAGACAGCAATAAAAAAATAAAGAGGGACTAAGAAATGTAGTCATAGATCTTTCATATGAAGAAGGAAACAAGACGATATAAAGAAATAAAAGTTTGGTTTAAATTTAGAAAAATAGGGATAAATATTGAGGTAACCACAGAGGAGACAAACTATCCTACAAGTAAAAGTAAAATACAAGAAAAAAATAGAGACTCAGCAGAAACAAAATCAACAACAGTGAAAAGAGGAAAAGACAATATATAAAGATAAATTACTCAGCGCAAAAAATTAAGTGGGAAAAAGAAACTTACAACACACACAAAAAAAGACATCAAAATGACAGTACTAAACATACCTACCCATAATTATGATGAATGTAAATGGACTAAATGTGCCAGTAAAAAGACAGCGAGTGGCAGAATGGATTAAAAAACATGATCTGTCTATATGCTGCCTACAAGAGACACACTTTAGACTTAGAGACACAAACAAACTGAAACTCAAAGGATGGAAAAAAATATATCGAGCAACCAACAATCAAAAAGAGCAGGCGTGGCAATATTAATTTCTGACAAAATAGACTTTAAAGTTAAACCCATCATAAAGGATAAGGAAGGACACTATATAATGATTAAAGGGACAATATACCACGAGGATATAACCATATTAAATATTAATACACCCAAAAAAAGGGCTGCAAGATACATAAAACAAACTCTAACAGCATTGAAAAGTGAGATAGACACCTCCACAATTATAGTAGGAAACTTCAACACACCACTTTCACTGAAGGGCAGAACATCCAGAAAGAAGCTCAGTGAAGACACAGAACATCTAAATGCTACAATCAACCAACTTTATCTCATAGACATATACAGAACACTCCACCAAACAGCAGTCAAGTATACTTTTCTTTTCTAGTGCACATGGAACATTCTGTAGAATAGACCACATATTAAGTCATAAAGCAAGCCTTAGCAGAAACCAAAACATTGAAATATTACAAAGTATCTTCTCTGACCATAAGGCTACAAAAGTAAAAATCAATAACAGAAAAAGCAAGGAAAAGAAATCAAACACTTGGAAACTGAACAATACTCTGCTCAAAAAAGACTGGGTTACAGAAGAAATTAAGGATGGAAAAAGAAATTCATAGGATCCAATGAGAATGAAAACACTTCTTATCAGAACCTTTGGGACACAGCTAAAGCAGTGCTTAAAAAAAAAAAAAAAGGTCAATTTATATCAATAAATGCACACATCCAAAAAGAAGAAAGGGCCAAAATCAAAGAATTATCCCTACAACTTGAACAAATAGAGAGCAACAAAAGAAACACTCTGGCACCAGAAGAAAGCAAATAATAAAAATTAGAGCAGAATTTAATGAAATAGAAAACAGAAAAGCAATTGAAAGAACTAACAAGACCAAAAGCTGGTTCTTTGAAAAAACCAACAAAATTGATAAACCATCGGGCAAACTGACAAAAGAAAAACAGGAGAAGAAGCAAATAACGGAAATAAGAAATGAGGTGGGCGATATTACAACAGATCCAACTGAATTTAAAAGAATCATATCAGATTACTATGAAAAACTGTACTCTAACAAATTTGAAAACCTGGAAGAAATGCATGAATTCCTAGAAACACACTACCTACCTAAACTAACACAAATAGAGGTAGAACAACTAAATAGACCCAAAACAAAAGAAGAAATTGAAAAGGTAGTAAAAAAAAGTCCCAACAAAAAAAAGGCCTGGCCTGGATGGCTTCACTGCAGAGTTCTACCAAACTTTCAGAAAAGAGTTAACACCACTACTACTAAAGGTATTTCAAAGCATAGAAGAGGACAGAATACTCCCAAACTCGTTCTATGAAGCCACCATATCCCTGATACCAAAACCAGGTAAAAAGGTAAAGACACCACAAAAAAAGAAAATTACAAACCTATATCCCTCATGAACTTAGATGCAAAAATCCTCAACAAATTCTAGCCAATAGAATTCAACAATATATCAAAAAAAAAATAATAATTCACCATGACCAAGTGGGATTCATACCAAGTATGCAGGGATGGTTCAACATTAGAAAAACAATTAATGTAATCCATGACTTTATCAATTGATGCAGAAAAGGCATTTAACAAAGTTCAACACCCATTCATGATAAAAATTCTCAGCAAAATAGGAATAGAAGGAAAATTCCTCAACATAATAAAGGGCATTTATACAAAGCCAAAGCCAACATCATCCTAAATGGAGAGAGCCTGAAAGCATTCCCCTTGAAATAGGGAACCAGACAAGGATGCCCTTTATCACTGCTCTTATTCAACATTGTGCTGGAAGTCCTAACAAGAGCAATTAGGCTAGATAAAAAAATAAAGAGCATCCAGATTGGCAAGGAAGAAGTTAAAGTATCTGTATTTGCAGATGACATGATCTTATATACAGAAAACCCTAAGAAATCCTCAAGAAAACTACTGAAACTAATAGAAGAGTTCAGCTTAGTATCAGGATACAAGATAAACACAGAAAAATCCGCTGGATTCCTCCACAGCAACAAAAAGAACATCAAAGAAGAAATCTCCAAATCAGTACCATTTACAGCAGCCTCCTAGAAGATAAAATACTTAGGAATAACTCTTATCAGAGATGTAAAAGACTTATACAAAGAAAACTACAAAACGCTACTGCAAGAAACCAAAAGAGACCTACATAAGTAGAAACACATAAATTGTTCATGGATAGGAAGACTTAACATTTTAAAAATGTCTATTCTACCAAAAGGGATCTACAGATACAATGCAATTCCAATCCAAATTCCAATGCCATTTTTTAATGAGATGGAGAACCAAATCACCAACTTCATATGGAAGGGAAAGAGGCCCTGGATAAATAAAGCATTACTGAAAAAGAAGAACAAAGTGGGAGGCTTCACTCTACCTGGTTTTAGAACCTATTATAATGCTACAGTAGTCAAAACAGCCTGGTACTGGTATAACAACAGATACATAGACCAATGGAACAGAATTGAGAATCCAGATGTAAATCCATCTACATATGAGCAATTGATATTTTGCAAAGGCCCAAAGTCAATGAAATGGGGCAAAGACAGCCTTTTTCAAAAATGGTGCTGGCATAACTGGATTTCCATCTTCAAAAAAAGGAAACAATATCCATACTTCTGACCATGCACAAAAATGGACTCCAAATGGATCAAAGACCTAAATATAAAATCTAAAACAATAAAGATCATGGAAGAAAAAATAGGGACAATGTTAGGAGCCCTAATACATGGCATAAACAGTATACAAAACATAACTAACAATGCAGAAGAGAAACTAGATAACTGGGAGCTCCTAAAAATCAACACCTATGCTCATCCAAAGACTTCACCAAAAGAGTAAAAAGATTACCTACAGACTGGGAAAAGTTTTCAGCTATGACATTTCCGATCAGCGCCTGATCTCTAAAATCTACATAATACTGCAAAAACTCAACTACAAGAAGACATAACCCAATTAAAAAATGGGCAAAAGATATGAACAGACACATCACTAAAGAAGACATTCAGGTAGCTAGCAGATACATGAGGAAATGTACCAGATCTTTAGCCATTAGAGAAAAGCAAATCAAAACTGCAGTGGGATTCCATCTCACTCTAAGAAGGCTGGCATTAATCCAAACAACACAAAATAAAAAATGTTGGAGAGTTTGTGGAGAGACTGGAACACTTACACACTGCTAGTGGGAATGTAAAATGGTACAACCACTTTGGGAATCAATTTGGTTCTTCCTTAAAAAGCTAGAAATAGAACTACCATGTGACCCAGCAATCCCACTCCTTGGAATATATCCTACAGAAATAAGAGCCTTTACATGAACAGATATACACACACCCATGTTCATTGCAGCACTGTTTACAATAAAAAAGATGGAATCAATCAAGGTGCCCATCAACAGATGAATGGATAAATAAATTATGGTATATTCACACAATGGAATACTAAGCATCAATAGAGAACAGTGATGAATGCACGAAACATTTCATAACATGGAGGAATCTGGAAGGCATTATGCTAAGTGAAATTAGTCAATGGCAAAAAGACAAATATTGTATAAGACCACTATTATAAGGACTTGAGAAATAGTTTAAACAGAGAAGAAAATATTCTTTGAGGGTCACGAGATGGGGGAGGGAGGGAGGAAGGGAAAGGGATATTCACTAATTCGATAGTAGACAAAAACTACTTTAGGTGAAGGGAAAGACAACACACAATACAGGAGAGGTCAGCACAACTGGACTAAACCAAACGCAAAGGAGTTTCCTGAATAAACTGAATGCTTTGAAGGCCAGCGTAGCAGGGGCAGGGGTCTGGGGACCATGGTTTCCAGGGACATCTAAGTCAATTGGCATAATAAAATCTATTAAGAAAACGTATTGCATCCCACTTTGGAGTGTGGCGTCTGGGGTCTTAAATGCTAGCAAGCGGCCATCTAAGATGCATCAATGGGTCTCAACTCACCTGGATCAAAGGAGAATGAAGAACACCAAAGACAAGGTAATTATGAGACCAAAAGACAGAAACGGCAACATAAACCAGAGACTGTATCATCCTGAGACCGGAAAAGAACTAGATGGTGCCTGGCTACAACCGATGACTGCCCTGACAGGGAACACAACAGAGAACCCCTGAGGGAGCAGGAGAGCAATGGGCTGTAGACTGCAAAATCTCTTTAAAAGACCAGACTTCATGGTCTGACTGAGACTAGAAGGACCCCAATGGCCATGGTCCCCAGATCTTCTGTTAGCCTAAGACAGGAACCATTCCCAAAGCCAACTCTTCAGACAGGGATTGGACTGGACAGTGGAATAGCAAATGATACCGGTGAAGAGTGAGCTTCTTGGATCAAGTAGACACATGAGATTATGTTGGCACCTCCTGTCTGAAGGGGAGATGAGAGGGCAGAGGGGTTCAGAAGCTGGCTGAATGGACATGAAAAGAGAGTAGAGGGAAGGAGCGTGCTGTCTCATTAGGGGGAGAGCAATCATGGTGTATCTAAATTTTTGTATGAGAAGTTGATTTGTAAACTTTCACATAAAGCACAATAAAAATAAATACAAATAGAATATGTTCACATTTGCCTTCTTAATAAAAATACCACTTTTTAAACTTATAAATTTATTTTAAGACATTCCTATTCTTTTTAAGGAAAGAAAACCTCCTCTAAAGTCTTAATTCTGCAAATTAAATAGAAAAATATGTGGTACAGCTCACTCATTCATTAATTCACTGGCCTAGGGGATAAAGTCTTGAATAAGAAATGAGTAGTTCCTGCCCTTAAGCAGCTTACATTAGAGCAAAGGTTTAGCCATTAAGGAAATAATAACAATGCAATTAGGTATTTACATCGAGAATCTAGGCTATAAGGGAGAAGTAAAAGATGCTATGGCAGTGAGGGTCATGAGTAGCACATTTAGGCTACCTCCAGCCTTCCCCCAAGGAAGTAATATGAAATATGAGCCTTGACAAATGGTAGGTAAAGCGTGGAGGGATGTTTTTCCCAAGGTGAGAAAACTGTGTAGAGAGTTGCCCTGTAGCAGGAAAAGGCCTGGTGCATTTAAAGAAGTGAAAAACGGCCACAGGGGTGGGCTGTAGTGATGGATGGAGAGAATGACATGTAATAAAGCTGGAGAAATGGAAATGGCCCCCATGATAGACTATGTTAAAGATTTTGGACATTATTTTTAAGAACGAAGTTACTTTAAGGTTTAAACCTGGAGAGTGACTTGACCACAGCAGATGCAGGGAAATTTGAGAGGATAGCAGTTCTCCAAGTGTAGTCCATGGACTCTTGGGGGTCCCCAAGACAGTTTCAGGGGGTCCATGAGGTTAGAACTACTTTATAATAATATTAAGGCACTATTGGCCTTTTTCCATGGTAACATTTGCACTGATGATGCAAAACAATGTGAGCAAAACTGCTGGTGGCTAAGCGTCAGTCAAGACACCATTGGTCGACTAGTCATTGGTCCATTTTTCACTGGCAGGTGCTTGCAGTAAAAAAAAAAAAAAAAGCCAGTTTCACTTAAGAATGTCCTTGATCAAGGGGTAGAAATTTCAAGCACTTAACTACTCCCTGAAAGACTGAGGATTCTGATCCACCCAGAGGTGCTTTGGAAGAAAGGCCTTGCGACCTGCTTCCAGAAGATCGCCACTTTGAAAATCCTGCCGAACACAGTTCTCTGCACACAGGATCATCGTGAGTTGGAGGTGGCTCGGTGGCAACTGGTTTGGCATTTTGTTTTCAAATGTAGGTGATTTTGTTTATAACATTGCTGATTCTTTTGCACTTATTCCTCAGGAATATATAAACTCATATTTGGTTCTCCATTCCCTACTTTTTATAACATTAATATTTTTTCTCATCATTTTCATTGACTTTTTAATTTTTTTTATTTAGGGATAGTTTGTCTTTCACACTACAGCACCATTGCTTAATTATCATTTTTATTCTTTCTTGCAAGAAATCAAAAGACACATTGCGTTGGACAAATCTGCTAAAAAAGACCTCTTTAAAGTGTTGAAAGCAAAGATGTCCCCTTGAAAACTAAGGTGCACCTGACCCAAGCCATAGTGTTTTCAATTGCCTTATGTGCTGGACAATGAATAAGGCAGATTGAAGAATTGATGCCTTTGAACTGTGGTGTTGGAGAAGAATATGGAATATACCATGGACTGCCAAAAGAAAGAACAAATCTGTCATGGAAGAAGTACAACCAGAATGCTCCTCAGAAGCAAGGATGGCAAGACTATGTCTCACATACTTTGGACAAATTATCAGGAGGGACCAGTCCCTGGAGAAGGGCATCATGCTTGATAACGTAGAGGGTCAGCAAAAAAAAAAGGAAACCCTCAAGAAGATGGATTGACACAGTGGCTGCAGCAATAGGCTCAAGCATAACAAGGATTGAGAAGATGGCGCAGGACTGGGCAGTGTTTCGTTCTTTTGTACATAAGGTTGCTATGAGTCAGAATCAACTCCACGGCACCAAACAACAACAATTCTTTCTTGCTGCCATTGTAGATTTTAATTCTGCTGTTGGATTTTTAGTTACCTTGCAATTTTTCTTTATTTCTCAGATCCCTATTGTTATTTCATTTGGTTATAATTTTCTCTCTTGGGTATATGTGTGTATGAATGCAAACAGAAGTCTATCCATGCCCCCAATATCCCTTGGGATGATTCTTTGATGAGAAAGTTAATTAGCCCTCATATTCTTTCCTTCCAGAAGCAAAAACACCCTGATCATAATGTGATCTGATCTGAGGGGCACAAAAATGGTAATTTCAAAGCTTCAGCTGTTTCCTTATATGAAGACATCAATGGGGAGATGGATTTGTAACAGATCCCCAGCTCTATTGGATATAGGCCTTTGATCCCACGGTGTTAGGGAAATAAAATACAATTGTAGGAAACCATTGGAGCAGATTCTATTGCATCAAAGAAACTGCTTTCTTTGTTAATATGGGTGCTTTCAGCCATCACTAAGAATGTCTTTCAGAACTCTGTGTGTGTGTTTAATATTCACTGAATGATCCAAGTGATCGTATATTCAGCACCTCACACTGGAGTTGAGATTCTAGAAGGAGACTTGAAATGCCAAAGCTCATTCTGGACTGTACTACTAAAATTCTTTGCTTTCTCACACCTCCAATCTCAGCCCCCACCTAGCATGCGTGTTTTATATTTCGTGATTCTGATTTCTAGAAAAGGGTCCTTGGAATTGCTATATTAGACTGACTCTATGAGTATAAGGAATGTGAATTTAGGATTAGACCAACCCCTGGGGCTAGGGGGTATGATTTCCTTGAAGTGTGGTGAGAGAGGCAGTACCATGGTAAAGATTTGAAGGAGGCATCTTCCTGGAGGAAGATGGCAGATGGAAGATAGAAGAAATAAATATTTTTCCTGACCTGTTAAATGATACATTATATAAATGTATTTTCTGATATCATGCAATCCTTGTATTTCTAAGATACTCTCCTTAATCATGATGAAATATTCTATTAATATAATTTTGAATTCTGTCACTGTGGAAAGCATATGGACTTGGAGAAAGATAGATTGAGTTTGAATCATAGTTCTGCCACTTCCTAGGTTCTGCAGCCTGTTGCTCTTGCACATAGTAGGTAGTCTAATGATATTATTATTTATTGACAGGCAGTAGACAATAAGATATTGTTTAAGCACTTTAGCAGGGGTTTTTGTTTGGTGAAAATATACACGGTAAAACCTGCTCCCATTCCACAGTTTCTAAACATAATAGTGACATTGGTTACATTCTTCACATTATGTTAACATTCTCATTAATTCTATTGTTTGTTTCACTCCTATTAAACTCCCTGCCCCAAACTTCTTACCTATGCTTTATAATAGCTGTTTGGAGCCCTGGTGGTACAGTGGTTAAGAGCTTGGCTGCTAACCAAGAGGTCAGCAGGAGCAGTTCTACTCTATCCTATAGGGTCACAATGAGTAGGAATCAACTCAATGGCAATGAGTTTGGGCTTTTTTTTTTTTTTTTTGGTTGCTCATCTGGTCTTAAATGATTTTTTGAATATTTTATTGAGTTTTAGGTGAAAGCTCACACAGCAAATTAGGTTCCCATTTAACAATTTTTATACAAATTGTTCTGTGACGTTGGTTATAATTTTTGCAATGTGTCAGAATTCTCATTATTTCTGTTTCCATTCATCTAGCTTCTCTGCCACTCCTTGCCTTCTCATCTTTGCTTTTGGATAAATGTTGGCCATTTGGTCTTGTATAGTTGATTGTTTAGGAGAGTACATTCCTCACAGTGATATTGCTTATTTTATAAGCCAAGGTATTATTTAGCTGAAAGGGGACCTCCGGGAGTGACTTCAGTTCCAAGTTAAAAGGGTATCTTAAATTGATAGTCTTGGGGGTTCCTACAGTCTTCATCAGCCCAGTGAGTTTGGTATTTTTGAGGAATTTGAGTTTTGTTCTACATTTTTCTCACATTCTATCCAGGACCTTCCACTGTGTCCTGATCAGAACTGTCAGTAGCAGTAGCCAGGCACCATCTAGTTTTTCTGGTCCCTGGTCAGAAAAAGCCATGGTTTGTGTGGGCTATTAGTCCTGTGGACTAGTTTCTTCTTTTAGTCTTTGGTTTCCTTCATTCTCTTTTGAAGAAGATGGGAAGAGACCAATAGTTGTATCTTAAATGGCCCCTTTCAAGCTTTTAAGACCACAGATTCTCCTCACCAAACTAGGATTTAGAAGATTATCTTTATGAAATATTATGAAATATATTTATATATAATAAAAAAAATAGAGAGATGTATATCAAGGAAATGGCTTGTGTGTTTGTAGAGGATGGAAAGTCCCAAGTCTGTGGGTCGGGCTGGAGGTATCTCCTGACTCATATAGCTGCAAAGGCTGATGAACCCAAGATCAGCAGGTCAGACAGCAGGCTGCTAGCTCACAGGCTGCAGAGGTTGATGAATCCAATGTCAGCAAGTAAGATGGCAGCCTGCTGGCTCAAGTCCCAAGAACCAGAGTTCAGATGACGACGAGCCAAATGCAGGCTCCAGAGCAAGCAAAAGCCAGCAAACTTCACCAGGAGGTCCATATATATTGGATACAGGCCACACCCCCCCCCCAAGGAAACTCCCTTTTAACTGATCGGCTGCTCACAGCAGATGTCATCATGGAGGAGATTACATTATATCAGATCTCATCATGGAGGCGATTACATCATTAAGTAACTGCCAAACCACATCACAATTGCCAAACCACTGAGAATCATGGACCAGACAAGTTGACACTCAACCTTAACCATCACAATCCATCCCTTGTCAACCTGGCACTTGTACACATCTCCTTAAACCATAAATAATCTCTAAAGATAATTATAACAACTAACACATATGCAACTGAAAACACATCATCCCTGTTTGCATCTTATATTTTATGTGAAGAAAGCAAAAATATTTGATGGACATGTACAAGGAAGAAATACTCACATCAATTACAGTCCTTGTTTCTGCAACTGATCATCTGGTCATAGCTGGTATTTAGAACTACCTTCTTCCACCATCCATTCCAAATTCCCTTTACTCTCAGCAAGCACCTCAGCTGGTCATGGTTCTTTGCCTGGTGAGATGACCCAAACCTTCATTCCTGAAGGCTCAGGGCTGTTAGTAATCATGTCGGAATTGGGTTGCTGTATTTTTTTATTGACTTTAATCACAGGGCATGGTAGTACTAAAAGACTTCCTAAGGGATCTCCTGCATTCCAGACAGACTCTTCTTTACCTCCACCTTGTAATATCAATCAAATTTCCTCTTGGTAATTAAGATCAATCACACCAGCCAATATAGTAACTCCTTTTTTTGTCTGATGGCCCAGAGGCATAGAGTCCAAAGTGGTGGGAAGGCATTCTTAACTTACAGTTCAATGGAATCAGTGATGTGCCTCCAGGTGGGGGCATTCCGCTGTTTGGAACTAAGATCTCTAGACCTGCAGAGCCTAGTGTTGCTAAGACCTCTAAACCTGCAAAGCATAGTGTCTTGGGAACAGAAAGCAAAAATTCTGTGAGTGGGTCACGAGGGGTTGTAGTGAGTGGTGCCACTACCATTTCCACCCCTCAATTCCTGGACTTAGGAATCCTGGCTATGGGAGAAACGATGCCATATATTGGAAGCTGGTTTAGAGCATACACAGCCTCCTGGAGAACACTGACCCAACCCTGCAAGGTATTTCCACTTAGCTGGTGCTGTAATTGTATCTTCAGAAGGCCATTTCATTTTTCTATCAAGCTAGATGCTTCAGGATGATGGAGAACATGGTAAGACCAGTGAATTCCATGAGCATGGGCCCATTGCCACACTTCATTTGCTGTGAAGTGAGTCCCTTGATTCAAAGCTATGCTGTGTGGGATACCATGACAATGGATAAGGCATTCTATAAGGCAATGGGTGGTAGTTTTGGCAGAAGCATTGCATGCAAGGAAAGTAAATCTGTATCCAGATTAAGTGTCTATTCCAGTAAGAACAAAACACTGTGCTTTCTGTGACGAAAGTGGTCCAGTGTAAACAACCTGCCACCAGGCTGCTGGCTGATCACCTCAAAGAGTGGTGCCATACTGGGGACTCAGTGTTGGTCTCTGCTTCTGGTAGATTGGGCACTCAGAAGTGGCTGTAGCCATGTCAGCCTTGGTGAATGGAAGTCCATGTTGCTGAGCCCATGCATAATCTCCATCCCTGCTACCATGGCTACTTTGTTCATGAGACCATTGGGCAATGACACGAGTGGCTAGAGAAAGGGGATGACTTATTCCACAGAATGAGTCCTCCTATTCACTTGATCATTAAAATCCTCCTCTGCTGAGGTCACCCTTTGTTGAGCATTCACATGAGACACAAATATCTTCACTTCTTTGGACTATTCAGAGAAGTCTATCCACATACCTCATCCCTATACCTCCTTGTCTCCAATTTTCCAATCATGTTCCTTCTAATTCTCTGACCATCTGGACAAACCATTGGCCACAGCCCATGAATCAGTATACAATCACACATATGGCCATTTCTCCCTTCAAGCAAAGTGAACAACCAGGTATGCTGCTCAAACTTGTGCCCATTGGGGGGATTTACCTTCACTGCTGTCCTTCAGGAAGGTCCCAGAAAGGGGGTGTAGTGCTATCCCTTTAAAGTGGTATCAGCATATCATACAGAATCATCTTTAAAACAGGTACGAGTTTTCTCTTCCTTAGTCAGCTGATCATAAAGAACTCCCCATGAGGCCATAGATGCAGACTAGGAGATGGAAGATAGTGTGACAGGAGTGGAGACCATGGGCATTTGGGCCACTACATGCAACTTTCTTGTGCCTTCAGGTCTTGCTCAGACCCAATCTCTTATATACCATCTCCATTTAATGATGGAGTGGTGCTGTGCACATCCAATTTTGTGGCTCTGTGGATCAGACAAAACCCAGTTCATGATGGGCAGCTCAGGCTGCATGGTGACTTGGTGGCCCATGGTTAAGCATTCAGTCTCTACGAAGGCCCAGTAACAAGCCAAAAGATGTTTCTCAAAAGGAGAGTAGTTATCTGCAGAGGATGGTAGGGCTTTGCTTCAAAATCCTAAGGGTCTGCACTGTGATTCACCAATAGGGGCCTGCCAAGGATTCCAAACAGCATCTCTCTCTGTCACCAACATTTGAAGCACCACTGGATCAGCTGGATCTTATGGCCCACGTGGCAGAGTGACTTGCCCAGCAGCCTGAACTTGTTCCAGAGCCTTCTCTTATTCTGGGCCCCATTCAAACCTAGCAACTTTTTGAGTCACTTGGTAAATATTCCCGAGTGGCACACCAACACACCCAAATGAGGGATGTGTTGCCTCCAAAATCCAAACAGACCCATCAGGCATCGTGCCTCCTTTTAGCTGTGGGAGGGGCCAGATGCAATAACTTATCCTTCACTTTAGAAGGAATATCTTGACGTGCCTCACACCACTGGACCCCTAGAAATTTCAGAGCTCTTGAATTTTTGTTAGATTAATACCCCACCTTCTACCATGCAAGTGTTTTATCACTAAGTCCAGAGTCATTGACACTTCTTCCTTGTTAAGTCCAATCAGCCTAATGTCATCCATGTAACGGACCAATGTGATGTCTTGTGGAAGGGTAAGGCGGTCAAGGTCCCTAAAGACTAAAATATGACATAGACTGGAGAGTTAATACACCTCTGAAGTAGGACAGTGAAGGTGTATTGCTGGCCTTGCCAGCCAAAGGCAAACTGCTTCTGGTGGTCCTTCAAAACAAGTATGCAGAAAAAGGCATTAGCCAGATCAAAGCGGCATACCATGTAGCTATATTAATTTGCTCAAGGACTGAAAACACATCTGGAAAGGCAGCTGCAACTGGAGACACCACCAGGTTAAGTTTTTTGATAATCTACTGTCATTCTCCAAGATCCATCCAAATAGGCAAGTTGAATGGGTATGTGGTGGGGATAACCACCCCTGCATTCTTCAAGTCCTTGATGGTGGCGGTAATCTCTGCAGTTTCTCTAGGAATGCAGTTCTAATGGCTTCCACATAGCCTTTCCTACCATAATAGCCCTTACTCCACATGTCAGGGATCCAAAGTGTGGGTTCTGCCAGTTACTGAATATGTCTACCCCAATTATGCATTCTGGAACTGGGGAAATCACTACAAGTTGGGTTTAGGGACCCACTGGACCCACTGTGAGTCAGACATGAGCTAACACTCCATTAATAACCTGATCTTCATATGCCCCCACTCTGGTGGGCCACAGTGAAGTTTTGGGTCTCCTGGAATTAGTGTCAGTTCAGTGCCAGTATCTTGTAATCCCTGAAAATCCTTTGTCCCAGTGAACAGCCACTCTCATAAAAGACCATAGATCCCCTTTGGGGAAGGCTGGGAGAAAGATTGACAGTATAAATTTTTGGCAGTGTAGCAGGGTCCTTCCTCAAAGGGATCTGGCCTTGCCTTCATTCAAGAGGTTGTGGGTCTGGGAATTGACTGAGGGGCTGTGACTCTCTGTTCTGGAGAGTCGTGTTAGACTGCCATTCACTTGACCTAGACTTCTTTAACTTGTACAAATCAAGCAACTGTATCTATTTCACTCCTAGTGACACCATGACTAAGCAGCCAATGCCTTAAATTCATACGGTCATACTATTCTGATTACTGCTTTGACTCTGCTGTCCATTATGGTAGCCACACCCACCTTGTCTTTATTGATTGTGTGCTGCCACTTGGCTCTTACCACCATGGGGTCCAATCAGCCCCATTATTCAACTGATTAATTCAATTAGGGCAGCTCCCAGTGTCAGTTCTGACTTACATAAAATAGCAATCACTGCAGTCTTCAAGGATACCGGGGCTCCTTTCACAAATTCTTTCCTCATCATTGTGGTAAAAGGTGTGTCCCCTGGTCTCCCCATGTTTGGGTCTGTGGATCTAACCTGATAAATCCACTCTAACATGACAATTTCCCTAGCCCTTTGGATACCTCCTTCTACAGTATACCAAGGCAGGTCTGGTACTTCAACTTGATTTAGTGTAGGCCACTGCGTAATCCATGCTTCAGTGACCCAACCAAATAAACAATTACATCCTTTCATAACCTTTTGAGCTGAAACATTGAATGAAGAATCTGTGCTTAGGGGGCCATATCAATAAACTCAGATTGATCCAACTTTATGTTCCTTGCACCATTATCCCACACCCTTAATAGCCTTCACACATTCCTCAGGTTTCTGTTCATACACATTAAGAACGTCAAGCAGTCCTTTTGGAGTGTAGCGTACCTTCTCTTGTGTCACACTTTGTACTTCACCCTTTTGGGTCTCTCTGGGACTTTAGTTATAGATCTAGAAGCAAAAATGGGTGGTGGGGATGTGTTTTGAGAATGTTTGGCAACATCTTATAAGGCATATCTGCCTCAGCCAATGCCCCAAGCGGTGTCTCAGATGCCACCTCAGGCAATATCTCAAAGAACCTTCAGACTCAGTTGGGTTAATCTCATAAGATGGGGGTGGAGTGGATAATGGTTTTGTTGGCAGGGAGGGTTCAACAGAATTTAGGGGCTCAGTATCCCCAGCTTCTTGATTATCTGCCCATATGTCCCCATCTCAAGTTTCAGGATCCCATTTCTTCCCAATCAGTGCCCTCACTTTTTCAGACACCATCCAAGGTTGGGAATTCATTGACATTATAATTCAGCCACTCTTTTTTTTTTTTTTTTTTAAATAATTTTTATTGTACTGTAAGTGAAAGTTTACAAATCAAGTCAGTCTCTCACACAAAAACCCATATACACCTTGCTACACACTCCCAATTTTTCTCCCCTAATGAGACAGTCTGCTCTCTCCCTCCGCTCTCTCTTTTCATGTCCTTTTCGTCAGCTTCTAACCCCCTCCACCCTCTCATCTCCCCTCCAGGCAGGAGATACCAACATAGTCTCAAGTGTCCACCTGATCCAAGAAGCTCACTCCTCACCAGCGTCCCTCTCCAACCCATTGTCCAGTCCAATCCATGTCTGAAGAGTTGGCTTTGGGAATCGTTCCTGTCCTGGGCCAACAGAAGGTCTGGGGGCCATGACCACCGGGGTCCCTCCAGTCTCAGACCACTAAGTCTAGTCTTATGAGAATTTGGGGTCTGCATCCCACTGCTCTCCTGCTCCCTCAGAGGTTCTCTGTTGTGTTCCCTGTCAGGGCAGTCATCGGTTGTAGCCGGGCACCATCTAGTTCTTCTGGTCTCAGAATGATGTAGTTGCTGGTTCATGTGACCCTTTCTGTCTCTTGGGCTCATAATCACCTTGTGTCCATGGTGTTCTTCATTCTCCTTTGATCCAGGTGGGTTGAGACCAATTGATGCATCTTAGATGGCTGCTTGCTAGTGTTTAAGACCCCAGACGCCTCTCTTCAAAGTGGGATGCAGAATGTTTTGTTAATAGATTTTATTATGTCAATTGACTTAGATGTCCCCTGAAACCATGGTCCCCAGACCCCTGCCCCTGCTACGCTGGCCTTTGAAGCATTCAGTTTATTCAGGAAACTTCTTTGCTTTTGGTTTAGTCCAGTTGTACTGTCCTCCCCTGTACTGTGTGCTGTCTTTCCCTTCACCTAAAGTAGTTCTTATCTACTATCTAATTAGTGAATACCCCCTCTCACCCTCTCCCCTCCCCACTCTCGTTACCACAAAAGAATGTTTTCTTCTCAGTTTAAACTATTTCTCAAGTTCTTATAATAGTGTTCTTATACAATATTTGTCCTTTTGCAAATGACTAATTTCACTCAGCATAATGCCTTCCAGGTTCCTCCATGTTATGAAATGTTTCACAGATTCCTCACTGTTCTTTATCGATGTGTAGTATTCCATTGTGTGAATATACCATAATTTATTTATCCATTCATCCATTGATGAGCACCTTGGTTGCTTCCACGTTTTGCTATTGTAAACAGTGCTGCAATAAACATGGGTGTGCATATATCTGTTCGTGTAAAGGCAATTCAGCCACTCTTACGATAAGACTCTAGGTTTGTTTTTTTTACATTATCAGCTCTATTACTACAAGAAATACGACTTACTTTCAGGGCACAAGTGACATCTTTGAGGTCGTTTATGTGGCACTTGAGCTTTGGCTCTGAAGCCCTGAGCTCACCTCTTTCTTTCACCACTTTGTCTAGCAAAAGTACGAGCAACCATCTTCCTCATACTTCTCATCTAAAAAAATTGTAGAAAAGTGTCAAACACGTGATCACCCAGAAACTTGCCTCTCACCAATACTTGGTTTATGGGTGGTGATATTTTGCATATTTCTATTGCCACCTCATGCCATGGATTACCAGTCCCCTCTTTACTGCTGGAAGCAGAGTCATCATCTTTAAGACTAACCAGACTTGAGATCTAATTTAGAAAACTCATCGTTACAATTTTGTTTCTCTAAAACCACTCTTGGTACCAAATGATGTAGGCTGGGTTCTCTAGAGAAGAAAAACCAGTGAAGCGTATATAAAGAAAGGAGAGAGAGAGAGATTTATATCAAGGAAATGGCTCACATGGTTGATCCGTTCCATTTATCAAAGTCTACTTTCAATTCATATGTTTAATAAAGCTATAAGTTTACCTAAGTGTGTAAGTTTGCTTCGACTGTGACTATGAGTTTTTTAAAAATAGTGTTTTAATTTCCATTTCTTCCTAAATTTCCTATCTTATTTTTTTCTTGACTTGACTGTAATTTATCAGAATGATTTTAAATGTCCAAGTGATTGGTTTTAAAATCATTTTAAAATAAATTCCTTGTGATCTGAACATGTGACTTATAATAATTTTTGCTTTGGAGAAATTATTAATATTTTTGTTATAGACTAATGTATGATGATTTTTTAATGAATGATTTGTAAATATTTGAAAGAATTTGTATTTCCTATTCTAAATTGTAGTGTTCCAGAGTCTTAGCCACTAAGTTACCCTTTAAATTCTATTTTCTAATTATTCTTGTTCTTACTCCTTTTTTACATTATTTTTATAGACTAGTAGTGTTGTTGTCAGGTGTTGTTAGGTGCCGTCAAATCAGTTCTGACTCATAGCGACCCTTTGCACAACAGAACGAAACAGTGCCTGGTCCTGTGCCATCCTCACAATTGTTGCTATGCTTGAGCCCATTGTTAACAGCCATTGTGTCAGTTCATCTCATTGAGGGTCTTCCTCTTTTTTGCTGACCCTCTGCTTTATCATGCATGATGTCCTTCTCCAGGGACTGATCCCTCCTGGTAACATGTCCAAAGTATATGAGACATGGTCTCACCATCCTTGCTTCTAAAGAGCATTCTGGTTGTACTAGTAGTAGTGTGATAAAATTTCAATACTGCCCTCATGTTTCTGTTCACATTTCTATTATTGCTAGAAATTTTTGCTTAATGTTTTATGTTATTAGAATTTTGTTCCGTGTCTTTTATAATTTAATTTTGGGTTCTATTGTTTTCCTATGTATATTGACCACCTTTCTCAAATTTAATACTTTTAATTATATTCTCATTGTTATTAATTTTAATCACTACAAATATCTTATTTATATTAACATTTGCCACCTGTACTTACACGCTCATTGTATTTTCTGGCTGTATCTTTGTCCATAGAGATAGTAGTGATTCAGTGGCAGAATTCTCGCCTTCTGTGCAGGAGACCTGCATTAGGCTCCTAGCCAGTGCATCTCATGCACGGCCACCACCCATTTGTCAGTGAACCTTGAGAGCCGCTGTGATGTTGAACAGGTTTCAGTGGAGCTTCCAGACTAAGACAAACTAGGCCTGATGATCTACGTCCAAAAATCAGCCAATAAAAATGCCATGGATCACAACAGTCTGATTCATAACACATCCCGGGGATGGCACAGGACTGGGGAGCATTCCATTCCATTGTACACGGGGTCACCATGAGTTAGGGGCCATATCAGTGGTAGCTAACAACAACAGCAACCTCTTTGCTGATCCTTTTCTTTGATTTTTTAAATTTTGTTTTAGTTTTTTCCCCCCATTCAGGGTAATAATGAAATTCAGTTTGTAAACCAATACAGAGGTTTTTTGTTTTTAAATAGGGAAGTTGAAACAGTTTATATTTATTAGCTTAACCTTTATGTTTTGGGTTCCCAATTTTATTGATATATGCTTTCTACATTACTTTTATGTTTTTGACACTTTTCATACACCGTTCAACTTTTCCAATTGTCATTCAAAGACGTATTTTTTAAATTAATTTAGTTAATTTAAAATGTATCTTAATTTTTTAATTTAAAATTCACAATCTTTAAAAAGAAAATTTTTAAAGCATTTCACTATTTTTAACTGATACTGTTAACTTTCAGTTCTTCTTGGAACTTGGTACTGTTACTTTCAGTAGGCAGTACAAAAGAGTGTGTAAAAGACACAAAGTGAATAGATATAATGTGAATTTATGTTCATTTTTAAGCAGGTAAGAGTTTACAAGAACTTAGTGAATAGAGATTGACTTCTAATTATGTTAACATTGAAAACAAAAAGATATTAATTTTGAATGCTCTTAGAATGACAGTAATTTAGATGTAGCATGCTAGATTACTGCTATTTGTTCCAAACTAATCACTGGAAATTTTTCGGAGTCATGTGATCAACTTAGATTAAACAATTCTCATTTTTAAATGAAGCATATAACTGTAAAGCAATGAGATTGATGGTCTTGCTTAGCTTGTCAACTGCTCTGAAGACAGTTCTTATCATGGAATGGAAAAACTTTTTGAATAGTGATAATACAGTTGCCATCCTTAGTCATTATAGCTTCTGACATGTTTTTCAGGACATATTTGAAACTGGAGCAGGGTACATTTACAATTAAAGAAACAACTGAAAGATCTACTCCAGTGTCACGGAGACTTCCTTTTAGGTCTTTAACCATGAAGGCAGATGACTACAGTTAGGTCTAACTGTTGTTGTTATTAGGCGCCATCAAGTCGCTTCCAACTCATAGCAACCCTGTGTATAACAGAACGAAATGTTCCCCAGTTCTATGCCATCCTCGCAATGGTAAGTATGTTCAAGCATATTGTTGCAGCCACTGTGTCAACCCATCTCGTTGAGGGTCTTCCTCTTTTTCACTGATCCTCTACTTTACCAAGTATGATGTACTTCTCCAGGGATAACATGTCCAAAGTAAGAGAGACAAAGTCTCAACATCTTCACTTCTAAGGAGCATTCTGGCTGTACTTCTTCCAAGACAGATTTCTTTATTCTTCTGGCAGTTCATGGTATAGTCAATATCCTTCGCTAGCACCATAATTCAAATGTGTCAATTCTCTTTTGGCCTTACTTTTTCATTGTCGTGCTTTCACATGGATATGAGGGGATGAAAAGACCATGGCTTGGGTCAGGTGTACCTTAGTCATCAAAGTGACATGTTTCCTTTTAAACACTTCAAAGAGGTCTTTTGCAGCAGATTTGCCCAATGCAATATGTGATTTGATTTCTTGACTGCAGTTTCCATGGGCGTTCATTGCAGATCCAAGTAAAATGAAATCCTTGACAACTTCAATATTTTTTACGTTTATCATGATGGTGCTTATTGGTCCAGTTGTGAAGATTTTTATTTTCTTTATGTTGACGTTTAATCCATACTGAACACTGTAGTCTTTGATCTTCATGAGAAAGTGCTTCCTCTTCACTTTCAGCAAGGAAAGTTGTGTCTTCTCATATCACAGGTCTTACTGTAAGTACAGTGTAAGTAACCATTTGTTATCATTCCAGTATGAGCTTTCCATCTGTCACTATGGACCTTTCTTTAGTGATCCATCATCCAGTGCTGGGTTGGATCAAGCTAAAACAATAAAAGCACAGAAATTTTTGGCAACATTCTGTCTTTGTGATACAGGCCTTCAGCTTTGGAGTTTTCCTTGATTAGTAATGCAGCCCTTGACCAAAAATTTGTGAGCATGGTGTTATACTGCCATGTACTGGATGTAGTTTAAATACTGATTTGGAAAAGGTATATTGGTTTCACTTTCATGATCTCCAACTGTGAAACAAAACAAAACAAAACCCAAACCTGTTGCAGTCTAGTAGATTCCGATTCATAACGACCCTATAGAAGAATGAAGGAAATTAGAAATGAGGAAAGGATGGTTCCCACTCTTGTCAGGTGGCAGGAAGTAAGAGAACATTCTTTCATAGACACACCTAAACTGACTTCAGGAATCTTGGAGATATCTGGTGAGGAGAACTACTTTAGAAGCCTGAACTGCCAGTAGTGCATGGCTGGGCTTAGAGTGAAGGTAAGTTCATTTGTATGCACACTCAGGCTGGTGTCAACTGAGTCACCCTTGTCCTGAGATAAATTATTAAATTGAAAAGCATGCTACAAAATAATAAATACAGTCTCATCATATTTTATATGAATAAAACAGGCAGGAAAAATGTCTGAAATAAAATATTCTAAAATTTTCACAGTGATTCTGTGTGGGTGATAGAATTTCCATTCTCTTACAGTTTTTGGATTAAACATTCTTCCATTATTGTGAATTCATGTTGCCCGTTACCCATTGCTGTTGAGTCGATTCTGACTCCTAGTGACCCTATAGGACAGAGTATAACTGCCTCAAAGGGTTTCCAAGGAGCAGCTGGTAGATTCCAACTGCCACCCTTCTGGTTAGCAGCCATTAGCTAGCTGTAGCTCTTATCCACTAGGCCACCAGGGCTCTGGATTCGAGTTAGAACCAGAAAAAAAAATTAACATTATTTTATTTTGAAATATAAAATGAATAATAAATATAGCTTCCTGTAGAGATTTGCCTTAGGATGCATATAAGTGAAGTACCTCTCTCCTACCCCTATCGGAATGCCTTTCTTGAGTGCTTTGTAAACTTGAGCATGCATTAGAATCACCTGGAGGGCTTATTAAACCATAAATTGCATGGGCTCGCCCCAAGTTTTCTAAACAAGTAGGCCTGGGGAGGGTCTGAGTATTTGCATTCCTAAAAAGTTTCCAGGTAGTGGGAATGCTGTTGCCCTGTGGCTACATTTTGTAAACTTTATAAGGTGAAGGCACAGTCTCTTTGAGTTTATTGATCTTGCTTGTTCCCATGGTGCCTGGAGAGAAGTTGAGGATATATATTTTTTCTATTTCTTATTATTGGAAACCCTGGTGGCATAGTGGTTAAGTGCCACGGCTGCTAACCAAAGGGTCAGCAGTTCAAATCTGCCAGGCGCTCCTTGGAAACTCTATGGGGCAGTTCTACTCTGTCCTGTAGGGTCGCTATGAATTGGAATCGACTTGACGGCACTGGGTTTTCTGGGTTATTTCTTATTGTTTTCACATCAGCGCAGATTATATGCTCATTTTTCTTCTTAAAGAAACCATATGTAGAGACTCTACAGCCCTAGATGCCCCTTATGACATTAAGTGCCTTTTAAAGAAAATGGTCCAAACCAAGTTTCTCTCCCTCTCTCTCTCTAAGGGTTTCTGGTGCTCATGGCATGTTGGTTGAATGAAATAAAAACTGCTACCATAGCAACAGATGATGGGACTTCAAAAATTTGGACTCACATGAAACCAAAACTCTGAAAGTCAGGGGAGTTCAAGGTGAATGACAGTAAGTTGATCTAATAGTCTTCTTTAAAACCAAAAACGAAACTCTTTGTGGTAGAGTAGATTCCGACTCATAGTGATCCTATTGGACAGAGTAGAGCTGCCTCTTAGGGTTCCCAAGGCTGTAATATTGAATACACCATGGATTGCTGGAAGAATGAGCAAGTCTGTCTTGGAAGAAGTACAGCCAGAATGCTCTTTGGAAGCAAGGATGGTGAGACTTTGTCTCACATACTTTGGACATATTATCAGGAAGGGCTGGTCCCTGAAGAAGGACATCATACTTGGTAAAGGGTCAGTGTAAAAGAGGAAGACCCTCCACGAGATGGATTGACACTGTGTCTGCAATAATGGGCTCAAGTATAACAATGATTGTTAGGATGGTGCAGGACCAGGCAGTGTTTTGTTGTGTTGTACATGGGGTCACTATGAGCCTGCACAGACTCAACGGCACCTAACAACAACAACAATCTTTACAAAAGCAGACTGCCGCATCTTTCTCACACTGAATGGCTGGTGGGCTCAAATCACTGACCTTTCAGTTAGCAGTTGAATGCTTAACCACTACACCACCAGGGTTCTCGGTATGTGAAGAGGAAAATGGCCCCATATGGGGAGGTTGTGGGCCGGTCCCCAGATCTTAGAGGCTCTAATTCCCAAAACAATCCTCATGGGAGGGAATTGAGTCCTGGCCTAGGAGGCCAGAGCCCTTCCTTATCTCTGGACTCTGGCCATCTCAGGTTCCCTGAACCATTCCCTAAATTTCTCTAGTCCTCATTTTCCCAATTGCATAATGAGGGGCTGGACTTGAAGCTGCATAAGTACGCTCAGCGAGTACTAGAGGCTAGGCCCCCACAGGGATGGGGGTTAGCTTGAGGCGCAGCTCAGTGGTGCTCTTTGGTGGGCGGCACCCTAAAGCGGGTGGAGGTAGCTGCACCCCTAGCCAGGCTGTCAAGCCTCAAGCCCACCGCCAGGCCAGAGCGCGGGCCCAGGAACAGCTCGCACGTCAGCCCCGCCTCTCTGCGCGTGCACTCGCTATGTACCAACCGCTCTTCTCTGACCTGTGGTCCCACGTGTCCTTTGCCCCCACCTCCACCTAACCGTCCTGTACTCTCCATTCCCCCTGGGCCAACCCATTCTAGCCAGGAAGGGCTGCAAGGCGCTAGGCTAGGTGGGCACGGAGAGCCTGGAGACTCATGAGCCATCAAATATACATCCAGTGACTTGGTCCCCGGATGGCACCACCCCTAGGAGCCAACTAGGTGCAGACAAGGGGACGGGGAACAGTGATGGGTGAGTACAGGCAGCTGAGTTCAGGAACCCAGTGCCCCTCTTCCTTTACCTCCTCTCCCCTTCCTCCTGTACTGTACCACCCAACTCTCCCCTCCGCCCCCAGCACTGTCCTTGCTGGCAGAACCTTTGGAACCAAATCCAGCCTGTCGTGGCTGCAGCTATGGCTGGATAAAGAGGATGAGAGAGAAAGCCCAGGGAGCAGGCAGGGTGGACGGGGGGCTAAACCAGAGTAAGAGTGGGAGTAGTTATTGTTGTTTGAGAGACCCTCCTTGGAACACTGTGATTTTCCCCTCATTTTAGAGATGAACCACCTGCAACAATATTCAAGGTCACCCAGCTCTTTACTGCGGTCATCATCAGAGTCCTCACCCTGTGTGGAGGACTTCCCAGGGCTGGCGGACCTCCTGAGGGCTAAGCACTTTAGTGACCTTCATCTCTCCTGTTTTCACCCCACCACCTTTATATGGCTAAGTCACTGGCCCCATTTGCAATTGAAGAAACCGAAGCTCTGAGAAGTCATGATGTGCTTGCTTGCCTTATGGCATGACCCAGCTATGGATTTGAACAAAGGTCAGTCAGACCCCAAAGGCTGTGCTTTGCACAAGAGCCAGGAGGAGTGGTGTCTGAGTCATCTAGTTCGACATAGGTTGGAGGCTATGGGAAGAAGCACTGTAGGCAGGAGGGACTTGGAGGTGGGCAAGGGCTGGCATGGTCCCAGGGTAAGGAAGGCTCTAATGAGGCTGAAGCATGGGGTGAGGGGAGAATGCTGGGAAGGGTGTTTCAATCAGATCACACAGGGGTCTAAATGCCAAGGGCAGGAGTTGGGGGCCATTGCAGGTTGGGGGTGGGCACGGTACCCAATCCAGCAGGCTGTCTTATCAGAACCACAGCATCCCAGAACTGGAGGAAGTTTAATGGACACACTGTCCAGCACCTACCCAAGCATGGAGCCCTCACCCTCAGCCAGGGATGAGGAGGCTGCCTCAGTACCCTCCTATGTACAGTGGGGTGGGCAGGCTTACCAGAAGGTCCAGAGCAAGAAAATTGTCAAAGCCATTCAGGAGAGGTAGGTGCCCAGAGTGGTGTGAGTGCAGGGATTAAGGAATGCCCCAACCGCCCTGCTTACCAGGATGCTCTCGTACATATAACTCTTGTCCATGTCCAGGCCGACGCAGATGATGCAGCAGTTACCCACCAGCAGCAGTGAGGAGCTGGGTTGCAGACCCCTGAGACAAAGCCTGTGTGTACCCGCGGGGTCCACGGGCGTGGTGGAGTCCGAGGAGGACAAGGTGTCACTGGAGGCCAAGCTGACAGAGGAGGGCTCCAAGAATGACAGAGTGGTCAACTCTCTGAGCTACGTGAAATGGGAAAAGCCTTGGACCCTGGCATCCCAGGCCAGCATCCAGCTCTGGGGTCTTTTAGAAGCTCTGCTCTGGAGCCAAGGATTCTTGGGCCTTTTTGTGGGTTGGGAGTACGGAAGGCTGGCACTGGGAAGGGGGGCTGGGGCAGGGCTGTCAGGTAGAAGGGGCAGGACAGTCTCCTCCTTTACCTGACCCTCAGGGGACTCCAGGAAAAGGCTCATGGTGATGATCGCCATGTCAGAACTGTGGGACCTGGCACCTCCCTGTCAGACCTGGGGGACTCGGCCGAATGCACTCTGAGTATGTTGGCCAAGTCACCTCTGCTGAAGTAGGGGACACACTTAAGCTGGTCACAGGACTTACAGTAGGGGCTACTGTGATGCTGGACTCCATGTTGGGGGTCTGTTGGAGGGGTGGAAGACCCTGCAGTGATCAGACCAGGTGGGTGAGTGGGTACTCTGGGGTTCCTATGGCCACAGGTGGCAGTGACACAGCCATGAAGACATGAGAGAAGTGTGCAGAGGGCTGTGCCCAGGTGTAGGAAGAGCACTGCACCAATTGGCTGTGCTCCTTTGCAAAGGCCAGTGAGTCCTTTGGTTCTCACAGAGCAGAAGACTCCTAAGGAAGTGAGTGGTTGCTGGGAGTCCCAGTCAGCTTATTGCCCAGCAGGCGTCATGCCCAGCAGCTAGAGAGTTTCAGGGTAAAATTGAAGTCTAGGGGTGGCTTACACCACAGGTTGGGAGGGAGGTGCCTCCTGTTCTGGGACCCTCTAGTCTGTAGGTGCTCACTCGCCCAGCCAGCCAGGCCTTGGGGAGGATGGCCCTGTGGGTGCAGAACACCAACGGCTGATTAGAAGATGCCCTTGGCTCTCTTTAGCCACGTTTGATTCATGCATGGAGGGGTTGAGCTGGCCCCATGCTTGACTTTTGTGCCTTTGATAAAGGTTTATGTCTTCAAAACAAAGTCATAGCTAGCAATAGAATTTATGGTATAGAACCCAGTGGGGTCATCAGGAATCTTCGGCTTTGGTGTGAGAGGGGCAGAGGGATGGTCAGCTGTCCTCAGGCTGGGGCCACAGGCCAAGGGGAGAGAGAAAAATTCATGGAGATAGAACGCAAATTAGTGGTTTCCAGGGGCTGGGGGTGGGGGGAATGGGGAGTGACTGCCCAATGAGTATGGGGATTTCTTCTGGGGTGGTGAAAATGCTTTGAAACTTCATGTAGGTGGTGGTTACAAAACATTATGAAAGCACTAAGTGCCACTTAACTGTGCATTATAGAAAGGTTAACATAGTGATCACTCTTTTATTTAAATTTTAAAATATTAAATACAGAACATCAGAACTTATAGGAACCATTTAAGAAAGTCAAAAATACAGGGAAAAAAGTTGCTCTCACAGAAGAAGTGCAGGAAGGCTCTGGCGCTGAAGCCGTCGCTGGCAGTACCTCAGGAACTGATGACGCAGGAGCTGGTACTGGAGCTGTCTCCAGCTCTGAGGCTGCTGCTAGAACAGTCTCTAGCTGTGGATCTGGCATTACAAATAGCTGTAGCTCCAGAGTTGGTACTGTAGCTGGTTCTGCAGTTGTCTCTAGCTCTAGAGCTGGCTCTAATGCTGGCCCTGGCTCTAATTTTGGCACCAGTGCTGGAGCTGGTGTTAGAATTGGTGCCACAGGTGGCCCTGGCTCTGGAGCTGGCAGTGGAGTTGGCTCTAGCTCTGGAGTAGGTGCTAGAACTGATGCTGTAGCTGACTCTAGGCCTGGAGCTAATGCTAGAACTGTTCCTGAAGCTGGTTCTACGTCTGTAACTAGTGTAATATTGGAGCTGGCACAGGAGCTAGTGCTAGAGCTGGTGGTAACTCTTGAATTGAGGGTGTAGCTGGTGCCAGAGCTGACTCTAGTTCTAGCGCTGGTGCTGTTGTTAATGCAGAAGTAGAATGTAGCCCTGCAGCAGGCTCTATCTCTGGAGCTTCCTCCAGCTCCAGAGCTAATGCTAAAGTTTCTCCTTGAGGCAGCTCTACCTTTGGAGCTAGCTGTAGTTCTGTAGCTGGTGCCTGACCTAGTTCTAGCTCTAAAGCTGGTGCTTTTTCCAGCTCAGGAGCTGGAGTTGTAGATCTATAGCTGGTGCTTGACCTCATTCTAGATCTAAAACTGATGCTGATTGTAGCTCAGAAACTGGAGTTGTAGTTCCGTATTTGGTGCTTGACCTATTTCTAAGTAGTCTAAAGCTGGTGTTGGTTTTAGCTCAAGAGCTGGAGTTGGTGCTAGAGCTCTATGTAGGTCTGGAATTGGTGCTATGACTGGTACTGGAACTGGCTCTAGCTCTAGAGATAGGTATAGCTTAGGAGCTAGGACTGACTGCAATTCTAGAGCTGCATAATAGGTGGCCCTGGCTCTGGAATCGATTCTTCAGTGTGTGCTGAAGCTTTCAATTTCTAAATATGGAATTGATGCTGGAGCTAGTTACCTATAGCTTGGGAGTTGGCATTAGAGCTATTCCTTGAGCCAGTTCTAGGTCTGGACTTGTATTAGATGTGCTAGTAGAGATGGTTTCAGTTCTGGAGCTCCTGTTAGAGCTGGTGCTAGGGCTGGCTCTAGCTTTGAAATTGGCACTAGAGCTGGTGCTAGAGCTGGCTCTGGGACATTAACTGGTGCTGGCCCTAACTCTGGAATTGGCACTAGAGCTGGAGCCAGAGTTGGCTCCAACTCTGCAGCTGATGCAAGAGTTTGGTGCTGGAGGTGGCTCTAGCTTTGGACCTTATGCTAGTTTTAGCTTTGTAGCTGGTGATGAAATTTTCTCTAGCTTAAGAGCTGGTTCAAGAGCTAGTGCTGTAGGTGGCTTTCCCTCTGTTGTTGGTTCTAACCCTGGAGCTGTTGCTAGCACTAGTGCTGAAGTTGGCTGCAGCACTAGATCTGGCTTTAACTCTGAAGATGGCTCTAACTCTGCCACTGCGTCTGGAGCTAGTGATAGGACTGGTGATAGAGCTGGCTCTAGGTCTAGATGTGATACTAGCTCTACTTCTGGAGCTAGTGCCAGAGCTTGTTCAAGCTCTGTGAATGACACTGGATCTATCTCTGCAGATGGTGCAAGAGCTTGTCCTGACATTGCCTCTAACTCTGTTAACTGGCACTAGTTCTAGCTCTGGAGCTGGTTCCAGAGCTGGCTATAGTTCAAGAGCCAGTTCAAGAGCTGGTGCTGGAGGTAGCTCTATATCTTTGATGTCCCTAGCTCTGGGGCTATTGCTAGAGCTGAATCTGTAGTTGGCTGTAGCTCAAGAGTGGCTCTAACTCAAGATGGCTCTAACTCTGGCACTGAGGCTATATCTAGAGCTGTTGCTGGATCTGGTTCTAGCTATGGAATGCTTTTAGAGCTGGGACTAGAATTAGCTCTAACTCTGGAGATGATGTTGACTCTAACTCTAGAATGGCGTTGTAACTATAGTCAGAGCTAACCCAACCTCTGCAGCTGATGCAAGAGCTGGTGCTGGAGGTGGCTGTAGCTCTGTAGCTGGCTCTATTTTGGAAGGTGTTGTCTCTAACTCTGAAGGTGTTGTTGCAACTGGCACTGGAGCTAACACTGGCTCTGCTCTGGAGCTGGTGTTATAGCTGCTTCTAGAGCTAGTCCTATCTCTGGAGTTGGATTTTCAGGTGGTGCTGCGAATGGCTCTGGAGCTGCAAGAGGAGGCAGGTTCACCAACATGGTTGCGTTTTCTTGTACCTTTCAAAAGGCAGAAAACATTCCACTTCCATTAAGAGAATCCCAAGCCCATGGACTCCACCCCAGGTGTGTTCCCACACAGCAGTCCACCAGAATAGTGGCCTGAGGTTACCATAGTGGTTAATTTTATGTATCAAAGTCGGCTAGGCTGTGGTTCCCAGTGGTTTGACTAAACACAAGGCTAATTACTGTCATGGAATAGTTACATGTGATTAAATCGGTTGGCCTTCAGTAGAGCAAGTTACCTTCCACTATGTGATCTAATGTAATTATCTTGCATTTAAAGTAATATAACCATCTGCCATAATGTCATGTCATGTCATGCCATGTCATGTCATGTCATGCATGTCATATCATGTCAGTTGAGGACATACTGTTGGAGGGTGGATCCTAAACTTGCCTAACTAAGACAGTTACTCTGAGCTTTGGCCTAACACAAGCCTCTGGAGGCTTCTCTCTGGGTGGCCCAGCCCCATCCCTCTCCTCATATGTGCCCATGAATGCAACCCCAGTCTTCTCCATCCTCTACCTCAGCCTCAGTGGACTCCAGGATCTCTAGCTGGGGGAGAAGAAGATAGGCACAATG
This sequence comes from Elephas maximus indicus, assembly GCF_024166365.1. NCBI lineage: Eukaryota > Metazoa > Chordata > Mammalia > Proboscidea > Elephantidae > Elephas > Elephas maximus. The sequence continues at coordinate 31,242,798 of NC_064827.1, read as the reverse complement.
CTTTAAGTCTAAGCCAGGCATGTTGATCTACATATATTCCAATAGCACCTTGAAGCAGAGAAAGTCCAGAGGCTAGTAGAAATCCTTCATGTACTCATGTATCCAGATGCCCACGATGAAGGAGGTGACTCTAGGAGTAGATGGATGAAGAGCAGGATCGGAGACCTGGTCTTCCTTTCACACTGCCCTCCCACAGCTCCCCTGAAAAGGACTGAACTCCCGTGTGCCCTTCTGGAGGCCAGCCTCACTCCACTCCCCAGCCCCACTCTGTCTGTCCCAGCAGTGGCAGGCCTGGTCACCAAGTGAGGAGCTGGCAAAGAGCTTCAATCCCGAGAAGCTCTCAATGGTCTAAACAATTCTCCCCTTCAGGGAAGCCTGACATACTTCTCTGTCTCCCCACTGGAAAGTAAACTCCATGGTTCGTAGTATCGCTTTGCTTTGCAGTTGTCTCACAGAGAAGCTGAGCTACTTTCTGGATTTGCTTTCCTTGAGTCCTCTATTCAGACTCTTGGCCCCACAGGGGTCTTTCTCTGACTTTGAAGTATTCAGGCATTTGCTTAGGGCACAGTTTCGAAAATGGGGAGGGAATGAAGTTGCCCCTCCATGTCAAGAGCAGAGCAAACCTCACATAGCACAGAGGGAATATCATGCTGCCTAGCAGTGGACGGTTCTGGGGCATCCTCATAATTTTGAGAAGCCGTTTGACAATGATGTGTTCCCTGAGGAAACCCTGGTAGCATAGTGGTTAAGAGCTACGGCTGCTAACCAAAAGGTCAGCAGTTTGAATCTACCAGGTACTCCCTGGAAACCGTATGGGGCAGTTCTGTCCTATAGGGTCGCTATGAGTTGGAGTCGACTCGATGGCAACGGGTTTGGTTTTTTTTTGGTTTGTGTTCCCTGAGATGTCAAGTTGCAGAGCAATGTATTTAATAGCATTAATCCCCTGTCCTTTTTGGTAGAAACAACCCTAATAAGTCCGATGATTCGTAAGGCTTGGGGAAAGTGTGGAAGGACAGTCAAGCAGACTGCTACAAGAGATACCTGAGATTGATAGTTAAAATACTAAAACCAGGAACAAAATGTAAAAATATTTATGGACTAATGTGAAGTAAAAATGGTATAAAAGGCTTTTTTCTGATATTTCTACATATATGGGGAAAACCTCTTTGCACCTGGCCAAGGCTGGGCCTGAACAGTGAGGGAGGAGGGAAAGGGAGAAGGTAGTGGCTGGATTCCTTAGGGAAAAGGCTGTGGGGCACTCAAGAGGAAAAGCCCCAGCAGGGAGCTCATGGGAGTTTCCAGGGTGGTGTCCAGTTCCCAGGGCCCTCTGTGACCTTCTCAGGTCCCTGGGTGTGGAGAGCCCACCATGCCTGCACTCACCTCAAGAGGTAACTGATCACTCAACAGTCAGGAACTGAGGCCCTCAGTGCAACAGCTAAAAGAAATTGACTCCTGTCCATAACATGTGACTGAGCTTGGAAGCAGATTCTCCTTTAGTCAAGCTTCAGTTGAGACCACGGCCCTAGTCTGCCGAGAGACCTTGGCACACAGGCACCCAGCTAAGCTGTGCCCACATTCCTGGTCCACAGAAACTGACATATTTATTTTTGTGAGCTCTTTTAGGGTGATGTCACAGTCATAAATAACTACGAGGCCCTGGGATCTGGGCCTGCCCTCCTTCCTCTGTCCCTCCCTTCCTCTTCTGCCATGTTCCTTCTGGCCACGCTGGCTGCCTTTCTGACTTCCTTTCTGGGCCTCTTCACTTACGCCTCTGAGTCTCTGCACTAGTTATGCCTTCTCCCCAGTACAACGTCCCCAGACCCCTACAGGGCTGGCTTCCTCTTGTCATTTTGGTCATAGCATCAACGTCATCTCAGCGAACCCTCTCAGATCCCCCCATAGTGACCCGCAGCCCTGCTTCATCTCCACTATAGCATTTGCTCTTTGCTTTCAGGTGTGTCTTTTTTTCCCCATGCTTTTATCCATCTCCCCTCCAGACTGTGAGCTTCTGCACAGCAGGGACCACATAGGCCCTTCTCAGCACCACACCCACAGGGCCCCCGGCACAGGGTGAGTGCATGGGTCACAGTTGCTGAATGAATAAATCAGAGAATCTAGGACCCCGTCCCCACTTCTGACTAGCTGAGATGGAGGCTAATAAGAGGCATCCAAGGCAGAGGGATGTCCAGAATGACCTCTCGGTCACACTTCCCTGGCTCCAGTTGGTTCAGAAAAGCTCAGTGGGCATCACTGGCAGAAGTGGCCCCTCCCCTTGGTGGCTAGCATTGTATCTCTGGCAGGAAAACCACACAAAAAAACACAAAACCTTCGTTCAGATATTCTTAAAACAACAGCTCTCCCAGGCCCCATGGGAGCAAAGGAGTGGGATCTACAGGCTTTAAGAGAAATACAGGGGTCTTCGGAAGCCTGTCTTCCTCTTCTTTGCGTCCGCTGACCCTGGGGCGTCCACTTCACCCACGACATATCTGTACCACATTTAGTGACATTCCAGGCACAGGAGGGCCCAGAGGCTCCAACAAGGACTGGTCTTGTCCCTGGACCCTGACCTCCTGGCACAGTGCTCTGCCATGCTCTACCTAACCCCGTTTCCTCAGTCCCCCAGGTCCCAGTCCTGTCAAGGTCAGAAGCACCTCCAGGGAGTAAAGGGCATTTTCCAAGGGCCTTGCAGCAGCACAGTGGGTCATCGATGAAGAACCAAGGCCAACAGATACTTCTCTGAGCTTGCAGAACCCTTGGGGTCACCCACTCCAAGCACCCCAATTTATAGAGAAGGAGACTGAGGCCTACTCTCCTGAAGTTCCACTCCACATTACAGGAGGAGAGTCATTCAAATTCTGAGTGTCCAGAGTAGGAGACTGCAGGACCCCAGGCCTTGTCCTCTCAGAGTTGCCTTGGGGATGGCCTATCCCAGGCAGATCCCTAGGAACCTTGGGCTGCCCCTGACCACCAGCCTGGCATCTTTCTCCCTCCCCATGGTATGGCCCATGGGCATGTTGCTAGGAGACTGGATGCACTGCCCATGACAGAGCTATCTTTCTTCCCCATGCCACTTCCCCTGTGTCCTCTCCTCCTCTGACCCCACTTCCATGGTCCTCAACTGTGTCTGTGTGTGTATATGTGCACACAAACACAACTGTGCACATGTGGGGATGTGGAGAGGGAAACAACCCCACATTGGAAGAGGTTGGGCAGGGGTCCCCCATATTTTAGGGGCTTTCATTCCCAAAACAAACCCAGCAGGATGGGGTTGAGTCCTGGCATTCTGGCAGGACATTTTCCTTATCCTCTGGACTCTGCCTGCCTCCTGTATCTTGAGCCAGTCCCTGCCTTTCTCTAGGCCTCAGTTTCTCAATTGTACAGTGAGGGACTTGAAGAGGAAGTGCATAAGCACAACACTCAGCCAGGCAGCAGGAATAGGCCCCCCAATACTAGATAGAGGTGGGTGTGGGCTGGGGCTTATGGCCACTGAGGCACCAAACCAAACAAAGCTTGTTGCCATCGAGTCAATTCAGACTCATAGAGACCCTATAGAACAGGGTAGAACGACCCCAGGAGCACCTGGTGGATTTGAAATGCTGAATTTTTGTTTAGCAGCCCTAACTCTTAACCACTTCGCCACCAGGCTTTCAGGCCTCCCTGATTTGGGCGGAGGAGGGTAGACACCATGCTGAGCAGCCACACCTTGTATCCATGGCTAGGCATGCACACAGGGCCACCAGGCCCACTAACAGAGCATAGGTGTGAGCACAGCCTAGCAGCATAAGGGTGCAGTGCCCACCAACAACTCTGTTCATGCGGATGGTCCCATGCAATCCCAGCCCCTGCCTCTGTCAGCACTGTGACCCCTCAAACTCCCTGGGGCCCTGGGCTTACCACCACCACATTCAAGAGGGGCTGCAGAGCGCTGAGTCAGGTGCATGTGGAGAGGCTGGGTAGTTGGGAGCCACTGAATATTCCTCCATCACCCTGGTCTGCTCTCTGGAGCAGCCAGTAGGGAAAGCCTGCCCCCACTGTCAGCCACTTCCTGCCCTGGCCTTTCCTCTCAGCCTCACTGAGCTACTCCATGGCCCAGGACCAAACACCATAGCACTCCTTGGGTGCCATGCTGTAATTGTCTCAGGCCACTGCAGCAGCTGGATCTCAGTGATCACTTCAAATTTCTCGGACCACACGGCTAAATGAACAGTTATCCTAAGGTTATTGGGTTGCCATGAGTCAGAATCGACTGAAGGGCAACTAACAACAAAAACAGTTCTTTAAGAAACAATTTATCTCTCTGAATATTTTTTGGAAACTCAGTGCGTACAATCTATTCTAAATATAATGTGATTTTGTTTCACATATTTTATAGCTGATACAGAAACGTAGTGCAGATTGGTTTCTTGGGTTTGGTAAGCAGAGAAAGTCATGAGAATAATCTTCTTCTTTATTGCCTGATTCTTCTCTGGGCCTTGTTTGATAAGGGAAAAGCATGCTCCCCTCATCCTTCTGACAACCTCCAAGGCACAGCGGCGGCTGTATTCCCCTCTTCTTTAGATAGTTTCAATTCCCAAATAGGGACAAGCCAGAAGATATTCTACTTTCATCTTCTTCTCTACCTGTTGCTGATTGTGATCGAGGCTGGAGAGAAATTTATCCACAATGATCTTACTCCAAGCTGCACTGAAGCCTTCTGTGTGGATCAGGTTGATGACCTTCTGGAGAATCTAATGGGAGAAACGAGGGGCTGGTTGGATATTGATGGTATCTCCCATTTTATAATGGAAATTGAAGTAGGTGCTGTCATTCTGGCATGACTGAGAAGGGGTCCTTTTCAGATATCTCAGAAGCATGAAGAGTCCCTGCTTTTCACAGCCATGATACCAGGAGGTTTTGGAGCAGAGCGTCGCCAGTGCCATCAGCAGAGACCTGGCCATTGAGAATCTCAGTGATTCAGCGGGACGACCGCGAGGGGGCGTGTGGCGACAGCGAAACAAAGAGCACACAGCTTCCCTCGCTGTCACCAATGGCCGGAAGAGGGCGCCCGAATTCGCCTTAACTGACCAACAGGGGACTTGGAGTGTAGGAGAAATGCCTCAGGTCTCAGCACCGGGATCAGAGACTAGTTAGCAGCGGGGCTGACGACCAGGGAGAGAGCACCCCAGCTCCTGAACCAACCAAAGGGCTGCCTTGTGAATAGTGAGTTCAAGCTTCTGTTTCACACCCTGACTGCTGAGGAGGGAGCTTTGCCGCGACTTTTCCCCAGACGCTTTTCTTGGAGAGCAAGCTCAGAGTCTCTCGTTTTCTGGGCTTTTCTTCCGTGTTTTATTCTTTACTTTCTCATATAATGCTTTAGCAAAAGTTGTCTTACAAAGGTATCTGTTTATTGAGCGGTTTGATGGCTCGAAACCACATCATGCTGTATTTTCTATAGATTTAAGATCGTTTCTGGGGAGGAAGAAACAAATACAGAGAAAAGGCAAATATCTACAATCAAGACACGAATATAGGAAATATTGGGACCTTGCAGTCAAATGACGGGGAGGCGGCCTGTGCCTGGCTGAAAATTGTTAGAACCCGAGGAGAAAGGGAAAATGCCATTATATAAGCAGAAGAACAATAGGACAAATTAAAAGTAACAATTAGTAGTAACAGTATCTAACCCTGCTGGTATCTGAATACTGATGGCATAGCTTCCAGCATCACAGCAACACACAAGCGCCCACAGTGCAACAAACTGACAGGTTTCAACTGAGCTTCCAGACTAAGACAGACTAGGAAGAAGGACCCAGCAGTCTACTTCTGAAAAGCATTAGCCAGTGAAAACCTTGTGAATAGCACCGAAACATTGTCTGATACAGTGCTGGAAGATGAGCCCCCCAGGTTGGAAGGCACTCAAAAGATGACTGGGGAAGAACTGCCTCCTCAAAGAAGAGTTGACCTTAATGATGTGGATGGAGTAAAATTTTCAGGACCTTCATTTGCTGATGTGGCATGACTGAAAATGAGAAGAAATAGCTGCAAACATCCATTAATAATTGGAACCTGGAATGTATGAAGTATGAATCTAGGAAAATTGGAAATCATCAAAATGGAATGGTACACATAAACATTGATATCCTGGGCATTAGTGAGCTGAAATGGACTGGTATTGGCAATTTTGAATCAGACAATCGTATAGTCTACTATGCTGGGAATGATAATTCAAAGAGGAATGGTGTTGCATTCATTGTCAGAAAGAACATTTCAAGATCTATCCTGAAGTACAACGCTGTCAGTGATAGCATAATATCCATACGCCTACAAGGAAGACAGTTAATACGACTATTATTCAAATTTACACACCAACCACTAGGGCCAAAGATGAAGAAAATAGAAGATTTTTATCAGCTGCTGCAGTCTGAAATTGATTGAACATGCAATCAAGATGAAATGATAATTATTGGTGATTCGAATGCGAAAGTTGGAAACAAAGAAGAAGGATCAGTAGTTGGAAAATATGGCCTTGGTGATAGAAACAATGCCGGAGTTTGAATGATAGAAATTTGCAAGACCAACGACTTCTTCATTGCAAATACCTTCTTTCACCAACATAAATGGCGACTATACACATGGACCTCACCAGATGGAACACACAGAAATCAGATTGACTACATCTGTGGAAAGAGATGATGGAAAAGCTCAATATCATCAGTGAGAACAAGGCCATGGGCCGACTATGGAACAGACCATCAATTGCTCCTACGCAAGTTCAAGTTGAAACTGAAGAAAATCAGAGCAAGTCCATGAGAGCCAAAATATGACCTTGAGTATATCCCACCTGAATTTAGAGACCATCTCAAGAACAGATTTGATGTATTGAACACTAGTGACTGAAGACCCGATGAGTTGTGGAATGACATCAAGGACGTTATACATGAAGAAAGCAAGAGGTCACTGAAAAGACAGAAAAGAAAGAAAAGAGCAAGATAGATGTCAGAGGAGACTCTGAAACTTGCTATTGAGCGTCGAGCAGCTAAAGCAATATGGAGAATTGATGAAGTAGAAGAACTGAACAGCAGATTTCAAAGGGTCTCTCGAGAAGACAAAGTAAAGTATTATACTGTCATGTGCAAAGAGCTGGAGATGGAAAACCAAAAGTGAAGAACTCGCTTGGCGTTTCTCAAGCTGAAAGAACTGAAGGAAAAATTCAAGCCTCGAGTTGCAATAGTGAAGGATTCCATTGGGGAAAATATTAAATGACGCAGGAAGCATCAAAAGAAGATGGAAAAAATACACTGAGTCGTTATACCAAAAACAATTAGTCGATATTCAACCATTTCAAGAGGTGGCATATGCTCAGGAACCGATGGTACTGAAGGAACAAGTCCAAGCTGCAGTGAAGGTATTGGCAAAAAACAAGGCTCCAGGAATTGATGGAATATCAACTGAGATGTTTCAACAAACAGATGCAGTGCTGGAGGTGCTCACTCACCTATGCCAAGAAATATGGAAGATAACTTCCTGGCCAACTGACTGGAAGAGATCCATATTTATGCCTATTCCCAAGAAATGTGATCCAACCGAATGTGGAAATTATAGAACAGTATCATTAATATCACATGCAAGCGAAATTTTGCTGAAGATCATTCAAAAATGGCTGCAGCAGTATATTCACAGGGAACTGCCAGAAATTCAGGCTGGTTTCAGAAGAGGACTTGGAACCCGGGATATCATTGCTGATGTCAGATGGATCCTGGTTGAAAGCAGAGAATACCAGAAGGATGTTTACCTGTGTTTCATTGATTATGCAAAGGCATTGGACTGTGTGGATCATAACAAACTATGGATAACGTTGTGAAGAATGGGAATTCCAGAACACTTAATTGTGCTCATGAGGAACCTGTACATAGATCAAGAGACAGTTGTTCTGACAGAATAAGGGGATACTGATTGGTTTAAAGTCAGGAAAGGTGTGCATCAGGGTTGTATTCTTTCACCATACCTATTTAATCTGTATGCTGATCAAATAATCCGCGAAGCTGGACTATATGAAGATGAACTCGGCATCAGGATTGGAGGAAGACTCATTAACAACCTGTGACATGCAGATGACACAACCTTGCTTGCTGAAAGTGAAGAGGACTTGAAACATTAACTAATGAAGATGAAAGGCCACAGCCTTCAGTATGGATTACACCTCAACATAAAACAAAAATCCTCACAACTGAACCAATAAGTAACACTACGATAAATGAAGAAAGGACTGATGTTGTTAAGAATTTTATTTTACTTGGATCCACGATCAATGCCCAGGGAAGCAGCAGTCAAGAAATCAAATGATATATTGCATTGGGCATATCTGCTGCAAAAGACCTTTTTAAAGTGTTAAAAAGCAAAGGTGTCACTTTGAGGACTAAGGTGCGCCTGACCCAAGCCACGGTATTTTTCAATCACTTCACATGCATGTGAAAGCTGGACAACACAAAAGGAAAACTGATGAAGAATTGATGCCTTTGAATTATGGTGTTGGTGAAGATCGAATATACCATGCCCTGCCAGAAGAATGAACAAATCTGTCTTGGAAGAAAGACAGCTAGAATGCTCTTTAGAAGTGAGGATGGCAAGAATTCATCTCACATACTTTGGACATGTTATCAGGAGGGACCAGTACCTGGAGAAGGACATCATGCTTGGTAAAGTAGAGGGTCCCTCAAAAAGATGGATTGACACAGTGGCTGCGACAATGGGCTCAAAAACAGAAACGACTGTGAGGATGATGCAGGACCTGGCAGTGTTTTATTCTGTTGTACATAGAGCACTATGTACTCTATGTACATAGTACTATGTACATTTTTTTTCTGGGTACATAGAGCACTATGATTTGGGACCAACTGGATGGCACCTAACAACAACATCTTCTTTTGAGGAACCCTGTTGATGCAGTGGTTAAGTGCTCAGCTGCTAACCAAAAGGTTGGAATTTCAAACCCACCAGGAGAAAGATGTGGCAGTCATTTTCCTTAAAGATTACAGCCTTGGAAACCCTACGGTTAGTTCTACTTTGTTCTGTAAGGTTGCCACGAGTTGGAATCGACTACACAACAATGAGGCTTTTTTGTTTGTTTTGATTTACCCCCTTTGGATCTCATTGATATTCACATTTCTACTTGCACTTTTATTGGCTCACTTAAAATTTTTAATGCAAACATTAAACAAACCCTCTTAAATAATTAAGTTCAAATGTTTAAGCATTTTATATGTCCTACCACTACTCTTGCATAAGGAAACCCTGGTGGCACAGTGGGTAAGTGCTACGGCTGCTAACCAAAGGGTCTGCAGTTCGAATCCACCAGGCGCTCCTTGGAAACTCTATGGGGCGGTTCTACTCTGTCACATAGGGTCGCTATGAGTCGGAATTGACTCGACGTCACTGGGTTTGGTTTTTTTGTTTGGTTGCTCTCACATAGGAGTCCTGGTGGCACAGTAGTTAAGATCTTGGCTGCTAACCAAAAGGTTGGCAGTTGGAATTGACCAGCTGCTCCTTGGAAACCCTGTGGGGCAGTTTTACTCTGTCCTATAGGGTCACTATGAGTCAAAATGGACTCAAGTGCGATGGTTTTTATTTTTTATATAACCTCAAAATGTATTTAAAAAGTTATATATTATGGTTGTTGTTGTTACAGTAGCACTCGCTAACCTCTTTTTTTGTTGTGATTTTAGGTGAAAGTTTACAGAGCAAATTAGTTTATCATTAAACAGTTAATGTATAAATTGTTTTGCAACATTGGCTACCAACCCGATGATGTGTCAACACTCTCTCCTTCTCTGCCCCTGATTCCCTGTTTCCATTCATTCCATTTTCCTGGCTCTTCCTGCTTTCTCATCTTTGCTTTTGGGCTGTTGTGTCCATTAGTTTCATATACATGATTGACCTAGGAAGCACATTCCTGACGTGTTATTGGTGACTCTGTACAACTGTCTAATCTTTGGCTGAAGGTTAAAACTCAGGAATGATTTCAGTACTGAGTTAAAAGGGTATTGGGGGCCATACTCTGTGGGTTTCTCTAGTCTCTGTCAGACCAGCAAGCCTGGTCTTTATGTGTGTGTGTGAGAGAGAGAGGGAATTTGAATTTTGTTCTAAGTTTTTCTCTCACCCTATCCAGGACCCACTACTGTGATCCCTGCCAGAGCCAGGTGGTGGTAAATGGGCACCATCTACTTGTTCTGGTGAAGTTTGTGGTAGTTGTGTCCATTAGTTCTTTGGACTAATCTTTCCCTTGTGTCTTTGGTCGTCTTTATTCTCCTTTGCTCTAGCCAGAATGGAATTTTTATGCATTTTTACTTTATTTATTTATTTTTATTTCTCTCTCTCTTCCTTTATCTTACACAAAAATTCTTAGATTATTCTAAAAACTAAAAACAAATTTTTGCTGAAAAAAGTGCTTCCATCCATAAATCTTTTCAAAACTAAATAAACCCGATGAAATTAACCTTATCAAAATATTTTTTACCAATTCACATGCTCTCATGATCAAATACGCAAAAACGAATCCCAAATTCATACCTTCATCAATGGCATTTTTGCACATGGTAGACCCATGTATCCAACTGCTGGTAAGACTCCTGTCAATAAAACTACATGTCTCCCAGGCACTTTAGAAAGGACATCTAATATTTCTTTTTCTTCCCAGCATCTTTCATAGCTAAAGTTGTTGTATAAGAAGATCATTTTTAAAAAATTCTTTTAGTAGTATTTAATATAGTTGAAATTAAGTAAACATCGGTATTGTCTTTATGTTTCTTTCCCTGTACTACTGAAAGTTCCAGCAATGAAAGAATTGTATTTGCTTCATTCACCTGGATTTGATGGCAGTTACACAATCTGCCACTTACTCAGTTGACACATATAATATGAATACAATGACAACGAATGAGTGAGTAAATACATTTTACCATCCATTCTTCAATTTGATTTACAAAATCGGGGCTTTGATTTTGTTCTTTAAGAATGAATTCAAGAAATTTTCTTTGATAAGAATTTGTTACATAAGACATAATACAAATTTAATTAAATAAATAATAAAATAGGTGGATATGTTTTCTAAATTTTAATACAAAGTAAATGTGAAATTTTTTAAATAAAAAAATGTAACTTTACAAATATCCTAACAAGCCAGAAAGAATCAATAAACATAAATAAATAAACAGACAGACGGATAGCCAGAGCAGTCATCTCCTAAAGACTGATGTCCCTGGAGCTGAATATTTTTCACATATACTTGCTTAATACTGCTGCCAAGGTAATTGTTGGATTTAATTCCATAAATTGTGACTAGAGCAGAAATAAGCACGTTCTGAAATGACCAAAGATATGCGTGCAAGTGCGATAGGGCATATCAGTCAATGTGAGTCAAGTCAAGATGAACTCATGTCACCATCCTTTCTTCTTAACCTTTCTTGCAAGGCTGTTGATGAAGAGAAGGATCTCCTGATTTCCACTCTGACAAATTCCCAGGCACAGTCACTGTATTCCTTCTCTTTCAGATAGAAACGGATTCCCTCAAAGTACTCCTTCACAGCCAGTGCAGGGCCCTCAATGGGCAGGACAGATTTTCCCTCTTCCATTGCCTGCATGAAGCAGGTCTCCAGGTCTTCCTGCTGTTCAGGGAGCCCATTGAGGAGCTGGTTCAGGAGGGTAGTGTTCCAAGCAGCAAAGGAGTCCATTGTACGGAAGAGGTCAAAGATCTGCTGGAGCATCTCGTGGAGGAAAGCGATGGCCTGGGCCTTCTGGAGCTGGCTGCCATCTACCATCTCCTGGGGGAACCTGAAGTCCTTTCTGTCATCCAGACAGAAGAAAGTGGGGCATCTCTGCATTTGGTCCAGAAGGTCAACGGTCTTCTCACTAGCCACGGTGTGGTTTTGAGGCAGATCACAACCCAGAGATGGAGCAGGGCCACAACTGAACACCACCAGGGCTGTCAGTAAAGAGAGCAGGAGGGCCATTGGGAGAATAGAGGATGCTGCTGGCCTGACTGAGCTGGGTGTTTGGTTGAACCTTGGAGCCTAGGTTCCCTGAAGACATTCTTTCTATCATGGCTTTTATATAGGGAACATAATAGTTTTCATTTTCTAAACCATCCTCAATATTAAACTTTTACTTCTATTTTTTGGTTTTCATTTACATACTCTCCATATGGCCTGAGAAGATGTCATCAATCTGAAGTCTTAATTTTTGCAATAGAACTTCAATTTTCTCAGTAAATTTCAGATGTTCCAATGTAAATGGATACTTACAAGAAACATCTTTGTCATATAGTCAAAAACTTAGGTGGCTATATAAATACTCTTATAGACATTATATGTATCTATCTATATCTATGTATATTTATATCACCTATATCGTTCCTTGTGCTGGGAACAAAGCCCTAATCCTAGGCTTTCTTTTTGCCCTCTTACTTTACTTAGGAAGTCAAAGTCAGACTCTCTAGATTTTGTTCTGTTTTATTCACATCTCCAATTGTTCTCTACCTTCTACAATACAATCATGTAGGTTCATGTGGTATTGCTTCACCAGGGCCACAAGGTTAGCATTGTAGCAGACATTGTCCTCTCTTTCCACTGTTTCTTACTGGATGTCTATAGTCCTCCTCAGGCTGTGCCAGTACCCCTAGCAGGAATCCTAGTTCCTTTCAGGTGCTTATGGGTGTAGAGATTCTAATTACAAGGTAAATTTATTGGCAGCCTTTCCCCAGCACTACCTCACTCACAAGGTAATAATCACAGAGTAATGCCCTCTCATCTAGAGCGACAATGTCCTTAAATGGAACCTTCCTCGATTCACTCTCTGAGGGCCACTGACCACATTCAGATGGCTTTAGAGCTCTTTTACTGAGGAAGAGTTTTTTGGTTGTCAAAATCATTAATCATCCAGAATGCTCACCTGTGCTCCTAGAGTGTTGGTGTGAAGGACACTAGTTCTCAGTGGTGACCTCTGCCTCTCCTGACCTATTGTCTTAGTTATCTAGTGCTGCTGTAACAGAAATACCACAAATGTATGCCTTTAACAAAGAGAAATCTTTTCTCTCACAGTCTAGTAGGCTACAATTCCAAATGCAGGCCATGAACTACAGGGGAAGTCTTTTTCTCTTTGTGGGCTCTGCAGGAAGGTCTTTGTCCTCATTCTTTTTTTTTTTTTTTTTTAATCAATTTTTATTAAGCTTCAAGTGAACATTTACCATTCCAATCAGTCTGTCACATGTAGGTTTACATACATCTTACTCCCTTCTCCCACTTGCTCTCCCCCTATTGAGTCAGCCCTTTCAGTCTCTCGTTTCGTGCCAATTTTGCCATCTTCCCTCTCTTTCTATCTTCCCATCCCCCCTCCAGTCAAGAGTTGCCAACACACTCTCCAGTGTCCACCTGATTTAATTAGCTCACTCTTCATCAGCATCTCTCTCCCCCCCACTGACCAGTCCTTTTCATGTCTGATGATTTGTGTTCGGGGATGGTTCTTGTCCTGTGCCATCAGAAGTTCTGGGGAGCATTGTCTCTGGGATTCCTCTAGTCGCAGTCATACCATTAGGTATGGTCTTTTCATGAGAATTTGGGGTCTGTATCCCATCGGTCTCCTGCTCCCTCAGGAGTTGTCTGTTGTGCTCCCTGACAGGGCAGACATCGATTGTGGCCGGGCACCAACTAGTTCTTCTGGTCTCAGGATATTGTAGGTCTCTGGTTCATGTGCCCTTTCTGTCTCTTGGGTTCTTAGTTGTCGTGTGACCTTGGTGTTCTTCCTTTGCCTTTGCTCCAGGTGGGTTGAGACCAATTGATGTATCTTAGATGGCCGCTTGTTGGCATTTAGGACCCCAGGCGCCACAATTCAAAGTGGGATGCAGAATGTTTTCATATTAGAATTATTTTGTCCATTGACTTAGAAGTCCCCTCAAACCAAGTTCCCCAGACCCCAGCCCCTTTTCCGCTGACCTTTGAAGCTTTCATTTTATCCCGGAAACCTCTTTGCTTTTAGTCCAGTCAAATTAGGCTGACCTTCCTTGTATTGAGTGTTGTCTTTCCCTTCACCCAAAGCAGTTCTTATCTACAGATTGATGTTTGTCCTCATTCTTACCTTGGTTGAGAAGCCTCTCAGGTGGGTCCAAAGGACACGCTCTGCTCCCATTGCTGCTTTCTTGGTGGTATGAAATCCCCCGTGTGTCTGCTCGCTTCTCTCTTATGTATCTCAGAAGAGATTGGCTTAAGGCACAATCAAATCTTGTTATAACTGCTGCCTATCCCTCCTCATTAACATCGTAGAGATAGGATTTACAACACAGGAAAATCACATCAGATGACAAAATGGTGGATGATCACACAATACTGGGAATCTCGGCCTAGCCAAATTAAGACGCACATTTTGGGGGAATAAAATTCAACCCATGACACCTATGTATCTAGCTACCAAATATGTCTACAGCCTTCACATGCTAATAGCAAAAGTTTTTCTTGTCTATGTAGGTAGAGGAATAACCCAATTGTAATTCTTTTAGTAGCCAAATAATTTTTATTTTGCCAAATATGGCTTTTATTAATCAGCTCTCTTACTTAAACTATTGAACAGTTGTTGAGCTTGAAGTTTCTGAGCTAGACACAGTCTTTCTCTTATATTAATGATTATTCATTTAAAATTTTTGTTAACTTTTTTCAAGTTGTGCATTGCTGGGCAAGGTTTGTCTTGTTACCTCTGCACTACTCTTTTTCATATTGAGGTTAATAAAATAAAAGGAAGCAGAAGAAAGGCAAAGGGGCTGTATCATTTTTCTCTATGATTTTCAGGATGCCAGATTTTGTGTTTCTTATTTCGACTTTCCTAGACAGTAAAATTTGACAGTTGTTTGTGGGCAAAAAGAAAACAAATATTAAGTCTGACTGTCACAAAAGTGAAAGAAGGGAAGTGAACTTTTAGCTGACAAAATGACAAAGTGAAAGCTAACAAAATTGGGGACTAAGGGCTATGGTAGATGGGAAGAAGGAAGGCAATATCGAAGTAAGCAAAGACACATAATGGTTGCTTCTGCCAATGACTTAAATGGGTCAATGGGCAGCCTTCAGCTTTGCAAGACCAACTCTCTGGTTTATCTTTTTGTTTTTTATTGTGCTTTAAGTGAAATTTACAAATCAAGCTGGACTCTCACACAACAATTTGTAAACACCTTGCTATGCGTTCCTAATTGCTCTCCCCCTTATGAGACAGCACACTCCTTCCCTCCACTCTCTTTTCATGTCCATTTGGCCAGCTTCTGACCCTCTCTATCCTCTTATCTCCCCTTCAGACAGGAGATGCCAACATAGTCTCATGTGTCTCCTTGATCCAAAAAGCTCATTCTTCACCAGCATCTTTGCCCTTCAGTCCAATTCCTGTCTGAAGACTTGGCTTTGGGAATAGTTCCTGTCTTGGGCTAACAGAAAGTCTGGGGAGCATGGCCTCCAAGGTCATTCTAGTCTCAGTCATACCATCAAGTCTCGCCTTTTTACAAGATTTTGGGGTCTGCATCCCACTGCTCTTTTGCTCCCTCAGGGGTTCTCTGTTGTGTTTCCTGTCAGGACAGTCATCGGTTATGGCCAGGCACCATCAAATACTTCTGGTCTCAGGCTAATGCAGTCTCTGGTTTATGTGGCCCTTTCTGCCTCTTGGGCTCATAATTATCTTGTGTCTTTGGTGTTTTTCATTCTCCTTTGTTCCAGGTGAGCTGAGACCAATTGGTGCATCTTAGATGGCCACTTACTAGCGTTTGAGACCCCAGATGCCACTCTCCAAAGTGGGATGCAGAATGTTTTCTTAATAGATTTTATTATGCCACTTGACTTAGATGTCCCCTGAATCCGTGGTCCCTAAGCCCCCACCCCTGGTACACTGGCCTTCAAAGTGTTCAGTTTATTCAGAAAATTTCGTTGCTTTCCTAGAGTTCTTATAATAGTGGTCTTATACAATATTTGTCCTTTTGCAACTGACTAATTTGACTCAGCATAATGCCTTCCAGATTTCTCACGTTATGAAATGTTTAACGGATTCATCATTGTTCTTTATCAATGTGTAATATTCCATTGTGTGAATATACCATGATTTATTTATCCATTCATCCTTTGATAGGCACCTTGGTTGCTTCCATCTTTTTGCTATTTGAAACAGTGCTGCAACGAACATGGGTGTGCATATATCTGTTCATGTAAAGGCTCTTATCTCTAGGATATATTCCAAGGAGTGGGATTGCTGGATCCTATTGTAGTTCTATTTCTAGCTTATTTAGGAAGCACCAAATCAATTTCCAAAGTGGTTGTACCATTTCATATTTCCACCAGTAGTGTATAAATGTTCCAGTATCTCCACAATGTCTCCAACATATATTATTTATGTTTTTTGGATTAATGCCAGCCTTGTTGGTGTGAGATGGAATCTCATTGTAGATTTGATTTCCATTTCTCCAGTGGCTAATGATGGTGAGCATTTCCTCATGTATCTGCTAGCTACCTGAATGTCTTCTTTAGGGAACTGTCTGCTCATATCCTTTGCCCATTTTTTAACTGGGTTATTTGTCTTTTTGTAGTTGAGTTTTTGCAGTATCATGTAGATTTTAGGGATCAGGCACTGACCGGAAATGTCATAGCTTTAAACTTTTTCCCAGTCTGTAGGTAATCTTTTTATTCTTTTGGTAAAGTCTTTGGATGAGCACCGGAGTTTGATTTTTAGGAGCTCCAAGCTATCTGGTTTCTCTTCTGCATTGTTAGTAATGTTTTGTATGGTGTTTATGCCATGTATTCATGCTTCTAGCATTTTCCCTATTTTTTCTTCCATGATCTTTATCATTTTAGATTTTATATTTCGGTCTCTGATCCACTTTGAGTTAGTTTTTGTGCATGGTGTGAGTTATGGGTCCTCCTTCATTTTTTTGCAGATGGATATCCAGTTATGCCAGCACCATTTGTTAAAAAGACTGTCTTTTCCCCGTTTAAGTAACTTTGGGCCTTTTTCAAATATCAGCTCCTCATATGTGGATGGATTTATGTCTGGGTTCTCAATTCTGTTCCATTAGTCTATGTATCTGTTGTCGTACCAGTACCAGGCTGTTTTGACTTTGTGGTGGTATAATAGGCTCTAAAATCAGGTAGAGTGAGGCCTCCCACTTTGTTCTTTTTCAGTAATGCTTTACTTATCCAGGGCCTGTTTCTCTTCCATATGATGTTGGCGATTTGTTTCTCCATCTCATTAAAGAATGTCGTTGGAATTTGGATCGGAATTGCTTTTTATCTATAGATTGCTTTTGGTAGAATAGAATTTTTACAATGTTAAATCTTCCTGTCCATGATCAAGGTATGTTTTTCCACTTATGTAGTCTCTTTTGGTTTCTTGCAGTAGTGTCTTGCAGTTTTCTATGTATAGGTCTTTTACATCTCTGGCGAGATTTATCCCTAAGTATTTTTTTTTATTATTTTACCTTCCTGGGGGCTACCGTAAATGGAAGTGATTTGGTGATTTCCTCTTCGATGTTCTTTTTTGTTTGTGTAGAAAAATCCAACTGAATTTTGTATGTTTATCTTGTATCGTGATAGTCTGCTGAATGCTTGTATTCGTTTCAGTAGTTTTCTGGAGGATTCTTTAGGGTTTTCTGTGTATAAGATCATGTCATCTGCAAATAGAGATACTTTTACTTCTTCCTTACCAATCCGGATGCCCTTATTTCTTTATCTAGCCTAATTGCTCTGGCTAGGACCTCCATTACAATGTTGAATAAGAGAGGTAATAAAGGGCATTCTTGTCTGGTTCCTGATCTCAAGGGGAATGCTTTCAGAATCTCTCCATTTAGGATGATGTGGGCTGTTGGCTTTGTAGAAATGCCCTTTATGATGTTGAGGAATTTTCCTTCTATTCCTATTTTGTTGAGAGTTTTTGGCATGAATGGGTGTTGAACTTTGTCAAATGCCTTTTCTGCATCAATTGATAAAATCATGTGATTCTTGTCTTTTGTTTTACTTATATGATGGATTACATTCACTGTTTTTCTTATGTTCAACCATCCCTGCATACCTGGAATGAATCCCACTTGGACATGGTGAATTATGTTTTTGATATGTTGTTGAATTCTATTGGCTAGAATTTTGTTGAGGATTCTTGCATCTAAGTTCATGAGGGATGTAGGTCTGTAATTTTCTTTTTTTGTGGTGTCTTTACCTGGTTTTGTTATCAGGGATATGCTGGCTTCATAGAAAGAGTTTGGGAGTATTCCATCCTTTTCTATGCTCTGAAATACATTCAGTAGTGGTATTAATTCTACCATGATAGTTTGGTAGAACTCTGCAGTGAAGCCATCAGGGCCAGGCCCTTTTTTTGTTGGGAGTTTTTTGATTACCTTTTCAATCTCTTCTTTTGTTATGGTCTATTTAGTTGTTCTACCTCCCTTTGTGTTAGTTTAGGTAGAGAGTGTGTTTCTAGGAAATCATCCATTTCTTCTAGGTTTTCAAATTTGTTAGAGCACAATGTTTCGTGGTAATGGGATAGGCTTCTTTTAATTTCAGTCATGTCCGTTGTAGGATCACCCTTCTCTTTTCTTATTCTGGTTATTTGCTTCCTCTCTTGTTTTTCTTTTGTCAGTTTGGCCAATGGTTTATCTATTTTGTTAATTGTTTTCAAAGAACTAGCTTTTGGTCTTGTTAACTCTTTCAGTTGTTTTTCTGTTTTCTGTTTCATCTAGTTCTACTCTAATTTTTATTATTTCCTTTCTTCTAGTGCCTGAAGGTTTCTTTTCTTGCTCTCTTTCTATTTGTTCAAGTTGCAGGGATAATTCTTTGTTTTGGGCCCTTTCTTCTTTTTCAGTGTGTGCATTTATTCATACAAATTGGCCTCTGAGCATTGCTTTCACTGTGTCCCAATGGTTCTGATAAGAAGTGTTCTCATTCTCGTTGGATTCTATGAATTTCTTCATTCCATCTTTAATGTCTTCTATAACCCAGTCTTTTTTGAGCAGGGTATTGTTCAGTTTCCAAGTGTTTGATTTCTTTTCCCTGCCTTTTCTGTTATTGATTTCTACATTTATAGCCTTACGGTCAGAGAAGATTCTTTGTAATATTTCAGTGTTTTGGATTCTGCTAAGGCTTGCTTTAGGACCTAATATGTGGTCTCTTCTAGAGAATGTTCCATGTGCGTTGGAAAAGAAAGTATACTTGGTTGCCATTGGGTTCAGTATATGTCTGTGAGGTCGAGTTGGTTGACTGTGACATTTAGATATTCCATGTTTTTATTGAGCTTCTTTCTGGATGTGCTGCCCTTCACCCAAAGTGATGTGTTGTCAGAAGGGATCAGTCCCTGGAGAGAAGGATATCATGCTTGGCAGAGTACAGGGTCAGCGAAAAAGAGGAAGACCCTCAACGAGGTGGATTGACACAGTGGCTTCAAGAATGAGCTCAAGCAAAACAACGATTGTAAGAATGGCACAGGACCGGGCGGTGTTTTGTTCTGTTGTGCATAGTGTAGCTTTGAGTCGGAACCGACTGAATGGCACCTAACACCCACAACAGTATCTTAGTTTCTCCCTTTGTTTTGTTTTGATATGCCCATAAGGCTTGCTTGAGTGAGCTAGCTTGATTATTTTTACCTTTGGAGCTCTGGCGTCCTGTCTCCAGATGGCTAGAAGTGCTATTAGGTATATTAGCTTATGAGTCCATTCACTGTTCTTGTGTAGATTCAGCTCGGCTGTCCAGGTAGCTGGTCATCAAGTGTGTGGTACAGGCTCTGTCCTACAGTCTTAGATGGGCAGGGTGTTTGGTGTAGGTACTGGTATCTGGTTGCAGCAGGGGTTCACACTCTGAATAAGGCAAAAGGCTGAGAACCATCCCCTGAGTTTCTCTGAGGAAAGCACCTTCTTGCTTCCTAGAGCGTACATGTGGGTGGGTTCTCCAGATGGACCATGGACACCCAATGCTTTTGGTTGTAAGGATAGGGAGGTACCAGTTATCCTTGGATCCCTGTCACGGGTGGCTGGGTGACCTGAGTGGAGCCACCAGTCCTTATGCCTCTGATGTGGGTAGGTGAGGACCCTGTTTAATAGGCAAAGCAGTGTCAAATATCAAACACCTGCCTCTCCAACGCACAGCTTAAACAGTTGCCGTCTGCCAGCAAGCGCCTATTCTCCTGAAATAGGCGCGGCAGTCCATGCAGGGGGGAAAGGTAATCAATGTGCATGGACCATTTATGCCTGGATAGGAGCTGCTTCTCTCCTGAGCTCCCGAGGTTAGTGGAGCTGGCTAATTATCTTTTCCCCCTGTTCTCCAAGTCCTGGAGTATGCCTCAGGGCACTCAAAAGGCCTATCTAAGGCCCAGGGAAATCAACAGCCACTGAAGCCAGCTTGGGGATTGAGGGGCCCGGTAAAATATATGAAAGTATTTCGCTTTTTCTCAGAGCGCCATTTTTCTCTGGGTCAGGAGGTGTGAGTAGACTGTGTGGTTGGCTGCTTCTCCCTGAGGAAACTGTGGTCAAAGGCTACTACCAGCCCACCACAGCCACTCCTGGGAATGGTGCATGAAGGATCCTAGCGATTCAGATCCGGTAACGCCTCTCTGCTGTGAACCAACTCTCCCTAGTCCCTGCCACTAACTCTGCTTTGTAACTTTGCTTTTGATGCGCAGGACTCCTGGGTTGTCGTAAATATAATTGTTTCCCTTGATTTTTTTTGGTCTTTGTTCTACGAGCGATCACAGGAAGCATCTGGCTATTCCGCCATCTTGGCCCTGCTTCCTCTCTCCAATTTATCTTTCATTTAACCCTCCTGTCTTCAGCTCTAGGGGGAGAAATGTGTCAGATAATGCCTGAGTGCCCTTCTCTGAGCATGCCACCTAGGTTAATAAATTCACTCAGGCAATGAGTAAAACGGTTTCAGAAACTAGAATTAAAAGAAAGGGAATTGAATGATTCAAAGAGATTCTGTTCTTATCCTGGATATTAATAAAAATTATATTTAAAAATGATAACACCAAATTTTATTGCAGGCTATGTATAGACCAACCTTTGTCTAAGATATTTACAAATATGAACACAATCCTCTCGACAGCCCTAACTCATTTATTAAATTGTCTGGAGAAATGAACTAGCAGAATGTAACAAAGTTCTCAGGTAAAAGCTATAGGGAGAGTTGAAATAATGATTTATCTGGAAGGGCCCATTAAAGGGAGTGAAGGATAGAAATGGACATGAGTTTATGCATGGAAGATAGACCCTAGCATTAAATCAGTAGTGCAAGGAAGGTGAGATGACAAAGGTTTCTGGGTTCCAATTCAAATGCCAAAATTTTGCTATCTCTTATTTTATAATGGACAGAAGGTATTGTGTAATGGATTAAACTATGCAGACTCCTATAAATCTATTTACTTCTAACTCAAGTTTTCTTCTGAATAAACAAAAATCAAATAACAATTTCCACTCTAAAGATTAGCCTGGAATATGGGCTCTAACTTTTCTCCCTCAGGGCCTCCCTGATTCCATGGGTGACCATCTCCAAGGCCAATCTGTTCTCATTACCAAGGACAACTCAGATTCTCATCCAAATTGGACTTCCTGTTCTCTACTGATGTTTTTCACTTGTTTTGGGCCCTAATTCTCAGGAAAGGTTCCAAACAGTAACCTTAAATGTGCGCACTCAGTGCACTATGCACTTACTGGAAAGAAAAGAGAGAGAATTGACCCACCAATGTCCACTTTTCCATTAATTAAATTAAATCAGTCTTTACTGCCATTAAAAATTGTGATATTCTACTATGTACATTATTAACATCTGCTCTGCTGAGAAAACTGTGCCTTACTTGTTGCTAAGTACTCAAATGCCATCCTGTGACCCTTTTGTTCAAGAGTTATTTCATTTCGTTTTTAGAAGGAGGTTGCAATATGACCTGGATTTAATAGCTTCCTTGGATTGCATTGGCTCCAAGAATCAATTTCCCTGGGCTGTGATGACTTGCTGCATTCTAGGAAGGAAAGGAAAGTGTGCTGCTGGCACTGGAGTAACTCTCTTCCCTTCCCATGCTCTATGGGCTGCTGTGATACCAGTTGCGTGGGTGCTGGGGGCACTGATGATGTCCATGTCTCCATGGGAGAACTTCATGCTCTTATGCATGTCCTCCTGTGAATCCAAATGATTGGAAGACACAATTGACTCACTGCAGCCTATTCTAGTCTTCCACCTCTTGAGGACCTGCCATGTTCCAGTTAACACTTTAAACATCTCAGTTCTGCTTCCAAGTTCTCAAACTGCTACTGACTCTTTCAACGTGTTTCAAATTTCATGATGTACACTTCGGCTTTTGAGCAAATGAGAGCCCTGTGCCAGCTCGTCTTCTGCTTGTAGAATTGGAAAGTGGATGGACCTAGGTGAGGCATGGGTGAGCTCCTGGATTCTTCACCAGCTCATTGGATGTAGATGTGTGGGCAGTGAAGGTGATACAGCTCCATCTAGTTACTAAGTTTCTGTGCCCAGCTGGTCATCCATGGGGTCTTGTCTGCTTCAGCACAGGGCTTGGCAGGTAGGGAGAGTCGAGGAATGGCGAAGTTCACACTTTTGATCTCTGTGTCCCCAACTCAGCTGCCTCCAACTAGCACTGCAATGTGACCCCTAAAGCCATTCTAGGGAACTGCAGCATTGACCATGGCCTCTTTATCCCCTTCTCTGGTTGAGCACCTTGGTAGTTAACATTAAGCAAAACTGAGGGATCTGTGTAGGGTTGGTGTGTGATGAGCCCCTTGCTGCTGAAAGGATCCCCAACCCACACTTGTTCTCCAATACTTTCAAATATATAACAGATTCATAACTTATGGATAAGACCAGAATATGGCTATAGAGATTTGTGAGGCATAGAGACAGTACAGCACCAAATCATACTTTTGCTCCCCAAACTTAAAATAAGAACAATTAAAAAGTAAAATTACTTTGAAACAAACAAAACAAAACATAAGCAGCATCCAAGTGATGGAAGAAGTCATAATATTCGAAAGCTGTTAAGCAATCACAGAGAGAAAGAGCCAGGTGAATCCAAAACTGTAGCTGTCTTTGCCCTACTCTTACAGTTGTTCTCCCCACAGGGTGGAGGAGGAAAGAAAGGCAAGGAACAAAAATAGCTTAAAACATAACTTTGAGTCTCCCAACCACCACCACCACCACTCTGGTTATGGAGAGAAGCAATCTAAAGATTGTGTAACCCGAGGCAAAGTTTTCAGAGACTCCTCCTAAATTGAAGGCTCTCTTTTGCTTCCTGAGCAATTCACACACACAGACACACACACACACAAACTTCCTGATTAAATTCTTCACTTACCATATTGCTTAGATTACCTTAAAACCTCCCAAATTCTGCCCAAATAGATACACCCACATGCTGTCCTTTGGCAATCACTGTATTCTCTGAAATCACTTTACCCGTGTCTGAGCGCTGTCTTACTACTGAGCCAATGTCAAAAAGATACAAGGTCAGTATTCAAGCTGACAGTGAGAATTTTCTACAAATTATAAAGTTCAGCCACCTAATCTCATAGTAGAAACAAATTTGCAAAACTGGCAATTTAAGAAAGAGTTCATGTACCATCAGACAGGAGACATTTCCTCTGATTTCCCCTGCAATTCCACACCCAGATTGGCAGTCTCTACTACTTCCTGCTATTCATAAGGTATTCACTGGCTAATTCCTTTCAGAAGTAGACTGCCAATTCCTTCTTCCTAATCTGTCTTAATCTGGAGGCTCAGCTGAAACCTGTCCACCATAGGTGACTCTGCTGAAATTTGACTAACAGTGTCATAGCTTCCACCATCACAGCAACACCAAGGTCCCTCAGTACGACAAACTGACAGATGGATGCTGTTGGCACTGGAGTAATTTATGCCTTCCCATACTTATTTAAGCTTTATGCTGAGCAAATAATCTGAGAAGCTGGAGTATATGAGAAGAACTTGGCATCTGGATTGCAGGAAGACTCATTAACAACCTCTGATATTCAGATGACACAACCTTCCTTGCTGAAGTCAAGAGAGCTTGAAGCACTTACTGAAGAAGATCGAAGACCACAGTCTTCAGTATGGATTACACCTCAACATAAAGAAAACAAAAAATTCTACAACTGGACCAATAAGCAATGTGATGATAAACTGAGAAAAGATGGAAGTTGTTAAGGATTTCATTTTACTTGGATCCACAATCAACACCCATGGAAGCAGCAGTCAAGAAGTCAAATGAACTCATCAGACATGAAAGGGACTGGTCAGCGGGGGGGAGAGAGATGCTGATGAAGAGTGAGCTAATTAAATCAGGTGGACACTGGAGAGAGTGTTGGCAACTCTTGACTGGAGGGGGGATGGGAAGATAGAGAGAGAGGGAAGATGGCAAAATTGGCACGAAACGAGAGACTGAAAGGGCTGACTCAATGGGGGGAGAGCAAGTGGGAGAAGGGAGTAAGATGTAGGTAAACTTACATGTGACAGACTGATTGGAATGGTAAATGTTCACTTGAAGCTTAATAAAAATTAATTTAAAAAAAGAAGTCAAATGATGCATTGAATTGGGGAAATCTGATGCAAAAGATTTCTTTCAAGTATTAAAAAGCAAAGACATCACCTTAAACACTAAGGTGCGCCTGACCCAAGCCATGGTGTTTTCAATCGCCTCATATGCATGTGAAAGTTGGACAATGACTAGGGAAGACTGAAGAAGAATTGACGCCTTTGAGTTATGCTGTTGGCAAAGAATATTGAATATATTATGGACTGCCAAAAGGACAAACAACTCTGTCTTAGAAGAAGTACAGCCAGAATACTCCTTAGAAGCAAGGATGGGGAGACTTATTTCTCACATGCTTTGGACATGTTGTCTGGAGGGTCCAGTCCTTGGGGAAGGGCATCATGCTTGGTAAATTAGAGGGTCAGCCAAAGAGAGGAAGACCCTCAACAAGATGGACTGACATGGTGGCTGCAACAATGGGCTCAAGCATAACAATGATTGTGAGAATGGCACAGGACCGGGCACTGTGTCATTCTGTTGTACGGAGGGTTACTACGAGTCGGAACCGACTCTATGGCAGGTGACAACAACCTGACAACTGCCTCATAGTATCCCACAGAGTGTTGAGGTTGTGATTCATCAGAAAGCTGCTCAGCAGAGAGGGTTGGAAGAAAGGAACACATTTTACCCTTTACTCTGTCCACATAGCTGCCCATTGTCCAAAGAGGACATGCCATGCCTGAAGCTGGGAATATTTTCCTTCTCTAAGACACACAGAAAAGGTAAACTCTTAACTCGAAAAAAATTCCCTGGTAGGAGACAGAATTCTGGCTACACTTGCACTTCACAGACTTGGCCACTGTTTTAGTCCCTCTGGGCCAGTAACTGGCCCTCTTTCTCTGTAACTGTTTAAAAGCCCACAGGGTTAAAATGAATACATTGAGTCCGCGGCTCATGATGGTTTACTCTTCCGAGGTCTCTGTGTAAGTCTGTCCTGATGTAAGCTGAATACCTCTTTTTTTTTTTGATTGTCATTATTATTGCCTTTTATTATCTGTGTATTTATAAATCCAATCTTTGTCTTTAGGGGTTAAAAACATTACATATATACTTACAGATACATTTTAATACACATAAACATCAAAGAAATCACAAATCATAAAAATTTACTCTGAGGATGAAGAAGAGTTGGACAATGTTGGCATTTTGTCAGTTGCAGTACTAACACCGCTTGCGGAAAGTTCGGGATCATCCAGGTTATCCCTGGGAACATGGGTGGGCTTTCTATTCAGGCAATCAGTGAGAGTTGCCTGTATGCTTCTTTTACTTTTTTCTTCATATATTTTGTAGCTTCCCAAATCTGCCTGTCGACTTTAGCAAAGTGAACAGCGTTTGGGTTCATGTTTTCATGCAACTGAAGCCCCTGATTCAGTTTATAAAAAATTTCAGCTAATTGTTTCACTGTAAAAATTTTTGACAGCTTCTCTCTTCTCTCTTTCTTCTTCCTCATTTTTTCTTTCTTCTTCAGCATTTCTTTCCTCTTCAAAATCCACTAAGTTCTGATCTGTCAATATTCGGCAGTGTTTTGAACAGTAAATCATAACAGTGAACATCTTCGAGTGACCATCTGAGAATGATAACAACAAATCACATGTTGCAACGTTGTATGTAGTACATATTACTAATGATAAGATGTACAAAAAATAGGTGAGATGTGCCATTCATCATAACTCAGATATGACATAATTTGGGGACTGTCTATTCTGCTTTCTACTTCCTTTGAAAAAATACTGTTCTATCAGGGGAAGGAGCCCTGGTGGCCCAGCTGTTAAGCGCTCAGCTGGTAACCAACAGGTCAGTAGCTCAAACCCACCATCCCCTCCACGGGAGAAAGATATGGTAGCCTGCTTCCATAAAGATTACAGCCTGGATGAGTTGTGAAGTGACATCAAGGACATCATACGTGAAGAAAGCAAAAGATCATTAAAAAGACAGGAAAGAGAGAAAAAAAAAATGATGTCAGAAGAGACTCTGAAACTTACCCTTGAACATCAAGTAGTTAAAACAAATGGAAAAAATGATGAAATAAAAGAGCGAAACAGAAGATTCCAAAGGCTGGCTCGAGAACACAAAGTAAAGTATTATGATGACATGTGCAAAGAACTGGAATTAGAAAACCAAAAGGGAAGAAAAAGCTGGGCATTTCTCCAGCTGAAAGAACTGAAGAAAAAATTCAAGCCTCGAGTTGCAATATTGAAGGGTTCTATGCACAAAATATTAAACAATGCAAGAAACATTGAAAACAGGTGGAGGAAATACACAGAGTTACCATACTAAAAAGAATTGGTCGACGTTCAACCATTTCAGGAGGTAGGGTATGATCAGGAATCGATGGTACTAAAGGAAGAGGTCCAGGCAATGAAGACACTGGTGAAAAGCAAGGCTCCGGGAATTGATGGAATACCAATTGAGATGTCTCAACAAAAGGATACAGTGCGGGAAGATCTCGTGCATCTATACCAGGAAATTTGGAAGTCAGAGAGCAGACCAACAAACAGAAAGAGATCCATATTTATGCCTATTGAAAAGAAAGTTCCAAAATAGGGAAGTGAAAATCAAAATGACAAGGGCTATATCATTATTTTTCATAGTTTTCAATACATCATTTTTCCTTTCTCCATTTAACATTCTTAGACAGCTGCATTTAGAGGCATTGAGGCAAAAGGTAATCGAATGTAAATGTTAATGTAATGAAAGTACAAAAAGGAAAGTGACTCTGCAGGAAAAAAAAGAAAAATGACACTGTGAGATTTTCTCCTCTCTTATTCATTCTTCCACCTACTGCAATATGATTTCTGCATATGAATTCTACTGAACAGCTCTTGTTAAGGTCTCCAATGCCCTCTCTTTTCTGCATAGTGGCCAGTTTCAATCCACTGAGCAGTTTATTAACACTCAAGTTTGTATTAAACAAAACAATGAGACATTTTCATTGTAAGCAATTGAATATATCTGAGTTAAAATATTAAAATGACTTGCCAACACACTAATTTTATGAATCTAGGTTTAGCCAGAGACAAATCTATTCCAAAAAAGGGAAAACTATGCAGAGTAAATATAATCCATATTCTTTTCTATTATCCACCTTATTTCTATCATCTGCTTCGGAAGGCAAACCACTCCAGTTTTTTTCTATATATATTGTCACTGACTTCTCTTCTCACCCCTTCCACTTACTCCAGTGTGGTTTCTTATTAGTGCTTCTACCAATCCTGCTCTCACTAAGTTCCTCAATGCCATCTCTATTCAGGGTATAGTAGACAGTTCCAATCCACATCTTCTGTGACTGCATTGATTCTTCTTCTAAGCCATTTTATTTTTTGAAACATGCTCTTATCAAAATTCTCTTGTTCTCCCGCTAATGTGTGGCCATTCCACCTCTGTTTCCTTTGTGGTTTTTCTCTTCACCTTTAATGACTGCAGGTCCTTGGAACCAAGTTTAAGCCTTTCTGTCCTTGTAGACTCTCTTATCATATGACCACTTCCATTCTCGGTCTTTCTGTGAACAGATATAAACCTCCAGCCAGGGCATTGTTTATAAACTGTAGACTCATAGCCAGTTGCCAATGGGCAATTGACTAGATACCTGCTAGCCCACATGTAGAGACTATAAAAAAAAAAAAAAGAGACTATAGACTACTTTTATTTTCCTTGTTGACATGTATTACTCCAGCTTCTGCTGAGAAAGTCCCCCCTTTTTTTGCCGTTCATCTCATTATACCATTTAAATGAACTGATATTAGTTAAGCATAATTATTACTTTTAGGTTTCTTTCCCTACAAAACCCAAAGATACGAGAGAGCAGGAACTAGGTTTGTTGTAGTCACCTGTAAATCTGGAGGGCAGCATACAATTTGGACAGAGAAATCCATTTTTACTTAAAATTGGTATATAATAATGATGCTTAAGTGAATTAGACCACCCATTCTTTAATTGAACTACACAGTCAGGCTTGTTGTTTCCTTTTTAAAGAAAAAACAAATACAAGAATTTCTGTATAAGAAAAGTTTAATGAATGAAGCAAAATAATAAATTGGCAAAATATAAAGAATATAATTTTTATGCACAAAGTAAAGGTGTACATGATATGATGTGAACAAAAAATAAGTTAAATATGTAAAAAGCTAAATAAATAAGTAAAAAATATTTAAATAGATAAATAGATACATCAGCACGGTAACGTAAAGAACTAGTGCTCATGTAGTTGAATGCAACGTTTCTTAATACTCCTGAAAACACATTTGCCAAAGTTGATTCAATTCCTGTCCTGATTATAGCAGAAATGAGAGTCTTCAAAATGGCTGAACTTTGGGAAATAATTACAGAGTGTGTACAGTCCATGAGAATTTTTTTTTTTTTTTTATGGAACCAGGTGGCCTTCCTTACTTCTTAACCTCTCTTGCCAATTTGTTGTTGCAGAGAAGGATCTCATGATTTCTGCTCTGACAATCTCCCAGGCACAAGGGCTGTATTTCTTCTCTGTTAGATAGACAGTGATTCTTTGGAAGTACATCCTCACAGCCAGCATGGAATCCTCATTTATCAGGGGGAGGGCAGTTTCTTCTATCCCCATCTCCTGCATCAAACAGACTTCTAGGTCATTCAGCTGCTGATCAAGTGCAGGGAACAATTTGTCCAGGAGGCTGTGATCCCAGGCAGCAGAGGAGGCCTGTAGGCTGAAGAGGTTGAAGATCTGCTGGATCATCTCATGGTGGACAGAGATGGCTTGAGCCTTCTGGAATTTGTTGCCATCAAGCTCCTCCTGGGGAAATGCGAAGTCATTTCTGTCCTTCAAGCAGGAGAAAGTGGAGACTCTCCTCATTTGTTCCAGAAGCATCATGGTTCTCCTGTTAGCCAGGCTATGGCTCTGAGGCAGGTCACAGCCCAGAGAGCAGGTGGAGTTGCAGCTGAGCACCACCAGGGCGATGAGCAAAAGGAAAGAGAAGGCCATTGGGGATCTCGCAGCTGGTGCCGTCTTGGTTAACGCTGACGAGTCTGTGAGCCTGGGCCTCCAGGTTTTCTGAAGACCTTCCTCTGGGCTTGTGTTTTAAATAAGAAATGCACTAGTTTCTATTTTCTTAATGACCACCCCTTACTTTCTACCTCTCTTTTTTTTTTTTTTATGCACTCTCTACTTGGGTTTGTAGTACAGTGATTCTCAACCATTATTTTTTTTTCTCTTGGAAGTCTGTTGATTTTTTTTTCCCAGCTGAATGTCCCCCCCATGATTTTAATAGCACAGATTTACTGCATTTTTCTTTATATATTATGTGTATATTTGTGTTTTATACATAAAATGAGGAAGTGTAAAATTTATTCTTTTTATTGAATGCAGGGTTAATAATGACTATATCAAAATTTTAAGCTAAAATTTAAATTCAAAAGCTATTAACCTTTAACTTTGTAACTAAGTTTGCTGAGTAATTTTTCATGTAATTAATTTACCTATATACATTGTAGTATGTTAAATCACATAGGCAAATTAGGAACTTACATAAATATATAATAGCAATGGAATGAAATACTTAAAGATTATCTATCAAGAATAAACAACTGAGGATCCAAGAAAAACATACAAAAATCAGTGGGATTTCTCTACACCAACAAAAAGAATTTTGAAAGGAAATCACCAAATCAATACCCTTTGCAACAGCCCACAAGAAGATAAAGTACTTAGGAATAAATCTAACCAGAGACATAAAAGATGTATACAAAGAAAGGTACAAAACACTACTGCAAGAAACCAAAAGAGACCTACCTAACTGGTAAAACATACCATGCTCATGGATAGGAAAACTCAACGTTTTGAAAATGTCAATTCTATACAAAGTGATCTACAGATACAAAGCAATCCTTACGCAAACACCAGTGCCATTTTTTAATGAGATCAAGAAACAAATTACCAACTTCCTATGGAAAGGGAAGAGGCCCTGGATAAGTAAAACATCACTGAAGTGGGAGGCCTCACTCTACTTGATTTTAGAACCTATTATACCACTATGGAGGTCAAAACAACCTGGTACTGGTACAACAACAGATTCATAAACCAATGGAACCGAATTGAGAACCCAGACCTAAATCCATCTGCCTATGAGCACCTGATACTTGTCAAAGGTCCAAAGTCCATTAAATGGGGGAAAGACAGTCTCTTTAACAAATGGTGCTGCCATTACTGGATATCCATCAGCAAAAAAATGAAATAAGGCCCATACCTCACACCAGGCACAAAAACTAACACAAAATGGGTCAAAGACCTAAATATAAAATCTAAAATGATAAAGATCCTGGAAGAAAAAATAGGGACAATGCTAGAAGCCCTAACATGACATAAATAGTATATAAATCATAACTAACAATGCACAAACACCAGAAGAGAAAAAAACTAGGAGCTCCTAAAAATCAAACACATATGCTCATCCAAAGACTTAACCAAAAGAGCAAGAAGAGAACTTAAAAACTGGGGAAAAAATTTTATCTGCGACATATCCAATCAGGGTCTAATCTCTAAAAACCCCTCAACAACAAAAAGACAACACAATTAAAAAATGGGCAAAGGATATGAACAGACACTTCACCAAAGAAGACATTCAGGCAGCTAACAGACATATGAGGAAATGCTCATCATTATTAGCCATTAAAGAAATGTAAATCAACACTACAATGAGATACCATCTCACCCCAACAAGGCTGGCATTAACCCAAAAAACACAAAAAATGTTCAAGAAATTTTGGAGACACTGGAACACTTTTACACTGCTGGTAGGAATGTAACATGGTACAACCAACCACTTTGGAAAATAATTTGGCACTTCCTTAAAAAGCTAGAAGTAGAAGTACCATATCATTCAGCAATCCTGCTCCTAGGAATACAGTGCAGAGAATTGAGCCCTCACACGAATACGTATAGGTACACCTGTGGTCACTGCAGCATTGTTCAAATAGCAAAAAGATAGAAGCAATCTACGTACCCGTCAACAGAAGAATGGATACACAAATTATGATACATACATATAATAGAATACTATGCAATGATAAAGAACAATAAGGAATCTGCAAATCACCTCACAACATGGAATAATCTGGAGGGTATTAGGCTGAATGAAATTAGTCAGTCACAAAAGGACAAATACTGTATGAGACCACTATTCTAAGAACTCAAGAAAAGGTTTAAACACAGAAGAAAACCTTCCTGATGGTTATGAGTGTGGGGAGGGAGCAGGAGGGGAATTCACTAACTAGACAGTAAACAAGAATCAACTTCTGTGAAGGGAAGTACAACGCACAATACAGGGGAAGTCAGAAGTATTTTCCCTTTAGTATATTCTCCATGAGTGAAAGCAAAAACTAAGAAGTTTCTTGGACACATCCAAACAATTTGAGGGACAGAGCAGCTGGAGCTAGGGGCTGGAGACAATAGTTTCGGGGGACATCTAGGTCATAAAAAGAACAAACAACTGAAAATTAAATTATTTTCTTAAGTTATTTTTAGCATATTTGACTTTTAATTTTGACTGGTGTCATGGATTGAATTGTGCCCCCCCAAAATTTGTGTCAACTTGGTTAGGCCATGATTCTCAGTATTTTGTGGTTGTCTTCCACTATGTGATTGTAATTTTATGTTGAGAGGATTAGGGTGGGATTGTAACACCACCCTTACTCAGGTCACCTCCCTGATCCAAGGTAAAGGAAGTTTCCCTGGGGTGTGGCCTGCACCAACCGTTGTCTCTTGAGAGATAAAAGGAAAGAGATGCAAGCAGAGAGTTGGGGACCTCATACCGCCGAGAGAATAGCACCAGGAGCAGAACGCATCCTTTGGATCCTGGGTACCTACATCTGAGAAGCTCCTCGACCAGGGGAAGTTTGAGGACAAGGGATCTTTCTCTAAAGCCGACAGAGAGAAAAAGCCTTCCCCTGGAGCTGACACCGTGAACTTGGACTTATAACCTACTAGACTGTGAGAAAATAAATTTCTCTGTGTTATAGCCATCCACTTGTGGTATCTCTGTTATAGCAGCACAAGATAACTAAGACAAGTGGTATGAGAAAATAACTTATAACTCTGATATTTGGAGATATTCATCCAGATATTGTTGACATTTTTCTCTTCAGCACTTGAAGTTACTATTGATAGGTAAACAAATTAGAATAGTAAATATTCAAATACACACTACTAGTATTTACAGTTCCCATCCCAAGTTACACTCAAAAGCACTGAGGTTCAATGCTTATTGTGAAACATTCACAAGGCAGCCATTGGCAACCTGTAAGTCTGAGGAGGTGACCTCTCATGATGTGACTTCTAGATCAAGCAAAGGATAGAGAGAAAGTCCTCCATTAATCTTGCATAAATTTTGTGTACCTGCCATCAACTCAATGTCCATGCTTCTCATAGGATACCAAAGGAAACATGAGAGAAAATAAATACGAAGGTATAAGATTTTGTTGGATAGGGCTGAGCTTTGAAGAAACTCAAACCATTGAAATATCTAAGATTTATTCACACTCCCAAGAAGCAGTTTACACCTTAGGAGTAATAGCACCCTCAGTAAAAAAAAAAAAAATTTAATTAGAAAGCATCATCACTTTGAGTTTTCCTTTGTATATTTTCCCCTTAAATTTGAAATTTCCCAGATAAGTTTCAGAGGTTCCTATCCAAGTCAATTCTTAGCAATTCAAAGAGAACCATCATTGTTCTAAATTCAAATCTGGATACATATGGAACTTTATTAAGTGAAGAATTAACTTTCACCTTCAATCACAAACTCAGGTTTCATTCCTTTTAATTTATAAGAAGTTAGGCTGCCTCAGTTCTATAGATTCCTACTCTTTCCATCTTTGGTAGCCTGATGTTTTAAATCCCCACAAAGATGCACCTGAATTTCACATGTGGAAAATTGTGCTGAGTGAAAAAAAATCTTAAACAAAAAAGTAAATATTCTATGAATCCATGTATATGAATCAAAATCCATTATAAGTGTGTTATACACTCAAACAAAAGGCATTTGGATATGGGTTGTGCCCAAATGGATGAACAGTGTTTGTGTAGAAACTGAAGGGAAGGGATTGGGGAAAAAGAATGAGGTGAGTAGTAAACTAGTACAAATAGGCATAGAAATGGAGCCACCAGTGACTTTGACCTTCTGTTTTTAGATAGATCTTCACCAAACACTAAGTGATGATTACCTAACTTTATCCTGCAATTCTTTAGAATTTCTCACAAAGAATTACTAATTATGCTTTGCTTCTTCTTATCTCCATCCATTTCCACCCATATTCACAATGTGGGCTTCATTACAGTTGGACTTCCAAAATTATGACATTTCATAATTAGAGCACTACTTCTGGTGGAATACCTAGAGGTTGGATTCTGAGTCCTTGGCCAAAAGTTTTTAACTGCTAACTTTGTCATTTTTCTTTATATACTACCCATACTGGTTGCCTCCAAATCGATTGTGACTTTTTTAATATACTAAGTCTTTATACACTGAGCACGACTATATTCTCACTTCTACGTGACAGGAACATAGCCTTTGATGACCAGACCTATTTTCCCTTTAGTATATTCCCCATGAGTAGTCTGTGGGGAGAGAAATTATCTTACCTTTCTTTACTTCCTAGAGTCCCTGGGAGGTGTGAACATTAAAGAGCTTGGCTGCTAAGCAAAAGGTTGGCAGCTGGACTTCACCTAGAGTCACCTTGGAACATAGGCCTGGCTGATCTACTTATGAAAAATGAGCCATTGAAAACAGTATACAGCACAGTGCTACACTGGTACACGAGGCATTGCTATGAGTCAGAATTGACTTGATGGCAACTGTTATTGTTTTGCTTTGGTTTTTTTAACCTTGTTTCCTAGGCATCTGGCCCAGTCCCTACTATTTCAGGAGCTTAATATTCATGAAAAGAATAATCGTGATCATAATAGAAAGAATGATATCCACACATACTAGATACATGTGATTTGAGAGGATAATAGATCTAAAGACACTTTGAAAATTGCTCATGGCACTAAAAGAGAAGTTATTATTGGAGGTTGTGTGGAGTATTAAAAAAAAGAACAACTAGTTCACTGGGTTTTTTTTTTTTTTAGTTCATTACAGGGATATTTTCTTTAAGTTTGCATTTGCGAAACTGATAATATTAGAATGGGAAACAAACACCTGGTGATGTATGGAAGACTCACTTGCCACTTTTATGTCAGCCTTCTCAGTGATACTCAAGAACCTTCAAGGAGCTGCCTGATCATACTTTCTTCATCTCCCTCAGGTAATAAGGAAACAACATAAACTTGACAATGTGTTCCAAGTCCTTGACTCATATCTTTGGCCAATTTCCAACTTACCTGTGTCTATTGAAACCAACATGAATGATTCTTTCAAAGGGTCAATGATGCTGTGTACCCTAAGGAGTGACATCCATGTCCTCTTCCCTGGCTTTAAATTCTGGAATCAGACTTTGGGTCAGGATTTGCTTTGTTGGTTTTGTGCAGTCAAGAACATGATTGTATTTTTTTTCCCTTTAAAAACATACTAGTACATTTAGTGCAAAAATGACCATTGGTCTTATTCACTGAACTTTTGTCCTTTTCCCACCAGTCATTCTATTAGACTCCTTTTTCCACATCTCTTACACTTAGGTATGGCATGAGAAGAAATCCATGTCAACTAAGTGTGAGTGCAAGTGATATTGGACCTTTAAAGACTTGAACTTTGAAAACATCCCCACGTCATCCAACATAATTTCTGCATTTACAATTGTGTAGAATAGACACAAACACCACAGACATTTGGAGTCACATGCTGAAGATGGCAAAGCCAAAAAAAAATAGCACACCCAGATCCTTGTTTCACTGTCTGGAAGAGAGCCAGCCAGGAAAGCCATCTGACCAGGAATGTCTGCATTGAATTCTTATGTGAAAAAAAAAAAAAAAAAAAGATAAATCTGTATTATGTTCAATGTATTGATAATTTTCTCTTTAACTGTTACAGCAGCTAGTATTTTCACTTAACGAACAAATATCTTTAACTAAATGCCATATTAAATATTTATGCACCCAATGTCGGGGCTTCAAGACACATAAACCAAACTCTAACAGCATTGAAAAGTGAGATAGACAGCTCCACAATTATAGTAGTAGACTTCAACACACCACTTTCAGTGAAGGACAGGAAACCCAGAAAGAAGCTCAATAAAGATGCAGAAGATCTAAATGCCACTATCAACCTATCAACTTGACCTCGTAGACATATACAGAACACTCCACCCAGCAGAGCCAAGTATACATTCTTTTCCGATGCACATGGAACACTCTCTAGACTAGACCACATATTGGGTCATAAAGCAAGCCTTAGCAGAATCTAAAACACTGAAATATTACAAAGCATCTTCTCTGACCATAAGGCCATAAAAGTAGAAATCAATAACACAAAAAGCAGGGGAAAAAAAATCAAACACTGGGAAACTGAACAATACCCTGCTCAGTAACGACTGGGTTATAGAAGACATCAAGGATGGAGTAAAGAAATTCATAGACTCCAATGAGAATGAAAACATTTCCTATCAGAAACTTTGGGGCACAGCAGAAGCAGTGCTCAGAGGTCAATTTATATCAATAAATGCACACATCCAAAAAGAAGAAAGGGCCAAAATCAAAGAATTATCCCTACAACTTGAACAAATAGAAAGCAACAAAAGAAATCCTCAGGCAACAGAAGAAATCAAATAATAAAAATTAGACAGAATTAAATGAAATAGAGAACAGAAAAACAATTGAAAAGTTAACAAGACCAAAAACTGGTTCTTTGAAAAAATTAACAAAATGAATACCCCATTGGCCAAATGACCAAAGAAAAACACAAGGGGAAGGAAATAACCTGAATAAGAAATGAAATGGACAATATTACAACAGACCCAACCGAAATTAAAAGAATCATACCAGAATACTATGAAAAATTGTACTATAACAAATTTGCAAACCTAGAAGAAATAGATAAATTTCTAGAAACACACTACTTACCTAAACTAACACAAACAGAGATAGAACAACTAAATAAACCCATAACAAAAGAAGAGATTGAAAAGGAATTAAAAAAACTCCCAAGAACAACAACAACAAAAACCCTTGCCCGGACACCTTCACTGGAAAGATCTACCAAACTTTCAGACCATAGTTAACACCACTACTACTAAAGGTATTTCAGAGCATATAAAAGGATGGAATACTCCCAAACTCATTCTATGATGCTGGCGTATCCCTTATACCAAAACCAAGTAAAGACACCACAGAAAAACATAATTACAGATCTATAATCCTTTTTTTTTTTTAATCCTCGGGAACTTAGATGCAAAAATCCTCTACAAGGTTCTAGCCAACAGAATTCAACAACATATCAAAAAAATAATTCACCATGACCAAGTGGGATTCATACCAGGTATGCAGGGATGGTTCAACATTAGAAACACAAATAATGAAATCCATCATATAAATAAAGCAACAGACGAGAACCACATGATCTTATGCATTGATGCAGATAAGGCATTTGACAAAGTTCTACACCCATTCATGATAAAAACTCTCCGCAAAATAGGAAAAGAAGGAAATTCCTCAACATCATAAAGGGCATTTATACAAAGCCAGCAGCCAACGTCATCCTAAATGGAGAGATTCTGAAAGAATTCCCCTTGAGAACGGGAACCAGACAAGAATGCCCTTAATTACCTCTCTTATTCAACATTGTGCTGGAGGTCCTAGCCAGAGCAATTAGGCTAGATAAAGAAATAAAGGGCATCCAGATGGGTAAAGAAGAAGTAAATGCATCTCTATTTGCAGATGACATGATCTTATACACAGGAAAACCTAAGGAATCCTCAAGAACACTACCGGAACTAATAGAAGAGTTCAGCAGAGTATCAGGATACAAGATAAACATATAAAAATCAGTTGGATTCCTCTACACCAATGAAAAGAACATCGAAGAGGAAATAGCGAAATCAGTACCATCTACAGTAGCCCCCAGGAAGATAAAATACTTAGGAATAAATCTTACCAGAGATGGAAACGGCCTATACATAGTAAACTACAAGACACTACTGCAAGAAACCAAAAGAGGTCTGCCTAAGTGGAAAAGCATACCTACATAAACATACCTACAAAGAGACCTACATAAGTAGAAACACATCACTTGTTCATGAATAGGAAGACTTAACATTGTAAAAATGTCTGCTCTACCAAAAGTGATCTACAGATACAATGCAATTCCGATCCAAATTCCAAAGCCTTTTTTTAATGAGATGGAGAAACAAATCACCAGCTCCATTCATATGGAAGGGAAAGAGACCCCCGATAAGTAAAGCATTACTGAAAAAGAAGAACAAAGTAGGAGGCCTCACTCTACCTCATTTTGGAACCTATAAAACCTCCATAGTAGTCAAAACAGCTTGTAGTGGTACAACAGCAGATACATAGACCAATGGAACAGAATTGAGAATCCAGACACAAATCTGTCCACATATGAGCAGTTGATATTTGACAAAGGCCCTAGGTCAGTTAAATGGGGAAACGATAGCCTGTTTAACAAATTCTGCTGGCATAACTGGATATCCGTTCTGCAAAAAAAAGAAACAGGACCCATAACTCACACCACACACAAAAACCAACTCAAAAGGGATCAAAGACCTAAATATAATATCTAAAACAATAAAGATCATGGAAGAAAAAATAGGGTGCACACTAAGAGCCCTAATTCATGCCATAAACAGTATACAAAACATTACAAAGAATGCAAAAGAGAAACCCGGTGACTGGGAGCTCCTAAAAATCAAACACCTATGCTCATCCAAAGACTTTACCAAACGAGTATAAAGAAAAAAAGTTTTTAGCTATGACATTTCCGATCAGTGTCTGATCTCTAAAATCTACATGATACTGCAAACACTCAACTCAAAAACACAAATACTCCAGTTAAAAAATGGGCAAAGGATATGAACAGACACTTTACTAAAGAAGACATTCAGGTAGGTAACAGATACATGAGGAAATGCTCAGGCTCATTAGCCATTACAGAAAGGCAAATCAAGACTGCAAGGAGAGTCCATCTCACTCCAACAAGACTGCCATTAATCCAAAAAACACTAAATAATAAATGTTGGAGAGGTTTTGGAGAGAGTGGAACACTTATACACTACTGGTGGGATGTAATAGTGCAACCACTTTGGAAATTGATTTGACGCTTCCTTAAAAAGGAAGGAATTGAACTATCATAAGGTCCAGCAATCCCATTCCTTGGAATATATTCTAGAGAAAAAGAGCCTTTACACCTACAGACATATGCACACCCATGTTCATTGCAGCACTGATTACAATACCAAAAAGATGGAGGCCACCAAGGTGCATATCAATGGATGAATGGAGAAATGAATAATGGGATATTCACAGAATGGAATATTACGCGTCAACGAAGAACAATGATGAATCTGTAAAACATTTCATAACATGGCGGAATCTTGAAGGCATTATGCTGATTGGAATTAGTCAGCTGCAAAAGGACAAATATCTTATAAAACCACTATTATAAGAAGTCGAGAGATAGTTTAAACAGAGAAGAGAATCTTCTTTGATGGTTTCGAGAGGGGAGAGGAAGGGAGGGAGAAGAGCTTTCACTAATTAGATAGTAGATAGGAACTATTTTAGGTGAAGGGAAAGACAACGCATAATACAGGAGAGGTCAGCACAACTGGACTAAACCAAAAGCAAAGAAGTTTCCTGAAAAAACTGAGTGCTTCAAAGGCCAGCAGAGCAGGAGTGAGGGTTTGGGGACCATGGTTTCAGGGGACATCTAAGTCAATTGGCATAATAAAATCTATTAAGAAAATGTTCTGCATCCCACTTTGGAGACAGGTATCTGGGGTCCTAAAAGGTAGGAAGTGTCCTTCTAAGATGCGTCAATTGGTCTCGACCCACCTGGAGCAAAGGAGAATGAAGAACACCAAAGACACAAGGTAATTATGAGGCCAAGAGGCAGAAAGGGCCACACAAACCAGAGACTACATCAACCTGAGACCAGAAGAACGAGATGGTGCCCGGCTACAACCGATGACTGCCCTGACAGAGAACACAACAGAGAACCCCTGAGGGAACAGGAGAACGTTGGGATGCAGAGCTCAAATTCTCGTAAAAGGACCAGACCTAATGGTCTGAGTGAGAATGACCCCGGAGGTCATGGTCCCCAGGCCTTCTGTTAGGCCAAGACAGGAACCATTCCCAAAGCCAACCCTTCAGACAGGGATTGGACTGGACTATGGGATGGACAATGATACTGGTGAAGAACGAGCTTCTTGGATCAAGTAGACACAAGAGACTATGTTGGCATCTCCTGTCTGAAGGGGAGAGGAGAGGGTAAAGGGGGTCAGAAGCTGGCCCAATGGACATGAAAGGAAACAGTGGAGGGGAGGAGTGTGCTGTCTCATAAGG
The DNA here is from genome assembly GCF_024166365.1 of Elephas maximus indicus. Lineage (NCBI taxonomy): Eukaryota > Metazoa > Chordata > Mammalia > Proboscidea > Elephantidae > Elephas > Elephas maximus. The sequence continues at coordinate 31,202,771 of NC_064827.1, read as the reverse complement.
GGGAGAGCAATTAGGAGTATATAGCAAGGTGTTTATCATGTTTTTGTGAGAGTCCGAATTGATTTGGAAACTTTCACTTAAAGCACAATAAAAAATTTTTAAAAAATCAAATGATGTATTGCATTGGGCAAACCTGCTGCAAAAGACCTTTTTAAAGTGTTAAAAAGCAAGGATGTTGCTTTGAGGACTAAGGTGCGCCTGACCAAAGCCATGATATTTTCTATCGCTTCATATACATGCAAAAGCTGGAGTAGGCAAAAGGAAAACCAATGAAGAATTGATGCCTTTGTATCCTGGTGTTGGTGAAGAATATTGAACATACCATGGCCTGCCAGAAGAATGAGCAAATCTGTCTTGGAAGAAGTACAGCTAGAATTCTCCTTAGAAGTGAGGATGGAAAGACTTCATCTCCCATATTTTGGACATGTTATCAGGAGGGACCAGTCCCTGGAGAAAGACATCATGCCTGGTAAAGTAGAGGGCCATTGAAAGAGAGGAAGACTCTCAGAAAGATGGATTGACACAGTGGCTGCAACAATGGGCTCAAAAATAGCAATGACTGTGAGGATGATGCAAGATCTGGCAGTGTTTCGTTCTATTGTACATAGAGCACTATGATGTGGGACCAACTTGATGGCACCTAACAACAACATCTTTTGAGGAACCCTGGTGATGCAGTGGTTGACTGCTCGGCTGCTAATCCAAAGGTCAGAAGTTCAAACCCACCAGAAGAAAGATGTGGCAGGCATTTTCCTTAAAGATTACAGCCTTGGAAACCCTATGGATAGTTCTACTTTGTTCTGTAAGGTTGCTATGAGTTGGAATCAACTACACGATAATGTTTTTTTTTTTGGGGGGGGGGGTTTACCTCCTTTTGACCTCATTGATATCCATGTTCCTACTTGCACTTCCACTGGCTCACTTAAAAGTTTTAATTCAAACATTAAACAAACCCTCTTAAATAAATAAGTTTAAATGTTTAAGCATTTTATATGTCCTACTCGTGTGTACTCTTACATAGGAGCCCTGGTGGCACAGTGGTTAAGAGCTTGGCTGCTAACCAAAAGGTTGGCAGATGGAATTCATTAGCTGCTCCTTGGAAACCCTGTGGGGTAGTTCTACTCTGTCTTATAGGGTCACTGTGGGCCAAAATCGCCTCAAGTGTGATACTTTTCTTTTTATATACAACCTCAAAATATATTAAAAATGTTATCTATCTATCATCTATATATCTATCATCTATTTATCTATCTATCTATATAGGTGTTGTTGTTGTTGTTAGGTGCCATCGAGTCAGTTCTGATTCATAGTGACCCTATGCACACCAGAAGGAAACACTGCCCAGTCCTGAGCCATCCTTACAATCATTGTTATGCTTGAGCTCATTTTTGCAGCCACTGTGTCAATCTACCTTGTGGGGATTTTCCTCTTTTCCACCGACCCTGTACTCTGCCAAGCGTGATGTTCTTCTCCAGGGACTGAGCCTCCTGACTAAATGTCCGAAGCAGTCTCACCATCGTTGCCTCTAAGGAGCATTCTGGCTGTATTTCTTCTAAGACAGATTTGTTCGTTCTTTTGGCAGTCCATGGGATATTCAATATTCTTCGCCAACACCACGATTCAAAAGTGTCAATTCTCCTTTGGTCTTCCTTATTCATTGTCCATCTTTCACAAGCGTATTATGCGATTGAAAATACCATGGCTAGGGTCAGGCACACCTTAGTCTTCAAGGTGACATCTTTGCTCTTCAAGACTTTGAAGAGGTCCTTTGCAGCAGATTTACGTAATGCAATACGTCTTTTGATTTCTTGACTGCTGCTTCCATGACTGTTGATTGTGGATCCAAGTAAAACAAAACCCTTGACAACTTCAATCTTTTCTCCGTTTATCACGATGTTGCTCATTGGTCCAGTTGTTACGATTTTTGTTTTCTTTATGTTGAGGTGCAATCCATACTGAAGGCTGTGGTCTTTGATCTTTAGTAAGTGCTTCAAGTCCTCTTCACTTTCAGCAACCAAGCTTGCGTCATCTGCATAATGCAGGTTGTTAATGAATCTTCCTCCAATCCTGATGCCCCATTCTTCTTCATATAGTCCAGCTTCTCAGATTATTTGCTCATCATACAGATTGAATAGGTATGGTGAAAGAAAACAATCCTGACGCGCACCATTCCTTACTTTAAACCTATCAGTATCCCCTTGTTCTATCCGAACAACTGCCTCTTCATCTATGCTAATTTTCCTCTTGAGCACAATTCAGTGTTCTGGAATTCCCATTCTTCCCAACGTTACCCATAGTTTGTTAGGATCCACACAGTCAAATGCCTTTGCATAGTCAATAAAACACAGGTCAACATCCTTCTGGTATTCTCTGCTTTCAGCCAGGATCCATCTGACATCAGCAATGATATCCCTTATTCCATGTCCTTTTCTGAATCCGGCTTGAATTTCTGGCAGTTCCCTGTCGATACACTGCTGCAGCCGCTTTTCATTAAAATCATCTATATAGATAGATAGGTAGATATGTTGTTGTTGTTCCAGTAGCACTTGCTAACCTCTTTTTTTTTTTTTTGTGATTTAGGTGAAAGTTTACAGAGCAAATTAGTTTATCATTAAACAATTAATAGACAAATCGTTTTGCAACTTTGGTTACCAACTGCATGATGTGTCAACCCTCTCTCCTTCTCCACCCCAGATTCCTTATTTCCATTTGTTCCATTTTCCTGGCTCCTCCTGCATTCTCATCTTTACTTCTCGGCTGTTGTGTCCATTCGTTTCCTGTACATAATTGACCTAGGAAGCACTTCCTCACATGTATTATTGTTGACCCTATAGACCTGTCTAATCTTTGGCTGAAGGATGAACCTCAGGAATGATTTCAGTACTGAGTTAAAAGGCTGTCGGGGGCTATGTTCTGGGGTTTCTCCAGTCTCTGTCAGACCAGCATGCCTGGTCTTTTGTGTGTGTGTGTGAATTTGAATTTCGTTCTAAATTTTTCTCTCACTCTATCCAGGACCCTCTCTTGTGATCCCTGCCAGAGCCAGGTGGTGGTAAATGGGCACCATCTAGTTTTTCTGGCCTCAGTCTGGTGAACGTTGTGGTAGTTGTGTCCATTAGTTCTTTGGACTAATCTTTCCCTTGTGTCTTTGGTCTTCTTTATTCTCCTTTGCTCTAGCCAGAATGGAATTTTTGTATATTTTTATTTCTCTCTCTCTCTTTATCTTATATAAAAATTCTTAGGTTATATTTATCTAAAAACAAAAAACAACTAATTTTTGCTGAAAAAAAGTGCTTCTGTCCATAAATCTTTTCAAAACTAAATAACCTTATAAAAATATTTTATAACAATTCCCATGCTCTCATGATCTGATATACAAAAACAAATCCCAAACTCATACCTCCATCAATGGCATTTTTGCACATGGTAGACCCGTGTATCCAACAGCTGGTAAGACTCCTGTCAATAAAACTACATGTCTCCCAGGCACTTTAGAAAGGACATCTAATATTTCCTTTTCTTCCCAGCATCTTTCATAGCTAAAGTTATTGTGTAAGAACATCATTTAAAAAAAATTCTTTCAATAGTATTTAATATAATTGAAATTAAGTAAACATCAGTATTGTTTTTATGTTTCTTTCCCTGCACTACTGAAAGTTCTAGCACGGAAAGAATCGTGTTTGATTCATTCACCTGGATTTGATGGCAATTATATAATCTGTCACTTACTCATTTGACACATATGACATAAACAGGATGAGTGAGTGAATAAATACATTTTACCATCCGTTCTTCAATTTCGTTTACAAAATCAGGGCTTTGATTTTATTCTTTAAGAATGAATTTGAGAAATTTTCTTTGATAAGAATTTATTACATAAGACATAATAAATATTCGATGAAATAAATAATAAAACAGAAAAGTGGATATGTTTTTATAAATTTGAATACAATGTAAATGTGGCATTTTTTAAAATAAAAATGTAGATATTACAAATTTGGTAACAAGTCAGAAAAAAATCAATAAAGATAAATAAATAAATAGAGAGGCAGATGGAAAGTCAGGACAGTCATCTCCTAAAGACTGATGTCCTTGGACCTGAAAATTTTTAACATATACTTGTTTAATACTGCTCTCAAAGTAATTGTTGGATTTAATTCCATAAATTGTGACTAGAGCAGAAATAAGCATCTTCTGAAATAACCAAAGATATGCATGCAAGTGCGATAGGGCATATCAGTCATTGTAAGTGAAGTCAAGATGAACTCATGTCACCATCCTTTGTTCTTAACCTTTCTTGCAAGTTTGTCGATGAAGAGAAAGATCTCCTGATTTCCACTCTGACAACTTCCCAGGCACACTCACTGTATTCCTTCTCTTTCAGATAGGAACAGATTCCCTCAAAGTACTCCTTCACAGCTGCTTCAGGGGCCTCAATGGGCAGGACAGATTTTTCCTCTTCCATTGCCTGCATGAAGCAGGTCTCCAAGTCTTTCTGCTGTTTAAGGAGTCCACTGAGGAGCTGGTGCAGGCGGGTAGTGTCCCAAGGAGGAAAGGAGTCCTTTCTATGGAAGAGTTCAAAGATCTGCTGGAGCATCTCGTGGAGGAAAGCGATGGTCTGGGCCTTCTGGAGCTGGCTGCCATCCACCATCTCCTGGGGGAATCTGAAGTCCTTTCTGTCATTCACACAGATGAAAGTGGGGAGTCTCTGCATTTGGTCCAGAAGGTCAACGGTCTTCTCACTAGCCAGGCTGTGGATTTGAGGCAGATCACAGCCCAGAGATGGAGCAGGGCCACAGCTGAACGCCACCAGGGCTGTCAGTAAAGAGAGCAGGAGGGCCATTGGGAGAATTAAGAATGCTGCTGGCCTGACTGAGCTGGGCGTTTGGTTGAACCTTGGAGCCCAGGTTCTCTGAAGACATTCTTCCTATCATGGCTTTTATATACGAAACATAAGAGTTTTCATTTTCTAAACCATCCTCAATATTAAACTTTTACTTCCGTTTTTTCGTTTCCATATAAGCATTTTCTATATGGCCTGAGAAGATGTCATCAATCCAAAGTCTAAATTTTTGCAATAGAACTTTAATTTTCTCAGTAAATTTCAGGTGTTCCAATGTAAGTGGATACTTGTAAAAAACATCTTTGTCATATAGTCCACAATTTAGGTGGATATGTAAATACTCTTATACACACCATATATATATATATACACACACACACACATTGCTCTTCTTTGTGCTGGAAACAAAGCCCTCATCCTGGGCTTTCTTTTTGCCCCCCTTACTTTACATAGGAAGTCAAAGTCAGACTCCCTCAGCCCCATGGCTTTTGTCACAAGTAAGCTCTTTAGGACACAGCCTAGATTTTGTTCTCTGTTTTATTCATAGCTGAGCCCGATGATTATTAGTGAATAAGAATCTCCAACTGTTCTCTACCTTCTACAATACAATCATGTAGGTCTGTGTGCTTTTGCTTCACCAGGGCCACAAGGTTAGTAGTTTAATAGCCATTGCCCTTTATTTCCTCTCTTTCTTACTGGATGTCTACAGTCCTCCTCAGGCTGTGCCAGTACCCGCAGCAGGAATCCTAGTTCCTTGCAGGTGCTTATGGGTGTAGAGATTCTAATTACAAGATGAATTTATTGTCAACCTTTCCCCAGCACTACCCCACTCACAAGGTAATTATCACAGTGTAACACCCTCTCCTTTAGAGTGACAGAGTGTTCTTAAACAACACTTTCCTGGACTCACTTGCTGAGGGCCACTGACCACATCCAGATGGCTTTAGCACCCTTTTACTGAGGAGGAGTTTTTTAGTTGTCAAAATCATTAATCCTCCAGAACATTCACCTGTGCTCCTAGAGTGTTGGTGTGAAGAACACTAGTTATCATTGCTGACCTCCGCCTCTCCTGACCTATTGTCTTAGTTATCTAGTGCTGCTGTAACACAAATACCACAAGTGTATGGCTTTAACGAACAGAAATTTATTCTCTCACAGTCCAGTAGGCAACAAGTCCAAATTCAGGGCATCAGCTGCAGGGGAAGTCTTTTGCTTTCTGTTGACTCTGGATGAAGGTCTTTGTCATCAATCTTTCCTTGGTTGAGGGTCTTCCCAGGTGCAGGGGCCCCGGGTCCAAAGGATGCCCTCTGCTCCCAGTGCTGTTTTCTTGGTGGTATGAAGTCCGCTTGTCTGTATGCTCCCTTCTTTCTTTTATATCTCAAAAGAGATTGGCTTAAGACACAATCTAACCTTGTTGATTGAGTTCACATAACTGCTGCCTATCCCTCCTCATGAACATCGTAGAGATAGGATTTACAACACATAGGAAAATCACATCAAATGACAAAATGGTGGATGATCACACAATACTGGGAATCTTGGCCTAGCCAAATTAAGATGCACATTTTGGGGGAATAAAATTCAGCCCATGACACCTCTGTACATAGCTACTAAATATGCCTATGGCCTTCAAATACTGATAGCAAAAGGTTTTCTTGTCTATGTAGGTAAGGAATAACCCAACTGTAATTCTTTTACTTTTAGTAGCCAAATAATTTTTATTTTGCCAAGTACGGCTTTTATTAGTCAACTCTCTTACTTAAACTATTGAACAGTTGTTGAGCTTGAAGTTTCTGAGCTAGACACAGTCTTTCTTTTACATTAGTGATTTTTCATTTTAAATTTTTGTTAACTTTTTTCATGTTGTGGTTTACTGGGCAAGTTGTCTTGCTGCCTCTGCATTACTCCATTTCATCTTGGGGTTAACACAAACAAAGGGAAGCAAAAGAAAGGCAAAGGGACTGTATCATTTTTCTCTATGACTTTCAGGATGCCAGATTTTTTGTTTTTTATTTCAACTTTCCTAAAAAGCAAAACTTGACAGTTGTTTGTGGGCGAAAAGAAAACAAATATTAAGTCTGACTGTCACAAAAGTGAAAGGAGGGAAGTGACCTTTTAGCTGACAAAGTGATGACGTGAAAGCTAACAAAATTGGGGACTAAGGACTATGGTAGATGAGAAGAAGGAAGGCAATATTGAAGTAAGCAAAGGGAGCAAAATGGTTGCTACTGCCGGCAGCTTAAGTGGGTCAATGGACAGCCTTCAGCTTTGCAAAACCAACTCTCTGATTTATCTTTCACTTAACCCACATGTCTTCAGCTCTGGGAAGACAAAGGAGTCAGATAATGCCTGAGTGCCCCTCTCTGAGCATTTCACCGAGGTAAAGAAATTTACTCAGGCAATGAGCAGAATGGTTTCAGGAACTAGAATTAAAAGAAAGGGAATTGGGTGATTCAAAGAGATTCTGTTCTTAATCGGATACTTATAAAAATGATATTTAAAAATGATAACAGCAAATTTTATTGTCCTGCCAGGTATGGACCAGCCTTTGTTCTAAGATATTTACAAATGTGAACACAGTTCCCTCGGCAATACTATGTGGATTATACTCATTTATTAAAAATGTCTAGAGAAATGAACTAGTCAGAATGTAACAAAGTTCTAAGGTAAAAACTGTAGAAAGAGTTGAAGTGATGATTTATCTGGAAGGGCCCAGTAAAGGAAGTGTGGGATAGAAATGAACATGGAATTTATGAACGAAATAGACACCCTGGTATTAAATCAGTAGTACAGGGAAGGTGAAATGACCAAGGATTCTGGGTTCCAACTCAAATGCCAAGGTTTTGCCATCTCTTATTTCACAAGGGACAGAAGGCATGGTGTAAATGGATTAAACTACGCAGACTCCTATAAATCCATTTACTTTTAACTCAAGTTTTCTTCTGTATAAACAAAATAAGAATAAAAAAAAAGCAAATAACAATTTCCACTCTGAAGATTACCGTGGATACGGGCTCTGACTTTTCTCTTTCAGGGCCTCCCTGATTCCATGGATGAGTGTCTCCAAGGCCAATCTGTTCTCATTACCAAGGACAACAGCTCAGTTTCTCACCTTTCGTCCAAACTGAACTTCCCATTGTCTACTGACTAGCAGATGTTTTTTACTTGCTTTTGGACCCCAATTCTCAGGAAAGGTTCCAAACACTAAGCTTAAATGTGTCCACCCAGTGCACTATGTACCTACTGGAAAGAAAAGAAAGAGAATTCATCCAGCAATGTCACTTTTCGATTAACTAAAATAAATCAATGAATTTCCACAAGAGTCTTCACTGCCGATAGAAATTGTGATATTCCAGTATATACATTACTAACATTTGCTCTGCTGAGAAAACTGTGCCTTACTTGTTGCTAAGTACTCAAATGCCATCCTGTGACCCTTTTGTTCAAGTGTTGTTTCATTTTGTTTTTAGAAGGAGGCTGGAATATGACCTGAATTTAATAGCTTCCTTCGATTGCACTGGCTCCATGAATCATTTTCCCTGGGCTGTGATGACTTGCGGCATTCTAGGAAGGAAAGGAAAGCGTGCTACTCGCACTGGAGTAACTCTCGTGCCTTCCCATACTCTATGGGCTGCTGTGATATCAGTGGCATGGGTGCTGGGGGCACTGATGATGTCCATGTCTCCATGAATAAGCTTCATGCTCTTGGGCTTCTCCTCCTGTGAATCCAAATGATTTGAAGACATAATTGACTTACTGCTGCCTATTCTACTGTTCCACCTCTTGAAGCCCTGCCATGTTTTAGTCAACACTTTAAACATCTCATTTCTCCTTTGAAGTTCTCAAAATGCAACTGACTCTTTCAACGTGCTTCAAGTTTCATGACGTACACTTTGGTTTTTGAGTAAATGAGAGCCCTGTGCCTGCCTCATCTCCTGCTTGTAGAATTGGAATGTGGACGTGCCTAAGTGAGGCATAGGTGAGCTCCTGGATTCTTCACCAGTTCATTCGATGTAGACGTGTGGTCAGTGAAGGTGATAAAGCTCCCTCTAGTTACTGTGTTTCTGTGTTCAGCTGGTCATGCATGGGATATTGTTTGCTTCAGTGCAAGGCTTGGCGTGTAGAGAGAGTCGAGGCATGGCAATGTTCACACTTTTGATCCCTGTGTCCCCAAACTGAGCTATCTCCAGCTGGTAATGCAACGTGGCCCTCTAAAGCCATTCTAGGGAACTGCAGCAACAACCAGGGCCCCTTGGCCCCCTTCTCTGGTTGAGCACCTTGGTAGTTAACATCAAGCAATATTGAGGGACCTGTGTAGGGCTGGGGTGTGGTGAGTGCCTTGCTGCTGTCAGGATCCCAAACCCACCCTTGTTCTCCAATGTTTTCAAATATATAACAGATTCATCACTTATGGATATGACCATAATGTGGTTATAGAAACTTGTGAGGCATAGAGACAGTACAGCACCAAATCATAGGACTTTTGCTCCCCAAACATAAAATAACAACAATCAAAAAGTAAAATTATGTTAAAAAAAAAAAAAAAAGCATCATCCAATAGATGGAAGAGATCAAAATATTTGAAAGGTATTAAGCAATCACAGAGAAAGAGCCAGGTAAATCCAAAACTTTTCATGCCTCTGCCCTACTCCTACGCTGGTTCCCCCCACAGGGTGAAGGAGGAGAGAAAAGCAAGAAACAAACATAGCTTAAAACATAACTTTGCGTCTCCCAACCACCACCACCACCACCACCACAACCCAGTTATGGAGAGAAGCAATCTAAAGATTGGGCAAGCCGAGGCAAACTTTTCAAAGCCCCCTCCTAAATTAAAGGCCCTCTTGTGCTCCCTGAGCAATTCACACACACACACATACACACGCACGCGTGCACGCACGCAAACTTCCTGAATAAATTCTTCACTTACCATATTGCCCAGGTTACCTTAAAACCTCCCAAATTCTGCCCAAATAGATACCGCCCCCTTGCTATCCGTTGGCAATCACTGTGTTCTCTGAAATCCCGTTAACCATGTCTGAGCTTTATTTTGCTACTGAGGCAATGTCGAAAAGATGCAAGGTCATTATTCAAGCTGGCAGAGAATTTTCTCCAAATTATAAACGTAAGCCTCCTAATCTCCTAGTACAAACACGTTTGTAAAACGGACAATTTAAGAAAAAGTTCATGAACCATCAGACAGGAGCTATTTCTTCTGATTTCCCCTGGAATTCCACACCCAGAATGGCAGTCTCTACTGCCTCCTGCTGTTCCTAAGATATTCACTGGCTAATTCCTTTCAGAAGTAGACTGCCAGTTCCTTCTTCCTATTCTGTCTTAGTCTGGAAGCTCAGCTGAAACCAGTCTACCATAGGCGACCCTGCTGAAATTTGAATACCATTTTCATAGCTGCCACCATCTCAGCAACTCTCCTGCCCCCTCGGTACGACAAATTCACAGTCGCATGCTGCTGACACTGAGGTAATTTATGCCTTCGCATACTTATTCAAACTTTATGCTCAGCCAATAATCTCAGAAGCTGGACTATACGAGAAGAATTTGGCATCAGGATTGTAGGAAGACTCATTAACTACCTCTGGTATTCAGGTGACACAACCTTGTTTGCTGAAACTCAACAGGACTTGAAGCACTTACCGATGAAGATCAAAGACCACAGCCTTCAGTATGGATTACATCTCAACATAAAGAAAAAAAAAAATTCTCACAACCAGACCAATAAGCAACATGATGAAAAACTGAGAAGAGATTGAAGTTCTTAAGGATGTCATTTTACTCGGATCCAAAATCAGCACCCATGGAAGTAAAAAAAAAATTTTTTTTCTTTTTTGTAGCAGTCAAGAAATCAAACAACACATTGAATTGGGCAAATGTGCTGCAAAAGACCGCTTTCAAGTATTAAAAAGCAAAGATATCACCTTGAACACGAAGGTGCGCCCGACCCAAGCCATGGTGTTTTTAGGTGCCTCACATGCATGTAAAAGTTGGACAATGAATAAGGAAGACTGAAGAAAAATTGATGTCTTTCAGTTATGTTGTTGGCAAATAATATTGAATATGTTATGGACTGCCAAAAGAAGAAACAAGTCTGTCTTGGAAGAAGTGCAGCCAGAATGCTCCTTAGAAGCAAGGATGGTGAGACTTTGTCTCTCATGCTTTGAACATGTTATCAGGAGGGACCAGTTCTTGGAGAAGGACATCATGCTTGGTAAAGTAGAGGGTCAGTGAAAAAGAGGAAGACCCTCAACAAGGTGCATTGACACAGTGGCCGCAACAACGGGCTCAAGCATAACAATGATTGTGAGAATGGCGCAGGACCAGCAGTGTATCATTCTGTTGTGCACAGGGTTACCATGAGTCAGAACCGACTCGACGGCAGGTGACGACAACCTGACAACTGCCTCTTGTATCCCACAGGGTGTAGAGGGTGTGATTAATCACACATTTGCTCAGCAGAGAGGGTTGGAAGCAAGGAACACATTTGCCCCTTTTCTCTCTCCACATAGCTGCCCGTTGTGCAAAGACGACATGCCATGCCTGAAGCTGGGAATATTTTCCTTGTCTAAGACACATAAAAAAGGTAAACAAATTAGTTTATTCCAACATTGGGGTCAGTTCTTTCCAGAAACAGCCTCTCTTATCTCTGGAAAAAAATTCACTAGTAGGGGACAGAATTCTGGCTACACTTGGCTTCACAGACTTGGCCACTGTTTTTGCCTGTCTTGGCCAGTAATTGGCCCTCTTTCTCTGTAACTGTTTAAAAGCCCACAGGTAAAAATGAATACATAGAGTCCGCGACTTACAATGGGGTTCTTTTCTGAGGTCTCTGCATAAGTCGGCCCTGATGTAAGTTGAATACCTCTTTTTTGTTTTTTAGTTTTCATTATTATTACTTTTTATTATCAGAATATTTTGAAATCCAGTCTTTTTCTTTAGGGGTTAAAAACATGACATATAAACTTACAGATACATTTTAATACATACAAACATTAAAAAAGTCACAAATCATAAAAATTTACTCTGAGGATGAAGAAGAGTTGGACAATGTTGGCATTTTGTCAGTTGCAGTAATAACGCTACTTGTGGAACATTCTGGATCATCTGGGTTATCACTAGGGGCAGGGGTAGGCTTCTTACTCAGAAAATGAGTGAGTGTTGTCTATATGCTTCTTTTATTTTTTTCTTCATATATTTTGCAGCAACATCTCACAACTTCCCAAATCTGCCGGTCAACTTTAGCAAAGTGATAAGCATTTGGGTCCATGTTTTCAGGCAACTGAAGCCCCTGATTTCGTTTAGAAAAGACTTCTGCTAATCATTTCACGTAAAAATTTTTGACATCTCTCCTTCCTCTTCCTCATTTTTTATTTCTTCTTCAGCATTCCCTTCCTCTTCAAAATTCCGTAAGTTCTGATCTGTCAATATCCTGCAGTGTTTTGAACAGTAAATCATAACAGTGAACATCTTCGAGTGAACATCTGAGAATGATAACATCCGCGAATCACACACTGCGACATCGTATGTAGTACACATTCCTAAAAAAACAATAAGATGTACCAAAAATCTATCAGATGTGCCGTTCATCATAACTCAAATATGGCATAAGTTGGGGACTGTCTGTACTGTTTCTACTTCCTTTGAAAATATACTGTTCTATCCGGGAAAGGAGCCCTGGTGGCCCAGCTGTTAAGAGCTCGACTGGTAACCAACAGGTCAGCAGCTCAACCCACCAGCCCCTCCGCAGGAGAAAGATGTGGTAGTCTGCTTCCATAAAGATTACAGCCTGGGAAACCCTATGGGCTGCTCCCTCCAGGGTTGTTATCAGTTGAAATCGGCTCCGTGGCAATGGGGTTCCATCAGGATGTCGTGGGTGTCACAGAGAGTTAAGCACTGGGCTACTGACCGAAAGGTACCCATTCAGAGGGGCCTTGGAAGGAAGTACTGATTGTCTGCTTCCGAGAGATCACAGCCTTGAAAACCCTGCTCTGCAACACTTGGGAACACTATTCTGCCACGTGTGGGAGCCCTACTCTGCAACGCATGGGAACCTTACTCTGCAACACGTGGGAGCCTAACTCTGCAGCACATGGTAACCTTACTCTGCAACATATTGGGTAGCTGTGCATTGAAATCCACTGGATGGCGACTGGTAGCTCTTACATCATTGTACCAGGGACATTCCCTCATTTGCATCTTTTGCTTTTGATTGGTGGCTTTATACACAGAGGAACACAAAAATGAAAACTAGAAACCACAAAGGACCAGGAAGCAGCTGCCTGAATGCACAGTCCAGGTCGATGAGGAGGGAAGGAGGAAAGCACCATGGGGTTCTCTGCATTGCAGAGGAAGGAAACTATTGTGATGTGGGAGTGAAAGAAAGGGATTCAGAAAGCAGGGAAAGAAGGGGGGAGTGTGCCAGGTATCAGAATCAGCAAATAAATAATGCATACCTAATGTATGACTCGATGGCAGTGGGTGGGTTTTTAATGTATGGTATAAGAAGCCCTGGTGTCGCACTGGTTAAAGCACTCGGCTGCTAACAAAACAGTTAGTGGTTCGAACCCACCAGTCAATCTGTGGGAGAAAGGTCTGCTTCCGTACAGATTTATAGCTTTGGAAACCCTACGGGACAGGTCTACTCTGTCCTGTAGGACCACTATGAGTCCAAATCAACTTGATGGCAGTGGGTTTGATTTTTTGTTTGGGTGGCACAATTGTTAAGCACATGCCAGCTAACCAAAAGGTTGGCAAACTCACCAGCCAATCTGCAAGAGAAAGACCTGGCAATCTGCTCCCATCCTAGGAAATCCTATTGGGTCAGTTCTTCTGTGCCTTATAGGGTCACTGTGAGTCGGAATTGACTCAATACCACACAACCACAACAAAAGTGTATGATACATTACATTCCAGAAAACTGGGGCTCAGAAAGGTTAAGTTCATTAACCAGGATCACACATATATCCTGGCAGAATTTACATTCCGTGAGGAAATTTATATTGCATGCGTGTGAAATTTCTTATGTTTCATATTTTAGATCTTTAAAAAGTTTTAATGCATGTTTTGTTCCCAAAATTACCCTCTCTTGCTCCCTGGACTGTCTTTTATTACTGGATACTCTGTCCTCTCTGCTTGTTTTCGCTTAATTTTGGTCTTTAGACAATGGGAGAGTGAAATTTTCTGATCCACTTTTATTTTTCCATCTTTTGAGAAAACTGGTCCAGACTATTCTACTCACTCATTGCATTTTGATTATCTGTGCATCCCTAGAGGCTCATTATGTTCCTGTGCCCCCAGTATAGAATCACAAACTAATATCTCCAAGAAGTAACATTGTTGGAGGTTCCAGGTCCACATATGCATCAACCAACGAGGTGTCTGCCTTTTGAAGTTTCATGGGCACCTTCGAGTGAACATCTGTTTTCCCCTCTTGTTCAAGCTTCTGGTGAGAGAATCCCTTGTCCTCCATGTCTCCACATAACAGGAAACATGACTGAAATTCATTAGCCATGATTACTGTTTCTCTATCTTTCTCTGGAAAATTGAAAGCTCTAAGAGGTTAGGAATCGTGTTTGCTTTATTTACCTCTGTATTCCAGAATAGTCACATACTCGGCCGTAGAGACATGCTGTTTTTAAATATCACTTGACTAGAATGAATGAATGAGTAAATTTCTCATCCATTTTTCACACTGAGATGCAAATTCAGGTTATTTCCTTTTTTAAGAAAAAACAAAAAAAAAACCTCTTCTGTGAAAGAATTTAATAAATCAAACAAAAAACAATTAGACAAAATGTAAGGGTGAACATATTTTGCCATGCTTTAATATGTGATGAACGTGAACATGATATTACATGAAGCAAAACTGTTGTAAATATCCAACATAATTGTTGTTGTTGAGTCGGTTCCGACTCGTAGCGACACTATGCGCAACAGAACGAAACACTGCCCTGTCCTATGCCACTTTTACAATCGTTGTTATGCTTGAGCTCATTGTTGCAGCCACTGTGTCAATCCACATTTGTTGAGGGTCTTCCTCTTTTCTGCTGACCCCGTACTCTGCCAAGCATGATGTCCTTCTCCAGGGACTGATCCCTCCTGACAACATGTCCAAAGTATGTAAGACGCAGTCTCGCCATCCTCGCCTCTAAGGAGCATTCTGGCCACACTTCCTCCAAGACAGATTTGTTCATTCTTTTGGCAGTCCATGGTATATTCAACATCTTTGCCAACACCACAATTCAAAGGCGTCAACTCTTCTTCGATCTTCCTTATTCATTGTCCACCTTTCACATGCATATGATGTGATAGAAAATACCATGGCTTGGGTCAGGTGTACCTTAGTCTTCAGGGTGACGTCTTTGCTCTTCAACACTTTGAAGAGGGCCTTTGCAGCAGATTTGCCCACTGCAATGCGTCTTTTGATTTCTTGACTGCTGCTTCCATGGCTGTTGATTGTGGATCCAAGTAAAATGAAATCCTTGACAACTTCAATCTTTTCTCCGTTTATCATGATGTTGCTCATTGGTCCAGTTGTGAGGATTTTTATTTTCTTTATGTTGAGGTGTAATCCATACTGAAGGCTGTGGCCTTTGATCTTCATTAGTAAGTGCTTCAAGTCCTCTTCACTTTCAGCAAGCAAGGTTGTGCTATCTGCATAATGTAGGTTGTTAATGAGTCTTCCTCCAATCCTGATAACCCGTTCTTCTTCATATGGTCCATCATACAGATTAAATAGGTATGGTGAAAGAATACAACCCTGACGCACACCTTTCCTGACTTTGAACCAATCAGTATCCCCTTGTTCTGTCTGAAAAACTGCCTCTTGATCTATGCTAATTTTCCTCTTGAGCACAATTCAGTGTTCTGGAATTCCCATTCTTCCCAATGTTATCCATAGTTTGTTAGGATCCACACAGTCGAATGCCTTTGCATAGTCAATAAAACACAGGTAAACATCCTTCTGGCATTCTCTGCTTTCAGCCAGGATCCATCTGACATCAGCAATGATATCCCTGGTTCCACTTCCTCTTCTGAAACCAGCCTGAATTTCTGGCAGTTCCCTGTCGATATACTCCTGCAGCCGCTTTTCATTAATATCATCTATATAGATAGATAGGTAGATATGTTGTTGTTGTTCCAGGAGCACTTGCTAACCTCTTTTTTGTTTTTTTAATTGTGATTTAGGTGAAAGTTTACGGAGCAAATTAGTTTATCATTAAACAGTTAATATACACATTGTTTTGCAACTTTGGTTACAAACCGCATGATATGCCAACCCTCTCTCCTTCTCCATCCCAGATTCCCTGTTTCCATTTGTTCCATTTTCCTGGCTCCTCCTGCATTCTCATCTTTGCTTCTCAGCTGTTGTGTCCATTAGTTTCCTATACATGATTGACCTAGGAAGCACTTCCTCACATGTATTATTGTTGACCCTATAAACCTGTCTAATCTTTGGCTGATAGATGAACCTCAGGAATGATTTCAGGTCTGAGTTAAAAGGCTGTCGGGGGCTATATTCTGGGAGTTTCTCCAGTCTCTGTCAGACCAGCATGCCTGGTCTTTTGTGTGTGTGTGTGAATTTGAATTTCGTTCTAAATTTTTCTCTCAGTCTATCCAGGACCCTCTCTTGTGATCCCTGCCAGAGCCAGGTGGTGGTAAATGGGCACCATCTAGTTTTTCTGGCCTCAGTCTGGTGAACGTTGTGGTAGTTGTGTCCATTAGTTCTTTGGACTAATCTTTCCCTTGTGTCTTTGGTCTTCTTTATTCTCCTTTGCTCTAGCCAGAATGGAATTTTTATATATTTTTATTTCTCTCTCCCCCTTTTTCTTATATAAAAATTCTTAGGTTATATTTATCTAAAAACAAGAAACAACTAATTTTTGCTGAAAAAAAAGTGCTTCTATCCATAAATCTTTTCAAAACTAAATAAACCCTATAAAATTAACCTTATCAAAATATTTTTTAACAATTCCCAGGCTCTCATGATCCGATATACAAAAACGAATCCCAAACTCATACCTCCATCAATAGCATTTTTGCACATGGTAGAGCCGTGTATCCAACTGCTGGTAAGACTCCTGTCAATAAAACTTCATGTCTCCCAGGCACTTTAGAAAGGACATCTAATATTTCCTTTTCTTCCCAGCATCTTTCATAGCTAAAGTTATTGTGTAAGAACATCATTTTTAAGAAATTCTTTCAGTAGTATTTAATATAGTTGGAATTAAGTAAACATCAGTATTGTTTTTATGTTTCTTTCCCTGTATCACTGAAAGTTCTAGCACGGAGAGGATCGTGTTTGATTCGTTCACCTGGATTTGACGGCAATTATATAATCTACCACTTACTCATTGGACACACATGGCATGAATACAATGAATGAGTGAGTAAATACATTTTACCATCTGTTCTCCAATTTCTTTTACAAAATTAGGGCTTTGATTTTATTCTTCAAGAATGAATTCAAGAAATTTTCTTTGATAAGAATTTATTACATAAGACATAATACAAATTTAATTAAATAAATAATAGAAAGGTGGATATGTTTTATAAATTTTAATACAATGTAAATATGGAATTTTTTAAAACAAAAATGTAGATATTACAAATTTGGTAACAAGCCAGAAAAAATCAATAAACATAAATAAATAAATAAATAAATATATAAATAAAGAGGGAGGCAGACGGATAGTCAGGACAGTCATCTCCTAAAGACTGATGTCCTTGGAGCTGAATATTTTTCACATATACTTTTTTAATACTGCTGTCAAAGAAATTGCTGGATTTAAACTCATAAATTGTGACTAGAGCAGAAATAAGCATCTTCTGAAATGACCAGAGATATGCATGCAAGTGCGATAGGGCATATCAGTCATTGTAAGTGAAGTCAAGATGAACTCATGTCACCATCCTTTGTTCTTAACCTTTCTTGCAAGTTTGTCGAAGAAGAGAAGGATCCCCTGATTTCCACTCTGACAACTTCCCAGGCACACTCACTGTATTCCTTCTCTTTCAGATAGGAACAGATTCCCTCAAAGTACTCCTTCACAGCCACTTCAGGGGCCTCAATGGGCAGGACAGATTTTTCCTCTTCCGTTGCCTGCACGAAGCAGGTCTCCAAGTCTTTCTGCTGTTTAAGGAGTCCACTGAGGAGCTGGTGCAGGCGGGTAGTGTTCCAAGGAGAAAAGGAGTCCTTTCTATGGAAGAGTTCAAAGATCTGCTGGAGCATCTCGTGGAGGAAAGCGATGGCCTGGGCCTTCTGGAGCTGGCTGCCATCCACCATCTCCTGGGGGAATCTGAAGTCCTTTCTGTCATTCAGACAGAAGAAAGTGGGGAGTCTCTGCATTTGGTCCAGAAGGTCAACGGTTTTCTCACTAGCCAGGCTGTGGTTTTGAGGCAGATCACAGCCCAGAGATAGAGCAGGGCCACAGCCGAACACCACCAGGGCTGTCAGTAAAGAGAGCAGGAGGGCCATTGGGAGAACTGAGGATGCTGCTGGCGCGACTGAGCTGGGCGTTTGGTTGAACCTTGGAGCCTAGGTTCTCTGAAGACATTCGTTCTATCATGGCTTTTATATAGGGAACATAAGAGTTCTCATTTTCTAAACCATCCTCAATATTAAACTTTTGCTTCCCTTTTTTCGTTTTCATATAAGCATTTTCCATATGGCCTGAGAAGATGTCATCAAAGTCTAAATTTTTGCAGTAGAACTTTAATTTTCTCAGTAAATTTCAGGTGTTCCAATGTAAGTGGATACTTGTAAAAAGCATCTTTGTCATATAGTCCACAATTTAGGTGGATATGTAAATACTCTTATACACACCATATATATGTATATACACACATTACTCTTCTTTGTGCTGGGAACAAAGCCCTCATCCTGGGCTTTCTTTTTGCCCCCCTTACTTTACATAGGATGTCAAAGTCAGACTCCCTCAGCCCCATGGGTTTTGTCACAAGTAAGCTCTTTAGGACAAAGCCTAGATTTTGTTCTCTGTTTTATTCATAGCTGAGCCTGATGATTATTAGTGAATAAGAATCTCCAACTGTTCTCTACCTTCTACAATACAATCATGTAGGTCTGTGTGCTTTTGCTTCACCAGGGCCACAAGGTTAGTAGTTTAATAGCCATTGCCCTTTCTTTCCACTCTTTCTTACTGGATGTCTACAGTCCTCCTCAGGCTGTGCCAGTACCCGCAGCAGGAATCCTAGTTCCTTGCAGGTGCTTATGGGTGTAGAGATTCTAATTACAAGATGAATTTATTGTCAACCTTTCCCCAGCACTACCCCACTCACAAGGTAATTATCACAGTGTAACACCCTCTCCTTTAGGGTGACAGAGTGTTCTTAAACAAAACTTTCCTGGACTCACTTGCTGAGGGCCACTGACCACATCCAGATTGCTTTAGACCCCTTTTACTGAGGAGGAGTTTTTTGGTTGTCAAAATCATTAATTCTCCAGAACTTTCACCTGTGCTCCTAGGGTGTGGTGTGAAGGACACTAGTTATCATTGCTGACCTCCACCTCTCCTGACCTATTGCCTTAGTTATCTAGTACTGCTGTAACACAAACACCACAAGTGTATGGCTTTAACAAACGGAAACTTTTTCTCTCACAGTCCAGTAGGCTACAAGTCCAAATTCAGGGCATCAGCTGCAGAGAAGTCTTTTGCTTTCTGTTGACTCTGGATGAAGGTCTTTGTCATCAATCTTTCCTTGGTTGAGGGTCTTCCCAGGTGCAGGGGCCCCGGGTCCAAAGGATGCCCTCTGCTCCCAGTGCTGTTTTCTTGGTGGTATGAAGTCCTCTTGTCTGTCTGCTTGCTTCTCTCTTTTATATCTCAAAAGAGATTGGCTTAAGACACAATCTAACCTTGTTGATTGAGTTCACATAACTGCTGCCTATCTCTCCTCATGAACCTCGTAGAGATAGGATTTACAACACATAGGAAAATCACATCAAATGACAAAATGGTGGATGATCACACAATACTGGGAATCTTGGCCTAGCCAAATTAAGACGCACATTTTGGGGGAATAAAATTCAACCCATGACACCTCTGTACATAGCTACTAAATATGTCCATGGCCTTCAGATGCTAATAGCAAAAGTTTTTCTTGTCTGTGTCGGTAGAGGAATAACCCAATTGTAATTCTTTTACTTTTAGTAGCCAAATAATTTTTATTTTGCCAAGTACCTCTTTTATTAGTCAACTCTCTTACTTAAACTATTGAACAGTTGTTGAGCTTGAAGTTTCTGAGCTAGACACAGTCTTTCTTTTACATTAGTGATTTTTCATTTTAAATTTTTGTTAACTTTTTTCATGTTGTGGTTTATTGGGCAAGGTTGTCTTGCTGCCTCTGCATTACTCCATTTCATCTTGGGGTTAATACAAAAAAAGGGAAGCAAAAGAAAGGCAAAGGGACTGTATCATTTTTCTCTATGACTTTCAGGATGCCAGATTTTTTGTTTCTTATTTCAACTTTCCTAAAAAGCAAAATTTGACAGTTGTTTGTGGCCGAAAAGAAAACAAATATTAAGTCTGACTGTCACAAAAGTGAAAGGAGGGAAAGTGACTTTTTAGATGACAAAGTGATGACGTGAAAGGTAACAAAATTGGGGACTAAGGACTATGGTAGATGAGAAGAAGGAAGGTAATACTGAAGTAAGCAAAGGCAGCAAAATGGTTGCTACTGCCGGCAGCTTAAGTGGGTCAATGGACAGCCTTCAGCTTTGCAAAACCAACTCTCTGATTTATCTTTCACTTAACCCACATGTCTTCAGCTCTGGGGAGAGAAAGGAATCAGATAATGCCTGAGTGCCCTTCTCTGAGCATTTCACCGAGGTAAAGAAATTTACTCAGGCGATGAGCAGAATGGTTTCAGGAACTAGAATTAAAAGAATTAAAACTAGAATTGGGTGATTCAAAGAGATTCTGTTCTTAATCTGGATACTTATAAAAATGATATTTAACAATGATAACAGCAAATTTTATTGTCCTGCCAGGTATGGACCAGCCTTTGTTCTAAGATATTTACAAATATGAACACAATTCTCTCGGCAATACTATGTGGATTATACTCATTTATTAAAATTGTCTGGAGAAATGAACTAGTCAGAATGTAACAAAGTTCTAAGGTAAAAACTATAGAAAGAGTTGAAGTAATGATTTATCTGGAAGGGCCCAGTAAAGGAAGTGTGGGATAGAAATGAACATGGAATTTATGAACGAAAGAGACACCCTGGCATTAAATCAGTAGTACAGGGAAGGTGAAATGACAAAGGATTCTGGGTTCCAACTCAAATGCCAAGGTTTTGCCATCTCTTATTTTACAAGGGACAGAAGGCATGGTGTAAATGGGTTAAACTACGCAGACTCCTATAAATTCATTTACTTTTAACTCAAGTTTTCTTCTGTATAAACAAAATAAAAATAAACAAAAAACAAATAACAATTTCCACTCTGAAGATTACCGTGGATACGGGCTCTGACTTTTCTCTTTCAGGGCCTCCCTGATTCCACGGACGAGCGTCTCCAAGGCCAATCTGTTCTCATTACCAAGGACAACAACTCAGTTTCTCACCTTTCGTCCAAACTGAACCTGCTGTTCTCTACTGACTAGTAGATGTTTTTTACTTGCTTTTGGACCCCAGTTCTCAGGAAAGGTTCCAAACACTAAGCTTAAATGTGTCCACCCAGTGCACTATGTACCTACTGGAAAGAAAAGAAAGAGAATTCATCCAGCAATGTCACTTTCAATTGACTAAAATAAATCAATGAATTTCCACAAGAGTCTTCACTGCCGATAGAAATTGTGATATTCCAGTATATACGTTACTAACATTTGCTCTGCTGAGAAAACTGTGCCTTACTTGTTGCTAAGTACTCAAATGCCATCCTGTGACCCTTTTGTTCAAGTGTTGTTTCATTTTGTTTTTAGAAGAAGGCTGGAATATGACCTGAATTTAATAGCTTCGTTGGATTGCATTGGCTCCATGAATCATTTTCCCTGGGCTGTGATGACTTGCTGCATTCTAGGAAGGAAAGAAAAGTCTGCTGCTGGCACTGGAGTAACTCTCGTGCCTTCCCATACTCTATGGGCTGCTGTGATATCAGTGGCATGGGTGCTGGGGGCACTGATGATGTCCATGTCTCCATGGGAGAGCTTCATGCTCTTGGGCTTCTCCTCCTGTGAATCCAAATGATTTGAAGACATAATTGACTTACTGCTGCCTATTCTCCTGTTCCACCTCTTGAAGCCCTGTCATGTTTTAGTCACCACTTTAAACATCTCACTTCTCCTTTGAAGCTCTCAAACTGCAACTGACTCTTTCAACGTGCTTCAAGTTTCATGACGTACACTTTGGTTTTTGAGTAAATGAGAGCCCTGTGCCTGCTGCATCTCCTGCTTGTAGAATTGGAATGTGGACGTGCCTAAGTGAGGCATAGGTGAGCTCCTGGATTCTTCACCAGTTCATTCGATGTAGACGTGTGGTCAGTGAAGGTGATAAAGCTCCCTCTAGTTACTGTGTTTCTGTGTTCAGCTGGTCATGCATGGGATATTGTTTGCTTCAGTGCAAGGCTTGGCGTGTAGGGAGAGTCGAGGCATGGCAGTGTTCACACTTTTGATCCCTGTGTCCCCAAACTGAGCTATCTCCAGCTGGTAATGCAACGTGGCCCTCTAAAGCCATTCTAGGGAACTGCAGCAACAACCAGGGCCCCTTGGCCCGCTTCTCTGGTTGAGCACCTTGGTAGTTAACATCAAGCAATACTGAGGGACCTGTGTAGGGCTGGTGTGTGGTGAGTGCCTTGCTGCTGACAGGATCCCAAACCCACCCTTGTTCTCCAATGTTTTCAAATATATAACAGATTCATCACTTATGGATATGACCATAATGTGGTTATAGAAATTTGTGAGGCATAGAGACAGTACAGCACCAAATCATACAACTTTTGCTCCCCAAACATAAAAGAACACCAATCAAAAAGTAAAATTATGTTCAAAAAAAAAAAAAAAAAAGCATCATCCAATAGATGGAAGAGATCAAAATATTTGAAAGGTATTAAGCAATCACAGAGAAAGAGCCAGGTAAATCCAAAACTTTTCATGCCTTTGCCCTACTCCTGCGCTGGTTCCCCCCACAGGGTGAAGGAGGAGACAAAAGCAAGAAACAAACATAGCTTAAAACATAACTTTGCGTCTCCCAACCACCACCACCACCACCACAACCCAGTTATGGAGAGAGGCAATCTAAAGATTGGGCAAGCCGAGGCAAACTTTTCAAAGCCCCCTCCTAAATTAAAGGCCCTCTTGTGCTCCCTGAGCAATTCACACACACACACATACACACGCACACACGCACGCACGCAAACTTCCTGAATAAATTCTTCACTTACCATATTGCCCACATTACCTCACATTACCTTAAAACCTCCCAAATTCTGCCCAAATAGATACCGCCCCGTTGCTATCCGTTGGCAATCACTGTGTTCTCTGAAATCCCGTTAACCATGTCTGAGCTTTATTTTGCTACTGAGGCAATGTCGAAAAGATGCAAGGTCATTATTCAAGCTGGCAGAGAACTTTCTCCAAATTATAAACGTAAGCCTCCTAATCTCCTAGTACAAACACGTTTGTAAAACGGACAATTTAAGAAAAAGTTCATGAACCATCAGACAGGAGCTATTTCTTCTGATTTCCCCTGGAATTCCACACCCAGAATGGCAGTCTCTACTGCCTCCTGCTGTTCCTAAGATATTCACTGGCTAATTCCTTTCAGAAGTAGACTGCCAGTTCCTTCTTCCTATTCTGTCTTAGTCTGGAAGCTCAGCTGAAACCAGTCTACCATAGGCGACCCTGCTGAAATTTGAATACCATTGTCATAGCTGCCACCATCTCAGCAACTCTCCTGCCCCCTCGGTACGACAAACTCACAGTCGCATGCTGCTGACACTGAGGTAATTTATGCCTTCGCATACTTATTCAAACTTTATGCTCAGCCAATAATCTCAGAAGCTGGACTATATGAGAAGAATTTGGCATCAGGATTGTAGGAAGACTCATTAACTACCTCTGGTATTCAGGTGACACAACCTTGTTTGCTGAAACTCAACAGGACTTGAAGCACTTACCGATGAAGATCAAAGACCACAGCCTTCAGTATGGATTACATCTCAACATAAAGAAAAAAAAAAATTCTCACAACCAGACCAATAAGCAACATGATGAAAAACTGAGAAGAGATTGAAGTTCTTAAGGATGTCATTTTACTTGGATCCAAAATCAACACCCATGGAAGTAAAAAAAAAAAATTTTTTCTTTTTTGTAGCAGTCCAGAAATCAAGCAACACATTGAATTGGGCAAATGTGCTGCAAAAGACCTCTTTCAAGTATTAAAAAGCAAAGATATCACCTTGAACACTAAGGTGCGCCTGACCCAAGCCATGGTGTTTTCAGGTGCCTCACATGCAGGTAAAAGTTGGACAATGAATAAGGAAGACTGAAGAAGAATTGATGTCTTTGAGTTATGTTGTTGGCAAATAATATTGAATATGTTATGGACTGCCAAAAGAAGAAACAAGTCTGTCTTGGAAGAAGTACAGCCAGAATGCTCCTTAGAAGCAAGGATGGTGAGACTTTGTCTCTCATGCTTTGAACATGTTATCAGGAGGGGCCACTTCTTGGAGAAGGACATCATGCTTGGTAAAGTAGAGGGTCAGTGAAAAAGAGGAAGACCCTCAACAAGGTGCATTGACACAGTGGCCGCAACAACGGGCTCAAGCATAACAATGATTGTGAGAATGGCGCAGGACCAGCAGTGTATCATTCTGTTGTGCACAGGGTTACCATGAGTCAGAACCGACTCGACGGCAGGTGACGACAACCTGACAACTGCCTCTTGTATCCCACAGGGTGTAGAGGGTGTGATTAATCACACATTTGCTCAGCAGAGAGGGTTGGAAGCAAGGAACACATTTGCCCCTTTTCTCTCTCCACATAGCTGCCTGTTGTCCAAAGACGACATGCCATGCCTGAAGCTGGGAATATTTTCCTTGTCTAAGACACATAAAAAAGGTAAACAAATTAGTTTATTCCAACATTGGGGTCAGTTCTTTCCAGAAACAGCCTCTCTTATCTCTGGAAAAAAATTCACTAGTAGGGGACAGAATTCTGGCTACACTTGGCTTCACAGACTTGGCCACTGTTTTTGCCTGTCTTGGCCAGTAATTGGCCCTCTTTCTCTGTAACTGTTTAAAAGCCCACAGGTAAAAATGAATACATAGAGTCCGCGACTTACAATGGGGTTCTTTTCTGAGGTCTCTGCATAAGTCGGCCCTGATGTAAGTTGAATACCTCTTTTTTGTTTTTTAGTTTTCATTATTATTACTTTTTATTATCAGAATATTTTGAAATCCAGTCTTTTTCTTTAGGGGTTAAAAACATGACATATAAACTTACAGATACATTTTAATACATACAAACATTAAAAAAGTCACAAATCATAAAAATTTACTCTGAGGATGAAGAAGAGTTGGACAATGTTGGCATTTTGTCAGTTGCAGTAATAACGCTACTTGTGGAACATTCTGGATCATCTGGGTTATCACTAGGGGCAGGGGTAGGCTTCTTACTCAGAAAATGAGTGAGTGTTGTCTATATGCTTCTTTTATTTTTTTCTTCATATATTTTGCAGCAACATCTCACAACTTCCCAAATCTGCCGGTCAACTTTAGCAAAGTGATAAGCATTTGGGTCCATGTTTTCAGGCAACTGAAGCCCCTGATTTCGTTTAGAAAAGACTTCTGCTAATCATTTCACGTAAAAATTTTTGACATCTCTCCTTCCTCTTCCTCATTTTTTATTTCTTCTTCAGCATTCCCTTCCTCTTCAAAATTCCGTAAGTTCTGATCTGTCAATATCCTGCAGTGTTTTGAACAGTAAATCATAACAGTGAACATCTTCAAGTGAACATCTGAGAATGATAACATCCGCGAATCACACACTGCGACATCGTATGTAGTACACATTCCTAAAAAAACAATAAGATGTACCAAAAATCTATCAGATGTGCCGTTCATCATAACTCAAATATGGCATAAGTTGGGGACTGTCTGTACTGTTTCTACTTCCTTTGAAAATATACTGTTCTATCCGGGAAAGGAGCCCTGGTGGCCCAGCTGTTAAGAGCTCGACTGGTAACCAACAGGTCAGCAGCTCAACCCACCAGCCCCTCCGCAGGAGAAAGATGTGGTAGTCTGCTTCCATAAAGATTACAGCCTGGGAAACCCTATGGGGCTGCTCCCTCCAGGGTTGTTATCAGTTGAAATCGGCTCCGTGGCAATGGGGTTCCATCAGGATGTCGTGGGTGTCACAGAGAGTTAAGCACTGGGCTACTGACCGAAAGGTACCCATTCAGAGGGGCCTTGGAAGGAAGTACTGATTGTCTGCTTCCGAGAGATCACAGCCTTGAAAACCCTGCTCTGCAACACTTGGGAACACTATTCTGCCACGTGTGGGAGCCCTACTCTGCAACGCATGGGAACCTTACTCTGCAACACGTGGGAGCCTAACTCTGCAGCACATGGTAACCTTACTCTGCAACATATTGGGTAGCTGTGCATTGAAATCCACTGGATGGCGACTGGTAGCTCTTACATCATTGTACCAGGGACATTCCCTCATTTGCATCTTTTGCTTTCGATTGGTGGCTTTATACACAGAGGAACACAAAAATGAAAACTAGAAACCACAAAGGACCAGGAAGCAGCTGCCTGAATGCACAGTCCAGGTCGATGAGGAGGGAAGGGGGAAAGCACCATGGGGTTCTCTGCATTGCAGAGGAAGGAAACTATTGTGATGTGGGAGTGAAAGAAAGGGATTCAGAAAGCAGGGAAAGAAGGGGGGAGTGTGCCAGGTATCAGAATCAGCAAATAAATAATGCATACCTAATGTATGACTCGATGGCAGTGGGTGGGTTTTTAATGTATGGTATAAGAAGCCCTGGTGTCGCACTGGTTAAAGCACTCGGCTGCTAACAAAACAGTTAGTGGTTCGAACCCACCAGTCAATCTGTGGGAGAAAGGTCTGCTTCCGTACAGATTTATAGCTTTGGAAACCCTACGGGACAGGTCTACTCTGTCCTGTAGGACCACTATGAGTCCAAATCAACTTGATGGCAGTGGGTTTGATTTTTTGTTTGGGTGGCACAATTGTTAAGCACATGCCAGCTAACCAAAAGGTTGGCAAACTCACCAGCCAATCTGCAAGAGAAAGACCTGGCAATCTGCTCCCATCCTAGGAAATCCTATTGGGTCAGTTCTTCTGTGCCTTATAGGGTCACTGTGAGTCGGAATTGACTCAATACCACACAACCACAACAAAAGTGTATGATACATTACATTCCAGAAAACTGGGGCTCAGAAAGGTTAAGTTCATTAACCAGGATCACACATATATCCTGGCAGAATTTACATTCCGTGAGGAAATTTATATTGCATGCGTGTGAAATTTCTTATGTTTCATATTTTAGATCTTTAAAAAGTTTTAATGCATGTTTTGTTCCCAAAATTACCCTCTCTTGCTCCCTGGACTGTCTTTTATTACTGGATACTCTGTCCTCTCTGCTTGTTTTCACTTAATTTTGGTCTTTAGACACTGGGAGAGTGAAATTTTCTGATCCACTTTTATTTTTCCATCTTTTGAGAAAACTGGTCCAGACTATTCTACTCACTCATTGCATTTTGATTATCTGTGCATCCCTAGAGGCTCATTATGTTCCTGTGCCCCCAGTATAGAATCACAAACTAATATCTCCAAGATGTAACATTGTTGGAGGTTCCAGGTCCACATATGCATCAACCAACGAGGTGTCTGCCTTTTGAAGTTTCATGGGCACCTTCGAGTGAACATCTGTTTTCCCCTCTTGTTCAAGCTTCTGGTGAGAGAATCCCTTGTCCTCCATGTCTCCACATAACAGGAAACATGACTGAAATTCATTAGCCATGATTACTGTTTCTCTATCTTTCTCTGGAAAATTGAAAGCTCTAAGAGGTTAGGAATCGTGTTTGCTTTATTTACCTCTGTATTCCAGAATAGTCACATACTCGGCCGTAGAGACATGCTGTTTTTAAATATCACTTGACTAGAATGAATGAATGAGTAAATTTCTCATCCATTTTTCACACTGAGATGCAAATTCAGGTTATTTCCTTTTTTAAGAAAAAACAAAAAAAAAACCTC
Source organism: Elephas maximus indicus (assembly GCF_024166365.1). Taxonomy (NCBI): domain Eukaryota; kingdom Metazoa; phylum Chordata; class Mammalia; order Proboscidea; family Elephantidae; genus Elephas; species Elephas maximus. Next base: position 31,174,678 of record NC_064827.1, on the reverse strand, counting down.
TTCTGTGAAAGAATTTAATAAATCAAACAAAAAAACAATTAGACAAAATGTAAGGGTGAACATATTTTGCCATGCTTTAATATGTGATGAACGTGAACATGATATTACATGAAGCAAAACTGTTGCAAATATCCAACATAATTGTTGTTGTTGAGTCGGTTCCGACTCATAGCGACACTATGCGCAACAGAACGAAACACTGCCCTGTCCTATGCCACTTTTACAATCGTTGTTATGCTTGAGCTCATTGTTGCAGCCACTGTGTCAATCCACCTTTGTTGAGGGTCTTCCTCTTTTCTGCTGACCCCGTACTCTGCCAAGCATGATGTCCTTCTCCAGGGACTGATCCCTCCTGACAACATGTCCAAAGTATGTAAGACGCAGTCTCGTCATCCTCGCCTCTAAGGAGCATTCCGGCCACACTTCCTCCAAGACAGATTTCTTCATTCTTTTGGCAGTCCATGGTATATTCAACATCTTTGCCAACACCACAATTCAAAGGCGTCAACTCTTCTTCGATCTTCCTTATTCATTGTCCACCTTTCACATGCATATGATGTGATAGAAAATACCATGGCTTGGGTCAGGTGTACCTTAGTCTTCAGGGTGACGTCTTTGCTCTTCAACACTTTGAAGAGGGCCTTTGCAGCAGATTTGCCCACTGCAATGCGTCTTTTGATTTCTTGACTGCTGCTTCCATGGCTGTTGATTGTGGATCCAAGTAAAATGAAATCCTTGACAACTTCAATCTTTTCTCCGTTTATCATGATGTTGCTCATTGGTCCAGTTGTGAGGATTTTTATTTTCTTTATGTTGAGGTGTAATCCATACTGAAGGCTGTGGCCTTTGATCTTCATTAGTAAGTGCTTCAAGTCCTCTTCACTTTCAGCAAGCAAGGTTGTGCCATCTGCATAATGTAGGTTGTTAATGAGACTTCCTCCAATCCTGATGACCTGTTCTTCTTCATATACTCCATCATGCAGATTAAATAGGTATGGTGAAAGAATACAACCCTGACACACACCTTTCCTGACTCTGAACCAATCAGGATCCCCTTGTTCTGTCTGAAAAACTGCCTCTTGATCTATGCTAATTTTCCTCTTGAGCACAATTCAGTGTTCTGGAATTCCCATTCTTCCCAATGTTACCCATAGTTTGTTACGATCCACACAGTCGAATGCCATTGCATAGTCAATAAAACACAGGTAAACGTCCTTCTGGCATTCTCTGCTTTCAGCCAGGATCCATCTGACATCAGCAATGATATCCCTGGTTCCACTTCCTCTTCTGAAACCAGCCTGAATTTCTGGCAGTTCCCTGTCGATATACTGCTGCAGCCATTTTTCATTAATATCATCTATGTAGATAGATAGGTAGATATGTTGTTGTTGTTCCAGTAGTACTTGCTAACCTCTTTTTTTTTTTTTAATTCTGATTTAGGTGAAAGTTTACAGAGCAAATTAGTTTATCATTAAACTGTTAATATACAAATTATTTTGCAACTCTGGTTACAAACCACTTGATATGCCAACCCTCTCTCCTTCTCCACCCCAGAGTCCCTGTTTCCATTTGTTCCATTTTTCCTGGCTCCTCCTGCATTCTCATCTTTGCTTCTCGGCTAATGGGTCCATTAGTTTCCTATACATGATTGACCTAGGAAGCACTTCCTCACATGTGTTATTGTTGACCCTATAGACCTGTCTAATCTTTGGCTGAAAGATGAACGTCAGGAATGATTTCAGTACTGAGTTAAAAGGCTGTCGGGGGCTATGTTCTGGGGTTTCTCCAGTCTCTGTCAGACGGGCATGCCTGGTCTTATGTGTGTGTGTGAATTTGAATTGCGTTCTAAATTTTTCTCTCACTCTAACCAGGAACCTCTATTGTAATCCCTGCCAGAGCCAGGTGGTGGTAAATGGGCACCATCTAGTTTTTCTGGCCTCAGTCTGGTGAACGTTGTGGTAGTTGTGTCCATTAGTTCTTTGGACTAATCTTTCCCTTGTGTCTTTGGTCTTCTTTTTTCTCTTTTGCTCTGGCCAGAATGGAATTTTTATATATTTTTATTTCTCTCTCCCCTTTATCTTATCTAAAAAGTCTTAGGTTATATTTATCTAAAAACAAGAAACAACTAATTTTTGCTGAAAAAAATGCTTCTATCCATAAATCTTTTCAAAACTACATAAACCCTATAAAATTAACCTTATCAAAATATTTTTTAACAATTCCCAGGCTCTCATGATCCGATATACAAAAACGAATCCCAAACTCATACCTCCATCAATAGCATTTTTGCACATGGTAGAGCCGTGTATCCAACTGCTGGTAGGACTACTGTCAATAAAACTTCATGTCTCCCAGGCACCTTAGAAAGGACATCTAATATTTCCTTTTCTTCCCAGCATCTTTCATAGCTAAAGTTATTGTGTAAGAACATCATTTTTAAGAAATTCTTTCAGTAGTATTTAATATAGTTGGAATTAAGTAAACATCAGTATTGTTTTTATGTTTCTTTCCCTGTATCACTGAAAGTTCTAGCACGGAGAGGATCGTGTTTGATTCGTTCACCTGGATTTGACGGCAATTATATAATCTACCACTTACTCATTGGACACACATGGCATGAATACAATGAATGAGTGAGTAAATACATTTTACCATCCGTTCTTCAATTTGTTTTACAAAATTAGGGCTTTGATTTTATTCTTCAAGAATGAATTCAAGAAATTTTCTTTGATAAGAATTTATTACATAAGATATAATACAAATTTAATTAAATAAATAATAGAAAGGTGGATATGTGTTAAGAATTTTAAAACAGTGTAAATATGGAATTTTTAAAAACAAAAACATAGATCTTACAAATTTGGAAACAAGCCAGAAAAAATCAACAAACATAAATAAATAAATAAATAAAGAGGGAGGCAGACGGATAGTCAGGACAGTCATCTCCTAAAGACTGATGTCCTTGGAGCTGAATATTTTTCACATATACTTGTTTAATACTGCTGTCAAAGTAATTGCTGGATTTAATCCCATAAATTGTGACTAGAGCAGAAATAAGCACGTTCTGAAATGACCAAAGATATGCATGCAAGTGCGATAGGGCATATCAGTCATTGTAAGTGAAGTCAAGATGAACTCATGTCACCATCCTTTGTTCTTAACCTTTCTTGCAAGTTTGTCGATGAAGAGAAGGATCTCCTGATATCCACTCTGACAACTTCCCAGGCACACTCACTGTATTCCTTCTCTTTCAGATAGGAACAGATTCCCTCAAAGTACTCCTTCACAGCCGCTTCAGGGGCCTCAATGGGCAGGACAGATTTTTCCTCTTCCATTGCCTGCACGAAGCAGGTCTCCAAGTCTTTCTGCTGTTTAAGGAGTCCACTGAGGAGCTGGTGCAGGCGGGTAGTGTTCCAAGGAGGAAAGGAGTCCTTTCTATGGAAGAGTTCGAAGATCTGCTGGAGCATCTCGTGGAGGAAAGCGATGGCCTGGGCCTTCTGGAGCTGGCTGCCATCCACCATCTCCTGGGGGAATCTGAAGTTCTTTCTGTCATTCACACAGATGAAAGTGGGGAGTCTCTGCATTTGGTCCAGAAGGTCAACGGTCTTCTCACTAGCCAGGCTGTGGTTTTGAGGCAGATCACAACCCAGAGATGGAGCAGGGCCACAGCTGAACACCACCAGGGCTGTCAGTAAACAGAGCAGGAGGGCCATTGGGAGAATTGAGGATGCTGCTGGCCCGACTGAGCTGGGCGTTTGGTTGAACCTTGGAGCCTAGGTTCTCTGAAGACATTCTTTCTATCACGGCTTTTATATAAGGAACATAAGAGTTTTCATTTTCGAAACCATCCTCAATATTAAACTTTTACTTCCCTTTTTTCGTTTTCATATAAGCATTTTCCATATGGCCTGAGAAGATGTCATCAATCTAAAGTCTAAATTTTTGCAATAGAACTTTAATTTTCTCAGTAAATTTCAGGTGTTCCACTGAAAGTGGATACTTGTGAAAAACATCTTTGTCATATAGTCCACAATTTAGGTGGATATGTAAATACTCTTGTACACACCATATATATGTATATACACACATTACTCTTCTTTGTGCTGGGAACAAAGCCCTCATCCTGGGCTTTCTTTTTGCCCCCCTTACTTTACATAGGAAGTCAAAGTCAGACTCCCTCAGCCCCATGGCTTTTGTCACAAGTAAGCTCTTTAGGACAAAGCCTAGATTTTGTTCTCTGTTTTATTCATAGCTGAGCCTGATGATTATTAGTGAATAAGAATCTCCAACTGTTCTCTACCTTCTACAATACAATCATGTAGGTCTGTGTGCTTTTGCTTCACCAGGGCCACAAGGTTAGTAGTTTAATAGCCATTGCCCTTTCTTTCCACTCTTTCTTACTGGATGTCTACAGTCCTCCTCAGGCTGTGCCAGTACCCGCAGCAGGAATCCTAGTTCCTTGCAGGTGCTTATGGGTGTAGAGATTCTAATTACAAGATGAATTTATTGTCAACCTTTCCCCAGCACTACCCCACTCACAAGGTAATTATCACAGTGTAACACCCTCTCCTTTAGAGTGACAGAGTGTTCTTAAATGAAACTTTCCTGGACTCACCTTCTGAGGGCCACTGACCACATCCAGATGGCTTTAGCACCCTTTTACTGAGGAGGAGTTTTTTGTTGTCAAATCATTAATCCTCCAGAACGTTCACCTGTGCTCCTAGGGTGTTGGTGTGAAGGACACTAGTTATCATTGCTGACCTCCGCCTCTCCTGACCTATTGTCTTAGTTATCTAGTGCTGCTGTAACAGAAATACCACAAGTGTATGGGTTTCACAAAGAGAAATTTTTTCTCTCACAGTCCAGTAGGCTACAAGTCCAAATTCAGGGCATCAGCTGCAGGGGAAGTCTTTTGCTTTCTGTTGACTCTGGATGAAGGTCTCTGTCATCAATCTTTCCTTGGTTGAGGGTCTTCCCAGGTGCAGGGGCCCCGGGTCCAAAGGATGCCCTCTGCTCCCAGAGCTGTTTTCTTGGTGGTATGAAGTCCGCTTGTCTGTATGCTCCCTTCTTTCTTTTATATCTCAAAAGAGATTGGCTTAAGACACAATCTAACCTTGTTGATTGAGTTCACATAACTGCTGCCTATCCCTCCTCATCAACATCGTAGAGATAGGATTTACAACACATAGGAAAATCACATCAAATGACAAAATGGTGGATGATCACACAATACTGGGAATCTTGGCCTAGCCAAATTAAGACGCACATTTTGGGGGAATAAAATTCAGCCCATGACACCTCTGTACCTAGCTACTAAATATGCCTATGGCCTTCAAATACTAATAGCAAAAGGTTTTCTTGTCTATGTAGGTAAGGAGTAACCCAATTGTAATTCTTTTACTTTTAGTAGCCAAATAATTTTTATTTTGCCAAGTACGGCTTTTATTAGTCAACTCTCTTACTTAAACTATTGAACAGTTGTTGAGCTTGAAGTTTCTGAGCTAGACACAGTCTTTCTTTTACATTAGTGATTTTTCATTTTAAATTTTTGTTAACTTTTTTCATGTTGTGGTTTACTGGGCAAGGTTGTCTTGCTGCCTCTGCATTACTCCATTTCATCTTGGGGTTAACACAAACAAAGGGAAGCAAAAGAAAGGCAAAGGGACTGTATCATTTTTCTCTATGACTTTCAGGATGCCAGATTTTTTGTTTTTTATTTCAACTTTCCTAAAAAGCAAAATTTGACAGTTGTTTGTGGGCGAAAAGAAAACGAATATTAAGTCTGACTGTCACAAAAGTGAAAGGAGGGAAGTGACCTTTTAGCTGACAAAGTGATGACGTGAAAGCTAACGAAATTGGGGACTAAGGACTATGGTAGATGAGAAGAAGGAAGGTAATATTGAAGTAAGCAAAGGCAGCAAAATGGTTGCTACTGCCAGCAGCTAAAGTGGGTCAATGGACAGCCTTCAGCTTTGCAAAACCAACTCTCTGATTTATCTTTCACTTAACCCACATGTCTTCAGCTCTGGGGAGAGAAAGGAGTCAGATAATGCCTGAGTGCCCCTCTCTGAGCATTTCACCGAGGTAAAGAAATTTACTCAGGCGATGAGTAGAATGGTTTCAGGAACTACAATTAAAAGAAAGAGAATTGGGTGATTCAAAGAGATTCTGTTCTTAATCTGGATATTTATCAAAATGATATTTAAAAATGATAACAGCAAATTTTATTGTCTTGCTAAGTATGGACCACCCTTTGTTCTAAGATATTTACAAATATGAACAGAATTGTCTAGGCAACACTATGTGGATTATACTCATTTATTAAAATTGTCTAGAGAAGTGAACTAGTCAGAAGGTAACAAAATTCTACGGTAAAAACTATAGAAATAGTTGAAATAATGATTATCTGGAAGGGCCCATTAAAGGAAGTGTGGGATAGAAATGGACATGCAATTTATGAACAAAAGAGAGACCCTGGCATTAAATCAGTAGTGCTGGGAAGGTCAAGTGACAAAGGATTCTGGGTTCCAACTCAAATGCCAACGTTTTGCCATCTCTTATTTAACAAGGGACAGAAGGCATGGTGTAAATGGATTAAACTACGCAGACTCCTATAAATCTATTTACTTTTAACTCAAGTTTTCTTCTGTATAAACAAAATAAGAATGAACAAAAAGCAAACAACAATTTCCACTTTGAAGATTGCCATGGATACGGGCTCTGACTTTTCTCCTTCACGGCCTCCCTGATTCCATGGATGAGCGTCTCCAAGGCCAATCTGTTCTCATTACCAAGGACAACAACTCAGTTTCTCACCTGTCTTCCAAACTGAACTTCCCGTAGTAGATGTTTTTTACTTGCTTTCGGGCCCCAATTCTCAGGAAAGGTTCCAAACACTAAGCTTAAATGTGTCCACCCAGTGCACTATGTACCTACTGGAAAGAAAAGAAAGAGAATTCATCCAGCAATGTCACTTTCAATTAACTAGAATAAATCAATGAATTTTCACTGCCATTAGAAATTGTGATATTCCAGTATATACATTACTAACATTTGCTCTGCTGAGAAAACTGTGCCTTACTTGTTACTAAGTACTCAAATGCCATCCTGTGACCCTTTTGTTCAAGTGTTGTTTCATTTTGTTTTTAGAAGGAGGCTGCAATATGACCTGAATTTAATAGCTTCCTTGGATCGCATTGGCTCAATGAATCATTTTCCCTGGGCTGTGATGACTTGCTGCATTCTAGAAAGGAGAGGAAAGTGTGCTGCTGGCACTGGAGTAACTCTCTTCCCCTCCCATACTCTATGGGCTGCTGTGATATCAGTGGCATGGGTGCTGGGGGCACTGATGATGTCCATGTCTCCATGAATAAGCTTCATGCTCTCGGGCTTCTCCTCCTGTGAATCCAAATGATTTGAAGACATAATTGACTTACTGCTGCCTATTCTACTGTTCCACCTCTTGAAGCCCTGCCATGTTCTAGTCAACACTTTAAACATCTCATTTCTCCTTTGAAGTTCTCAAACTGCAACTGACTCTTTCAACGTGACTCAATTTTCATGATGTATGCTTTGGTTTTTGAGTAAATGAGAGCCCTGTGCCTGCCTCATCTCCTGCTTGTAGAATTGGAATGTGGACGTGCCTAAGTGAGGCATAGGTGAGCTCCTGGATTCTTCACCAGTTCATTCGATGTAGATGTGTGGTCAGTGAAGGTGATAAAGCTCCCTCTAGTTACTGTGTTTCTGTGTTCAGCTGGTCATGCATGGGATATTGTTTGCTTCAGTGCAAGGCTTGGCGTGTAGAGAGAGTCGAGGCATGGTGATATTCACACTTTTGATCCCTGTGTCCCCAAACTCAGCTATCTCCAGCTGATAATGCAACGCGGCCCCCTAAAGCCATTCTAGGGAACTGCAGCAACAACCAGGGCCTCTTGGTCCTCTTCTCTGGTTGAGCACCTTGGTAGTTAACATCAAGCAATACTGAGGGACCTGTGTAGGGCCGGTGTGTGGTGAGCGCCTTGCTGCTGACAGGATCCCAAACCCACACTTGTTCTCCAATATTTTAAAATATATAACAGATTCATCACCTATGGATATGACCATAATGTGGTGATAGAGATTTGTGAGGCATAGAGACAGCACAGCACCAAATCATACAACTTTTGCTCCCCAAACATAAAAATAAGAACACTCAAAATGTGAAATTGCGTGGGGGCGGGGCCAAGATGGCGGACTATGTGGACGCTACCGCAGATCCCTCTTCAAACAAAGACTCGGAAAAACAAATGAATCGATCACATACATAACAATCTATGAACCCTGAACAACAAACACAGATTTAGAGACAGAGAACGAACAAATACGGGGAGGCAGCAATTGTTTTCAGAGCCTGGAGCCAGCTTACCAGTCAGGTGACCTTTGGCGCCCGATTTGGGGCAGAGCCCAGGGGGGCAGATGGCACAAACAAGGGGCCCAGCCCTGGCCCCCAAACTCATTCCGGGAGGGGGCCCTGCCAGTTCGCATGGGCGGCGTGGCGGCGCAGCCGGTGGGAGAAGTCCCCAGGAGGCAGTGACTGGTCTTGGAGCAGGGAGAGCAGCGTCCCAGCCGGGAAGCCGTCCCACTGGGATTTTGGTGGGGTGCGGGCACGGCATAAGTGCGGGGAGCTGCTCCACCCCCCTGAACTAACCCCGGAAGGGGGCCCACCTGCTTCGGGTGGGCGGCGTGGCGACGCAGCCCGTGGGAGAAGTCCCCGGGAGGCAGTGACTGGTCTTGGAGCAGGGAGAGCAGCTTCCCAGCCAGGGAGCCGTCCCGCCGGGATTTTGGCGGGGCGCGCACGGCATAAGCTGGGGAGCTGCTCCACCCCCCTGAACTAGCCCCGGGGGGGCCCAGCCGGTTCGCGCAGGCGGCGTGGTGACGCGGCCGGTGGGGGAGGTCCCCGGGGGGGCAGCAACTGGTCTTGGAGCGGGAGAGCGGCATCCCAGCCGGGATGCGCAGTCGCGGCACAGGCGCAGGGAGCTGCTCTGCTCGCCTGAGCTGACCCCGGGGAGGACCAGCCAGTTCGCTGGGGTGGTGCGGCGACACGGCTGGTGGGACGGGGAGTCCCTGGGAGGCAGCGACTGATTTTGGAGTCGGGAGTGCTCCGTCCCAGTAGGGAAACCTTGACGTTCGACGTGGGGCTGACAGCGGAGGATCTGACTGTGACTCCAGCGGGCCAGACCCCCCGGGGGCAATCTCCACACAGCCAGCACACATAGGCGACGCGCCCTGTGGAAATCTCAGATATAATAGTCATTCCAAGCAATACAAGCAACTCTGGCTATATTCTGAGGTGCAACTCTCCTATCTCTCCGATCCCTCCCCCACCCTCTCCAGGCGGCTTCATTAATATCCGAATAGCATGAGCCAGAGGGAGAACTCTGATAGGGATCTGACTGCATTTTTTTTTAGCAGATTTTCTGGAAAAACTAGTTTCCCAGTGATGGCTCGGAGACAGCAGTCCATATTAAACCTCATAAAGAAGCAGACCATGACAGCTTCTCCAACCCCCCAAACAAAAGAATCAAAATCTTTCCCAAATGAAGATACAATCCTGGAATTATCAGATACAGAATATAAAAAACTAATTTACAGAATGCTTCAAGACATCACAAACAAAATAAGGCAAACTGCAGAAAAAGCCAAGGAAGGCACTGATAAAACTGTTGAAGAACTCAAAAAGATTATTCAAGGACATAGTGGAAAAATTAATAAGTTGCAAGAATCCATAGAGAGACAGCATGTAGAAATCCAAAAGATTAACAATAAAGTTACAGAATTAGACAACGCAATAGGAAGTCAGAGGAGCTGACTCGAGCAATTAGAATGCAGACTGGGACATCTGGAGGACCAGGGAATCAACACCAACATAGCTGAAAAAAATCAGATAAAAGAATTTTAAAAAATGAAGAAACCCTAAGAATCATGTGGGACTCTATCAAGAAGGATAACTTGCGGGTGATTGGAGTCCCAGAACAGGGAGAAGGGACAGAAAACGCAGAGAAAATAGTTGAAGAACTCCTGACAGAAAACTTCCCTGACATCATGAAAGACGAAAGGATATCTATCCAAGATGCTCATGGAACCCCATTTAAGATTGATCCAAAAAGAAAAACACCAAGACATATTATCATCAAACTCACCAAAACCAAAGATAAACAGAAAATTTTAAAAGCAGCCAGGGAGAAAAGAAAGGTTTCCTTCAAGGGAGAATCAATAAGAATAAGTTCAGACTACTCAGCAGAAACCATGCAGGCAAGAAGGGAATGGGACGACATATACAGAGCACTGAAGGAGAAAAACTGCCAGCCAAGGATCATATATCCAGCAAAACTCTCTCTGAAATATGAAGGCGAAATTAAGATATTTACAGATGAACACAAGTTTAGAGAATTTGCAAAAACCAAACCAAAGCTACAAGAAATACTAAAGGATATTGTTTGGTCAGAAAACCAATAATATCAGGTACCAGCACAATACAAGGTCACAAAACAGAACGTCCAGATATCAACTCAAATAGGGAAATCACAAAAACAAACAAATTAAGATTAATTAAAATAATAATAATAATAATAACACACATAACAGGGAATCATGGAAGTCAATAGGTAAAAGATCACAATAACCAAAAAGAGGGACTAAATACAGGAGGCATTGAACTGCCAGATGGAGAGTGATACAAGGCGATATAGAACAATACAAGTCAGGTTTTTACTTAGAAAAATAGGGGTAAATAAAAAGGTATAACAACTCCATAACTCAAGATAAAAGCCAAGAAAAACGTAACGACTCAACTAACATAAAGTCAAACACTATGAAAATGAGGATCTCACAATTTACTAAGAAAAACGCCTCAGCACAAAAAAGTATGTGGAAAAATGAAATTGCCAACAACACACATGAAAAGGCATCAAAATGACAGCACTAAAAACTTATTTATCTATAATTACTCTGAATGTAAATGGACTAAATGCACCAATAAAGAGACAGAGAGCCTCCGACTGGATAAAGAAACACGATCCATCTATATGCTGCCTACAAGAGACACACCTTAGACTTAGAGACACAAACAAACTAAAACTCAAAGGATGGAAAAAAATATATCAAGCAAACAATAAGCAAAAAAGAAGAGGAGTAGCAATATTAATTTCTGACAAAATAGACTTTAGACTTAAATCCACCACAAAGGATAAAGAAGGACACTATACAATGATAAAAGGGACAATTGATCAGGAAGACATAACCATATTAAATATTTATGCACCCAATGACAGGGCTGCAAGATACATAAATCAAATTTTAACAGAACTGAAAAGTGAGACAGACACCTCCACAATTATAGTAGGAGACTTCAACACACTACTTTCGGAGAAGGACAGGACATCCAGTAAGAAGCTCAATAGAGACACGGAAGACCTACTTACAACAATCAACCAACTTGACCTCATTGACTTATACAGAACTCTCCACCCAACTGCTGCAAAGTATACTTTTTTTTCTAGCGCACGTGGAACATTCTCTAGAATAGACCACATATTAGGTCATAAAACAAACCTTTGCAGAGTCCAAAACATCGAAATATTACAAAGCATCTTCTCAGACCACAAGGCAATAAAACTAGAAATCAATAACAGAAAAAGTAGGGAAAAGAAATCAAATACTTGGAAAATGAACAATACCCTCCTGAAAAAAGACTGGGTTATAGAAGACATCAAGGAGGGAATAAGGAAATTCATAGAATGCAATGAGAATGAAAATACTTCCTATCAAAACCTCTGGGACACAGCAAAAGCAGTGCTCAGAGACCAATTTATATCGATAAATGCACACATACAAAAAGAAGAAAGAGCCAAAAGCAGGGAACTGTCCCTACAACTTGAACAAATGGAAAGTGAGCAACAAAAGAATCCATCAGGCACCAGAAGAAAACAAATAATAAAAATTAGAGCTGAACTAAATGAATTAGAAAACAGAAAAACAATTGAAAGAATTAACAAAGCCAAAAGCTGGTTCTTTGAAAAAATTAACAAAATTGATAAACCATTGGCTAGACTGACTAAAGAAATACAGGAAAGGAAACAACGCGAATAAGAAACGAGAAGGACCACATCACAACAGAACCAAATGAAATTAAAAGAATCATTTCAGATTACTACGAAAAATTGTACTCTAACAAATTTGAAAACCTAGAAGAAATGGATGAATTCCTGGAAAAACACTACCTACCTAAACTAACACATTCAGAAGTAGAACAACTAAATAGACCCATAACAAAAAAAGAGATTGAAACGGTAATCAAAAAACTTCCAACAAAAAAAAGCCCTGGCCCGGACAGCTTCACTGCAGAGTTCTACCAAACTTTCAGAGAAGAGTTAACACCACTACTACTGAAGGTATTTCAAAGCATAGAAAATGACGGAATACTACCCAACTCATTCTATGAAGCCACCATCTCCCTGATACCAAAACCAGGTAAAGACATTACAAAAAAAAGAAAATTATAGACCTATATCCCTCATGAACATAGATGCAAAAATCCTCAACAAAATTCTAGCCAATAGAATCCAACAACACATCAAAAAAATAATTCACCATGATCAAGTGGGATTTATAGCAGGTATGCAAGGCTGGTTTAATATCAGAAAAACCATTAATGTAATCCATCACACAAATAAAACAAAAGATAAAAACCACATGATCTTATCAATTGATGCAGAAAAGGCATTTGACAAAGTCCAACACCCATTTATGATAAAAACTCTTACCAAAATAGGAATTGAAGGAAAATTCCTCAACATAATAAAGGGCATCTATGCAAAGCCAACAGCCAATATCACTCTAAATGGAGAGAACCTGAAAGCATTTCCCTTGAGAACGGGAACCAGACAAGGATGCCCTTTATCACCACTCTTATTCAACATCATACTTCAAGTCCTAGCCAGGGCAATTAGGCTAGACAAAGAAATAAAGGGTATCCGGATTGGCAAGGAGGAAGTAAAGTTATCACTATTTGCACATGACATGATCTTATACACAGAAAACCCTAAGGAATCCTCCAGAAAACTACTGAAACTAATAGAAGAGTTTGGAAGAGTCTCAGGTTATAAAATAAACATACAAAAATCACTTGGATTCCTCTACATCAACAAAAAGAACACCGAAGAGGAAATAACCAAATCAATACCATTCACAGTAGCCCCCAAGAAGATAAAATACTTAGGAATAAATCTTACCAAGGATGTAAAAGACCTATACAAAGAAAACTACAAAGCTCTACTACAAGAAATTCAAAAGGACATACTTCAGTGGAAAAACATACCTTGCTCACGGATAGGAAGACTTAACATAGTAAAAATGTCTATTCTACCAAAAGCCATCTATACATATAACGCACTTCTGATCCAAATTCCAATGTCATATTTTAAGGGGATAGAGAAACAAATCACCAATTTCATATGGAAGGGAAAGAAGCCCCAGATAAGCAAAGCATTACTGAAAAAGAAGAAGAAAGTAGGAGGCCTCACTCTACCTGATTTCAGAACCTATTATACAGCCACAGTAGTCAAAACAGCCTGGTACTGGTACAACAACAGGCACATAGACCAATGGAACAGAATTGAGAACCCAGATAAAAATCTATCCATGTATGAGCAGCTGATATTTGACACAGGACCAGTGTCAGTTAATTGGGGAAAAGATAGTCTTTTTAACAAATGGTGCTGGCATAACTGGATATCCATTTGCAAAAGAATGAAACAGGACCCATACCTCACACCATGCACAAAAACTAACTCCAAGTGGATCAAAGACCTAAACATAAAGACTAAGACGATAAAGATCATGGAAGAAAAAATAGGGACAACACTAGGAGCCCTAATACAAGGCATAAACAGAATAAAAAACATTACCAAAAATGACAAAGAGAAACCCGATAACTGGGAGCTCCTAAAAATCAAACACCTATGCTCATCTAAAGACTTCACCAAAAGAGTAAAAAGACCACCTACAGACTGGGAAAGAATTTTCAGCTATGACATCTCAGACCAGCACCTGATCTCTAAAATCTATATGATTCTGTCAAAACTCAACCACAAAAAGACAAACAACCCGATCAAGAAGTGGGCAAAGGATATGAACACACATTTCACTAAAGAAGATATTCAGGCAGCCAACAGATACATGAGAAAATGCTCTCGATCATTAGCCTTTAGAGAAATGCAAATTAAAACTATGATGAGATTCCATCTCACAACAACAAGGCTGGCATTAATCCAAAAAACACAAAATAATAAATGTTGGAGAGGCTGCGGAGAGATTGGAACTCTTATACACTGCTGGTGGGAATGTAAAATGGTACAACCACATTGGAAATCTATCTGGCGTTATCTTAAACAGTTAGAAATAGAACTACCATACAACCCAGAAATCCCACTCCTCGGAATATACCCTAGAGATACAAGAGCCTTCATACAAACAGATATATGCACACCCATGTTTATTGCGGCTCTGTTTACAATAGCAAAAAGCTGGAAGCAACCAAGGTGTCCATCCACGGATGAATGGGTAAATAAATTGTGGTATATTCACACAATGGAATACTCTGCATTGATAAAGAACAGTGACGAATCTGTGAAACATTTCATAACATGGAGGAACCTGGAAGGCATTATACTGAGCGAAATTAGTCAGAGGCAAAAGGACAAATATTCTATAAGACCACTATTATAAGATCTTGAGAAATAGTAAAAACTGAGAAGAACACATACTTTTGTGGTTACGAGGGAGGGAGGGAGGGAGAGGGTTTTTTATTGATTAATCAGTAGATAAGAAATGCTTTGGGTGAAGGGAAAGACAACACTCAATACATGGAAGGTCCGCTCAACTGGACTGGACCAAAAGCAAAGAAGTTTCCGGGATAAAGTGAATGCTTCAAAGGTCAGCGGAGCAGGGGCGGGGGTCTGGGGAACATGGTTTGAGGGGACTTCTAAGTCAATTGGCAAAATAATTCTATTATGAAAACATTCTGCATCCCACTTTGAAATGTGGCGTCTGGGGTCTTAAATGCTAACAAGCGGCCATCTAAGATGCATCAATTGGTCTCAACCCACCTGGAGCAAAGGAAAATGAAGAACACCAAGGTCACACGACAACTAAGAGCCCAAGAGACAGAAAGGGCCACATGAACCAGAGACCTACATCATCCTGAGACCAGAAGAACTAGTTGGTGCCTGGCCACAATCGACGACTGCCCTGACAGGGAGCCCAACAGAGAACCCCTGAGGGAGCAGGAGATCAGTGGGATGCAGACCCCAAATTCTCATAAAAAGACCATACTTAATGGTCTGACTGAGACTAGAGGAGACCCGGCGGCCATGCTCCCCAGACCTTCTGTTGGCACAGGAGAGGAACCATCCCTGAAGACAACTCATCAGACATGAAAGGGACTGGTCAGCGGGTGGGAGAGAGATGCTGATGAAGAGTGAGCTAATTATATCAGGTGGACACTTGAGAGTGTGTTGGCAACTCTTGTCTGGAGCGGGGACGGGAGGATAGAGAGAGAGGGAAGCTGGCAAAATTGTCAAGAAAGGAGAGACTGAACGGGCTGACTCAATGAGGGGAGAGGAATTGGGAGTACGGAGTAAGATGTATGTAAACTTATATGTGACAGACTGATTGGATTTGTAAATGTTCACTTCAAGCTTAATAAAAGTTAATAAAAAAGTAAAATTATGTTCAAACAAACAAAAAAAAAAAGGTCATCCAATAGATGGAAGAGATCAAAATATTAGAAAGGTATTAAGCAATCACAGAGAAAGAGCCAGGTAAATCCAAAACTTTTCATGCCTTTGCCCTACTCTTACGCTGGTTCCCCCCACAGGGTGAAGGAGGAAAGAAAAGCAAGGAACAAACATAGCTTAAAACAAAACTTGGCGTCTCCCAACCACCACCACCAACCCAGTTTTGGAGACAAGCAATCTAAAGATTGGGCAACCCGAGGCAAAGTTTTGACAGACCCCTCCTAAATTGAAGGCCCTCTCATGCTCCCTGAGCTATTCACACACACACACACACACACACACACACACGCAAACTTCCTGATCAAATTCTTCACTTACCATATTGCCCAGGTTACCTTAAAACCTCCCAAATTCTACCCAAATAGATACCACCCCCTTGCTGTCCTTTGGCAATCACTGTGTTCTCTGAAATCCCTTTACCCATGTCTGAGCTCTATCTTACTACTGAGGCAAGGTCGAAAAGATGCAAGGTGATTATTCAAGGTGGCAGTGAGAATTTTCTCCAAGTTATAAACGTAAGCCGCCTAATCTCCTAGTACAAACACGTTTGTAAAACGGACAATTTAAGAAAAAGTTCACGTACCATCAGACAGGAGCTATTTCCTCTGATTTCCCCTGCAGTTCCACACCCAGACTGGCAGTCTCTACTGCCTCCTGCTGTTCCTAAGATATTCACTGGCTAATTCCTTTCAGAAGTAGACTGCCAGTTCCTTCTTCCTATTCTGTCTTAGTCTGGAAGCTCAGCTGAAACCAGTCTACCATAGGTGACTCTGCTGAAATTTGAATACCACTGTCATAGCTGCCACCATCACAGCAACTCTCCTGCCCCCTCAATACGACAAACTTACAGTCGCATGCTGCTGACACTGGCGTAATTTATGCCTTCGCATACTTATTCAAACTTTATGCTCAGCCAATAATCTCAGAAGCTGGACTATACGAGAAGAATTTGGCATCAGGATTGTAGGAAGACTCATTAACTACCTCTGGTATTCAGGTGACACAACCTTGCTTGCTGAAACTCAACAGGACTTGAAGCACTTACCGATGAAGATCAAAGACCACAGCCTTCAGTATGGATTCCACCTCAACATAAAGAAAACAAAAAAATTCTCACAACCAGACCAATAAGCAACATGATGAAAAACTGAGAAGAGATTGAAGTTCTTAAGGATGTCATTTTACTTGGATCCAAAATCAACACCCATGGAAGTAAAAAAAAAAAACTTTTTTTCTTTTTTGTAGCAGTCAAGAAATCAAACAACACATTGAATTGGGCAAATGTGCTGCAAAAGACCTCTTTCAAGGATTAAAAAGCAAAGATATCACCTTGAACACTAAGGTGCGCCTGACCCAAGCCATGGTGTTTTCAGGTGCCTCACATGCAGGTAAAAGTTGGACAATGAATAAGGAAGACTGAAGAAGAATTGATGTCTTTCAGTTATGTTATTGGCAAATAATATTGAATATGTTATGGACTGCCAAAAGAAGAAACAAGTCTGTCTTGGAAGAAGTACAGCCAGAATGCTCCTTAGAAGCAAGGATGGTGAGACTTTGTCTCACATGCTTTGAACATGTTATCAGGAGGGGCCACTTCTTGGAGAAGGACATCATGCTTGGTAAAGTAGAGGGTCAGTGAAAAAGAGGAAGACCCTCAACAAGGTGCATTGACACAGTGGCCGCAACAACGGGCTCAAGCACAACAATCATTGTGAGAATGGCACAGGACCAGCAGTGTATCATTCTGTTGTACACAGGGTTACCATGAGTCAGAACCGACTCGACGGCAGGTGACGAAAACCTGACAACTGCCGCTTGTATCCCACAGGGTGTAGAGGGTGTGATTAATCACACATTTGCTCAGCAGAGAGGGTTGGAAGCAAGGAACACATTTGCCCCTTTTCTCTCTCCACATAGCTGCCTGTTGTCCAAAGACGACATGCCATGCCTGAAGCTGGAAATATTTTCCTTGTCTAAGACACATAAAAAAGGTAAACAAATTACTTTATTCCAACATTGGGGTGAGTTCTTTCCAGAAACAGCCTCTCTTAACTCTGGAAAAATATTCACTGGTAGGGGACAGAATTCTGGCTACACTTGGCTTCACAGACTTGGCCACTGTTTTAGCCTGTCTTGGCCAGTAATTGGCCCTCTTTCTCTGTGAATGTTTAGAAGCCCATAGGTAAAAATGAATACATAAAGTCCGCGACTTACAATGGAGTTCTTTTCTGAGGTCTCTGCATAAGTCGGTCCTGATGTAAGTTGAATACCTCTTTTTTGTTTTTTAGTTTTCATTATTATTACTTTTTCTTATGAGTATATTTTGAAATCCAGTCTTTTTCTTTAGGGGTTAAAAACATGACATATAAACTTACAGATACATTTTAATACATACAAACATTAAAAAAGTCACAAATCATAAAAATTTACTCTGAGGATGAAGAAGAGTTGGACGATGTTGGCATTTTGTCAGTTGCAGTAATAACGCTACTTGTGGAACATTCTGGATCATCTCGGTTATCACTGGAGGCAGGGGTAGGCTTCCTACTCAGAAAATGAGTGAGTCTTGTCTATATGCTTCTATTATTTTTTGCTTCATGTATTTCGCAGCAACATCTCACAACTTCCCAAATCTGCCTATCAACTTTAGCAAAGTGATAAGCATTTGGGTCCATGTTTTCAAGCAACTGAAGTCCCTGATTTTGTTTGGAAAAGAATTCTGATAATCGTTTCCCTGTAAAAATTTTTGACAACATCTCTCCTTTCTCTTCCTCATTTTTTCTTTCTACTTCAGCATTTCTTTCCTCTTCAAAGTACAGTAAGTTCTGATCTGTCAATATCCTGCAGTGTTTTGAACAGTAAATCATAACAGTGAACATCTGAGAATGATAACATCAGTGAATCACACACTACGACATCGTATGTAGTATACATTCCTAACAATAAGATGTACCAAAAATCTATCAGATGTGCCGTTCATCATAACTCAAATATGACATAAGTTGGGGACTGTCTGTGCTGTTTCTACTTCCTTTGAAAATTTACTGTTCTATCCGGGGAAGGAGCCCTGGTGGCCCAGCTGTTAAGAGCTCGACTGGTAACCAACAGGTCAGCAGCTCAAACCCCCCAGCCCCTCCACAGGAGAAGGATGTGGTAGTCTGCTTCCATAAAGACCTAAACATAAAGACTAAAATGATAAAGATCATGGAAGAAAAAACAGGGACAACGTTAGGAGCCCTAATACTAGGCATAAACAGAATACAAAACATTACCAAAAATGACGAAGAGAAACCAGATAACTGGGAGCTCCTAAAAATCAAACACCTATGCTCATCTAAAGACTTCACCAAAGAAGTGAAAAGACCACCTAAAGATTGGGAAAAAAATTTCAGCTCTAACATCTCCGACCAGAGCCTGCTCTCTATAATCTATATGATTCTCCTAAAACTCAACCACAAAAAGACAAACAACCCAATCAAAAAGTGGGCAAAGGATATGAACACGCATTTCACTAAAGAAGATATTCGGGCAGCTAACAGATACATGAGAAAATGCTCTCAATCATTAGCCTTTAGAGAAATGCAAATTAAAACTGCGATGAGATTCCATCTCACTCCAACAAGGCTGGCATTAATCCAAAAAACACAAAATAATGAATGTTGGAGAGGCTGCGGAGAGATTGGAACTCTTATACACTGCTGGTGGGAATGTAAAATGGTACAACCGCATTGGAAATCTATCTGGCGCTTTCTTAAAAAGTTAGAAATAGAACATCCATAAAATGCAGAAATCCCACTCCTCGGAATATACCCTAGAGAAATAAGAGCCTTCACACGAAGAGATATATGCACACCCATGTTTATTGCAGCTCTGTTTACAACAGCAAAAAGCTGGAAGCAACCAAGGTGTCCATCCACGGATGAATGGGTAAATAAATTGTGGTATATTCACACAATGGAATACTACGCATCGATAAAGAACAGTGACGAATCTGTGAAACATTTCATAACATGGAGGAACCTGGAAGGCATTATGCTGAGCGAAATTAGTCCGAAGCAAAAGGACAAATATTCTATAAGAGCCCTATTATAAGATCTTGAGAAATAGTAAAAACTGAGAAGAACACATACTTTTGTGGTTACGAGGCGGGGAGGGAGGGAGGGTGGGAGAGGGTTATTTACTGATTAGTTAGTAGATAAGAACTACTTTAGGTGAAGGGAAGGACAATGCTCCATACACGGAAGGTCAGCTCAACTGGACTGGACCAAAAGCAAAGAAGTTTCCGGGATAAAGTGAATGCTTCAAAGGTCAGCGGAGCAGGGGCGGGGGTCTGGGGAACATGGTTTGAGGGGACTTCTAAGTCAATTGGCAAAATAATTCTATTATGAAAACATTCTGCATCCCACTTTGAAATGTGGCGTCTGGGGTCTTAAATGCTAACAAGCGGCCATCTAAGATGCAGCAATTGGTCTCAACCCACCTGGAACAAAAGGGAATGAAGAACACCAAGGTCACACAATAACTATGAGCCCAAGAGACAGAAAGGGCCACATGAACCAGAGACTTACATCATCCTGAGACTAGAAGAACTAGATGGTGCCCCGCCACGACCAATGACTGCCCTGATAGGAAGCACAACAGAGAACCCCTGAGGGAGCAGGACAGCAGTGGGATGCAGACCCCCAAATTCTCATAAAAAGACCAGACTTAATGGTCTGACTGAGACTAGAGGAATCCCAGCAGTCGTGGTCCCCATACCTTCTGTTGGCACAGGACAGGAACCATTCCTGAAGACAACTGATCAGACATGGAAGGGATTGGACAATGGGTTGGAGAGAGATGCTGACGAAGAGTGAGCTACTTGTATCAGGTGGACACTTGAGACTGTGTTGGCATTTCCTGTCTGGAGGGGAGATAGGAGGGTAGAGAGGGTTAGAAACTGGCAAAATAGTAATGAAAGGAGAGACCGGAAGGAGGGAGTGGGCTGACTCATTAGGGAGAGGGTAAGTAGGAGTATGGAGTAAGGTGTATATAAGCTTATATGTGACAGAGTGACTTGATTTGTAAACGTTCACTTAAAGCTCAATAAAAATTATTAAAAAAAAAGATTACAGCCCCGGAAGCCCTATGGGGCAGCTCCCTCCGGGGTTGTTATCATCTGAAATCGGCTCCGTGGCACTGGGGTTCCATCAGGGTGTCGTGGGCATCACAGAGAGTTAAGCACTGGGCTACTAACCGAAAGGTACCCATTCAGAGGGGCCTTGGAAGGAAGGACTGATTGTCTGCTTCTGAGAGATCACAGCCTTGAAAACCCTGCTCTGCAACACTTGGAAACCCTACTCTGCCACGTGTGGGAGCCCTACTCTGCAACACACGGGAACCTTACTCTGCAACACCTGGGAGCACTACTCTGCAACACACGGGAACCTTACTCTGCAACACCTGGGAGCCTAACTCTGCAGCACATGGTAACCTTACTCTGCAACATATTGGGTAGCTGTGCATTGAAATCCACTGGATGGCGACTGGTAGCTGTTACATCATTATACTAGGGACATTCCCTCATTTGCATGTTTTGCTTTCGATTGGTGGCTTTATACACGGAGGAACGGAAAAGTGAAAACCAGAAACCACAAAGGACCCGGAAGCAGCTGCCTGAATGCACAGTCCAGGTTGATGAGGAGTGAAGGAGAAAAGCACCCTGGGGTTCTCTGCATTGCAGAGGAAGGAAACTATTGTGATATGGGAGTGAAAGAAAGGGATTCAGAAAGCTGGGAAAGAAGAGGGGAGTGTGCCAGGTATCAGCATCAGCAAATAAATAATGCATAGCTAATGTATGACTCAATGGCAGTGGGTGGGTTTTTAATGTATGGTATAAGAAGCCCTGGTGTCGCACTGGTTAAAGCACTCGCTCCAGAAAACTGGGGCTCAGAAAGGTTAAGTTCATTAACCAGGATCACACATATATCCTGGCAGAGTTTACATTCCGTGAGGAAATTTATATTGCATGCGTGTGAAATTTCTTATGTTTCATATTTTAGATCTTTAAAAAGTTTTAATGCATGTTTTGTTCCCAAAATTACACTCTCTTGCTCCCTGGACTGTCTTTTATTACTGGATACTCTGTCCTTTCTGCTTGTTTTCACTTAATTTTGGTCTTTAGACACTGAGAGAGTGAAATTTTCTGATCCACTTTTATTTTTCCATCTTTTGAGAAAACTGGTCCAGACTATTCTACTCACTCATTGCATTTTGATTATCTGTGCATCCCTAGAGGCTCATTATGTTCCTGTGCCCCCAATAAAGAATCACAAACTAATATCTCCAAGATGTAACATTGTTGGAGGTTCCGGGTCCACATATGCATCAACCAACGAGGTGTCTGCCTTTTGAAGTTTCATGGGCACCTTCGAGTGAACATCTGTTTTCCCCTCTTGTTCAAGCTTCTGGTGAGAGAATCCCTTGTCCTCCATGTCTCCTCATAACAGGAAACATGACTGAAATTCATTAGCCATGATCACTGTTTCTATGTCTTTGTCTGGAAAATTGAAAGCTCTAAGAGGTTAGGAATCGTGTTTGCTTTATTTACCTCTGTATTCCAGAATAGTCACATACTCGGCCGTAGAGACATGCTGTTTTTAAATATCACTTGACTAGAATGAATGAATGAGTAAATTTCTCATCCATTTTTCACACTGAGATGCAAATTCAGGTTATTTCCTTTTTTAAGAAAAAGCAAAAAAAACATCTTCTGTGAAGGAATTTAATAAATCAAACAAAAAATAATTAGACAAAATGTAAGGGTGAACATATTTTGTCATGCTTTAATATGTGATGAACCTGAACATGATATTCTATGAAGCAAAACTATTTTAAATATCCAACATAATTGTTGTTGTTGAGTCGGTTCCGACTCATAGCGACACTATGCACAAAACAACGAAACACTGCCCTGTCCTATGCCATCCTTGCAATCGATGTTATGCTTGAGCTCATTGTTGCAGCCACTGTGTCAATCCACCTTTGTTGAGGGTCTTCCTCTTTTCTGCTGACCCCGTACTCTGCCAAGCATGATGTCCTTCTCCAGGGACTGATCCCTCCTGACAACATGTCCAAAGTATGTAAGACGCAGTCTTGCCATCCTCGCCTCTAAGGAGCATTCTGGCCACACTTCCTCCAAGACAGAATTGTTCATTCTTTTGGCATTCTGTGGTATATTCAATATCTTTGCCAACACCACAATTCAAAGGCGTCAACTCTTCTTCTATCTTCCTTATTCATTTTCCAGCTTCCACATGCTATGATGTGATTGAAAATACCATGGCTTGGGTCAGGCGTACCTTAGTCTTCAGGGTGAGGTCTTTGCTCTTCAACACTTTGAAGAGGGCCTTTGCAGCAGATTTGCCCAATGCAATACGTCTTTTGATTTCTCAACTGCTGCTTCCATGGCTGTTGATTGTGGATCCAAGTAAAATGAAATCCTTGACAACTTCAATCTTTTCTCCGTTTATCATGATGTTGCTCATTGGTCCAGTTGTGAGGATTTTTATTTTCTTTATGTTGAGGTGTAATCCATACTGAAGGCTGTGGCCTTTGATCTTCATTAGTAAGTGCTTCAAGTCCTCTTCACTTTCAGCAAGCAAGGTTGTGCTATCTGCATAATGTAGGTTGTTAATGAGTCTTCCTCCAATCCTGATAACCCGTTCTTCTTCATATAGTCCATCATACAGATTAAATAGGTATGGTGAAAGAATACAACCCTGACGCACACCTTTCCTGCCTTTGAACCAATCAGTATCCCCTTGTTCTGTCTGAAAAACTGCCTCTTGATCTATGCTAATTTTCCTCTTGAGCACAATTCAGTGTTCTGGAATTCCCATTCTTCCCAATGTTATCCATAGTTTGTTAGGATCCACACAGTCGAATGCCTTTGCATAGTCAATAAAACACAGGTAAACATCCTTCTGGCATTCTCTGCTTTCAGCCAGGATCCATCTGACATCAGCAATGATATCCCTGGTTCCACTTCCTCTTCTGAAACCAGCCTGAATTTCTGGCAGTTCCCTGTCGATATACTGCTGCAGCCGCTTTTCATTAATATCATCTATATAGATAGATAGGTAGATATGTTGTTGTTGTTCCAGTAGCACTTGCTAACCTCTTTTTTTTTTTTTTAATTGTGATTTAGGTGAAAGTTTACAGAGCAAATTAGTTTATCATTAAACTGTTAATATACACATTGTTTTGCAACTTTGGTTACAAACCGCATGATATGCCAACCCTCTCTCCTTCTCCATCCCAGATTCCCTGTTTCCATTTGTTCCATTTTCCTGGCTCCTCCTGCATTCTCATCTTTGCTTCTCAGCTGTTGTGTCCATTAGTTTCCTATACATGATTGACCTAGGAAGCACTTCCTCACATGTATTATTCTTGACCCTATAAACCTGTCTAATCTTTGGCTGAAAGATGAACCTCAGGAATGATTTCAGGACTGAGTTAAAAGGCTGTCGGGGGCTATATTCTGGGGGTTTCTCCAGTCTCTGTCAGACCAGCATGCCTGGTCTTTTGTGTGTGTGTGTGAATTTGAATTTCGTTCTAAATTTTTCTCTCAGTCTATCCAGGACCCTCTCTTGTGATCCCTGCCAGAGCCAGGTGGTGGTAAATGGGCACCATCTAGTTTTTCTGGCCTCAGTCTGGTGAACGTTGTGGTAGTTGTGTCCATTAGTTCTTTGGACTAATCTTTCCCTTGTGTCTTTGGTCTTCTTTATTCTCCTTTGCTCTAGCCAGAATGGAATTTTTATATATTTTTATTTCTCTCTCCCCCTTTTTCTTACATAAAAATTCTTAGCTTATATTTATCTAAAAACAAGAAACAACTATTTTTTGATGAAAAAAAATGCTTCTATCCATAAATCTTTTCAAAACTAAATAAACCCTATAAAATTAACCTTATCAAAATATTTTTTAACAATTCCCAGGCTCTCATGATCCGATATACAAAAACGAATCCCAAACTCATACCTCCATCAATAGCATTTTTGCACATGGTAGAGCCGTGTATCCAACTGCTGGTAAGACTCCTGTCAATAAAACTTCATGTCTCCCAGGCACTTTAGAAAGGACATCTAATATTTCCTTTTCTTCCCAGCATCTTTCATAGCTAAAGTTATTGTGTAAGAACATCATTTTTAAGAAATTCTTTCAGTAGTATTTAATATAGTTGGAATTAAGTAAACATCAGTATTGTTTTTATGTTTCTTTCCCTGTATCACTGAAAGTTCTAGCACGGAGAGGATCGTGTTTGATTCGTTCACCTGGATTTGACGGCAATTATATAATCTACCACTTACTCATTGGACACACATGGCATGAATACAATGAATGAGTGAGTAAATACATTTTACCATCTGTTCTCCAATTTCTTTTACAAAATTAGGGCTTTGATTTTATTCTTCAAGAATGAATTCAAGAAATTTTCTTTGATAAGAATTTATTACATAAGACATAATACAAATTTAATTAAATAAATAATAGAAAGGTGGATATGTTTTATAAATTTTAATACAATGTAAATATGGAATTTTTTAAAACAAAAATGTAGATATTACAAATTTGGTAACAAGCCAGAAAAAATCAATAAACATAAATAAATAAATAAATAAATAAAGAGGGAGGCAGACGGATAGTCAGGACAGTCATCTCCTAAAGACTGATGTCCTTGGAGCTGAATATTTTTCACATATAGTTTTTTAATACTGCTGTCAAAGAAATTGCTGGATTTAAACTCATAAATTGTGACTAGAGCAGAAATAAGCATCTTCTGAAATGACCAGAGATATGCATGCAAGTGCGATAGGGCATATCAGTCATTGTAAGTGAAGTCAAGATGAACTCATGTCACCATCCTTTGTTCTTAACCTTTCTTGCAAGTTTGTCGAAGAAGAGAAGGATCCCCTGATTTCCACTCTGACAACTTCCCAGGCACACTCACTGTATTCCTTCTCTTTCAGATAGGAACAGATTCCCTCAAAGTACTCCTTCACAGCCACTTCAGGGGCCTCAATGGGCAGGACAGATTTTTCCTCTTCCGTTGCCTGCACGAAGCAGGTCTCCAAGTCTTTCTGCTGTTTAAGGAGTCCACTGAGGAGCTGGTGCAGGCGGGTAGTGTTCCAAGGAGAAAAGGAGTCCTTTCTATGGAAGAGTTCAAAGATCTGCTGGAGCATCTCGTGGAGGAAAGCGATGGCCTGGGCCTTCTGGAGCTGGCTGCCATCCACCATCTCCTGGGGGAATCTGAAGTCCTTTCTGTCATTCAGACAGAAGAAAGTGGGGAGTCTCTGCATTTGGTCCAGAAGGTCAACGGTTTTCTCACTAGCCAGGCTGTGGTTTTGAGGCAGATCACAGCCCAGAGATAGAGCAGGGCCACAGCCAAACACCACCAGGGCTGTCAGTAAACAGAGCAGGAGGGCCATTGGGAGAACTGAGGATGCTGCTGGCGCGACTGAGCTGGGCGTTTGGTTGAACCTTGGAGCCTAGGTTCTCTGAAGACATTCGTTCTATCATGGCTTTTATATAGGGAACATAAGAGTTCTCATTTTCTAAACCATCCTCAATATTAAACTTTTGCTTCCCTTTTTTCGTTTTCATATAAGCATTTTCCATATGGCCTGAGAAGATGTCATCAAAGTCTAAATTTTTGCAATAGAACTTTAATTTTCTCAGTAAATTTCAGGTGTTCCAATGTAAGTGGATACTTGTGAAAAACATCTTTGTCCTATAGTCCACAATTTAGGTGGATATGTAAATACTCTTATACACACCATATATATGTATATACACACATTACTCTTCTTTGTGCTGGGAACAAAACCCTCATCCTGGGCTTTCTTTTTGCCCCCCTTACTTTACATAGGAAGTCAAAGTCAGACTCCCTCAGCCCCATGGCTTTTGTCACAAGTAAGCTCTTTAGGACACAGCCTAGATTTTGTTCTCTGTTTTATTCATAGCTGAGCCCGATGATTATTAGTGAATAAGAATCTCCAACTGTTCTCTACCTTCTACAATACAATCATGTAGGTCTGTGTGCTTTTGCTTCACCAGGGCCACAAGGTTAGTAGTTTAATAGCCATTGCCCTTTCTTTCCACTCTTTCTTACTGGATGTCTACAGTCCTCCTCAGGCTGTGCCAGTACCCGCAGCAGGAATCCTAGTTCCTTGCAGGTGCTTATGGGTGTAGAGATTCTAATTACAAGATGAATTTATTGTCAACCTTTCCCCAGCACTACCTCACTCACAAGGTAATTATCACAGTGTAACACCCTCTCCTTTAGGGTGACAGAGTGTTCTTAAACAAAACTTTCCTGGACTCACTTGCTGAGGGCTACTGACCACATCCAGATGGCTTTAGACCCCTTTTACTGAGGAGGAATTTTTTGGTTGTCAAAATCATTAATTCTCCAGAACGTTCACCTGTGCTCCTAGAGTGTTGGTGTGAAGGACACTAGTTATCATTGCTGACCTCCGCCTCTCCTGACCTATTGCCTTAGTTATCTAGTGCTGCTGTAACAGAAATACCACAAGTGTATGGCTTTAATGAACAGAAATTTTTTCTCTCACAGTCCAGTAGGCTACAAGTCCAAATTCAGGGCATCAGCTGCAGGGGAAGTCTTTTGCTTTCTGTTGACTCTGGATGAAGGTCTTTGTCATCAATCTTTCCTTGGTTGAGGGTCTTCCCAGGTGCAGGGGCCCCGGGTCCGAAGGATGCCCTCTGCTCCCAGTGCTGTTTTCTTGGTGGTATGAAGTCCTCTTGTCTGTCTGCTTGCTTCTCTCTTTTATATCTCAAAAGAGATTGGCTTAAGACACAATCTAACCTTGTTGATTGAGTTCACATAACTGCTGCCTATCCCTCCTCATCAACATCGTAGAGATAGGATTTACAGCACATAGGAAAATCACATCAAATGACAAAATGGTGGATGATCACACAATACTGGGAATCTTGGCCTAGCCAAATTAAGACGCACATTTTGGGGGAATGAAATTCAACCCATGACACCTCTGTACATCGCTACCAAATATGTCTATGGCCTTCAGATGGTAATAGCAAAAGTTTTTCTTGTCTATGTCGGTAGAGGAATAACCCAATTGTAATTCTTTTACTTTTAGTAGCCAAATCATTTTTATTTTGCCAAGTACCGCTTTTATTAGTCAACTCTCTTACTTAAACTATTGAACAGTTGTTGAGCTTGAAGTTTCTGAGCTAGACACAGTCTTTCTTTTACATTAGTGATTTTTCATTTTCAATTTTTGTTAACTTTTTTCATGTGTGGTTTATTGGGCAAGGTTGTCTTGCTGCCTCTGCATTACTCCATTTCATCTTGCGGTTAATACAAAAAAAGGGAAGCAAAAGAAAGGGAAAGGGACTGTATCATTTTTCTCTATGACTTTCAGGATGCCAGATTTTTTGTTTCTTATTTCAACTTTCCTAAAAAGCAAAATTTGACAGTTGTTTGTGGGCCAAAAGAAAACAAATATTAAGTCTGACTGTCACAAAAGTGAAAGGAGGGAAGTGACTTTTTAGATGACAAAATGATGACGTGAAAGCTAACAAAATTGGGGACTAAGGACTATGGTAGATGAGAAGAAGGAAGGTAATATTGAAGTAAGCAAAGGCAGCAAAATGGTTGCTACTGCCAGCAGCTTAAGTGGGTCAATGGACAGCCTTCAGCTTTGCAAAACCAACTCTCTGATTTATCTTTCACTTAACCCACATGTCTTCAGCTCTGGGGAGAGAAAGGAGTCAGATAATGCCTGAGTGCCCCTCTCGAGCATTTCACCGAGGTAAAGAAATTTACTCAGGCGATGTGTAGAATAGTTTCAGGAACTAGAATTAAAAGAAAGGGAATTGGGTGATTCAAAGAGATTCTGTTCTTAATCTGGATATTTATCAAAATGATATTTAAAAATGATAACAGCAAATTTTATTGTCTTGCTAAGTATGGACCAGCCTTTGTTCTAAGATATGTACAAATATGAACAGAATTGTCTAGGCAACACTACGTGGATTATACTCATTTTTTAAAATTGTCTAGAGAAATGAACTAGTCAGAAGATAACAAAGTTCTAAGGTAAAAACCATACAAAGAGATGAAATAATGATTTATCTGGAAGGGCCCATTAAAGGAAGTGTGGGATAGAAATGGACATGGAATTTATGAACAAAAGAGAGACCATGGCATTAAATCAGTAGTGCTGGGAAGGTCAAGTGACAAAGGATACTGGGTTCCAACTCAAATGCCAAAGTTTTACCATCTCTTATTTTACAAGGGACAGAAGGCATGGTGTAAATGGTTTAAACTACGTGGACTCCTATATATCCATTTACTTTTAACTCAAGTTTTCTTCTATATAAACAAAATAAGAATAAACAAAAAGCAAATAACAATTTTCACTCTGAAGATTACCGTGGATACTGGCTCTGACTTTTCTCCTTCAGGGCCTCCCTGATTCCACAGACGAGCGTCTCCAAGGCCAATCTGTTCTCATTACCAAGGACAACAGCTCAGTTTCTCACCTTTTGTCCAAACTGAACTTCCCGTTGTCTACTGACTAGTAGATGTTTTTTACTTGCTTTTAGGCCCCAATTCTTAGGAAAGGTTCCAAACACTAAGCTTAAATGTGCCCACCCAGTGCACTATGTACCTACTGGAAAGAAAAGAAAGAGAATTCATCCAGCAATGTCACTTTTCAATTAACTAAAATAAATCAATGAATTTCCACAAGAGTCTTCACTGCCATTAGAAACTGTGATATTCCAGTATATACATTACTAACATTTGCTCTGCTGAGAAAACTGTGCCTTACTTGTTGCTAAGTACTCAAATGCCATCCTGTGACCCTTTTGTTCAAGTGCTGTTTCATTTTGTTTTTAGAAGGAGGCTGGAATATGACCTGAATTTAATAGCTTCGTTGGATTGCATTGGCTCCATGAATCATTTTCCCTGGGCTGTGATGACTTGCTGCATTCTAGGAAGGAAAGGAAAGTGTGCTGCTGGCACTGGAATAAC
This sequence comes from Elephas maximus indicus, assembly GCF_024166365.1. Taxonomy (NCBI): domain Eukaryota; kingdom Metazoa; phylum Chordata; class Mammalia; order Proboscidea; family Elephantidae; genus Elephas; species Elephas maximus. Next base: position 31,144,783 of record NC_064827.1, on the reverse strand, counting down.
TCTGTTCCCCTCCCATGCTCTATGGGCTGCTGTGATATCAGTGGCATGGGTGCTGGGGGCACTGATGATGTCCATGTCTCCATGGGAGAGCTTCATGCTCTCGGGCTTCTCCTCCTGTGAATCCAAATGATTTGAAGACATAATTGACTTACTGCTGCCTATTCTACTGTTCCACCTCTTGAAGCCCTGCCATGTTCTAATCAACACTTTAAACACCTCATTTCTCCTTTGAAGTTCTCAAACTGCAACTGACTCTTTCAACGTGCTTCAAGTTTCATGATGTACTCTTTGGTTTTTGAGTAAATGAGAGCCCTGTGCCTGCCGCATCTCCTGCTTGTAGAATTGGAATGTGGACGTGCCTAAGTGAGGCATAGGTGAGTTCCTGGATTCTTCACCAGCTCTATCGATGTTGACGTGTGGTCAGTGAAGGTGATAAAGCTCCCTCTAGTTACTGTGTTTCTGTTCCCAGCTGGTCATCCACGGGATATTGTTTGCTTCAGTGCAAGGCTTGGCGTGTAGAGAGAGTCGAGGCATGGCGATGTTCACACTTTTGATCCCTGTGTCCCCAAACTCAGCTATCTCCAGCTGGTAATGCAACGTGGCCCACTAAAGCCATTCTAGGGAACTGCAGCAACAACCAGGGCCTCTTGGCCCGCTTCTCTGGTTGAGCACCTTGGTAGTTAACATCAAGCAATATTGAGGGACATGTGTAGGGCTGGTGTGTGGTGAGCGCCTTGCTGCTGACAGGATCCCAAACCCATACTTGTTCTCTAATATTTTCAAATATATAACAGATTCATCACTTATGGATATGACCATAATGTGGTTATAGAAATTTGTGAGGCATAGAGACAGTACAGCACCAAATCATACAACTTTTGCTCCCCAAACATAAAAATAAGAACAATCAAAAAGTAAAATTATGTTAAAAAAAAAAAAAAGGATTATCTAATAGATGGAAGGCATCAAAATATTTGAAAGGTATTAAGCAATCACAGAGAAAGAGTCAGGTAAATCCAAAACTGTTCATGCCTTTGCCCTACTCCTACGTTGGTTCCCCCCACAGGGTGGAGGAAGAAAGAAAAGCACGGAACAAACATAGCTTAAAACATAACTTGGCGTCTCCCAACCACCGCCACCAACCCAGTTATGGAGACAAGCAATCTAAAGATTGGGCAACCTGAGGCAAAGTTTTGAGAGACCCCTCCTAAATTGAAGGCCCTCTCGTGCTCCCTGAGCTATTCACACACACACACACACACACACACACACACGCAAACTTCCTGATTAAATTCTTCACTTACCATATTGCCCAGGTTACCTTAAAACCTCCCAAATTCTGCCCAAATACATACCACCACCTTGCTGTCCATTGGCAATCACTGTGTTCTCTGAAATCCCGTTAACCATGTCTGAGCTCTATCTTACTACTGAGGCAAGGTCGAAAAGATGCAAAGTCATTATTCAAGCTGGCAGTGAGAATTTTCTCCAAGTTATAAACTTAAGCCGCCAAATCTCCTAGTACACACACGTTTGTAAAACGGACAATTTAAGAAAAAGTTCACGTACCATCAGACAGGAGATATTTCCTCTGATTTCCCCTGCAATTCCACACCCAAATTGGCAGTCTCTACTGCCTCCTGCTGTTCCTAAGATATTCACTGGCTAATTCCTTTCAGAAGTAGACTGCCAGTTCCTTCTTCCTATTCTGTCTTGGTCTGGAAGCTCAGCTGAAACCAGTCTACCATAGGCGACCCTGCTGAAATTTGAATACCATTGTCATAGCTGCCACCATCACAGCAACTCTCCTGCCCCCTCAGTACGACAAACTTACAGTCCCATGCTGCTGACACTGACGTAATTTATGCCTTCGCATAAATCATTCAAACTGTATGCTGAGCAAATAATCTCAGAAGCTGGAGTATACGAGAAGAATTTGGCATCAGGATTGTAGGAAGACTCATTAACTACCTCTGGTATTCAGGTGACACAACCTTGCTTGCTGAAACTCAACAGGACTTGAAGCACTTACTGATGAAGATCAAAGACCACAGCCTTCAGTATGGATTCCACCTCAACATAAAGAAAACAAAAAAATTCTCACAACCAGACCAATAAGCAACATGATGAAAAACTGAGAAGAGATTGAAGTTCTTAAGGATGTCATTTTACTTGGACCCAAAATCAACACCCATGGAAGTAGCAGTCAAGAAATCGAACAACACATTGAATTGGGCAAATGTGCTGCAAAAGACCTCTTTCAAGTATTGAAAAGCAAAGATATCACCTTGAACACTAAGGTGCACCTGACCCAAGCCATGGTGTTTTCAGTTGCCTCACATGCAGGTAAAAGTTGAACAATGAATAAGGAAGATTGAAGAAGAATTGATGTCTTTCAGTTATGTTGTTGGCAAATAATATTGAATATGTTATGGACTGCCAAAAGAAGAAACAAGTCTGTCTTGGAAGAAGTACAGCCAGAATGCTCCTTAGAAGCAAGGATGGTGAGACTGTCTCACATGCTTTGAACATGTTATCAGAAGGGACCAGTTCTTGGAGAAGGACATCATGCTTGGTAAAGTAGAGGGTCAGTGAAAAAGAGAAAGACCCTCAACAAGGTGCATTGACACAGTGGCCGCAACAACGTGCTCAAGCATAACAGTGATTGTGAGAATGGCACAGGACCAGCAGTATATCATTCTGTTGTACACAGGGTTACCATGAGTCAGAACCGACTCGACGACAGGTGACGACAACCTGACAACTGCCTCTTGTATCCCACAGGGTGTAGAGGGTGTGATTAATCACACATTTGCTCAGCAGAGAGGGTTGGAAGGAAGGAACACATTTTCCCCTTTTCTCTCTCCACATAGCTGCCCGTTGTGCAAAGACGACATGCCATGCCTGAAGCTGGGAATATTTTCCTCGTCTAAGACACATAAAAAAGGTAAACAAATTAGTTTATTCCAACATTGGGGTCAGTTCTTTCCAGAAACGGCCTCTCTTATCTCTGGAAAAAAATTCACTAGTAGGGGACAGAATTCTGGCTACACTTGGCTTCACAGACTTGGCCACTGTTTTTGCCTGTCTTGGCCAGTAATTGGCCCTCTTTCTCTGTAACTGTTTAAAAGCCCACAGGTAAAAATGAATACATAGAGTCCGCGACTTACAATGGGGTTCTTTTCTGAGGTCTCTGCATAAGTCAGTCCTGATGTAAGTTGAATACCTCTTTTTTGTTTTTTAGTTTTCATTATTATTACTTTTTATTATCAGAATATTTTGAAATCCAGTCCTTTTCTTTAGGGGTTAAAAACATGACATATAAACTTACAGATACATTTTAATACATACAAACATCAAAAAAAGTCACAAATCATAAAAATTTACTCTGAGGATGAAGAAGAGTTGGACGATGTTGGCATTTTGTCAGTTGCAGTAATAATGCTACTTGTGGAACGTTCTGGATCATCTGGGTTATCACTGGGGGCAGGGGTAGGCTTCTTACTCAGAAAATTAGTGAGTCTTGTCTATATGCTTCTTTTATTTTTTTCTTCATATATTTTGCAGCAACATCTCACAACTTCCCAAATCTGCCTGTCAACTTTAGCAAAGTGATAAGCATTTGGGTCCATGTTTTCAAGCAACTGAAGCCCCCGATTTCGTTTAGAAAAGACTTCTGCTAATCATTTCACGTAAAAATTTTTGACATCTCTCCTTCCTCTTCCTCATTTTTTCTTTCTTCTTCAGCATTCCTTTCCTCTTCAAAATACCGTAAGTTCTGATCTGTCAATATCCTGCAGTGTTTTGAACAGTAAATCATAACAGTGAACATCTTCGAGTGAACATCTGAGAATGATAACATCCCCGAATCCCACACTGCGACATCGTATGTAGTACACATTCCTAACAATAAGGTGTACCAAAAATCTATCGGATGTGCCGTTCATCATGACTCAAATATGGCATAAGTTGGGGACTGTCTGTGCTGTTTCTACTTCCTTTGAAAATATACTGTTCTATCCGGGGAAGGAGCCCTGGTGGCCCAGCTGTTAAGAGCTCGACTGGTAACCAACAGGTCAGCAGCTCAAACCCACCAGCCCCTCCGCAGGAGAAAGATGTGGTAGTCTGCTTCCATAAAGATTACAGCCCGGGAAACCCTATGGGGCAGCTTCCTCCAGGGTTGTTATCAGTTGAAATCGGCTCCGTGCCAATGGGGTTCCATCAGGGTGTCGTGGGCGTCACAGAGAGTTAAACACTGGGCTACTAACCGAAAGGTACCCATTCAGAGGGGCTTGGAAGGAAGGACTGAGTGTCTGCTTCCGAGAGATCACAGCCTTGAAAACCCTGCTCTGCAGCACTTGGGAACACTACTCTGCCACGTGTGGGAGCCCTACTCTGCAACGCATGGGAACCTTACTCTGCAACACGTGGGAGCCTAACTCTGCAGCACATGGTAACCTTACTCTGCAACATATTGGGTAGCTGTGCATTGAAATCCACTGGATGGCGACTGGTAGCTCTTACATCATTGTACCAGGGACATTCCCTCATTTGCATCTTTGCTTTTGATTGGTGGCTTTATACACGGAAGGGAAAATTGAAAACCAGAAACCACAAAGGACCAGGAAGCAGCTGCCTGAATGCACAGTGCAGGTTGATGAGGAGTGAAGGAACAGAGTACCCTGGGGTTTTCTCCATTGCAGAGGAAAAAAACTAATATGATATGGAAGTGAAAGAAAGGGATTCAGAAAGCGGGGAAAAAAGGGGGGAGTGTGCCAGGTATAAGAGTCAGCAAATAAATAATTCATAGCTAACGTATGCTATAAGAAGCCCTGGTGGTACAGTCGTTAAAGCACTTGGCTGCTAACCAAAAGGTCAGTGGTTCAAACCTACCAGTCAATCTATGGGAAAAAGATATAGAAGTCTGCTTCCGTAAAGATTTATAGCTTTGGAAACCCTATGGAACAGTTCTACTCTGTCCTGTAGGATCACTATGACTCCAAATCAATGTGATAGCAGTGGGTTTGATTTTTTCTTTTGGTGGCACAATTGTTAAGCACTCAGCAGCTAACCGAAAGGTTGGCAGTTCAAACCCACCAGCCAATCTGCAAGAGAAAGACCTGGCAATCTGCTCCCATAAAGATTACAGCCTAGGAAATTCCATCGGATCAGTTCTTCTGTGTCTTATGGGGTCACTGTGAGTGGGAATTGACTCAATAGCACACAACAACAACAACAAAAATGTATAATATAGTACATTTCAGAGAACTGGGGCTCAGAAACTTTAAGGTAATTAACCGGGATCACACATATGTCCCGACAGAATCTAGATTCAGTGAGGAAGTATATATTGCATGCATATGAAATTGCTTACGTTTCATATTTTAGAACTCTAAAAAGTTTTAATTTGTGTTTTGTTCCCAAAATTTCACACACTCTCTTCCTCCCTAGACTGTCTTTTATTAGTGGATACCCTTGTTCTTTCTGCTTGTTTTCACTTAATTTTGCTCTTTACTTTGGACACTGGGGGAGTGAAATTTTCTGATCCACTTTTACTTTTCCATCTTATGACAAAACTGGTCCAGACTATTCTATTTGTTGCATTTTGATTATCTGTGCATCCCTAGAGGCTCATTATGTTCCTGTGCCCCCAGTAAAGAATCACAAACTAATATCTCCAAGATGTAACATTGTTGGAGGTTCCAGGTCCACATATGCATCAACCAATGAGGTGTCTGCCTTTAGAAGTTTCATGGGCACCTTGAAGTGGACATCTGTTTTCCCCTCTTGTTCAAGCTTCTGGTGAGAGAATCCGTTGTCCTCCATGTCTCCTCGTAACGTGAAACATAACCAAAATCCAGTAACCATGATTATAGCTTCTATGTCTCTTTCTCTGGAAAACTGAAAGCTCCAAGAGGTTAGGAACCATTTTTGCTTTATTTACCTCTATATTCTAGAACAGTCACATACTTGGCATAGAGATATGCTGTGTTTAAATATCACTTGACTACAATGAATGGATGAGTAAGTTTATCGTCCATTCATCACATTCAGTTGCAAATTCAGGTTATTTCCTTTTTTAAGAAGAAAGGAAAAAAAGTCTTCTATGGAAGAATTTAATAAATCAAACAAAAAATAATTTGACAAAATGTAAGGGTGAACATATTTTGTCATGCTTTAATATATGATGAAAGTGAACTTGATATTACATGAAACAAAACTATTTGAAATACCCAACATATTATAGCCTAGATAAAGCAGATGAATGAAGGAATACATAATATCTTAGACTGGGTTCTCTAGGGAAGCAAAACCAGGGAAGTGTATATATATATATATATATATATATATATATATACAGCGATTTATCTTAAGGAAATGGCTCATGTGGTTGTAGAGGCTGGCAAGTCTCAAGTTTCTGGGTCAGGCATCAGGCTGGAGGCTTCCCCTGACTCCCGTGGTTGCAGGGGCTGATGAACTCATAATCTAGAAGGTCAGATGATAGACCATGGGCTCGTGGGGCTGAGGAAGCTAACAAATCCCAAAAGTGGAGAGTAAAATGGCAGGCATCTGGTTCACAGGGCTGCAGAAGCAGACAAATTCAAGAATCGGCAGGTCGGATGACAGGTTGAAGCTCCAAGAACCAGAGGTCAGATGATGACAAGCAGATGCAGGATCCAGAGCAAGAGTGAACTTTGCCATAGCATCCATATATGGGCTAGATGTAGGTCACGTCCTTAGGGAAACTCCCCTTATGTGAGATTCTTGAGTAAGATAGTGACTTCAGTAAGGGTGTGAATTGAGTAACAAAGTGACTTGAGTAAGGGTATGACTTGAATCATGCCCTTTCGTAATGGTGTGACTCGAGATACACCGCACACTTCACCATCCTCATTAATATATACATCCCATACTTTTCCTGTCTCATTAACATACAGAGACTTCTTAGGATTTACAACACGTAAATGGAGGGTAATAACGCAATACCATTAAATGAAGGACAATTACATCAGATCACAAAATGGAAGAGAATTGCACAATACTGGGAATCATGGCCTTGCCAAGTTGACATACATAACATTTACCATCACACATACATGACATCAGCATAGCCATCTCTTAAAAACTGATGTCCCAGAGATAATCACACTAGCAAGAGGAGCTTTTGAAGAATTTAGCTCTCTCCATGTTAAAGCAGAAACAAAAGTCTTTAGAAAGACTGAACATGCAAGAGTATGAATTAGTGTATTAGTCAATGAGAATCATTTCAGTAACTTTCCAGGCACCATTTCTTACTTCTTAATCTTTCTTGTGAGTTTGTTGATGAAGACAAGGATCTCCTGATTTCCACCCTGACAACTGCCAATGCAGAGTCACTTCATTGCTTCTCTTTCACGTAGAGATGGATTCCTTGGAAGACCTCTTCACCTCCAGCATATGAATGGCCGCTGTTTCCCAGAGATGTCTCTTCCAGTCTCACTTTCTATGCCAAACAGATCCCCAGGTCTTCCAGCTATTGGTGAATTTTAGTGCCAAATTTTCCAAGAAGGTTCATATTCCAAGCAGGAGAGGAGTCATTTTGTGGGTTGAAGGGGTTGTTGATTTGCTGGAGCTTTTTGTGGAGGACAGGGATGATCCAGCCTTTTGGAGCTGGCTGCTATCCACCATGTCCCAGGGGAGTCTGAACTCATTTCTGTATTTCAGGTGGGGTGTGATGGATTGAATTGTGTCCCACCAAAATATGTGTCAACTTGGATAGGCCATGTGTGGTTGTTCTCCATTTTGTTATTTTCCTATGTGTTACAAATCATAATATCTGCCTGTGGTTAAAAGGATTAGGGTGGGGTGTAACACTCTTGCTCATGTCACCTCCCTGATCCAATGTAAAGGGAGTTTCCCTGGGGTGTGGCCTTCACCACCTTTTCTCTCTCAAGAGATAAAAAGGAAGGGGAATCAAGTAGAGAGTGGGACTTCATACCACTAAGAAAGCAGCACCGGGAGCAGAGTGTGTCCTTTGGACCCGGCTCCCTGAGCCTGAGAAGCTCCTCGACCCGGGGAAGATTGATGTCAAGAAGCCTTCCTCCAGAGCGGACAGTGAGTAAAAGCCATTCTCTGAAGCTGACACCCTCAATTTGGACTTGTTACCTACTAGACTGTGAGAGAATAAATTTCTCTTTGTTAAAGCCCTCCACTTGTGGTATTTCTGTTAGAGCAGCACTAGATGACCAAGACATGGGGAAAGGAGAGATTTTCTTTTTTAGTCCAGAAGCACCAGTTAATCAGTCCATGATTCTGAGGCAGCCCACAGCCCGGAGATCAGATGGTGCTCTAACTATCTACCACTAGGGCCAGTTAATACGTGTATATGCAGTGGGGGTGGAGGGCAACAACTGGGAATCTCGGAGATGTTGTTGGCCGGGATGAGGTGTGTTTTTTATGCATGTCTCTTAAATAGAGAACATAAGGGTTTTCATAGCGTATAGAATGTATACTTTCTTTCCTTTTTTTTCTTTCCTCTATGTATTCTGAAAATAAACTTAGAATACATCAAAATTTTAAATTATTCTTTTCAATTTTTTAAATTTCAGTTTAATTTGCCCAAAGAAACTTCATATGTTTCAATACAAATGGATGCAAATCGATCAAGTGAGCCAAATCTTTCATTCAAGTAAAACCTATGTAAATAGTGCTCCTCTGCTTGCTAAGAACAAGTTTTACCTCTGATTCAGGGCTCCATTTTTACCCTCTTTGTTTTGCATGGCAGCCAAATTTCCTTGGCCCTCTGGGTTTGTCGTCTTGCTAAAGGATTTATTAGACCTGTTTGACAGGTACCTCCTTAGGACAGAAGACTATCTGCTGTTGACTATTTTATCATTGGCAAAAGGTTCATAGTAATTACTGAAGGTATAATTATTAATGAATAACATTCTCAGATTTTCTCTGATGAAGAAAGACATTCAATTATGGCCAATGGACTGGGCTTCACCAGGGCTTTGTGTCCAGGCATTTTTCACTCTTTCAACCTTTTCTTACAACAGTACTAAAGACTCTTCAGATAATTGTGTCCACTGCCTTTAATCACTGGGTAGTATCCCAATTTCTTTGTTGCTCATGGGTGTGTCAGTTCTAATTTTAAGGCCTGCAACATTTTTAGCCCTTCTCCAGTCCCACTTCACCTCTCAAGTCAACTGTCACTTTTTTAGATTACCCCCTGGCTCAAAGTCCACACAGCCACACATCTTTAACTTAAAGTACAAAAGGAAAGTGACTCTCAATAACTCACTCTTCAGTGGACTGGCATGAGTACTCTCATCACAACTTTGAATTTGTAGCACACTTTTATTGGAGGGTGACTGCTTTTCTCCCCCATCAACTGCACAACCCCAGCATTTTTTTTTCTGAATAGCATACCTTGTCAATTTTGACTCCCTCTTCTTTTGATCAGTGACTCATGTAAGAAATATTTCCATAGCTTCCAGATGATGTGAGAAAAAAGCTATGCTGAACATGTGGGGGCAGGGAGACAGAGTAGGAGTAAGGAAACTACCCATTTTTTCATTCTTGGTTTTTCCACTTTAACCTTAAACAGAAAAAGACTTTTATTTTGCCAAATGTTGATTTCTCTGTTGAGTTCAATTCTTTAAACTGTTGAACACTTATTATGCTCTAATTTCCCGAGTTGGCCACAGGAGATTCTGTGGTGACTTCCCTTTCATCGGAAACTTCTGTTGAAGTAACTAATAACCCTCCAAAGACTGTTCAGTCCAGGCATTTCTATTGAGCCTCTTAGTTCATTGTTCTCTGTCTCACAGCAAACATATAGAGCATAGACTTCCAGCATATGATGCTGGTTAAAATGAACCTTCCTCTCTTTACTGACTTGAGATTCCTTAAAATTTTATACCTTCTCTTTCATTTACAATTTTTCTAGACAAGGTTTCTCTTGATGGATCTGAATTATTTTCTATTTCACCTTCTGGTTAGTACCAAAATTGTTGTTAGATGCCCTCAAGTTGGTTCTGACTCATAGAGACCCAATTGTACAACAGAACAAAACACCGCCCAATCCTGTGCCATCCTCATAATCATGGTTGTGCTTGAGCTCATTGTTGTTGTGCTTGAGCCCTGTGTTGATCCACCTCGTTGTGGGTCTTCCTCTTTTTCAATGACCTTCTACTTAACTAAGCATGATGTCCTTCTCCAGAGACTGGTCCCTCCTGAAAACGTGCTCAAAGCATGTGAGATGTAGTCTTGGCATCCTTGCTTCTAAGGAGCATTCTGGTTGTACTTCTTCTGAGACAGATTTGTTCATTCTTTTGGCAATCCATGGTATATGCAATATTCTTCACCAATACCACAATTCAGAGGTGTCGATTCTTCTTCACTCCTTGTTATTCATCATCAAGCTTTTACATTCATATCAGCCAACTGTAAAGACTAATGACTTGGGCCAGGTGAACCTAGTCTTCAAGGTGACGTCTTTGCTTTTTAACACTTTGAAGAGGTCTGTTGCAGCAGATTTGCCCAATTTAATGCATCGTTTGATTTCTTGACTGCTGCTTCCATGGGTGTTGATTGTGGATCTAAGCAAAATGAAATCCTTGACAATTTCAATCTTTTCTCTGTTTATGATGATGTTGCTCAATGGTCCAGTTGTGAGGATTTTTGTTTCCTTGATGTTGGGGTATAATCCCTACTGAAGGCTGTGGTCTTTGATCTTCATCAGAATGTCCTTCAAGTCCACTTTGATTTCAGCAAGCAAGGTTGTGTTATCTGCATAACCCGGGTTGTTAATGAGTCTTCCTCCAATCCTGATGCCCTGTTTTTCATATAGTCCAGTTTCTCAGATTATTTGCTCAGCATACAGACTGAATAAGCATGATGAAAGATACAAGCTTGATGCACAGCTTTTCTCACTTTAAACTAAACAGTAGCTCCTTGTTTTGTTCAAACAACTGCCTCTTGAGCTATGTACAGGCTCATCATGAGCACAATTAAATGTTCTGGACTTCTCATTCTTTGCAATGTTATCAATAATTTGTTATGATCCACACAGTCAAATGCCTTTGCATAGTCAATAAAACACAGGTTAACATATTTCTGGAATTTTCTGCATTCTGCCAGGATCCATCTGACATCAACAATGATGTCCCTCATTCAATGTCCTCTTCTGAATCCAGTTTGAATTTCTGGCAGTTTCCTGTTGACGTACTGCTACAGCCACTTTTGAATGATCTTCAGCAAAATTATAACTGTGTGTAATAGTAATGATATTGTTCAATAATTTCCATATTCGATTGGTTCACATTTCCTTGAAATGGAATATGAACACCTTATAAATAGCAGTGGAACATTGTCTGCATTAGTGCCAGAAGATAAGTTCCTCAGGTTGGAAGGCGTTCAAAACACAACTGGGGAAGAGTTGTCTCCTCAAGTAGAACCAAAAAAAAAAAAAAAAAGACTGTTGTTGTCAACTCTGACTCTTAGCAACCCTATAGGACAGGGTAGAACTGCCCCATAGGGTTTCCAAAGACAGGCTGTCGAACTCAAACTGCTGACCTTTTCATTCGCAGCCGAACTCTTAACTACTATGCCATCAGGGTTTCCTCCTCAATGTAGAGTCGACCTTAACAGGATGGAGTCAAGCTTTCAGGACATTCATTTGTTGATGTGGCATGACTCAAATTAAAAAAAGACAGCTGCAAAGATACATTAAAATTATGAACCGGGGGGGGGGGTGGGACCAAGATGGCTGACTAGGTAGAAGTTTCCGCCTATCTCTCTTGCAACAAAGACTTGAAAAAACAAGTGAATCGATTATATACATGACAATCTACGAACCCTGACCAACAAACGCAAAACAAAGAAATTGATCTGAGTGACAGGGGAGCAAAAAGCCGTGCACTGACGCAGCAACTGCTTCCAGAGCTGGCGTCCCGCAACACAGCCTTGAGCCCTCTGGTTCCCTGGTGCCAGAGTGGTGGGGCTGATCACAGCTTACTGAGACAGGCAAGCACAGAATGCAGCCCTAACCCCCTGGAGTAATCTCGGCGGAGACCCAGCCAGTGCACGCAGGCTGTACACCGACAAGTCTGACAGGAGAACCAAAAACCCTGGGGAAGCAGTGACTGGTTTTGGAGCCTAGGGCCAGCGTCCCAGGCAGAAAACCTTGGGGTTGGGCTTTGGTCTAAGTGTAGAGGAGCTGATCACGGCTTCCTGAGATGGCAAAAGCCCGGGACACAGCCCTAACCTTCAGGGGCAATCTCGACCCAGCCAGTGCACACAGGCTACACGCCCCTCTGGAATCTCAGATAAAACAGTCCTCACCAAACAAAGTATGTAACTTTGTCTATATTGCCTTGCTACTCTCTCCTATCTATCTGATGCCTCACCTCCCTGTCCCTGCTGGCTTCATTAACATTGGTATTTCCTGGGCCAGGTATTGAAGTGCTCTGCAGGGTTTTTTTTTTTTTTTTTTCTAACCCATTCTCCTAGCCTGAAAGAAGCAGCAATTAACAATTGGGGGGTGGGGGGAATCCTCCCCTGCCTTCCCTAAACAAAAATAATAATACAGAACCAGCTCCAGCCAAGCATAAGAGATCCACAGTCTTTGGCTTTCATCCCTACAGGGATCCAAAAAAAAAAAAAAACAGGGATCCAGGTGGCTGTTATAATGTAAAGGCAATTCTGATAGAGATCTGACTGTAATTGTTTTAGCTGAGCAGTGGAAAGCCAAGTTTTGAAGGTCTGATACCTCTATACCTATTAAACAGAGCCCTCACTGATCCACAGCAGGGTACAGAGGGCTGATACTCCATCCACACCACCTAGCCACCTGCTAAAGGGGTCTGAGAATAGTGATGCCTACCAATCTTTAGAGATACAAGCATTGGGTGCCTGAGGTACAGCTGCAGAGTCCACCCACCAAAGTGCTCTAGAGAATAGAGACATCCCTACCTCACTGGTATGTGGGGGAAGGCTATCAGCATCCTGCCCTCTTTGGAGTGTGACCCCTGCCACAACTAGAATCTGCTGCATACAACCATCGCCACTACTCCTCTAAGTTAATAGGTGATAGCCTACACCACACTCTAGATGACCCACTATCAGGACTCCTAAGCTGATTCTATTCAAGAATAGTGAATGGACTCATAGGCTCATATATCTGGTAACAGCTCAAACCAACTGGTAATAGGACATAAGTGATTCAAAGGCTACAACAGTCAAGATAGTGCAATCTAGTAGCCCATCTGTGTGTACTGAAACAAAACAAAACAAGAAGATAAGACTCAGTGAGCAAATATAAATCATTACAATATTTTATAGATGGCTCGGAGACAGCAGTCGGTATCAAGTCACATAAAGAAGCAGACCATGATTGCTTCTACAAACCCCCAAATCAAAGAATCAAAATCTTTCCCAAATGAAGATCCATTCCTGGAATTGCCAGATGTAGAATATAAAAAACTAATATACAGAATGCTCCATGACATCCGGGATGACCTCAGAAATGAAATAAGGCAATCTACAGAAAAAGCCAAGGAACACACTGATAAAAGCGTTGAGGAAATCAAAAAGATTATTCAAGAATATAGTGAAAGAATTAATAAGCTGCAAGAATCCATAGAGAAACAGCATTCAGAAATCCAAAAGATTAACAATAAAATTGCAGAATTAGACAACTCATTATAGGAAGTCAGAGGAGCAGAATCGAGGAATTGGAATGCAGAGTCGGGGAGGTGGAGGATAAGGCAATTGACACCAATATAGTTGAAGAAAAATCAGATAAAAGAATTAAAAAAAATGAAGAAACCCTAAGAATCATGTGAGACTCTATCAAGAAGAATAACTCGTGTGTGACTGGAGTTCCAGAACAGGGAGGGATAACAGAAAATACAGAGAGAATAGTTGAAGATCTGTTGGCAGAAAGCTTCCCTGGCATCGAGAAAGATGAAAGGATACCTATCCAAGATGCTCATCGTACCCCATACAAGATAGATCCCAGAAGAAAATCACCAAGACATATTATTATCAAATTTGCCAAAACCAAAGATAAAGAGAAAATTTTAAAAGCAGCCAGGAATAAATGAAAAGTTACCTACAAAGGAGAATCAATAAGAATAAGTTCAGACTACTCAGCAGAAACCACGCAGGCAAGAATGCAACGGGATGACATATATAGAGCACTGAAGGAGAAAAACTGCCAGCCAAGAATCATATATCCAGCAAAACTCTCTCTCAAATATGGAGGTGAAATTAAGACATTTACAGATAAACACAGGCTTAGAGAATTTACGAAAACCAAACCAAAGCTGCAAGAATTACCAAAGGAAATTCTTTAGTCAGAAAATCAATAATAGCAGATACCAACACAACACAAGGTCACAGAAAAGAACATCCTGATATCAACTCAGATATGGAAATCATAAAAACATAATAAGATTAATTTTTTCAAAAAGTGCTTAAAACAGGGAATCATTGATGTCATTATGTAAAAGATTACAGTAATCAAAAAAGAGGGACTAAATACAGGAGGCATAGATCTTCCATATGGAGAGGAAACCAAGGCAATATGGGATGATACAAGTTAGGTTTTTACTTAGAAAAAATAGGGGTAAATATTAAGGTAACCACAAAGAGGTCTAACAATTCCATACTTCAAACTAAAAACCAAGATAAACATAATGACTCAGCAAAAATAAATTCACCTACTATGAAAATGAGGAACACACAATTTACAAAGAAAAACTTCTCAGCACAAAAAAGTAAGTGGAAAAATGAAATTGTCAACAACACAAAAAAGCCACCAAAATGACAGCTCTAAGCTCATAAAAAAAAAAAAAGCTCATACTTATCTATAATTACGCTGAATGTAAATGGACTAAATGCACCAATAAAGAGACAGAGACTTGCAGACTGGATAAAAAACAAGATCCGTCTATATGCTGCCAAAAAGATACACACCTTAGACTTAGAGACACAAACTAAAACTCAAAGGATGGAAAAAAAATATTTCAAGAAAACAACAAGCAAAAAAGAGGAGTGACAATATTAATTTGTGACAAAATAGACTTTATAGTTAAATCCACCACAAAGGATAAAGAAGGACACTACAAAATGATTAAAGGGACAATTTACCAGGAAGTTATAATCATATTAAATATTTACGCATCCAATGACAGGGCTGCAAGATACATAAAACAAACTTTAACAGAATTGAAAAGTGACTTAGACACCTCCACAATTATAGTAGGAGACTTCAACACACCACTTTCCATGGAGGATAGGACATCCAGTAAGAAGCTCAGTAGAGACATGGAAGATCTAAATGCTATAATCAACCAACTTAACCTCATAGACTTATACATACCACTCCACCTAACAGCTGCAAAGTATACTTTTTTTTCCTAGTGCACATGGAGCATTCTCTAGATTGGTCACATATTAGGTCATAAAACAAACATTTGCAGAATCCAAAAGACTGAAATATTACAAAGCATCTTCATGGACCACAAGGCCATAAAAGTAGAAATCAATAACAGAAAAATCAGGGAAAAGAAATCAAATATTTGGAAACTGAACAATACCCTGCTCAAAAAAGACTGGGTTATAGAAGACATTAAGGAGGGACTACAGAAATTCATAGAATGCAACGGGCTGAAAACACTCCCTATCAAAACCTCTGGGACACAGTGAAAGCAGTGCTCAGAGGTCAATTTATATCAATATATGCACATATACATAAAGAAGAAAGAGCCAAAATCAGGGAACTGTCCCTACAACTTGAACAAATAGAAAGAGAGCAACGAAAGAAACCCACAGGCACCAGAAGAAAACAAATAATAATATTAGAGCAGAATTAAATGAATTAGAGAACCGAAAAATAATTGAAAGAATTAACAAAGCCAAAAGCTGGTTCTTGGAAAAAATCAACAAAATTGATAAATCATTGGCTAGGTTGGCTAAAGAAATACAGGAAAGGAAACAAATAACCTGAATAAGAAATGAGACGGGCCATATCACAACAGACCCAAATGAAATGAAAAGAATCATATCAGATTACTACAAAGAATTGTACTCTAACAAATTTGAAAGCCTAGAAGAAATGGACGAATTGCTAGAAACACATTACCTACCTAAACTAACACAAACAGAAGTAGAACAACTAAATAGACCCATAACAAAAAAAGAGATTGAAAAAGAAATCAAAAAACTCCCAACAAAAAAAAAACCCTGGCCGGGACGGCTTCACTGCAGAGTTCTATCAAACTTTCAGAGAACAGACAACACCACTACTACTAAAGGTATTTCAAAGCATAGAAAATGATGGAATTCTACCTAACTCATTCTATGAAGCCACCATATCCCTGATACCAAAATCAGGTAAAGACACCACAAAAAAAGAAAATTACAGACCTATATCCCTCATGAACATAGATGCAAAAATCCTCAACAAAATTCTAGCCAGTAGAATTCAACAACATATCAAAAAAATAATCCACAAGGACCAAGTGGGATTTATACCAGGTATGCAAGGTTAATAAAAGGTTGGTTTAATATTAGAAAAACAATTAATATGATACACCATATCAATAAAACAAAAGACAAAAACCACATGATCTTATCAACTGATGCAGAAAAGGCATTTGACAAAGCCCAACACCCATGTATGATAAAAACTCTCAGCAAAATAGGACTAGAAGGAAAATTCATCAACATCATAAAGGGCATTTATACAAAGCCAACAGCCAGCATCATCCTAAATAGAGAGAGTCTGAAAGCATTTCCCTTGAGAACGAGAACCAGACAAGGATGCCCTTTATTACCACTCTCATTCAACATTGTGCTGGAGGTCCTAGCCAGAGCAATCAGGCTAGACAAGGAAATAAAGGGCATCTGGAATGGCAAGGAAGAAGTAAAAGTATCTCTATTTGAAGACAACATGATCTTATACACAGAAAACCATAAGGAATCCTCCAGAAAACTACTGAAACTAATAGGAGAATTCAGCAGAGTATCAGGTTACAAGATAAACATACAGAAATCACTTGGATTCCTCTACATCAACAAAAAGAACATCCAAGATGAAATCACCAAATCAATACCATTCACAGTGGCCCCCAAGAAGATAAAATACTTAGGAATAAATCTTACCAAAGATGTAAAAGACCTATACAAAGAAAACTACAAGGTACTACTACAAGAAACCAAAAGGGACCTACGTAAGTGGAAAAACATACCTTGCTCAAGGATAGGAAGACTTAACATTGTAAAAATGTCTATTCTACCTAAAGCCATCTACATATACAATGCACTTCTGATCCAAATTCCAATGAAATTTTTTCACGTGATGGAGAAACAAATCACCAACTTCATATGGAAGGGAAAAAAGCCCTGGATAAGTAAAGGATTACTGAAAAAGAAGAACAAAGTGGAAGGCCACACTCTACCTGATTTTAGAACCTATAATACAGCCACAGCAGTCAAAACAGCCTGGTACTGGTACAACAACAGACACATAGACCAATGGAACAGAATTGAGATTCCAGACATAAATCCATCCACATATGAACTGCTGATATTTGACAAAGGCCCAGTGTCAGTTAATTGGGGAAAAGATAGTCTTTTTAATAAACGGTGCTGGCATAACTGGATATCCATCTGCAAAAAAATGAAACAGGGCCCATACCTCACACCATGCACAAAAACTAAAATGGATCAAAGACCTAACATACAGTCTGAAACAATAAAGATCATGGAAGAAAAAATAGGGACAACTTTAGAAGCCCTTATACAAGGCATAAACAGAATACAAAACATCACTAAAAATGCCAGAGAGAATCCGGATAACTGGGAGCTCATAAAAATCAAACACCTATGCTCATCTGAAAAAAAAAAAAACCAAACCCACTGCCTTCGAGTTGATTCCGACTCATAGTGACCCTATAGGACAGAGTAGAACTGCCCGATAGAGTTTCCAACTGCCAACTTCTTGGTTAGAAGCCATAACACTTAACCACTATGCAACCAGGGTTTACTCATGTAAAGACTTCACCAAAAGAGTAAAAAGACTACAGACTGGGAAAAAAATTTCAGCTACGACATCTCTGACCAGTGCCTGATCTCTAAAATCTACATGATTCTACTAAAACTCAACCACAAACAGACAAACAACCCAATTAAAAATTGGGCAAAGGATATGAACAGGCACTTCACTAAAGAAGACATTCAGGCAGCTAACAGATACATGAGGAAATGCTGTCGATCATTAGCCATTAGAGAAATGCAAACTGAAACTACAGTGAGATTCCATCTCACTCCAACAAGGCTGGCATTAACCCAAAAAACACAAAATAATAAATGCTGGAGAGGCTGTGGAGAGATTGGACACTGCTGGTGGGAATGTAAAATGGTACAACCACTTTGGAAATCCATTTGGCCTTACTTTAAAAAGCTAGAAATAGAACTACCATGGGATCCAGCAATCCCACTCCTGGGAATATATCCTAGAGAAATAAGAGCCTTTACATGAACAGATATATGCACACCCAAGTTTATTGCAGCACTGTTTCCAATAACAAGAAGATGGAAACAACCAAGGTGCCCATGAATGGGTGAATGGATAAATAAATCATGGTACATTCACACAATGGAATACTATGCATTGATAAAGAACAGTGATGAATCTGTGAAACATTTCATAACATGGAGGAACCTGGAAGGCATTATCCTGAGTGAAATTAGTCAGATACAAAAGGACAAATACTGTGTAAGACCACTATTATAAGATCTTGAGAAATAGTTTAAACTGAGAAGAACATATTATATTCCTTTGTGGTTACGAGAGGGGGTACAAAGGGGGGATGAGAGAGGGGTATTTACTAATTAGATAGTAGATGAGAACTACCTAAGGAGAAGGAAAGGACAACACTCAATACAGGGGAGGTCAGCACAACTGGACTAAACCAAAAGCAAAGAAGTTTCCTGAATATACTGAATGCTTCGAAGGTCAACAAAGCAGGGGCAGGGGTTTGGGGACCATGGTTTCATGGGACATCTAAGTCAATTGGCAAAATAAAATCTATTAAGAAAACATTGTGCATTCACTTTGAAGTGTGGCATCTGGTGTCTTAAACGCTAGAAAGCAGCCATCTCAGATGCATCAATGAGTCTCAACCTACCTGGATTAAAGAAGAATGAAGAACATCAAGGTCACAAGATAATCATGAGCCCAAGAGACAGAAAGGGCTACGTGAACTAGAGAGTATATCATCCCGAGCCCAGAAGAACTAGATGGTGCCCAGCCACAACTGATGACTTCCCTGACAGGGAACACAACAGAGAACCCCTGAGGGAGCAGGTGAACAGTGGGATGCAGACCCCA
This sequence comes from Elephas maximus indicus, assembly GCF_024166365.1. Taxonomy (NCBI): domain Eukaryota; kingdom Metazoa; phylum Chordata; class Mammalia; order Proboscidea; family Elephantidae; genus Elephas; species Elephas maximus. The sequence goes on along the minus strand of NC_064827.1, from coordinate 31,125,399 downwards.
AATTCTCATAAAAAGACCAGAGTCTTTTATGAGGTCCTTTTATGAGTCTGACTGAGACTAGAAGGACCCCAGTGGTCATGGTCCCCAAACCATCTGTTGGCCCAGGACAGGAACCATTCCCGAAGCCAACTCGTCAGACATGGATCGGACTGGACAATGTGTTGGAGAGAGATGCTAATGAGGAGTGGACACTTGAGACTATGTTGGCATCTCCTGTCTAGACAGGAGATGGGAGGGTAGAGGGGGTTAGAAGCTGACAAAATGGTCACAAAAAGAGAGACTAGAAGGAGGGAGCGGGCTGTCTCATTGGGAGTATGTAGTAAGGTGTATATAAGTTTATATGTGAGAGACTGACTTAATTTGTAAACTTTCACTTAAAGCACAATAAAAATTATTTTAAAAAAATGTGAACCTGGAATGAATGAAGTATGAATCTAGGAAAACTGGAAATTGTCAAAAATGAAATGGAACTCATAAATATTGATATCCTAGATATTAGTGAGCTGAAATGAAGTGGTATTGGCCATTTTGAATTGGACAATCATATGGTCTGGTATGCTGGGAATGACAAGTTGAAGGAGAATGGTGTATTTTTGTCCTCAAAAAAAATTTTCAAGATCTATACTAAAGTACTACACTGTCAGTGATAGGATAACATCCATACACCCACAAGGCAAACCAGTTAATACAACTATTATTCAAATATACATACTAACCACTAGGGCCAAAGATGAAGAAATTAAAGAGTTTTACCAAATTCTGCAGTCTGAGAGTGATCAAACATGCAAAAACCAGGATGCTTTGATAATTACTGGTGATTGGAATGTGAAAGATGGAAACAAAAAAGAAGGATCAGTAGTTGGAAAATATGGCCTTGGGGATAGAAATGATGCCGGAGATCCTGTGATAGAGTTTTACAAGACCAATGACTTCTTCATTGCAGATATCTTTTTTCAACTCCATAGATGGTGACTATACACATGGACCTCACCAGATGGAATATGCAGGAATCAAATCAACTACATCTGTGGAAAGAAAAAGTAGAAAAGCTGAGTACTGGTCAGAACCAGGCCAGGGGCCAACTTCAGAACAGATCATCAACTGCTCATATGCAAGTTCAAGTTGAAGCTGAAGGAAATTAGAACAAGTTCATGAGACCCAAAGTATAACCTAGAGTATAAAAAAATATCCCATCTGAATTTAGAGACCATCTCAGGAATAGCTTTGATGCATTGGACACTAATGGCCAAAGACTGGATGAGTTGTGAAGTGACATCAAGGACATCATATGTGAAGAAAGCAAAAGATCATTAAAAAGACAGGAAAGAAAGATAAGAACAAAATGATGTCAGAAGAGACTCTGAAATTTGCTCTTGAACATCAAGTAGTTAAAGCGAATGGAAGAAATGATGAAGTAAAAGAGCTGAACAGAAGATTCCAAAGGGCAGCTTGAGAAGACAAGGTATTATGATCACATGTGCAAAGAACTGCAGTTAGAAAACCAAACTGGAAGAACAAGCTCGGCATTTCTCAAGCTGAAAGAACTGAAGAAAAAATTCAAGCCTCGAGTTGCAATATTGAAGGGTTCTACAGGGAAAATATTAAACAATGCAGGAAACATCAAAAACAGAAGGAAGAATTAAACAGAATCACTATTCCAAAAAGAATTGGTCGGTGTTCAACCATTTCAGCAGGTAGCGCATGATCAGGAACAGATGGAACTGAAGGGAGAGGTCCAAACTGCATTGAAGGCACTGGTGAAAAACAAGGCTCCAGGAATTGACAGAATACCAACTGAGACGTTTCAACAAAAGGATTCAGCACTCGAGGTTCTCATGCATCTATGCCAGAAAATTCGGAAGACAGCTAGCAGGCCAACCCACTGAAAGAGATCCATATTTATGCCTATTGCAAAAAAAGTACCAAAATAGGGAAGTAAAATGGAAATGAAAAGGACTGTATCATTATTTCTCATAGTTTTCAATACATCAGTTTTCCTTTTTCCATTTAACATTCTCAGACAGCTGCATTTGAAGGCATTGAGGCCATAGGAAAGCCAATGTGAATTACAATGTAATGAAAGTGGAAAAAGGAAAGTGACTCCCCAGGTGAAGAAAAAAATGACACTGTGAGATTTTCTCCTCTTTTATTCACTCTTCCACCTACTCCAGTATGATTTCTGCATATTAAGTCTACTCAGCAGCTGTTGTTAAGGTCTCCAGTGCCCTCTATTTTCCTTATAGTGGCCAGCTTCAATCCACTGAGCAGTTTACTGACATTCAGGGTTGTATTAATCAAAACAATGAGACATTTTCATTGTAAACAATTGAATATGTCTGATTTAAAGTAAATAAAATATTAAAATGACTTGCCAACACACCAATTTTATGAATCTAGCCAGAGACAAATCTATTCAAAAAAAGGGAAAACTACCCAGAATAAATATAACCCATAATCTTTTCCATTATCCACCCTATTTCTATCATCTACTTCAGAAGGCAAACTGCTCAGATTTTTTTCTATGCATATTGTCACTAACTTCCTTCTCAACCCTTCTACTTATTCTAATGTGGTTTCTTCCTTCCTTCCTTCCTTCCTTCCTTCCTTCCTTCCTTCCTTCCTTCCTTCCTTCCTTCCTTCCTTCCTTCCTTCCTTCCTTCCTTCCTTCCTTCCTTCCTTCCTCCCTCCCTCCCTCCCTCCCTCCCTCCCTCCCTCCCTCCCTCCCTCCCTTCCTCTCTCTCTCTGCCTCTCTCTCTCTTTCTCTCTCTCTCTCTCTAATAATTTTTATTGTGCTTTAAGTGAAAGTTTACAAATCAAGTCAGTATTTCAAACAAAAACTTACATACACCTTGCTACACACTCCCAATTACTCTCCCCCTCCACTCTCTCTTTTCGTGTCCATCTCACCAGCTTCTAACCCCCTCCACCCTCTCATCTCCCCTCCAGGCAGGAGATGCCAACATAGTCTCAAGTGTCCACCTGATCCAAGAAGCTCACTCCTCACCAGCATCCCTCTCCAACCCATTGTCCAGTCCAATCCATGTCTGAAGAGTTGGCTTCGGGAATGGTTCCTGCCCTGGGCCAACAGAAGGTCTGGGGGCCATGACCACCGGGGTCCTTCCAGTCTTAGACCATTAAGTCTGGTCTTTTTATGAGTATTTGGGGTCTGCATCCCACTGATCTCCTGCTCCCTCAGGGGTTCTCTGTTGTGTTCCCTGTCAGGGAAGTCATCGGTTGTAGCCGGGCACCATCTAGTTCTTCTGGTCTCAGGATGATGTAGTCTCTGGTTCGTGTGTCTCTTTCTTTCTCTTGGGCTCGTAATCACCTCATGTCCTTGGTGTTCTTCATTCTCCTTTGATCCAGGTGGGTTGAGACCAACTGATGCATCTTAGATGGCTGATTGCTAGAGTTTAAGACCCAGATGCTGCTCTTCAAAGTGGAATGCAGAATGTTTTCTTAATAGATTTTATTATGCCAATTGACTTAGATGTCCCCTGAAACCATGGTCCCCAGACCCCTGCCCCTGCTACACTGGCCTTCGAAGCATTCAGTATAGTCAGGAAACTTCTTTGCTTTTGGTTTAGTCCAATTGTGCTGACCTCCCCTGTATTGTGTGCTGTCTTTCCCTTCACCTAAAGTAGTTCTCATCTACTATCTAATTAGTAAATGTCCCTCTCCCACCCTCCCTCCCTGCCCTGTTTCACAACCACAAAAGAAAGTTTTCTTCTCAGTTTAAACTATTTCTCAAGATCTTATAATAGTGGTCTTATACAATATTTGTCCTTTTGCAACTGACTAATTTCACTCAGCATAATGCCTTCCAGGTTTCTCCATGTTATGAGATGTTTCACAGATTCCTCACTGTTCTTTATTGATGTGTAGTATTCCATTGTACGAATATACCACAATTTATTTACCCGTTCATCCATTGATGGGCACCTTGGTTGCTTCCATCTTTTTGCTATTGTAAACAGTCCTGCAATAAACATGGGTGTGCATATATTTGTTCATGTAAAGGCTCTTATTTCTCTAGGATATATTCAAAGGAGTGGGATTGCTGGATCGTATGGTAGTTCTATTTCTAGGTTTTTAAGGAAGTGCCAAATGGATTTCCAAACTGGTTGTACCATTTTACATTCCCACCAGCAGTGTAGAAGTATTCCAATCTCTCCACAGCCTCTCCAACATTTAATATTTTGTGTTTTTTGGATTAATGCCAGCCTTGTTGGAGTGAGATGAAATCTCATTGCAGTTTCCATCTCCATTTCTCTAATGGCTAAGGATTGTGAACATTTCCTCATATATCTATTAGCTATCTGAATGTCTTCTTTACGGAAGTGTTTATTCATATCTTTTGCCCGTTTTTTAATTGGGTTATTTGTCTTGTTGTAGTTGAGTTTTTGCAGTATCATGTAGATTTTAGAGATCAGGTGCTGATCGGAAATGTCATAGCTAAAAACTTTTTCCCAGTCTGTAGGTAGTCTTTTAATTCCTTTGGTGAAGTCTTTGGATGAGCATAGGTGTTTGATATTTAGGAGCTCCCAGTTATCTAGTTTTTCTTCTACATTCTTTTTAATGTTTCATATACTGTTTATGCCATGTATTAGGGCTCCTAATGTTGTCCCCATTTTTTCTTCCATGATCTTTATCGTTTTAAATTTTATATTTAGGACTTTGATCCATTTTGAGTAAGTTTTTGTGCATGGAGTGAGGTATGGGTCTTGTTTCATTTTTTTGCAGATGGATATCCACTTATGCGGAAACCCTGGTGGTGCAGTGGTTAAGTGCTACGGCTGCTAACCAAACAGTCAGCGGTTCAAATCCACCACGTGCTCCTTGGAAACTCTGTGGGGCAGTTCTACTCTGTCTTATCAGGTCGCTATGAGTCGGAATCGACTCGACGGCACTGGGTTTTGGGTTTTTATCTAGTTATGCCAGCACCATTTGTTAAAAGACTGTCTTTTCCCCATTTAACTGTTTTGGGGCTTTTGTCAAATATCAACTGCTCATATGTGGATGGATTTATGTCTGGATTCTCAATTCTGTTCCATTGGTCCATATATCTGTTGTTGTACCAGTACCAGGCTGTTTTGACTACTGTGGCAGTATAATAGGTTCTAAAATCAGGTAAAGTAGGCACCCCACTTTGTTCTTCTTTTTCAGTAATGCCTTATTTATCCGGGGCCTCTTTCTCTTCCATATGAAGTTGGTGATTTGTTTCTCCATCTCATTAAAGAATGTCCTTGGGATTTGGATCGGAATTGCATTAAATGTATAGATCGCTTTTGGTAGAATAGCCATTGTTATAATGTTAAGTCTTCCTATCCACAAGCAAGGTATGTTCCTCCACTTATGTCTCTTGGTTTCTTGCAGAAGTGCACTGTAGTTTTCTTTGTATAAGTCTTTTACGTCTCTGGTAAGATGGATTCCTAAGTATTTTATCTTCTTGGGGGCTACTGTAAATGGCATTGATTTGGTGATTTCCTCTTTGATGTTCTTTTTGTTGGTGTAGAGGAATCCAACTGATTTTTGTATGTTTATCTTGTATCCCGATACTCTGCTGAACTCTTCTCTTAGTTTCAGTAGTTTTCTGGAGGATTCCTCAGGGTTTTCTGTGTATAAGATCGTGTCATCTGCAAATAGAGATACTTTTACTTCTTCCTTGCCAATCTGGATGCCCTTTATTTCTTTATCTATCTAGCCTAATTGCTCTGGCTAGGACTTCCAGCACAATGTTGAATAAGAGTGGTGATAAAGAGCATCCTTGTCTGGTTCCCGATCTCAGTGGGAATGTTTTCAGGCTCTCTCCATTTAGGGTGATGTTGGCTGTTGGCTTTGTATAAATGCCCTTTATGATGTTGAGGAATTTTCCTTCTATTCCTATTTTGCTGAGAGTTTTTCTCATGAATGAGTGTTGAACTTTGTCAAATGCCTTTTCTGCATCAATTGATAAAATCATGTGATCCTTGTCTTTTGTTTTATTTATGTGGTGGATTACATTAATTGTTTTTCTAATGTTGAACCATCCCTGCATACCTGGTATGAATCCCACTTGGTCATGATGAATTATTTTTTTGATATGTTGTTGAATTCTATTGGCTAGAATTTTGTTGAGGATTTTTGCATCTACATTCATAAGGAATATAGGTCTATAATTTTCTTTTTTTGTGGTGTCTTTACCTGGTTTTGGTATCAGGGATATGGTGGCTTCATAGAATGATTTTGGGAGTGTTCTGTCCTTTTCTATGCTCTGAAATAACTTTAGTAGTAGTGGTGTTAACTCTTCTCTGAAAGTTTGGTAGAGCTCTGCAGTGAAGCAGTCCAGACCAGGGCTTTCTTTTTTTGGGAGTTTTTTTTTATTACCTTTTCAATTTTTTGTTGTTGTTATGGGTCCATTTAGTTGTTCTACCTCTGTTTGTGTTAGTTTAGGTAGGTAGTGTGTTCCTAGGAATTCACCCATTTCTTCTAGGTTTTCAAATTTATTTGAGTATACTTTTTCATAGTAATCTGATATGATTCTTTTAATTTCAGTTGGGTCTGTTGTAATATCACCCCTCTCATTTCTTATTTGGCTTATTTGCTTCCTCTCCTGTTTTTCTTTTGTCAGTTTAGCCAGTGGTTTATCAAGTTTTTTGATTTTTTCAAAGAACAAGCTTTTGGTCTTGTGAATTCTTTCAGTTGTTTTTCTGTTTTCTATTTCATTTAGTTCAGCTCTGATTTTTATTATTTATTTTCTTCTGGTGCCTGTGGTTTTCTCTTGTTGCTCTCTTTCTATTTGTTCAAGTTGTAGGGATCATTATTTGATTCTGGCCCTTTCTTCTTTTCGGATGTATGCATTTATTGATATAAATTGGCCTCTGACGCCACTTTTGCTGTGTCCCAAAGGTTCTGATAGGAAATGTTTTCATTCTCATTGGATTCTATGAATTTCCTTATTCCATCCTTGCTGCCTTCTATACTCCAGGCTTTTTGAACAGGGTGTTGTTCAGTTTCCAAGTGTTTGATTTCTTTTCCCTACTTTTCCTGTTGTTGATTTCCACTTTTATGGCCTTATGCTCAGAGAAGATGCTTTGTAATATTTCGATGCTTTGGATTCTGCTAAGACTTGCTTTATGCTCTAATATGTGATATCTTCTAGAGAATGTTCCATGTGCACAAAAAAAAAGTATACTTGGTTGCTGTTGGATGGAGTGTTCTGTATATGTCTTTGAGGTCAAGTTGCTTGATTGTGACATTTAGATCTTCAGTGTCTTTATCGAGCTTCTTTCTGGATGTCCTGTCCTTCACTGAAAGTGGCGTGTTGAAGCCTCCTACTATTATTGTGGAGCTGTCTATCTCACTTTTCAGTGCTGATAGAGTTTGTTTTATGGATCTTGCAGCCCTGTCATTGGGTGCATAAATATTTAATATGGTTATATCTTCTTGGTGTATTATCCTTTTAATCATTATATAGTGCCCTTCCTTATCCTTTCTGATGGATTTAACTTTAAAGTCTATTTTGTCAGAAATTAATATTGCTACTCATGCTCTTCTTTGATTTTTGTTGCTTGATATTTTTTTTTCCATCCTTTGAGTTTTAGTTTGTTTGTGTGTCTAAGTCTAAGGTGTGTCTCTTGTAGGCAACATACAGACGGATCTTGTTTTTTAATCCATTTGGCCACTCTGTCTCTTTATCGGTGCATTTAGTCCATTTACATTCAGTGTAATTATGGATAGGTATGAATTTAGTGCTATCTTTTTGATTTTTTTTTTGATGTCTTCTTTTGTGTGTTGACAGTTTCTTTTTCCCACTTGATTTTATGTGCTGAGTAGATTTTCTTTATATATTGTCCTTTCCTCTTATTTGCTGTTGTTGATTTTGTTTCTGCTGAGTCTGTATTTTTCCCTTGTCTTTTATTTTGATGAGTAGGATAGTTTGTCTCCTTTGTGGTTACCTTATTATTTACCCTATTTCTCTAAACTTAAAACTAACTTTTATTTCTTTGTATTGCCGTATCTTCCTCTCCATATGGAAGCTGTATGATTACTTTTCCTAGTCCCTCTTTATTATTTTAATGTTGTCTTCTTTTATATAATAACATCACTTTTATCCTGTTTTGGGCTTTTTTTATAACCTTGCTTTGTTTTTTTGGATTTCCCTGTCTGGGTTGACTTCTGGCTGCTCTGCCCAGTGTTCTAGTCTTGGGTTGATACCTGATATTATTGATTTTCTAACCAAAGAATTCCCTTTAGTATTTCTTGTAGTTTCAGCTTGGTTTTTACGAATTCCATAAACTTGTGTTTATCTGGAAATATCTTAATTTCATCTTCATATTTAAGAGACAGTTTTGCTGGATATATGATTGTTGGCAGGCAATTATTCTCCTTCAAATTTTTAACTATGTCATCCCATTGCCTTCTTGCCTGCATGATTTCTGCCGAGTAGTCTGAGCTTATTCTTATTGGCTCTCCTTTGTAGGTGACTCTTCATTTATCCCTCGCTGCTCTTATAATTCTCTCTTTATCTTTGGTTTTGGCAAGTTTGATTATAATGTGTCTTGGTGACTTTCTTTTAAGACCTACCTTATGTGGAGTTCGATGAGCATCTTGGATAGATGTCTTCTCATCTTTCACAATACCAGGGAAGTTTTCTGCCAACAAATCTTCAACAATTTTCTCTATATTTTCTGTTATTCCTCCCTGTTCTGGTACTCCAATCACTCGTGGGTTATTTCTCTTGATAGAGTCCCACATGATTCTTAAGTTTTCTTCATTTTTTTTAAATTCTTTTATCTGATTTTTTCTTCAAATGTATTAGTGCCAAGTGATTTATCTTTGAGTTCAGAAATTCTAGCTTCTACTTGCTCAATTCTACTCCTCTGACTTTTTATTGAGTTGTCTAATTCTGTAATTTTATTGTTAATCTTCTGAATTTCTGATTGCTGTCTGTCTATGGATTTTTCCCACTTATTAAACTTTTCATTATGTTCCTGAATAATCTTTCTAATTTCTTTAGTTACTTTATCTGTGTGTACCTTGGCTTGTTCTGCATATTGCCTCATTTCCTTCCTGATGTCTTGAAGGGTTCTGTATATTAAACTTTTGTATTCTGCATCTGGTAATTACAGGAATGCACTTTCATCTAGAAGATCCCTGGATTCTTTGTTTTGAGAGGCTGTTGAGGTGATCGTGGTCTGTTTCTTTATGTGACTTGATATTGACTGTTGTCTCTGAGCCATCTCTAAGTTATTGTATTTAGTTCATGCTTGCTTACTGTGTCATAGCTGCTTGCTTTGTTTTGTTTTGGTATACCCCTGTGGGTTGCTTGAGTGAGCTAGCCTGATTATTTTTACCCTTGGAGCTCTGGTGTCCTGTCCCCAGCTGGCTAGAGCTGTTATCAGGTATATCAGGCTAGGAGTCCATTCAGTTTTCTTGTATGAGTTCAGCTCAGGTATCCAGATAGCTTATCATCAGGTGTGTGGTACAGGCTGTGTTCTGCAGTCTTAGAGGGGCAGGGGTGATTGGCATATATACCAGTATCTGATTGCAACAGGGGGTCACGCTCTGAACAAGGCAGGGAGCTGAGAACCGACCCCCAAGTGTCTCTGAGGAAAACACGCTCTGTTCCCTAGAGTGTGCTGTTGGGTGGGTTCTGCAGAGAGACCATGGGCACCCAAAGTTTTTGGTTGTAAGGACTGGGAGGTACCAGTTATCTTTGGACCCCTGTCACAGGTGGCTGGCTGTCCTGAGTGGTGCTACCAGTCCTTAGGTCCCTGATATGGGTAGGTGAGGATCTTGTTTAATAGGCAAAGCAATGTCAAACGTCAAACACCCACCTCTCCACTGCACAGTTAAAATGGTTGGAGTTTGCCAGCAAGGGCCTATTCTCCCAAAATAGGCCCACACAGGTCCGTGCAGGAGGGAAAGGTGCTCAAGGTCCTTGGATGGTTTATGCCCGGACAGGAGCTGCTTGTGTTCTGAGTTCCCCCAGTTAATGGAGCTACCAAATTATCTTTTCCCCCCAGTTGCAAATATTTTCCTTCCCCAAGGCCGGGAGGATGGCTATAGGCACTCATGAGTGTCTATCTCAGGTCCAGGGATTCAGCTGCTGAAGCCGGCTTGGGGGTGGAGGGGGCACAGTAAAATACACGCAAGTACTTACCTTTTGCCAAGAGCGCCCTTCCCCTCAGGTTTCAGAGGTCTGAGTAGGCGGTGTGGCTGGCTGCTTCTCCCTGAAGAAACTGAAGCCGAATGCTAGCACCAGCCCGCCGCTGCCATTGCCACCGCTCCGAGAATGGTGCCTGTGGGCTCCCCGTAATTCAGGCCTGGTAACTCCTCTCCACTTCTGAACGGTCTCTTCCTCCCCCTGCCCCTCAGTCATTGTCTAAGCTTGCCTTTGATGCTCAGGGGTCCCAGCTTGTCACAAATATACTCGTTTCACTTGTTTTCTCGGGTCTTTGTTGCAAAGAGGGCTCGCCAGATGCATCTGTCTATTCTGCCATCTTGGCTCCGCCTCTCTCCAGTGTGGTTTCTACCAATCCAGCTGTCACTAAGATCCTCAATGCCATCTATACTCAGGGTATAGTAGACAGTTCCAATCCACATCTTTTATGACTGCATCGATTCTTCTTCTAAGCCGTTTTATTTCTTTACATATGCTCTTATCACCATTCTCTCTTGTTGTCCTGCTAATTTGTGGCTATTCCACCTCTGACTCCTTTGTGGTGTTTTCCCTTCACCTTTAATGGCTTCAGGTCCTTGGAATCAAGATTAAAACTTTCTCTCACTGTAGACTCTGTTATCATGTGAACACTTCCATTCTCAGTCTTTCTGTGAACAGATCTGAACCTCCAGCCTGGGGATTGTTTATAAATTATAGACTCATAGTCAGTTGCCAGTGGGCAATTGACTAGATACCTACCAGCCCACTTGTAAAGACTAGACTACTTTTATTGTCAGCTAACAACAACAGCAACCTCTTTGCTGATCCTTTTCTTTGATTTTTTTTTTTTAGTTTTTTCCCCCCTATTTTATTCAGGGTAATAGTGGAATTTGGTTTGTAAACCAATACAGAACTTTTTTTTTTTTTTTAGGAAAGTTAATTGTTTATGTTTATTACTTTAACCTTTATGTTTTGGGTTCCCAACTTTATTGATATATGCTTTCTACATTACTTTCATATGTTATTGACCCTTTTCATACCACTTTCAACATTTCCAGTTGTCATTCAAAGATGATATATTTTTAAAATTAATTTAGTTTATATAAAATGTCTCTTAATTTTTGAATTTAAAATTCACAATCTTTAAAAAGAATTTTTTTTTCAGTATTTCACTATTTTTAACTGATATCATTGTTAACTTTCAGTTCTTACTTGGAACTTGGGGCTGTTACTTTCAGTAGGCAGTGAAAAAGAGGGTGTAAAAGACACAAAGTGAATAGATACAATGTGAATTTATGTTCATACTTAAGCAGGTGAGTGTTTTCAAGAAGTTTGTGAATAGAAATTGGCTCCGAATTGTATTAACATTGAAAACAAAAAGATATTAATTTTGAATGCTCTTAGAATGACAGTAATTTAGATGTAGCATGCTAGATTACTGCTATATGTTCCAAAGGAATCATTGGAAATTTTTCAGAGTCATGTGGTCAGTAAGGTGGTGATCAACTTAGATTAAACAATTCTCATTTTTAAATGAAGCATATAACTGTAATGAGATTGGTGTTGTTGCTTAGCTTGTCAACAGCTCTGAAGACAGTTCTCATGATGGAATGGAAAAACTTTTTGAATAGTGATAATACAGTTGCCATCCTTAGTCATTATAATTTCCGACATGTTTTTCAAGACATATTTGAAACTGGAGCAAGGTACATTTACAATTAAAGAAACAACTGAAAGATCTACTCCAGCTTCATGGAGACTCTTCCTTTCTTATGGCTTTAACCATGAAGGCAGATGACTACAGTTAGGTCTAACTGTTGTTGTTATTAGGCGCCATCAAGTCACTTCCAACTCACAGCGACCCCACGTATAACAGAACGAAATGTTGGCCAGTCCTATGCCATCCTCACAATAGTAAGTATGTTCAAGCCTGTTGTTGTAGCCATTGTGTCAACCCATCTCATTGAAGGTCTTCCTCTTTTTCACTGATCCTCTACCAAATATGATGTACTTCTCCAGGGATAACATGTCTGAAGTCAGAGAGACAAAGTCTCAACATGTTCACTTCTAAGGAGCATTCTGGCTGTACTTCTTCCAAGACAGATTTCTTTATTCTTCTGGCAGTTCATGGTATAGTCAATATTCTTCACTAGCACCATAATTCAAATGTGTTAATCCTTTTTTGGCCTTACTTTTTCATTGCCCAGCTTTCACATGGATATGAGAGGAAGAAAAGACCATAGCTTGGGTCAGGTGTACCTTAGTCATCAAGTGATATCTTTCCTTTTAAACACTTTAAAGAGGTCTTTGGCAGCAGATTTGCCCAATTCATTATGTTATTTGATATCTTGACTGCTGTTTCCACGGGCATTCATTGTAAATCCAAGTAAAATGAAATCCTTGACAACTTCAATATTTTTTCCATTTATCATGATGGTGCTTATTGGTCCAGTTGTGAGGATTTTTATTTTCTTTTTGTTGGCTTTTAATCCATACTGAACACTGTAGTCTTTGATCTTCATGAGTAAGTGCTTTAAGTCCTCTTCACTTTCAGCAAGCAAAGTTGTGTCTTCTCATATCACAGGTTTCACTGTATGTAGAATGTAAGTAACCAATTGTTACCTTACCATTCCAGTATGAGCTTTCCATCTATCACTATGGACCTTTCTTTAGTGATCCATCATTCAGTGCTGGGTTGGATCAAGCTAAAACAATAAAAGCAGAGAAATTTTCGGTAACATTCTGTCTTTGGGATATAGGCTTTCAGCTTTGGAGTCTTCCTTGGTTAGTAATACAGCCCTTACCAAAGATTTGTAAGCCTGGTGTTATACTCCCACATACTGGATATAATTTAAATACTGACTTGGAGGTGGTATATTGGGTTCACTTTCATAATCTCTAACTGAAACCAAAAGAAACCCTAACCTGTTGCAGTCGAGGAGACTCCGACTCAGAACGACCCTATAGAAGAATGCAGGAAATTAGAAATAAGGAAAGGATGATTCCCACTCTCGTCAGGTGGCAGGAAGTAAGAGAACATTCATTCATGGACACACCTAAACCGACTTCAGGAATCTTGGAGATATCCGGTGAGGAGAACTACTTTAGAAGCCTGAACTGCCAGTAGTGCATGGCTGGGCTCAGAGTGAAGGTAAGTTCATTTGTATGCACACTCAGGCTGGTGTCAACTGAGTCACCTTTGTTACAGCTACATGTCCTGAGATGAACTATTAAATTGAAAAGCATGCTACAAAATAATAAGTGCAGTATCATCATACTTTGTATAAATAAAACATGCAGGAAAAATGTCTGAAAAGAAATATACTCAAATTTTCACAGTGGTTCTGTGTGGGTGATAGAATTTCCATTCTCTTACACTTTTTGGATTAAGCATTCTTCCACGAATATAAATTCGTGTCACCTGTTACCCATTGCTGTCGAGTTGACTCCGACTCATCGTGACCCTATAGGACAGAGTAGAACTGCCCCATAGGGTTTCCAAGGAGCAGCTGGTGGATTCAAACTGCCAACCTTCTGGTTAGCAGCCATTGGCTCGCTGTAGCTCTTAACCACTGTGCCACCAGGGCTCTGGATTCATGTTACAACCAGAAAAAAAAAAACATTATTTTCTTTTGAAATTTAAAAAGAATAACAGATAGAGCTTCCTAGAGAGATTTGCCTTAGGATGCGTGTCACCTGCTGTAAGTGAAGTCCCTCTCTACTATCCCTATCTGAATGTCTTTCGTGAGTGCTTTGTAAACTTGAGCATGCATCAGAATCACCTGGGGGGCTTGTTAAACCACAGATTGCATGGCTTCATCCCCAAGTTTTCCAAACAAGTAAGCCTGGGGAGGGTCTGAGTACTTGAATTTCTAACAAGTTTCCAGGTAGTGGGAATGCTGTTGTCCTCTAGCTACATTTTGTAAACTTTATAAGGTGAAGGCACAGTCTCTTTGAGTTCATTGATCTTGCTTGTTCCTATGATACCTGGAGAGAAGTTGAGGATACGTATTTTTTCTTTTTCTTATTATTTTCACATCAGCACAGATTATATGCTCATTTTTCTTCTTAAAGAACCCATACGTAGAGACCCTACAGCCCTAGATGCCCCTCATGACATTAAGTGCCTTATAAAGAAAATGGTCCAAACCAAGTTTCTCTCCCTCTCTCTCTCTAAGGGTTTCTGGTGCTCATGGCATGTTGGTTGAATGAAATAAAAACTGCTACTATAGCAACAGACAATGGGGCTTCGAAAGATTTGGACACACCCGAAACCAAAACTCTGAAGGTCAGGTGAGGTCAAAGTAAGTAATTGTAAGTTGATCTAATAGTTTTCTTTAAAACTAAATCCAAAACCGTTGTGGTGGAGTAGATTTCGACTCATAGTGACCCTATTGGACAGAGTAGAACTGCCTCATATGGTTCCCAAGGCTGTAATATTGAATACACCGCGGATTGCCGGAGGAACGAGCAAATCTGTCTTGGAAGAAGTACAGCCAGAATGCTCTTTGGGAGCGAGGATGGTGAGACATTGTCTCACATACTTTGGATGTGTTATCAGGAGGGACTAGTCCCTGGAGAAAGACTTCATGCTTGGTAAAGTAGAGGGTCAACGAAAAAGAGGAAGATCCTTCAAGAGATGGGTTGACACAGTGTCTGCAATAATGGGCTCAAGTATAACAATGATTGTTAGGATGGTACAGGACCTGGCAGTGTTTCGTTCTATTGTACGTGGGATCACTATGTGTTGGAACCTACTCATGGGCACCTAACAAAACAACAACCACCTTTACAAAAGCAGACTGCCACGTCTTTCTCACGCTGAATGGCTGGTGGGTTCAAATCACCAACCTTTCACTTAGAAATTGAATGCTTAACCACTACACCACCAGGGTTTTCGGTATGTCAAGAGGAAAATGGCCCCATATGGGGAGCTTGCCGGCGTTCCCCACATATTAGGGGCTCTAATTCCCAAAATAATCCCTATGGGAGGGAATTGAGTCCTGGCCTAGGAGGCCAGAACCCTTCCTTATCTCTGGACTCTAGCCATCTAGGGTGCCCTAAACCATTCCCTAAATCTCTCTGGTCCTCATTTTCCCAATTGCATAATGAGGGGCTGGACTTGAAGCTGCATAAGTACGCTCAGCCAGTACTAGAGGCTAGGCCCCCACAGGGATGGGGGTTAGCTTGAGGCGCAGCTCAGTGGCGCTCCCTGGCAGGAGGCCCCCTAAAGCGGGCGGACGTAGCTACACCCCTAGTCAGGCTGTGGAGCCTCAAGTTCACTGCCAGGCACGAGCGCCTGCACCCACAAACAGCTCTCACGTCAGTCCCGCCTCTCTGCGCCTGCACTCGCTGTGTACTAACCGCTCTACTCCGGACGGTGGTCCCAAGTGTCCTTTGCCCCCACCTCCACCTAAAGGTCCTGTACTCCCCATTCCCTCTGGGCCAATCCACTCTAGCCAGGAAGGGCTGCCAGGCGCTAGGCCAGGTGGGCACGGAGAGCCTGGAGACTCATGAGCTACCACATATGCAACCAGTGACCTGCTCCCCTGATGCCACCACCCCTTGGAGCCAACTAGGTGCAGACAATGAGACGGGGAACAGACAGTGATGGGTGAGTACAGGCAGCTAAGTTCAGGAACCCAGTGGCCCTCTTCCTTTACCTCCTCCACTTTCCCCACGTACTGCATCCACCACCCCCCCCCCCCGCCACTGTCCTTGCTGGCAGAACCCCTGGAACCAAAGTCCACCCTGTTCTTGGCTGCAGCTAAGGGTAGAGAAAGAGGATGAGAGAGGAAGCCCAGGGAGCAGGCAGGGCGAGTGGGGGCTAAGGGAGTGTAAGAGTGGGAGTAGTTACTGTTGCTTGAGAGACCCTCCTTGGAACTCTGTGATTTCCCCTCATTTTAGAGATGATCCACCTGCAACAATATTCAAGGTCACCCAGCTCTTTACTGTGGTCATCGTCAGAGTCCTCCCCCTGTGTGGAGGCCTTTCCAGGCCTGGCAGACCTCCTGGGGGCTAAGCACTTTAGCCACCTTTATCACTCCTGCTTTCATCCCAACACCTTTATGAGGCTGATTCACTGGTCCCATTCGCAATTGAAGAAACCAAAGCTCTGAGAAGTCATGATGTGCTTGCTTGCCTTATGGCATGACCCAGCTGTAGGTTTGAATAAAGGTCAGTCAGACCCCAAAGATGCCAGGAGGAGGTGGCATCTGAGTCATCTTGATGTCTAGTTCAACATAGGTGGGAGGCTATGGGAAGGAGCACTGTAGGCAGGAGGGACTTGGAGGTGGGCAAGGGCTGGCATGGTCCCAGGATGAGGAAGGCTCTAATGAGGCTGGAGCATGGGGCGAGGGGAGAATGCTGGGAATGGTGTTTCAATCAGATCATGGGGGCAGGAGTTGGGGGCTGTTGCAGGTTGGGGGTGGGCATGGTACCTAATCCAGCAGGCTGTCTTATCCGAACCACAGCATTCCAGAACTGGAGGAAGCTTAATGGGCTCATTGTCCACCACTTCCCCAAGCATGGAGCCCCCACCCTCAGCCAGGGATGAGGAGGCTGCCTCAGTACCCTCCTATGTACAGTGGGGTGGGCAGGCTTACCAGAAGGTCCAGAGCAAGACACTTGTCAAAGCCATTCAGGAGAGGTAGGTGCCCAGAGTGGTGTGAGTGAAGGGATTAAGGAATGCCCCAACCGCCCTGCTTACCAGGATGCTCTTGTACATATAACTCTTGTCCATGTCCAGGCCAACGCAGATGATGCAGCAGTTACCCACCAGCAGCAGTGAGGAGCTGGATTGCAGACCCCTGAGACAAAGCCTGTGTGTTCCCGTGGGGTCCACAGGTGTGGTGGAGGCCAAGGAGGACGAGGTGCCACTGGAGGCCAAGCTGACAGAGGAGGCCTCCAAGAATGACAGGGAGGTCAACTGTCTGAACTATGTGGGACGACAAAAGCCTTGGACCCTGGCACCCCAGGCCAGCATCCAGCTCTGGGGTCTTCTAGAAGCTCTGCTCTGGAGCCAAGGATTCTTGGGCCTTTTTGTGGGTTGGGAGTAGGGAAGGCTGGCACTGGGAAGGGGGGTGGGGCAGGGCTGTCAGGTAGAAGGGGCAGGACAGTCTCCTCCTTTACCTGACCCTCGGGGGACTCTAGGAAAAGGCTCAAGGTGATGATCATCATGTCAGAACTGAGGGACCCGGCATCTCCCTGTCAGACCTGGGGGACTCGGCCGAATGCACTCTGAGTATGTTGGCCAAGTCCCCTCTGCTGAAGTAGGGGACACACTTAAGCTGGTCACAGGACTTGCAGTGGGAGCTACTGTGATACTGGACTCCATGTTGGGGGTCTGGTGTCTGGGTGGAAGAGCCAGCTCACCCTGCAGTCATCAGACCAGGTGGGTGAGTGGGTACTCTGGGGTGCCTATGGCCACAGGTGGCAGTGACACAGCCATGAAGACATGAGAGAAGTGTGCAGAGGGCTGTGCCAGGTATAGGAAGGACACTGCACCAACTGGCTGTGCTCCTTTGCAGAGGCCAGTGAGTCCTTTGGTTCTCACAGAGCAGAAGGCTCCTAAGGCCTTGAGTGGTTGCTGGGAGTCCCAGTCAGCTTATTGCCCAGCAGGCGTCATGCCCAGCAGCTAGAGAGTTTCAGGGTAAAATTGAAGTCTAGGGGTAGCTTACGCCACAGGTTGGGAGGGAGGTGCCTCCTGTTCTGGGACCCTCTAGTCTGTAGGTGCTCACTCACCCAGCCAGCCAGGCCTTGGGGAGGATGGCCCTGTGGGTGCAGAACACCAACGGCTGGTTAGAAGATGCCCTTGGCTCTCTTTAGCCACGTTTGATTCATGCATGGAGGGGTTGAGCTGGCCCCATGCTTGACTTTTGTGCCTTTGATAAAGGTTTATGTCTTCAAAACAAAGTCATAGCTACCAATAGAATTTATGGTATAGAACCCAGTGGGGTCATCAGGAATCTTCGGCTTTGGTGTGAGAGGGGCAGAGGGATGGTCAGCTGTCCTCAGGCTGGGGCCACAGGCCAAGGGGGGAGAGAAAAATTCATGGAGATAGAACGCAAATTAGTGGTTTCCAGGGGCTGGGGGTGGGGGGAATGGGGAGTGACTGCCCAATGAGTATGGGGATTTCTTCTGGGGTGGTGAAAATGCTTTGAAACTTCATGTAGGTGGTGGTTACAAAACATTATGAAAGCACTAAGTGCCACTTAAATGTGCATTATAGAAAGGTTAACATAGTGATCACTCTTTTATTTAAATTTTAAAATATTAAATACAGAACATCAGAACTTATAGGAACCATGTAAGAAAGTCAAAAATACAGGGAAAAAAGTTGCTCTCACAGAAGAAGTTCAGGAAGGCTCTGGTGCTGAAGCCGTCGCTGGCAGTACCTCAGGAACTGATGATGATGGAGCTGGTACTGGAGCTGTCTCCAGCTCTGAGGCTGTTGCTAGAACAGTCTCTAGCTGTGGATCTGGCATTACAAATAGCTGTAGCTCCGGAGTTGGTACTTTAGCTGGTTCTGCAGTTGTCTCTAGCTCTAGAGCTGGCTGTAATGCTGGCCCAGGCTCTAATTTTGGCACCAGTGCTGGAGCTGGTGTTAGAATTGGTGCCACAGGTGGCCCTGGCTCTGGAGCTGGCAGTGGAGTTGGCTCTAGCTCTGGAGTAGGTGCTAGAACTGATGCTGTAGCTGACTCTAGGCCTGGAGCTAATGCTAGAACTGTTCCTGAAGCTGGTTCTACGTCTGTAACTAGTGTAATATTGGAGCTGGCACAGGAGCTAGTGCTAGAGCTGGTGGTAACTCTTGAATTGAGGGTGTAGCTGGTGCCAGAGCTGACTCTAGTTCTAGCGCTGGTGCTGTTGTTAATGCAGAAGTAGAATGTAGCCCTGCAGCAGGCTCTATCTCTGGAGCTTCTTCCAGCTCCAGAGCTAATGCTAAAGTTTCTCCTTGAGGCAGCTCTACCTTTGGAGCTAGCTGTAGTTCTGTAGCTGGTGCCTGACCTAGTTCTAGCTCTAAAGCTGGTGCTCTTTCCAGCTGAGGAGCTGGAGTTGTAGATCTATAGCTGGTGCTTGACAAGGTTCTAGGTCTAAAACTGGTTCTGAATGTAGCTCAGAAACTGGAGTTATACTCCAGTATTTGATGCTTCACCTAATTCTAACTAGTCTAAAGCTGGTGTTGGTTTTAGCTCAAGAGCTGGAGTAGGTGCTAGAGCTCTATGTAGGTGTGGAATTGGTGCTATGACTGGTACTGGAACTGGCTCTAGCTCTAGAGATAGTTATAGCTTAGGAGCTAGGACTGACTGCAGTTCTAGAGCTGCATCAGAGATGGCCCTAGCTCTGGAATCGATTCTTCAGTGTGTGCTGAAGCTTTCAATTTCTAAATATGGAATTGATGCTGGAGCTAGTTACCTATAGCTTGCGAGTTGGGATTAGAGCTATTCCTCAAGCCAGTTCTAGGTCTGGACTTGTGTTAGAGGTGCTAGTAGGGATGGTTTTAGTTCTGGAGCTCCTGTTAGAGCTGGTGCTAGGGCTGGCTCTAGCTTTGAAATTGGCACTAGAGCTGGTGCTAGAGCTGGCTATAGGACACTAACTGGTGCTGGCCCTAACTCTGGAATTGGTACTAGAGCTGGAGCCAGAGTTGGCTCCAACTCTGCAGCTGATGCAAGAGTTTGGTGCTGGAGGTGGCTCTAGCTTTGGACCTTATGCTAGTTTTAGCCTTGTAGCTGGTGATGAAATTTTCTCTAGCTTAAGAGCTGGTTCAAGAGCTAGTGCTGTAGGTGGCTTTCCCTCTGTTGTTGGTTCTACCCCTGGAGCTGTTGCTAGCACTAGTGCTGAAGTTGGCTGCAGCACTAGATCTGACTTTAACTCTGAAGATGTCTCTAACTCTGCCACTGCGTCTGGAGCTAGTGATAGGACTGGTGATAGAGCTGGCTCTAGGTCTAGATGTGATACTAGCTCTACTTCTGGAGCTAGTGCCAGAGCTTGTTCAAGCTCTGTGCATGACACTGGAACTATCTCTGCAGATGGTGCAAGAGCTTGTCCTGACATTGACTCTAACTCTGTTAACTGGCACTAGTTCTAGCTCTGGAGCTGGTTCCAGAGCTGGCTATAGTTCAAGAGCCAGTTCAAGAGCTGGTGCTGGAGGTAGCTCTATATCTTTGATGTCCCTAGCTCTGGGGCTATTGCTAGAGCTGAATCTGTAGTTGGCTGTAGCTCAAGAGTGACTCTAACTCAAGATGGCTCTAACTCTGGCACTGAGGCTGTGTCTTGAGCTGTTGCTGGATCTGGTTCTAGCTATGGAATGCTTTTAGAGCTGGAACAAGAATTGGGTCTAACTCTGGAGCTGGTGTTAGGTCTAACTCTAGAAATGGCATTACAACTATAGCTAGAGCTGACCCAACCTCTGCAGCTGATGCAGGAGCTGGTGCTGGAGGTGGCTGTAGCTCTGTAACTGGCTCTATTTTCAAAGTTGTTGTCTCTAACTCTGAAGGTGTTGTTGCAACTGGCACTGGAGCTAACACTGGCTCTGCTCTGGAGCTGGTATTATACATGCTTCCAGAGCTAGTACTATCTCTGGAGTTGGATTTTCAGCTGGCACTGGGACTGGCTCTGGAGCTGCAAGAGGAGGCACGTTCACCAACATGGTTACATTTTCTTGTACCTTTCAAAAGGCAGAAAACATACCACTTCCTTTAAGAGAATCCAAGCCCATGGACTCCACCCCAGGAGTGTTCCCACACAGCAGTCCACCAGAAGAGTGGTCTGATGTTACCATAATGGCTAATTTTATGTGTCAAGTTGGCTAGGCTGTGGTTCCCAGTGGTTTGACTAAACACAAGGCTAATTATTGTCACGGAATAGTTACATGTGATTAAATCAGTTGGCCTTCAGTAGAGCAAATTAACTTCCATTATGTAATCTAATATAATTACCTTGCATTTAATGTAATGTAACGTAACCATCTGCCATAATGTAATATAATGTAATCTCAGTTGAGGACATACTGTTGGAGGGTGGATCCTAAACCTGCATAATTAAGACAGTTACTCTGAGCTTTGGCCCAACACAAGAGTCTGAAGGCTTCTCTCTGGGTGGCCCAGCCCCATCCCTCTCCTCATATGTGGCCATGAATGAAACCCCAGTCTTCTTCATCCTCTAACTCAGCCTCAGTTGACTCCAGGATCTCTAGCTGGGAAAGAAGAAGGTAGGCACAGTGCTCTAAGTCTAAGCCAGGCATGTTGAGCTACCTATAGTCCACTAGCACCTTGAAGCAGAGAAAGTCCAGAAGCTAGTAGAAATCCATCAGATATTCATATATCCAGATGCCCACGATGAAGGAGATGACTCTAGGAGTAGGCGGATGAAGAGCAGGATCAGAAACCTAGGCTTCCTTTCACACTGCCCTCCCACAGCACCCCTGAAAAGGACTGAACTCCCGTGTGCCCTTCTGGAGGCTAGCCTCACTCCACTCCTCAACCCCACTCTGTCTGTCCCAGCAGTGGCAGGCCTGGTCACCAAGCAAGGAGCTGGCAAAGAGCTTCAATCCCGAGAAGCTCTCAATCAATGGCATAAACAATTCTCCCTTTCAGGGAAGCCTGACATACTTCTCTGTCTGTCTCCCCACTGGAAAGTACACTCCATGGTTCGTAGTGTTGCTTTGCTTTGCAGTTATCTCACAGAGAAGCTGAGCTACTTTCTGGATTTGCTCTCCCTGAGTCCTCTATTCAGACTCTTGGCCCCACAGGGGTCTTTCTCTGACTTTGAAGTATTCAGGCATTTGCTCAGTGCACAGTTTCGAAAATGGGGAGGGAATGAAGTTTCCCCTCCATGTCAAGAGCAGAGCAAAGCTCACGTAGCACAGAGGAAATATCCTACAGCCCTAGCAGTGGACCATTCTGGGCCATGGTCCACATGATTTTGAGAAGCCATCTGACAATGTGTTCCCTGAGATGGCAAGTTGCAGAGAAATGTATTTAATAGCATTAATCCCCTGTCCTTTTTGGTAGAAACAACCCTAATAAGCCTGATGATCCATAAGGCTTGGAGACAGTGTGGAAAGACAGACAGTGAAGCAGATGGCTACAAGAGATACCTGAGATTGATAGTTAAAATCCTAAAGCCAGGAACAAAATGTAAAAATATTTATGGACTAATGTGAAGTAAAAATGGTATAAAAGGCTTTTTTCTGATATTTCTACATATATGGGGTAAGTATCTTCGCACCTGGCCAAGACTGGGCCTGGACAGTGAGGGAAGAGGGAGAGGGAGAAGGTAGTGGCTGGATTCCTTTGGGAAGGGACTGTGGGCCACTCAAGAGGAAAAGCCCCAGCAGGGAGCTCATGGGAGTTTCCAGGGTGGTATCAGGTCCCCAGGGCTCTGTCTGGCCTTCTCAGGACCCTGAGTGTGGAGAGCCCACCATGCCTGCACTCACCTCAGGAGATAACTGATCACTCAACAGTCAGGAACTGAGGCCCTCAGTGCAACAGCTAAAAGAAATTGACTCCTCTCCGTAACACGTGATTGAGATTGGAAGCAGATTCTCCTTCAGTCAAGCTTCAGTTGAGACCACAGCCCCAGTCTGCCGAGAGACCTTGGCACACAGGCACCCAGTTAAGCTGTGCCCACATTTGTGGTCCACAGAAACTGAATTTTTTTTGTTGTTTTTTTGTGAACTGTTTTAGGGTGATGTCACAGCCATAGATAACTCTGAGGCCCTGGGATCTGGGCCTGCCCTCCTTCCTCTGTCCCTCCCTTCCTCTTCTGCCATGTTCCTTCTGGCCACACTGGCTGCCTTTCTAACCTCATTTCTGGGTAACTTATGTCTCTGAGTCTCTGCACTAGTTATGCCTTCTCCCCAGTACAATGTCCTCTTGTCATTTTGGTCATAGCATCAGTGTCACCTCAGTGAAGCCTCTCAGACCCTTCCATAGTGCCCCCATCCCTGCTTCATCTCCACTATAGCACTTGCTCTTTGCTTTCAGGTGTTTTTTTTTTTTTTTTTTTTCATGATTTTGTCCATCTCCCCTCCAGACTGTGAGCTTTTGCACAGCAAGGACCACGTGGGTTCTTTTCAGCACCACATCCAAGACCTAACATGGCACCCGGCACAGGGTAAGTGAATGGGCCACACTTGCTGAAAGAATAAATCAGATAATCTAGGACCCCCGCACCCCCACCTCTGGCTAGCTAAGATTGTGGACGTGGAAGCTAAGAAGAAGTGCAAGTCCCAGTAAAAGTCTCAGAATGACCTCTGGGTCACTCTTCCCTGGCTCTAATTACTCCAGAAAAGCTCAGTGGGCATCACTGGCAGAAGTGGCTCCTCCCCTTGGTGGCTGGCACTGTATCTCTGGCAGGAAAACCACACAACAAAACGCATAACCTTTGCTCGGATATCCTTAAAGCAACAGCTCTCCCAGGCCCCACAGGAGCAAAGGAGTGGGACTTGCCAACTTTATGAGAGATACGGGGGTCCTCGGAAGCCTGCCTTCCTCCTCTTTGCCTCCACTGACCCTGGGGCGTCCAGTTCACCCACAACGCATCTGTACCACATTTAGTGACATTCCAGCCACAGGGGGGCCCTGAAGCTCCAACAAGGATTGTTCTTGTCCCTGGACCCTGGCCTTCTGGCACAGTGCTCTGCCATGCTCTACCTAATCCCGTTTCCTCAGTACCCAGGTCCCAGTCCTGTCCAGGTCAGAAGCACCTCAGGGAGTAAAAGGCATTTTCCAAGGGCCTTGCAGCACAGTGGGTCATCGATGAGGAACCAAGGCCAACAGATACTTCTCTGAGCTTGCAGAACCCTTGGGGTCACCCACTCCAAGCACCCCAACTTATAGAGAAGGAGACTGAGGCCTACTCTCCTGAAGTTCCACTCCACATTACAGGAGAAGAGTCATCCAAATTCCAAGTATCCAGAGTAGTAGATTGCAGGGCCCCAGGCCTTGTCCTCTCAAGTTTGCTCTGGGGATGGCCTATCCCAGGCAGATCCCTAGGAACCTTGGGCTGCCCCTGACCATCATCCTGGCATCTCTCTGCCTCCCCATGGTATGCCTCGTGGGCATGTTGCTAGGAGACTGGATGCACTGCCCATGACACAGCTACCTTTCTTCCCCATGCCACTTCCCCTGTGTCCTCTCCTCCTCTGACCCCACTTACATGGTCCTTACCTGTGTCTGTGTGTGTACACGTGCACACACATACACAACTGTGCACATGTGGGGATGTGGAGAGGGAAACAACCCCACATTGGAAGAGGTTGGGCAGGATCCCCCATATCTTAGGGGCTTTCATTCCCCAAACAAACTCAGCAGGATGGGGTTCAGTTCTGGTGATCTGGCAGGAAACTTTCCTTACCTTCTGGATGCTGCCTGCCTCCTGTATCCTGAGCCAGTCCCTGCATCTCTCTAGGCCTCAGTTTCTCAGTTGTACAGTGAGGGGCTTGAAGAGGAACTGCATAAGCACAACTCTGAGCGAGGCAGCAGGAACAGGCCCCCCAGTACTAGATAGAGGTGGGTGTGGGCTGGGGTTTATGGCCACTGAGGCACCAAACCAAACTTGTTGCCGTTGAGTCAATTCAGACTCATAGCGACCCTATAGAACAGGGTAGAAGGACATCAGGAGCACCTAGTGGATTTGAAATGCCGACCTGTTGGTTAGCAGCCAAAACTCTTAACCACTATGTCACCAGGGTTTCAGGCCTCCCTGATTTGGGCGGAAGAGGGTAGATACCACACTGAGCAGCCACACATTGTATCCACGGCACACGGGGCTACCAGGCCCACGAACAGAGCATAGGTGTGAGCACAGCCTAGCAGCATAAGGGTGCACTGCCCACCAACAACTCTGTTCATGCGATGGTCCCACGCAATACCAGCCTCTGCCTCTGTCAGCACTGTAACCCCTCAAACTCCCTGGGGCCCTGGGCTTACCACCACCACATTCAAGAGGGGCTGCAGAGCGCTGAGTCAGGTGCGTGTGGAGAGGCTGGGTAGTTGGGAGCCACTGAATATTCCTCCATCACCCTGGTCTGCTCTCTGGAGCAGCCAGTAGGGAAAGCCTGCCCCCACTGTCAGCCACTTCCTGCCCTGGCCTTTCCTCTCAGCCTCACTGAGCTACTCCATGGCCCAGGACCAAACACCATAGCACTCCTTGGGTGCCATGCTGTAATTGTCTCAGGCCACTGCAGCAGCTGGATCTCAGTGATCACTTCAAATTTCTCGGACCACACGGCTAAATGAACAATTATCCTAAGGTTATTGGGTTGCCATGAGTCAGAATCGACTGAAGGGCAACTAACAACAAAAACAGTTCTTTAAGAAACAATTTATCTCTCTGAATATTTTTTGGAAACTCAGTGCGTACAATCTATTCTAAATATAATGTGGTTTTGTTTCATATATTTTATAGCTGATACAGAAACGTAGTGCAGATTGGTTTCTTGGGTTTGGTACGCAGAGAAAGTCATGAGAATAATTTTCTTCTTTATTGCCTGATTCTTCTCTGGGACTTGTTTGATAAGGGAAAAGCATGCTCCCCTCATCCTTCTGACAACCTCCAAGGCACAGCGGCGGCTGTATTCCTCTTCCTTCTTTAGATAGTTTCAATTCCCAAATAGGGACAAGCCAGAAGATATTCTACTTTCATCTTCTCTACCTGTTGCTGATTGTGATCGAGGCTGGAGAGAAATTTATCCAGAATGATCTTACTCCAAGCTGCACTGAAGTCTTCTGTGTGGATCAGGTTGATGACCTGCTGGAGAATCTAATGGGAGAAATGAGGGGCTGGTTGGATATTGATGGTATCTCCCATTTTGTAATGAAAATTGATGTAGATGCTATCATTCTGGCATGACTGAGAAGGGGCCGTTTTCAGATATCTCAGAAGCATGAAGAGTCCCTGTTTTTCACAGCCATGAGACCAGGAAGGGTTGGAGCAGAGCGTCGCCAGTGCCATCAGCAGAGACCTGGCCATTGAGAATCTCAGTGATTCAGCGGGACGACCGCGAGGGGGCGTGCGGCTACCGCTAAACAAAGAGAGCACAGCTTCCCTCACTGTCACCAACGGCCGGAAGAGGGCGCCCGAATTCGCCTTAACTGACCAACAGGGGCTTGGACTGTGTGAGAAATGCCTCAGGGCTCAGCACCAGGATCAGAGACTAGTTTGCAGCGGGACTGACGCCCAGGGAGAGGGCACCACAGCTATAGGAGCAACCAAAGCGCTGCCTTGTGAATAGTGAGTTCAAGCTTCTGTTTCACACCCTGACTGCTGAGGAGGGAGCTTTGCCGCGACTTTTCCCCAGATGCTTTTCTTGGAGAGCAAGCTCAGAGCCTCTCATTTTCTGGGCTTTTCTTCTGTGTTTTATTCTTTACTTTCTCATATAATGCTTTAGCAAAAGTTGTTTTACAAAGCTATGCATTTATTGAGCGGTTTGATGGCTCGAAACCACATCGTGCTGTATTTACTATAGATTTAAGATTGTTTCTGGGAAGGAAGAAACAAATTCAGAGAAAAGGCAAATGTCTACAATTGAGACATGAATATAGGAAATATTGGGGCCTTGCAGTCAAATGACAGGGACGCGGCTTGCACCTGGCTGAATATTGTTAGAACCTGAGGGGAAAGGGAAAATGCCATTATATAAGCAGAAGGACAATAGGACAAATTAAAAGTAACAATTAGTAGTAACAGTATCTGACCCTGCTGGTATCTGAATACCGAAGGCATAGCTTCCAGCAACACAGCAACGCACAAGCCCCCACAGGGCAACAAACTGGCAGGTTTCAGCTGAGCTTCCAGACTAAGACAGGCTAGGAGGGAAAAGTACCCAGCAGTCTCCTTCTGAAAAGCATTAGCCAGTGAAAACCTTATGAATAGCACCGAAACATTGTCTGATACAGTGCTGGAAGATGAGCCCCCCCAGGTTGGAAGGCACTCAAAAGATGACTGGGGAAGAGCTGCCTCCTCAAAGTAGAGTCGACCTTAATGATGTGGATGGAGTAAAGCCTTCGGGACCTTCATTTCCTGATGTGGCTCAACTCAAAATGGGAAGAAATAGCTGCAAACATCCATTAATAATTGGAACCTGGAACATATGAAGTATGAATCTAGTAAAATTGGAAATCGTCAAAAATAAAATGGAACGCATAAACATTGATATCCTAGACATTAGTGAGCTGAAATGGACTGGTATTGGCCATTTTGAATCAGATGATCATATAGTCTACTATGCTGGGAATGATAACTCGAAGAGGAATGGTGTTGCATTCATTGTCAAAAAGAACATTTCAAGATCTATCCTGAAGTACAACGCTGTCAGTGATACGATGGTATCTATACACCTACAAGGAAGACCAGTTAATACAACTATTATTCAAATTTACACACCAACCACTAGGGCCAAAGATGAAGAAATAGAAGATATTTACCAGCTGCTGCAGTCTGAAATTGATTGTACATGCAATCAAGATGCGTTGACAATTACTGGTGATTGGAATGGGAAAGTTGGAAACAAAGAAGAAGGATCAGTAGTTGGAAAATATGGCCTTGGTGATAGAAACAATGCCAGAGTTTGAATGATAGAAATTTGCAAGACCAACGACTTCTTCATTGCAAATACCTTCTTGCACCAACATAAACGGGGACTATACACATGGACCTCGCCAGATGGAACACACAGAAATCAGATTGACTACATCTGTGGAAAGAGATGATGGAAAAGCTCAATATCATCAGTGACAACAAGGCCAGGGGCCAACTGCGGAACAGACCATCAATTGCTCCTATGCAAGTTCAAGCTGAAACTGAAGAAAATCAGAGCAAGTCCATGAGAGCCAAAATATGACCTTGAATATATCCCACCTGAATTTAGAGACCATCTCAAGAACAGATTTGATGTATTGAACACTAGTGACTGAAGACCAGACGAGTTGTGGAATGACATCAAGGCCATTATACATGAAAAAAGCAAGAGGTCACTGAAAAGACAGGAAAGAAAGAAAAGACCGAGATGGATGTCAGAGGAGACTCTGAAACTTGCTCTTCAGCGTCAAGCAGCTAAAGCAATGTGGAGAATTGATGAAGTAAAAGAACTGAACAGCAGATTTCAAAGGGCCTCTCGAGAAGACAAAGTAAAGTATTATAATGCCATGTGCAAAGAGCTGGAGATGGAAAACCAAAAGGGAAGAACACGCTTGGCGTTTCTCAAGCTGAAAGAACTGAAGAAAAAATTCAAGCCTCGAGTTGCAATAGTGAAGGATTCCATAGGGAAAATATTAAACGACGCAGGAAGCCATCAAAAGAAGATGGGAAGAATACACAGAGTCATTATATCAAAAAGAATTAGTCGATATTCAACCATTTCAAGAGGTGGCATATGCTCAGGAACCGATGGTACTGAAGGAAGAAGTCCAAGCTGCAGTGAAGGTATTGGCAAAAAAAAAACAAGGCTCCAGGAATTGATGGAGTATCAATTGAGATGTTTCAACAAACAGATGCAATGCTGGAGGTGCTCACTCATTTATGCCAAGAAATATGGAAGACAGGTTCCTGGCCAACTGACTGGAAGAGATCCATATTTATGCCTATTCCCAAAAAAGGCAATCCAACCGAATATGGAAATTATAGAACAATATCATTAATATCACATGCAAGCAAAATTTTGCTGAAGATCATTGAAAAATGGCTGCAGCAGTATACTGACAGGGAACTGCCAGAAATTCAGGCTGGTTTCAGAAGAGGACGTGGAACCAGGGATATCATTGCTGATGTCAGATGGATCCTGGCTGAAAGCAGAGAATACGAGAAGAATGTTTACCTGTGTTTTATTGACTATGCAAAGGCATTCGACTGTGTGGATCCTAACAAACTATGGATAACATTGCGAAGAATGGGAATTCCAGAACACTTAATTGTGCTCATGAGGAACCTGTACATAGATCAAGAGACAGTTGTTCGGACAGAACAAGGGGATACTGATTGGTTTAAAGTCAGGAAAGGTGTGCCGTGTCAGGGTTGTATTCTTTCACCATACCTATTTAATCTGTATGCTAAACAAATAATCCAAGAAGCTGGACTATATGAAGACGAACGGGGCATCAGGATTGGAGGAAGACTCATTAACAACCTGCATTATGCAGATGACACAAGCTTGCTTGCTGAAAGTGAAGAGGACTTGAAGCACTTACTAATGAAGATCAAAGACCACAGCCTTCAGTATGGATTGCACCTCAACATAAAGAAAAGAAAAATCCTCACAACTGGACCAATAAGCAACATCATGATAAACGGACAAAAGATTGAAGTTGTCAAGGATTTCATTTTACTTGGATCCACAATCAACAGCCATGGAAGCAGCAGTCAAGAAATCAAAAGACGTATTGCATTGGGCAAATCTGCTGCAAAGGACCTCTTCAAAGTTTTGAAGAGCAAAGATGTCACCCTGAAGACTAAGGTGTGCCTGACCCAAGCCATGGTATTTTCAATCACATCATATGCATGTGAAAGATGGACAATGAATAAGGAAGACCAAAGAGGAGTCGATGCCTTTGAATTGTGGTGTTGGCAAAGAATATTGACTATACCATGGACTGCCAAAAGAACGAACAAATCTGTCTTAGGAAGAAGTGTGGCCAGAATGCTCCTTAGAGGCAAGGATGGCTAGACTGCTTTGGACGTGTTGTCAGGAGGTATCAGTCCCTGGAGAAGACATCATGCTTGGCAGAGTACAGGGTCAGTGGAAAACAGGAAGACCCTCAAGGAGGTGGATTGACACAGTGGCTGCAACAATGAGCTCAAGCATAACAATGATTGTAAGGATGGCACAGGACCGGGCAGTGTTTCGTTCTGTTGTGTATAGTGTCGCTATGAGTCAGAACCGACTCAACGACACCTAACAACAACAACACCAGTAACAGTAGGACTACTTTGTAATGTTTCTATTTCTGATACAACAGTTGTAACTCTTTTTAAACTATTGGATATAAGTTGTTTTTGCATATACTTCTGTATTAAGACTTTTAAAAAGATCTATTATACTACTAAGCAACAGACATTCACTACATTTAATAAATAATAATAATGAAATGTTTGTGACATGTGGGATATTTTTACTCTTTTTTTGCCAATAATACTTCTCTGAATGGCCTGCAGTTTAGGGGGACATCCTTCCTTTATGTCGTAGTAAGATGGAATATAGTCAAATGTCACGTTTATTTTGACTTGGAGCTCTGCTCTCATCAGACCCACGTTAGAGTGATTCTTGGGGTCGGTCCAGTGTAATGACATCAAGCTAAATTTCCTCTCAGCAAAAGCTGACAGCAGTAGCTTTCTAGATTTGTAGGAATTGGTTTCTAGCTCTTCAAAAACATCCATCCACTTTGTATATACAGGTTGGTTTGGGTAGGCCAGCTGATTGTCAGTTGGGCCTGTTGCATGTATAAAGTCATCATAGAAGCTATTCATGTTCATAATGGCCATGATTATTAAACACTATGGGAGTGGTTTCGTGTCAGACGGAGCACACATGATCCTGAAGGCTGAGACCCAGTGCCTTTCTTCAGCAGAGGACTAGTAATATAGTAAAAAAGGACTACATGCAGAAAACTAGTCCATACTTGAGTTTTCCAAAGACAGATCAGTAGAAAATATTTGTATCCACTTTAAAAATGAATAATATAGAGTGTAAACTTTCACATAAAACAGAGTAAAATGTATTTAAATAACATAGAATACAAACCTTAATGTAGAAAGTCACATCATACATTAATAACGAATGAATGCTACTTTCTTAAAAGAGGTAGGTGAAATTACCTTAGCATATCGTTTTTTCTTGTCTCTCAGTATCAGCACAGAAACAGGCAGAGGAACAAAGCTGGACCTTTATGGGGTGATGTTCTGTGCAGTGCTTGTCTTTTCCTAGGCTAACGTTAATATCTGTTTTCAATGAGGTCTCAGGTCCACAATCACTGAGATCAGTTCCTAGAACCTGCCCTTCTCAGAAAACAGTGTCCTCAGAGAGGAGCCCCTTAGGACTGATAAGAGGCCTGGGACACTTCTAATGCCTCTACCTGTCCATGGGAATTGAGCAAGGAGCTGGAGCATGGGTGGCACCCACTAGGTGGCGGTATAACAGATTGTGGAGAGCTATTGAATAGTTTTGTAGGCCTAATTTGTTTTTTTAAGTTTGGACAAACTAACTATTCCATGAATTTCAAGCTTCTTGTTTGAGAGAGTACCTGGCCTGCAGACCTCACAGGGTTGTTGCGATGGTCACCTGGGGTAATGCCTGTGAAAGCACTTTGCAATGATATAGCCCTATGCATACATGAATCTTTCTGTTATTGTCATTGACCTTTTGACCTTGAATCCTAATTCCTGGGTATTCAGGGTCTAATCTGGAAAGAGCCTATTCCTGAGGGAACATTCTACTCAGCTTCGTACAAGATCCCTTGCTCCTGCCTTCACTTGTCATAACCTGGGCTCCTATTTTCTCTGGAGCGCTCGCCTGAAAGGCACTGATGTGGCACTGGACCTACTTTCTCTTCAGATAAGGTGATTAATCTCTTCTGTTATTTAAGGTATTCCTCTTCTTAGGTTTCACCATGGAATTCCAGGACTCCAATGCAGCCAAGGGTTGACATGAAAGGGAGAACCCATAAGGAAAAGAAAGTGAAATCAAGCCTTGGGGTGAGGGATAAGAAGAGTATATGGAATTAAGAATGTAGGAGAATGTGACCCCTGAGAGGCCTGCAAGACTCACTTGTCCCCACTCTGCTCTTGCATGTACTCTGTACCTTCTATCTCTTGTAGGTATCTGCACAAGCTTCCATTGGAGGGTTGCTTTCCAGAGCATTTCTAGCAAGATCTGTGCTCTGAGAAGAGAGTTAGAGCAACCATGGAAGCAGACGTTCTGTTTTTCATGGAGCCGGGGGAAGATGCTTCCCCCTCATTGTCACTTTTGAAATCCTCTGAGTTGTAGCTCACTTTGGCCTCTTTACTTCTGGCCACCACCCTTTGGCTGGACCATACCACCCACTTACTTTCCTTCATTTCCTCCTAACTACTGGATGCCTTTCTTCAACCAAAGCCTTCTTCTTACTAGATCCCACAATGCCAGGACTATCTTTCACCACCAGCACTTATCTTTTCCCTTCTACCCCCTGAGGACACTCAGATACTAGGCCCTATTCCCAATCTAGATCCCACTTTGTCTTTGGACTACACCTCATCACTTGACCCTACCTTATGCCCTGCGGCCACTCTGTCAGAATCTCAACCACTGCCCTAACATAACACACCCCATAGATTCCAACAGTTCATTTCACTGTCTCAATCTTCCAAGGTTTTAAGTGAGGGCCCCAGAAAAGTTTCAGCTATGTGAAGTCCTGGACAATGGCTTTCTGGGTAATTTCAGTAGTGTCCCTATCATATATCCCTTGATGTAAAGCAATCAAGTGGCTCCAAAAACTACTCAATGAAGGGTCCAGGGGTAAAAGTTAGAAGGAGACAAAATGGGGCTTGGTGAGTGACTCATGAAAGGACTTATCAAGAGGACCAAGGGAGAAAGTAGACCAAAAGGATTTGAAAACACTGAGAACATAAACTCAAGCAACATGACAGAACAGATTCATCAAGGTCGAATTCCTATATGTTTGCGTCACTCGTGGATTGCTGCCATTACTACACTGCCACATCTTGGCAAGTTGCATATCTACAGGAAATCCAAAATTTGGCTCCTCATTGGACCAGGAATATCACAAGAATCCCTCTTAGGAGCTTTCCTACCTTAATCTAAGTGCCTGACAGTCTCTAAAAGGCCATATTATGGGGTTTGGGTATACCATAGGTGGGACATACTCTTCTGGGTGGTTGAATACAAAACTCTGTTTTAAGGTGAGTGAGGTCCAATCCTGGCCACTTCTTAAGTCCATCTTTTCTTTCTCAACTACCATGTTTCAAGGACTGACTCAGAGCCAAGGTTGTGAAGCTATGGACCAAACCCTAGAGCGGGTAGTGCGAAAAGGTGATCCAAAAATTTAGGTCCCTAACCTGTCTAGCTCTTCCGCTGCACCTCAACTGTGGGTGAAGAATGCAAAATGGCTGTGAGATGATGCCCCTCTAATATTGCTTATAGGTTTACATCCTCAGACCAGGAGGATGGTGAGGAGACAGGAATCTATCAGAGACTCAAGAGAGAAGACCCAAGAGACTTTTGGTTGGAGAAGATCAAAGAAGGAATGGGGGATTGGGGAGCTCCCACTCCACAAAGAGGACTGTTTCCCCTCCCCCTGCCAAGGACTGGAGGTTAGCAACAATATCTGGAACAAGATGCCCCAGTTTCTGCCACAGGCTCTTCCAGACTAACTTAAAAAACACCATGAGGCATTCGTTTCAGCGACTTCATCCGTGAAAAACTGGGAAGGTGCAAAAAGATTTTGTACACAAATCCATGACAGTGTCAGCTCTGTGCAGAGCCCAGGCACATTAAATATCAGGGCTGCCTCTGCAGGCAAAGGAAATTGAAACTCAGAAGGAGAAGTCATTCACTGGTCATGTCCTAAATAAGAAATTGGGGCATAAGTGTAGAGTTAATACAAGGAAAGAAAGTCCACTCGAGGAATAATTAAAGGCCCCCCCAAAAACCTGTTGCTGCCGAGTCGATTCTGGCTTGTAGCGACCCTATAGGACAGAGTGGAACTGCCCCCATAGAGTTCCCATGGAACAGCTGGTGGATTCAAACTGCCAGCCTTTTACTTAGCAGCTGGGCTATTAAACTCTGCGCCACTACGGCTCCAATTAAAGGCTCAGGACTCCCTAACTGACTGAGAAAAGGAAAGGGATGAGGGATGAATACCATATTCTACAGCCATCGAGCAGGGTTTGAGTGTCCTCATGCTCTAAGCATCACATAGAGGCATAAAAAATCCCAAGAAAAGTGAGGTCCCAGGATGAGCAACTGTATTTAAGGCAGGCCTCTTCCATGTTCTCCAGAGAGCCTCTGTCCCCAGACAGGCCTTGCTGGCCTGGGCTAAGGAGACCAGGTCTATCAGCTGTCCTTAACCCTGCCCCTTCCTCTGTCTCTAGGGGTGTGTTTCCTCCAGTCAGCCAGAAAATCCTGCTCATTCCCTATTCCCTCCAAAAATTTTGTCAAAGAAATGTTACCATACAATTAGAGGAAATTAATTGGTTCTCAATTACCACATTCTCTGAAGTAGTTGGTCTCTCTTATAAGCAGGGATGTATATATATATCTCAAATATATTGTTTTTTCCTAGAAGGAGAGGTGTGTCTTCTGCCTCAATGCTTTTGGGGAAACTTTGGGGTTACCCAGGAGCTTGGGCTTAGAGAAATATTTTTCTGCTGGTTATTTATCCTCTTCTAAATTATTACTTTAGCTCATATTATTTTTTAAAATATAATGTTTTAACCTTGCCACACTTTTACCAACTCCTATTTTGACTCAACGGAAACCCTGCTGGTATAGTGGTTAAGAGCTACGGGTGCTAACCAAAAGGTTGGTAGATCAAATCCACCAGGCACTCCTTGGAAACTCTATGGGGCAGTTCTACTCTGTCCTATAGGGTCACTATGAGTTGGAATCTACTTGATTTTTCCAGTGGGTTTGGGTTGGGCTATTTTGACTCAAATTTATTAAGTTACCTCTACAGAAAAGTGTTAATATTTATACAGCCAATTTGCTGTTGAAAAATACACAGTTTTGAAATGTTGTTATTAGGTGATGTTGAGTCAGTTTTGGCTCAGCAATTCCATGTGACAGAGTAGAACTGCCCCATAGGGTTTTCTAGGCTGTAATCTTTACAGGAGCAGATCCCAGGTCTTTCTCCCTGGGAGCCACTTATGAAGTGGTTAAGCACTCAGCTGCTGACGGAAAGGTCCAAAGTTAGAACCCACCCAACATTTGCCCTGCTGGAGAAAGACGTGGCAACCTGCTTCTGTAAAGATCACGGCCTTGGAAACCCTGGGGCAGTTCTCTGTCCTATAGGGTCACTAGGAGGTAGAGTCCACTCAAGGGCAACAGGTTTTTCCTAAAGAAGAGAAGCTAGCTAAACCTGTTTGGAAAGTAGTATACTTTTCTCAGTAAGGATCAAGAGAAAAAGGTAGGGTTTGGTTTTGCGTGGGGGCGGGGGGGTTGATTGCTTTTTAAATACCATAAAAATGAAAAATCTACTTCAGATAATAAGACTATTACACTTAAAGCGTAAATAAATTACAAGTGTTCTACAGCTTCTAAAAACCTATTGCTATCCAGGGGCGGATTATCCAACACGCAAGGTAAAAAAAAAAAAAAAAAGGTAAGCACAGGCTTATTTGTGCTTGTTTACTAATCTGTAGTGAACAATTTCACATTTTTTCACTGCATCAAAGTTTCTACTTCTATGCATGGCTGGCATCTGTCTCTCTCCCAACCCCATGGCACCTTCCTGCAGAATCAAAGCCTCTTCAAATTTACAATCCCAGACAGGATTGGATTATCCAATAAACAGGGTAAGCACGGGTTTACTTGTGCTTACTCACTAATCTGTAGTGAACAATTTCACATCTTTGATGTGGTGAAAAACATGTAGGATTACTCATTGCAGATTAGTAAGCACAAGTAAGCCTGTGCTTACCTTGCTTTTGGATAATCTGCCCTTGTTGCTATCATAAAATAAAAAAAAAGGGGGGCTTTAAATTTAAAAATTCAGCTATATGTACTGTTTATTATAAAAAAGTAAAAAGTGTTTATTTCAATCTTCATCAGCTACAATAAATTTAACCATGAAGCAAAACCAAATTCTTAAGACAAAAAAAAAAAATTATTTCTAATGAAGGCATATAAAAAAGCCCTAATAAATTCCTTGCCCTTCAGAAATGATTTATTTCGCCTCTTCAAAAAAAATTTCTGTTCTCATACCCAATATAGAGCCAATAAAAAAACCCAAATTCTATAAAACCACTAATAAAAATTTCTCTTAAGATTACTCAAACAACAATGACTCTTCTGTTAAATTTACAACCCAAATAAAATTATACAAACTCAATTGGTGAAAACCACCATCAATTAATCCATTTAAACACCTTCAAATAAATTTTATTCATCTTCCTCCATTTATAAAATCTCATATATTTGTATATATACACATATACATTTTAATGGAACATAAAAGTTTATTTCTGAATGGAGAAGGGAAAGTGTATACAAGAAAGTCTAGATTCTTTCTCCTCTTGCACTACTTTTGTATTAATGTTCCAAGTATCAACTGTGAAGACATTTACCAGGATAAACTTTTCCTTAACAACTTATCATTTACTATGTGGTGAACATTTTTCCATAGAAATCATATACTGTAAACTAAATATATTCTTACAGCTCACAAGAAGCTTACAGCAATTTTGTTACTGATGCAACTTGACTAAAACATCTAAGATTTAAATAACTACACAGCCTCACTTAAAATATATTCTAAATTATAATATCAAACGAATTTTCTTTCAACAAGCTTTAATATTTTAAAGTCTTGCTTTACTTAAAAAAAAACAAACATTATTTTGTCTATAGCCCATAACCCTTAATACTAAAAAGCCTTTAGCTAAACAAATATTATTTACTCAATTATAAAATCCATTCCCTTTTTATTAATATTAATACGTCATAGGTTTTAAACATGATTAAACTTTAAAATAGTTTTTAAAATTAGTTTAAAGTTACAAAATTCAAAAAATTTACTATAATAATCACCTAAAAACTACAACCACCACTCATCTATCTGTTTGTCATACTGTGACAGATTGCTTGTTGCTGTGAAGCTGGAAGTTATGCCACCAGTATTTCAAATACCTGCAGGGTCACCCATGGTAGACCGCTTTCAGCAGAGCTTCCAGACTAAAACCGACTAGGAAGAAGGACCTGGAGATCAACTTCTAAAAAAATTGGCCAGTGAAAACCTTAGGAATAGCAGCAGAAGATTATCCGATATAGTGCCAGAAGATTAGGCCCTTAGGTTAGAAGGCCCTCAAAATATGACTGGGAAAGAGCTACTTCCTCAAAGTAGAGTCGACCTTAGTGAGGTGGCTGGAATCAAGCTTTTGGCACCTTCATTTGCTGCTGTGCCATATCTCAAAATGAGAAGAAACAGCCAACACATCCATTAATGATCAGAATGTAAATTATGAAATATCAATCTAGGAAAGTAGGAAGTCATCGAAAAATAAATGAAATGCATGAAGAACAATATCCTAGGGGTTAGTGAGCTGAAATGGACAGGAATTAGCCATTTTGAATCAGACAATCATGTGGTCTAATTTGCCAGGAATGACAAATGGAAAAGGAGCAGCATGGCATTCATCTTCAAAAAGAACATCTCAATATCGACTTTGAATTACAACACTGTTAGTGACAGGATAATATCCATACACCTACAAAGAAGACCAGTTACTATGACTGTTATTCAAATTTCTGCACCAAACATGAATGCTGATGAGAAAGGAAATTGGAGCTTTTTACCAATTTCTGCAGTCTGAAGTGATCAAACATGCAATCAAGATGCTTTGGTGGTTACTGGTGAGTAGTATGAGAAACCGTCCTGTAGGGTCACTATGAGTCGGAATCGACTGGGCGGCAGTGGTTTGGTTTTTGGGTATGTGAAAGTTGGACACAAAGAAGGATTGGTAGTCGGAAAATATAGTCTTGGTGATCAAATGATACCAGAGATCACATGATAGAATTTTCAAGAGCAATGACTTCCTCATTGCAAATACCGTTTTTTCAACATCATAAATGGTGACTATATACACTTGGACCTTGCTGGATGGAATACACAGGATTCAAATCAATTACATCTTTGGAAAGAGATGATGGAAAAGCTCAATATCACCAGTCAGAACAAGACCAGAGGCCAACTGTGCAACAGACCATCAATCGCTCATATGAAAGTTTACGTTGAAGCAAAAGAAAACTAAAACAAGTCCATGAGAGCCAAGATATGGCCTTGAGTATATCTGCCCAGAATTTACAGACTGTCTCAAGAAGAGATCTGACACATTGAACACTAATGACTGAAGACCAAATGAGTTGTAGGATGACATCAAGAATATCATACATGAAGAAAGCAAGAGGTCATTAAAAAGAGAGGAGAGAAATCAAAGACAAAATGGATGTCTGAAGAGACTGAAAATTGTCTTGAATGAAGAGTAGCTAAAGTGAACAGAAGAAATGATCATGTAAAAGAACTGAACAGAAGATTTCAAGAGGCAGCTAGAGAAGACAAAGTATTATAACGACACGTGCAAAGACCTAGAGAGAGAAAACCAAAGGAAAGGACATGCTCGACATTTCTGAAGCTGAAAGAACTGAAGAAAAAAACCCAAGCCTCGAGTTGCAATTTTGAAGGATTCTATTGGAAAAATACTGAACGACGCAGGAAGCATCGAAAGAAGATGGAAGAAATAAAGAGTCACAGTGTGAAAAAGAATTGGTCGATACTCAACCATTTCAGGAGCTAGCATATGATCAAGAACCAATGGTTCTCAAGGATGAAGTCCCAGTTGCACTGATGGGCTACTAATTGAGATGTTTCAACAAACGGTTGCAACACTGGAAGTGCTCACTTGTCTATGTCAAGAAATTTGGAAGACGGTGACCTGGCCAACTGACTGGAAGAGGTCCATATCTGTGCCCGTTCCAAATAAAAGTGATCCAAAAGAATGCAGAAATTATCAAAGAATATCATTAATATCACATGCAAGTAAAATTTTGCTGAACATCATTCAAAAATGGTTGCAACAGTACATGGACAGGGAACTGCCAGAAATTCAAGCCGGATTTAGAAAAGGACATGGAATAGAGGATGTCATTGCTGATGTCAGGTGGATCCTGGCTCAAAGCAGAGAATACCAGAGAGGTGTTTACCTGTGTTTTATTGCCTATGCAAAGGCATTTGACTGTATGGATCATAACAAATTATGGATAACATTATGAAGAATGGGAATTCCAGAAGACTTAACTGTGCTCATGCAGAATTTGTGCATACTCAAAAAGACAGTAATTTGTACAGAACAAGAGAATACTGCATGGTTTAAAATTAGGGAAGTTGTATGTCAGGGCTGTATCCTTTCATCGTACTTATTCAGTCTGTATGCTGATCAAATAATCCGCGAAGCTGGACTATATGAAGATGAACTCGGCATCAGGATTGGAGAAAGACTCATTAACAACCTGTGATATGCAGATGACACAACCTTGCTTGCTGAAAGTGAAGAGGACTTGAAACATTAACTAATGAAGATGAAAGGCCACAGCCTTCAGTATGGATTACACCTCAACATAAAGAAAACAAAAATCCTCACAACTGAACCAATAAGTAACACTATGATAAATGAAGAAAAGATTGATGTTGTTAAGAATTTTATTTTACTTGGATCCACGATCAACGCCCAGGGAAGCAGCAGTCAAGAAATCAAATGATATATTGCATTGGGCATATCTGCTGCAAAAGACCTTTTTAAAGCGTTAAAAAGCAAAGGTGTCACTTTGAGGACTAAGGTGCGCCTGACCCAAGCCACGGTATTTTCGATCACTTCGCGTGCATGTGAAAGCTGGACAACACAAAAGGAAAACTGATGAAGAATTGATGCCTTTGAATTATGGCGTTGGTGAAGATCGAATATACCATGCCCTGCCAGAAGAATGAACAAATCTGTCTTGGAAGAAGGACAGCTAGAATGCTCTTTAGAAGTGAGGATGGCAAGAATTCATCTCACATACTTTGGACATGTTATCAGGAGGGACCAGTCCCTGGAGAAGGACATCATGCTTGGTAAAGTAGAGGGTCCCTCAAAAAGATGGATTGACACAGTGGCTGCGACAATGGGCTCAAAAATAGAAACGACTGTGAGGATGATGCAGGACCTGGCAGTGTTTTATTCTGTTGTACATAGGGCACTATGTACTCTATGTACATAGTACTATGTACATTTTTTTTCTGGGTACATAGAGCACTATGATTTGGGACCAACTGGATGGCACCTAACAACAACATCTTCTTTTGAGGAACCCTGTTGATGCAGTGGTTAAGTGCTCAGCTGCTAACCAAAAGGTTGGAATTTCAAACCCACCAGGAGAAAGATGTGGCAGTCATTTTCCGTAAAGATTGCAGCCTTGGAAACCCTATGGTTAGTTCTACTTTGTTCCGTAAGGTTACTATGAGTTGGAATCGACTACACAACAATGAGGCTTTTTTGTTTGTTTGTTTTCATTTACCTCCTTTGGATCTCATTGATACCCACATTTCTACTTGCACTTTTACTGGCTCACTTAAAAGTTTTAATGCAAACATTAAACAAACCCTCTTAAATAAGTAAGTTCAAACGTTTAAGTATTTTGTATGTCCTACTCTTTTTTTTTACTCTTGCATAAGGAAACCCTGGTGGCATAGTGGGTAAGTGCTACGGCTGCTAACCAAAGGGTCTGCAGTTCGAATCCACCAGGCATTCCTTGGAAACTCTATGGGGCAGTTCTACTCTGTCACATAGGGTCGCTATGAGTCGGAATTGACTCGACGGCACTGGGTTTGGTTTTTTTGTTTGGTTACTCTCACATAGGAGTCCTGGTGGCACAGTGGTTAAGATCTTGGCTGCTAACCAAAAGGTTGGCAGTTGGAATTGACCAGCTGCTCCTTGGAAACCCTGTGGGGCAGTTTTACTCTGTCCTATAGGGTCACTATGGGTCAAAATGGACTCAAGTGTGATGGTTTTTATTTTTTATATAACCTCAAAATGTATTTAAAAAGTTATATATTACGGTTGTTGTTGTTACAGTAGCACTCGCTAACCTCTTTTTTGTTGTCATTTTAGGTGAAAGTTTACAGAGCAAATTAGTTTATCATTAAACAGTTAATGTATTAAATTGTTTTGCAACATTGGCTACCAACCCCATGATGTGTCAACACTCTCTCCTTCTCTGCCCCTGATTCCCTGTTTCCATTCATTCCATTTTCCTGGCTCTTCCTGCTTTCTCATCTTTGCTTTTGGGCTGTTGTGTCCATTAGTTTCATATACATGATTGACCTAGGAAGCACATTCCTGACGTGTGTTATTGTTGACTCTATACAACTGCCTAATCTTTGGCTGAAGGGTAAACCTCAGGAATGATTTCAGTACTGAGTTAAAAGGGTATTGGGGGCCATACTCTGTGGGTTTCTCTAGTCTCTGTCAGACCAGCAAGCCTGGTCTTTATGTGTGTGTGTGTGAGAGAGAGAGAGAGAGAGAGGGAATTTGAATTTTGTTCTAAATTTTTCTCTCATTCGATCCAGGACCCACTACTGTCATCCCTGCCAGAGCCAGGTGGTGGTAAATGGGCACCACCTACTTGTTCTGGTGAAGGTTGTGGTAGTTGTGTCCATTAGTTCTTTGGACTAATCTTTCCCTTGTGTCTTTGGTCGTCTTTATTCTCCTTTGCTCTAGCCAGAATGGAATTTTTATGCATTTTTACTTTATTTATTTATTTTTATTTCTCTCTCTCTTCCTTTATCTTACACAAAAATTCTTAGATTATTCTAAAAACTTAAAACAAATTTTTGCTGAAAAAAGTGCTTCCATCCATAAATCTTTTCAAAACTAAATAAACCCGATGAAATTAACCTTATCAAAATATTTTTTAACAATTCACTTGCTCTCATGATCAGATATGCAAAAATGAATCCCAAATTCATACCTTCATCAATGGCATTTTTGCACATGGTAGACCCATGTATCCAACTGCTGGTAAGACTCCTGTCAATAAAACTACATGTCTCCCAGGCACTTTAGAAAGGACATCTAATATTTCTTTTTCTTCCCAGCATCTTTCATAGCTAAAGTTGTTGTATAAGAAGATCATTTTTAAAAAATTCTTTTAGTAGTATTTAATATAGTTGAAATTAAATAAACATAGTATTGTCTTCATGTTTCTTTCCCTGTACTACTGAGAGTTCCAGCACCGAAAGAATTGTGTTTGCTTCATTCACCTGGATTCGATGGCAGTTACACAATCTGCCACTTACTCAGTTGACACATATGACATGAATACAACGACAGCAAATGAGTGAGTAAATACATTTTACCATCCGTTCTTCAATTTGATTTACAAAATCGGGGCTTTGATTTTGTTCTTTAAGAATGAATTCAAGAAATTTTCTTTGATAAGAATTTGTTACATAAGACATAATACAAATTTAATAAAATAAATAATAAAATAGGTGGATATGTTTTCTAAATTTTAATACAAAGTAAATGTGAAATTTTTTAAATAAAAAAATGTAACTTTACAAATATCCTAACAAGCCAGAAAGAATCAATAAACATAAATAAATAAATAGACAGATAGCAGAGCAGTCATCTCCTAAAGACTGATGTCACTGGAGCTGAATATTTTTCACATATACTTGCTTAATACTGCTGCCAAGGTAATTGTTGGATTTAATTCCATAAATTGTGACTAGAGCAGAAATAAGCACGTTCTGAAATGACCAAAGATATGCGTGCAAGTGCGATAGGGCATATCAGTCAATGTGAGTCAAGTCAAGATGAACTCATGTCACCATGCTTTCTTCTTAGCCTTTCTTGCAAGGCAGTTGATGAAGAGAAGGATCCCCTGATTTCCACTCTGACAAATTCCCAGGCACAGTCACTGTATTCCTTCTCTTTCAGATAGGAACGGATTCCCTCAAAGTACTCCTTCACAGCCAGTGCAGGGCCCTCAATGGGTAGGACAGATTTTTCCTCTTCCATTGCCTGCACGAAGCAGGTCTCCAAGTCTTTCTGCTGTTTAAGGAGTCCACTGAGGAGCTGGTGCAGGCGGGTAGTGTTCCAAGCAGCAAAGGAGTCCATTGTACAGAAGAGGTCAAAGATCTGCTGGAGCATCTCGTGGAGGAAAGCGATGGCCTGGGCCTTCTGGAGCTGGCTGCCATCTACCATCTCCTGGGGGAACCTGAAGTCCTTTCTGTCATCCAGACAGAAGAAAGTGGGGAGTCTCTGTATTTGGTCCAGAAGGTCAACGATCTTCTCACTAGCCAGGCTGTGGTTTTGAGGCAGATCACAGCCCAGAGATGGAGCAGGGCCACAACTGAACACCACCAGGGCTGTCAGTAAAGAGAGCAGGAGGGCCATTGGGAGAATAGAGGATGCTGCTGGCCCGACTGAGCTGGGCGTTTGGTTGAACCT
Organism: Elephas maximus indicus; assembly: GCF_024166365.1. NCBI lineage: Eukaryota > Metazoa > Chordata > Mammalia > Proboscidea > Elephantidae > Elephas > Elephas maximus. The sequence goes on along the minus strand of NC_064827.1, from coordinate 31,082,060 downwards.
TGGAGCCTAGGTTCCCTGAAGACATTCTTTCTATCACGGCTTTTATATGGGGAACATAATAGTTTTCATTTTCTAAACCATCCACAATATTAAACTTTTACTTCCATTTTTTGGTTTTCATTTACATACTCTCCATATGGCCTGAGAAGATGTCATCAATCTAAAGTCTTAATTTTTGCAATAGAACTTTAATTTTCTCAGTAAATTTCAGGTGTTCCAATGTAAATGGATACTTACAAGAAACATCTTTGTCATATAGTCAAAAATTTAGGTGGCTATGTAAATACTCTTACAGACATTATATGTATCTATCTGTATCTATCTATATTTATACCACCTATATCTGTATCTATATCGTTCCTTGTGCTGGGAACAAAGCCCTCATCCTGGGCTTTCTTTTTGCCCTCTTACTTTACATAGGCAGTCAAAGTCAGACTCCCTCAGCCCCATGGGTTTCGTCACAAGTAAGCTCTTTAGAACAAAGCCTAGATTTTGTTCTCTGTTTTATTCACATCTCCAATTGTTCTCTACCTTCTACAATACAATCATGTAGGTTCATGTGGTATTGCTTCACCAGGGCCACAAGGTTAGCATTGTAGCAGACATTGTCCTCTCTTTCCACTGTTTCTTACTGGATGTCTATAGTCCTCCTCAGGCTGTGCCAGTACCCCTAGCAGGAAACCTAGTTCCTTTCAGGTGCTTATGGGTGTAGAGATTCTAATTACAAGGTAAATTTATTGGCAGCCTTTCCCCAGCACTACCTCACTCACAAGGTAATTATCACAGAGTAATGCCCTCTCATCTAGAGCGGCAATGTCCTTAAATGGAACCTTCCTCGATTCACTCTCTGAGGGCCACTGACCACATTCAGATGGCTTTCGAGCCCTTTTACTGAGGAAAAGTTTTTTGGTTGTCAAAATCATTAAACGTCCAGAATACTCACCTGTGCTCCTAGAGTGTTGGTGTGAAGGACACTAGTTCTCAGTGGTGACCTCTGCCTCTCCTGACCTATTGTCTTAGTTATCTAGTGCTGCTGTAACAGAAATACCACAAGTGTATGCCTTTAACAAAGAGAAATTTTTTCTCTCACAGTCTAGTAGGCTACAAGTCCAAATGCAGGCCATGAGCTCCAGGGGAAGTCTTTCTCTCTTTGTGGGCTCTGCAGGAAGGTCTTTGTCCTCAATCTTACCTTGGTCGAGGAGCCTCTCAGGTAGAAGGACCTCGGGTCCAAAGGACACGATCTGATCCCATTGCTGCTTTCTTGGTGGTATGAAAATCCCCTTGTGTATGCTTGCTTCTCTCTTATGTATCTCAGAAGAGATTGGCTTAAGGCACAATCAAATCTTGTTATAACTGCTGCCTATCCCTCCTCATTAACATCGTTGAGATAGGATTTACAACACATAGGAAAATCACATCAGATGACAAAATGGTGGATGATCACACAATACTGGGAATCTTGGCCTAGCCAAATTAAGACGCACATTTTGGGGGAATAAAATTCAACCCATGACACCTATGTATCTAGCTACCAAATATGTCTACAGCCTTCACATGCTAATAGCAAAAGTTTTTCTTGTCTGTGTAGGTAGAGGAATAACCCAATTGTAATTCTTTTACTTTTAGTAGCCAAATAATTTTTATTTTGCCAAATACAGCTTTTATTAAACAACTCTCTTACTTAAACTATTGAACAGTTGTTGAGCTTGAAGTTTCTGAGCTAGACACAGTCTTTCTCTTATATTAATGATTTTTCATTTAAAATTTTTGTTAACTTTTTTCAAGTTGTGCATTGCTGGGCAAGGTTTGTCTTGTTGCCTCTGCATTACTCTTTTTCATATTGAGGTTAATAAAATAAAAGGAAGCAGAAGAAAGGCAAAGGGGCTGTATCATTTTTCTCTATGACTTTCAGGATGCCAGATTTTGTGTGTCTTATTTCGACTTTCCAGAAAGTAAAATTTGACAGTTGTTTGTGGGCAAAAAGAAAACAAATATTAAGTCTGACTGTCACAAAAGTGAAAGAAGGGAAGTGAACTTTTAGCTGACAAAATGACAAAGTGAAAGCTAACAAAATTGGGGACTAAGGGCTATGGTAGATGGGAAGAAGGAAGGCAATATCGAAGTAAGCAAAGACACATAATGGTTGCTTCTGCCAGTGACTTAAATGGGTCAATGGGCAGCCTTCAGCTTTGCAAGACCAACTCTCTGGTTTATCTTTTTGTTTTTTATTGTGCTTTAAGTGAAATTTACAAATCAAGCTGGACTCTCACACAACAATTTGTAAACACCTTGCTATGTGTTCCTAATTGCTCTCCCCCTTATGAGACAGCACACTCCTTCCCTCCACTCTCTTTTCATGTCCATTTGGCCAGCTTCTGACCCTCTCTATCCTCTTATCTCCCCTTCAGACAGGAGATGCCAACATAGTCTCATGTGTCTCCTTGATCCAAAAAGCTCGTTCTTCACCAGCATCTTTGCCCTTCAGTCCAATTCCTGTCTGAAGACTTGGCTTTGGGAATAGTTCCTGTCTTGGGCTAACAGAAAGTCTGGGGAGCATGGCCTCCAAGGTCATTCTAGTCTCAGTCATACCATCAAGTCTCGCCTTTTTACAAGATTTTGGGGTCTGCATCCCACTGCTCTTTTGCTCCCTCAGGGGTTCTCTGTTGTGTTTCCTGTCAGGACAGTCATCGGTTATGGCCAGGCACCATCAAATACTTCTGGTCTCAGGCTAATGCAGTCTCTGGTTTATGTGGCCCTTCCTGCCTCTTGGGCTCATAATTATCTTGTGTCTTTGGTGTTTTTCATTCTCCTTTGTTCCAGGTGGGCTGAGACCAATTGGTGCATCTTAGATGGCCACTTACTAGCGTTTGAGACCCCAGATGCCACTCTCCAAAGTGGGATGCAGAATGTTTTCTTAATAGATTTTATTATGCCACTTGACTTAGATGTCCCCTGAATCCGTGGTCCCTAAGCCCCCACCCCTGGTACACTGGCCTTCAAAGTGTTCAGTTTATTCAGAAAATTTCGTTGCTTTCCTAGAGTTCTTATAATAGTGGTCTTATACAATATTTGTCCTTTTGCAACTGACTAATTTGACTCAGCATAATGCCTTCCAGATTTCTCACGTTATGAAATGTTTAACGGATTCATCATTGTTCTTTATCAATGTGTAATATTCCATTGTGTGAATATACCATGATTTATTTATCCATTCATCCTTTGATAGGCACCTTGGTTGCTTCCATCTTTTTGCTATTTGAAACAGTGCTGCAGCGAACATGGGTGTGCATATATCTGTTCATGTAAAGGCTCTTATCTCTAGGATATATTCCAAGGAGTGGGATTGCTGGATCCTATTGTAGTTCTATTTCTAGCTTATTTAGGAAGCACCAAATCAATTTCCAAAGTGGTTGTACCATTTCATATTTCCACCAGTAGTGTATAAATGTTCCAGTATCTCCACAATGTCTCCAACATATATTATTTATGTTTTTTGGATTAATGCCAGCCTTGTTGGTGTGAGATGGAATCTCATCGTAGATTTGATTTCCATTTCTCCAGTGGCTAATGATGGTGAGCATTTCCTCATGTATCTGCTAGCTACCTGAATGTCTTCTTTAGGGAACTGTCTGCTCATATCCTTTGCCCATTTTTTAACTGGGTTATTTGTCTTTTCGTAGTTGAGTTTTTGCAGTATCATGTAGATTTTAGGGATCAGGCACTGACCGGAAATGTCATAGCTATAAACTTTTTCCCAGTCTGTAGGTAATCTTTTTATTCTTTTGGTAAAGTCTTTGGATGAGCACAGGAGTTTGATTTTTAGGAGCTCCAAGCTATCTGGTTTCTCTTCTGCATTGTTAGTTATGTTTTGTATGGTGTTTATGCCATGTATTCATGCTTCTAGCATTTTCCCTGTTTTTTCTTCCATGATCTTTATCATTTTAGTTTATATTTCGGTCTCTGATCCACTTTGAGTTAGTTTTTGTGCATGGTGTGAGTTATGGGTCCTCCTTCATTTTTCTGCAGATGGATATCCAGTTATGCCAGCACCATTTGTTAAAAAGACTGTCTTTTCCCCGTTTAAGTAACTTTGGGCCTTTTTCAAATATCAGCTCCTCATATGTGGATGGATTTATGTCTGGGTTCTCAATTCTGTTCCATTAGTCTATGTATCTGTTGTCGTACCAGTACCAGGCTGTTTTGACTTCGTGGTGGTATAATAGGCTCTAAAATCAGGTAGAGTGAGGCCTTCCACTTTGTTCTTTTTCAGTAATGCTTTACTTATCCAGGGCCTGTTTCCCTTCCATATGATGTTGGCGATTTGTTTCTCCATCTCATTAAAGAATGTCGTTGGAATTTGGATCGGAATTGCTTTTTATCTATAGATTGCTTTTGGTAGAATAGAATTTTTACAATGTTAAATCTTCCTGTCCATGATCAAGGTATGTTTTTCCACTTATGTAGTCTCTTTTGGTTTCTTGCAGTAGTGTCTTGCAGTTTTCTATGTATAGGTCTTTTACATCTCTGGCGAGATTTATCCCTAAGTATTTTTTTTTATTATTTTACCTTCCTGGGGGCTACCGTAAATGGAAGTGATTTGGTGATTTCCTCTTCGATGTTCTTTTTTGTTTGTGTAGAAAAATCCAACTGAATTTTGTATGTTTATCTTGTATCGTGATAGTCTGCTGAACGCTTGTATTCGTTTCAGTAGTTTTCTGGAGGATTCTTTAGGGTTTTCTGTGTATAAGATCATGTCATCTGCAAATAGAGATACTTTTACTTCTTCCTTACCAATCCGGATGCCCTTATTTCTTTATCTAGCCTAATTGCTCTGGCTAGGACCTCCATCACAATGTTGAATAAGAGAGGTAATAAAGGGCATTCTTGTCTGGTTCCTGATCTCAAGGGGAATGCTTTCAGAATCTCTCCATTTAGGATGATGTGGGCTGTTGGCTTTGTAGAAATGCCCTTTATGATGTTGAGGAATTTTCCTTCTATTCCTATTTTGTTGAGAGTTTTTGGCATGAATGGGTGTTGAACTTTGTCAAATGCCTTTTCTGCATCAATTGATAAAATCATGTGATTCTTGTCTTTTGTTTTACTTATATGATGGATTACATTCACTGTTTTTCTTATGTTCAACCATCCCTGCATACCTGGAATGAATCCCACTTGGACATGGTGAATTATGTTTTTGATATGTTGTTGAATTCTAGTGGCTAGAATTTTGTTGAGGATTCTTGCATCTAAGTTCATGAGGGATATAGGTCTGTAATTTTCTTTTTTTGTGGTGTCTTTACCTGGTTTTGTTATCAGGGATATGCTGGCTTCATAGAATGAGTTTGGGAGTATTCCATCCTTTTCTATGCTCTGAAATACATTCAGTAGTGGTATTAATTCTACCATGATAGTTTGGGAGAACTCTGCAGTGAAGCCATCAGGGCCAGGCCCTTTTTTTGTTGGGAGTTTTTTGATTACCTTTTCAATCTCTTCTTTTGTTATGGTCTATTTAGTTGTTCTACCTCCTTTTGTGTTAGTTTAGGTAGAGAGTGTGTTTCTAGGAAATCATCCATTTCTTCTAGGTTTTCAAATTTGTTAGAGCACAATGTTTCGTGGTAATGGGATAGGCTTCTTTTAATTTCAGTCATGTCCGTTGTAGGATCACCCTTCTCTTTTCTTATTCTGGTTATTTGCTTCCTCTCTTGTTTTTCTTTTGTCAGTTTGGCCAATGGTTTATCTATTTTGTTAATTGTTTTCAAAGAACTAGCTTTTGGTCTTGTTAACTCTTTCAGTTGTTTTTCTGTTTTCTGTTTCATCTAGTTCTACTCTAATTTTTATTATTTCCTTTCTTCTAGTGCCTGAAGGTTTCTTTTCTTGCTCTCTTTCTATTTGTTCAAGTTGCAGGGATAATTCTTTGTTTTTGGCCCTTTCTTCTTTTTCAGTGTGTGCATTTATTCATACAAATTGGCCTCTGAGCATTGCTTTCACTGTGTCCCAATGGTTCTGATAAGAAGTGTTCTCATTCTCGTTGGATTCTATGAATTTCTTCATTCCATCCTTAATGTCTTCTATAACCCAGTCTTTTTTGAGCAGGGTATTGTTCAGTTTCCAAGTGTTTGATTTCTTTTCCCTGCCTTTTCTGTTATTGATTTCTACATTTATAGCCTTACGGTCAGAGAAGATTCTTTGTAATATTTCAGTGTTTTGGATTCTGCTAAGGCTTGCTTTAGGACCTAATATGTGGTCTCTTCTAGAGAATGTTCCATGTGCGTTGGAAAAGAAAGTATACTTGGTTGCCATTGGGTTCAGTATATGTCTGTGAGGTCGAGTTGGTTGACTGTGACATTTAGATATTCCATGTTTTTATTGAGCTTCTTTCTGGATGTGCTGCCCTTCACCCAAAGTGATGTGTTGTCAGAAGGAATCAGTCCCTGGAGAGAAGGATATCATGCTTGGCAGAGTACAGGGTCAGCGAAAAAGAGGAAGACCCTCAACGAGGTGGATTGACACAGTGGCTTCAACAATGAGCTCAAGGAAAACAACGATTGTAAGAATGGCACAGGACCGGGCGGTGTTTTGTTCTGTTGTGCATAGTGTAGCTTTGAGTCGGAACCGACTGAATGGCACCTAACACCCACAACAGTATCTTAGTTTCTCCCTTTGTTTTGTTTTGATATGCCCATAAGGCTTGCTTGAGTGAGCTAGCTTGATTATTTTTACCTTTGGAGCTCTGGCATCCTGTCTCCAGATGGCTAGAAGTGCTATTAGGTATATTAGCTTATGAGTCCATTCACTGTTCTTGTGTAGATTCAGCTCAGCTGTCCAGGTAGCTGGTCATCAAGTGTGTGGTACAGGCTCTGTCCTACAGTCTTAGATGGGCAGGGTGTTTGGTGTAGGTACTGGTATCTGGTTGCAGCAGGGGTTCACACTCTGAATAAGGCAAAAGGCTGAGAACCATCCCCTGAGTTTCTCTGAGGAAAGCACCTTCTTGCTTCCTAGAGCGTACATGTGGGTGGGTTCTCCAGATGGACCATGGACACCCAATGCTTTTGGTTGTAAGGATAGGGAGGTACCAGTTATCCTTGGATCCCTGTCACGGGTGGCTGGGTGACCTGAGTGGAGCCACCAGTCCTTATGCCTCTGATGTGGGTAGGTGAGGACCCTGTTTAATAGGCAAAGCAGTGTCAAATATCAAACACCTGCCTCTCCAACGCACAGCTTAAACAGTTGCCGTCTGCCAGCAAGCGCCTATTCTCCTGAAATAGGCGCGGCAGTCCATGCAGGGGGGAAAGGTAATCAATGTGCATGGACCATTTATGCCTGGATAGGAGCTGCTTCTCTCCTGAGCTCCCGAGGTTAGTGGAGCTGGCTAATTATCTTTTCCCCCTGTTCTCCAAGTCCTGGAGTATGCCTCAGGGCACTCAAAAGGCCTATCTAAGGCCCAGGGAAATCAACAGCCACTGAAGCCAGCTTGGGGATTGAGGGGCCCGGTAAAATATATGAAAGTATTTCGCTTTTTCTCAGAGCGCCATTTTTCTCTGGGTCAGGAGGTGTGAGTAGACTGTGTGGTTGGCTGCTTCTCCCTGAGGAAACTGTGGTCAAAGGCTACTACCAGCCCACCACAGCCACTCCTGGGAATGGTGCATGAAGGATCCTAGCGATTCAGATCCGGTAACGCCTCTCTGCTGTGAACCAACTCTCCCTAGTCCCTGCCACTAACTCTGCTTTGTAACTTTGCTTTTGATGCGCAGGACTCCTGGGTTGTCGTAAATATAATTGTTTCCCTTGATTTTTTTTGGTCTTTGTTCTACGAGCGATCACAGGAAGCATCTGGCTATTCCGCCATCTTGGCCCTGCTTCCTCTCTCCAATTTATCTTTCATTTAACCCTCCTGTCTTCAGCTCTAGGGGGAGAAATGTGTCAGATAATGCCTGAGTGCCCTTCTCTGAGCATGCCACCTAGGTTAATAAATTCACTCAGGCAATGAGTAAAACGGTTTCAGAAACTAGAATTAAAAGAAAGGGAATTGAATGATTCAAAGAGATTCTGTTCTTATCCTGGATATTAATAAAAATTATATTTAAAAATGATAACACCAAATTTTATTGCAGGCTATGTATAGACCAACCTTTGTCTAAGATATTTACAAATATGAACACAATCCTCTCGACAGCCCTAACTCATTTATTAAATTGTCTGGAGAAATGAACTAGCAGAATGTAACAAAGTTCTCAGGTAAAAGCTATAGGGAGAGTTGAAATAATGATTTATCTGGAAGGGCCCATTAAAGGGAGTGAAGGATAGAAATGGACATGAGTTTATGCATGGAAGATAGACCCTAGCATTAAATCAGTAGTGCAAGGAAGGTGAGATGACAAAGGTTTCTGGGTTCCAATTCAAATGCCAAAATTTTGCTATCTCTTATTTTATAATGGACAGAAGGTATTGTGTAATGGATTAAACTATGCAGACTCCTATAAATCTATTTACTTCTAACTCAAGTTTTCTTCTGAATAAACAAAAATCAAATAACAATTTCCACTCTAAAGATTAGCCTGGAATATGGGCTCTAACTTTTCTCCCTCAGGGCCTCCCTGATTCCATGGGTGACCATCTCCAAGGCCAATCTGTTCTCATTACCAAGGACAACTCAGATTCTCATCCAAATTGGACTTCCTGTTCTCTACTGATGTTTTTCACTTGTTTTGGGCCCTAATTCTCAGGAAAGGTTCCAAACAGTAACCTTAAATGTGCGCACTCAGTGCACTATGCACTTACTGGAAAGAAAAGAGAGAGAATTGACCCACCAATGTCCACTTTTCCATTAATTAAATTAAATCAGTCTTTACTGCCATTAAAAATTGTGATATTCTACTATGTACATTATTAACATCTGCTCTGCTGAGAAAACTGTGCCTTACTTGTTGCTAAGTACTCAAATGCCATCCTGTGACCCTTTTGTTCAAGAGTTATTTCATTTCGTTTTTAGAAGGAGGTTGCAATATGACCTGGATTTAATAGCTTCCTTGGATTGCATTGGCTCCAAGAATCAATTTCCCTGGGCTGTGATGACTTGCTGCATTCTAGGAAGGAAAGGAAAGTGTGCTGCTGGCACTGGAGTAACTCTCTTCCCTTCCCATGCTCTATGGGCTGCTGTGATACCAGTTGCGTGGGTGCTGGGGGCACTGATGATGTCCATGTCTCCATGGGAGAACTTCATGCTCTTATGCATGTCCTCCTGTGAATCCAAATGATTGGAAGACACAATTGACTCACTGCAGCCTATTCTAGTCTTCCACCTCTTGAGGACCTGCCATGTTCCAGTTAACACTTTAAACATCTCAGTTCTGCTTCCAAGTTCTCAAACTGCTACTGACTCTTTCAACGTGTTTCAAATTTCATGATGTACACTTCGGCTTTTGAGCAAATGAGAGCCCTGTGCCAGCTCGTCTTCTGCTTGTAGAATTGGAAAGTGGATGGACCTAGGTGAGGCATGGGTGAGCTCCTGGATTCTTCACCAGCTCATTGGATGTAGATATGTGGGCAGTGAAGGTGATACAGCTCCATCTAGTTACGAAGTTTCTGTGCCCAGCTGGTCATCCATGGGGTCTTGTCTGCTTCAGCACAGGGCTTGGCAGGTAGGGAGAGTCGAGGAATGGCGAAGTTCACACTTTTGATCTCTGTGTCCCCAACTCAGCTGCCTCCAACTAGCACTGCAATGTGACCCCTAAAGCCATTCTAGGGAACTGCAGCATTGACCATGGCCTCTTTATCCCCTTCTCTGGTTGAGCACCTTGGTAGTTAACATTAAGCAAAACTGAGGGATCTGTGTAGGGTTGGTGTGTGATGAGCCCCTTGCTGCTGAAAGGATCCCCAACCCACACTTGTTCTCCAATACTTTCAAATATATAACAGATTCATAACTTATGGATAAGACCAGAATATGGTTATAGAGATTTGTGAGGCATACAGTACAGCACCAAATCATACAACTTTTGCTCCCCAAACTTAAAATAAGAACAATTAAAAAGTAAAATTACTTTGAAACAAACAAAACAAAACATAAGCAGCATCCAAGTGATGGAAGAAGTCATAATATTCGAAAGCTGTTAAGCAATCACAGAGAGAAAGAGCCAGGTGAATCCAAAACTGTAGCTGTCTTTGCCCTACTCTTACAGTTGTTCTCCCCACAGGGTGGAGGAGGAAAGAAAGGCAAGGAACAAAAATAGCTTAAAACATAACTTTGAGTCTCCCAACCACCACCACCACCACTCTGGTTATGGAGAGAAGCAATCTAAAGATTGTGTAACCCGAGGCAAAGTTTTCAGAGACTCCTCCTAAATTGAAGGCTCTCTTTTGCTTCCTGAGCAATTCACACACACAGACACACACACACAGGACACACACACACACACACAAACTTCCTGATTAAATTCTTCACTTACCATATTGCTTAGATTACCTTAAAACCTCCCAAATTCTGCCCAAATAGATACACCCACATGCTGTCCTTTGGCAATCACTGTATTCTCTGAAATCACTTTACCCGTGTCTGAGCGCTGTCTTATTACTGAGCCAATGTCAAAAAGATACAAGGTCAGTATTCAAGCTGACAGTGAGAATTTTCTACAAATTATAAAGTTCAGCCACCTAATCTCATAGTAGAAACAAATTTGCAAAACTGGCAATTTAAGAAAGAGTTCATGTACCATCAGACAGGAGACATTTCCTCTGATTTCCCCTGCAATTCCACACCCAGATTGGCAGTTTCTACTGCCTCCTGCTATTCATAAGGTATTCACTGGCTAATTCCTTTCAGAAGTAGACTGCCAATTCCTTTTTCCTAGTCTGTCTTAATCTGGAAGCTCAGTTGAAACCGGTCCGCCATAGGTGACTCTGCTGAAATTTGAATAACAGTGTCATAGCTTCCACTATCACAGGTCCAGACATTGAAGACGCTGGTGAAAAGCAAGCCTCCGGGAATTGATGGAATACCAATTGAGATGTCTCAACAAAAGGATACAGTGCTGGAAGATCTCGTGCATCTATACCAGCAAATTTGGAAGTCAGAGAGCAGACCAACAAACAGAAAGAGATCCATATTTATGCCTATTGAAAAGAAAGTTCCAAAATAGGGAAGTGAAAATCAAAATGACAAGGGCTATATCATTATTTTTCATAGTTTTCAATACATCATTTTTCCTTTCTCCATTTAACATTCTTAGACAGCTGCATTTAGAGGCATTGAGGCAAAAGGTAATCGAATGTAAATGTTAATGTAATGAAAGTAAAAAAAGGAAAGTGACTCTCCAGGAAAAAAAAGAAAAATGACACTGTGAGATTTTCTCCTCTCTTATTCATTCTTCCACCTACTGCAATATGATTTCTGCATATGAATTCTACTGAACAGCTCTTGTTAAGGTCTCCAATGCCCTATATTTTCCACATAGTGACCAGTTTCAATCCACTGAACAGTTTATTAACACTCAAGTTTGTATTAAACAAAACAATGAGACATTTTCATTGTAAGCAAATGAATATATCTGAGTTAAAATATTAAAATGACTTGCCAACACACTAATTTTATGAATCTAGGTTTAGCCAGAGACAAATCTATTCCAAAAAAGGGAAAACTATGCAGAGTAAATATAATCCATATTCTTTTCTATTATCCACCCTATTTCTATCATCTACTTCGGAAGGCAAACCACTCCAGTTTTTTTCTATACATATTGTCACTAACTTCTCTTCTCACCCCTTCCACTTACTCCAGTGTGGTTTCTTATTAGTGCTTCTACCAATCCTGCTCTCTCTAAGTTCCTCAATGCCATCTCTATTCAGGGTATAGTAGACAGTTCCAATCCACATCTTCTATGACTGCATTGATTCTTCTTCTAAGCCATTTTATTTTTTGAAACATGCTCTTATCAAAATTCTCTTGTTCTCCTGCTAATGTGTGGCCATTCCACCTCTGTTTCCTTTGTGGTTTTTCTCTTTACCTTTAATGACTGCAGGTCCTTGGAACCAAGTTTAAGCCTTTCTGTCCTTGTAGACTCTCTTATCATATGACCACTTCCATTCTCGGTCTTTCTGTGAACAGATAGAAACCTCCAGCAAGGGCATTGTTTATAAATTGTAGACTCATAGCCAGCTGCCAATGGGCAATTGACTAGATACCTGCTAGCCCACATGTAGAGACTATAGACTACTTTTATTTTCCTTCTTGACATGTATTACTCCAGCTTCTGCTGAGAAAGTCCCCCCTTTTTTTGCCCTTCGTCTCATTATACCATTTAACTGAACTGATATTAGTTAAGTATAATTATTATTTTTAGGTTTCTTTCCCTACAAAAACCAAAGATACGAGAGAGCAGGAACTAGGTTCGTTGTAGTCACCTGTACATCTGGAGGGCAGCATACAATTTGGACAGAGAAATCCATTTTTACTTAAAATTGGTATATAATAATGATGGTTAAGTGAATTAGACCACCCATTCTTTAATTGAACTACACAATCATGTTTGTTGTTTCCTTTTTAAAGAGAAAACAAATACAAGAAGTTCTGTATAAGAAAAGTTTAATGAATGAAGCAAAATAATAAATTAGCAAAATATAAAGAATATAATTTTATGCACAAAGTAAAGGTGTACATGATATGATGTGAACAAAAAATAAGTTAAATATGTAAAAAGCTAAATAAATAAGTAAAAAATATTTAAATAGATAAATAAATAGATACATCAGCACGGTAACATGTAAAGAACTAGTGCTCATGTAGTTGAATGCAACGTTTCTTAATACTCCTGAAAACACATTTGCCAAAGTTGATTCAATTCCTGTCCTGATTATAGCAGAAATGAGAGTCTTCAAAATGGCTGAACTTTGGGAAATAATTACAGAGTGTGTACAGTCCATGAGAATTTTTTTTTTTTTTTTTTATGGAACCAGGTGGCCTTCCTTACTTCTTAACCTCTCTTGCCAATTTGTTGTTGCAGAGAAGGATCTCATGATTTCTGCTCTGACAATCTCCCAGGCACAAGGGCTGTATTTCTTCTCTGTTAGACAGACAGTGATTCTTTGGAAGTACATCCTCACAGCCAGCATGGAATCCTCATTTATCAGGGGGAGGGCAGTTTCTTCTATCCCCATCTCCTGCATCAAACAGACTTCTAGGTCATTCAGCTGCTGATCAAGTGCAGGGAACAATTTGTCCAGGAAGCTGTGACCCAGGCAGCAGAGGAGGCCTGTATGCTGAAGAGGTTGAAGGTCTACTGGATCATCTCATGGTGGACAGAGATGGCTTGAGCCTTCTGGAATTTGTTGCCATCAAGCTCCTCCTGGGGAAATGCGAAGTCATTTCTGTCCTTCAAGCAGGAGAAAGTGGAGACTCTCCTCATTTGTTCCAGAAGCATCATGGTTCTCCTGTTAGCCAGGCTATGGCTCTGAGGCAGGTCACAGCCCAGAGAGCAGGTGGAGTTGCAGCTGAGCACCACCAGGGCGATGAGCAAAAGGAAAGAGAAGGCCATTGGGGATCTCGCAGCTGGTGCCGTCTTGGTTAACGCTGACGAGTCTGTGAGCCTGGGCCTCCAGGTTTTCTGAAGACCTTCCTCTGGGCTTGTGTTTTAAATAAGAAATGCACTAGTTTCTATTTTCTTAATGACCACCCCTTACTTTCTACTTCTCTTTTTTGCTTTTCTTTATGCACTCTCTACTTGGGTTTGTAGTGCAGTGATTCTCAACCATTATTTTTTTTTCTCTTGGAAGTCTGTTGATTTTTTTTTCCCAGCTGAACGTCCCCCCCCCCCATGATTTTAATAGCACAGATTTACTGCGTTTTTCTTTATATATTACGTGTATATTTGTGTTTTATACATAAAATGAGGAAGTGTAAAATTTATTCTTTTTATTGAATGCAGGGTTAATAATGACTATATCAAAATTTTAAGCTAAAATTTAAATTCAAAAGGTATTAACCTTTAACTTTGTAACTAAGTTTGCTGAGTAATTTTTCATGTAATTAATTTACCTATATACATTGTAGTATGTTAAATCACATAGGCAAATAAGGAACTTACATAAATATATAATAGCAATGGAATGAAATACTTAAAGATTATCTATCAAGAATAAACAACTGAGGATCCAAGAAAAACATACAAAAATCAGTTGGATTTCTCTACACCAACAAAAAGAATTTTGAAAGGAAATCACCGAATCAATACCCTTTGCAACAGCCCACAAGATAAAGTACTTAGGAATAAATCTAACCAGAGACATAAAAGATGTATACAAAGAAAGGTACAAAACACTACTGCAAGAAACCAAAAGAGACCTACCTAACTGGTAAAACATACCATGCTCATGGATAGGAAAACTCAACGTTTTGAAAATGTCAATTCTATACAAAGTGATCTACAGATACAAAGCAATCCTTACGCAAACACCAGTGCCATTTTTTAATGAGATCAAGAAACAAATTACCAACTTCCTATGGAAAGGGAAGAGGCCCTGGATAAGTAAAACATCACTGAAGTGGGAGGCCTCACTCTACTTGATTTTAGAACCTATTATACCACTATGGTGGTCAAAACAACCTGGTACTGGTACAACAACAGATTCATAAACCAATGGAACCGAATTGAGAACCCAGACCTAAATCCATCTGCCTATGAGCACCTGATACTTGTCAAAGGTCCAAAGTCCATTAAATGGGGGAAAGACAGTCTCTTTAACAAATGGTGCTGCCATTACTGGATATCCATCAGCAAAAAAATGAAATAAGGCCCATACCTCACACCAGGCACAAAAACTAACACAAAATGGGTCAAAGACCTAAATATAAAATCTAAAATGATAAAGATCCTGGAAGAAAAAATAGGGACAATGCTAGAAGCCCTAACATGACATAAATAGTATATAAATCATAACTAACAATGCACAAACACCAGAAAAGAAACTAGATAACTAGGAGCTCCTAAAAATCAAACACATATGCTCATCCAAAGACTTAACCAAAAGAGCAAGAAGAGAACTTAAAAACTGGGGAAAAAATTTTATCTGCGACATATCCAATCAGGGTCTAATCTCTAAAAACACCTCAACAACAAAAAGACAACACAATTAAAAAATGGGCAAAGGATATGAACAGACACTTCACCAAAGAAGACATTCAGGCAGCTAACAGACATATGAGGAAATGCTCATCATTATTAGCCATTAAAGAAATGTAAATCAACACTACAATGAGATACCATCTCACCCCAACAAGGCTGGCATTAACCCAAAAAACACAAAATAAAAAATGTTCAAGAAATTTTGGAGACACTGGAGCACTTTTACACTGCTGGTAGGAATGTAACATGGTACAACCAACCACTTTGGAAAATAATTTGGCACTTCCTTAAAAAGCTAGAAGTAGAAGTACCATATCATTCAGCAATCCTGCTCCTAGGAATACAGTGCAGAGAATTGAGCCCTCACACGAATACGTATAGGTACACCTGTGGTCACTGCAGCATTGTTCAAATAGCAAAAAGATAGAAGCAATCTACGTACCCGTCAACAGAAGAATGGATACACAAATTATGATACATACATATAATAGAATACTATGCAATGATAAAGAACAATAAGGAATCTGCAAATCACCTCACAACATGGAATAATCTGGAGGGTATTAGGCTGAATGAAATTAGTCAGTCACAAAAGGACAAATACTGTATGAGACCACTATTCTAAGAACTCAAGAAAAGGTTTAAACACAGAAGAAAACCTTCCTGATGGTTATGAGTGTGGGGAGGGAGCAGGAGGGGACTTCACTAACTAGACAGTAAACAAGAATCAACTTCTGTGAAGGGAAGTACAACGCACAATACAGGGGAAGTCAGAAGTATTTTCCCTTTAGTATATTCTCCATGAGTGAAAGCAAAAACTAAGAAGTTTCTTGGACACATCCAAACAATTTGAGGGACAGAGCAGCTGGAGCTAGGGGCTGGAGACAATAGTTTCGGGGGACATCTAGGTCATAAAAAGAACAAACAACTGAAAATTAAATTATTTTCTTAAGTTATTTTTAGCATATTTGACTTTTAATTTTGACTGGTGTCATGGATTGAATTGTGCCCCCCCAAAATTTGTGTCAACTTGGTTAGGCCATGATTCTCAGTATTTTGTGGTTGTCTTCCACTATGTGATTGTAATTTTATGTTGAGAGGATTAGGGTGGGATTGTAACACCACCCTTACTCAGGTCACCTCCCTGATCCAAGGTAAAGGAAGTTTCCCTGGGGTGTGGCCTGCACCAACCGTTATCTCTTGAGAGATAAAAGGAAAGAGATGCAAGCAGAGAGTTGGGGACCTCATACCGCCAAGAGAATAGCACCAGGAGCAGAACGCATCCTTTGGATCCTGGGTACCTACATCTGAGAAGCTCCTCGACCAGGGGAAGTTTGAGGACAAGGGATCTTTCTCTAAAGCCGACAGAGAGAAAAAGCCTTCCCCTGGAGCTGACACCGTGAACTTGGACTTGTCCAAGTTTCTACTAGACTGTGAGAAAATAAATTTCTCTGTGTTATAGCCATCCACTTGTGGTATCTCTATTATAGCAGCACAAGATAACTAAGACAAGTGGTATGAGAAAATAACTTATAACTCTGATATTTGGAGATATTCATCCAGATATTGTTGACATTTTTCTCTTCAGCACTTGAAGTTACTATTGATAGGTAAACAAATTAGAATAGTAAATATTCAAATACACACTACTAGTATTTACAGTTCCCATCCCAAGTTACACTCAAAAGCACTGAGGTTCAATGCTTATTGTGAAACATTCACAAGGCAGCCATTGGCAACCTGTAAGTATGAGGAGGTGACCTCTCATGATGTGACTTCTAGATCAAGCAAAGGATAGAGAGAAAATCCTCCATTAATCTTGCATAAATTTTGTGTACCTGCCATCAACTCAATGTCCATGCTTCTCATAGGATACCAAAGGAAACATGAGAGAAAATAAATACGAAGGTATAAGATTTTGTTGGATAGGGCTGAGCTTTGAAGAAACTCAAACCATTGAAATATCTAAGATTTATTCACACTCCCAAGAAGCAGTTTACACCTTAGGAGTAATAGCACCCTCAGTAAAAAAAAAAAAAAAAAAAAAAAAAAAAAAAAAATTTTAATTAGAAAGCATCATCACTTTGAATTTTCCTTTGTATATTTTCCCCTTAAATTTGAAATTTCCCAAATAAGTTTCAGAGGTTCCTATCCAAGCCAATTCTTAGCAATTCAAAGAGAACCATCATTGTTCTAAATTCAAATCTGGATACATATGGAACTTTATTAAGTGAAGAATTAACTTTCACCTTCAATCACAAACTCAGGTTTCATTCCTTTTAATTTATGAGAAGTTAGGCTGCCTCAGTTCTATAGATTCCTACTCTTTCCATCTTTGGTAGCCTGATGTTTTAAATCCCCACAAAGATGCACCTGAATTTCACATGTGGAAAATTGTGCTGAGTGAAAAAAAATCTTAAACAAAAAAGTAAATATTCTATGAATCCATGTATATGAATCAAAATCCATTATAAGTGTGTTATACACTCAAACAAAAGGCATTTGGATATGGGTTGTGCCCAAATGGATGAACAGTGTTTGTGTAGAAACTGAAGGGAAGGGATTGGGGAAAAAGAATGAGGTGAGTAGTAAACTAGTACAAATAGGCATAGAAATGGAGCCACCAGTGACTTTGACCTTCTGTTTTTAGATAGATCTTCACCAAACACTAAGTGATGATTACCTAACTTTATCCTGCAATTCTTTAGAATTTCTCACAAAGAATTACTAATTATGCTTTGCTTCTTCTTATCTCCATCCATTTCCACCCATATTCACAATGTGGGCTTCATTACAGTTGGACTTCCAAAATTATGACATTTCATAATTAGAGCACTACTTCTGGTGGAATACCTAGAGGTTGGATTCTGAGTCCTTGGCCAAAAGTTTTTAACTGCTAACTTTGTCATTTTTCTTTATATACTACCCATACTGGTTGCCTCCAAATCGATTGTGACTTTTTTAATATACTAAGTCTTTATACACTGAGCACGACTATATTCTCACTTCTACGTGACAGGAACATAGCCTTTGATGACCAGACCTATTTTCCCTTTAGTATATTCCCCATGAGTAGTCTGTGGGGAGAGAAATTATCTTACCTTTCTTTACTTCCTAGAGTCCCTGGGAGGTGTGAACATTAAAGAGCTTGGCTGCTAAGCAAAAGGTTGGCAGCTGGACTTCACCTAGAGTCACCTTGGAACATAGGCCTGGCTGATCTACTTATGAAAAATGAGCCATTGAAAACAGTATACAGCACAGTGCTACACTGGTACACGAGGCATTGCTATGAGTCAGAATTGACTTGATGGCAACTGTTATTGTTTTGCTTTGGTTTTTTAACCTTGTTTCCTAGGCATCTGGCCCAGTCCCT
Source organism: Elephas maximus indicus (assembly GCF_024166365.1). Lineage (NCBI taxonomy): Eukaryota > Metazoa > Chordata > Mammalia > Proboscidea > Elephantidae > Elephas > Elephas maximus. The sequence goes on along the minus strand of NC_064827.1, from coordinate 31,063,574 downwards.
ACTATTTCAGGAGCTTAATATTCATGAAAAGAATAATCGTGATCATAATAGAAAGAATGATATCCACACATACTAGATACATGTGATTTGAGAGGATAATAGATCTAAAGACACTTTGAAAATTGCTCATGGCACTAAAAGAGAAGTTATTATTGGAGGTTGTGTGGAGTATTAAAAAAAAGAACAACTAGTTCACTGGGTTTTTTTTTTTTTAGTTCATTACAGGGATATTTTCTTTAAGTTTGCATTTGCGAAATTGATAATATTAGAATGGGAAACAAACACCTGGTGATGTATGGAAGACTCACTTGCCACTTTTATGTCAGCCTTCTCAGTGATACTCAAGAACCTTCAAGGAGCTGCCTGATCATACTTTCTTCATCTCCCTCAGGTAATAAGGAAACAACATAAACTTGACAATGTGTTCCAAGTCCTTGACTCATATCTTTGGCCAATTTCCAACTTAACCTGTGTCTATTGAAACCAACATGAATGATTCTTTCAAAGGGTCAATGATGCTGTGTACCCTAAGGAGTGACATCCATGTCCTCTTCCCTGGCTTTAAATTCTGGAATCAGACTTTGGGTCAGGATTTGCTTTGTTGGTTTTGTGCAGTCAAGAACATGATTGTATTTTTTTTCCCTTTAAAAACATACTAGTACATTTAGTGCAAAAATGACCATTGGTCTTATTCACTGAACTTTTGTCCTCTTCCCACCAGTCATTCTATTAGACTCCTTTTTCCACATCTCTTACACTTAGGTATGGCATGAGAAGAAATCCATGTCAACTAAGTGTGAGTGCAAGTGATATTGGACCTTTAAAGACTTGAACTTTGAAAACATCCCCACGTCATCCAACATAATTTCTGCATTTACAATTGTGTAGAATAGACACAAACACCACAGACATTTGGAGTCACATGCTGAAGATGGCAAAGCCAAAAAAAAATAGCACACCCAGATCCTTGTTTCACTGTCTGGAAGAGAGCCAGCCAGGAAAGCCATCTGACCAGGAATGCCTGCATTGAATTCTTATGTGAAAAAAAAAAAAAAAAAAAAGATAAATCTGTATTATGTTCAATGTATTGATAATTTTCTCTTTAACTGTTACAGCAGCTAGTATTTTCACTTAACGGACAAATATCTTTAACTAAATGCCATATTAAATATTTATGCACCCAATGTCGGGGCTTCAAGACACATAAACCAAACTCTAACAGCATTGAAAAGTGAGATAGACAGCTCCACAATTATAGTAGTAGACTTCAACACACCACTTTCAGTGAAGGACAGGAAACCCAGAAAGAAGCTCAATAAAGATGCAGAAGATCTAAATGCCACTATCAACCTATCAACTTGACCTCGTAGACATATACAGAACACTCCACCCAGCAGAGCCAAGTATACATTCTTTTCCGATGCACATGGAACACTCTCTAGACTAGACCACATATTGGGTCATAAAGCAAGCCTTAGCAGAATCTAAAACATTGAAATATTACAAAGCATCTTCTCTGACCATAAGGCCATAAAAGTAGAAATCAATAACACAAAAAGCAGGGGAAAAAAAATCAAACACTGGGAAACTGAACAATACCCTGCTCAGTAACGACTGGGTTATAGAAGACATCAAGGATGGAGTAAAGAAATTCATAGACTCCAATGAGAATGAAAACATTTCCCATCAGAAACTTTGTGGCACAGCAGAAGCAGTGCTCAGAGGTCAATTTATATCAATAAATGCACACATCCAAAAAGAAGAAAGGGCCAAAATCAAAGAATTATCCCTACAACTTAAACAAATAGAAAGCAACAAAAGAAATCCTCAGGCAACAGAAGAAATCAAATAATAAAAATTAGACAGAATTAAATGAAATAGAGAACAGAAAAACAATTGAAAAGTTAACAAGACCAAAAACTGGTTCTTTGAAAAAATTAACAAAATGAATACCCCATTGGCCAAATGACCAAAGAAAAACACAAGGGGAAGGAAATAACCTGAATAAGAAATGAAATGGACAATATTACAACAGACCCAACCGAAATTAAAAGAATCATACCAGAATACTATGAAAAATTGTACTATAACAAATTTGCAAACCTAGAAGAAATAGATAAATTTCTAGAAACACACTACTTACCTAAACTAACACAAACAGAGATAGAACAACTAAATAAACCCATAACAAAAGAAGAGTTTGAAAAGGAATTAAAAAAACTCCCAAGAACAACAACAACAAAAACCCTTGCCCGGACACCTTCACTGGAAAGATCTACCAAACTTTCAGACCATAGTTAACACCACTACTACTAAAGGTATTTCAGAGCATATAAAAGGATGGAATACTCCCAAACTCATTCTATGATGCTGGCGTATCCCTTATACCAAAACCAAGTAAAGACACCACAGAAAAACATAATTACAGATCTATAATCCTTTTTTTTTTTTTAATCCTCAGGAACTTAGATGCAAAAATCCTCTACAAGGTTCTAGCCAACAGAATTCAACAACATATCAAAAAAATAATTCACCATGACCAAGTGGGATTCATACCAGGTATGCAGGGATGGTTCAACATTAGAAACACAAATAATGAAATCCATCATATAAATAAAGCAACAGACGAGAACCACATGATCTTATGCATTGATGCAGATAAGGCATTTGACAAAGTTCTACACCCATTCATGATAAAAACTCTCCGCAAAATAGGAAAAGAAGGAAATTCCTCAACATCATAAAGGGCATTTATACAAAGCCAGCAGCCAACGTCATCCTAAATGGAGAGATTCTGAAAGAATGCCCCTTGAGAACGGGAACCAGACAAGAATGCCCTTAATTACCTCTCTTATTCAACATTGTGCTGGAGGTCCTAGCCAGAGCAATTAGGCTAGATAAAGAAATAAAGCGCATCCAGATGGGTAAAGAAGAAGTAAATGCATCTCTATTTGCAGATGACATGATCTTATACACAGGAAAACCTAAGGAATCCTCAAGAACACTACCGGAACTAATAGAAGAGTTCAGCAGAGTATCAGGATACAAGATAAACATATAAAAATCAGTTGGATTCCTCTACACCAATGAAAAGAACATCGAAGAGGAAATAGCGAAATCAGTACCATCTACAGTAGCCCCCAGGAAGATAAAATACTTAGGAATAAATCTTACCAGAGATGGAAACGGCCTATACATAGTAAACTACAAGACACTACTGCAAGAAACCAAAAGAGGTCTGCCTAAGTGGAAAAGCATACCTACATAAACATACCTACAAAGAGACCTACATAAGTAGAAACACATCACTTGTTCATGAATAGGAAGACTTAACATTGTAAAAATGTCTGCTCTACCAAAAGTGATCTACAGATACAATGCAATTCCGATCCAAATTCCAAAGCCTTTTTTTAATGAGATGGAGAAACAAATCACCAGCTCCATTCATATGGAAGGGAAAGAGACCCCCGATAAGTAAAGAATTACTGAAAAAGAAGAACAAAGTAGGAGGCCTCACTCTACCTCATTTTGGAACCTATAAAACCTCCATAGTAGTCAAAACAGCTTGTAGTGGTACAACAGCAGATACGTAGACCAATGGAACAGAATTGAGAATCCAGACACAAATCTGTCCACATATGAGCAGTTGATATTTGACAAAGGCCCTAGGTCAGTTAAATGGGGAAAAGATAGCCTGTTTAACAAATTCTGCTGGCATAACTGGATATCCGTTCTGCAAAAAAAAGAAACAGGACCCATAACTCACACCACACACAAAAACCAACTCAAAAGGGATCAAAGACCTAAATATAATATCTAAAACAATAAAGATCATGGAAGAAAAAATAGGGTGCACACTAAGAGCCCTAATTCATGCCATAAACAGTATACAAAACATTACAAAGAATGCAAAAGAGAAACCCGGTAACTGGGAGCTCCTAAAAATCAAACACCTATGCTCATCCAAAGACTTTACCAAACGAGTATAAAGAAAAAAAGTTTTTAGCTATGACATTTCCGATCAGTGTCTGATCTCTAAAATCTACATGATACTGCAAACACTCAACTCAAAAACACAAATACTCCAGTTAAAAAATGGGCAAAGGATATGAACAGACACTTTACTAAAGAAGACATTCAGGTAGGTAACAGATACATGAGGAAATGCTCAGGCTCATTAGCCATTACAGAAAGGCAAATCAAGACTGCAAGGAGAGTCCATCTCACTCCAACAAGACTGCCATTAATCCAAAAAACACTAAATAATAAATGTTGGAGAGGTTTTGGAGAGAGTGGAACACTTATACACTACTGGTAGGATGTAATAGTGCAACCACTTTGGAAATTGATTTGACGCTTCCTTAAAAAGGAAGGAATTGAACTATCATAAGGTCCAGCAACCCCATTCCTTGGAATATATTCTAGAGAAAAAGAGCCTTTACACCTACAGACATATGCACATCCATGTTCATTGCAGCACTGATTACAATACCAAAAAGATGGAAGCCACCAAGGTGCATATCAATGGATGAATGGAGAAATGAATAATGGAATATTCACAGAATGGAATATTACGCTTCAACGAAGAACAATGATGAATCTGTAAAACATTTCATAACATGGCGGAATCTTGAAGGCATTATGCTGATTGGAATTAGTCAGCTGCAAAAGGACAAATATCTTATAAAACCACTATTCTAAGAAGTCGAGAGATAGTTTAAACAGAGAAGAGAATCTTCTTTGATGGTTTCGAGAGGGGAGAGGAAGGGAGGGAGAAGAGCTTTCACTAATTAGATAGTAGATAGGAACTATTTTAGGTGAAGGGAAAGACAACGCATAATACAGGAGAGGTCAGCACAACTGGACTAAACCAAAAGCAAAGAAGTTTCCTGAAAAAACTGAGTGCTTCAAAGGCCAGCAGAGCAGGAGTGAGGGTTTGGGGACCATGGTTTCAGGGGACATCTAAGTCAATTGGCATAATAAAATCTATTAAGAAAATGTTCTGCATCCCACTTTGGAGACAGGCATCTGGGGTCCTAAAAGGTAGGAAGTGTCCTTCTAAGATGCGTCAATTGGTCTCGACCCACCTGGAGCAAAGGAGAATGAAGAACACCAAAGACACAAGGTAATTATGAGGCCAAGAGGCAGGAAGGGCCACACAAACCAGAGACTACACCAACCTGAGACCAGAAGAACGAGATGGTGCCCGGCTACAACCGATGACTGCCCTGACAGAGAACACAACAGAGAACCCCTGAGGGAACAGGAGAACGTTGGGATGCAGAGCTCAAATTCTCGTAAAAGGACCAGACCTAATGGTCTGAGTGAGAATGACCCCGGAGGTCATGGTCCCCAGGCCTTCTGTTAGGCCAAGACAGGAACCATTCCCAAAGCCAACCCTTCAGACAGGGATTGGACTGGACTATGGGATAGACAATGATACTGGTGAAGAACGAGCTTCTTGGATCAAGTAGACACAAGAGACTATGTTGGCATCTCCTGTCTGAAGGGGAGAGGAGAGGGTAAAGGGGGTCAGAAGCTGACCCAATGGACACGAAAGGAAACAGTGGAGGGGAGGAGTGTGCTGTCTCATAAGGGGGAGAGCAATTAGGAGTATATAGCAAGGTGTTTATCATGTTTTTGTGAGAGTCCGAATTGATTTGGAAACTTTCACTTAAAGCACAATAAAAAATTTTTAAAAAATCAAATGATGTATTGCATTGGGCAAATCTGCTGCAAAAGACCTTTTTAAAGTGTTAAAAAGCAAGGATGTTGCTTTGAGGACTAAGGTGCGCCTGACCAAAGCCATGATATTTTCTATCGCTTCATATACATGCAAAAGCTGGAGTAGGCAAAAGGAAAACCAATGAAGAATTGATGCCTTTGTATCCTGGTGTTGGTGAAGAATATTGAATATACCATGGCCTGCCAGAAGAATGAGCAAATCTGTCTTGGAAGAAGTACAGCTAGAATTCTCCTTAGAAGTGAGGATGGAAAGACTTCAACTCCCATATTTTGGACATGTTATCAGGAGGGACCAGTCCCTGGAGAAAGACATCATGCCTGGTAAAGTAGAGGGCCATTGAAAGAGAGGAAGACTCTCAAAAAGATGGATTGACACAGTGGCTGCAACAATGGGCTCAAAAATAGCAATGACTGTGAGGATGATGCAAGATCTGGCAGTGTTTCGTTCTATTGTACATAGAGCACTATGATGTGGGACCAACTTGATGGCACCTAACAACAACATCTTTTGAGGAACCCTGGTGATGCAGTGGTTGACTGCTCGGCTGCTAATCCAAAGGTCAGAAGTTCAAACCCACCAGAAGAAAGATGTGGCAGGCATTTTCCTTAAAGATTACAGCCTTGGAAACCCTATGGATAGTTCTACTTTGTCCTGTAAGGTTGCTATGAGTTGGAATCGACTACACGATAATATTTTTTTTTGGGGGGGGGTGGGGGGTTTTACCTCCTTTTGACCTCATTGATATCCATGTTCCTACTTGCACTTCCATTGGCTCACTTAAAAGTTTTAATTCAAACATTAAACAAATCCTCTTAAATAAATAAGTTTAAATGTTTAAGCATTTTATATGTCCTACTCGTGTGTAGTCTTACATAGGAGCCCTGGTGGCACAGTGGTTAAGAGCTTGGCTGCTAACCAAAAGGTTGGCAGATGGAATTCATCAGCTGCTCCTTGGAAACCCTGTGGGGTAGTTCTACTCTGTCTTATAGGGTCACTGTGGGCCAAAATTGACTCAAGTGTGATACTTTTCTTTTTATATACAACCTCAAAATATATTAAAAATGTTATCTATCTATCACCTATATATCATCTATTTATCTATCTATCTATATAGGTGTTGTTGTTGTTGTTAGGTGCCATCGAGTTGGTTCTGATTCGTAGTGACCCTATGCACACCAGAAGGAAACACTGCCCAGTCCTGAGCCATCCTTACAATCATTGTTATGCTTGAGCTCATTTTTGCAGCCACTGTGTCAATCCACCTTGTGGGGGTCTTCCTCTTTTCCACCGACCCTGTACTCTGCCAAGCGTGATGTCCTTCTCCAGGGACTGAGCCTCCTGACTAAATGTCCGAAGCAGTCTCACCATCCTTGCCTCTAAGGAGCATTCTGGCTGTATTTCTTCTAAGGCAGATTTGTTCGTTCTTTTGGCAGTCCATGGGATATTCAATATTCTTCGCCAACACCACGATTCAAAAGTGTCAATTCTCCTTCGGTCTTCCTTATTCATTGTCCATCTTTCACACGCATATTATGTGATTGAAAATACCATGGCTAGGGTCAGGCACACCTTAGTCTTCAAGGTGACATCTTTGCTCTTCAAGACTTTGAAGAGGTCCTTTGCAGCAGATTTACGTAATGCAATACGTCTTTTGATTTCTTGACTGCTGCTTCCATGACTGTTGATTGTGGATCCAAGTAAAACAAAACCCTTGGCAACTTCAATCTTTTCTCCGTTTATCACGATGTTGCTCATTGGTCCAGTTGTTAGGATTTTTGTTTTCTTTATGTTGAGGTGCAATCCATACTGAAGGCTGTGGTCTTTGATCTTCTTTAGTAAGTGCTTCAAGTCCTCTTCACTTTCAGCAAGCAAGGTTGTGTCATCTGCATAATGCAGGTTGTTAATGAATCTTCCTCCAATCCTGATGCCCCATTCTTCTTCATACAGTCCAGCTTCTCAGATTATTTGCTCATCATACAGATTGAATAGGTATGGTGAAAGAAAACAATCCTGACGCGCACCATTCCTTACTTTAAACCTATCAGTATCCCCTTGTTCTGTCCGAACAACTGCCTCTTGATCTATGCTAATTTTCCTCTTGAGCACAATTAAGTGTTCTGGAATTCCCATTCTTCCCAATGTTACCCATAGTTTGTTACGATCCACACAGTCAAATGCCTTTGCATAGTCAATAAAACACAGGTACACATCCTTCTGGTATTCTCTGCTTTCAGCCAGGATCCATCTGACATCAGCAATGATATCCCTGGTTCCACGTCCTCTTCTGAAACCAGCCTGAATTTCTGGCAGTTCCCTGTCGATATACTGCTGCAGCCGCTTTTCGTTAAAATCATCTATATAGATAGATAGGTAGATATGTTGTTGTTGTTCCAGTAGCACTTGCTAACCTCTTTTTTTTTTTTTTTTAATTGTGATTTAGGTGGAAGTTTACAGAGCAAGTTAGTTTATCATTAAACAATTAATAGACAAATTGTTTTGCAACTTTGGTTACCAACTGCATGATGTGTCAACCCTCTCTCCTTCTCCACCCCAGATTCCTTGTTTCCATTTGTTCCATTTTCCTGGCTCCTCCTGCATTCTCATCTTTACTTCTCGGCTGTTGTGTCCATTCGTTTCCTGTACATAATTGACCTAGGAAGCACTTCCTCACATGTGTTATCGTTGACCCTATAGACCTGTCTAATCTTTGGCTGAAGGATGAACCTCAGGAATGATTTCAGTACTGAGTTAAAAGGCTGTCGGGGGCTATGTTCTGGGGTTTCTCCAGTCTCTGTCAGACCAGCATGCCTGGTCTTTTGTGTGTGTGTGTGAATTTGAATTTCGTTCTAAATTTTTCTCTCACTCTACCCAGGACCCTCTCTTGTGATCCCTGCCAGAGCCAGGTGGTGGTAAATGGGCACCATCTGGCTTTTCTGGCCTCAGTCTGGTGAACGTTGTGGTAGTTGTGTCCATTAGTTCTTTGGACTATTCTTTCCCTTGTGTCTTTGGTCTTCTTTATTCTCCTTTGCTCTAGCCAGAATGGAATTTTTGTATATTTTTATTTCTCTCTCTCCCTTTATCTTATATAAAAATGCTTAGCTTATATTTATCTAAAAACAAGAAACAACTAATTTTTGCTGAAAAAAAAGTGTTTCTATCCGTAAATCTTTTCAAAACTAAATAACCTTATAAAAATATTTTATAACAATTCCCATGCTTTCATGATTTGATATACAAAAACAAATCCCAAACTCATACCTCCATCAATGGCATTTTTGCACATGGTAGACCCGTGTATCCAACAGCTGGTAAGACTCCTGTCAATAAAACTACATGTCTCCCAGGCACTTTTGAAAGGACATCTAATATTTCCTTTTCTTCCCAGCATCTTTCATAGCTAAAGTTATTGTGTAAGAACATCATTTAAAAAAAATTCTTTCAATAGTATTTAATATAGTTGAAATTAAGTACACATCAGTATTGTTTTTATGTTTCTTTCCCTGCACTACTGAAAGTTCTAGCACGGAAAGAATCGTGTTTGATTCATTCACCTGGATTTGATGGCAATTATATAATCTGTCACTTACTCATTTGACACATATGACATAAACAGGATGAGTGAGTGAGTAAATACATTTTACCATCCGTTCTTCAATTTCGTTTACAAAATCAGGGCTTTGATTTTATTCTTTAAGAATGAATTTGAGAAATTTTCTTTGATAAGAATTTATTACATAAGACATAATAAATATTCAATGAAATAAATAATAAAACAGAAAAGTGGATATGTTTTTATAAATTTGAATACAATGTAAATGTGGCATTTTTTAAAATAAAAATGTAGATATTACAAATTTGGTAACAAGTCAGAAAAAATCAATAAAGATAAATAAATAAATAGAGAGGCAGACGGAAAGTCAGGACAGTCATCTCCTAAAGACTGATGTCCTTGGAGCTGAATATTTTTAACATATACTTGTTTAATACTGCTCTCAAAGTAATTGTTGGATTTAATTCCATAAATTGTGACTAGAGCAGAAATAAGCATCTTCTGAAATAACCAAAGATATGCATGCAAGTGCGATAGGGGATATCAGTCATTGTAAGTGAAGTCAAGATGAACTCATGTCACCATCCTTTGTTCTTAACCTTTCTTGCAAGTTTGTCGATGAAGAAAAAGATCTCCTGATTTCCACTCTGACAACTTCCCAGGCACACTCACTGTATTCCTTCTCTTTCAGATAGGAACAGATTCCCTCAAAGTACTCCTTCACAGCCGCTTCAGGGGCCTCAATGGGCAGGACAGATTTTTCCTCTTCCATTGCCTGCACGAAGCAGGTCTCCAAGTCTTTCTGCTGTTTAAGGAGTCCACTGAGGAGCTGGTGCAGGCGGGTAGTGTCCCAAGGAGGAAAGGAGTCCTTTCTATGGAAGAGTTCAAAGATCTGCTGGAGCATCTCGTGGAGGAAAGCGATGGTCTGGGCCTTCTGGAGCTGGCTGCCATCCACCATCTCCTGGGGGAATCTGAAGTCCTTTCTATCATTCAGACAGATGAAAGTGGGGAGTCTCTGCATTTGGTCCAGAAGGTCAATGGTCTTCTCACTAGCCAGGGTGTGGTTTTGAGGCAGATCACAACCCAGAGATGGAGCAGGGCCACAGCTGAACGCCACCAGGGCTGTCAGTAAAGAGAGCAGGAGGGCCATTGGGAGAATTAAGAATGCTGCTGGCCCGACTGAGCTGGGCGTTTGGTTGAACCTTGGAGCCTAGGCTCTCTGAAGACATTCTTCCTATCGTGGCTTTTATATAGGGAACATAAGAGTTTTCATTTTCTAAACCATCCTCAATATTAAACTTTTACTTCTGTCTTTTCGTTTTCACATAAGCATTTTCCATATGGCCTGAGAAGATGTCATCAATCTAAAGTCTAAATTTTTGCAATAGAACTTTAATTTTCTCAGTAAATTTCAGGTGTTCCAATGTAAGTGGATACTTGTAAAAAACATCTTTGTCATATAGTCCACAATTTAGGTGGATATGTAAATACTCTTATACACACACACACACATTGCTCTTCTTTGTGATGGAAACAAAGCGCTCATCCTGGGCTTTCTTTTTGCCCCCCTTACTTTACATAGGAAGTCAAAGTCAGACTCCCTCAGCCCCATGGCTTTTGTCACAAGTAAGCTCTTTAGGACAAAGCCTAGATTTTGTTCTCTGTTTTATTCATAGCTGAGCCTGATGCTTATTAGTGAATAAGAATCTCCAACTGTTCTCTACCTTCTACAATACAATCATGTAGGTCTGTGTGCTTTTGCTTCACCAGGGCCACAAGGTTAGTAGTTTAATAGCCATTGCCCTTTCTTTCCACTCTTTCTTACTGGATGTCTATATTCCTCCTCAAGCTGTGCCAGTACCCCCAGCAGGAATCCTAGTTCCTTGCAGGTGCTTATGGGTGTAGAGATTCTAATTACAAGATGAATTTGTTGTCAACCTTTCCCCAGCACTACCTCACTCACAAGGTAATTATCACAGTGTAACACCCTCTCCTTTAGAGTGACAGAGTGTTCTTAAACAAAACTTTCCTGGACTCACTTTCTGAGGGCCACTGACCACATCCAGATGCCTTTAGCACCCTTTTACTGAGGAGGAGTTTTTTGGTTGTCAAAATCATTAATCCTCCCGAATATTCACCTGTGCTCCTAGAGTGTTGGTGTGAAGAACACTAGTTATCATTGCCAACCTCCGCCTCTCCGGACCTATTGTCTTAGTTATCTAGTGCTGCTGTAACAGAAATACCACAAGTGTATGGCTTTAACAAACGGAAACTTTTTCTCTCACAGTCCAGTAGGCTACAAGTCCAAATTCAGGGCATCAGCTGCAGGGGAAGTCTTTTGCTTTCTGTTGACTCTGGATGAAGGTCTTTGTCATCAATCTTTCCTTGGTTGAGGGTCTTCCCAGGTGCAGGGGCCCCGGGTCCAAAGGATGCCCTCTGCTCCCAGTGCTGTTTTCTTGGTGGTATGAAGTCCCCTTGTCTGTCTGCTTGCTTCTCTCTTTTATATCTCAAAAGAGATTGGCTTAAGACACAATCTAACCTTGTTGATTGAGTTCACATAACTGCTGCCTATCCCTCCTCATCAACATCGTAGAGATAGGATTTACAACACATAGGAAAATCACATCAAATGACAAAATGGTGGATGATCACACAATACTGGGAATCTTGGCCTAGCCAAATTAAGACGCACATTTTGGGGGAATAAAATTCAGCCCATGACACCTGTGTACCTAGCTACTAAATATGTCTACAGCCTGCAAATACTAATAGCAAAAAGTTTTCTTGTCTATGTAGGTAAGGAGTAACCGAATTGTAATTCTTTTACTTTTAGTAGCCAAATAATTTTTATTTTGCCAAGTACGGCTTTTATTAGTCAACTCTCTTACTTAAACTATTGAACAGTTGTTGAGCTTGAAGTTTCTGAGCTAGACACAGTCTTTCTTTTACATTAGTGATTTTTCATTTTAAATTTTTGTTAACTTTTTTCATGTTGTGGTTTATCGGGCAAGGTTGTCTTGCTGCCTCTGCATTACTCCATTTCATCTTGGGGTTAACACAAAAAAAGGGAAGCAAAAGAAAGGCAAAGGGACTGTATCATTTTTCTCTATGACTTTCAGGATGCCAGATTTTTTGTTTCTTATTTCAACTTTCCTAAAAAGCAAAATTTGACAGTTGTTTGTGGCCGAAAAGAAAACAAATATTAATTCTGACTGTCACAAAAGTGAAAGGAGGGAAGTGACTTTTTAGCTGACACAGTGATGACGTGAAAGCTAACAAAGTTGGGGACTAAGGACTATGGTAGATGAGAAGAAGGAAGGTAATATTGAAGTAAGCAAAGGCAGCAAAATGGTTGCTACTGCCGGCAGCTTAAGTGGGTCAATGGACAGCCTTCAGCTTTGCAAAACCAACTCTCTGATTTATCTTTCACTTAACCCACATGTCTTCAGCTCTGGGGAGAGAAAGGAGTCAGATAATGCCTGAGTGCCCTTCTCTGAGCATTTCACCGAGGTAAAGAAATTTACTCAGGCGATGAGCAGAATGGTTTCAGGAACTAGAATTAAAAGAAAGGGAATTGGGTGATTCAAAGAGATTCTGTTCTTAATCTGGATACTTATAAAAATGATATTTAACAATGATAACAGCAAATTTTATTGTCCTGCCAGGTATGGACCAGCCTTTGTTCTAAGATATTTACAAATATGAACACAATTCTCTCGGCAATACTATGTGGATTATACTCATTTATTAAAATTGTCTGGAGAAATGAACTAGTCAGAATGTAACAAAGTTCTAAGGTAAAAACTGTAGAAAGAGTTGAAGTGATGATTTATCTGGAAGGGCCCATTAAAGGAAGTGTGGGATAGAACTGAACATGGAATTTATGAACGAAAGAGACACCCTGGCATTAAATCAGTAGTACAGGGAAGGTGAAATGACAAAGGATTCTGGGTTCCAACTCAAATGCCAAAGTTTTGCCATCTCTTATTTTACAAGGGACAGAAGGCATGGTGTAAATGGGTTAAACTACGCACACTCCTATAAATCCATTTACTTTTAACTCAAGTTTTCTTCTGTATAAACAAAATAAAAATAAACAAAAAGCAAATAACGATTTACACTCTGAAGATTACCGTGGATACGGGCTCTGACTTTTCTCTTTCAGGGCCTCCCTGATTCCACGGACGAGCGTCTCCAAGGCCAATCTGTTCTCATTACCAAGGACAACAACTCAGTTTCTCACCTTTTGTCCAAACTGAACCTGCTGTTCTCTACTGACTAGTAGATGTTTTTTACTTGGTTTTGGACCCCAATTCTCAGGAAAGGTTCCAAACACTAAGCTTAAATGTGTCCACCCAGTGCACTATGTACCTACTGGAAAGAAAAGAAAGAGAATTCATCCAGCAATGTCACTTTCAATTGACTAAAATAAATCAATGAATTTCCACAAGAGTCTTCACTGCCGTTAGAAATTGTGATATTCCAGTATATACGTTACTAACATTTGCTCTGCTGAGAAAACTGTGCCTTACTTGTTGCTAAGTACTCAAATGCCATCCTGTGACCCTTTTGTTCAAGTGTTGTTTCATTTTGTTTTTAGAAGAAGGCTGCAACATGACCTGAATTTAATAGCTTCGTTGGATTGCATTGGCTCCATGAATCATTTTCCCTGGGCTGTGATGACTTGCTGCATTCTAGGAAGGAAAGGAAAGCGTGCTGCTGGCACTGGAGTAACTCTCATGCCTTCCCATACTCTATGGGCTGCTGTGATATCAGTGGCATGGGTGCTGGGGGCACTGATGATGTCCATGTCTCCATTGGAGAGCTTCATGCTCTTGGGCTTCTCCTCCTGTGAGTCCAAATGATTTGAAGACATAATTGACTCACTGCTGCCTATTCTCCTGTTCCACCTCTTGAAGCCCTGTCATGTTTTAGTCACCACTTTAAACATCTCACTTCTCCTTTGAAGCTCTCAAACTGCAACTGACTCTTTCAACGTGCTTCAAGTTCCATGACGTACACTTTGGTTTTTGAGTAAATGAGAGCCCTGTGCCTGCCTCATCTCCTGCTTGTAGAATTGGAATGTGGACGTGCCTCAGTGAGGCATAGGTGAGCTCCTGGATTCTTCACCAGCTCTATCGATGTAGACGTGTGGTCAGTGAAGGCGATAAAGCTCCCTCTAGTTACTGTGTTTCTGTGTTCAGCTGGTCATCCACGGGATATTGTTTGCTTCAGTGCAAGGCTTGGCGTGTAGAGAGAGTCGAGGCATGGCAATGTTCACACTTTTGATCGCTGTGTCCCCAAACTCAGCTATCTCCAGCTGGTAATGCAACGTGGCCCTCTAAAGCCATTCTAGGGAACTGCAGCAACAACCAGGGCCCCTTGGCCCCCTTCTCTGGTTGAGCACCTCGGCAGTTAACATCAAGCAATATTGAGGGACCTGTGTAGGGCTGGGGTGTGGTGAGTGCCTTGCTGCTGTCAGGATCCCAAACCCACCCTTGTTCTCCAATGTTTTCAAATATATAACAGATTCATCACTTATGGATATGACCATAATGTGGTTATAGAAACTTGTGAGGCATAGAGACAGTACAGCACCAAATCATAGGACTTTTGCTCCCCAAACATAAAATAACAACAATCAAAAAGTAAAATTATGTTCAAAAAAAAAAAAAAAGCATCATCCAATAGATGGAAGAGATCAAAATATTTGAAAGGTATTAAGCAATCACAGAGAAAGAGCCAGGTAAATCCAAAACTTTTCATGCCTTTGCCCTACTCCTGCGCTGGTTCCCCCCACAGGGTGAAGGAGGAGAGAAAAGCAAGAAACAAACATAGCTTAAAACATAACTTTGCGTCTCCCAACCACCACCACCACCACCACCACAACCCAGTTATGGAGAGAAGCAATCTAAAGATTGGGCAAGCCGAGGCAAACTTTTCAAAGCCCCCTCCTAAATTAAAGGCCCTCTTGTGCTCCCTGAGCAATTCACACACACACACATACACACGCACGCACGCACGCACGCAAACTTCCTGAATAAATTCTTCACGTACCATATTGCCCACATTACCTCACATTACCTTAAAACCTCCAAAATTCTGCCCAAATAGATACCGCCCCCTTGCTATCCGTTGGCAATCACTGTGTTCTCTGAAATCCCGTTAACCATGTCTGAGCTTTATTTTGCTACTGAGGCAATGTCGAAAAGATGCAAGGTCATTATTCAAGCTGGCAGTGAGAATTTTCTCCAAATTATAAACGTAAGCCTCCTAATCTCATAGTACAAACACGTTTGTAAAACGGACAATTTAAGAAAAAGTTCACGTACCATCAGACAGGAGATATTTCCTCTGATTTCCCCTGCAATTCCACACCCAGAATGGCAGTCTCTACTGCCTCCTGCTGTTCCTAAGATATTCACTGGCTAATTCCTTTCAGAAGTACACTGCCAGTTCCTTCTTCCTATTCTGTCTTAGTCTGGAAGCTCAGCTGAAACCAGTCTACCATAGGCGACCCTGCTGAAATTTGAATACCATTGTCATAGCTGCCACCATCACAGCAACTCTCCTGCCCCCTCGGTACGACAAACTTACAGTCGCATGCTGCTGACACTGAGGTAATTTATGCCTTCGCATACTTATTCAAACTTTATGCTCAGCCAATAATCTCAGAAGCTGGACTATACGATAAGAATTTGGCATCAGGATTGTAGGAAGACTCATTAACTACCTCTGGTATTCAGGTGACACAACCTTGCTTGCTGAAACTCAACAGGACTTGAAGCACTTACCGATGAAGATCAAAGACCACAGCCTTCAGTATGGATTCCACCTAAATATAAAGGAAACAAAAAAATTCTCACAACCAGACCAATAAGCAACATGATGAAAAACTGAGAAGAGATTGAAGTTCTTAAGGATGTCATTTTACTTGGATCCAAAATCAACACCCATGGAAGTAAAAAAAAAAAACTTTTTTTCTTTTTTGTAGCAGTCAAGAAATCAAACAAGACATTGAATTGGGCAAATGTGCTGCAAAAGACCTCTTTCAAGTATTAAAAAGCAAAGATATCACCTTGAACACTAAGGTGCGTCTGACCCAAGCCATGGTGTTTTCAGGTGCCTCACATGCATGTAAAAGTTGGACAATGAATAAGAAAGACTGAAGAAAAATTGATGTCTTTCAGTTATGTTGTTGGCAAATAATATTGAATATGTTATGGACTGCCAAAAGAAGAAACAAGTCTGTCTTGGAAAAAGTACAGCCAGAATGCTCCTTAGAAGCAAGGATGCTGAGACTTTGTCTCTCATGCTTTGAACATGTTATCAGGAGGGACCAGTTCTTGGAGAAGGACATCATGCTTGGTAAAGTAGAGGGTCAGTGAAAAAGAGGAAGACCCTCAACAAGGTGCATTGTCATAGTGGCCGCAACAACGGGCTCAAGCATACCAATGATTGTGAGAATGGCACAGGACCAGCAGTGTATCATTCTGTTGTACACAGGATTACTATGAGTCAGAACCGACTCGACGGCAGGTGACGACAACCTGACAACTGCCTCTTGTATCCCACAGGGTGTAGAGGGTGTGATTAATCACACATTTGCTCAGCAGAGAGGGTTGGAAGCAAGGAACACATTTGCCCCTTTTCTCTCTCCACATAGCTGCCCGTTGTGCAAAGACGACATGCCATGCCTGAAGCTGGGAATATTTTCCTTGTCTAAGACACATAAAAAAGGTAAACAAATTAGTTTATTCCAACATTGGGGTCAGTTCTTTCCAGAAACAGCCTCTCTTATCTCTGGAAAAAAATTCACTAGTAGGGGACAGAATTCTGGCTACACTTGGCTTCACAGACTTGGCCACTGTTTTTGCCTGTCTTGGCCAGTAATTGGCCCTCTTTCTCTGTAACTGTTTAAAAGCCCACAGGTAAAAACGAATACATAGAGTCCGCGAATTACAATGGGGTTCTTTTCTGAGGTCTCTGCATAAGTCGGTCCTGATGTAAGTTGAATACCTCTTTTTTGTTTTTTAGTTTTCATTATTATTACTTTTTATTATCAGAATATTTTGAAATCCAGTCTTTTTCTTTAGGGGTTAAAAACATGACATATAAACTTACAGATACATTTTAATACATACAAACATTAAAAAAGTCACAAATCACAAAAATTTACTCTGAGGATGAAGAAGAGTTGGACAATGTTGGCATTTTGTCAGTTGCAGTAATAACGCTACTTGTGGAACGTTCTGGATCATCTGGGTTATCACTAGGGGCAGGGGAAGGCTTCTTACTCAGAAAATGAGTGAGTGTTGTCTCTATGCTTCTTTTATTTTTTTTCTTCATATATTTTGCAGCAACATCTCACAACTTCCCAAATCTGCCGGTCAACTTTAGCAAAGTGATAAGCATTTGGGTCCATGTTTTCAAGCAACTGAAACCCCTGATTTCGTTTAGAAAAGACTTCTGCTAATCATTTCACGTAAAAATTTTTGACATCTCTCTTTCCTCTTCCTCATTTTTTCTTTCTTCTTCAGCATTCCCTTCCTCTTCAAAATACCGTAAGTTCTGATCTGTCAATATCCTGCAGTGTTTTGAACAGTAAATCATAACAGTGAACATCTTCGAGTGAACATCTGAGAATGATAACATCCGCGAATCACACACTGCGACATCTTATGTAGTATACATTCCTAAAAAAAACAATAAGATGTACCAAAAATCTATCAGATGTGCCGTTCATCATAACTCAAACATGGCATAAGTTGGGGACTGTCTGTACTGTTTCTACTTCCTTTGAAAATATACTGTTCTATCCGGGAAAGGAACCCTAGTGGCCCAGCTGTTAAGAGCTCGACTGGTAACCAACAGGTCAGCAGCTCAACCCACCAGCCCCTCCGCAGGAGAAAGATGTGGTAGTCTGCTTCCATAAAGATTACAGCCTGGGAAACCCTATGGGGCTGCTCCCTCCAGGGTTGTTATCAGTTGAAATCGGCTCCGTGGCAATGGGGTTCCATCAGGATGTCGTGGGTGTCACAGAGAGTTAAGCACTGGGCTACTGACCGAAAGGTACCCATTCAGAGGGGCCTTGGAAGGAAGTACTGATTGTCTGCTTCCGAGAGATCACAGCCTTGAAAACCCTGCTCTGCAACACTTGGGAACACTATTCTGCCACGTGTGGGAGCACTACTCTGCAACACATGGGAACCTTACTCTGCAACACGTGGCAGCCTAACTCTGCAGCACATGGTAACCTTACTCTGCAACATATTGGGTAGCTGTGCATTGAAATCCACTGGATGGCGACTGGTAGCTCTTACATCATTGTACCAGGGACATTCCCTCATTTGCATCTTTGCTTTTGATTGGTGGCTTTATACACAGAGGAACACAAAAATGAAAACTAGAAACCACAAAGGACCAGGAAGCAGCTGCCTGAATGCACAGTCCAGGTCGATGAGGAGGGAAGGGGGAAAGCACCATGGGGTTCTCTGCATTGCAGAGGAAGGAAACTATTGTGATATGGGAGTGAAAGAAAGGGATTCAGAAAGCAGGGAAAGAATGGGGGAGTGTACCAGGTATCAGAATCAGCAAATAAATAATGGATACCTAATGTATGACTCGATGGCAGTGGGTGGGTTTTTAATGTATGGTATAAGAAGCCCTGGTGTCGCACTGGTTAAAGCACTCGGCTGCTAACAAAACAGTTAGTGGTTCGAACCCACCAGTCAATCTGTGGGAGAAAGGTCTGCTTCCGTACAGATTTATAGCTTTGGAAACCCTACGGGACAGGTCTACTCTGTCCTGTAGGACCACTATGAGTCCAAATCAACTTGATGGCAGTGGGTTTGATTTTTTGTTTGGGTGGCACAATTGTTAAGCACCTGCCAGCTAACCAAAAGGTTGGCAAACTCACCAGCCAATCTGCAAGAGAAAGACCTGGCAATCTGCTCCCATCCTAGGAAATCCTACTGGGTCAGTTCTTCTGTGCCTTATAGGGTCACTGTGAGTCGGAATTGACTCAATACCACACAACCACAACAAAAGTGTATGATACATTACATTCCAGAAAACTGGGGCTCAGAAAGGTTAAGTTCATTAACCAGGATCACACATATATCCTGGCAGAATTTACATTCCGTGAGGAAATTTATATTGCATGCATGTGAAATTTCTTATGTTTCATATTTTAGACCTTTAAAAAGTTTTAATGCATGTTTTGTTCCCAAAATTACACTCTCTTGCTCCCTGGACTGTCTTTTATTACTGGATACTCTGTCCCCTCTGCTTGTTTTCGCTTAATTTTGGTCTTTAGACACTGGGAGAGTGAAATTTTCTGATCCACTTTTACTTTTCCATCTTTTGACAAAACTGGTCCAGACTATTCTACTCACTCATTGCATTTTGATTATCTGTGCATCCCTAGAGGCTCATTATGTTCCTGTGCCCCCAGTATAGAATCACAAACTAATATCTCCAAGATGTAACATTGTTGGAGGTTCCAGGTCCACATATGCATCAACCAACGAGGTGTCTGCCTTTAGAAGTTTCATGGGCACCTTCGAGTGAACATCTGTTTTCCCCTCTTGATCAAGCTTCTGGTGAGAGAATCCCTTGTCCTCCATGTCTCCTCATAACAGGAAACATGACTGAAATTCATTAGCCATGATCACTGTTTCTATGTCTTTCTCTGGAAAACTGAAAGCTCTAAGAGGTTAGGAATCGTGTTTGCTTTATTTGCCTCTGTATTCCAGAATAGTCACATACTTGGCCGTAGAGACACGCTGTTGTTAAATATACTTGACTGCAATGAATGAATGAGTAAATTTCTCATCCATTTTTCACACTGAGTTGCAAATTCAGGTTATTTCCTTTTTTAAGAAAAAGCAAAAAAAAAAAAAAAAAACCTCTTCTGTGAAGGAATTTAATAAATCAAACAAAAAACAATTAGACAAAATGTAAGGGTGAACATATTTTGTCATGCTTTAATATGTGAGGAACGTGAACATGATATTATATGAAGCAAAACTATTTTAAGTATCCAACATAATTGTTGTTGAGTCGGTTCCGACTCATAGCGACGCTATGCACAACAGAACGAAACACTGCCCTGTCCTACGCCATCCTTAAAATCATTGTTATGCTTGAGCTCATCGTTGCAGCCACTGTGTCAATCCACCTTGTTGAGGGTCTTCCTCTTTTCCGCTGACACTGTACTCTGCCAAGCATGATGTCCTTCTCCAGGGACTGATCCCTCCTGACAACATGTCCAAAGTATGGAAGACGCAGCCTCGCCATCCTCGCCTCTAAGGAGCATTCTGGCCACACTTCCTCCAAGACAGATTTGTTCATTCTTTTGGCAGTCCATGGTATATTCAATATTCTTTGCCAACACCACAATTCAAAGGCATCAACTCTTCTTCGATATTCCTTATTCATTGTCCATCTTTCACATGCATATGATATGATTGAAAATACCATGGCTTGGGTCAGGTGCACCTTGGTCTTCAGGGTGACATCTTTGCCCTTCAACACTTTGAAGAGGTCCTTTGCAGCAGATTTGCCCAACGCAATACGTCTTTTGATTTCTTGACCGCTGCTTCAATGGCTGTTGATTGTGGACCCAAGTAAAATGTAATCCTTGACAACTTCAATCTTTTCTCCGTTAATCATGATGTTGCTTATTGGTCCAGTTGTGAGGATTTTTATTTTCTTTATGTTGAGGTGTAATCCATACTGAAGGCTGTGGTCTTTGATCTTCATTAGTAAGTGCTTCAAATCCTCTTCACTTTCGGCAAGCAATGTTGTGTCATCTGCATAATGCAGGTTGTTAATGAGTCTTCCTCCAATCCTGATGCCTCGTTCTTCTTCATATAGTCCAGCTTCTCGGATTATTTGTTTAGCATACAGATTAAATAGGTATGGTGAAAGAATACAACCCTGATGCACACCTTTCCTAACTTTAAACCAATCAGTGTCCCCTTGTTCTTTCCGAACAACTGCCTCTTTATCTATGTAAATGTTCCTCATGAACACAATGAAGTGTTCTGGAATTCCCATTCTTCGCAATCTTATCTATAGTTTGTTAGGATCCACACCGTCCAATGCCTTTGCATAGTCAGTAAAACACAGGTAAACATCTTTCTGGTATTCTCTACTTTCAGCCAGGATCCATCTGACATCAGCAATGATATCCCTGGTTCCACATCCTCTTCTGAAACCAGCCTGAATTTCTGGCAGTTCCCTGTAGTTATACTGCTGCAGCCATTTTTGAATGATCTTCAGCAAAATTTTGCTTGCGTGTGGTATTAATGATATTGTTCTATAATTTCCACATTCAGTTGGATCACCTTTCTTGGGAATAGGCATAAATATGGATCTCTTCCAGTCAGTTGGCCAGGAAGCTCTCTTCCATATTTCTTGGCATAGATGAGTGAGCACCTCCAGTGCTGCATCTGTTTGTTGAAACATCTCAATTGATATTCCATCAATTCCTGGAGCCTTGTTTTTCTCCAATGCCTTGAGAGCAGCTTGGACTTCTTCCTTCAGTACCATTGGTTCCTGATCATATGCCACCTCTTGAAATGGTTGAATATCGACTAATTGTTTTTGGTATAATAACTCTGTGTATTCCTTCCATCTTCTTTTGATGCTTCCTGCTTCATTTAATGTTTTCTCCATAGAATCCTTCACTATTGCAACTCGAGGCTTGAATTTTTTTCTTCAGTTCTTTCAGCTTGAGAATCGCCGAGCGTGTTCTTTCCTTTTGGTTTTCCATCTCCAGCTCTTTGCACATGTCATTGCAATACTTTACTTTGTCTTCTCGAGAGACCCTTTGAAATCTTCTGTTCAGTTCTTTTACTTCATGAATTCTTCCTTTTGTTTTAGCTGCTCGATGCTCAAGAGCAAGTTTCAGAGTCTCCTCTGACATCCGTCTTGGTCTTTTTTTCTTTCCTATCTTTTCAGTGACCTCTTGCTTTCTTCATGTATAATGTCCTTGATGTCATTCCACAACTCGTCTGGCCTGCGGTCACTAGTGTTCAATGCCTCAAATCTATTCCTGAGATGGTCTCTAAATTCAGGTGGGATATATTCAAGGTCATATTTTGGCTCTCGTGGACTTGCTCTGATTTTCTTCAGTTTCAGCTTCAACTTGCATATGAGCAATTGATGGTCTGTACCACAGTCGGCCCCTGGCCTTGTTCTTACTGATGATATTGAGCTTTTCCATTGTCTCTTTCCACGGATGTAGTCAGTATGATTTCTGTGCATTCCATCTGGTGAGGTCCATGTGTATAGTCGCCCTTTATGTTGGTGAAAGAAGGTATTTGCAATGAAGTAGTCGTTGGCCTTGCAAAATACTATCATTCGATCTCCAGCATTTTTTCTATCACCAAGGCCATATTTTCCAACTACTGATCCTTCTTCTTTGCTTCCAAATTTTGCATTCCAATCACCGGTAATTATCAATGCATCTTGATTGCATGTTCAATCAATTTCAGACTGCAGCAGCTGGTAAATATCTTCTATTTCTTCATCTTTGGCCCTAGTGGTTGGTGCGTAAATTTGAATAATAGTCGTATTAACTGGTCTTCCTTGTAAAAAAAAAAAAAGGCGTATGGATATTATCCTATCACTGACAGCGTTGCACTTCAGGATAGATCTTGAAACGTTCTTTTTGACAATGAATACAACACCATTCCTCTTCGAGCTGTCATTCCCAGCATAGTAGACTATATGATTATCTGATTCAAAATAGCCAATACCAGTCCATTTCAGCTCACCAATGCCTAGGATATCGATGTTTATGTGTTCCATTTCATTTTTGATGATTTCTAATTTTCCTAGATTCATACTTCATATGTTCCAGGTTCCGATTATTAATGGATGTTTGCAGCTGTTTCTTCTCATTTTGAGTCGTGCCACATCAGGAAATGAAGGTCCCGAAGGCTTTACTCCATCCACATCATTAAGGTTGACTCTACTTTGAGGAGGCAGCTCTTCCCCAGTCATCTTTTGAGTGCCTTCCAACCTGGGGGGCTCATCTTCCAGCACTGTATCAGACAATGTTCTGCGGCTATTCATAAAGTTTTCACTGGTTAATGCTTTTCAGAAGTAGGCTGCCGGGTCCTTCTTCCTAGTCTGTCTTAGTCTGGAAGCTCAGCTGAAACCTGTCCTCCATGGGTGACCCTGCTGGTGGTATCTGAATACTGGTGGCATAGCTTCCAGCATCACAGCAACACACAAAACCCACAGTATGACAAACCGACAGACAGACCTAGATAAAGTAGATGAATGAGCTAATATATGAATATATAATGTCTTAGACTGGGTTCTCTAGAGAAGCAAAACCAGGGAAGCATATATATATTTATACATACAGAGATTTATCTCAAGGAAATGGCTCACTTGGTTGTAGAGACTTGCAAATCCCAAGTCTCTGGGTCAGGCATCAGGCTGGCGGCTTCTCCTGACTCCCGTGGTTGCAGGGGCTGATGAACCCATAATCTGGAAGGTCAGATGGTAGACTATCGGCTCATGGGGCTGTGGAAGCTGATAAGTACCAAAATTGGAGAGTCAGATGGCAGAAATCTGGTTCACAGGGCTGCAGAAGCTGGCAAATTCCAGAATCTGCAGATCAGATGACAGACTGAAACTCCAAGAACTGGATGCTTGGATGACGAGCAAGATGCAGGATGCAGAGCAAGGGCGAACTTTGCCATAGCATCCATACATAGACTAGATGTAGGTCATGTCCTTAGGGAAACTCCCTTTATGGGAGATACTAGAGTAAGGATGTGGCTTGAGTAAGGGAGTGACTTGAGTAGATCACAAAAGGGAGGACAATTACACAATACCGGGAATCATGGCCTTGCCAAATTGACACATAACATTTACCACTCCACATACATGACATCAGCATAGCCACGTCTTAAAAACTGATGCCCCTAGAGATAATCACACTAACTACAGGAGCTACGAAGAATTCAACTCTATCCATGACTAAAGCAGAAACAAGAATCTTTAGAATGACTGAAAATCCAAGAGTATGAATTAGGGTATTGGTCAATGAGAATCATTTCAGTAACTTTCCAGGTACCATTTCTTACTTCTTAATCTTTCTTGTGAGTTTGTTGATGAAGAGAAGGATCTCTTTATTTCCACTCTGATAACTTCACATGCACAGTCACTTTATTGCTTCTCTTTCACGTAGAGATGAATTCCATGGAAGACCTCTTCAACTCCAGCGTATGAATGGCCCTTGCTTCCCAGAGATGTCTCTTCCAGTCTCACTTTCTATGCCAAACATATCTCCAGGTCTTTCAGCTATTGGTGAATTTTAGTGCCAAGTTTTCCAAGAAAGCTCATATTCCAAGCAGAAGAGGAGCCATTTTGTGGGGTGAAGAGGTTAAAATTTGCTAAAGCTTTTTGTGGAGGACAGAGATGGCCCAGGCCTTTTGGAGCTGACTGCTATCCACCATGTCCCAGGGGAGTCTGAACTCATTTCTGTATTTCAGATGGGGTGTAATGGGTTGCACTGTGTCCCCCAAAAATACGTGTCAACTTGGTTAGGCCATGTGGTTGTCCTCCATTTTGTGATTTTCCTATGTGTTACAAATCATAATATCTGCCTGTGGTTAGAAGGATTAGGGTGGGATGTAATACTCTTGCTCATGTCACCTCCCTGATCCAAAGTAAAGGGAGTTGCCCTGAGGCATGGCCTGCACCATCTTTTATCTCTCAAGAGATAAAAAGGAAGGGGAATCGAGCAGAGAGGAGGACCTCATACCACCAAGAAAGCAGCACCAGGAGCAGAGTGCGTCCTTTGGACCTGGGGTCCCTATGCCTGAGAAGATCCTCCATCAGGGGAAGATTGATAACAAGGAATCCTCCTCCAGAGCCAACAGAGAGAAAAAGCCATCCCCTGGAGCTGACACCCTCAATTTGGACTTGTAACCTACTAGACTGTGAGAGAATAAATTTCCCTTTGTTAAAGCCATCCACTTGTGGTATTTCTATTAAAGCAGCACTAGATGACCAATACATGGGGAAAGGAGAGATTTTCTTTTTTAGCCCAGAAGCATCAAGGCCCTCTTGTTAATCAGTCCATGATTCTGAGGCAGCTCACAACCCAGAGATCAGATGCTACTCTAACTATCCACCACTAGGGCCAACATGTATGTGTGTATGTGGTGGGGATGGAGGGGAACAATTGGGAATCTTGGAGATGTTGTGGCCTGGATGAGGTATGTTTTTTATGCATGTCTCTAAAGTAGAGAACGTAACAGTTTTCATAGCGTATAGAATGTATACTTTCATTCCTTTTTTTTTCTTTCCTTGATGTATTCTGAAAATAAACTGAAGAGACATCAACATTTAAAATTATTCTCTTCAATTTTTTTTTTCTAATTTCAGTTTAATTTGCCCAAAGAAACTTTATAAGTTCCAAAACAAATGGATGCAAATCTATCAAGTGAGTCAAATCTTTCGTTCAAGTAAAACCTATGTAAATAGTGCTCCTCTGCTTGCTAAGAACAGGTTTTACATCTGATCCAGGCCTCCTTTTTTACCCTCTTTGTTTTGCATGGCAGCCAAATTGCCTTGGCCCTCTGGGTTTGTCCTCTTGATAAAGGATTTATTAGACCTGTTTGACAGGTACCTCCTTAGGATAGAAGACTATCTCTTGTTGACTATTTAATCATTAGCAAAAGTTTCATAGTAATTACTGAGGGTATAATTATTAATGAATAACATTCTCAGATTTTCTCTTATGAAGAAAGACTTTCAATTATGGCCAATGGACTGGGCTTCACAAGGGCTTTGTTTCCAGGTACTTAACAGGCATTTTTCACTCCTTCGACTTTTTCTGACAAGAGTACTAAAGGCTCTTCAGGTAGTTGTTTTCACTGCCTGAAATTCCTGGGTGGTATCTTAAGTTTTTTAATTGGTCATGGGTTTGTCAGTTCTAATTCTAAGACCCACAACATTTTTATCCTTTCTCCAGTCCCAGTTCACGTCAAGTCAACTAACACTTCTTTAGATTACTCCCTAGCTCAATGTGCACACAGCCACAAATCTTTAACTTAAAGTAAAAAGGAAAGTGACTCTCAATAACTCACTCTTCAAAGGACTGGCGTGAGTAATCTCACCACAACTTTGAACTTGTAGCACACCTTTATTGGAGGATGACTGCTTTTGTCCCCAATCAACTGCACAAACCCCAGCATTTTGTTCTGAATAACATAGCCTGTGAATTTCTAATCCCTGTTCTTTTGATCAGTGACTCATGTATCAAATGTTTCCATAGCTTCCAGGTGACATGAGAAAAAAAGATATGCTGAATAAGTACGGGCAGGGAGAGAGCGTAGGATTAAGGAAACTACCCATTCTTTTTCGTTCTTTGTTTTGTTTTGTTTTTCCATCTTAACCTTAAATAGAAAAAGGACTTTTATTTTGCCAAATGTCGATTAATGTGTTGAGTTCAATTCATTAAACCGTTGAACACTTATTATGCTCTAATTTCCTGAGTGGGCCACAGGAGATCCCGTGATGACTTAGCCTTTCATCAGAAACTTCTGTTCATGTGACTAACAACCTTGCAAAGACTGTTCGGTCCAGGCATTTCTACTGAGCCTCTTGGTTCGTTGTTCTGTCTCACAGCAACCATATAGAGCATAGAGTTTCAGCATATGATGCCGGTTAAAATGAGCCTTCCTCTCTTTACTGACTTGAGATTCTTTAAAATTTTATACCTTCTCTTTCATTTACTATTTTTCTAGACAAGGTTTCTCTTGCTGGATCTGAATTATTTTCTATATCATCTTCAGGTTAGTACCAAAAGTGTTGTTGTTAGGTAACGTTGGTTCTGACTCATAGAGACTTAATTGTACAACAGAACAAAACACTGCCTGGTCCTGTGCCATCCTCACAATCATTGTTGCAGCTCATTGTTGCAGCCACCGTGTCAGTCCATCTCGTTGCGGGTCTTCCTCTTTTTCGATGCTACTCTACTAAGCATGATGTCCTTCTCCAGAGACTGGTCCCTCCTGAAAACATGCTCAAAGCATGTGAGACATAGTCTCGCCATCCTTGCTTCTAAGGAGCATTCTGGCTGTACTTCTTCCAAAACAGATTTGTTCATTCTTTTGGCAGTCCATGGTATATTCAATATTCTTCACCAATACCGCTATTCAAAGGTGACAATTCTTCTTCAGTCTTCGTTATTCATTGCTGAGCTTTTACATTCATAGGAAAACACCAATGACTTGGGCCAGGTGTACCTTAGTCTTCAAGGTGACATCTTTGCTTTTTAACACTTTAAAGAGGTCTTTTGCAGCACATTTGCCCAATTCAATGCATTGTTTGATTTGTTGACTGCTGCTTCCATGGGTGTTGATTGTGGATCCAAGTAAAATGAAATCCTTGACAGCTTCAATCTTTTCTCTTTTTATCATGATGTTGCTTAATGGTTCAGTTGTGAGGATTTTTGTTTCCTTTATGCTGAAATGTAATCACTAATGAAGGTTGTAATCTTTGATCTTCATCAGTATGTTCTTCAAGTCCTTTTTGATTTCAGCAAACAAGGTTGTGTTATCTATATAGCCCAGGTTGTTAATGAGTCCTCCTCCAATCTTGATGCACTGTTCTTCTTCATATAGGCCAGCTTCTCAGATTATTTCCTCAGCATACAGATTGAATAAGTATGATGAAAGGATACAACCCTGACCCACACCTTTTCTCACTTTAAACCACACGGTAACTCCTTGTTCTATTCAAATGACTGCCTCTTGAGCTATGTGCAAGTTCCTCATGACCACAATCAAGTGTTCTGGAATTCCCATTCTTTGCAATGTTATCCGTAATTTGTTATGATCTGCACAGTCAAATGCCTTTGCACAGTCAATAAAACACAGGTAAACATCTTTCTGGTATTTTCTGCTTTCAGCCAGGATTCATCTGACATCAGCAATAATATCCCTCCTTCCGCATCCTCTTCTAAATCAGGTTTGAATTTCTGGCAGTTTCCTGTTGATGTACTGCTACAGCTGCTTTTTTGAATGATCTTCAGCAAAATTTTCTTGGGTGTGATATTAATGATGTTGTACAATAATTTTCATATTTGATTGGATCACATTTCCTTGAAATGGAATATGAATACCTTATGAATAGCAGTGGAACATTGTCTGGTATAGTGCCAGAAGATGAGCTCCTCAGGTTGGAAGGCACTCAAAATACAACTGGGGAAGAGATGCCTCCTCAAATAGAACCAAAAAAAAAAAAACTTGCTGACGTGTCAACTCGGACTCATAGCAACCTTATAGGACAGAGTAGAACTGCCCCATAGGGTTTCCAAGGAGAGGCTGGTGGACTCGAACTACTGACCTTTTCATTAGCAGCCATACTCTTAACTATGCCATCAGGGTTTCCTCCTCAAAGTAGAGTGGACAAGGATGACAAGAATGGAGTCTAGCTTTCAGGACTTTCATTTGTTGAAGTGGCATGACTCAAATTGAGAAGAGCTGCAAAAATGCATTAAAAATCTGAACGTGGAATGTACAAAGTACGAATCTAGGAAAACTGGAAATTGTCAAAAATGAAATGAAACTCATAAACATCGATATCCTAGACATTAGTTAGCTGAAATGAAATGGTATTGGCCATTTTGAATCAGACAATCGTGTGGTCTACTTTGCTGGGAATGAGAACTTGAAGGAGAATGGCAGAGTGTTCATCTTCAAAAACAACATTTCAAGATCTATCCTAAAGTACCACACTGTCAGTGATAGGATAATATCCATACACCCACGAGGCAGACCAGTTAATACAACTATTATTCATATTTACACACCAACTACTAAGGCCAAAGATGAAGAAATTGAAGATTTTTACCAAATTCTGCAGTCAGAGATTGAGCAAACATGCAATCAGGATGCATTGATAATTACTGGTGACTGGAATGCAAAAGATGGAAACAAAAAAGAAGGATTAGTACTTGGAGATCCTATGATAGAATTTTGCAAGACTAAAGATTTCCTCATTGCAGATATCTTTTTTCAACTACATAGATGATGACTATACATGGACCTCACCAGATGGAAGACACAAGAATCAAATCAACTACATCTGTGGAAAGAAACAATGGAAAAGCTCAGTATCAGTCAGAACTAGGCCAGGGGCCAACTTCAGAACTGACCATCCACTGCTTATATGCAAGTTCAAGTGGAAGCTGAAGAAAATTAGAACAAGTTCATGAGAGCCAAAGTACTACCTAGAGTAGATCCCACCTGAATTTAGAGACCAACTCAAGAATAGCTTTGATGTGTTGGACACTAATGACCAAAGACTAGATGAGTTGTGAAGTGACATCAAGGACATCATACATAAAAAAAAGCAAAAAAGATCATTAAAAAGACAAGAAAGAGAAGAACAAAATGATATCATAAGAGACTCTGAAATTTGCTCTCGAAAGTCAAGTAGTTAAAGCAAATGGAAGAAAGAGCTGAACAGAAGATTCCAAAGGGCAGCTCAAGAAGATGAAGTAAAGTTATTATAATGACGTGTGCAAAGGACTCGAGTTAGAAAACCTAAAGGGAAAAACATGCTCGGCATTTCTCAAGCTGAAAAAACAAGAAAAAATTCAAACCTCGAGTTACAATATTGAAGGATTCTATGTGGAAAATATTAAACAACGCAGGAAACATCAAAAACAGATGGAAGAAATACACAGACTCGCTATACCAAAAAGAATTGGTCGACGTTCAACCATTTCAGGAGGTAGGGTATGATCAGGAACTGCTGATACTGAAGGAAGAGGTCCAAGCTGCATTGAAGACACTGGTGAAAGTCAAGGCTCCAGGCATTGATGGAATACCAATTGAGATGTTTCAACAAAAGGATACAATGCTGGAAGTTCTCATGCATCTATGCCAGGAATTTTGAAAGACAGCTTGCAGGCCAACCAACTGAAAGAGATCCATATTTATGCCTATTGAAAAGAAACTTCTGAAATAGGGAAGTAAAAATGGAAATGAGAAGGACTGTATCATTATTTCTCATAGTTCTCAATACATCATTTTTCCTTTCTCCATTTAACAATCTTAGCTGCATTTGGAGGCATTGAGGCAAAAGGAAAGCAAATGTTAATCTCAGTATAACGAAAGTAAAAAAAGGAAAGTGACTCCCCCGGTGAAAAAAAATGACACTGAGATTTTCTCCTCTCTTATTCACTCTTCCACCTACTGCAATATGATTTCTGCATATGAATTCTACTGAACAGCTATTGCTAAGGTCTCCAATGCCCTCTATTTTCCTCATAGTGGCCAGTTTCAATCTACCGAGCAGTTTACTGACATTCAAGATTGTATTAATCAATTGTAAGCCATTGAATATATCTGATTTAAAATAAATAAAATATTAAAATAACTTGCCAATACATGAATTTTATGAGTCTAGCCAGAGACAAATCTATTCCAAAAAAGGAAAACTATGCAGAGCAAATATAATCCATATTCTTTTCCATTATCCACCCTAGAAGGCAAACCACTCAATTTTTTTTCTATACGTATTGTCACTAACCTCTCTTCTTCACCCTTCCGCTTACTCCAATATGGTTTCTTATTAGTATGTCTACCAATCCAGCTCTCACTATATTCAGGGTATAGTGGACAGTTCCAAGCCACATTTTCTATGACTGCGTTGGTTCTCCTAAGCCATTTTATTTCTTTACATATTCTCTTAGCACCATTCTCTCTTGTTGTCCTGCTAACGTGTGGCCATTCCATCTCTGTTTCCTTCGTGGTTTTCCTCTTTACCTTTAATGGCTGCAGGTCCTTGGAATCAAGTTTAAGCCTTTCTTTCATTGTAGACTCTCTTATCATGTGACCACTTCCATTCTCGGTCTTTCTGTGAACAGATATGACCCTCCAGCCTGGGCATTGTTTATAAATTGTAGACTCATAACCAGTTGCAAATGGACAATTGACTAGATACCTACTAGCCCACTTGTAAAGACTATAGACTACTTTTATTTTCCTTATTGACATGTGTCACTCCAGGTTCTGCTGAGAAAATCCCTTTTTTTCCCTTCATCTCAGCATAGCATTTAACTGAACTGATATTAGTTAAGCATAATTATTATTTTTAGGTTCCTTTCCCTACAAAAACCAAAGATACAAGAGAGCAGGAACTAGGTTTGTTGTAGGCATCTCTAAATCTGAAGGCCAGCATACAATTTGGACAGAGAAATTCTATTTTTACTTAAAATTGGTATATAATAATGATGGTTAAGTGAATTAGACCATCCATTCTATAATCGAACTTCTATACTTGAACTACACAATCAGGTTTGTTGTTTCCTTGTTAAAGAATAAGCAAATACAAGAAGTTCACTATGATAAAAATTTAATAAATAAAGCAAAATATAATGAATATAATTTTTATGTACAATGTAAAGATATACATGATACGGTGTGAACAAAAAATAAATTAAATATATAAATACTTAAATAAGTATTTAAATAATAGATAAATAGATACATCAGCATGGTTGACTGTAAGAAACAAGTGCCATGTAGTTGAACACAATGTTGCTTAATACTCCTAAAAACATATTTGACAAGTTTGATTATATTCCTGTCCTGATTATAGCAGAAATGAGAGTCTTTGAAATGGCTGAACGTGTTGAAGTATAATAGAGTGTATTAGTTGATGACAATCATTTTTTTAATGCGAACAGGTTGCCTTCTTTACTTCTTAGTCTTTCTTGCCAGTTTGTTGATGCACAGAAGGAGCTCATGATTTCTGCTCTGACAATCTCCCAGGCACAAGGGCTGTATTTCTTCTCTGTCAGATAGACAGTGATTCTTTGGAAGTACTTCCTCACAGCCAGCATGGAGTCCTCATTTATCAGGGGGAAGAAAGTTTCTTCTACCCTCATCTCCTGCATCAAACAGACTTCCAGGTCATTCAGCTGCTGATAGAGTCCAGTGTACAATTAGTCCAGGAGTGTCTGATCCCAGGCAGCAGATGAGGCCTGTAGGCTGAAGAGGTTGAAGATCTGCTGGATCATCTCATGGTGGACAGAGATGGCTTGAGCCTTCTGGAATTTGTTGCCCTCAAGCTCCTCCTGGGGAAACCCAAAGTCATTTCTGTCCTTCAGGCAGGACAAAGGGGAGATTCTCCTCATTTGTCCCAGAAGCATCATGGTTCTTCTGTTAGCCAGTCTATGGCTCTGAGGCAGATCACAGCCCAGAGAGCAGATGGAGTTGCAGCTGAGCACCACCAGGGCCATCAGTAAAAGGAAAGAGAAGGCCATTGGGGATCTCGCAGATGCTGCTGTCCTGGTTGATGGCGGTGAGGCTGTGAGCCTGGGCCTCCAGGTTCTCTGAAGACCTTGCTCTGGGCATGGGTTTTAAATAAGGAACACACTACTTTCCGTTTTCTTTTTGACACCCCCCCCACCTTACTTTCTACTTGTATTTTTGCTTTTCTTTATGCACTCCCTATGTGGGTTTTTAGTGCAGTGTTTCTCAACCACTTTTTCTCATTATTGACACACTCTGGCAGTCTGTTGAGGGTTTTTATCCTAACAGAATACCACAAATAAACTGTATTTTTGTTTATATATGTATATCTGTGTTTCATGCATAAAATGAGAAAGTGTAAACTTTACTCCGTTTGAATGCAGAGTTAATAATGACTAGATCAAAATTTTAAGCTAAAAGTTGAATTAAAAAGCTATTAACATTTCATTTAACTTTGTAATGAAATGTGCTGCGTAACTTTTAATGTAATTCATTTACCTAAATAAGTTGCAATACATTAAATCACATAGCGAAATTAGAAACTTATATAAATACATGATAGCAATGTAAAGAAATAAAGATTATCCAGCAAGAATAAACAACAGAAAAATTAAATTATTTTCTTAACAGTTATATTTAATGTATTTAACTTTTCATTTTGATTGGTATAAGAAAATAACTTTTAATTTAACTAGTTGCTGATTATTCATCCAGTTGTCAAAATTTTATTCTCTTCAGCATTTAAAATTATTATTGATAGGTTAAATAACATTAATATGATTAAATATTAAAATACACACCAGTAGTATTTAATTTCCCAATCCCAAGAACACTTAAAATCACTGAAATTCCGTATTTATTATGGAACATTCACAAGGAAGCCAACGGCAACCCATAAGTATGTGTACCTTCCATCAACTCAATGTCCATACTTGTTATGCGATACACAAGAAAGCATGAGAGAAAACAAATATTAAAGAATAAAATTCTGTTGGATACAGCTGAAGTTTAGAGGGCCAAAATCATTGTTATATCTAAGATTTATTCTCACTTCCAAGAAGCTATTTTACACCTTAGAAGTGATAGCATCCTCAATGAGAACACATAATCTGGAAAGCATCATCACTTTGAATTTTCCTTTGTATTTTTTTCCTTAAAGTTGAAATTACCCAAATAACTTTCAGAGGTTCCTCTCCAAGTCAACTCTTGTCAATTAAAAGGAAAACATCATTGCCCTGAATTCAGAGCTGGATAAATACGGAATTTTATTTTGTAAAGAATTAACTTTCGATTTCAATCAAGGACTCAGGGTTTGTTCCTTTTATTTGACCTGAGAAGTTAGGCTGCCTCAGTTCTATAGATTCCTACTCTTTGAATGGTAGGTACAAAACCATCTTTGGTAGCCTGATGTTTTAAATCCCAACAAAGATACATCCAAATTTCACATGTGGAAAATTATGCTGAGTGAAAAAAAAAAATCTTAAAACAGAAAATATTCTGTAATTCCATATATATAAATCAAAATCCATTATGATTGAAATATACATTCAAACAAAAGGAATTTGGGTATGGGCTGTGCCCAAATGGATGGGCAGCATTTGGGTAGGAACTAAAGGGAAGGGACTGGGGAAAAAGAATATATTTGCAGAGGTGAGTAGTAATCTAGTATAAATGGGGATAGAAATGGAGCCGGCAGTGACTTTGACTTTTAGGTAGATCTTGACCAAACATTAAAGCAATAATTACTTACCCTTATCCTTCAATTCTCTAGAATCCCTCACAAGAATGACTAATGATAATTTGCTTCCTGTTATCTCCATCCATTTCCATCTCCATCCATTTCCATCCAAATATACAACAGAGAATCGCAAACTAATGAATAATCAGCAACCAGTTAAATTAAAAGTTATTTTCTTACACCAATCAAAATGAAAAGTTAAATACATTAAATATAACTGTTAAGAAAATAATTTAATTTTTCTGTTGTTTATTCTGTTGTTTATTTGGAAGTTTGACTTCCAAACTTATGACATTTCATAATTAGAGCACTACTTCTGGTGGAAAGTGACGAGGTTGTATTCTGAGTCCTTGGTCAACTGTTTTTGCCTGCTCACTTGGTCGCTCTTCTTTATATACTGCCCATACCAGTTGCCTCTGAGTCAATTTCAACTCATAGTGACCCTATAAGAGAGAGTAGAACTGCCCCCATAGGATTTTCAAAGGTGTAATCTCTATAGAAGTGGACTGTCACATCTTTCTCCCATGAAACTTCTTGTTGGTTGGTGTCGCCAACATTTTGATTAGCAGCTGAGCACTTAACTGCTGGGCAACCAAGGCTCCTATTTTAATATACGAAGTCTTTATACACTAAGCATGACTATATTCTCACTTGTACCGACCAGGAACATAGCTTTTGATGACTAGAACTACTATCCCTTTAGAATACTCCCAGAATGACACAACTTTGCTTGTTAAAAGTGAAGAGGACATGAATCACTTATTGATGAAGATCAAAGACCACAGCCTTCAGTATGGAATAAATCTCAACATAAAGAAAACAAAAATCCTCACAACTAGACCAATAAGCAACATCATGGTAAATGGAGAAAAGGTTGAAGTTGTCAAGAATTTCATTTTACTTGGATCCACAATCAATATCCATGGAAGCAGCAGTCAAGAAATGAAAAGACACACTGCTCTGGGAAAAGCTGCTGCAAAAGACATCTTTAAAGTGTTGAAAAGCAAAGATGTCACCTTGAAGACAAAGGTGCACCTGACCTAGTGCATGGTGTTTTCAATTGCGTCATATGCATGTGAAAGCTGGACGATGAATAAGGAAGACTGAAGGAGAATTGATGCCTTTGAATTGTGGTGTTGGCAAAGAATATTGAATATGCCATGCACTGCCAAAAGAATGAACAAATCTGTCTTGGAAGAAGTACAGCCAGAATGCTGCTTAGAAGCAAGGATAGGGAGACTTCCTCTCACATACTTTGGACATGTTGTCAGGAGGGATCAGTTCCTGGAGAAGGACATCATGCTTGGTAAAGCAGAGTCAGCAAAAAAGAGGAATACCCGCAACGAGATGGATTGACACAGTGGTTGCAACAGTGGGCTCAGGAAAATAAATGATTGTGAGTATGGTACAGGACCAGGGAATGTCTCATTCTATTGTACGTAGGGTCGGTATGAGTTGGACCCGACTGGATGGCACTTAACAACAACAAGGTATAATATAAGAGGCCTTGGTGGTACAGTGCTTAAAGCACTCGGCTGCTAGCCAATAGTTTGGCAGTTCAAAGCCACCAGCCAATTCATGGAGAAAGACCTAGCAATATGTTCCTGGTAAGATTACAGCCTAGGAAACCCTACTGGGCAGCTCTACTCTATCTTATATGGTTGCTTGAGTCAGAATCTACTCAGTGGCGTACAACAATATATAATATATTACATTTGAAAAAACTGGAGCTCCAGAGAATTTAAGTTAATTAACCAGATCACATACACGTCCTGACAGAATCTAGATTCAGTGAGGATATTTATACTGCACACGTAGGAAATTTCTTAAGTTCTGTATTTTAGAACTCTAAAAATTTTTAATGCATATTTGCTTCCCAAAATTACACACAACCTCTTGCTCCTGGACTGTCTTTTATTAGCGGATACTATTATCCTTTATGCTGCTTTTCACATAATTTCGCTCTTTACTTTAAATATTGGGTGAGTGAAATTTTCCAATCCACTTTAGCTTTTCCATTTTATGACAAAGGTGTCCCAGACTATTATCTTCACTGTGTTTGGATTTTTTATGCATCCCTAGAGTCTTCTTATTTTGCAGTGCCCCCGTT
Organism: Elephas maximus indicus; assembly: GCF_024166365.1. NCBI lineage: Eukaryota > Metazoa > Chordata > Mammalia > Proboscidea > Elephantidae > Elephas > Elephas maximus. The sequence goes on along the minus strand of NC_064827.1, from coordinate 31,027,124 downwards.
TCCAAATATACAACAGAGAATCGCAAACTAATATCCCCAAGATGTAACATTGTTGGAGATTCCAGATCCACATATGCATCTACCAATGGGTGTCTGCTTTTAGAAGTTTCACAGGCACCTTAGAGTGAATATCTCTTTTCAACTCTTGTTCAAACTTCTGGTGAGAGAATCCCTTGTCCTCTATGTCTCATTTTAACATGACATATAACTAAAATATTCATTAACCATGATTACCGTTTCTATGTCTCTTTCTCTGGAAAATTGAAAGCTCCAAGTTAGGAATTGTGTTTGCTTTATTCACCTCTGTATCCCAGAACAATCACATAGTCTGCCATACAGATATGCAGTTTTTAAATATAACTTGACTAGAATGAATGAGTGAGTGAATTTATCACCCTTTTTTTTTTTTTTTTTTTTTGAGTTGCAAATTCAGGCTTTTTTTTTTTTTTAAGAAGAAACAAAACAAAAAAAGTCTTCTATGGGAGAATTTCATAAATCAAACAAAAAATAATTAGACAAAATGTAGAGGTGAACATATTTTGTTATATTTTAATATATTATAAAGGCAAACATATGTGAAACAAACCTGTTTTAAATGCCCAACATAATGTAACCTCAATAAAGTAGATGAATGAATGAATACATTAATACATAATGTCTTAGGCAGGGTTCTCTAGAGAAGATGTACGTGTATACATAAACATATCTTTAAAGAAGATATATTTATAGAGAGAGAGAGATTTATCACAAGGAAATGGCTTATGTGATGGTAGAATCTGGCAAGTCCCAAATGTGTGGGTCGGGAATCAGGCTGTGGTTGCAGGGACCGACAAATCCACAATCAGCAGGTCAAATGGTGCAGTATTGGCTCATGGGGCTGCAGAACTGGAAATTCCCAAAATCAGCAGGTCAGATGGCAGGCAGCTGGCTCACTGGGCTGCATAAGCTGGTGAATCCCAGAATCTGCGGTTCAGAAGACAGGCTCAGGTTCCAAGAACTGGAGGTCAGATGGTGACATGCCAGATGCAGGATCCAGAGCAAGAGCGAACTTTGCCAGTGTGTCCATGTGTATATTGGATATAGGTCACATCCTCAAGGAAACTCTGTTTACATCAGATACTTGAGTAAGGTGGTGACTTGAGTAAGACTGTGACTTGAGTAAGGGCATGACATTAGTAAGGGTGTGACTTGAGTCATGCCCTTTAGTAAGGTTGCAACTCAAGATACACCCCACACTAATCCTGCCTAATTAACATATCAAAGCTTAGGATTTATAACACATAAATTGGAGGATAGTTGCACAATACTATAAAATGAAGGACAATTACATCAGATCACAAAAAGGAGAATTAAACGATACTGGGAATCGTGGCATAACCAAGTTGACACATAACATTTACCATCACACGTACATAACAATTTATTCTTTTCATTTTCAGTTTAATTGCCCAAAGACACCTCGTAAGTTTCAATACAAATGGATGTAAGTCTATCAAGTGAGCAAAACCTTTTGTTAAAGAAAAACCTATGTAGATAGTCCTCCTTTTCTTGCTAAGGACAAGTTTTACCTCTGATCCCGGGATCTGTTTACCCTTTTTGTATTGCGTGGCAACCAGATTGTCTCAGCTGTCTCCTGGATTTGTCCTCTCGAGAAAGGATTTACTAGGTATGTTTGACAAGTACCTCCTTAGGATAAAAGACTATCTGCTGTTCACTATTTAATCATTAGCAAAAGGTTCATAGTCCTTACTTAAGATATAATTATTCACGAATAACATTCTCAGATTTCTCTTACGAAGCAAGGTGTCATGGATTGAATTATGTCCCCCCAAAAATGTGTGTATTAACTTGGCTAGGCCATGATTCCCAGTATTCTGTGGCTTTCCTCCATTTTGTGATTGTAATTTTATGTTAAAGAGGATTAGGGTGGGACTGTAACACCTTTACCAGGTCACATCCCTGATCCAATACAAAGGAAGTTTCCCTGGAGTGTGGGCTGCACCACCTTTTACCTCTCAAGAGATAAAAGGGAAGGGAAGTAAGCAGATAGTTGGGGACCTCATACCACCAAGAAAGCAGCCTTGGAAGCAGAGCACAACCTTTGGGCCTGAGGTTTCTGTGCTGAGATGCTCCCAGACCAAGGGAAGACTGCTGCCTCACAAGGACCTTTCTTTAGAGCCAACAGAGAGAGAAAGCCCTCCCCTGGAGCTGGTGCCCTGAATTCAGACTTCTAGCCTACTGGACTGTGAGAAAGTAAATTTCTCTTTGCTAAAGCAATCCACTTGTGGTATTTCTGTTATAGCAGCACTAGATGACTAAGACAGAGGCATTCAAAGATGACCAAGGGGCTAGGCTTCACCAGGGTCTTGTGTCCAGAAATGTTACAGTCATTTTTCACTCTTTCAACAATTCCTTATAGGCGTCACTAAAGATTCTTCAGATAGTTGTCTTTATTATGTGAAATTCCTGGGTAATATCCTATTTTTTTTAACTGGACATGGGTGTGTAAGTTCTAATTCTAAGACCCACAACATTTTTATCCTTTCCCCAGCCTCAATTCACTTCTCAGATTAGCCAACACATCTTTAGATTATTTAGCCACACATCTTTAAATGAAAGTGACTCTCAATAACTCACTCTTCAACATACTGGCATGAGTCAGCTTATCCCAACTTTGAACTTGTAGTACACCTTTATTGGAGGGTGATTATTTTTCCCCCAATCAACTGCAGCAGCCCAGGGCATGTTTTTGTGAATAACATAGTTTGTCATTTGTGACCCCCTCTTCTTTTGATCAGGGGGTCATGTGTCAAATATCACCGAAGCCTCCAGATGATGTGAGAAAAAAAGTTATGCTGAATATGTGTGAGCTGAGAGGAAGCGTAGAAGTTGGGAAATTACTCATTCTTTTTTAATTTTTTTCCGTTTTAACCTTAAATAGATACATTACTTTTATTTTTCCAGATGTTGATATGTGCTTTGAGTTAAATTCATGAAACTGTTGAACACTTATTATACTCAAAGTTCCTGAGCAGATCTCCCACCAGAAACTTCTGTTGAAGTAACTAATAACCTTCCACAGACTGTTCAGTCAGTGCGTTTCTATTGAGCCTCTTCGTTCATCGTTCTCTGTCTCACAGCAAACACAGTGAGGCTCACCGCATGTTGCTGGATGAAATGAGCCGTCCCATCTTTACTGGATTGAGATTCTTTAAAATTTTATATCTTCTCTTTTACCTAGGGTTTTTCTAGTCAAGGTTTGTCTTGCTGCATATGAATAACTTTCCATTTCATCTTCGGGTTAGTACCAAAATAGATAAGTAAAAATGGAAATGAAGAGATCTGTACCGTTATTCTCCATAGTTTTCAATACATCATTTTTTCTTTCTTCATTTAACTTTCTTAGAAAGCTGTCATTGCATTTAGAATCATTGAGGCAAAAGCAAAGCAAAGCAAATCTGAATATAATGAAAGTAAAAAGAAGGAAAATGACTCCCCATGTGAAAACTAATGACACTGGGAGATTTTCTCCTCTCTTATTCACTCTTCCGCCTACTCCAATATGCTTTCTTCATATTAATTCTACCAAACTGCTCTCACTAAGTGCGTCACTAGGGCCTCTGATGCCCTCTATTTCCCCATAGTGGACAGTTTCAATCCACTGAGCAATTTATTGACATTCAAGGTAGTATTAATTAAAACAATGAGACATTTTTATTATAAGCAATGAAATATATCTGATCAAAAATAAATAAAATAAGAAGGCAGAAGGGGACAGGAGCTGGCTGAATGGACACAGGAAATACAGGGTGGAGAGGAGGAGTGTGCTATCACATTGTAGGGAGAGCAACTAGAGTCACATAACAATGTGTATATAAGTTTTTGTATGAGAAACTGACCTGAATTGTAAACTTTCACTTAAAGCACAATAAAAAATAAAATAAATAAAATATTAAAATGACTTGCCATTACACCAATTTTGTGAATCTAGCCAGAGACAGTTCTATTTGTGAAAAAGGGAAAACTATGCAGAGTAAATAGAATCCATATTCTTTTCCATGTTACACCCTATTTCTATCATCCCCTTCAGAAGTCAAACCACTCAAAATATTTTTCTATTCATATTGTCACTAGCTTCTCTTCTTCACCCTTCCACTTATTCTAATGTGGTTTCTTATTAGTACCTCTACAAACCAGCTGTCATTAATATCCTCAATGCCATCTATATTCAGGTTATAGTAGACAGTAGCAATCCACATCTTCCATGAATGCATTGATTCTTCATCTAAGCCATTCTATTTCTTTAAGTGTGCTCTGTCTTAGTCGTCTAATGCTGCTATTACAAGTGGATCAATTTTACAAAGAGAAATTTATTCTCTTACAGTCTAGCAGGCTAGAAGTCCAAATTCAGAATGCCAGCTCCAGGGGAAGATTTTCTCTCTCTGTCAGCTCTGGAGGGAGGTCCTTGTCATCAATCTTCCCCTGGTCAAGGAGTTTCTCCATGCAGGAACCTCAACTCCAAAGGATACACTCTGCTCCTGTTACTGCTTTCTTGGTGATAGGAGGTGCCTATATCTCTTTGCCAGCTTCTCTCTTTTATATTCAAAAGAGATTGATTTAAAACACAACCTAATCTTATAGATTGAGACTTGTGTCATTAACATAATTGACACTAATTGCACTTCATTAACTTCATAGAGGAAGGTTTTATAACTCATGGGGAAATCATATCAAATGACAAAATGGTGGACAATCACACAATACTGGGAATCAGGGCCCAGCCAAGTTGATGCACACTTTTGGGAGGTACAATTCAATTCATGATATGCTCTTATCACCATTCTTTCTCGCTGCCTTGCTAATGTATGGCCATTCCACCTCTGTTTCCTTTCTGGATTTTCTCTCCCTTTTAAAGGCTGCAGGTCTTTGTACTAGTTGTCTTTCTCTCATCCTAGACTCTCTTATCATGTAACTACTACTACTCGTGGTCTTTCTGTGAATAGATATGAACTTCCAGCTATGGCATAGTTTGAAAATTGTAGACTCATAGCCAATGGCCAGTGGACAATTGACTAGATACCTACTAGCCCACATGTGAAGAATACAGACTACTTTTATTTTTCTAGTTGGTATGTGTCACTCCACCTGCTGAGAAAATTTTTTTTTTTTTTCTTTCCTACATCTCATTATGGCATTTAACTTAACTGGTATTAGTTAAGCACGACTATTATTTTTAGATTTCTTCCCTACAAAAACCAAAGATACAAGACAGCAGGAACTATGTTTGTTGTACCAACCTTTAAATCCTGAGAACGTACAATCTGGAAAGAGAAAGTCATTTGTTACTTATACCTCGTACATAATAATGGTGGTTAGAGTGAATTATCCCCATGTGTCTGTCAGTTTGTCATATTATAGGACCTTGTGTGTTGCTGTGGTGCTGGAAGACATACCACTGGTGAATTATACCATCCATTCTTTTCTCCAGCTACACAATCAGGCTTGATGTTTCCTTTTTGAAGAATAACACAAGAAGTTTTCTATAATAAAAATTTAATGAACAAAATAATTTACAAAGAACATAATTTTTATGCATGATGTGAACAAAAAAATTTTTAATATATAGTTAAATAAACATTTAAATAGATAGGTAAATAGATACATCAGCAAGGTCACCTGTAAGGAATTAGTGCCCATGTAGATGAACACGATGTTCCTTCATAACCCTGAAAACACCTTTGACAAATTTGAATCAATTTCTGTCCTGATTATAGCAGAAATGAGAGTCTTTGAAATGGCTGCTTGTGGACCTATGAGGGTATATTTGTCGATGAGAATTATTTTCTTATGGCACCAGGTCGCCTTCCTTACTTCTTAGTCTTTCTTGCCAGTTTGTTGATGCACAGAAGGAGCTCATGATTTCTGCTCTGACAATCTCCCAGGCACAAGGGTTGTATTTCTTCTCTGTCAGATAGACAGTGATTCTTTGGAAGTACTTCCTCACAGCCAGCATGGAGTCCTCATTTATCAGGGGGAAGGAAGTTTCTTCTACCCCCATCTCCTGCATCAAACAGACTTCTAGGTCATTCAGCTGCTGATCAAGTGCAGCGAACAATTTGTCCAGGAGGGTCTGATCCCAGGCAGCAGATGAGGCCTGCAGGCTGAAGAGACTGAAGATCTGTTGGATTATTTCATGGTGGACAGAGATGGCTTGAGCCTTCTGGAACTTGTTGCCCTCAAGCTCCTCCTGGGGAAACCCAAAGTCATTTCTGTCCTTCAGGCAGGACAAAGGGGAGATTCTCCTCATTTGTCCCAGAAGCATCATGGTTCTCCTGTTATCCAGTCTATGGCTCCGAGGCAGGTCACAGCCCAGAGAGCAGGTGGAGTTGCAGCTGACCACCACCAGGACCATCAGCAAAAGGAAAGAGAAGGCCATTGGGGATCTCGTAGATGCTGGTGTCCTGGTTGATGCTGGTCAGACTGTGAGCCTGGGCCTCCAGGTTCTCTGAAGACCTTCCCCTGGGCTTATGTTTTAAATAGGGAGCACTCTACTTTCCATTTTCTTAATGACCTCCCCTTACTTTCTACTTCTGTTTTTGCTTCCCTTTATGCACTGTTTATGTGGGTTTTAGTGCAGTGTTTCTCAAATTGCTTTTTCTGACAGTCTGTTGAGATTTTTTTTTCCTAGCTGAACCCCCCCACCAAGAAATTTTAATACCACAGATATACTGTATTTTGTATTTTTTACATACAATGAGAGAGTGTAAACTTTACTCTTTTTATTGAATGCAGGGTTAATAATGAGTAAATCAAAATTTTGAACTAAATGTTAAATTGAAAAGCTATTAACATTTCATTTAATGTTGTTACTAAATTTGCTGAGTAAATTTTAATGTAATTCATTTACCTATATAGATTCTGATATATTAAATCACATAGGCAAATTAGATACTTGCATAAATATATGTATAACAGCAATGTAATGAAAACTTAATTATTATAAAGCAAGAATAAACAATTGAAAATTAAATTATTTTCTTAGCATTTCTGTTTAGTGTAATTTTGATTGGTTTGAAAAAGTAACTTTTATTTAAACTGGTTGCTAGATATACATGCAAATATTGTCAACATTTTTTCTTTTCAGCATTTGCCTTTATTACTGGTTGGTTGAATAACTTTAACAGAATTAAATATTAAGATACACACTACTAGTATTTAATTTTCCAATTCCAAGCTTCTCTCAAAAGCACTGAGGTTCAATGTTTATTATGGAACATTCACAAGGCAGCCAATGACAACCCACAAGTATGGGGAGGTGAGCTCTCATGATATGACTTTGATATCAAGCAAATGGTGAAGAGAAAGCCCTCCGTTATCTTGTGTATGTTTTATGTACCTTTCATTAACTCAGTGTCCAGGCTTCTCATGTGATACCCGAGAAAATAAATATGCAAGAATGAGAATTTGTTGCTAGGGCTGAGCTTTGGAAGGCCCCAAACAATTGTAATATCTAAGAGTTATCCACACTACCCAGAAGCAATTTTATACCATAGTAGCAATAGCATCCTCAGTGAGAACGCAAGATTTAGAAAGCATCATCGCTTTGAATTTTCCTTTGTAGTTTTTTTCTTAAAGTTGAAATTTCTCAGATAACTCTCAGAGATTCCCATCCAAGTCAATTCTTATCAATTAAAAGAGAACCATCGTTGTCTAAATTCAGAACTGGATGAATATGTAACTTTATTATCTGAAGAATTAACTTTAAGGTTCAATCAAGGACTCAGGTTTTATTCCTTTTATTTGGCATGAGAAGTTAGGCTGCCTCAGTTCTTTAGATTCTTAACTCTTTATGTGGAAGGTACAAAACCATCTTTGGTAGCCTGATGTTTTAAATCCCAAAAAAGATACATTTGAATTTCACATGTGAAAAACTATGCTGAGTGAAAAAAATTCTTAAACAAAACAGTAAATATTCTATGATTCCATATATATGAAATCCATTATGAGTGCATTATACACTCAAAAAAAAAAGGAGCTTGGAAGTGGGCTGTGCCCAAATGAATTGGCAGTGTTTGGGTAGGAACTAAAGGGAAGGGATGGGGGAAAAGAATATATTTGCAGAGGTAAGAAGTACATAATCTAGTACATAGAAAGGAAGCCCACAGTGCCTTTCACCTTCCGTTTTTAGGTAAATCTTGACCAAACACTGAGGTGATAATTACCTACTCTTAACCTGCAATTCTTTAGGATCTCTCACAAAGAATAATGATACTTTGCTTCCTGTTATCTCCATCCATTTCCATCAATGTATAGAAAGTGGGCTTCATTTCAATTTCACTTCTAAAATTTTGACATTTCATAATTAGAGCACTGCTTTTAGTGGAAAACCAAGAGGTTGGATTCTGATTCTGTGGTCAACTGTTTTTGTCTACTCACCTGCTCATTCTTCTCAAAATACTATCTGTACTGGTTGCCTTCAAGTCTATTCCAACTGATAGAACCCTATAGGACAGAGAAGAACTGCTCCATATAATTTCCAAGGGAGTAATCTCTAGGAAGTGGACTGTCATATCTTCCTCCCATGAAATGGCTTGTGGGTTGGTATTGCCGTTCTTTTGGTTAGCAGCTGAGCACTTAACCGCTGCGCCACCAGGCCTCCCTTGTTTATACACTAAACATGGCTGTATTCTCACTTCTACCTGCCAGGAACGTAGCTTTTGATGCCCAGACCTAATAACCCTTTAGTATACTCCCCAAGAGTCTACCTTGCTTCCTAGAGTCCCTGTATGGTGCAAGGATTTCAGGAACTCTGCTACTAACCAAAAGGTTAATGCTTCGAATCCACCTAGAGGCACCTCAGAAGATAGCCCTGTTCAATCTACTTATGAAAAGTCAGCCCTCGAAAAGCCTATTCAGCACAGTTCTACTCTGATACATATGACGTTCCCATGAGTCAGAATCAACTTGATGGCAACTGGGGTTGTTCTGTTTTTTTTGTTTAACCTTTTTTCCTAGCTATCTGGTACAGTCCCTACTGTTTCAGGAGTTTGATTAGTATTCATGAAAAGAATAATGATGATAATAATAAGAAAAAAATAATACCCATGCATACTAGCTATATGTGATTTAAGAGGACAATAGATCTACTGGCTTCAAAAGGAAAGTTATTATTGGAGGTTGTGTGGAGTATTAAAAAAAATAACCATTTGATTACAGGTATTATTTTCTTCAAGTTTGTATTTGCAACTTTTAGACTATCAGAATGGGAAACAAACACCCAGTTACGAATGGAAGACTCACTCTCTACTTTTATGTCAGCCTTGTCCGTGATCCTCAAGTACCTCCAAGGAGCTACCTGATCATACTTTCCTCATCTCCTTCAGGTAATAAGGAAACAACGTAAACTTTACAATGTGTTCTAAACCCTTGCTCCATACCCTTGGCCATTGTCCAACTTAGCCTATGTCTTTTGGAATCATCTGCATGATTTTTTCAAAGGGTCAGTGATGCTGTGTGCCCTAAGGAGTGACATCAGTGTCACCATCCCTGGCTTTAAATTGTTTTGTGAAATCAAGAACATGGTTGTAGCAGGAGGGGACAGGAAAGCCAGTAATAGGGAACCCAAGGTTTAGAAGAGAGAGTGTTGACATATCATGGGGTTGGAAAACAGTGTCACAAAACAATATGTGTATTAACTGTTTAATGAGAAGCTAGTTTGTTCTGTAAACCTTTCTCTAAAGTACAATTTAAAAAAAAAAAAAGAAGACGATGAATATGGTTATATTTTTCCCGGTAAAAACAGTAGTAGTACACGCAGTGCAAAAATGACCAGTGGTCTTTTTCACTCAGCTTGTCTCCTCTTCCCACAAGTCACTCCATTAGACTCCCTTTCACAACTTCCTTGAGTGTAGTTATCTCATGAGAACAAATCCGTGTCAATTAAGTGTGAGTGCAAGTGATGTCGACCCTGTAAATACTTGGCCCTTGAAAACATCCCCACGTCATCCAACATACTTTTTTCCTTTACAATTGAGTAGAATAGACACAAGCACCACAGACACACTCGGAGTCACATCCTGAAGATGGCAAAGCCACAAAATACAAGGTACCCAGAACCTTGAGGCACTATCTGGAAGAGAGCCAGCAGGAGAGTCATCTGAGCAGGAATGTCTGCACTGAGTTCTTACGTGAGGGGAGGTAAATCTGCCGTGTGGAGAGTTTTCTCTTTATCCATTACAGAAACTAGCATTTTAACTGAACTGACAAATATCTTTAACATAATACTATCCTAAAGAAGTTTTCTGTAAAAAAATTTTTTTCAAACTTTCAAAATAGCAAATACCCCAAAATTTAAAGAGACAAAAGAAAATTATAAATCATAAAATTATTTAAGAAAAATAGATCATGTTCTAAATATTTTTTGTAAACTCATGATGTATAATATACTTTAAAATAATCTCATGATTTTCATTTCAGGTATTTTTCAACTGGTGCAGAACTATGAGTTGACAACGCCTTTTTTGGTCTTAGCAAACAATAATGTAATTGATTAGAGAGAGTCACAACCATAATTTTCTTCTCTATTGGCAGGCTTTTCTTGGAGGATTATTAAATGAGGGAAAAGCACGCTTCAATTTCCCCTCTGACAACCTCCCAGGCACAGCCGTTGTGTTCCTTTTCCTTCAGATAGTAAACGATTCCTTGGAAATACCTCTGGACACTGATTCCCAAAGTAGGGTACGACAGATTTTCTTCCCCCATCTGCTCCAGGCACGCCAAACAAATCAGAGCTGGAGAGTTACTGCTCCAGTAGGATCTCGTCCCGTGCAGCACGCCTGTCGTCTGTGTTGAAGCGGTTGAAGGTCTACCAGAGCATCGGATGCCGCAATCCTGTCTTCTGGATTTCGGTGAGACTCCCTCTCTTCCAAGGAAATCTGAAGCCAGTTCTGTCATTTAGGCATGAATGAGAGAGTATCCTTTTCAGGAGTCTCCAGAACATGAAGATTTCCTTGTTTTCCAGGCCATGGCTCCAAGGCAAGTTCCAGCTAGGAGAGGAGGCGGGGATGGAGCTGAGCATCTCTCCTGGTATTAACAAAGAGATCTGGGCCCTGGAAAATTGCAGGGATTTCTCTAGATGGCGGTAGGGGGAGAGCGGACACCACTAAACACTAAGAACAAAGTTCCCTGCCCTCCAGCGGCGGCCTAAGCCTCCTTTTTCAAACAGGCCCTGGAAAACCATAGTTTGGAGTAAGGCAGATTTGGCCCGGGTGGTGAGTGGTTAACTCGACCGCATTGGGTAGTGGTTAAGTGGAAACCCTGGTGGTGTAGTGGTTAAGTGCTACGGCTGCTAACCAACGGGTCAGCAGTTCGAATTCACCAGGCGCTCCTTGGAAACTCTATGGGGCAATTCTACTCTGTCCTAAAGCGTCGCTATGAGTCGGAATTGACTCCATAGCACCGGGTTTTGTTTTAGTTTTAGTGGTTAAGTAAACCGTGTGGCGTAGTGCTTAGGTGCTATGGCTGCTAACCAAGAGGTCGGAAGTTCGAATCCACCAGGCGCTCCTTGGAAACTCTATCGGGCGGTTCTACTCTGTCCCATAGGGTAGCTATGAGTCGGAATCGACTCGACAGCAGTGGGTTTGGTCTTGAGTTTTGGTGGTGGTTAACTGTTATGGCTGCTAACCAAGAGGTACGCAGTTCGAAACCCCTAGGTGCTCTTTGGAAACTCTCTGGGCAGTTCTCCTCTGTCCTATAGGGTCGCTATGAGTCAGAAGCGACTCGACGGCAGTGGGTTTGGTTTTTTGGTTTTCCTTGCGTTTCCTTTTTGCGAAAAGTTGTTTACGCAGCTTAAATACTTCACTCTAAGTAGAAAAGTTTCTCTTTTCTCAGCCTTGATTGCTGAGACGCAGCTTCACCGCGGCTTCCCCCGAGGCATTTTTCTTAGCAAGCGAGCACGGAATCTTTTCGGGACGTTTCCAGTGTTTTATGCTTTACTGTCTTGTTTTCCCGCTTTAGCCGGACATTCTACGGAAGAATCCACTTATTGAAAAGTTGACGGATCGAAATTGTAATGAACTGTAGATTTTTTTTTTTTTAATTTTTTAAACCTACTGAAGATTGTTTCTGGGGCGAAATGCCGTGACAAATTCAGGGAATGGTGAAACGCAGAGACAGTCCGGAAATGAATGTACAAAATATGGGAACCTCTGGTTGAATAATTTCAGAAATTAGTACCCGAATGAGACTTATTGGTACCCACTGCCGTGGAGTTGATTCCGACTAGTACCTAGCCTGCAGGATAGAGAATTGCCTCATAGGGTTTCCAAGGCTGTAATCTTTAAAGGCAGCAAACTGCCTCATCTTTCTCCCAGGAGCAGCTGCTAGGTTGAACCATCACTTTTCAGTTAGCAGTCCAGCCCTTAACCACTGTGTCCCCAGGGCTTATTGGAGGAGGAGGCAAAAGGGAAAATTTGCATCTTTATATTCGTGCTTTCTTTCATTATTAAAATAAGCTTTCCTTCAATGTTAGAATAGTTGTAAACAAAAAATAGGTAAATTGAAAAATAGGTGTATTAAAACTCACAGCATTATGTTGTTTAAATATTTTATTTGTACAAAAACCTGAATTTAATGTAATTTTACTTTCCAAGCTTTAATGGAAGGAAACTCATCGATAATATTATCAAAGCTACTTTTTTATTTGTGTTGTTTTCAATTGAGAAAATCGCCATATTTGACAAGTTCTTATGACTCAGTGAGACTCTTGATTAATTTTTATTTACCTTCAGGTTACCTAAGAAACTCTGGTGGTGTAGTGGTTAAGAGCTACAGCTGCTAACCAAAGGGTCAGCAGTTCGAATCTACCAGGTGCTCCTTGGGAACTCTACGGGGTAGTTCTACCCTGTCCTGTAGGGTGGCTATGAGTCAGAATCAACTTGACAGCAATGGTTTATGGGTTTTCAGGCTACGTACAGAAACTTCTTTTGCAGCGCCACACCATAAGTAGTATTGCTTTAAAAAAAATTAGCATTGTTGTGTACAAGAAGTGCAAAACATTTAGAAGTCCAGATCTTTTCATTTCTTTGTTAACAATTTTATACACTCAGTGGAATTTGTCAAAATTTTATTTGTATCCTGCTCCTCCCCCTTCCCCCACTGTAAAACTCTTTCAAGAGCTGGATCAGATCTTGTCTTTATTCACATTTTGATATTTTCTTTACCTGGATATTTTGGCACTGATTTTTACTTTTTAACGTTGTATTAAAATGTTATATACCCCAAGGACACAAGGTAATTACAAGCCCAAGAGACAGAAAGGGCCACATAAACCAGAGACTACATCAGGCTGCGAGCAGAACTAGATGGTACCTGGCTACAACTGATGACTGCCCTTACAGGGAACATGACAGAACCCCTGAGAGAGCAGGAAAGCAATGGGATTAAAAAAAAAAAGAAGAAGAATTTATACAAACTCCAAATTCTTGTAACAAGACCAGACTTAATGGTCTGACTGAGACTGGAAAGACCCCAGTGGTCATGGCCCCCAGACCTTCTGTTGGCCCAGGACAGGAACCATTCCCAAAGCCAACTCTTCAGACAGGGATTGAAATGGACAATGGGATACAAAAAGATGCTGGTGAAGAACCAGCTTCTTGAATCAAGTAGACACTTGAGACTATGTTGGCATCTCCTGTCTGGAGAGGAGATGAGAGGGTAGAGGGGGTAAGAAGCTGACAGCATGGACATGAAAAGAGAGAGTGGAGGGAGGGAACAGGCTGTCTTATTAGGCGGAGAGCAATTGGGAGCATTTAGCAAGGTATACATGCTTTTTTGTGTGAGAGACTGACTTCATTTGTAAACTTTCACTTAAAGCACAATAAAAATTAAAAAAAAAAGTTATGTACCTTGATTACTTAAGATCATTTCCTTAGGATTTTTGCTTGATGGGTGTACTCATTTATATGACTCAAATCCCAGCCCTCTAAAGACTTATTGAATTAGTGTCGTGATTTTCATGCCTGAACACCATGGCTGAAAGTCCAGAACCATCCTTTTTCCCATCACTTCTTCTCCTTTTTTTTTTTTTTTTTAACTTTTCCTTATCCTTACAAATTCTTCTTCTTAACCTGTGTTTTAAAAAAATATCACCAGAGGTGGTTATAAACCAACTGAAGACGAGGAAAGGGATTATTTATCTCATTAATTTATACTGTTCACAGAGCAGCCATTTTCCGCCTGACAACCTGCTAAAGTGCTGGATCCCCGACTAGAGGTACAGGTGTGCTCTGAGGGTTCTCGCTTTTCTGTGCTTTAACAACATGAACCTGGGCTCTGCTCCTTCACAGTCTTGCAGACAATCCCCCCTTCCAGACCTTCCTTTTGGTGGGCATCGACGTGCCAGACTCTGAGGGTGTCAGAGAAGGTGCAGTCACAGTTTCTCTTGGCATGTATTAGTTCAGCCTGGAAAGTACAGATTCTTACTATTTGTGTTACAGTAACACTGAAGGCAAGTATCATTTGCTCTGCTGAGATTCTTAGCCAGCAGTTTGAAATTTTATTTTATTTAGTCCTCACACGTTTCTATGTGACAGTTACCAAACTATGTCAATTTTTTAGAAGAGAAAATGAAAATCTGACGTCAGTTAACTTCACAGGAGCTATAGATTGTGTTAGAAAGTGGAGCTTTCAACTGCCTCCCAGTTTCTCCTCTTCACTAGCACTAAGTGCTTCCTCTTAGCTACACTGAACATGTTAGTGTCAAATTGATCATAATCACTTGTTTAATTCCTGTCTTTCCCGCTACCTAGATGGCAGTCACTGTGCCTATCTTACTTGTCCGAAGTGAGCTATGGCTTCTCTAAAGAAACTTGGAAGAAAGCAAACCTGGCATTTCAACCCTGTTAAAGGGAAATGCAGAAAAGTGATGCAGATTGTATTGCAGTGCAACTTAAGAAGTATAAAAATTGAGTCCAGGATCAAACCATCAATAACTTAGAACACTTCTTAGCATTAAAAAAAGAGGGAAAGGTAGATTGAGATTCAGACAGGTTTTTTATTTCAAATTTTGTGTCTGGTGAATGAATGCATCCAATTGAGTTGAGATTTCTGCCATTTTCTGAATGTGTTTAGTTTCAGTAGTAATAATACAAAAGAGCATTGAAAGTGATGGCGTTATCAGAGGCCCGTAAATAGAAGAGAAAATGAAAAAAGCAGAAACAAAATTAGGAAAGTAAGAAAAATGAGAATCCTGACCTCACTACTTAAGAATCTCAACGTAAGAACGTTCTCAGAGAAAGTGGTTAAAGGCTTACCCAGCCGGACCAGCTGTACCACCAAGCTCACAGGTGGCCCTGCCAACCTCTGCCATGATGACACTGATGATGATGTTCTCCAGCTCTACCTTCCCTTTAGCTGTGACCTGGCTCAGAGGCACAGCCTACGAAAGCAGATCTTTGAAAACTGGGTTGGGGTTTAGGTGTACATGTTGTATAGAAAGGAGGGAAGTAGATGCATCGGGACATAGTCATTGTATCCAAGCAGAGAAATAATAGCTTTGGAAAATATTTCAGAGGTTGTATCAGTAAAGAGTCTAGTTGAAAGTCGGTCTAGATGACTAAGCAGAGATACTAAGAAGATGTGTGCTCACAAAATTTGGGAGATGCATTATAAACAATCTCTAGGCATAAGACTCCAGGTAAAATACCAGAGATATTTTATACCAGGTAGAATACCACAAATCAAACCAGAGAACTCCCTTGATGGGGGGAAAAAAAATCCCACTTTTGCTGATTCTGTACCAATAAAAAGTGGAAGGAACTGCTACTCAATGATGCCATTTCTTTGCCAGAAACTTGAACTTGCCACTATGAAAAACCACCACCTCAGCCAGCAAACCTGGAACTCTACACAGAGCCTATTTCTTCACATTACTCACTTTCAGATTAAAATCTCACATAGATGCTTCAGATTAGCAAAGTCTTGATCAAGTGCCCTGGTGGTGCTTAAGAACTCAACTGCCAACCAAAAACTCGGCAATTTGAATTCACCAACCATTCTTTTGAAACCCAGTGGGGCAGTTCTATTCTGTCCTATAGGGTCACTATGAGTCAAAGTCGACTCGATGGGTAAATTCTTTTATGACCTAGTCTAGAAGTTGAGCACCATCAGTTCAGCCATAGGTTGTGTATTCATTGGTGAGAAGTCACTAAATCCAGCACATAGTCAAGGAAAGGGGAATTGAGCTCTACTCCTTTTTTTTTTCCTTGAAAGGAAGAGTATGAGAGAATTTGTGAACATTTTTTAAAACAACCAGAAATGGAGAAGTGGAAAACCCCGTAAAGTAGAAAGGCTGTTTTACTAATGATGGGTAGCCATAGATATAACAGATGTCACTACAGCTGTTGACAGAATAGTGTTCTATTGGATGTGGGCTTTGAAAAAGACTGAGAACTCAAGGATGATATCCATGTCTCTATCTTGGACAGCAAAATGATGAGGATGCCTTCAAATAGGCACCGAATGAACACAGTAAGAAGAACAGGACATATGGGCAAATAAGGAGGAAACGTGTCCAATTTTGGACATGTTGAGTTTCAAAGTGGCACAGCCTTCTGGAAGTATTCTAGGGTTGTTGTTGTTGTTAGGTGCCACCGAGTTGGTTCTGACTCATAGCGACCCTATGTACAACAGAACGAAACACTACCCGGTCCTGTGCCATCCTCACAATTGTTGTTATGCTTAAGCCCATTGTTGCAGCCACTATGTCAATCTATCTCGTTGAGGGTCTTTCTCTTTTTTCAATGACCATCTACTTTACCAAGCATGATGTCCTTCTTCAGGGACTGATCCTTCCTGACAACATGTCCAAAGTATGTGGGACGTAGTCTCACCATCCTTGCTTCTAAGGAGCATTCTGGTTGTATTTCTTCCAAGACAGATTTATTTGTTCTTTTGGCAGTCCATGGCATATTCAACATTCTTCGCCAACACCACATTTCAAAGGTGTCATACGTTCAGTCTTCCTTATTCATCGTCCAGATTTCACATGCATAGGAGGTGATTGAAAACGCCAAGCCTTGGGCCAGATGCATCTTCAAGGTGACATCTTTGCTTTACAACATTTTTAAAATTTCTTTTGCAGCAGATTTGCCCAACGTAATGCGTCTTTTGATTTCTCAACTGCTGCTTCCATGGGTGTTGATTGTGGATGCAAGTAAGATGAAATCCTTGACAACTTCAATCTGTTCTCTGTTTATCTTCAATCTGTGATGTTGCTTTTTGGTCCAGTTGTGAGGATTTTGGTTTTCTTTATGTTGAGGTGTAATCCACACTGAAGGCTGTGTTCTTTGCGCTTCATCATTTAGTGCTTCAAGTCCTCTTCACTTTCAGCAACCAAGGTTGTGTCATCTGCATAATGCAGGCTGTTAATGAGTTTATGAGGCTGTTAATGAGTCTTCCTCCAATTGTAGGGTACCAAAAAAAACAAAACCAACCCCAGTGCCATCGAGTCGATTCTGACTCATAGCAACCCTATAGGACAGAGTAGAACTGCCCCATAGAGTTTCCAAGGATTGTAGGGTAGCAGATAAAAATATACATCTGAAGCTTGGAAATATGATTCTGGCTAAAGATATGTACATATGGAAGTCATGAGCATAGAGATGGCATTTGGAGCTGTTTAGAATGATAAGGGTGCTTGTGCTGAGGATGAAATATGGAGCCTTGTTGTTGTTGTTAGGTGCTGTTGAGGTTGTTACCACTCATAGCAACCCTATGTACAAAAGAATGAAACACTGTCCAGTCCTGTGCTATCCTCACAATCCTTGGTATGTTCAAGCCCATTACTGCAGCCCCTGTGTTAGTCCATCTCGTTGAGGGCCTTCCTGTTTTTTGCTGTGCATGATGTCCTTCTCCAGGGACTGGTCCCTCCTGATAGCATGTCCAAAGTACTTAAGACAAAGTCTCACCATTCTGGCTTCTAAGGAGCATTCTGCCTCTATTTCTTCCAAAACAGATTTGTTAGTTCTACGGGCAGTACATGGTATATTCAGTATTCTTTGCCAACACCATAATTCAAAGACATCAGTTCTTCTTTGGTCTTCCTTATTCCTTGCCCAGCTTTCACATGCATATGTGATGATTGAAAATACCATAGCTTTGGTCAGCTTTTGGTCAGTAAGCTCCTCAAAGTGACATCTTTGCTTTTTTAACACTTTAAAGAAATCTTTTGCAGCAGATTTGCCCAAAGCAATACGTCATTTGATTTCTTGACTGCTGCTTCTGTGGTTGCTGATTGTGAATTCAAGTAAAATGAAAACCTTGACAACTTCAATCTTTTCTCCATTTATCAAGGTGTTGCTTATTGGTCCAGTTGTGAGGATTTTTTTTTTTTTTATGTTGAGGTGCAATCCAAACTAAAGGCTGTAGTCTTTGATCTTCATTAGTAGGCGCTTCAAGTCCTCTTTGGTTTCAGCAAGCAAAATTTGTCATTTGCATATCACAGGTTGTTAATGAGTGTGCCTCCAGTCCTGATGCTGCCTTCTTCTTCATTTATCCCAGCTTCTCGGATCATCTGCTCGGCATAAAGACTGAATAAGTATGGTGAAAGGATACAATTCTGATGCACACCTTTCCTCATTTTAAACCATGTGATATCCCCCTGTTCTGCTCAAACAACTGCCCCTTGGTCTATGTACAGTTTCCACATGAGCACAATTAAGTATTCTGGAATTCCCATTCTTTGCAGTATTCGTTATGATCCATACAGTCAAATATCTTTGCATAGTCAATAAAGTACAGGTAAACATCTTTCTGGTATTCTTTGCCTCGAGCCAAGATTCATCCGACATCAGCAATGATATCCCTCATTCCATGCCCTCTTCTGAATCTCTCTTGAATTTCTGGCAGACCCCTGTCAATGTACTGCTGCAACTGTTTTTGAATTACCTTCGTCATAATTTTACTTGCATATAGTATTGATATTGTTTGATAATTTCTGCATTCTTTTGGATCACCTTTCTTTGGAATGGGCACAAATATGGATCTCTTCCAGTCATTTCCAGGTAGCTGTCTTCCAAATTTCTTGGCATAGCCAAGTGAGGGCTTACAGTGTTGCATAAGTTTGTTGAAACATCTCAGTTGGTATTCTTTCAATTCCTGGAGTCTTGTTTTTTGTTAATGCCTTAAGTGCAGCTTGGACTTCTTTCTTGAATACCATTGGTTTTTGATCATACGCTACCTTTTGAAAAGGCTGAATATTGACCAATTCTTTTTGATACAGTGACTCTGTGTTCCTTCCATCTTCTTTTGATGCTTTTACATCGTTACATATGTTTTGTCCATAGACTCCTCCAATATTGCAACTTGAAGCTTGAATTTTCTTCAGTTCCTTCAGCTTGAGAAATGCCAAGTGTGCTCTTCCCTTTTGGCTTTCTAACTCCAGGTCTTTGCACATTTCATTATAACACTTTACTTTGTCTTCTTGAGCTGCCCTTTGAAATATTCTGTTCACCTCTTTTACTTCATCATTTCTTCTGTTCACTTTAGCTACTCTGTATTCAAAAGCAAGTTTCAGAGTCTTTTCTGACATATAATTTGGCCTTTCTTTTCCATCTTTTTAATGACCTTTTGCTTTCTTCATGTATGATGACCTTGATGCTATTCCACAACTCGTCTGATTTTCAGTCATTAGTGTTCAATGCATCAGTTCTATTCTTGAGATGGTCACTAATTCAAGTGAGATATACTCAAGGTTGTATTTTGGCTGTCATGGATGTGCTCTATTTTTCTTCAGCTTCAACCTGAACTTGCCTATGAACAATTGATGTTCTGTTCTAAAGTTGGCCCCTGGCCTTGTTCTGACTGATGATATTGAGCTTCTTCATTCTCTTTCAGCAGATGAAGTCTATTTGAGTCCTGTGTATTCCATCTGGTGAGGTCCAGGTGTATAACTGCCGTTTATGTTGTTGAACAATGATGTTTGAAATGAAGAAGTCATTGGTCTTGCAAAATCCTGTTGGATGTTCTCCAGTGTTGCATCTTTTACCAAGGCCTTATTTTCCAACTACTGATCCTTCTTCTTTGTTTCTAACTTTTACATTCCAATCACCAGTAATTATCAGTGCATCTTGATTGCGTGTTTGATCAATTCAGACTGCAAAAGTTGGTAAAAATCTTCCATTTCTTCATCTTTGCCATTAGTGGTGGTGTGTAAATTTGAATAATATTCCTACTAACTGGTCTTCCTTGTAGCTGTACGGATATTATCCTATCACTGACATTGCTGTACTTCAGGATAGATCTTGAAATGATTTTTTTTTTTTTTTTTTTTTGACGATGAATGTGATGCCATTCCTCTTCAATTTGTCATTCCTGGCATAGTAGACCATATGATTGTTCAATTCAAAATGGCCAATTCCAGTCCATTTCAGCTCACTAATGCCTAGGATATCAATCTTTATGCATTCCAATTCATTTTTGACAACTTCTAATTTTCCTGGACTTCGTACATTCCACAATCCGATTATTAGTGGATACGTGCAGCTGTTTTTTTCTCATTTTGAGTTGTGCCGCATCGCAAATGAAGGTCCAGAAGGCTTACTCCATCCATGTCATTGTGGGTCATCTTCCGGCACTATATCAGACAGTGTTTCACTGTTATTCATAAGGTTTTCAATGGCAAGTTTTTTGAGAAGTAGACTGCCAGGTCCTTTTCCTAGCCTGTCTTCATCTGGAAGCTCTGCTGAAGGCTGTCCACTGTGCATGACCCTTCTGGTATTTGAAATACTGGTGGCATAGATTCCAGCATCACAGCAATAGGCAAGCCACCACAATAGAACCCAGTAGAGTATGATGTAGAGTATTTAGCAGAAAGGGGTTCTCTCTTTCTTCCTTCCCAGAAAATTGTAAGAACAAAGAAAGAGGGAAGGAGGGAAAATAATCAGACTTTGTTTCCTGTTATCTTCTGAAAAGAGAAAAGTATACCAGGTAGGTTGAGGTGAGCACCAGAGACAATGGGTTCTTGTCCCGCTACTCACTTTAAGAATGGTCATTGGGTACCATCTCATGGGTTACCCCACACCAATCTGGAGGGTCATCACATAATCATGGCATCACAGAATGGTCAGCCAAAGACAGACTCTGAACTTTACAACTCTCCTGACATGTCCTCTCTGCCTTTGTGGTGAACACTGCATTGAGAGGCAATAAGCCTCTAAAGTGGCAGAATGATGTGACTTGTAGCCATGACTGGTGTGGATCACCTGGTCTACAGGCTGGGACACCCAAAGCTGAAGGAAAACTGAATCAACAAATAGAGAAGATAGGTGATTTTCACAGAGAGGTCTGACTAAACTAAAAGAATGAACCTAGGTTGGCCAGCTGCAGATTGCTATATATATTCAGTATATATTCATCTAATATATGTATATTCAGTAAGAACAAGGGAGATCTCTCTGAAGACCTGGTGCCACCAGCACACAAACAAGGACCACACCAAGCTGGAGGTGGGGTTCTCAAAGGTCAGGAGAACATTAAGCCTCCATTCCCATACTTTCAGACACCATTTAAGAAAAAAATCAGAAGGAAAAGACTCAGAGACTGATCATTTAAACAGATCATTTGAAGCATGAGATCAGACTAAGCTTAAAATAAAATTGGACATTCAGTTGTAGTTAATACTACCACCAATAATTCAGGGGTGTGGGATCTGGAAAAGAATTGGTTTAATGATAATAAAATTAAGGCTTTTTTCCTTTTCTTTTCAAATCTAATTTTGAAAACCAGCTACATATAGTTTAGATCATAAATGCAATTTTGTACATATACATTTATCGTATATCTACTTACAGTGTTAAAAACAGTTGCAAACAGTATTTTTATGGCTATATAATAGCAGATGACATGACCTTGCTTGCTGAAAGTGAAGAGGACTTGAAGCACTTACTAATGAAGATCAAAGGCCACACAGCCTTCAGTATGGATTACACCTCAACATAAAGAAAATAAAAATCCTCACAACTGGACCAATGAGCAACATCATGATAAACGGAGAAAAGATTGAAGTTGTCAAGGATTTCATTTTACTTGGATCCACAATCAACGGCCATGGAAGCAGCAGTCAAGAAATCAAAAGACGCGTTGCATTGGGCAAATCTGCTGCAAAGGACCTCTTCAAAGTGTTGAAGGGCAAAGATGTCACCCTGAAGACTAAGGTGCGCCTGACCCAAGCCATGGTATTTTCAATCACATCATATGCATGTGAAAGATGGACAATGAATAAGGAAGACCTAAGAAAAGTTGACGCCTCTGAATTGTGGTGTTGGCAAAGAATATTGAATATGCCATGGACTGCCAAAAGAAAGAACAAATCTGTCTTGGAAGAAGTGCAGCCAGAATGCTCCTTAGAGGCGAGGATGGCGAGACCGCGTCTTCCATACTTTGGACATGTTGTCAGGAGGGATCAGTCACTGGAGAAGGACATCATACTTGGCAGAGTACAGGGTCAGCAGGAAAGGAGAAGACCCTCAACAAGGTGGATTGACACAGTGGCTGCAACAATGAGCTCAAGCATAACAACGATTGTAAGGATGGCGCGGGACATGGCAGTGTTTCATTCTGTTGTGCAAAGGGTCGCTATGAGTCGGAACCGACTTGAGGGCACCTAACAACAACATAATAGCACATTATATGAATGTACAATAACGTACTTAATCATTACCATGTTGTTGACTATTTCGATTATTTTTAATTCCTCAGTATTAAAAATTAAGTTATATGATAGACATGTTTTTGCATAATTTTCCATGTTTAGTATTATTTCGGTAGACCATAATCCTAGAATTTAATTACTGTACCCTTATCCAGACACGTGGAAACCCTGGTGGTGTAGTGGTTAAGTGCAATGTCTGCTTAACCAAAGGGCTGGCAGTTCGAATCTACCAGGCGCTCCTTGGAAACTCTATGGGGTAGTTCTACTCTGTTCTATAGGGCCACTATGAGTCGGAATCGACTGGACAGCACTGGGTTTGTTTGTTTTTATTTTTGTTTTTTTTTTGGTTTTTATCCAGACGCGGGGAAGTTCTGTGTCCAGATTCTATAAATTTGTCACAAATTCTGTAAAACAATGGACACAAGAATGTATACATCCAAGAACAAATAATGGGCGAAGGAAATAATAATATGCATAGTTTTTTTTACATAGTTTTTGGAAAATCGTGTAACCTTTTAGTAAATTGTGAATGGAGAACAAAAAAAAAGCATGAAGAAATTATTTATGATGGAATTGCACTGTGAGCAAAAAATTCAGGACAAATTCAGGATATAATATGATCACGATTTCAGAGAGATGTGTGTTTTAAATAAAATTTGAAAATATGAGCCAAAATGATAATTGAAGTGTCTGTTAAATTGTGTGCGAAAAGAATTGCAGGTAAACTCTTTTATAGACAAAAAATTTTAAGTATCTTCTTCTCATCCCCTCCGGTGCCAGGTTACCACTCAATTTATACACTGGCAGGTTCAAGGAAATTCAAAAGGCAAAGGCAGGAAGTGTAAATCTCATAGGAAAAATATGCATTTTGGAGAGCTCAGACACCGCAAAAATGGTTATACTAAATGCAGCAAAATATACGTGCACTCCTTGCGGCCCATTCAGGGCTACTTCCACTGTGACCCTAGGAAGGTCTGCTCGCCCCCACCCTCGCAACCTCATTTCCCCGTCCCCCGCCCCTCCCTCCAGCATCCCGTGCACTTCCTCTCCCCTCCACTGCACGCCCGCCCACCGATGAGGTCAGGCGAGTGCGCAGCCGCAGTAGCTGCCGCGGCCGCTCCTAACCCAGGGCATCTTGGGACTCGGCTTTTCCGGAAGGAGTGGCTCGGCGTCTCGGGTTAGGCCCGTGTTCCCGGCCCAGGCCCAGGCCCAGGCCCAGGCCCGTGTTCCAGGCTCCTGCTCGAAGACAGGCCCGTGACCGCGGCGACGCGCTGGTGACAGCGGAGGGCGCAGCGGGCCGCTTGCCGAAGTGCCCGGCTTCGCGGCGGAGCTGCAGTACGTGGCGGCGCCTGAAGGAGCGGCAGCGCAGGCCGGCCGAGGTGAACCGGGTTATTTAACTGCCTTCAGGTGATGACTCATCTGCATAATAATCAGATTTGAGGTCCGCAGCCGTTTGTGGTCCTACGGAGCAGTTTTCAGTGGATGACTGTCAGGTGTGCCCTGAGGGGTGCCACAGTTACTGCTCGCCCTTGTTAAGGAAAGCGAGCTGTATTGCTCTTTGGAAGCCCTCGTTTCCTCGAAAACATTGTTTATTAACCTCTTTCTTCAGCATTCTTCTGTCTGTGCAAGAGGAAGGTTTTCACATGAAAGTGTCTCTTGGTAACGGCGAAATGGGCGTCTCTGCCCATTTGCAGCCTTGCAAGGCAGGAACCACGCGCTTTTTTACCAGCAATACTCACAGCTCGGTGGTATTGCAAGGTTTTGATCAGCTTAGAGTAGAAGGATTGCTTTGCGATGTGACCCTGGTACCAGGTGATGGAGATGAAATCTTCCCTGTTCACAGAGCTATGATGGCGTCTGCTAGTGATTATTTCAAAGCCATGTTTACGGGTGGAATGAAAGAACAAGATTTAATGTGCATTAAGCTTCATGGAGTGAACAAGGTTGGTCTGAAGAAAATCATTGATTTTATTTATACTGCGAAACTGTCTCTTAATATGGACAATCTTCAAGACACACTTGAAGCTGCCAGCTTTTTGCAGATTTTACCTGTTTTGGACTTCTGTAAAGTATTTCTTATATCAGGGGTCTCTTTAGATAACTGTGTTGAGGTTGGACGGATTGCTAACACCTACAATCTTATAGAAGTGGACAAATATGTTAATAATTTCATCCTGAAGAATTTTCCTGCATTGTTGAGTACTGGGGAGTTCCTGAAACTCCCTTTTGAGCGGCTTGCCTTTGTGCTTTCCAGTAATAGTCTTAAGCACTGTACTGAACTTGAACTCTTCAAGGCTGCCTGTCGCTGGCTAAGGTTGGAAGACCCTCGGATGGATTATGCTGCAAAATTAATGAAGAACATTCGATTTCCACTGATGACACCGCAGGACCTCATCAATTACGTGCAAACTGTAGATTTCATGAGAACGGACAATACCTGTGTGAATTTGCTTTTGGAAGCTAGCAATTACCAGATGATGCCATATATGCAGCCAGTGATGCAGTCAGACAGAACTGCCATTCGATCTGACTCGACTCACTTGGTTACATTAGGAGGAGTTTTGAGGCAACAGTTGGTTGTCAGTAAAGAATTAAGAATGTATGATGAAAGGGCACAAGAATGGAAATCTTTAGCCCCGATGGATGCTCCTCGTTACCAGCATGGC
The DNA here is from genome assembly GCF_024166365.1 of Elephas maximus indicus. Classification (NCBI taxonomy): domain Eukaryota; kingdom Metazoa; phylum Chordata; class Mammalia; order Proboscidea; family Elephantidae; genus Elephas; species Elephas maximus. Next base: position 31,001,750 of record NC_064827.1, on the reverse strand, counting down.
ATTGCTGTCATTGGAAACTTTCTTTATGTGGTTGGTGGTCAAAGTAATTATGATACGAAAGGAAAAACCGCTGTTGATACTGTTTTTAGATTTGATCCTCGGTATAATAAATGGAAGCAAGTTGCATCATTAAATGAAAAGCGCACATTCTTCCACTTGAGCGCCCTCAAAGGATATTTGTATGCGGTTGGTGGGCGAAGTGCAGCTGGTGAACTGGCCACAGTAGAATGTTACAACCCAAGAATGAATGAGTGGAGCTATGTTGCAAAGATGAGTGAACCCCACTATGGCCATGCTGGAACAGTGTATGGAGGTTTAATGTATATTTCAGGCGGAATTACCCATGACACTTTCCAAAATGAGCTCATGTGCTTTGACCCAGATACAGACAAGTGGACACAGAAAGCTCCAATGACTACAGTCAGAGGTCTGCATTGCATGTGTACAGTTGGAGACAAACTCTATGTCATTGGTGGCAATCACTTCAGGGGAACAAGTGATTATGATGACGTTCTAAGCTGTGAATACTATTCACCAACCCTTGACCAGTGGACACCAATTGCTGCTATGTTAAGAGGTCAGAGTGATGTTGGAGTTGCTGTCTTTGAAAATAAAATTTATGTTGTTGGTGGGTACTCTTGGAATAACCGTTGTATGGTAGAAATTGTCCAGAAATATGACCCAGAAAAAGATGAGTGGCACAAAGTTTTTGACCTTCCAGAGTCACTTGGTGGCATTCGAGCTTGTACCCTCACAGTTTTTCCACCTGAAGAAAACCCTGGATCACCTTCTAGAGAATCTCCTCTTTCAGCACCTTCAGATCATTCCTAAGACTAAGGTATAATACATTTGCAGTGCATCATGGATGATCTCTTTTCCTTCAGTTGTATTTCTTTTTACAGTGATTGGTACAGTTATTAGATAAAAGGTAATCGATGTCATTTGTGTTTTTTTGCCTTAGTATGTTTACCAAACGACTAATAAATGCATTCTGAAAATGTGTTCCACATAGCCAGCTGTTTTAACAAATGAAAAAAAAAAAAATGTGTAGAAAATGTTTAAATTAGATGTCTTCTTGTGGTGTTGTGTAAGTCAAATTGGAGGTGATTGTAGTAAATACACTCATGTTACAGAGTTGCAAGTTTTCATCTTTACCTGCAGGACATCGAAGGGAGGCAGCCTGTTGTAACCTAAAACAAGTATTGTTAGCTGACCTCCTCTTTTCGTAGAGCTTTTAACCTATCTGTGAACTGAACTTACCAGATTGTATGGATTCACACTATGAGACATTTCTTGAAAACATGAGAAATAATAAATTCAAAATATTAACTTGAAAAATCAGTAAAGCCCTAAGTCAGAGTTTGATATCTCTTTTTAGAGAGTTAATACACATAATTTTAAAATCCATTTGCACTTCAACTATGTGTGAAATTGTTTTTACATTAAAAAAATTTCCCCACAGATCAGCTATTTCTATTCATATGGGAATTCTGTACCAGAGGATACTGAATTTAGATAGATAAGGGCTGTAACATTAAATTGACAACCAAATTTGTCATTTGACTAAATTGTTGTGTCACATGAAATTTACATTACTTTTCTGCTTTGCTGTTGAAGTAACTTGTACATTGTTTTATGTAGAGTTGCTTTTCTTCAGGTTATTTAGCAAAGTTCAAATTTCAAAGAATTGTTTTTACTCAATGTAGGTTTCACTATTTTTGTTCAGTAAAACCTAGGAAAAAAGTGAAGAAATAATGCTGAACAAAGTTAAAGAATTTTAAGTTCATTCTCCCAATTTAGCAAGCCTAAATAACATGAATATTTTGTGATTTGGGATGATTGCCCTGGTGCTGCTCCAGCCCACATGCATCTTGAGAGCTGCGTGTGATTTGCCTCAAGACCGTGTCTGAGCTAGCAGGAGATAAACTCTTCTCCAACAAATCAGAAAAATGTCCTTTCAGCCATGTCTAAAGGACAGGACCAATTGCAGATTCCCTAAGAAGCCAGCCACAGAAAGCCTAGGATACCGCTGTCTTGCAAGCAATACTGAAGCAGATCTTAAGCCTCTTTAATACCAAGGGGCTTCCCTACTGGCCGAGAACCACATGGGGACATCTTAATGGGATCTTATCAACAGATGGAATAATAGGAGTCCTTTGTAGTAAGTGATTATGAAAAAGTACTTTCCTGGAATAGTATATAGCGTGAGATAGACATATCATACTATATACTGTATACTTACGTATTATATACTTATGTATATGCGTATATATATATATATGGAGCTCTGGTGGCACAGTGGGTAAGAGCTCGGCTGTTAACCAAAAGATCTACAGTTCGAATCCACCAGCTGCTCCTTGAAAACCCTATGGGGCAGTTCTACTCTGTCCTATAGGGTCACTATGAGTCGGAATCGATTCGATGGTAGTGGGTTTGGTTTATATGTACATACATACATACATACATGCATGTATATCCGTATATGCAGGAGATTGTCAGAGTGTAAATCAGTAACACCTTTCTCTTTATTGACCATCCCATGATAAAACTCAGGAACCAAGGAAAAAGGAATTGGCTTCCAGGGATCTGATCTTCACTGCCCATACAAGTGTTGATTCATTTGAATGCTTTTTATGATTTCTGCATAGGCAGAAATTTTCATACTGTTTTTTTTTTTAAATGACTCAGTTTTTTATTACTAAAAGTAGCACATTTAGAAAATAGAAAAGCAGAAATTGCTCTTAACTTTGTGTATTGAGTAAACAAATGCATTCCAATCATTTCTTTAACTGTTAATGAAGTTGCATATTTGTGTATCTTCAGTGGCTGTGTTTCCTCTTTGACCTAATAGTCATGTTGTTTGCTCATGTGATTCCTATTGGAGTTGCTTTGTTTTTCATATCAAGTTATAGGATCTCTTTATATAATAAAATTTAACTGGCATTTGCTTGCATGGACTTTTTTTCCCTTAGTCTGCTAAAATTTTACAAGCGCAGGGCTAGTCAGTTAATTTTTATGAGATCAAATTTGTCCATCTTTTTGCATTTTGACCTCTTTGTGATAAGTTTGCTGTGGCATGTTACCTTTATTCTTTACACAGTACTGATGTTTTCCTCTTTCACTGCTAATTTTGACATGCCGAGGTGGTATTTTGCTCCTTGTGTTCTAGTCTGTACAAATAGCTTTTCTCTTTCCCTAGTTGAAAAAAGGTTTTATTTAACCAGCTGACTTCGTTACCCTGTATACCCCACCGCCAGCCTCACATACCACATCCCACCTCGAGGTGACAGCGCCCATGGCAACCAAACAAATAGCTGATTGATGTTATGCTGATACCACTTATTAAACCTGGAATTCCTTCCTCATAGGTGTCTTTGAAATGATTGGTGGGAAACGTATTTATTTTCAAAAGCTGGTAATTTTTTAAAGAAAGTTTAGACTGTGGTAAAATACTTAAGAGGGGTTAAAAACTACAAGTAGTAAGACATTCTGTTAACATTTCCTGTTTTAGTTTTTCTTCTATGCATTGAAAAATTCACATTTGTTAGCTTTTCTGATTATGAAAATACTTTATTGCAGGAAGTACAGGAAAACCAAAGTAAACAAAATAATTTATCAGTTTCCACATGTCAAGGGTAATTTCTAATATTGGGCATATTATGCATATATGCATTTACAGACATTTGCCACATATTTTTTAAATGCGCCAAAGACTAAGCTAAAAGCTGGGTAAAGAAATAGCAAATCCAACTTTGAAAGATACTGACTGCTATGATGACTTTTTCTCCAGCCTTTTTTTTTTTTTTTAAATCTGTATAGGGTCACTGTAAGTCAGAATCACCTTGACCGCAACGGGATTGTATATAATAGAAAATATGTGAGATGTTTTCCCCCTTCTTACACATGCTCATTAAAAATACTCTGTATCCAGACAAATCCAGGCTTAATTTTTTCCTCGCTTGCTGACAGTAGTATTTCCGTAGTTTACCTGCAGAACAAACACATTCAGTCATGTTCAGATTTTTACTGGTTTGTAATTAAAAATATTTTGTTCTGATTATAAAGACAAAATATGCTCCTACAGAACATTTGAAAACCACAGAAGCAGCACAAAGAGAATTAAAACCATTGGATCACTCATCAGCCCGCTCTGAGTTCTGATCACCAGCTCAAGCAGCATTCCCACCTGCTGAAAGATCTTGACGTACGTAATGTCTCCAAGCTTCAGTTGCCTCGTTTGTCAGCAGGGTTGGAGGCAGTTGTGAATAACTACATTGGAATTGTTGTAAGGAAATATTGTTACGAAATGATTAGCCTACGGTACTGCACAGAGCAGCATTCAGGAAATGGTAGATGTTACAGGTGGCCTATTGTATCTTAATTTGTGACTTCAGTTTCATCTTAATGATTTTCACAGGTTATTAAATATTCTTCGAAAGCGTTGTATTACGTATACAGTATTTCATTCCATAAACGTCTCATCATTTTTCTTTTCCATTTTCATATAGGTAGATATTTAAGTTCCCAAAATTTTACCTTATAAATAAGATTTAATGTTCTTGCTTAAAGCTTTGTCCATGTCTTTAACTATTACCTTCTGATAAATCCTGAGAAAGAGAATCTGAGTCAGGGTGTAAACTTTCTTAGACTCCTGAAAAAACATTTCCAAGGGTGTGCTAATATGCCTTTATTTCCAGCAGAACTGTGTTCAGTGACCACATCACTAACAGTTTTACATCTGGTTAACTTGACATATTTGGCAACACTGAATTTTTTGTTTATTGTTTCCTCTGTGAATCATGTTTCTATCTTTTGCTGTAATTGTCCTATTTGCTGCAAATACTTTCTCTCAGTCTTTGGTATTTTGGGGGGCAGGGCTATTTAATGCGATCAAGTGTGCACATTTTTCTGCATTTTGACCTTTTAGTGGCAATTTTGTCTTGTTCCGTACTACTGATGTGTTCCTTGTCCTTGATCGTGTCCCCTTGTCAGTGCTAATTCCGGACATGCTGAGGTGGCATTTACCTGCTTGTGTCCTGTTCAAAGAGCTTTTCTGTGCAGTTGAAATGAAGATGTTTTTGTTATAAATTTATAAAAGTCCCTTTTATGTTAGAAATATTAATCTTTATTTCTACACTATTTACAGCAAGCATTTTCCCATTTTTTTTCCTTTGAGTATATGTCAACATACAAGTTTTTTTTTTTAATGTAGTTAAACGTAGCTTTTCCTTCGTCACTTTTTAAAATATTTTCCTGCTTAATTTTTTGCCCATCTCTAGACAGTATAATCTTTACGTCCCACTGAATTGTTAACACTTCTTAAAAATCATATAATGAAGCCTTATTTATAATATGGACAATTTAGCTTCTTTTTCTTCCAGTGGTTTTTCAGTTCACTTTAGAAGAAACTATTTGAGTTATTGGAGATGTATAAAACACTTTCATAACCATCAAGGGAGGTTCTTCCTCATTTTATGTATGAACTTCATTTTGAAAGCCCTGTAGGGTCTTGTTCATTTACGCTTCTAGTTGAATTTCATATTCTTTTTGTCCTATTTTTTCAACTAGTATTTTGATTCAAATGGCCTTACAACTATTAATAGACATCTTAAAACACTTATTCATTCATTCTGTACAGAAAAATATGTTTTTTAATTTAGGTTGTCCTTGGTATATAGATTGCTTTTTTTTAATTAGATTTTTGTTTTCACATAATATTCTAAACTCTTATTCCAGTAGTAAGAAATAACATGGTTTTAGCATATTGGTTTTCTGTCTACATTACACTCACTGGTTTTAATAGGTTTTAGGTGGTATCTTAATTACCTAGTGCTGCTATAACAGAAGTACCACAAGTGGTTGGCTTTAACAAACAGAAATTTATTATCTCACAGACTAGGAGGCTATACATCCAAATTCAGGGCGCCAGGGGAAAGCTTTCTCCCTCTGTCAGTTCTGGGGGGAGGTCCTGGTCTAGCCGCTTCTCATAGGAGCTTTTCAGCAGCACAGGGACCCCAGATCTAAAGAAAGCGTTCCACTCCAGGTGCTACTTTCTTGGTGACGTGAAGTCCCTATCCTCTCCTCTCCCTTCTCTTTTATATCTCAAAAGAGATTGACTCAAAATACAACCTAATCCTGTAGATTTGTCCGTCCTCATTAACATAACTGCCTCTAGTTCTGCCTCATTAACATCACAGAGGTTAGGATTTACAACACATAGGATAATCACATCAGATAATAAAATGTAGGACAACCATACAATACTGGGAATCATGGCCTAGCCAAGTTGGCACACATCTTGGGGCGACACAATTCAATCCAGAACAGGTGTGTTTTGTGTTTTCACCTTAAATAATATGTTAAAAAACAAAACAAACCCATTGCGTTAAGTCAATTCTGACTCATAGCAAACCTATGTTGGGTGCTGTTGAGTCAATTCCTACTCAGTAGTGACCCTATAGGACAGAGTAGATCTGCCCCCGTACGGTTTCCGAGGAGTGGCTGGTGGACTTGAACTGCCAACCTTTTGATTAGCAGCCAAGCTCTTAACCACTGCGCCACCAGGGCCCCAAAGAATATTACATGCATATCATAGAACTGTGTTTTATTTGTTTCATAGCTTAAAGCACTGGCTAGTACTTCCAGCAAAATTATAATAGAGACAGAAGGCATTGTGTCTTTTAAATAGGTAGTGACATTTGTAGTTTTAAAATTCCTTTATTAAAGAGATATTCTTCATCTTGTTCATGAAGTATCTTTCTAGTCCTCATTAATTGAGAGTCTTAAAAATATTAGGTACACATCTTCATCACAAATACTTATCAAAATTTATTGAGATGACAATTTAGTTTTTCTCTTCAGATACTGAAGAGTTTGTTTTTTAATTGTTTCTAATTGTTGGGTTAGAAAGCATGCTTATATATTGCTGAGGGCATTAATGTGTATAGTATAGTATAGTAAAACAATCTTCCAAATTTTATACCTTTTAGACAGTAAATATTTCTGGAATATTAATAAATAACAAAAAATAAGTATGCCAAAAAAGATCACCTCAGCATGATATTCTCAGTTATTATTTGCTTCCTAATCTGACCCCAGCAGACCTTCCATAAATTTACTTTTAAAAATGGACTTTTGGGGGGGAGTTCTTCCCACCCTGATTATGATACCTTTATCTGTGCCTTTAGTATCCCATTTTTGAGTATCTATTTAAATACCTGAGAGATGTTTCTTCATGCACCACAGAACTGTTGAAGTTGTGTTAATCAAATGCACTAATACACATAGGTAGTTCCTCTATTTTCTTGCTTATGACAGCCTCTAAAACCTAAAATCTGCCGCCACCAAGTTAGACTCATAGTGACCCTATAGGACAGTGTAGAGCTGCCCCATAGGGTTTCCAAGGGGCGCCTAGTGGATTTGAATTGCTGACCTTTTCCTGTTTTGTTTTAAGAAGGTGTGTTTTCTGGAATCTTATCCAAACAAGATTTTTAATTTCAACCAGTAGATGGCAAAGTAACAGCCCTAGTAATTGTTACTCAGAGACTGTCATACTAGGAAACCCTGGTGGTGTACTGGTTAAGAGCTTGGCTGCTAACCAAAAGGTTGGCAGTTTGAATCCACCAGGTACTCCTTGGAAACCCTATGGGGCAGTTGTACTACGTACCATACTATGTACCATAGTATGAGTTGAAATCAACTTCACAGCAACAGGTTTGGTTTCTTTGGTTTTAAGCAAAACGATAACAAAAACCAGCAGAAATTTTTATAGAATATGTGAAAGTTCAAGGTCTTCAGATCATATCTAATTATATAAATACACATGAGGACCACTATGGTGACCCTTGGTGTATAGTAAGTCAAATACTCAAAGATAGGGATGTATATTTTGATCCCACATAAAACAATAAAGATTTAAATTGTTTTTACCTTTATTGATAATAAATTCATATAATTTGAATATTATAAAAACTCTGAAACATTTCATTCAGATTGTAGGATTTATATCCACTTTTTTTACACCCCTTTTTTGGAGTGGCTTCCCCATACCTGCAAGGGGAGCAGACTGTGGATTCCATTGACGCTGTCCACTTTGTTGACTTCTTGGGCTGTGATATCTACACATTCCATTCACCCTTACCACTTACCTGGTGGCTAGTCTAGCCATGTGCAACAGGCTCATGGCCATCATTTGAGAATACCTCTATTTATAGACTGAGCTCAGAGATACCTTTCAACTCAGCCTCCAAACCCAATGTCTAGAAATCAGGTTTTTTTGATACCCCGCTGGTTACTTTCATTTGGTCAAATCTCCCGGTTGACACCCTGCAGATGTGAGTCTCTATTCATGTGGGAAAGATAGAGAAGTCCTATCAAGAGTCAAGTAGCAATCCTGATTACAGTTGGAAGGATGACCTGAGTCTGCTAATGGTCTTGGGGAAGTGGGGGATTCTGAAGTAATTTGTGTCAAAGCTATAGTAACGGGGATGGGAATTGGGTATTGGGGGTGGGGTACTACCTACAAAGTAGAGAGGCCTTTAGATGCTCAAACTTTTCCAGAAAGAAAGCAGGCTGAGAAGCCTGTGCACTAGGACACGGGCCACTTCTAATGGAGAGGAAAGATGACTCAGAAAGCAGAACCAAGAGGTCACAGAGCAGAAAATCAACCTTGGAGAATAACCCCCCAAGAGTAAAACTGAGCCCTAATTGAAAAACTAACACTTCCCAAACGGATATAAGAAATGCAATACACCAGTGATTGCTGTGTGCCTCCTTTCCCCCATTTTGAACAGTAGTGTCTGTTACTCCTATGTTGGTCTCAAACATTGTATATTGGGAGTAAAAGGACAAATAATCTGTCAATGTTGACAAATAAACATCGTATACGGGGAGTAAAAGGGATAAATTACAGGTGTTCACATTGAGAAAAAGGGTATTCAAGGAGCAGTGCCTGCGGAACTGCACCTGAAGAGCTTAATCCATGCCTTGATCTGATTTAGATGGCAAAACCCTAGGTTTTGTTAAGTAAATCTTGTTAGGCCCAAACAGGAGTCACTCATGCTAAGCCCTATGTCAGCAGTCTGAAACTTAACTAAATTTCTATTTCTTGTCCAAGAGTGGATTATCTAATACAGAAGGTTACCAGATTATCTGCAGTGAACAATTTCACATTTTTTCACATCAAAGATTCTGCTTCTAGGTGTGGTTGGCATCTGTCTTTCTCCCAACCCCACAGCACCTTTCTACGGAATCAAAGCCTGTTTTCAAATTTACAGTCCCTGACAGGGACAGATTACCCAGTTAGCAAGGTAAGCACAGGCTTAGTTGTGCTTGCTTACTAATCTGTAGTGAACAATTTCACATCTTTGATGTGGTGAAAAACATGAAATTATTCACTACAGAATAATAAATAAGCACAAGTAAGCCGGTGCTTACCTTGCTTATTGGGTAATTTGCCCCTATTCTTGTTAATGCTCTACTCTACCAGAAATGGAAACCTCAGCTAACTGATTAGGACTTGCCTGCTCAGTTTAACCTAGTTCAAAATTTCCCTTTAATCCCAAATAAGGAAAGAAAATGCCTTCCAGCCAATCCAAAATTGCCTAGTATAGCTTCCTTCTTCCTGTATATCTGTGTCTATAAAACCCTCCCACTTCGCACCTCTCTTCAAAGCTCTTGTCTGACTTCCAGACCAGACACTTCCCAGTTCATGAATTACAAATAAATTTTATGAGTTTGTACACAAATTTAATCTTGATGAAATTTTATTTTTTAACATTTTGCATCTTTGCCAAGTACCATAATGAGATGAGACTTTGGGAGTTCGGAAATGTATTTTACATGTGAAAGGGATGTAATATCTTTGACAAAGAGTGTATGGTTTTTGTGTGCCCTCAAGTCGTTTTTGACTCATAGAGACCCCATGTGACAGAGTTGAACTGCCCCATAGGGTTTTCTAGGCTGTAATCTTTACAGAAACAGATTGCCAGCTCTTTCTCCCAAGGAGCCACTAGGTGGGTTCAAACCACCAACCTTTCAGTTAGCACCTAGGCAGTTAACCATTATGCTACCAGGGCTCCTTAGAGTAGATGGTAGCAGATTATATTTTCCAAAAATGGTAGCAACAGTATTTCCATTCCACATATTTTTCTAGAATGTTGGATATCCTCCATCGAGAGATACCACATAATTCCTGTCCCCTTGGTCCATCTTGGTCACTAAGCCACCAAATGAGAAGTGCAGTCACCCTCATGACATCATGCTGTGAAGAAGCCCAGACAACATGAGAGGCCTTGGAGGTGATCCAGTCCACAGCACCAGCTAAGGTCCCAGCAGACAAACAGCAACAGCTGTCATACCTCTGAAGAAGAAAAATCCAGATTATTCCAGCCCTCAAACATGGAGTCACCCCAAGCCTTCCAGTGTTCCCAGCTAAAATCTTGGACACTGTGGAATGGAGACATGCCATCCCCATTGTGCCCCACAAAAAAAAACAAACCCACTGCCATTGAGTCGATTCTGACTCATAGCTACCCTATAGGACAGAGTAGAAGTGCCCCACAGAGTTTCCAAGGAGCACCTGGCGGATTCGAACTGCTGACCTTTTGGTTAGCAGCCATAGCACTTAACCACTATGCCACCAGGGTTTCCACCTAACCCACAGATTTTGTAACAATAAGAAAATGTTCATTTTAAGCTACTAAATTTTGTAACAGCAATATTTACTTAAAGTTCTCCATGTTCAGCATTCTTAATACAAGGAAAAGAAACGAATATAATAATTAATTCTGCCCAATCTCCCTTTCTCACTCCTTCCTCCTACTCTCCTCCCACCTTTTACTCTCTCCTCCCAGGTCCTCTTCTCACTGGAATCCTGGCACCTCGCAAGGCTAAAGGTAAGAAAGGAAGCCTTGTAGCACAAAGCTGAGAAGAGGTGGATTTTAGCATAATGAGGAACAGAGGGTGTGCTGGCTTCGGGATCAATCTTTGCAGCATGGAAGGTCTGCCTGTGAGGAAGAAAGTACTGTCACCATCCAAACAGCCATACCCACGATCTACAGCAGAACAAAATACTGAAAATTACCAGCCATTGACATTAGAAATCACATCTGAACAGAAAGGACTTGTGGGAGGGAGGAAAGGAGAGCACAGAGATGGAATGGCCCAGGGGCTGAGGAGCAGCAGGAGGCCGAGGAGCTGGTTCTGAGGGGTAGTCGGAACTCCTGGCTCTCTGGCCCCTTCCTGGGCATGGATTCGTTTGCAGCTCCTGGTGGGGGAGGAGGCGGCTCAGGTCTTCTAGGGGTCACCAAAACCCCAAGCACACTGTTCCCCACCTCTCCGTGCCTGCCTTTGTCCATGTTCTCCACCTGGAGGAATTTTTCTGCTGCAGAGATCTGTGTGAATCCTGAGCCTGGCCAAGGTGTTTACAGGCAAGAAGTTCTGAACAGGCAGCTTGGAGAAGGAGGACAAACGGGGACCAACCATGCCCAGTTTGGGGCTTTCTCCTGGGGGCGGGGGTAAAGCTGGAACTGATGCCAAAGCCTGACCACAGATGAATTGGGGAAGGAAAAAAAAATGAGAACCAGAAGAAAGAGAATACGAAGGATCATTTGAAATGGTTATAGCCTGTTTTGAAATAAAAATTATTGACCCAATTGGAAAGTTGGCGGGGTTGTTAATAAGCAAAAAGGGCCTCAACACCTGAACAGGTCTGAGTAAAGCAGTCACCCAGGTTCTCAGAAGGCTGAGGGGGATATTTTGAATCTCTCTTGTAAAATGGATTCGCCTCTGTTTCTGTAAGTAGCAAAAGAGCTGAAGATTTTTAAAAGGTGACAGAGACCAGAGGAGAAATGGATGGGCCTAGAATGGTGTCAGGGATAAAGTTGTTTATCAGACAAAAAAGAAACAGATAAGACAATTTTTAATCCTCAGATAAGAATGTCTCTCCTTCTGAAAAATGATAGTGAAAATCAAAACAAATATTGAAGACCCTAAAATAGAAGCACAGGTTCCCATGACAATGTGCTATTATATTGTTTCATCTTGTTTAGGTAGAAACTTCTAGTAGAGGGGAAAAAAATCGTGTAAATTTTACCCAAAAAATACATATCCACTCAGATTCTAAAATCAAGCCTTAGAAAGCTACTTGTGGCTTTCATTGTAAACACTCTGTTTTTTTGTTATCGGCTGTCAGTGACAATGAATTTAACATTTAGTAAATAGTTCTATGGAGCCCTGGTGGTGCAGTGGTTACAGCCTTGGCTGCTGACCAGAAGGTAGGCAATTTGAATCTATCAGCCACCCCATGGGAGAAGGATGTGGCAAACTACTTTCCATAAGGATTACAGCCTTTGGAATCCCTATGGGGCAGTTTTACTCTGTCCTTTAGGGTCACTCTGAGTCAGAATTGACTCCACGGCAGTGGGTTTTTTTCAGTAGTCTTATTAATGTATTTAATATCCATTAAATGTTATATTGTTAGGTACTGAGGAATCAATTTTGACTCATAGCAACCCCTTGTGATAGAACAGAACTGTCCCATAGGGTTTTCTAGGCTGTAATCTTTACAGGAGCAGATTACCAGGTCTTTCTCTCACATAGCTGCTGGGTGGGTTCCAACTGCTAACCTTTTATTTAGTAGCAGAGCACTTAATCATTGCACCACCAGGGCTCCTTTGATTGAGACTAGAGAGTGGATTCAAAATGGAAGATCAATACAAGACGAAGGATGAAGAACGGATACAAGATGGAGGATGTACAGTAAAACCTACAAAAGCTGGAACCTGTGTAAGGTGGAAACCTGTAGAAAAAGAAAACTCATTTTCCACTAAAACAAGTGAAAGAAAACTGGTAAGACTACATCCTGTCAAGGCAGAAAACTTGCGAGAAACCTAAAAATAAGGCAGTCCCATCGAGTTCTAGCTCTCACAGGATTCGCTGTATAGAAGATGGAGGATGTAGGGTGGATACAAGATGGTGGATGGAAGATGGCTATAAGAGGGAGTGTTGGATACAAGACAGAAGATGGATCTTGGATACAAGATGGAGGGTGGATACAAGATGGAGGGTGGATACAAGATGGAGGGTGGATACGGGGTGGACACAAAATGGAAGGTGGTTACAAGGTGGAGGATTGAAACAAGATGGAGGTTGAAAACAAGATAGAGGGTGGAAGGTGGATAAAAGAAAGATGGATACAAGATGGAGGATGGATACAGGATGGAGGGTACGTGCAAGATAGAGGGTGGGGGATGGCTTTAAGATAAACCAAACCCAGTGCGGTCGAGTCGGTTCCGGATTTAAGATGGTGGGTGAATAAAAGATGGAGAGTAGATACAAGATGAATGGTGGATATAAGATAGAGAGTGGATACAGAATGGAGAGTGTGAAGAGAGGTCCAGCACAAGAGTACAGGGCCAGAAGTATCACGGGGGGTGGCCATATATTTTGCCTGTCCCAGGAAGAGGCGAAATAGGCCATAAGAACACAGGCACACACATAGATGTGGTGTGCAAAGGTTATACACATGGGTGTTAAAAAAAAACCTTAGAACTTCTATTTACATTTTTTTGTTTCAAAAATTGAAGTTAATAAGATTTTATAATATTTAAACATGAATTGGAGCCAGTGTCCTCTGTCACCAGGTGTGCTAGTCACATGTCCAGGGTCCAGGAAGGTATACATTGTTTTTCACTCATCATGCAGAGGGTGGCAGTGGAACTCACTCTTCCTTGCGCTTTCAGCACATTACACATGTCCTGCAGTTGTGCACCCCAAAAATCGAACATTCAGATGATCTTATCTAGTGTTACTTCGATCAATCCTTATACAACCAACAATTGACTTGAAAAGCTTCCTGCCAAGGAACAGCCCCTGGAGTTCATTCTAGTTACCCAGTGAGCAAGAACATAAGCTAGGTGATGCCATGTGGGTTAGCTGTTGAAACAACGATTATCAAATGTAAAAAAAAAAAAAAAAAATCAGCAGAACAAAAACAAAATAACATAAAAATAATCATGAAAACTATTTGACATTTGAATGTATGGATTTTCTTCCAACGTCATTTTCTCATTGCAAAGTACTTAACAGCCAACATGAGTTCAGAGTTTTTGGTGCACAACTTTTCCAAATTTTGCTGACCTTTTCTGTAATGATAAGTGGTTGTCAGTAAGATGCTGCAAAATTTGCTGACCTTTTCTGTAATGATAAGTGGTTGTCAGGAAGTTGCCGCAAAATTAAATAAGAATAAAAATAAGAACAAGCTTAATGCTTGTGGTTCCAGCCGGTCCCCAGCTCTTTCATCCTCTCCAGCCTTCTGAGCCTGTCAGCACCCTCCTTCTGCTTCCAAGCTCGCCGCCAAGCAGCAGCCGCCCCTGAGCCCCCCGGGAAATGACTTGGGGAGGAGCAGGAAGAAGAGACTCCCTGAGGCTTCGGGGCGGGGCGACTTGGCCAGGCTGCACCGCGACCCCAGCAGAACCTGTATACTAAACTAGGTCAAGGGGCTGAAGGGGAGGCCGAGCCCAAATTCCTTCGAGGACGGCGGGGGGGCCAGGCCGGAAAATCAAAGGGGCAGCGGCGGCTTCGCGCGGCCCGGCCTCCTGGAGCACCACGGCAGGTCGAGTTTTTCCTCGCTGTAAGTTCACAAAGCCTAGACATAAACTGGGAAAGATGGTTGGTCTTACAACCACGTAAACGTTATTGGCAAGTTTTTTCATGATACATTTTTTTTTTCCAGAAGTGACCTAACAGAAGCTGAGTGAAGACAGCCTGAGGAAGTTTTTAATTTGTTAGAGAGGCTTGGAGAAGGGTCCTATGGAAGTGTATTTAAAGCAATATCTAAGGAATCTGGTCAGGTGTGGCAATTAAACAAATACCTGTTGAATCAGATCTGCAGGAAATAAAGACATTTCCTTAATGCAGCAATGTAACAACCCACATGCTGTCAGCACTAGGGCAGTTACTTAGGAACACAGATCTCTGGCTGTAATGGAGGACTGTGGAGCTGGCTCTGCTGGGGGAGCAGTACGATTACGAAATATGACATCAACAGACAGTGAAATTGCAACTCTGCTTAAATCTACCTTGAAATGTCTGGAATATTTGCACTTTATGAGAAAAATACACGGAGATATATAAAAGCTGGTGTGAATTTGTTATTTTATTCTTCGGACTTGCTGGAGCTGAAAAGGCTCTGAAAGAGTTAAAGAGGCACGTGGGGCGGGACACTTCTGTTTGAATCTTCTTAGGCTTCACTGGAATGCGTAAAAACATTTCTGCTAGCGTACATGTTTTGATTTGTCTGCTTGCTCAGAAGTTTTAATTCAGACATTAAATAGACTCTCTTAAATGGATAGGTTTAAATGTCTGGGCGTTCTATATATCCTGATCTTATGCGACTTTAAAATACATGAAAGATGTTTTGTTTTGTCTCTCTCTCCCTCTCTGCCCTTTGCGTCCTATAAAAACTGTGCCCTTGCTTTTGTTCAGGGAACTACCTTCTAGTTTTTGCCAGGAGATGTGCTTCCACCCATGGATCTTTTTGAAGCCAAATAAATTCCAGGAAGTTAATCTTGTCAGAATATGTTTTTTTAAACACTAGGAATATCCTCAATACAGAAGGAAATGCAAAATTGGTGATTCTGAAGTGGCTGATCAGTTAATGGTTAGCACGCCTAGCTGCTAACTGAAAAATTGGAGGTTCGAGTCCACCCAGAGATATCTTGGAAGAAAGACCTGGTGATCTACTTCCAAAAAATCACCCGTTGAAAAACCCCGTGGAGCACAGTTCTGCTCTGCAATGCAGGGGGTCACTATGCATCAGAATCAACTGGACAGCAACTTTTTTTTTTCTTTTTCTGGTGAAATACAATGGCAAAAGGCAATACTGTGATTAAAAAAAAAAAAAAAAGTTGCCTAAAAAGACCAGACTTAATGGTTTGACTGAGACTGGAGGAACCCAGAACTAAAAACATTCCTGAAGCCCACTCTGCAGACAAATATTAGATTGGATTATAAAACAAAACATAATACTGGTGAAGAGTATTATTCAAGGAGATACATGAAACCAAATGGATGGCTCCTGTCCAAAGACGGGTGAGAAGGCAGAAAGGGACAGGAGCTGGTTGGATGGACATGGAAAACCCAGGGTGGAAAGGGGGAGTGTGCTGTCACATTATAGGGATTGCAACCAGTGTTACATAACAATAAAAAACAAAAAAACAAATATGTGTATAAATTTTTATACAAGAAATTAACTTGAGCTATAAACTTTCACCTAAAGCCCAATTAAAAAAAAAAAAAAAGTTGCCATCTAGTTGATTTTCGCTCATAGCGACCCTACAGGACAGAGTAGAACTGCCCTATAGGGTTTCCAAGGCTTTACTGGATATGACACTGACACACACCTTTCCTGATTTTAAACTAGGCAGAATCCCCTTGTTCTGTTAGAACTACTGTCTCTTGGTCTATGTACAGGTTCCATATGAGCACCATTAAGTGTTCTGGATTTCCCATTCTTCTCAATGTTATCCATAATGTGTTATGATCCATACTGTTGAATTCCTTTGCATAGTCCATATATCACAGATAAACACCTTTCTGATATTCTCTGCTTTTAGTCAAGATCCATCTGACATCAGCAATGATATCCCTGGTTTCAAGTCCTCTTCTAAATTGGGCTTCAATTTCTGACGGTTCCCTGTCAATGTACTGCTGCAACTGTTTTTTAATTATCTTTAGCAAAATTTTATTTGTGTGTGGTATTAATGATATTGTTATATAATTTCCACATTCTGTTGGATCACTTTTCTTTGGAATGAGCACAAATTTGGACCTCTTCCAGTCAGTTGGCCAGGTAGCTGTCTTCCAATTTTCTTGGCATAGACAGGTGTGCACTTCCAGTGCTGCATCCGTTTGTTGAAACATCTTGATTGGTATTCTGTCAATTCCTGGAGCCTTGTTTTTCACAAATGCCTTCAGTGTATGCTGGATTTCTTCCCTCAGTACAATCAGTTCTTGATATTTTGCTCATAAAATCCTTCAATATTGCAATTAAGAGCTTGAATTTTTTCTTCAGTTCTTTCATGGGAAATGGCAAGTGTGTTCTTCCCTTTTGGTTTTCTAACTCTGGGTCTTCGCTCATTATAATGCTTTACTCTTCTCAAGCTGCCCTTTGAAATATTCTGTTCAGCTCTTTTACGTGATCCAGGATTGGAGGAAGACTCATTAACAACCTGTATTACACAGATGACACAACCTTGCTTACTGAAAGTGAAGAGGACTTGAAGCACTTACTGATGAAGATCAAAGACTACAGCCTTCAGTATGGATTACACCTCAACATAAAGAAAAAAAAAAATCCTCACAACTTGACCAATAAGCAACATCATGATAAACAGAAAATATGTCAGCAAGAACTTCTACATAATAGCTGGCTAGGTTTTAAAATTAGTGCTCTGAATTAGTAAAATCAGACAGCAACTTGAGATTTTTTCCTTTGATAGCTATCAAAACCAAGAATTGATTATCTTTCTATGACTAAATATGGGCAATAATTTTAACTGTGTATCTAAATCCTTGGAAACCCTGGTGGCGTAGTGGTTAAGTGCTATGGCTTCTAACCAAAAGGTCAGCAGTTCAAATCTACCAGGTGCTCCTTGGAAACTCTATGGGGCAGTTCAACTCTGTCCTATAGGGATCCTCTGAATTGGAATCGACTTAATGGCAATGGGTATGGTTTTTTGTTTTATCAAAATATATCGTACTAAGAAACAGATATTCAGATCAATGCATAACGAAGCGTAAAGTCCAAAATGTTTAACCATTTAGTGGGTCTGTCTTTCCCTATCAGGCCCTGTCTTATGGGTGTTACATACCTATGTCTGGATTGGAAGTACACTTGGGGTTTCCTGAGATACCAGGCAAAATGGCCTACTGGCTTAAAAATACTTCTCCCTGATCGGATTAAATTTAAAGAAATAATATTCTTTTTCTGGCCTACCCAAGGATAACAGAAAAATAAATAATAATTAATTTAGGCCCTGGAATCAGGCAGGCTCTTTCTATTCGTTACCAAGTTCGCAAGAAAATTCAAGAATTAAGGAAAAACATTTTGGCTCTGGAGATACTGAACTTCACTGACTTTTACAGCCACCTGCAATCTACCAAGTAGCTAGTTTCACTCCCCCTTCTAACTGGTAATTGAGTAAAGGAATAGTTGATGCAAATATTTAGACTAGGCCATGGAATAACTGATAAAAGTGTCCCCAAACCTTTTTCAAAATATAAAGAATAAAAATTATTTTAAAAAATTTAAAAAATTGTCTACCGGGGGAAAGCAAGGTCTTCACTTCTTCCAACAAACACATCTCTTTCCAAAGAAATGAGGTAAGTAAAGACCAGTTAAACTACAAGAAACTGGTGTCCAAAATGCATTGGCACAAAAAAGTACATTAGTGGTTATCAGGGGCTGAAGAACGGGAAGTGGGGATTTAAAAAGTAAAAAGAAACTGGAGTCTATAATACATCAGTGTTCAAACACAGGCATGGATCTCCCTGAGGGTATATGAATGCTATCCAGAATTAAGCAAACACACAGAGTTTTAAGGATTATATTTTTCATATTCTCAATCTTTATAAATGTGTTTATAAAGCCGATCTGTCTGGAAGAGAGGTGGAAGTTGGGCCCTTCTCCTTTCTCACTTCCATTCTCATGTTGAGATCGTATATCATTTTACAAAATAAAGTTCCTTTTAACCATGCCAAGCTTTATGGTGGTGCTCTGCCCCAGGCTGTAAAACTTTTGTTCTAACAGAATGGCAATTCCATAGGCTTAGCTCTGGGAAAAGAAGCCCTTAATGGCAAAGCAAAGAAGACTTCAGGAAGTTGCTTACTATATTTTATTAGTTATCTCCTCTTCCTCTTGTATTATCAATTAAAAAACAAACAATCAGACTTTGATAATTAAAGACATCAACTATTTATTGAGAGAGAGAAGTTTGCAAATGGGCTGTCAGTTCTAGTGAAACTGCTGTGGCTATCATGAAGCAGTCTTTTGCTTAAATGCCGTTTACAATTTTGTGATAAAAGAATGTACAGCTGGTTTCTTGAAGGTTATACTGTAGTGCAGAAAAAAAGTCACATGGAATACACACACCTTTAGGATTTCCTAGAGCCAAGGTCTTGGGAAAAAAGCTTTTAGGCTAAGCATCTACCATCTGTTACTTCAAAGTGAGCAAGGTCCTTGGGAAAACAAGAAGGAGCGTTCTTGGCAGATTAAAGAGGTGGGTTTGCAGCGGTATATTTAATATTAAGATGCCAAGAATTGGAGCACTGTCCAGGCTTCTGGGGAGTTGTTTAATTTTAGCAGTGGAAACCCTGGTGGTGTAGTGGTTAAGTGCTATGGCTGCTAACCAAAAGGTCAGCAGTTTGAATCTACCAGCCGCTCCTTGGGAACCCTATCGGGCAGCTTCACTCTGTCCTGTAGGGTTGCTTTGAGTCAGAATTGACTCAACGGCAATGAATTTGGAATTTTTGTGCTTAATTTTCATCTTCTTCAACCTAAATACAACAATCCCTCAGCCCTATAACGAACTTTAAGTACTATCTTGTTTCCCTCGCTCTGTTCATACCCAAACTTCTTGAATCCTCTCTCCAATAACTGTCTCTGCTTCTTCAAATGCAGCTCATAGCTCAACTCACTATGATTCAGTTTCAGCCTCTCTATTCTGAAATTGCTAAAGCCAAGATCTACAGTGAACTATACCTTACTGAGGTCAGAGATCACCATCAGTCTGCCTTGGCGGATATCTCAGAAGCATCTGACACTTTTTACCACATCCTCCGTTTTAAAGTCCTGTCCTTATTTGGCTTCTATGTCACCAGCATCTCCTGTTTCGCCCCCTCTCTTTGCTGAGTACTCCCTCTCATCTCAGACAACAGTGGTGTTCCTCAAAATTCTGTCCTGGGCTCCATTTGAGAAGAAACAGCTGCAAACATTCATAAATAAACATTCGGTAAACACCCATGGAAGCAGAAGTCAAGAAGTCATATGATGTATCACACTGGGCAAATCTGCTGCAAATGTCCTCTTTTTTTTTTAATTGTGCTTTAGGTGAAAGTTTACAGCTCAAGTTAGTTTCCAATACAAAAATTTATACACACATTGTTATGTGACCCTAGTTGCTATCCCTATAATGTGACAGTACACTCCTTTTCACCCCAGATTTCCCCTGTCCATTCAACCAATTCCTGTCCCTTTCTGCCTTCTCATCTCATCTCTGGACAGAAGCTGCCCATTTAGTCTCATGTATCTACTTGAACTAAGAAGGACAATCTTCATGAGTATTATTTTATGTCTTATAGTTCAAACTAATCTTTGTCTGGAGGATTGGCTTCGGGAATGCTTTTAGTTTTGGGTTAACAGAGAGTCTGGGGGCCATGTCTTCTGGGGTTTCTCCAGTCTCAGTCAGACCATTAGGTCTGGTCTTTTCACTAGAATTTGAGTTCTGCACCCCACTTTTCTCCTTCTCCATCAGGGACTCTCTGTTGTGTTCCCTGTCAGGGTGATCATTGGTGGTACCCGGGCACCATCTAGTTCTTCTGATCTCAGGCTGATGGAGTCTCTGGTTTATCTGGCCCTTTTGTCTCTTTGGGTAATATTTTCCTTGTGTCTTTGGTGTGCAAACATCCTCTTTAAAGTGTTAAAAAGCAAAGATGCCACTTTAGGACTAAGGTGCTCCTGATCAAAGCCATGGTATTTTCAATCACCTCATGGCCATGTGAAAGCTGAACAATGAATAAGGGACACCAAAGAAGAACTGATGCCTTGAATTATGGTGTTGGCAAAGAATATTGAATATGCCATGTACTGCCAGAAGAATGAACAAATCTGTCTTGGAAGAAGTACAGCCAGAATGCTCCTTGTAAGTGAGGATGATGAGACTTTGTCTTACGTACTTTGGACATGTTATCAGGAGCGACCAGTCCCTGGAGAAGGACATCATGTGTGGTAAGGTAGAAGGTTGATGAAAATGAGGAAGACCCTCAATGAGAGGAACTGACATGGACAGCAACAATGGGCTCAAACATAGAAACGATTGTGAGGATGGCCAGGACTGGGCATGTTTTGTTCTGTTGTACATAAAAAAATAGGGTTGCTATAATGGGAACCACCTCAACGTGTTCCCTCTGTGCCTATGTGAAGGGACCTTTATCATTTTGCTGTTCAAGATAGAGACACGGATATAACCCTTGAGTCCTCAGTCTTCTTCAAAGCCCTCATCCAATAAAACACTATTCTTTCAACATCTGTTGTGATATCTATTATATTTATGGCTGCCCATCATCCGTAACAATAACCGTTTCTACTTTAAGAGATATTCTATTTCTCCATTTCTGGTTGTTTTAAAAAATGTTTACAAATTTTCTCATACTCTTCTTTTCAAGAGGTGGAGCTTAACTCCCCTCTCCTTGACTATATGCTGGATTTAGTGGCTTCTCTCTAATGAACACACAACCTACCGCTGAACTGATGGTGCTCAACTTCTAAGACTAAGCCATAAGAGAATTACCCGTCAAGTCGATTCTGACTCATCATGACCCTATAGGACAGAATAGAACTGCTCCATACGGTTTCCAAGAAATGGCTGGTGGATTTGAACTCTTAACTACTGTGCCACAAGGGCATTTGAACAAGACTTTGCCAATCTGAAGTACCTATGTGAGATTTTGATATTAAAGTGAGCAATGTGAACAAACAGCCTCTGTGTAGGGTTCCACGATTGCTGGCTGAGGTGGTGGTTTCTTATGGTGGCAAGTTCAAATTTCTGACAAAGAAATGGCATCATTGAATGGCAGTTCCTTCCACTTCTTATTGGCACAGAATCAGCAAAAGATCTTTTTTTTTTTTTAATCAAGCTAGTTCTCTGGTTTGATTTAAATATTCTACCTAGTATAAAATATCTCTGGTATTTTACAAGGAGTTTTATGCCTAGAGATTGTTTATAATGCATCTCCCAAATTTTGTGAGCACACATCTTCTAAATATCTCTGCTTAGTCATCTAGTCCAACTTTCAACTAGACTCTTCAGTGATACAACCTCTGATATATTTTCCAAACCTATCATTTGTCTCCTTGGGTACAATGACAGTGTCCTGATGCATCTTCTTCCCTCCTTTCAATACAATATGCACACCTAAACCCCAACCCAGTTTTCAAAGATCTGCTTTGGTAGGCCGTGCCTCTGAGCCAGGTCACAGCTAACGGGGAAGGTAGAACTGGAGAACATCATCATCAGTGTCATCAGGGCAGAGGTTGGCAGGGCCACCAGTGAGCTTGGTGGTACAGCTGGTCCGGCTGGGTATGCCTTTAACCACTTCACCTGAGAACGTTCTTACATTGAGATTCTTAAGTAGTGAGGTCAGGATTTTCATTTTTTTGTACTCCCTCAATTTTGTTTCTGCTTTTTTCATTTTCTCTTCTATTTATGGGCCTCTGATAATGCCCTTTCAACACTCTTTTGTATTAGTATTGAAACTAAACATTCAGAAAATGACGGAAGTCTCAACTCAATAGGATACATTTACATACATGAGGCACAAATTGGAAGTAAAAAACCTGTCTGAATCTCAGTCTCTCTCTCCCTCTTTTTTTAATTCTAAGAAGTGTTCTAAGATGTTGATGGTTCGATCCTGGACTCCATTTTTACACTTCTTAAATTGCAGGTTCACATTGTTAAAATACGGAAAAGAGAGAACCTTCAGAGCACACCTGTACCTCTAGTCGGGGATCCAGCACTTTAGCAGGTTGTCAGGCAGAAAATGGCTGCTCTGTGAACAATATAAATTAATGAGATAAATAATCCCTTTCCTCGTCTTCAGTTGGTTTATGACCACCTCTGGTGATATTTTTTAAGGGACAGGTTAAGAAGAAAAAGTTGTAAAGATCAGGAAAACTGTTTAAAAAAAAAAAGGAGGAGAAGAGATGGGAAAATGGGTGTTCCTGGTCTTTCCGCCATGGTGTTCAGGCATGAAAATCACAACACAAATTCAAAAGCTCTTTTGAGGGTCGGGGTTAGAGTGATATAAGTGAGTACTCCCATCAAGCAAAAAATTTAAGGACACAATAAATCTAAGTAATCAAGGTAAATAACATTTTAATGCAAGATTAAAAAATAAAAGTCAATGCCAAAACATCCATGGTGCAGAAAATATCAAAATGTTAAATAAAGATCTG
Organism: Elephas maximus indicus; assembly: GCF_024166365.1. Lineage (NCBI taxonomy): Eukaryota > Metazoa > Chordata > Mammalia > Proboscidea > Elephantidae > Elephas > Elephas maximus. Next base: position 30,978,517 of record NC_064827.1, on the reverse strand, counting down.
ACCCAGCTCTTGAAACAGTTTTACAATATGGGATGGAAGGGGAATGGGATGCAAATGAAATTTTGGCAAATTCCATTCAGTCTATAAAATTCTTTATTAAAATTTTTTTTTTTTTATTACTGTGAGGCAGGCAGCCTCAGAGCCCAACCCTTCTGAGAGACGCCTGCTCTGGCTTATCCTCCTACACCGAACAGAATATGCTGCACATTATTCTAAAATTGTCCTTGACAAGATAACCACAGAACCACCTCTGGGTAGAGTCTTAACATCCTAATGAAAGAAAATCAACCTCTTCCTTCATCTTGGGGATTGAAACCTTGTCTGAAGAAAATGCATAGTCATTTCCAAGCTCTGAGCACCTGCTTGAAGGTCAATCCTGAATATTAATGATGAATTTGTATTTCCTTGTCTGCTCTCTGTGAAAACCCACCTCCCCAAGCTGCCTGCGAGCAATTTTGGAGGCAACAGCCCCAATCGCTCCTTTCCTTGTACAGCGAAATAAGGGCCTCTTTCTGATCTTCCTCCTCTGCCTCTTGTTTATTGGCTGTAACAAGTCATGACAACCAAAACCTGGGGTTTTCACCCAGCAACAACTGTACTTTAGATGAAGGTTTACAGAACACTAGCTTCTCATTAAACAATTAGTACACATATTCTTTTGTGACATTGGTTACCAACCCCACGACATGTCAACACTCTCCTTTCTTAACCTTAGTTCTCTATTACCCACTTACCTATCCCCTCCTGCCTCCTAGTCCTTGCCCCTGAGCTGGTGTCTTGTTTTATTTTATGGGCCTGTCTGATCTTTGGCTGAAGGGTGAACCTCAGGAGTGACTTCATTACTGAGCTAAAAGGGTATCTGGGGCTATACTCTCTCTCAGGGTTTTTCCAGTCTCTGTCAGGCCAGTAAATCTTGTCTTTTTTTTTTTTTTTTGAGTTAGAATTTTGTTCTACATTTCTCTCCAGCTTTGTCCGGGACCCTCTATTGTGATCCCTGTCAAAGCAGTCAGTAGTGGAAGCTGGGCACCATCTAGTTGTGCTGGACTCAGTCTGGTGGAAGCTGTGGTAGTTGTGGTCCATTAGTCCTTTGGACTAATCTTTCCCTTGTGTCTTTAGTTTTTATTCATTCTCCCTTGCTCCTGAAAGATTGAGACCAGTGGAGTATCTTAGATGGCCGCTCATAAGCTTTTAAGAGCCCAGACACTACTCACCAAAGTAGACTGCAGAACATTTTCTTTATAAAGTACCCATAACCATTGCCGTCAAGTCGATTCCAACTCATAGCCACCCTATAGGTCAAAGTAGAACTGCCCCATAGGGTTTCCAAGGAACACCTGGTGGATTGGAATTGCTGACCTTTATGATTAGCAGCTGTACCTGTTAACCACTACACCAGTGTTTCCTCTTTATAAACTATATTATGCCAATTGAGCTAGATGTTTGCCCAGACCATGGTCCCCACAGCCCTCAACTCGGTAATTCAGTCCTCAGAGAGTTTGGATGTGTCTATGGAGCTTCCATGACCTTGCCTTGGGCAAGCTGTGCTGGCTTTCCCAGTATTGTGTATTGTCTTCCCTTTCACAAAAGTTACCACTTATCTATTGTCTATTTAATGTTTTTCCATCCCCACCCCACCCCTCCCTCATAACCATCAAAGATTGTTTCTTTCTGTGTGTAAACCTTTTCATGAATTTTTATAGTAGTGGTCTCAATACAGTATTTGTCCTTTTGTGATTGACTTATTTCACTCAGCATAATGCTCCCCAGATTCATTCACGTTGTGAGATGCAGATTCACTATTGTTCTTTGTCATTGAGTAGTAGTCCGTTGTGTGCCTGTACCATAGTTTGTTTATTCATTCACCTGTTGATGGGCATGTAGGATGTGTCCATCTTTTTGCTATTGTGAACTATGCTACAATGAACATGGGTGCACATATGTCTATTCATGTGATGGCTCTTGTTTCTCTAGGATATATTCTTAGGAGTGGGATTGCTAGATCATATGGTATTTCTATTTTTAGCTTTCTAAGGAAATGCCATATTTTTTTCCAAAATGACTGTACCATTTTGCATTCCTACCAGCAGTGCATTAGAGTTCCAATCTCCCTGCGGCCTCTCTAACATTTGTTATTTTCTGTTTTTTTGATTTGTGCCAGTGATGCCGGGGTGAGATTGTATCTCATTTTGGTTTTGATTTGCATTTCTCTAATGGCTAGTGACAGCAAGCATTTCCCTATTGTCTGTTAGCTGTATGAATGTCTTCTTTGGTGAAGTGTCTGTTCATTTCCTTTGCCCATTTTTTAATTGGATTATTTGTCTTTTTGTTGTAGAAGTGTTGGATATTCCTGCAGATTTTTGAGATTAGACCTTTGTTGGATTTGTCATAGCCAAAAATTTTTGCCTAGTCTGTAGGTTCTATTTTTACTCTTTTGGTGAAGTCTTTTGATGAGGTTAAGTGTTTAATTTTTAGAAGATCCCAGTTATATAGCTTACCTTCTAGAGTATGTGTGTTGTTATTATGGTTTGTGTCCTGTTAATGCCTTGTATTAGGGCCTCTAGCATTGATCCTATTTTTTCTTCTAGGATCGTTATAGTTTCTGGTTTTATATTTAGGTCTTTGATCCATTTGGAATTAGTTTTTATGCATAGCATGAGGTATGGGTTCTGTTTCATGCTTTTGCAGGTGGACATCCAGTTTTGCTAATACCATTTGTTAAAAAGTCTGTCTGTAAAATTCTTAACAAAGAAAATGAAAGGATCTGGCCTTCTAAATGCCTTGAACTTCTTGTACGCAACAATGCTAATTAAAAAAAAAAAAAATACCACTTAGTGTGGTCCCCCGAAAGAAGTTTCAGTTACATGAAGGCAAATAAAAATTATTGAAGATTGTCACTGGGTCGCAAGAAACTGTCAAATATGGCAATTCTCTCAATTGAAAACCACATAGGTAAATAAGTAGTTTTGGAAATGTTATTGATGAGTTTCCTTTCATTAAAGCTTGGAAAGTAAAATTCTATTAAATTCCGATTTCAGTACAATTAAAATATTTAAATTTAAAATAATGCTGTGAGTTTTAATACACCTAGTTTTCGATTTGTCTATTATTTTTTGTACAAGCACTTTAACATTGTAGAAAAACTTATTTTTAATAATTTTTAAAAATTATGAATATAAAGGTACAAATTTTCCCTTTTCCTCCTGCTCCCATAAGCCCTGGTGGCTCAGTGGTTAAGAGCTGGACTGCTAACTCAAAAGCTGACAGCTGGAACCCACTAGCTGCTCCTCAAGGGAAAGATGTGGTAGGCTGCTTCCGTAAAGATTACAGCCTTGGAAACCCTATGGGGGCAATTCTCTGTCCTACAGGGTTGCTATGAGTCAGAATCAACTCGATGGCAGCCTGTGACAAAAAGTCTACTAGTTGTGTCCCTAAGTTATTTAACTAGAGGCCCCAATATTTTGTACACACATTACCCACTTTCTGCGTTTCCCCTTTCTCTGAATTTGTCACGGCGTATCGCCCTAGAAACAAGCTTCAGTCGGTTTAAAAAAATTAAAACTTAATTAATTAATTAAATCTACAATTCTTCCCGATATATATCCATCAACTCTTCAATAAGTGGATTATTTCGTAGAAGGTGCGGATAAAGCAGAAAAAAAGAGGCAGTAAAGCATAAAAGACAGGAAAGTTTCGAAAAGGTTCTGCGCAGGCAAAGCCATGGTGAAGCTGACTCAGCAATCAGGACTGAGAAAACAAAAACTTTTCTACTCGTGGTGAATTATTTAACCTGCGCAAAGCTGGTCCAAGATGACCCTTTCTACAACTTCTGGCAAAACGCAAACCCAAGGAGGCAGGGCCAAATCTGCTTTCTCAAAACCATGGTTTTCCAGGCCCTGTTTGAGAAAAGGAAACCCTGGTTGCGTAGTGGTTAAGCGCTATGGCTCCTAACGAAGAGCTTTGCAGTTGGAATCCGCCAGGTGCTCCTTGGAAACTCTATGTTGCAGTTCTACTCCGTCCTGTAGGGTCGCTATGAGTCGGAATCCACTGGACGGCAGTGGGTTTGGTTTGGCTTGGGTTTGAGGAAAGGAGACTTCGGGCCCCCTCTGTCGGCCATCGGCCATCGGTGCTCAGTGAAGAAAACCTTGCTCCTATTGGTTTTTTTTTATTGTTTAGCTGTGTCCGCTCGCCCCCTGCCAGCCACTTGTGAATCACTGAAATTTTTCATGGTCCAGATCTAATTGCTAATAGGAGGGATGCTCTGCTCCTTCGCAGCCTGTTCTCTTAGCTGGGACTTGTCCTGGAGCCATTGCCTAGAAAACAAGGAAATTTTCATGTTTTGGGGATAGCTGAAAAGGACGCCCTCTCGTTTGTGCCTAAATGATAGAACTGGCTTCAACTTTCCTTGGAAGAGAGGGAATATCACCAAAATCCAGAAGACATAAGCCCTGTGTTTGCACGATCTATGTTCAAGCTGACCATCAACCCCCTCAACAGAGAGGATAGCTGTGTCGCATGGGGCCAGATCCTCCTGGATCACCTGCTCTCTAGCCTTCATCACCGTCTGGAACAACTGGAGTAGATGGAAGAGGAAAATCTGTCTTGTTCCTCTTTGGGGATTCCTTGTTCCAAGGAATTATTCGCTATTTGAAGGAAAGCAACACAGCAGTTGTGCCTGGGAGGTTGTCACAGGGGAAATCGAAGTGCGTTTTCCCTCATTTAATAATCCTCCAAGAAAAGTCACCCAATGGAGAAGAAAATTGTGGTTGTGACTCTCTAATCAACTACATTTTTGCTAAAACCAAAAAAGGCAATCTCAAATCTGAGATTTCTGCACCATCTGAAAAATATCTCAAATCAAAATCATGAGATTATTTTAAAATATATTGTACATCATGAGTTTACAAAAAATATTTAGAGTGAATAAAAAGATCTATTTTTCTTAAATAATTTAATCATTTAACATTTTCATTTATCTCTTTAAGTCTTGGGGGTATATTTGCTGTTCCAAAGTTTAAAAAAAAAACTTTTTTAGAAATGACTTCTTCAGGATAGTATTTTGTTAAAGATATTTGTCAGTTAAGTGAAAATATTAGCTGCTGTGACAGATAAACAGAAAATTATCAATACATTGAACATAATACAGATTTATCTTTCCCTCACATAAGAATTCAATGCAGGCATTCCTGATCAGATGGCTTTCCTGGCTGGCTCTCTACCAGACAGTGAAACAAGGATCTGGGTGTGTTATTTTTTGTGGTTTTGCCATCTTCAGCATGTGACTCCAAATGTGTCTGTGGTGCTTGTGTCTATTCTACTCAATTGTAAATGCAGAAATTATGTTGGATGACGTGGGGATGTTCTCAAAGTTCAAGTCTTTATAGGGCCAATATCTCTTGCACTCACAACTAGTTGACATGGATTTGTTCTCATGAGATACCTAAGTGTAAGAAACGTGGAAAAAGGAGTCTAATTGAGTGACTGGTGTGAAGAGGAGACAAGTTCAGTGAGTAAGACCGCTGGTCGTTTTTGCACTATGTGTACCAGTACTGCTTTTAAGGGGAAAAAATACAATCATATTTTTGACTGCACAAAACCAACAAAAAAAAATCCTGACCCAAAGTGTGATTCCACAATTTAAAGCCAGGGAAGAGGACATGGATGTCACTCCTTAGGGTACACAGCATCATTGACCCTTTGAAAGAATCATTCAGGTTGATTTCAAAGGACACAGCTAAGTTGGAAATTGGCCAAAGATATGGGTCAAGGACTTGGAACACATTGTCAAGTTTATGTTGTTTCCTTATTACCTGAGGGAGATGAAGAAAGTATGATCAGGCAGCTTCTTGAAGGTATTTGAGTATCACTGAGAAGGCTGACACAAAAGTGGAGAGTGAGTCTTCCATACATCACCAGGTGCTTGTTTCTCATTTGAATATTCTAAATGTTGCCAATACAAACTTGAATAGCCCTGTAATGAAATGGTTGTTCTTTTTTTCAATACTCCACACAACTTCCAATAATAACTTCTCTTTTAGTGCCATAAGCAATTTTTGAAGTGCCTTTAGATCCATTATCCTCTCAAACCACATGTATCTAGTATGTGTGGATATTATTCTTTCTATTATTATTATCATGATGATTCTTTTCATGAATATTAATTAAGCTCCTGAAATACTAGAGACTGGGCTAGATGCCTAGGAAACAAGGTGAGAAAAACAAAAACAAAACAATAACACAGTTGCCATCAAGTCAATTCTGACTCATGGCAACCTCACATGTACCAGAGTAGCACTGAGCTATACAGGGTTTTCAATGGCTCATTTTTCATAAAGTAGGTCAGCCAGGCCTATCTTCCAAGGTGACTCTAGGTGAGCTCCAGCTGCCAACCTTTTTGTTAGCAGCCGAGTTCTTTAAATGTTCACACCACCCAGGGACTCTAGGAAGTAAGGTAAGGTAAGATAATTTCTCTGCCCACAGACTTTGACTCATGGGGAATATACTAAAGGGAAAATAGGTCTGGTCATCAGAGGCTATGTTCCTGTCAGGTAGAAGTGAGAATATAGTCAAGCTCAGTGTATGAAGACTTAGTATATTAAAAAAGTCACAATCGATTTGTAGGCAACCAGTATGGGAGTATATAAAGAAAAATGGCCAAGTTAGCAGTTAAAAACAGTTGACCAAGGACTCAGAATCCAACCTTTCAGTTTTCGACCAGAAGTAGTACTCTAATTATGAAATGTCATAATTTTGGAAGTCCAACTGTAATGAAGCCCACATTGTGGACATGGGTGGAAATGGATGGAGATAAGAAGAAGCAAAGCATAATTAGTCATTCTTTGTGAGAAATTCTAAAGAATTGCAAGATAAAAGTAGGTAATCATCACTTAGTGTTTGATGAAGATCTACCTAAAAATGGAAGGTCAGAGTCACTGGTGGCTCCATTTCTATGCCTATTTATACTACTTTACTACTCACCTCATTCTTTTTCCCCAATCCCTTCCCTTCAGTTTCTACACAAACACTGCTCATCCATTTGGGCACAACCCATATCCAAATGCCTTTTATTTGAGTGTATAATATACTTATAATAGATTTTGATTCATATACATGGATTCATAGAATATTTACTGTTTTGTTTAAGTTTTTTTTCACTCAGCACAATTTTCCACATGTGAAATTCAGGTGCATCTTTGTGGGGATTTAAAACGTCAGGCTACCAAAGATGGTTTGTACCTACCATAGAAAGAGTAGGAATCTTTAGAACTGAGGCAGCCTAACTTCTCATAAATTAAAAGGAATAAAACCTGAGTTCGTGACTGAAGGTGAAAGTTAATTCTTCACTTAATAAAGTTCCGTATGTATCCAGATTTGAATTTAGAACAATGATGGTTCTCTTTGAATTGCTAAGAATTGACTTGGATAGGAACCTCTGAAACTTATTTGGGAAATTTCAAATTTAAGAAAAAAACACACAAAGGAAACTTAAAAGTGATGATGCTTTCTAAATTATGTGTTCTCACTGAGGGTGTTATTACTCCTAAGGTGTAAAACTGCTTCTTGGGAGTGTGAATAAATCTTAGATATTTCAATGGTTTGAGTTTCTCCAAAGCTTGGCCCTATCCAACAAAATATTATTCCTTCATATTTATTTTCTCTCCAGGTTCCTTTGGTACCACAGGAGAAGCATGGACATTGAGTTGATGGCAGGTACACAAAATTTATGCAAGATTAATGGAGGACTTTCTCTCTATCCTTTGCTTGATCTAGAAGTCACATCATGAGAGGTCACCTCCGCATATTTAAAGGTTCCCATTGGCTGCCTTTGGAATGTTCCATAATAAGCATTGAACCTCAGTGCTTTTGAGTGTAACTTCGGATGGGAACTGTAGGTACTAGTAGTTTGTATTTCAATATTTAATTATTCTAATTTTTTTTACCTATCAATAATAATTGGAGATATTCATCCAGATGTTGTTGACATTTTTTTCTCTTCAGCACTTGACATTATTATTGATCCCGCAGTGGGAGTGGGATCAATAATAATGTCAAGTGCTGAAGAGAAAAATGTCAACAGTATCTGGATGAATATCTCCAACTATCTGAGTGAAAAGTTATTTTCTCATACCACTTGTCTTGGTTATCTTGTGCTGCTATAACAGAGATACCATAAGTGGATGGCTTCAACAAAGAGAAATTTATTCTTTCACAGTCTAGTAGGTTACAAGTCCAAATGCGGTGTGTCAGCTCCAGGGGAAGGCTTTCTCTCTCTGTGGGCTCTGGAGGAAGATTCCTTGTCCTCAAACTTCCCTTGGTTGAGGACTTTCTCAGGTGTAGGGACCCTGGGTCCAAAGGACACACTTTGCTCCTGGTGCTGCTCTCTCAGTGGTATGAGGTCCCCAACTCTCTGCTTGCTTTTATTTTAAGAGATAAAAGGTAGTACAGGCCACGTGCCACGGAAACTCCCTTTAACTTGTATCAGGGAGGTGACCTGAATAAGGGTGGTGTTATAATCCCACCCTAATCCTCTCAACATAAAATTACAATCACAAAATGGAGGACGACTACACAATACTGAGAATCATGGCCTACCAAATTTGATACGTATTTTTTGGGGGATGGAATTCAATCCATGACACCAATCAAAATTAAAGTTAAGTATGCTAAAAATAACTTAATAATTTTTGTTTATTTTTTTTTGACCTAGATGTCCCCCAAAACTCTGGTCCCCAGGCCCTAGCCCCAGCTGCTCTGTCCCTCAAAGTGTTTGGAAGTGTCCAGGAAACTTCTCAGCTTTTGCTTCGATTCAGTTGTGTTGACTTCCCCTATAGTGTACTTCCCTTCATAGAAGTAGATTCTTGTCTACTATCTAGTTAGTGAATTCCCCTCCCTCTCCCTCCCCACCCTCATGACCACTGACCATCAAAGAAGGTTTTCTTCTGTGTTTAAACCTTTTCTTGAGTTCTTAGAATAGTGGTCTCTCACAATATTTGTCCTTTTGTGACTGATTAATTTCATTCAGCATAATGCCCTCCAAATTCAGCCATGTTGTGAGGTGTTTCGCGGATTCATCAATGTTCTTTATCATTGCACAGTAATCCATTGTATGTATGTATGTACCATAATTTATCCATTTGTCTGTTGATGGGTACCTAGGCTGGTTCCATCTTTTTGCCATTGTGAACAATGCTGCAATGACCATGGGTGTGCCTATATCTATTCTTGTGAGGGCTTTTATTTCTCTAGGAGGTATTCCTAGGAGTGGAATTGATGGATGATATGGTACTTCTATTTCTAGCTTTTTAAGGAAGTGCCAAATTATTTTCCAAAGTGGTTGGTTGTACCATGTTACACTCCTACCAGCAGTGAGTAAGTGTTACAGTCTCTCCTCAACTTCTCCAACATTTATTATTTTGTGTTTTTTGGATTAGTGCCAGCCTTGTTGGGGTGAGATGGCATCTCATTGTAGTTTTGATTTGCATTTCTCTAATGAGTAATGATGATGAGCATTTCCTTATATGTCTATTAGCTGCCTGAATGTCTTCTTTGCTGAAGTGTCTGTTCATATCCTTTGCCCATTTTTTAATTGTGTGTTCTTTTTGTTGTTGAGGTGTTTTTAGAGATTAGGCCCTTATCTGATATGTCATAGTTAAATTTTTTCCCCCGGTTTGTAAGTTTCTCTTTTTACTCTTTTGGTTAAGCCTTTGGATGAGCATAAGCGTTTGATTTTTAGGAGCTCCTGGTTGTCTAGTTTCTCTTCTGGTGTTTGTGCATTGTTAGCTGTGATTTATATTATATTTATGCTATATATTAGGGCTCCTAGCATTGTCCCTATTTTTTCTTCCAGGATCTTTATTGTTTTAGATTTTGTATTTAGGTCTTTGACCCATTTTGTGTTAGTTTTTGTGCCTGGTGTGAGGTATGGGTCCTATTCCATTTTTTTGGCTAGATGGATATCCAGTAATGCCAGCACCACTTGTTAAAGACACTGTCTTTTTCCCATTTAATGGACTTTGGACCTTCGTCAAGTATCAGATGCTCATAGGCAGATGGATTTATGTCTGGGTTCTCAATTCAGTTCCACTGGTTTATGTATCTGTTATTGTACCAGTACCAGGCTGTTTTGACTACCGTAGTGGTATAACCCACCGTAGCAGTATAATAGGTTCTAAAATCAGGTAGTGTGAGGCCTCCCACTTTATTCTTCTTCTTCAGTAATGTTTTACTTATCCAGGGCCTCTTTGCTTTCCATAGGAAGTTGGTGATTTGTTTCTCCATCTCATTAAAAAACACCACTGGAATTTGAATAAGATTGCTTTGTATCTGTAGCTCACTTTGTGTAGAATTGACATTTTCACAATGTTGAGTTTTCCTATCCATGAGCGTGGTATGTTTTACCAGTTATGTAGGTCTCTTTTGGTTTCTTGCAGTAGTGTTTTGTATTTTTCTTTGTATATGTCTTTTATGTCTCTGGTTGGATGTATTCCGAAATACTTTATCTTCTTGGGGGCTATTGTAAGTAGTATTGATTTGGTGATTTCCTTTTCGAAATTCTTTTTGTTGGTGTAGAGAAATCCAACTGATTTTTGCATGTTTATCTTGGATCATCAGTTGTTTATTCTTGATGGATAATTTTAAGTATTTCATTACTTTGGTATTACGTATTTCTATAAGTTCCTAATTTGCCTATGTGATTTAATATACGACAATTTATGTAAGTAAATGAAGTACATTAAAAGTTACTCAGCAAATTTAGTTACAAAGATAAAGGTTAATAGCTTTTTAATTTAAATGTTATCCTAAAGTTTTGATATAGTCATTATTAGCCCTGCATTCAATAAAAAGAATAATTTTTACACTTCCTCATTTTATGTATAAAACACAGATATACACATAATAGATAAACAAAAATACAGTATATCTGTGCTATTAAAATTTATGGGGGGGATTCATTTAGGAAAAAAAAATCTCAACAGACTGCCAGGGGGTCTCAATAAAGAGAAAAAAATGGTTGAGAAACACTGCACTACAAACCCAAGTAGAGAGTGCATAAAGGAAAGCAAAAAACAGAAGTAGGAAGTAAGGGATGGTCGTCAAGAAAATGGAAACTAGTGTGTTTCCTATTTAAAAAACAAGCCCAGAGCAAGGTCTTCAGAGAACCTGGAGGCCCAGGCTCACAGACTCACCAGCATCAACCAGGACAGCAGCATCTGCGAGATCCCCAATGGCCTTCTCTTTCCTTTTACTGATGGCCCTGGCGGTGCTCAGCTGCAACTCCATCTGCTCTCTGAGCTGTGACCTGCCTCAGAGCCATAGACTGGCTAACAGGAGAACCTTGATTCTTCTGGAACAAATGAGAAGAATCTCCCCTTCTTCCTGCTTGAAGGACAGAAATGACTTTGGATTTCCCCAGGAGGAGCTTGAGGGCAACAAGTTCCAGAAGGCTCAAGCCATCTCTGTCCACCATGAGATGATCCAGCAGATCTTCAACCTCTTCAGCCTACAGGCCTCATCTGCTGCCTGGGATCAGACCCTCCTGGACAAATTGTTCGCTGCACTTGATCAGCAGCTGAATGACCTGGAAGTCTGTTTGATGCAGGAGACGGGGGTAGAAGAAACTCCCGTACCTGTGATAAATGAGGACTCCATGCTGGCTGTGAGGAAATACTTCCAAAGAATCACTGTCTATCTGACAGAGAAGAAATACAGCCCCTGTGCCTGGGAGATTGTCAGAGCAGAAATCATGCGCTCCTTCTCTGCATCAACAAATTGGCAAGAAAGGCTAAGAAGTAAGGAAGGCGACCTGGTTCCATAAAACACAGTTCTCATGGACTGTATACACTCTATCATTACTTCCAAAAGTTCAGCCAGTTTGAAGACTCATTTCTGCTATATTCAGAACAGGGATTGAATCAACTTTGGCAAATGTGTTTTCAGGAGTATTAAGAAAACATTGCATTCAACTGCATGAACACTAGTTCTTTACAAGTCACCATGCTGATGTATCTATTTATTTATCTATTTAAATATTTACATATTTAACTTATTTTTTGTTCACTTCATATCATGTATACCTTTACACTGTGCATAAAAATTATATTCTTTTTGTTTTGCTAATTTATTATTTTGCTTTATTCATTAAATTTTTATTATAAAGAACTTTTTGTATTTGTTTATTCTTTAAAAAGGAAACAACAAACCTGATTGTATAGTTCAATTATAGAATGGATGGTCTAATTCACTTAACCATCATTATTATATACCAATTTTAAGTAAAAATGGATTTTCTCTGTCCAAATTGTATGTTGCCCTCCAGATTTAGTGGTGACTACAACAAACATAGTACCTGCACTCTTGTATCTTTGGTTTTTGTAGGGAAAGAAATCTAAAAATGATAATCATGCTTAACTAATATCAGTTCAGTTAAATGCTATAATGAGATGAAGGGGAAAAAAAAGGGATTTCTCAGCAGATGCTGGAGTGACACATATCAACAAGGAAATAAAAGTAGTCTATAGTCTTTACAAGTGTGCTAGTAGGTATCTAGTCAATTGCCCTTTGGCAACTGGCTATGAGTCTACAATTTATAAACAATGCCCTGGCTGGAGGTTCAGATCTGTTCACAGAAAGACTGAGAATGGAAGTGGTCACATGATAAGAGAGTCTACAGTGAGAGAAAGGTTTAAACTTGATTTCAAGGACCTGCAGCCATAAAAGGTGAAGGGAAAAACCACAAAGGAAACAGAAGTGAAATGGCCACACATTAGCAGGACAACAAGAGAGAATGGTGATAACAGCACATGTAAAGAAATAAAATGGCTTAGAAGAAGAATCAATGCAGTCATAGAAGATGTGGATTGGAACTGTCTACTATACACTGAGTATAGATGGCATTGAGGATCTTAGTGAGAGCTGGATTGGTAGAAGTACCAATAAGAAACCACACTGGAGTAAGTGGAAGGGGTGAGAAGTTAGAGACAACATGTATAGAAAAAAACCTGAGCGGTTTGCCTTCTGAAGTAGATGATAGAAATAGGGTGGATAAAGGAAAAGATTATGGATTATATGTACTCTGGGTAGTTTTCCCTTTTTTGGAATAGATTTGTCTCTGGCTAGATTCATAAAATTGGTGTGTTGGCAAGTCATTTTAATATTTTATTTATTTTAAATCAGATATATTCAATTGTTTACAATGAAAATGTCTCATTGTTTTGATTAATACAATCTTGAATGTCTGCTCAGTGGATTGAAACTAGCCACTATGAGGAAAATAGAGGGCATTAGGGACCTTAACAAGAGCTGTTCAGTAGAATTAATACACAGAAATCATACTGGGGTAGGTGGAAGAATGAATAAAAGAGGAGAAAATCTCACAGTGTCATTTTTTTTTTTTCACCTGGGAAGTCACTTTCCTTTTTCCACTTTCAGTATATTGAGATTCACATTGGCTTTCCTTTTGCGTCAACGCCTCCAAATGCAGTTGCCTAAGAATGTTAAATGGACATAGGAAAACTGATGTATTGAAAACTATGAGAGATAATGATACAGTCCTTTTCGTTTCCATTTTTACTTCCCTATTTTGGTACTTTCTTTGCAATAGGCATAAGTAGGGGTCTCTTTCAGTTGGTTGGCCCACTAGCTGTCTTCCGAATTTTCTGGCATAGATGCATGAGAACCTCGAACACTGTATCCTCTTGTTGAAACATCTCAATTGATATTCTGTCAATTCTTCCAGCCTTGTTTTTCACCAGTGCCTTCAATGCAGTTTGGACCTCTTCCTTCAGTACCATCTGTTCCTGATCATGCACTACCTCCTGAAATGGTTGAATGTTGACCAATTCTTTTGGAATAGTGATTCTGTGTAATTCTTCCATCTGTTTTTGATGTTTCCTGCATTGTTTAATATGTTCCCCATAGAACCCTTCAATATTGCAACTCAAGGCTTGAATTTTTTCTTCAGTTCTTTCAGCTTGAGAAATGCTGAGCTTGTTCTTCCAGATTGGTCTTCTAACTCCAGTTCTTTGCACATGTCATTATAATGCCTTGGCTTCTCGAGCTGCCCTTTGGAATCTTCTGTTCAGCTCTTTTACTTCAACATTTATTCCATTTGCTTTAACTACTTGATTTTCAAGAGTAAGTTTCAGACTCTCTCCGGACATTATTTTGTTCTTATATTTCTTTCCTGTCTTTTTAATGATCTTTTGCTTTCTTCACATATGATGTCCTTGATGTCACTTCACAACTCGTCCAGTCTTTGGTCATTAGTGTCCAATGCATCAAAGCTATTCCTCAGATGGTCTCTAAATTCAGGTGGGTTATAGTCTATGTTGTACTTTGGGTCTTGTGAACTTGTTCTAATTTCCTTCAGCTTCAACTTGCACTTGCATATGAGCAATAGATGATCTGTTCTGAAGTCGGCCCCTGGCCTAGTTCCAACCACTACGCAGCTTTTCCATTGTTTCTTTCCACAGATGTAGTTGATTTGATTCCTGTGTATTCCATCTGGTGAGGTCCATGTGTATAGTCACCACCTATGTAGTAGAAAAAAGATATTTGCAGTGAATAAGTTGTTAGTCTTGTGAAATTCTATCATAGGATCTCAAGCATCATTTCTATCCCCAAGGCCATATTTTCCAACTACTGATCCTTCTTTTTTGTTTCCATCTTTCACATTCTAATCACCGGTAATTATCAATACATCCTGATTTTTGCATGTTTGATCAATCTCAGACTGCAGAATTTGGTAAAAATCTTCAATTTCTTTGTTTTTGGCCTTAGTGGTTAGTATGTATATTTGAATAATAGTTGTATTAACTGGTTTGCCTTGTGGGTGTATGGATGTTATCCTATCACTGACAGTGTAGTACTTTAGGATAGAACTTGAAATGTTTTTTTTTTTTTTTGAGGATGAAAAATACGCCATTCTCCTTCAAGTTGTCATTCCCAGCATAGTAGACCATATGATTGTCTGATTCAGAATGGCCAATGTCAGTTCATTTAAGCTCACTAATGTCTAGGATATCGATGTTTATGAGTTCCATTTCATTTTTGATAATTTCCAGTTTTCCTAGATTCATACTTCACACATTCCAAGTTCATATTTTTCATGTAAGTTTCCAACTGTTTCTTTTCAATTTGAGTCATGCCACATCAACAAATGAAGGTCCTGAAAGCTTGACTCTGTCCTCTCATTAAGGTTGACTCTACTTTGAGAAGGAAACCCTGATGGCATAGTAGTTACGAGTTTGGCTGCTAATGAAAAGGTCGGCAGTTTGAGTCCAACAGCCTCTCCTTGGAAACCCTATGGAGTTCTACTCTGTCCCATAGGGTTGCTATGAGTCAGAGTTGACTCGACAGTAATGGGTTTTTTTGTTTGTTTTTGGTTCTACTTGAGGAGGCAGCACTTCCCCAGTTGTATTTTGAATGCCTTCCAACCTGAGGGACTCATCTTCTGGCACTAATCCAGACACTGTTCCACAGCTATTCATAAGGTTTTCATATTCTATTTCAAGGAAATTTGAACTAATTGAATGTGGAAATTATTGAACAATATCATTAATATCACATGCAAGTAAAATTTTGCTGAAGATCCTTCAAAAGCGGCTGCAACAGTACATTAACAGGAAACTGCCAGAAATTCAAACTGGATTCAGAAGAGGATATTGAATGAGGGACATCTTTGCTGACATCAGATGGATCCTGGCTGAGAGCAGAAAATACCAGAAAGAGGTTAACGTGTGTTTTATTGACTATGCAAAGGCATTTGACTGTGTGGGTCATAACAAATTATGGATAACATTGCAAAGAATGAGAATTTCAGAACATTTAATTGTGCTCATGAAGAGCCTGTACATAGATCAAGAGGCAATTGTTTGAACAGAACAAGGAGATCCTGTGTGGTTTAAAGTGAGAAAAGGTGTGTGTCAGTGTTGTATCCTTTCATCATACTTATTCACTCTGCATGCTGAGCAAATAATCTCAGAAATTGGCCTATATGAAGAACAGGGCATCAGGACTGGAGAAAGACTCATTAGCAACCCAGGTCATGCAGATAACACAACCTTGCTTGCTGAAATCAAAGTGGACTTGAAGCATATTCTGATGAAGATCAAAGGCCACAGCCTTCAGTAGGGATTACACCACAACATCAAGGAAACAAAAATCCTCATGACTAGACCATTAAGCAACATCATCATAAACAGAGAAAAGATTGAAATTGTCAAGGATTTCATTTTGCTTAGATCCACAATCAACATGCATGGAAGCAGCAGTCAAGAAATCAAACGATGCATTGAATTGGGCAAATCTGCTGCAAAGACCTCTTGAAAGTGTTAAAAAGCAAAGATGTCACCTTGAAGACTAAGGTGCACCTGGCCCAAGTCATTGGTGTTTTCAATTGCCTCATATGAATGTGAAAGCTCGACGATGAATAAAGAAGACTGAAGAAGAATTGATACCTTTGAATTGTGGTATTGGTAAAGAATACTGAATATACCATGGACTGCCAAAAGAATGAATAAATTTGTCTTGGAAGGACTATGTCACACATGCTTCGAGCATGTTTTCAAGAGGGACCAGTCTCTGGAGAAAGACATCATGCTTAGTAAAGTAGAAGGTCATCGAAACAGAGGAAGACCTTCAATGGGATGGATCAACACAGTGGCTGCAACGAAGAGCTCAAGCACAACAATGATTGTGAGGATGGCACAGGACTGGGCGGTGTTTCTTTCTGTTGTACAACTGGGTCTCTATGAGTCAGAACCAACTTGTGGGCACCTAACAACAAGAATTTTGGTGCTAAGCTGAAGATGAAATAGAAAATAATTCAGATCCAGCAAGAGAAACCTTGTCTAGAAAAATAGTAAATTAAAGAGAAGGTATAAAATTTTAAAGAATCTCAAGTCAGTAAAGAGAGGAAGGCTCATTTTAACTGGCATCATATGCTGGAACTCTATGCTTTATATGTTTGCTGTGAGACAGAGAACAATGAACCAAGAGGCTGAATGGAAATGCCTGGACTGAACAGTCTTTGGAAGGTTATTAGCTTCTTCAACAGAAGTTTCTGACAAAAAGTAAGTCATCACAGAATCTCCTGTGGCCAACTCAGGAAATTAGAGCATAAGTGTTCAACAGTTTAATGAATTGAACTCAACACAGAAATCAACATTTGGCAAAATAAAAGTCTTTTTTTCTATTTAAGGTTAAAGTGGAAAAACAAAGAATGAAAAAATGGGTAGTTTCCTTACTCCTACTCTGTCTCCCTGCCCACACATATTCAGCATAACTTTTTTCTCACGTTATCCGGAAGCTATGGAAATATTTGATACATGAGTCACTGATCAAAACAAGAGAGAGTCAAAATTGACAAGCTATGTTATTCAGAAAAAAATGCCAGGGTTTTTGCAGTTGATGTTTGGGGACAAAAGCAGTCACCCACCAATAAAAGTATGCTGTAAGTTCAAAGTTGTGATGAGATTACTCACACTAGTCCACTGAAGAGTGAGTTTATTGACAGTTACTTTCCTTCTTCACTTTAAGTTAAAGATGTGTGGCTGCGTGCAAACTGAGCCAGAGCGTAATCTAAAGAAGTGATAGTTGACATGTGAGGTGAAGTGGGACTGGAGAAAGGATAAAAACGTTGTGGGTCTTAGAACTGACACACCCATGACCAACTAAAAAAATTGGGATACTACCCAGTAATTTCAGGCACTTAACAAAACTACCTGAAGAGTTTTTAGTATCCAGGCCACAAAATCTCCAAGATTCCCAATTGTTGCCCTCCGCTCCCACCACATACACACACGTTGGCCCTAGTGGTGGATAGTTAGAGCAGCATCTGATCTCTGGGTTGTGAGCTGCCTCAGAATCATGGACTGATTAACAAGAGGGCCTTGATGCTTCTGGGCTAAAAAAGAAAATCCCTCCTTTCCCCATGTCTTGGTCATCTAGTGCTGCTATAACAGAAATACCACAAGGGGATGGCTCCAACAAAGGGAAATTTATTCTCTCACAGTCTAGTAGGTTACAAGTCCAAATTGAGGGTGTCAGCTCCAGGGGATGGCTTTTTCTCTCTGTCCGCTCTGGAGGAAGATTCCTTGCCATCAATCTTCCCCTGATGGAGGATCTTCTCAGGCATAGGGACCCCAGGTCCAAAGGATGTACTTTGCTCCCGGTGCTGCTTTCTTGGTGGTATGAGGTCCTCCTCTCTGCTCAATTCCCCTTCCTTTTTATCTCCTGAGAAAGAAAAGGTGATGCAGGCCACACCCCAGGAAAACTCCCTTTACATTGGATCAGGGAGGTGACCTGAGCAAGAGTGTTACACCCCACCCTAATCCTTTTAACCACAGGCAGATATTATGATTTGTAACACATGGGAAAATAACAAAACGGAGAACAACCACACATGGCCTAATCAAGTTGACACATATTTTAGGGGGACACAATTCAATCCATCACACCCCACCTGAAATACAGAAATGAGTTCAGACTCCCCTGGGACATGGTGGATAGCAGCCAGCTCCAAAAGGCCTGGACCATCTCTGTCCTCCACAGAAAGCTCCAGCAAATCATCAACCTCTTCAACCCACAAAATGGCTCCTGTCCTGCTTGGAATATGAACTTTCTTGGAAAACTTGGCACTAAAATTCACCAGTAGCTGGAAGACTTGGAGATCTGTTTGGCATAGAAAGTGAGACTGGAAGAGACATCTCTGGGAAGCAAGGGCCATTCATATGCTGGAGGTGAAGAGGTCTTCCCAGGAATCCAATTCTACGTGAAAGAGAAGCAATGAAGTGACTGTGCATGGGCAGTTGTCAGGGTGGAAATCAGGAGATCCTTCTCTTCCTCAACAAACTCACCAGAAAGATTAAGAAGTAAGAAATGGTACCTGGAAAGTTACTGAAATGATTCTCATTGACTAATACACTAATTCATACTCTTGCATGTTCAATCATTCTAAAGACTCTTGTTTCTGCTTTAATCATGGATAGAGCTAAATTCTTCAAAAGCTCCTCTTGTTAGTGTGATTATCTCTAGGGGCATCAGTTTTTAAGAGATGGCTATGCTGATGTCATGTATGTGTGATGGTAAATGTTATGTGTCAACTTGGCAAGGCCATGATTCCCAGTATTGTGTAACTGTCCTCTATTTTGTGATCTGATGTAATTGTCCTTCATTTTATGGTATTGTGTTATTATCCTCCATTTATGTGTTGTAAATCCTAAGTCTGTATATGTTAATGAGACAGGATAAGTGCGGGGTGTATATGTTAATGAGGCTGGATAAGTGTGGGGTGTATCTTGAGTCACACCATTACTAAAGGGCATGATTCAAGTCATACCCTTACTCAAGTCACTCCCTTACTCACGTCATACCCTTACTCAAGTCACCACCTTACTCAAGAATCTCACATAAGGGGAGTTTCCCTAAGGGCGTGACCTACATCTAGTATACATATGGACACTATGGCAAAGATTACTCTTGCTCTGGATCCTGCATCTGGTTTGTCATCATCTGACTTCAGGTTCTTGGAGTTTCAACCTGTCATCCAAGCTGCCGATTCTGGAATTTTCCCACTTCTGCAGTCCTGTGAGCCGGATGCCTGCCATCTGACTCTCCAGTTTTGGGCTTTATTAGCTTCCACAGCCCCATGAGGCAATTGTCTACGATCTGACCTTCCAGATTATGGGTTCGTCAGCCCCTGCAACCACGGAAGTCAGGAGAAGCCTCCAGCCTGATGCCTGACACAGAGACTTGGGATTTGCCGACCTCTACAGCCGTGTGATCCATTTTCTGGAGATAAATCTCTGTATATATTTTTTTATATATATGCTTCACTGGTTTTGCTTCTCTAGAGAACCCAGTCTAAGACATTATATATTCATGTATTCATTATTTTATCTAGGTTATAATATGTTGGGTATTCAAAATAGTTTTGTTTCACATAACATCATGTTCACACTCATCATATATTAAAGCATGACAAAATATGTTCAACCTTAGATTTTGTCAAATTACTTTTTTTGTTTGACTTATTAAATTCTTTCACAGAAGACTTTCTTGTTTTGTTTCTTCTTAAAAAAGGAAATAACCTGAATTTGCAAATCTATGTGAAAAATGGATGACAAATTTACTCATTCATTCATTCTAGTCAAGTGATATTTAAAAACAGTGTGTCTCTATGGCTGAGTATGTGACTGTTCTGGAATACAGAGATAAATAAACCAAACATGATTCCTAACCTCTTAGAGCTTTCAATTTTCCAGAGAAAGACATAGAAACAGTAATCATGGCTAATGAATTTCAGTCATATTTCATGTTACGATGAGACATGGAGGATAAGGGATTCTCTCACCAGAAGGCTGAACAAGAGGGGAAAACAGATGTTCACTCGAAGGTGCCCATGAAACTTCTAAAGGCAGACACCTCGTTGGTTGATGCATATGTGGGCCTGGAATCTCCAACAATGTTACATCTTGGAGATATTAGTTTGTGATTCTTTATTGGGGGCACAGGAACATAATGAGCCTCTAGGGATGCACAGATAATCAAAATGCAGTGAATAGAATAGTCTGGACTAGTTTTGTCATAAGATGGAAAAGTAAAAGTGGATCAGAAAATTTCACTCCCCCAATGTCTAAAAAAAAAAAATTTTTTTTTTTTTTAATGTCTAAAGTAAAGGGCAAAATTAAGTGAAAGTAAGCAGAAAGGATATGAGTATCCACTAATAAAAGACAGTCCAGGGAGCAAGACAGTGTGTATAATTTTGGGAGCAAAACACACATTAAAGCTTTTTAGAGTTCTAAAATATGAAACTTAAGAAATTTCATATGCATGTGATATAAATTTCCTCACTGAATCTGGATTCTGTCAGGACATTTGTGTGATGCTAGTTTTTTTTTTTTTTTAGTTAATTAACTAAAGCTTTCTGAGCCCCAGTTCTCTGAAATGTACTGTATTATACATTCTTGTTGTTGTTGTTGTTGTTGTGTGCTATTGAGTCAATTTCGGCTCACAGTGACCCTGTAAGACACAGAAGAACCAACCCAACAGGATTTCCTAGGCTGTAATCTTTATGGGAGCAGATTGCCAGGTCTTTCTCTTGCAGAACGTCTGGTGGGTCTGAACTGCCAACATTTTGGTTAGCTACTGAGTGCTCAACAATTGTGCCACCAAAACAAAAAATCAAGTTGATTTTTTGCCATTAAGTTGATTTGGACTCATACTGATCCCACAGGACAGAGTAGACCTGTCCCGTAGGGCTTCCAAAGCTATAAATCTTTACTGAAGCAGACTTCTGTATCTTTCTCCCATAGATTGACTGGTGGGTTCGAACCACTAACCTTTTGGTTAGCAACCGAGTGCTTTAACCACTGCAACACCAGGGCTTCTTATATCATACATTATGTATGCATTATTTATTTGCTGATTCTGATACCTGGCACACTCCCCCCTTCTTTCCCTGCTTTTTGGATCCCTTTCTTTCACTCCCATATCACAATAGTTTCCTTCCTTCCTCTACAATGGAGAAAACCCCAGGGTGCTTTCCTCCTTCAGTCCTCATTAACCTGGACTGTGCATTCAGGCAGCTGCTTCCTGGTCCTTTGTGGTTTCTGGTTTTCAATTTTCCCTTCCGTGTACAAAGCCACCAATCGAAAGCAAAAGTTGCGGATGAGAGAATGTCCCTGGTACAATGATGTAACAATTATCAGTTGCCATCCAGTGGATTTCAATGCACAGCTACCCAATATGTTGCAGAGTAGGGTTCCCAAGTGTTGCAGAGCAGGGTTTTCAAGGCCGTGATCTCTCAGAAGCAAACAATCAGTCCTTTCTTCCAAGGCCCCTCTGAATGGGTACCTTTCAGTTAGTAGCCCAGTGCTTAACTCCATGACACCCACGACACCCTGATATAACCCTATTGCCACCGACCTGATTTCAACTTATAACGACCCTGGAGGGAACTGCCCCATAGGGTTTCCCAGGCTGTAATCTTTATGGAAGCAGACTACCACATCTTTCTCCCGTGGAGGGGCTGGTGGGTTTGAGCTGCTGACCTGTTGGTTACCAGTTGAGCTTTTAACAGCTGGGCCACCAGGGCTCCTTCCCCTGATAGAACAGTATTTCTTCAAAGGAAGTAGCAGTACAGACAGCCCTCAACTTATGTCATATTTGAGTTATGATGAACGGCACATCTGATAGATTTTTGGTACATCTTATCATTAGTAGTATGTACTACATACAATGTTGTAGCGTGCAATTTGCTGATGTTATCATTCTCAGATGTTCACTCGAAGATGTTCACTGTTATGATTTACTGTTCAAAACACTGCAAGATATTGACAGATCAAAACTTAGTGTATTTTGAAGAGGAAAGAAATGCTCAAGAAGAAAGAAAAAATGAGGAAGAGGAAGGAGAAAAGTAGTCAAAAATTTTTACAATGAAACGATTATCTGAAGTTTTTTCTAAATGAAATCAGGGGATTCGGTTGCTTGAAATCATGGACCCAAATGCTGATCACTTTGCTAAAGTTGGTAGGCAGATTTGCAAAGCTGTGAGATGTTGATACAAAATATACGAAGAAAAAAATAAAAGAAGCATACAGACAACTCTCACTGATTTTCTGAGTAGAAAGCCCACCCCTGTTCCCAGGGATAATCTGGATGATCCAGAACTTTCCACTAGTGGCACTATTACTGCAACTGACAAAATGCCAACATTCTCCAACTCTTCTTCATCCTCAGAGTAAATTTTTATGATTTGTATGTATTAAAATGTATCTGTAAGATTATATGTAATGTTTTTAACCCCTAAAGACAAAGATTGGATTTATAAATATACTGATATTAAAAGGTAATAATAATGAAAACTAAAAAAAAAAAAAGAGGTATTCAACTTACATCAGGACTCACTTACACAGAGACCTCAGAAAAGAACCCCATCGTAAGTTGCGGACTCTATGTATTCATTTTTACATGTGGGGTTTTAAACATTTACAGAGAAAGAGGGCCAATTCCTGGCACACACGGGTTAAAACAGTGGCCAAGTCTGTGAAGTGCAAGTGTAGCCAGAATTCTGTCCCCACCAGGAATTTTTTTCGAGAGTTAAGAGAGGCCCTTTCTGGAAAGAACTGACCCCAGTGTTGGAATAAACTCATTTGTTTACCTTTTTTGTGTGTCTTAGAGAAGGAAAATATTTCCAGCTTCAGGCATCGTATATCCTCTTTGGGCAATGGGCAGCTATGTGGAAAGAGAAGTTTAAAATGTGTTCCTGTCAATGAGGCGGAGCCAAGATGGTGGAATAGACAGACACTTTTGGCGAGCCCTCTTTACAACAAAGACCTGAAAAAACAAGTGAAATGAGTATATTTGTGACAAGGTGGGAGCCCTGAGCTTCAAAGGCAAGCTTAGAAAATGAACTGAGGGGAAGGGGGAGGAAGAGACCATGCAGAAGTGGAGAGGAGTTACTGGACCTGAATCGCGGGAAGCCCTCAGGCACCATTCCCCGAGCGGTGGCAGCAGGCTAGTACTAGCGTTAGGTCATCACAGTTTCCTCAGGGAGAAACAGCCAGCCTCACAGCCTACTTGCACCAGGGAATCTGAGAAGAAGGGCGCCCTCGACAAAAGCTAAGTACTTGCATATTTTACCGCGCCAACCCACCCCCTAGCCAACTTCAGCGGCTGAATTCCCTGGGCCTGAGATAGGCACTGTTGAGCACCTAGAGCCATGCTCCCAGCCTTGGCAAAGGAAAAAATTTGCAATTGGGAGAAAAGATAATTTGCTAGCTCCACTAACCGGGGAAGCTCAGGACCAAAGCGGCTCCAGGCATAAACGGTTCGTGGACTTTGAGCACCTTTCCCTTCTGCATGGACCTGTGTGGGCCTATTTCAGGAGAATAGGCCCTTGTTGGCAGACTCCAACCATTTCAGCTGTGAGGTGCAGAGGTGGGTGTTTGATGTTTGACATTGCTTTGCCTATTAAACAAGGTCCTCACCTACCCACATCAGGGACCTAAGGACTGGTAGCTCCACTCAGGACAGCCAGCCACCTGCAATAGGGGACCAAAGATAACTGGTACCTCCCAGTCCTTACAACCAAAAACTTTGGGTGCCCATGGTCCCTCTGCAGAACCCACCAACCAGCACACTCTAGGGAACAGAGAAGTGTTTTCTTCAGAGACACTTGGAGGTCAGATCTCAGGCCCCTGCCTTGTTCAGAGTGTGACCCCCTGCTGCAATCAGATACCGGTATATATGCCAATCACTCCTGCACCTCTAAGACTGTAGGACAGAGCCTGTACCACACACTTGATGATCAGCTACCTGGAAACCTGAGCTGAACTCATACAAGAAAATTGAATGGATTCCTAGCCTGATATACTTGATAACAGCTCTAGCCAGCTGGGGACAGGACACCAGAGATCCAAAGACAAAAATAACCAAGGTAGCTCATTCAAACAACCCATAGGGGTATAGCAAAACCAAACAAAGCAAGCAGCTATGACACAGTAAGCAAGCATAAACTAATACAATAAATTATAGATGGCTCGGAGACAACAGTCAATATCAAGTCACATAAAGAAACAGACCATGATCACCTCAACATCCTCTCAAAACAAAGAATCCAGGGATCTTCAAGATGAAAGTGCATTCCTGGAATTACCAGAGCCAGAATACAAAAGTTTAATATACAGAACACTTCAAGACATCAGGAAGGAAATGAGGCAATACACAGAATGAGCCAAGGAACACACAGATAAAGTAACTAAAGAAATTAGAAAGATTATTCAGGAACATAATGAAAAGTTTAATAAGCTGGAAAAATCCGTAGACAGACAACAATCAGAAATTCAGAACATTAACAATAAAATTACAGAATTAGACAACTCAATAGAAAGTCAGAGGAGCAGAATTGAGCACGTAGAGGTTAGAATTTCTGAACTCGAAGGTAAATCATTTGGCACTAATATATTTGAAGAAAAATCAGATAAAAGATTTTTTTAAAAAATGAAGAAACCTTAAGAGTCATGTGGGACTCTATCAAGAGAAATAACCTATGAGTGATTGGAGTACCAGAACAGGGAGGGATAACAGAAAATACAGAGAGAATTGTTGGAGATTTGTTGGAAGAAAACTTCCCTGATACTGTGGTGAAAGATAAGAACATATCTATCAAAGATGCTCATTGAACTCCACATAAGGTAGGTCTTAAAAGAAAGTCACCAAGACATATTATAATCAAACTTGCCAAAACCAAAGATAAAGAGAGAATTATAAGAGCAGCGAGGGATAAACAAAAAGTCACCTACAAAGGAGAGCCAATAAGAATAAGCTCGGAATACTCGGCAGAAGCCATGCAGGCAAGAAGGCAATGGGATGACATATTTAAAAAATTGAAGGAAAAAAATTGCCAGCAAAACTATCTTTTAAATATGAAGGTGAAATTAAGACATTTCCAGATAAACACAAGTTTAGGGAATTCGTAAAAACCAAACCAGACCTACAAGAAATACTAAAGCAAGTTCTTTGGTTAGAAAGTCAATAATATCAGGTATCAACCCAACTCTAAAACACTGGACAGAGCAACCAGAAGTCAAACCAGACAGGGAAATCCAAAAAAACAAAGCAAGATTATAAAAAAAAAGCTCAAAACAGGGTAACATCGATGTTATTATATAAAAGAAGACAATATTAAAATAATAAAGAGGGACTAAGAAATGTAATCATACACCTTCCATATGGAAAGGAAGATACGGCGATACAAAGAAATAAAAGTTAGGTTTAAATTTAGAAAAATAGGGGTAAACAATGCGGTAACCTCAAAGGAGACAAACTATCCTACTCATCAAAATACAAGAAAAAAATAGAGACTCAGCGGAAACAAAATCAACAACAACAAATATGAGGAAAGGACAATATATAAAGATAATCTACTGAGTACATAAAATTCAGTGGGAAAAAGAAACTGTAAACAACACACAAACAAACAGACATCAAAATGACGGCACAAAACTCATACCTGTCCATAATTACCCTGAATGTAAATGGACTAAATGCACCAATAAAGAGACAGAGAGTGGCAGAATGGATTAAAAAACAAGATCCGTCTATATGCTGCCTACAAGAGACACACCTTAGACTTAGAGACATAAACTAAAACTCAAAGGATCAAAAAATCTATATCAAGCAAAAACAATCAAAAAAGAGCAAGAGTGGCAATATTAATTTCTGACAAAATAGACTTTAAAGTTAAATCCATCAGAAAGGATAAGGAAGGACACTATGTAATGATTAAAGGGACAATACACCAAGAAAATATAACCATATTAAATATTTATGCACCCAATGACAGGGCTGCAAGATACATAAAACAAACTCTATCAGCATTGAAAAGTGAGATAGACAGCTCCACAATAATAGTAGGAGACTTTAACACACCACTTTTGGTGAAGGACAGGACATCCAGAAAGAAGCTCAATAAAGACATGGAAGATCTAAATGCCACAATCAACCAACTTGACCTCATAGACATATACGGAACACTCCACCCAACAGCAACCAAATATACTTTCTTTTCTAGTGCACGCTGAACATTTTCCAGAATAGACCACATATTAGGTCCTAAAGCAAGTCTTAGCAGAATCCAAAACATTGAAATATTACAAAGCATCTTCTCTGACCATAAGGCCATAAAAGTGGAAATCAATAACAGGAAAAGCAGGGAAAAGAAATCAAACACTGGGAAACTGAACACTACACTGCTCAAAAAAGCCTGGATTATAGAAGACATTAAGGATGGAATAAAAAAATTCATAGAATCCAATGAGAATGAAAATGTTTCCTACCAGAACCTTTGGGACACAGCAAAAGCAGTGCTCAGAGGTCAATTTATATCAATAAATGCACTCATCCAAAAAGAAGAAAGGGCCAAAATCAAAGAATTACCCCTACAACTTGAACAAATAGAAAGAGAGCAACAAAAGAAAACCACAGGCACCAGAAGAAAACAAATAATGAAAATTAGAGCTGAACTAAATTAAATAGAAAACAGAAAAACAATTGAAAGAATTAACAAGACCAAAAGCTGGTTTTTTGAAAAAATCAACAAAATTCATAAACCACTGGACAAACTGACAAAAGAAAAACAGGAGAGGAAGCAAATAACCTGAATAAGAAATGAGATTGGCGGTATAACAACAGAACCAACTGAAATTAAAAGAATCATATCAGATTACTATGAGAAATTGTACTCTAACAAATTTGAAAACCTAGAAGAAATGGATGAATTCGTAGAAATACACTACCTACCTAAACTAACACAAACAGAGGTAGAACACTAAATAGACACATAACAAAAGTAGAGATTGAAAAGGTAATAAAAAAAAAACTCCCAACAACAACAACAACAAAAAGCCCCGGTATGGACGGCTTCACTGCAGAGTTCTACCAAACTTTCAGAGAAGAGTTAACACCACTACCACTAAAGATATTTCAGAGCATAGAAAAGGATGGAATACTACCAAACTCATTCTATGAAGCCACCATATCCCTGATAACAAAACCAGGTAAAGACACCACAAAAAAATAAAATTATAGACCTATATCCCTAATGGACGTAGATGCAAAAATCCTTGACAAAATTCTAGCCAATAGAATTCACCAACATATCTAAAAAATAATTCACCATGACCAAGTGGGATTCATACCAGGTATGCAGGCATGGTTCAACATTAGAAAAACAATTAATGTAATCCACCACATAAATAAAACAAAAGACAAGGATCACATGATTTGATCAATTGATGCAGAAAAGACATTTGACAAAGTTCAACACTCATTCATGATAAAAACTCTCAGCAAAATAGGAATAGAAGGAAAATTCATCAACATAATAAAGGGTATTTATACAAAGCCAACAGCCAACATCACCCGAAATGGAGAAAGCCTAAAAACATTCCCATTGAGATCGGGAACCAGACAAGGATGCTCTTTATCACCACTCTTATTCAACATTGTGTTGGAGGTCCTAACCAGAGCAATTGGGCTAGATAAAGAAATAAAGAGCATCCAGATTGGCAAGGAAGAAGTAAAAGTGTCTCTATTTGCTGATGACATGATCTTATACACAGAAAACCCTTAGGAATGCCCCAGAAAACTACTGAAACTAATAGAAGAGTTCAGCAGAGTATCAGGATACAAGATAAACATACAAAAATCAGTTGGATTCCTCTACACCAACAAAAAGAACATTGAAGAGGAAATCACCAAATCAATGCCATTTACACTAGCCCCCAAGAAGATAAAATACTTAGGAATAAGTCTTACCAGAGATGTAAAAGACTTATACAAAGAAAACTACAGTACACTTCTGCAAGAAACCAAAAGAGACCTAAGTAAGTGGAAAAACATACCTTGTTCATGGATAGGAAGACTTAACATTATAACAATTGCTATTCTACCAAAAGCGATCTATACATTTAATGCAATTCTAATCCTAATCTCAACGACATTCTTTAATGAGATGGAGAAAGAAATCGCCAACTTCGTATGGAAGGGAAAGAGGTCCCGGATAAATAAGGCATTACTGAAAAAGAAGAATGAAGTGGGACGGTTTACTTTACCTGATTTTAGAACCTATTATACCACCACAGTAGTGAAAACAGTCTGGTACTGGTACAACAACAGATACATAGATCAATGGAACAGAATTGAGAATCCAGACATAAACCCATCCACATACGAGCAGTTGATATTTGAAAAAGGCCCCAAAACAGTTAAATGGGGAAAAGACAGTCTTCTTAACAAATGGTACTGGCATAACTGGATATCCATCTGCAAAAAAAATGAAACAAGGCCCATAGCTCATTCCATGCACAAAAACGAGCTCAAAATGGATCAAAGACCTAAATATAAAATCTAAAAAGATAAAGATCCTGGAAGAAAAAAATAGGGACAACGTTAAGAGCCCTAATACGTGGCATAAACAGTATACAAAACATTATTAAGAATGCAGAAGAAAAACTAGATAACTGGGAAAAACTAGTAACTGGGAGCTCCTAAAAATCAAACACCAATGCTCACCCGAAGACTTCACCAGAAGTGTAAAAAGGCTACCTACAGACTTGGAAAAGGTTTTTAGCTATGACATTTCTGATCAGCGCCTGATCTCTAAAATCTACATGATACTGCAAAAACTCAACTGCAAAAAGACAAATAACCCAATTAAAAAATGGGCAAAAGATATGAATAGATGCTTCACTAAAGAAGGCATTCAGGTAGCTAACAGATACATGAGGAAATGCTCAAGATCATTAGCCATTAGAGAAATGCAGATCAAAACTACAATGAGATTTCATCTCACTCCAACAAGGCTGGCATTAATCCAAAAAACACAAAATAATATAAGTTGGAGAGGCTGTGGAGAGATTGGAACACTTATATACTGCTGGTGGGAATGTAAAATGTTACAACCACTTTGGAAATTGATTTGGCGCTTCCTTGAAAATCTAGAAGTAGAACTAGCATACAATCCAGCAATCCCACTCCTTGGAATATATCCTAGAGAAACAGGAGCCTTTACATGAACAGTTATATGTACACCCATGTTTACTGCAGCACTGTTTACAATAGCAAAAAGCTGGAAGCAACCAAGGTGCCCATCAACGGATCAGTGGATAAATAAATTACGGTATAGTCACACAATGGAATACTACGCATCGATAAAGAACAGTGACGAATCTGTGAAACATTTCATAACATGGAGGAACCTGGAAGGCATTATGATGAGTGAAATTAGTCAGTTGCAAAAGGACAAATATTGTATAAGACCACTATTATAAGTTCTTGAGAAATAGTTTAAACTGAGAAGAAAACATTCTTTTGTGGTTACAAGAGCGGGGAGGGAGGCAGGGAGGAGAAGAGTATTCACTAATTAGATAGTAGATAAGAACTACTTTAGGTGAAGGGAAGACAACACACAATACAGGGGAGGTCAGTACAACTGGACTAAACCAAAAGCAAGGAAGTTTCCTGAATAAACTGAATGCTTCAAAGGCCAGTGTAGCAGGGGCAGGGGTTTGGGGACCATGATTTCAGGGGACATCTAAGTCAACTGGCATAATAAAATCTATTAAGAAAACATTCTGCATCCCACTTAGAAGAATGGTGTCTGGTGTCTTAAATGCTACCAAGCAGCCATCTAAGATGCATCAATTGGTCTCAACCCTCCTGAATCAAAGGAGAATGAAGAACACCAAAGATACACGGTAATTATGAGGCCAAGAGACAGAAAGGGCCACATGAACCAGAGACTACATCATCCTGAGACTAGAAGAACTAGATGGTGCTACAACCAATGACTGCCCTGACAGGGAGCACAACTCAGAACCCCTGAGGGAGCAGGAGAGCAGTGGGATGCAGTCCCCAAATTCTCATGAAAAGATCAGACTTAATGGTCTGAGTGAAGGACCCCGGTGGTTGTGGGCCCCAGACCTTCTGTTGCCCCAGGACAGGAGCCATTCCCGAAGCCAACTCTTCAGACATGGATTGGACTGGACAATGGGTTGGAAAGCGATGCTGGTGAGGAGTGAGCTTCTTGGATCAGGTGGATACTTGAGACTATGTTGGCATCTCCTGCCTGGAGCAGAGATGAGAGGGTGGAGGGGGTTAGAAGCTGGCGAAATGGACACGAAAAGAGAGAGTGGAGGGAGAGAGAGGGCTGTCTCACCAGGGTGAGAGTAGTTGGGGGTATGTAGCAAGGTGTATATAAGTTTTTGTGTGAGAGAATGACTTGATTTGTAAACATTCACATAAAGCACAATAAAAATTTTTTAAAAATTCTAAAGTGCTATAGCTCAATATATACACATTTATAATGTTTTTCACTATGCATATCTCTTTAAGTTTTGAATTTATACTTTATATGAGAGTCTCTTTCATTCTTGGAAAATTGGTTTTGAGTTGATTAAAAATTAGTGCTTTCCAATTAAAACTGCATAATCAAAACAAAAATTCTTGTAAAAAGACCAGATTTAATAGTCTGACTTAGACCAGAGGGACCCCAGAGGTCATGGTCCCCAGACCCTCTTTTAGCCCAAGACTGGAACCATTCCTGAAGGCAACTTTTCAGACAGGGATTGGACGGGAGTATAAGACAAAAAATGATACTGGTGAGGTGTGAGCTTCTTGGCTCAAATAGACACATAAGACTATGTGGGCAGCTCCTGCCTGGAGATGAGATGAGAAGGCAGAAGGGGGCAGGAGCTGCTTAAATGGACCCGGGGAATACAGAGTGGAGAGGAGGAGTATGCTGTCTCATTAGGGGGAAAGCAGCTAGGAGTACATAGAAAGGTGTGTATAAGTTTTTGTATGAGAGACCGACTTGATTTGTAAACTTTCACTTAAAGCACAATAAATTAAAAAAATTTTTTTTAATTAAAAAAAAAATGTGTTGCTTGCCTCCAACCCTCTCTGCTGAGCCGATTTCTGATTAATCACATCCTCTACACGCTTCGGGATACTAAGAGGCAGTTGTCAGGTGATTGTCAGATGCTGTAGAGTCAGTTCCAACTCACAGCAACCCTGTGTAAAACAGAATGATACGCTGCCCGGTCCTGTGCCATTCTCACAATCATTTTTACGCTTGGGCCCATTGTTGCAGCCACTGTATCAATCCATCTTGTTGAGGGTCTTCCTCTTTTTCGCTGACACTCTGCTTTACCAAGCATGGTGTCCTTCTCCAAGAAGTGGCCCCTTCTGATAACATGTCCAAAGCATATGAGACAAAGTCTCACCATCCTTGCTTCTAAGGAGCATTCTAGCTGTACTTCTTCCAAGACAGACTTGTTTGTTTTTTTGGCAGTCCATAATATACTCAATATTTTTTTCTTTTATTATTTGCCAACACCATAACTGAAAGACATCAATTCTTCTTCAGTCTTCCTTATTCATTGTCCAACTTTCACATGCATATGAGGTGACTGAAAACACCATGGCTTGGGTCAGGCGCACCTTAGTGTTCAAGGTGATATCTTTGCTTTTTAATACTTGAAAGAGGTCTTTTGCAGCACATTTGCCCTATTCAATGAGTTGTTTGACTTCTTGACTGCTACTTCCATGGGTGTTGATTGTGGATCCAAGTAAAATGAAATCTTAACAACATCAGTCTCTTCTCAGTTTATCATCTTGTTGCTTATTGGTCTGGTTGTAAGAATTTCTGTTTTCTTTATGTTGAGGTGTAGTCCATACTGAAGGCTGTGGTCTTCAATCTTCATCAGTAAGTGTTTCAAGTCCTATTGACTTTCAGCAAGCAAGGTTGTGTCATGTGAATATCAGAGGTTGTTAATGAGTTGTCTTCCTACAATCCTGATGCCAAATTCTTCTCATATAGTCCAGCTTCTCAGATTATTTGCTCAGCATAGAGTTTGAATAAGTACAGGAAGGCATAAATTACTCAAGCACCAGCAGCATCCGTCCGTCAGTTTGTCGTACTGAGGGGGCTTGCGTGTTGCTGTTATGGTGGAAGCTATGACACTGGTATTCAAATTTCAGCAAGGTAGCTTATGGTGCACTGGTTTCAGCTGAGCTTCCAGACTAAAACAGGCTAGGAAGAAGGAACTGGCAGTCTACTCCTGAAAGGAATTAGCCAGTAGAGACTGCCAATCAGGGTGTGGAACTGCAATGGAAATCAGAGGAAGTATCTCCTGTCTGATGGTACATGAACTCTTTCTTAAGTTGCCGGTTTTACAAATGTGTTTCTACTATGAGATTAGATGGCTTAGCTTTAAAATTTGAGAAAATTCTCACTGTCAGCTTGAATAGTGACCTTGCATCTTTTTGACATTGACTCAGTAGTAAGACAGAGGGCAGACACGGGTAAAGGGATTTCAGAGAACACAGTGATTGCCAATGCTCAGCATGTGGGGGTATCTCTCTGGGCAGAATCTGAGAGGTTTTAAGATAATCTAAGCAATACGGTAAGTGAAGAATTTAATCAGGAAGTTTGTGTGTGTGTGTGTGTGTGTGTGTGTGTACTGCTCAGGAAGCACAAGAGGGCCTTCAATTTAGGAGGGGTCTCTCAAAACTTTGCCTCAGGTTACCCAATCTTTAGATTGCTTCTCACCATAACCGGAGTGGTGCTGGTGGTGGTTGGAGGATTCAAAGTTATGTTTAAGCTATGTTTGTTCCTTGCTTTTCTATCCTCCTCCACTGCCGTGGGGCAAACCAGCATAAGAGTAGGGCAAAGATATGAACCTTTTGGATTCACCTGGCTCGTTCTCTCTGTGATTGCTTAATACTTTTCAAATATTATGACCTCTTCCATCTGTTGGATGATGCTTTTTTTTTCCCCCAAGTAATTTTACTTTTTAATTGGTCTTATTTTAAGTTTGGGAAGTAAAAGTTGTGTGATTTGGTGCTGTACTGTCACTATGTCCCACAAATCTCTATAACCATATTCTGGTCTTATCCATAAGTTATGAATCTGTTATATATTTGAAAGTATTGGAGAACAAGTGGGGGTTGGGGATCCTGTCAGCAGCAAGGCGCTCACCACACACCAGGCCTACACAGGTCCCCCAGTATTGCTTGTTGTTAACTACGAAGGTGCTCAACCAGAGAAGGGGGCTAAGAGGCCATGATCATTGCTGCAGTTCCCTAGAATGGCTTTAGGGGGTCACATTGCAATGCCAGCTGGTGGCAGCTGAGTTTGGGGACACAGAGATCAAAAGTGTGAACATTGCCATGCCTCGACTGTCCCTACCTGCCATGCCCTGCGCTGAAGCAGACAAGATCCCATGGGTGACCAGCTGGGGACAGAAACGTAGTAACTAAAACATAGTAACTAGAGGGAGCTATAGCACCTTCACTACCCACACATCTACATCCAATGAGCTGGTGAAGAATCCAGGAACTCACCTATGCCTCACCTAGGCGCATCCACTTTCCGATTCTACAAGCAGACGATGCAGCTGACACAGGGCTCTCATTTGCTCAAAAACAAACGTGGACATCATGAACCTTGAAGCACACTGAAAGAGTCAGTAGCAGTTTGAGAACCTGGAAGGAGAACTGAGATGTTTAAAGTGTTGACTAGAACATGGCAGGTCCTCAAGAGGTGGAAGACTAGAATAGGCAGCAGTGAGTCAATTGTGTTCCAATCATTTGGATTCAGAGGAGGAGAAGCCCGAGAGCATGAAGTTCTCCCATGGAGACATGGACAACATGAGTGCCCCCAGCACCCATGCCACTGATATCACAGCAGCCCATAGAGTATGGGAAGGGAAGAGAGTTACTCCAGTGCCAGCAGCACACTTTCCTTTCCTTCCTAGAATGCAGCAAGTCATCACAGCCCAGGGAAAATGATTCATGGAGCCAATGCAATCCAAGGAAGCTATTAAATTCAGGTCATATTGCAACCTCCTTCTAAAAACAAAATGAAATAACACTTGAACAAAAGGGTCACAGGATGGCATTTGAGTATTAGCAACAAGTAAGGCACAGCTTTCTCAGCAGAGCAAATGTTAGTAATGTATATACTGGAATATCACAATTTCTAATGGCAGTGAAGACTGTTGTGGAAATTCATTGATTTATTTTAGTTAATGGAAAGTGACATTGCTGGATGAATTCTCTTTCTTTTCTTTCCAGTAGGTACATAGTGCACTGGGTGGGCACATTTAAGCTTAGTGTTTGGAACATTTCCTGAGAATTGGGGCCCAAAAGCAAGTAAAAACATCTACCAGTCAGTAGACAACAGGAAGTTCAGTTTGGACAAAAGGTGAGAAACTGAGTTGTTGTCCTTGGTAATGAGAACAGATTGGCCTTAGAGAGGGTCACCCATGGAATCAGGGAGGCCGTGAAGCAGAAAAGTCAGAGCCCATATTCCAGGGTAATCTTCAGAGTGGAAATTGTTATGTGCTTTTTGTTTATACAGAAGAAAACTTGAGTTAAAAGTAAATAGATTTATAGGAGTCTGCACAGTTTAATCCATTTACACCATGCCTTCTGTCCCTTATAAAATAAGAGATGGCAAAACTTTGGCATTTAAGTCGGAACCCAGAATCCTTTGTCATCTCACCTTCCCTGCACTACTGATTTAATGCCAGGGTCTCTCTTTCATTCGTAAATTCCATGCCCATTTCTATCCTTCACTTCCTTTTATGGGCCCTTCCAGATAAATCATCATTTCAACTCTTCCTATAGTTTTTACCTTAGAACTTTGTTACATTCTGACTGGTTCATTTCTCCAGACAATTTAATAAATGAGTGTAAACCACATAAAGCTGTTGAGAGGATTGTGTTCATATTTGTAAATATCTTAGAATAAACGCTAGTCCATACCTAGTATGCAACAAAATTTGGTCTTATAATTTTTAAATATCATTTTTATTAATATCCAGGTTAAGAACAGAATCTCTTTGAATCACCCAATTCCCTTTCTTTTAATTCTAGTTTCTGAAACCATTCTACTCATTGCCTCAGTGAATTTATTAATCTAGGTTGAATGCTCAGAGAAGGGCACTTAGACATTATCTGACACATTTCTCGTCCCAGAGCTGAACACATGTGGGTTAAAGGAAAGATAAATCAAAGAAAGGAGGTGGGGCCAAGACGGCAGAATAGCCAGATGCTTCCTGTGATTCCTCTCACAACAAAGAACTGAAAAATCAAGTGAAACAATTATATTTATTACAAGCTAGGAGCCATGATCATCAAAGGCAAAGATAGAAAACAGACAGAGTGGCAGGGGGGAGGGAGAGTCGGTTCCGAAGCAGAGAGGAGTTACTGGACCTGAATCGCTGGGATCCCTCAGGCACCATTCCCAGAAGTGGTGGCAGGGGCTGGTAGTAGTGTTCTGCTGCAGTTTCCTCCAGGAAAAGCAGCCAGCTGCACAGCCTAGACATACCTCCAGAACCAGAGAAGAATGTCTCTCTTGGAAAAAGCTAAGTACTGGCATGTATTTTACTGCACCCCCTGACCCTGAGCCAGCTTCAGTGGCTGTCGATTTCCCTGGGCCTGAGATAGGCCCATGCGAGTGATCTGAGCCATGCTCCCAGACTTGGAGAAGGAATAAATTCACAACAGGGGAAAAGATAATTTGCCAGCTCCACTAACCTGGGGAGCTGAGGACAGAAGCGGCTCCTGCCCAGGCATAAATGGTCCATGGACTTTGAATACATTTACCCCCTGCATTGTCTGTGGGGGCCTATTTCAGGAGAACAGGCACTTGCTGGCAGACTGCAACTGTTTAAGCTGTGCGATGGAGAGTTGGGTGTTTGATGTTTCACACTGCTTTGCCTATTAAACAGGGTTCTCAACTACCCACATCAGGGGCATAAGAACTGGTGGCTCCACTCAGGTCACCCAGCCACCCACGACAGGGGTCCAAGGGTAACTGGTAACTCACTGTCCTCACAACCCAAAGCATTGGGTGCCCATGGTACATCTGCAGAACCCACCCACCAGTATACTCCAGAAAACATGGATGCACTTTCCTCAGAGACAGTCGGGGGATGGTGCTCAGACCCCTGCCCTGTTCAGCATGTGACCCCCTGCTGCAACCAGATACCGGTACCTACACCAAACATGCCTACCCCTTTAAGACTGTAGGACAGAGACTGTACCACACACTTGATGACCAGCTACCTGGACACCTGAGCTGAATTCACATGAGAAAAGTGAATGGACTCATAAGCTCATATACCTGATAACAGTTCTAGCCATCTGGTGACAAGGCATCAGAGCTCCAAAGGTGAAAATAATCAAGCTAGCTCACTCAAGCAAACCATTTGCGCATATCAAAACAAAACAAGGCAAGAAACTAGGACACAGTAAACAAACATAAAAAAACTAATACAATAACTTATAGATGGCTTGGAGACAACAGTCAATATTAAACCACATAAAGAAACAGACCATGATCTCTTCAACAAGCTGTCAAAACAGGGAATCAAAGGATCTTCTGGATGAAGGTGTCTTCCTGGAATGACCGAATACAGAATTCAAAAGATTGATATACAGAACTCTTCAAGACATCAGGAAGGAGATCAGGCAATATGCAGAACAAGGCAAGGAACACACAGATAAAACAGTTGAAGAAATTGAAAAGCTTATTCAAGAACATAATGAAAAATTTAATAAGCTGCAAGAATTCGTAGAGAGACAGCACTCATAAATTCAAAAGATTAACAATAAAACTACAGAATTAGACAACTCAATAGAAATCAGAGGAGCAAAATTGAGCAAGTGGAAGGGAGAATTGCTGACCTTGAAGATAAAACACTTGGCACCAATATATTTGAAGAAAAATCAGATAAAAGAATTTAAAAAAATGAAGAAATCTTAAAAATCATGTGGGACTCTATCAATAGAAATAACCTACAAGTGATTGGAGTACCAGAACAGGGAGGGATAACAGAAAATACAGAGAGAATTGTTGAAGATTTGTTGGCAGAAAACTTCCCTGATATCATGAAAGATGAGAAGACATCTACCCAAAATGCTCATCGAACTCCACATAAGGTAGACTTTAAAAGAAAGCCACCAAGATATAATCAAACTTGCCAAAACCAAAGATAAAGAGAGAATTATAAGAGCAGCTAGGGATAAATGAAAAGTCACCTACAAATGACAGTCAGTAAGAATGAGCTTGGACTACTTGGCAGAAACCATACAGGCAAGAAGGCAATAGGATGACTTATATAAAGCATTGAATGAAAAAAATTTGCTGCCAAGAATCATATATCCAGCAAAACTGTCTCTCAAATCTGAAGGTGAAATTAGGACATTCCCAGATAAACAGGAGTTTAGGAAATTTGTAAAAACAAAACCAAAACTGCGAGAAGTACTAAAGAGAGTTCTTTGGTTAGAAAATCTATAATATCAGGTATCAACCCAAGACTAGAATAGTGAACAGAGCAATCAGATGTTAACCCAGACAGGGAAATGACAAAAATAAATAAAGATTAAAAAAAATACTCAAAACAGGGAAACAACAACATCATTAAGTAAAAGAAGACAACATTAAAATAATAGAGACTAAGAAATGTAGTCATAGATCTTTCATATGGAGAGGAAGACAAGGCGATATGAAGAAATAAGAGTTAGGTTTAAACTTAGAAAAATAGCGGTAAATATTAAGGTAACCACAAATAGGCTAACAATTCTACTCATCAAAATAAAATACAGGAAAAAAAACTCAGCCGAAAAAAAATATCAACAAAGAAGAAAAGGAAAAGACAATATATAAACTACTCAGCACAAAAAAATTAATTGGGAAAAAGAAACTGTTAACAACACACAAACAAACAGACATCAAAATGACAGCACAAAACTCATACCTATCCATAATTAGGCTGAATGTTAAAGGACTAAATACACCAATAAAGAGACAGAGAGTGGCAGAATGGATTAAGAAACACCATCCATATATGTGCTGGCTCCAAGAGATACACCTTAGACTTAGAGACACAAACAAACTAAAGCTCAAAGGATGGAAAAAAATGTATTGAGCAAACAACAATCAAAAAGAGCAGGAGTGGCAATAATAATTTCTGACAAAATAGGCTTGAAAGTTAAATCCACCACAAAGAATAAGGAAGAACACTATACAATGATTAAAGGGAAAATATACCAGGAGGCTATAACTATATTAAATATTTATGCACTCAATGACAGGGCTGCAAGATACATAAAACAAACTCTAATGACATTGAAAAGTGAGATAGACAGCTCCACAATTATAGTGGGACATTTCAACACACTACTTTTGGTGAAGGACAGCATATCCAGAAAAAAGCTCAATAAAGACACAGAAGATCTAAATGCCACAGTCAACCACCTCCACTTTATAGATGTATACAGAACACTACACCAAACAGCAGCCAACTATACTTTCTTCTCCAACGCACATGAAACATTCTCTAGAATAGACCACATACTGGGTCAAAGAGAAAGCCTTACAAGAATGCAAAACATCAAAATATTACAAATCATCTTCTCTGACCATAAGGTCATAAAAGTAGAAATAACAGAAAAAGCAGGGAAAAGAAATCAAACACTTGGAAACTGAACAATACTCTGTTCAAAAAAGACTGGGTTATAGAAGACATTAAGGATGGAATACAAAAATTCATAGAATCCAATGAGAATGAAAACACTTCCTAGCAGAACCTTTGGGACACAGCTTAAAGCAGTACTCAGAGGTCAATTTATATTAATAAATGTGCACATACAAAAAGAAGAAAGGGCCAAAATCAAATAATTATCCCTACAACTTGAACAAATAGAAAGAGAGCAACAAAAGAAACCCTCAGGCACTAGAAGAAAGGGAATAATAAAAATTAGAGCAGAACTAAATGAAATAGATAACAGAAAAACAATTGAAAGAGGTAACAAGATGAAAAGCTGGTTCTTTGAAAAAATTAACAAAATTGATAAACCATTGGCCAAACTGACAAAAGAAAAACAGGAGAGGAAGCAAATAACCCAAATAAGAAATGGCATGGGTGATATTACAACAAACACAACTGAAATTAAAAGTATCCTATCAGATTACTATGAAACATTGTACTCTAACAAATTTGTAAACCTAGAAGAAATTGATGAAGTTCTAGAAACACACTACCTACCTAAACTAACACAAACAGAGGTAGAAAAACTAGACCCATAACAAAAGAAGAGATGGAAAAGGTAATCAAAAAACTCCCAACAAAAAAAGAGCCTGGCCCAGACAGCTTCACTGCAGAGCTCTAGAAAACTTTCTGGGAAGAATTAACACCACTACTACTAAATGTATTTCAGAGCATAGAAAAGGATGGAATACTCCCAAACTCATTCTGTGAAGCCACCATATCCCTGATACCAAAACCAGGTAAAGACGCCACAAAAAAATGAAAATTACAGACCTATAGCCCTCATGAACTTAGCTGCAAAAATCCTCAACAAAATTCTAGCCAATAGCATTCAACAACATATCAAAAAAATAGTTCACCATGACCAAGTGGGATTCATACCACGTATGCAAGGATGGTTCAATATTAGAAAAACAGTTAATATAATCCATCATATAAATAAAGCAAAAGACAAGAACCACTTGATCTTTTGATGCCGGATAAGGCCTTTGGCAAAGTTCAACACCTATTCATGATAAAAACTCTCAACGAAACAGGAAAGAAGGAAAATTCCTCAACATCATGAAGGGCATTTATACAACGGCAACAGCCAACATCATCCTAAATGGAGAAAGCATTCCCCTTGAGATTGGGAAACAGACAAGGATGCCCTTTATCACCACTCTTATTCAACATTGTGCTGGAGGTCTTAGCCAGAGCAATTAGGCTAGACAAAGAAATAAAGGGCATCCAGGTTGGTAAGGAAGAAGTAAAAGCATCTCTATTTACAGATGGCATGATCTTATGCACAGAAAACCCTAAAGAACCCTCAAGAAAACTACTGAAGTTAATAGAAGAGTTCAGCAGATTATCAGGATACGAGATAAACATACAAAAATCAGTTGGATTCCTCTACACCAACGAAAAGAACATTGAAGAGGAAATCACCAAATCAATACCATTTACAGTAACTCCCAAGAAGATAAAATACTTAGGAATAAATCTTACCAGAGATGTAAAAGACCTATACATAGAAAACTACAAGACACTACTGCAAGAAACCAAAAGAGACCTACGTAAGTGGAAAAACATACCTTGCTCATGGATAGGAAGATTAATATTGTAAAAATTCTATTCTACCAAAAGCGATCGATAGATACAATGCAATTCTGATCCAAATTTCAATGACATTTCTAATGAGATGGAGAAACAAATCACCAACTTCATATGGAAGGGAAAGAGGGCTTGGATAAGTAAAGCATTACTGAAAAAGAAGAACAAAGTGGAAGGCCTCACTCTACCTGATTTGAGAACCTATTATACTACCATAGTAGTCAAAACAGCCTGGTACTGGTACAACAACAGATGCATAGACCAATGGAAGAGAATTGAGAATCCAGACATAAATCCATCCATATATGGGCAGTTGATATTTGACAAAGTCCCAAAGTTAGTTAAATGGGGAAAAGACAGTATTTTAACAAATGATACTGGAATAACTGGATATCTATCTTCGAAGAAATGAAACAAGACCCATACTTCACAACATGCAGAGATACTAACTCAAAGTGGGTCAAAGACTGAAATATAAAATCTAAAACAGTAAAGATCATGGAAGAAAAAATAGGAACAATGCTAGGAGCCCTAATACATGGCATAAACAGTATACAAAACATTACTAACAATGCAGAAGAGAAACCAGATAACTGGGAGCTCCAAAAAATCAAACACCTATGTTCGTCTAAGGACTTCACCAAAAGAGTAAAAAGATTACCTACAAACTAGGAAAAAGTTTTTAGCTATGACATTTCCGATCAGCGTCTGAGCTATAAAATCTGTATCATACTGCAAACACTCAACTACAAAAAGACAAATAACCCAATTAAAAAATGGGCGAAGGATATGAACAGACACTTCACTGAAGAAGACATTGAGGTGGCTAGGAGATACATGAGGAAATGCCCAGATCATTAGCCATCAGAGAAATGGAAATCAAAATTACAGTGAGATTCCATCCCACTCCAACAAGGCTAGCATTAATCCATAAAACACAAAGTAATATATGTTGGAGAGGTTGTAGAGAGACTGGAATACTTATACACTGCTGATGGGAATGTAAAATAGTACGACAACTTTGGAAATCGATTCGGTGTTTCTTAAAAAAACTAGAAATAGAACTACCATACGACCCAGCAATCCCACTCCTTGGAATATATCCTAGTGAAATAACAGCCTTTACAGGAACAGATACATGCAGACCCATGTTCATTGCAGCACTGTTTACATACAATAGCAAAAAGATGGAATCAATGAAGGTGTCCATCAATGGATAAATACATCATGTTATACTCACACAATAGAATACTACACATCGATTATGAGCAATGATGAATCCATGAAACATTTCATAACATGGAGAAATCTGGAAGGCATTATGCTAAGTGAAATTAGTCAGTTGCAAAAGGACAAATAATGTATAAGACCACTATTATAAGAACTCGAGAAATAGTTTAAACAGAGAAGAGAATCTTCTTTGATGGTTACGATAGTGGGGAGGGAGGGCAGGAGGGAGAAGGTTTTTTAAGAATTAGATAGTAGATAAGAGCTATTTTAGGTGAAGAGAAAGACAACACACAGTACAGGAGAGGTCAGCACAACTGGACTAAACCAAAAGCAAAGAAGTTTCATGAATAAACCGAATGCTTCGAAGGCCAGCATAGCAGGGGCAGGGGTTTGGGAACCATGGATTCAGGGGACATTTAAGTCAATTTGCATAATAAAATCTATTAAGAAAACATTCTGCATCCCGCTTTGGAGAGTGGTGTCTGTGGTCTTAAGCACTAGCAAGCAGCCATCTAAGATGCATCAATTGGTCTCAATCCACCTGAAGAAAAGGAGAATGAAGAACACCAAAGACACAAGGTAATTATGAGCCCAAGAGACAGAAAGGGCCACATAAAGCAGAGACTACATTAGCCTGAGACCAGAAGTACTAGATGTTGCCTGGGTACAACCGATGACTGTCCTGACAGACAACACAACGGAGAATCCCTGAGGCCACAGGAGAGCAGTGGAATGCAGACCCCAAATTCTCATAAAAAGACAAGACTCGATGGTCTGACTGAGGCTAGAATGACTCCAAAGGTCATGGTCTCTAGACCTACTGTTAGCCCAAGACAGGAAGTATTCCCAAAGCCAAGTCTTCAGACAGGGATTGGACTGAACTGTGGGATAGACAATGATGGTGGTGAAGAATGAGCTTTTTGGAACAAGTAGACACATGAGACTTTGGACATGTTCTCAGGAGGGATCAGTCCATAGAGTAGGACATCATGCTTGGCAAAGTACATGGTCAGTGGAAAAGAGGAAGACCCTCAATGAGGTAGAGTGACACAGTGGCTGCAACAATGACCTCAAGCATAACAACGATTGTAAGGATGGTGCAGGACTGGGCAGTATTTCGTTCTGTTGTGCACAGGGCCAGTATGAGTTGGAACTGACTTGACGGCACCTAAAAACAACAACAACAGACACATGAGACTATGTTGGCATCTTCTGTCTGAAGGGGATATGGGGGAGTAGAGGGGGTCAGAAGCTGGCCGAATGGACATGAAAAGAGAAAGTGGAGGAAAGGAGTGTGCTGTCTCATAAAAAAGGGGGAGAATAATTAGGAGTATATCTCCGGTGGCATAGTGCTCAAGTGCTACAGCTGCTAACCAAAGGGTCAGCAGCTCGAATCGGCCAGGCGCTCCTTGGAAACTCTTTGTAGCCGTTCTACTGTGTCCTACAGGGTTGCTATGAGTCAGAATTGACTCGACGGCACTGGGTTTTTTGGGTTTTAGCACGGTGTTTATAAATTTTTTTATGAGAGTCTGACTTAATTTGTAAACTTTCACTTAAAGCAAAACAAAAATTAGAAAAAAAAAAGATAAATCAGAGAGTTGGTTTTGCAAAGCTGAAGGCTATTGACCCACTTAAGCCGCTGGCAGAAGCAACCATTTTACTGCCTTTGCTTACTTCAATATTGCCTTCCTTCTTCCCATCTACCATAGCTCTTAGTCCCCAATTTTGTCAGTTTTCACGTCATCATTTTGTCAGCTAAAAGGTCACTTCCCTTCTTTCACTTTTGTGACAGTCAGACTTAATATTTGTTTTCCTTTTG
Source organism: Elephas maximus indicus (assembly GCF_024166365.1). Lineage (NCBI taxonomy): Eukaryota > Metazoa > Chordata > Mammalia > Proboscidea > Elephantidae > Elephas > Elephas maximus. The sequence goes on along the minus strand of NC_064827.1, from coordinate 30,934,753 downwards.
CCCACAAACGACTGTCAAATTTTACTTTCTAGGAAAGTGGAAATAAACACAAAATCTGACATCCTGAAAATCATAGAGAAAAATGGTACAGTCCCTTTGCCTTTCTTTTGCTTCCCTTTTTTTGAATTAACCACAAGATGAAATGGAGTAATGCAGAGGCAGCAAGACAACCTTGCCCAATAAACCACAACATGAAAAAAGTTAACAAAAATTTAAAATGAAAAATCACTAATGTAAAAGAAAGACTGTGTCTAGCTCAGAAACTTCAAGCACAACAACTCTTCAATAGTTTAAGTAAGAGAGTTAACTAATAAAACTGTATTTGGCAAAATAAAAATTATTTGGCTACTAAAAGTAAAATAACTACAACTGGGTTATTTTTCTATCTACAAGAAAAACTTTTGCTATTAGCATCTGAAGGCTGTAGACATATTTGGTAGCTAGGTACATAGGGTCAACTCGATGGCAGCGGGTGGAGTTTGCTTGTGTGAGGTACATAGGTGTCATGGGTTGAATTTTGTTCCCCAAAAATATGTGTATTAATTTGGCTTGGCCAAGATTCCCAGTATTGTGTGATCATCCACCATTTTGTCATCTGATGTGATTTTCCTATGTGTTGTAAATCTTATCTTTATGATGTTAATGAGGAGGGAGAGGCAGCAGTTTTAGAAATTCAATCAACAAGATTAGATTGTGTCTTAAGCCAACCTCTTTTGACATATAAAAGAGAGAAGCAAGCAGACAGACGGGGGGACTTCATACCACCAAGAAAGCAGCAATGTGAGCAGAATGCGTTCTTTGGACCCAGAGTCCCTGCACCTGAGAAACTCCTCGACCAAGAAAAAATTGATGATACAGACCTTCCTCCAGATCTGACAGAGAGAGAAAGAATTCCCCTGGAGCCGATGCCCTAATTTGGACTTGTAGCCTACTGGACTGTGAGAGAAAAAATTTCTCTTTGTTAAAGCTGAACACTTGTGGTATTCCTGTTACAGCAGCACTCGATAACTAAGACAATAGGTCAGGAGAGGCGGAGGTCACCAATGATAACTAGTGTTCTTCACACCAGTACTCTAGGAGCACAGGTGAACGTTCTGGAGGATTAATGATTTTGACAACCAGAAAACTTCTCCTCAGTAAAAGGGTGCTAAAGCCATCTGGATGTGGTCAGTGGCTCTCAGAAAGTGAGTCCAGGAAAGTTTCATTTAAGAACACTCTGTCACTCTAAAGGAGAGGGCATTACTCTGTGATAATTACCTTGTGAGTGAGGTATTGCTGGGGAAAGGTTGACAATAAATTCATCTTGTAATTAGAATCTCTACACCCATAAGCACCTGCAAGGAACTAGGATTCCTGCTGGGGTACTGACACAGCCTGAGGAGGACTGTAGACATCCAGTAAGAAAGAGTGGAAAGAAAGGGCAATGGCTATTAAACTACTAACCTTGTGGCCCTAGTGAAGCAAAACCACACAGACCTACATGATTGTATTGTAGAAGGTAGAGAACAGTTGGAGATTCTTATTCACTAATAATCATCAGGCTCAGCTATGAATAAAACAGAGAACAAAATCTAGGCTTTGTCCTAAAGAACTTACTTGTGACAACACCCATGGGGCTGAGGGAGTCTGACTTTGACTTCCTATATAAAGTAAGGGGGGCAAAAAGAAAGCCCAGGATGAGGGCTTTGTTCCCAGCATAAAGAAGAGCAATGTGTGTGTGTGTATATATATATATATCGTGTGTATAAGAGTATTTACATACCAACCTAAATTTTGGACTGTATGACAAAGATGTTTTTTACAAGTATCCACTTACATTGGAACACCTGAAATTTACTGAGAAAATTAAAGTTCTATTGCAAAAATTTAGACTTTAGATTGATGACATCTTCTCAGGCCATATGGAAAATGCTTATATGAAAACGAAAAAAGGGAAGTAAAAGTTTAATATTGAGGATGGTTTAGAAAATGAAAACTCTTATGTTCCCTATATAAAAGCCGTGATAGAAAGAGTGTCTTCAGAGAACCTAGGCTCCAAGGTTCAACCAAACGCCCAGCTCAGTCGGGCCAGCAGCATCCTTAATTCTCCCAATGGCCCTCCTGCTCTCTTTACTGACAGCCCTGGTGGTGTTCGGCTGTGGCCCTGCTCCATCTCTGGGCTGCGATCTGCCTCAAAACCACACCCTGGCTAGTGGGAAGACCGTTGACCTTCTGAGCCGAATGCAGAGACTCCCCACTTTCTTCTGTGTGAATGACAGAAAGGACTTCAGGTTCCCCCAGGAGATGGTGGATGGCAGCCAGCTCCAGAAGGCCCAGGCCATCGCTTTCCTCAACGAAATGCTCCAGCAGATCTTTGAACTCTTCCATACAAAGGACTCCTTTGCTGCTTGGAACACTACCCGCCTGCACCAGCTCCTCAATGGGATCCCTAAACAGCAGGAAGACCTGGAGACCTGCTTCATGCAGGCAATGGAAGAGGAAAAATCTGTCCTTCCCATTGAGGCCCCTGAAGCGGCTGTGAAGGAGTACTTTGAGGGAATCCGTTCCTATCTGAAAGAGAAGGAATACAGTGACTGTGCCTGGGAAGTTGTCAGAGTGGAAATCAGGAGATCCTTCTCTTCTTCGACAACCTTGCAAGAAAGGTTAAGAAGAAAGGATGGTGACATGAGTTCATCTTGACTTGACTTACAATGACTGATATGCCCTACCGCACTTGCATGCATATCTTTGGTCATTTCAGAAGATGCTTATTTCTGCTCTAGTCACAATTTATGGGATTAAATCCAGCAATTACTTTGTCAGCAGTATTAAGCAAGTATATGTGAAAAATATTCAGCTCCAAGGACATCAGTCTTTAGGAGATGACTGCTCTGACTACCCGTCTATTTATTCTTTTATGTGTATTGATTCATTTTGGCTTGTTACCATATTTGTAAATATACATTTTTATATTTAAAAAATTTCACATTTACATTGTATTAAAATGTATAAAACATATCCACCTTTCTATTTTATTATTTATTTTATTAAATTTGTATTATGTCTTATGTAATAAATTCTTATCAAAGAAAATTTCTTGAATTCATTCTTAAAGAATAAAATCAAAGCCCCGATTTTGTAAACGAAATTGAAGAACGGATGGTAAAATGTATTTACTCATTCATTCTATTCACGTCATATGTGTCAACTAAGTGGCAGATTACATAATCGCCATCAAATCCAGGTGAATGAAGCAAACACAATTCTTTCCGTGCTAGAACTTTCAGTAGTATAGGGAAAGAAACATAAACACAATACTGATGTTTACTTAATTTCAATTATATTAAATACTACTGAAAGAATTTTTAAAAATTGATGTTCTTACACAACAACTTTAGCTATGAAAGATGCTGGGAAGAAAAGGAAATATTAGATGTCCTTTCTAAAGTGCCTGGGAGACATGTAGTTTTATTGACAGGAGTCTTACCAGCAGTTGGATACATGGGTCTACCATGTCCAAAAATGCCATTGATGAAGGTATGAATTTGGGATTCGTTATTGTATATCGGATCATGAGAGCATGTGAATTGTTAAAAAATATTTTGATAAGGTTAATTTTATAGGGTTTATTTAGTTTTGAAAAGATTTATGGATAGAAGCACTTTTTTTCAGCAAAAATTAGTTGTTTTTTCTTTTTAGATAAATATAACCTAAGAATTTTTATATAAGATAACGGGAGAGAGAGAGAAATAAAAAAATATACAAAAAATTCCATCCTGGCTAGAGGAAAGGAGAATAAAAAAGACCAAAGACACAAAGGAAAGATTAGTCCAAAGAACTAATGGACACAACTACCACAAGGTTCACCAGACTGAGGCCAGAAAAACTAGATGGTGCCCATTTACCACCACCTGGCTCTGGCAGGGATCACAATAGAGGGTCCTGGATAGAGTGAGAGAAAAATTTAGAACAAAATTCAAATTCAACACACACAAAAAAGACCAGGCATGTTGGTCTGACAGAGACTGGAGAAACCCCCAGAGTATGGCCCCCCGACACCCTTTTAACTCAGTACTGAAATCATTCCTGAGCCAAAAGAAGAGACGCCCCACTGACTTCTGCCTGGATGACAGAAAGGAGTTCAGGTTCCCCCAGGAGATGGTGGATGGCAGCGAGCTCCAGAAGGCCCAGGCCATCTCTGTCCTCCACAAGATGCCCCAGCAGATCTTCGACCTCTTCCGTACAAATGTCTCCTTTGCTGCTTGGAACACTACCTGCCTGCACCAGCTCCTCAGTGGACTCCTTAAACAGCAGACAGACCTGGAGACCTGCTTCATGCAGGCAATGGAAGAGGAAAAATCTGTCCTGCCCGTTGAGGGCCCTGAAGTGGCTGTGAAGAGGTACTTCCAGGGAATCTGTCTCTATCTGAAAGAGAAGGAATAGAGTGACTGTGCCTGGGATTAGCCAAAGATTAGACAGGTCTACAGGGTCAACAATAACACACGTCAGGAATGTGCTTCATAGGTCGATCATGTATATGAAACAATTGGACACAACAGCCCAAAAGCAAAGATGAGAAAGCAGGAAGAGCCAGGAAAATGGAATGAATGGAAACAGGGAATCTGGGGTGGAGAAGGAGAGAGTGTTGACACATCACGGGGTTGGTAACCAATGTTGCAGAACAATTTGTATATTAACTGTTTAATGATAAACTAGTTTGCTCTGTAAACTTTTATCTAAAATCACAACAAAAAAAGAAGTTTAGCAAGTGCTATGGTAACAACAACAACCATATATATATAACATTTTAAATATATTTAGAGGTTATATAAAAAAAAAACAAACTGTGACACTTGAGTCGATTTCAACCCACAGTGACCCTATAGGACAGAGTAGAACTGCCCCACAGGGTTTCCAAGGAGCAGCTCGTCAATTCCAACTGCCAACCTTTTGGTTAGCAGCCAAGCTCTTAACCTCTGTGCCACCAGGGCTCCTGTGTAAGAGTAAAAAAAAAAAAAAAAAAAACTAGTGCCAGTAAGAGTAGGACATAGAAAATGCTTAAACATTTACACTTACTTATTTAAGAAGGTTTGTTTAATGTTTGAATTAAAACTTTCAAGTGAGCAAATAAAAGTGCAAGTAAAAGTGTGGATATCAATGAGGTTAAAAGGAGGTAAACCCTCACCCCCCAAGAAAATCCCATTGTGTAGTCGATTCCAACTCATAGTAACCTTAAAAGGACAATTCCAAGGCTGTATTCTTTAAGGAAAATGACTGTCACACCTTTCTCCTGGTGGGTTTGAACTTCTGACATTTGGGTTAGCAGCTGAGCACACTTAACCACTGCATCACCAGGGTTCCTCAAAAGATGTTGTTAGGTGCCATCGAGTTGGTCCCAAATCATAGCGCTCTATGTACAACAGAACGAAACACTGCCAGGTCCGGCATCATCCTCACAGTCGTTGCTTTTTTGAGCCCATTGTTGCAGCCACTGTGTCAATCCATCTTGTTGAGGGTCTTCTTCTCTTTCATATCACAGGTTGTTAATGCGTCTTCCTCCAATCCCGATGCCGAGTCCATCTTCACATAGTCCAGCTTCTCGGGTTATTTGATCAGCATACAGACTGAATAGGTATGATAAAAGGATACAGCCCTGACATAACAACTTTCCTGAGTTTAAACCATGCAGTATTCTCTTGTTCTGTACAAACGACTGTCTTTTTGTGTATGCACAAGTTCTGCATGAGCACAATTAAGTCTTCTGGAATTCCCATTCTTCATAATGTTATCCATAATTTGTTGTGATCCATATAGTCAAATGCCTTTGCATAGGCAATAAAATACAGGTAAACATCTCTCTGGTATTCTCTGCTTTCAGCCAGGATTCATCTGACATCAGCAATGATATCTTTTATTCCACGTCCTCTTCTGAATCCGGCTTGAATTTCTGGCAGTTCCCTGTCCATGTACTGCTGCAACCATTTCTGAATGATGTTCAGCAAAATTTTTCTTGCATTTAATATCAATGATATTCTTTGATAATATCTGCAATCTTTCGGATCACTTTTATTTGGAATGGGCACAGATATGGACCTCTTCCAGTCAAATGGCCAGGTAACTGTCTTCCAAATTTCTTGACATAGACAAGTGAGCACTTCCAGTGTTGCATCTGTTTATTGAAACATCTCAGTTAGTAGCCCCTCAGTGCAACTTGGACTTCGTCCTTGAGAACCATTGGTTCTTGATCATATGCTAGCTCCTGAAATGGTTGAGTATCGACCAGACCATTTCTTTTTAATTCCTTCCACCTTCTTTTGATACTTCCTGTAGCATTCAGTATTTTTCCAGCAGAATCCTTCAAAATCACAACTCAAGGCTTGGATTTTTTGCCCATTCCAAATAAAAGAGGAATTTTTTAATGACTGCTTTGTTTTTGCTAATTGTGCTGTTTACGGCTATTTTGACTTTGTTATAATCTGAAGTTGCAGTAAAATTAATTTTATTAGTTTTTAATTTTATAGTTTAGATATTTAAAAACTTTTTTGAGGTAATATTTGAGCTTTCCTTTTTATGTATTATTAAATTTTAAAACAATTTTAGATCTGTGTTCTGTTGTTATTTTGATTCAGGCCACTTTTAAGGCTTTAAAATTTTATTTGTATTAATTAAAAACTTTTTTATTTTAGCTGTATGTATATATTTTATTTATATATTTCTTCAGTCATCTGAAACCTTTATAGGCTTTTTAATTTTTTATTTTTTGTATGCATATTTGTCAGTTTTTATTTTTTTATTTAAAATTTTATTTTTGCCTTTTTTTTTTAATTGTAAAAATGACTTTTATTTTTGTAGGCTTAATCAGGCACTTCCCTTTAGCTAAGTTTAGGGGTTAACATAATTTTTTTTAATTAAAAAAAATATTTAATAAAACTTTTATGTTTTTGGCTTTTTGTGTTTTAATTTACATGGATTTCTAAATATTTAAACAGGTATTTTTTATATAAAGTATTAAAGTTTTTTATTCAGCTTTTTTTGTCTGTTACTTTAGTTTGTATATTTTGCTGTGTTTACATAAATTAAAAACTGTGTTTTGTTTTTGTATATATTTAGAGTCACTGTTGTTGTACCTTTAGTTTAAACAAACGAACAAACCCGTTGCCAACTAGTTGATTCCAACTCACAGCTACCCTCTAGGACAGAGTAGAACTGCCCCATAGGGTTTCCAAGGAGCAGCTGGTAGATTCAAACCGCTGACCTTTTGGTAGCAGCCGAGCTCTTAACCACTGTGCACAGTAGTTAAGCACTTGGCTGCTAACTGAAAGGCTGGCTGTTTGAAGCCACCAGCCACTTCGAGGGAGGAAAGGTGTGACAGTCTGCTCCTATAAAGATTACAACCTTGGAAACCCTATGGAGCAGCTCTACTCTGTCCTATAGGGTTGCTATGAGTCAGAATTGACTCAATGGCAATGTGTTTGGTTTTTGGAAGCCTCATTTAAGATGTTAACTATTTGAAGTATTTTTTTTAAGGGCATTTTTTTTAAGCTTATGCTTTTTTAAAAAAAAATAATAAGCAGGCTATGTCAGATGCAAAGTTAATGCCTTTTTAGTTTTATGATTTAAAATAGGGCTCCAATGTTTAAAGAAAATTTTGTGATTATTTTTCATAATCTAAAATAGATTTGTTTTTATTTACTTATAAGATTGAATTTTTAGCTCTTAATGTTTTGGTTTTTTATTTGCTTTTGTACAGAGTTTTTTTAAGGAGGCTGTTTTAGATTTATTAAATTTCTTTGTGGCTTTAGAAAATTAAAAATGAGTTCTGCTCTGTCACATGGGAAGAGACAGTGGGAGTTGACGGTCTGCTATACATTTTCATTACGGCTAAGAATTGCTCTCTCACCTTCCCAGCCTGCATTATGAACAGAGGGGGGATCTGAGGGCAGATGGGAGCTATTTCTCACTAGCAGATTCAGGGTCATGGGAATTTCTCCTTATCCTTCTGAATTCAGGGCCTCAAGAGTTCAGTTCCACTTCTGGGGACATGTGAAATTTCTTGTGTTTTACTGTTCTTGAAGGCTGAGTGGGAAATATTTGGTACCATGATACCTAAGTAACCCCAACCACACCATCCCACTACTGTGTAAGGTTCAAGATGACGAAAAACCAGAAGACAAGTCTAGGTCCTGGGAAATGGTCTTTACTAGATTTTATTAAGCCCCTGAACATTTGTATTTTTTGTTGTACTTTTATGGCAATACTATAATATTACAAAATTGAGATATACTCAAAAATACAAATGAAGGAATCTGAGATGGTGGGTTGCAATGGCACCATCTACACTGGCCATCCTGAAGAAGTCAAAACTGGCTCTCAGTATGGGTTGAAGCTGACCCCTTTGTTTCTCGAAGCCCAAGCTCCTGGGTAATCCCAAAGTTTCCCCAAAAGCATTGAGGCAGAAGACACAACTCTCCTTCTAGAAAAAACCAATATATTTGGAAAATATATATACATCCCTGCTTATAAGAAAGAGAGACCAACTACTTGAGAGGATGTGGTAATTGAGAACCAATCAATTTCCTCTAATTGTATGGTAACATTTCTTTGACAAAATTTTTGGAGGGAATAGGGAATGAGCAGGATTTTCTGGCTGACTGGAGGAAACACACCCCTAGAGACAGAGGAAGGGGCAGGGTTAAGGACAGCTGATGGACCTGGTCTCCTTAGCCCAGGCCAGCAAGGCCTGTCTGGGGACAGAGGCTCTCTGGAGAACATGGAAAAGGCCTGCCTTAAATACAGTTTCTCATCCTGGGACCTCACTTTTCTTGGGATTTCAAACTGTCTATGCCTGCATGTGATGCTTAGAGCATAAGGACACTCAAACCCTGCTCGACGGCTGTAAAATATGGTACTCATCCCTCATCCCTTTCCTTTTCTCAGTGAATTAGGGAGTCCTGGGCCTTTAATTGGAGCCGCAGTGGCGCAGTGTTTAACAGCCCAGCTGCTAAGTAAAAGGCTGGCAGTTTGAATCCACCAGCTGCTCCATGGGAACCCTAATGGGGGCAGTTCTACTCTGTCCTATAGGGTCGCTATGAGTCAGAATCGACTCGGCAGCAACGGGTTTTTGGGGGGGCCTTTAATTATTCCTCGAGTGGACTTTCTTTCCTTCTATTAACTCTACACTTATGCCCCAATTTTCGTATTTAGGACATGACCAGTAAACGACTTCTCCTTCTGAGTTTCAATTTCCTTTGCCCGCAGAGGCAGCCCTGATATTTAATGTGCCTGGGCTCTGCACAGAGCTGACACTGTCATGGATTGGTGTACAAAATCTTTTTGCACCTTCCCAGTTTTCCATGGTTGAAGTCGCTGAAACGAATGCCTCACGGTGTTTTTTAAGTTAGTCTGGAAGAGCCTGTGGCAGAAACTGGGGCATCTCGTTCCAGGTATCTTTGCTAACCTCCAGTCCTTGGCAGGGGGAGGGGAAACAGTCCTCTCTGTGGAGTGGGAGCTCCCCAATCCCGCATTCCTTCTTTGACCTTCTCCAACCAAAGGTCTCTTAGGGTCTTCTCTCTTGAGTCTGTGATAGATTCCTGTCTCCTCACCATCCTCCTGGTCTGAGGATGTAAGGCTATAAGCAAGATTAGAGGGGCATCATCTCATGGCTGTTTTATCTTCTTTACCTGCAGCTGAGGTGCAGGGGAAGTGTTATACAGGTTGGACGCTAAAATTTTTTGATTGCCTTTTCTCACCACCTGCTCTAGGGTTTCGTCCATAGCTTCACAACCTGAGCTCTGAGTCAGTCCTTGAAACATGGTAGTTGAGGAAGAAAAGAAGGACTTAAGGAAGTGGCCAGGTTTGGGCCTTAGTCACCTTAAAACAGATTTTTCTATTCAACCACCCAGAAGAGTATGTCCCGCCCATGGTATACCAAAACCCCATAATACGGCCTTTTAGAGAATGTCAGACACCTAGATTAAGGTAGAAAAGCTCCTAAGAGGTATTCTTGTGATATTCCTGATCCAATGAGGAGCCAAATTTCGGATTTCCTGTAGATATGCAACTTACCAAGATGTGGCAGTGTAGTAATGGCAGCAATCCACGAGTGACGCAAACATATAGGAATTCGACCTTGATGAATCTGTTCTGCCATGTTACCTGAGTTTATGTTCTCAGCATTTTCAGATCCTTTTGGTCTACCTTCTCCCTTGGTCCTCTTGAAAAGTCCTTTCATGAGTCACTCACCAAGCCACATTTTGTCTCCTTCTCAGTTTCACCCCTGGACCCTTCATTGAGTAGTTTTCGGACCCACTTGATTGCTTTACATCAAGGGATATACGATAGGGACACTATTGAAATTACCCAGGAAGCCATTGTCCAGGACTTCACATAGCTGAAACTTTTCTGGGGCCCTCACTTAAAACCTTTGAAGATTGAGACAGTGAAATGAACTGTTGGAATCCATGGAGTGTGTCACATTAGGGGAGTGGTTGAGATTCTGACAGAGTGGCAGCAGGGCATAAGGTAGGGTCAAGTGATGAGGTGCAGTCCAAAGACAAAGTGGGGTCTGGATTGGAAATAGGGCCTAGTATCTGAGTGTGCTCAGGGGGTAGAAGGGAAAAGATAAGTGGTAGTGGTGAAAGATAGTCTTAGCAATGTGGGATCCAGTAAGAAGGAGGCTTTGGTTGAAGAAAGGCATCTAGTAGTTAGGACAAAATAAAGGAAAGGAAGCAGGTGGTATGATCCAGCCAAAGGGTGGTGACCAGAAGTAAGGAGGCCAAAGTGAGCTACAACTCAGGGGATTTCAAAAATGACAATGAGGGAGAAGCATCTTCCCCTGGCTCCATGAACAACAGAACGTCTGCTTCCATGGCTGCTCTAACCCCCTTCTCGGAGCATGGATCTTGCTATAAATGCTGTGGAAAGCTACCCTCCAATAGAAGCTTGTGCACGTACCTACAAGAGACAGAAGGTACAAAGTACATGCAAGAGCAGAGTGGGGACAAGTGAGTCCTGCAAGCCTGTCAGGGGTCACATTCTCCCACATTCTTAATTCCATATGCTCTTTTTATCCCTCACCCCAAGGCTTGATTTCATTTTCTTTTCCTTATGGGTTCTCCCTTTCATGTCGATCCTAGGCTGCACTGGAGTCCTGGAATTTAATACCTTAAATAACAGAAGAGATTAATCACCTTATCTGAAGAGAAAGTAGGTCCAGTGCCACATCAGTGCCTTTCAGGCGAGCGCTCCAGAGAAAATAGGAGCCCAGGTTTCGTCCAGCGAAGGGAGGAGCAAGGGATCTTGTAGGAAGCTGAGTAGAATGTTTCATTAGGAATAGGCTCTTTCCAGATTAGACCCTGAATACCCATGAATTAGGATTCAAGGTCAAAAGGTCAATGACAATAACAAAAGATTCACATATGTATAGGGCTATATCATTGCAAAGTGCTTTCACACACATTACCCCAGTGACCATCGCAACAACCCTGTGAGGTCTGCAGGCCAGGTACTCTCTCAAACAAGAAGCCTGAAATTCATGGAAAGTTAACAATTTGTCTAAAGGCAGGACCCAAAAATTATGCCTACGAAACTATTCAACAGTTCACAACCTATTACACCGCCACCTAGTGGGTAAGACCCACGGCCCAGCTCCTTGCTCAATTCCCACGGACAGGTAGAGGCATTAGAAGTGTCCCAGGCCTCATATCATTCCTAAGGGGCTGCCCTCTGTGGACACTGTTTTCTGAGAAGAGCCGGTTCTAGGAACTGATCTCAGTGATTGTGGACCTGAGGCCTCACTGAAAACACATATTAACGTTAGCCTAAGGGATGACAAGCACTGAAAAGAACATCACCCCATAAAGGTCCGGCTTTGTTCTTCTGTCTGCTTCTGTGCTGATACTGAAAGACAAGAAAAAATGATATGCTATTTTTTTTTTAAGGTAATTTCACCTACCTCTTTTAAGACAGTAGCATTCATTCATGATTAATGTATGATGTGACTTTTACATTAAGGTTTGTATTCTATGTTATTCGTTTAAAAAATATTGTGTTTTATGTGAAAGTTTACACTCTATATTATTCATTTTTAAAGTGGATACAAATATTTTGTACTGATCTTTCTTTGGAAAACTCAAGTATAGACTGGTTTTCTGCTTGTAGTCCTCTGTTACTATTACTAGTCCTCTGCTGAAGGAAGGCACTGGGTCTCAGCCTTCAGGATCATGTGTGCTCCATCTGACATGACGCCACTCCCGTAGTGTTTAATAATGTTGGCTGTTAACAACATGAATAACTTCTAGGATGACTTTATACATGCAACAGGCCCAACTGACAATCAGCTGGTCTACCCAAACCAACCTGTATATACAAAGTGGATGGATGTTTTTGAAGAGCTAGAAACTAATTCCTACAAGTCTAGAAAGCTACTGCTGTCAGCTTTTGCTGAGAGGAAATTTAGCTTGATGTCATTACACTGGACCGACCCCAGGAGTCACTGTAATGTGGGCCTGATGAGAGCAAAGCTCCAAGTCAAAATAAATGTGACATTTGACTATATGCCATCTTACTACGACGTAAAGGAAGGATGTCTCCCTAAACTGCAGGCCATTTACAGAAGTATTATTGGAAAATAAGAGTAAAAATATCCCACATGTCAGAAACATTTCATCATTATTATTTATTAAATGTAGGTAATATCTGTTGCTTAAACCCAGTGCAACCAGTGCCGTCGAGTCGATCTGTTGCTTAGTACTATAGTATTCAGACCTTTTTAAAAGCCTTAATACAGAATAGTGTAACCAAAAAAATGTTATATCCAATAGTTTAAAAAGAGTTACAATTGTTATATCAGAAATAGAAACATTACAAAATAGTCCTACTATTACTACTGATTGTTACTTTTAATTAGTCCTATTGTCGTTCTGCTTATATAATGGCATTTATGTAACAAAAAAGTAAATAACACAGGATAAGATACAATTTCAAATAAATACCTGCTCTTCACATTTTTATGTTAAAGAAATTCACATGTATAATTATTATAAATTATATCCTATTTTTTTGGAACTGATTTGGCTGTGTCCTGTGTTGGTTGTCTAAAAAATTGGTCACCCTAGACCAGCAATGAGATACATATTTAAGAAACTCTATTTCACAAGATGGTAAAAGATTTTTCAAAATCTGAGTTAAAAAAATATATATCCTAATGGTGAGTTGATTCATTGTGACTAGCCCATTTATTCCAAAGAATCCTTGTTTTATTTCATTTTCCATGCATATATTTTGGCAGTATTAAAACAGAATGAAATATTTGCAAATAAATAAAATGTTTCAAAGATTGAAGTACATTAAACAGAATTTGTGACCACAAAAATTCCATGTTTCATCTTGATGGTTTTCTAAAATGGCAGTTTAAACTGGAAACCCTGGTGGTGTAGTGGTTAATTGCTACAGCTACTAGCCAAAATGTCGACAGTTCAAATCCACCAGGTGCTCCTTACAAACTCTATGGGGCAGTTCTACCCTGTCCTATAGGGTCGCTATGAGTCGGACCTGACTCAAGAGCAATGGGTTTGGTTTGGTTTTTGGTTTAAACTATTCAGACTGACAGTTTAAAAGATGATGCTTTGCAGAAACTGATAAAATCAGACAAACAAAAATGGCAGAATATTTTGCAAGTGATCTCAGACATTGTTAGGATTTGGGGAGAAAACAATTTACCTCTTAAAGGATCACAAAAAATGATTGGAAGTCCAAATGCTGGGATGTGTCTAAATTTAGCTAAAACATAAACGTGAAAAGGAACTTGTGTCTTACGTGTGCAATAAAATTCAAAAATAATTTATAATGCTACTAGGAAATCATCTTACCCAGCCACCCACTAGGAAATCATCTTAGATCTGAAATACTATCAAGAATATAGAAGAAAAATATCTTACCTTTTTGATTGTACACGAGATATAGCCCATGATGAACAAATGTGTCGGTTAAGTGTGGTCTCATAGAAGAAAGATTTATTGCCTTTACCGAAATGAAAAGAAAACCCGGTTATAGTCTACCTTATGAAATTAACACATTAGAAAAATATGATATTGACATAACAAATGTTTGTGGTCAGAGATATGATAATGGAGCAAAGATGACAAGTGTATACAATAGCATATTGTTAGCTGCCGTTAAGTAGACCCCCCAACTCATGGCGGTGTAAATTCTGTAGAAATTTCATTGTCAATGGTTTTAAGAGCAGGAGTCAGCATCTCAGTAATTTCTAATAAAATATCAGTATCGTGGTTTGAATCTTCTAAAATTATTCATGGAGGATTTGATTTAGTGAAATCTTACTCAAATTCGCAAGTGGCCTTGAAAATGTTTGCTGCAGAAGAAATGTCAGTGAGTGAAAGTTAAATGATTTAAGACCATCACTGGGTCATAAGAAATTATCAAACATAGCAGTTCCACTGAAAACAAGATAAGCAAAGAGGTATATTTGAAAATACTATTCTTAAATTCCTTTCATTAGAGCGAGGAAAGTAATTATAATTAATTCTGGATTTGATATAAATACAATATTGCACCTTAAATAACGTTATGAGTTGTAATACACCTACTTTTCAATATTTTTTTCAACTACTTTAACATTGTAGGAAAAATTAACCATTAAAAAGAAAACAATAAAAGCATGCATATAGGGGGCCCACATTTTCCCTTTCCCCTCGGCTTCTAACAACTCTCAGCCAGGCACTGGCCTGGCCGGGCGTCCCCGTCATTTGACTGCATATAATGACGGCAAGGTCCCGATATTTCCTATATTCATGTCTCGATTGTAGATATTTCCCCTTTCTCTGAATTTGTTTCTTCCTTCCCAGAAACAATCTTAAATCTACAGAAAATACAGCATGATGTGGTTTCGAGCCATCAAACCGCTCAATAAATGGATACCTTTGTAAAATAACTCCTGCTAAAGCATTATATGAGAAAGTAAAGAATAAAACACGGAAGAAAAGCCCAGAAAACGAGAGGCTCCGAGCTTGCTCTCCAAGAAAAGCGTCTGGGGAAAGGTCGTGGCAAAGCTCCCTCCTCAGCAGTCAGGTGCGAAACAGAAGCTTGAACTCTCTATTCACAAGGCAGCGCTTTGGTTGGTCTCGGAGCCAGGCTGCTCTCTCCCTGGGCGTCAGTCCCGCTGCAAACTAGTCTCTGATCCCGGTGCTGAGCCCTGAGGCATTTCTCACACAGTCCAAGTCCCCGTTGGTCTGTTAAGGCGAGTTCGGGCGCCCTCGTCCGGCAGCTGGTGCGCAGCGAGGGAAGCTTTCAGCTCTTTGTTTAGCGGTAGCCGCGCGCCCCCTCGCGGTCGGCCCACTGAATCACTGAGATTCTCAATGGCCAGGTCTCTGCTGATGGCACTGGCGACGCTCTGCTCCAACCCTTCCTGGTCTCACGGCTGTGAAAAGCAGGGACTCTTTATGCTTCTGAGATATCTGAAAAGGGCCCCTTCTCAGTCATGCCAGAATGACAGCACCTACTTCAATTTTCATTACAAAATAGGAGATATCATCAATATCCAACAACCCACGCATTTCTTCCATTAGATTCTCTAGCAGGTCATCAACCTGATCCACACAGAAGACTTCAGTGCAGCTTGGAGTAAGATCATTGTGGATAAATTTCTCTCCAGCCTCGATCACAATCAGCAATAGGTAGAGAAGATGAAAGTAGAATATCTTCTGGCTTGTCCCTATTTGGGAATTGAAACTATCTAAAGGAAGAGGGGAATACAGCCGCCGCTGTGCCTTGGAGGTTGTCAGAAGGATGAGGGGAGCATGCTTTTCCCTTATTGAACAAGTCCCGGAGAAGAATCAGGAAATGAAGAAGATTATTCTCATGACTTTCTCTGTTTACCAAACCCAAGAAACCAATCTGCACTACGTTTCTGTATCAGCTATAAAATACGTGAAACAAAATCACATTATATTTAGAATAGATTGTACGCACTGAGTTTCCAAAAAATATTCAGAGAGATAAATTGTTTCTTAAAGAATTGTTGTTGTTGTTAGTTGCCCTGCAGCCAACTCTGACTCATGGCAACCCAATAACCTTAGGATAACTGTTCATTTAGCCGTGTGGTCCGAGAAATTTGAAGTGATCACTGAGATCCAGCTGCTGCAGTGGCCTGAGACAATTACAGCATGGCACCCAAGCAGTGCTATGGTGTTTGGTCCTGGGCCATGGAGTAGCTCAGTGAGGCTGAGAGGAAAGGCCAGGGCAGGAAGTGGCTGACAGTGGGGCAGGCTTTCCCTACTGGCTGCTCCAGAGAGCAGACCAGGGTGGTGAAGGAATATTCAGTGGCTCCCAACTACGCAGCCTCTCCATGCCCACCTGACTCAGCACCCTGCAGCCCCTCTTGAGTGTGGTGGTGGTTAACCCAGGGCCCTAGGGAGCTTGAGAAGTCACAGTGCTGACAGAGGCAGAGGCTGGGATTGCATGGGACCATGCGCATGAACAGAGTTGTTGGTGGGCAGTGCACCCTTATGTTGCTAGGCTGTGCTCACACCTATGCTCTGTTCGTGGGCCTGGCGGCCCCATGTGCCATGTGCACACCTGGCCATGGGTACAAGGTGTGGCTGCTCAGTGTGGTGTCTACCCTCCTCCGCCCAAATCAGGGAGGCCTGAAACCCTGGTGACATAGTGGTTAAGAGTTACAGCTGCTAACCAACAGGTCGGCATTTCAAATCCACCAGGTGCTCCTGGGGTCGTTCTACCCTGCTCTATAGGGTCGCTATGAGTCTGAATTGCCTCAACAGCAACAAGTTTGGTTTGGTTTGGTGCCTCAGTGGCCATAAGCCCCAGCCCACACCCACCTCTATCTAGTTTTGGGGGGCCTGTTCCTGCTGCCTGGCTGAGTGCTGTGCTTATGCACTTCCTCTTCAAGCCCCTCACTGTACAACTGAGAAACTGAGGCCTAGAGAAAGGCAGGGACTGCCTCAGGATACAGGAGGCAGGCAGAGTCCAGAGGATAAGGAAAGTTTCCTGCCAGAATGCCAGGACTCAACCCCATCCTGCTGGGTTTGTTTTGGGAATGAAAGACCCTAAAATATGGGGGACCCCTGCCCAACCTCTTCCAATGTGGGATTGTTTCCCTCTCCACATCCCCACATGTGCACAGTTGTGTTTGTGTGTGCACATGTACACACACAGACACAGGTGAGGACACTGGAAGTGGGGTCAGAGGAGGAGAGGACACAGGGGAAGTGGCCTGGGGAAGAAAGGTAGCTCTGTCATGAGCAGTGGCATCCAGTGTCCTAGCAACATGCCCATGGGCCATACCATGGGGAGGGAGAAAGATGCCAGGCTGGTGGTCAGGTGCAGCCCAAGGTTCCTGGGGATCTGCCTGGGATATGCCATCCCCAAGGCAACCTTGAGAGGACAAGGCCTGGGCTCCTGCAGTCTACTACTCTGGACACTCAGAATTTGGATGACTCTCCTCCTATAATGTGGAGTGGAACTTCAGGAGAGTAGGCCTCAGTCTCCTTCTCTATAAAACGGGGTGCTTGGAGTGGGTGACCCCAAGGGTTCCTCAAGCTCAGAGAAGTACCTCTTGGCCTTGGCTCTTCATTGATGACCCACTGTGCTGCAAGGCCCTTGGAAAATGCCTTTTACTCCCTGGAGGTGCTTCTGACCTTGACAGGATTGGGACCTGGGGGACTGAGGATATGGGGTTAGGTAGAGCATGGCAGAGCACTGTGCCAGGAGGCCAGGGTCCAGGGACAAGAACAGTCCTTGTTGGAGCCTCAGGGCCCTCCTGTGGCTGGAATGTCACTAAATGTAGTACAGATGCCTCGTGGGTGAACTGGACACGTCAGGGTCAGTGGAGGCAAAGAGGAGGAAGGCAGGCTTCCGAGAACACCATATCTCTCATAAAGCCGACAGGTCCCACTCCTTTGCTCCCGTGCGGCCTGGGAGAGCTGTTATTTTAAGGATATCTGAACAAAGGTTATGTGTTTTGTTGTGTGGTTTTCCTGCCAGAGATACAATGCTAGCCACCAAGGGGAGGGGCCACTTCTGCCAGGGATGCCCACTGAGCTTTTCTGGAGCAACTGGAGCCAGGGAAGAGTGACCCAGAGGTCATTCTGGACATCCCTCTGCCTTGGATTTGCACCTCTTATTAGCCTCCATCTCAGCTAGCCGGAAGTGGGGACGGGGTCCTAGATTCTCTGATTTATTCATTCAGCAACTGTGGCCCATGCACTCACCCTGTGCCGGGGGCCCTGTGTGTGTGGTGCTGAGAAGGGCCTATATGGTCCCTGCTGTGCAGAAAGAAGCTCACAGTCCGGAGGGGAGATGGATAAAAGCATGGGGAAAAAAAGACACACCTGAAACAAAGAGCAAATGCTATAGTGGAGATGAAGCAGGGCTGCGGGTCACTATGGGGGGATCTGAGAGGGTTCACTGAGATGATATTGATGCTATGAACAAAATGACAAGAGGAAGCCAGCCCTGTACAGGTCTGGGGACACTGTACTGGGGAGAAGGCATAACTAGTGCAGAGACTCAGAGGTATAAGTGAAGTGGCCCAGAAAGGAAGTTAGAAAGGCAGCCAGTGTGGCCAGAAGGAACATGGCAGAAGAGGAAGGGAGGGACAGAGGAAGGAGGGCACGCCCAGATTCCAGGGCCTCGTAGTTATCTATGACTGTGACATCACCCTAAAAGAGCTCACAAAAATAAATATTTCAGTTTCTGTGGACCAGGAATGTGGGCTCAGCTTAACTGGGTGCCTGTGTGCCAAGGTCTCTCGGCAGACTGGGGCTGTGGTCTCAACTGAATCTTGGCTAAAGGAGAATCTGCTTCCAAGCTCAGTCACATGTTACGGACAGGAGTCAATTTCTTTTAGCTGTTGCACTGAGGGCCTCAGTTCCTGACCGTTGAGTGATCAGTTATCTCTTGAGGTGAGTGCAGGCACCGTGCTCTCTCCACACCATGAGGTGTGGGCCCTGAGAAGGCCAGACAAGGCCCTGGGAACCTGATACCACCCTGGAAACTCCCAGGAGCTCCCCGCTGGGGCTTTTCTTCTTGAGCGGCCCACAGTCCCTTCCCAAAGGAATCCAACCACTACCTTCTCCCTTTCCCTCCTCTCTCACTGTCCAGGCCCAGCCTTGACCAGGTGCAAAGAGACTTTCCCCATATAGGTAGAAATATCAGAAAAAAGCCTTTTATACCATTTTTACTTCACATTAGTCCATGAATATTTTTACATTTTGTTCCTGGCTTTAGGATTTTAACTATCAGGTATCTCTTGTAGCCTTCTGCCTGACTGTGCTTCCACACTGTCTCCAAGCCTTATGGATCATCAGGCTTATTACGGTTGTTTCTACCAAGAAGGACAGGGGATTAATGCTATTAAATACATTTCTCTGCAACTTGCCATCTCAGGGAACGCATCAGTGTCAGATGGCTTCTCAAAATCATGAGGACCATGGCCCAGAATCGTCCACTGCTAGGGCTGTATGATATTTCCTCTGTGCTATGTGAGGTTTGCTCTGCTCTTGACATGGAGGGGAAACTTCATTCCCTCCCCTTTTCCGAAACTGTGCACTGTGCAAACAAATACCTGAATATTTCAGAGAAAGTCTCCTGTGGGGCCAAAAGTCTGAATAGAGGACTCAGGGAGAGCAAATCCAGAAAGTAGCTCAGCTTCTCTGTGAGACAACTGCAAAGCAAAGCAACACTACGAACCATGGAGTGTACTTTCCGGTGGGGAGACAGAGAAGTATGTCAGGCTTCCCTGAAGGGGAGAATTGCTTAGACCATTGATTGAGAGCTTCTCGGAATTGAAGCTCTTTGCCAGCTCCTTGCTTGGTGACCAGACCTCCCACTGCTGGGACAGACAGAGTGGGGCTGGGGAGTAGAGTGAGGCTGGCCTCCAGAAGGGCACACAGGAGTTCAGTCCTTTTCAGGGGTGCTGTGGGAGGGCAGTGCGAAAGGAAGTCCAGGTCTCTGATCCTGCTCTTCATCCGCCTACTCCTAGAGTCTTCTTCATCGTGGGCATTTGTATGTATGAATATCTGAAGGATTTCTGCTAGCCTCTGGACTTTCTCTGCTTCAAGGTGCTAGTGGACTATAGGTAGCTCAACATGCCTGACTTAGACTTAGAGCACTGTGCCTACTTTCTTCTTGCCCAGCTAGAGATCCTGGAGTCAACTGAGGGTGACTTAGAGGATGAAGAAGACTGGGGTTACATTCATGTGCACATATGAGGAGAGGGATGGGGCTGGGCCACCCAGAGAGAAGCCTCCAGAGGCTTGTGTTGGGCCAAAGCTCAGAGTAACTGTCTTAGTTATGCAGGTTTAGGATCCACCCTCCAACAGTATGTCCTCAACTGAGATTACATTATATTACATTATGGCAGAGGATTACATTACATTACATTAAATGCAATATTAGATTATAAATTTTTTTTTTTTTTATGTAGTAGAGGGTAATTTGCTCTATCTACTGAAGGCCAACTGATTTAATCACATGTAACTATTCCATGACAGTAATTAGCCTTGTGTTTAGTCAAACCACTGGGAACCATAGCCTAGCCAACTTGACGCATAAAATTAGCCATTTCAGTAACCTCAGACCACTCTTCTGGTGGACTGCTGTGTGGGAACACTCCTGGGGTGGAGTTCATGGGCTTGGGATTCTCCTAACAGAAGTGGAATGTTTTCTGTCTTTTGAAAGGTACAAAAAAATGTAACCATGTTGGTGAACTTGCCTCCTCTTGCAGCTCCAGAGCCATTCGCAGCACCACCTGAAAATCCAACTCCAGAGATAGGACTAGCTCTAGAAGCAGCTGTAACACCAGCTCCAGAGCAGAGCCATGTTAGCTCCAGTGCCAGTTGCAACAACACCTTCAGAGTTAGAGACAACACCTTCCAAAATAGAGCCAGCTACACACCTACAGCCACCTCCAGCACCAGCTCTTGCATCAGCTGCAGAGGTTGGGTTAGCTCTGACTATAGTTACAATGCCATTTCTAGAGTTAGAGCCAACATCAGCTCCAGAGTTAGAGCTAATTCTAGTCCCAGCTCTAAAAGCATTCCATAGCTAGAACCAGATCCAGCAACAGCTCAAGACACAGCCTCAGTGCCAGAGTTAGAGCCATCTTGAGTTACAACCACTCTTGAGCTACAGCCAACTACAGATTCAGCTCTAGCAATAGCCCCAGAGCTGGGGACATCAAAGATATAGAGCTACCTCCAGCACCAGCTCTTGAACTGGCTCTTGAACTATAGCCAGCTCTGGAACCAGCTCCAGAGCTAGAACTAGTGCCAGTTAACAGAGTTAGAGGCAATGTCAGGACAAGCTCTTGCACCATCTGCAGAGATAGATCCAGTGTCATTCACAGAGCTTGAACAAGCTCTGGCACTAGCTCCAGAAGTAGAGCTAGTATCACATCTAGACCTAGAGCCAGCTCTATCACCAGTCCTATCACTAGCTCCAGACGCAGTGGCAGAGTTAGAGACATCTTCAGAGTTAAAGTCAGATCTAGTGCTGCAGCCAACTTCAGCACTAGTGCTAGCAACAGCTCCAGGGTTAGAACCAACAACAGAGGGAAAGCCACCTACAGCACTAGCTCTTGAACCAGCTCTTAAGCTAGAGAAAATTTCATCACCAGCTACAAGGCTAAAACTAGCATAAGGTCCAAAGCTAGAGCCACCTCCAGCACCAAACTCTTGCATCAGCTGCAGAGTTGGAGCCAACTCTGGCTCCAGCTCTAGCCAGCTCTAGCAACAGCTCTAGTGCCAATTTCAAAGCTAGAGCCAGCCCTAGCACCAGCTCTAACAGGAGCTCCAGAACTGAAACCATCCCTACTAGCACCTCTAACACAAGTCCAGACCTAGAACTGGCTCAGGGAATAGCTCTAATCCCAGCTCCCAAGCTATAGGTAACTAGCTCCAGCATCAATTCCATACTTAGAAATTGAAAGCTTCAGCACACACTGAAGAATCGATTCCAGAGCCAGGGCCATCTCTGATGCAGCTCTAGAATTGCAGTCAGTCCTAGCTCCTAAGCTATAACTATCTCTAGAGCTAGAGCCAGTTCCAGTACCAGTCATAGCACCAATTCCAGACCTACATAGAGCTCTAGCACCTACTCCAGCTCTTGAGCTAAAACCAACACCAGCTTTAGACTACTTAGAAATAGGTCAAGCACCAAATACGGAACTACAACTCCAGTTTCTGAGCTACAATCAGCATCAGTTTTAGATCTAGAACCTTGTCAAGCACCAGCTATAGATCTACAACTCCAGCTCCTGAGCTGGAAAAAGCACCAGCTTTAGAGCTAGAACTAGGTCAGGCACCAGCTACAGAACTACAGCTAGCTCCAAAGGTAGAGCTGCCTCAAGGAGAAACTTTAGCATTAGCTCTGGAGCTGGAGGAAGCTCCAGAGGTAGAGCCTGCTGCAGGGCTACATTCTACTTCTGCATTAACAACAGCACCAGCGCTAGAACTAGAGTCAGCTCTGGCACCAGCTACACCCTCAATTCAAGAGTTACCACCAGCTCTAGCACTAGCTCCTGTGCCAGCTCCAATATTACACTAGTTACAGACGTAGAACCAGCTTCAGGAACAGTTCTAGCATTAGCTCCAGGCCTAGAGTCAGCTACAGCATCAGTTCTAGCACCTACTCCAGAGCTAGAGCCAACTCCACTGCCAGCTCCAGAGCCAGGGCCACCTGTGGCACCAATTCTAACACCAGCTCCAGCACTGGTGCCAAAATTAGAGCCAGGGCCAGCATTAGAGCCAGCTCTAGAGCTAGAGACAACTGCAGAACCAGCTACAGTACCAACTCTGGAGCTACAGCTATTTGTAATGCCAGATCCACAGCTAGAGACTGTTCTAGCAGCAGCCTCAGAGCTGGAGACAGCTCCAGTACCAGCTCCTGCGTCATCAGTTCCTGAGGTACTGCCAGCGACGGCTTCAGCGCCAGAGCCTTCCTGCACTTCTTCTGCGAGAGCAACTTTTTTCCCTGTATTTTTGACTTTCTTACATGGTTCCTATAAGTTCTGATGTTCTGTATTTAATATTTTAAAATTTAAATAAAAGAGTGATCACTATGTTAACCTTTCTATAATGCACAGTTAAGTGGCACTTAGTGCATTCATAATGTTTTGTAACCACCACCTACATGAAGTTTCAAAGCATTTTCACCACCCCAGAAGAAATCCCCATACTCATTGGGCAGTCACTCCCCATTCCCCCCACCCCCAGCCCCTGGAAACCACTAATTTGCGTTCTATCTCCATGAATTTTTCTCTCCCCCCTTGGCCTGTGGCCCCAGCCTGAGGACAGCTGACCATCCCTCTGCCCCTCTCACACCAAAGCCGAAGATTCCTGATGACCCCACTGGGTTCTATACCACAAATTCTATTGCTAGCTATGACTTTGTTTTGAAGACATAAACCTTTATCAAAGGCACAAAAGTCAAGCGTGGGGCCAGCTCAACCCCTCCATGCATGAATCAAACGTGGCTAAAGAGAGCCAAGGGCATCTTCTAACCAGCCGTTGGTGTTCTGCACCCACAGGGCCATCCTCCCCAAGGCCTGGCTGGCTGGGTGAGTGAGCACCTACAGACTAGAGGGTCCCAGAACAGGAGGCACCTCCCTCCCAACCTGTGGTGTAAGCCACCCCTAGCCTTCAATTTTACCCTGAAACTCTCTAGCTGCTGGGCATGACGCCTGCTGGGCAATAAGCTGACTGGGACTCCCAGCAACCACTCACTGCCTTAGGAGTCTTCTGCTCTGTGAGAACCAAAGGACTCACTGGCCTTTGCAAAGGAGCACAGCCAATTGGTGCAGTGCCCCTCCTACACCTGGGGACAGCCCTCTGCACACTTCTGTCACGTCTGCATGGCTGTGCCACTGCCACCTGTGCCCAAAGGCACCCCAGAGTACCCACTCACCCACCTGGTCCGGTGACTGCAGGGTGAGCTGGCTCTTCCAGCCAGCCACCAGGCCCCCAACATGGAGTCCAGTATTGCAGTAGCTCCCACTGCAAGTCCCATGACCAGCTTAAGTGTGTCCCCTACTTCAGCAGAGGGGACTTGGCCAACATACTCAGAGTGCATTTGGCCGAGTCCCCCAGGTCTGACAGGGAGATGCCAGGTCCCTCAGTTCTGACATGGTGATCATCACCATGAGCCTTTTCCTAGAGTCCTCCGAGGGTCACGTAAAGGAGGAGACTGTCCTGCCCCTTCTACCTGACAGCCCTGCCCCAGCCCCCCTTCCCAGTGCCAGCCTTCCCTACTCCCAACCCACAAAAAGGCCCAAGAATCCTTGGCTCCAGAGCAGAGCTTCTAGAAGACCCTAGAGCTGGATGCTGGCCTGGGGTGCCAGGGTCCAAGGCTTTTGTCGTCCCACGTAGCTCAGAGAGTTGACCTCCCTGTCATTCTTGGAGGCCTCCTCTGTCAGCTTGGCCTCCAGTGGCACCTTGTCCTCCTTGGACTTCACCACGCCGGTGGACCCCACGGGTACACACAGGCTTTGTCTCAGGGGTCTGCAACCCAGCTCCTCACTGCTGCTGGTGGGTAACTGCTGCATCATCTGTGTCAGCCTGGACATGGACAAGAGTTATATATACAAGAGCATCCTGGTAAGCAGGGTGGTTGGGGCATTCCTTATTCCCTTCACTCTGGGCACCTACCTCTCCTGAAGGGCTTTGACAAGTGTCCTGCTCTGGACCTTCTGGTAAGCCTGCCCACCCCACTGCACATAGGAGGGCACTGAGGCAGCCTCCTCATCCCTGGCTGAGGGTGGGGGCTCCATGCTTGGGGAAGTGGTGGACAATGAGCCCATTAAGCTTCCTCCAGTTCTTGGATGCTGTGGTTCTGATAAGACAGCCTGCTGGATTGGGTACCGTGCCCACCTCCAAGCTGCAATGGCCCCCAACTCCTGCCCCTGGCATTTAGAGCCGTGTGTGATCTGATCGAAACACCCTTCCCAGCATTCTCCCCTTGCCCCATGCTCCAGCCTCATTAGAGCCTTCCTCACCCTGGGACCATGCCAGCCTTTGCCCACCTCCAAGTCCCTCCTGCCTACAGTGCTCCTTTCCATAGCCTCCCACCTATGTTGAACTAGATGTCAGGACGACTCAGACGCCACCTCCTCCTGGCTCTTACGCAAAGCACAGCCTTTGGGGTCTGACTGACCTTTGTTCAAACCCACAGCTGGGTCATGTCATATGGCAAGCAAGCACATCATGACTTCTCAGAGCTTCGGTTTCTTCGATTGCAAATGGGGCCAGTGACTCAGCCTCATAAAGGTGTTGGGATGAAAGCAGGAGAGATGAAGGTGCCTAAAGTGCTGAGCCCCCAGGAGGTCTGCCAGGCCTGGAAAGGCCTCCACACAGGGGGAGGACTCTGACGATGAGCACACTAAAGAGCTGGGTGACCTTGAATATTGTTGCAGGTGGATCATCTATAAAATGAGGGGAAATCACGGTGTTCCAAGGAGTGTCTCTCAAACAACAGTAACTACTCCCACTTCTACACTCGCTTAGCCCCTGTCTGCCCTGCCTGCTCCCTGGGCTTCCTCTGTTCTCCTCTTTCTCCACCCATAGTTGCAGCCAGGAACAGGCTGGACTTTGGTTCCAAGGGTTCTGTCAGCAAGGACAGTGTGGGTGGGGGGATGCAGTATGGGGGGAAAGGAGAGGAGGTAAAGGAAGAGGGCCACTGGGAGCTCAGCTGCCTGTACTCACCCATCACTGTCTGTTCCCCGTCCCCTTGTCTGCACCTAGTTGGCTCCTAGGGGTGGTGGCATTAGGGGACCAGGTCACTGGATGTATATGTGGTAGCTCATGAGTCTCCAGGCTCTCCATGCCCACCTGGCCCAGCGCCTGGCAGACCCTTCCTGGCTAGAGTGGATTGGCCCAGGGGGAATGGGGAGTACAGGACCGTTAGGTGGAGGTGGGGGCGAAGGACACGTGGGACCACCGGCTGGAGTAGAGCGGTTGGTACATAGCGAGTGCGCGCGCAGAGAGGCGGGGCTGACGTGCGGAGCTGTTCGTGGGTCCAGGCGCTCTGGCCTGGCGGTGAACTTGAAGCTTGAAGGCCTGGCTAGGGGTTCACTACATCCGCCCACTTTAGGGTGCCGCTCGCCAGTGAGCACCACCCAGCTGCGCCTCAAGCTAACCCCCATCCCTGTGGGGGCCTAGCCTCTAGTACTCGCTGAGCGTACTTATGCAGCTTCAAGTCTAGCCCCTCATTATACAATTGGGAAAAGGAGGACCAGAGACATTGGAAACCCAATGGGGCAGTTCTACTCTATCCTGTAGGGTCACTATGAGTCGGAATCGACTCGACGGCAATGGGTAACAGGTAACAAGAATTTATAGTCATGGAAAAATGCTTAATCCAAAAAGTGTAAGAGAATGGAAATTCTATCACCCACACAGAACCACTGTGAAAATTTTAGTATATTTCTTCTCAGACATTTTTCCTGCATGTTTTATTCATTATTTTGTAGCATGCTTCTCAATTTAATAATTCATCTCAGGACATGTAGCTGTAACAAGGGTGACTCAGTGGACACCAGCCTGAGTGTGCATACAAATGAACTTACCTTCACTTTAAGCCCAGCCATGCACTACTGGCAGTTCAGGCTTCTAAAGTAGTTCTCCTCACCGGGTATCTTCAAGATTCCTGAAGTCAGTTTAGGTGTGTCCATGAATGAATGTCCTCCTACTTCCTGCCACCTGACAAGAGTGGGAATCATCTTTTCCTTGTTTCTAATTTCCTGCATTCCTCACAGTTAGAGATCATGAAAGTGAAACCAATATACCAGATCCAAGTCAGTATTTAAATTATATCCAGTAGATGGCAGTAAAACACCAGGCTTACATATCTTTGGTCAAGGGCTGCATTACTAATCAAGGAAAACTCCAAAGCTGAAAGCCTGTATCACAAAGACAGAATGTTGCCTAAAATTTCTGTGCTTTTATTGTTTTAGCTTGATCCAACCCAGCACTGGATGATGGATCACTAAAGAAAGGTCTATAGTAATAGATAGAAAGCTTATGCTGGAATGATAAGGTAAAAATTGGTTACTTACATTCTACATACAGTGAGACCTGTGATAATGAGAAGACACAACTTTGCTTGCTGAAAGTGAAGAGGACTTGAAGCACTTACTCATGAAGATCAAAGTCTACAGCGTTTAGTATGGATTTAAACCTAAACATAAAAAAAATAAAAATTCTCACAACTGGACCAATAAGCAACATCATGATAAATAAAAAATATTGAAGTTGTCAAGGGTTTCATTTTACTTGGATCCACAATGAACGCCCAAGGAAAAAGCAGTCAAGAAATCAAATGGACATATTGCATTGGGCAAATCTGCTGCAAAAGACCTTTTTAAAGTGTTGAAAAGCAAAGATGTCACATTGATGACTAAGGTACACGTGACCCAAGCCATGGTCTTTTCATCCCCTCATATCCCTATGAAAGCACGACAATGAAAAAGTAAGGCCAAAAGAGAATTGACACATTTGAATTATGGTGCTAGTGAAGGATATTGACTATACCATGAACTGCCGGGAGAATAAAGAAATCTGTCTTGGAAGAAGTACAGCCAGAATGCTCCTTAGAAGTGAAGATGTTGAGACTTTGTCTTGCTTCCTTTGGATATGTTATCCCTGGAGAAGTACATCATACTTGGTAAAGTAGAGGATCGCTGAAAAAGAGGAAGACCCTCGATGAGATGGGTTGACACAATGGCTTCAACAATAGCTTGAACATACTATTGTGAGGATGGCATAGGACTGGCCAACATTTCGTTCTGTCGTACATGGGGTTGCTATGAGTTGGAAGCGACTCGATGGTGCCTAATAACAACAACAACAACAGTTAGACCTAACTGTAGTCATCTGCCTTCATGGTTAAAGCCGTAAGAAAGGAAGAGTCTCCATGAAGCTGAAGTAGATCTTTCAGTTGTTTCTTTATTTGTAAATGTACCTTGCTCCAGTTTCAAATATGTCTTGAAAAACATGTCAAAAGCTATAATGACTAAGGATGGCAGCTGTATTATCACTATTCAAAAAGTTTTTGCATTCCATGATGAGAACTGCCTTCAGAGCAGTTGACAAGCTAAGCAAGAACATCAGTCTCACTGCTTTACAGTTATATGCTTCATTTAAAAATGAGAATTGTTTAATCTAAGTTGATCACCACCTTACTGACCACATGGCTCTGAAAAATTTCCAATGATTAAAAAAAAGAAGGTTTGGAACAAATGGCACTAATCTAGCATGCTACGTCTAAAGTACTGTCATTCTAAGAGCATTCAAAATTAATATCTTTTTGTTTTCAATGTTAGTATAATTAGGAGCCAATTTCTATTCACTAACTTCTTGTAAAATCTCACCTGCTTAAATATGAAGGTAAATGCACCTTATATCTATTCACTTCATGTCTTTTACACACTCTTTTTTACTGCCTAGTGAAAGCAACAGTCCCAAGTTCCAAGTAAGAGCTGAAGGTTAACAATGATATCAGTTAAAAATAGTGAAATACTTTTAAAAATTTCTTTTTAAAGATTGTGAATTTTAAATTAAAAAATTAAAAGACATTTTATATTAACTAAATCTAATTAAAAAATATATTGTCTTTGACAACTGGAAAAGCTGAAAGGGATAGGAAAAGTGTCAAAAACACATAAAAGTAATGTAGAAAGCATATATCAATAAAATTGGGAACCCAAAACATAAAGGTTAAGCTAATAAATATAAACTATTAACTTCCCTATTTAAAAAAACAAACAAACAAAAAAAACCTCTGTATTGGTTTATAAACCAAATTCCATTATTACCCTGAATGGGGGAAAAAAACTAAAATCAAATAATAACAACAACAAAAAAAAAAAAAAATCAAAGAAAAGGATCAGCAAAGAGGTTGCTGTTGTTGTTAGCTGACACTGAGGTGGCCCCCAGTCCTGTGCCATCCCCGGGATCTGTTATGAATCAGACTGTTGTGATCCATGGCATTTGTATTGGCTGACTTGTGGACGTAGATCATCAGGCCTAGTTTGTCTTAGTCTGGAAGCTCCACTGAAACCTGTTCAACATCACAGCGGCACTGAAGGTTCACTGATAAATGGCTGGTGGCTGTCAATGAGATGCACTGGCTAGGAGCCTAATGCAGATCTCCTGCACGGAAGGCGAGAATTCTGCCACTGAATCACCACTATCTCTATGGACAAAATACAGCGAGAAAATACAATGAGGGCGTAAGTACAGGTGGCAAATATTAATATAAATGAGATACTTATACTGATTAAAATTAATAATAAGAATATAATGAAAAAGTATTAAATTTGAGAAAGGGGATCAATATACATAGGAAAACAATAGAATTTAAAATTAAATTATAAAAGACATGGAACAAAATTCTAATAATATAAAAAATTAAGCAAAAATTTCTAGCAATAATAGAAATGAGAACAGAAACATGAGGGCAGTATTGAAATGTTGTCACACTACTACTGGTACAACCAGAATGCTCCTTAGAAGCAAGGATGGTGAGACTTACATAATTTGGACATGTTACCAGAAGGGATCAGTCCCTGGAGAAGGACATCATGCTTGGTAAAGCAGAGGGTCAGCAAAAAAGAGGAAGACCCTCAGTGAGATGAACTGACACAGTGGCTGTAACAATGGGCTCAAGCATAGCAACAATTGTGAGGATGGCACAGGACCGGGCAGTGTTTCGTTCTGTTGTGCACAAGGTCGCTACGAGTCAGAACTGACTTGATGGCACCTAACAATACCTAACAACAATGCTACTAGTCTGTAAAAATAATATAAAAAGGAGTAAGAACAAGAATAATTAGAAAATAGAATTTAAAAGGGTAACTTAGTGGCTAAGACTCTGGAACACTACAATTTAGAACAGGAAATACAAATCCTTTCAAATATTTACAAATCATTCATTAAAAAATCATCATACATTAGACTACAACAAAAATATTAATAATTTCTCCTAAGCAAAAACTATTATGAGTCACATGTTCAGATCACATGAAATTTATTTTTAAATGATTTTAAAAGCAATCACTTGGACATTTAAAATCATTCTGATAAATTACAGGCAAGTCAAGAAAAAAAAAAGAGGAAATTTAGGAAGCAACGGAAGTTAAAACACTATTTTTAAAAAACTCATAGTCATAGTCAAAGCAAACTTACACACTTAGGTAAACTCATATCTTTATTAAACATATAAATTGAAAGTAGACTTTGATAAATGGAATGGATCAACCATGTGAGCCATTTCCTTGATATAAATCCCTCTCTCCTTCTCTGTATATATGCTCCACTGATTTTTCTTCTCCAGAGAACCCAGCCTACATCATTTGGTACCGAGAGTGGTTTTAGAGAAATGAAATTGTAAGGATGAGTTTTCTAAGTTAGATCTCAAGTCTGGTTAGATGTTGATGACTCCGCTTCCGGTAGTAATGCTAATCCATGGCATGAGGTGACAATAGAAATATGCAAAATATCACTACCAATAAATCAATTATCGGTGAGAGGAGAGGCTTTGGGTTATCTCATGTTTGATATTTTCTATAATTTTTTTAATATGTGAAGTATGAGGAAGATGGTTGGTTGGTCCTACTTTTTCTACACAAAGTGGTGAAAGAAAGAGGTGAGCTCAGGGCTTCAGAGTCACAGCTCAAGCACCACATAAATGATCTCAAAGTTGTCACTTGTTTCTTGAAAGAAACTCTTATTTCTTGTAGTAATACTGCTGATGATGTCAAAAACCAAACCTAGAGTCTTATCATGAGAGTGGCTGAATTACAATGCCAACTGAATTCCCAACTTGAATGGTGTCTGAAGTTAAAGTGAGGGTATTGATTGGGAAGAAATGGGATCCTGAAACTTGAGATGGGGACCTATGGGCAGATAATCAGGAAGCTGGGGACACTGAGTCCCTAAATTCTGTTGCATCTCCCCTGCCAACAAAACCATTATCCACTCCACCCCCATCTGATGAGATTAACCCAACTGAGTCTGAAGATCCTTTGTCTGAGATATTGCCTGAGGTGGTATCTGAGACATTGTTTGGGGCATTGGCTGAGGCAGATGCCTTATGAGATGATGCCAAATGTTCTCAAAACACATCCCCACCACCCATTTTTGCTTCCAGATCTATAACTAGAGCTAAGTCCCAGAGAGACCCAAAAGGTGAAGTACAAAGTGTGACTCAAGAGAAGTTATGTTACATTCCAAAAGGACTGCTTGACGTTCCTAATGTATATGAACAGAAACCTGAGGAATGTATGTAAGAATGGCTATTAAGGGTGTGGGATAAAGGTGCAGGGAATGTAAAGTTGGATCAGTCTGAGTTTATCGATATGGGCCCTCTAAGCACAGATTCTTCATTCAATGTTTCAGTTCAAGAGTTTCGGAAAGGAAGTAATTGGTTGGTTGGGTCGCTGAAGCATGGATTACGCAGTGGCCTACCCTAAATCAAGTTGAAGTACCAGACCTGCCTTGGTATACTGTAGAAGAACGTATCCAAAGGCTTAGGGAAATTGTCATGTTAGAGTGGATTTATCAGGTTAGATCTACAGACCCAAACATGGAGAGCCCAGAGGACACACCTTTTACTGCAACAGTGAGGAATGAATTTGTGAAGGGAGCCCCAGTATCCTTGAAGACTGCTGTGATTGCTATTTTATGTCAGTCAGAATTGACAGTGGGAGCTGCCCTAATTGAATTAATTAATTACATAACCGGGCTGATTGGGCCCCACAGTGATAAGGGCCAAGTGGCAGCACTCAATCAGCACTCAATCAAAAAGACAAGGTGGGTGTGGTTACCATAATGGACAGAATAGTCAAAGCAGTGATCAGAGTAGTCTGACTGTATGAATTTATGGCATTGGCTACTTAGTCATGGTGTCACTAGGAGTGAAATAGATATATTTTCTTGATCAGTACAAGTGGAAGAATTCTAGGTCAAGTGAATGGCAGCCTAACTCGAATCTCCAGAATAGACAGCCTCAGTCCCTCAATCAATTCCCAGACTTGAGCAAGTTTACAGACCCACAACCTCTTGAGTGATGGAAAGGCCAGATCCCCTTGAGGAAGGACCCTACTACACTGCCAAAAATTTATATTGTCAGCCTTTCTCCCAACCTTCCCCAAAGGGATCTATGGTCTTTTATGAGAGTGGCTGTTCATTGGGACAAAGTACTTTTCAGGAATTACGAGATACCGGCACTGAGCTGACACTAATTCCAGGAAACCCAAAAATCACTGTAGCCCACCAGTCAGAGTGGGGGCATATGGTCAGGTTATTAATGGAGTGTTAGCTCATGTCTGACTCACAGTGGGTCCCTAAACCCAACCTGTAGTGATTTCCCTAGTCCTAGAATGCATAATTGGAATAGACATATTCAGTAACTGGCAAAACCCACGCATTGGATCCTTGACATGTGGAGTAAGGGCTATTATGGTACGAAAGGCTAAGGGGAAGTCATTAGAACTGCCCCTACCCAGGAAAATAGTAAATCAAAAGCAATACTTCATTCCTAGAGGAATTGCAGAGATTACTGCCACCGTCAAGGGCTTGAAGAATGCAGGGGTTGTGATTCCCACCACATACCTGTTCAACTTGCCTATTTGGATGGATCTTGGAGAATGGCAACAGATTATCAAAAAACTTAACCTGGTGGTGACTCCAATTGCAGCTGCTGTTCCAGATGTGGTTTCAGTCCTTGAGCAAATTAATATATCTACTGGTACATGGTATGCAGCTATTGATCCAGCTAATGCTTTTTTCTGCATACCTGTTTCGAAGGACCACCAGAAGCAGTTTGCCTTCAGCTGGCAAGGCCAGCAATACACCTTCATTTTCTACCTTAGAGGTGTATTAACTCTCCAGCCTATGTCATAATTTAGCCTGCAGGGGACCTTGACCGCCTTACTCTTCCACAAGACATCGCATTGGTCCATTACATTGATGACATTATGCTGATTGGACTTAATAAGGAAGAAGTGCCAATGACTCTGGACTTATGGATAAAATATTTGCATGCTAGAAGGTGGGATATTAATCTAACAAAAATTCAGGTGCCTTTCACCTCGGAAATTTCTAGGAGTCCAGTGGTGTGAGGCATGTCGAATATTCCTTCTAAAGTGAAGGATAAGTCATTGCATCTCGCCCCTCCCACAGCTAAAAGGAGATACAATGCCTGGTGGATCTCTTTGGATTTTGGAGGCAACACATCCCTCATTTGGGTGTGTTGGTGTGTTACTCTGGAATATTTACCAAGTGACTCAAAAGTTTGCTAGGTTTGAGTGGGGCCCAGAATAAGAGAAGGCTCTGGAACAAGTTCAGGCTGCTGTGCAAGTCACTCTGCCACTTGGACCATGAGATCCAGCTGATCCAATGGTGCTTGAAGTGTCGGTGGCAGATAGAGATGCTATTTGGGATCTTTGGCAGGGCCCTATTGGTGAATCACAGTGCAGACCCTTAGGATTTTGAAGTAAAGCCTTACCATCCTCTGCAGATAACTACTCTCCTTTTGAAAAACATCTTTTGGCTTGTTACTGGGCCTTAGTAGAGACTGAATGCTTAACCATGGGCCACCAAGTCACCATGCAGCCTGAGCTGCCCATCATGAGCTGGGTTTTGTCTGATCTACAGAGCCACAAAGTCAGATGTGCACAGCAGCACTCCATCATTAAAAGGAAGCGGTATATACGAGATTGGATCCAAGCAAGACATGAAGGCACAAATAAGTTGCATGAGGTGGTCCAAATGCCCATGATCTCCACTCCTGTCACACTACCTTCCATCCCCCAGTCTGCATCTACTGTCTCATGGGGAGTTCCTTATGATCAGTTGACTGAGGAAGAGAAAACTCGTGCCGGGTTTAAAGATGATTCTGAATGAAATGCAGGAACCACTTGAAAGGGGTAGCACTACAGCACCTTTCTGAGACCTCTGTGAAGGACAGTGGTGAACGGAAATCCTCCCAATGGGGAGAACGTTGGGCAGTGCACCTGGTTGTTCACTTTGCTTGAAAGGAGAAATGGCCAGATGTGGCCAGTGGTTGGTCCAGATGATCAGGGACTTGGAAGGAACATGATTGGAAAATTAGAGACAAGGAGGTATAGGGAAGAGGTATGTGGATAGACTTCTCTGAATGGGCAAAAGAAGTGAAGACATTTGTGTCTCATGTGAATGCTCACCAAAGGGTGACCTCAGCAGAGGAGAATTTTAATAATCAAGTGGATAGGATGACTAGTTCTGTGGAAACAAGTCATTCTCTTTCTCCAGCCACTTCCATCATTGCCCAATGGTCTCATAAACGAAGTAGCCATGGTGGCAGGGATGGAGGTTATGCATGGGCTCAGCAACATGGACTTCCACTTATCAAAGCTGACTTGACTACAGCCACTTCTGAGTGCCCAATATATCAGCAGCAGAGACCAATACTGAGTCCACAGTAGGTGATCCTCAAGGTAATCAGCCAGCAACCTGGCGGCAGGTTGATTACATCAGACCACTTTCATCATGGAAAGTGTTGTTCTTACTGGAATAGACACTTAATCTGGATACAGATTTACCTTCCCTGCATGCAGTGCTTCTGCCAAAACTACCACCCACTGACTTACAGAATGCCTTATCCAATGTCATGGTATTCCACACAGCAGAGCTTTGAATCAAGGGACTCACTTCACAGCAAATAAAGTGTGGCAATGGGTCCATGCTCATGGAATTCACTGGTCTTATCATGTTTCCCATCATCCTGAAGCATCTGGCTTGATAGAAAGATGAAATGACCTTCTGAAGATACAATTATGGCACCAGCTAGGCAGCAGTACCTTGCAGGATTGGGTCAATATTCTCCAGGAGGCTGTGTATGCTCTAAACCAGCTTCCAGTATATGCTGCTGTTTCTCCCATAGCCAAGATTCATGGGTCCAGGAATTGAGGGGTGGAAATGGTAGCGACACCACTCACTATTACCCCTAGTGACCCACTCACAGAATTTTTGCTTTCTGTTCCCACAACACTATTCCCTGCATGTCTGGAGGTCTTAGCAACACTATGCTATGCAGGTCTAGAGACCTTAGTCCCAAACAGCGGAATGCCCCCACCTGGAGGCACATCACTGATTCCATTGAACTGTAAGTTAAGAATGCCTTCCCACCATTATGGACTCTGTGCCTGTGGGCCATCAGGCAAAAAAAGGAGTTATATATTGGCTGGTGTGATTGATCTTAACTACCAAGAGGAAATCTGATTGATATTACAAGGTTGAGGTAAAGAAGAGTATGTCTGGAATGCAGGAGATCCCTTAGGGCACCTCTTAGTACTACCATGCCCTGTGATTGAAGTCAACAAAAAAATACAGCAACCCAATTCCAACAGGACTACTAATTCCCCTGACCCTTCAGGAATGAAGGTCTGGATCATCTCACCAGGTAAAGAACCACGACCAGCTGAGGTGCTTGCGAAAGTAAAGGGAATTTGGAATGGATGGTGGAAGAAGGTAGTTAGTTCTGAATACCAGCTATGACAAGATGATCGGTTGCAGAAACAAGGACTGTAATTGATATGAGTATTTCTTCCTTGTATGAGTGTGTCAAATATTTTTGTTTTCTTCACACAAAATATAAGATGCAAACAGGGATAATGTGTTTTCAGTTATATATGTGTTAGTTGTTATAATTATCTTTAGAGATTATTTATGGTTTAAGGAGATGTGTACAAGTGCCGGGTTAACAAGGGTTGGACTGTGATGGTTAAGGTTGAGTGTCAATTTGTCTGCTCTATGATTCTCAGTGGTTTGGCAATTCTGATGTGGTTTGGCAGTTACAGAATGATGTAATCACCTCCGTGATGAGAACTGATATAATGTAATCTCCTCCATGATGACATCTGCTGTGAGCAGCCAATCAGTTAAAAGGGAGTTTTCTTGAGGGTGTGGACTATATCCAATATATATGGATCTCCTGGTGAAGCTTGCTGCCTGCCTTTTGCTTGCTCTGGATCCTGCATTTGGCTCATCATCATCTGAACTCTGGTTCTTGGGACTTAAGCCAGAAACCTGCCATCTTACTTGCTGATCTTGGATTCATCAACCTCTGCAGCCTGTGAGCCAGCAGCCTGCTGTCTGACCTGCTGATCTTGGGTTCATCAGCATTTGCAGCTATGTGAGTCAGGAGATACCTCCAGCCGGACCCACAGACTTGGGACTTTCCAGCCTCTACAAACACACAAGCCATTTCCTGGATATAAATATCTCCCTTTTTCTCTCTATGAATGTATATATATAAAAAAATATATATAATATATATTGTACATACAATATAATATATATATTATATATAGACTCACTGGTTTTGCTTCTCTAGAGAACCCAGTATAAGACAATATTTCATAAAGATAATCTTCCAAATCCAAGTTTGGTGAGGAGAATCTATGGTCTTAAAATCTTGAGAGTGGCCATCTAAGATACAACTATTGGGCTTTTCCCATCTTTATCAAAACAGAAAGAAGGAAGCCAAAAACTAAAAGAAGAAACTAGTCCACAGGACTAATAGCCTACATAAAACATGGCCTTTTCTAGCCAGAGACCAGAAAAACTAG
This sequence comes from Elephas maximus indicus, assembly GCF_024166365.1. Classification (NCBI taxonomy): domain Eukaryota; kingdom Metazoa; phylum Chordata; class Mammalia; order Proboscidea; family Elephantidae; genus Elephas; species Elephas maximus. The sequence goes on along the minus strand of NC_064827.1, from coordinate 30,898,134 downwards.
ATGGTGCCTGGCTATTGCTACTGACAGCTCTGATCGGGACACAATGGAAAGTCCTGGATAGAATGGGAGAAAAATGTAGAACAAAACTATAGAATAAAGTAGAACTGCCCCTGCTGACCTACTGGTTAGCAGCCAAGCTCACTATACCACCAGGGCTCCAAACAGCTATTTTAAAGCATAGGTAAGAAGGTTTGGGGCAGGGAATTTAATAGGAGTGAAAGAAATAGAACAGAATTAATGAGAATGTTAACACAAGTGAAGAATGTAACCAAAGTCACCGACTATTATGTCTAGAAACTGTGGAATGGGAGCAGGTTTTGCTGTGTATATTTTCACCAAAAAAAAAAAAAAACCCTGCTAAACTGCTTAAACAATATCTTATTTTCTACTGCCGGTCAGTAAATAGTAATAACTATCATTTGATCACATACTATGTGCAAGAGCAACAGGCTTCAGGACCTAGAAGGTGGCAGAACTATGATTCAAACCCAATCTATCTTTCTCCAAATCCATGTGCTTTCCACAGTGACAGAATTCAAAATTATACTAATAGAATATTTCATCATGATTAAGAAGAATATCTTAGAAATATAAGGATTGTATAATACCAGAAAATACATTTTTATAGTGTATCAGTTAACAGGTCAGGAAAAAGATTTATTTCTTCCATCTTCCATCTACCATCTTCCTCTGGGAAGATGGCTCCTTTAGATTTTACCATGGCACCCCCTTCTCTCACCACACTTCAGGGAAATCATACTCCCTAGCCACAGGGGTTGGTCTAATCCTGAATTCACACTCCTTATACTCATAGAGTCAGTCTAACGTAGTAATTCCAAGAAACCTTTTCAAAAAATCAGAATTATGCAATATAAAACACCCATGCTAGGTGGGGGCTGAGGTTGGAGGTGTGAGAAAGTAAAGAATTTTAGTAGTATAGTCCAGAATGGGCTTTGGCATTTCAAGTCTCCTTCTAGAATCTCAACTCCAGTGTGAGGTGCTGAATATACGATCACTTGGATCATTCAGTGAATATTAAACACACACACAGAGTTCCCAATGACATTCTTAGTGATGGCTGAAAGCACCCATATTAACAAAGAAAGCAGTTTCTTTGATGCAATAGAATCTGCTCCAATGGTTTCCTACAATTGTATTTTATTTCCCTAACACCGTGGAATCAAAGGCCTATATCCAATAGAGCTGGGGATCTGTTACAAATCCATCTCCCCATTGATGTCTTCATATAAGGAAACAGCTGAAGCTTTGAAATTACCATTTTTGTGCCCCTCAGATCAGATCACATTACGATCAGGGTGTTTTTGCTTCTGGAAGGAAAGAATATGAGGGCTAATTAACTTGCTCATCAAAGAATCATCCCAAGGGATATTGGGGGCATGGATAGACTTCTGTTTGCATTCATACACACATATACCCAAGAGAGAAAGTTATAACCAAATGAAATAACAATAGGGATCTGAGAAATAAAGAAAAATTGCAAGGTAACTAAAAATCCAACAGCAGAATTAAAATCCACAATGGCAGCAAGAAAGAATTGTTGTTGTTTGGTGCCGTGGAGTCGATTCTGACTCATAGCAACCCTATGTACAACAGAACGAAACACTGCCCAGTCCTGCGCCATCTTCTCAATCCTTGTTATGCTTGAGCCTATTGCTGCAGCCACTGTGTCAATCCATCTTCTTGGGGGCCTTCCTCTTTTTTGCTGATCCTCTACTTTATCAAACATGATACCCTTCTCCAGGGACTGATAACTTGCCCAAAGTATGTGAGACATAGTCTTGCCATCCTTGCTTCTAAGGAGCATTCCGGTTGTACTTCTTCCGTGACAGATTTGTTCTTTCTTTTGCAGTTCACCTATATTCAGTATTCTTTGCCAACACCACAATTCAAAGGCATCATTTCTTTGGTCTTCCTTATTGTCCAGCTTTCACATGCATATGAGGCAATTGAAAACACTATGGCTAGAGTCAGGAGCACTTTAGTCTTCAAGGTAACATCTTTGCTTTTCAACAATTTAGTGGACACCCTGGTAGTATAGTGGTTAAGAGCTATGGCTGCTAACCAAAAGGTCAGCGGCTCAAATCCACCAAGGCGCTCCTTGAAAACTGTATGGGGCAGTTCTACTCTGTCATATAGGGTTGCTATGAGTTGGAATCGACTCAACGGCAATGGGTTTGGTTTTTTTTTTTTTTTAGCAGATTTGTCCAACGTAATGTATCTTTTGATTTCTTGCAAGAAAGAATAGAAATGATAACTCAGCAGCAGTGTGAGAGACAAACTTGGCAAACTATCCTTAAATAAAGAAAAAAAATTAAAAAGTCAATGAAAATGATGAGAGAAAAAGTATTTATGTTATAAAAAGTAGGGAATGGAGAACCAAATATGAGTTTATATATTCCTGAGGAATAAATAAGTGCAAAAGAATCAGCAATGTTATAAACAAAATCACCTACATTTGAAAACAAAACGCCAAACCAGTTGCCACTGAGCCACCTACAACTCACGATGATCCTGTGTGCAGAGGAGAGCTGTGTTCGGCAGGATTTTCAAAGTGACGATCTTCTGGAAGCAGGTTGCAAGGCCTTTCTTCCAAGGCACCTGTGGGTGGATTCGAATCATCAGCCTTTCAGGGAGTAGTTAAGTAGTTAAGTGCTTGAAATTTCTACCCCTCCATCAAGGACATTCTTAAGTGAAACCGGCTTTTTTTTTTTTTTTTTTTTTTTAACTGCAAGCACCTGCCCGTGAAAAATATAACAATGACTAGTCGACCAATGGTGTCTTGACTAACGCTTAGCCACCAGCAGTTTTGCTCACATTGTTTTGCATCATCAGTGCAAATGTTACCATGGAAAAAGGCCAATAGTGCCTTAATATTATTATAAAGTAGTTCTAACCTTGTAGACCCCCTGAAAGTGTCTTGGGGACCCCCAAGAGTCCATGGACTACACTTGGAGAACTGCTATCCTCTCAAATTTCCCTGCATCTGTTGTGGTCAAGTCACTCTCCAGGTTTAAACCTTAAAGTAACTTCATTCTTAAAATAATGTCCAAAATCTTGAACATAGTCTATCATGGGGGCCATTTCCATTTCTCCAGCTTTATTACATGTCATTCTCTCCATCCATCACTACAGCCCACCCCTGTGGCCGTTTTTCACTTCTTTAAATGCACCAGGCCTTTTCCTGCTACAGGGCAACTCTCTACACAGTTTTCTCATCCTGGGAAAAACATCCCTCCACACTTTACCTACCATTCGTCAAGGCTCATATTTCATATTACTTCCTTGGGGGAAGGCTAGAGGTAGCTTAAATGTGCTACTCATGACCTTCACTGCCATAGCATCTTTTACTTCTCCCTTATAGCCTAGATTCCAGATGCAAATACGTAATTACATTGTTGTTATTTCCTTAATGGCTAGACCTTTGCTCTAACGTAAGCTCCATAAGGGCAGGAACTACTCATTTCTTATTCAAGACTTTATCCCCTAGGCCAGTGAATTAATGAATGAGTGAGCTGTACCACATATTTTTCTATTTAATTTGCAGAATTAAGACTTTAGAGGAGGTTTTCTTTCCTTAAAAAGAGTAGGAATGTCTTAAAATAAATTTATAAGTTTAAAAAGTGGTATTTTTATTAAGGAGGCAAATGTGAACATATTCTTATAAAAACAATGGAGTGTATAAATTCAAAAACACCAAAAATTAATAAAAATAATTAAATAAATATATATTTTATAACATGAGGTTTAGCCACAGGGCACCAATTACATTTCTCCAAATTCTGAAAAATATTTAGACTTAGATAAACTTAATATTACTGACACAAATATGCCAGGTATGAGTCAAATTATTTTATAGCTGAAGCCAAATAATAATAATGATGATGATAACAGCTTTTGAGATGACCAAACCATTGAAAGTCTGAGCTAGGACACTGGTTACTCAGAATCAGGTTTCTTCTCAAGTTTTCCTGTGGACTCATAAAAGAAGAGAAAGCACCACCTGATTTCTACTCTGACAACTTCCTAGGCACAGTCACTGTGTTCCTTCCCTTTTAGATAGTGGATTTCCTGGAAGTACCTCGTCACAGCTAGTACAGGGCCCTTGATTGCCAGGACAGATTATCCCTCTCCCATTGCCTGCATTGAGCAGGTCTCTAGGTCTTCCAGCTGTTGATAGAGTCCAATGAGGAGTTGGTCCAGGAGGGTTGTGTTCAAGCAGTAGAGGGTTCCTTTGTATGGAAGACGTTGAAGATCTGCTGCAACATCTCGTGGAGGACAGAGATGACCTGGGCTTTCTGGAGCTGGCTGCCATTCACCATCTCCTGGGGAAAACCTAAAGTCCTTTCTGTCCTTCAGACAGAAGAAAGTCTCCTCATTTGGCCCAGAGCTGTGAAGGTCTCCTGCTTTCCCAAGCCAAGGATTTGAGGAAGGTCACAGCCAAGGGAGCAGATGGGTTGGAAGATCATCATCAATGCTATCAGTGAAGAGACTCAAAGAGCAAACGGCAAGTTCTAAGAAGAAGACCTTTGAGTTGAGATGATTGGCCTCTGATGAAACCCAGAACTCTGTTAAGCTTCGTAAAGGAGGAAGAATTGGTCCTGATGCCAGTAAAATCTAGAATAGCTGTCAGGGAATGGTCATTTACCCTAAACAGAGGCAATAAATGATGTCCGTTGCCTGTGGGGAGGCTTTCCATTTTTACTATCCCCTTTTACTTTTTATTACACCCTCTTTTTATCCCCTCTCCCCTAACAGTTCTCTGTACATGCATTTTGACATGTAGACATGGCTGTCCTGTTAGTATTTAACCCCAGGAGACAGGACCTTAGAGGTTCTCCTCCCAACATATGAAGTGGTGTATGCTTGGATCCAATCTAATATTCCCCTAGCATGGGAACCTAACTTCGGGGAACCGTGGATGCTGCTGATGTATGCTCTTCGACTCATCCATGTCCTGTTTATTATGTAAGCAATAAATGCCTGTTGACCACACCATTAGAACCATGTCTGGTCTGCGCTCTGCTCCAAACAGTCCTCACTAAGAACTTGTGAATACAGTACATTCCAGAAGGAAAAGCCCAAAATGAGGAATTAGAAAGATTGGGGCAAAATGTAGAAAACAAAAACTCTTGGGCTCATTATTTAAGAGGCATAAATGAAAGAAGGTCCCTGAAAGTAAGAGACATGTCAGCACACCTTCACCAGAACCCTTCACACAATCCTGTGTTTTCTTTAGTGCAAAGGGCAGAAGGAAGATTCTTGAGCATATGAGCCTAAATTATTTAATCTAGGTTTTCCTTTCAACTTAAAAAAAAAAAAATAAGCATCATCTAAATGATTAAGATATATATATATATATAAATGGCCCAGAATGGTCTGTAGTCATCTTCTCTTTCTCCTGCTGTACAATATGTCTTACAGCTTCCCCTCTTCATAATGGGAAGAATTCTGCATTTTGGTCAAGTCGATAAACCTTAAATAGCTTAATGATATTTAATTTGACAAATTTGGTTTTCTTTATTCTACTTAATTGAGAAAATTACTGAACATTTACTACACATCAGTTAGCTGAGCCCAGGCTAAACCAAGATGACTAAACCTTCAGCCCTGCCTTCAAGAGAAGTAAAGCGCAAACACTACTACCTCCAGGTCTTCAGGGAGTTAGAATGTGTCCACCTGTCTTTATAGCTGCTTTGTGGCAGCCTCTTTGCCCTGCCCAGCCCATTTTTCTAACTCTGTCAAAGTAATGGTTAAGTAATCCATTTTTTTCTTTGCTATTTCTACATAATTTTAAAAAAGGTTATCTCTTCCTTTGTATTTGTCATTTTCCTATATAAAAGTTGTCCTAATGCTCTGATAACTTTTCTGTTTCACTTCGAGGTTTGTTGCAATAAAAGGAAGAGAAAATGTAAGTAAAAAGAAGAACTAGCATATTTCTTCTACGATTTTCAAGACATCAGAATTTTCCTCCCTTTTAACTTTCCTAGAAAGTAAAAGTAAGCAAGTCATGAAAAAGTAATACAAAAGGCAAATGGAAAGTAAATGCTGAAAATGAAAAAAAAGGAAGTGACATCTCTACTCAAGTGACAAAACGTCACTTACATAGCCACAAATCAGGGATTAAGGACTCTTTAGAGTGACAGGTTTCAACCTAGCCAGGGGTGAGATTGTTGCAGCTACGGACAGCTCCAGAAAGAGGGCAGCTGGTTTTTTAAGGCAGGCTGTTCCTTAAAGGGCTAGTGAACAGAGACTTATTTTTTTACTTTTTTCATTATCCACCAAGATAATCAGACTCTGGAAATGTAGTTACACCAACCCACACTCAAAAGATACTGTGTTGTAGACTGGATGAACATTTTATTAATGTCAGAGAGGTCAGCTATGCTGGAATTTAATAGATGTTAGCCATTTGGGCAGGGAACTCCCTCCATACACATGTTCATGTTCACACCAGAGATGAAATTAGAAATAAAAATGTTTGTTGGTGAGCTGAGAATTAAAGGGAGGGAAGCAGATCATCTCAGGGGAACTTATATCCAGCTTTCATAGTTGGCTGAGTTGGTTTTCTCCATTGTGGAAACACCTAACAGCTGTTGAGTGTTTACTTTGTTTCAGGCATTGCTATTAGTACATTGTATCACTGATCTTCATGACAACATGACAAAAAGTAGGTATGATTATCATTTCCATACAACAGAGGAGGAAACTGAAGTGCCCAAGGTCACACAGCCAGTGCAGGCTGGATGTGTGACATGAACCCAGGCAGTCTAGTCCCAGAGCCCACGGTTGTAAACACTAGATTGCACAGTCCCTTCTGACCGACATGTTTGCCCTGCCTTATATAAACACTACCTAGTCCTTTTTTTTTCTTTTTTTTTTTTTAGTCCTTACTCTCTGGTTCACATATTTCTATTCACTAAAAGCACCATTCCCTCTTTCCAAAGACACCACAATATACTTGAATATGATACAGTTCCTTTATACCTGCCAAGTTCTAGTCCAGTCTTTTAAATGATGCATTTTGTTGAACTCAATTGGATCTCTGAAACTCCCTATTCCCATCTGAGATATTTACAGATATTATCCGGGAGGTTTAAGTATCTATTTTAAATTTGGTTTTATTATCTCTGTCCTCAGAAGACTACCATTTTCTGATACAGTCTCTAAATTCTAGATTTACTCACTTTTTGCAACATTTAGCTCTTTTTTGCACCTGATGGAGCCCTGGTGGTGCAGTGGTTATGAGCTCGGCTGCTAACTGAAAAAATGGTTGGCAGTTCAAATTCACCAGCCACTCCTTGGAAACTCTGTGGGGTGGTTCTACTCTGTCCTATAGGGTCACTATGAGTCAAAATCGACTCGATGGCAATGGGTTTTTTGGTTTATGGAACAGAGACCTCTTTTCTGCTTCCTCTGAGACAGATACTGTGCTGACCACTCAGGATACAGAATTACTGCACTCAGGGAGCTCACAGTCTAGCAGGGAAGTCAGATGTTAAACCAATAACTAGACTGATTACTTAACTACAAGCGAGCTGAGCACAGCTAAAGGAGAATGCTTAAGGCTAACGAGGAGTATAACATAATAAAACATAATAACGAGGAGTATAACATAATACAGCACGGCATTTGGGGAGAGAAGCAACCTCTTTGAGTTTTCAGCTTCCTTATATACAAAATATAATTCTAACAATTATCTAATAGGGAAGCTGTGAAGATTAAATGAAACAATGTTTGTAAAACACTTTGCTGAGATTCATAAAATAAACAATTACTTTCATTAGTATTAATATTATTAAAAGCAATTTGTACCTTAGAGATTCAATAAAGACATGTTATGACAAGCGTTGAATACCATCACAGCTCCAGTTACCCCTGAGTATGTGGTGGAATATCACTTGTCAGTGGAAAATCTAAGGAGATAAGAATATCTGCATTACCACATCGGAACTGAGACAAAGTTTTAATAGCTAAAGGTTGTACTTGGTGGAGAACAGAGTCATACACAGGAGAATTTGAAACTCTTTTAGGGAAATCAATACTTCGCAAAGTTCCTGACAGACCATAGGTGCACCATAATTTTTTAAAAAATAATTTAACAATATTTTTAAGAAAAACAATTTTTGATATTGTTCACCAAACAAAATCATGAGAATAAATATATCTTCAGTTAATTTTAGACCAACTCAGGTGATATCTTAAAGGCACAGATAAAACTTAAATATTTTTTTCTTTTTTAAAAATTTTTATTGTGCTTTAAGTGAAAGTTTACAAATCAAGTCAGTCTTTCATACAAAAATTTACATACACCTTGCTATATACTTCTAATTGCTCTTCCTCTAACGAGACAGCACATTCCTTCTCTCCACCTTCTATTTCCATGTCCCTTCAGCCAGCTTCTGACCCCCTCTGCCTTCTCATCTCCTCTCCAGACTATGCCCACAGAGTCTTATGTGTCAACTTGATCCAAGAAGCTCACTCCTCAACAGCATCCCTCTCCATCCCATTGTCCAATCCAATCCCTGTCTGAAGAGTTGGCTTTGGGAATGGTTCCTGTCTTGGGCTAACAGAAGGCCTGGGGACCATGACATCGGGGGTCCTTTTAGTCTCAGTCAGATCATTAAGTCTGGCCTTTTCACCAGAATTTGAGGTCTGCATCCTACTGCTCTCCTGCTCCTTCAGAGTTTCTCTTTTGTGTTCCCTGTCAGGGCAGTCATCGGTTGTAGGTGGGCATCATCTAGTTCTTCTGGTCTCAGGCTGATGTACTCTCTGGTTTATGTGGCCCTTTCTGTCTCTTGGGCTCATAATTACCTTATGTCTTGATGTTCTTCATTCTCCTTTGCTACAGGTAGGTTGACACCAATTGATGCATCTTAGATGGCCTCTTGCTAGCGTTTAAGACCCCAGACGCCACTCTCCAAACTGGGAAGCAGAATGATTTCTTAATAGATTTTATTATGCCGATTGACTTAGATGTCCCCTGAAACCATGGTCCCCAGGCCCCCGTCCCTGCTACACTGGCCTTCAAAGCATTCAGTTTATTCAGGAAATTTCATTGCTTTTGGTTTAGTCCAGTTGTACTGATCTCGCCTGTATTGTGTGTTGTCTTTCCCTTCACCTAAAATAGTTCTTATCTACTATCTAATTAGTGAAAAACACTCTCCCTCCCTCCCTCTCATAACTATCAAAGAATATTTTCTTCTCTGTTTAAACTATTTCTCGAGTTCTTATAATAGCGGTCTCATATAATATTTGTCCTTTTGCAACTGACTGATTTCACCTGGCGTAATGCCTTCCAGATTCCTCCATGTTATGAAATGTTTCACGGATTCAGCATCGTTCTTTATCGATGCGTAATATTTCATTTGTGAATATACCATGATTTATTTATTCATTCATCCATTATGGGCACCTTGCTTGCTTCCATCTTTTTGCTATTGTAAACAGTGCTGCAATGAACATGAGTGCATGTACCTGTTCGTGTAAAGGCTCTTATTTCTCTAGGATATATTCCAAGGAGTGGGATTGCTGGATCACATGGTAGTTCTATTTCTAACCTTTTAAGGAAGCGCCAAATCAATTTCCAGAGTGGTTGTACCATTTGACATTCCCACCAGCAGTGTATAATTGTTCCAGTCTCTCCGCAGCCTCTCCAACATTTATTATTTTGTGTTTTTTGGATTAATGCCAGCCTTGTTGGGGTGAGATGGAATCTCATTGTAGTTTTGATTTCCATTTCTGTAATGGCTAAGGATCGTGAGCATTTCCTCATGTATCTGTTAGCTACCTGAATGTCTTTAGTGAAGTATCTATTCATATCTTTTGCCCATTTTTTAATTGGGTTGTCTTTTTGCAGTTGAGTTTTTGCAGTATCATGTAGATTTTAGAGATCGGATGCTGATTGGAAATGTCATAGCTAAAAATTTTTTCCCAGTCTGTAAGTAATCTTTATACTCTTTTGGTGAAGTCCTTGCATGAGTATAGGTGTTTGATTTTTAGGAGCTCCCGGTTATCTAGTTTCTCTTCCTCATTGTTAGTAATGTTTCGTATACTGTTTATGCCATGTATTAGGGCTCCTAGCATTGTCCCTATTTTTTCTTCCATGGTCTTTATCATTTTAGATTTTATATTTAGGTCTTTGATCCATTTTGAGTTAGTTTTTGTGTATGGTGTGAGGTATGGGTCTTGTTTCATTTTTTTGCAGATGGATATCTAGTTATGCCAGCACCATTTGTAAAAGAGACTGCCTTTTCCTCATTTAAGTGTTTTGGGGCCTTTGTCAAATATCAGCTGCTCATATGTGGATGAATTTATGTCTGGATTCTCAATTCTGTTCCCTCGGTCTGTGTATCTGTTATTGTACCAGTACCAGGCTGTTTTGACTACTGTGGCAGTATAGTGGGTTCTAAAATCAGGTAGTGTGAGGCCTCCCACTTTGTCCTTTTTTTTCAGTAATGCTTTACTTATCCGGGGCCTCTTTCCTTTCCATATGAAGTTGGTGATTTGTTTCTCCATCTCATTAAAAAATGTCATTGGAATTTGGATATGAATTGCATTGTATCTAATGATCGCTTTTGGTAAAATAGATATTTTTACAGTGTTAAGTCTTCCTATCCGTGAGCAAGGTATGTTTTTCCACATATGTAGGTCTCTTTTGGCTTCTTGCAGTAGTGTCCTGTAGTTTTCTTTGTATAGGTCTTTTACGTCTCTGGTAAGATTTATTCCTAAGTATTTTATCTTCCTGGGGGCTACTGTAGATGATACTGATTTGGCGATTTCCTCTTCGATGTTCTTTTCATTGGTGTAGAGGAATCCAACTGATTTTCGTATGTTTACCTTGTGTCCTGATGCTCTGCTGAACTCTTCTATTAGTTTCAGTTGTTTTCTTGAGGATTCTTCAGGGTTTTCTGCGTATAAGATCATGTCATCTTCAAACAGAGATACTTTTACTTCTTCCTTACCAATCTGGATGCCCTTTCTTTCTTTATCTAGCCTAATTGCTCTGGCTAGGACCTCCAGCACAATGTTGAATAAGAGTGGTGAAAAAGGGCATCCTTGTCTGGTTCCCGATCTCAGGGGGAATGCTTTCAGAATCTCTCCATTTAGGATGATGTGGGCTGTTGGCTTTGTATAAAAGCTCTTTGTTATGTTTAGGAATTTTCCTTCTATTCCTATTTTGGTGAGAGTTTTTGTCATCAGTGGGTGTTGAACTTTATCAAATGCGTTTTCTGCATCGATTGATAAGATCATGTTGTTCTTGTCTTTTGTTTTATTTACATGATGGATTATATTAATTGTTTTTCTAATGTTGAACCATCTCTGCATACCTGGTATGAATCCCACTTGGTCATGGTCAATTATTTTTTTCATATGTTGTTGAATTCTACTGGCTAGAATTTTGTTGAGGATTTTTGCATCTAAGTTCATGAGGGATATAGGTCTGTAATTTTCTTTTCTTGTGGTGTCTTTACTTGGTTTTGGTATCAGGGATATGCTGGCTTCATAGAATGAGTTTGGGAATAGTCCATCCTTTTCTATGCTCTGAAATACCTTTGGTAGTACTGGTGTTAACTCTTCTCTGAAAGTTTGGTAGACCTCTCCAGTGAAGCCATTCAGGTCAGGGCTTTTTTTTTGTTGGTAGTTTTTAAGTCACCTTTCCAATCTCTTCCTTTGTTGTGGGTTTATTTAGTTGTTCTACCTCTGTTTGTGTTAGTTTAGGTAGGTAGTGTGTATCTAGAAATCCATCTGTTTCTTCTAGGGTTTCAAATTTTTTGGAGTACAATTTTTCATAGTAATCTGGTATGATTCTTTTAATTTCAGTTGGGTCTGTTGTGATATTGTCCATCTCATTTCTTATCAGGGTTATTTGCTTCCTCTCTTGTTTTTCTTTTGTCAGTTTGGCCAATGGCTTATCAATTTTGTTAATTTTTTCAAAGAACCAGGTTTTGGTCTTGTTAACTCTTTCAATTGTTTTTTCTGTTCTCTATTTCATTTAGTTCTGCTCTAAATTTTATTATTTCCTTTCTTCTGGTGCCTGAGGGTTTCTTTTGTTGCTCTTTTTCTATTTGTTCAAGTTGTAGGGATAATTCTTTGATTTTGGCCCTTTGTTCTTTTTGTATGTGTGCATTTATTGATATAAATTGACCTCTGAGCACTGCTTCAGCTGTTTCCCAATGGTTCTGATAGAAAGTGTTTTCAGTCTCATTCGATTCTATGAATTTCTTTATTCCATCCTTAATGTCTTCTATAACTCAGTTATTTCTGATCAGGGTATTATTCAGTTTCGAAGTGTTTGATTTCTTTTCCCTGTTTTTTTGTTACTGATTTTTACTTTTATGGCCTTATGGTCAAAGAAGATGCTTTGTAATATTTCAATGTTTTGGATTCTGCTAAGGCTTGCTTTATGATCTAATATGTGGTCTATTCTTGAGAATGTTCCATGTGCATTGGAAAAGAACCTATACTTGGCTGCTGTTGGATGGAGTGTTCTCTATATGTCTATGAAGTCCAGTTGGTTGATTGTGGCATTTAAATTTTCCGTGTCTTTATTAAGCTTCTTTCTGGATGTACTGTCCTTCACCAAAAGTGGTGCATTGAAGTCTCCTACTATAATTGTGGAGCTGTCTATCTCATTTTTCAATGCTGTTAGAGTTTGTTTTATGTATCTTGCAGCCCTGTCATTGGGTACATAAATACTAAATATGGTTATATCATCCTGGTATATTGTCTCTTTAATCATTATATAGTGTCCTTCCTTATCTTTTGTGGTGGATTTAAGTTTAAAGTCTATTTTGTCAGAAATTAATATTGGTACTCCTACTCTTTTTTGATTGTTGTTTGCTTGATACATTTTTTCCATCCTTTGAGTTTTAATTTCTTTGTATCTCTAGGTCTAAGGTGTGTCTCTTGTAGGCAGCATATAGTCGGAATTTGTTTTTTAACCCATTCTGCCACTCTCTTTATCTTTATTGGTGCATTTAGTCCATGTACATTCAGCATAATCGTGAATAGCTAAGAGTTTAGTGCTGTCATCTTGATTTCTTTTTTTGTGTGTCGTTGACAGTTTCTTTTTCCCACTTTATATTTTGTGCTGAGTAGTTTATATCTATATATTGTCTTTTCCTCTTATTTATTGTTGTTGATTTTGTTTCTGTTGAGTCTCTTTTTTTTTTCTTGTATTTTATTTTGATGAGTAGGATTGTTAGTCTCCTTTGTGGTTACCTGAATATTTACCCCTATTTTTCAAAGTTTAAACCTAAGTTTTATTTCTTTATATCGTCTTATCTTCCTCTCCATATGAAAGATCTATGACTACATTTCTTAGTCTCTCTTTATTGTTTTAATGTTGTCTTCTTTTACATGATGGCATTGCTGTTTCCCTGTTCTGAGGGTTTTTTTGACTTGATTTATTTTTGTGATTTCCCTATCTGGGTTGACATCTGGTGGCTCTGTCCTGTATTGTAGTCTTTGGCTGATATCTGATATCATTGATTTTCTAACCAGAGATCTCTCTTTAGTATTTCTTGTAGTTTTGGTTTGGTTTTTACAAATTCCCTACACTTCTGTTTATCTGGAACTATACTAATTTTGACTTCATATTTGAGAGACAGTTTTTCTGGATATATGATTTTTGGCTAGCAATTTTTCCTTCAATGCTTTATATAAGTCATCCCATTGCCTTCTTGCCTGCATGTTTTCTGCCGAGTAGTCTGAGCTTATATTGACTTCCGTTTGTAGGTGACTTTTTGTTTATCTGAAGGCACTCTTAAAATTCTCTCTTTATCTTTTGTTTTGGAAAGTTTGATTATAATATGTCTTGGTGGCTTTCTTTTGAGATCTACCTTATTCGGAGTTCAGTGAGCCTCTTGCATAGATATCCTCTCATTTTACATGATATCAGCGAAGTATTTTGCCAACAAATCTTCAACAGTTTTTTCTGTATTTTCCATTATCCCTCCCTGTTGTGGTACTCCAATCAGTTGTAAGTTCTTTCTCTTGATAGAATCCCATGTGATTCTTAGGGTTTCTTCATTTTTTAAAATTCTTCTTCGACTATGTTGGTGCCAGGTGTTTTATATTCAATCTCACTAATTCTGCCTTCTACTTCCTCAGTACTGCTCCTCTGACATTCTACTGAGTTGTCTAATTCTATAATTTTATTGTTAAACTTCTGAATTTCTGATTGTTGTCTTTCTATGGACTGTTGCAGCTTATATTTTTCACTATGTTCTTGAATAACCTTTTTAATTTCTTGGGCATGCTCTGCATTTTTTCTGATCTCCTTGTTGATCTCATTCCTGATGTCTTGAAGAGTTCTGTATATTAATCTTTCGTATTCTGCCTCTGGTAATTCCAGAAAGACACCTTCATCCAGAAAATCCCTTGGTTCTTTGTTTTGAGAGTTTGTTTAAGCAATCATGGTCTGCTTTTCTTCATGTGATTTGATATTGATCATTGTCTCTGAGCCATCTATAAGTTATTGTATTAGTTTATTTTATGTTTGCTTACTGTGTCCTAGCTTCTTGCTTTGTTTTGTTTGATATGCCTAAATAGGCTGCTTGAGAGAGCTAGCTTGATTATTTTCACCTTTGAAGCTCTAACGCATTGTTACCAGTTGGCTAGACCTGTTACAGGTATATGAGCCTAGGAGCCCATTCATTTTTCTTGTATGGATTCAGCTTAGGTGTCCAGGTAGCTGGTCATCAAGTGTGGGGTACAGGCTCTGTCCTACAGTCTTAGAGTGGCAGGGATGATTGGCGTAGGTACAGGTATCTGGTTGCTACAGGGGGTCACACTCTGAACAAGGCAGAAGGCTGAAACTATGCCCCTAGTGTCTGTGAGGAAAGCAGGTCCCTGTTGTCCACAGTGCACAAGTGGGAGGGTTCTGCAGACGGACCATGAGCACTGAAAGTTTTTGGTTGTAGGGACTGGGAGGTACCAGTTATCCTCAAACCCCTGTCGCGGGTGGCTGGGTGACATGGGTGTTGCCACCAGTCCTTAGGCCCCTGATGTGGTAGGTGAGGACCCTGTTTAATCAGCAAAGCAGTGTCAAACGTCAAACACCCACCTCTCCACCACACAGCTGAAACAGTTGCAGTCTGCCAACAAGGGCTTATTCTCCTGAAATAGGCCCACACAGGTTCATGCAGGGGGGAAAGGTATTCAATGTCCTCGGACCATTTATACCTGGATAGGAGCCCCTTCTGTCCTGAGCTCCCCAGGTTTGCGGAGCTGGCGGATTACCATTTCCCCCTATTGTAAATCTAGTCCTTCTCCAAGGGTGGGAGAATGGCTCAGGATGCTCAGCAGAACCTATCTCAGGCCCAGGGAAATTGACAGCCACTGAAGCCGACTTGGGGTCTGCGTGGATGGTAACATATATGCGAGTACTTAGCTTTTGCCGAGAGCACAATTCTCTGGTTCCAGAGGTGTGAGTAGGCTGTGTTGCTGGCTGTCTCTCCCTGAGGAAACTGCATCTGGAATGCTACCACCCACCCCACCGTGGTTGCTCCAGGGAATGGTGCCTGAGGGTTCCCAGCGATTCAGGTCTGGCAACTCCTCTGCACTTCTGAACTGTCTCTCCCTCTCCCTGTCACTCAGTCCATTTTCTAACTTTGCCTCCGATGTTCAGAGCTCCTAGTTTGTTATAAATATAATCATTTCACTTGCTTGTTCAGGCCTTTGTTGTAAGAAGGATCACTGGAATTGTCTGATTGCTCTGCCATCTTGGCCCTGCCTCCTTAAATTTTCTAAAGAAGGAGAAAAAATGTAAATATGAAAAATAAGTAAAATCACAACCTTCTATGGTGATGCAGTGGCTGAGAGCTCAGGCTGCTAAGCAAAATGTCAGTAGTTTGAATCCACCAGCCACTCCTTGGAAACCCTGTGGGGCAGTTCCACTCTGCCCTATAGGGTTGCTATGAGTCAGAATTGACTTGATGGCAATGGATTTGGTTTTTTGGTTTGGTTTAAATTTCCTGGAAAATCACAGTTTTTTTTTTTCTTTTCTATTAGTATTTTCCCCTTCCCTGACTTTGTCTAGGCTTTTCTCTCCAAGAACAACTCAGAAGTTGTGAAAAAAAAAAAATACTATAATCCTGTGCAGATCCCTGGTGGTGCAGTGGCTAAGAGTTCAGCAGCTAAACAAAAAGTGGGCAGTTTATATACATCAGCTGCTCCTCGGAAGCCCTGTGGGGCAGTTCTACTCTGTCCTATAGAGTCACTATGAATTGGAATTGACTTGAGGGCAATGATTTTTTCTCTTTTTTTGTAATAATGCTGGGGTAGATACTGCATTGGCACTTCCTGGTTTGGAGTCTCCCATCCAAGCTTTCATGTCAATAAATTTATATATTTAATTGACTTTCAAAAAAGGAAAGAAAAAGTAGAAATGGAAAATAAAGAAGAAAAATGGAATTGCCCAGAAAATGTAAGTTCTGTACTTACCATTTAAGAGGTATTCTTCACCAAAAGTCCTCAGAACTTTCTGAGGCAAGGCTTCCACTTCAGATAGTCCTGCAGAATCACCCAGCACCCTGATGGCCCTCCCAATCTCTGTGCTGATGGCCCTGGTGATGTTCTGCTGCAGACCTGCCTGCTTTTGGTGCTGTGACCTACCTCTGAGCCATAGCAATCAGGAAACCTTCACACTTTTGAATCAAATGGAGAGAATCTCCCTTCTGTCATGTCTGAAGGACAGGACTGATTTCAGATTTCCTCAGATACTTATGGATATGAACCAGCTGGAAAAGACGCAAGCTGCTGTTCTCCTGTATGAGATGCTTCAGCAAACCTTCAACCTCTTCAGCAGAAGTGACTCTCTTGAGGCTTGGGATGAGACCTTTCTGGACAAATTCCTGTTTGGACTTTATCAGCAGTTGAATGACCTGGAGATCTGTTTCGAGAAAGATAGGAGGGTGGAACAGATACCCCTGGGAACTGAGAACTCTGTGAAGAGTTACTTCCAAGGAATCGGTCTGTATCTGAAAGAGAAGGAACACAGCCTCTGTGCCTGGGAGGTTGTCAGAGTGGAAATCAGAAAATGCTTTCTCTTCATTAACATGCTCACAGGAAAACTCCAGACATAAAGTAGAGGCTGACTCTTAAAATAGTCCATCTGATCAACTAAGTTGCTATTTCCTAATACTCAAAGTGCAATCTTCATATCTATTTTTCATTCCAGATAAAAAATAAGTGTTGACAAATTTATGGGATTATTATAAAACTATATTAAATGTCATAAATTATAATAAGCTGTTTAGAATAGAGAAATGCATGATCCATTTGCTATGGCTGAGAAACTTTTGTTTACCTATTTAAATTATTTGAAATATTTATGTGGTTCACAGTATTTAAATATTTATTATTCATAAAACACTTATTTAGTATTATATTTTGTTTAAGACTACTGTTCATTTTCAAGTTGTGGGAAATAAATGAAATTTTCAAAAACCAACTTTCTTGATTGCACACACTTTTTGAAACCTAACTCAAATTCTAAGCCCACAAAACAAACCTAGGTAAGGTCATTTGAATGAAGAAAGAGTGGGGGCATGACCTAACATGGGTCATAGAACATGGACATTTTGAGAAGGGAATGAACCTAATTTCCAAAGACATAGCTTCCAGTTGCTGTTGAGCTGACTCCAAGTCACAGTGATCCCATGTTTGTCAGAGTAGAACCATGGTTCATAGGGTTTTCAATGGCTGATTTTTTGGAAGGAGATCATCCGGCCTTTCTTCTTCAAACCTCCAACCTTTCAGTTAGCAGCTGAGCATGTTAACTGTTTGTACTATCCAGGGACTTCTTAAGAGATCTGTGGAGAAAAACCCCGGGCATGAGCAAAATCACCTACTTGGTGCATGTAACAACTGGAAATGCTCCAAGGTCTAGCGAAGAACTGAGTGAGCCACAGGAAGTTAATTCAGCTTCTATCTGTGGACACTGGAGAATATTGGAGACAGCTGAGAAAAAGAGGGAGAGTTTCTATATGTGACCAGGCAGTTGGCCAGGTAGTTGTCTTCCAAATTTCTTGGCATAGACGAATGAGCACTTCCAGCACTGCATTCCTTTGTTGAAATATCTCAGTTGATACTCCGTCAATTCCTGGAAACTTGTTTTTTGTCAGTTCCTTCGGTGCAGCTGGACTTCTTCTTGAGCGTATGTTACCTGCTACCATTTGAATACCAGTGACAGCTTTCAGCATCACAGCAACACGCAAGCCCCCACAGTATGACAAACTGACAGATGTGTAGGGGTCTCCATGTATAACAGAACAAATCATTGCCTGTTCTTGCACCATCTTCACAATCCTTGGTATGCTCAAGTCCACTGTTGTGGCCACTGTGTATTTTCAGTGTCTCCCAACCTAGGAACCTCGTCTTCCAGCACTATATTGGACAATATTTTGTGATTCATAGGATTTTCATTGGCTAATTTTCAGAAACTCCCTGAAACCCGTTCACTATGGATGTCCCTGGTGGTATATGAAATACCAGTGGCATAGCTTCCAGCATCCTAGCAACACGCAAGCCACAACAGTACAACAAACTGACAGAAGAGTGGTGGAATCTAATAATTACCCTTGTTCATATCTACCAAACAGATCATAAATTCTTTATGGACAAGGTAATGTCATATCTTTTTTTTTTATCAACAAAATATTTCTTAATTATAAAACCCAATGTTCATGAGGCTGTGGGGAAATACATATGTTTAAAGTGGCAATCATAACCACAACAGTTGATTTTGTTATCATATCTTTTTTTATCCCCAAGGCATTCAGCCCAGAACTTTGAGCAGAGTAATATTTAAATATTTGCAGAGTAGTCATTCTTTCAGAGTAGCTATCATGACTTCCTTTTTAGAATGTCTCATCCAGTTTGCTGGGCTGTACAGAAAGGTACTAAAGATTGCTAATAAAAGTGAAAAATTAAGTCCATATATCTATTAGCTGTGTTTACATAATAATTAGTGTTTGTGTGAGTATGGCCTTATTTCTAATTTTCTCTAGTCTTGTCTTCTCCTTTGCGTATAGGTTTCTTACAACTGGGAACCTTCTTAGCCTCTCCCACAGCTTACTGCATGTCTTTGAGCAAGTTACCTGAGCTGGCTGTGGCTCGTTTTCCACAGCTGAAGTATGGGGATGTACCTCACAGACCTGTTGAAGTTAAATGAGTAATGCATACAAAATGCCTGGCACATGGGAATTGCTCTTATGTGAGACATTTGTTGTTGTTTTAACTGTGTAAAATGTATTGTACGTACGTGGTAAATAATGATTGATTCCTGAACAGGTTATAGCAACTATATAAAAGAATTTGGGTGCCTGTTGGTCTCCAACTAATGTCTCTACATATCCGGAGCTGGAGTAGAAAAGGAACTGGTCAAAGATACAAAGAAGCTATAATCAATGATGCGGGAGAGGAACTAGAAGCCTATAGTGTTGAAAAAGCTAAAGTTTTTTTTTTTTTTTTAATAAAAAGTGTTAAAATTCTTGCATAGACCTCTGAGAATCATCAGATCATTGTGGGTGAGGGCATGGTGTTTGTTCATAGTCTGAACTAAACTTTAAATTCTAGATTTCTGCTGGTTAACTGTAACATCTTGGGAAATTAACTGTTTTGAGCACTTGGCTTACTTCTGTATAAAATGGGGGTAATAATGCCTTCCTTGGAGCACTGTCAAAATGATGAAATGAGATAATCTATGCAGTATAGAACTATACTTGGCCCATAGAAAGGACTGTTATTACTGTTATTAAAACTGAGGACAGTCTATTAAATTTGGCAATCAGGTCCTTGGTGATCATGAAGAGGGTAAAGTCAATAATGAATTAGTCACAGACTGAGTCTTAGAAAATAGTGAGAAAATGAAGGCGATATCAAGGAAGTCATCATTTCATCACAAATAAATACAGGAAAAATATCTAAGGGTCTCATGGAAACTTCTTAGATTAGAAACGCTTATCATTCCCTCCTCGTTCTTACTTATCGTAGCTTCTTTCATATAATACTTTTAAAGAACTGCTTTCTGCTGTTAATAAACTTTTTGTTTAAAAGATGTATATAACGGGGAGAAAAATATTCAGGTATAAGTATTCTCGGCCCCTTTCTTACCCCCTGTGAAGCTGTTTGTGCCACTCAACTATCTCTGTTAAGTTAATTTGGATAAAGAATGAAGACGCACAACTCAAGCTACTTGGAGGAGAAAAAAGTCTTAATATTAACTGTTCAGAGGGAGGCAAGAAGAGCAAGGCAGGCTGTAGCATGCAGAGAGACAGATGACAGATGTGAGAATGAGTAGCTGACATGATGAATGAATGTGGCTTAAAGAGCTAAAGAGGATTTAAGTCTATGTTTATAAAATACATATTAAAATTGTTAAAAATTCGAATGATTCATATCAAATGGAGAGTCCTGCCTTGACTTCTTAGAGGATCCACTCTAAACCCACACTGTTATATCTTTCTAGATATTTTACCATTTATTTAGGAAATACACACATATAAAAGTATTTAGTGAGTTGTAGGGGAAAAAGACCCCAGACTTAAATTTAATCAAAAGAGTTTTTTTTTTTTTTTTTTAACTAAGCCAAGACAAAGATAAAGACAATTTTTACAATGAGGGATTTGCCAGTGTGAACAGGTAGGTGGGACTAGTAGAATTTCCTGAATTATAGTTAGGGAACAGCTAAGATACTGTTACAGAAGGAAGGAAAGATACGTCATTGTTGAAGGTGGGATAACAAAGTGGGACCTTAATAATGATTGGTTTACATAGCTGTATTGACTATTTACCTACTTAGTGACGCTACATTTGTTGGTGGCTTACAGTTTTGTTATAAGCCTCCTTGGAACAAACTGTAGAGATGAGCTGTTTGTGTTAAGGCTGCTTTGGAAACAAGCTAACAAACTTTTGATTGGTGCTTGGTGAGGTAAGATAGCTACTACTTGGTGATATGGGTGCTTTGTTGCCTAGTTACCACTTATCAACTGTAGGGGTTCACAGAGTGGCTACAGAACGTTTTCCCTGGAAATGTAGAAGTTACATAAAAGCTCCTTGGCTTTTTTAGAAGGAAAAGCCACATTCTTTCAAATATCAGATAACAGACAGAACTGCCCTAACCACTGTAGTTTTCTGGTTCTACAGGTTTTCTATACAAAGTGAATTCCAAGCCTGGACCCCACTTTAGCTTCTTTCACTCAGGCCAGATACTTCATAATAATTTTTTAGGGTCTCCATACCAAGTGTATATTACACAGATATTATTTTGTACACACACACACATACATACTTCACTCTGTAATTTTTCTTTTTTACTTACTATCTTAGAGGTTTTCTTTATTAGGCAATAAAAATCTACCACATTGCTTATAATTGCCGCATTATATTTTAATATAAATTCAATACATTCCCAATCAAAATCTCAACACAGGTTTTAGATAGAACTTGTCATGCTGACTATAAAATGAATCAAGAAGAAAAAATTTATAAGAAGATCTAAGAAAATTTGAGAAGGAAAAAAATACACAAATGGACTTCCTTTGTTAAATACCAAATTATCTTCTAAGGCTAAGGAAATTGAAACCAAGTGGTTGTGTTGCAAGAATAGACAAATAGATCAAGATAACAGAATAGAGTCCCAGGAATAAGACAAGTGAATTTATTAGTCTTTTGCATGAAATAAAGATGGCATTTTACATCAGTGGGAAGAGTGGGTGTTGGGCAACTAGCTACCCATTTAGACATAATCCCTGTGTCCCTTTCTTTGAGGTTCTCCTTGCCACTTCAGGCCCAGGTCCATAATAAAACATGAAGATATCACTAAGTGACACAATTATTATTATTATTATTATTATTATTATTGTGACACGATTCTAAGCAATGAGATTTGGGGGAATTTGACTGGGGACATCTGGAAGGGATTTCAGCTCTCATTTTTCCCTTCCTGCCAGGGATGCTTTTGAGGATTAGATGCTTAGATCTGGCATAGCCATTTTGTGACCATTAGTAAAAGACCAAGAGAATCATAGAGATACAAGTCCAACACACTTACAGCTTTGAGCTGCCGATTTAACCCTGCAACTATCGCCCCTAAGACTTCCAATTATGTAGGATAAACAAATACCTTCATTATTTCAGCCTCTATTACTAACCTGTTGCCGTCGAGTCGATTCCTACTCATAGCTACCTATTAAAGGACAGGATAGAACTGCCCCATAGGGTTTTCAAGGCTGTGATCTTTGCAGAAGCAGACTGCCACATCTTGCTCCCTCAGAGAGGCTGATGGGTTCAAACCGTACTTGTTAGCAGCTGAGTGCTTAACTACTGAGACACTACAGCTCCAATTAGGCTAAGGTACTGCTTTTTAATTAAAATTTTTGGCACCTATTGAGATCAGTGTATGGTTTTCCTCCTTGTTACACAGTGATGTAGTAAAGGAGAGGAACAAATTTTCTTATCTTGAATTAGCATTGATGTCTTGCATAAACTCTAGTTGTTGATATATAGTGCACTCTTGGATTTGATTTGCTAATATTTAACATGGTATTTTTTTTGTCTTCATCTTTGTAAGTAATAATTGCCTATGATTTTTGTTTCTGATTTTGGTATCCAACTTACATCAGCCTCATAAAATGAATTGCTTAGGTTTCCATCTTTTCCTATGTCCTGCTAAAACAAGAACTAAATACATTTTACTAAATAGTTTTAAGATATAATTTGCCATTTTTCCATCTCTTCAAAATACTTCAGTGAAGACCTATATTGCTCTTTAAAGACTTTTGATGATGAGTTTATGTTTCTTTTGGATGCACTGAAAAGAGTAAGAAACCCATTGCCAACGAGTTGATTCTGACTCATAGCAACCCTATAAGATGGAGTAGAACTGCCCGAATAGGTTTCCAAGGCTGTAATCTTTATCAGATCTTCCTCCTAAGAAGCAGCTGGGGGGTTTGCACTGCTGACCTTTTGGTCAGCAGCTGAGCACTTAACCACTGCGCCACCAGGACTCCTTGAAAAGAGTATAAGGAGGGGCAGCACTTTGTCTGAGGCTATATTTTAAGTTATTTTTCAATAGAAACTCTATTCTATTTTGAACTTTATTTTTCCTCCTTTGTTCACATTGCCTAGCAATGTGCTCATAGATACAGCAAGTTCTCAAATTCTTGTCAAGAGAACTTACTAAACGAACTCAGCAAATAACACTAGGACAACCCCTTGATTTGACAGCCAGAAGCTCATCAAAGCACATATTCCTAGGATAGTATTTCTTCAAAAAACAATACTTACATTCCTACCATGGAGTAGGCACCAGACTAATGATTTGGAGGTATAAAGTTTGGACTCAAAAAGTCCAACCTTCTGGGAGAGAGAAAAAAACCACCCATCAATTACAGAACAGCATGCTAAATGTCCCAATGGAAGCTCAGTATTTGCAAAGAGCTATAATGCACAGTGTAGGAAGAGAGGTAAAATAAATAAATAGAATTAAATAATCAGCACTTTAGGACTGATGGAAGGAGGTGAGAAGACATTCAAGGAATTAGTGGAGAAGAGAGAGGTGTACACACCATTTGGAAGCAAGACTAAATCAAAGGGTGGACAAAAATGGGCATTTTATAAAAATAAGAAATGAGTAAACAATAAGAGCTAGGAGTAAAGTCAAGGTTCCCTCATTACAGGTGCTCTAGAAACAAGAGAAAGTAAAATACACCAGATCTTAAATATTCCTATTAGAACTCGGATGCCAGGACAGGGCCCTACTATTCAATTTCTCAAAAAGAAAAGGGAAATAGACCTCTCTGTGCCC
This sequence comes from Elephas maximus indicus, assembly GCF_024166365.1. Classification (NCBI taxonomy): domain Eukaryota; kingdom Metazoa; phylum Chordata; class Mammalia; order Proboscidea; family Elephantidae; genus Elephas; species Elephas maximus. Next base: position 30,874,301 of record NC_064827.1, on the reverse strand, counting down.
AATTTACTCATCTGCAAAATTACAATAATCATAATACCTCCTCATAGAATGGTGGTGAGAATTAATTGCTTTGATGAATATTATGTACCTAAAACTGTACCGGTTGCGGTACTCCAGCTCCTGGCAAGCCTGTGTATCAGAGCAGAGCTCTGCTCCATAAGGTTTTCTTTTCTCTTTTTTCCCTAAGGTTTTCCATGGCGATTTTTTGGAAGTAGATCAGCAGGACTTTCTCCTGAGGTACCTCTGAGTACCTTGAACTTCCAAGCTTTCTGTTGGCAGCCAAGCACTGAACCCTTTGTTCTACCCTGGGACTCTGCTCAGAATGGTACCTGGCACTTAGTAAGTGCTTCTTACATGTTACGTGCTCTTCTCTTTGGATCTGGTCAGAGATTATTCCTCAATATTCTACGTCTATGGGCAGGAAGACGAGGCAATTGCAAGAGTGGGCCAGGAGCCTTTTAGTGCCAGCTCAACTGCTGCACAAAAGAGGCAGCATTAGCCATTTACTGGGATGACTGAACCAAGCATGTGGCAGTAAATGTCCCCAGGTTCTAGACAGAACCACTTCTACTTGGTGCACACATCAGATGTCCACAGGGACACACCTTCCCTGACCAGTTTGTTGATCCTTGCTTGGATTCAAGGAACGGAAAAGGCTTACCAGAATGACACACGTATTTTCCAGGCAGACAGAAAAATTCTCTGCCCTGTGAAGATTCTGTGCTTTTATCTCACCCAAGCAGCTGGGCTAGAGGGGAATCTCTGCCTGTTCTTCAAGTCCAGTTAGCCAACGTATATTTAGTTCCCTTTTCACTTTGTTGCATCACCTTCCTTGTTATTTTCGAATCACCCTGTTCCTGTGTAAGATTCCTGATGATGAAATAAAACTAAATTTAGTTTTAAGTCTAAACTATCTGGAGGTTTTTACTCTTGGCTGTTTCACTTTAAATAATAGCCAGAAACTGCTTCAGACACAGGAACCAGTCCTTGATTAAAACAGAAAACAAAAGACCCACACACACACACACACACACACACACACACGTGGTAGCAGAGGGAAGGAGACTAATGCTTATTCAGGAACTGCTGTAAATGTGTTGCTTCCTTTGATTCTTTTCTCAATCCTGGGCCTGGCTCAAGTCACCTCTCAGAGTGGTTGTGAAAATTCAGTGAGCCTGGCTGGCAAAACTGCAGGGTTTCCAAAGGGAAAAGTAAATCCAGGGTTGGTTCAGACTGGCTTCTGTATCTGAGAAGGCCAATCTGGAGTTTTTAGCAGCGGGAGTCTTGGCAGCAAATGGGTGGGAGATATTAGGTGGGTAGGTTTGTGTGTCCCTGGGCCACCAACCCATGGACTAGGGCATTCCCAACTGCAGCAGGGGGTGCGGAATATAGGACACCCTGCTTGTGTTCATGTATGGGAGGAGGGGTACAGTTAGCAAGAGCTGGAATCCCCACTGGATCCTGATGTGACCAGAAGGAAAACTGAGGAATGAGTCTAGTCAAAGGCCTGTGACAAGATCCAGAATGTAGGGAAGGGAAAAAGAGCAGAGAAGACTCTGGAACTAGTGGTCCAAGGACTCTTAGGCAGCATTCTCTGGCTAACCTCATACCAGGTCAAGGCTTCAAGTTGACTTGTCTACCCTCCCAGCTGTTGGTCTGTGGTTACAGAGGAACCCCTGCTCTGGCACAGAGTGAGAGTGAAAGTGAGGCAGCAGGTGGAAGACTGGACAGACAGACTCTTCTCCCCGCTTCCCCTGAATTCAGGATGTCCCATTGTGGTTCCTAAGTTTCACAGGAACTCTCTAGATGGCCAAGAAAAATTGCTCCAGTGAAATTAGAACTTTTGGTGAGATTATCACTCATGTTTCTGCTGTGGAGGTTATTGTTTCTGAACCAAGCTCTTCCTCCTTTTCCGTGTCCCTGTTGCCTCTTATTCTCATCCTGTTTAATAAATTTTACTCCGTGTATAATCTGGGGCTACACCACCGTTGCTACCTGTGATAAAGTAAACTATCTCACTTGTCAGAATCGACTCGATGGCAACCAACAATAACAACAATTCTGTGGTTTGAATAGGATAACCATTAAAGAAAAAGAGATTGTTATTATAAACCTATGAGACACATCCCCAACTAATCACTCAAATTAGTGGTAAATATTATTAAGAGTAACAGTTCTCAAATATTTTTGTCTTAAGGTCCACTGACACTCCTAAAAATAAAGAGATTGTGTTGATTTGGGTTAAAAACTGAGAAAATTTTACGTATTTATTTGTTTAAAAATAACAAAAATAAACCCAATTACATGTTAACAAAAAATGGATATTTTTATGAAAAATAACTATATTTTCCCAAACAAAAATCAGTTAGAATAATGGCAGTGTTTTATAGTTTTGCAAATCTCTTTAATATCTGGCTTAATAGAAGACAGTTGGAGTCTCATATCTGCTTCTACATCCAATCTGTTGTAGTATGTTGTTTTGGTTGAAGTACATAAACGGAATCCAGCCCCACACAGATATGTAGTTAGAAAAGGAAGGATCTTGAAGACCCCTAAAAGAGTCTCTGAGAACCCCAGGGGTCCTCAGACCATAGTTTGAGAACCACTGATACACATCATTGTCATAGAAGGTTACAAGGATACTGCACTGCCCACAGCGTACTTGAATTTCTGCTCACCTTCTGCCTATTTTTCCAATTCCGCTTATGTTCGTTATAATTTCAAAAACAGAGAAGTATAGGACAACGTTATATCCTTGTGGCTAAAATTGTTCAGGATTATGAGCTAAAAGATTTAGATAAGAGTATGCACACATGCACAGTTTTTATTCTAGTTTATTAACTTTCTTTTATTATGAAATACAGCAATTACATAAAAGTGCATAAAACCTAAATATACATTTAAATAAAAATTAAAGCAAATTCTTGTGAAACCACCGAACGGTAAAAATAATCAAAATCTGCAACACTCTGGAAGCCTCCCACTACTACCCTATGTGTCCCTTCCCCTCCCCCCGATAGTAACCATCGTCCTGAATTTTATAGTAATCACTCCCTCACCTTTATTTATCATTTTACCCTAAAGCCTGTTTTTAAATTTTCATGGGTTATGTAATCTTTTTAAATGGAGTATATATTTTTCATGTATTCTTTCAGTCAACATTATGTTTGTTGGGTTCATTCATGTTTGTCCATATAATTGCGATTCTTCATTTTTATTGCTATTTATGATTCTATTACATATATAGAGTACAATATGTTTACCCATACTACTTTTTTAAAAATATTTGTCTTATTTATTTATTTTTCTTGTTGTTAAGAATATAAACAGCAAAACATATGCCAATTAAACAGTTTCTACATGTACAATTCAGTGACATTGATTACATTCTTCTAGTTGTGCAACTATTCTCACTCTCCTTTTCTGAATTGTTCCTCCCCCATTAACATGAATTCAGTGCCCCTATGGGTTCTACCTAATCTTTCAAATTGTTGTTGTCAATTTGATCCAATATGGGTAGACCTTAAAAGAGCATAATGCTCAGGCAGACATTCTTTACTAGTTAAGCAAACTATTGTTTCATTTTAAGAAGACTTCAGAAGACAAAGTAAAGTATTATAATGAAACGTGCTAAGACCTGGAGTTAGAAAACCAAAACGGAAGAACACAGTTGGCATTTCTCAAGCTGAAAAACCTGAAGAAAGAAATTCAAGCCTTGAGTTACAATATTGAAAGGTTAATTCTATGGGCAGAATATGGAATGATGCAGGAAGCATCAAAAGAATATGGAAGGACTACAGAGAGTCCCTGTACCAAATAGAATTGGTCAATGTTCAACTATTTCAGGAGATAACATATGATCAAGACTGATGGTATTGAAGGAGAAAGTCCAAGCTCCCCTGAAGTCACTGGCGAAAAACAAGGCTCCAGGAACTGAAAGAATGCCAACTGAGATGTTTCAACAAGTGGATGCTACGCTGGAAGCACCCAATTGTCTACTGCAAAAAAATTGGAAGCCAGCTACCTGGCTGATCAACTGGAAGAGATCCATCCATATTTGTGCTCATTCCAAAGACAGGTGATCCAAGAGAATGAGTAAATTATCAAAAAATATCATTAATATCACATGCAAATAAAATTTTGCTGAAGATAAACTCAAAAATGGTCGCAGCAGTACATCAATAGGGAACTGCCAGAAGTTCAAGCTAAATTCAGGAGAGGATATGGGACGAGAGAGATATCGTTGCTGATGTCAGATGGATCCTGGCTGAAAGCTGAGAATATCAGAAAGATGTTTACCTGTGTTTTATTGACTGTGCGAAGGTATTTGACTGTGTGGATCATATCAAATTATGAATAACATTGTGAAGAATGGGAATTCCCAAACACTTAATTGTGCTCATGAGGAACTTGTACATAGACCAAGAGACAGTTGTTCGAACAGAACAAGAGGAGCCTGAGGAGTTTAAAATCAGGAAAGGTGTGCATCAGGGTTATATCCTTTCATCATACTCATTCAATCTATATGCTGAGCAAATACTTTGAGAGGCTGGAAGAAGAACACAGCATCAGGATTGGAGGAAGGCTCATTAACAACCTGTGATATTCAGGTGGCGCAATCATGCTTGCTGAAAGTGAAGAGGACTTGAAGCACTTACTGATGAAGATCAAAAACTACAGCCTTAAGTATGGACTACATCTCAACATAAAGAAAACAAAAATCCTCACAACTGGACCAATAAGCAACATCATGATAAACAGAGAAGAGACTGAAGTTGTCAGGCATTTTGTTTCACAGGGATCCATGAGCAACACCTATGGAGGCAGCATCAAGAGATCAAATTATGTATTGCATTGCGCAAATCACCTCTTTAAAGACCTTTAAAAGACCTTTTTAAAAAGCAAAGATGTCACTTTGATGACTAAAGTGCACCTGACCCAAGCCATAGTGTTTTCAGCCACCCCATATACATACAAAAGCCAGATAATGAATAAGAAAGACCAATGAATTGACACATTTGAATTACGATGTTGGCAAACAATGTTGAATATACCATGGACTGCCAGAAAACAAACAAATCTGTCTTGGAAGAAGTGCAGCCGGAACGCGCCTTAGAAGGGAGGATGGCGAGACTTCATCTCACGTACTTTGGACATATTATCCGGGGACCAGTCCCTGGAGAAGAACATCATGCTTGGTAAAATAGAGGGTCAGTGAAAAAGAGAAAGACCCTCAATCAGATGGATTGACACGGTGGCTGCAACAATAGGCTCAAACATAGCAACGACTGTGAGGATGGTGAAGGACTGGGCGGTGTTTCATTCTGCTGTACATAGGGTCACTATGAGTCGTAACTGACTAGACAGCATCTAACAACAATAACAATGTTTGGTCTTAAGAAGACTACAGGGGATATTTTTGGTTCAAGTTTCAAAGATTATCTCAGGGCAATAGTTTTATGGGTTCCTGCAACCTCCACGGCTCCAGGAAATCTGGATTCCATGAGAATTTGAAATCCTGTTCTGCATTTTCTCCCTTTTAATCGGGATTCTTCCGCAGAATCTTTGATCTAAGTGTTCAGTAACGGTAGCTGGGCACCATCCAGTTCTTCTGGTCTCAGGGTACCCATGCTTCTTTTAAGGGACAGTTAGGCTGTCCAGTTTGGGCTACTATGAATTGTGCTGCTGTAAACATCCTTGTACATATATCCTGAAGCATATCTGCATAATTTTTCCAGGATAATTTCTAAGAGTGAATTTGCTGGGCCGTAGGGTATGCATAAGGTCACAGAGTTTGTATAAGAGTCCTGGTGGTGCAGTGGTTAAGCACTCAGCTGCTAACTGAAAGGTCAGCGGTTCAAACCTGCCAGCCCCTACCTAGGAGAAAAGACCTGGCAGTCTGCTCTCCAAAAGATTACAGCCTCGAAAACCCTATGGGGCAACAACAACAGGATATGCATATTTTCAGCTTCAGAAGATAATGCCATAATGCTTTCTAAAGTAGTTGTAAGAATTTACACACCCAACAGCAATTGATGAGAGTCCCTGTTGCTTCCAGTTCTCACCACACTTAATATTTTTAGCCTTTCAATTTTTTAATTTGTACCCAATATATTTCTTATCTAAAAATCAGAAAGAAAAAAAAATGAGACATAGTGTTTGACCAGATACAAAACCAGCAACTTTCATATATGTACATATATGAGGAAGGAGGTATCCATTGTGCTGGTAATGTTTATGTCTTAGTTTGTACTTACAAAGGTATAAAAGGTGTGTTTGTTTTCTAATAATTCATTGAGATTTGTGTATGATTCTCTACATATGTTATTTTTAATAAACTTTTCTTTAAAAAAGGGAAGATAGAGAATTCCCTTTTTTATATATTATAATTAAAATTATTATAGACTTCGCTGCCCATTCCAAGGTATCCTTGAAAAATTACTTTTGGCATAATTTCTGTTCTGCTACTGCTTATGGACTTCCCAGTAGCTCTTAATCTTGTCTAATTTATCATTTTTTGATAGGGACCATTTTCCTTGTCAAATGATTGAAGAGATGAGAAGTAGAGAATTTTTTTTTTTTAATTTCTAGACACACAATTGTCCTGCATAGATAATTGTTTTGAAAAAGCATGGAGGAGCCTCTTCCTGTCTGTAAGGTTTACAGCAAAGCAGCTCCAAATTCAAATGATTTCAAAAGGTGAAATATCATTCAAGATTTTCTAAATATCACTGTCTCTCTGAAACACCTCATCAACCAGAAGAAACTGGTACAAGGATTGGAAATCGTTCTTTGCACCACATAAAGTTGGTAGAGGATGCTCACAGAAGGGTGAAATGAAAAGTAGCTTTAAGTAACAAAATAAACAATGAAAGGAAGGACTGAAGTATTACCATGCAATGGAGCCATATATCAGGGCCAGTCTGAGAAATGTTTCCCTGGTAGAGAGAGTGTTAAATGAACCTGGTTATTGTGATAAAACTCTAACTAAATAGGGAAATTAATCTAAAATAGTGAATAAAAAAACCAAACCCATGCCATCGAGTCGATTCCGATTCATAGCGACCCTAAAAGACTGAGTAGAACTGCCCCATAGGGTTTGCAAGGAGCGCCTGGTGCCCTACAAAGGAAGAGATTTAACCCATTCGAAGGTGGACTTCCGCCGTTATTATCATTAAATTCCCAGGACAAGGGAAAGAGCAGAAATTTTATAAAGACAACTGCAAGAGAAGTATTAAGAAGTACTCCATGTGCACAACAGCAGGATATGGGAGGAGGACAAAGAGCAGAAAGTAGAAAAACTAATTCTCTTTTTATTATCCTCCTCCATCCCCTTCCTTCCATTTTCATAGCTACCACCTTTATTTTTTTTAACCATGAGAGGCCCTGGGCAGAACTTCTCATTACCTGCCTCTCCCTGTTCCAATTCTCCTCCAACATTTCCACTTATCACTCTGCCTAGAGCAAAATTTCAGCCCCCTATCTGCCCAAGGACCTCTTGAATTAATTGCAAACGCTACACACAGGCATTCAAGACCCTCCACAATACATCTGAAGCTCATTTTCTACCCTCAGTCCCCTTGACTTCTGATGCATAGCCTGTCCACAAGTTGAAGCTCCTTGTATTTGCTTCTTGCAAACTTGTCCATTCTCCTGGCTCTCCTTTTAGAGCTGCGCTATCCATGATGGTAGCCATTAACCACGTGCAACTGTTAAGCACTTGATATGTGACCAGTCCAAACGTACTGAGTGTAAAATCCGCATCATAGTTTCATAATGATGGTGGTTTCAGCCCACCCAGAGGCACCTTGGAAAAAGGGCCTGATGATCTGTTGTTGCTGTTAGGTGCCATCTAGTTGGTTCTGACTCATAGCAACCCTATGTACAACAAAATGAAACACTGCCTGCTCCTCCACCGTCCTCACAATTGTTGCCATGTTTGAGCCCATTGTTGCAGCCACTGTCTCAATCCATCTTGTTGAGGGTCTTCCTTTTTTTCGAGGACCTTCTACTTTACCAAGCGTGATGTCCTTCTCCAGAGACTGGTCCCTTCTGATAACATGTGCAAAGTACATAAGATGAAGTCTCTTAGCAAATTTCTTGGCATAGATCCGTGAGCTTCCGTTGAAATTAGCCACTGAAAAACGTGTGGAGCACAGTTCTGCTCTGACATACATAGCATCACCATGAGTCAGAATTGACTCGGTGGTAGTTTTTTTTTAATCTCAGTAATAATTTTATATTGATTACATGCTGAGATGATATTTTGGATACATTAGGTTGAACAAAATATATTATTAAAATTAACTTCACCTGTTTTCTTTTTACTTATATAACGTGACAACTAAAATTTTTAAAAATATGAAAACTTACAATGTTGCTCACATTATATTTCTGTTGGACAATGCTGATCTAGAATGTCCTCCACCATGTCACCTTTACCACAGCCATTTCTACCTATGCCAATTCTACCTCTTCTTTAGGCTCACTGCCTACATGGAGTGCCTCCTAATCCTCTCCACTGGAAGTAATTACTTACTCCTTTTGAGAGTCACCATAACCACCATCATCAGCACTATGTACCTACCTAAAGGAGTTGATCATGTTCTATTTTTTGTTTTAACTCTAGTATACTGGAAAGGGAGAAGATTTCAATGGAATCCACCCATCTTGTCAGTTGTGTATGTCTTGGGCACATTACTTAACCTCTCTGAGCCTCAGCCGCCTCCTCTGTAAAATGGGGATGATGGTAACCCATCTCAAATGTTTATTATGAGGATTAGTCAGAGAATGGCACATAGCAAGTGCTTAAATATTAACTAATACTACTGCTACTACTGCCACCACTGTTATTTTTATTCCCTTAGGTTATCAACAAGGAGCCCTAGTGGCACAGTGGATAAGCACTCAGCTGCTAACTGAAAGGTCAGTGGTTTGAATCCACCATCTGCTCCACAGGAGAAAGATGTGGCAGCCTGCTTCCATAGAGATTACAGCCTTGGAAACCCTATGTGACAGCTGGCTTCCATCAAGATTACAACCTTGGAAATCCTTTGGGGCAGTTCTACTCTGTCCTGTAGGGTCACTATGAGTCAAAATCAACTCAACGGCAACGGGCTTTTTTATGAGGCCATATTAAGAGGTTTTCATTTATATTTATGTATTTATCCTAAGAGTAGTAGCGCCATGTTAAAATTTTAAGCTAGGTGACATTAACTTGATTAATAATTTTGAAAAAAAAATATGAATCCGACCATACTGAACAAAAAAGTAATGGAGAGAAGGCAGAATGGATGCGGGCAGATCAGTTAGGGGACTTATCAATTCTTTAGACCAGGAGACTGATGGTGAGGAGGAGAGACTTGTATAGATTCATCTACATGAAATCTCTCATACCCTGACAACACCATATCCAAATGCTTGAAAAAATTTTTCCACCATTTTACAGATAGCTGTATCAGTTCTACTTTTTTGTTCATTTCAGTATATGCTTATGTACACGAACATTAATTCTATTGTAAAAAGTTGAAATAGAGGCTGGAAGTATCTGGGTAAATGTGGATTTATAAGCTTGGAGTAACCTTGAGCTACAGGTTTCACATCATCTATAGGTTTCCTGTCTTCTGGTCTTTATGATATGCTTAACTTATCTCCCAAATTGTTGTTGTTAGGTGCCATCGAGTTGGTTCCAACTCATAGCAACCTTGTGTACAACAGAACAAAACACTGCCTGGTCCTGTGCCATTCTCACAATCATTGTTATGCTTGAGCCCATTGTTGCAGCCAGTGTGACAATCCATCTCCTTGAGGATCTTCCTCTTTTTTGCTGACCCTCTACTTTACCAAGCATGATGTCCTTCTCCAGGGACTGATCCTTCTTAACCCCACTCTCGGTACCAAATTTTGTCTTAGTCATCTAGTGCTGCTGTAGCAGAAATACCACAAGTGGATGGCTTTAACAAAGAGAAGCTTATTCTCTCACAGTCCAATAGGCTAGAAGTTCGAATTCAGGGTGCAGGCTCCAGGAGATGGCTTTGCCTCTCTGTTGGCTTTGGAGGAAGGTCCTCATCACCAATCTTCCCTTGGTCTGGGAGCATCTCATCGCAGGAACCTCAGGTCCAAAGGACTTGCTCTGCTCCCAGCACGCTTTCTTGGTGGTATGAGATTCCCATGACTCTCTGCTCTCTTCTCTCTTTTATCTCTCAAAAGAGATTGGCTTAAGACACTACCCAATCTTGTAGACCTCGTCAGTATAATTGCTGCTAATCCATCTTATTGCATCATAGTGATAGGATTTATAACATATAGGGAAATCATATCAGAAGATAAAATGGTAGACAATCATAAATCATACAAGGGATTGATGACCTAGCCAAGTTGACAGATATGTTGTGGGGACACAGTTCAGTCCATGACACCATACCATACCCATTGCTGTCAAGTCGATTCCAACACACAGTGACCGTATAGGACAGAGTAGAACTGCCTCATAGGGTTTCCAAGGAGCAGCTGGTAGATTCAAACTGTCGACCTTTTGGTTAGCAGCTGGGCTCTTAACTACTTTGCTACCAGGGCTCCTATCCCATATCACAGCACCATAAATCTCTCTTCTGGAACACTTGTCACAGTTGCATTTTACGTTTGTATAATTCTTTGATGAATATTTTTCTTTCTCAGTTAACTGTAAGATCCATGAGAGTGAAAACTATGTATCTTCAGCACATACCTTGCACACAGTGGGGTTTCAGTAAATTCAGGTTGGAAGATAATCTACGTTTGTCTGAAAATTGAAAATAATTTTATTAGAACTATGAATGGAACCATGAGCTTTTATGCATGGGTTGTGTAACATTCAATTGTCTGTTCAGAGATCTTGTATAATCCCCAGCTTTTAGTTGAGTTCCAGATACTTGTGATTTCCAGGTAAGCAATTAGCCATGTCATGTCTTGTACATGGTTAAAGTCCTTCAAAAAAAATTCAGGTGAACTTAATTTAACACTATTCTATTTTAGATAGGATAAGTAGGTGTCCTTTTTTATTTTTTTAAGTCATAAACTGTATATCTGTATTATTTGTGATAGTGTAATGGGGAATTAAATCTAATTTTTAATGGGGAACTAAATCTAATTCTTATGAAAAATGTAACTCCCAGATAAACAAAGGCAAAAGGTAAATCTTTTAATACTTAAATAGAAAAACAAAAAAATCTTGTCAAATTAAAGTTCTCTGTAATAGTAGAGTTCTCAATGGTTTGCCCTTATTGATTTTTTTCTTTAGTATTTAGCAATTCACTGAAACTTTACAAAACATTAGAAATCTTCACAGTTTGTATATCTCTTTTTCTTGTATACATACATATATATAATAAAACAGTAAGGAGCTAACAGAAAAAGAGTTTTAGTGAGTCTACTAATAATTTAAAGTGACATAGGAAAACTGAAAGGGAGAACTGAAAGTGGGAAATTCCTCGGCAGTAGAGGGACTGTTCTATCCCATATAAATAGCCCATACCCATGGAGGAAAGGCATTCAAACTCTTGAAACCTTCACTGGGTGCGCAGGTAGCGCTAGACAACCTTGTTCCTGTTTTCATCATGACCACCAGGTGCATCCTCCAAGTGGCTCTCCTGTTGAGCATCTCCACCACAGCTCTTGCCAGGAGCTACAAGTTGCTTCAGTTCCAACAAAGAAGCAGCAATTTGGCATGTCAGAAGCTCCTGTGGAAGCTGAATGGGGCCCCTGAGTCTTGCCTTGAGGACAGGATGGACTTCAAGATCCCTGAGGAAATTAAGCAACCAGGTCAGCTCCAGAAGGAGGATGCTGCATTGGTCATCTATGAGATGTTGCTGCAGATCTTTGATATTTTCCTTGGAAATTTCTCACATACTGGCTGGGATGAGACTGTCATTGAGAACCTTCTAGCTGAGCTCTCTCAGCAGAGGGACCGTCTGGTGACAATCCTGGAGGAAAGTATGGAGGAGGAGAACCCCACCTCGAGAAACATCATGACCATTCTCCACCTGAAGGACTATTACTTAGGGATTGGCCAGTACCTGGAAGCCAAGGACTACAGCAGCTGTGCCTGGACAGTAGTTCAGATGGAAATCCTCCGAAACTTTTCCTTCATTAGTGGACTTACAGATTACCTCCAAAACTGAGGATCCGCCAGCTTGTGTACCTGGGACCGGACCGTGCTGACAACAATGTCAGGCATTCTTCAACCAGCAGAGACTCTTCAAGTGACTGACAGCAAATGCACTGCCTTTGAAAGGACAGTTAAAGACTTTAAGCTTTTAAAATTAATTTATGAATTAAGTTATTTTTTATTCTTTATTTAAACTCTCACCTTGAAAAATAAATTATTTATGAAATGAAAGTCAACGTGGATGTTTTAATTTGAGTTTGATATTATGGATATCCATACCCATATTATGGATATTCATAGCCATCCATATTAAAAATTGCTGGGCATCTATTAGATGGTCTGTGTAAAATGTGCCTACAGAATAGTATAGTTTCTGGACACTGCCTTCAAGGAATTTAATATCCAAGGAAGACATGTGGAAGATACAAGGTAAGAGATGATAAGGAAACCCAAACCTTATAAGGGAATAAATGTGACTTGGATCTATAGGGTGTTAAAAGGGAAGAGGCAGGCAGGTGGCTCTGAAAGGAGAACCACTGCTTCTTCTCTGTATGCCAGGCTCTCTGGCCTGAAGTTGGGATGGTGGTGCAGTGGTTAAGAGCTATGGCATGCTATGGCTGCTAACCTATGAAGTCGGCAGTTCAAATCCACTAGCTGCTCCTTAGAAACCTTATAGGGCAGTTCTACTCTGTCCTATAGTGTCATTATGAGTTGGAATCAACTTGACAGCAATGAGTTTTTTTTTTTTTTTTTAGCAGTAGCCAGAGGAATGTGCCAGCTCTATCCCAATTATCTGCCCTCAGCAGGATTTTAAAACTCTGTGTGCCCGCTTTGTGTAAGGATGAGAAGTCCCAGGTACTTCCATGGCACTGTGTAGCAGCAGTGCCTTTATCATGCTCTCCAGGGGACAGCCCAGATGTTTGGGTCTCTTAGGGAGATAAGGTTCACCCTTCATTTCCATGGCACTGGTGCCATGGGGAGGGAGAATTTTGCTTTATCCCTCTGCCATCTGGCTAAGTTTTCTTTCCATTTTTCTAGAAAACTAAGTCAGCTCAAGGTCCTCCCTACCTTGCTCATACAGAATTCCAAGGACAGACTTGCCTACTGCTCTGCATCTCTGAAGCCATATACTCCCTAAGGCCAAATCCAAAACTTATTTGGCAGATGAAGTCCAGCGTCAGGCCAAATGAAAAACCAGGATGCATGGGAGAAAAGGACATTCAGGGTGGATAAAGAGGGCATGGGCTTTTCCCAGGGCTTCCACTGGGAAAATACAGTTTTCTCAGGATCCCTTTTGGACACCTGGTCAGCATGTGCCAAATACCTGAGGCTTTGTCTTTGTACTGACCCCTTGAAAACTGGGGTTATCATTACTGTTAGTATCATTAGCAGCTGCCATTTACTGAGAGCTTCTAATGAAACGGGCACCGTGCTCAGGTCTTAGGTACAGAATCGGATTTAATCCTCTTTACAAACGCCCCTCAGGTTGACATAATTGCGTTATTTTCATTTTACAGAAAGGAAACTAAGTCTCCAAGAGGTTTGGTAACTGCCCTGAGGTCACATAGATAGTGAACAGAGGTTAAAAAAAGTACAAAGGGAAGATTCATAAAAGCCCTTATTTGTATCTAGACTTTTTTTTTTTTCTTAGAGTAGTACAGAAGTCTGAGTTCCTTTTAAAGGAGTCAGCCTTTGGGAGAAGAAATCTGTGTCCGTCAAGAGTTGCAGAGATGACACTGTTATGCAGACAGTAAACTCTGGACTCCCTCTTCTGACTGAAGGCGAGTATCACATGGACTGTGGCACCAAGAAGTGCCATCCTGGTGGGCTGCTGCCATTATCTTCAGGCTAACCAAGGCCCCCATAAAACAAGATCTCCTTTTTCTCCCAGTTCCCAACATGCTATTCCATATCCCAGCTCTGCCAAAAGCCCTTCCATAGCAATGCTCCTTTTTGCCTGGGAGTCAAGGACAAGATCAGCATGTAGGAAAAGACTAGGCAGGGTTTAGAGCAGCCAGAAGATGCTAAAGAAGTACTCTCTCAGCAATGGACCCTGACTGGACCAAATAGCTGACCTGACCCAGAAACCGAGAGGTTGGGGGAGCCTTTGGAAGGTCTGCCCAGTCTTTGTGCTGGGGATAAGGAAGACAGGAGGAGGCTTTTCCTGCAGAATTATAAATAACTGTGCCACAGCTGAGCACGTTGGCCCATCTAGAACATCAATGGCACAGCTATCACCACTAGAAATAAATGGTAATTAAAATTAATTTTGCTGAAAATGGGGTAGGCTACCCTGCAGATACATTTGTGAGCATTTGCATATGCTAAACAGATAGCCCACCACCCTACTGCCATTTTGTCATACTGTGGTGGCTTCTGTGTTGCTCCGATGCTGGAAGCTATGCCACCAGTATTTCAAATACCAGCAGGGTCACCAATGGTGGATAGGTTCAGCAGAACTTCCAGACTAAAATAGACTAGGAAGAAAGGCCTGACAATGTACTTCTGAAAATTAGCCAATGAAAACTCTAAGGATCACAACACAATATTGTCCAATGTAGAGCTGAGAGATGAGCCCTGAAGGTTAGAAGGCACTTAAAATACACAATAGCTACAACAGTGGACTCTAACATGCCAATGATGGTGCAGGACCAGGCAACATTCCATTCTCTCATACACAAAGTCACCATGAGTTGGGGCTGACTTGACACGTATTTGGTGTGAAACTGTTATTACCTTAGCTGGGAACAGAATACCTCTTAGGGAGAGAATATTCTTTAAAAAAATATTTTATGAAGCCTCTTGAGATGTAAGACAAGATCTTGAAATTAAGGATATAGCAACCAAAAAGACAGTAAATGCCTATAGCATGTTTCTGTATGCCTGCTTGTTTCTGAGAAGGAAAGAAACAGAGAAAAGTATGGTGTGATGCTCTCTGGCATAAATAAGGCAGGCAGTGAAAAATTCCTGGTGGGGGTGAAAAAAGGACTTTTAAGAAGAGGGATGTTTCACCTGCAACTTGAAATTATGTGCACTGATGTGACGAAACCCTCTCCTCCTTGTCCTCCAATCTTCAGTAAAGACCGCTACCCACATAAAGCCTTTATGTATATAGAATTTCTCTGTGCGAATCGTAGAAAGTGTTCGGGCCGATGTCTGACATAGTGTGGGGAAGCAAGCACAGGGTGGCCAGACCTCCATAAATGAACCAAATTAGTGGGGACAGAAGACAGACCTATGGCAGCAGAACCATCTTCTTTCCTGCCACACCCTCCACCCCCACCCTGGGATCCAAGGAAATCATGGAGAGAACACTATGCTACCACAAGACACAGATTCAGACGTGGAACAGTTTTATCTAGCTCTTAACAGGTAGGAATACCCCACTAACATCCAAGTTACATACAAATATGTAAATATTGCCTAAATGTAAGGATATACAGATACAGGGTAATAGCAACATATACGTGTACGGTACTTTTTTTTTTTTTTTTACAGTTAAAGCTGATGCTTAGGTACTTTAGATGGCCGTGGGCACTTTTAATATTCGATATTTTCCCTGTGGAATCCTTCAGTATTGCAACTGCAGGCTTGAATTTTTTCTTCTGTTCTTTCAGGTTGAGAAATGCTGAGAGTGTTCTGCCCTTTTGGTTTTCTACCTCCAGGTCTTTGCACATATCATTACAATACTTTACCCTGTCTTCTTGAGCCCCGCTTTGAAATCTGTTCAGTTCTTTTACTTCATCATTTCTTCCATTTGTTTTAACTACTGATGTTCAAGTTTCAGAGTCTCTTCTGACATCCATTTTGGTCTTTTCTTTCTTTCCTGTCTCTTTAATGACTTTTTACTTTCTTCATGTATGATACACTTGATGTCATTCCACAACTAATCTGGTTTTTGGTCATTAGTGTTCAACATGTCAAATCTATTCTTGAGATGGTCTCTAAATTCAGATGGGATATACTCAAGGTCATACTTTGGCTGTCCTGGACTTGTTCTTATTTTCTTCAAACTTGCATATGAGCCATTGATGGTCTGTTCTGAAGTCGTCCCCTGGCCTCGTTCTGACTGATGAACCTGGTGCTTATAGGCATTTTCTCTACATTTGTTGCAGCGATGCTTATTGAACCTAAAACATAAACTGTTTTTATGAATTTATCCTTTTGTTTTCAATGCTAACTGTTGCTTTTTAAACATCAGTTTAATTGCCAAAAATCTCCAGGGATAGTTAGCTTAAAACAGTCATACTACAAGATTGGGCTAGAAGTGCCAGCACAGAGAGGCATACTTTCCTAATTTAGTGGCATCGAAATAATCAAAAGGCATTGACCTCGACTTGATGGAGAGTACTCCAGAAACTTGCTCCCCTCAAGCAGTTACCAGCAAATCAGTAAATTCTGCTTCAATTGATATTCTGTTTCCAAATTCATGCTTTGCTTTATAATTCTCTGTGTAGCGTGTTCTTAGAAAACTCAAAATGTATGCTGAACTATATCCGAACAATTAGCCTAGCAATTAAAAAAATGAGGATCACTTCAAAAGATCCTCTTAAGAAAAAAAAAACAAACCATATCACAGAATGGGAGAATATATTTGCAAGTCACATATCTGATAAAGGACTTGTATAAATACATCAAGAGCCCTCAAAACTTAGAGAACAAGTAATCCAATAAAAAATGAAGATTTAAGCAGACACTTCACTGAAGAAGATCTACAGATGGGAAACAGTACAGGAAAAGATGCTCAACCTCATTAGGTATTACGGAAATGCAAATTAAAACCACTATGGACACCGAACCAAAAAAAAAAAGAAACCAAATCCTATGCCATGGGGTCGATTCCGACTCATAGCAACCCTATAGGACAGAGTAGAACTGCCCCTTAGGGTTTCCAAGGAGCGGCTGGTGGATTCAAACTGCCGGCCTTTTAGTTAGTAGCCATAGATCTTAACTACTTGGCCACCAGAGCTCCTATGGGCCAACACTACTCCCCTACTAGAATGGCTCAGGTTAAAAAGACTGACCACATCAAGCTTTGGCAAGGATGTAGAGCAACTGGAGTTCTCATACACTGCTGGTTGGAACCAAAAATGGTACAACTATTTTGGAAAACAGATTAACAGTTTCTTAAAAAGTTAAACATACACCCAAAGGTCAGCAGTTCAAATCTACCAGCTGCTCCTTGGAAACCATATGGGGCAGTTCTACTCTGTCCTATACGGTCACTGTTAGTCCGAATCTACTAGATGGCAATGGGCTTGGGGTTTTTTTTTTTTTTTCATATGACCTAGCCATTCCACTGTTATTGTTAGTTGCTATCGAATTGATTCTGAATCATGGTGACCCCAAGTGTGCAGAGTAGAACTGCAGTCCATAGAGTTTTCAAGGCTGTGACCTTTCAGAAGTAGGTCGCCAGGTGTTACTTCCAAGACGCTGCTGGGTGGGTCTGAACCACCAACCCTTCTGTTAGTAGTCCATTGCTTAACCATTTGTGCCATCCAGAACTCCTAGCCATTCCACTACTAGGTATTTATCCAAAAGAAATGAAATTTCCATCAAAGACTTGTACTTGAATGTTTGTAGCCACTTTATTTGTAACCAAACTGGAAACAACTGAGATGTTCGTGATAGACAAATAAATTTTGCCTACTGTAAAGAAATTGTAATATATTCATACATGAAATACTACTCAGCAATCAAAAGGAATGAACCACTGATAGATACAACAACACGAATGAACCTCAAATTAATTATGCTGAGTGTAACCCACTGCCATCAAGTGGATTCTGACTCATAGCAATCCTACAGGGCAGAGCAGAACTGTCCCATAGGGTTTCCAAGGCTGTAAATCTTTTTTTTTTCCAATTTTTTTTTTTAATGAACTTTAGGTGAAGGTTTACAAAACAAACAATTTTCTCATTAAATAGTCAGTACACACATTGCTCTATGACATTGGTTAACAACCCCACAACATGTCAACACTCTCCCTTCTTAACCCTGGGTTCCCTATTACCAGCTTTTCTGTTCCCTCTGGCGTTCCAGTCCCTGCCCCAGGGCTGGTGCTCCCCTTTAGTCTTGTTTTGTTTCATGGGCTTGTTCAATCTTTGGCTGAAGGGTGAACCTCAGGAGTGGCCTCATTACTGAGTTGAAAGGGTGTCAGGAGCGAGGGCCATACCCTCAGGGTTTCTCCAGTCTCTGACAGGCCAAGGCTGTAAATCTTCAGGAAAGCACACTGCCACAGATTTCTTCCATAGAGTGGCTGGTGGGTTTGAATCACCAACCTTTCTATAGGCAGCTGAGCGCTTTAACCACTGCACCGCCAGGGCTACTTATGCTGAGTATAAGACAGACAAAAAAAAAAAAAAAACCCCTACATTCTGTATTTTTCCGTTTATATAAAATTCTAAACAGGCAAATTAATCTATAGTGACAGAAACTAGATCAGTGATAGCATGGGTGTGGTTGGGAGGAAGGAGAAAGATGGAGAGATTACAAAGGGGCACGAGGAAACTTTTGAGAGGACAAAGGTATGTTCACTATCTTGATTGTGGTGATGGTTTCAGGGAGTGTATACATTTCATTCCATTATGCAGGCAACATTTCATTCTGTTATACACAAAGTTGCTATGAGTCGGAGACAACTGGATGGCTACTAACAAAAACAACATACATATGTCAAAACTGAGCAAATTGTACACTTAAAACAAGTGTAACTTATTATATAGCAATTATGCCTCATTAAAGCTCTTAAAATAGGGTTATCTTTGTTATATTAATGAGATGGTATCAATTTAGGGTGTGTCTTAAGTCAATCTCTTTTGAGACAGAGCAGAGACGAGAAGGGGTAAGACAGATGCTGAGACACATGGATATCTCCAAGGAACCAGGAAGCAGAAGCTGAAGAGACAAGGACCTTCCTGCAGAGTTGAGAGAGAGAGAAAGCCTTTCCCTAGAGCCAGCACCCTAAATTCGGACTTCTACCCTCCTAAACTGTGAGAAAATAAATTTCTGTTTGTTAAAGCCAAAAAAAAAGCTCTTAAAAAATAAAAAAATATATATAATATATTAATTAAAAAAGAAAGAAAATGGAGTCCAAGCACCTGTGTCCCTTTGTCAGGCTCCACATAAATTGCTTGATGTCTTAAGATCTAATAAAATTCCAAGATAGGATTAATTTGACAGACCCTTAGAAAATTATCTTATATAAAAAAAATAGCCTAAGTTAATCATTGTCAGCAGTTAGATTATTAGAGGTTTTTATTTATGTTACATGCACAATAGTCCTTCATATTGTAAAACGTTGCCACAGAAGGTAATCAATATCCTTATACACCAAAACTCTGCAAAAGGCCCAGAGCACTTTACACATCAAGTACTGTACCAAGTACATTTCAAATTGCAGATTTCAAACCTGGTGCTGAAGGCAATTATTTTTTGGTTATATATTTACAATGCAAATATTTGCATTAATAACATGATGCAAAAATGACAATAAGAGAATACATTTCTTAAGGGACTCTGATAAGTGTGTTACATATGCCATTTTATTAAGCCTCCAGGGAACCCTATGAGGAAAGCAAGATTATCCTCTTTTTATAGATGAGAAATGGAAGCTCGGTGAGGTTCAGTAACTTGTCCAAGCCCACAGTTGAGAAAGAATAGAGACATACTTGGAATGTAGGTCTAACTCTGGAGACATTATGCTTAATATCCATAATTAACTACCTTTTGTTGCTGTTGTTGCTAGTTGACATTGAGTCAATTCGGACTTATGGCAACTTCATGTGTTACAGAGTAGAACTGCTCCACAGGGTTATCTTGGCTGTGATCTTAACAGAAACAAATCTCAAGGCCTATATTCTTTGGTACCTCTGTGTGGGTTCTAACTGCTAATCTTTAGATAGCAGTTGAGCACAAACCATTTGCCCCACCCAGGTGCCTAATCATCTACTATCTTCCAAAACGTTATTTTATCCAACTAGACAGCATGGATGTCGTAAGTTGAGAAGGAACAAAAAGATCTATGACCCAGTGGTTCATGCAAGCTGGCACACTAGCTCCAGGCTTTGCTCTAAGTGCCACTATCGTCCAGTAGCCAGTGGGGACCTTTTCCAAAGGGTCTGCTGACTTTACTCAAGCAGCTGGTTTCCCTTCCATACCCATTCAGATGCGGACTGTCTCTCTATCTCTAAAGAAAATAGTACGGAATTTCCATTTGCTCCCTCGCCAGCCTCTAGAAAGAGTATTTTCCCTCAAGGGTTTTGGAGGCAACCGTCTGAGAATCGTGAGTCACAGTTTTCCCTGGCGAGTCTGCATTTCCTTCTCTCGACCACTATGTCTTTATCCCTTAGCGAGGAGGCTCTGTTTGCCGTTTCCCTTTTCAAGTCTGTCACCAGTTGCTTTCATTATCTCACAGGAAAGGGTAAGAACTAGAGGCCTACCTACACTGTTTAACAGAAACACAGCAAATTTCTCTTTCCCGTCACTTCCTGATTTAGCTCTTTTTTTTTTTTTTTAATTGAAAATCCAGCAGTAAAACAAGTAGTTTTCAAAGCAGAAAATGACTTACTAATCCAAGAATGCATGAATTGGATATCTGTGGAGTTAAAAGTCCAGCTGTTAAAGAAAAAAAAGTTTGTCATATTCAAGTGGAATGTACATAGAATAATACAAACCTAAGAGCTAATGTGGGTTCTAGCTGTATAAGCTATGGCAAGTTACTTAAATTAGAGATAAACCCATTGCCGGTGAGTTGATTCCAACTCATAGCAACCCTATAGGACAGAGTAGAAATGTCCCACAGGGTTTCCAAGGAGCGCCTGGTGGGTTCGATCTGCAACTTTTGGTTAGCAGCCAAACTCTTAACTACTATACCACAGATAATCATATCCCAAAACCTTCATGACTGTTGTGAGAACTAAATGCAGTAACAGGATGTATGATGAGATCCAGCACAGGGTCTTGCCTATAGAAGATTCTCAATAAATAAAAAGCCTAGAAATTTCTTACACAAAATTAAATGGACTTCTGGAGCACCCTTCCAAAACTCTCACACAAAAAGCAAGTGCATAGTAATTAGATGACTGAAAACAGTATTACACTCATAACGAGGTCTAAATGAATGTAATTTTCACCAAAGTCATATTTATAGACACAGGGAAAGTATATTCAGTATACATGATTACAAAGTATAAACCAGACATTTCTGAAATTCCAATGTCAACATTTTTATAAAGCGTTCCCCCCCCCCCACCGAAATTTATTTAAGAAGCAAGACCAATTGTTTCACACATCAAAAAAGATAAGTAATGAAACAGGCCGTGGGGAAGGGTGGACAGGAAGGAGAAGCAGACGTTGTTGAGCTCCTGCCCTGCATCAGAGCTGGGCTCAGCTCTTTATCTATTACTCTGAACATCTGTTGTTGCCTGCCTGGCATCTAGGTCACCACCTACTGCCATCAAAGTCGGGCAATGCCCAACTCTGGAAATGGGTATTTGACCCACCCTGGGCCACTGAGAGCACTGGTATCTCCATTGCTACAGTGGTTGGTCAAGATTAGATACGTGACCCAGGCAGAGGTCATGAGTAACAGGCAGGACTTTTGCTGGACCTGCCGAACTCCATCTGCCATGGCAGGTACCTGCTCCCCTGTAAGCCTGGAGCCAGGACTGCCACATCTAGCCATACAGCTTGTGCTCTGCACACTGGTGAGCCTGAAGTGTCCTACAATGGAAAAAAATGCTTAAGAAAGAAGACAGCTCAGAGCACAGCAGGAGGGAAAGAGAAACAGAAACATGTTCCCAAAGATTACTTCAGCCAAGCCTGAAGCCAGGTGACACGTTTAGGTTATTTGAGCCTTGAAATAGGGCTGAAGGGGATTGGAAAATAAATTAGAAAGCACCCACCCACTCACATACTTTTACCACCTTTTCAAGCAACCCAGCTGTACTTTTTCTTCACCCCAAATTTTGTGAAGGGTGTTCCAGATGTCTGTCTGGCCTTAGAAGTGTGGAGAGGTACTAGATACCCATACCAACTTGTCCCGTCCCTGCTCTTCCAGTGCTAGCTGATGTTTATGCCCTAACCAAGGTCAGGGATTTATGAAGCTGCTTACAACCTCACCACTGAATGCTTCAAGTTGGGGATTCGGCTGAATCTTTTTTTGGCTTTAACAAACAGAAATTTATTCTTTCACAGTCTAGGAGGCTGGAAGTCCAAATTCAGGGCACCAGATCCAGGAGAAACTCTTCTCTCTCCATTGATTCTGGGGGAAAGTCTCTGTCATCAACCTTTCCCTGGTCTAAGAGCTTCTCAGCTCAGGGACCCTGGGCCCAGAGGACACACTCCACTCCTGGCTCTTCTTGCTTGGTGGTAATGAGGTCCCCTCAGCTGAATCTTTATAGGAAGATAGCTAGGGCTTCAGAGTTAAATTGCCCTCTTCTTTCTATTTAAAAACTACATCTTCTTAGAGGTGCATATTTTGCCCTTCACTGCAATTCAGCAAACATTTCCTAAGTTCACACTGAATAGCAGACACTAGGTTAAAAGGTGGGCTTACAACTCAATGGCAACTAACAACAATTCCACCTTTAGAGAGTCTTACCAAAAAAACAAAAAAAAACAAACCCAGTGCCGTTAAGTCAATTCCGACTCATAGCAACTCTATAGGACAGAGTAGAACTGCCCCATAGAGTTTCCAAGGAGCGCCTGGCAGATTCGAACTGCTGACCCTTTGGTTAGCAGCCATAGCTCTGGTGAAATTCAGGCTCTGGTGGCAGAGGAAGATGGAATACCCTTTCTCCTTCTCCCCTAGCTACTACTTTCAGTAGGGGTGGAATGAAGTTTATAAACTCCCTTCCTCCTGAGAGAGGGACCACCCTCTCCGCCCCAGCTTCCTCTAGCTGCAGCAGCAGGGAGCTCAGCACAGACAACTTAAACTGTCCTGAAAACACTGCCACAAAGCAAAAGTGTACATCAGTCAAATAAAATGTCATAGAAATCTTCAAAAGCTATTAGTCTATCCATTATATTTTCTGTAATCTTTATAAGTAGGTTAAAGGACAAAGCCAAAATCCACTGCCATGGAGTCGATTCCGACTCATAGTGACCCCATAGAACAAATTAGAACTGTCCCATAGAGTTTCCAATGCTGTAAATCTTTACGGAAGCAGACTGCTACATCTTTCTCCCACGGAGTGGCTGGTGGGTTCGAACAGCCAACATTTTGGTTAGCAGCTGAGTGCTTAACCACTGTGCGACTAGGGTGCCTTCTTGTCAAGCACAATGCCTGGCATATGGTAAGTGTTCAATAAATGATAGCTCCACCCACCCCCTCTTTTCAGGCAATTGTTATGTATTATTCTCTTTACTTATTACATAGTTCCTCTGTTATAAAATACCCCATTCCTACGAGTCGGAATCGACTCGAGGACACTGGGTTCTTTTGGGTGATGCTTAAATAGGATTTCATAAAATCTGTACAAAATCTCAAATAACTCATACAATTGTTCTTCTTTTATGTGTTTAAAAACAGCATGGTCATATAATTGTCTGGTCAATAAAATGGAACCCAGCTCAAAGCCTGTGGGTATCTAAAACATATTTGTAAAATGAGAAAATGGCCTAGACTCAATCTTATCTTCAAACTGATTCTAGAATCAATTCAATCTATCTTCCACATCCAATAAACTTTCTATCTCTCATTGTACAATTTCACAGCCATCATTGCCTGAATCCAGCCTTTCACTGGAAATATCACTAGGTTTGGTGCCTCTGTATAGGACTTCTCGGCTGGCCCTCACTCCCCATCCCCTGGTAGCCCAGCCATATAAACGGCAAAATAAAAAAGATGACATCTTTAGATGTCTTATCACAGGGAGCTGTTACCAAGCGTAATGAGCCTCTGTCCCTTTTTCTGTCTTGCTTCCCTATCTGATCATTCCTTGGAAATGAAAAAACACAGGTAACTCACAAACTAAGTAATTGGGGACATTCAGTCACTAAACCTTCTAAAGGTTCTAAGTAATGATGATGGACTATCAAGCTGAGATAACTTCCAAGGAGACATTATCTCATTCACAAGTAGCAAGTTTTCCATCAACAAGTCTAAAACCTCTCCTGATTTTTTTTTCTTCTGATTTGCTGGAAGTGATAACCGGTTGTAACACAAAGAGAAAATAGTAATGGAGAGAAATTGTGGAAGAACAAGTTACAATACTGATTTGTTGACCTCAATAACTGTTCTCATTGATCAACTTGGCTGAGACTTCCCCTGTGGAATGAGTTGTCCAATTGCACCATACTAAGTGGTCAGCTTTTTAAGTGGTCACCTACCTAGTCGTATGTGGAACACATTTTGTCTCCAGAAAAGAACGGGCTATCAGTGATCTGGACCACCATTAACTAAACCAAAATAGAAGGAATGTGTTTTCACAGGCTTTTCCCCAGGTCTGACCATACAGTCATAAGGTCTGCAGGTGCTCCAAAACAATGATCCTCAACCAGTTGTGATATTATTTCCTTCCAGGTCAGATAGCTAACTTAGGTGCCTACCATTTAGTCACAATACCCTCTTCATGTATCACATGTTTCTTAAGGCAGTATGTGAATTTCAAAAAATAGACTTGTCAGAGAGCAGATTAGAGATCTGAGCATTAAAAACTTAATTTGCTCTAAAAACCCGTTGCTGTCGAGTTGATTCCGACTTAAATGGTTAGTAAATAGCAGAGGCAGAATTCAAAGGTAGGTAAAAATTTAATTGGTTAAGGCAATGGTACTATTCAGTAACTCTTTCATTGATTAACAGGGGGAAGGGTGATGACTGTATTTAGGACACATTCCCATCAGTGACAACCGAGAAGTCCTTAATTTTCTCTGTATTTATATATACATTATTCATTTTGCACATGTAAACTGGACAGCTTATCACTACAGGACATTAAAGACAGGGTGCCTGCTTCAGGGAGTTCAATCTCATTGAAGAATATGGACAGTTACAAGGCAAGGTGTTAAGTGCAATCACAGAGGCATGAGAGAGATGCTAAAAAACAGAGAACGGAGGGGAGTCCTTCTTAACTTCCAAGGTTGATTCCCTAGCTGGTGAAGCAGACACTAAATCACAGAGGCCAACCTGGTTTGATCACAGTGACAAGCCTGCCTTCACTCCCTCAGCCTGCTCAGGTCTTCTTTATTCCCACCCAACAATCCACATGCCCCCAAAGAAAAGACGAGAATTTCAGCAGTCGCCCTCAGAGCACTTCGAGCTGAAAGTGATAGGAACTCAACTCCAACCACCTTAAATAAATAACAGATTACTGGGAGGATGGAATTACTCAGAGATAGCATTAAAGTAATTGCTGCAGGAAGGGCAGTTTGAGGACCTCAAGAACAAGAACTGGAGACTCAATCCTACCAGGACTCTTTTCTGTCCTCCTCTCATTATGTTTCTCCCTGGCTTGGGACATGGGTGGTGGGCAACTCTGGTATCATATCCTTATTATATATATATCATCACTAACCCCTGAGTTGCTGTAAGATAGTATTTTCATCATTTTTAAGAAGAGAAAACTGAGTAGTACAGAATTAAGTAATTTGCTTTAAGTTCAGTGGTTAGTAAAAAAAAAAAAAAAAAAAAAAAAACCGGGGGAGAATTCAAGGCCAGGTTGGTCTTTCTGACTCCAAAACTACTTCAGTGTAATACACAGCCTGTTAACCTCTGTTGAATAAGTAAACACGTGAATGCATGCATTATAGATTTGAGTGAAAAGTGAACCCTTTTTAAAATTCCCTTTTATTCCACTCTAGGCAATCTTTGTCCAATCTCCTGGCTGCAAGTAATTTTATTTTGCTATAAAAAAAAAAAAAAAAATTTTTTTTTTTTTTATACATGATCCCCCAGAACTGAGATAGCCCCAGCCAAAAAGAAACAAAATTCCAAAGACTCTGTTCTGGCTTTAATGGGTACAGACTCTGCCAGGAGATCATCAAGGGCTCCCCAAGAGGAAGCTCACCACGAGAGATGGGGGAGCCTGGGCTGGTGGCTGAGCACCACACAAAAGGGGAAAAAGCTTCTTCTGGGCACTTTGTGTGACTGAGAATCCATCTCTCTTGACCCAGTCATCCTTACTTTTGGGGTATGCATTGGAAATAATAGCTAAATGTGGATACACACTTAAAACTTTCAGCATTACAAGTCAGGTCTATAGTGGTAAGTGGTCACAATAGTTAGCCAATGTAGTCGTGTTAGGGGGTATCCTCTTATATTCCCTGTCTAATCCCTGAGAGACTTCTGTTGGGCTACGGCCCCGGCACTGCAGCAACAATAGGAGGGCCTCTGACTTGGCAGTGTTATTGATCGGCAACATTAAAAAGGGCAACAAGGAATGGGCCCAAGGAAGGATCAAATCTTTCAATTACCTGTGTTTATATGAGTTGGAAGAAGAACTGGCTTTTGGTGCATCTGAACTATATGAGAGAAAGGGAGTATCCCATAGGAACACTCTAGGAATAGGTTGTATGAAGAGATCACTCTTGGGATAGATCATATCAAGAGAGCACTCTTGGGATAAGTCATATGAAACTTGAATCAATTAGCTTAAAAATCATAAAACGATGTGAAGTTCCTGGTTCAAGATGGCAGATAACCTCTATCTTTTACCTCTTCCTTTTTGAAATAACAGTAAACAAGTTGTTATAGATGATTCATGAGATAATGGCAAATGTGAATAAAATAAAAAATAGAGATTTAAATTATCATTTATACTCATATTTATTCTCACAAGTGTATTATTAAATTATACTTATAAGGTTACCAAGGAAGCTCTGATGACACAAACAGTTAAGTGCTCGGCTGCTAACAGAAAGGTTGGCAGTTCAAACTCACCCATTGGGTCCGCAGGAGAAAAACCTGGCAATCTACTTCCGCAAAGATTACAGCTAAGAAAACACGATGGGGGCAGTTCTACTCTGTTTCATGGAGTTGCGATGAGTCCAGAGCAACTCAATGGCACCCGACAACAATAATATAAAGTTAACAATGAAGAATGAAAATAATATAACTTTCTGTTAGGGATGCGGAAACCCTGCTGGCGTAGTGGTTAAGAGCTACAGCTGCTAACCAAAAGGTAGGCAGTTCAAGCCTACCAGGCACTCCTTGGAAACCCTATGGGGCAGCTCTACTCTGTCCTATAGGGCCGATACGAGTTGCAACCGACTCGATGACAACGGGTTTGTTTTGTGTTTTTGTTAGGAATGTGTTCTGCTACAAGTAATAAATAACCTTATTAGCAGTAACTTGAACAGTTGTGTCATTGTTAGGTGCTGTCAAGTCGGTTCTGACTCACAGGGACCTTACGTACAACAGAATGAAACACTGCCCGATTCTGCGCCATACTCACAATTCTTGCTATGTTTGAACCCATTGTTGCAGTCACTGTGTCAACCTATCTCACTGAGAGTGGTTTATATTCCTTATCTACAATAGATCCATAAGTAGGCAGCTAGAGCAGTAGTATCTGGGACTCGGTGCTCTCTTTCTTCTCTTATCATTTTTATTGCATCACTGTCATACTTGTCACCTCATGTTCTCATAACATGGCTGTCACATCTCCAGGCAATGCCTCTATGTTTTAGCAAAAAAGGAAAATGGATGCTTTCCCAGAATTCCTCATCTTCCAAATGGAGGCTGGGGAGTATTTATAGCTGGACACACTGTCTCTGTTTATAAGGAAGAAGGAATGGAAAATAGGTAAAAGTTTAAAAAAAAATTATATCTTTAACAATACTCAACAAAATTTGGGAGAAAAGAGGTGAGTGGCAGCAATATAGATAAGCTACGTTTATTATCTTTCAGAACATGAAATCAAAAGACTTTCAGTTCTTCTAGAACAGAAGTCAAAATTTACACCGAGATCCTGGTGTCTTAAAAATACTTGACCGTTTTGGCCTCCAGGTGCTCTGTTAACCCAGAACTGAAACCATTCCCGAAAATTAGACAGGACTATGAAATAAACAATATACGTGAGGAGTGTGCTTCTTAGTTCATTCAGATATATGAAACCAAATGGGCGGCTTCTGTCTGGAAGCAGGATGAGAAGGCAGGAAAGGATAGGAACTGGTCAAATGGACATACGGAACCCGGGGTGGAAAGGGGGAGTGTGCTGTCACATTGTGGGGATTGCAACTAATGTCATAAAACAATATGTGTATATATTTTTGTATGAGAAATTAACTTGAGCTGTAAACTTTCGCTTAAAGCACAATTAAAAAAAAAAAAAACTTGCCCATTTTTTGCCTTAGGTTTAAAATTCAGCTGTTAAAATTTCATTGCTTTGTCTCAAATGTTTGTGAATTGATTTAAATGGCCACAGGGAGCAGGTGTTTTAGCTATGTAGACCTCAATGGAAGGAGCTCTGGTGGTGCAATGGTTAAGCGCTTGGTTGCTCACCGAAAGGTCAGTGCTTTGCACCTACTAGTGACTCCTCGGGAGAAAAGGCTTGGCAATCTGCTCCTGTAGAGATGACAGCCTAGGAAACCCTATGGGGCAGTTCTACTCTGTCTTATAGAGTCACTGTGAGTTGGAATCAACTGGACAGCAAACAAAAACAACAGACCTCAATGGCAGGCAGCGGTGGTTCAGTGGTCGAATTCTTGCCTCCCACGTGGGAGACCTGGGTTCAATTCCTGGCTAATGCGCCTCAAGTGCAGCCACTATCCATCTGTCGGTGAAGGCTTATGTATTGCTGTGATGTTGAACAGGTTTCAGTAGAGGTTCCAGCCTATGACAGACTAGGAAGAAAGGCCTGGCAATCTACTTCTGAAAACCAGCCCATGAAAATCCCATAGATCACAATGGAACATAGTCTGATCTGCAACTAGTCATGAGGATGATGCAGGACTGGATAGCATTTTCTTCAGGTGTGCATGGGGACACCATGAGTCCAGGCCAACTCTGCAGCAACTAACAATAACAAAAATACTTAAACGTCTCTAAATTTGGTCTGTCTACCTGAAAGCAGGTTTTGATAAGGCCTAGGGAAAGTGACTGTGAGGGCACATGAAGGATAACATAAGGGATCCCAGCCCAGATGGAGAAAGAGTACAGACAGAAAGAAGAGAGATTAAAAAATAAACATGGGCTTCATAAAGATTTTCCAGCGCCAGTTCGAAGAATCAGAAAATGGAAGCTCTAAGCTCAGTCCTTTTGATGTCCTTTCTTCTCAGTTTTCCCCTCTGTAAAGTGAGAATAAGAATGCCTACTTTTAACTTATTTTGAAAGAATTTTCTTTTTTAGAAAGATGTAGGAAATTATCTGTAAAATGTGCTATGAATGTCAAACACCGCCCATTAGCCTTGAAAAGCAGCTGGTGGTCACTGACTCCATGTTTTAAATGTAATAATAATAAGAAGAAGAAAATACTCAACACTGGGAAAAGAAACAAGCACTGAATACAAAATAACATAATTTTCGGGTATGCTATTCAAATATTTAGCAACAACTGACATTGGCGGGAAAGAGAAAACAGCTACCAAAAGCTTAAAAGTGGGTGTTCCCCTTTGTATTGAGCTCTGTATAAAAAAAATACAGAACTCTCTCCTAAACAAATAATTAGACAGATTTTGAAAAGGTGCTTATACAAATATGTCTATTGGAGCAGAATTTACAATGTCCAGAATTTGGGAATAAAATATAAATTTATAACTATAGACGATGAACTAAACAAATTATGCTAAGGTTTCAAATGGAATACTATGTAGCTACTAACAATGATTAAGCCATATCTTTACGTACGTAGAAGTATTTCAAAGCCAACATACTATTAAGTGACAAAGCCAACATTTAAAACTCTGTGCAGAGTATAATCTCATTTTGTGAGAAACTAGATGTGTGTGTGCATAAAGTCTAGAATTATGTACATTAAAATAATTAAGTGACTATGGCTGCGAGATAGATTTATGAATGGATTTCCTTAGTCGTATCTTTTCTGTGTCTTATGTTTAACAACAAGCAGGTAATACTTCTATAATCATTAAATAATAATAAAGCCATCTCGGCTTTAAAGACTAAAATATGTTGTCTCCAGTCTTATCACAATTCTAATGAATCACTGGCCCTACCTGTATCTTGACACTCCATATACTACACAGAGCCGCTGATAGCCATGAAAGAAAACTCTGCTTGATATAGTTATAAGTCCAGGCAACCTAATTTCGGACAATCACATAAGGGTAATATATCTCAATGTAATTTTAAAAACATAATTACCCACACACAAGCTTTCATCATAGAATATACAGGAGGATTGGACACTTTTCCTTTCTCCTCCACTAGCTTGTTCGTTAGCTTTCCTTGAGTTGGCCCCCAACTCATGGGGACCCCATACATATCGGAAGGAAAGGCTGCCCAGTCCGGCACCATTCCCATGATCGGGTGTGAATCAGACCACAGTGACGCATAGGGTTTTCACTGGCTGATTTTCAGAAGTAGATTGCCAGGCCCTTCTTCCTAGTCTTAGTCTGGAAGCTCCATTGAAACCTGTTCAGTGTCATAGCAACACACCTGTTCAGTGTCATAGCAACACACAAGCCTCTCCTGACAGGCGGATGGTGGCTACAGATGAGGTGCATTGGCCAGGAATCAAACTCAAATCTCCTGGATAGAAATGGAGAATTCCACCACCGAATCACCAGCTAGCGAGTTCGGGCAAATCAGTCTGTAGGGCTTCTTAGGCACCCAGTGAAGATTTCAGAGGCTTGAGCTCAGATGAATTTTAGCTCTATCACTCAAAGATTTTATATTTTATCTGCTTTCCATCTCTCTTTAAGATTGTAATTGAATGTAAAGGACTTTTTCTGCTTGTTTAAAAAAGGCAGTTTCTATTAATCTAAAATTGAAGGTCTGGATTAAAAAAAGAATTCATTTGAACCCTAACTCTAACATTTATAGATTATGTGACCGTGGACAAATGTCTTAACCTTTCTGAGATTCAGCTTCCTTACACCTAAATCTGTCAGCACAATTCCCAATACATAGAACGTACTTGGCAAATGTTAGCTATTGTTATAACTGGCTAAATCGGTCACTTACCTCTGCTCAAACACAGATTAAACTCTAGTAATGAGAGACTATGTAAGATTGAGAGGAGGAAAACCGAAAAATTATTACTAGCATCCGTGTACCTGTCTCCATTATGTTAAATACAAATAGACTTTCAAGCTGATGAGAAGCAGGAATTAAAGACTTGACGGAGAAAGGAGGAGAGGGTGCTACAACCAGAATTTCCTGGGTGCCATCAAAGGAATTCTTCATACACAGGAACTTGAGGGTCATCTTCTCTTACTGTTAGGAAAAGCCATTTGTTTTAAAATGTTTAACAGCAACCACAATTTAGAGTGCTTTTTTTTTTTAATGAAATCAGTTCTTTATGTCAGAATAGCTGTTAAACATCAGTTCCACTGAAGTATTCATTTCAGTGGACTCTATCCTTTTCCATTCAAAAGTCTTCCTCAATAAATTGCATGGAAACAGTTTTTATACCCAGGCTTGTACAAAAAATTTTAAAAAGCAGCACTTTCAGGTGCTCTTGTAATTTAATCCCTAAATTCTGAATATCAATGGAGAGCAGGGGATTTACCAAATATGTGATGAAGAGCTATGTTTTCAGGTCCTTTCTTTTTGGCAGGAACTATTGTTTCAATTGAAAAAAAAATACGGAAACCCAGGGGGCAATCATGAGCTAAGACCTGGAAAATAAAACTGAAAGAAAAGGCTGGAACAAGAAGTGGTTATCATTTTCAAGGCTACAGAGGGGGGAAGTGGTTTTCCACTGCTGACTAAGCAAAGCACACGCACCACATTAGCGTGGAGGGCAGACAGCAGCAATACCAAGAGACAATGGCTCCCCTTTTTCCTTCATGGCAAAGTAGGTGCTTGCTGGCCCTGCAGTTAGGATTGCTTTGTTTAGGATTTTGATGTCATTTCACATTTCAGAAAATAGTTTTCTCATTCCATGTGTGACTTCTCACAACCATACAGAAAGATTTGCCCATCTAACTCTCTCAGGTTCCTCTTCCATAAAGATGGACCTTATCAGGTTGTGGGACTTCCCCAGGAGTTAGAAGTTTGATTGGAAATCACTATCCCAGAATTTTTGGTGTTACAAATTGCTGTTTTGTTTTGTTTTTTATAAATATATTTACAGTAAGTAATAGCAATAAAAAAAAAAAAGTTGCCATAGAGTTGATTCTGACTCATGGGACCCCGTGTGTATCAGAGCAGAACTATGCTTCACAGGGTTTTCAATGGCTAATATTTTGGAAGTAGATTGGCACATCTTTCTTCCGAGATGCCTCTGAGTGGACTTGAAACCAGTCTTTCAGTTTGTGGCCAAGCACATTACCCATTTGCAACACCCAGGGACATATTTACAATATCTGTTGTAAAAACAGTACTGACCTGGAGAAATTACCTCGTCATTCTTTCCAGCCTCCTCTTTAGTCAGCTTGTGGTAAAAAAAAAAAAAAAAAAAAAATCCTTTGCCGCTGAGTTGATTCTGACTCATAGCAACCTTATAGCACAGAGTAGAACTGCCCCATAAGGTTTCCAAGGAGTGCCTGGTAGACTTGAACTGCCAACCTTTTGGTTAGCAATCATAGCTCAACCACTACACCACCAGGGTTTCCTTGTGGTCACCATTCAGGTTTAATTTACCCTCATCCACTCCAGACTTAAATGCTGCTTCATTCATACTCCAGCAAACAAGACACATACCTAAGCTATCTAGTATTTACATGGCGATGGCAACTCACCTTTCTTCCATTCCTTGGCAGACATTGCTAGCTGATTACAGCACTCCCTCCACCTAGGCCAGCTGAAGCCTCAGAATCCTTCTCACTCTAGGGGAACGGTACCAACTGATTTGGAATTAAACCTCCTTGTCATCTCAGATTCAGAACATGGTCCCCATAGCCTTGTAGCTCCTCTATCCGATCTGTCCATTGTGAGGTCCTGGGAACATTTTAGAAAATGAAGCAATATTTAGAAATGTCTGATTATCTTCTATATTATGTTTTATATTAGTCCTGTATGTTTTCTTCAGGAGAGGTACTCTTGTAATCAGTACTCGATCCCATGTTATTGATATCCAGTGATAACAATTTTCCGTTGTGTAACCTGTTGAGCTGCTTTAATCCACGCAGTGCTGTCCAGTAGATTACTCTGCAGTAATGGAAATGTCTTCTGTGCTACCCAGAATAGTAGACAAAAGCCACAGGTGGCTGTTGAGCACGTGAAATGTGACTAGTGTGACTGAGGCATCGACTCGTAAATTTCATTTCATTGAAAATAATTCGAATGTAAATAGCACATGCTGCTGGCAACTATCACACTGGACTGTGCAATTTTAGATTCCCACGAATGATTGGGTGAGAGGAAAAACAAAGGAGAAGGCAACTTTCTGAAGTTATCTTGGCACATTCTTGATGTAAAACACAATTTTCATGAAAACAATGTTTATCACATGACAGAACCAAAGAGCAGGACTCTCAGTGAGGCATCGCCTGATTACCCCATAAAATTACCCTATATCCTGCTTCTCTGCTTTAGTTTCCTCCAGAGCACTAGTCACCGTCTGACAGACAATGAATTTAGTTTTTTATGGCCTGACTTCCTCTTATAGAATGTGAGCTTCACGAGGACAGACATTTTTGTCTACTTTGCTCACTGCTATCTCCTCAGAGTCTAGCACCTCACAGACTTTCTCTCTTTCTCCACACACACACACACACACAAACACACATACCCCACACTCAATGAATGGCTGTGCCCAGGGAATGCGCGTCCACTTGTGTGACAGGTATCTAAGGAATCACCAAATGGCTGCCTCAGTTAAGGATAGTCTGTGCCCTCAGGGAGCTGTTACAGGAATGTCAAGTGGATCCACCATGTTTTGAGGGCCTTAGGGGCCCAGGAAAGGATTTCTAAAGTTGGGCTTTGGGAAATAAAGAATTAATTGAAAAGAACAAAAACAATCCTGCATTTGCTTTCTTGGGCTTACTAAAGAACTATTAGAGCACATCCCATAGATCCCTTAGGCTACTATAGGCTACATTTTATGGGCATAGTTTTATTCAATCATTAACCCTTTCTCACTAAGACACAGAGGTCTAACTCTGGCTATGTATTAAGACCCACAGTGGAGCTTTAAAAATGCATATTTGGGGTACCCTATCTCAGATCCTTAGGATTTCCAGGGGTGAGACTTAGGCCTGCAGAGTTATGTGAAATCAGAATTGAAAAGCATTGCCCTAAGTGGAAAAATTGGACTATAATACAGCCACAAAATAAAAGCAATAATAATTCAATCTTGTTCAAAATGTCGATTCAGAGGTATTTTCAAATCCTACCTATAGTGACTCAGAATCAGCACCTTAGAAATTAATTTTCACCAAAATATAAATGCATCCTGCACAGCACTAGTTAGAAATCTGCCCTTGGATATCAGAAAGCAAAGAGTTTACAGTACTTAAGCTTTGTTTTCTAGTAAGTAAGAGAGCTAATTACAACCCAGGGGCATGTGCCTAGATATACTTAAGTTCCTGAGTTGTGAACCCAGTGACTGATTATTTCAACAGGCAGCGGCAGGTGGGGGAGGAATGAGCAATGACTAGAGGTCAGAAAATCTGGTTGGCAGTACCAGGACTTGACTGTTTTTTGCTGTGTGACAGGGTAGTCACCAAATCCCTCTAAGCCTCAGTGTCCTTAATTATAAAACCAGACCAATAATATCTACCATTCTTACTCATTAGGAAGATTAAATGAGACACCAAACAAAATGCAGTGCCATGGAGTCGATTCTGACTCATGGCGACTCTATCGGATCGAATAGAACTGCTGCATAGAATTTCCAAGGCTGTAAATACTGCCATACCTTTCTCCAGCTGGTGGGTGCCAACAGCTGACCTTTCAGTTAGCAGTCCAGCACTTAACCATCATGCCACGGAGGGGTCCTTCCATAAAGATTGTGCTGCAGTAGAGTCGATTCCGACTCACAGAAGACCCTATAGAACAGAGTAGAGCTGCCCCATAGCATTTCCAAGGAGTGGCTGGTGGATTTGAATTACCAACCTTTTGGTTAGCAGCTGAGCTCTTAACCACTGTGCCATCAGGGTCCCTCCATAAAGATTACAGACTTGGAAACCCTATGGGGCAGTTCTACTCTGTCCTATAGTGTCACTATGAGTTGGAATCAACTTGATGGCAATGGGTTATTCCTCATTCCACCATAACTACTATTAGGATGAAGTGGTACTTGTTACATGAAGAAAAATGTTGACATGTCAGTTACTGTTCACAAGCAGCAAAAATATTTTGGGACCAAATTGGGTGTGCCATTCTTGTAAATGGTATGTTTAGAAAATAATTTATTGAATGTAGCTGTAATAATGCACCAGGCACTGAGTTAAGAGTGTTTGTATGCACACACACACACAACATCAAATCTAATTTATCCCCAACTACAATCCTGAGATTTCAGAACTGTTACTCTACAGATGAGGAAACTAGGGTTTAAAGAGATAAGTACCTTACCCAAGGTTTCTTCCATACTAAGTCCATCTCCACCATTGTAGTCACCTTGAGTGTGTGTGTGTGTGTTTTTTTTTTTACTTTTATTTATTTATTTTTTATTGTACTTTAGATGAAGATTTACAAAGCAAACTAGTTTCTCATTAAACAGTTAGTACACATATTATTGTTTTATGGCATCGGTTAATAACGCCATGACATGTCAACAATCTCCCTTCTTGACCTTGGGTCCCCTATTACCAGCTTTTTTGACACCTCCTGCCTTCTAGTCCTTGCCCCTGGGATGGCATGCCCCTTTAGTCTGGTTTCGTTTTATGGACCTGTCTAATCTTTGACTGAAGGGTGAAGCTTGGGAGTGACTTCATTACTGGGTTAAAAGGGTGTCCAGGGGCCATACTCTTGGGGTTTTTCTGGTCTCTGTCAGGCCAGTTAGTCTGGTCTTTTTTTTTTTTTTGTGAACTATAATTTTGTTCTACATTTTACTCCAGCTCTGTCCAGGACCCTCTATTGTGATCCCTGTCAGAGCAGTCAGTGGTGGTAGCCAAGCACCATCTAGTTGTGCTGGACTCAGTCTGGTGGAGGCCGTGGTAGACGTGGTCCGTTAATCCTTTGGACTAATCTTTCCCTGTATCTTTAGTTTTCTTCATTCTTCATTCACTCCCAAAGGGGTGAGACCAGTGGAGTATCCTAGATGGCTGCTCACAGGCTTTTAAAACCCCAGATGCTACTCGCCGAAGTAGAATGTATTCTTCATAAACAATGTTATGCCAATTGAGCTAGCTATGAGCTAGATGATGGTCTCCACAGCCCTCAGCCCAGCAATTCCAACCCTCAGGGAGTAAGGATGTGTCTATGGAGCTTCTATGACCTTCATCTTGTTTTTTTTAAAAAGGTATTTAACGTCTCCCCCCTGCCCAAGGATTTTTTTTTAACCTGTAGTAAATATATATATATAACAAAATATTTGACTTTTCAATAATCTTCACATGAACAATTAAGTGGCGTTAATTATGTTCATCATGTTGTTCATGCTAGTTTGGTGGTAGAATTCTTAACGTTGCACTTAACACATTTTTGACAATACGTCATTACGGTTTAGACATCATTATAAAGATTTTTCACTCCAAGTCATCACCCATCGATATTATCTTCTTTTTAAATATACTCTGACATTTGTGAGGATTGTATCTTCAAGACCTTCCGCAATACCCCCAAACCACTATTGTGTATGTTTCCCCATACACACATAAAGGGAACTACAAAGCCCCTTTCGAGGGTGATGCATTTGAGGGCCTGCACTTACTAACTGGGAAGCGACACAGCCCTGCCCTCCACCCTCCCGGGAGGTGGGCACACGTAAGTTTGTCCTGGTGAAATCACAGGCATCTACCTCAAAGTAGCTCTCCGATGATCAAAGCCAAACATGTTAAATCTCTGAATCACTAAAGATATTCAACACAGTATGTTTTTGGAAGAGATAATAATACTACTATCACAGTATTTCTGATGGGCAAGGAAATTTCTGAACACATTTTTGATTTCTCTGAGAGAGGAAGAACTAAGGACATAGGGGCAGAGCTGAGGACAGGAGGATCCTTCCCACTTCCGGGTATTTCCAAGCTCCCTTTCCACAGTCTGCTCAAGACAGTGTCCTATCTCCATTTTGTGAATAAATTTAATCCCTTTTCCTCACAAAATTCTTCTCCAGGGTCTTCAAACATAGACAGCCTCCCAAATGTGGGGAAAAATTTCCCTTGATAGTAATATTCATGATTTTCTTGGAATAGGGTTCTTTTACCATCCCCCAGGCGACATTGCAGGCTTACCTGCCAACATTCTCAATGGAAGCTGTTTCAAATAACATGAGGCAACATTTTGGGAGTATCTACTCCTCACCTGGCTTCATGCCGGGCTGGGGGGTATGTGTGTGCAAAGATCCCTGTGTTCAGAAAGCTGAAGGTCTGATAAAGAGGCAGACCTACAGTCACTATATGTCACAGTAAATATAAAGTCGGAAATGAGAAAGAAGATCCAGAGAGGGAGAAGGAGCTAGGACAGAGGCAGAGACAGCGGTGGGCCACAAAGGGTTTAAAGAAGCAGGAAGTGGTTAACAATGTCAGATGAAGCAGAAAACCCAAGAAGATGAAGTCTGAAAAGCACACCAAGTTTGGCTTCGAACTGCGAACAGAAAGAGATAAGGCAACAGCTGGAGAGCAAGACACAGTTAGGGAGAGAGATCCTCTTAGTTGCACCTTAACATGCCCTGAGGATGATAGATTCAATTGCTTATAATAAAGATTTTCCCCTACGGCTGATAGCTGCCATGGAAATGTCATGATGATGGATGGATATCGAAACAGCTTCAGATGTAATCAAATTAAGCTGGTGGTGGGTGGAACACACCCTCTGGAAGACAGGCTAGAATTTTAGGCTAGTGTGAAGATTAGCCAACATTCTGCTCTAGAGTTCTAAGCAACTTTTAAATTCATCATTTAGAAAACTATTATGTATGTAAAGACAATCATTTGAGTCTGCCTGAGTTCAAATCCCAGCTTTACTGGGCAACTTACTTAAATTCTCTGTATTCCAGTTTCCTCATCTGTTAAATGGAGATAGTAACAGTGCTCACACTGCAGCTTTGCCGGAGGAGTGAATGAGTTGATTCACATAAAGTCTTTAGAATAGTGACTAGCAATGGTCAACCCTGAATATATTTAGCTATAATTATTATTATAAATGCTAATATCATTATTTGGTCTTGTTTTGGTCACAGTCTCATAAAAATAGGGCAGTTTATTTACCTAGTTTTACAGCTAAGGCAAATTGGTTGCACATGATTAAATGATTTGCTTTGAGCCCTGTACACAGCCAGAATTAGGATAAAGCTCTCAAACCTGCACTCATATGCAGCCTTGTCTCTGTTAAATATGAACACCTTTTACCCCAATGGCACCACTATTGTAGGATAAGACAATCTGAAGTTATTTTATACACAAGAACTGAAGTGATAGAACAAAATCTTTAGTCTGGTGTTCTGTCTTCATTCTTTTATCCCAGCTGTATTGGGTCACAGGTCCACAAATAGTTAAAACAAATCTAACCATATTGGAGCAAAAAAAAATAATAACAATGCAATAAAGGAAATTAAAAGGAAAAATGTTGAAACACTGTGAAACATCCAAACTTATGTCATTCTTACGCAGCCCTAAGTTTCACGAAGCCTTGAGAGAACTTTCTGAGGACAAACAGAACAGCAAAGCAATGCTAGGGTTTTTACGCAAGAAACACACTAAGCATGCCATTTTCATGACTGTCCACTTTGTAGAAGTGTCAGCATACTCTGATTCATCCTGGAAATGCCAGCACTTAGCACTATGCCTGGCACAAAGGTGGCCTGTGACACATGATGGTTTGTTGAACTGAATGGAAAAATAAGTTGAGGAGTTGAAGTTAATCTAACCTGTCCTGGGAACTGACAGGAGTATAACCTCCATCACAATACAAAAAAGGAAATGGACACATTCCACAGGTTCGTAATCTGCAGCAGTGGAGAAGATAATTCTAAACAAGAGATAAAACAAAAATCAGTTCTATCAGGCTTTGGAATGCACCAAATGATTGCAATTTGGGGAACACATTTATTTTTCATGCTGTGCACAAACTAAAATAAAGCAGGGATAACTTCATTTTCTAAAGGTCAAGTGGAAAAATAGAGGGAAGGGAGGGAAGAGAGAGAGGCAACAACACTCACATGGAGGCAGGCGCTAAGCAAAAGACGCTCATTCATTCATAAATGTCAAGTCCTCATTTCAGTAGCACCTAATGTTATCACTATCGATAGCATAATGTAACAAATTTAATTTATAATTGTGGCTAAGTTTTTGATAAAGGGTTAAACTGCATTTAGGGTTTAATTTTAAAACTCAGTCAATGATGTTATATTTTTCAACAACTTCTATCAAAAACCTTTTTTGTTTGTTTTTAGGCTCTCGTGACTGAACTTTAAGTGTCTGTTATGTGGAAAATTAAACTGTACGACTGATTCTGATTATGATGGAATACTGGGTATCAGACTTACTCTCCCACCATAAGCAATGATGAAACTAGACAAAATACATGAATCAACTGTTTTCATGCACTAGACAGCACATGGCTCTGATCCTTGAAAGAAGGGGAGCACACAGGGTGAGCTGTGTATTCATCCCAGCTTTCTGCTTGGAGGTACTTTCCAAATGGTGGCACAGTGAGTAAATCCCAAGCAAAAAGGAGCAGTCTCGTTGAAGAGAGGAAACAGCAATCAGAGTTCCAGGATGCTGAATTGGCTGGATTTTATGCTGTAAGATACTGGAAAGGAGGGAGCTGTGCAGTGAAAGAGCTCCAGATGTCTGCATAGGTCTTTGGCCAAATGCTAAGCTGTGCACGCTCAGGGCGATGCTCTGTGAGGCCTGGCTGACAACAGCTACTGAGAAGCTGTGAGCCAGACAGTGATTCCAGAGGTCTCCCAGTGCAGAAAGATGAAACACATCAGAATGAACCAGAGTGTAAAGACTTCACCAAATAACCTGGGGCATTTAGTTGAGATGCTGGAAAGATCAGGCCTTAGGAGGGCTACTCTATACTAGGGGCTACTCTAGACCTGCCCTAACAAAGCAAAACAAAACAAAAAACAAGCATAGACAGGATCTAGCTATCTGCCAATAAATTAACCAACTGCCAGGACAAAATTCAATCCTCATAAAGGTAGGACAATAAAATCTAGATTCTCAACTACCAGCATGCATAATGTGCAGCAATAAGAAGTTGTAAAAAAGCAGGAAAATGTAACACAAAAACAGGAGGAAAAAATGCTCAGTAGAAATCAACTCAGAGATGGCACAAATATTGGAATTAGCAGACATGAAAATAGCTATTATAAACAGGTTTAAGGAGGAAAAGGAAAACAATGGACATAATAAGTTAGTGTATAGAGAATCTCAGCAGGTACATTAAAACTAAAAAAAGGGGGGGTGGGAGGAGAATCAAATGGAAACCCCAAAACTGAAAAATGCAATGTCTGAAATGAATAATTATTTAAATGGGCTTAACAACAGGTTAAAACCTGTTGCCATCTAACCAATTTCCTAAATGTCCAATAAGGGCCCAGCTAGCACAAGG
Organism: Elephas maximus indicus; assembly: GCF_024166365.1. Taxonomy (NCBI): domain Eukaryota; kingdom Metazoa; phylum Chordata; class Mammalia; order Proboscidea; family Elephantidae; genus Elephas; species Elephas maximus. Next base: position 30,833,421 of record NC_064827.1, on the reverse strand, counting down.
TCTTACACAATATTTTTTATAAAAAGTCATTCTGTGAAAAGTATACGCAGCAGCAGAATTAAAATATAAAACCAATACATACATAAAGAGGTACAAACTTTAACATCACTTATACAGCTGATGGCTTTTCTAAGAGCAGCTTTTATAGAAAGTGTGTATTTGGGATATGGAATCAATCAAAGGATCATAGAATATGAGAACCAGAAAGAACTTTTATGATCTTCTCATATAACACCTCTCAACTGAGAGAACAACCAAAATTTAGAAGGCAATATGGAGTTTTATGATCTGAGGAGTAAGCCCCTTTTCTAGATTCCAGGAACTGATTATTTGAGAGAGAACTCTTTCTGGTAATTTCTTTTGGGGCAAGAGTTTTCTACTATTGTTTAGCTACATAAGTGTACAAATATGAGCTATGTTTAGGTCTTTAAATATACAGTAAAAGCCAATGACTCAGATAAATTAATGTTTAAGTGCTTACATTATTTCTTTCTATATTCCTTTTTTAAACTTTCCTTGTTCAAAATATTACTACAAAAGATGTTGCTCTTTTGCTTATTGACTCTGGGTATATCATACAACCACAAAGTCTTAAATGCTTACAGACTGATTCATTTTGAAAACCTTTCATCTTAGAACCCCCCCCAAAACAACCTACCTTTAAATATGACCAGAATGTAATATGAATAATTTTACCTAATGAGAGCAATATAAAAGTTATCTCCTTTTGAAATTATATCTGCAACCCAAATAATGTTCTCATCATTAAAAAAACTAAACATCCTCTCCCCAAGTCACCACATTAAATTGTCTTTCTGTGGGTAAATACTCTAAGAGGTTTATAAAGTCAGTTACCAATCTAAGAAAAACAGCTTTCAACAATCATAGACACAGAACAAGAACATATAAAGTGAAAGCTTATATGAATCCAAGTAAAACCCTAACTGTAAAAAATGGGGATAAAATTTTGAAACATACTATTGTGATTTCCTCTTTTGCATTTTTTTTTTTATATGACTTCTTCCTAACCAGCCAGAAGCATCCATTTGCCTCAGGACGTTTGGGCCTGTAGCAAGGAAGCAAAGGGCAGGAGTGAGTTCACTCTCAGTCTTTGCCATTCAAAGTGGAATTTTTCAATACCTAGCAAGGCAATGGTATTAAAAGTCAAGCTTTGTCAAGAATTAAAGGAATTTCTAAATTCCCCAAAGACTCCAATGACATATTGATAGCAAAACTTGAAAAGCTGGGGACTGAGTTTTACACTAAGCAACAGGGAAAGAAAACTTAGGTTATGACAATAAACGAACAACCATGTGCCTAGGGAATTAGTCGGGGAGGTTTCTAGGATGAGAGGAAAGAGATTCTATGAGAAGGCAGCTGAAGAATGGAAATATCAGTAGCAAAAGTCCCCATTCTCCCTCCCTCTACCCTCTGCCACAGGCTTAAACCAAAGCACCAGGCAGGACCTGGACTGATGAAGCTAGGAGGTGCCTAGGATGTAAAAATTAAGGGAGTATTCCTTCTTAGCCTCACGCACCCAACCCTGAGAGGGAATGCTTCCTTGAATTTTGTTCCCTAGGAACCAAGCTAGGCTCACCTTATTATGCCCTGGCACAAAGATGAGGATGTGGTGACAGAAATGTCTGGAGAATTGTGGAGGAATGGGAAGCTGTGGAGGAATGGGAAGAGTTAGTGTTCATCTTCCAGGTGGAGATGGAAGAACCTGGCACTTTCCCAGAGCCTCTTCTCTCAGTGAATATCACATGAAGTACTAAAAAAAAAAAAAAAAAATGTGTACTGGCATTCAAAAAATGAGTTCCCCAAGAAAGTGAGAGGGGAAAATTACAAAAACATCATGAATGTGCCCAAAGTCAGGATTTTCAACCTTCGTGTTTCTCCGAATATCACTGTGAAAATAGTATGTGTAATGGATTGAATTGTGTCCCCCATAAAAATATGTTGAAGTCTTAACCCTCGTACCTAGGAATGTGACCCTATTTGAAAATAGAGTCTTTGCAGATGTAATCAAATTAAGATGAGGTCATATTGAATTAGGGTGGGCTCTAAATCTAATGACTAGTGTCTTCATAAAAGAAAGCAGAGGGATATACGCATAGAGACACAGAGACATAGGGGGAGAAGACCACTGAAGACAGAGGCAGAGCCAGGAGCTATGCTGATAAGCCAAGGAACAGTTGGGGTCACCAGAAGCTGAAAGAGGCAAGAAAGGATCTTCTCCTAGAGTCTTCAGAGAGAGAGTATGGCTCTATTGACAGCCTTATTTGAACTTCTAGCCTTGAGAGCTGTGAGAGAATAAATTTCTGTCATTTTAAGCCATTCCATTTGTAGCACTTGTTACAGCAGCTCTAGGAAATTACTACAGTGTGCTTGATCACTTTTTGTATATGGTTTTAAAAAGTCTTGAGCCAGTCTATTACTGCCTTAAAATGTATTGCAAGTATTTAGTCTCTCAGTTGGTGCTCTTAGAAATGAAAATAAAATTTTAAACATTTCCCCAAGGAAAACAAAACTGATGTGAAAAAGAAATTTAGGAATTCCTTCCAAAGATAAGTATATATTCATTCTGAGTTATCTGTGGTTTTTTACTACCTTGGTCTCTGACTTCTTCTGTACTGGTAGATAATTAAAAGTTCACTGTACATATTTCATTAATGCAATCAGCACTCAACATTTTCTTTTGGTTAAAATTTGGGGAGAGGAGAATTCACACTGGGTTTTGTTCATTCATTCAATACATTTATGGGCACCTACTATGCCAAGCATTATACTAGGTGCTTTTAGATATTGAATCATTTAATCCTCTCTAAAACTACGTACTTTTGGCAAAATTAACTTAAAGAGGTTAAAAGTTGTCAAGTTCTCACTGCTAGTAACAGGTAAAGCCTTCTGAGACTCTGTTACCCAGTCAAGTATTGTACCTCAATAACAACACTCTAAGCCTCTGGGTGGTGCAAATAGTTAATGCTCTCAACTGCTAACTGAAAGGTTGGAGGTTTGAGTCTACCCGGGGTGCCTCGGAAGAAAGTCCTGGAGATTTACTTCAGAAAAATCAGTCATTGTAAACCCTATGGAGCACAGCTCTACTCTGACACACATGGGGTCACCATGAGTTGATGCCAACTGGTTAAAGTAAGTACCATCGTAGACATACTTTAGCCAAGTGTGGCTCCCAGAAGCAGGCTCTGTGAAGGGATTTGAAGAATAAATAAAACTTTTGGCCTGTAAATATTGAAAGAAAAATTTCAGAGGCACTATGACCAAAGAATGTCTGATGTGGTCATAGAGCAGTTAGTTGCTGTAATTTTGGTAAGGAGATAGGGAATGGAAGTTGTCAGCATGTGGAGGTCAGGTTGAGACATAACTATAGCAGGGGCAATAGGGGACCAGCAAAGGGTTTTGACCAGGAGAAAAGCTGGGTCAGGACTGTTTTAAGAACTACTTCCAGTAGTTCTCAGCTAATGTATGGCAATCTGGATAGGAGGAGGGGAGACTGGGTGGGGGAGGGCAGATGGAGTCTATCTTGGATATTCTGGTAGGACCTGGACAGGACCTGTACTGGGCCACACCGGGGGGAAGGGAGGGTTTCACTTCCCATAAAAGTGTCCTCTCACAAGCTCTCTTTTTCTACCCTTGGAAAACAGGGTAGAATTCCCTACTTTCTTGATTAGAAAAATTTGTTTGCTCTTTACCTGAGAAGAGCTGCACTAGAAAGATAGAATCCAAGTGATGCTCTAGGAAAATTAATCCAGTGGTGATACAAAGAATGGATTTAAGAGAGGTCAGTTAGGAGCTAGTGCCCATGCGAAGCATAGAGTCATAAGGGATGGAAGTGGAATGCTAGTTGTCAGTTGGACACTTGAAGAGGATGGAGACAGTAGCATGTGATTGAAGTAAAAACTTAATGATGACTCCTCAATTTCAAACCTGAACGACTACGAAAATGGTGGTCTCCCAGTGGGAAATAAGAGAAGGCAATAATTTGGGAATGAAGTGTGTCTATTTTAAGTATATTGCTTTGGAAGGTACAAAATGACTTTTGTCTTAGTTATCTAGTGCTGCTATGACAGAAATACCACAGGTGGTTGGCTTTAACAAACAGAAATTTATTCTATCACAATTTAGGAGGGTAGAAGTCCAAATTCAGGGCACCAACTCCAAGGGAAGGCTTTTTCTCTCTGTTGGCTCTGGGGGAAGGTCCTTGTCATCAATCTTCCCCTGAGTCTAAGAGTTTCTTAGCACAGGGACTGTGGGTCCAAAAGATGCGCTAAGCCCTTGGCTCTTATTTCTCTGTGGTAATGAGGTCCTTTTCCTCTATGATCTATTCTTTCTTTTATATCTCAAAATAGATTGACTCAAGATACAACCTATTCCTGCAGAATCCTGCCTCATTAACATAACTACCTCTAATCCTGCCTCATTAATGTCATAGAGGTTACAATTTACAACTCACAGGATAATCACATCAGATCACAAAATGGTAAACAACCACACAATACTAGGAATCATGGCCTAGCCAAGTCGACACATTTTTTTTTTTTTTTTTTTTGGTGGGGGGCACAATTCAATCTATAATAACTTTCATGGAGAAATCTCTAGAAGGTGTTGAAGGTGTTGTATCTGCATGGGGATAAAGCCATGTGCAAGAGAAGGTCTGTGCTGAGGGATAAAATGGTGGCAAATGGAAACAAGAGCCAAGGACAGACCTTTGAAGGAACTGAGTAGAATGGTCCCGTCCAGACAGGCAGGAAGGACAGGAGGGGACAAGAGTGGAACATGCATAGCCGTGGAGATAAAGGGAGAAAAAAAAAAAAAAAAGGGAGAGAAGTTGGTAAAATGCAGCTGACTTGTTGAGGAGGATTATGGGGATGTAGACACAGGGGCTATTTGGTAATGAAGCATTTCCTTGATGCTTTCCTTCCCCATGCTAGGATAGCCAGGACTTTTCTTCCTTGTCTTCTCTGTTTGGCTGAGCACAGGTGGCCTTGATGGTCAGTTAGCCACAAGCATTTGCTTGCATATCAGTTTGTGCTTTAGATCAAATGCTTCCTACAAGCTAGAATACAGAATAGGGACACAGTGAGGAAATTAACCCTGCCTCCTGAGAGAGCCGTTTCAGGACAGTGCTGGGAATGAAAGCCAAAGTGTAAGGCGTAATGGAATAAGAAGATGGAAAGGAAATTTAAGAAGCACCTAATTTTTTTTTTTTAAAATTACAGTGGGGAACCCTGCTGGCGCAGTGGTTAAGCATTTGGCTCCTATCCAAAATGTCGGCCGTTCAATCCACCAACCGCTCGGGGAAATCCTATGGGACAGTTATACTTTCTGTACTATAGGGTCTCCAGGAGTCGGAATAGACTCAACCTGTAATGGGTTTTTTTGGTTTAATTATAGGGGAGCAGGGCTGGGGGTTATAAGGAAAAGATGTTACATCAAGAGAGAAGCAGCAAGAATAAAATGTTTAATTCCAGAGTAGGAGAGATTTGACTAGATTCCTAAAACTGTGGTAAAAGCCAGTGGAAAGGAGAGAGTGAAGATGCGGGAAGAGGCCTGTTGCATTCAATCGATTCCAACTCATAGCAATCCTATAGGACAGAGTAGAACTACCCCATACAGTTTCCAAGGAGCGGCTGGTAGATAACTACAGCCGACCTTTAGGTTAGCAGTCGAGCTGGGTAATAAACCGAGTGAGATCTGGGGATAGACTGGTGCACACAGGGGAGGGTGAACCTCTGACAGAGGGCGGGGGATGAGTGAAGATACAGAGAAATGTGAAGGTTGGAGGTGGAAGTAGCGAATGGCCCCCGAAGAAGGAAGCTAAGGCCTAATGGAAAAACACGCTGGCCTTGAAGTTCTAAAACTGCTAAGTATCAGTGGTGTGACCTGTGGCAAGTGACTTAACATTGAAAGCCTCAACTTCCCCTTCAGTAAAGTGGGGGTATCACCTACCAACTCACAGTGGTGTTGTCCCGCTTATTTGCAAGTGCTTTCTTGGCTGTTTCTGTTTTTGTTTACTTGTGTTTGCTTTACAAGCGTGGTAAAAGGTGGGTCATCTGAGCATGGATAAAGCAGTAACGCCAGAGGCCTGAGCGATCAGAAGAAGGTTTTAGAGTGCTGGGGATAGCGCAGGGAGATGAACAGGACGTGAATAGAAGAACTTGGAAGCACCATTGAGGACCTGGGGAGATGGGAGGGCAGAGACGCCTGATCCCGGATCAATCAGGTCCCTTGGCTGACAAGAAGGTGTTTAGGGAGGTGTGACCACGGCTCTGTCTCTGAACCCCTTTCACCTGGAGGTAACAAGACAGGCGCCCACCTTGGGGTCCTCGCATCTCAGAAGGTCTTGGGATGGACTTCACCAAGCCCCTGGGCTCCGGAAGGAGAGCTCCGACAACCTGCTGGGGACGCGGGCCGCTTCCTGGGCACGTGCAGCGCCCGGAGCGCGGGTTGCAGCCGGCCCTCTGGCACTACCGCCGGCTTTTCTTTTTATTTTTTTGCTAACTTGCTGAGTGAGGAGAGGCCCCGCCCTCCCGCGCCTGGTCAGCGCCCGGCCAGGGCCCTGCACTGGGCTGCGGGCGGGCGGGGGGGCGGGGTCGCGGGGATCGTTCCCGCCTCCCGTTTCCCGCCTCCCGCCTCCCGCCTCCCGCCTCCCGCCTCCCGCCTCCCGCCTCCCGCCTCCCGCCTCCCGCCTCCCGCCTCCCGCCTCCCGCCTCCCGGCGGCGCTCCTTCCCGGACGGCGTGGAGCGGCGGCGGCGGCCCTGGGGCCATGGCACTGCCCCAGGCCTGGCTGCAGCCCAGGTACGGCGCCTGGCCTAGGCCGGGGAAAGGGGGCGGGAGGGGGCCTCAGGGCGGGGTTGTCCCTGTGCGCGGGCGGGCACCTGTTTAGTACCCCGTGCAGCCCTGCGGCGTGCACGCCCTCGCGCTTGCCGGATAGCAGCTAATTTAACCCTCTGGACAAGGCTGGGAGGAAGGCACTGTTATTTTCTCCAATTAACACAGAGGAGACGGGAGGGACAGGCTGCGTCGCCACTCCTTCCCCGTTGGGCGCCCTCTGCCAGTCCCCACTCCAGCTCCCCCTCTGCCCCTCGCCTGGGAGCCCCTCATTTGACTCTGGGGCGCCGTGTTAAGGGTGGCTTTTAGGTCTACCTGATGGAGCCGTGATGGTGCAGTGGTTAAGAGCTCACTCAGGCTGCTAACCAAAAGGCCGACAGTTCGAATCCACCAGCCACTCCTTGGAGGCGCAGGGGGGCAGTTCTACTCTGCTGTATAGGGGCCGCTGTGAGTCTGAATCAACTGGACGGCAAGGTTTTTTTTTTTTTTTTTTTTTTAACCGCAGAAACACTTACCGCACGCACAAACTCCAGGCCTTGTTCCAGAGAAACGGGCTCAATGGTACAGGGGTGGTGTCTGGGAATCCTTATGTTTAGCCGTTTGGTTTAGATTCTGATGCACCTCCCCACCCCTTAGTAGTTCATAACATTTAGTAGGCTCCCGAGTAAAGCCACACAGTCAAACTGTATCTCTTCCCAGCTTATTTGCCCTGTTTCTCAGAGGTTGCACATCTCCATCAAAGAGAAAACCTTAGCTGAGTTGTCACCACTGACAGGGCCACTCCCACCACTTTTGTGAAGCGTCTAGACCCTCAAGGAACACTTCAGACATTCTTTTCCTAACTCCCTCCAACAGCGTATCTGTCAATCTTCTCTTAGTCATCTCCCCAACAACCCACAACACATTTTTAAATCCAGCTTGATTTCCCCTTTCTGGCCTTCTGAGTGACTAAACTGCTTTCTATATGTGCCTAACTAAGGAAACTTTCCATCTGCCCTCAAAATGTAACAGCAGAGAGGGACTAGGTACTGACCTTAGTCACATCATGCATTCAAAAGTCAGGTATGTCCACTTGTTCAGTTGCCCACCAGTTAGGATTGCTGCCAGTACTACTCCTCACTTGTTACTACAAACCCTTTATAGCTTAGGTTCTGCACTTAGCAGGCTGAGCTTCTGAAACACATCTGACCACATCGACCACTCTCCATCCATGTTAATTTCCCCCCAAAATATTTAAAGCCATCTTTGCAATGATTGCTTCGTAACCCTTGGTGAACAGCGAGGTTAGGGCTTCACCAAAGATGAAAATTAATTTTGAAATAGAACCATACTTGGTTTTAAGCAAATGCAAGATAGTCACTTTAGCAGATAATGTGTATTGTGGGGCCCCTTTAAAAGCTGAAGTGAGTTTGGGGTAATGAAGTAAAAGACTCTGATAATGGAATAAACCCCTTGCCTTTGAGTTGATTCCAACTCATAGTGACCCTGTAGGTCTGAGTAGAACTGCCCCACAGGGTTTCCAAGGCTGTGATCTCTATGGAAGCAGATTGCTACATCATTTTCCTGTAAAGTGGCTGGTGGGTTCGAACTGCAAACCTTTGGGTTAGCAGCCAGGTGCTTAACCACTGTGCCACCAGAGCTCCTTGACAGTGGAATAGTAGGCTGTTAAATATATAAAAAAAAATATATAGGCAGTATAATATGGAAAGGATCATTACAAAGGAAGTGTTTGATGGTGTTTTCCTGTATTTGTAGGTACAGGAAGAATGCCTATCTTTTCATCTATTATTTAATCCAGTTCTGTGGCCACTCGTGGATCTTGACAAATATGACAGCCAGATTCTTTTCATTTGGAAAAGGTAAAACTCCAAAACAATTTTAGATTTTAAAATTTTAATCATCATTTTTACCTGGTCCTCCTTATATTAAATCTTTGTTTAATTTCTATATTCCTCACCCAGTCTCCTTCAGTCCTCCAAAATTTATATTTTTCACTAACTGTATTTATTGGTTGTTGCAAAAAACAGAACCTTTTTGGTTGTTGCAAAAAACAAAACCTTTTTGAAGAGGTGAGAAATAGGATAAGGGAAAGAGACTTGGCTTCCCCCTGACTAGGCAGTTTACCCTGAAAACACATGCATGGCCTTTGGAAGTTACCGTTTTGCTATTCCTTTTTCGTCCTGCACCAAACTTTAGCAGATTTGATGTGTTTTGAGGAACTCTGTAAATGACATTTTGCGCACAGAAATTGGGAATTAAACCAAATTCTCCCCATGCTTTTTATTCCCCAGGTTTCAGGTAATTGGATATCACTAGTAAGTGAATGACAGAATTCACATTCCCCAGGCCTTATTTGCTCCCCTTGAGAAGTAATGTGCCATTAAGAAAATGACACACTTTGGAGATGGCTAATCACCTGTATGGGATTAGTTTTGGGCATTAAGGTCTTAGTGTGCACATTAATCGTTCAGTCATAAATTTCCTCTAGTTTCCTAAAAAGTAAAGACACTGGTTTTTAGATAGCATTTCAGTTTTTAAAAAATGAATCATTAAATGACTGTCAAAGTAACATTCTCTCACGTTCCACCCCACACGGATATGTGTCATCACAGTTTACAACTGTTGGGTGACTTGACAATTTGAGCAACTGCTGTTTTCAGCTAAAAACAAACGTGTAGAGTATTTCTGGGGAAAGTTATGCTGTGCTCATCACTTCAGACTTCTGTATTGTAAAGAAAGCAATCTACTTCTGGAGTCCCGTGAACTATTTTATGTTGCTTTTTATTACTGAAAATCTATGGATGAATTCTTGTGTTTGTTAAGAACCTCCAAAGATACAACCAAAGGCTTGAATTTCACACAGGAACATTCAGCACTGGGTGTCTTTAAGCGGAGGAAAACAGAAGCTGGGAAACACAAAATGGGAAAACTTCCTTTATATTTAAAAAAAAAAAAGTCCCTTCTAGGCCTTGGAAGTAAACCACGGCTGGGTGGGGAGATTATAAGTCATTTGCAACATAAATCACAAGCCACAGACTTTTTCTTATGCTGCCTCCATGCTTGTGAACCCAACATTGCTGGGGATACTGTTGCCTTTCCAAAGTGAAAAGTTGCCTTAGTCAGCAGTGTATTTCTTCATTACGCAGCCCTTATAATTATAATTATATGATATATATAGTAACAACAACAAAAAAACCCCATTGCTATCGAGTCAATGCCAATACATAGTGACCCTGTAGGACAGAGTAGAACTGCCCCATATGGTTTCCAAGGAGCACCTGGTGGATTTGAACTGCCAACCTTTTGGTTAGCGGCTATAGCTTTTAACCACTACACCACCAGCTTTTCCATTATATATATGTAAAATTATAATTGTAAATTATAGAATCTACTTATAATTAAAGAAGCACAACCCATGGAAAGCAGACTGAAATCAACTGAGGGTTCAGTACAATTTCTGAATCAATGTATAAATTAAGTAGCTCAACAGCAATCTAATAATGTGAATTAGTAACACCTGCTCTCCACACATCTGTCAGTTTGTTATACTGGGGTGGCTTGCGTACTGCTGTGATACTGGAAGCTATGCCACTGGTATTTGAAATACCAGCAGGGTCACTCATGGTGGACAGGTTTCAGCTGAGCATCCAAACTAAGACAGACTAGGAAGAAGGACCTGGCAGTCGACTTCTGAAAAAATAAGCCAGTGAAAACCTTATGAATAGCAGCAGAACTTGTCTGATATAGTGCTGAAAGATGAGCCCTTCAGGTTGGAAGACACTCAAAATACAACTGAGGAAGAAAGAGTTGCCTCCTCAAAGTAGAGTTGACCTTAATGATGTGGATGGAGTCAAGCTTTTGGGACCTTCATTTGCTGATGTGGCATGACTCAAAATGAGAAGAAACTGCTGCAAATATCCATTAATAGTAGGAATGTGGAATGTATGAAGTATGAATCTAGGAAAATTGGAAATCATGAAAAATGAAATGGAACACATAAAGATTGATATCCTGGGCATTACTGAGCTGACATGGACTGCTATTGGCCATTTTGAATCAGATAATCATATGGTCTGGAAATGACAAACTGAAGTGGAATGGCATCACATTCATTGTCAAAAAGAACATTCCAAGATCTATCCTGAAGTACAACACTGTCAGTTATAGGATAATATCAATATGCCTACAGTTAATATGACTATTAGTCAACTTTACACACCAACCACTAAGACCAAAGATGAAGAAATTTGTTTTTACCAAATTCTGCAGTCTGAAATTGATTAAACAGGCAATCAAGATGCACTGATAATTACTGGAGACTGGAATGCAAAAGTTGGAAACAAAGAAGAAAGAACAGTAGTTGGAAAATATGTCCTTGGTAATAGAAACGAGGCCAGAGATTGCACGATAGATTTTATAAGGCCAACAACTTCTTCATTGCAAATACCTTTTTTAAACAACATAAATGGTGACTATACACATGGACCTCACCGGATGGAATATACAGGAATCAGATCGACTACATCTGTGGAAAGAGATGATGGAGAAGCTCGATATCATCAGACAGTATAAAGCCAGGGGCCAAATGGGGAACAGACCATCAAGTACTCATAAGCAACTGCAAGTCGAAGCTGAAGAAAATTAGAACACGTCTACGAGAGCCAAAATATGACCTTGAATATATCCCACCTGAATTTAGAGATCATGTCAAGAATAGATTTGATGAATTGAACACCAATGACTAAAGACCAGACGAGTTGTAGGATGACATCAAGGTCATCATACATGAAGGAAGCAAGAGGTCATTAAAGAGATAGGAAAGAAGGAAAAGACCAAAATGGATGTCAGAAGAGCCTCTGAAACTTGCTCCGGAACATAGAATAAATAAAGCAAAAGGAAGAAATGATGATGTAAAAGAGATGAACAGAAGATTTTAAAGGGTGACTTGAGAAGACATAGTAAAGTATTACAATGTGCAAAGACCTAGAGTTAGAAAACCAAAAGGGAAGAACATGCTCAGCATTTCTCAAGATGAAAGAACTGAAGAAAAAATTCAAGCCTTGAGTTGCAATACTGAAGGATTTTATGGGGAAATATTAAATGACACAAGAAGCATCAAAAGAAGATAGAAGGAATACACAGAGTCACTGAGCCAAAAGGAATTGCTCGATGTTCAGCCATTTCAGGAGGTAGCATATGATCAAGAATCGACGGTACCGAAGGCAGAATTCCAAGCTGCACTGAAGGCATTGATGAAAAACAGGGCTCCAGGAATTGATGGAATACCAGTTGAGATGTTTCAACAAACAGATGCAAGCTTGGAAGTGCTCACTCATCTATGCCAAGAAATTTGGAAGACAGCTACCTGGCCAACGGACCAGAAGAGATCTAAAGAAAGGCGATCCAACAGAATGTGGAAATTATTGAACAATATCAGTAATATCACACACAACTAAAATTTTGCTAAAGATCATTGAAAAGCAGTTGCAGCTGTATATAGACAGGGAACTGCCAGAAGTTTAAGCCAGATTCAGGAGAGAACATGAAACCAGGGATATCATTGCTCATGTCCATATCAGATAGATTTTGGCTGAAAGCAGAGAATACCAGAAAGATGTTTACATGTGTTTTATTGACTATGTAAAGGCATTCAACTGGGTGGATCATAACATATTATGGATAACGTTGTCAAGAATGGGAATTCCAGAACAATTAATTGTGCTCATGATGAACCTGTACATAGACCAAGCGGCAGTCCTTTGAACAGAACAAAGGGAAACTGTGTTGTGTAAAATCAGGAAAGGTGTGTACCAGGGTTGTATCCTTTCACGATTCTTATTCAATACGTATGCTGAGCAAATAATCCAAGAAGCTGGACTATATGAAGAAGAATGGGGCATCAGGATTGGAGGAAGACTTATTAACAACCTTGCGATATGCAGATGGTACAACCTTGCTTGCTGAAAGTGAAGAGAACTTTGAGCACTTACTGATGAAGGTCAAAGACTACAGCCCGTCAGTATGGATTGAACCTCAACATAAAGAAAACCAAAATCTCACAATGGGACCAATAAGCAACATCATGATAAACAGAAAAAAGATTGAAGTTGTCAAGGATTTCATTTTACTTAGATCCACAATCAATGCCCATGCAAGCAGCAATCGAGAAATCAAATGACACATTGCACTGGGCAAATTTGCTGCAAAAGCCCTCTTTAAAGGAGTAAGGTGTGCCTGACCCAAGCCATGGTGTTTTCACTTACCTCGTATGCATGCGGAAGTTGGACAGTGAATATGGAAGACTGAAGAAGAATTGATGCCTTTGAATTATGGTGTTGGTAAAGAATATTGAATATACCATGGATGGTCAGAAGAAGGAACAAAGCAGTCTTGGAAAAAGTGCAGCTGGAATGCTCCTTAGAAGCATTGATGGCATGACTTCGTCTCACATACTTTGGACATGTTATCGGGAGGGACTAGTCCCTGGAGAAGAACATCATGCTTGGTACAGGGTCAACGAAAAAGAGGAAGACCCTCAACAAGATGAGTGGCTGTGACAATGGGCTCAAGCATAGCAGAAATTATGAGGATGGCACAGGACTGGGTAGTGTTTTGTTCTGTTGTACATAGGGTTGCTATGAGTTGGGACCAACTGGACTGCACCCAACAATAACAAGTAACACCAGCTACCTTCCTCCTTCACAGAGCTGTGTAATTGATAATTCTGTGTTATGTCAAGGCCAGGGCATTGGATAAGAGTATGGACTGTCTGCCTCAGACATCCTCTGTAAAGTGGGATGATAAGAATAGTGTTGCTTCTTAGAGCTGTTGAGAAGAAAAACCCTTAGTTTGCACTTGGTAAATTAATATCATGTGACTGTTTGCCAGGCAATAAAGACAGCAAACTCTTCCCTAATGTGGTAGGATTTCATTTTAAAATTAAAACAATGGTCCTTCCAGTTTTTTCTCTCCCACTTCAACCCTCTCTAAATGCCATATTTCATTTCAGGCCCCCTGCAATGAAAACTCCAAAAGTACAAAGCAGAGGCCCAAATTCTCATGTTTAAAACTAACAAAAGTTAAACAAAAACACTAGCCAAGGATGTATAGGACACAAATGGTACATACACATAAGATGTTATATTATTTGCTATCACAGTACCATTACTATCGTTTCCATAAAGCTTAAAATAATGGCCTTCTCATCTTTGCCATTTTCTTGACAATGGAAAAAGTTGTGAGCATGGCAGCTTCATAACCATTCTTTAATAAGCTCACATCAACCTATGTACTCTTGATGTAGTATAAATTCTAATTGGTTACTTTTTATGCAGGAATTGCCTTATAATCTCATATATGGAGAATAAATACTGTAGTTTTGGCCATGAAATTTTCTTTCTCAAGTTTTTACTTCTTTTTGGAGGAGGAGTAATTAAGATGTAGTACAGTATGAAATGCATTCTTCAATTGTATTGTTTAATTTAATCATTTAGTAGCTTGTTTGGACAATTTCTGACATGTTCAATGAAAAAGGAAGTAAATAATCTCAATTTTATTGCGAACTGCTACATAGATTTGGACTGCGATTTAGTTTTCTGTGGGTCTTTTACTTATTATATATATATTTTCACCGGGCACAGATTCAGTGGTTGATACTTTTTATGCTATTGGACTTGTGATGCAGCTTTGCCAATCCATTTCCCTTCTGGAGTTGCTGCACATATATGTTGGCATTGAATCAAACCATCTTCTCCCCAGGTTTCTGCAGGTAGGCTTTAATCATATTATTATTGTTTATAATCTATAATTTATCTTTTCTCTATTTACAGCTTCCCTTGACTTTATGGCAGTGAAAGTCAACCATTGCCTTAAGTAATTAATATGAAGAATTAATTCTGTGAAAGGATTAACCAAAAGCCAAACCCAAACCCATTGCCATCAAGTTGATTCTGACTCATAGTGACCCTATAGGACAGAGTAGAACTGCCCCATAGGGTTTCCAAGGAGCAACTGGTATATTGGAACTGTTGATCTTTTGGTCAGCAGCCAAGCTCTTAGCCACTGTGCCACCAGGGCTCCACGAAAGGAGTAGCTCACTCTAAAACACTGAGCGGTTAGAATAGCTGTTTGAAAACATTCAGGGTATTGATGCTTGTTGATCTATGCAACACTGCATTGATCCTACCCTGGCAGGAAATGTCTCAGACACTTCCCCCACTCTCACTATGCCATTGCCCTGGGAGGTGGTATAGAACAGTGGAAAAATATAGGATAGGAGTCATTCACACTTGGGTTTGATGCTTGGCTCCTCCACCTACCAGCTGTGGGATCATGCCATCAATAATCACTGAGCTGTTATGGGAAAAGGACAGCACATACAATACCTGCCAAAGAGTAGGTGATCAAAAAAAATCTCCTTTTTTTTTTTTATTGTACTTTTGATGAAGGTTTACAGAACAAACTAGTTTCTCATCAAACAGTTAGTACACACATTGTTCTATGACATTAGTTGACAACCCCACGACATGTCAACACTCTCCCTTCTCAACCCTGGGTTCCCCATTACCAGCTATGCTGTTCCCTCCTGCCTTCCAGCCCCTGCCCCAGGGCTGCTATGCCCCTTTAGTCTTGTTTTGTTCCATGGGCCTGCTAAATCTTTGGCTGGAGGGTGACCCTCAGGAGTGACCTCATTTCTGAGCTGAAAGGGTGTCGGGGGGCTATACTCTCAGGGTTTCTCTAGCCTCTGTCAGGCCAGCAAATCTGATCTTTCTTTTTGAGTTCCAATTTTGTTCTACATTTTTCTCCAGCTCTGTTGTGATCCCTGTCAGAGCAGTCACTGGTGGCAGCCGGGTACGATCTCATTGTACTGGGCTCAGCCTGGTGGAGGCCGTGGTAGATGTGATCCCTTAGTCCCTTGGAGTAATCTTCCCTTGTATCTTTAGTTCTCTTTATTCTCCCTCGCTCCCAAAGGGGTGAGACTAGTGGAGTATCCTAGATGGCTGTTCACACTGTAAAAACATCATTGTTAAAATACGTCAGAATTTTACTCTATAGGCAGTTCCCGGGTTAGGAGTATCTGACTTACACATAACTCGTACTTGCCCCTTAAAAAATTAGTGTTATGTAAATTTGCCCTCACCTTGAAATGACTGAACCAGCCCCTGCTTGTAGCAAATTCTTCATCACAATCACCTTTACTTGCTGCATGTACAGCTTTTAAATCATTGAAAAGGCTTCAAGCCTTTTCTTGCATAAAACCAAAAAAAAAAAAAAAAAAAAAAGAACAACCCAACCTGTTGATTCCCACTCATAGTGACCCTATAGGATGTTGTAGAACTGCCCATAGTGTTTACAAGGAGTGGCTGGTGGATTTGAACTGCCGAGCTTTTTGGTCAGCAGCCGAGCTCTTAACCACTCTGCCACCAGGGCTCCTTCTTGCACTAAAGTAAGGCAAAATAAGAACCATAAGTACCTGTTCTGATTTTGTAACCTGGGGACTGCTTGTATTGCCAGCACCTAGCGAAGTGCTTAGAACATAAACATATGCCTTAAATTTTTGTTGAATGAAGGAGTAGCATAAATCCCTGTATTAAATTTTTTTTTAAATACCATGGAAGTTTTAAAGATGTGAATAGCAGTATAATCCTAAGGAGCTGTGTTAGTCATCTAATGCTGCTACAACAGAAATACCACAAGTGGATGGCTTCAGCAAAGAGAAATTTATTCTCTCACAGTCTAGGAGGCTAAAAGTCCAAATTCAGGATGCTAGCTCCAGGGGAAGGCGTTGGGGCAAGGTCCTTGTCATCAATCTTTCCCTGATCTAGGAGCTTCTCTGCACAGGAACTCCAGGTCCAAAGGACGCGCTCTGCTCCGGCACTATTTCTTGGTGGTATGAGGCCCCCAAGTCTCTCTGCTGGCTTCTTTCTTTTATAACTCAAAAGAGATTGATTTAAAACAGCATAATCTTGTAGATTGAGTCCTGCCTCATTAACATAACTGCCTCTAATCTTACGTCATTAACATCATAGAAGTAGGATTTACAAAACATAGGAAAATCAGATGACAAAATGATGGGCAACCACACAATATTGGGAATTGTGGTGTAGCCAAGTTGACACATATATTTTTGGGGAACACAATTGAATCCATAACAGGAGCCTATTAAGATCTCAGTATTACAAATGCAGGGGAGATTTTAAATTTTATTTATTAACTAAAAGCTGTTGTTGCTGTATGCCATCGAGTCAAGAAATGGCATTCATTAGGATGATGACATTTTAAGTGTTGAAATATCAAATATAAAATTAAAATAAGAGCAATATTCAGATTATGAACTCCTAATAACAGAGAAGTCAGTTAGCTAGCTAAGACCTAGATGGAATTCCCTTAAACTTCTTTCCTTACAAAATAAAAAGGGATACAGATCTATCCCAGAAGAAGCATTATTATTTGGGAACCAGATTTATTGGCATTTATTCCTTGTTTAACAGGTCTGCTATGCTTTGAAATCTGTATCAAAATGTGTACAGTATCAGCATCTCACAGTGCCAGCCTTGGAGAACAGCATTAACAACCTAGGTTAAATGAAAGGTGAATTCCATCATATGGAATTATTTTGTTTGTAGCATGATCAAGTTCAACTCAAATGTACCAATGATCATGAGCCTGAGTTGGCTAATATTAGTTTCAGAGCGGAACAGCATTTTCAAAATTAAGACTAGTGCCATTTTAGTTATTTTCAATGTAGAGAAAGCACCCAGTGAGAAACAGGATGGGTAACTTTATAAGAAACTTGACTGAACACCTTGAAAATGCTCAGAAAACTTTTATTGAGTGTTTTTTATGCTTTCCAAAATTTTCAAGGCTTGCCTAACCATACAAAATATTATACTACTTAGAATCCGATTTATTGGAGTTGCAGAAAATTCCAGGATATTTAAGTGTGCTCTTCATCCCTTTTAATTACAACTCTAACGCCTTATAGAAATATGATTATTGTAATCAGAGAACCATATCCTAGTCTGGTAACTAAAAATAAGGGCCAATATACATTTGCACTTTAAGTTAAGGATGAGGTTGCAAGGCCTACTGTAAATGGAGCTCAAATGATTTTTTAAGACGTTAGTTGTTGGGAGGGATAACAAGTAAGGGATCACCAAATGAGGAGAGTTAATTACCATTCTCATCCTGGAGTGATTAGCATTAGTTTTTGTTGTGGTTGCTTTGCATGCCATCTTTTTTTTTTTTTTTTAAATCTCTTGCGTTTCAGATTTTATCAATTTGTTACTTCTTTTATTCACTTATCATATTTTCCATGGTTTTCAGAGTAGAAATGGCGTTCATATTTTCCAAGGTTTTCAGAGTAGAAATGGTGTTGGAGAAAGCTTCAAAAACACTTGTCATCATATTCAAAGTTCCATTTTCTCCCCTTTTCTCTACTAGAGTTACGCAGACACTTAGAATTCCCTCATTGTGAGGTGATTCCGTGCTTGCTGCTTTAAAACAGACAAACAAAACTCTACGGTTGAGTAATCGTTCTTGGTTTTCCTGTTTCCCCATTTTTAGATGAAGAAATTGTGGTTAAGAGAGAGGCTAAGCTACTTACAGGGTGGTCATAGCTGACTGCATACAATACGTGCAAAAGATGCATGGTGTTCAGCTGCCTTGCAGCATGCAGAAAACTATGTCTGCACAATCGTGATGTTATTTGACATTACCTTTGGGAGGTTCTAAGCCACAGGTGATTTCTCTCTTTGGAAACGGGTCTTCCAAAATATCAAGATAAGTAATTTTAACTAGCAGTTTTTTAATTTTAACTAGCAGTAGGAACTGATTTGCTAGTTGAGCAATTGTTATCACATGTATCAAGTGGTGGTGATGTGTGTATAGGGGGTGTGTTTGTTTTCTGTCATTATTTTTTGTTGTTGTTCTGTGCATTTTTAGGAGTTTTATACATATATCTTTATTTTGACATTTAGGGAAAAGCCATTATGAATTTCTAAAATTACACACAATTGCTGAAGGAAAAAAATTGAAAATAAGACAAAAATCACACAACATACAGGTATATATTTTATTATTTTTTGATATATACTTAGGAGAAAAGGGCAAAAATATAAATAGCTGTACATAGTTACATACATATTTTCTATTCTTGAAAATAATCATATGCCAATTGAAATCATATAAGGAAATGTAGTAACTTTTGATATTTTTAATTTTAAAATGGAGAAGTAAAAGATCCAAAAGCATATAATTATTATAAGAAATGTTAATAATATAAGTGGCAACTAGGCATCTCTCTTTCCCAACGCCTTCTTCCCAAATGAGCTTGCATATTTTATTAGTCCAGTAAAAAATGCTAAGTGGGGAAATGGAGTTGATTTCAGTAAATTTAATAAAAACAACCTGGCTTTTATAGAGCAGAAAGACTACCAACTCTGAAATACTGATTTTGAAGAGCTTTTTTCAGACTTCGCTTGTGTGGAAGCCCGAGAGAGAGGTTTTTATTGACATAGTTTTAGGATATTTCAACTCAAGAAGAGGGGAGAGAATATCCCAAAGCTTAACCTTTGTATGGTGACATTAGACGGATACGCATTGTAGAAAACCTCAGCACAATACAGCTTCCTCCATTACCTTTTGAGAAATGCAAAGACTTCATTTATAACTGAATTAAAATGGATAAATTCTGTATCCTTCCCTTTCCATCACAATAGACACTACTGTACATGTTTATTAATTTTATAGAATATCAAACACTATTTTCAAAATTTATTAATCAAAACACTTAGGAATTGTTATCCAAAATTATTGTGCCCATGGAAATTCCATTTGTGAGCCCAGATTGCACAAACCATTTCTATATTTACCAAGATCACCTCTGATACGGGCAAGCAGGAATCAGCTTGCCAAACATGATTCCAAAGATCTCAAAGTTATAAATGTGAAAGAAAATTTCAAAGGATAAGTGTCTTAAACTGTTTAAGGAAAAGACCCTAATTTCTCTTGAGCTGCTAAGCAGATGCCATTTGTATTGCTAGATTAGATAATATTCTGATTTTCCATAAAATTACATAGATTTTTTTGTCCAATTTTCAATTTGGGAAGAGGCTTAGATTAGAGATAAAACTGTGCAAAAGATAGTGTTGAGCTATAAGATCCTCAAAACTGTGAAGTCTCCTGGAAGTAAATTATATATACAATCCATTCTCTAGGAAAGATTTTAGATTTTTCTTCTTATTTTTCACTTTTGATCCATGGAGTTCCTTGGTGTGATAATTATAAAGCTATATTCATAGTATAATCTTAAAGATGGCTGAGGTTGATTTTTTGTTTGATTCACTGATAGTCTTATTTATATAGAGAAAAATCCTGTCAATATATTATTACATTATATTTATGTTTTTATTTTCTTAATAAGAAAAGCTTACATTTACTTAGTGCTTGCCATGTATCAAACACTTTTCTAAGTTCTTTACATGCATTAACATTTAATTTTCACAATAACCTTATTTTATATAATATTATGTAATAACAGATACTAATTTTTATCCTCATTGTAATTACTTAACACAAAGGTTAAGTAAATTATACAAGGTCACATAGGTGTGAATGGTGGAAGAAAAGTTTGGACTTAGGCTGTTTGGCTCCTGATTCTTCAACTATTATGCTACATTTGATTACTGTCTTTATCACCAAATAGAATATAAACACCATGAGAACAGGGGCTTGGTCTTGTTCACTGCTGTATCCCCTGGGGCCCAGAAAAATGAACTTAATCAGTATCTATTGAATGTATGAATAAGTAAACAAAACATGAAAATAGAATGTTTTAAATGCTTTTGTCTTATAGAAGAAAGTAACTGGTGGTTTTGGAACAGATGAGGTATGTTTCTGAAGTTCTCGACAAAAGTTCACAGGATTGAAATAGTTTGGGTTATCATTTTGTAAAATAATAGTCTTTGACGCCAAAATTAATACATTTTTAAGATTTTTGGAATCCTCTGTATAGTTGAAGTATCATTTATCCCTTTAATAGCTTGTAAATGAAGTGCTAGCTGCAATTCATAAAGGAACAACATAGTTTTAGTCATTGCTTAGCCTGGAGGTTTGGATTCCCAAATGGAACATAGAAACATAAAGTATTTTTATTTTACATTTACCATACTTTTGAGTAGACCACATCACCACTGTATTTAATTTGGCCTAGGTTGTAGGGTTTTTTACTGTACATTTTATTCTACCTGTTTGAGTTGCACTAAAACATTACAAGACTATTCATTAGTAATCATACTCTCATAGGATTTGTTAAAAGTGGCAGAGCACTAAGTTCTTCCAAGCGTTATGGTCCAAGTAAAGTAACTGTTTAAATTATGATATGTAAGGAAAATCAATAAACTTAGAAGGTCTTTTCTTTTCCTCAGAGTTGTTTTGGTGTTGGTTTAGAAAATCAAGGAGGTTCTTGTTTGAAGGTTTAATTTTGGGGCCAGGCTTTTGTAAAGAACAAAATATAACCTGCATATTAGGCACTTGGGGTAGCCCATAGAATAAAAATGTTCTGAAAGTCTTAGCTTAATGGTTAAGAGTAAATGATTTAGAATCAGAATGGTGAGAATTTGATTCCAGACCCGTATAGGCAAGTCACTTCCACTTTGTGAAATCTGGCATCTTTTGTAAAATGCTGATGATAATAATAACACCTACTTCTTAGGATTGTTATGGAGATTAAATGAGATGATGCATGTTTGACGCCTGGCACAAAGTAACCAATAAATATTGGGGTTTCTTAATTTAAGACTATCTCCACCCAAATTCCCTGTTGTGCTGCCATTGAATGGCCAAGTTAGAGTTAAATAACCATCAGATAATTTGTTAATTAGACTGGCATTATATATGGGAGAGCCTGCCCATACCCACATGTGTGTATGTGTGCTGTAGTCTCACTGGCGTGCTGACTGCTGATTTCTGTGCGATTGGGATTCTATCACTAACATGCCACAGATGCCCAAGTGATGATTTTCAATGGGATGAGTTTCATTGTCCAGGTCTAGCCTCTCTCGTTTACAAGATTTTCCCCTCTATCTTCATCATTGAAAGGGCAGCCTGACATCATGGAAAATGAAAAGAATTCACACACTTATGGCTTAGCTCCAACTACTGGCCTCAAAAAAATACATTCCTCTTACCCAATCCAAAGTTCCTTCTTATGTTTTATTAGTATCTCCTGTACATTCTACTCTGGAAACCAGGAGACTTGGGATAGGCATGTTTCCAGGCCTGCCCCTAGCTTGGGCAAGGCACTTAACTTCTCTGGTTCTCCAATTCCTTTCTGGAAAAAGGTGGAGTTGGGCCAGTATCAAGAGTGTTATGTCTGGAGAGGACCCTACAGATACAACCAAACTCAACCATCTTATCAAGAAGTATCTAAGTTTTCTCTGAAGTCAACCATATAATTAGAAGTCTGTGTATATGTGCACACATTCATATATGTATATCTCCTGAGATATTTAGCAAAAGCTAAAAGGTTTTCCTAATTAGCAGGCACTATTTTTTTTTTTTTTAATCAAGTGGAAGACTGCGTGGTGCCTAAGTACTTGTTTGCTGCTAAAATCTTGTATCCAAAGGCTGCCATGTGTCATGACAGCAAGCTTGGATCATTCAGCAATTATAATTGAAGTTCAGTATAATTCATTATATAATGTGAACTTTTAAAAGATTAATTCCACCAAAATTAAATCAAGAAACTAGGGCATTATAAAAAAAAGGCTAACACAAGAAAAACAGCTATGTCAGTAGCTTACAGAGATTGACTAAGATTTGAATCATATCCAGTTCCCCTTAGCCAAGCAAGGACCCTCACCAATGACTCACCACTGTCACAAACACACTGATACATCTTATACATTGGATTTCTGATCATGTGGCCCAATGGTGGCAATTCTTGGATTTCTGTGCACTAGATGATTCTCCAGGACTAACAGCCTATGATTTTAAGTCATAAATTATCCAAGTGTTTTCTCTCCTTGATTCTTTTTAAAAATAGAGCTATTGAAAAATATAAACCAATTCCCCCTTTCCTTTATCACTAATATGCTCCTTCAATCTCAGGTATATTATCTTTTGACCATTGAGAGCAAAGTTAATTGTTCTAACAAGTGAAAACAAAAATGTAGAACGTACAGGAGATACTAATAAAACATAAGAAGGAACTTTGGATTGGGTAAGAGGAATGTATTTTTTTGAGGCCAGTTATTGGAGCTAAGCCATAAGTGTGTGAATTCTTTTCATTTTCTGCTAGTTGTTTATGAGAGGATTATATTACTCCCCTGCATTAAAAACAAAAATAAAACAAAAAACTGATAGCTTTTCTGTAGAATGAAGTTGAAATTTCTCAGCCTGCCCTTCAAAATGCTTCACAGCCCAGCCCCAGACACTTTGTTTCATATGTTATTCCCTTCTATGCGCTCTCCCTCTAGCACCCTAGAGGTTCTCATAACTCCCAGAGCCCCTGTGTTTTCATACCTCTCTCTCTTTACTCAGGCTGCTCCTGTGCCCTTTCTTCTCTCCAGTCAGCCTGACAAACCCCTCTCCATTCTTCAAGATCCAACTCAAAGTTGCCTATCTTCATAAATCTCTCTCCTTTCCTGGGCAGGAAGTATCTCCCTCACGTGTACTGCCATACAAAGCACTTTGAATGACAGCATTATTCACACAGTGCTATAGTTACTGCTCCACACTCTCCTTCTACCACAGCTACTCTCCCTGGGGCAACAACAACCAATGGCGTGGAGTCAATTTTGACTCATAGAGACCCTGTATGGTTTCCAAGGCTGTAAATCTTTACGGAAGCAGACAAGCAGCCGATTGCTTTAACCACTGTGTCACCATGGCTCCTTTCTGGGGCCAGGGTGATGTTTTAATTTTTATGTATATCTTAGCATCTAATAAGGGGCCCTGGTAGGCACAGTAGTTAAGAGCTATGGCTGCCAACCAAAAGGTCGGCAGTTTGAATCCACCAGCTGCTCCCTGGAAACCCCATGGAGCAGTTCTACTCTGTCCTGTTGAGTTGCTATGAGTCAAAATCAACTTGACAGCAGTTGGCTTGGCTTTTGGTTTTTTGGCATCTAATATAGCAAACCTGGGTGGCACAAATGGCTATGCGCTTGGTTACTAACTGAAAGGTTGGCAGTTTGAATCCACCCAGAGGTGCCTCAGAATAAAGGCCAGGTGATATACTTCAGAAAGATCACAGCCATTGACAACCTGATGGATTACAGTCCTACTCCAAAACACATGCAGTCACCATGAGCTGGAATTGAATCAATGTCAAGTGGTTTACCAGGTTTTTTGTTTTTTTATTATTCTTTAGTTCATAGTGCATGCTCAGTAGAAGCTTGCTGAAGTGAATAAAAACACAGTACATGTATGGCAAGAAGAAGGGAAATATCCCGATATTGATAAAATACATTATCTTTTCATTTATTGTATATAATTTGGAAAATATAAAAAGGAGGAAATAAAATTCATAACCCTACTCCCTCAGAGCTAATCATTGTTAACAGTTTAGTGTATATATTTCCAGTTAAAGTATACTTTTAAAAGGATCTTTGGTATTTAAAATTAGAGAATTACCTTCCTGGCCTAACAGATTATCCTAACTCTTGACTTTGTTGTTTCTCTCTTAGCTCACAGAGAGAATAATCATTCTCTTTGTGGTCATCACCAGTCAAGAGGAAGTTCAAGAGAAATATGTGGTGTGTGTTTTATTCATCTTTTGGAATCTATTGGATATGGTTAGGTAAGAAATAAAAAAAATCTCTTGAAATAAAGCCAGATTTCTTTCTACAATGAAAACCGTACTAACTGCTAACATTTGGTTATTCTGAATGAAACAGAAAAGCATAACCCCTTTTCAAATTATTTTATCTTAATATGGAAATGTATTTTTAGTGCTTCCCATAATGGGCATATCAAAGATAATGAAAACCTACCATGATTTTACAAGAGCAAATCAGTGCATTCAGGATTCTAGCAGAAGGCTTGGCATAACACCAACTTGGAAAAAACCTCACAGCTGTTTGCTAACGAAAGGCATTCCTCACAACTGCTTTAGTACATGTTACTTTAATAAGAAAGGCAGAACTTTTATTATTTCTGCGAATTCAAAAATACTTTAAATTTAAATGTAGGGGCTCTCAAAAAAAACCAACAAAAAGAAAAAAAACGCACTTCCACAATTTTGTATACCATTTCAGGGTTCAGATGACTAACTGAAGCCCTTCATGGACCCCCTGGGAGCCTTGCCCCTGATAAGCTTCAGTTTCCTTCTAGTTCTAAAACTTTGCCATGAGACCATTCATTGTGTAAAACAGTCCCCTTGGCCCAGTGGCTCACTTTTTTGCTTTCACAGATGAGAACTGCCCCTCCCACTTGGAAGAGTTGATGTGCATAGGTAACAAAAGAGGCCTAGAGTTTTAGTTGAGGTTATGTAAATTCTTTTTTATTACATTGCCAGTCACTTAGCTGGATTAAAATATATCTGAATAAAGCGTTAAGCCCTAGAGTGAATTAGAATATATTCTTGAATTAAAGTGACTATAATTCTTTGTAATAACTTAGTTACTTTTCATCTTTAACTATAGCTTTGTAGACTTGCGGCAAAATTCCTGGTCATGACACTGGATCCTATTCTTGGGATCAGGGCTTTCTGATTTACTGTTCTCGGGGATGCCTGACTTGGTGTCTCTTCAGTCTCATCTATGCTTAATAGACTCATGGGAGAACAATACTACTTTGTGATATTATTTGGGAATTGAGAGTGGTAGCATAGTGTCATGGAAGGACATTGGAATGTAGAGGCAGAAGATCTTAGGATGAATCCTATCTCTACTACTTACTTTCTGTGTGACCTTGGGAAAATTCCCTAACCATTTTTTTACAGAACAGATTTATCAAGATATAATTCATGTACCATAAAATTCACTTTTTTAAAATATGTAATTCATGGTTTCTGGTATATTCACAGAGTTGGGCAACCACCACCACTATCTAATTTTAGAACATTTTCATCATCCCAAACAGAAATTTTGTACGCGTTAGCAGTCATTCTCCATTCCTGCCTCCTCCCAGCTTGTGACAGCCACCGATCTACTTTCTGACTATATAGATTTGCCTAGTCTGGATGTTTACATTTCACATAAATTATAAACATGGCCTTTTGTGTCTGGTTTCTTTCACGTTAATGTTTTCAAAGTCCATCCACGTTGTAGCATGTATCTGTACTTCATTCATTTTTATGGCTGAATAATATTCTATTGTATGGATATACCATGTTTTGTATATCCATCCATCAATTGATGGGCATCAGGGTTATTTCCACTTTCTGGCTATTATGGACAACGCTTCTATGAGATCTGTGTGTAAGCTTCTGTGTGGACATGTTTTCAATTTTCTTGGGTACATACCTAGGAGTGGACTTGCTGGAGACCTAACCTTTTGAAACTCTATTTTTTTTCCTCTGTAAAATGGGGGTAGGACTATCTTCCCAACCTACCCTAGAATGCGTTTTTAAAAAAGGACCAAATGAGAAAATGTAGTAAAATAAATGAGATAATGTGGTAAAAGAACTTTTAAGCCCTGATATGTAATACATATGAACAGGATTAATGAGCACTTAATTACACTTAATAATAATAATAAGTGCCGATTAATCCTGTCACACGTATTGTTTTTCTTCCAGGTCAGCCAGTGCACATTAATGTTCTTAATCCTTGGTTGAATATTATCTTCCTAAATGAATCCTCCACCAAGTTCAATGTCCTAAGTGAAAAGTATTCTCTTTAACATCTGAAAGTTAACTTAATGACACCCCTCTGCTCATTCCCCAAACCCTTCCCTGTCTTCCTGGGTTTGTAGCCCAAAACTTCTGAATAGTGTTTGTTTTTTTTTTTTGTTTTTGCTTCTGGCCACCCCTAGTAGCTCAGCAGCCTGTGTCTGCTATTTCCTGTGATTACTGAACCCTCTTTCTGTCCTCAATCTCCACACATTCATATTTCCTGGTTTTACAGTTCTCAATATGCAAACATGATCATGCTAATCCCCACCATTACATAAGAGAGTCCTTTCTTCAGTTTTCAGAAAAAGAGGGTACAAGGAGGACAGTATTTCTCCATGAACAGAAAGTAGTTTCACAGGATTCCAGGTACTTTAAGCCTTGATATGGCTTGATGTCTCCTAAAGATTCCATCTTGGGATTTCTCCAGCCCCTTTGTAAGTGAGATCTCCCTGTTACTATCACCACAGAGCTCAGAAGGGGGCTCCCTCTTTATGCTGCCTGTCGTAATGTTCTATCTGACTCCCTTCAGTTACACTCTATTTCTTGAGGACTTTCAATCTGAGAAACATTTCCTAAGACCACACTGAAGAATGATCATCTGTTTTGCTCCATAAAGACAGAATTTCTGAGGAGACGCTTTATGATTGCCTTTGTAGAAACATAAAGTGTCATGCCAATCTATCTTTAGGTGCTGCATCTTAGACTGGTAAAGATCAGAAAGTTGGATGACATGCCATGTGGATGAGGGCTGTTGGTAGGAGTGCACAATGGGGCCAAATATTCTGAAGGAAAATTCTGAAATATGTACCAAAACTTTAGATGCACATTCCCTTTGATCAGTCAGTACTACCCTGGGAATTTATTTTACAGGTAGAAAGATATAATTATACCTGTGCACAAAGAACTATGTTCAAGGATATCCACTCAGAATTGTTTGTAATAGCAAAAAATTGGAAATACTAAATGCTCAGCAGTGGGGTCCAGCTTGAATGAATTATGACATACTTCCATGTAGAGGAATCCTTTTTAGCAGCTACATAAAAAAAAAAATAGTGTGAGGCAAATCTATATGTATCGCTATAGAATAATCTTCTAAGATATAGTAAACAAACCAAAAACAAGGTGTAAGACAGCATGCATAGTATGCTATGTTTATGTGAAAAAGGGGACTGTGTGTGTATATATTATCTATACACGTAGACATGCATAAGCATTTCTGAAAGAATATTTAATAAACAGATATTGCTCATTGCCTCTGAGGAGTGGAATTAGAGTCCTGGAGTGAGAGGAAGATTTACTTTTCTTCATTCATGTTTTCAAGGTTTTTTTAGATTGTTTTTGCATTGCTATTCCAGTGTTTCTCTCAGTCAATAGCGTCAGTATCACCTGGAACTTGTTACACATGCAAATTTTCAGACTACACCTCAGTCCCACTGAATCAGAAACTCTTGGATAGGGATCAGCAATTTGTGCTTTTCCAATCCCCTGGATGGTTCTGATGTATGATCAAGCCTGAGAACCACTGGCCTATTCAAAGAAATAAAAAGATGTAGACTCTTTCATCTATTACTAAATCACAAAGAATGTGTTAAAAACTGCCCACTGTGTCCTGGAACCAGCTCCCAAGGCTAGTTCTTTAACTGATCACATAAGATGGATAATTACATAAGCAGAGGGATGCCAAATAAGGGTTTGAAAGTCACAGTTTTGTTTTTGAAATTCATTCCCTAGGTATTTATAAGTATGCCTATCTTAAAAAACTAGCTGCTTGCTGTATAAAATGGGATTGGCTTCTCAATGAAATTGAAGTCACTAATCAAGAAAACTTGTGACCGTAATTTCCTGGGGATAAGTTACATTCTGGCTTTGTTCACCTCCGTAATTATCCATGGGCCATTCCATAAGACATGCCAGACTCACAATGTCCCTCCATTTTTCACCTCTTTTCCTGCTTAAATTATAGAAAATAAAGTACGTCATCTGCACACTTTTCAGTTTTATTCGTGCATTTAATTATAGTAAGGTATTTTCTTTCCCTGTTATTTCCCAGAAATCAGCAGCAAATGATGTTGATGAGCTCTCTGTCCCCTTTCAGGTACACCTATAGCATGTTATCAGTCATAGGAATCTCCTATGCTGTCCTGACGTGGCTCAGCCAAACACTATGGATGCCGATTTATCCCCTCTGTGTTCTCGCTGAAGGTAGGAAAGCAATGACTTGCTTTATTGCATACTGACTAATGCAGTCTAGTTATAATGGTTTGCTAAATTTTTTGATGATTAAATTTCTATTTTTGCTATTGTTTATCTCATTCAATATATCTTTCCTGGTGTATTTCCCTTGATGCAAAGATGCAAAGCTTCAAGCACCAAAGTTAGAGGGGGAGGCAGCTCCGCACAACAGACAAAATACTGGACCAGGACTGAGGACCTCTGAGTCCTGGTCCTGAACTCCATTACCTCAGTTTTGGGTTTGGGGTAAATCATTTAACTTCTCTGAGTTTGCATACTCATTGGAAGGGGGTTTAACATTTATTGATTCTGTGGTTTTTACTTTAATACATAGGAATTCAGTTCCCTCTGCTCAAATACTCTTCCCGCTTAGCATCTGCCGTGTATCCTACTAACTTTACATCAGTCGTCGCTTTCTCAGGGAAGCAATCACTGACTTCCTCAACTAAGTCACCTCCCCCGAGTACAGCATCATGAATCTCTCTTTTATAGGACCTGTCTCAGTTCTAATTCAACGTTTGTATGTTTCTTTGATTAATGTCCATCTTCCTGACTAGCTTGTATGCTCCATGAAGGTGTGAGGTTGGTTGTCTTTGTTTCTTTGCTTCCTTGCTTTCTCTCATGCAGCCAGTATGCACGTTACATAAACATTGAATGAATTATTGAATAAAATATGAAGCAGACTAATTCTTGAGCCTACGTGTCAACCTAAAAAAAAATCAAATAATTGCAAAGAGGTTGAGGATATTTGGGAAATATTTGCTCCCTTCTGTAATGGATTTGACAGCCTGGTAGAAAGCTTTCTGAAACAGACATGATTAAAGTTTCCGAAACTGAAGGCACGGAGCAATTAAGAAAGCATGTTAAGGTAACTAAGGGAAAACGTAAGGAACAAGATTGCCCATAACATGATGGTGATGTTGGCAATAATCGTAAAGTGTATAAAGGCCAGTATATAAATTATAACCCCATGTTTTCTATCTACTGATGATTAGACAAAAGAAAAGGAGTTTAAATCATAGTAAAGAATTCTTGAATTTGTTTTCAGAAGGAAGAATTATTAAATTTCAGAATGGACTATACCAAGAAATTCTGGAGAATAATCTTGAAATCCATAAAAAAAACTGATGGCCTATTTATTCGAGTTGAAATCCCTCACTCATTGAAACATTTATTAAGTACATTCCTTTGTTATAACCTATGAAAAATATTATAAGGAATATATAAAGGAATAAGGTAGAAAGATGACTAATCCCTTCCTAAAAATAAGGGAGGAATAAATGGATAGAGAACTTTTCCTTTCTTGTTATTCCACAATTTCAAGCGTTCCCAGAAAAGCCATGTTCCTACATGTTTGCCATATGACCCATATTCTTTTATTAAATTTAGATTCATAACTTTTCATGCCATTAAAAAGTAAGATATATACAGAAAAAATTCTGGAAGTGTAATACGATAAAATATCAATAGTGATTAATTCGGAGTGGTGGAACATGGGTGACTGTATTTTTATCTTTATACACAAATGGTTAAGCACTCAGCTACTAACCGGAAGGTTGCTGGTTTGAATCCATCCAAAGATGCCTCAGAAGAAAGGCCTGGTGATCTGCTTCTGAAAGATCATAGCCACTGAAAACCCTAAGGAGCACAGTTCTTCCCTGAAACACATGGTGTCAACATGAGCTGGAACTGACTTGATGGCAACTGGTTTAGAAATATACATATATCAAATGTTCCAAAGTATAAAAATATGCAGTTAGGAAAACTTACTCAACTTCTGATAACTGTAATTTCTTTCAATAACTATAATTTCCCATCTAATAAATATGACAAAAACCAAGTTCATATAAATAACTAAATCAACTAATTGTACTGGTAAAACGGTAGAGACTTAGGTGCAGCCCAGGAACTCGTTTATGGCATGCCTTGGTGCTGATCATACCTCTGCACTGTCTGGCTTCCACACCTGTGGATACCTGGGGGCAGACAGGAGGTAATCAGATAGACAGGAGGCTCACTGTGCATTTTTCCTCCGTCTCTCTTTTTATTTTAAACTTTTAATTTTGAAATAATTTTAGACTCACAACAAGAAGTTTCAAAAAATAGTATAGTGTTCCTTTGCCCAGCTTATCCTAATGGCGACGCCTTATATAACCTTAGTCTGTTATCATTTCATGAAATGTTATCACAAATCTATACATGAGATAAACTTCCATAGAACCTCCATCTCTTTTTATCTGACACAAGCTTCCTCCCACAAAATAATTCAGGCTGGCATCTCTCCCAGTGTTCACTGAGGGGAGGAGTAGCAATTCCAAGGTCAGTTAAAGGAGGAACTGCTGGGTGTCTTTGTTGCCGAACTGGTTTCTTTGTTGCAGAATTTCTCAGAATCTCTACTGTTCTACTGTGCTAATGTGTGTTATGAAACTCCAAGAAGAAAATACCGTGTGCGGCATTTTCCAAATTCATTTGTCCATTACATCTACTTGTAGCTAATGGGACAGGTGTTTTTTGAAGTACCATTTTAAGAAACTGTAGGCTATTTCTATGTAGGCGTAAGAAAGTATAAGACGGACAAAAATTCAACAAGTCACATTGCCGTAACAGCCTTGCTAATTTAGTCATTCAGTGGATTTCCATATTAAACTGTAACTTTAGCTAAAGGATTCGCCAATCGCCACAAAACTGTCCTTACCAAATTCAAAATATCCTTCAGCTACGGAGACTCAGGCAGGTATCTCGTAACAAGTTACAGAAGAAACTTTTTTTTTTTTTTTAACACAGCATTTGCCATCTATCAGTCACTGCCTTATTTTGAATCATTTGGTACTTACTCCACCAAGCTGCCCTTTGATTTATCCATCTATTTCCCATATGTGCTGAAAATATATCTCATGATGCTCTTTATAGGTAAGTGATTTTTTTTTTTTGGTCTGTTTTGATTTGTTTTTGCTTTCTTCCTGTGCTCTTTGTTTTGTGCTGCAATCTACCTTAATGGACAGGTCTGTGAACACAAGAGACCAAAGAAACCTGATTTTGTTAGTAAAGCACCTGAAAATTATGCTTTTTGTAGTGCATCAGATCAATTTTATTAGCAGAAAATGTAACTTGCATGATGTATGAAATATAGAAATAACCGTGGACACAGGCATCTATCTATAAACAAAACCTAGATATCACACTAAGTATGCCTGGGAATTTCTGGTCTTTTCACTTACATGTATTTTGTGTCTTATCCATTTGGACTCACGTGCCAGTACTTCCTGCCAAGCGAATGGAAGTACACGCTAAAGGCTCAAGAAAACTTTATGGAACAGAAACTTACAAATGAGAAAATTTAATGGATTAACTTAAATTTCTTACCAGAAAATTAGGAAAAGACTTCGATTATTAAATTTTAGTTCCTCAGCTCTGTCACAAATCTCCAAGATGTTTCTCTCTAAGAGCTAACAGATAGCAAACATACCAGAATAACATGTATAGAGAGAAGATAAACGTGAAACTTTAGCGGTGGTAGAGAGAGCTACCCCAAAGAAAGTTCCTTACATTACATTAAATAATAATAATAATGGGAGAAGAGTTTGCTTTACTTCCCTCTCTGCAGAAAATCTTCAGTGAATAACTTCTTTAAGCGTTGCAGCTGAGAGTCTCGCTCAGTGTCTTGTCCCTGGCATCCAGGCAGCACTCTGACTATATTCTAAACTTTGAGTCTTTTCTAGGGAAATGGTTAATGAACCTTACTTACTTTTGTCACTTGCTTCTCCATGTTAGGCATGTATTTTACCTACAGTCATCTGTACTCAGAAAGAAGAGATGTCCTTGGAGTCTTTCCCATCCCAAAGAAGAAAATGTGAAGCCCAGCATTCCAGCGTGACATAAGAAAGGATGGGCTTGCGGATTTAGCGTCACTAAATACAACAGAGGAAGCATTCTGGCGGGAAAATACCTAGTATTTGACGACTGTGACATGAGATAATTGCATATCCCTCAAAGACTCTAGACGCACCATTGTATGTGTTTCTCACATACTGTATTTTGAAAACATAAAGTCTGCACAACCTGCTTCACCAAAGCTGTGGATTTTATACAAGTTACATTTATATTATGTGAAGCCTGATTATCTTCCTATAAGGTGAATAAAAAATAGGAGAGTAAATTGGTGTAGATTTAGTTAAATTGGGAAACCAAAGTTGATAACTAATACCTAATTACATCTATTCCTTTTCAGGAATAGAGTTGCCAAGTTGCAGCAGACCTGTAGGAGGGAGGGATGTAAACTCTGCCCTGCAGTTGTCCAAATACCATATTTTATAGAGAGCTATCATTGTCTGCAGAGCTAACGATGCAACATCCACCTTATGCATTAGCCACAATTAGGAAATGAAAACATTTTTCTAACTCTGAAAGAATATTCATTAATATCACATAAGTTATCTGGGTTCTGATACATTAAAACAGGACCTTGATGAAAATAGATCAAACTTTTGGGAAATAGACAAATAATGCCCCTTATCTTTTTCTTTCTTTTTCAAATCAGGACATACATCCCTTACAGGGAGATAAAAGGCACAAAATTATAGTAAATCATTTGCAATATGCAAGAAAATTAAGAACTAGTGATATTTCAGATCATTTATTAGTGAACTCTTATCCCTAATTACTACCCAAAGTCAGCACTTACTGTTTTGAATGATGCTACTTTTCTTGAAAGAATTAGAGATTTTATTATCCAGTGACTATATAAAAAGGGTATTAAGTATATTGCCACATAAGAACTAGGTAATAAAAATGTACTTTAAAAAAAATGGCAATCTTATTGCCACTAAATAAAACATTTGAAAAGAAATAATTGATACTTGATATCTATAAATTTAAGGTCATAGCTGGAATTTTAAAATAAGAAGTAATTAAGTAAAATTATCCTTTTAAAAAGCTACATTTTATTTTGCTTTTAAAGCTGCTTATTTTACTTCTAAATAATTTTTAAAAATTACTAAAAGCTTTAGTGTGCAAAGAGAATAGAATGCCTTTGCAAAGTTCGGGTAATTGAGTCTAGCTTCCTGCGAATAAAGGTGGTTACATACACTGCTGAATTATACATCTAGAGTTACTGAAACGAAGAACTAGAGAAACTACAATTTACTGGGTAATTATAAGAAATTAAAATTTTTGTTATTAAATAATACTTTAATTTTTAAACTAGATTACCTTAAGAACTTTCCTACTTCTTAAAATTAAAGACCAGGAAGAAAAACAGATGAATTTATAATTGTTATAATTCTGAAGTAATGATGAGGGTTGACAATAATTTGAGATACATGTAACTGTAATGTAATATAAAAAATAAGGAGTCCTGGTGGCACAGTGATTAAGCGCTCAGCCGCTAACTGAAAGGTTGGTGGTTCGAACCCACCAGCCACGCCAAGAGAAAGATGTGGCAGTCTACTTCCAATAAGACTACAGCCTTGGAAACCTATGGAGCAGCTTTGCTCTGTCCTAGAGTCACTATGAACTGGAATCGACTTGACGGCAATGGGTCTGGTTCGGAATAAAAAATATCTATAATTTCTATTGTTTACAAAGTCACAGGTGATTATAAATACTGTGGTTGGCTGTCTACATTTATAATTGAAAGAAATACTAAATTTCATTAGAGGCTAGTGAAAATAAAGATACAGTTTTTCCCCATTTAGGTTCATGCTCCCCCCTCCCCCGCCCCAGGTTTAAGAGATCCAGGTTTAATGAAGTTGAGACAGAAAATATCCAGTTCATAGGATGTTACTCAGATTCCAAAGTTGAATTTTTTTGGCTGTTTTTTTAACTGTAGAGCCATCAAATCGCCATTTCATTTTGTACAGTATATACGAAGGCTTTGTTTCTCAAAATCTAATTAATATAGATGAAATAGGAACCATTAGATATTTTGAAAGCATAAGATGTAACTTTTTAAATGATCTTTTTTTTTTTGGAATTTTAAATGCCGAGTTGCATTGTCTGAAGTTCCAAGTAATGCAAGCTAAGGAAGAATAATCAACATCACTAGAGCCTCTGGTACTGAGAAAAAAAAAAAAAGGATGAAACTGTATTGCATCAAAACTGCTTTAGAGAATTTATCACTCAGCAAAAGTCCACTTAAATTATACAAGTAATATCATCAGAACCCCTGGGCTTTTTCTTTATCAGAGTAGTTGAATGAAGGCAGTAACTAACATTTCTTCCAAACATATCCATTCAGTGTAGATGAGTTCTATGCTACTCCAGTATGTTTTTCTAAGAAACCTTATCCTGGGCTCATCATGTTTTTGTTCAACAAACAGGTCAACCTTAGGCTAGTGGGTTAATCCCTAGTCTGTGGCATATACATGCCTACTTTCATTCAAGAAACACCTTGTGCCTACAATGTGCCAGGCACCGAGTACCACTATAAAGCCTTTACCAGGCCTCCTGCAAACAAGTTCATTACTAAAGAATGAAACACATCACAGTGAAGTCCCTAACAGAAGTTAACTTTTTTTTTTAACCAGACCTTATTCTGACTACCCTTAAGTATCACAAGAACCATATTTTTTTTAGAAATTGAAGTAGATATACAAACATTAGTTTCTAAAATGTTTCTCCAGAGAAAGAACCTTATATATATTTAAGCTTGTGTGTAGAGAAAACACATTTACACCTTATTGTGCTAAAGTATAAAAAACGGGGTCTTCTGAGAGAGGATGTGGTATAGAGATAGAGCCCTATATGTAATTAGAGATCGAGCTCCAGTATTTTACTAAAAGACTGACTCTCAAGTTCCAGTTTCCTCAGTTGCCCAAGTTTGTTTTGAAGCACAAATGAGGTATGCAAAGTATACCTTTGTGAATTATAAAGGGCTATAGTGTTTTTGTTTTTTTTTATAGTGTTGTCATGAGTCAGTATCGAGGGCAACGGGTTTGGTTTGGTGGTTTTGGTATACAGAAGTAGTGCATTTATAACATGTTCCCTAAATACTTCCCTGTATTAGGTGATGGTTTACTGATTTAAATTTTCTGAATATAAGTTCATAGGGGCATGGATACCATCATTTCTTGTTCACTTTGTACCCTAGGACTTTGTATGGTGGCATGTAGTAGGCACAAAACTGTTTGCAAGGAATGAATAGCAACTCTGGCTTTATGAATTATTATACTACATGCAGGAAAAAAAAATATTTGAAGCCATCTATCAGATTAAGTGTTAAGTTTTAATTATATCTGACTAATCTCAAAGGGTATCTCATGTTCAGAAGAAATAATTAAAAAAAAAAAACTTAGATAAATACCGTTACTTAATGTGCTGAAATATTATCATTGTTAAGGAGAACAGTTTCTTAATTAAGAAACTAGCCCTGGTGGCACAGTGGTTAAGAGCTTGGCAGCTAACCAAAAGGTTGGCAGTACAGATCCACCAGCCACTCACTGAAAACCCTATGGGGCAGTTTTACTCTGTCCTATAGGGTTGCTATGAGTCAGAATCGATTCAATGGCAACAGGTTTGGTTTTTGGTTTGGTATTACCTTCCCAGGTTCCCGTGTACATGTTGTCAGGTCTGAGTTCAAGGACTAATAATAGCTACTATTTATTTTCAGTAAAACAGAAAAGTGATAGTATTTCTATAACATTGTAGAATTTATAAAGCACACTTTTGTATTCTCTCTTTTAACCTTCAGAACTACCTTGTGAGGTAGGTTTTTTCTTTTTCTTTTTTTAATCTTAAAAATAAAAGCAGAGCCCAGGGAGACAGCATAGTCATTTTTATTCAATTTTATATTTAATAATTTAGCTGAAAATTATTTCACAAGTTCCCTGTGTTTGGCAAGAATCAGACAAGCTTCCCAAATTGAGTTAAAAAAAAAAATTGTACTATGTATAAAGATTAACAGATTACATGCTGTGGTGGTTAAGGTTGTGTATCAACTTGGCTGGGCCATGATTCTCAGTGGTTTGGCAGTTACATAATGATGTGCTTTGGCAGTTAGGTAATGATGTAGTTTGGCAGGTATGTAATGATGTTTAATTTGGCAGTTACGTAATGATGTGGTTATCCTCCATTTTGTGATATAATCACCTCCATGATGTGATATGATGTGATCAGCCAATCAGTCATAAGGGGAGTTTCCTTAGGGGGTGTAGCCTGTATCCAATATATATGGATGTTCTGGTAAAGCTCATTGGCTTTTCCTTGCTATGGATCCTGCATCTGGCTCGTCATCTGACCTCTGGTTCTTAGGTCTTGAACCAGTGGCCTGTTGTATTGCCTGCTGATCTTGGATTCATCAGCCTCCACAGCCCGTGAGCCAGTACCCTACTGTATGGCCTGCCAATTCTGGGTTCATCAGCCCATGCAGTTACATGAGTCAGAAGAAGCCTCCAGCCTAATGCCTGACTAAGGACTTGGGACTTCTTGCTAGCCTCTACAAACAGGTGAGCCATTTCCTTGAGATAAATCTCTCTCTATATATATATATAAATATATATAAATACACGCTTCACTAGTTTTGGTTCTCTAGAGAACCCAGCCTAAGACACATGCATACTCACAATTTCATAAATACTATATGTGTCACTTATTAAGAAAGATGAGACTTTAGAGTTTCCGGGGTTAGAATACAGTTATTCCTTCCAGAAAATACAAAAGCATATTACCTCCTCCAGGACCATAGTAATGATGATACACACTCATATCTGCATATGATGCTGTGAAGTATCTTTCCACAGAATGATGAAGGATGTGAACTGTTCCAGCCACATTCTGTCCCCCGCTTACATTTTAAATACCCACAGCTACGAACAGGCTGGTTGGCTCAGAGACACAAGCTGACAAAACAGGAACTCTGGCTTTAATGAAGGACCTATTCTCTTAACCAAAGGATCTGATTTTTTTCTAAAACAGCAATTGACTAAAATGTTTACCCAAAATCTAAAACTGCTGCTTACTCTCAAAGTGTCGAAGTTACTTCAAGATTGTAATTGAGTCCCTGACAAAATCTGATTCCTTACATAATTATATTATCTTTGGTTCAGATTGTTTTGGAGAAGTTACTTCTGGCAATTAACTTCAAAGAAAGGTTATTAACAGACTGTTGGTTACCATGGAGCCAGTGCATTACAAATAAAGCAAAAAGGAGATTTTAAGCACTTGCTTGGATCCTAACATCCTGAAGAATACACTTTTCAAGTCAAGAGTCAGAGTGTTTGGATACTTCTAAGAGACATAACAGGACTTTAACCCCATGCATTAATTTGTTAGTATAGCCCAGCATGCTATTTGTCTTGGCAACTTGGGTTTTCAAACACTAACAGAAGACTTGTAAGGGAGCTTTTCCTTTTGTATATAGTTTGGAACATCTGGTCTGAAAAAGCAAAGACTTCTGGGTTTAGAAGAACAAATTGAAATATCCTGAGGGAGTAACATCATTCTTACCTGGGGTCATACAGATTAATGGCTGCATGAAGGAAGGGTGATCAGCAAGCAGATCAAAATGAAAATGCTGGCTGAATCTCAAGCCTTTGAGTAAAATGCAATACTTGAGGATATTGTCACATACCTTCATTTGCTTGTCATCAGGCCATCAGTCACCCTGATTAAGATAGAGACTTAGAAAAAAAAATTGACCTTTACATATTTGTTATTTTTGCTTACCCAGCATAGCATTCTCTTTCTTCTCTGGAGGAACCCAGTTCATATGGTTTGGGTGGGGCTGCCTTAGCCCTCTGTACCCAGGGACTTAGGGGTGGGCATATGACCCAGGTCACCTCCCAGGGCCTGGATACTCGTTCAGATACTCACATGCAGCCTAAGCTGAACCAGAGACCTCCCATGTTGTTTCTGCCATACCTACGGGCAAACTTTTACCCTCTGGGAAGTATGTGATTTTGAAGTTGCTGGCAGCCATCTTGCCAACTCTGTGGTATGATCCTAAGAGAAACAAAGCCTGATGACATTGCTGACTCACCGGACGCAGCTGTGCCTGACCAGATCTACCCTTTAACTTCCCGTTTATGAACTAATATTCTTCTTTTTAGCTGAAGCTACTCTGAATTGGGTAACTTTCAGTTGCATTCGAGAGAACTAAACCATAAAGAAATTATTGCCACAACTAATGAATCTGCTTTAACTAATGTTCAGTGTCATACTTTTTATTAAAACGTGTACAGCAGTTACAAGATAGTATTTTGTCAATAAGAATAAAACTTACTCACTGCGTTAATGAATACACTCTAGAGACGTCATGGGAAATGGATCATGATGCCATTGTTACCTCTCTACAGTTTGATTTTGCTGGCAAAACCTCATGCCTTCGAGCAAGTAAAAGTCACATACGCAAAATTCACAAGATTATTTTACTGGAATTTAGGGCAGAGGAAGTTGTATATAGTCAAGTTTTCACAAAGAAGATCTCCTGATTGATCTGTAGCCAAATAAAAGAAAATTCAAGTTCCTGTTTCAGTCCCAACTGGCCTGAGTACTGAAGCAATGCAACCTCTCCTGGCAGCACAAGTCAAGCTGTCAGTTATGTGGCCACCCTCTCGTGACCCCTAGCTTTTGGTGTCGTGTCTCAGCGGTCCCACACGTGAATTCTGAAAAACTCCTTCCACCTCTGTGGTTTTCCTCATCCACCTGAGAATGCTGCTGGCCACTGCAAAGCCAGTCACCAACCGTATGCTCTGGTCCACACAGCTTTCTTCCTGAACTCTGGGAGAGCTCTCAAGGACAGGAGGGTGGCTGAGGGGACAAAGAGTAAAGCACATTGTTGCATTCGGTGGCACCGCATTTGAAAAGGTCAGTTTGATGGAAAAGGTGTCAGAATAGAACTTAGCTTTTTTCTCACTCGGCTAATCTTAAAGGTTTAAGAAGTCCCATCAAGAACTTGGCATAATTTTCACAGCAGAAAACTGCATATCAAAGTTGAGGGGAAAGTTTGTTAAAGTTACACTGCGAGCAGTTAATGGGAAATTCTGCAGAATTAAAACAAAAAACTGGCTTCTGGGATGCTGGCAATGTTCTGTTTCTTGATCTGGATGCTGATTTCATGAAAACCCACTTACGATTTGTGCACTTTTCTACGTAAGATATTTCATTAAATGTTTAACTAAAAGGCAAAACAAAACACTGACCCTGTAATGAAGTTAGGTTCATGTGCTCAATGGAGCAAGCACGACTGTATCAAATTTTATTCGAATATTTATCCACAAGTACTCACCTTTTCTTATCTGTCATGGGACCCTCTGGGATCAATTTAAAGTAGGAAGGTCCTATGTCAGCCCTTAGGTAGCTTCTTATATATCTTATTTTAAATATTAGTATAAATATATTGAGGTGTTATTTAAAATATAATAGTGTGAGAGAATGTAGGTAAGCCAGTTACACAATAATTGTATCTGATTCTAACAAAACTCTTGGCCATATGATCAAGTGAACATGTACTTTCTTGACCCAAGTGACTATTTGCCTCATGAGCATCAGTTGAGACAGTACATGTTTGGAGCAATCAATGTGGTATTGTTGACCCTATGCCATTAAAAATGAGTCCAAACTGCCTGAGGAAAATGAACATAGCAAATTCTAACAGTGAGCCCCTAGGGAAGGATCAAGTGAAAGTATGTGTTCTATGGTTATCAGAATCACCGACACACATGCCCTCCACCCACTTTGAGGGTAGGGAGAAGGATAAGAACCAACAGATGAGCAAATTCTTTCTTTTTTGAAAACCAATACAGTATACCATACTTAAAGTGAAATATGGTCATGGTATGACCGCCAGGCTGGCCAGATAAATGATCACAAGAAAAGGCCACCGAGTGAGACTTTGCAGTGCAGCATTTCATAGCAATGTCAGCGACATCAGCAGCAGCCACTGGTAGGCTCCAGACCCCCGAATTC
Organism: Elephas maximus indicus; assembly: GCF_024166365.1. Lineage (NCBI taxonomy): Eukaryota > Metazoa > Chordata > Mammalia > Proboscidea > Elephantidae > Elephas > Elephas maximus. The sequence goes on along the minus strand of NC_064827.1, from coordinate 30,792,602 downwards.
CAAGACATGGATGACATATACCAGCTCCTTCAGGACAAATGGCCAATGTTCAAATGACTTCTTAGCTTCGAGTAAAAGAGTCTACATAATTTTCACAGGAAGATTCTTCATATTTGTGAATCCTATAGTCATAGTTTAACAAAGTCAACAGGGAATGATAGAAGACAGAAAATCACCTACGTGTCTGAAAGCATGAGACATGTCTGATTCCCCTGGCAAAACACTATGCGGTCGTCAAAAATTGTACTTACGAAGCTAGTGTAAAAAAAAAAAAAAAATTTTTTTTTTTTTTTTTTAAGCACAGGTTAAAATGCTTTTGAAATAATGTTAAAATAAAAAGACAGTATTCAAATTGTTTACGTGTGGCTTTTCAATAGTATATGATTATAACTGTGTTAAAATACTACTCATACACAGAGGGGGTAACTACTTCTTAGGGAAAACATCAAAACTCTCCTTGAACAATGGGACTCTGGGTTCTCTTTGCTTCATCTTTTTAGTTTTCTAACTTTTAGTTGAAATCATATTTTACAATTCTAATAAATTTTTTTTTTTAATTTAAATAATAGTTAAATTTAATGGCAATGGAACTCTTTTTAATCCACCTTTCTGGTTCAAAATGTCACACTGATGATAGCTCCAGATTACTTGCCTAAGCTATACCAAGATGGGCCCTTTCAGGAACTAATATACAACAGCATGCTGCCCTGCAGCACAGACAAATGGATGGCTTTTGCCTAGGGTTGGCAAAAAGCATGGCAGTGGTACCTTTTAACAGATCCCTGGATTTTGCTGAAAGGGCTTCTTTGGGGGATTCCATGATGTTGAAGAGCCAGTCAATGAACTAGGGTGAAAATGAAGAACAACATCAGTGAAGAGATCAGTCAGTCCCTTGGGCCCGCAAACCTAAGTATCAGTACAATATCTGATATCTGGATGGGGCGAGTGGAGCTGACACGGGACCAGGAATAAGATATGGTCAAATGATCTGGTAAAGTCAAACCTACTTCCCCAAGTATTCAGCAGATATTCAGGTATTACCAAAACTTGGTCAGTGTTTTGAGAGAGAGGTAGATGGGCCTGGAGGGCCTCCTGTGAACCATGAACATTGTCCCTCATCACTCTGAAGCTCAGAGAAGTTAAGGACCTTGCCCAAGTCCACTGGCAATGAATACCAGAGCCAAGATGTGAACCCATGTGCACCTGGCTACAAAACCCGGCACTCTTTCCTTTGCATCATGCTGTCTCCCACCTGGTTCTGTGTGCATCTTGGCCTAGGCTCCTAGGCTGAGGAGTAAACAGGGAGAACCATCAGATGTAAGTTCCTGTTTCTGAAACCAAATATGTATCTGTAGATGAAAATAGTCTGTGCTCAAATGAATATGAAATAGAAAAATGAAATGCAAGGAAAAAAAAAGCCATAAAACAATTTACTAGGTAGAGTCAAGTGTGTTAACTGTGAATAAATCCTGCCAATGACATAGAAACTCATGGTACTTATAAGTTTGACTAATCTCCCAGGGTGCAGTCAAAATTGTTTGTGAATTAGACACAGCGTAAATTTCTCTGATGACTGAATGTTCCCAAACATAAATACATTAGCCATAGGTACCAGGCATCTTAACTTTGGACATAGAGACTGGATTGAAGAAAGAGTAAAATAGGAAAAACAAGAAAATATTTTTAATTCCCTACTTTAGTGTTTTTTTTTTTTTTCATTTCTAATTTTTTCCTGGTTTACTTTCATTTTCTCAAGAAAAAAAAAACAAAACTATAATACCCTAGTAATGAGTAAATAAATCAAGCACTAAAAATACATAATTGATACAGGATATCTATGTTTTAGTCCAAAGTGAACATGGTGTCCCAGTCAAGAAATAACATTAGGGGACATCACATTTGAACTTGTTTTAAAGTGGAATATGAAACATACATTGTGGGGCAGCAATACTAATGTTTATCAGGTGTGAGAAAACAAAGGTATTTTAACTGAGATGCTCAGTGGAGTTATGCATAGCTAAACCGTGGGCCCACAGTTCAGAAATGTTTTTAAAGATTAATGTCCAGACTTTAGGGATAAGCCACAAAAAGCTATTTTAAGGGTTTCAACCTCATAAAAAGCCAACTTTTACTGAGATTCAAAAAAGAATCTTGCAATCAACTGCATTAATGAGAGGTCAGAGCCACATAATGAGATGTCCAGGAAGCACCATATTTCATTATGTATGGCAACTAGGAGCTTGGGGAACCTCAATATTAAAAACCTACAGTGTGGATTTTCCTGAGGGAAGGGATGATGATATTGGACATAATTTTTGAATCTTGTCACAGCATCTAGCACAGGCCAGGGGGGTGATGGGCACTTGAAACATGTTGTGGGATGGTATGAGCTGCAAGAAGATGGATGCTCCAGACTCTTGGTTCAGCTCAGACTTCTCCGGCCCACCTCCAGGCACTGCTGACCATCACCACTGCATCCTACTTATCATACCATCTTGCGATCTTGAATTTGTTTTCCTGTCTCTCTCCACTCTGAGATACTGAGCTCTCTGACTTACTCCTCTTTTTATCCCCGGGATCAAGACACACGTCACCTTCAATAAATGAATGCAGGTATGAGCTTTTCTCTACACCCACCCCAACTGTAGGCAAGTGGTCGTTGTCATCATTGTTGTTGTTTTCAGTTAGCAGTTACTTGGAGCCTGGGCCAGCCTCAACCTCTGAGTCCCAATTGTGGCTGAACATGACAGCCAGAGCTGTGGTTCATGTTTCACTTAACACCCACCTCAGTTCCACAGCAGAGACTGCCCTGAAAGCGGGGGCTGCCAACCTCACCTTCTGAGTCTGCTCCTTCCATGGCTCCTTCTGCAGCAGAAGAAGGATGCTACTGGGAAGTAGAGTGAGAGCCTCCTCCAGAGTGACCCTGTGCATGGGACTCCTGCCAAGGAAGCTGGGTGCTGACCCAGCTGAGCCAAGATGCCATGGCAACCAGCTGGCACTGAGGCCAAGGAGGAGAGGGGCCGCGTGGTCTGCCCACGCAACCACTGCCGCTGCAAATATCAGCAACAAGAAGTCCAGAGCCTAAAATGGAAAGAGAAACCAAGTTGGGTCACTTGTTTTACCAATTCTAAGTGGCCCATGTTCACATACACAGTCATGATGTAATGTTATCTTCCTCCTCATCCAACCCCTCCTCTTGCCCCACACCTACCCCAGAAGAGGAACTGGAATGGACAGCAAACTCAATTTCTAGGCTTAATAAAGAGACATTTTTGGGCTTTGGAAGGTCTTTGGGGGCCCCCTTTTATGAAGGCAAGGGCCCAACAGTCTCATTATTATTACTCCAACATTTCAGCAGAAGCATAATTTAATTCCTAATCACAGTGAGATCAAAATACGCCTCTGTTTTTGGTGTTTTGAAAGAGATTAAAAAGTTAAGAATGATATGAAGAGAAATATTTAGATTTATTGTTATGTAGGCAAAGCTGATTTAAAAAAATATGTATAGGCTGCTTCTGTGCTGTTTTCGAAACTTTAACCATTTTTAAGGGTACAATTCAGTGACATTAATTACATCCACCATGTTGTGCAACCATCACCACTCCCATTTCCGAAAGCTTCCTATCATCCCAAACAGAAACTCAGTACCCCTCCAGCAATAACTGCCATCCCCTCCTTCCTCCACTCCATATAAACTTCTGTCCCTATGCATTTGCCTATTCTGTATATTTCATATAAGTGGGATCATACATCTGTCCTTTTGTGTCTGATTTATTTCATTCAGCACCTGATTCCATTTTTGAACCAAAAAAAAAGGCTCTCCTCATAGACTTCTTTAAGTGTGTAGAATCCATCCATTAAGATTTTAGACTAATCTGGAATCATACAGAAATGATAGACAGGAGTCACCTCTATGTTGCTGGATTAAAAGCCAAACCCGTTGCTGTTGAGCTGATTCTGACTCATAGAGATCCTATAGGACAGAGTAGACCTGCTCAATAGGGTTTCCAAGGCTGTAATTTTTTTTTTTGCTATTTTGTGGGATTATGTAAACTTTTCTTATCTTTACTTTCTTCCTTTTTTTGTTGTGCATTAGGTGAATGTTTCCAGAGCAAATTTGATTTCCATTTGATAGCTTATACATAAAGTGTTTCATGACCTTGACTTCATTCCCCACAGTGTATCAGGAATCTCTCCATTTCCACCCGAGACTCCCCATTTCCTTTCATCCTGATTTTCTACCTCTTCCTGCCTTCTCGTGTTTGCTTTTGGGCAAATATTGTCCTTTTGATCTCATATAATTGATCAGGTGTTACTGTTTATTTTACGGGCTTGTCTATTATTTGGTTGGAAGGTGGTCACCGGGAATGGATTCAGTTCTCCCGTAATCTTGGGGGTTCCTCCAGTATCTGTCAGACAAATAAGTCTGGTCTTTTTTTTGTGATTTTGATTTTTTTGTTCTACATTCTCCTCCCGCTCTGTCCAGGGTCCCCTGTTGTGATCCCACTCTGAGTGGTCAGTAGCGGTAGCCAGGCATCATCTAGTTCTTCTGGTCTTGGGATCCTGTAGGCTGTGGTTCATGTGGTCCATAGGTCCATGACTCCTTTGAGTTCATTGCTCCCTTGAGTCTTTGTTTTTTTTTTTTCACTATCCTTTGCTCTGGACTGGAAGAAACCAATAGTTGTATCTTAGATGGCCACTTTGAAGCTTTCAAGATCCCAGATGCTACTCAACAAAGTAGGATGTAGAACATTGTCTTTATGAACTATGTTGTGGCAACTAACACAGAGGTCCCCTGAATCTACGGTCCTTTGCCTTTGAGCCTAGAAACTCTATCCTGTGAGGTATTTAGTTGTCTGAGAGGTTTCCCTGACTGTACCACTTGTGTGCTCTATTGTCTATATTAATATATGAGGAACACCTGCAGTCACATATTTAGAAATATGCACTGCCAAACTTGTATCTGCAGGTGGGTGTGTTCCCTTACACTCTCTCATACCTCTTGGCCTACCTATCTACCCATGTATCAACTTATAAATTGCTTGATAATACTATTGTTGCAGGATTATCTATGCTATAGTAGTTACCGTAGTTGCCCTTTATTCCTGAATTCCTCTCAGTGTCCTCCCTTGCCTTGATCATGTTGTGCTGACTTCTCCTGTATTATGTATTCCTTTTCCCTTCACCAATATTAACATGTTTTTTTTTACTATCTATTTGGTAATTTTTCCTCCAGTCCACTCCCATCCCTGGTAACCATCAAAGAATTTTTTTTTTCTGTGTGTAAGCCTTTTGTTGTTACTTTATAATAGTTGTCTCATACAATATTTGTCCTTTTATGAATGATTTATTTCACTCAGCATAATGTCCTCCAAATTTATCCATGACGTGAGATGTTTTGCAGATTCGTCATTATTCTTTATCGTTGTGTAGTATTTCATTGTGTTTATGTACCACAATTTGTTAATTCATTCATACACTGATGGGCACTTAGGTTCTTTCTACATCTGTTTGCTATTATGAATAATGTTGCAATAAACATGGGTGTGCATACGTTTATTTGTGTCATGGTTCTTATTTACTTAGGCTACATACCTAGGAATGGGATTGCTTGATCCTATGATACTTCTGGAGCCCTGGTGCTTCAGTGGTTATGAGCTCAGCTGCTAACCAAAAGGTTGGTAGTTCGAATCCGCCAGCTGCTCTTTGGAACCTAGGGGGCAGTTCTACGCTGTCCTATAGGGTCGCTATGAGTTGGAATCAACTCAATGGCAACAGGTTTGGTTTTGGGTTTATGGTATTTGTATTTCTAGGTTTCTGAGGAAGCACCGTACCATTTTCCATAGTGGTTGTACCATTTTACATTTCCACCAGCAGTGTATGAGTTCCAACCTCCCTACAACCTCACCAACATTTGTTATTTTCTGTTTCTTTGATTAGTGCCAGTAATGTTGGGGTGAGATGGTATCTCATTGTAGTTTTGACTTCCATCTCTCTAATTGCTAATTCAGGTGGGATATACTCAAAGTCCTATTTGGCTTCCGTAGATTTGTTCTAATGTCCTTCAGTTTCAACTTGAACTTGCATATGATCAATTCATGGTCTGTTCCGCTGTGTGTGCATTTTTAGTTATGTTTGGTATTCTATTTGCCATATATTAGGGCCCTTAGCATTATTCCTATTTTTTCCTCCATGATCTTTATAGGTTTATATATAGGTTTTTGATCCACTGTTAGTTTTTTTTTTTAATAATTTTTATTGTGCTTTAAGTGAAAGTTTACAAATCAAGTCAGTCTCTCACACAAAAACTTATATACACCTTGCTACATACTCCCAATTACTCTTCCCCTAATGAGACAGCATAAAAAAAAAAATATATATATATATTTTTTTATCTCGTTAAAAAAATTTTTTTTTATTTTTTTTTAATGAGACAGCCCGCTCTCTCCCTCCATGTCCATTTCACCAGCTTCTAACCCCTCTACCCTCTCATCTCCTCTCTAGGCAGGAGATGCCAACATAGTCTCAAGTGTCCACCTGATCCAAGAAGCTCACTTCTCACCAGCATCCCTCTCCAACCCATTGTCCAGTCCAATCCATGTATGAAGAGTTGGCTTTGGGAATGGTTCCTGTCCTGGGCCAACAGAAGGTCTGGGGGCCATGACCACTGGGGTCCTTCTAGTCTCAGTCAGACCGTTAAGTCTGGTCTTTTTATGAGAATTTGGGGTCTGCATCCCACTGCTCTCCTGCTCCTTCAGGGGTTCTCTGTTGTGTTCCCTGTCAGGGCAATACCTGGGCACCATCTAGTTCTTCTGGTCTCAGGATGATGTAGTCTCTGGTTCTTGTGGCCATTTCTGTCTCTTGGGCTCATAATCACCTTGTGTCCTTGGTGTTCTTCATTCTCCTTTGATCCAGGTGGGTTGAGACCAATTGATGCATCTTAGATGGCTGCTTGCTAGCGTTTAAGACCCCAGACACCACTCTTCAAAGTGGGATGCAGAATGTTTTCTTAATAGATTTTATTATGTCAATTGACTTAGATGTCCCCTGAAACCATGGTCCCCAGACCACTGCCCCTGCTACTCTGGCCTTCGAAGCATTCAGTTTATTCAGGAAACTGCTTTTGGTTTAGTCCAGTTGTATAAGTTAGTTTTTGTGTATGGTGTGAGGTATAGGTCCTGTTTCATTTTTCTACAGATAGATATCCAGTTTTGCCAGCACAATTTGTTGAAGAGACTGTCCCTTCCTCATTTAATAGACTTTGGTCCTTTGTCAAAGATCAGCCGTCCAAATGTGGATGGATTTATGTCTGAGTTCTTAATTCTGTTCCATTAGTCTATGTGTCTGTGGTTGTACCAGTACCAGGCTGTTTTGACTACCACCGGTAGCTGTATAGCAGGTTCTGAGATCAGGTAGTGCGAGGCCTCCTACTTTGTTTTTTTAATAATGCTTTACTTATTCAGGGCATTTTTCCTTTCACGTAAAGCTGGTTGTTAGTTTTTCCGTCTCACTGAAGAATGCTATTAGGATTTGGATTGGGACTGCCTGATATCTATATTATCTATTTGAGTAGTACTGACATTTTCACAACATTAAGTCTTCCTAACCAAGAGCATAGTATGTTTTCCATTGGTCTCTTTCGGTTTCTTGAAGTAGTGTTTTGTAGTTTTCTTTGTATAAGTCTTTTATTTCCCTGGTTAGATTTATTCCTAACTATTTTATCTTTTTGTAGGCTATTAAATGGTATTGTTTTCCTGATTTCCTTTTCAAAGTTCTCTTTGTTGATGTAGAGGAATCCAACTGATTTTTGTATGTTGATCTTCTATCTTGCCACTTTGCTGAATCCTTTTATTAGTTACAGTAGCTTTTTTGTGGAATCTTTAGGATTTTCTGTGTATAGGATCATATCATCTGCAAACAGGGATAGTTTTATTTCTTCCTTACCGATCTAGATGTCTTTATTTCCCTTTCTTGCCTTATTGCACTCACTAGGGCTTCCAAAACGATGTTGAATAAGAGTGGTGATAAAGGGCATCCTTGTCTGGTTCCCGTTCTCAAGGGGAATGCCTTCAGACTCTCTCAGTTGAGGATAATGTTGGCTGTTGGTTTTATATAAATTCCCTTTATTATGTTGAAGAATTTATCTTCTATTCCTATTTTGCTGAGAGTTTTTATCAGGAGTAAGTTTTTGGACTTTATTTATAAATGCCTTTTCTACATTGGTTGAGATGATCATGTGATTCTTTTCCTTTTTTTATTTATGTGGTGGATTACATTGATTTTCTAATGTTGAACTGTCTTTGCATGCCTGGTATGAATTCCACTTGGTCGCGATGTATTATTTTTTTGATATGCTGTTGAGTTCTATTGGCTAGGATGTCGTTGAGAATTTTTGTGTCTAAATCCATGAGGGATTTTAGGGATGTCTTTGCCTGCCTTTGGTATCAGGGTTATGCTGGCTTCATAAAATGTATTCGAGAGTATTCCTTCCTTTCTATGTTCTGGAATAGTTGGAGTAGAATTGGTGTCAACTCTTTTCTGCATGTTTGGTAGAATTCGCCAGTGAAATGTCCGGGCCTGGGCTTTTTTGTTGTTGTTGTTCTTGTTGGGAGTTTTTTTTTATGACCCCTTCAATTTCTTCTCTTATGGATCTGTTTAAATTTTCTATCTCAGTTTGTGTTGGTTTAGGTAGGTAGTGTGTTTCTAGAAATTTGTCCATTTCCTCTAGGTTTTCAAATTTGTTGGAGTATAATTTTTCATAGTATTCTGTTGTGATCCTTTTTATTTCATTTGGTTGTGTAGTAATGTCACCCATTTCATTTCTTATTTGGGTTATCTAAGTCATCTCCTGGCTTTCTTTTGTCAATTTGGCCAGTGCTTTGTTGATTTTATTGATCCTTTCAAAGAACCAGCTTTTAGTCTTGTTGAGTCTTTCTATTGTTTTTCTGTTCTCTGTTTCATTAATTTCTGCTCTAATTTTTATTATTTCATTTCTTCTGGCAACTGTGGGCTTCTTTTGCTCCTCTCTAACTGTTGAAGTTGTAGGGTTAATGTTTTGATTTTTGCCCTTCCTTCTTTTTTGATGTGTATATTTATTGCTATAAAGTGACCTCTGAGCATAGCTTTTGTTGTGTCCCAAAGGTTTTGGCATGTTGTGTTTTCATTCCTCATTTGATTTCTAGGATTTTTTAAATCCCATCCTTATTTCTTCTATTACCCGGTAGTTTTAAAGCAGGGCATTATTTAGTTTTCATGTATTAGATTTTTTTCCCTTGTTCTTATTGTTACTGATTTCAACTTTTATAGTGTGATCAGAGAGGATGGTTTATATTATTTCAATGATTTTAAATTTTGGGGGGCTTGCTTTGGGGTCTAAAATGTGGCCTATTTTGGAGAATGACCCATAAACATTGGAGAAGAATGTGTTTTTTGCTGTTGTTGGGTGAAGTGTTCTGTCTATGTCTATGAGGTCAAGCTGGCTGAATGTAGTATTTAGACCTTCTGTGTCTTTGTTGAGTTTCAAGGCTGTAATCTTTATGGGTGCAGATTGCCAGGTCTTTTTCCCACTGAGCAGCTGGTGGGTTCAAACTACTGACCTTTTGGTTAATGGCCAAGTGCTATTAGCACTGCCCCACCAGGGGTCTGTTGTTAGATTACTGTGGTTCTTTAAATTATACTTCTTTCTGCTTATCTGTAGTCTCTAAGATTTTGAAAGATACACTTTGTAGGAAAACAGAAAGTTAACACGAACAAAAGATCAGAAGAAAAAAAAGGACAGAATATATTCTTTAAAAAAATGAAAAAGCACCCCTCAATCTCTTAATATGTCTAATTTCACTAATTAAAATTCCCAAAAACATACACAAGTCTTCAGGAAAGCTGGGCAGAATTTCAAACAACATTCCAGACTATGCAAATTTTACCCACACAGTAAACAAGACACCTATGAAACATGCCTGTAGAAAAAAAAAATCAACTACTAAAAAGTGTACAGCAGCCTGCTAAGTCAAGAAGATGAGGATAAGTGGGCAGAGCAGTCTTCATTTTATTTCCTGATCTTTTTCGTTTTTTATCTCACTTAATATGAGTGGTTCTTAACCTTTTTTTGAATCATAGGTACTTTTTCAAGTATGAGAAGAACTAACCTCCAATATGTGTACACATGCATGTAAGCAGGGGCACACATACTAGCTCTCTGCATGTACTTCAGGAACCTCTTCTAACCAGGAGATTGAAGCTGTGCTCTGGGCCAGTACAGAAGCCAGAGTATCTACTGCTAGGTCTTTTGTGGGATCAAACCTAAGTACATAGCACCCTGGGTTCCCTCTCCAGCTAGTGTCCTTTGTGTTCTGCCTGTCAAGGAACCTATCCTGTCGAAAATATCTTTTACAGAACAGCCTTAGTTATCTCCAAGGGCATGGTAAGAACACCCGTTTCCTTATGGACCCACAGAGCTGTCACTATTGTTTCTCAAAAATGAAAGGAAAGAGGGAAAGAAAAGCTACAAGCAAAAACATATTCCTCTTTTGAGAGCATAAGTGAGCATTCTACATTTCAAGGAAGCTACAAATTACTCTGGTAGATTGTACCTCATCACGGGCCACATTCTGAACAGATGTTGACCGATAAGCAACATTTCTAATATAACCCATCATTTCCAAGAGCCACTCCATTCTCTTCAATACGCCTGAAATGAAAAAGACATCTTCTTACCACAATCATGGTCTTCCTTTTTTTCTGTCAGTCCTTAAAGTTTTCAATTATCAGGGATGATCATACCTAGCTGCTTAGGCAAAAATTTATTTATTTATTTTATTGTGGTAACATAGATATAGGTATAACAAAAGATTTGCCATTTCAATATTCTTCACATGTACAATTCAATCTGAAATGTAAAACAGATCAGTAATAACCAAGACAACTGAAGCAGAACACCTGGTAAGGATTCCCTCCAACAGCTCCATGTCCTCCTGTAGTACCTGAGACTTACAATTGCATGTGAGAGCTCACCTATTAACATCAGGTGAAGGTATTTTGTCTTTAGTTTCAAAAGCTAATCTAGTCTTCAAATCTATATAAGCTGCTAGCAATAAAACGCATTTATTGGGATTTCTCTCTCAACATTAGACACGTTAGGAGAAATGTAGCATGATTACTAGCCAGTAATGTTGAATCTTGGGCAATTAGTTGTTTTTATAGTCCTCTTTGCTTAAGCATTCCCAATTTATGCCAAAATCACAGACAAAACCTATTTAAAGATGTAAAAAGAAAAATAAAAACCAGCTTCTATATGGTAACTGGGGAACAAATATCAGCATAAATATTGATTTTTCCTTTTGTTTTTTTAAAAATGCAGATTCCCAGCATAGTAAAGACTATTTGGAAAGGTTTTTAAAAATGTGGTGAATAACCGAAAGAATAGTAACTACACTTGAGGGCCAGCTAGTTAGATCTAAGAGCAATGTCAAATTTATTTCAGTGTATTGCACATGTCTTCAAGCTTAATTGGAAACCCAGGTGGCGTAGTAGTTAAGTGCTACAGTTGCTAACCAAAAGATCAGTGCTTCGAATCCACCAGGCACTCCTTGGAAACTCAATGGGGCGGTTCTGCTCTGTTCTGTAGGGTCTCTATGAGTTGGAATCGACTCAGTGGCAACGGGTTTGGTTTTTTTTTTTCCCCAAGCTTAATTGGGAACACCTACTAGATTTTTTCTGCTAAATATACTTTCGTTTTAGAGTAAGAATCCAGTTTCTCATCACAGGTTCAGTTTTCAGTGGGCAGGCACTCATGCAGAAATAACTGTCTCAACTGCCAAAGAGGAGGATGAATCATAATTTCTTGTACAGTCTTGAAAAGAATATTACAATCATGTTCTTTCCTCAAAACTTTGAAGATACAAGAGATGGGGAAGTGGGACACAAAAATAGAAGTAGCTTGTCTAGGGTCACAAGGGTTTCTCAGCCATATCTGATCCCCTTGAGCTGGGTGCCATTCAGAACCTGAATGTAGACTTGAGAAGTTATAAGCATATGACCAAAGAGATGGGAAGAGAAGCAGGGGAGCTCCCTTTTTCTGGAGTTATCCAAGTGCAATGTCTAAAATGGTCTAAAAATTAGACCATGAAATTCATTAGCCAGGCTGCAAGCTTGGAGCTTCTAGCTTACAGATGTAGGTAGGATGGCCAGATTTTATTCTTCTCACCCCTGAGAAATCCTTGTATAGAACAACTATTTAATTTTGTTGCTGCTGTTTTTTGTTTGTTAAATGACTACCCAAAAAATATGTTCCTAAAAACATCAGGTAGAATCAATCTACATCTTCTCTGTTTAGGAAACTAAAGAGGCAAAAGCAACCTGGTGAACTTGTCTGTGAGGGTCTTAAGGGCCAAATGCAATGTAAGAACCCCAAAAGAATTTATTTCCATCTCCAAAAAGTGGGATGTTGTGAGCTATAACTGCTCATTTCCACTCAAGGTGCTCCTCATCTAGGATAAGAAGGCCTAACCTGTGTCACCCCAGTGCTAAACAAGACTTTTTCAAGAACCTAGTTTTGAAGTTCAGAAGACTACAACTCAGAAGGGACAACAGGCAACAGACATCTCTGTTGCTGCTGTTTGCGTGGGCTGGCCTCACCTGTGTTGGCATGACTCACGATCCGCGCCTGGTATAAGCTGTGCAGTATCATCCAGGCCAGTGTCTCCTTCTCGTGGTGCCGCACAGCAGCACTGAGCAAATCAGTCAAGTGCATCAAGGGGAATCGTCCTTGAGAGATCAAGTACAGTTTGACAAAGGCAGCCTTTTCTATGTTGCTCTGGAAAAAGGCAAATTAAATTGTTCAGTTACTATTAAATGGTCTGAAGTGGCTACAGAACCCTCAGGGCAAGGACAAAAACAGAAAGGGTGAGTGTGAAGTTGATTCACTACTCTAAATACTAAAACTGTTCATTTCCTGCAGCACATGACCTCTGTGCCTTTGTGCTATATTAAAATGTCCATATACAAGAAGGGATTGTAATCTCACCTCCTTTTTTTTTTTTTTTTTACAAAAACAAAAATGTGTTCAGGTGTTAGTTGGTGATGATTTTCAGTAACCCAAATCCACCACGTTGAATCGATTCCAACTCAAAGCGACCCTATAGGACAGAGTAGAATTTCCCCACAGAGTTTCCAAGGCTCTCTTTACTGAAGAAGGCTGCCATACCTTTCTCTCGCAGAGTGGCTGGTGGGTTCGAACCACCTACTTTTTGGTTAGCAACCGAGCGCTTAACCAATGTGCCGCCAGGGCTCTTTGATGATTTTTTAGTAAGTATGCATAAATAATAACAACAATAACTAACAGATACAGTACTTATCCTGTGCCAGGCACAATTCTAGGTACTTCACACCAGTTTTCAAAGTATGGTACACTGTCCTCCGGTGGACCCCGAACTCCTTCTAGAGGATCTGTGAGGTCAAAATTATTTTTATAGTACTACCAAAACATTTTTGGCCTTTTCCACTGTGTTCACATTTACTTTCATGGTACAAAAACAAAGGTGGGTAAAACTGTTGGCACCTTAGCATGAATCAAGATGGTGGCACGAAACAGTACCAGTATTCATTGTGTTCTTCACTGCCACTCACAGTAAATACAAACAGACAAACAAGTTTCATTTAAAATGTTCTACTGAAGCAATAAGATCCTTAATTTTATTAAGCCTCTACCCACGAGTACACATCTTTTTCAATATTCTGTGTGGACAAATGAGAAGCACATGTAAGGGGCATCTGCTCCAAACCCAAGTATGACAGTTGTCTCAAGGGAAAACACTTGTGAGACAAAGTTGTGAGAGGAACTAGTCACTCTTCATGGAACACCATTTACTTGAAAGAATGACTGATAAACTATGGTTATTCAAACTGGGTGACTGATAGGTTATTTTCTTAAAATTGTACTTGAAAGAATGACTGATAAACTATGGTTATTCAAACTGGGTGACTGATAGGTTATTTTCTTAAAATTGAAGGAAGGGTGCCTGTCACCTCAAGGAAAATATCTGACAGTATTTGTTGCCAATAATAAAGTCTGAGCTTTCAAGTGAAAAATTAGATTTTTTGAAAATTTATATCTTCTGCTAAGAGCTAAGGAGCCCTGGTGGCACAGTGGTTAAGCACTCTGCTCAGCTGCTAATCAAAAGTTCGGTAGTTTGAATCCATCAGCTGCTCTCTGGGAGAAGGATAAGGCGGTTTGCTTCTGTAAAGATTACAGCCTTGGAAACTTTATGGGGCAGTTCTACCCTGTCCTATAGGGTAACTATGATCAGAATTGACTCGATGGCAGTGGGTTTGGGTTTTTTGGTTTACTATAAGCTTGGCAGCTTCCCAATATGTAAAGGCTTTTCTGATAATCTTGCCGGTACTATTAATAAATATGTTTTATTATTGTATAATGAAATGTACCAACATGTGGATGATCATTAAAACTCAATGATCCAATATTTTCCAAAGGACCAAGGTATGATGTTACAAAATCATGCATGAGCGGAAAAGCCAAACCCATTGCCCACTGCTATTGAGTCAACTCCAACACATAGCAACCCTATAGGACAGGGGAAAACTGCCCCATAGGGTTTCCAAGGAGCAGCTGGTGGGTTCAAACTGCTGACCTTTTGGTTAACAGCTGAGCAGATTCGAACTGCTGACCTTTTTGGTTAGCAGACGAGCTCTTAACCATCAGGGTTCCAAAAAAGCCAAGAGTAAGCTAAACCAATAGACTTTAATGTAACAGAGTATATGAAAATCATTGATATGGTTTGAAGTGAACCTTTAAGAAGCTAGACTTGTTGAATTTTAGACAATATCAAAGAAGGATAATCACAGTTATCTGAAAAGACTACTTATATACTTGTCCCCTCTCTGCCTACATATCTGTGAGGCTAGATTTTCTTAACATATTTCCCCAAAACAACATCAGAACAGACTGTCTTCTAAGAAGCCAAACACTAAAGAGATTTATGAAGATGTAACACAATGCCATTTTACTCACTAATTTTTTTGTGGTCTGTAAATTTTTTTTCTTATTTATGTTAACATGTAATGGGTTTATTCTTATTATTTTAGAATATATAAATATTTTAAAATTTTCTTGGTTTTAGTTTTTAGTTTTTTTTTTAAATATAGACATATATGACCCATATAAATAATAGCTCTTGTTTAAGACACAAAAGTCCTAAGACCATAAAGCCTGAGAACCACTGTAATAACCATTTAATTCTCACACTATATGCAGTAGATTACTACTCTCATCCTTACTTTACTGATGAGGAAGCTGAAGCACAACGATTAAGAAACTTGCTTAAAGTCACATAGACACAGGTGGCAAAGCAAGGGTTGGAACCTAGGGAGTCTAAAGTCTTCACCACTATCTTATTCTTACCTCCATATATGAATAGGTAGGTAACTCAGACCTTGGCGGAGCACCCGAACTCATTTGGGGCCAACAGATGTTCTAAACGGTACTTTGGGAACCCAAGTGAGTAACATAGCAACCTTTAGCTCTAGGTACCAAGAAATAGATTATATGCTATATGACCGAATCAACTTGATGGCAACTAACAACATATTACATGAATACAGTAATATTATATAATGTATTACATAAATGTAATATGATAATAAATAATTCCTGAGTACCTGCCTTGTGCCAGGCACTGCTCCAACTACTTATCATAGATTTAAGAGGTACATGCTATTATTATCTCCCTTTTATAGGTGAGGAAACTGAGGCAGAGAGAGATTATGAAACTTAACCAAGGTCACATTGCTAGTAAATTGTTGTTTTGTTGAATGCTGATGAGTCGATTCTATAATCTTTTGTGGAAGCAGATCACCAGGTCTCTCTCCCATGGAGCAGCTGGGTGGGTTTGAATTGCCAACCTTTTGATTAGCAGCCAAACACTTAATCCTTGTGCCACTAGGGCTCCTTTGCTAGTAAATTAGAGAGCTGGATTTTAAAACCCAGGCAGTGAGGCTCCAGAGTCCTCTCTTACAACATTTTGTTATACTGCTGCTCCTTGCTTGGAACAAACTAATCTCCAAAATGCTGACGTCCCAAATACTCTATAACAGTTGTTTAAAAATCTTAGAATGCATCAGAATCACCTGGAGGGATTGTTAGAAAACAGATTTCTGGGTCCCACCTCCAGAGTTTCTGATTTCGTAGGTCTGGAGTGAGGCTTGAGAATTCTCATTTCTAATCAGTTCCCAGGTGATGCTGATGCTGCTGGTCTAAGGATCACACTTCAAGAACCACTGCTATATGATACAGAAATTCAAGGATTTCAAATGAATAGGCAAACCTGCCATAAAGAGAAATAAGTGATGAGATGTCCACCAGCCATATGAGCTCTCTAGACCTGTGGTGCCACCTGGTATGCAGGGCTGCCATTTGAATAAGTATGTCCAGGGATGCGTACTTACACCAAAAAATTATTATTTATCTGCAATTCAAATTTAATAGGTACCTGTATTTTACCTGCTAAATCTGGCATTCTTACTGTATGCTACTTTTTGCTCATTCACTGTTTGACTGGGCAGGGCTAATAGTGCTTGTTTTTCAATCAGCCACCTTGCTTCATTCCAAAAGGACAAGTATCAGGTTTGAGAACAGACTATTTATGCTTCCATGCACCAGAAAGTTCTTTGGTCAGGATGTTCCCATTTTCATGGATTTTGTATTGAAGAGGCTCTCCTGTACTTATTTTTGCCCATAAAAACCAGTTGCCATCAAGTCAACACTTACTCATGGTGACCCCATCTGTGTCACTGAACTGTACTCCACAGGGTTTTCAAAGGCTTATTTTCTTGGAAGTAGGCTGCCAAGCCTTTCTTCTGAGATGCCTCTGGGTGCACTAGAACTTCCAACCCTTTGGTTAGCAGCTGAGAGTGTTAACTATTTTCACCGCCCAGGGACTCCATTTTTTTTTTTTTTTGCCATAGGTGACACTAAAATGTTCTTGACAAAACGAGCGAAATTGAGTTAAAAAGTTATTCATCCATATTTCCATCCATACCACATTTATTAACTAACAACCAAGCTACTATGCCAACACTAGATCCCAGAGCCAAACAGAAAGGTAGGCTCCTGAAATTGAAGAGTAACAAATATGAAGTAAAACTAGCTTTACCCAAAATGGCACTATAATCATCTCTTCAATTGTAATTTTTACCTCAGTAATGGGAAAAAAAAAAAAAGCTATATTACCTTAGTAATCTGGGCAACTTGATTGGCGTGATCATCTGTCATTTCCGAGAGGCATTTTGCTACACTGATATACAGCTCTATATCATTTCTCTGGTAAAGAAAAATCCCAAGTATGTCAAAAGACATCGTAAGATAACATGTCAATTCTGAATGTTTGGTCAAATTATTAGATTTGTTTATTCCCATGAAACCTAGTTGATGAGATTTCTATTTTCACCAATCTAGAACATATGGTCAATTTTTACGATTTTAAAAACATCTTTCCTGTTACTTTATGTATTTGCTTGGCTGTGATTTTTTCCTGCTTATCAGAATTCTGTCATTACAAATAGATTTGAAACCTCTTTGTAAAACTATGACTCAGAGGTCTGTTGGGGAAGGTAAAGGGCTACTATTTAATCACTTCGTATACATAATGTATTGGAATATATGCCCAAGGATTCTCCAGGTGTAAAGTGAAAGGGTTTCTCAAGTTGTTCCTTTTCCATAGGCATTTGGTAAAACAGCCTGACAGCAAATTTCCTGGTGTGGCACTGGTTAACCTGCTCCTGAGCTTGCTCAAAACTTTGGTTTTAAATGTGCAACCTCAATTTAGGTCTTGGAAGCAAACGCACTCCTAGCGAAAAATGTCGTCGTTTCTTCCTGGCCTTCCCACCCACATTCTTAAAACATACACCTCCCTGCTTTGCCAAAAAAGCTTTAAAAAATCCCAAACATAAATTGTCAGGAATGTAAATATTTTTGTTCCTCACCCGAATCTTATTTGGCAGAAGGTCAAAAATTTTCCCAACAGCATCACAGAGCAGACTCCAGAGGTGGTGGGTAGGGCTGGGCAGTTTCATGGCCTGGCTTAGACCCTGTAAGGAATTCTGGCGTAACTCAGTACTTGAAAGGTGGGGAGCAGCTTGAAAAACTGCCACCATTAAGTTTTCAACAAAAGCCAGGATCTGTTCCTCAGTGACATGTTTTATCCACAGAGGTACAGACACCAGGAGGTATTTCTTGATATTTAGCTAGAAGCAAAACAGAAGAGGTCAGATGTAAACAAGCAAGTCCAGGTTTGCAATGCTCAAAACCTGCAGGGCATCACTGTGTTTGAGAGTTACATGGGAGATAAAACATTCAGGTTACTTCCTTCTTCATTTTCCCAGAGCTTCATGGTCCAATGGACCACCAATGCGTGTAATTTTGGCTGCTGCAGTTACTCCTGATCCAGGCTGACTCATCTGTATATACGGTATCTGCCAATCCGTCTGTGAACTACTCAGCGTAAATCTTGGATCTTTTCAGTGAGGGGAATAAATGCTACTTCTGAAAGTACATGACAGTTGCTATTCATTTTTAAAAGGTCACGTTCCCTGGCAAGAAAAGCTCTGAAGGCAAAAAGGCTCAATAGTGCTGGAAAGATAGTATTAGCTCCACTAATTGGAAACACACTAGCCCACAAAAAAATGAGCTTCACAATGACTATGTTTACATAATCTGCTGGTTTTATTAATCAGCAATCAGCTTACATCCATTAAGGAAGAGCAGCCAATTCTAAGAGGTTTGAATAATTAAACCTTGGCTCAGGTTTCACAGAACCTATTCTGAAATCCTAACATTTTACAACTCAGGAGTTGTCTTTTGCCCAAATGAAGTTAGGCGGGCACCTCAGACTGCTCTGCTGTTAAGAGAACACAGCACAGTGGGTAAGAACTTGGGCTTTGGAACCAGACCACTCAAGTTTGATCCTAGTTGTGCCATTTACTAGCTGTGGAAACTTGGGCAAGTTACTTAACTTCTCTGTGCCTCAATTTCAAAAAATGGGGGCATATTAATAATGTCTACTTTTTTTTTTTTTTTTTTACCCATTATGGGTTGTGGTGTAAATAAATTAGTTAAAACATGTAAAGTGCCTAGGACATAGTAAGCACTCAGTAGAGTTAGATTGTTGTTAATGCCTCGTCCAAGGATCTAGGATTGGGTCCTATAACCCTATAGACATTGCTGGAATATATCCAACTGAAAAGAGGATCTGATATTATTATTAGTTTCTTTTTCTGAGGAAGCATAAAGAAGTTAAGGGGAAAGGGCATGTTGGAATCATTTCTTAGCAAAGAACCACTTGAAGATACAGAAGTAAAGAAGGCCTCTTAGAGTTCATGACAGCTAAGAAGGGGCATAATAGCTCTGTTATGTACCAGAGACTTAAAGAGAGTGAACTTCAACAATTCTTAGAAACATAAGCATGATAGTAAAGGGCAGCAAGTTTGAAAGAAATGGTCTTAAAAATAAAAGCTGACAATAAAATCAGTAAACTTCTAAAAAGCTCCATGTAGTTGCATGAGTTTCCTGAAGAGCTCAGTTTAAAGTCTTTCTATATATTGTATGTAAGAAAGCACTCTACTACAGAGAAGAGTGCTCACTGTAAACACACCTGCACACACACACACAATTTTTACAACACTGTTTAAATTGTCCTTCCTCTCCATCTTTTTTGGTGGGGGGCAAGTACATGAAATGACATTTTCATATGCTAACCCCATGCTGTATAAAAGAGGTTGCTGTGGATAAACTGGAGGTATGGAGATATAAATAATAACATTTATTTACAAACTTAATTTGTTAATTAACAGAGATTTTTAAAAAATCTATAACCAAGGACAAATGCAAAAGAGTAGCCATGCCTGATATAAAATAAGGAGTTAAAAGTGCTTATGACATGGGATTTGGAGTCAGACAGATGTAGCCCTCCTACTTACTAGCTATGGAGACTTTGTTTAACTTCCTTCTGCCTCAGTTTACCAACCTGGCAAATGGAAATAATCTAACTGTAAGAAGTAAAATAAGCTAGACACAAAAGACTTCTTATTGTATGATTCCATTCTAAAGAATTTCTAATGAAATTTATATGAAATTTGTTTTAAAAAGGCAAAATTATAGACAGAAAACAGTGGTAGCCTGGGTCTGAGGTTAGAAGTAGGGATTAACTACAAATAGACATAACGGAACTTTTAGGGGTTAGGGAAGTATTCTTGATGATGGCTGAAAATCTATACATTTACTAAAACTCATCAAACTAAAATAGATCATTTTATTATTTGTAAATTATAACTCAATAAAGCTATAAAAAAAAATCTACCTTTCACAGTCGTTGAGAGATTAATTCTAATGTTGGTAAGTACTCAATAAGTGTTTACAGGTACCAGGAACATGGCAAGTGCTCAAAGAGTGGCAGCTCTATGGCAGCTGCTTGGAGCACATCGGTAGGGTACTGTTAACAACTGACAGGCAGGATGCAGGCCTCAGTAACATCCAACTTCCATTAAAGAGAATTAGGAAGAATGGGAAAGGTAAAAGACAAAACAAAACAAAAACACAGCGGAGTAGGCACTGAAGTCAAGACATTGAAGAAATAATAAGAAGGCTTTAGACTATTCTTAATGAACTAAAAACTCCCAAAACAGAAAAATAAACCAGCTGCTCCTTGGAAAACCTGTGGGGCAGTTCTACTCTGTGCTATAGGGTTGCTATGAGTTAGAGTCAACTGAATGGCAAGAGGTTTTAGAACAGAAGAACAACAGGCCAGATCATGGAGAAAGTTCAAAGATAATACCATTTAATACAATCAATTGGTAAACCACCAAGAAATCATGGAATGTGTGTTTTCTGCCTTAGCTTGCAATGTACTCAAAATTATACATCTTTACTAATTTCACATCTTTAAACAATCTCACCCCATTCTTCCTATCTCTCCTTGGCCAGTATCCTGGAAGGTGCTGGGCTCTCTCTTTATCACAAATACCAGGCTGAATCACTTCTTCAGCACTTTGCTCAAGCTAAACTTCTTAGCATGGATGTTCTAATCTATCTACCTACACCTTCCCCGCTGACACCCCTGGGTGCCTTTAACCTGATGCCCAACAGAATCTCATCAAACTTTCAAGGCTCAGCTTACTTGCTGCCTCCTCTGTGAAATGGAGGGATCATATATATATGAATGAGTCCAGTCCAT
The DNA here is from genome assembly GCF_024166365.1 of Elephas maximus indicus. Lineage (NCBI taxonomy): Eukaryota > Metazoa > Chordata > Mammalia > Proboscidea > Elephantidae > Elephas > Elephas maximus. The sequence goes on along the minus strand of NC_064827.1, from coordinate 30,771,363 downwards.
GTGGGTTTTCCTTTCTCTTAATACTTATTGGAATGATTACATCTACCACATAATTAAATATACCTAGTTGCAAATGGCCCCCAGCTTTCTAACTGCATGATCCTGAGAAAGGAACTTTAATACCTCTGATGATTTTTTTTTGTAAAATACAGTCTACAAACCCCTTCTGTAAGGCTGTTGTGAGCTTCCAGTCACATAATGGCTATAAAGGCCAAGCAGTGTGGTTAGCACATAGCACTCAATTAATAAAATAGCAGCTGATATCCAAGGCCTATGTCTTGATTAATTTAGACCGATCACTAAAGAAACCACATCGTTCCACGCTTTGGAATTCTCGCACATTGCTCAAGCTTGCCAGTACCTTAGAATGCCAAACCTGAATGGTAGTGGTTATGGTAGGATTTTGAATCACTGTGCTTTCTAATCTGCTGGCCAGCTATTGTCAAAAAAAACCCAAAAAACCAAGCCCACTGCTGTCGAGTCGATTCCAACTCATAGTGACCCTGTAGGACAGAGTAGAACTGCCCCATGGAGTTTCCAAGGAGCACCTGGCAGATTTGAACTGCTGACCTACTGGTGAGCAGCCGTAGCACTTAACCACTATGCCACCAGGGTTTCCAGCTATTGTCAAGCCCTCAGTTTTTGTAAAATCCCATTTGTCTACTCCTGATTTTGAGAACACACACACACGAATGAATGTTAACATCCCCAAAGAGAACCATATCCTCCTGCTGCCCAACAGCTTTAATTCCACATACACTCAGCCCATGGATTAGTGGTGGTGTCACCCACAAGCCCAACAGCACAGCTGCGTTCTGTGATGACGGTGCCTGGGTCACCATAATTTCAAGGCACAGTTGCTGTATCTCTTCACCTGAAAGATAGGAAAAGAAAAGAGTCTTTGTAATACAGCTGCTTCCCTGCCCCCTTTTGAGGCTTCCATGTCTCAAAACAATGTATCTGCTGTGTGCCTTCTGCAGGTAAAAGAGAACTTAGATAAACCAAAAAGTATTTCAAGAGACCTCTCAATTATGAGGCAAAAGAATGTGCCCACTAAGGTCAGAGTCCCAAGTCAACTTAGAGCTGGCAAGAGGCTTGTACTTGCTAGTGAAATTTCTCTTACAATATTAAGAGAAACCCAAGCACTCAAATACTGTAAAATTTTTGAGAAAGTTTTCATATAAAAGTCTCCCTGTCTCTGTTTCCCCCTCCTTTTCACCTTGTAACTAGCTGATAAAGAAATCTCTGTAGGTCTGGAATGACTTCAAGATGTAGTCACATTCACTAGAGATCAAGTCTTTTAAGTAATCTGATTCCCACCAGTAGAGTTATTTTCCCGAGCAGTCCTTTTCTTCTTGTTTTTTTTTTCCCTAAGGATTTTTATTAAAACACAACGATTTTCAATATGACACACAAAAAGTTAAGGAGGGGCACTGCAACATATTTTTCAGGTGAAATCTGTGGAAATGCAGTATGATGACATCCTATCTTACATAGGGTTTACACTCAAATGAAAGCAGCTAAGTAAAAAACTGTATATAGTCAAAGTTATCCTTGGTTATTCCTTAAACTGCACATAAATTATAGTGTATAAATCTTTCTATATACTATACGTAAGCACTGTACTATAAATAATAGGGTGCTCACAACTAACATACACACACATGCAATTTTACAAACTGTTTAAATTATATTCCTTCTCTCTCTTTTTGGTGGGGGGCAAGTGCATGAAATTATATTTGCATATGCTAACCCCATGCTGTATAAAAGAATTTGCTGTGAATGAACTGGAGGTATGGAGGTGTGTATTCTGTTTGCCTCACAACACAAAATTATTTGTGGTAAGCAGGATAATGACCCCTAAGGATGTCCATATCCTTAACCCCCAAATCTGTAAATATGTTACCTTACCTGGCAAAAGTAACTTTGCAAATGTGATTACGCTTAAGGATCTTGTGATGGGGAGATTATCCTGGATTACTTGGGTGGCCCACTAACCACATGAATCCTTAGAAGTATAAAACTTTTCCTGGCTGCACAGAACCAGAGAGATGGCAGCGGGAGAAGGCCTCAGCCTGAAATTGCTTGCTTGGAAGATGGATGAGGGGGACTACTAGCCAAGGAATGCGAGCAGCCTCCAGGAGCTTCAAAAGGCAAGGAAATGGATTCTCCCCTAGAGTCTATAGAAAGGAACATGGCTCTGCCTATACCTTTATCTTAGCCCAGTGAGACTCTGTTGAACTTCTGACCTATAGAACTGTAAGATAATAAATTTGTATTGTTTCAAGCCACTAAGTCTATGGTAATTTGTCATGAGAGCAATAGAATACAGCATCCCATATGGTACTTCCAGGAAATGTAGTTTGATAACCACCAGACCAGGCTCTATGGGATTCATACTACACACCCTAGTAATATGCACACCTCAGTTGAGTACTGTCTTGACTGAGTGTATTTGGCCTTTCTTTAGATCTCCTGATATTCACCCTCAGTTATTTATAAAAAGACTCATTGAAAGTAACCCAGCCATCCCATCCATGAAGATGAAACTCAGGATCTCGGAGATCTGTTCAGTCACTAGTGATTACGATGTGACACAGCATCTATTTTTCTACTCAGGTAAGGTCCTAAAAACAGAGCCCAAAGACCTAAAAACACTTGAAATTTACCAAAGTTTAGTCTCATCAGTGGAGAGAGGAGTGCAGCCCAGTTCACAGGAGGGTACTGAAAGCTTTCTCCAATAGCTGCTATGGGTTTCATCACTACTTTAAGAAGGGAAGGAGGTACAGACTCAGGACCTGCAACAGAAAGGAAAATAATAATAAAACACCTCCATAGTATCATGAACATAGAAAATGTCAACTTTCTCTGTGTTTTCTAGTTGCAAAGGATTTGGTATCACACCTTTAGTTGTGGCTAACCTTTCCATCTGTGCTTTTAATCCCAACCCCATTTGAATATAATCTTGTACCCTCTGTTTTTCTCTCCTTTTTTTGTCTCCAGTTTTCCCTCTTGCCTGAATGGTCCTCCTCCATTTTTCACATTCCTGTTTAGCTGTCTCCCACGTTTTCTCTTGCCTTTCCATTCAGTTTTCTCAAAGGAGTAACTTACTCTAACATTATTGCCTCCTCTCATAAACTCCTCAAACTACTTCTATCAGAGAGGACAATTACTGACTAGTCAGGTACATTCCCTTCAAAGGTCTATGGATTACCTATACTCCCTGTGGCTCTAGATGGTTGTGTTCTGCACCACGTGATGTGCTGCCTCTACTGTTCCTCAGCCTCTGCCATGGCTGAGATCCAGAGGTGAGCACCTAAGACAGTAACCGCTAATCCACAGGTTAACAAGCTACCTGTGACATATGTGTCATTATTTTAATATTATTTTCTTTTGTGGGGCAGGGTGTAATTTAGAAGTAAGAAACTGAGATACAGGAGCAGCTATGACTGAAAATGTAAGGTACAGCGTGGGTGGGAGCATCCACAAATGGCCAAATACAAGTGAAGTAACACGGAAGTCAAAAATGATGTATAAAAAAGGAGAAAATGACTAAGAAGGAGAAGCGAAAGCAGAAGAAACAGCAGAATCAGCATGAGGAAAATCATCAGCAGAAAAAGGAAAGGCAGAAGAAAAAGCAAAAGCAGAGGCAACAACAACGAAGCAGCAAAATCAGCAGGAACTGAAAAAAGGGAGGAGGTAGAGACAGTCAGAAAAAGGAAAAATAGCTTCAGAAAAGGAAAAGCATAAAAAAGGGAGAAGCATAGGCAAAACCAGCAGAAAAAAAGAATCAGCAGAAACTGAAAAAAAGGGAGGCAGAGTCAGAGTTAGAAGAGGAAAAAACAGCTGCAAAAAAAGGAGAAGCATAAGAAAAAGGAGAAGCAGAGTCAGAAATGGAAAAACAGCTACAAAAAAGGAGAAGCACAGGAAAATCAGCAGAAAAAAAACCCCGGAAGAATCAGCAGAAACTGAAAAAAAGGGGAAGCAGAGGTAGAGTCAGAGTTAGAAGAGGAAAAACAGCTTCAAAAAAAGGAGAAGCACAAGAAAAAGGAGAAGCAGAGGCAGAAAAGGGAAAACAGCTGCAAAAAAGGAGAAGCATAAAAAAGGAGACAAACCCAAAACCCAGTGCCCCTGAGGCGATTCTGATTTTCATGATGATGAAAAAAGGAGAAGCACAGGCAAAATCAGCAGAAAAAACCCCCCAGAAGAATCAGCAGAAACTGAAAAACAAGGGGAAGCAGAGGCAGAGTCAGAGTTAGAAGAGGAAAAACAGCTGCAGAAAAAGGAGAAGCATAAGAAAAAGGAGAAGCAGAGGCAGAGTTAGAAAAGAAAAAACAGCCATAAAAAGGAGAAGCATCGAAAAAGGAGCACAGTCAAAACCGGCAAAAAGAAAAGAACGTTCAGCAGAAACTGAGAAAAAAAGGAAGCAGAGGCCGAGTCAGAAATGGAAAAACAGCTACAAAAAAAGAGAAGCATTAAAAAAAAAGGAGAAGCACAGACAAAATTAGCAGAAAAAAAATCCAGAAGAATCAGCAGAAACTGAAAAAAAGGGGAAGCAGAGGCAGAGTCAGAGTTAGAAGAGGAAAAAACAGCTGCAAAAAAAAGGAGAAGTGTAAGAAAAAGGAGAAGCAGAGTCAAAAATGGAAAAACAGCTACAAAAAAGGAGAAGCACAGGAAAATCAGCAGAAAAAAAAAACCCAGAAGAATCAGCAGAAACTGAAAAAAAGGGGAAGCAGCAGCAGAGTCAGAGTTAGAAAACGAAAAAGAACTGTAAAAAGGAGAAATATCTAAAAAGGAGAAGCATAGGCAAAACCAGCAGAAAAAAGAATCAGCAGAAACTGAAAAAAGAAGGAAGCAGAGGCAGAGTCAGAAATGGAAACACAGCTGCAAAAAAAGAGAAGCATTAAAAAAAGGAGAAGCACAGGCAAAATCAGCAAGAAAAAACCCCAGAAGAATCAGCAGAAACTGAAAAAAAAAGGGTAAGCAGAGGCAGAGTTAGAAAAGAAAAAACAGCCATAAAAAGGAGAAGCATCGAAAAAGGAGCACAGTCAAAACCAGTAGAAAAAAGGTTCAGCAGAAACTGAGAAAAACAGGAAGCAGAGGCCGAGTCAGAAATGGAAAAACAGCTGCAAAAAAAGAGAAGCATTTAAAAAAAAGGAGAAATACAGACAAAATTAGCAGTAAAAAAATCCAGAAGAATCAGCAGAAACTGAAAAAAGGGGAAGCAGAGGCAGAGTCAGAGTTAGAAGAGGAAAAACAGCTGCAGAAAAAGGAGAAGCATAAGAAAAAGGAGAAGCAGAGCCAGAGTCAGAAAAGGGAAAACAGTCGCAAAAAAAGGAGAAGCATATTCAAAACCAGCAGAAAAAAAGAATCAGCAGAAACTGAAAAAAAGGAACAGCTACAAAAAAGGAGAAGCACAGGAAAATCAGCAGAAAAAAAAACGCAGAAGAATTAGCAGAAACTGAAAAAAAAGGGGAAGCAGCAGCAGAGTCAGAGTTAGAAAACGAAAAAGAACTGTAAAAAGCAAAAGCATCTAAAAAGGAGAAGCATAGGCAAAACCAGCAGAAAAAAGAATCAGCAGAAACTGAAAAAAGAAGGAAGCAGAGGCAGAGTCAGAAATGGAAGCAGAGGCAGAGTCAGAAATGGAAACACAGCTGCAAAAAAGAGAAGCATTAAAAAAAAGGAGAAGCACAGGCAAAATCAGCAAGAAAAAACCCCAGAAGAATCAGCAGAAACTGAAAAAAAGGGGAAGCAGAGTCAGAGTCAGAGTTAGAAGAGGAAAAACAGCTTCAAAAAAGGAGAAGCACAAGAAGAAGGAGAAGCAGAGTCAGAAATGGAAAAACAGCTACAAAAAAGGAGAAGCACAGGAAAATCAGCAGAAAAAAAACCCAGAAGAATCAGCAGAAACTGAAAAAAAGGGGAAGCAGAGGCAGAGTCAGAGTTAGAAGAGGAAAAAACAGCTGCAAAAAAAAGGAGAAGTGTAAGAAAAAGGAGAAGCAGAGTCAAAAATGGAAAAACAGCTACAAAAAAGGAGAAGCACAGGAAAATCAGCAGAAAAAAAAAACCCAGAAGAATCAGCAGAAACTGAAAAAAAGGGGAAGCAGCAGCAGAGTCAGAGTTAGAAAACGAAAAAGAACTGTAAAAAGTAGAAATATCTAAAAAGGAGAAGCATAGGCAAAACCAGCAGAAAAAAGAATCAGCAGAAACTGAAAAAAGAAGGAAGCAGAGGCAGAGTCAGAAATGGAAACACAGCTGCAAAAAAAGAGAAGCATTAAAAAAAGGAGAAGCACAGGCAAAATCAGCAAGAAAAAACCCCAGAAGAATCAGCAGAAACTGAAAAAAAGGGGAAGCAGAGTCAGAGTCAGAGTTAGAAGAGGAAAAACAGCTTCAAAAAAAGGAGAAGCACAAGAAAAAGGAGAAGCAGAGTCAGAAATGGAAAAACAGCTACAAAAAAGGAGAAGCACAGGAAAATCAGCAGAAAAAAAAACCCAGAAGAATCAGCAGAAACTGAAAAAAAGGGGAAGCAGAGGCAGAGTCAGAGTTAGAAGAGGAAAAACAGCTGCACAAAAAGGAGAAGCACAAGAAAAAGGAGAAGCAGAGCCAGAGTCAGAAAAGGGAAAACAGTCGCAAAAAAAAGGAGAAGCATATATAAAAACCAGCAGAAAAAAAGAATCAGCAGAAACTGAAAAAAAGGAAGCAGAGGCAGAGTCAGAAGAGGAAAAACAGCTACAATATAGGAGAAGCATAAGAAAAGGAGAAGTACAGGCCAAACTTCAAAAAAAAAAACCAGAAGAATCAGCAGAAAGTAAAAAAGGGGGAAGCAGGGAAGCAAAGGCTAGCTGAGTCAGATAAAGGAAAAACATCTGCAGAAAAGGAGAAGCAAAAAATAAAATAAAAAAAGAAGCAGAGTCAGGTCAGCAGGAAAACAAAAACAAGACAGAAAAATCAGCAAAAACTGAAAAAGGGGGAAGGAGAGCGCAAGTCAGGAAATAAAGAGCTGCAAAAAGGAGAGGTATTAAAAAAAAAAGGAAAGGCCGAGGTAAAAATCATCAGAAAAAGCAGAAAAATCAGCAGAAACAAAAACAAAGGGAAGCAAAGGCAAAGTCAGAAGATGAAAAACAGCTGTAAAAAAGTGAAACATTAAAAAAAGGAGACGCACAGGCAAAGTCTGCAGAAAAAAGCGGAAGAACCAGCAGAAACTAAAACTAAAAAGGAGAGGTTGAGTCAGATAAAGGAAAAGTAGCTGTAGAAAAGGAGAAGCAAAGAAAAAAATCTAGAAGTAGAACCAGAATCAGCAGAAAAGCAGATTAGTCAGCAGAAACTATAAAAGGGGGAAAGGGAAGGAGAGGCAGAGTCTGAAAAAGAGCTGCAAAAAAGGAGAAGCATTAAAAAAAAAAAAAAAGGGTAGAGGCAAAAATCATCAGAAAATACAGAAAAATCAGCAGAAACTAAAGAAAGGGGAAGCAGAGGCAGAGCTGGCAAAAGGAAAAACAGCTGCTAAAAAGAAGGATAAAAAAGGAGAAGCATAGGCAAAATCAGCAGAAAAAAGCAAAAAAAATTAGCAGAAGCTGAAAAAAGGGGAAGCAGTGATAGAGTCAGATGAAGTAAAAGCAGATGCAGAAAAGGAGAAACATAGAAAAAAGGAGAAGCACTGCCAGCATCAGCAGAAAAAAGCAGACCAATCAGAGCAGAAACTGTAAAAGTGGGGAGCAGAGGCAGAGACAGAAAAAGAAAAAGATATACCGAAAAGGAGAAGCATTAAAAAAAGAAAAAGGAGAAGCAGAGCCAGAATCAGCAGAAACTGAAGAAAGAGGAAGCAGAAGCAAAGACAGAGTCAACAAAAGGGGGGAAGAATCAGTAGAAAATGCTGCAGAACCAGCAAAAGCTGAAAAAAGGGGGAAGCAGAAGCAGAGGCAGAGCCAGCAAAAGGAAAAACAACTCCAGAGAAAGGAGAAGCAGAGGTAGAAAAAGTTGCAGAATCAGCAGAAGGTGAAAAAAGAAAAAGTGGAAGTGGAGGCAGTCTTTTGTTCTCTCTCTCTTTTTTAGGCTTCTGGCATTCAAGAAAATCTCTGTGGAAACACTAGCTGAACACAAGCTAAATGAATAAGATGTTAGAGACCACACATGACAAAGAATATAGACTTTATAAAGGTAGTTAAAAAAAAAAAAAGTCACTAAACAAACAGCTACAACCCATAGCAAGTGACAAAAAAACTCCCCCTTAAGGATAGAGAAGCAGCTGATTTTCAGCGTTACCACTTTGTAATATTACAGACATCCAGATTTCAACAACAACAAAAATATGAAGTAATCAAAGAAACTAACAGAAACTGCCCTTGAGGAAGCACAGATATTGGGATTACTAGACAAAGATTTTAGATCAACTGTCTTAAATATGATCAAACAGCTAAAATAGTCAAAGAAGAAATCATAAGGAAAATCAAAAATACTTTGAGAGGAATGGGAAAAAAAACAAAACAAAACACAACATACAAAAATTTATGCCATACAGCAAAAGCAGTGCTCAGAGGGAAATTTATAACTGTATGTACCTATGTTAAAAAAGAGATGTCAAATCAATAGCCTAATTTTACATCTCACGTAACTAGAAAAAGAAGAGAAAGCTAAACCAAAGATAGCAGAGGGAAGAAAATAATAAAGAATAGAGCAAAAGTAAATGAAATAGAGATTAGAAAAACAATAGAGAGAATCAATGAGAACAAAAGTTGGCTCTTTAAAAAGATCAACAAAATTGAAAGCCTTTAGCTAGACTAAGGAAAAAAAAAGGAAGATGGGAATAACTAAAATCAGAAATGAAAGTGGAGATATTACTACTGGCCTTACAGGAATAAAACAAATTAAAAGAGAAGACTATCAATCATATACCAAGAAACTAGAGAATCTACATGAAGTGGGCAAATTCCTAGAAATACATCGATTACTTAAACTGACTAAAGAAGAAATAGAAACGTTGAACAGACCTATAACAAGTACAGAGGTTGAACTGTAATCAAGAACCTCCCAACAAAGAAAAGTTCAGGACCAGATGGCTTCACTGCTGAGTTTTCTACCAAACATTTAAAGAAGAGCTAAATCCAATCCTTGTCAAAATCTGCCCCCCACAAAAAAAAAAGGAAGAGGAGAGTATACTTCCTAACTCATTCTATAAAGCCAGCATCACCCTGATAACAAAGCAAGACAGAGACACCATAAGAAAAATATCCCTTATGAGTATAGGTATAAAAATCCTCAATACAATACTAGCAAACCAAAGCCAACAGTATGTTAAAAAAAAATTATACACCACGACCAAGTAGATTGTATACAAGACGTACATCACTTTAACAGAACAAAAGTGAGCAGATTTTTATTTTAAAAAACTTTCTTAGATCAAAGTGTCTTACATAAAAGTTTACTCCAGGTCTTTCTGAAATACGCCAGAAAACTTGCATTTTCTAGAGGATCTAGGGAATCAGGAAAGGCATTCAACTTACCCTTCACTCTATGTCCTAGAATGAAATATGACTACTTTCCAGATGTTTTATTGCCTAGACATTAGCTCTCCTTTGGCAGGACAAAGGAACGTTCGTCAATGATTGTACTTTACTATGCTCTTCTTTTTTATACTCTTCAGATGTTGCTTCTATATACTCCAGAATTGACCTGATATATAATCATGTGTCAGAAACAAGGGGTACTTGTAAAATGGAGGAGAGGGTTGAAAACCATCTTTAAGTGCTATAAGGCAATAAATCTTCCACATTTAAAAGGGCAGAGAATCAGCATGACTAGAATCACATTTTTCACTGTATTTGCAGAGAGCTAGTTCTGACACTAAGCAGAATGAAAGGAACTATATAGTAACTGTTAGGAATGGAGAAACAATTTGGTTGTTCCATGCATTTTGGTAGGATGTATGGGAAGAGAATACCAGAAAGATGCTTACCTGTGTTTTATTGACTATGCAATGGCATTTGACTGTGTAGATCACAACGAATTATGGATAACATTGTGAAGAATGGAAATTCTAGAACACTTAATTGTGTTCATGAAGAACCTTTACATAGACCAAGAGGCAGTCATTCAAACAGAACAAGGGGATACTGAGAGGTTTAAAATCAGGAAAGGTATGCACCTGGGTTGTATCCTTTCACTACACTTATTCAATCTGTATGCTGAGCAAATAATGTGAGAAGCTGGACCATCTGAAGAATGCGGCATCGGGTTTGGTGGAAGACACGTTAATAACCTGTAGTAAGCTGGTAACACAACGTTGCTTGCTGAAAGTGAAGAGGACTTGAAGCACTTACTGATGAAGACCAAAGATTACAGCCTTCAGTGTGGATTATACCTCAACATAAAGAAAACAAAAATCCTCACAACTGGACCAACAAGCAACATCATGATAAATGGAGAAAATATTGAAGTTGTGAAGGATTTCATTTTAATTGGATCCACAATCAACACCCATGGAAGCAGAAGTCAAGAAATTGAATGACATACTGCATTAGGCAAATCTGCTACAAGAGTTCTTTAAAGTGTTAAAAAGGAAAGATGTCACTTTGAGGACTGAGGTGCACCTGACCCAAGCCATGGTATTTTTCAACTGCCTAATATGCACGTGAAAGCTGGAAAATGAATAAGGAAGCCTGAAGAATTAATGCATTTGAATTACAGTGTTGGTGAAGAATACTGAATATATCATGGACTACCAGAAGAATGAACAAATCTGTCTTGGAAGAAGTACAGCCAGAATGCTCCTTAGAAGCAAGGATGGTGAGACTTCATCTTATGTACTTTGGACATGTTATCACGAGGTATCAGTCCCTGGAGAAGGACATCATGCTTGGTAAAGCAGAGGGTCACGAAAAAGAGGAAGACCCTCAATGAGATGGACTGACACAGTGGCTGCAACAATAGGCTCAAACATAGCAACAATTGTAAGGATGGCACAAGACGGGGCACTGTTTCATTCTGTTGTACATAGGGTCGCTATGAGCCGGAATCGACTCAATGGCACCTAACAACAACAATATGGGGAAGAGAAGGAATTCCAAAGTTTCAAGGAGAAAAGAATCACATGGTCCCTCCCCAGAGATCTTTAACATGGAACTAAAGAATCCCAACCTAAACAAGCAGAAGGATCAGCTCCCTTATTACAATGCTTTGTCTTTCAAACAAGTGCCCTAGATAAGAAGAAATACGAGAGTGCTTTATAGACAATGGATTTGGAACTAAGAAGGTCTAACACTACTCGTTAAAAAGATCCAGATGTTTTAAAATCTGGATACAAAGTTGCTTTAAATCTCTCATCCAGCTGACAGATTCAAAGAACCCTGATATAAATGGTATATTTTAACATAATGCATTACAACAGGACCCATTATCACACATAGTTTGGCTACATGAAGTATCAGATCTCAATGCCACAATGCAAATGTGTAACCCCTATAGCAAAAGTCTGGCAACAAGAGGTCAACAGCTGGCGGTGTGTATATTCCCTGTCACCAGCACCTGGCTTGTGTAGTGTGGACATTACTTTCTCCATCTTCAGCATTGTTTAGAGGCAACTTTGTTTAGTATTATCCAGTCACTATATATACTTAAAGGTATACGTCAATATAAATTTGAAGACTATTAACAAGCCAGGTAGCCTGTTCTAAGGATTTATGATAAAGTGGTAAGAAATACAGATGTTGTTCCTGCCCTTGAGGAAATACAGTCTAAAGCGAAAGACAGGCTTTAAACAAAGAACTGTAAGTAATTACACTAATGCAGAGTACTATAAAAAAAATATAGAAGCCCTGGTTGTGCAGTGGTTAAAGCATTCAGCTTCTAACCAAAAGGTCATTGGTTCAAACCCACCAGCTGCTCCAAGGGAGAAAGATGTGGCAGTCTGCTTTCGTAAAGATTTATGGCCATGGAAATTCTGTGGGGCAGTTCTACTCTGTCCTACTGGGTTGCTGTGAGTTGGAATGGACTCAGCGGCAATGGGTTTAGGAGCAACTACTCCAGTAGCAACAAGACACTTTACACTCAGATCCAAGCTTCTAAATACCATTCTTTACTAAAAGGAACATGGGCTACCTGGTTAATTACAGGGCTGAGGATAATACAAGATAAACCTAGAACATCTTGTGACACAAAGTAAGGAAATACTCAAAGACTCCACTGCCTTGGAATCAATTCTGACTTTATAGCGACCCCATAGGATTTACAAGGCTATAAATCTCTATGGAAGCAGACTGCCACATCTTTCTCTCATGGAGCTGCTGGTGGTTTCAAATCACCAACCTTTCAGTTAGCAGTCCATCCCTTTAACCACTGCGCTACCAGGACTCCTTATAAAATAACTAGCTTCTAATATATATTTTTTTAATGTTATCATGAAAGTCACAGAAGGACTGAGGAACTGTTCCAGATTGAAGGAAGCTAAAAAGACATGAAAACTAAGTACAGTACAAGATTCTTGATTAGATCCTTTTTTCTATTAAAGACATTATTGGGATAGTTAGTGAAACATAAATAAGGTCTCAGGGTGAATGGCATATATGAATTCTGTAACTGTTTTGTAACTTCTGTAAGTTTGAAACTAGTTCAAAATAAAAAGTTTTAAAAAGGTGAAGACTAAAAAAAAAAAAAAAAATGTCCAAAATTAAAAAAATAAAAAACCTTTCAAACGGTAAATACACGTAAAAATGTTCATTTCTTCTGGTGATGAATATAAATTAAAGCAGTCTTAAGGTATCGTTTTATATCTGACTGGTTTTTATTGTTGCCATTTGCTTATCTAGGTGTTAGTTTGCTTTAAAATACATTGTAACTAGAAGGGGTGTCTGCTTTATTTGTTTTCTAAGAGCATAACGCCATTTCTGTGATATTCCTAACAAAAATGAATAACCTGACAACTCTAACACGAAGAACAACAGGCAAACCCAAGTTGAAGGATATTCTATAAAATAACTAAAATCCTAACCAAACCCACTGCCATCAAGTTTATATAAAGTGACTTATAATCCTTCTAAGAACTCTGTAAAGAAGATTCAATTATTTCTTCCACTTTACACAGGCAACTGAGGCTTGAAGGCTTAAGCAGCTTGCCTGATGGAACTGAGATATGAACCCAGGCAGTCTGATTCCCGTGCTTTTAACCTCTATGCTCTACCGCTTTGCATATTCACATAGGGCTGAGGTACTGAAAGCGGGTACAATCCTTTCGGAGAGCAATGAAGTCATGTCATCCCTATAGTCAGCAAAAGTCCTCAGACTCTTGCCCACTAATATACTGCTGAGAACTTATCCTAAGGAAAGCTCTATGCAGAAGAGAGAAAGCTACATGCATAAAGATGTTAACTATAAAGGAAATTTAAAAAATGACCAATAGGGACATGGTTAAGCTAATTATGATTCATCAATTTGATGGAATATTTTATAGCCATCCCTGGTGGCATAGTGGTTAAGTGCTACGGCTGCTAACCAAAGGGTCGGCAGTTTGAATCCACCAGGTGCTCCTCAGAAACTCTATGGGGCAGTTCTACTCTGTCCTATAGGGTCACTATGAGTTGGAATTGACTCAACGGCACTGGGTTTGGTTTTGTTTTTTTTTTTAATTAAAAAATACAACATACATGTGTACTTGTAAATATGCAAAAATTGTGTGTGCATCAGAGGAACCAAAAAGTAATGAAAGTGGTAATAGCTGTTAGAAAGTCATAGGATACTTAGTGACTTTTTCTCTTTCAAATATTTTCATGATGTTTAGAACTAAAACTAGATATCAAACACCCCAAAACATATCCTGACAAGTGTCCAGAAAGTAATGCAAATAGGATTCTTTCTCAGACTTTCTCACAAGCCTCCTTTTGGGGGAGGAAGGTGGTGATTACATAAGCTATATTCCATTTACATGGGAAGCTGTTAACTTTTAAAAACCAGACAACAAAATAATAGACATTTCATGATACAATATAAGACACACACATCTAGAAGGACATATATTAAAGCATCTATAGTGGCTATCTCCAAGTGGTGAGGTTATAGGGGATCCTTGCTTTCCCCTTTATGCCATCTGTGGACTGAGCGCTACACACACATATTCATTCCTAATAATAATTTTTTAAATTAAAATATTTAAAAGTAATACATAGTCTTGGCAACCAACTCTATAATTTCATCAGAAAAGAGGACGACTTTCTCATATATTACTTACTCTACACTCCGAGTTCACTATTCTGTTCCTTAGGGTAGTGTCCATTCTCAACAATTATATCTTATGCTAATAGAACAAAAGTGACTAATTGAAAATATACCTACCTATATTTTATGCACAAGGCCAGTACTTACACAGATCACTGACCAATGAATTCATATCAAGAAGGCAATAATGACTCTATTACATGGATTTAAATACCCTTTCCTCACATAATATTTCTTACTGTGCACTTTAAAGCCTAACAGAAAAATACGAGCTTAGAAAGCATTAGTCCCATTCCCCAGCAACAGAATAACAAAAATAATCCTATTATATAAAAAAAAATAATACCTATTTTAGCACCAGAAAAGAAATTATTACTTTTAATATGCTTTTAAAAAGAAGTAAATGAAAACTTAGTTAAATCTGAAAATGATAAGAGGTTGAGAAAACATAAAGAGCAGAAATTGAAAAAAATAAAAAAATAAGTAGAAAAGAAATAAAAATAAAAGAGTCAAAAATTAGAGGCTCTTGGCATCTGGGGTCTTAAACACTAGCAAGAGGCCATCTAAGATGCATCAATTGGTCTCAACCCACTTGGAGCAAAGGAGAATGAAGAACACCAAAGGTAATTATGAGCCCAAGAGACAGAAAGGGCCACAAAAACCAGAGACTACATCAGCTTGAGACCTGAAGAACTAGATGGTACCTGGCTATCACTGATGACTGCCCTGATAGGGAACACAACAGAGAACCCCTGAGGGAGCAGGAGAGCAGTGGGATGCAGACCCCAAATTCTCATAAAAAGGCCAGACTTAATCGTCTGACTGAGACTAGAAGGACCCCGGAGGTCACGGTCCCCAGACCTTCTGTTAGCCCAAGACAGGAACCATTCCCAAAGCCAACTCTTTAGACAGGGACTGGACAGGACTGTGGGATAAAAAATGATACTGGTGAAGAATGAGCTTCTTGGATTAAGTAGACACATGAGACTATGTGGGCAGCTCCTATCTGGAGGGGAGATGAGAGGGCAGAGGGGGTCAGAGGCTGGCCAAATGGACACGAAAAGAAAGAGTAGAAGGAAGGAGTGTGCTGTCTCATTAGGGGGAGAACAACTAGGATATAAAAAAAAAGGTGTATATAAATTTTTATATGAGAGACTGACTTGATTTGTAAACTTTCACTAAGCACAATAAAAATTAAAAAAAAAAAAGATAGAGACTCTTTAGGGAAAAAATAATCCCATGATATGAAGAATTAGATTGCAACCAAATGTTTAGGGCCTAGCATAGCCAAGGAATGCCCATAGAAATAGATAATGATGACGTGATTGTATAAATGACAAAAAAAAAAGAAAAGTTCAGGCATAATACATCTGACATAAGAAGGTCAGTGCTATTAGGAGAGAAAAGAGAATGTTACATGGAATAGCAAAATCATTAACTGAAGTCTTTAAAAACTGGAAGGAATTTAATATATTTGGTATGACTTTAAAATGTAGGCCTATATGAAGGGATGGACGCTATGAATATCTTTTATGTTCTATCACAGGAGTGTCAGAGTATCCAAAGTGAGAAAAGCCCTAATCATTAGGAAACAGATTAACATATTAACTACTTCACATTTGATTGGCTAAAAATAAGATCGAGGTGCCCAATCTCATCCTGGCATAAGTGTGGATCATGGATACTCCACAGCATTTTTTTTCCTCTTGTGAGTTATTAAAATTAGTAGACACAGGCAATGAAGCCATGCCATCTCTATAGCTTCCTCTCTTCTGCCTCTGCCAGGCATGATTTTTATTCTCAAAAACCATTTCCTCCTCAAAAGAGCTCACCAAAATTGTCATCCTTCCTATCAGCAGCCTCACTGGGCTGTGGTGAGTGACATCCAGACATTTAAACTCAAAAGCTGCTTCAGAGGGGAGTTATTAAAATTCAAATGAGCTGGGCATATTGAAGAAGAAAACCCTCGTTTGCATGCACACCTCCGCATTTGGCCATCCCATTTAGCCCCATAGAGCAGGGTCTGGTTTTGTTTTTGTAAATGGGCTTCCGAGGCCGAGGTCAGCCTCCCACGGCCCCCACTCCTCTGGGGTCATCATTAGTAATGTGTAAGGCTGAATAGATTTTTCTCTGAATCTAGTCAGCAAACCTGACAAGAAGGCAGCCCTCTCCCACAACCTGAAAATACCAAAAATCTGATTGATAATATGGCATTTAAAATACTTCATTTATCTGCTTTAAAAGATCTTCCAGCAATACTACACACATAACATCACCAGTTCCACCTGATTTTTCAGTCTTAGAGGAGAACATTTCCTGTTATGCCATGATGGCATAATTATAAAAATGTCACCTTTAACCAAGAATTTCCCATCAGATTTAAAGAAAATTAATTTATGCCAAGCAAATAATGATCTGGGAGCCAAAACAACTAAATTTTATTTACTAGAAAAGAAAAACAATCTATTTGATGGTGAGAATTTTTATCTTCTTTCTCAAGGAAATATCTCACATTATCATCACTTAACATTTTTATGACACATTAGTGAGCAAACTGACAAAAAATACAGCAAAAATACATTCCTAGCTTTGTTTTGGCCATGAAAATTTTAGATGTTCATTTAGTAAGAATTTAATTTCTTACTAATGAAAACATCTCTGTTATGACACATCTATTTTAAACAGATTTAATTCATGGCAATATAAGCCATGTATCAGTTTTCACCGAGGCTATGTAAAAGCAAATAATGCCAACACATGACTCTAGGATAACAGCACAATTTCTAGAGCTCCAGAAACTACAGAAATTTGTTTCTAGGCTATGAGTGCAGTCTACAGTCTAGAAGCTCTGTTGATTTTATCACTAGATTCACACACCTCCAGGGATTCACATACCCAGTGGTCAGACAAAGTGACCTCTGACATTCCTTCCGATGTAAGACTGTATTCTTCCGTGACCTTCATTAATTGAACTCGCTCTTTCCAGATTACTTCTAGTTTTTTGTTTTAATTTTCTTTAACTTTTTTTTTCTAAGATTGGGATGGTCTTGCTGTAATACAGACTCTGGTTTTGCCCCAAGTGACCTGCCCGAGGAAGGATAATACTAGCAAGCCACGACAGTGTTCAGTTTTGACCCATTTTCCCCCAACAGCTCTGAATAGAATATGTGTATCATTAAAGAGCATTTATTCAATAACTTACATGGCATCATTCTGGCTACAGTTAAAAACAAAGGCACTCAATCTCTGTCTTCAAATTGTCTGTGCTCTAATATGGGTGGCAGCAGCACAGAGTTACAGAGAGACACATGTTTGCAGAAAAAAAGAACACAAGCTAAAAAGAGGAACCGAAGCCCGTGATTCCAGCAACACCAAGTACTCATACAAGGTTCAGGGAGAAGACCTGCTTCCAAGACAGGGCCTGGGATACAAACTGCCCCAGGTGTGTTTTCTCTTATTAGATCACACTCAGTTGAAATTGATAAGAAAAGTAATGTACACTTAGACTTCTGAAACGGCCAAATGGATGATTAAAGTCTTTACAGAGCCATCCAAGCTCAGGTACAGTGATTTCCAAGAGACTACAAAGTGTTATGTTTATGTAACATTTTCTGCCGTTAGTCTCCTAGTTATCTCTATTGCAAAGATGGTGTAGCTTGAAGAGCAAAAAAAGATATTCGCCACTTCAGATCTGTATTGCTTAATTCTACAAAGGTATGCTAAAGACACACAAACTTGTACAATATGTAGAAAAAATGATAAAACTCAAGAAAGGTGCTCACTTGCCTTTTTTTCCTCCCATAACGAAGAAGCCGATGGCTGCTCTTATAAAACTGCTTTCAGGCAAATAGCTATAGTCTGTAGGAACTGTGGAGACAGCAAATGATCAAATTAACCAGTGAACTTGGCAGGACTAATGAAGGAAAGATAATGATCTCATGCTGCCATACTAACCTAGAGACAAAGCGGAGATGTTTATGCTATTAACCTTGGCACAATACTATGTGGCTGCAAATTATTAGATTAAGTAACTGGCCTTGAAGTAATCACTGAGACTCTGAAAGCAAATCAAAAACGGTGGCAAACCTCATAGAGGCTGCAAAATCAGAGAGGGTGAAAACTTTACTGAAGTGGTTAAAAAATTCTTTCCATGTTGTCACATCAATGAGCCCCAATCTAGTGACCTTGTCAGGGTCAGCAAGGAGTCGATTGGGCTTCTGCACTGAGACCACCATTCCGTGGGCCACTTTGGGACATGCTGAATCAGATATATGAACCACGCAAATTCAACAACCAGTATTAATAGCAGCCAGTCTCTTACTTCATAAGGCAGAGACCTCTAAGTGACCAACATGTGCAAATAACCAGATGTGGTTGCTGACCTGGAACGGTGAAGCAGTGACATTTATGCTAGTTAAGTCCTGAGAGTCTCCTAAATCCTCTTCCTCCCTGTCCTGGATAACTGTCTCATGAGATGGTTTCTACTGCAATAAATGGCTCAACTGGAAAATTCCACCAGGAACAAGTAGCCGTACTTTTCCAGACATACGATCATTTTGCTCAGAAGAGCCTGGGTGTAAGATGATTCACTACTATCTGATCTGAGAGCCAGACTGTGTACCCTATAACATAACAATGAAAAGCCTACAGAGCAATGCAAAACGCTGACATATACATGCTATTTTCAGCAGGGTTCTGTGAGAGCCCTGCCCTTCAAAACTGGCATTACCAACGCTTTCCAATATGATTCTGTTTTGTTTTTTCTTTTTCCCATTTTAACATGACAGCTTCCAGTTGTCTAAAGTTCATTGTGTTGGGAAGGCTGTGGAACAATGTCCTATTTCTATAGGTAAGGAGTGATCGAAAGAGAAGGAAACAGTAATTGTAGCGACCCTCATTCACACTAATGCTGTCCTTAGACTACCTGTCAGTGGATATGTGAGACCAGGTTTTAATGAGGAATCTTTGGTACCTAAACCTATTTGACCTGGGTCCAAGATAGCCAGTGGGTCAAAATTCTATGAAGATCAAGGAGCAGATGTAGCTCCCAGTGTATTAACAGTGATACCTTTCCCATAAAATCTGCAAGTAAAAACAAATTAAGCATGTGGAAATTGCAAATTTTTTTATTGCTTTTATCAAAAAGCTAGAGAGACAAAAAAGCCTTGTTATATTAAGACCTAGAACTTCAATTCCAAGACCAAGGAGGTGCATACCTTTAAATGTACTTACCCCATTATTTTCTGAAAAGCAGGGGCCATAAAAACTCTAGTCGTATATGAAGAGATTTTAATGAAATGTGAATGCTATACAAACCAACTAGTAAAATCAAAAGAACTCTGCCCCAAGCTTCAAGGAGCTGGTTCCTAGTTTCTGGAATTTTTACTACACTAACTGTATGTAATTCATGTAATCTTTCTGAGCCTCAAGGTCTTCATTTGTAAAATACGGAGGTTAGACTGGATGTCCAAACTGATTTCTAAAGGAGGTAGAGAAGAGGAGGGAAAAGAGCAGGCGCTTCGGAGGCCAACAGATTTGTGTTCAAGCTATATGGTCACCACTTAGTGCCACCTGTCCCTGGTTATGTCACAAAAGTTCCCCACACCCCATTTACCTCTGACATAAAATACGGACAGTAATACCCCCCACTTAGGGTTGTTGTGAAGATTAATGTTCTTAACAAAGTGCACAGTACTGAGTTAGCTATCCTTCCTTCCAGCTCTAGTGTTCTTTGACTCTAATCTTACCAGAGGTTCTACTTTGATTTGAGGAGAGAGTAGACAGATGAAGATGTCCTAGAAGCCAGATTGCATTTGACTGAAGGCCAATCATCCCAGAGACACTGATGACCTATGAGTAAAAATTTAACATTTTAATGATATGGTAAGATCAAAATTCCCTTTAATATCTTTAATAAAAGGCTACTCTACAGTAGCAAATCACCTAATATTTTATGAGGTGGTGGCTTGCCTGATAATGAGAAGCTCTATAACAAGACGTAATACCATGTGTCTAGTATTTTTTTTTAGTATACTACTCCTGGGACATAATAGGTGTTCAACAAGTGTTTGCTGAATCAACGAACAAAGCAATCAATCAACTGCTCGATCATAGCAAAAGGTACTAGGTTTCACTCAGTCAGGGTGGTCTCAAAGGAATTTTCAGAAAATGATAAATGAAAATCCGTAACAGAAAAGAGGTGATAGTTACAACTAGAATACCCATAAAAATAGGAATATAGTTTTATTCTCTACTTTAAATAATGAGGTTCTATTACCACTCTAAGGAGCTCTGATGGCACAATGGTTAAGCACTCAGTTGCTAACTGAAAGGTCGGTGGTTTGAACTTATTAGCTGCTCTAGGAGAAAGATGTGGCACTCTGCTTCTGTAAAGATTACAGCCTTGGAAACCCGATGGGGCAGTTCTACTCTGTCATACAGGGTTGCTATGAGTCAGAGTCAATTCAGTGGTAACCACGGTTTTTTATTACCACCTTATCATTCATAATACGCACGGTTCCAATAATATTGTGCATTTATAGCTTTCTCTCCCAAAGCATAGCAACTTAAGTTTCAGCAGGATTCTTTTTTTTAAATAATATTCATATTCATAATGCAGAAGAGAGTTTCCTTTTATTCAGAGATTCATGTTTGCTTTTGAAAGTATGAATTACTAAAACTACTTTATTTGTTAGGTATAATCAGCTACATTTCACAAGAATGAAGACAAGTATGTTAAGTGAAAGAAAAGGACACAATGTCTTATATACAGTAAGAATCCCAACTTTAAAAAAAAATACAACCAAAAATTAGTAGTGGTTTCTTTGAGTTGGGATGTCAGTAATATTTTTAAGTTTCTTTCGATCTGTACTTTCATATTGTATGCAATGAATATGACCATTTTTTTAAAGTAAAACTTTCTCAGCAGATAAATATGTTTATTATTCATGCAAGAGTAACTATGACAATGATTCACCCCAATAATTTTATGGGTGACATCTGAACTAGTGCCTCTTGACCACTGTACCTAGATATCTGCTTTGCCCTTGGATCACCTTCTATTTTTCCTTGTTCCAAGGGCCTGACATTCCTTGCAGGATCAGGTTTTAATTTTTAATGGGAGCCAATATTAACTTAACTGAAAAATGCCAGCTTTCTTTATTCCAGAGGCTGCATGTGCAGCGATCACAGGGCCAACTGTAAGCTGCTCCCAAAACCCCTGTGAACTCAGTGTAACTAGGTAAGTCCTCACTTTCCAGACAAAACATTATGTATTGTGAGACAGGAAAAAACAAAACAAAAACAAAAACAGCAAAGGGGATATCTGTTTTCCCATCCAAGGATTTTAAATTCCTCTTCTCACCTGCGTTAAGGTTCTGATGACTTCATTAAGTCTGCCTTGAAATTGAGAGGTCTGGATGGCTTCTGACTTCAGCTAAAAGAATAAGGAGACATATCCTCAACCACTCCCACCAAAATAAATAAATAAATTCTGTGTATGAGCTATCATCATCTAAGCTAGGGAATAATTCATCATAATGTACTTATATTTCAAAAATATAAACTGTGAGCGCCTCAAGGGCAGGGCCCATGCTTTACTTATCATTGATTCCCTATACCAGTGTAGCATTCAGTCAACTTTTACTGAATCGATAAAGGAAGTTCTTTGAATTATTGGTAATATACACATACATATATCCACTGAAAACATTTTTAATACATAAATATAAATTTAAACATTATAGATACAAAATGGAGTTATTCTTGTGAATAGCTTTAGAAATTTCTTATCATTCAATCACCTTCTCTCAGGCAGGGAACTTTGAAGAAAATACATAAGTTGACCAAGTTTAATCCCTACAAACCAAATAAAACAAGAAGCAAATCTCTAAAGAAAGAATTATCAGCCAAGAGCAATTTTTCACATAGAAAGGCATTGAAAAGCCCAATATAGTCATTCCAGTGAGCGTATATTCTTCTGTTCTTAGCATACCAAGATAATGGGTATTCTCCTTCTGCTGTGGCTATGTATACATTTAGACTTCTTTCCCTCAACAGATAGTTCTTTCATTTTTTTTTTTTTACCTGTATTACATCCCCTTCAGAGCCTACCAAGGCCACCATGCCATGAAGAGCTGCTAGACAAAGCATCGTGGGAGTGCCCTGTAAACAAAGCATCAGAATACATCAAGTGGGAAAGAGTCATTGGGTTTGGATTCTATAAAACTTAACAATACCACAGAGAAACAGACCATTGAGTCAAAATGATACTAAACTAGGAGGGTAACATAACCTGTATAATTGAACCAAAAATGGCAGCAGACGAATAAACTAACAGATTAAGGCTGTTGTATCATAGATGGATATTTGTTGTTTTTATTTTTCAAAATGCACAATGTTGTTTCAAAATTAAGGCATGGACAAAATTAGCTAATTTAAAGAGCTGTTACAGTTGATAAGATGCATCATTTTTAAGGAATTAAAAGTACATTTGATAGCTGTGTCTTTCATCCCAAAATTGCTTGTCATTTTATTGTCGAGCAATGTATCTTAGCAGCTCCTATAAATGGCCCAATAAAGTAGTTTTGTTTCCTTTATATAAATATAAAATAACATGCGGGAGGTGGCCTCTACCTCTGATAGAATAGTTCTGATCCAGGTGGGAAGCAGTTTGTTACCCAAGTCTTCAGCTTTTCCATGTCCACACACAGACAAACCATGAACTATATTTCCTAATGCCAGGGCAAAACCTGAAGTCTGTTAAATACATAAGAACAGGGCGAGAAAAAGAAAAAAAAGATACAGATTAGGGATGTTTATACATAGCAATACAAGCACTTCTGGGGACTCTCTTCCCTACTGACAAGTTCTTCTGCCATCTGACAATCGGTGATTTGCAGATGTTTTATTATCTATACTCTAGTTTGCAACAGAAAATGCAGAGTCTAATTGCAAGGAATCCAGCTTCAGTGAGTGGTTTATTTTAGGAAAATAATACTTCACTATTGAGTGACTTAACTTAAACAATCCAAATTCTCAGAAGGGGTTAGGGTGAAAATACCAAGGCAATTAGGCCACACAAGGCCAGTCAGCTCCCCAAAAAAGAAAACTTCCCGGAATGGATAGAGTACACGCAAACTTCTACATTTTGGTGTTGCAAAACTTAATGTGAATGTAAGTGAATGGGGATACAACCATTCAAAAACAGTGACAACTGTTAGATGCTTAAAACCAGTGAATCCTACATTAACTCACTATGGCCAATGATTAAGAGTTTGGAGAAACATAAAAAAGAAATTCAAATGGGGAAATTCTACAGCATGTGTAATCAGGGGCAACACTGTAAGGGTATTTAATTTAATTTATACTTATTTAAATTTTCCTCTACGTATGCAGTCACGAGCCGAGATTCTCTGCCTTTAATTCGCTGAAGTTTGAGCTTATTGGAGTCCCTCTTTCCAAACTTTGTCACTCAAGGCTCTAGCCTTATATAACTCTTATATTCTCTAGTCACATGTTTTAAGATTTTACGAACACAGAGCAATGGCTGAAGAGAGTAAAAAGCTTTCAGTACTCTCAGGCAAAGAGAAAGAAAGGTCTACAGCGGAGTTAGGGTATAAGGAGAGAAAAAGACATCTGTGACTGTTGGCTATAGCTGTGACAGAACAGTTAGAAGTTCCTCAGTTGTGACAAGAAAAATAGCCTATTATAATCTAATTCAGAGTAAGTCAAAATCGGACTTATCAGCAGCATGAGACCCACAGAGAGAAATAATCAGGGCATGCATTCCAACCTGCTGGTTGTTCTCTACTAACAGCCGAAGTTTGTTCATAATATCTTCAGCCTCTGCTGCCTCGATAATTCCAGCACTGAATGCTGACGTACACACACAGCTAAGGGTATAGGCAAGGACCTGAGGAGAAAAATACAGCAGAAAAATGTTTCTTCATGAAGAAAAATAAAAGAACACAGTGTGGGCAACACAAATACTCTGTCAAACTTCTCCCCAGGATAAGAATTGGATTCAATATATCTGCCACTACTAAAAAAACTGGTTTATACATGACAAACATACGTGGTTGCTAAGGTAGAAACCGGGTAATGAAACTTCGGAAGGGAGTTAGACTGGGCCCTGTTTCGCTGCCTCACTTACATTACTCTATTTCATAACAAGGTCATGAGATGGGTATTGTTATTCCGACTTTACAGATAGGCACTCTGAGGCTCAAGTACATAGCTAGCAAGTGACAAAGGGTGGATTCAGACTCAGGTCTTCAGACTCTTAAATCAAAAAAGTTTCCTCCCACATCGTGTTGGAACACAGCATCTATCAACAGCAAAAACAGATTTTTAGCATCAGTGCCATGTACCCCTATGCAAGGCCAAGCAGGAGAAGAAATACAAAGTGGAAGTGAAACACTGCTACTACATTCTAGGTTTCCTTGGAGAAGCAGTTCATCACCCATCTGTCAGTTTGTGGACCTTTGGTAGCTTGAATGCTGCTATGATTCTGGAAGCTATGCTACCAGTATTTCAAACACCAGCAGGGTCACCTAAGGTGGACAGGTTTCAGCAGAGCTTGCAGACTAAGACAGACTAGGAAGGAGGACCTGGTGGTCTACTTTCAAAAATATCCAAGGAAAACTCTATGAATTACAATAGAACACTGTCCAAAATAGTGCTGGAAGATGAGCCCCCTAGGTTGGAAGGCACTCAAAATATACAGTGACCGCAACAAGGGAGTCAAGCATATCAACAATCATGAAGATGGTGCAAGACCTGGCAACGTTCTGCTCTGTTGTACGTAGAGTTGCCATGAGTTGGAGCTGACTCGACAGCAACTAAGAACAATAACACTAGAAGCAGTAAAGCATAATGGAACAGGAACTTGAGTCTTAGAGTCCGATAAATTGTGCAAAATGGGATAATACTACTTACTTCACAGCACTGTTGTGAGAATTTAATAAGCGAATAAATACATAAATGAATAAATAAATAAGAATACCAGGAGTGGAGAAAGACTCAGCGTATCTCTCAAACTGTTTATTGGCTAAGTAACTTTGGGCAAGTCACTCAAACTATTTGAGCCTCAGTTTTTGCAAATCAAGTTTACCATCCCTCCCTTGCTACCTCACATTTTCATGATAAAACCCTCCCTTACAAGGATGCTGTTAAGACAGAGTGGAAACTTTTCAACTGGTAGCACCGGTTTATACAACCTGACAAATATAAGCGGTTTCTAAGGTAGGAATTGGGTAATGAAATTTCAGAAGGGATAAAAAATAAAAATAATTTAAAAAAACTGTTTGCTTTTGGCCTTATAAATCAAAACATCAGGGCAGACAGATGCTTCAATTGTAAAAGCTTTGCTTTCGTTTACTAGTCAAATTGCTTGTCTGTTTGGAAAATCTCCCCTCTGGCTTAAAAAATATATATACTTTTAAATCGTGCTCTATACCACTTTAAAAATGGAAATGCAAGGCATGTCTTGCAACTTCAACCCTCTGTGTCCCAAAGAAATTCACCAATTCAACAAATCCTATTGCTGAACGCAGAGAACTGAGCAGGGAAACACAGCCACCATTATGTACTCATCAATAGCTGGTGGGCAGACGGGGATAAAATAGAATCTGCTCTAATGAGAGGGAGAATCTGGCTAGGCCACGAGGTCACCCCCTGCTCCTCCCAAAGAACAGCACAGACATTTTGGTTTCACCTGGGCAAAACGGAGATGGTTACAACACATGCCTAAAACCTTCCATCTAGGCATCAACACACATGGATTACGTCCCACGCACTGCAACGCTGCATATTTTTGCATCATTACAGAAAAACCTTTTCGTTAAGCACAGTAAATGAAAATTCCTTAATAATTTTTCATTAAAAAAACACCCAAAAACACACCTTTTTTATCTGTAGTATCTTAAAATTATCATCCCAGGCCATTTTCTAAAGTTACACTTGGCTTGAACAAAATTCTGAAAATCGCCATTCAACCTTCCTCCAGAAATGGCAGCTTTTCCTCAAAAGTACCTTCTAGTGATGCTGACTTAGGGTTTTGTATTCACCAAAGGCTCTCATCTTATATGCCACATTTACGTCTAAGTCGATTTAAATAGCTGCAGAATTTGAAAGCCTTATGATCTAATATAGGTTGTATGCCACTCAGATTTTCTCCTTATGCCAGTTGAAATTGAGGAAGAATTTAATTTACACGGTTACTAAAACATAAGAAGTAGAAAATAAAACAGCATCAGGAAAACAAGAGACAGCAAAGGGAAGAAAAACATAACCTCTACCACCTACCTCCTGAAACGTTCTGCTCTGGCTCCCACTGTCATCTAGGTAAGTAGAGAGCTTTCGAAGGGATGCTGCCACGTGGACCCGGGACTCCATTTGGCTGCCGTGGCTCATGAGACACAGCACAAGTCCAACTCCCAGTATACAGCCCGTGCTTGGATGCCAAAAAAGAAGATGTGTTAGAACCACAAGAAAATCTCGTAATCCCTCTTCATTTAACACGAGAGTCCATTGTGCTCTGACACCTGAGGTTAGGTGGCTGGATTCAAATGCTGCTGCCTAGTATACAGGTGTGCCCCATAACCGTCACAGGTAGACTCCCCTCTCCCCTCAAAAAGAAAACTGTATCAAAATAGGTGTCCATTGCCTCTGCTCCAGCTGTGTACCCATTAGGGAAAAACAAAAACATGAAGTAGTTTGGCTTAAACTCTACGGTGAGGAAAGGAGACATAAAAGTGAAGTAAAATCAGCTCTATTTCTAAACTTATGGAAATGCTATAGTCTCCCATGATGAGTGCACTATGATTTAACTTTATAAAGAGGAAAAAAAAGGCTACATTTCAGGAACAACAGCTGAGGACACTGGACTTATAACAGGGAAGGTAAATTCAACACACAACAACGGGGTACTGCTAAGTGCTTCATGTTTCCTAGTCAACTTTAACAAGTGGAACTTCTTTCTTAAAGAAACTGGGTATTCCTCTGTGGATGACACTAATCCTGCTCACCCCTCTGATCCCTCAGAGTACCACTGGGTCAGAAGAGAAAATGGACAAATGACGGGCTTGTCAAGTTACTCCACATGACCATTCAATTGGAATCCAGGGCTTTGCTCCCCAATTCTCCTGAAAAGATACATATTCATTTAAAGGAAAGAACTGTTCTCTCAGAAAACTTTAAGCCAGTATGGTAAGATCATTCAGTTTGAGGTAATTTAAAAAAAAAAAAAAAAATTTTTTTTTTTTTGTTTAAAATTGAAAAAATGATGAGTTTTTCAGAAATCACCCTCTCTCTTTGGTTTGGCTTGCCTCTCATCATGTTATCTGTTGCTTCAGAAGACATTCCAGGCATTTCTCCAACAGCATATTTTAAACGCTTACATGTTATGTCATTTTGCTCTCAAATAGCATCTATCCTCTTGGCTGACATCAAGAACCTTCACATAGTTTTATGAATGTCTTAGTTACTTCCCCCAACACCTCGGAGCAAATAGGGCATCCATATCTGACATGAGACACCCAAGTGGATGGCGAGGCTACAGGATTTGCTCAAGGTCACCCAGGGAGTTTCCAGCAGAGCACGGTCAGAACAAGCGAGTGCTGGATTCCCAGCCTTCTGCTCCATTGCCAAGCCCAAGGCCACTCTTGGTGCTCCGTGTGATGCCATGATAGAATGCCTACAAGAAAGCCACATATCTCAAGTGTGTATTTCTAGTTTCTATTGCATAACAATCTGGCATTTGAAAATGCTTTGTAAAGAAGCTACTGCAGTCATAATCCATCATTAGTCAGGCAGAACTGCTGTTACAGCTTAACGTGAACTTAAAAACAAGCTCCACTAGCATAATGCATTTTCAACCAGTTTAATCAGCATCTCACATCTGAACACTGCACGCCTTTGAGACAAATCACATTTCCCAAAGAGGAAAAGCAGTTAGCTGCTTACTTAGTGCAAATTTAAAGCCTTTGTTTTAATTTAGGATCTATAAGAGAAGTTTTTTGGGGGCTATCTTTCTATATTGACATACATAAAACTTTGACAGAATTAGAGCAAAGACACAGACAAAATTTGATTTTGGCAAATCTGACTTTTGCTCTCTCTTTGCCTGTGTAACAGGTACTTATCCTTATGATCTCAAAAAGTCCCTTTCCCAGGGACATCTTCCCTGGCCCACCAGGAAACATCTTTCATATTCTCCCACAGCACCCAGTACTAGTTTTACTTCATACAATTTTAATTACGAACTCTGGTGAGGATGGTTTGAGGGGACTGATTGATTACTATCTCCCTCACCTGTCTAAAAGCTCTGTGTTTTCCCCTCCATGGTATCATGGCATCTAGCATACCACTTGACACATATAGGCGGCACTCAACCAATATTTGATGAATGCTGAAGAACTGACCAATTGCAGAATTTCAAGAGGGTTTAAAGCAGAGAGAAGATCTTCAGAAAATAAAAACAAGCCTTTATCCTTCTATTTAGTTGGAGGCAAAATTTATGAGTGGTAAAATTCACTGAACTTATTATTCAAGATTCAGTCAAGAAAATTCGATTTCTATTTCTTACCAAGCTAATTTAAGAAAGAGGGATGTTGGAATCTATGTGGAAAAAGAATTCCTGTTCAAAACTCAAGCGATTCTTGGGGCTCATCTTTCTAAATAAATATGCATGTATTTATGTTTTGCTTTCTTGGCAATTCTGGGCACTCAAAAATCTCAATCCCCTGGACTGAAGGTCCTCCTGTACCATCCCAAGGCATACTGGTACAAACACTTAGGAAAACACATCTGGGTTTCTAGTCCATGTTTACCTCAAAATCACTACGGTATATAATTATTCTTGGGCAAGGTCACCGTTCACTATTCTATTCATTACTACAAAGGTAGTTAATTGACTTGTAATACGTAAATATATAACATATGTAAGCACATATGTGTGCTAATGTAAAATATGCTAGAGTGTATGCATCAACTGTCCTTCTAAACGGTTTCTTCCTCCTTTGTCTCAATTGTCCAGCATGTACCAATAAGGCAGTGCTAAAGCTCTATTCCTTGATGTTTCCGTCTGATTTCTGAATCCCCTGCATTTTAACGTATTTATTTTGCCGTAAGTCTTAAAGATTTCTCCAGATACTCAGCTAAGCATTTTCTACACATTTACGTTGTTCTAGCCTTTCTTTGACATGTCTGCCAACTCCAAACTAAGAGCTTGGGCAGAGGTAGCTTTCACATCTTTCTGTCTGTTGAAAACAACAAAGAGTTGAGCGTTGGTGTCTCAGAAAAATGAAATAAAAACATAAATTATAATATTAGGTATTAATTTGAGGTTTTGGAATTGCTAACATAAATTTCCTATGACAATGTTAACAAATGATAGGAAATATGAGTTTTAAAACTATAAAACACCCTATTATATCATCATTTATTTAAGCTTCTCATTCAAGTATATTAAAATATCATTGGCAAAAATAAATTCTGAGACTATGCAAATCCTGATATGTGTATTGCTATATTGAGATATAATGATATACTTTTCTAAAATTAACCAGAGATGAATCTTGGCTTCTTTTGTTTATTGTAAGCTATCAAGCAGATTAAGTACTAGGCCATCTGATAGTTACTTCTAATAAGAGTTAACATTTGTATAGCGCTTTGCCCTTTACAAAGTGCTATACAAATGTTATCGTATTTATAAAAGCTCAATAGTAATTAACCAAAGCTCAGGTCACTGATGGATAGTTAGGGCTGTGAGGGTTGCAATGGTGCCATGAGCTATCCACTAGATGGCAGCAAAATGTAAGTTATGGGACCGCCAACAGGCTCAGCCCAGGTGCTTGGTTCCCCCAGCAGGGACACGTCCATTAAATCAAGGAAGCGTGGTGAATTTGCTCTGGGTGAATTCTATCACTTGACGTAGCACGCTCCCAGATCTATTCACTACCTCCTGGTAACGCTTCCACTATTTCACTGGAGAGAGGATTGCTCTAGACTCTTGCAATCTCATTAGACAAGGGAATAATACTTTATGCCAGGAGCCAGTCATCATGCCTGGGTCTATTTAGAAAGGCAGAAGAAAAAAATTTTTTTTGTTTCCTTATGGTGGGAACACATGTCAAATAAATAAACACCACACTGTCAAGCATCATATTGCTTTGTTTTCTATCGACATGTGTCCTCTACACGGTACTATGAAAAAAGAAAAATGGCTTTGAAGTCAGATGACCTAGTTCACCCTAGCTCTGCCACTTACTAAGGGTGTGACCTTGAACAAGTCTCCTAGTCTTTGAGACTCATTTTCTTTATCTGTAAACCAAAGTAATGATGACACTTGGTTTGGTAACAGTATTTAGGTTGTGATAAGGACTAAATCACATGAAAAACAGTTGTGAAAATGCCTAACATAGTATGAGGCTTCTCAGTAAACAGTCGAACCTGAAACAAAAGAGAGATGTACACAAGGACTAACATCCACCAAGCATCAGGAATGACAAAGTGCTGAATTTCCCCAACTGTAGCAATAACGGGGTTTTGGGGAGGAGAGAGGGTGGGGTTCCTGAAGGACCTGAGCTTTCAACGGGGCTGAGAGACTAGCAAGATTTCCCTAAATGGACAGAAAATTTCTGATGGCCCTATTATACTTTCCCCTGCAGGACCACTCATCTATCTAGGCTCACCCTTACCTCACCCAGGTATGCATTAGAAAGGTAAGAATCAAGAAAGAAGGTAAAACTTAAAGTTAAATATTCTTTGGCATAGGAGGTTTTTTAAGTCCCTGAATATTCATACTATGGATAAGTCAGTTACTTGTCCCCCACCCCCAACACCCCACCACCTCTTTGGTCCTCCTTACATTCAAACAATCTTCCTGCAAACTAACGGTGATAATCCACAAAAGGCACTCCTGACTGTCCCAACTGGTTGAAAATCACAGCACCTTAATTGCAAAATTTTCCCCAACTTTACAACACCCCGAGCTACAGAGATGATGAACATCTCTGTGGGAGAGGTAGGAGGAAGAAAGACAGGTGTGTGTTGTGTGTGTGTGTGTGTTTAACAGAAACAATCTTATTCCTTGGTTTTAAAAGGGAGCAGCATTAATAATATGGATTAGGCCCAAAATTTCAACCCTCCGCTAAATGGCCCTATTCTTTCATAAATTATTTTCTATATTCCAGAGACTTCAACTATGCCACCAAACTCTTTATTTTCACATATTTAAACCACACTCTTACGATGTCACTTCATCTACCTGCAGCAAAGGAGAACAAAGAACACCAAAGACACAAGGAAAATATTTGCCCAAGAGACAAAAGGGACACATAAACCAGAGACTCTGTCATCCTGAGACCAGAAGAACTAAATGGTGCCCAGCTATCACCAGTGACCACCCCAACAGGAAACACAACAGTCAGCAGGGTGCAGAACTGAAATTCACATAAAAAGGCCAGACTTAATGGTCTGACTGAGACTGGAGAGACCCCAGGAGACATGGCCTCTATTTGTGTTAATCCAGAACTAAAACCATTCCCAAAGCTGACTCTTCAGACAAAGATTCGACTGGCCTACGAATCATAAAATAACACTCATGAAGAGTGTACTTTTTAGTTCAAGAAGATACATGAGACTAAATGGGCAGCTCCTGTCCAGAGGCAGAAGGAGAAGGCAGAAAAGGCTAGGAGCTGGTTGAACAGACAGGGGAAACCCGGGGTGGAAAGTAAGAGTGTGCTGTCACATTATAGCGGTTGCAATTAGGGTCACATAACAATAAAAGAAAAAAAAAAAAAAACGATGCCACTTCATCACTGAAGTGTTTCTTGATAAACTGGCTGAGTATCAATGGCTCCTATCCAAACTTAACCTGCATCTGAAAGAAGATCACATAAACTCCACCAATCAGTAAGTGTACAATTGATTTTATTTACTCATGATGAAATATTTGACACTTGCAGCTATACCTACCATTTACACTTTTGTTAGTCTGAACCTAACAGACTACATGGTATGAATGTAGCTTTATATCATAAGCTCCTAAAAGCCAGGAATGTAAGCACTGATTTAACTCATATTTGAACAGTGTCCACAATAGCAAAAGGTAAATGAGTTTAATAAATTGGAGGTTACTGCTTTTAATCTGTTGTTTCATAGTTAACAATGAACCCTAGAGGATCCAAACCTGAGATTCCCTAATATATGGAAGTCCAAAAAGGTACAACAGTGGTCCTCAGTGTTGTCAAAATTTCAGAAAGCCTAACAAAACCATATATTTACCCAAACAAGTGACAAGGCTAATTGAAACATTAAATGTCTCACTAAAGAAATCCAGATAGCACTATTTTAGATTATTCCTTTTCATATCGTTATACCTCTCATTAGTAGAATGAGAAAATAATGTAAATTACATTAAGATATTTGGTTTAATATACAAAATTTTTAAAAAGCATGAGGTCTGTAAGAAAAAAAAAAATCTATTAATAATGAGGAGGTTGGAAACTCCTGGTGTAACCTGTTTACTTCTGTTTTGATTCCTCAGCCATTCAGATTTCACCGGGAAAGCTATATCATGGGCCAAGGGTTGTCTCAGTCCAATCAAATTCAGAGAATGTTTTCAACAGATCTTTACAAAGATTAAGCCATACATCTAGGTTCTGCTGTACATCCCATATGATCAAGTACAAGACAGAACTAAGGTCTTAAAAACATAAAGATTTAGTCACAAAATAACACTTTTTGGGTGCTGTATTTAAGTAAACTGTCCATAACTGAAATGTGGTTTTTGGGACAAGTGAAGGTTTTCATTACAGGTTTTTTATTATTACTGAAAACTCTTGGCAAAGGAACTCTAGGACAGGTCTCAGAAATATTGCACCATAGCTTATAAGATTTATGGCAGAGTAAGAACCAGTTTCTAAGTATCTGCTAGAGAGGAAATGGAAGCAACATACTTGTATTCAAGACTGGGATCGAAGCAGCAATTTTCCAGAGCATCCAAAGACTTCATCATCAGAAGCTTCATCTGTTGGCCAGATATATCGCTGAGGATCAGGGTGAAGACCAAGGGAAAATGTAAATCATTTAAAATACCTCAACAGTCCCAAACACTTAATACATGATATTTTCCTCTCAATATTCCCCAGGAAATACCAACATTTAAAAAAAAAAACAAAAACGTAACAATTCATAATATACTTATTTTGTTTATAAAGAAACCGAGTCCGAGAACTTATTCAACAATTGGGTTTCTGAACATTGTTATCATTTGCCAACTACTAAACTCTAAGACTTCCTACTTTTGCTTTTTCTCAGCCCCTTCAATTTTTAAATCACTGAAATATAATAACTAAAGCTGGAATTCTACATAAATAAGTAGATTTAAAAAAGCAAAAGTGATTTTTCTTTAGAATATTTACAACCCAACTAAGGTGATGTTAAGGAGCCCTGTTGGTACATGGGTTAAAGCACTCAACTGCTAACTGAAATGTTGGTGGTTCGAACCTACCAGCCACTCCGCAGGAGAAAGATGTGGCAGTCTGCTTCTGTAAAGATTTACAGCCTTGTAAACTCTATAGGGGAAGTTCTACTCTGTCCTATAGGGTCATTATGAGTTGGGATCTACTGGATGGCAAAGGGTTTGGTTTTTTAGTTTTTAAGGTGATGTTATCAATGATCCTCCCAAACCTCTTCCTTGCAAAGACTGTCACTTCTGATTTCACGTCTGAATTATGGAAGTTATAAGTTCCATTCCTTTACTTACATTAGGAAAGAAGAACAGAAAGAAAGAATCCCTAACTCTACATTCTTCTGCTTTTATGCAGCAATTGGTGTGGTTTCTACAATTGTCTTGGTGAGAATTAAGTCCTGCATGAGAAAATAAAACTTAAAAGGCAGTTCTATGACTGTGTTTGCAGGCAGAGTTGTGAACTCCATCATCAACATTTTATGATCAAGGGGTTCCTACATCTCAACTCTCAGGCTACTTCAGACTCTGCTAAGTGGAATGCAACCCGAGGAATTCCAACCAGCCAGAGAGCACTTTAAATAACATCTTCCCAGACCAAGACTCCAGTGGTTTATTCTTGGGGTGAAGGATTACATTTTGCA
Source organism: Elephas maximus indicus (assembly GCF_024166365.1). Taxonomy (NCBI): domain Eukaryota; kingdom Metazoa; phylum Chordata; class Mammalia; order Proboscidea; family Elephantidae; genus Elephas; species Elephas maximus. The sequence goes on along the minus strand of NC_064827.1, from coordinate 30,737,049 downwards.
ATGAGAGAAACACACATATCACATACAGCTTTAACTAAGCAAGTCTTATTATAGTTGTTCTCTGAAGTAAAATATACTTAAATATCCTAAACAAATGCTAAAGAAATTCTACTAGTATCTTCTGGGGGTTGTGGCAGAAGCCAAGCAGCTTTGGAATAATATATTTTCTGAATAAATTCTAGATTGGAATTTAAATTCAGAAGACTTTTTCATAATGATTAGCTCGAGCAATAACAACAACCATAAAGACTGCTGTAATTCTCTTCCATAAGCTGATTCTTCTCTCTCTGAGAACCAACATATTGTCCTAATCCTCTTCCTCTAAACAGTCATTTTGGGCCACTTATTTGATGTCATTAACTATTCAGAATCAAAAGCCCTCAAAACACTTATCTTTATTTTAGAAAAATGGAAACGTTCTTCAAAATATCATTATCTGGTGACATTGTCATTATCTGGTAAAATATTTAGTAGTGCCAAAAGGCAAGTATTTCAAATCCCTATGGGAAGAACCTCTTGGTGTCCTTCCCCAGGGTTTCCTGCAGGTGAAAGGTCAAGTAAGATAGATGGAGTGGAAGGCAATCTAGGAACCAGGTATGAGTGCTTCAGGTGAATCACCATAGGTTTTTCCAGGCACTGCGATTAAATAAGCTTGTCAGCCCTAAAACCATCAGCATCTTAACCTAGAAAGGAGCTGAGGACAGGCTAGGATGAAATGGGTTGCCTGGAATTAAGATGCCATGGCTCATTTTTAGTTGTAAAACATGTTGCTTGAAAAAATACTAAAGAAAGAACACGAACACAGATGGTAAAGAGAAAAGCAAAGAGGAAAAAAACCACCTTCGAGTTTTAAGTCTTTAAAAACACTTAGTGTTTGGTCACACACACTAGATATATAAGTCAATTCACAAGCAAAATGTTTTGTTCAAGTTCACAGCCAGGCTTATATGTATTCATGCTGGTGAAGTGAACAAAACGAATATTCTGGACACAGTTTGTTTATGATCGCAAACACTAAGCTAACCATCCCAATCATCTGACAGATGTTTCCAAAAGCTGAAATGATCATCTGAAAGGTAGTATTGCCCCAGATCAATAGTAATTCCCAGACAGGTTTCACATATTGGTGTTAGTGCAAAACTATGTAAGTTACAAATACAATCTTAACCACTGGTTTCAGACTGAAAATCTAAGTATAGCAGACTGTCATCCAGTTTATCTACATCCACACCAGGTCTTGCCTTTGGACAGCTAATTTCTCCCCATCAGGGAAGTTTAAGGATATCTAACTTCACAACAGGATGCCTCTCCCTCCGATCTATTTCCAGCGCAGGAAAATGGGGCTAAACTCCAAGTCAGAGTCATCCAAATATTCATGATACCCAAATAATCGTGTTGTACCACACTACAATCAGTCTGGATTTGTAAAATTCTACGGTTTGTTGTCAAATCAACAATAAACAATATGAACCAAAAACTAAAGTAGATTCATACACAAGAAAATTTCCCTATTTAGTGGAATTTTCCACCTGGGCCTTTGATATTCCATTAGCTTCATTCAAGGGTAAAGCTAGCAGTCCAAAAATGAGCAATCAAACTGAATAAAGCACATACTATAATATGCACAGATTAAGGCTCTTTAAGGATTATAAAAATGTAGCCAGGGCACAGGACAAAAGCAATATTTAAAAGTGGGTACATGCCGTTCTCAGGTGATTCAGTGACTCCCAACATCCCTCAGGCACAAAGGATACCCCAATCCTTTCCTCCCATTTTACAGTGCTATCAATAAAGAATCAGTAATTATTTCCATACCGTACAAACCAAAAAAAGCAGCTTTTCTTTACTTACAGGCCCATAAGATTAGACTTTTCCTCACATCTATTACATAGATGTAGCCAGGGCTTCATCTAAGCATAAAATGATTTGCAAGTAATCAATCACTTTAATACATCAATGGGTGGCAAATTTGCCCATAAAGGAGAAAAGAGGATCAACTTGCCCATCTCAAAAACTTTAGCAACCACATATTCTCAGTTATAATGTTTACATATGTTGTTTATGTGTGTAGAGTCCTTCACCTAAATCACGAAGAGGTAAAGCAAGAATATTTTAATAAGCGTACCTGAGTTTCTCCTCACACAAACGAGAGAGAAACATCCCCAAAGCAAGGCCCATGTGGATTTGCACGGCTTGAGACTCATCAGCACTTGGTTTCCCAGGTAACCTGGCAGTCAGCATGTTCAGGATTTCCTCAACCTTCTCTTTGCAAGAGATAATGAAAACTGGCACGAGGAGAGACAAAGCCGTGGCGGCAGCAGAACGGGCAATGGCACTAGCTGTGTTTTCACCGGAATAGGATTTCTAGGACATGCCAAAGAAAGAAAACAGGGGGATAGCCCTTTGTTTAAAACATGAAGGAAGCATGCCTATCACAAAAGCACAAGACAACAATACAAGCTTCTCTTAGACCCAACCCCGCTAACCAAAAGAATAATTTAAAAAAATCTATTTCTTTAAGTGTTTGTCTATAGGATAGAATTTTACTGAAATAATTTGCTACTAAACAGTCACGTCCTTTTAAATTTGAAAAGCAAATTTAAAGGGTGCCAATTCCCTTACTATAAAGGCTGAAACAGTTTCAGTGTTTTCAAAAGCCCACATGTATATACACTGAAAAATCCAAAGTGAAGCTATCCAAGTTTGGGCAAATCACTAGGCCACATTATAAACATGATTCTAGAAAGCCAGGAGTTTTCCAGGAGGGCAAGAAAAAGAAAATAATAATAATAAAGCTTAAGTTTCGTATTGAGGGAAGAGTATAAGTTTAGTGTAGGGATCTACTGGCAGATCTCCCAAAATTTTTGGTAGGAATGCGTCCCTGTAGATGGATTATTTCCTATGGGGGCTAATTCCTTTTAATTAAAAAGGAAGTTGAAATCCTAAAAGCCTCTGGTTACAAAGCAATAACTGGCTATTCAAAATGAAATGGAGAACGTATATGCTCCTTCCTATATGTAATTACAGGTAGAGAAATGAATAATAGCCCTAATAAAATGACAGGGCGGTTGAACATGAACAACTTCTATAAGAATTCCATGTTAGAAAGCTCTACCAGACATTATATACATTTATAAATATGTTTCAAGAGGAGAAGAAAGGCGGTTTATCATTCCTCGCTATTATCCACTGCAAATTTTCAGACACACCATGAAGGCTGTGTTGTCCCTTGCAGTCACAGCACATTAAAAAATGTTTTTAATTCTATGCTCATTTGTTCTCTAAGCTTTAGCACTACAACTATAAAAGCAAATGTGCTAACTTATACTTTAAGTTAATACAGCACTGTTATGCTGACAAATGTTACAACACTGGAAATAAAGGAAGTGACTTTTGAAATAGGGCTTTGGCAAGTATAATAATGTAAAACCACAAAGCTAAGAGGCAACCCTGAGCTGGCTAGTAAGGTGATTATTTTTATTGGTTTATAAGAACTAAGTAGCACTATTAGAAATCTACAGTACCCTGTCCTGGTGAATACCTGAACCAGAGAGTTATTGCAAAGACTTCCATTTAAGCTTCTAAACAGGTTTTTTCATCTATCATTAAAAAAAAATAACACTTCTGACAGAAAGCTAATCATCATAAAGAAATTAACTTCTTTGGGAAAAATCTACTTTCCAGTTTAATACTGCATTGTCCGGCAATTTATTTTTTTCCTAATGTATGGTTAAAAATCTAGCTCCAGCCACCCTGACCCCGCCCTGCTCCGATGAATACATACCAGGTCCTCTGAGGGCACGGGACAGAAGCACACAAACTGTTGTACAGAGAAGACCTAAGGCAATGGGGTTTCAGGCTAACTTTGTGATCTTAGCAACAGTTCAGGATCTGTGCTATATTTTTATTCAAATCAAGTATAATCCTCTGCCACTCAGCTGATTGTCCCATGATCCCTATAATTCCCTAAGCAATGGATAGTGATAGGGTAAAAACTAAAATAATTCCATGTGGGTACAAAAATAAAGCATGCACCACAACCAATAAAGGAAAAAATGAAACTTAAACAAAAACACGCCCTTTTGTTTTACTTCAAATCTGAGGATATAAATAAGCATGAACAAAAACAATGATTGAGTAACTGGTGCTTTTTAAGTATCAACAACTATATTCCTTTATTATTTACAGAGTATTTCACCGTTTTTAAAACATTCCTATTTGAATTATACAACGAGGTCCTCACAATCCATGATAAAGTGGGCAAAGCATTAATTTTTACCTTCATTTTATAGGTAAAAAAAATAAGTATGAGCAGGGTTCAGTATCAGACCAACAGCCACAAAACTAATAAAATGTGATGCTAGAGCTACCAACACTACAGATAATATAATTCAATCCCCTCATTTTACAAATAAGGAAACAAAGGTACAACGAGATTAAATGAATTGCCCATTGTCACATAGCCCAAAATGACGAGACTAACTAGAAACTTGTGGTTTCCACTCTCCAGCCAATGTTCATTCTAGCACAGCTGCAGCTCTTAACTGTGACTGAACGCTAGAATAACCTAGAGAGCTTTCGAAATGCTGATGCCCAGGGCCCATCTCCAACCAATTAAATAGGAGGTGAAGCCACAGTTAAGTATTTCTTTTATATATATATATATACATACATATATGTATATGTATATATATGTATATACATATATTTAATGTTCCCCAGATGAGTCTAACATACAGACAGGCTGAAAATCATTATACTATATCATAGAATTTCATTGGAACAATTGGTATGGGAAGAGTCAACCCTTGAGTTTTCTGAGCTTTTTTTTTATTGCTCTGACTTACATAATAAAACGAGGAGAAAAGTCGTCCTCTGGGTTGGTAATGACTATCCACAATGACCAGAAGGGTATCAAGCACCATGGAAACCCACTCGTTTACTGAAAGGAAGTTAGGTTGAATCTGCAGATGAAGAAAAACATGAGATGATAATGGAAGAACAAAATATACCTAAACATTATGTGTATAACCCTCTTCTATATTAAATTATGCAGTGTTATCACCAAAAAGTAAACTTCACATGTTAAGATGACATGAGCTAAATGGTTATTTGGCAAATACATATTGTCACCTGTGTCCCATTAGGAATAAGATTTACCTCTTATACAAGCCTTAGCAGATGTGAGAGGATGAGGCTGCAGACCATATCCAAGAGCCCTTCAGAGTTCTCCTGAGTTCAGTGAATTATTAAGAATAATGTAGAGGTTAAAGGAAGACGTGTGTAGAGAATGCAATTCTAATCTTCTCAATTCTATGACCTCTTGTTTCACAAAGGAAGCAATAAAGCAGCCTACAAAACTTTGATCAACATCTCTAGCATTTCTGGTTACTATTACCATATAGTCATCATTCAAGAATCGTGACATCTGCCTCTCTATTTGAAAAATTAGGTGTGAAAACATAAATGATCTTGAGTTTGGAAAAGAAAAGAGAAAGCAAAAGCAAAACAACAACAAAGGCTTACTTATTAAAAGTAGAATTTGGTCTTAAAAATCATTCATGACCATGGATGGCCAAAGCATTTGCTAACTCACATGGTAAAGTTCAGGTGGTACAAACTAAGGAGGCCAGTGCAGTGTTGAGTCTCTCCTTGGGATTAATTCCTGGACTCAAAAAAGGGCTTCTTCTTAAGATCTTTAGTTGTTGGTCACATGCAGACTTGAATGAAGTTTCAAAACTTCAACTCTAATAAAATAATCTGGTCTTGAGTTTGTGTTGACTGATAGCCACAGGCAAGGTCATCAAGACCTTTGGGCTGGAGGCTTCTCAATGTGTTGTGTTCTGTGTGTTACAGCATTGAACAAAAGGGGAAAAATAATGAAGAGCGAAAGAACATGAACTTTAAAACTCTGAGTTAGGCCCCCAGTTATTACCGTACAACTGGTAAATCGGTTTTTGTTGAGTTGATTCTAACTCGTGATCCAATTTGTGTCAGAATAGTGCTCCACAGAGTTTTCAATGGCTGATTTTTCTAAAGTAGATTGTTAGGCATTTCTTTCAAGGCACCTTTGGGTAGATTCCAACCAACAATCTTTGGGTTAGGGGCTGAAAATGCTAACCATATGCACCAACTAGGGCTCTGTACAACTGTTTTTTTTTTAGCTCGGCATAAATATCACAAAAGTAAAGGGACCCTAGAGAGGGGAGTTAACTTTTTAGGTTTAGATCTACTGAGCATGTTGCCTCTGCTAAAGTAGTCCTCTTTAAAAAATGTTTTCATCTTTCCCATTATTAAAATAAGATTCTGGGTTTAAAGTTAATCTTTTCATATGGTAACTATATTCTTACCCTTCATGCAATAACCCTTTGGTCTCTTCCCCTTTTTTGCGATTTTTGCCACACAGCACCTATTCTCTTATTTACTGGTAATATTACCCTTTGGGGAACTCTCTCTCCTCCACTATTAGAAGCTTGGTTAAACCTTCAGTTAAGCTACTTGCCAAGGATGGGCATAGGCCCCCTTGAGTGAGCGATGCAAGGACAGTAAATGACTCAAGAAAATCTAGTCCTGGTAGGGGTGGTCTGTACCTGTTGCTTGGACTCTCCAGGTTGCCTTTGTTCCTATTTTTTCTAAAACCTGGTTTTTAACCTTTGCCTTTAATTCCACGAACTTCCAGATTCCATACCCTTTCAGTTTCTTTTTCATTTAAATTAGTCAGAATTATTTTCTTTGCTTGCAACCAAAAAATCCCACCGGGGAAAAGAGCTAAGTACAGATAGCCCATAAGACACTCTAAGAGGACAGAGACAAGCTGAAAAATACTGAATAAAGTCCCGTTTTTTGCTGCAAAAGTAGCAAGCCCACAAATTAAGGCTCAAACCCAGTTTGAGAAGAACGCAAGTAAGTTTTATTTTAAAATAACTGTCAACCATGTTTTATATGATTTTATTTCTTTCTTTTTTGTAGTCATGGAAGCAGATACTCTTCTTTAATGAGCCAGCATAAAATTCTGTCTTCAGGATAGTTTACAAGAGTTTAATACCATGATGTAGATGCTGCTGCTTGCTGCTACTGGTAATGGTTACTATCTACTGGGTGTTTAGCATCTATCAGCCAAGGCACTAATCCCCTTACATTTAATCTTTAAAATAATCTTGCCTTATCAGCATCTGTACCCCATTTTATAGATGAGAAAACAGGGTTTGAAAGGGAAAGTTACTAGCAATACGCCACAGAATGGAAGCACTAGGATTTAAACACAAGAATCTCCTATTCCAAAGTCTGTTTTTTAACCGCTCAGCTATATTGTCTCTAGATAATGATAGCTGCCAGATAACGGGGCTTAAAGTAAGAGTAAATCCATGGCTTTTTACTTTGACAGATATGAATTATCTGAAAAAATACACTGGAAATGAACATTGGCCATCTCACCACATGTTTAATTAAGAAATAAATGCCTTGCAAAAATGAATAGGCACTTTGTCATTGACATCGACAATTAAAATACAAAGCACAAATTTTTTTCAGTCAGTAAACACTGCTTATTTATCAGTTTTTGACAGCATTGTTCACTTTCAGTAAGCCTAGTTAACCTCCTAAGATTGGTTACCACTGATGCAATCACAAAAAGACAATCCCTGTTGCATAAAATTGGCACCTTCAAATGGAAATGACCACTTAACTGTGATGGAGAAAGCAAAACAGAAAAGCAGCGAAGAAAAGCCAGGAAGACACTAAGGCTCACAGCATAAAGGCCCGTCAAGTAGCATAACTTGGTGCTGTAATGACAGAATCTAACCTTGGAGACCCAGGACCAGGCCATCTAAAGCCAGGCTTAAAGAGACTTCTCACTTTTCAAACATTACACAACCAAGCCCAACTAATCCAAATCACCCTTAACTCACCTCCAAGGCCCCATCCGAGTCTGAGGAGAGGCTGGCTTCGTGTTTGAATACGACAAGAGCAAGGCTGCTTAAGGCTAACAGCGCATTCCCTTTGACCACTGGGCTGTCCCTGTTTAAAAAGAAAAAAATTCCAAGAAAGGACTTTGGGGCATTGAACAGGAGAAGAGAAGTGGGTATTATAGGGAGGGCAGATGAGGGCAAAGCACTTCCATTCCTTCAGTGAGCCTCATAAACACAGGTCTGTTTTTGCCTGGTGCCAACAGCTTTTTTCCTTCTTCTGACGCTAGTGCTGATTTTTAACTCTCCTCTTCAATGTATGGTCATTATGCTTTTTTGAAAGCTAAAAATTCACGCTCATATACCTAAGTTTTTATCCTAATTTTTTTTCATCATTTGAAATTATATTTCCTAAGTTATCTTTTTCTGTGCCACTTTGGCCAATTTAAAGTTATTGGTTTGTTCTGAAAACACAACTAAGAAGAGTTATGTAGACAAGCCCACCAGAAGAGAATGGCCTCTGGCTTTTCTGAAGCACTGGTGTGTGGAACCAGCTTCCAGTGAACCACTCTAGACAGCATTCTTTACTTGCAACTTGACACACTGGCAGCTTTCCTCTCGTTCTTTCTCTTAATATGCCAAAGCCAGCAACCTCAAAGGCAGTTTGTAATATTATTTGGAGACCCGAGATAAAAAAATCCTGTTTTTAGACTATTAGGAATAAAAGTTTCTGTTTTATATCATTCAAATGGAAGTTTTCTAATACTAGCAATAAACTCTTATATTTGACTTCTGAATTTAATATCAAGAAAAAGCTTTTTAAGACACTCACCACTTGATAATGTGCACTTAGTATTATTCCATAATTCCAAACTAATCCTACAGAACAAACTTCCAAATGGGGCACATGAAACGCTCTTGGCTTGCCAATTCTGTCATAGTAGAACTTTGGCTATAGGGCACTCGTACCATCAGATGGTTCAACTCTCAGTCCAATGTCTGTGGACTCCCATAAATGTGGACTTGAGACCTGAACCTGAGTTCAGTGTATACATCCAAGAACCACTTCCTGCCTAACCCAGTACAGACATGTGGGATGAGGAAGACTTTCAGCCCTGCTGCCCATGCTGGACCAGCTAGAACCTCCAGGTCCAGGCCATAGTCACGGCTGGACATGGCAGTCAGTGTATACTAAAAGGTTAGCGTACACATGTGTTCTTGCACTTTTGCTTCCATTTGGTAAGAACTGGACTCAGGCCCTCCCATTATCAAGTCCTTACACCTATCCATTCATCTATCCCTGCTTCCTTCCAATGGTCATGACATATCTGAGTGTGCACTCTTCTTGTCAAGTGGAGAAAAATTCATTTAAATCCACTCTTAAGTAGACCTTTGGTTTCAGATTGAATGAAAATTTGGGCATTGTCTTTGAATAGAAAAAATTAGTCTACAGTTCACACAATGCATGCCTCAGCTAAGTTACATATTTCAGAAAAGTACTGTGAATGGGTCTTGCTCATCTTTGCATTCCTTATATAGTCAACACAGTGCTTATGGAGAGAAGACACTCAATACATATTCAGTGAAACAAATTCAGGGAGGAGCTAGCCAGATGAAAACCTATAACTAGTTCAGCAAAAACTCATCACCTTGCTGATCAAATAACTGTCCCTGACTAGTCACACAATAGTGACTAATTTGTGTAATAACAAGTCAGCATCAGAATAGTATTTATCTAGGCAACACCACTGACATTTTAATTAAATTGTCCTTTGAAACAAAGTGATGTCATTAACCTAATTAAAAAGTACAAAGAAGAATGAGCTACAACAATGCTTTCTTAGGGACAAAGTACTAGGTTACATATTAGTAAAGTGACCCAATCATTTGGGGACTTTCAACTTTGGGTTCAAATTTAATTAGCAACAATGAAAATACATTTACATCAATCAGCAAATTTTATCCCTGTTCTGATTCTCCCTTAGTTCTATCCCCAAATGCTCTAAAATGAGGAAATCAGTCTAACTCTGTGACTTGTGTTTTACTTCCTACATTTAACTTACAGCTTTGACCAAACAAGCCCTACTGTGGCCCAAACCAGGTCCTGGTAGCCATGGTCCAAGGAACCGAAAGCTAAACTGGCAGCAGGTAGTGGTGGGTCCATCACATGGTTGGAGGGACCAGTGGGAAGATGTAAAGAGAAGGCAGCAGAATGATTTTTCCCTCTGCTCCATCATTAATCTCTCAGCCTCTAGACTTTAAATATCTCCTATTCACTTGCTGTCATGCCGAGTATTGTCAGGATTGTTTTAATAAGGTAAGGCCTATAAAATACTTTGAAGATTTTGATGAAAAGATAATACCATGAGAACATCAATTATTTTTACTCTGTACCGCTGAGAATGTGAACACAATCTCCTTAGGTATCAGTCATGAAGTGATGGTTTGCAAATCTGATGATTAAAGTTTCATTGAAATTTTCAAAAGGAAAATGCAAATGCTACCGGGGGGCAAAATTATAGTTTGTTTTAATAGAAAGCTGCTAGTTTCTTCAGCATTCAAGCCTTTTGTTACAAATGTCAGAGGGCACTGTTTTAACAGGATATAAGTAGACTACACAATAGAACAAATTATGAAAGGTAAAGGTCAAAGACAGCCCACCCTCCCAGCTCCCCTTCCCCACCCCCCCAACCCCCCCACCAATAGGCTGCTGAGTGCTCTCCCACTGTGTCTGCAATTCACTGAACTGGATAAGCAGACACAAATGAGTCCCTATCCAAGCCTCTCTGTACTTTAGTTTTCATTTTGTCAACAGACCTATTTCCCAGTGCCTCCTACAGAACTGAGTACTAGAGGATTACCACCTCTATTTCCCTTTATTCAGAAGACATGAGACTGAGTGGTGATCCTGTTCTAAGATCAGACCTGACAGTTACGTGCCTGCTTAAGAAATTACCAGTAGGAAGCTAACTTGAAGGGAGACCATGCTTTGTTTTATTTTGTTTTTAGAGGCAAAACCTATTTAGTTAGAGACGTTTCTGTGAATGCTAGGCATTAACTATGTTGTAGTGAAATATTTCTAGCTGATATGGGCTTCCAGTGCACATGAAATCCTCTAGGTCAAAGGATAAGAAGAAAGGGAAGTCACATAGAAATGGCAGCAACTAAAGACGATGTTGGAAGAGAGAAGTGTACATAAACTGACATGTAACTCACTGCCGGGGACAATTAGCTTGCTCACAAAGATGCCTGAAGAGATTGCTCAAGTAAGTTCATTAGGGTATAATTTTCTTAGTGAGAATTGGTTTAAGGAAACAAAAATCCTCAAAGCAGTAACAGTCAAGTAATTTTTGTTAAAACAAACATAAGATATGATGGAAATTGTTTTTTTTATTGGGTCTTCACAACAGATTTAAGTATTTAAAAATTCAATTTTTAAATATCCAGGACCAGTAACATAAAGGGAATGAAAATGAGAGGAAGTTCTACTCTGGTCTACTTGCTGGTTCACAGCTCAGATTTAATAATCTATTTGTAGAATCCCCGTACCTCACATTACCAAGGATTTCTTTTTTTTTGCCCTGAACTAAATTATAACGCCTTTAAGTCTAATCCAAAGCACCTGGCATTTTGTTAGGTATACAGCTAGGGCTCAAGCTTGGTGATTCCTGATATAAAAATTACATGTTTATACCAGTTTCTTTGTATTTTCACAAAAAGACATACAATAAAAATGAACTTAATATGGGAGAGGGTAAAAACTCATTTTTGAAAAACAATTGAAAAGTACTATAACTCCTTAAAGTTATGAAATGCCCTAATAGGAGAAATAGTAAGTACCTGCCAGGAAAAAAAAAAAAAAAAAAGACAATGTTTATAGAAAATTTCTGGTAAGAGAGTAAAAGAATCTCACTTTGCAGCTGCCTTGGTGATCTCATCAGTCAACATGTCTCTGACCCTGCAGAGAAGAGGAAAGTAGGTGTTAAAGAGTTTATGTTGTAGCAAGAATGCAATTTTTTTTCTCTTGTTCATCAATTAATAAGAACCTTCGGGCAATGACTCCAGATCTTAAAACTATGTATACAGAATTTTAGTGTAAGGTGAAAAGAGCTGTACGTTCAGTTCCAGTGCTTTATTTCAAAGACAGCGTCATTTTCCTATTCTGTAGTTCAGGTCGTGAAGGCGGGGAAGGAGGTGAAAGGAGCTGAAGAGAGGTATGCAGGCAGTCCTTGTAACAGTGTCCTCTCTTAAACTGAATGGTGGGTATACGAGTGTCTATCATATTGTTCTCTGTCTGTTTTTCACATAAGAGCTCATCAAAACATCACTTTACTATTTCAAAATTGTAGATATGGAATAGTCACTACGTGTGCATATAAGATTAAATTAATAACATTTGGTTATATAATCACACTGAAGCTAAAGGAAAACAATTATGCTTGTGGGTTTGAAGGAAGGTATGCTCAATTCAAATAATCACTGAACATAATTTTTTTTTTTCAATATAGGAGCTTTGAGATGAAGTGAAAAACCACCACTGGCTGCCGAATTTACATTTTGAAGAGGGTTCCACAGACATTTTCACTGTATACTCTGAGTTTATAAATATTACACATATTTATACATATTATTATTATATAAACATTATGTATATTATAAATTATTATATAATTTACACATATAAAATCTTTACATTTAATATAAATTATATTTGCATTTAAATAATTTGCATTCAAAATACAGTAAAATCTTAGCTACCCAGTACTCTTTGGAAATTGAATCATTATGAAGTGCCAAGTTTTAAAAATAGTTGAAAACTGCTCCTACTGACCTTAAACTTGTGTTTTTAAAAATCATTTCAAAACAAAGTTCTCTAAAACATAGTGCCCTATTTCATCTTCCTAAATGGAGTACAGTGAATTCAATGTAACTTTCTAATGGTCAAAGTGGAATATTTAATACCTATCTATCTAAGGCCAAATCTTCCACTTGTGCCCTGGCTCTCCCTCCTCACCTATTCTGGTCTCTCTGCTGCATCACCAATCTTTTCCTTCTCTGTTTATATTATTCCCCTTAGCATGTGAACATGCTACAATATCTACCATCTTTAAGAAAAAAAAAAACAGCCCTCTAGCTACTATTGCTCCATTTCTCTGCTTCTCATGCATCCAAACCCAACCCACTGCTGTCGGAGTTGATTCTGACTCATAGCAATTTTTTTTTTTTTTTTACACAGCAATCCCATGTGTTACAGAGTAGAACTGCTCCATAGGGTTTCCTTGGCTGTAATCTCAGCTTTTTTCCTTGGTACCACCAGGTGGGTTCAAACCACCAACTATTAGGTTAGTAATCCAGTGGAAATCATTGCGCCACTTAGGAACCTTCTAATAAAACTCCTCAGAAAGAATAGTCTACACTTGATGACTCCAGTTCCTCTCCTTGCACTCTCTCTAGGCCTTTCCACAATTTGGCTTTTGTTCCTACAACTGCACCAAAACAGCTTCTGTCAAGGGGCCAAATCTAATGTTCGATTATGTCTCCATCTTTTGCAGCCTCACAGCAATATTTGACACAATTGGACATTCCTTTCTTGAGGAATCACATGATTCTCTCTTGGTTCTCTTCCTAACTCACTGATCACTAATTTTACATCTGCTTTATTGACTCCATCTTTATCCTCTCCACTTCTAAATGTTGAAATGCTCCAGGGCTCAGTCCTCTGACCCTTTCTCTACCCTTACTGACTCCCTAGGTGATCTCATCCAGCATCATGATTTTAAATACCATCGATATGCTGATGATTCCTAAATTTATATCTCCATCCCTGATCTCTAGCCCAAAGTCCAGACTCACATAGTCAACAACAACCTATTTGGTATCTCCACCTGGAGGTCTAGTTAGGTATCTTGGGCTGTTATCGTTGTTGTTAGGTGCCGTGAAGCCAGTTCCAACTCACAGAAACCCTGTGTACAACAGAACAAAACACTGCCTAGTCCTGCACCATCCTCACAATCCTTGCTATGTTTGAGCCCATTGGTACAGCCACTATATCAATCCACCTCCTTAAGAATCTTCCTCTTTTTCACTGACCCTCTACTTTACCAAGCATGATGTCGTTCTCCGGGGACTGGTTCCTCCTGATAACATGTCCAAAGTACTTGAGGCAAAGTCTTGCCATCCTTCACTTCTAAGGAGCATTCTGGCTGTACTTCTTCCAAGACAGATTTGTTCGTTCTTCTGGCAGTTCACAGTATATTCAATATTCTTCATCAACACCATAATTCAAAGGCATCCATTCTTCTTCAGTCTTCACTGTTCATTGCCCAGCTTTCACATGCATATGAGGCGACTGAAAAACACGATCGCTTTGGTCAGGCACACCTTAGTCCTCATAGTAATATCTTTGATTCTCAATACTTTAAAGAGGTCTTTTACAGCAGATGTGCCCAATGCAGTACGTTGTTTGGTTTCTTTACTGCTGCTTCCATGAGCATTGATTGTAGATCCAAGTACAATGAAATCCTTGACAACTTCAATCTTTTCTCTGTTTATGATGATGGTGCTTATTGGTCCAGTTGTGAGGATTTTTGTCTTCTTTATGTTGAGGTGTAATCCATACTGAAGGCTGTAGTCTTTGATCTTCATCAGTAAGTGCTTTAAGTCCCCTTCACTTTCAGCAAGCAAGGCTGTGTCATCTGTGTATCACAGGTTGTTAATGACCCTTCCTTCAATCCTGATGCAGTGTTCCTTTATACAGTCCCGTTTCTTGGATTATTTGCTCAGGTTGAATAGGTATGGTGAAAGGATACAATCTTGACACATACCTTTCTTGATTTTAAACCACACAACATCCCCTTGCTCTATTCAAATGACTGACTGCCTCTTGATTTAGGTACAGGTTATTCATGAAGACAATTGAGTGCTCTAGAATTACCTTTCTTCACAAAGGGAAAAAGGATCTGGCAGTCTACTTCTGAAAAAATTGTCCAGTGAAAACCTTATGAAAAGCAGCAGAATACTGTATGATACAGTGCTGGGAGATGAGCCCCTCAGGTTGGAAGATACTTGAAATTATGACTGGGGAAGAGATGCCTCCTCAAAGTAGTCAAAATTAATGACAAGGATGGAGTCAAGCTTTCAGGACCTTCATTTGCTGATGTGGCATGACTCAAAATGAGAATAAACATCTGCAAACATCCATTAATAATTGGAACATGGAACGTCAACATATGAATCTAGGAAAATTGGAAATCATCAAAACTGAAATGGAACACATAAACATTGATATCCTAGGCATTAGTGAGCTGAAATGGGCTGGTACTGACCCTTCTGAATTGGATAATCATATGATCTACTATGGCGGGAATGACAAATTGAAGAGAAATGGCATCACATTCACCGTCAAAAAGAACACTTCAAGATCTATCCCAAAATACAACGCTGTCAGTGATAGTGATATACCTACAAGGAAGACCAAATAATACAACTTTTATTCCAATTTACACACCAACCACCAATGGCAAAGATGAGGAAACAGAAGATTTTTACCAACTTCTGCAGTCTGAAATGGATCAAACATGCAATCGAGATGCAATGATAATTACTGGTCATTGGAATGTGAAAGCTGGAAACAAAGGATCCCTAGTTGGAAAATATGGCCTTGGTCATAGAAATAACACTGGAGATTGCATGATAGGATTTTGTAAGACCAACAATGTATTCGCTGCAAATACCTTTTTTCAACATAATAAATGGTGACTATACACGTTGACTTTGATGGATGGAATATATAGGCATCAAACTAACTACATCTGTGGGAAGAGGCAATGAGAACCTCAATATCACCAGTTAGAACAAGGCCAAGGGCTGACTGTGGAACAGACCATCAATTCTCATATGCAAGTTCAAGTGGAAGCTGAAGAAAATTAAAACAAGTCCGTGAGAGCCAAAATACAACCTTGAGTATATCCCACCTGAATTTAGAGACCATTTCAGGAATAGATTTGATGCACTGAACATTAAAGACTGAAGAGCAGACGAGCTGTGGAATGACATCAAGGACATCATAAGTGAAGAAAGCAAAAGGTCATTAAAAAGAAAGGAAGGAAAGAAAAGACCAAAATGGATGAAACTTGCTCTTGAACATAGAGTAGCTAAAGAGAATGGAAGAAATGATGAAGTACAAGAGCTAAACAAAGATTTCAAAGGGCAGCTTGAGAAGACAAAGTAAAGTATTATAATGGAATGCGCAAAGACTTGGAGTTAGAAAACCAAATGTGAAGGACATGGTTGTCATGTCTTAAACTGACAGAACTGAAGAAAAAATTCAAGCCTTGAGTTGTAATACTGAAAGATCCTATGGGCAAAATATCGAAAGACACAGAAAGTATCAAAAGAAGATGGAGGGAACATACAGAGTCACTGTAGCAGAAAGAATGGGTCAATATTCAACCACTTCAGAAGGCAGCATATGATCAAGAACCAACAGTACCGAAAGAAGTCAAGCTTCACTAAAGGAACTGGCAAAAAGTAAGACTCCAGGAACTGATGAAATACCAATTGAGATGTTTCAACAAACGAATGCAGTGCTGGAGGTGCTCACTCATCTATGCCAGGAAATTTGGAAAGCTACCTGCCCAACTAAATGGAAGAGATCCATAAGTGTGTCCACTTCAAAAAAAAGATGATACGACAGAAAACAGAAATCATTAACAATATCATTAATATCACACACAAGTAAAACTAATTACGCCAAAGATAATTCAAAAATGTTTGTAAGAATATGTCAACAGTGAGCTGCCAGAAATTCAAGTCGAATTCAGAAGAGGACATGGAACGAGGGATATCATTGCTGATGTCAGATGAATCCTGGCTGAAAGCAGAGAATACCAAAAAGATGTTTACTTGTGTTTTATTGACTATGCAAGGGATTGGACCATGTAGGTCATAATAAATTACAGATAATATTGGGAAAAATGGGAATTCCAGAACGCTAACTGTGTTCGTGAGCAACCTGTACATAGACCAAGAGGCAGTCATTCAAACAGAACGAGGGGATACTGCATGGTTTAAAATCAGGAAAGGTGTGCATCAGGGTTGTATCCTTTCACCAACTTAATCAATCTGTATGCTGAGTAAAATAATCCGAGATTTGGACTATATGAAGAAGAACACAGCATCAGGATGGGAGGAAAACTCGTTAACAATCTGCAATACGCAGATGACTCAGCCTTGCTTGCTGAAAGCAAAGAGGACTTGAAGCACTTAAGCTCAAAGACTACAGCCTTCACTATGGGTTATACCTCACATAAAGAAGATAAAAATCCTCACAACTGGACCAATAAGCAACGTCATAATAAACGGAGAAAATATTCAAGTTTTTGAGGATTTCATTTTACTTGGATCCACAATCAATACCCATGGAAGAAGCAGTCAAGATATCAAATGACATACTGCATTGGGCAAATCTGCTGTAAATGACCTCTTTAAAGTGTTAAGAAGCAAAGATGTCAGTTTGAGGACTAAGGTGTGCCTGATCAAAGCAACGGTGTTTTCAATTGCCTCAATCGAAAGCTAGACAACGAATAAGGATGACTGAGGAAGAAATTGACGCCTTTGAATCATGGTGTTGGGCGAATACTGAATATACCACGGACTGCCAGAGAATGAACAAATCTGTCTTGGAGGAAGTTCAGCCAGAATGCTCTTTAGAAACAAGGATGGCAAGATTTCATCTCATAGACTTTGGACATGTTATCAGGAGGGACCAATCCTTGGAGAAAGGCCTCATGCTTTGTAGAGGGCCAGCAAAAGACAGGAAGACCCTCAAGGAGATGGGCTGACACAGTGGTTGCAATGGTGGGCCCAAGCACAGCAAGGATTGTGAGGATGGTGCAGGGCCATGCAGTATTTTGTTCTGTTGTACACAGGGTTGCTATTAGCTGGAACTGACTGGAAGGCACCTAACGAGAACAACCCCCATATACTCACACACACATGTACTCCATGAGTTTCACCTGGGACATATATTATTGTATATTTTTGGAGCAGAAGTTCTTCGGTGGTGCAAACCTTTAATCACTTGGTTACTAAGCAAAAGGGTGGTTTAAACCCACCCAGAGGTGCCTGGGAAGTAAGGCCTAAGGATTGCTTCTGAAAGGTCACAGCTGTTGAAAACTTTATGGAGCACAGTTCTATTCTGACACACATGGGGTCACCATGAGTCAGAGCTGACTGGAAGGCAACTGTAAATTTCGGAGACTATAACAATTATACTACCATGACCATCATTTTCAGAGGATGCAATTACAACTATACGCAAAACATAATACTAAATAAAAACAAAACCCAAATTCTTAATCCCTAATCTTAAATCCAGCACCATAATATTTTAAACTGTAACGCTGTTTGTTTGTTTGCTTTTGTAATCTGGGAAATGAAACTTAAGATAGAATTAATTAAACACACACGCATGTGCACACAAATACAGAAACACTGCTTCAGCATTTCTACATACACCAATTATCAGTAAATATAAATCGAAAAACAGTAACCTTTTAACAAATATTTAGATTAAAGCAACCTGTGGCTGTGGGCAAAGCTATTTAGATTCTGGGCACTTTACTTACATTTAGAGTGCTGTTACATTAATCTGACAAGATATTCTTCCTAACCCACGTAACAATCTGAATTGCTTTTAATGTACCAGCACTTACATATTTCTAGATAATATAGTGGGAATTTGCAAAAGAGTGTCTGCCAAAGAAATTAAGCCCTGACATGGTAAAGTGAAAATGTCTTGGGAGGGGACGTGAGAAGGGGGGTCAGGGGAATTCCTTGACTAAATGTAAGGTTGGAAGTCAATGAATTGAAAGAGAAAAATAAAATTTTTCATTCAAAAGCATATAAAATAGCCAGTTATGGGGAATAAAAAGGGAAAAATAAATATTTTCCAAGTCTCCTCCATACTGCTTTAGAAAACAATAAAAGGCATTTAAGTTTATGGATAAATCTCTCCTTACAACTTTATCTGAGGAGTGGGTAGAAAATACACCTATTCGATTGTCTGTCTTTTCTTCTCCAGGTTCATACAGCAGCTAAACTCTGAACTTGCAGCCTTTAAAGTAACACCTTCCTTCTCACTGTTCACCGTCTCTGACAAACAAGGAGCAGCAGAATGCCCCCCCTTACCAGAGCCAGGCTGTATTTTTTTTGTACTGCACCTCCTCAGGTCCTTCTTTTCCGTGTTTTAACTGTAACTCCAGCTCCGCTATTCTTCCCTGCAAAACAGAGCATAAATCAGCATGCAAACTCGATGGCTGACATCCGAAAATTTCTTCAGAAAACACTTAAATAACAGATGTAGCCTCTTCCAATTGGACTTTAATGATCCTGATAGGATAGTAGTGATGAAAGAGGATGTATGAAGGGAGAGAATCATATCACTGCACGGGTACTTCTATATTCACCAAAGAGATATGGTCTGGAAAAGCTGCACAGTCAGCAAATTGGGCACAGAGGACTTCATTTTGGGATGCCTACTAAAGCAGATTTCAATATCATAAGCCCCAATCAAAAAATTCCCTAATGGAAATGATTTGGTTGTGCCAGTTCACATTCCCACTGGCAGTAAACAAGAGTTTTGGGTACTTCAAGTCCTCACCAACATATGGAATTGTCAAGCTTTTTATCCGGTAGGTGTGAAATGGTCTCTCATTATAGTTTTAAATTTCATTTCACTGTTTACTAATGAGATTGAGCATCTTCTCACACATTTGCTGAGTATTTGAATTGCCTATCCTGTCCATTTTTCTATTGGTTGTCCTTTTCTCATTTGAGAGTCCTAGGATGTGTTCTGTGGAATAGAGAGGAAAGTAAAGCAGCTTGAAGGGTTAAGGATGTGTGCTCAAGGGTCAGACTACCTTGGTCTAATGACATTTCCACTTACTGGGTGTAAAAATTTGGGCAAGTTACTTCACCTTTCTACGTTTTGGTTTTCTCATTATAAAATGTAACAGTCTCATGGCATTAGAGCATCATATTAAAGAATGTGGTAAAGTGTTTAATACAGTGCCTCATAACAAATAGTAGCTACCATTACTAGGTTAATAACCAAAGCCCCCAACTCCCCTTAATTTCTTATGAAACAATCTTTCATGAATACATCTAAGCCCTTCTTGAATCTATTCATATTTTTAGTCTGTATAACCTCAGGGAGTACAAAGTTCCCGAAATGTAATATCTACAGTTACATGTCCTTGTATTTCTCTCACAAATTCTCAGTTACTAGCCTGTGAGCTCACTGAAGGCAAGGATTGTTTAATTAGTCCACAGAGTGTTTGTATTAGCCCTGGTAGTGCAGCTGTTAAGAGCTAGGCTGCTAACCAAGAGGTCAGTGGTTCAAATCCACCAGCTGTTCTTTTGAAACCCTATGAGGCAGTTCTACTCTGTCCTACAGGGTCGCTATGAGTCAGAATTGACTTGACGGCATTGGGGTTGGTTTTGGGGTTTGGTTCTGGCACTCAATGCCCTGGGGCTCACCAGTTCAGATTTGACAAGCACTCTATTCATATCCTTCATAGTCTCTGTTTGCTTCAATCATATCCATCCCTGCCTCCAGATTTTCAAAGGTAGATTTCTGGTGCTTTCACTCTCCTCTCTTGTCTCTTAGAGCAAGTCTTAGTATTAGAGGTGACCAAACTGGCAAAATGTTGATACTGATATAATATTTAATCTCAATATTGGCCTCCCAGGAGGATGGACAAAATAGAAAATAATTTTTATCACCTGCCCGCCTCTGCTAGTTACATTTCTTAAATTACCTCTTTAATTACTCCTAAGATATTTATTTCCCATAATGCTTTCAGAAAAAAAGACAAAGAACAGGAAATTAGAAAGTTAAAATCTGTTTCAAAATAAACACTGGAAAGCTAGTAGCCATAAACCAGCACAACCATTCTATTGTGATCAAGTAAACGTCTTATTGTTTGCTTTCTCAGAGTCTGGGTTGCTTTAAATCTCCTCTTCTGAAATGTCTCCCTAATCCCTTCCACCCAATCCACTTGAGGCTATTTATTCAGACCCACTTTGCCTTCCAATTCTCAGCCTCTCAGTAACAGAGAGATCCAGTGGCACTCAGCTCAGTCATCTCTGCTTCCAGCTAACAGCTATGGTTAAGGCGGGAAACACTCATTGATAGAGAACTGGCTGAAAGAGACCTGAACTAAGATTTTTAGATTGCATATAGATTCCAATTATTAATCTATCCCTATTACTTTATATCTCCAGTATATATATCCAAGGGCTTGCTCATTATAGTGAGCAATTTCACCTACCTCCAAACCGAAAATTAAATATTTTTTTAAAGACAACAAAAAACCTTACAAATAGACTTATTTACTGGGTTCATGGTTCCTGGCCTTGACTTTGATTTCACATTATTTTGCAACTAGCTGATCAACTCAGGAAATAAGTATCTACAGTTAATCTGCTTTTACACTTCTCTCCTGTTTGAGGTCATATTCACAAGCCCTCAGGGCTCTTCACCCAAAGGCTGGTGGCCTTAACCTCCTCAGCATCCCACAAGGGCAACAAGGTAAAAAGAGTGGTAGAGAGCTCCTTTCCAAAATGGTCTCTGAGCTGGCAATCAGCCCACATCTGCATTTTTCATCATGACGAGAAGAAACTCAAACACCTCCCATGCCAACCATGTTGATATGCTCATAATTCAAAATCTCAAGTTTTTGTGAGAAAATTAGATAAGGCCAGCCACAAATGCCTAGGCAGAAGCCACTAGTCTTGTTCAGGTTCACCTCATAGTCAAGCTCTAGGAAATAGAGTGGTGGTGTCTGTTGCTGCTGAGTTACTTCTGAATCATGGGAACCCGAGGTGTACAGAGTAGAACTGCTCTGTAGGATTTTCAAGGCTGTGACCTTTCAGAAGCAGATGGCCAGATCTATCTCCCAAGGTGTCTCTGGTGGATTCAGACAGCCAACCTTTCAACTAGTAGTCAAGTGCTTAACCATTTGCACCACTCAGGGACTCCAAGAAGTAATGTAGAATGTACCTTTTAGCATGTCTTCTAGGCTTAATTGAATAAAAAAATGGCTCCTCCAAATAATCCTCCAGTTTGTTGCAGTCTTAGGTGCCATCAATTCGGTTCCAACTACTCATAGCGATCTGATGCACAACAGAGCGAAACACTGCACAGTCCCTAGTTTACTGCTACAAATATGCCTAGCTCTAGATGGAAGAAATTAAAACTCCCATAAAGAAGTGTCCTCTATGGAAAAAATACTTGATATAGACAGAGTCTGGCAGTTGCTCCAACTCTTCTTAGATACTATAAACTCTATTTAAGTGTGTGGACTCAGGAAAAAACTTGTTTCACAGTTAAAATGTACAAATGTGCTTTTAAGTAAAAGTGATAGCCTAAAATGTATTGCTGTACTTTCAAATAATACTAAAGGTCTTCTTATTATAGTCTATCTTTTGAACTACACCTCTTTTGTCACCAATTCTCAACAGAACTGGACTTCGTGTTAGAAATCCAAAGAACAGAGATCTTAAATGATAAATAAATAAACAAAGACACAGAGCATTACCTATAACAGTACAGAAATGCAGAGTAATTGACTGGTCTTACTAAAAACATAGAGCTGGCTTTTCATAAATAGATCTGTCTTTAAAACATTAAACCAATCTGCATTATTTATTATTACAGCTAATGATGGTGTTAGAGAAAATGCATGGTGGAGTGGAAAAGGCTGAGGCTCTGTAGACAGAAATATCTGGGTTAAGCTCAAGTTCTTTAATTTACTGCCTACTGGATTTTGAGCCATTTGCTTTGCTTTCCTAGCTAACCCTGCTTCCGCACCTATAATCTCATTATGCATGGGGTTAATAAGATCCACTTCAAAGGCTTTCTGTAAAGATTAATTGAAATAATATGCACTAAGTGTTTTTTAAGTGTTGGGCACACACCAGTTATCCAATAAATGTTAGTTTATGAAAAACAATAATGAAGTTTTTTTTTTTATCAGTTGAGAGTCATCTACAAGAGTTATATCATAATTCTATTCAATTTAGTCTTTCTTATGCTAAGAGCTAAATAAAATTCTCAGTTCATCCTGCAGGAGGAAGAGCAATTCCTCTTTTCTCTAGCTGGCCCGGAGCACTCTGTACATTCTCTACTAAAGCATTAAAGATGTTGTACAGGAATTGTTAGTGGCCATGTTAGTCTCCCCAACTGGACTTATAAGGAAGGAGTGTTTAATTCCTCTTCATATCCCCCCATGCCCAGCACAGGGTCTGGCCAGGGAAAGTGCTCCACAAATGTCTGCAGAAGGAAAACACTGCAAAATTACTTATGGAAAAATGCATGCTCTAGCTTCCAGGCTCTCTTCTCTTGAACCAAAAATTATAACTGGTGTGTATAATCATGTTAAGAAAACATGCAGAAGCATGAGTCATTCACTCATTCACTCATGTATCTATTCAACACACACTGGGTGCCCAGAGGCTACTGAGAAGAAAATGGAGTAAGCTGAGCAAAAGGAAGCAATGGTTCCAAGAGAACATCTTTAAAATACGGATTCCAATGCAGTTTGGGGAAACATCTAAAATAGTGTTGCTGAAAGCATGGCTGGTAGATTAACTGGATTAAAATCACCTGGCAGTGGAACTAGAGGGCCTAACACTAAACGAAATAAGTCAAGCACATAAGGATGAATATTGTATGACCCCTCTTTTATAAGAGACAAGAATAGATATACATAAAGGGACCAATGCTTGTTGGTGGTTGGTTATCAGGAGAGGAGGGGAGGAAGGAGAAACTTGCTTTAGATCATAGGTATTTGTTATTTTTGGTGATGGGGAAAGTGGCATCAGATGTGGATGTAGAGAGCAGAGCATGACCAAAGTGAATGATCTCACTGAGAAGCACTCGAGAGAAAAGGATGCCTGTACTAAAGTGTGACATATATAAGGTGGCAACAATTCCAACAAAGATCAAAAAAGAAGTGTATGACCACATATAGATAGTATAGGCATAAAGGTATATGCATAGGCACAGATGTATACATATATGAGAACAGACAGAAGTATCTACATGTATATGTAAATACAGGTGTGTGTGTGCAGGCACATATATTCACTGAAGACACAACTACAGATACTCCTCAGACACAGATTGGCTTTCTTGGTTTGAAAACTTAGGACCATAGACTCATGGGACAACTCAGTCAATTGGCATAACATAGTTCAGAAAGTTCATGTTATGCATTCTAGTGAAGTGAATAGTATCTGGTGTCTTAAAAGCTTGTGAGCAGCCATCTAAGATACAACTATTGGTCTCTACTTGTCAGGAGAAAAACAGTAAGAAGGTAACCGAAATTTCAGAGAAGAAATAACTCTACAAGGCTGACAGCCTACACAAGCCACAACCTCATCTACCCTGAGACCAGAAGAACTAGATGGTGCCCGGCTACTATCAGATTATTCTGACCAGGGTCACAACAGATAGTCCCAGATAGAATGGGAGGAAAATGTAGAACGTAACTCAAATTCTTAAAACAGGCCAGGTTAACAGTTGAGATCGGAGAACTCCCTGAGACTATTGCGCTGAGACACTCTTTAAAGCTTGAACCAAAACTATCTCCTGAGATACCTTTTAGTGAAATAGCACAGTGCCTCACAAAATAAAGGATATTAACCGTAAAAATGGTGCTCTACTGAAAAACCGTCTCTATGAGACCAAAAAGTCAACATTCACTCTAAAGCCAAGATTAGAAGACAAGGAGGTAGGGTAACTGGAAATGGAACAACTAGAACACAATTAAATAGAATGTTGACACATTGTAAAAAATGTAACTAATGTCACTAAGAAGCCCCGGTGGCGCAGTGGTTAAGAGCTCAGCTGCTAACCAAAAGGTCGGCAGCTCAACTCCACCAGCCATTCCCTGGAAACCCTATGGGGCAGTTCTACTCTGCCCTATAAGGTTGCTATGAGTTGGAATAGACTTGACAGCTTCAGGTTTATTTATTTATTTTTTTAATGTTGCTGAACAATTTATGTGGAAATTGTCAAATGGGAACCTAACTTGCTATGTAAACCTTCACCAAAAACACAACTCAAAAAATAGTAATAATAACCCGGCGGCTTTTTAGGCATGCAGATTCCTGGTCCCCTACTCAGTTCTAATTCATCAGAATCTTTGAAAATGTATTAGTTTTATAAATTCTAGACTCAGTAAGTTATGTTGCAGCAAGGTTTTAATGTCAATGGGAACACCCCAATGTCCAGAAACTCAGTCATTCTCCCCACACTTTGTATTCACCCTCCCCGCCACTCCCACTCTTGAAACCCCATTTTATATAGCAGATGTTTTCTGTAACACCACACTTCTGAGACTCCATGAAAATCTTACTCTGGGCCATAATTTGCTTGATTATCATCAGATTTTTCTCCCCTTTGGTCATCCTTAATGATTAATTTTAAGCTAGGAAAAAACGTTGAGCTAGCTGTTTTCCTTTATTGTTAATTTTTCATATATTCCCAGATTAAAATTTCTAAATTTAAAAAATCATAATCTATAGCTTATTATTGGACTAAATGAAGTCATACTGAGTGTGTCTCATTTATTTAGTGAGCATCTATTATGTTTTAGATACTCTGTCATGTTTCAGAAAGACAAAAGAGAAGAGAATGCAGCTCCCGCCCACTAGGAACAGAGAGACAACCGGAGGCCCCAGGCATATCACCAGTGTGATAAGAGCTTCAATGGAGCCTGGGTACTAAGGAAGCACATAAGGGGGTTGAATGATCCAGTGGGGAGTGGGGTGAGGGGACACGGGTGTCTTCCCAGGTAAAGAACAAGTAGAAATTAGGTGGGGAAAAAGAGAATGGAAATGTCTGAGATAGAGGGAACAGTATGTGCATACACCAAGAGGTTGGGGAAGGCATGCTGAGTTTGGGAAAACAAAGGTATTTAGTAAGGCTAAACCAAAAAAAAAAAAAAAAAAAAACAAACCCATTGCTGTCAAGTTGATTCCGACTCACAATGACCCTATGGGACAGAGTAGAACAGCCCCATACGGTTTCTAAGGAGCAGCTGATAGATTAGAATATCGGCTTTTTGGTTAGCAGCTGAACGCTTAACCAGTGCACCACCAGGGCTCTTTTGTAAGGCTAACACATAAAATTCAGAGGAAAGGTTAAGCAAGTCCAACAAGTCCAGTCTGAGGAGGAACAGGTACAAGGGATGATAATGAGCTCAGCTTGAGATGTGTTCAAGTTGAGATACCTTGAGACAGTCAAGAGAAGACGTCCAGAAGGCAGTGGGACATAGGAGAGCAGTGCTCATGAGGGAGCTCTGGACTGAAGACACAGGTTTGGGAGGCGTCAGCAGATAAATTTTGGGTGCAACTACCTGTAGGCCTCACACATTCCTTCATGAGCGAAAATAAACATCATATTTTTGGTATCACTATTTTCCCATATGCTTTGATATTAAAAGAAATATTTGCATTAAATCTGAGATAAGAAGGAGACACTCCCCAAAAGAAAACCATTCTATGGTTTCATCACCTGTAAAATGGCATGATATGCTCGATTCATATATGCAAGCCAGGCCTGTGGGAGAAATATTGCACGGTGCCACTCCAAGAGCTGAATGTGAACCTGTGGGAAAATGTACCAGGACATAAATTAGACTACACAGCATTAAAACAGACCAAAATTAAAACTCTACCATCAATTCTTTCTTTCCCTTTATTTAAGTGGTTTAGATTCTAAAGCAAACCAAATCAGTCCAGGATCAGAACCACAAATAAGATCTTTTGGATATTTTCAAAGGAAAAGAGTTTGGTGTCGTACGAACTCGAAATAAAATAAGCCTGGAATTTTCTAAATTAAAGCAAATAAAATCCTACAGTAATAACAAGTTAAGATGTATGTGTAAGACAAATCTGTCCTTGAAAATTAGCAGGAAACTCTGTAAAGCCTCTTGCTAATGTCAGTAAACTAGTATTGTCTGACAAATCCCCCTAGTAATTTTAAATACAAACAAATATTGTTCATATCCTGTATTTCCAGTATGACAATTTCTTGAAGTAATGAGCTTAAATTGCCAGCAGAAATATCATGGTCTGTAGAAACTCTCACGGTAAGAGCATGCAAATGAGGACTGCACCCAGTAACTGGGCACGCCACTAGATAAGTGTTCTTTAATCAATGTGAGTAAACAAGAGAAAAATGATGCATGCCGACACTGAAACCCTGTTTCTGAATAGAGGCGCAGACAAAACATCTGGTTTTCATAGTCATTTCTGTTTCTACCTATTAGTACGGTTATCTTACAACAAATCTTCCCAAGGTCTGCTTCTGTTAAAGAAAGAGCACTCAAGAAAAACAGTCACAGTGCATCACATTTCATGTTTCCTGTAACTCAGCTCATCTAATCTAAAACTGTGGTCTGTGTCCTACAGACCAAAAATAAGAAAGACAAACAAATACACCGGAATCATGATAATGGAGTGTTTAAGGGCACTTTATTGTATTATAAGAATTAATTTTCTCAAGTGCCTTGTGATAGGGAAGATAACAGCCTTTCTGAACAGAGTTGGTTCCCATGGTCTCTGGTGTTTTCTTTAATCCCAATCTTAGAGTGGTGCAAGGTACTGTGGGAGGATATAGACTTACCAATCAGTATCTGCAGAGAGCTTTCTAGATAGTGGGAGAGCAAGAAATGGGCACAAATAAATAGATTATAAGGCAAATTATGATGTGATGGCAGAATCTATGGGACAAAGAGAACCAAGAGATTAATTCTGACTGCTATCACCTCTCATTCCACTGTGTTTTAAAAACTAGATACTCAAACAATCTCACTTAACCATGAAATGAACTTCAAAACATTATAGAGATCGGTCTCTTCTTTTTCTGATTAAGTACTTGCTCTGTTAGGTGGAAGGAGGGGGCTTAACAATATGTCAAAAAAACGAAACAAAAAAATCCTTTAAAGGAACAGGCCCTCCAATGCCTGCTTCTCTTGTTATTCAGGAGCCAACTACAACTAGGTCACATTTCCGGCTGAAGAGGTATAAATCAATCCGAGACCCTGGTCTGTTTCCAAAACGTGGGGAATCGGCTTTAACTTTCTTCCTATCAATTGTTCCCTTTCCAAAAAATACATTAACTACCTTTAAACCCCATTTTGAGTCCTTGGGTTTAACAGAAACAATATTCAAATATCACAACCAAAGCTTCTTTTTTTGTCTCTTACTTTGGGACCTCAAAATATTTTTTACGTTTTCCTGCCAAGTAATCCATGGGCATCACGGCACTTCTGAGAACATCCACAGCCTCAACAAATTGCCACAAACAACACTGGATGTTTTTGGAAAGACAATGGTCTCAATTGCTTCTTAAACTTGAGTAAAAAAAAGGGAAGGATTATAGAAAAAAATGTAAAGGAAAAGTGAAGAAATCAAAATGTTAAGCTTTTAAAAACAAACACATTCATGTCAGGAGGCCTATTTAAAAAGAGATTATAAATTGAAGGTTAAAGATAATTCTTCTGCTGCTTCGACACCACACCTAAAGGTGAGTGTGGACGCCAGCCCGAACTGCCTGTGTCTCATGGGATTATACCCAAGTCGCAGTGTTCTATGGGGTCAGCTGTGAATAAATCTCTTCAAAATGCACTCTCTTGTTCTTTCCCTTAACGACAGATACTTAGGGAAACAGCTTGAAAACAGTTATGCCCTTATGCGCCAATTGTGTCACAAGCAGAAGACAACAAAAACACATTTTAGGGTGCTAGTTTTTTAGTACAATTCAACATTTTCAACAAAAAACGCATTTTAGGATGCTATTACTTGTCAACATATAGTCACTCCTGTTGCTTTTATTTTAGGATAATGTTACTAGTTTGAAAAATATAATTCAATTAGCGTTTGTTAAATATGGAAAATTATATATAATTTGCTATATTTCTGAGATCGCTTTGAAGGAAACCCAATTCACAAAATAATTTCAAATAATGAAACTGCATCCTGGTTATTCGGCAGATGGGAAAGCAGGGTTCTCAACCACGGTATCACGAAGCTTTAACGAATGTGTGAAATTTATTTTTTCTATAAGTCAGTACACACACCCTCACAATGACAGCTATCTGATGGACTACTGAGCTGAGCAGGTCCTACGATTTACGGAAGAGGAAGCGTTTCTATGTATAGGAGATAGTAAGTATAATGAAACATCATGTATGTGCCTAAGAAAGAAATCACATGTAGGTAAATAAGCAAGCAGGGCAAGGAGGAGAAGGGTGTTAGTGGTTGGCGGTGGGAGCAGGTTACAGGTTAAACAGGGTCATCACTGTAGATTTTAAGAAAGGGAAATCTGAGCAAAAACTTGAAGGAGATGAGGATGTAAAAACCAAGGTAAGTGCTGGTGGGAAAATAAAATGGTGCAGCCTCTGTGGAAAACAGTTTGGTGGTTCCTCAAAAAGCTAAACATAGAATTATTACCACATGTCCCAGCAAGTCTGATTCTAGGTTCACATCCAAAAGAATTGAAAACAGGCACTCATACAAACTCTTGTACACAAATGTTCATAGTATCATTATTAGCTAAAATGTGGAAAACCAAATGTCCATCAATGGATGAACAGATACATAAATTGTGGTATAACCACACAATGGAATATTATTCAGCTATAAAAAGGTATGAAGTTCTGATACCTGCTATAATATGGATAAACCTTGGACACATTATGCTAAGTGAAAGAAGCCAGACACAAAAGTTCAGATACGGTACGATTCCATGTATATGAAATCCAGAACAGGGAAATCCGTAGAGATGGAAAGCTGACTAGTAGTTGCCAGGGGCAGAGAGAAGAGGGAATGGCAAGTGACTGCTTGATGTATGTGGGGTTCCCTTTGGGGGTGATAAAAATGTTTTGGAACTAGATGTGGTGGTTACATAACATGGTGAAAGTACAAAATACCACTGAATTGTATACTTTGAAGTGGCTGATTTTATATTCTGTGAATTTTACCTCAACTTAAAAATAAAATAAGGCAAATGTCCTAAGGTAGTTTGTGGCTGACATGTTTTAAGAACAGAAAGAAGGCCAGTAACTACAGCAAGGTAAGCAAAGGGGAAAGTGGAAGACAAGAAGGTCAGAGAATTACCAGGGACCCAGATGACACAGAGCCTTCTAGATAATTTTTGTAGGATTTGCTTTCGCTCTTAGGAAAGAGGAAGCCATTATAAAGTTTTGAGAAGAATCTTACAAAATGATGTCTGACCACTATGTTGAAAACAGACTATAGGGAACAAATGTCAAAGCAGAGAGGCCTATTCAGGGGCCACTGCAATAATGGAGGTAAGAGATGATGGTGGCTCAGAAGAGTCGTAGCAGTAACAGTGTAGAACAATGATGTTCAAACATTCAGCTATGGCTTCTTCCCACCACCCTCCACTCACCCCAAATACAATGCTAAGTAAAACACCAATATTTAAAGTAGAGAAGTAAAACCTGCTAAAATAAGGACAAAGACAGGGAGCTTGGAGTCCAGCCTTCTTGATCATTCAGTACTATTTTGTGGCGGTCCTTATAGTTGTTGTTGTTGTTGTCAGTTGCCACTTAATCAACCCCTAACTCATGGCGACCTCATGCAAAATGAAATCTGTCTGCTGTGATCCTTAAAGTTTTCATTTGCTGATTTTTGGAAGTAGATCGCCAGGTCTTTCTTCATAGTCTGTCTTAGTCTGGAAGCTCGACTAAAACCTGTTCAGCTTCACAGCTGACAGATGGGTGGTGGATGTGCTTGAGGTGCATTGCCTAGAACTTGAATTTCCACGTGGAAAATGAGAATTCTACCACTAAGCCATCACTGTACCCCATGGTGGTCCCTTTGTTATTGTTGGGTGCCATCAAGTCAGTTCCAATTTATACTGACCCTATGTAAAAACCCTATGTAGAACAGAACAAAACAGTGCCCAGTCCTGCACCATCCTCATAATCGCTGCCATGCTCAAGCTGTGTTGCAGCCACTGTGTCAATTCAACTCGTCAAGGGTTTTTCTCTTTTTTGCAGACCCTCTGCTCTACCAAATATGATATCCGTCTCCAGGGTCTGGTCCCTCCTGATAACATGTCCTAAGTACTTGAGACAAAGTCTTGCCATTCTCACTTGCATGGAGCACTCTGGCTGGACTTCTTTCAAGACATACTTGTTCATTCTTCTGGCAGTTGATGATATACTCAATATTCTTTGCCAACACCATAATTCAAAGGCAACAATTCTTCTTTGGTCTTCCTTATTCACTGTCCAGTTTTCATATGCATTATGAGGCAAATGAAAATACCATGCCTTGGGTCAGGCGCACCTTAGTCTTCGAAGTGACATCTTTGCTTTTTAACACTTTAAAGAGGTCTTTTGCAGCAGATTTGCCCAATGTAATGTGTCATTTGATTTCCTGACTGCTGCTTTCATGGGCATTGACTGTGGATCCAAGTAAAATGAAATCTTTTGTAACTTTTCTCTGTTTATCATCATGTTGCCCATTGGTCCAGTTGTAATACGGATTTTTGTTTTCTTTATGTTGAAGTATAATCCGTAATGAAGGTTGTAGTCTTTGATCTTCATCAGTAAGTGCTTCAAGTTCTCTTTGCCTTCAGCAAGAAAGTTGTGTCATCTGCATATCATAGGTTGTTAATGAGGCTTCCTCCAATTCTGATGCCACGTTCTTCTTCATACGGTCCAGCTTCTTAGATTATCTGCTCAGCATACAGATTGAATAAGTATGGTGAAAGGACACGACCCTGACACACACCTTGTCCTGATTTTAAACCAAGCAGTATTCCCTTGGCTCTGTTCTTGGTCTACGTACAGGTTCCAATTAAGTGTTCTGGGATTCCCATTCTTCTCAAGGTTATCCATAATTTGTTACGATCCACAGAGTCGAATAACTTTACACAGTCAATAAAACACATGTAAGCATCCTTCTGGTATTCTCTGCTTTTACCCAAGATCCATCTGACATCAGCGATGACATCCCTCATTCCATGTGATGGTCCCTAGGAATTCTTAAAACAGAGTTTAAACTACAGGAACAGAAAAGAGATCAGTGGTTGCCACAAGATGGGGGTGGCGGAGGTGTTGACTGAAAAGGAGCATGCAGGAATTTTTTAGGGTGACAGAACTACTGTATATCTGGATTGTGGTGGTGGTTACATGAATGTATGTTCATGTAAAAATCATAGAACTAGACACTAAAAGGGGAGAAATTTACTGTATGTAAATAATACCACAATAAAAATATTTTAAAAACATAGTTTGAAAATCACTGCTTTTAGAATGTATTTCTCAAATTCTCACCTCTTACCTTCCATTATAACCGTTGCTGCTATGAGCCAGAATCGACTCGATGGCACTGGGTTTACCTTCTATTATGCTCTGTACGCACTTCTTTGTCATCAATGTTCAAAATCCATTCTGCCTCTTATCTTTCCTATTTCTATCAATATTACCCATCAATATCCCAGACACCCCAGATTTGAAATTCTGATTTATCCGGGGCTTTTCCTTTGCCCCTCAACAAAAATGTCAAGTTTACCTGTGAAATGTTTATTATATTTGTCCCTATTTTGTCCCTCACTGGTTTGTTGTTGTGTGCCATCAAGTTGCTTTCAACTCATAGTGGCCCTACTGGACAGAGTAGAACTGCCTCATAAAGTTTCCCAGGCTGAAATCTTTACAGAAGCCTATCACCAGATCTCTTCTTCCTTGGAGCCACTGGTGGGTTTGAGCCACCAACCCTTCTGTTTGCAGCTGAGTGCTTAACTACTGTACCACGAGAGCTCTTCACTGGTTTACTCCTGACTACTTCCTATCTGCACTACTATGAGGTCACATAACTGATCTCCCAATGGCCTAAAACCTTTCCTCCTTCTAACCCATCCTAAATGCTGCTGCTATTACATTAACCCAGAACTTTTTTCAGAAACCTTTGGTGGCTCATTAAAGAAAAAAACCCAAACACTTTTGTACAATGTTCAAAGTCTTTTAGAACCAAAAGCGGACCATTCACTCTAAGAAATAATTTGTTCTCACGTAAGAGCTCTGCTGGTCAAGAGTCTCAACCAATTTTTCCCATTTGATTTCCTGGTTGTCTCTTTCATTTAACCTGTATTATGGCTTAATTGGGTTATATACTGTTACGGATTGAATTTCGGCCCCCCAAAATATGTGTTGTAATTCCTAACCTCTATGACTGTGGGAATCCTGGTGGCATAGTGGTTAAGAGGTATGGTTGCTAACCAAAAGGTCAGCAATTTGAACTTACCAGGCGCTTCTTGGAAGCTCTCTGGGGCATTTCTAACCTGTCTTATATGGTTGCTATGAGTGAGAATTGACTTGACAGCAATGGGTTTGGTTTTCTGGGTTTTTATGCCTATGGTTATAATCCCATTTGGAAATGAGTTGTCTTTGTTATGTTAATGAGGCAGGACTAGTGTAGGGTGTATCTTGAGTCAATCTCTTTTGAGATATAAAAGAGATTAAAACAAGCAAGCTAAGAAGCAGAGCTGGGGGACGAAAGACGCCAAGCCACATGAAGATCTGCCAGGAGCAGGTCAGAAGAGACAAGGATCTTCGTCCAGAGCCCAGAGAGAAAGCCTTCCCCTAGAGTTCGCACCCTAAATTTGGAATTCTAGCCTCCTAAACTGTGAGAAAATAAATAATTGTTAAAGCCATCCATTTGTGGTATTTCTTTTATAGCAGCACTAGATAACTAAGACATAAACCAATTCCCAAGTCTGTCCTGTATGCTACAGGATCTTTGCATTTGCTGCTCCCTCTACCTTGAATGCCCTTTCTTCCTCTCATTTCTACTTATTGAGATAATTTCCCCCACCTCTGTGCTTTCAGCCCCCTATGTACAGATCCCCTCTTACGTTACTTGTTTGTGGACCTTAATCTCATACAATCCTAAGGGCAGAGATCATGTCCTATTCCTCCTGAAACCCCTCCCATGGTACTCATAACCGTGCCTTGCACGTTAAGTGTTCATTTAAGTACCTGCTGAGTTTAACTGAATTAAATGTAAAGCATTCACTTTAAGACAAATTCTTGTCATGTGAAAACCATACTGCATAAGCAAATAATCACAGAAAATTATGATGTTCAACTTCCCAATCACTCCGGAGACACAATGCTCTAAAACATTTTTTAACAGGCTCCGCTGAACTCAAACATCAGTTATTGATGACACAGTTATTTGAAGTTATATAAAAGCATGCCCACAACATTCTTGTCAGGAACTGTTTAATTCCAGGCAAAAATGCAGGGAAGGACAAAGTAAAATTTTAAAGCAGGTATTATAAACTTAATCTTTTGAAATTCACTGACTAAACATTTTTTTTTTTTTTTGCTGTTTCCTATAGGTCCTAATTAAGTATACCTGAAATGCTAGCTCAAACAGAAAATATTCTGCATAGAAACACAATTTATGAATACAGAGGAATGTTGGAAGAGAGAATGAAAAAGTAGATC
The DNA here is from genome assembly GCF_024166365.1 of Elephas maximus indicus. Taxonomy (NCBI): domain Eukaryota; kingdom Metazoa; phylum Chordata; class Mammalia; order Proboscidea; family Elephantidae; genus Elephas; species Elephas maximus. Next base: position 30,702,584 of record NC_064827.1, on the reverse strand, counting down.
ACATTTTTCTTACTGATCTGTATTTTATTCGAAGGAACTACATGGCCACCTAATTAGTTAATGTTGTTCAGAACACACTGCCAGGAAATTAGATAGTGCTTTCTGCCTCTTGAGTAATCTTAACAAATACTATTCATTCCATTTACAAGAAAATACTCATTTTAACAGCCCTTCATTAAATACTGAATGCCATGCAATAAAAAGTTTGGTGATATTGTTTGACTGTCAAATTAGAAGGGGAAAAGTAGGTAGTGGGAAACCCTGGTGGCGCAGTGGTTAAGTGCTATGGCTGAGCACCAAATGGTGGGCAGTTCGAATCCGCTGGGCGCTCCTTGGAAACTCTATGGGGCAGTTCTACTCTGTTCCTGTCCGATAGGGTGGCTATGAGTCGGAATCAACCTGACGGCACTGGGTTTGGTTTTTTGGGTTTAAGGTGGATAGCAGGTGAAAATAAAATTTTAAAAAAGGTTGTTCAGTTTTAAAAGAAAAAACTGAAGAGAAAATCGGAGTCTTAACTAGCGGTAATGTAAAAATTGACAGATAAACCAAGTATTCACTACTAATTAAAAAATCCTAATCTTATAAAACGAGGCTTTTTCATACACCGCAGTTGTACATGTTATTATCAAATAATAAATTTAACTTCAGTGGCTACGTGGACTCAGGAATAAATACTAAGCCACTACTTTTGGTTCTGTCACCCTCTCTCTCTTTCTGACACACACATGCACACACACACCCTCATTCCTTCCACATTCCCAGAAGAAAAGCCATTTGTACTTAGTGTTAGAGACCCCCAAAACCACTCAATGTCCTACTGTTTATATATAAGAAATAATAGGCTTCAATTTTCTGCCAATAGTAATCTTGTTTGTACAAAATAATTTTTGTTATTACTGTCCCCTGATAAATGGTGACTGAAAGACCAGAAGGGAGGGCTTGTGGAGGACACATTTTTTAAGTAAGACAACACTTAACTCTTTGTAGGGGCATTCTGAACATTTAAAACTCTCTTTTTCTCCTCCCGTCCCTCTGGCCCCACACCCAACACACATCTCCCTCTCTCATTTACTCTCTTTTTCTCCCCTGAACCCCCCCGCCACCCCCGGCCCCTTTCATTCTTGCTCTCTCTCTTTTTCCTTTCCCCATCAGGGCAACATTAGCTTGAAAGCTGACAATTCAATCACATCTCAAGCAACCATTTACTCTGTTTTTTAATAGGAGGGAGGAAAACCCAGTTACCATAACAACTCGCATCACATGGTAATTACGGAGTATCTAAAATACAGCAAAACCATACTTTTCAGTGTTTTCTAGGGGGGATGTGTAATAAGCACAGATACCATTCTTCTCCATTATTATCAGACTTTTCTTCTAATTGTTTCACATCGTATGACTACTAACACTACCCCATATTCTTCATAAGAAGTATGTTTTTAAAGTCAAGGAGAAACTGAAAGAAAGGTTAATTACACTTCTTGTATTTCAAACGATGGATCATAGCACATGTACATTTGGGCATTTAGTGAAAAAATTTAAAGGAGTCATAAAAAAATTAATTTATAAGTCAAAAAGAATCAAATGCTGATCACTTAAAAAAAAAAAAGTACACAACAAAACGGTCCATTCAGCATCACGCTGCCAACAAGTCTAGATAAGGTTTCTTTGAAATAAAAATGAAAAAAGAGCTCATTTTCTAATGTGAAGTAGAAATATGGTTGAATGGCATCACAGGATCAGGAAAATTTGCATTTTTTGTGACCAAAGGTGGAGAAAATAATGAAGCACAAGTGCCGTTCTCATACTGGGACAAATCAGTATCATCTAATTTAGATGAGAGTAGCTAGAAACGCCAAAGGATGACAAGGTGGGCAGCAAACTTCAGGGAAGGAAATTTCACTGTCAGCTTCCTCATCAATAGGAGCCCGGTTAAATAAATTTAAATTAAAGAGTAATTTAAAAGTACACAAGCTAATTATTAGCTGTTACTATTGCATTTTTTATTATAATTAACCAGCTCTTAAAATTCATATTATTTGTTGTCCTACAATTTGATAAACTATTTTTTTTATGCCTCATTCCCTACCTTTGTCGTTTTTTTACAAATGGATGTGGTGGATAGGGGACTACAGTAAACAGAAAATGGAATCCAAACTAAAATCCTACCACAGATTTGGTAATGTGAAGATGGCACAATTCTACCCAATATGACTTCCAGTCGAGTCCTAAAATAGTGATTTTATTGTCTCTTCCCTCTGAAATTTTCTAGGCTCTCTATAACATAAGCAACAAGTTATCTTTCCCCACAGAATGTGGCACGTCTCAAATAAGTTTTGATAGCAGTAGTTCTATTCATCAGGTGTCTTCTGCAGTTGCCCACATTAACACTCTTTTCTGGTTAAATTCTTATGGTGACTTTTTGAATGATAATAACTTTCTGCTAAGACTTTTACACTTTAGTTAGCCTTCAACTACCTATGGGTGTAGCTTAAAAAGCAAAAGAGTAATGCCAATTAACAACACACTAAGGGGAAACTAATGTAGAGATCGCCTATGTTTTTCCCTCTTTTGTGAAATTAAAATCCTCCTCTTCCCAGAGATCCTTCTTTAGTTGAGTTGAATGAAGTAATTGTAGCAGACAAAAAAGGTTCTGAACCAAATAATTGTGTAATTTCAACACAACCTAAGCATATAAAAGGAAAATGGGTGGCATAAAAAAACCAAACCCGTTGTCGTAGAGCTGTTTCTGACTTAGTGACCCTATAGGACAGAGAACTGCCCCATAGGGTTTCCAAAGAGTGGCTGGTGGATTTGAACTGCTGACCTTTTGGTTAGCAGCCTGAGCTCTTAATCACTGCGCCACCAGGGCTCCAGGCATAAAGAGGTCTTTAAAAACCCTGTGTACTCTCCTATGCTATTAAACTGGTGGTAACTGGTGTAACACAGAATAAAATTTAGCCATATTGGCAATTCTGGGATTCATAAATTGTGCATCCAAATAAGATACATATACTTATTTTATAAGTGCTATGTTTTTTAACTATTTTTATATTAAGTCCATTAAATGTTTACAATACACATACTTTCTGTTAAAACTGGTATAAAACCTGTTATATCTGAATTATAAAATAAATCCTTTTGGTGTGATTTTTTTTTTGTGTTATTTATGCATATATTTTAACTTATATATACCTGAATGAAAAACTGCATATAATAAAAAAACAAAAACATACATTTTCCAAGTGCTTCCCATTTCTCTCTTCCTCTGCCATTGCTGCAATTTGCAATGGTCAGATTTCTGCAAATCATCTAACGGCATCACATATTTCATTGAAAAGGAAAGGTCAAAAGAAAAATAAAATAAAAACTAAAACCCTAATCACTTTGTATTTACTGTTATTTCCCAGTACTCCAAAATCTAAACACTAGTGCCCTGCATACCTGCAAAGGATTAGAATGAAGAAATAGGCAATATTATTTCTTTAAATAGTGAGTTGATATTTATTCTAAGCACTGGAAGTTAAACATTGATGCAATAAGCCAAACTCCTGGACACAACTCCCTAATAATTAGGCTAAACAGTAGGGGAAGCATGCCAGTTTCTTTCAGAAGTACACTAAAACATTTCAGTATTCAGTTGAGTCAGCTATTTTGTTTGCCTTTAAAGGCAACTTATGTAGTTATAATAAAGAGAAAAATTATATTATTGGTGGTCAGTATTTCATAAGCATAAAGTGAAGGAGGGAAACTCCAAGACATATACCAAGAAAGAAGAGCCTATCCGGAGTATGGAGAGGTACCTACCTCATGCACAAGAGCAAGGGATGTCTGCTTGAAACTTCGCCCTCTACTGGCCATCAGTCGATTCAATGGTTTGCCATCTTTACTCTGATACATTGAAACATCGTAACAAAATAACATACCACCTTAAAAAAAAAAAAGAAACTTACAAAAACATTTCTTATGGTAGAAATTCACTAGTTACATTCTCACAAATCCATACTTAATCAATCTGGATAGGGAGATTCAGCAATCAAAAGAGAATCTGCTAAGCAAATGATGATTTTCGACTCTTGGTATATAAGGAAAGATAGAAGAGATACAAATAGTTACTATATTTGAAATATCTCTTAGTTACAAGTTATTATTTAAGCACATTATTCATTTGTAAATAAATGAACAAATTCATAATTCATGACTCTGTCTTAAACGCTCATTTTAAAATGTATGAGCAATTACTTCTAGAATTTTTATTAAGTTTTTTTGTTTTAATAAATTTAAAGAGAAATGCTTATACATATTAAACTTTGTGAATGCTGGATAACATGGGTTCCTTCATTTTACCCACAAGTGAACCAAGATTTCCCTCATACCTGGGCTCATACACATTCATTCTCCCCTCTTTTCCTCCCTCCTGCTTCTTTAACCCATCTCCTCCCGGTCCTCGCTGTGGTCAACTTTTCACTCCAGTGCACCCTCAGCGTCACTGGAAAGCAGTTGCAGGCAGTCAAGTGCTATAGGATGAGGTAGTGTAGTCTTGGAAACTACTTGGGAATTTTGAGCCAATGAGAAGACACATCCAAGGACCACTGTGATTGTGGGTTTGTCTATTTCTTCTTTTAGTTCTTTCAATTTTTGTCTTACATATTTTGAAGCTGTGTTACTTAGTATATATAGGTTAGAATTGTGCTATTTTCCTACTGAGATGATTTACGTTTCTTCACGAAATGTTCCCTTCATTTCGAGCCTCTTCGTATGTGTCTAGTACTTTTTCATTGTATGGTGGACAGCATATGAAAGAACCACAGAGGCTCTAACAGATGTTATTTTCTCCCTGACAGGAGTTTCTCCTTTCCTCTGTTAGGCAGATAGGGTGGGGGACTGATCATCTCAATCTAACCAGGGATTGAGCTGGATTAGGATTAGACCCCTGGTGGCGCAATGGATAAACACTTGGCTGCTAACTAAAAGATCGGTGGTTTGAACCCCCCAGCTAGTCTGCGGGAGAAAGATGTGGCAGTCTGCTTTTGTAAAGATTACAGCCTTGGCAACTCTATGGGGTAGTTCTACTCTGTCCTATAGGGTTGCTAGGAGTCAGAATTGACTTGATGGCAATGGATTTGGGTTTACAGATTTGGTAAATCTCAGTCTAGATTTGGTTCACCCCGTCCTTAGGGAATGCCTCCTCCAACATTTTCAACTGATAGTCTAAGGAGTCTGACTCCTTCGTCCCGAAAGATTATGGGAGATTCAGGTCCACCCTTCAGAGGTTTTCAGCTTAGCTATTTAGTTTCCCATCCTGTAAACCCACTGCCGTCGAGTCGATTCCGACTCATAGCGACCCTATAGGACAGAGTAGAATTGCCCGATACAGTTTCCAAGGAGCATCTGGCAGATTCGAACTGCCAACCTCTTGGTTAGCAGCCGTAGCACTTAACCACTACGCCATCAGGGTTTCCTCCCATCCTATGGAGTTTCAAAATTTGACGAATATCTTGAAGGAGGCTGTGTGTTAGAAGCCCTTCAAGTCCGCAGTTTTGTCACTCTAGCACCATATGAATGCCAAGATCTCTGCTGGTTTCTCTGCCTCTTACACCAGCCTCCTGCCAAGTCAAGCCTGAGTTCCCAGCCTCTACTGTGGCCAGAGGAAACCCTGGTGGAGTAGTGGTTAAGTGCTACGGCTGCTAACCAAACAGTCAGCAGTTCAAATCCACCAGGTGCTCCTTAGAAACTCTACGGAACAGTTCTACTCTGTCCTATAGGGTCACTATGAGTCAGAATCGACTCAAAGGCACTGAGTACTGTGGCCAGAACTGGTAAGTACACCCAGAGGAAGGCAGCTGTAGATCTTCAGGATCATTGCACTACTCCCCTGAGGGCTTCCCTCTCATATGTGTTTTGTTTTCAGCCTACTTCTCCTAGCTCATCTTTGTTTCCTAAGCACCACAAGGCTGAAGGAGATTTCGTGTTGCCAGAAGATTTCAGTCTAACTCATCAGCTTTCTGTGCAAACTCAATGTTCAGCAAATGCTCTGTGGCGAAAATCTGCAGTTGTCACCTCATGGAACCACTGAAAGCTCCACTGGCTTCTCTTTCCTCCAACAAGCCTCTGCCTGGACCAAGCCCCAGTCCTTAATCTATGACCAGAATCAGTGAATGTTCATTAAAAAAAAAAAAAAGTAGAATTTTCTCCCTATTCTGAAATTTTAGTCCATCTATTCATCTTTGTTTCCACAGCTCTCTGATGCCTTTTAAAATGTGATTTTTTATAATTTTTGTAACTTACACAGCTGTGTCTAGTTGTTGTTAGCAGTAGCAATGCCCTACCATGATCTATCACACCCTACTTGGAAGCAGAAGTTGAATCATTACATACATGTAAAACCTGAACCTTAATACTATGCACTATACTCACCAGCAAGGCCAGGTTTCAAACCTGGTTGTTTGTTTGTTTCATACATTTTCAACATAAAATTGGGAATTCCTGCAATAGTCTTCCCTTGATCTGAACGGATACCTCCTTTCAATGCAGTGTGATACACCCCACGGGGCATATTCACCATTTCTTGTTTCACAAGTGATGTAAAAAATTCCTCCAAGGCTGAAAGAGGATAAAAGGATATCAAAAGTAGACTAAATACAAGATGCTAAAGAGAAACATTCATTCTTAACTTATATAACTCAGCCATACTTCAGACCAAACTTAACATGGTAAAAACAGAACCCTTGATCCCTATCCCCCTCTTAGTCTTTTTCCAGTCTTCCTCAAATCAGAACATGGCACCCAGTTGTGCAAGCTTAAAAACTTAGGAGTCATTCTTAACTCCTCTCTTTCCTTCATTCCTTACATCTAACCCATTAGCATGTCCTTCTGGATCTACCTTCAAAATTCATCCCAAATCCATCCATTTCTCTCCATCTTCATTGCTACGTGCCTAGTCACCATCTTCTCTCATTCTCATCCGGACTAATGTAAAAACTAGTTTCTTGATTTGATCTCTCATGACCACCTCTACAATCCATCCTCTACCCAGAAGCCAGAATGTTATCTGCCCCTCTAAAATCTTCCAATGGTTTTTCATGGTACATAGAATACCATCAAAACTTTTGACTATGACATCGACAGTCATTGCAGCATTATTCACAATAACCCAAATAACAACCAAAATGGTCATCAACAGATGAATGGGTAAACAAAAGGTGGTATATATACACATACAATGGAATATTACTTAGCCAGAAAGAGGAATGAAGTCCTGATGCATGCCTTGGCATGCATGAAGTTAGAGGACATTACGCTGAGTGAAATAAGTCAGGCACAAAAGGATAAATACTATATGATATAACTTATATGAAATATGTTTTTTGCCATTAGTTGCCATTGAGTCAATTCCTACTTGTAGATATAGAAACCATAAGTAATTAGTGGTTACCAGAGAAGAGAAGGAGGGAAGGGGAAAAAGGGGGATTTTTGCTTAGAATGCATTGAATGTTGACGGTGGTGGAATAATCTGGAAAAAGATAGTGAGAATGGTGGTACAACTTGAAGAACGTAAGTAATGTCACTGAAGTGTACAAGCAGAAACTGATGAAATATTGAATGTTTTGTATATATATTGCTACAATAAAAAACAAAACAAATTTCTGACTATGATCAAGGCCTTCTATGATCTAGCCCCCGACTCTCCCTCCGACCCCATTTTCTACCATCTGCCTTCCTTGCTAAGTATGCTTAAGCCACATTTCCATATCGCCTTTTTTCCATTCTTCAAAAACACAAAGTCGATATCTAAGGTCCACTGCACTCACTGTTCCTTCTATCTGGAACATATTAGCCCCAGTGTCATTTAGGTCTTTTCAGAGAGTGACTTCCATGACTATCCCTCACTCTGTACCAATATTGTATAATACTGGTATATAAAAATAAAAATAAATTTTTTTTTATATACCAGTATTATACAATACAATACTGGTACAGAGTGTAAAAAATGAAATGTTAGTTCATCATTTATTTGCTTGTGCTCTTTCTGATTGAGTCCAAGATCTTTACGGCTTACTATTTTACTTGTTAACAAGAAAACACAGGAATGTCGGTCCAGAAGACAATAAGATACCCAAGACATTTAAAAAGGCTACAGGTTTATATTTAAGTGTCATTTTCCTGTGTACCACTAGAGGCTGCCCAATGCAGAAACAGAAACACCCAAAACATTAAAACAACAAATCATATGGAGCAAAAAAAAAACAACAAAGAAAGGAAACCACTGCATGTACCTCTTATTATAGGAAAAAAAATGAGGCTCCTCCTAACTAAACTGGAATTTCATTCTGAATAGATCTAAAAATCTCCTTAAAAGCAACCATGATTAAATTAAAGGCAGCAAGTACTCACTGGAGCACCTATTACACATATGCACAGTTCTCTCCTTCCTATAAAGAACCTCCTAGATGCATCAAGCTTCTCCAGTTCATAACCCATAGAACACCTGTGTGGGATGTTTTCCATTTGAGCCTCCTGGTCCACTCTTTACCCTTCTCAACCCTGTTCTGTGCCCTGGAGAACAACTTTAAGGACTGCATCAACAGGCTTCCTTGTCTTCTGGTTGGGTTCAGCCAACGGAGAGACTGGCAGGAGACCAGAAGGTAGAAACAGAGTGAGGTCGGGGATGTATTCTCCAGACATGCCTGCAGGATTGCTGCAAGTTCCCTTCATCCCTCTTCTGAGGGCAACAGTTCCTGTTAGGCAGCCCTACCTTGTGGTACAGATGCTCTCTCATATTCTGGTAACTGCTCCCTCCTTTGCCCCTTCAGGTCTAGGGACATTAACCATTCTGGGATGATTCACCATTCCTTACAAAATTCCCTTAACCTGATAACACAATTGTAAATAGTTCCTTTATTAAACTATTCTCAATGACTCTCTCTTTGAATGTGTCCTCCCTTTCCTGTCAGGACCCTGATCAATACATCACCTAAATGAAAACAATGAGTAACACGCAATTGCAGGCCATATACTCCAATTCCTGCATACACATGCACGTGTGTAACTATTTCAAGCTGGGCATAAGTACATACTTTTAAGAATGTATCTATTAACTATCTGCTTGTGGGAATCGAGGCCCTATGGTGAGGAGGGGGGAAAAAAGATCATTTCATGTTCTCTCAGAAGGGATCCTATTCTGGCAACAGCTACACATGTTAAGGGCCAGGTACACATCAGTACATGAACTAAAAACCACTCTTGAGCCAAGAAGAAAAGCCTAACTCAGGAATTGAAATTTGTCTGTCCCTCAAACTCTTCAGCAAACTAAAAAAAAAAAAAAAGTGGTTTAAAAGTGAGCAAGATGCTTTGAAGGAGCCCTCTTGGCTCAGTAGTTAAAGCACTTGGCTGCCAACCAAAAGACTGGCAGTGCAAACCCACTAGGTGCTCCGTGGAAGAAAGATGTGGCAACCTGCTTTCATGAAGATTTACAGGCTAGGAAACCATATGGGACAGTTCTACTCTGTCCTAAAGGGTCACCATAAGTTGGAATCAACTTGACGGCAGTGGGTTGTTATTGTGTAAGATGCTTTCAGGCTGAGTGTACCTAATATATGGAGTCCCATGTTCTCCCAGTGCTAAGCGAGGGTTTCTCCACTATCTTTGAGCCTTGCCCTAGTCTCTTCCTTCCAGATGACCACATGTGAATTTCAGAAGAAGCTGAAAGTTTGTAGGGCACAGAGTGTTAGATATAAATTTTCAAAACAACCCAAATGTCCTTCATCAGGTGATGGGATAAACTCAGCAATAAAAAGAGGCAAACACCAGTTTATACACACAACAATGTGGATGGATTTCAAGGATATTATGCTGAGTAAAAAAAAAAGCCAATCTCAAAAAGTTTATGTAAAGTATGAAAGAAAAAAAAAAGAACCTGGTAAAATCCAAATAGGCTTCTAGTTTAGTTAATAGAATTGTACCAATGTCACTTTCCTGGTTTTAATAATGTATTATGGTTAAGTAAGGTGTTATTAATGGAAGCAGCTGAGTAAAAGGTATACAGGAACTCCATTTTTGCAACTTCTTGTAAGTCTAAAGTTATTTCAAAATAAGAGTGTTAAAAGAAAAAGCAGTAATATTCCTATTTAAAATAACACAAATTACTGGATTTATTTTGCAGCTGCTTTTCTGTTCATTTCAAAGGGACAAATAGGAGACAAGGGCCAGGATTCACTTACTTTCAGTGCAACCCAGTTTTCTGCCTACAGCTTTTAGCAACCTAATAAATATCACCCACCCTGTACCTGCTCGGGGTTTCTAAGGGTGTCTTTCTTGTGGTTCTCTTTTTAGTCCCCTAGTAATCCCAGGGAGCCCTGGTGGTACAGTGGTTAAGAGTTTGGCTGCTAACCAAAAGGCCGGCAGTGCAAATCCACCAGCTGATCCTTGGAAACCCTATGGGGCAGTTCTACTCTGCTCTGTAGGGACACTATGGGTGGAAATCGACTCAGCGGCAATGGGTTTGGTCTGGTCAGTAATCACAAGGAAAGTGAGGCACAGAAAAATGAAGTACTTTGCCCCTGGAGACAGGATTTGTTAGATAGCATCTGGACCACTCACAGGTCTCCTGACTGCAATTTTTTAATTTTCTCAAATGGATATAGTTGTGGATCTCAAATACTCTACTTCTTTCTCAAGGAAAAGCCCTGGTAACCATTAAATACAAAAAATGAAGAAGAACCAGTTAAATGGCCACCATAGCCTTGCATATATGGAGAGGAGAGGACAAAAAACAGCAGGCCTTGGCAACAAATGTCATCTCCCCCTCTTCATCTTCTAATGCCACAGACTGGCAGGGAGCGGGGCACGTAAGACAACAAAGTCATTAAAAAAAAAAATGCAAAAGGACACTGACTCTAAGCTTATTCTAAGACAGAAAAAGAACCTTCGATAACCGGAGGCTTTTTCTTTCCTTAACAAAAAACTAACCACAGGGGAGGTCCTAGATTATTCTTCTCTGTTCCTACCTTGTAGCTTTCCAGAGTCTAGAATCAAACAAGGTAATAGGTAGATGTCCAGCAAAATGTTGGCTAATACTTAAAAGCTACATAATCACAATGGCTCATTCTGGGAAATGTTTTCAATAATCAGAAAATAAAATTTGAAACAAAATAATGTAAATTCCCAATCACAGTCCACAACCAAACAAATTTCTCATAGGATACTATCCACTATTTCTTGAGTAGGATATATACTAATAGAAGCTGGTCAGTATTTCTAAACATAATATCCATATACAGTAATTACCACATGCAAGTATTAAAATAATTTTTTAAAATGTAAAGACCCATTTAAGTTTTGTATCAAAATTGGATGATCACACGGTTTGATCCATTTAGAAAAAGCATTAGAAAAGCTTTTAAAAAGAAAGTTCCCTATAGAAAAAGTTCTCAAATTTTTATAGTTACTCATTGGAGTAACTGTAAAAAGAATAAACACATAACGATGAACCTATCCATTGAGTCTCTGAAGAAAGATTCTAGTGATCTTTTCACCTACTTTCTATAATCAAGAAGCGTTATTTACATCAAATAATGCTTCTTGATTATATAAACTAAGTGAATCCCACTGCAAATTGTGTCAGTGAGATGGTTATTTAAACCAATCTTCCAGTTCAATTTTATTCAAGTCTAAGTACTCTTTTCTTTCCTTCTTTTTGTTGTACTTTGAACACCTTACAACCTCAAGCAGTCTCTATAGAACGGATGGGTGCATTCAACATTTCAGTTAGAAAATAAGTACCTAAGATTAAAGTAAGCTATAAACCCAAAAACCGATTGCTGTCAAGTTGATTCCGACTGATAGCGACCCTATAGGACAGAGTAGAACTTCCCCATACAGTTTCCAAGGAGCACCTGCTGGATTCGAACTGTCAGCCTTTTGGTTAGCATCCACAATACGTATATATTACATAAGAGCACAAATAACTGGACAGGCAAAATCACTGAAAAATGCCAACTTCACTGCCACTAAATAGTCACCTGGTAAAACCGAAGGAGCAGTAAGTGACAACAGTTTGAGATAGCAGAAGCCAGGAATGGAAAGGTCCACTTCCTTTTCATCACCTTCTTCATCTTCATCTTCATCGAGCTCATCAGAAACAGGAATTTCTGGTCTTACCTGAAATAATAACAAGTGATGAGATTATAAAAGGACAATATTAAGACATTAGGCGAAGTCTTTTCATTGTCCTCTCTGTGTCAAGACTGAAAGGTTGAGTTAGACTGCATCACTCTATAACATCAAAAAAAAAAAAAAAAAGATTAATTTTTTTAAAAGATCTATTTGTTTATCAGATTAACTAAATGGTAAGCTCTAGTCATCTTATTAGATACAATCTCAGTTCCATGTAAAAAACAATGAGTAACACAGTACAGAAAGCACTCTAAGCCAGTATAAGCAATGATTATTATAGAAAACTAATAAAATTTTACACCACGAGACAAGAAAATGCAAACACTGACACATTCAATATATTCAACTTTTTTGGCTTGTAATTAAACATTTGCCTTGTCTGAATACTTATTATTTTTTAAATTTGTGGTTCCAGCCCATGTCTCTATGCCAAGGGGTAAAATCTTCCAGTAGAACATAACAGAGAGCAGGCAGGGACAGAGTGCTTCAGTTGATTTTTTTTTTTTAAGACTTGGCAGTTTGTTGTCATGGAATATTAAAACACTAAAACCTATAATCGGTAGCTACGCTTTATTGTGTCTAATTTACAATTTGTAAGATTTTGTGGTTGTTCTGGGATTAGTTAAGTTTCCTTGAACCAAAAATAAAAAATGAAAAAACATTACCACTATTGTAGTTTTTGTAAGATATAACTGTTAAGCAATTAATTAAATTTTTAATACTTTCAATGACACACCATCATAATGCTCACATGGAGAAAATTAAGCATTAGGGGAGGAAATCAAAATATGTAAAAGTGGTTGCTATAACCATAAAGTGCCAGAACCCAGTCATTACCATTAGCCTGTCTCCTGGAGTTATTTTTAGAAATAATTAACAATTTCTGCAGACTGCCTTCTTCATAGGTCCCCAAAGCACTGTTCCATCTAGAAACGGCACTGAGTCAGGATTCTTGCAGGGGGATAACAGACAACAGAGAGGAAACGCTTCTCTTAAGTATAATAAGCTCAACTCCAATGAACTCTTTCAAACATAACTAGCCTTCTCTTCACTAGTGAAGAAGGAGTAAAAGCTTTCCAAGACAAGACTTAATTCTAATTCCTTATTGAGCACCTAATTCTCAGAGAGCTGAGCCAGCCATAATTACACAGCTAACAATCAGGTATGCCTCCCTGATATGGCATGACAGCATTTATTGACATCACTGCACACCAGAGAAACCCAAACCCTGGAACGTTTGCAAACCCTTTGGCTCTGACAAGCACAGTTTTCTAAGTACCCTTGGTCTGAGTACATATTTGGAATTTGCCAGCTTTAGCACTAGAAAAAAAAAGTGTCATTAAAAGTTGTCTTAGAGATTTAAACCAGTTTAGTTGTCTAAAGAAGTCCCCGATAAGAAGTTAGTTCTAGATCTCTACCATGTGTCCTGACTTTTTACACATCATAGTACAAGCTGAAAATAATATCTGAACAGCATAGCAAGCAGACAACGATGCTACGATGCAGCTGGAGACTAGACTGGTAACCTATCTGTGACACCGTGGAGCACCACAGTACTGTGAAGCTCTGACATACATCATACTCACAAGTAACAGGAGATTTAGAGAAGGGGAGTGCACAGGTGAACACTTAAGCTAGTATGAAAACTCAGAGGCAAAACGAGGATGTAGGTAAATCAGAATCTTCAGACACTGATGGTGGGAATGTAAAATAGTGTAGCCACTTTGAAAAACAGTGCGACAGTTTCTCAAAATGTTAAACACAGAGTTAATATATAGCATAGCAATTCCATTCATAGGCATATGTCATGGATTGAATTGTGTCTCCCAAAAATATCTGTCAACTTGGCTAGATCATGATTTCTAGTATTGTATGATTGTCTACCATTTTGTCATCTGATGAGATTTCCCTATGTCTTGTAAATCTTATCGCTACTAATGTAATGAGATGGGTTAGTGGCAGTTATATTGATGAGATCTACAAGATTAGATAGTGTCTTAAGCCAATCTCTTTTGAGATATAAAAGAGAATTGAGCAGAGAGATATGGGGACCTCATACCACCAAAAAAGCACTGCCAGGAGAAGAGCACACCCTTTGGACCTGAGGGTCCTAAATCAAGATGCTGCCAGACGAAGGGAAGGCTGATGCATCACAGGGCCTTCCCTCCAGAGCTAACAGAGAGAGAAAGCCTTCCCCTGGAGCTGGCGCCCTGAACTCGGACTTGTAGCGTACTAGACTATAAGAGAATAAACTTCTCTTTGTTAAAGCCACCCACTTGAGGTATTTCTGATACAGCAGCACTAGATGATCAAGACAGCATATAACCAAGAGAAATGAACATACAAACACACAAGAACTTACACACGAATATTCATAGCAGCATTTTTCATAATTGCCAAAAAGTGGAAGCAACTCAAATGTCCATCAACTGATGAATGCATCAACAAAATGTAGTATACCCATACAATGGAATATTTATTATTCAGTCACAAAAATGAAACAACTATTGGTATATGCTAAAATATGAATGAACCTCAAAAACATTATTCTAAGTGAAAGAAGACAGCCATAAAAGGTCACTCACTGTATGATTCCATTTATATGAAATGTCCAGAATAGACAAATCCATAGAGACGGAAAGCAGATGAAAGGTTCCTTAGGGCTGGGGCAAGGGAATGATGGAATGGGGATTGAATGTGAATAGTGTTTCTTTTAAGGGAGAGAAAAATATTCTAAAATTAGATTGTGGTGATAGTTGTACAAAAAATACAGGGTTATATACTAAAACCACTGAACTATATACTTTAAATGGGTAAATTGTATGGTATGTGAATTATCTCAACAAAAGCTTTTTAAAAAGAAAGGAAGAAACAAATGGGGGAGGAAGACTATATTCCAAAATAAAAAGAAGATGTAAAAGGAGGGGAAAGGAGAGGGGGAGGAGAAGGAGAAGAAAAGAAAGAACAAACCTACACACGGACCTTAAACTGGTTGTGTGAACCATACCAAATGACCCAATGCTTCCAAATCCAGAATTACTTAGGATAAAAGGGATATCATTTTTGCACATATTTTATTCCACCTTAGTCCTGCTCAAACTAAATTACTGAAAATGAGTCATAGCACCCAGGCCATCAACACTTCTGCAAGCCACTAAAGAAAGCTGTTGTTGTTACGGGCCACCCAGCCAGTTCCGACTCATAGAGACCCTGTGTATAACAGAGCCAAACACTGCCCGCTCCTGTACCACACTCACCATCGTTGCCATGTTTAAGCCCATTACTAAATAAAGACTTAAGGACGTAAAAAAATAAAACTGATCCATCCACCCATCTTAAACTAATTTCTCACTCAGATAACTGGGTGACTATACTAGTTTATCTGTGATGAGGTAGAGGGCATATTTCTGCATCTCACATATGTGTCTATTTTAACAAAAAAAAAAAATCACAATTGTACTGTAATTTAAGCATAAATGATATACTTTATGTATTTATGGTCCAATCATTACTTCAATTTGTTTCCTCAAAGATGAGTTGATTCTCCCTGACAATGAGCACTTATTGTCAGACCACAGTTCCATTATACTTCTGTCTCCTCTTTTGCTCACCTCTTAAATATTTGTTCTGCTTCTCCAGCTTCACTATGCTAACCCCAGCCTTTTCCCTTTGTGTGCAACAAATGAACAAGATCAATGTGCATACAACTAGGGAGAGACAAGAAAAGTCATATGAAAAATACCTGTTGAAGTTATATTCACAATTACATCATATTAGTTGTTGAAACACTCAAACAAAATTATGTGTATATTTAAAACACACACACCACCACCACCACAAAATCCTTCCAATTATAGCTAAGCTTTGCTGAAAAACACAAATGGACAGCCAAACACATAATGACAAATTACTTTTAAAATCTGCTTCAAATTGAATCCTGGAAAACTTATCCTTACAAAATGCCTCACTGTGGGTTGGTTCCAAGCCTGATAACCTTTCAACCACCTTTCTGTACATATAACCTCTGAAAATCCAGGAGTTTGTGCGTAAACAGAAGATTTTATTTGGACCATGTCAAGTATCTGTATAAATTCATTTTAAAAGAGAAACAGCTTCTGATGAATGCAATGACATTCACTTAAATCAAAGCCAAAGAGGTTATGCCATATTTATACCAACCCTGGATGTATAATCAGTTCTTTTATATTACTCACTTCTGAAATTAACTCCAGAAATCAACAAAACAATCTATCTGCAGATCTCTATAATGAAAAGTTTAATTTTTAAATAGCTTAATATTCTGTATTGAACCTGAGTCAAGAGAGAAGAAGAGTCAACCCTCTCTGCCTACATGTCGGTCCGTTACTGATTCTTTTACAAGAAAAACTGTTCTGTAGAGTTTGTTTGTTTTTGTTTTTTGTTTCTAGTGCTAAAGAAGTCAGGGGAGTGGGATAGATAGCTAAAACAAAACAAAACAAGAAAAAGTAAACACAGAAGAAATACAAAGTAGAAGTGAAAAATTATGTGTGTCTATTTTTCAATACTAGAATCAACAGGCTTTCAAAGAAGCCCCCAAATTTTTGCACCAACTTTTAGATTTGCAAATTTAACGTGATTAACAATGACATTTTTACAAACCAACAAAACTTATGCATTCATTCAACATTTCCAACTCATAAGACAGGGTCTAGCACTTAGTAGATGTCCACTAAATAATTATTGAACCAATGTAAGTGTTAGGTCCACAGGATTTCCTAACAACAAACCACTTACAAGAAGGATGAATTTGGTATTCAAATCCCTAACTCATATAGTGTCTCATTCAGGTGACATTTTCCATTTCACGTACTGGTACTGTTTCACTCAACCCTGAATCTTCCTTCTGATGTCTGCCAGTTCCTCTCGCTCCTTTTGTTCTGCCTGGACTGTTAGCTTGCAATTGTCCTTGGTGCAGAGTGGACAATCTCTGAAAACAAAGAATCTTGGTTTTTGCATTTTATAAGTCCCTACCTGGCAAGGACTTTCCAAGTATTTGAAAAAAATGCTTTTATAGAAAATGAGCCTGTTTTTACATCATTGACATCATCTATGAAACAGAAGTGGAAAGCTGATTTGGTTGTATCCTTAGCCTTTGGACACTTGTGTGGTGTATGAACCCTTTGACCACTTTCTGGACTTTTGGTCTTTAGGTATTTAAACAGCCAAGCTAAAAAGCAGTAATCAATCATAATAATAATGAGGAAGAGGAAGAGGGGGAAGAAGGAGGAAGTAGGAGGAAGGAAGGGGAAGGATGGAGAAGGAGGAAGAAGGAACAAGGAAGAAGAAGAAGGAAAATACATAGTGCAGGCTTGTAACTAATTACTCTCCATGAGAATCTGGACACCAGTGAGGAGAGGACTTTTTCAAACCACTTGCACTCCCCATCCCAAGCCCAGCTGAAAATATCCACCATAGTGAGCAACTGTTAGTTCTGGGAGTGAGTCATATTCCAACAGGGGCTTGGGGTAGAAAAAAGATTGAAAAGCAAGTTTTAAAAAGATAAGCCTATATAAGCTTTCCTGTATAGTCCTTTGCACTCTGATGGTGAAAACCTAAACATATACAGAAACTCCAACCCTAAGTACATCACTACCCTTCATGTTGGAAGGTATACAGAACTATTGAAGGCTATTCAGGGATTAGAGGGTTTAGAAGAGTTGGGTTAAAGAACTAGCTAACATCTGACTGAGTACAGCATTTAATTGAGTATAAATAAACTCTAACAAACATAATCAGAAACTGAAAATGACTCTAAGGTATAGGAAAATATAAACATATCAATATTTTAAAAGGCAGAGCTTAAGCAGTTAAGAGTATGTGGGAGTTATTTAATAAACGAGCAGTTGCTTATTAAAAATAACAATAATAAAAAAGCATCTCTCCAGATGCTGTAGCTAATCTATTCGTAGGAGTTTTCATACTAAATTTATCTGTAAAGTTATTTCTTCTTCTTCTTCTTTTTTTTTGTGCTGCTAATTACCGCAGTGTAGTCTGAAGTCTCATCTTTTAATTGTCTGGGTCACAGAACACCTTTCTTAAGCCTTCCCATTTGTGAAAACTGCGTGCCAAGCTGGCCAATCAGACTTTATGAGTCCTCAAAAACTTAGGACACCTTGTCTTATTTAAGATTTGGTTTTACAAGAGCTGTCTTTAGTCCCCTTTATGTGGTGGCTCCAGCAGAAATTTGCCTGGTTCCTACTGGCATGAAATCTCTGTGTAAAAATCAATTCCGAAGAAAAAAATCAAACCCATGTTAATACCTGAGGTTCCCTAGATATTCATGCCAAACCTCACTGCCAGCTCACCTCAGGGATTGATTCTGAGTAACAGTACACATAACTTCATCTAACACAATGTCTGCCTCACATGCCAAGGGCATTCAAAAAACATCTGTATGCATTTCAATTGGTGGTAACACTAAATGTGAATGAAAGCAGGCATTTAACTCCTTAACATGACTTCTTAATTTAAAGTTGACTGTATTAGTTAGATACTGGAAATTATTACATATTTCTAGTTTAGTTGAAAATGAAGATAATGTCATGCTATGTGCTAATTCTTAGAAGATAGTGATATTTTCTTCATCCAGTTCTTCAGGGCTAACCTATACATCATTTCACAGTATACTAATAAATAGCAGATTTTTTTCATATAGGATCTCAATTCTTCATCACAGATAAAGATCTCTGGCTGGCTGGCTGCATAGGTGGTATAAAATCTTAGTCTATGCAGGCCACGCTTGGATTTGAAGTCCTCGAAGTCCAAAATGGCATGCTGACTTGGCAAAGTGGTTCCTACGGTGGTGCAGACCTTCTGGAACAAGCCACTGGCACAGGCATACAGCCAGACACCCAGTCACCTTAAGGCGACTTTATCTGCACCATACGTGTCTTCCATCTGCTCCAAAGAGATTTAAATTCATTAGCTGTGAAGCCTAAGACCTCTATAATCTTTTACAGATTAAACAAATAATTAACATAAACTCTTATCTTTTACAGACAACATATCTAGAGTTACATATACAGCAGTTGGTAAGGATCTCCTAAGAGAGAGGATACAAATAAAGTAGTAAAACCCAGCATTAAGAGGTAACGGTGGAGTGGAGGGAGAGAGCAGGCTGTCTCCTTAGGGGGAGAGTAATTGCGAGTGTGTAGCAAGGTGTATATGGGTTTTTGTGTGAGAGACTGACTTGATTTATAAACTTTCACTTAAAGCACAATAAAAATTATTGAATAAAAAAGAGAGAGAGAACGGTGGGAAAGCAGAAATGCCTACCTTTTCAGGCAGATGAAGGATGGTGTGCTCCCCTGCGCCAAAGTGTGAGAGTGATTTATATGCAGCATTTGCAACAACTGGGTCCTGGATGGGGGTAAAAGAAAAGAAAACAAACAAAAGGAAAGACATACATTAAATATCAAGTTTGGAAGAAGAAAAATAACCTTCCTCCACCAGCCTCAAGGTTTTATAATTAGTGCTTTAGGAGTGGTATCCAAGTCTTGCTTCAGCCAAAAGGATATATACTAGCAACCTCAGAAATGAGATTAGGAAACATTACCCTCATTCCTAAAACAAATAGGAAGGAAGGAGGGAAAGGACCAGAGGTGGGGGATAAGAATAAATGGGAAAAATTACTGCATTAAACCATTTTCTGGAGAACATGTCCCAGTTTCAAAACAGAAAGAAAATACCACTGGGTACAGGATTAGAAGCACTAAATTTTTATCCTAGTTTGGACATTAAACATAAAGGAACTCATAACTGCTCAGGTTCCCACTAGGTAAAATGGTTTAGTGGAAGGGGTATGAGGGTTAAGAGTCTGACAGGCCTGGGTTTCAGCTCTGTTTCTCCACTTACTAACGGGGCAAGTTAGACTTTTGGAATTTAAGCTCCTTCACCCATGAGATGGGTATAACGCCACTTAAACCCTCTTCTCTATATTACTCCTTGATTGGAAAAGGCATCTAAAAATGGACTGAACTTTTTTGTTTGTTTGGTACGCTTCTTGGTGGGGGAAGGAGCAAAACAGAAAAGGGAAAGGGCCATATAAAAATACGAGATCATGGCAACAGTCCTTCACATTTGTCAGATTCACAAAGTATTAAAAGCTCTCTTTATGGCAAAAATTTGTTAATGTGCCTAAATTGAGAATAATTTTTAAAACCTAAACTTATTAATAGTCACAATTTTTTAAAATCTTGAATTCATCATTTCAAAAGAGTTATATCTTTTATTCTAAGTCTCATTTCACAATTCTTTTCCCAGATTTGTTTTGTTTCACTGAAACCCCATGTGACAGTACCTTGTTTTGAGTGTGAGTCCAGAGGAAGCTGAGGACTTGAACTTTAAAATTCTGAAAAGTCAGCAAACAACAGAATACGTTAAAAAGAAAAAAAATTCAGTCACTTTAAAAATTATACCAATAATTGAATTAATCTGTATTTACTCATCATTCACAAAATGAAAATACTTAGACCCATAATCTAAACACATGGCTATTTTAAACACTTTGAGATGTTAAGATTATTACATTTGTAAGTCTAACCAATTCTTACTGACCTCCTCAGGTCCTAGCACAAATGTCACTACCCTACCCTCTTTCATGCCGCTGTTCCAGATTCCCTACCCAGGAGAGAGTTCTCTCTTCCCTAAACTCCCATAACCCAACCCAGTGCCGTCGTACCTTAGCATCTGGTATGACAATCTACGTGTGTGTGTGTGCGTGTGTGTGCGTGTGTGTGCGTGTGTGTGTGGTTCGCTAGTTACCAGACTGTATACTCTTTAGTGCAGTGACTGTGTCTTTTTCATTTCAAAGGCCTAGACCACAGAGCCTAGAACAGTTCCTCAAAGATGACAAATATTTAATATATAGGTTGAACATAAAATGCTCGTTGTCTTCTAGTACTCAGTGTCCCCTTCATTTTAGTCACATCTAACTTCTTGTTCTTCTAAATCATATTAGGTTCTTGTATATTCCCTTGGTTTTGCACATTATATTCCCCAAAACTTCAACGGGAAGCAACATTTTACTAATTCTTCACAGACCAAGTCAAGAGTACCAATACACTCCTTTGATTAACTACACTCATCAAGTGTTATTATAATTATCATTGCATCTCCTTTCCCAACATGGAGCTTCTGGAGGGACAGGACTAACAACATGGTATAATGGAAAAATATAGACTGGGGAGTTAGGAAGTCCTGAGTTCAGACAACAGCTTTCCATTTAGTAACTACAATCTTGGTCAAGTTACTTGCCTGGCACATAGCAGATATTCAATAAATATTTGTTTAATGAATGAATGGATCTCTAAAAACCCAAATTTCTCTAGCTATAAAATGAAAGATAATACCTTTCTATCAAATATTAGAACTAATTGGTATAAAGTAACTAGAATAGTGCTGGGAATGTAATAACCCACTGGTGTCGAGTCGATTCTGATGCATAGCGACCCCACAGGACAGAGCAGAACTGCCCCATAGGGTTTCCAAGGACTGCCTGGTGGATTCGAACTGCTGATCTTTTGGTTAGCAACCATAGCTCTTAACCATTATGCCACCAGGGTTTCCAGGAATGTAAAGGTACTCAAAAAAATAGGACTATTATTATTTATTAATATCTCTAAGACTTAGTACAGTTTTAATAAATATATTATGAATGAAGAACTAAGCACTGTGCAAAGCAATTCAGAGAATACCCTGTAATTGAAACATGGACTCTTATTTTCAACAAGTGTATGGTTCAATGGAAAAAAATATATATGTATACACATATTATTAGTATACATATACACTATTGTGTAGGCATAATAATGTGTATGCATAATAATATTAGTATACATGTTATTGTTGTTAGGTGGCCATCGAGTCACTTCTGACTCATAGTGACCCTAAAGCACAGAGTAGAGCTGCCCCATAAGGTTTCCAAGGAGCTGTCGGTGGATTTGAACTGCTAATCTTTTGGTTAGCAGGCGAGTTCTTAACCACTACACAACCAGGGCAAATAGAAATAAATGTCCTAAGAGTAGTATAAAGTACTTTAGAAACAACGGACTCCTGCTTGCAGATAAATCCCCAAAGTTTGGAAGGAGTTAGACCAATCCTTTATTTTCTAAAAGAAGTTTTAAAATTAGAGATGAAAAAGAAGGTAATTCTAGAGAGAGGGAATGACACAAACCAAGGACAAGAAGTAAAAAAAAAAGTCTGGAGGTAGCTATAGCAAACTTCGGAAACCGTGGTGGCATAGTGGTTAACTGCTATGGCTGCTAATCAAAACATCAGCAGTTCGAATTCACCAGGTGCTCCTTAGAAACTCTATGGGGCAGTTCTACTCTGCCCTATAGGGTGGCTATGAGTCGGAATTGAGACTACAAATGGTTTAGTTTTCTTGGAGTGCAGAGTGCAGAAAAGTGGACTGAGGCCAGGTTCTGGAAGGCTTTATAGGCTGGGCTAGCACAACGTCCTCAGGTACCCAGGTATAGCAATGATGATTTGGGAGGATTAACTTCACCTCTGGCATACATCTGAACAAATTCTAAGCAGGTAAAAGACAACAAATTATCTAAACAAAGAGGGGGAAGGTGAAGTGAGGGGGAGAGAAAGAAGAGAGACAGAAAGGAAAAAAGAGAGAGAGATGTCTCCCTCTACCGTTTTGCTCACTTCTGCTTCCATGGGGCCTATGCTTACTAAAAGGAGCCCCCCCACTAGAAGAGAAAGGATGGACGGAATAGCACCAAAGCAGTCTGTGTGAAGAAGAGAGGAATCCTAACATTATGGAGGCATGAAGATAAATCAAAATAAGATGTCAGTGAAAAAGAATATAAAATCTGAAAGAAACAAAGCAAAACAAAAAAACCCCTAATTCACAGCCCTGGGTAAGCAAACAAAAGAAACTATCATACAAACCACTTCATAAATTAGTCTGTAATTAAATCTGAACAACTTAAAGTACATGCAATACAAAGTATGTAATTTCAATCCTTGAAGACAAAAAATAAATATACACAACATGCCCTTACTTTAGTTTTTAGTCTTAGTTTATCAGCAGCCCTGTAAACTCTCTGACTACATAAGAGCAAGTACCTGTGAACCAAACCAAAAACCAAACCCATTGCCGTTGAGTCAATTCTGACTCATAGCGACCCTATAGGACAGAGTAGAACTGTCCCATAGAGTTTCCAAGGAGCGCCTTGTGGATTTGAACTGCCGGCCTTTTGGTTAGCAGCCGTAGCTCTTAACCACTATGCCATCAAGGTTTCCATACCTGTGAACAGCAGCCATAAAAATGACTCCTGGTGCACTATCTGCTCTAGGAGTCACAAATTGATTCTTTCTCTAATACCCTAAATCAAAAGCCCAAATGTGAGAATAAACTTATGATGCTCTTTATTCATTCACGTATTTATTCCATAACCACTTACTCAACATATATTATGTACCAGACACTGTGCTAGGTACTGTATCTTCAGTAAGGATGAACTTGATTTTATTCCTTGTGCAGCATTTACAATGATTAGAAGTATTATCTTATAATCCAGTCTAATCATATGATCTGAAACACATAGGGGACTATTACTGAAACCTTATGGAGTGGTATTTTATCAAAGACTGTGAAGCACTAAACCAAAATAAAAGTTCACCAAGACTGCAAGTAAAAATCAGTTGCTCCTTTTTGAAGAAAAGGCAAAAAGGTAAATATGAAAGGGAATATGGCTGATAAATTAGAGACATAAATACAATTCACCACCCTCTAACTCCTCATTTCACTGGAACAAGAGGTAACTGAAGAAAATGTTAAACAGTACTGCATGAATCTTACAGAAAAGACTGTTCCATTAAGTGCTTCAACTCATCTCAGTGACAAAACTGAGTAAATTATAAAATTATTTTCCTCTCCAAAGACAGCTGGATTTTGCAATGGTCTTTATTTAAAATTATAGATGATATTTAAAAAATATATGAACTAACATGTAAAATCAAATCTCTATGGCAGGCCCAGAACAACTAGATGGTGCCCAGTTACCATCACCAGCTGCTCTGGCAGGGTTCACAATAGAATGTCCTGGAGAGAGCAGGGGAAAAAATGCAGAACAAAATTCAAATTCACACACACACATACAGACCGGGCTTGTTGGTCTGACAGAGGCTGGAGAAACCCCAACAGTATGGCCCCTGGACACACTTTTAATTCAGTACTGAAGTCACTCCCGAGGTTCACCCTTCAGCCAAAGATTTGACAGGTCTATAGGGCAAATAGAAACCCTGGTGGAGTACTGGTTAAAAGCTATGGCTGCTAACCAAAAGGTCGGCAGTTCAAATCTACCAGGCATGCCTTGGAAACTCTATGGGGCAGTTCTACTCTGTCCTATAGGGTTGCTATGAATTGATATCAACTCGATAGCAATGGGTGGGTTTATAGGGTAAATACGTAAGGAACATGCTTTGTAGTTCAACTCATGCATAGGAGACTAATGGGCACACCAGCCCAAAAGCAAAGACAAGAAGGCAGGAAGAGATAGAAAAACTGGATGAATAGACAGGGAACCTGGGGTGGAAAAGGGGAGAGTGTTGACACATCATGAGGTTGGCAACCAATGTCACAAAACAATTTGTGTATTAACTGCTTAATGGGAAACTAATTTGTCTTGTAAACTTTCACCTAAAGCACAATTAAAAAATAAAGAAAGTAAAAAAAAAAAAAAAAAAAAATCTCTGCAGCAAAGTTAGATGCAAAACACAACTGACAATATACCAATATAGAGGGCATCTAGTCTGCCCTCCCTTTGTTAAAGTCTTTGTAAGTTATTTATAGAACTTAAAACATTGACAAAATCAATTTAAATTATCAGCCTTATGAATTCTATGATTTTAGAAATACTATTTTGAACATACTGACTTTTTAAAATCTCAGTTATAACTGTCATAATAGAACACATTAGCATTAAATTTGTTACTTGGCAAGTGAGAAAACTTGGTATCTTTTATGTAAATAAGTCTTAAAGACACAGAATTGATAAATGTAGATAATATCCTACTCCTAATGGTCCACAAGATATTAACATGTTCTCAGACCAAAAATTCAAAAGGATTTTTGGGAAATAAAGATTACAGTTATTCCAAAAGTTATAACACCACACAGATCTTTCCAATATGGAAACAGGGACCTTGTCGAGTTCCAAATGCGTACCTCATATTCAGCTGTGTTGACTGTTAAGGAAGGAACCAGAGAAAAGAGTTCACTGAGGGTCTTTAAAATGAGAGGTCTCCTGTCACAGCTCAGCTTTGGGGAGAGAGCATTCCAAGTAGAGCGAATACAAACAACCTGTGAAGTAATCAAAAAAGAGTCAATGCCTAAAGAAATCCCAACTCACACAAGAAGCCAGTAGTTAAGAGCACCGACTTATCAGAAAGCTTAAGAAAAGAACAAAAACAGTCCCAGAAGTTAAGATTTGATAAGGGACCACCTCTCAGAAGAAATTATTTAAACTGACATAGATTGTTGAAGAAGAACCAGCCAGCCTCACAAAATTGCTTGTTTTACTACTTTGTTTTGGTTAAACAAAGAAATCAATCAAAATCAATCAATCAAACAATCTCTCTCTCTCCATTCCTCCCCCATTCTACAAAAGACCCATCAAATTAACTCCAGATTACTATATATATTGTCCAAGAAACATTCCCTGAAACAAAGAAAGATGAGATAATTCTACAACATTTCTAAAGTCACAGTTCTTATAGTTTTTTCAGCCCTGCTGGAACTACATCACTACTGAGAAAACTGGAATGTTACTTTATGCAAATCTAGCACTCTTAAACCACCTTACAAGATTTTAAAGGAGACAGGAGAATAATAGCATTATTTTAAATAACAAGATGTTGTTTTTAAAGTTACTTATTTAGTAAGAGGCTGTTAAATAACAAGATAAAACTAAGGCTCTCCTACCCCAATGACATTTCATTTTCGACCTGACCCAATGTCCTCGAACCTAAGTATTCTTAGTTTACTTCAACATCGGGTTTTATGGATATTGGAATGTCTTTGTAAGTTCAATTCCAACTATAACAGAAAATCTCTTCACTTATACATGTCTCATTAAAATTTAAAAACTCAGATAGGCAGGAAGAGTGCCAGAACAAATTAGCAGATGGTTTAACAAGGATTAATTTTTCGAATATACTTCAATCTCGTCTCCAATACTCTACGGCTGCAATTAAAACACACAGAATTTAGCTCCATCTACAAACAAAAATTATTTAGAAAAACTACATGCAGCAGTAAGTAAAAAGATGTGAGAAGTAAAAGAATTATATATATTTGTTGTTGTTTTTGTTAGGTGCTGTCCAGACTATTCTGGCTCATATCCACCATACGTCCAACAGAACAAAACACTGCCTGGTCCCGTGCCTTCCTAACAATCAATGTTATGCTTGAGTCCAGTGTTGCAGTCACTGTGTCAATCCATCTTGCTGAGGGTCTTTGACTCTTTCTACAACCCTCCACCAAGCATAACGTCTGTCCTTCTCCAGAGACTAGTCCCTCCTGATAACACCCTCAAAGTATATGAGATGAAGTCTCGCCATTCTTGCTTCTAATGAGCATCCTGGCTGTACTTCCAAGACAGATTTGTTCATTCTTTTGGCAGTTCATGGTATATTCAATATTCTTTGCCAATGCCATAATTCAAAGGCATCAATTCTTCTTCAGTCTTCCTTATTCATTGCCCAGATTTAGCATGCATATGAGGCAACGGAAAATACCATGGCTTGGGTCCGGTGCACCATAGTCCACAAAGTTACATCCCTGCTTTTCAAAACTTTAAAGAGGTCTTTTACAGATTTGCCCAATGTAATACATCATTTGATTTCTTCACTGCTGCTCCATGGGATGCAAAAACGAAAACCTTGACAACTTCAGTATTTTCTCTGTTTCTCATGATGTTGCTTATTGGTCCAGTTGTGAGAATTTTGGTTTTCTTTATGTTGAGGTGTAATCCACACTGAAGGCTATAGTTTTTGATCTTCAGCTGTAAGTGCTTCAAATCCCCTTCACTTTCAGCAAGAAAGTCTGTCACCTCCAAAATACAGGTTGTAATCAGTATTCCTCCAATCCTAATGCCACCTTTTTCATACAGTACAAATCTCGGATTATTTGCAAAGCAGAGAGACTGAATAAATTTGGTGAAAGGATACAACCCTGGTGTAACCTTTGCTGATTTTAAACCAAGCAGTATCCCCTTGTTCTGCTCAAACTACTGCCTCATGAGCACAATTAAGTGTTCTGGAATTTTCATTCTTCACAATGTTATCCACAATTTGTTACGATTCACACAGCTGAATGCCTTCGTGTAGTCAATAAAACACAGGTAATCCTTCTGGTATTCTCTGCTTTCGGCCAGGATCCATCTAACATCAGCAGTGATATCCCTTGTTCCATGTCCTCTTCTGAATCCTGCTTGAATTTCTGGCAGTTCCCTGTTGATGTACTGCTGTGGCCACTTTTGAATGATCTTCAGCAAAATTTTACTGGTGTGTGATATTAATGATAGTGCTCAATAATTTCCACATTCTGGTGGATCGCCTTTCTTGGGAATGGACACAAATATGGAGCTCTTCCAGTCAGCTGGCCAGGCAGCTGTCCTCCAAATTTCTTGGCATTGAAGAGTGAGCACCTCCAGTGCTGCATCCGTTTATTTGAACATCTCAACTGATATTCTGTCAATTCCTGGAGACTTGTTTTGTGCCTGTGTTTTCAGTGCAGCTTGGACTTCATTCAATACCATCAGTTCTTAATCAAATGCTACCTCCTGATATGGCTGAAAGTTGACCAATTCTTTTTAGTACAGTGACTGTGTATTCCTTCCATCTTCTTTTGATGCTTCCTGTGTTGTTCAATATTTTGCCCATAGAATCCTTCAGTTTTACAAACCAAAACTTGAATTTTTTCTTCAGTTCTTTCGGCTTGCGAAATACTGAGAACATTCTTCCCTTTTGGATTTCTAAGCACAGGTCTTTACACATTTCATTATGATAGTTTAGTCTTCTCAAGCCGCTCTTTGAAATCTTCTGCTCGACTCTTTTACTTCATTATTTCTTCCATTCACTTTAGCTACAATAGCAAGTATCAGAGTCTCTTCTGACATCCATTTTGGTCTTTTCTTTCTTTCCTGTCTTTTTAATGACCTTTTGCTTTCTTCAGGTGTGATGTCCTTAATGTCATCGCACAACTCATCCAGACTTCGGTCATTAGTGTTGAATGTGTTAAATCTATTTTTGAGATGGTCTCTAAATTCAGGTGGGATATATTCAAGGCCATACTTTGGCTCTTGTGGACTTGTTTTAATTTTCTTCAGTTTCAACTTGAACTTGCATAGGAGCAATTGAGGGTCTGTTCTGCAGTTGGCCCCTGGCCTTGTTCTGACTGATGATATTGAGCCTTTCCATCATCTCTTTCCACAGACGTAGTTGATTTGATTCCTGTGTCTTCCATCTGATGAGGTTCACATGGATAGTCAATGTTTATGTTGGTGAAAAAAGTATTTGCAATGAAGAAGTCATCAGTCTTGCAAAATTCTATTACGCAATTTCAGGTGTCGTTTCCATCACCAAGGCCATATTTTTCAACTAGTAATCCTTGTTTCCAACTTCTGCATTCCAATCACCAGTATTTATCAATACATCTTGATGGCATGTTAGATCAATTTCAGACTGCAAAAATTGGCGAAAATCTTCAATTTCTTCATCTTTGTCCTCAGTGGTTAGTGTGTTAATTTGAACAATAGTCAAATTAGCTGATTTTCCTTGTAGGCATGTGGATATTATCCTATCATTGACAGTGTACTTCAGGATAGATACTGAAATGTTCTTTTTAACAATGAATGCAACACCATTCCTCTTCAATTTGTCATTGCCTGCATAGTAGACCATATGGCTGTCCAATTCAAAATGGCCAACACCAGTCCATTTCACCTCACTAATGCCTAGGATATTGATCTTTATGCATCTCATTCCATTTTTGATGACTTTCAATTTTTCCAGTATTAATGGATCTTTGCATCTGTTTCATCTCATTGTGAGTCCTGCCACATCAGAAAATGAAGGTCCCGAAAGCTTGACTCCATCCATGTCATTAAGGTCAACTCTACTGAGGAGGCAGCTCTTCTCCAGCGGTATTTTGAGTGCTTTTGAACTTGAGGGGCTCATCTTCTGGCACTATATCAGACTATGTTCTGCTGCTATTCATAAGGTTTTCACTGGCCATTTTTTTCAGAAGTAGACCACCAGGTCCTTCTTCCTAGTTTGTCTTAGTCTGGAAGCTCCACTGAAACCTGTCCACCATAGATGACCCTGCTAGTATTGGAAATACCAGTGGCATTGCTTCCAGCATCCCAGCAACATACAAGCCACCACAGTATGACAAACTAACAGAGAAGTGGTGGCATATACACTTAAGTACACAGATTAAGTAGCGGTTCAAGAGAGAACATAGCAGTAGGGTATTTAATTTTATAAATACAATATTTTTTGTGTATTTGGTGAAAGTTTACACAGCAAACTAGACTCCCATTTAACAATTTCTATACATATTGTTCAGTGACATTGGTTACATTTTTCACAATGTGTCAAATATTCTCATTGTTTCCATTCTGGTTCTTCTGTTTCCATTAATTCTTGCCGCCCCCTCCCCCGACCTTCTCATCTTTGCTTTAGGGTAAATGTTGACCATGTGGTCTCATATAAATGATTATTTAGAAAAGCAACAGTACTCATGTATGATATAGTTTATCTTATGAGCCAATCTGTTATTCAGCTGAAAGGTGACCTCTGGGAGTGGCTTCAGTTCCAAGTTTATAGGGTATCTCAGGGCAACAGTCTCGGAGGTTCCCCTAGTTTCTATCGGTCCAGTAAGTCTGGCCTTCTTTAGGAATTTGAGTTTTATTCTACATTTCTCTCCCATTCTATCTAGAACTATATATTGGTCAGAACGATTGGCAGTGGTATAGGCCCTATCTAGCTATTCTGTTCTCAGGATAGATGAGGCTGTGGTTCATATGGGCTATTAGTCCTCAGACTAGTTTCTTCTTTGAGTCTTTAGTTTCCTTCTTTCTCTTTTGCTCCAGATGAGTACAGACCAATGGCTTTATCTTACATGGCCACTCACAAGCCTTTAAGACCCCAGGCTCTCCTCAGCAAGCTAGGATGTAGAACATTAGCTTCAGATTTATGAACTATATGTTATGCCAAACCGAGTTATCCTATGAGACTATGTCCAAAGCCTTCGAACCCAGTAAACCAATCCCATGAGGTATTTGTTTCGTTCTGTCTAGGAAGTATACATAACTGTGCCCTGTTATGGATTGAACTGTGTTCCCCCAAAATGTATGTCAACTTGGCTAGGCCATGATTTCCAGTATTGTGTGGTTGACCTCCGTTTTGTGATATAATTTTCCTGTGCATTGTAAATCCTAATCTTTGCCTGTGGTTAATGAGGCAAGGTAATGTTACAGAGGATTAGGGTGGAATGCAACAACCTCACTCAGGTCACAGCCCTGATCCAATGTAAGGGGAGTTTCCCTGGGGGTGTGGCCTGCATCGCCTTGTATCTTACAAGAGATAAAAGGAGGGGGAAGTGAGCAGAGGGTTAGGGAGCTCCTACCACCAGGAAAGAAGAGCTAGGAGTGGAGCGTGTTCTTAAGATCCAAGGTCCCTGCTCTGAGAAGCTCCTAGACCAGGGGAAGATTGATGACCAGGACCTTCCCCCAGAGCTGACAGAGAGAGGCCTTCCCCTGGAGCTGGTGCCCTGAATTTGGATTTCTAGCCCCCTCAACTGTGAAGGAATAAATTTGTTTGTTAAAGCCATCGACTTGTGGCATTTCTGTTATAGCAGCACTAGATAACTAAGACATGCCCCCTATGTACTTTATTTTATAAATATGAATACACAGTACATATAGCATACAAAAACATGTATATACATATGCCTACAGATACACCTATACATGCACACCCATATACTCACATGTGCCTTCCTATAAACATATATGCATATATATATATATATATATATCTACTTTTGTAACCACACACTTTTTTGTTGTTGTTGTTATTACTTATTTTTTTCAAAATTGTATATGGTATATCATTCACCAAAATCATCTTATTCTTGTGTACTTCTCAGTGTCATCATTTAGCTTCATCAAGTTGTATAGACTTCACCCATATTCCGTAAGTACAGCCTTTCCCATCACCCAAAATAATCTAGAAAGTGATTCCCTCTTCCTTCCCCTCCCATCCCTGGTAACCACCAAAGAATGTTGGTTTCTCTATGTATACCCTGTTTAAAAAGTGAGACCATACAATATTTGTCCTTTTGTGATTGACTTATTTCACTCAGCATATGTCCTCCAGATTCATCCATGTCATCGTCATTATTTAGATCTGTCATAGCATTTCAACACATGTACGTACCACAATTTGTTCATTCATTCATCCACTGTTGGGCACTTCGGTTGCTTCTATCTTTTTGCGATTGTGAATAATGCTACAATGAACACCGGTGTACACATGTCTATTTCTGTCATTGCCCTTATACCTCTTATACACAGATATCCCTCACTTTTCAAAAGTTTGCTTTATGTTACTTCACTTTTACAAAAGACCTACATTAGTACCTGTTTTTGTTAACCGAAAGAAATCCAAAGAGGACTTTTCTTTTATGAAAAGGCAAAAAGCTGAGATATTGTTTAGCATTTGTTTTGCTGCAAGACACTAAAGAGGCAGCGCATACTCTGAGCAACAAGAGAGACATCACCAAGCTCCTTCCCTGGGAACCGCATCTCATATGTTAGTGTCATTTTAGGTTTTATGTGTTATTTGCTATGATTTCATAGGTTATTTTTGGGGTATGGGGACATTCAAAATTTTTTCCCATATAAATTAATGATAAATTCTTCTTTGCTTTCTGTCATTTTGGCTTGCGAAAGGTTTCCTACGAACTCTCTACTTTCAGACAGCAGAATAAACCTGTATACCTAGGAGTGGGATTGCTGGATCATAAAGTATTTCTATTCCTAGCTTTTTGAGGAGGCATTATACCATTCTCCATAGTGGCTATGCCATTTCACAATCCCATCGGTACTGTGTAAGAGTTCCAATTGACCCACAACCTCACCAGCATTTGTTATTTTCTGTTTTTTGCATCAGCGTCATTTTTGCAGGGGTGAGAGGGTATCTCTTTGTAGTTTTGATTTGCATCTCTCGAATGGCTAATGATCACAAGCATCTTTTCATGTGTTTGTTGGCCACCTGATGTTGTCTTTGGTAAAGTGTTTGTTCATGTCCTTTGCCCATTTTTGACTGGATTAGTTGCCTTTTTGTTGCTGAGTTGTGTTGTTTTTTATGTATTGCAGAGATTAGATCTTTATCAGATACATCTTTCCCAAAGGTTTTTTCCCAGTCTCTAGGTTCTCTTTTTACTCTTTTGATAAAGTCTTTTGATGAGCATAACTAGTTTACTTTTAGGAGGTTCTAGTAATCTGTCTTCTGTTATTCTTGCATTTGTAGTTGTATTTGATAGTCTATTTCTGTAAAAAATTAGGTCCCATAGTTTGTCCCTATGTTATCTTCCAGGAACTTTATAGTTTCGGCTTTAACATTTAGGTCTTTGATCCATTTTGACTTAGCTTTTGTGTATGGTGTAAGGTATGGATCCTGTTTCATTTTTCTGCAAATGGATGCCCAGTTTTGCCACCACCATTTGTTAAACTGACTGTTTCTTCTCCATTGAATAGTCTTTGACCACTTGTTGAAAATCAGCTGCCCATAGATGGGTAGATTTACTTCTGAGTTTTTAATTCTGTCCCACTGGTCTATGTGTCTGTCATTGTACCAGGCTATTTTGATTTCTGAGGCTGTGTGAGGCCTCCTATTTTCTTCTTCTTCTTGAATACTGCTTTGGCTTTTTGGGGCATCTTTCCTTTCCAGATAAAGTTGGTGATTAGTTTTTCCATTTCAGAAAAGAATGGTGTTGGGATTTGGATCAGGACTGCCTTATATCTATAGATCACTTTGGGTAATATTGACATTTTCACAATGTTAAGTCTTCCAATCCATGAGTATGGAATGTTCTTCCATTTATGTATGTCTCTTTTAGTTTCTTGCAGTAATGTTTTACACTTTTCATTTTATGAGCCTTTTACATCCCTGGCTAGGTTTATTTCTAGATATTTTATCCTTTTAGGGGCTATTATAAACGGTATTTTTTTCTTGATTTCCTTTTTGGAGTTCTCTTTTTTAGTGAAGAGGAACCCAACTGGTTTTTTGCGTGCTGATCTTGTACCCTGCCATTTTGCTAAATCTTTCTATTAGATCTAATAGCTTTCTTATGAAGTCTCTGGGATATTCTATGTATAGGATCATGTCATCTGTGAATAGAAATAGTTTTACTTCTTCCTTTCCAATTTGGATACCCTTTATATCCCTTTCTTGCTTTACTGCTCTGGGTAGTACTTCCAGTACAATATTGAATAAGAGTAGTGATAATGGGCAATCTTGCCTCATTTTCATTCTCAAGGGGAAGGCTTTCATTCTTTCTCCACTGAGAATAACGCTGGTTGCTGTTTGTGCATGTATGCCCTTAGTTATTTTGAGGAATTTCCCTTCTATTCGTATTTTGCTGAGAGTTTTTACCAGGAAAGGGTGCTAGATTTTATCAAATGCCTTTTCTGCATCGATTGAGATGATCATGTGATTCTTTTCCTTTGTTTTATTTATGTGGGGAATTATGCTGACAGATTTTCTAATGTGGAACCACCCTTGCATTCCTGGTATGAATCCCACCTCATAATATATTATTTTTTTGAAAACAGAAAGATTATTTCTCAGATAACTTGGATTCAGTGCTTTTATTTCTTATCTTCTATTTTGCATCAAACAACAGAAAGATGATCTTTGATTCCCTAAGTGAAACAAACATTTTACGAAGGGGACTAGTATGTGTCAGGCATGACAGTAGGCATACGTACACAAAGAAGGAGCTTTAATACCACTGAGTGGATTCAAACCACCAACCTTTAGGTTAGTAGTCAAGCACAAACTGTTTGTGCCACCTAAGCCAGTTACTATCAAGTTGATTCTAACTCATAGCGACCCTATAGGACACAGTAGAACTGCTGCATAAGGTTGCCAATGAGAGACTGGTAGACTCGAACTGATGACCTTTTGGTTAGCAGCTAACGTCTTAATCACTGTGCCATCAGGGCTCCTTGTGCCACCTAGAGTCCTAATATTACAAATAATCAGTGTGTGAAATAAAAAACTAATTCCTGAAAAGTTACCTATTTAACACCAAATACATATCCAGAGTGGTACACAGTACTAAGAGGAATAATAAAGTATAAAACATAATCATAACCCTTCAAAGCATTTACCACCTTACTGAAAAAGAAATGTGTAAAACTCTAAATTACTGGAAAATAAAAAGGTACATGCTTATATTCTGAACTGTTTTCAACAGAAACTAACTTCAAGGAAAATCCAAGGAGGAAAGCTATGTCAGTGGGTAGGAGACATCAGAGAGAGTATCAAGGGGTGGTCAGTCTTGAGATGAAACTTGAAATCCGGACAGAAATCAGGCAGACATGCCATGGGGAGATGGAAAGCATTAGTCAACACACACACGAAAAGCATATTTGAGGCATGGGTACCAGTGGGAAAAGCCAGGTGGATCACAGAGTAACTAGGATACTAGTTTGGAACAGAACTGAAAGGAAAAGGCAGCATTTAGAGATTCCTGAGCTGGCAGACAAACAAAATCAAAACGAAAAGATTCATCTGCCTCAAAGCAGTCATCTGCCTCTCTCTCTCTTAAATCCTATTACTCACTGGTCTCCAACACATAAACAATCTCCAAAGTTTTCAACAATCTTATGCTCAGAATACTCACCAATTGTTCATGTTTCTCCTCATTTAAAATATCGATCCAATTCCAATCTATGTTGTTCCAAACCTAGTTCAAATAGTACACCTCATTAACTTTTCTCTGCAAATTCAGGCCCTCATTTTATCCTTTTATTTCCTCTAACTTCTAACACTTAAAAGTCTGTGTTATCCAATTTAGCATTTAATTATATACTGTCTAGTATATTTTGGTATACGTAAGTTGTCCCCTCAACTAGACATTAAGTTCTTAAAGACAATGACCATGTCTAGCAATTCTCTTTCCCCACTCACGTACACGGTAGTGAGTATATAACAGATGATCAGTATTTAGCAACTACTGATGGCACTGGGACACTAAGAAACGGCAAGTCTGAGATTGAAAAGAAAAGAATTCAAAGAATTTGGGGAATGAACCAGAAACTGAGATATTTTAGGCCTAGAGACCTGGGTGAATAGTAGCAACATAAACAGGGATGGAAGCTGGAAGGCGCACATTTGCAGGAGATGGTGGATGGAGATGATGAGTTCATTTATGTTTAATTTTAGTTGATGGAAAGACAGCTAGAGAGAAATATCCTGTAGGAAAGAGAAAAAAAAAAAAAAGGTCTAGAGCTCAGATGTGAGGTTGGTCAACAACACTCAGCTTTGTCATTTAAATATTTGTATAAATTAACATACCATGAGGAAATGTTCTGATGTACTCTATGGGTCTATAAGATCTCTGGCCACCAATTACAGGAGTACAAAGTGGGCCCTTCCCTTTCCATTGGAGGTAGGGGAAGTCAGGCTACATCCTCTAAGTATTCTCTAAAAAAAAATAAAAAACAAATCATCTTCTTGGCAAGGTTGAAAACCAATGTCTGAAATGGTATTCTATATGTGGACTATGGTAAAATATTCCAGAATTCCAGCCATGAGTCATAACCTTAAATGTGAGCAATGTATACTCACACGGGATATTTGTAATCCTTGGCTTGCCCATATAGTAACAAAAATGGAAAATCTCAGGTATAAAAGCCAGGTTTCTCTGACTCTACCCAACCCAGGCTGTTCTTGACTACATCTTATGAGATCTTCTGGCTCTAGAAGGCTCCTTGAATTGAACATATTCCCATCTTGCTATGACAGTCTCCTTGAGTTTGTGGATCTGATCCACTAGGCTTTTGACTCATGCAGTCTGTTGAACTATACCAGATCATGGTCCTGGCCTTACTCACTTATTCTTCCTCCACTGTTCACTATCCAATGACTAGTCTGTTTTCAAAGAAACAGATTGACTTCTGGTTCCAGCAATATGAAGGAACACACCTAAAATGACTGATAATACATACAATCTTACTAATTATAAAGCTGAGCTGAAAAGAAAGAAAAGAGAATACTAAGTACCAGAAACAAAGAGGGAAACGCTTGCACAGAGACTACAGGTATTGTGAGGAAGTTGTTAGTTTCCATAACCTAATGACATGGATTTTAAATGTCAACAAACAGGAGAAAGGATCATTAGCCTACAGAAGGCATGGAGTTGAAACTGAAACTCTCGTGTAAAACCAGGGCCCTTAATGGACTGTACCCTTGGTGTAATGGTTGAATTAGAAACCCTTCAACTGAGAAATTCACATATAAACTGGTGGACAGCTGGGGATATTCCTAGGGCACCCGGACCACTCAGGAAAGATACTCCCATGAGACATACCTCAAAGGATTCTCATCGGAAAAAAAAAAAAACAAGCCCTTCTAAAAATACATTTATGATTAAAAAAATTACAAAACATATAATGGTTCGGTCCAACACAAGTGAGAGTAAGGACAAACAACATAACAGCTGTATTAGACCTCCAAGAACTTCAAGTAACAGAACAAGTAAAAAGTAGTAGAAAAGTACTTAAAAGAATTAAAGATATAAAACAAGTCATTTAATTACCAATGAAAGTCAAAGGCATGATAACAAAAGAGGAAATTTGAAAAAGAGCCAAATAAAATTTCTAGAAATAAAAAATATCTTCACTGAAATTATTAACCCAGTGGATAGGAAAACTACTTTAAATACAGTCCAGAGAGATAAGAGTTACAAAACAAAATACTTCAAAGTCACATAGCATTGAATGCGTTAGTCTTCCTATGTCCACCAAGATTTCCAGGAGTTTAATTTTAGAATGTTCCTTGGGTAAGTGGTTGATTCCATGGTCATGATAGGGAAAACGTAAGCCTAGAGTGTCTTACAGCACCATGAAGTAAAGAAGTGCTCACAAAGGGTTTTTTCAAAGGGCATAGGAGTCAATCTGAAAGTTTCCAATGACCAAAGCTTAAGCAATTAAACAATGAAAATAAATAACAATAGGAATTAGTTATAATCTGTGTTGTTCTTAGGTATGGTCCAGTCAGTTCTGACTCATAGCGACCCTGTGTACAACACAATGAAACACAGCATGGTCCTGCGTCATTCTCACAATCATTGCTGTTTGAGCCCACTGTTGCAGCCACTATGTCAACCCATCTTGTTGAGGGTCTTCCTCTTTTTTGCTGACCCTTTGCTTTACCAACTATGATGTCCTTCTCCAGGGATTGGTCCCTCCTGATGACATGTCCAAAGTATGTAAGACGAAACCTCACCATCCTTGCTTCTAAGGAACATTCTGGCTGTACCTCTTCCAAGCAAGACTTGTTTGTTTTCTGGAAGTTCATGGTATTTTCAACATTCATTGCAAACACCATAAATAAAGGCATCAATTCTTATTCGGACTTCTTTATTCATTGTCCAACTTTTGCAGATACGAGATGATTGAAAACGCCATGGTTTGTGTCAGGTGCATCTTAGTCCTCAAAGTGACATCTTTGCTTTTTAACACTTTAAAGAGGTCTTTTGCAGCTGGTTTGACCAATGCAGTATGTCATTTGATTTCCTGAATGCTGCTTACATTGGTATTGGTTGTGGATCCAAGTGAAACGAAATCCTTGACAACTTCAATGTTTTCTCCGTTTATCATAACGCTGCTTATGGGTCCAGTTGTGAGGATTTTTGTTTTCTTTATGTTAAGGTGTAATCCATACCGAAGGCTGTAGTCCTTAATTTTCTTTGGTAAGTGCTTCAAGTCTTGTCCACTTTCAACAAGCAAGGCTGTGTCATCTGCATATCACAGGTTATTAACAAATCTTCCTCCAATAATGATGTCATATTCTTCTTCATATATTCCAGCTTCTCAGATAATATGCTCAGCATACAGATTGAATAAATTGGTGAAAGGATACAACCCTTCCTGATTTTAAACCAATGTTCTGTTTAAACTACTGCCTCTTGGTCAATGTACAGTTTCCACATGAGCACAATTAATTGTTCTGGAATTCTCATTTTTTTGCAATGTCATCCATAATTTGTTATGCTCCAAACAGCTGAAAGCCTTTGCTTACTCAATAAAACACAGGTAACATCCTTCTGGTATTCTCTGCTTTTAGCCAAAACCCATCTGAAACCAGCAATGTTATCCTTTATTCCACATCCTCTTCTGAATCTGGCTTAAATTTCTGGCAGTTCTCTGTTGATGTACTACTACAATAATTTTTTAATTATCTTCAACAAAATTTTATTTGTGTGCGATGTTAATGATATTGTTCAACAATTACTACATTCTGTTGGATCACCTTTCTTTGGAATAGGCACAAATATGGATCTCTTCCCGTTGGTTGGCCAGGTAGCTGTCTTCCAAATTTCCTGGCGTAGACAAGTGAGCACGTCCAGTGCTGCATCCATTTGTTGAAACATCTCAATTGGTATTCCATCAATTCCCGGAGCCTTGTTTTATGCCAGTGTCCTCGGTGCAGCTATTTAAGAAAGTTAAATGGACAATGACATGCAATGACAGCTTTTTAGGAAAGTTAAATGGTCAAATGATATATTGAAAACTATGAAAAATAATGGTACAGTCCTTTTTATTTCCATTTTTACTTCCCTATTTTGGTATTTTCTTTGGAATAGGCAAAAATATGGATCTCTTCCAGTCAGTTGGCCAGGTAGCTTTCTTCCAAATTTCTTGGCATAGATGAGTAAGCACTTCCATTTATCGAAACATCTCAATTGGTATTCCATCAATTCCTGGAGCCTTGTTTTCTGCCAGTGTCTTCAGTGTAGTTTGGACTTCTTCCTTCAATACCATTGGTTCTTGATCATATGCTACTTCTTGAAATGGCTGAATGTCAACCAATTATTTTTGGTAGAGTGACTCTGTGGATTCCTGCCATCTTCTTTTGATGCTTCCTGTGTTGTTCAATATTTTCCCATAGAATCCTTCAGTATTGCAACTCGAGGCTTGAATTTTCCTTCAGTTCCTTCAGTTTGAGAAATGCTGAGCATGTTCTTCCAATTTACTTTTCTAACTCCAGGTCTTTGCACATGTCATTATAATACTTTACGTCATCTTCTCAAGCTGTCCTTTGAAATCTTCTGTTCAGCTCTTTTACTTCATCTTTTCTTCCATTCACTTTATCTACTCTATGTTCAATAGCAAGTTTCAGAGTCTCTTCTGATGTCCATTTTGGTCTTTTCTTTCTTTCTTGTCTTTTTAATGACCTTTTTCTTTCTTCATGTGTGATGTCCTTGATGTCATCTCACAAGTATTCAATGCATCATATCTGTTCTTGAGATGGTCTCCAACTTCAGGTGAGATATACTCAAGGTTGCATTTTGTCTCTTGCAAACTTGCTTTAAATTTTTTCAGTTTCAACTTGAACTTGCATATAAGCAATTGATGGTCTGTTGTTCAGTTGGACCCTGGTCTTGTTCTGACTGATGATATTGAGCTTCTCATCATCTCTTTCCACATATACAGTCAATTTGATTCCTGTGTTTTCCATCTGGCAAGGTCTATGTGTATAGTTGCTATTTATGTTGTTGAAAAAAAAGGGTATGCAAAGAAGTCGTCTTTGGTCTTGCAAAATTCTGTCATGTGATCTCTGGTGTTATTCCTATCACTAAGGCTTTATTTTCAAATTACTGATCCTTGTTCTTTGTTCCCAACTTTCACATTCCAATCACCAGTAAATTATCAATGCATCTTAATCGCACATTTGATCAATTTCAGACTGCAGGAGTTGGAAAAAATCTTCAATTTCCTCATCTTTGCCTTAGTGGTTCATGGGTAACTTTGAATAATAGTTGTATTAACTGATCTTCTTCACAGCTGAATTGGATATTATTCTATCATGGACAGCACTGTATTTCAGCATAGATCTTGAAATGTTCTTTTCGACAATGAACGCAACGCCATTCCTCTTCAGTTTGTCATCGTCTACATTGTAGACCATATGACTATTTGATTCACAATGGCCAATACCAGTCCATTTCCACTAACTAATTCCTAGGATATAAATCTTAATGCACTCTATTTCATTTTTCACGATTCCCAATTTTCCTAGATTCATACTTTTTCATATTCCACATTCCTATTATTAATGGATGTTTGTAGATGTTTCTTCTCATTTTGAGTTGTACCACATCAGCAAATGAAGGTCCTGAAAGCTTGACTCCATTCATGTCATTAATGTTGACTCTACTTTGTGGAGGCAGTTCTTCCCCAGTCATATTTTGAGTGCCTTCCAATCTGAGGGCTCATCTTTGGGCACTATATCAGACAATGTTTTGCTGCTATTCATAAGGTTTTCACTGACCAGTTTTTTTCAGTAGGCCCCAGGTCCTTCTTCTTAGTATGTCTTAGTCTGGAAGTTCTGCTGATACCTGTCCGTCATGGGTGACCCTGCTAGTATTTGAAATACCGACAAGACAGCTTCCAGCATATCAGCAACATAGAAGCCATTACAGTACGACGAACTGACAGATACATTTTATAGCATTACATAAATATCCATAAATTCATGTCGAAATAAATCAATAGTTGAGTGAATAAATTTATTTAAATGAGGAGAAAAGACAGCTCTTCCTTTCAGAAAAATTTTATTTAATAAATGTAGAAGCAATGAGAGAAACACAAAATCACCATTAGGCAAATATCACACTAATAATTGTTACAGGAAAATCTGATGAAGGAATGCTAAAATTCATGAGGAAATATTTGAGGAGAAACATTTAATAAACTGCAGAGTCTGAAAGTATCTCCCCCCATTTTAATGATTACAAAAGAATAGTAACTTTGCTATGGAAAACTGGCATATATTACCTTAACCAAGAGATTGAGGTTGACATCACCAGTGATAAAACATATCAACACCCATGATCATTAGCAATCAGTCCCCATTTCCACCAACCTTCCAGCCCCAAGCAACCAGGAATCTACTTACTATCCCTATGAATTTGCCTATTCTGGAAATTTCCTATAAATGGAATCATATAATACGTGGTTTTTTGTGACTGGCTTCTTTTACTTGGCATAAGGTTTTTAAGCTTCATCCATGCTGTAGCATGTATCAGTATTTACTCTTTTTCATTGCCAAATAATATTCCACTGTATGCATTGTAAGTCCTAAATACTGCCTTGAATATTCAAAGTTCAAAGTACCCCAAAACCTAACTGTGAATTTCCCTGCTCTCATCAGTTATGACCCCTACCCTGAGGAAAAAGCTCTTCACCAGGTAGTTCCCCTATCAGCCAGATCAGCTGCACTCCACCAGGTCCTCAACCTAACAGGTTTCACCTTTCTGCCAGCCATGAAATTATTCAAACAAGCCAATCACACCATCCAATGGGAACCAGAAGGCACCTCTCCCTCTTGCTACTACAAAGCCTGCCTCCCACAACCCCTGCTGGTTCACTCTATTCTGCAATGCAACCCCTGTTTGGCCCTACATGGTTGCAGTGTCCTCCTTCCTTGGGCTATCAGTATATGTAACTAATAAGCGGCTGTGCATCTCATCTGTCTAGTGACAGGTGTTGCCAGTTGAGTCGTTTTGTATTATTTAGGCTGGGGGAGCCCTCCTTCACCAACAAGGTGAATAGGAGGTAATCAGAACATGTATATAGCTTTCTGTGCTATTTATGCAATTTTTCTGAATGTTTAAAATTATTCAAAAAAAGAAAAATTAAAAGAAGTACTATTTAAAGAAATAATTGACAGTTTCCAGAATCAATGAATGAATTCTCAAATTTAAGTCCTAAGCAAGACAAGCAAAAATAAACTTACATCTAAATACATTTTGACTGTAAACACCAAAAATAAAGAGACAATTGTCAAAGCTACAGGAAGGATATACAGACTATCTGCAAAGGAACAATTTAAAAATAACAATAGACTTTTACTGTCAGCCTATAGTACTAAACCTACCATTCAATAGTGGGGACAAAACAAGCAAAATAATAGTAATAAAATAAACCACGAGGAACAATACCTAGAAATTATGCACATATAGCATATGAACATTTACATACAAATGACTCAGAACATCTTACTTAGTTTGTCTATGAGATGTGGAGTGTTCATCCCATCCTAAGTGCTTACATTGTATGTTTTTTGTTGCTGTTTTTGTCTCCAATGCAGAATAAGGCTTTTCCCCTGTTACCCTTCCACCAGAATCTTAGCAACAGGAAACAGTACAGATTAAAAAGACCCTGTGCAGTGTGGCGTACTGGAAAGAGCACATGATTGGAGTCAGAAACCCCAGGCTTTCCCATTCGGTAGCTGTGTGACTATAGCAAAGTCATTAATCTCCCTCAATCTGTTTCCCCAGCTGCAAAACAGGAATAATACTAGTAACACCTGCTCTATGTATATCACAAGGTTAGCACTAAAGGCTGTATTGAGACAATGTATGCAAACATGCTTTATATACTGCAAAAGACTGTTGCCGCTGTTATAACCAACAGGAAAAAAAAAAAAGGAATCCCAAAAGACTCAGAGCC
The DNA here is from genome assembly GCF_024166365.1 of Elephas maximus indicus. NCBI lineage: Eukaryota > Metazoa > Chordata > Mammalia > Proboscidea > Elephantidae > Elephas > Elephas maximus. The sequence goes on along the minus strand of NC_064827.1, from coordinate 30,659,601 downwards.
TTTGCCACTAACTCTTGCGCTACAAAAATGACTTCGTTCTTTCGTGGAGGAATACACAGCTATCTTCTAACTTTACTTCCAAAAGCTAGTTCTAGAAATTCCTGAGAACGGCCTATTCCTTTTGTCCTTATGCTTTTCTCCAACAGAGGGAAAGCTTTATAAAAACCTTTAGGCTATGAACCGCCTTATTCGCCCTTTTCATAATGAAGGTAAAAGAAACTGCCTTCCCAATTAAAGGACTCCAGCCATCACCACGCAGTGACGCCCTCTTAAGTGAATTCAGCACACACAGTTCATGAGACAGGATGCTTCTGTTGCTAAAAGACAATAATGGGGGATAAGAGGGGGTTTAGGAGACACAATCAATGGAGCAGAAACAATGGGAAAAATAACATTCTTTCTTATCCTAATAATGTGGGGGTTAAAGGCTGTAAGTATAAAAAATGACTAGCTCAGGTTTATTTAAGCTATTTCACAGTCTTTTGATGTCTGAGGCTAGTTTATTGTCAAGACGGTGTCATATAAAAGAAAAAAGTAAAAATAAATACTGAGTTGCTTTTTTAACCCCTTATAATCTAAAAAACAGTTATTCCGTTGCTTCTATATAGTTGTTCAAGTTTTGTCCTCTTCATGGCCAAGAATGGAAAGGGCCATATCTAATTCCCAAACTGTGGCTTAGTGAATCAAAAATATCTGTACTTGATGTGGTAAAGCTACTCTGATATTAACCATCCCTAACATCACTATGAGCCCAGGTGATGCACTGATTAAAGTGCTTGGCTGCTAACCAAAAGGTCAGTGGTTCGAATTCACCACCTGCTCCACAGAAGAAAGATGTGACAGTCTGTTTCCATAAAGATTTACACCCTTGGAAACCCTATGGGGCAGTTCTACTCTGTCCTATAGAGTTGCTATGAGTCAGAATTGACTCAACAGCAGTGGGTTTGGTTTGGTTTTGGAATATCACTATGCCATTTCCAAAAGAGGGGCAACAGAGGCTTTTTACGTTACTCTGTATTTCCAAAAAAAAAAAAAAAAAAAATACTGATAGTTTGCAGCACAAACTTGTTCTCCAATATCTGAAGAGGGTTAGAATTGTGTGACACAAGTAAAAACCAGAGGTGCGTTTATTGAACACACTCATCTAGACTACCAAGGGACCTTGGGGACTCACTACTCCGTGGCCAGGGATGTTAAACTTCTCTTTTATTCCCTCATGTGAGAAGCTGCAGGTACCCTGAAACACTTCCCTACAGGGAACACTGTCTTCCAATGCAAACTCCATTGATTTCTCTGCAGGATCTGAAAGAATGACACAAAGATCTCCCTGCTGGGATGTTCACTTTTCAGTTTTGCTGGGTTCTATCTGGATTATCTGGATTACTTATCTACTTCTTGTTGAACATTCTTCTGGCATGAACTAGCATACTCAAAGTAACAGTAACAATGTATCAAAAATATCCTCTGACATGAACATGATTAGTGCTTTATTTCCCCCAATATCAAAGGGCATAATTTTAAAAAAAGGGTCAGTTCCCCTTTTTTCCTAAAAGCTTCTCCCTTTTCAGACAAATGGAAGTTAGACTCCAATGTAATAAAGGAAAATAATGAAAATTCAATCAAATAGCATAAAGCTCAAAAAGTTAAACTACCAGAAAGTTGTTCAGCAAATACAAAATTAAAAGCAAGACAAACTGAGCATCCACTAGCAAACAAAAAGTGTCATCTATCTAAATTTCCAAATGGGCTAAAAGGACTATTATGAGTGAATTGTATAAATTGAGAAGTGCAGTTTAATGTCATTTTATATTGAAAAATCAACATGCTGTGTATCAAAAAAAATTGATGAATTAAGCAGTCACTTCAGAGGCTCTAAAAACACTTTAGAGAGCAATTTTAAACTGCAAGGATGAGGCTTTTAGAAATACCTATTGAGTTTAGTCCATTTTACAAAGCTGGAGCTACATGAATACATTTCTAAGTAGCCAAAGTTGACAGCTACTGAAACTTAACATGATTACGTGTTCAATGAAAATGATCCTTCTACCGTCCCCACCCTTCCTGTGCATTCACAGATTCGAGGCTAACAGAAGTGATGAATTCTTCCTGGCTAACAATAGCAATAGCAAAGATCAGTCTTTCAGGCCTGAAAGGCTTACAAAGATCTAGCCACAGCTTCCTAATAACAAAAGAAACACACCTGTGGCCTCCTCCCATAGAAACAAACAAGCTCCTTCTTAAAATCAAAACTAAAGGCAAAACCTATAATCTACAAGTTTAAGAGAAAAAAAATTCTTTTCTGCAGGCTTTCTTTAGGAATTAGTTGGTTCTTCAGCGCTAGAAAAAGCCAATTAGTCCCAACAGAAATATTTCCCCAAAACAAGGTTCAAGCAATTATAATAAACAAGGTTTACAACCTACAAAAGTGCAACATCTAGCACAGTGCTTGACACACAAAGGCACTCTCCTCAAAAGTAAAATTTGTTGAATGAGTGGTGCTAATTGGCCCACCATTAACTACAACAGGGTTAGGTAAACTTCTTCTGTCAAGAGCTGGATAAATACATAAACAAATGGGCATGGCTGTGTTCCAATAAAACTTTATTTACAAAAACAAGCAGCAGGCCAAATTTAGCCAGTCAGCACAATATGCCAACCCCTGAACTAGACTATATGATTGATAACTAGATACAGCTTAATAATAGATTAAACAAACATTTCTTAAACTATAATTAACTATTAATCTGTGGAGAAGGGGTCTCCTTATAACATAGATTCTGGCTCAGCAGGTCTGGGGTACAGTCTGAGATTCTGCTTTTCTAACAAGGTCCTAGTGATATAGAAGCTGCTAGTTCAAAGATCATACCTCAACTAGAAAAGTATTCAAATTTATTAAAGAATTTATCTTAGAATCTCAAAATAGGAAGGAAATTTATCAATGTTAAAACAGGAAAAAAAAAAGAGCATTTGTCCTGATATTTGATTTTGGAAACAAAGACATATTTTCTAAGCCTTTTTCTTTAATAGATTTAAAAAAACACATGAAATCTGAACAACAACAAAAACTCTTTCCTGGCTCTTCACATTATTTTTTGGCATTATTTATAGATGGTAACTTTTGAAATGACTCATACCAGCACATAGAGATTTCAGAGAAAAACACCTTAAGAATATATACTTCAGAGGATTTGGACTATTAATCTTTTTTTTTTTTTTTTAATTCCGTTCAAGAAATATGAATGGACCGACTACTATGTACCAGGTACTAAGCTGGGCCCTTTGGGGGACAAAGATTAATAAAACACATCCCATACCTTCAAGGAGTTCATTATCACGTAATAGAGACTGATACATAAACAATCACCTTAAAGACCTTGTGTTATAAGAAATTTCTTAAGTTACATACTAGAAATAAAAGGAGCAATTACATGGTTAAGGAAGAGAGCAGGGATCAGAAAGAAGCTCCTAAGGAGATAATACTGAAGAATGATTTTGTACCAGACACACTAGTATAATTTTTAATTTCCCATTACACCAATTTAAATTAGACCAATTTAATTGTGTACAATAAAATAGTCATATTCAAAACATAATATAAGATAGAAGTCTTCAAATACTTTTTGTTCATCCAATTCCCAAAAGAATTTTGAAAATTATCTGTTGCCATCTAAAATTTTTCCTCATAAGTCTAAAGGTTTCCAACATATGGTAAATATTGACACTTTAAAATAAAACTGTTATTAACAGTCTATTACATTTACATAATTGAATAAGATGCCATATCAATTTTATACTTATCATTATCCATTTTTAAAAACACATTTGAAAATGTCTTCTATAACAGGAAAAATTTTTATAATTCTTCTTCCCCTTGAAATTATATCTCGTTTCGATTCCTCCTCAGAATTTTATTCCAATATATTTTTGTGTTTGGAATTGATCACCCATCCACCCATTGTGTGCCTCTACAACAAAAATATGTATATAAATTTAAATTATTTTCATTTCCTATGACCATAGACTATAAAAGCTTTAAAAAATTCTAGACTGAGTCATTATTGGGATTATTACTAATAAACAATTATTCAAAGTAACACAAGTATATTTTAAATATTGATAATTACTAAAAAAAAAGATTCTAAAATTATCAGAAATGGCATGGTTTGTATGAGAGAGAGCAACGTGACTTAATTAAAAAATACTTTCTCAAAATCAATATTTTCAATTGTCCCTTTGATGCCTGGGAATTTTTACACCTTAGAGCAATGAACTACAAAGATTTACGATGAGTGGAGATATGCCTTCCTTTTACAAAGTGGAAAGGGGTAACCATGAAAGGAGAGGTGAGAAGTGAAAACAGTAAGGCCTCAGGCAGATAAATGTTAGTGAAGAGCACACAGTGAAGTTGAACGTCTAGAAATGTATTCCCTTAAAACCAACCATGCCCGTCTATCCCTTAGAAAATCTTCGAATTCCCTGTGCACTCCAGTTAGTGGGCCACAGCTTTAATGAAATGTTCACTGCAAATTATAATTGTGAACTCCCTGAACCCAAGTCTCTTGAAAGAACAGCAAATCCAAATCATTCCTAAGCCTATATAAGGAGTTTGAAATTAAAATTATATGTAAAATCACTACATGTCTAAGGGAGCCATGTAATGTCCTCTTAATCTCAGAAGTATATATTGTAATTAAATAACTATAACTGAAAACTCCCAGGAACATACCTGTACTACAGTAATTATAAAGGAACCTTTCAAGAAAGGAGACCATGGAAGCACCCCATCGTCCTTCCACAGCAAAGACCGGAAAAACTAAGTAAAACACAGGCAGATGTCAATCCCAAACTCTAAGCATCAAATGAAGAGAGAAAAAACTCAACCAAGCACCAAATAAAATAAGAAACTGACAGAGAACAGATAGTGAGAAGAAATACAAAGCGGAGGTCCCTTATCAGCTAATGCGACGAATTCGCCATCCTGGAATCCTGTCGGAGACAGGCGGAAGGGGAGTAGGGGAAAGCAGCTTCATAGAACTCCCAGCAGGACAAAGAGCACCCAGAGCACCCAGTAACCAGTGACGCTTTCCCACCGTCCACCCTTCTTCCCCTGCTTGGCCTCTGCTGCTTCCCAGCATGCTGCAGTCTTTCAGCCAGGAGGAATTGGCTCTGTTCCACTTGAATTTGCCCGGCCCACACCAGCCGGCTCCTTCAGTGCCATTTCTTGGTTACTGGTGGTGGTCTTTTCAGCTTCTTTGGTTTCTTCCCTGTTTCTCACCTCTTCCCCTCCTTTCTCTCCAATACCTGACTCTGTGTGCTATCCTTCCTTCTTCTTGATAGGCTGCGAAGCTCCACTCAGCTGGGGAACTGCTTCCCCAGTCCATACCCTCACACTAGTAGGTCCCTGGGGACTTTAAAAAAAAAATTGTTTCTTTTCTTTTTCCCTTTTCCTTTTTCTTCATTTCTCGGTTTCTCATCTCTCTCTACTTACCTCCTTTTCCTGTCTCCTGAATACTTGGCGCTGTGTGCCATCACCGCACCTTCTAGCTGGGCTGTGCTGTGTGGCTTGAGACCAACTTCCTTGGACTGCGCAGCCGCCTGTGGAATCCCTGGGGGCATTTCTTTTTCTTTTTTATTATCTTTTTTCTTTTTTTCCTTTTTCTTCATTTCATAGTTTCTTGTCTCTCTCTACTTTCCTTCTTTATTTATTTATTGTGCTTTAAGTGAAAGTTTTCAAATCATGTCAGCCTCTCATACAGAAAGTTATACACACCTTGCTGTGTACTCCTTGCTGCTCTCTCCCTGATGAAACAACACATTCCTCTTCTCCACCCTGTACTCCCTGCATCCATTCAACCAGCTCCTGTCCACCTCTGCCTTCTCATGTCGCCTCCAGACAGGAATTGCCCACATAGTTCCATGTGTTTACTTGAGCCAAAAAGCTCACTCCTCACCAGTATCATTATCTAACTTATACTCCACTCCACTCTGTCTCTGGAGAGTTGCCCCTAGGAATGGTTCCAATCTTGGGCTAACAAAGGGTCCAGGGACCACGACCTCCAGGGTCCCTCTAGTCTCAGTCAGACCATTAAGCCTGGTCTTTTTACGAGAACTTGAGATCTACATCCCACTGTTCTTCTGCTCCACTGGGGAGTCTCTGTTGTATTCCCTGTCAGGGCAGTAATTGGTGGTAGCTGAGCACCATCTAGCTCTTCTAGTCTCAGGTCTACTTTCCTTCTTTTCCTGTCTCCTGAATATCTGGTACTCTGTCTGATCTCCACCCCTTCTACAGGAGCTGTGCCCCAAGGCCTGGGAGCCACTTCCCTGGTCACCAATAGGATGCCTGGGGGGTACTTCTTTTATTTTTATAATTTTTATTATCTTTTTACCTTTTTGTTTCTCTTCATTTCTCAGCTTCTCACCTCTCTCTACTTTCCTTCTTTTCCTGTTCTGAATACCTGGGGCTGTCTGTCATCTCCACCACTTCTACATGGGCTGTGCCCCAAGGCCTGAGAGCCATTTCCTCGGTTGCTGGTGGGATACCTGGAGGCATTTCTTTCTTTTTTTTTTTTTAATGTAATTCTTTTTTTATGTTTTTCCTTTGTGTTTTTCTTTATTTCTCAGTTTCTCGTCTCCCCGCTCCAATGGCAGGCTTCCTTAACACTTTTTTTCTTTTGGCTCCTGTTTCTCTCCCCTCTCTCTCTTCTTTCCCATACTCAACTTAGCTCCACACATCACAAACTACCCCATCCCTACTACCTATCTGCACCCTGCACTGAGGATGACAACCCCGAGCAGCACAGGCATGGCCAGCCAGAACCTTCCCTGCACAGACCCTTGGTCCGTCCTGTCGGCCCTAGTACGTGCCACAAACAACCCATTCCAGCCCCTCCTCTTCAGGTAGATCTGCCCTGCTGCACCATAGCTGAGGGAATAGGCCTGCTCCCTGAACAAGGAGGTGAAAAGTATCATATCCAAAGACAAGCAAACAACAAAGTATGCACAGCCTGCCTGCTCAGACATAGTCAAATAAAACAAAAAAGCAGGACAAATCTACAATCAATAAAAGAAGAAGAAAAAAAAAAAGTAACAGGGTGGTTCCATTAGGCATACAAAATAAAACACCAAATGACATTCCAGTAGACAAAAAGACACTGGAACTATCTGCTGGGGAATTCAAATCTCTAATATTCAGACCTATACAAGAGTTGAAGCAAAAAGCAGACAAAAATGAGGAAAAAAGACGAATTCATGGGAAAGGCAGACAAAATCATGGAAAAGACAGACTAAACAATGGAAGAATTCAGAAAAATAATACAGGAACAAAATGCCAAAATTAATCCACAACTAGAAATCACACAAAAACAATTAGAAATCCAAAAGATATACAACAAAATTTCAGAAATGGACAGTTTCATAGAAGGTCTAAGGAGCAGGTTTGAAACAACGGAGACAGGATCACAGAAATTGAATACAAATACTGGACACCACTTTGAGGAAATATCAGAAAAAAGAACGAAGAAAAATGAAGACACCCTGAGAATGATACAGGATAAAATCAAAAGCAAAAATTTGCAAGTGATCGGCATTCCAGAAAAGGGGGAGGAAAAAAGCAAAACACAGAGAGGATCATTGAAGAGCTGCTAATTGAAAACTGCCCTAGTATCCCGAAAGATGAAAAGCTGACCATCCAAGAATCTCAACAAACCCCATATTACATAGACTCCAAAAGAAAATCACCAAAGCATATCATAATCATATTCGCTAAAACCAAAGACAAAGAATCCTGAGAACAGCTTGAGAAAAACAAAAAATCATATACAGCAGGGAAACAATAAGACTAAGCTCTGATTACTTGGGAGACACCATGCAGGCAAGAGGGCAATAGGATGACATACATATAAAACCTTGAAAGAAAAAAATTACCAACCAAGAATAATATATCCTCAAAACTCTCATTCAAATATGATGGTGAAATTAGGACATTTCCAGATAAACAGAAATTAAGGGAATATGTAAAAACCAAACCAAACTTACAAGAATTATTAAAGAGAATCCTTCAGTTTGAGAACAAACATCAGACAACAGCCTGATTCTAGGATGCAAGATTGCACCAGCCAGAAACCAACCTAGGAAACAAACTCTCAAGGACTATTCAAAACTAAAAGATTTGCAACGGGGAACCAGAGAGGTTAATCTGTAAATGATAACACTGTCAGAACAATGAAAGAGGGAATAAACAGCAAAGGTATAGAACTTTCTAATGCACAAGAAGGCAAGGAAATACCAAGTAATAAAAGACTGGTTACCCTAGGAATATAAGGGTAAATTCCAAGATTTCAAAGAAAGTTAACAAACCTACTCATCAAAAGAAAGAAAAAAAATGAAGTCTTGGTAATAAATAAATAAAAGAAATGAAAAAAAAAATCCACAAACAAAAGGAATTCGGCACAGAACAGTAAGAGGAACAAGAAAACGTCAGCACCCCCGAAAAAAGCACTACAAAATGACAGCAAAAAACTCCTATCTATCAATAACTGGAAACCCTGGTGGTGTAGCGGTTAAGTGCTACGGCTGCTAACCAAAGGGTTAGCAGTTCAAATCCACCAGGTGCTCCTTGGAAACTCTATGGGGCAGTTCTACTCTGTCCTATAGGGTCGCTATGAGTCTGAATCGACTCGACGGCCCTGGGTTTTTATCAATAATTACACTGAATGTAAATGGCCTAAATGCACCCACAAAGAGACAGAGACTGACAGAACAGATTTAAAAAACAGGATCTATCAGTATGCTCTCTACAAGTGACACACCTTAGAAACAAAGACGTAAATTTATTAAAAATCAAAGGATGGAAAAAAATATATCAAGCAAATAACTACCAAAAAGAGCAGGCGTGGCAATCCCAATCTCAGATAAAATAGACTTCCGAAAAAAATCCACCAAAAAAGACAAAGAAGGGAATTACATAATGATTAAAGGGATGATCCATCATGAAGACATAACCATAATAAATATGTACACACCCAATGCCAGAGCTCCAAAATACATAAAACAAACTCTAACAGCACTGAAAAGAGAAATTGACAGTTCCACAGTAATAGTAGGAGATTTCAACACACCACTCTCAATAAAGGACAGAACATCTAAAAAGAAACTCAACAAAGATACAGAAGATCTAAAGGCCACAATCAGACAACTTGAACTCATATATATATATAACATTCCACCCAACAGCTGCAAAGTACATATTCTTTTCCAATCCACATGGAATGTTCTCCAGAATAAACCACATCTTAGACCACAAAGCAACCCTCAACAAAATCCAAAACACTCAGGTAATACAAAGTATCTTCTGTAATCTCAACGCCATCAAAGTAGAAATTAACAGCAGGAAGGGCAAGGGAAAAAAATCAATTACATGAAAACTGAATAACACCCTGCTTAAAAATCACTGGGCAATAGAAGAAATCGAAGATGGAATGAAAAAATTCCTAGAAGCAAATGAGAATGAAAACACATCATACTTTTAGGACACAGCAAAGGCAATGCTCAGAGGACAATTTATAGCAACAGATGCACATGTCAAAAAAGAAAGGGACAAAATCAAAACATTAGCTACACAGCTCAAACATATACAGAATAGCAAAAGAAGCCCACAACCACCAGAAGAAAGGAAATAATAAAGCTTAGAGCAGAAATAAATGAAATACAGAATAGAGAAACAATAGAAAGAATCAACAAAACCAAAAGTTGTTTCTTTGAAAGGATCAACAAAATCGACAAACCACTGGCTAAATTGACAAAAGAAAAACAGGAGAGGATGTAAATAACCTAAATAAGAAATGAAATGGGAGACATTTCAACAGACCCAACTGAAATAGAAAGGATCATAACAGAGTATTATGAAAAACTATACTCCAACAAATTTGAAAACCCAGAGGAAATGGACAAATTTCTAGAAGCACACTACCTACCCAAACTAACACAAAATGATGTTGAAAATCATAACAAGAGAACAGACCCATAACATGAGAAGAGAATGAAAAGGTAATTAAAAAAAAAAGAAACTCTCAACAAAAAAAAGCCCTGGCATCCGGGGTCTTAAACGCTAGCAAGTGGCTATCTAAGATGCACCAGTTGGTCTCAACCCACCTGGAACAAAGGACAAAGAAGAACACCAAAGAGATAAGGTAAAGATAAACCCAAGAGACAGAAAGGGGCACATAAAACAAAGATGACATCAGCCTGAGACCAGAAGAACTAGACGGTGTCCGGCTACCACCAATCACTGCCCTGACAAGGAACACAACAGAGAATCCCTGATGGAGCTGGAGAGCAGTGATATGCAGAATTCAAACTCTCATAAAACACCAGGCTTAATGGTCTAAGACTAGAGGGGCCCCAGAGGTCATGGTCCCTGGACCCTTTGTTAGTCCAAGACTGGAACCATTCCCAGAGCCAACTCTTCAGATAGGGATTGGACTGGACTATAAGATAGAAAATGATACAGGTGAGGAGCGAACTTTTTGGCTCAAGTAGATACATGAGACTATGTGGGCAACTCCTGTCTGGAGGCAAGAGGGGGACAGGAGCTGGGTGAATGGACATGGGGTATACAGGGTGGAGAAGAGGAGTGTGTTTTCGCATTAGGGGGAGAGCAACTAGTACATAGCAAGATGTGTATGAGGTTTTTGTATGAGAGACTGTCTTGATTTGTAAACTTTCACTTAAAGCACAATAAATTAAAAAAAAACAAAAATTCTGGTTAAGTTCACCAAATCTGGGAAAAAGAAAAAAAAAAAAAAAAAAAAGCCCTGGCCCAGATGGCTTCACTGGAGAATTATACCAAACATTCAGAAAAGAATTTACACCAATACTACTCAAACTATTTCAGAACATAAAAAAAGGAAGTGATACTTATGAATTCATTCTATGAAGCCAGCATAACCCTGATACCAAAACCAGGCAATGACATGACAAAAAACGAAAATTACAGACCAATCTCTCTTGTGAATATAGATGCAAAAATTCTTGGCAAAATTCTAGCCAATGGAATTCAGCATCATATCAAAAAAATAATACACTACAAACAAGCAGGATTCATACCAGGTATTCAAGGATGGTTCAATATTGGAAAATCAACCCATATAATCCACCACATAAATAAAAGAATCACAATCAATGCAGAAAAGGCATTCAACAAAGTCCAACACTCATTCCTGATAAAAACTCTCAATAAAATACGTACAGAAGGGAAATTCCTCAACATAATAAAAGGCATCTAACCGAAGCCAACAGCCAATATCATTCTTAATCAAGAGAGGCTGAAAACATTACCCTTGAGAACAGGAACAAGGCAGGGATGCCCTTTATCACCACTCCTATTTAGCATTGTGCTGCAAGTTCTAGCTAGGGCAATAAGGCAAGAAAAAGAAATAAAGGGAATCCAAATTGGGAATGAAGAAGTAAAACTGTCTCTATTTGCGGAGGATACGATACTATACGTAGAAAACCCATAGACTCCACAAGAAAACTACTGGAATAGAAAGATTCAGCAGAGTAGAAGAATACAAGATAAACATGCAAAAAATCAGCTGGATTCCTATATGCCAATAAAGAGAATGAGGAAAAGGAAATCAGGGGAAAAAAATATCATTTATAATAGCCCCTTAAAAAATAAAATACTTTGGAATAAATCTAACCAGGAATAAAAGGCCTATACAAAGAAAACAACAAAACACTACTGCAAGAAATCAAGAGATCTACATACATAGAAAAACAGACCAGCTCATGGAGGGGCAAACTCAACATTGTGAAAACGACAATTCTACCCAAAGTAATCTACAAATACAATGCAATCCCAATCCAAATGCCAACAACATTCTTTAAAGAGATGGAAAGGCTAATTATTAACTTTATATGGAAAGGGATGAGGCCCCAGATAAATAAAGCCCTATTGTGTAAGAATAAAGTAGGAGGGCTCATACTATTTGACCTCAGAACCTTCTATACAGCTACAGTAGTCAAAACAGCCTGGTACTGGTACAGTGGCAGATACATTGACCAATGGAACAGAATTGAGAACTCAGATGTAAGTCCATGCACCTATGGTCATCTGATCTTTGACAAGGGCCCAAAGTCCATCAAATGGGGAAAAGGCCATCTTTTTAACAAATGGTGCTGGCAAAACTGGATATCCATCTGCAAAAAAATGAAACAGGACACATATACCTCACACCATACACAGTAAGTAATTCAAAATGGATCAAAGACCTAAATTCAAAACCAACAACTATAAATATCACAGAAATGAAAATAGGATCAATGTTAGAGGCCCTAACATACGGTATTAACAGGATACAAACCATAACTTACAACACACAAACTCCAGAAGAGAAGCTAGATAACTGGGATCTTCTAAAAATTAACCACTGAAGCTCATCAAGCAACTTCGCCAAAAGAGTAAAAAGAGAACCTACAGACTGGGAAAAACTTTTTGGCTATGACAAATCTGATGAAGGTCTAATCCCTAAAATCTACGTGAATATCCAATACTTCTACAACAAAAAGACAATAATCCAATTTAAAAAATCGACAAAGGAAATGAACAGACACTTCACCAAAGAAGACATTCAAGCAACTAACAGACACATGAGGAAATGCTCATGATTGGTAGCCATTAGAGAAATGGAAATCAAAACCACGATGAGATACCATCTCACCCCGACATTACTGGCATGAATCAAAAAAGCAGAAAATAACAAATGTTGAAGAGGCTGCAGGAGATTGGAACTCTCATGCATTGTTGGTTGGAACGTAAAATGGTACAACCATTTTGGCAAACGATATGGTGCTTCCTTAGAAAGCTAGAAAAAGGAATACCATATGATCCAGCAATCCCACTCCTAGGACTATATCCTAGAGAAATAAGAGCGATCACATGAATAGATACATGCACACCCATGTTCACTGCAGCATTGTTCACAATAGCAAAAAGATGGAAACAAGGTAGATGCCCACCAACAGATGAATGGATAAACTACGGTACATACATACAATGGAGTACTATGCAATGATAAAGAACAATGATGAATCTGCTACACAACAATAAAAAACAATGATGAATAGCAAAGCATCTCACAACATGGATGAACCTGGAGGGCATTATGCTGAGTGAAATAAATCATGAATCACAAAAGGACAAATACAGTATGAAACCACTACTGTAAAAACTCACAAAAAGGGTTACACACAAAAACAAACAATTTTTGATGGTTACCAGGGAGAGGAGGCATGGGAATGGAAAAACACTAAATAGACAAAAGATAATTGGTAATTTTGGTGATGGGTAGGACAGTACATAATACTGGGGAAGCCAATACAACTTGCCCAAGGTAAGGTCCTGGAAGCTCCACAGTCACATCCAAACTCCCTGAAGGACTGAATTGCTAGGCTGAGGGCTGTGGGGACCATGGTCTCAGGGAACATCTAGCTCAATTGGCATAACGCAGTTTATAAAGAAAATGTTCTACATTCTACTTTGGTGAGTGGCATCCAGGGTATTAAAAGCCTGTGACCAGCCATCTAAGACACTCCGTTGGTCTTATCCCTTCGGGGCAAGGGAGACTGAACCAAAGACACAGGGAAAAGGTTAGTCCAAAGGACTAATGGACCGCAACTACCCCGGCCTTCACCAGATTGAGTCCAGGACAACTAGGTGGTGCCCAACTACCACCACTGACTGCTCTGACAGGGATCACTGTAGAGGGTCCAGGACAGAGCTGGAGAAAAATGTAGAAGAAAATTCTAACTCACAAAAAAAGACCAGACTTACTGATCTGACAGAGACTGGAGAAACTCTGAGAATACGGCCTCCCAACACCCTTTTAGCTCAGTAATGAAGTCACTCTTAAGGTTCACCCTTTAGCCAAAGATTAGACAGGCCCATAAAGCAAAATGAGACTAAAGGGGCACACCAGCCCAGGGGCATGGACGAGAAGGCAGGAGGGGTCAGGAAAGCTGGTAACAGGGAACCCAAGGTCAAGAAAGGAGAGTGTGAACATGTCCTGGAGTTGTTAACCAATGTCATAAAATAATATGTGTACTGTTTAATGAGAAATTAGTTTGTTCTGTAAACCTTCATCTAAAGTACAATTAAAAAAAAAAGGGAAAGCAGACCACAACTGCTGGGGGAGAGGGGAGAATAGATTGCTGATTTCCAAAAGACTCCATCTGCTGCATAAAATGTAGGCAATAGAATATTAAAATGCTAAAAACCTTTAAGATTTAGATAGCAAAAGACAGGTTCCCAAAACATGATTTGATCCTAGTTTATCACAGTTGAAATTTCTTCTATTTGAATTTCCTTACAGACTGAATAAAGACAATGAGGAAAATTGAAAATTATGACACATTTCCCCAAAGATGATTTTTTTAAGCCAACACTGAACAGTAAATATGGGAACTGGACGTTGAAGTTGCTACATAAACTGAGGCTCTGTTAGCCTGACAGATACTAATTTTAAATTCCAATCCCGCCCTTCCTATTTTACTTATTTTATGACATATTACGTATAGTTTATTTATCTGTTTGCTTACTGTTGGTTTTCCCCACTTGAATGTGAGTTCCATGCCTGGTATATAGTATACGCCCAAAGTATATTTTGTGGAATAAATGAATGGCCAAATGTAAAATGTCTAAAGACTTGTAAAGGATTTTCCAGGAAAAACATCACCCTACCCCTGAGACATCAATATCACAATCATCTACTCTCACTAAAAAAAAAAAAAATCTCACTAGCATCTGCTTTCTCTCCTGCTACATAAGGCTTGCCTTCACTTTCATGAGTAAAGACAATCTCCCTTATATTTGAAAACACACACACACACACACACACACACACACACTCTTGCACGCTCTTCCAGTTGCCTATGCTGTGGTTTTTTAGTCACCTCTCTCCTGATTCCAAGCCACCCTTCCCTTTCTGAATACCCTGAAATTGTTCCCTTAAATGTAACAACCTACTACTGTCCATACATTGAAGAATTGATAAGGAACAGCAATAGAGAACTGATTAAATAAACTATGGTACAGTCATGTAACAAAATATTAAGCAGCTGTTGAAAAAGATGATGAAGTTTGTGGGCTATATTTAATGACTGGAACAATATCCATGGGGGAGTACTGAAGTTGTTGTTGTTGTTGCTGTTACTGTTGCTGTTAGGTGCCATCAAGTTGGTTCTGACTCAGCCACCCTATATATAACTGAACAAAACGTTGCCCAGTCCGGCATCATCCTCACAATCATTGCTGTTTGCCCACTGTTGCAGCCACTGTGTCAATCCATCTCATTTAGGGTTTTCCTCGTTTTTGGGACCCTCTACCTTATGAAGCATGATGTCCTTCCATTCTTCTTCCTAAGGAGCATTCTGGCTGTGCTTCTTCCAAGGCAGATTTGTTCATTCTCCTGGCAGTACATGGTATATTCAATATTTTTCACCAACACCGTAATTCAAATGCATCAATTCTTCGGTCTTCCTTTTTCATTTTCCATCTTTCACATGCATATGGGGCAATTGAAAATACCATGGCTTGGGTCAGGCTCACCTTAGTTATCCAAGTGATATCTTTACTTTTTAACACTTTAAAGAGGTCTTTTGCAGCAGATTTGCCTAGTGCGATATGTCATCTGATTTCTTGATTGCTATGATAACAAGTGCTGGTGAAGTTGTAGAGAAATGGGAACCCCTTTACACTACTGGTATGAACATAAAATGATGCAACTGCTTTGGAAAACAGTTCAATGGTTCTTCAAAAAGTTAAACATAAAGTTACCACAGGATCCAGCAACTCCTCTCCTAGAGAACTGAAAACATTTGTCCACACAAAAGCTTGTGTACAACAGTTCACAGCAGCATTATTTATATTAGCAAAAAAGTGGAAACAATCCAAATGTCTATCAACTGATGAATGGATACAATGGAATATTATTCAGCCATAAAAAGTTATGAAGTACTGATATATGCTTCAACATGAACGAACCTTAAAAACACTATACTAAGTGAATGAAAACCTGTTGCTATCGAGTCAATTCTGACTCATAGTGACCCTATAGGACAGAACAAAACTGCCCCATAGGGTTTCCCAAGAGCGGCTAATGGATTCGAACTGCTGACCTTTTGGTTAGCAGCCGAGCTCTTGACCACTGCACCAACAGGATTCCAAATGAATGAAGTCAGACACAAAAGGCCACATATTGTATGATTCCATCCATATGAAATGTCTAGAACAGACAAATCCACAGAGGCAGAAAGTAGATTAGTAGTTGCCCGGGGCTGTGGTAAGAGCAGAATTGGGAGTGACTGTTAATAGGTATGGGGCTTCTTATTAAGGCTGTATTAGTTTCCTATGGGTACTATAACAAATTACCACAAACTTAATGGCTTACAATAAATACAAACTTATTCTCTTACAATTCTGGAGGTCAGAAGTCCAAAATGAGTCATATGTGGCCTAAAATCAAGGTGTCAGCAAGACTGGTTCCTTCTGGAGGCTCAAGGGGAGAATCTAGTTTTCTAACTTCTAGTAACTGTCTTCGTGGGCTTATGACTCCTTCCTCACATCACATCACCTTTTCTCCCTCTTCTTCCACTGTCACATTACCTTCTTCCTTTTCTGAAGTGAAATTTCCCTGTCTCACTCTTACGAGAAAACTTGACTATATTTAGGGCCTATCTATATATATATAACCCAGGATAATTTCTCCATCTGAAGACCTTTAATCATATCTTCAGTCTCTCCTGGCATATAATATTCACAGGTTTCAGTGATTAGGACCTGGGTATCCTTACACCCACAACACCCAATGCCATCGAGTCAATTCTGACTCTTAGCGACCCTATAGGACAGAGTAGAACTGTCCCGTAGAGTTTCCAAGGAGCGCCTGGCGGATTCGAACTGCCGACCTCTTGGTTAATAGTCGTAGCACTTAACCACTACGCCACCAGGGTTTCCAAGGGTATCTTTAGGGCCATTATTCAACCTACAACGAGGGCGATGAAAACGTTCTGGAGTTTGATAGTGGTGACCTATGCACAACTTTGTGAATATACTAAAGATCCCTGAACTGCACATTTTAAAATAGTAAACTTCATGATATGTGAATTATAGCTCAAAAAAAAAAAAAAAAAAAACCCCACTGCCATAGAGTTGATTCTGACTTACAGCGATCCTGTAATGACAGAGTGAACTACCCCACAGGGTTTCCAAGGCTGTACCTCCTTATGGAAGAAGACTGCCATATCTTTCTCCCAAGTAGCGGCTGGTGCGTTCAAGCCGCTAACCTTTCAATTAGCAGCTGAGAGCATTAACCACTGTGCCACCTGGGCACCTTATATCTCAATAAAGCTGTTGCTGTTACTAATAAAAAAGACATGTCAGAAAAATAAAGTTTTACATGGTGATTTGAATTGAACTGTGTCCCCCCAAAAGTTATGTTGAAGTCCTAACCTCTGTACCTGTAAATATGACCCTGTTTGGAAATAGAGGTTTTGTTACATTAATGAGGTCATATCAGAGCTGTCGTTGTTCTTTTTAGTTGCCATGAAGTCAGCTCCCAAATCTTGGAGACCCCACATACAATAGGATCAGGCCATTGTAATTCACATGGTTTTCACTGGGTGATTTTCAGAATTAGATCATCAAGCCTTTCTTCCTAGTTTGTCTTAGTCTGGAAGGTCCCCAGAAGGATAAGTCCTAAACCTAATCCCTTCTGATTGGTGTCTTCTAAAAAGCGCAGAATAGACACACACACGGGGGGAAGACAAGACACCTTGTGAAGGTACATCCACAAGCAGCCAAAGAGTGCCAAGGAATGTCCAGGGCTACTGACAAAGAAGGAGCCTCCCTAGAGTCAATGCCTGATTTGGACTTCTAGCCTCAAAAGCTGTGAGACAACAAATTCCTGTTCCTTAAAACCACTTGTTTGTTGTGTTTTTATTATGGCAGCACTAGGGAAATAAAATACATGGTTAAAAAGCAAGTAATTTATATGTAGCTGTGCTACTTAGGCATAACATGAAAGGATGAAGAAATTCCATAAACTCAAGGTCAACAGTGCTCCAGATAAACTGTACAATAATCCACGCCTGGAATCAGCATGTCAACGTGGCTAATATAATCACAGAACTTAAGTGTGTGCATATATATATATATATATATATTCTATAAACTCATTGAACTGGCATGCATAAACTACAATATACTGCTATATCCTAAATAAAGGAGAGATGGTGCTCCAACCAGTCTCCATTGTGGAACTCTTCAATTTCCTTCTGATACCTGGCTACTGTAGGTAACATATAATCATCTGATGTTGAAACCACCAGTCATTATATTAAATATTAGTAAAGTTTAATTTTTAAGACGAGATAAATAAGAAAAATTCTGGTATTTTCTTCCCATAGCCTATGGATGTGCTTACACACAAACCATTTTAAAGACTGCTGCTCTTGACACTGGTCCCAACCTCAGTGCACATCAAAGTCATTGGGAGCTCATTAAAAAAACAGAGAGCCTTGGCTTGATCTCTAGAGATACTGATTTGGTAGCCCAAGCTATAAGCACACTTTTGAAGGTTCTACTCTACACACTAGAGAGCATCATCGTTCATGTTTCTATGAAGTTCATAATTTGGATAGGGTAAGTCAAGCCAAGCAGCTAAGTCAAGCAAATGAAAGAGAAGGAAATGAACTTTGACTGAAGTTATAAGGGTAACATAAATGAAACTGGTACAATGACATCCTTTTGTTTGACCTATATTTCTATTTCTAAGATTTCAGATCAAAGTCTTATGGTCCTGACAATTGTTTAAGCAAGTAAATTGCTCAAATGACCATTTACATAAGTACAGGCAGTGTACCATGGCTCTGAAGTAAAAAGAATGTTATCCCCAAGGACATCTTATTCACTACTGCTGAATTTAGTACCTAGGGAATAATACATTCCACCGTGTTATTGTGAGAAGAATTAAGCCCAGCATTTAAGAAAGCTGAAAAACTAGACAATAAGGCCTATATGGTATAAAGTCATTTAAATCAGAAGAGATAACTAATGTATACTCAGGATGAAAAAGGCTTTAGGATAACATCCATCTAACAGTACAGTCCACAGACTAAGAAATGCTTTTCTGCCACATATGAAAAGTCTCTCAAACTTAAAAACGAACCAACTTTTAAAAGGGAATGCATATGTTAGCTTTTTTACTGCTTCTAGGTTCACATGCATGCAAGAGAGGGATTCTGAGTAATTTTCTAATTACGCAAAGACTTATCAAAGTCCTGCTGCCTTAATTCCAAATACCTCTTAAGTAAGTTAACTTCCTTTCATCAACATCAACAATATACATGATTTTAGTCATCAATCAAAGTAAAATCCGACCTGGAAACCCCAGCGTTTCTAGAAATGAGCCTCAGTGATATCTTATCCCAGGCAAGGAGAGGATAAGATATTCCTGTTCCTACAGACATATTTACATAGCACAGAAATGAGTTTAAGCGTCACAGATAACAATGCCATTTTTGATAAAAGCTTAATCCTAGGTCACTTAGGGATATATGCTGAATAAAATGATTTTAAAAATAGACCCACTAATTTCTTGGAAGGTACTAAAATGCTGCTTTCAATCAGATCTCAAAATCCAAAAGCTTTTCAAAACATCAATGCCATTTAGTCTACTGCCCTCCTTTAGTGATTCCCTCTCTACACCCCATGTCCCCATTTACCCCCCAAAGAAAAACCCACCCCTTGTATGAGCTTAAACCAACATATTTTATTCACTGAAATGGCAGAATGGCATACAAATAGCATCATTTTAGTCAAGTCATTATTTCCAGCTCAGTGGCATTTATTCAGATGAGCACAATTTGCAACTACTGAGCCAAGCTCCTCTGATGTTAACTGGCATCATTAAAAACCTCCCAGTGTCCAACTCGTTTGATCTTTTAAAGAATGCCCTGGGTTTGTGACTGAGAGCGGAAGCTCTCAGCTAGACACCCTGAACAGTGCTCATGTTCGGTCACAGACTACTCACAGCAGCTAATCAACCTCAGAAACTACAATTTCAATTCAAGTGAGAAAACTATTCAGGCTAAAATTCTTTAAACACAAAATAAATAACAACAAGAAAAAAAAACTGGATTTAAATAAAGTGCAGAGGGAATTCCTAAACATTGTCACTTCAAAAAGCTTAGAGTCCAAAGTTTCAGAGTAAAGTGTCTTAAAGGTCATAACAAATCTGGGAATGGTCAAGGAAAGATAGCAGAGGAAAGGGGAGTAAAGGACAGAAGTAAGAAGCAGGAAGTGGTAAAAATTCAAGACCCCAATGTATAAATACCTTATTGTCACTTTTGACACAACACTCAACTTCACATGATCTCCAAATGATTTCTTTAAAAAAAAATCAAAAAAACTAATTAAAGAATAACAGGAAGCTCAATTCTTTTCTACTTAAAAAAAAAAAAAAAACAGTATTTTTATTTCCCACACGTTTCACACATGCCTTATGTGTATGAATCGGAAATGATTTGAGAGCAAAAGGTTTTTTTTATACAAACACACCAGTTATAATTTTATTTTGAAAATGAAAACCCATATTTAAAACTCTACTTGCCGGGTGACAAAGTAAATGTTATAATATCCACAAATGTTTAATGGAAGGCAAGTTCCTGTTGTCCTTTTAAAGTTAAAAATAAGGTCAAACTACAACTTTCAACAGCAAAGAGTCATTGTGTAGTATATAAAAAGCTCAGCATGGAAATAGATTCAACAAATGTACAAAAAGAGTTTTCACCCCCAGGAAGAACTAAGGCATTAAAAAACAGGCCCCAACTACAAATAAACTAGAGCTCAGTTCAAAAAGACCAGCAACTTCATTCTCTAATGCATAGCAAATTAAACTTAATCAACTCCTCTACAAGGCTGGACAAGCAATAACTTTTAAATGTCCCCACAAACAAAACCCAAGAACCACAAAAGAGGTTCCAGAGTGTAATAAATAGTGAATCCACAGTAGGCGACAGAATCCTTACTGTACACAGCTGGGAAAACCTGCCGTGGGACAATGGGTCACATTTCCATATTAAATTATATTTATCACGCTAAAAAATGCTTAAACAAAATACAGGATTTCTATTGACCATTTTTATAGCACACTAACTCCCTAAAACCTAAACCTGCTGAGTTCCATTGAAAATTGCTCCTACCCCATGGTGCTCCGAAGGAGTCCCTAAACAAAGAATGGGGATGATGGGAGAGGGCAAGGACAACTACCTTCCCCTTGATTTCAGAAAATAAAAAAATAAAAGAGGATAAAATAGCCAAAACATAACGTTGGCACAGAGTATTTCCGGGGAAATCACTGCTGTGACAAATGGCCTGAAGTGAACTCTTCCAGCGGTCAAGAATCCCCAGGAAAGGCCTTTCCCCTCCTTATCTATTGCTCAATTGTACAATACTCGGCTTTGAAAACATAACACCCTCTTGGAGCTGGGTGAGATGAAAGAGCTTTTCTTCATGATCCTGCAACGCCTATTAATTTTTGCTACAACAGACTCACAGCTGATTCAGAAAAAGGAGGGGTAGCACTGCCTCATGTTCCCATCTCGAGACTTCAGAGAGACATGTTGAAAGTAAAAGGGCACCTTTTTCAGTATGATGTACTAGTTTTCACTTCTATACATGCCATAAGTTGTATCTCCCCCAATTATGGGTATTTGTTGAGGCTGGAAGTTCTTTGTCTTCTGAAAGCATCAGTAGCAATGTAACTTGATTCCTATGCAGCTACAGAATTATCTTTTCGAAATGTTATGACTTACTCACGGCTGCTCAGAGCACAGGTTGAGAAATCAATGGCTGAAGGAGCAAAACTTAAACTCTCCCCAAAGACCCTTCACACTCTTATCATGATTAAGGCAACATAATTAGTGTGGGAAAAGCACAAGAATTATAGCTAAGTCAAAAAGGACTCAAATCTCTGTGGCACATACTTCTGTGTCAACTTGGTTATGCTACCTAGACTTTCAAAACTCATCAGTAAGTAACACCTATCTACAAGGTTATTGTGAAGTTTAATACAGGACTGAATGTTTGCCAAATGCCAAATGTAGTAACTGGCATGAAAAATGTAGCTTTTATAGTTTAGTTTTATTAAAGTATAAGAACACAGACAAAACCATAGATCCTGCATGTACAGTTTGATGAATTCTGACTAACATATATATCCACCACAATCAGTGCTGTTCATGGAAATATCATGTGAGCTACATACGTGTCTTAGTTATCTAGTCTGCTATAACAGAAATACCACAAGCGGTGACTTTAACAAACGGAAGTTTGTTCTCTCACAGTCTAGTAGCCCGGAAGTCCGAATTCAGGGCACCAGCTCCAGGGGAAGGCTTTCTTCTCTGATGGCTCTGGGGGAAGGTCCTTGTGATCAATCTTCCCTTGGCCTATGAGCTTCTCCATGCAGGAACCCCACTTCCAAAGGACATGCTCTGCTTTCAGCACTTTCTTGGTAGTATGAGGCCCCCCTGTCTCTCTGCTGGCTTCTCTTCTCTCTTTTATATCTCAAAAGAGATTGACTCAATACAATCTACTTTTGTTGATTGAGTCCTACCTAATTAACATAACTGCCTCTAACATCATAGAGGTAGGATTTACAACACATAGGGAAATCACATCAGATGACAAGATGGTGGGCAATCACACAATTCTGGGAATCATGGCCTAGCCAAGTTGACACACATTTTGGGGGGACACAACTCAATCCATAACAATACGTAATTTAAAAATTTCTAGTAGCCACATTACAAAAAGAAACAGGTGAAATTAATTTTAATAACATATTCCATTTAACTTAATATATCCAAAATAGTATTTTAACATGCAATCAATTTTAAAATACTATCAATGAGGTATTTTCTAGATATTTTACATTCCTTTTTGTTTCTTCATAATAAGGCACATCACAATTAGGATTAGCTATAGTTCAAATGCTCACTAACCACATGTGGCTAATGACTATGTTGGACTGGGCAGATATAGGCCACTGCCTAGTTTCCCCATGTTCCTTTCCAGTCTATCTCCCTCCCCACCACAACCCCAGGTCAATCACTATTCTGATTTCTTCCAGAATAGATTAGTTTTGCCTATCGTTGAATTTCATAAAAATGGAACCATACAGTATGGAAACTTTTGTGTCTGGCTTCTTTCGCTGAGGATTTTTTTGAGATTCATCCATATTTTTGCAAGTAGCAGTAGTCTGCTCCTTTTTTTTTTTGCTGAATAGTGTTTCATTATATAAATATACCACAGTTTGTTTAGCCATTCACATTTGGGTTGTTTCCAAATTTTGGTAACACTAAAGAGGCCGCAATTAACATTTTTGAAAAATATTTTTGTGGACATGTTTTCATTTACTTAGGTAAATACATGAATGAAATTGCCAGATCATAAAGTAGGTTGATGCTTATCTTTATAAAAAACTGCCAAATAGTTTTCCACAGTGGTTGTACCATTTTACATTCCTGCCAACAACATACAAGTAATCCAAAATTTTCATATCTTCTTCAGTATTTGGTGCTGCCTGCCTTTTTTAGTGATTCTGATGGTGTATAATTTCCCAGTAATTAACCATGTTGACCTTTTTTGTATGTGTTTACTGGTTAATCATATAATCTCTTTTGTGAAGTTTCTATCTAAATCTTTTGCCTATTTTTAATTGGGTTGCTTATCTTTTTATTACTAGTTTATAGAAGTTCTTTATGTAATCTGGATATGAGTCCTTTGTCAGATATATGTATCATTGTGAATTATTTCTCTCAGTCTGTGGCATGCCTTTTTATTTTTCTAATGACTGTCTTTTGATGAATAAAATTATTAAAGTTTGATGAAGTCCAGTTCACTTTTTTTTTTTCATTTATGGTTAATACTTTTTGTGCTCTGTTCATAAAACGTTTTCCAAATCCAATGACTCCTAAACTTTGTTAAACATTAGAATTACTGGGGCATCTTAAAAAAATACTGACAGCTGGCTACCAGTCAGTATAAAGTGTGACCTGGGCATCAGGATATTTAAAAGCTTGCCTGGTAATTCTGAATAAAGTCTGGGAACCATTAGCCTTCCCCCAGGTTGCAAAGATACTCTCCTATGTTTTATTCTAGGGTCCTTAAAGTTTAAATTCTAGATATTTTAATTTTTTGAACCTGTGTTTAAGACCCAGCTATTCCACTAACAAGCTCAGAAAATTCACTTTACCCCTCCCTATCATTTAAAAAAAAAAAAATCATTTTCTTAGTCTTAAAAAAGGTATACTATCACCTGCTTCACATGGGGGTTTGGGAAGATAAAGGGGAGTAAAGTTACAAAGATCACTTATATGAAATTGTTTGTAAAACTAAAATAAAGGACACACTTCTGAGAGCTACCTGGATCACAAATGATGTAAATCTAGAAGCCCAGGAACTGCAGCAAATTCAAGAGCACACACTCATCTAAAGGAAGCTGCTAACTGCTCCTTAGCAACAAGTGACCATTGCCATGTTGGAAAGGAGGTAAGGTACTGCAAGATCTTTCTGTCCTAGCAAGAGGATAGATACCTCTATTCTTACTTTTAATTAATACTGGTAATTAATTAAAAGTATTAATCCTGTGATAATCAAACAAAAAGGTCATAAGTTTTTATACCAATTTATATCAATGTTAGTGGCTTTTTTATATAAAGACAAACATCCTTAGTATAAGCAATAAACCACTCAGGTCTGTTATTGATTACCGGTCAAAGACAGCATCCATTAAGACAAGCACTGGCAATCAAGCAAATACAGATGATGAAGTAATTTTTAGTGGAAAGGCAAAAATGCCCCAGAAAAGGTTAGAAAGAAGCAATTAGCCAAGGCAGCTCCCCTTTCCTGGCAACCCTCCTACATGGCTATCGTATTCTTACTCTTAAGTGACCACGCACATAATTGATACTTTAGTTTTAAATAAGAATTAAGGCAACAGTTAATAATGTTTCAGTGGTAATGCCTATGCAGGAGTATCTGCGTTATTTGGGGAGATCTGGAGGAAGAAACCAAGTTGGTAGGAATGTAAAACAGTGTAGCCACTCTGGAAAACAGTCTGGCTGGCAATTCTAAAAAGAGTTAAACATAAAGTTATCATATGATCCTGCAATTCCACTCCTAGATATATACTGAAGAAAAATGAAAACATTGGTCCATATAAAAACTTGTACACAAATGTTTGTAGTAGTATTATTCCAAAAGCTGGAAACAACCCTAATGTCTGTCAACTGATGATGATGAAAAGATAGATATAATGTGTATCTTCATACAATGGAATACTATTTGATTATAAAAAGAATTAAGTACTGATAGGTGCTATAACACAGATGAACCCTGAAAATATTATGCTAAGTAAAAGAAGTCAGTCACAAAAGACCATATATTGTATGATTCCATTTATATTAAATCTCCAGAGTAGACAAATTATAGAAACAGAAAGTAGATTAGTAGTTGCCTAGGGCTTGGAGGATAGGGGCATTTGGAGTAATGGCTAACAGGTGTGGTGTTTATTTTTGGGATAATGAAAATGTTCAAAAATTTATTATAGTGATAGACACAACACTCTGTAAATATACAAAAAACCATTGAATTATACATCATAAACAGGTGAACTGTATGGTATGTGCATTATATCACAATAAAGAACTCTTTAAAAAAAAGAAAGGTAAAAGTGAGCCGTTAAGCCTCTCTCCTTCTAGCCCTAAATATTTTTTTCCTGTCACATGGGATTGCTGGTTAAGTTTTAGGGAAGTACTCCTTTGATGTGTTATCTCTCCTCTGCACTATTTCTGAATTTCAAGTACATTTAGTGCACATAACACAATGTTCTCCTCTACTAGACTGTGAGCTCCTGTTGTTGTTGTTAGGTGCCGTCGAGTCGGTTCCAACTCATAGCGACACTATGCACAACAGAATGAAACACTGCTGGATCCTGAGCCATCTTTACAATCATTGTTATGCTTGAGCTCATTGTTGCAGCCCCTGTGTCAATAAACCTTGTTGAGGGGCTTCCTCTTTTCCGCTGACCCTGTACTCTGCCAAGCATGATGTCCTTCTCCAGGGACTGATCCCTCCTGACAACATGTCCAAAGTATGTAAGATGCAGTCTCGCCATCCTTGCCTCTAAGGAGCATTCTGGCCATACTTCTTCCAAGACAAATTTGTTTGTCCTTTTGGCAGTCCATGGGATATTCAATATTCTTCACCAACACCACAATTCAAAGGCTCAAGTCTTCTTCAGTCTTCCTTATTCATTGTCCAGCTTTCACATGCATATGATGCCATTGAAAATACCATGGCTTGGGTCAGGCGCACCTTAGTCTTCAGGGTGACATCTTTGCTCTTCAACACTTTAAAGAGGTCCTTTGCAGCAGATTTACCCAATGCAATGTGTCCTCCAATTTCTCGATGGCTGCTTCCATGGCTGTTGATTGTGGATTCAACTAAAATGAAATCCTTGACAACTTCAATCTTTTCTCCGTTTATCATGATGTTGCTCATTGGTCCAGTTGTGAGGATTTTTGTTTTTTTATGTTGAGGTGCAATCCATACTGAAGGCTGTGGTCTTTGATCTTCATTAGTAAGTGCTTCAAGTCCTCTTCACTTTCATCAAGCCAACGAGGAAGAAGGACCCAGCAGTCTACTTCTGAAAAGCATTAGCCGGTGAAAACCTTATAAATAGCAACGGAACATTGTCTGATATAGTATGAGCTCCTACAAGGCCAAAAATACCTCATAAATCTTTATTTCCAGAAAGTCTTACATAGTACCTAGCTCAAGTTTACCAATTTTATTATTTTTTTTAGGTTAATGTTTTTTGTGTTCTATCTAGGGAATCTTCGCAAGTTTTTGTTGTTGCAGGAACCAGGCTGGAGGGGCAAGCCGCACCACCCTTATTTTCCCTTGTTCCCCTCACTACCTCTGTTCAGCAGAGAATGAATAAATGACAACTTGGTAGAACAATTCTGAAAGGCTACCAGCCCTGCTATTCGAACATCTTGTGGAACAAGCAAGAACTTTTAGGAGATTATCAGATAAATAGTACCCCTTCTATACCTACAACCATAAACTCATATACTTCTACAGTTTTAAAAAAAAAAAAGACAATCTTCTAGTTAAAAAAAAGGTGTCAAATAAAAGCAAAAAGAAAGCAGGATTAAGGATTTAAATAAGTTCTCTGGCCAAAAAGATGAACTTCAAAATCATCTTTTTAAAGCACTCATAAAAACAGTACGTAAATGACTTAAAAAAAAACTAATCAAAACAATTTAACTTTTTTATATCTGCTTAAAAGTCTATAATGAATTAATTCATCATCCCCCTCTTTTATTCAAAAATTTCTAAAGCCCCAAAGCTAAACCTCCATGGAGCAAATTCATTGTGAGGAAAGAACATTCAGCTTAGACTTTTTCATTCCTTTAGGACAGTTTGTAATCTTTGGACATAAGGGATTCTGGGCTCCTGGTAACAAGCAGAATGGTAATAACAAGAAGCAGTGCTTCCCTGGACTAAACAACACAACTGAACTGTTCTTGCTAGTAGCAAATGCCACTATAAACGAGGGTACAAATTGCTACACTCCATAATTGGCCACGTACTTTTCTACCTCTTATAATCAGGTGAACATGGAAAGTTACCACCAACAAATAAATGAAATATTTACTAAGATCACAGAAATATCTTTAAAAGCCCAAAATATCTAGTCTAAGAAAATCCAAAAGAATGGAAAAACATTGCATATGTAATTACTTCTTAGAATATTATTTACAAAAAGAGAAAAATAGGAGGCAATTTACAAAATCCAATTAAAATTGCACATTTGATTGGATTCATTCACTGAATAGAAAATAACGGAACATTAAAATATACAGCAACATACAATATATATTTTATAAAATATATTTTTGTAATATATATTTTTCTATATTATAAAATATAGCAAAATGTAAAGCAAATAAAGATGTCAACCTTGCTAAATGTGTGTATGTGTGTAAAGAAAATAAAATGGAAAGGGATACTGAACAGTGAAAATGGTTTTCTGAATGGTTGATGAGGGATATTAAGTTTTTTTCATTATCCAAACACAAAATGACATTATAAAAACCTAATATCTTTACAAGTGAGATAAAAACACTTCGACATACCTTTAAAATATAAAACATAATTGGTAGAAACCTTAAAATGAATCTATTGTAACTCAAAACCTCTTTTTCATTAGAATCTTTAGACAGAGCCTAAATAATATAAAGTTTTATGCATCAACGAATCATGAAGGAAATGGGATGGGAAAAGAGTTCAAACGTCACGTTCACAGAAAAAATTAATAATAAAAGGAAGTCTAATAATCCGTTATGTCATAGAATGTCCAAACTCACAGTGGGTACCCAAGAAATATTAGCTCTTATTTTTTTAAGTAATTCAGCCCTAAAAAGGAATTTGGGAAATCCCAACTCAACATACCAATATTGTTAAGGATAAAAATAATAATAATAATAATCCTAAAAGGTTACACACCATATGATTCCATTTACATAACATTCTTGAAATGACAAAATTATAGAAATGATGAAAAGATTAATGGTTTCTATTTGTTAAAAAGGGGGTGGAGGTTAAGTATGGAAGTGGGTGTGGACATAAAGGGCAACACGCAAGACCTTTTGGTAATGGAAATGTTCTGTATCTTGACTGGATCAGTATCTTAGTTGTGAGATTATACTGTAGCTTTGTAAGATGTTTTCGGTAAACAGGATCTCTCTGTATTATTTCTTACAACTGCATGTGAATCCATAACTACCTCCAAATAAAAATAAAAGAGAGTAAGTTTCTGTTTTCCAATTGCACTCTGCCAAACTACATCCTCACTTTTACATTCAGCCAAAATTCCCAGAACTCTCTGTCTTCATTTTTTGTTTACCAAAAGTAGGACCAAAGAAACCCATATTGGAAACACAATATTCACCTTGACAGAGTGGCATTTAGATAGAATCCATTCTTCTACTATCTCACTGGTGACCATAATAAATGATTAAGGGGCAATAATCTGATCCTACCAAGAACAAATAAATTTCATGATTATGACTTTCAAAGATGAAGAGTCCACTGTTAACCTTAAGTAAAATAGCTCTACTTATGATACAAAGGCAAAGAAGGGATAGCCCTGCAAAGTCCAATTTTCGATGATTTTCCAACTGAGATAATTTCTTAAAGACACTGTTATTTAATTCCTTCTCTTATCCTTACTGATGTTTTCATTGTTTTAGGCTTTGCTTCTGTATTCTTAATTATATTTGATCGCCAATGATCTAAAGAGGAATGTATAGATAAATCACTACCAAAAGCAGCTGGGAAATGGATTTATAACTATGCTGAATATTTTTGTTCTTGAAACTCTTGGCTACCATCAATGCTTCACATATGATATCAATTAGAAGACAAAATAAATGACCTCACAGAATGCATGCTAGCTTCCGTGGATAGCATGCTGTAAAAAAAAACAAAAGATTTGCCCAAAATTAGTAAATGTGGCCTGGCAAGAGCCACTGAATTAAGTATATTTTACAACTTTTAACACGAATCAGAGGACATAGCTGCAGCAGATTCACAAATAATGAACACATACACATACAAAGCTTGGAAGACTTTAAACAAAACACAAAGATATATTACTAACATCAAGGCACATCAAGTGGGAATAGATTATTTCTACTTATTTAGATGAACATAAAGCTATTCATTACCATACATAAAAAAAGAACATTTTTATTACCAAAATTAACAGTGATGTAGTCAGTTTCAACAAGTTCTACAACTAAAGACATTTGTAATATCTATAAATAAACCACTGTAATAACACTTATTCATCTCCAACAAGAATCAGTAAAACACTAGGTTTATCCTCTAAACAAGAAAGATAGTGGAAAATAAGGGATAAGAAAAAAACATTCTTTATAATAAAATGAAGTTAACTGATTGCTGGTATTGCCTTATTATTTACTAACGTCTCCCTTGTAACAAAAAGGATTTAAGGAGGCTAGTGGCTATTGGTGGAATGACAATGTATTGATTCTTGTTTCATTTGCAACATTTCAGTTAAAATTTTTAAAAGTAAGCCTTGGTTAAAAAAAATGTATGGGATTTCAATTTCATAAGATTCAAAGAGAAAGAGGGACACGTAAGAAACATAATGGAAAAGAGATTTGCATGGGCAAGGGAATGTGAGAGGCAAGGAAGTGTGGTATAATAGTGACTTAAATTATTTTTGTGGGTAGTGGTTTGGGTTGGGGAAACAGATTTGGGGCTAATTACTCAACAATCTCAAGCAGTCTCCTTTAAGTACACAAAGAAGCAGCAGTAGCTCCATCGGTGCAGAGATAGGATACCATATGAAGAAAAAAAAAGATCATTTGAATTTTAGAAGAGAGTTGAAAGAACTATTTAGAACCTCCTTGATAGATGGCATTAAGTACTTTCAACTGCACACTAATTTGTCAGGAGAAAATTTTACTTTCAGAGAGCAGATATTATGCTAGGTCGCCTATGTGTGTAATGTCATTTTACCCTCATTTGAAGACACTGAGGTTTAGAGAAGTTAACTAGTTAAAGGACATATAGCTAGTGACTGGTATATATCAGGTATAGTCCTAGGACTGCCTAAAGACAAAGTTCATGATGCTACCATATCAGGCAACATTTTTCATATCTCCAGTAGTAGCACAGTTAACTATGATGCCTTGGAGAAATGGGATAAGAAAAGTCAGCTCCATACTCAGAGCATTTCTTATGAGTTAATAATCGACTCGACAGCACTGGGTAATAAACATCTACAGAACATAGAGTCTTAGAATAACAGCTAAGAATGGGTGTAGAAAACAGTGGAGTTATAGAAATGGTGAGACTAAATTATTATTTATCAAGAGGAGAAAGTTAATTTCAAAAATGAGTTAATTCATATTTGGAAAAAATAATGAGAAAGAAATACTCCAAAATTGATAATAATGGTCACCTTTGGGGAGTGAAAATGTAGAATTCTTTCTTCTTTCCAAGCTTGCATTAAAACTTAAGTTATTTGTATCATTCCTGTGCTGCAATAGTGCTCTGCCGTGAAGTTGTAACAATTTTTACAACTACTGGGCACATGATATGAAAGCACTGTCCTCAGAACACATCACTTCCTAAACAGTGACGATGATCACTACCTGTTGAAATAAGTGTTTACCCAAAATAACACAAGCTTTATTGTCACCAAGATCCTGAGTGAAATATCTAATCTCTCCCTGAGCTCCATTTTCCACATCTGTAAAATGGTGCTAAACCACTGTAGAGTTGTTGAGGAACATGTATGAAAAGTTCTTAGCACATGGCCACAAGCATATAAACATTCATTGTGGTAGTTGCTAGTATTATACCATTATATTTATCACCATCAACTGTTAAAATCAGTCATAACCTTAAGACAACTCTACTTTTCTTCAAATCAGACTCATGCACTAAAAAACAATAGCTTTGTATCCCTGTTCACTGTGTCAAATATTTTGATTAGGTGAATGATCTTTAGTATAATTCCAACACTTCTCCAAAACAGTAAAGATTGTCTCCACTGTATTGTAATTCTAGGAGTGGTCCAAAGTTCAGAAAATTATTTAAAAGCTCAGTTCTAACACTGGTCCATTCTACCCAATCTAATCACCAGGAATGAAAGGATCTTTTGCCGTTCTTCAATCCAACAATATTTTTTGCTGTCTCTAAAAGTGCCACTAGCCCATGCCAATTTTCCCAACTCATCTCTTTCTAAGGCTCTCTAATCAAAAAACTAAGAAGCAAATGCCCTTAAAAGTTCCCCTATAAGGTTAAATTTCTTTTTAACCTAACAAAAATAAATAAGAACAAGCCTGAAGTCTGGTATTCTTTAGCTTCTAGAGATAGTCTACATGATCAGATGGTTCAAGAGTCCTTTCTAGACACTCTTGAGATGCACCCTTTATCCAAAGATTAGACAGGCCCATAAAATAAAATAAGACTAAAGGGGCACACCAGCCTAAGGGCAAGGACTAGAAGGCAGGAGAGCTCGTAATAGGGAACCCAAGGTCAAGAAGGGAGAGTGTTGACACCCCGTGGGGTTGTTAACCAATGTCACAAAACAATACATGTACTAACAGTTTAATGAGAAGGTAGTTTGTTCTGTAAATCTTCACCTAAAGTACAATTGGAAAAAAAAAAAAGAGTTCCCTCTAGAAAGAACTTGTAAAGTAGACAGTCTTGCGTCACTCTTCCAAACAACAATTTCTGGGAATGAACATTCAAACTTTAAGTTACGTAAATCTAATCATTCATCCTTGAAGGCACTACACCTTTTAAAATATATTCTTCAAAATTATCCAAGAACAATTCAAAAATATTCTACCTCAGCTTGACAGAGCGCATGAAGACCTTGTAACACCAATGCTGCCGGAGTAGCTTGATCAGATTTAGTGCATTCGTTTAACACCTGAGAAATGGCTGCCAACATATCGGCACCATGTTGATACGGTCTATAAGAAATAACAATTTAAAAATAAAATTAAAACCAAAGAATTACTACTACTCCCAGGTCTTTTGTCTGAAGAAAATGCATAAAAAAGACACTTTTATCAAATTTTATTCTCCTCAAATTGCACATCCTATTGTCTGAATTGAGAAAAACTCAAGTCTATAATAATGGTTAAGAGAAATGACAACTTACCTTCTTAAGATTATTAGTAATGATAGAGCTATTCCTGCCTAGTGGTTTCTCTGGGACCAGATACTGACCAGAAAAGCAGGGACTTGGCATCACTGGATGATTTATGGTAGTAGTGATACTAACAGCTCTGGTCTCCTATGTGCTTACATCTGCCATAATAATGATGACACTGATGAGGATAATGAGCATGATTTAAAAAAAATAAAAATACAGTACAGCCTGCAAAAGCTGGAACATGTGTAAGACAGAAACCTGTCAGAGAAGGAAAATTCATATATTTTCCACTAATAGAGATTAACAGAAAAGTGATAAGACTGCACCATGTCAAAGGCAGAAAATTTGTGAGACCCAGAAAAAGAAGGCAGTCCCATTGAATTCCGGTTCTCAGAGGTTTCACTATAATACAAATTACAGTGACCAAGCACCTATCTCATGACAGCACGGTGCTGGATTCACTCACTCGTGCCCCTCTTCTTCCTCTCTTCTCTATTTCACAGACATTTACTTATGCTATCCCCAGGATACCTTTAACTCATAAAGAAATTCTCAGCTCTGTCTCCTACATTCCCTTTTATCTCTCAATAATATAGTACTTTTCTCTAATTAACAAAATGGCCTGACTGGATCCTATTGTTTCACTGCCCCACAAACAGAAATCTCTTTTCTAAAACCGGAAAAACCCAGCAGATCTTGAGGTGACAACTAAAAGGAACACTGAATAAGTTATCAATAGACGAGTACTCTGATCTGATCTGATCTGATATCTAGCCTCTCCTGAGCCTCAGTTTTAAAATGCAAAATAAGAATGTCAACTAATCACCCTTTCATCTCTAAAATCTTTTCCATGACGACCACCAGAGGCGAATACCAACTCTCAGGTCTCAGGCCATATGTGTGTAACTTTTGAGCTGAGGTTATTTTTGTGTTGCTAAAGGCTAAAGCTTAGAAAAGAAACAGAACTGCTAAGCTTAGACTCCTGTGGACTCTGCTCCAAGATTTTACTTGAAACAGGAATGTTATCACCATCTGGGCCAACCCACTGCATAACTTCAAGAAGCATCATTCACACTGTCGTCACTGACAAAAGTGACACTGATGCTCCCAGGCACTGTACAATACGGTGGCTTGGGCAACGTATGGAACAGTAGAATCACAACTGCTTCAAATGCATCAAATCTATTTCCTCCTTTAAACACTTTTATTTCACCCTGTGCCCCCTCAATACAAAAAATTCTGGAAGGTGGAGCTTTGATAAGTGTTATTTCAGTCTTGTCACTTCCTACCCACTTATTAATCTATTATATTAGAACAGCAGAGTCATCTCTATAATACTTCATGTCTTCCTAAAAGCTTAGAGTATACATAAAAATTTAAGATCATTCCCTTCACTGTTCTAAGTCCTAATATTTCTATGTAATGAGTGACAAATAAGGCCTTCCCTATTAAAACCCTTTATAAGAATCAGGCATAATGTAGGACAAATATAATAAAGACCAGTTGATGAATACAGTCTACTTCTTAGGTTTCAGGGATTTATATGCAGACAAGTATAAAATATACTATGTTTTGTTATAATACTAAATTATCACCCAGAAAAGGATACAAACATCCCATAAGCCAAGATATAAGACTAGATGTAAAATGGAAGGATGTACTTGCTTCTGAAAGTTATTGCCCAATACTATGAACTTTTACAATCAGAAAACTTGAGTTGAAAAAATAGTTTACTCTCACTCAAATATCCTTTGCCAGTCTCTATCTATCATCTCAATCATCAACCAAAAGACAGTAACCATTCCTTAAGACTATCTTTCTTAGCTTCTTACTGGCAACAAAATAATCAAACCCAAAATAATACATCACAATGTACATTCCCAAGGGTTAAGTGCACCTTACCTTTGCTTGCATATATCTCTAATCGATGCTGCTTTCGCTATCAGCTTCTCCCACTGGACCTCCTTTCCCACAGACAGAGAAGGCACATCAGACATGGCCATGAACCGCTGCAGTTCAGGATAGACACGATCCTATGAAGATAATTTCACAAAAAAAGGTAACTTCCCAACTTGAGTTGAATAATCATTATTTACTTTTATGTGGCATTTTCACTTCCAAATCTCACATTTGCATTGCAAATTCGAATGTATTTCTTCTAATCAGCAGAGAAGAATGCTGTTATGATTGCTGGAGAATCCATGGACTGTTCATTTCATAAAACAAGAAGAACGTGGGTAAATTGCACTCCAATTACAAAGACTCTAATCACTTGTAACCATATTTCTATCACTTTCTCACACAAAGGGAAAGATAAATTTCAGAATGAGAGAATCGGATTTTTTATGTTTTCACTCTCTGAGAATCAATCACTACTGTCTGTATACACAGCTCAAAAGCATCACAAATAAATCGAAATTTCTCAATACAATCACTGATGCCACTAACTTACTAACATCACTATATCAAAGCACTTTCACGCATAATGACAAAATTATTTTTCCCTAGTGGAAGCAATACTCACACAAGTGTATATCTGAGCTTACCTGCTTTTCCCACAAAGATGTTAACAAGCGCAAAGTGACAGCTCTTAGTTGTGGGGTTGTTCCAAGCAGTTGGATTACTCTTAGAATCTGTCCTATGCACACCTAGAAAATATTAAAGAAAATCTGGTTTCATAAATGTAAACGCAGACAACTCTAAAGTTACCAAGAGCATTTTAAAAATCATTACTATAAATAAAGACTGAAATGGAAGCTCATTGCTTCTGATCTTTGCAGTGGGGGACAGCTTTGGGAGGGGCTAGCTAGCAATCTTGGGGGCATAAGGACCTAATCTGAGATATCAGCCAAAGAGAAAACTTGGATATTAAGTGCATTTAAAAGAATTAATTCTTAATATATAATGTAACAAATCCTTTTGCCTTTAAACATTATCACCTATTAAATGTGGCCCAATAAGGAAAGCAATGGTCACTGCAAAATTAAGGGCCTCAAATTTCATATAACCCAAGCAGAATTAAATGTTATTGCTTTTTCCCTCAAGTACATTGGTTAGTATACGAACCTTGTGAACACCAAGAGAAGGTAAAGTATACAAGATATCATTGTACAATGCAGGTTCCAGTGGTCTTCCTAATTTGAACATCAAAACTGGAATCAGATTTGGAACCTAAAATGAATTCAAAGAGCATATTAATTATGCACTGATCTGAGAGAAAGTGATCTATAAGGCAATCTATATTTTTTTTCTTCAAACGAGTTGTATAAATATGCATGAATTAGAAGACTCAGAGAATGTCAAAGTTCATAAATAAGAGGACTACAGTAGTTTCATAGTACTACTCATATCCTATCTCTTTTATAAGGAGCTTTCAAAAACCAATCAGAATGTGTTTTTTGTAAACAACCATGAAATAAACTCAGAAAAATACAGAAGTAGTTAAGGTGTATTCTGCCCCTCCCCAAAAAGATTACAGTTCTACTGGACAGCCAATACTTAAGATATGTAAACAATAAAATAACTCCACATAATGCAATTTTCAACTATGTGATTCAAATACTCAATAACTAAAACCAGTTTATTATAAAGGGGCCAACAAAAATTTCCCTCCATGTCCTCAATTCAATCCTTATGCATAACAAAATAAAAGGAGAAGGGCAATTAATTCCGGGTCAAAAGACTCAACATTATTATGATGACAATATTTCCCATTTTAGAGATTCAACATAATCCCTATCAAAATTCCAGCTGACTTCTTTGCAGAAACTGACATCTAATACTAAAATTTATATGGAATTTGCAAGGAACTCTGAATAATCAACACAATATTGAAAAAGAACATAGAATTACCATATAGGCCAGCAATTCTACTCCTGTGTGTGGAAAACATGTCCACACAAAAACTTGTACATGAATAATCACGATGTAATTATTTGCAACAGCCAAAAAGTTGAAACAACCCAAATGTCCATCAACATACAATAGAATGTTATTTGGCCACAAAAAGAAATGAAGTACTGATACATGCTACAACATGGATGAACTCTGAAACCATTGCGCTAAGTGAAAAGAACCAGTCACAAAAGGCCATATAGCATATGAATTCCACTTCTATAGAATCCAGACTAGGCAAACCTATAGAGACAGAAAGTAGATTCCTGGTTTCCTAGGGCTGGGGTCCATGTCTCAGTTCCTCCTAGAGCTGGGGGGACTGGTAGAAAATGGAACGTGAGTGACTGCTAATGAGAATAGGGTTTGTTTTTGAGGTAGTGAAAATGTTCTCAAATTGACTGGAGTGATGATCATACAACTCCGTGAAATACTAAAAGTTACTGAATTATACACTTTAAATGGATGAACTGTATGGTATATGAATCACATCTCAAGAAGGTTGTTAAAAAATTCAATTCAAAATAATTTAATGAAAACCTACTATGAGAAAGGCACTGTATCTGACGGCACCAAATGTGGTGCCATAAAATTTTATTTTCCATGTGCTACATATCACAGATTTGTTGTCTATTACTTGTTAAATTTCCTCTGTCTGTGCTAATCTTAGAATGTCTGCTCCTTCTAAGCTCAGAAGACATCTACTTTAATTCAATTTTAAGAGAGAAAAAAATCCTTTTAACCCTACCACCAAAAAGTGACAGTTAAACATTAATTCATTAATGAGCCTGACCATGAGTCATGCCCGTAATTACTACAGCCTCACAGCACACAGCCAGAATTTATGATGTTTTTAACAAGTGCTAGGGTTCTATTAGAACAGAAGTTCCATCACCCTCACCTTGAGCAAATGAAGGAAGACGAATTTTTGAATTGGCTTCTTATTTCCCATTTTAATTAAAAACAAAAGGTTATCTTAGATTGCCTTGTACATATCTCGATGAATTTCTCTTTTGGGGAAAGATTTCTACCGAGACACTCTGACAGATACTTAGTTCCAGGAAAGAATCAGTAAACTTAGTGGCATTTTACAAATCAGTAGAGTTAGCCATGTGGCTTTCAAACAAATGTTTTAATTATATTGTCAGGAGACAAAGTACTCTATGCCTAAGGGTACAGTTCTTTTATTAGCTTAGGCCCTAAAGAAGTATATAAGGGTGTTTATTATTCTTTGACCAGTTCAGAATCAAGAAAAGTGGGAAACTTTTCCAGTAAATAATCTTAGACTGAAAACAGCTCTTGAGACTATTAGAGCCCAAATTAAATTCTCAATTGAGTGGGGGGAAAAAAAGAGGATAGTTTATTAGGAAAACACCAGCCCATACTTAACTTGATGCCAAAAATATTTTCCATGAATATGTATATGTGATGTCATTACCAGCTCTTGATTCTCCTGCTCTTAAACCTTCTGCTCTCCAGAAGGTGCTCAGACTGAAAAGAGAATGCTCAGACTCTAACTTAAATTTAAAATAAGCTGGTAAGTGCCCTACAATTCACTGTCTCAAGACCTTCTGCTTTCATAAAACTTAAAATAGTCAACATTTCCCCTTCTCTCAGGGTTCAAGTCCTTGATAAACTGATGTAGAAGGAAGGGATTAGTTTTTAAGAGTCAGAAGAGGCTTTGTCCAGTTTATTTAGTCAAACAACTTTACTGAAGTTGATGAAACTGAAGCCCAAAGGAATCGCAAAGTTCACTGGGGACAGAATGAGGATGAGAACCTATGTCTCAGTAATCCACCATCCTACTTCAGAAGAGTGAAAGCAAACACTTCTCCCCATAATTGGACAAAAAAGGAAAAAATAAGCCAGAGAGGCATAAACCAGCATCTTCCTGGAGTCAAGCATATAAAGAGCAAAACATAAAAATTCAACTCCATATTCCATGAAAAACACACACACTGACAACATTTTCTGAGGGTGCACAGAAAACAGCACAATCTTTCACACAGTTCTATAATGAAAATCATGAGTAGTAGAAAAAAAAAATTCTTTTTTTTATACTATCTACTGATAAATTATGAGAAATAAAAAAGGGGCTTCATTATCATTCATCTTAATTAGATGAGACAAGAATATACAATTAATGTTTATAACTATTCTACTTTTTTTAAAAATAGTATGAAATAAATAAAATAAAATTTAAAGTAGAAAACAATCAAAGATCCCAGTGAAAATAAATCAAGACATGATCACCTAAAGGAAATGAGAGGCAAATAGCCAAAGCAATATCTTGCTTTAACTTTTTAAAATGATGTTTTCTAAAACTAGAGCTGAACTACAAGCTGTGCTTTCTTCATCCTTATTATATTCATAGCTTCAGATTAAATAAATGCTGAACTATCTTTGCTTAAGACTTTGTCCTGTGAAAAAATGGAACTCAATTCTATGTACACAGGAGTGTTTGCCATTTAAAAATCAGCGGTAAGATAATAAGCATGTGTTAAGCTACAAGTAAAAAGATAAAGCTTGAATTTTTATATAACAAAGACCTAATCGGCTTAAATAGTACACAGAAACAGAAGCATAAATGCATCCTTTAATATTTTACCATAAAAGAGACTTTAAAAAATTATTTATTCTATGAAAAGGACACAATGTACTGTTGTGCTTTAGAGCATTAGTTAATTCCACCTTCCTCAATAAGCTGACATTTCTACTTAGGGTATCTGCTTATTTTTTAAATAACGTTTGGAAAGCAGTCCATCATAGAAGTACTAAAAACTAACGATTTTCTCCAGTCCTAAGGAATCTGCAGGTGTGCAGCAACATCAGAAGGAAGGTAAACATGGTATAACTTTATTCCTTTGAGGTTTGAATTACATTTATATCATAACATTGTAACTAGATAAATTTTCTAGGGCCTTGAAGATTAGCCTTTGAGAACCAAATAAGGTCAAGGGAAGAAATGTATCGAGAATAATTGCCTACCACGTAGTTTTCTTTCTATGGTGATATGATACTCTAGCCTTACTCCAGTTCAGCTTGAGCATTTAATTTGTAGTGACTCTCCTAATAATAGCAGCTAATATTTACTGAATGCTTCTATAAACACTCTCCTAAGTACTTTTTAGAAAATCATGATTATCAGCATGCTCCAAATGACGAAACTAAACCTCAGGGAGGTCAAATAATTTGCCCAAGGTAACCAAGCTAATATATGGTTTAGTGAAGACTGGATTCAAGCAATTTAACTCCAAAGCCCACACACTTGGTCTCTTTACCATGACAAAGGCAGGAATAACATCTTATTCACCCTTGTATCTACAGTTCCCAACACAAAATGCTTTTAGGATGAATAAATGATTCCTAACCTCCTTATCTTCTCAAATTCAGTAAAATAGATCCTGTAGTATTTTGTTTTTCTAATCCTGTAGCTATTTAATGCTGTAAATAAATATTAAGACTACCACTCAAAAAAAAAAAAATTCCTTAAAGGTAGCACTGTATGATCAAGTTAACTTAAACCAGAAAATTTTACCTGTTGGGGAAAGGTTACCAGGCTGTCAAAAGCATGATCATCATCAGAATTTGGGGTAAAATGAATAAAAGGAAACTGTAAAAATCAACCAAAATAATAATATATCACTTTCATTGAGCACTTATTATACACCAGGATTATCTAATTTAAACCACATGATGAATTTAACGAGGTGAGTCCTATTATTATTTCCATTTTAGAGATGAGAGAATACAGACGTAAAGAGAGTTAGAATCTCTAAAATATTTTGCAATATTATAAGAAATAAAGCAACTCAATTTAGATAACCTATGCAGGAGGTTTATACAAATTTCTTTAAACAATAAACATTTATTGAGTGCCTTCTATAGTTTGATATTATACCAGATTATGTGATGCTAAGAGAAAAATCAAAGGTTAACGCAACCAAAATATAAATAGGTGCAGGCTAAGTCCCACTACCATCATCTCTTATAAAAATACTAACAAACCTGACTACTAATAGCTAATAATCCAGTAACAAAATTCCTGTTGAATTGAGACAACCCCTTGAAATTCACTTTAAAAATTAGCACTTGGAGAGGACTTTATAGTGTTTTTCATGTGCAAGATCTTGTAATCCTCACAATACCCCTGAGAAGTAGACATTACTAGAGGTTGGTAGGATCTTACAGGATGCTTCTTATTAGGCTTTTGTGTTCTGTGGCTTGTCTTACGATTACTATCTAAGAATTTTTTTTTTTTTTTTTTGGTGGGAGGGATGGTTAGTCAGGACTCCTATAAAATTAGTTCTGGGTTCCAGATTCCTATATCTTCAAAAATAATGGTTTAGGGCTAAACAAGGCATGCAAATAGTGTAAAATATTTCTAAAAGGCCTGAAGAGGCAGGCTCCAACAACTTATCAATTTTGCAGAAAACAAAAATAAAGGATTCAGATTTAAAATAAGCTTTCATATAGAATGACTTAACTAGTATCAATAGGAGCTAAGTCATCTTCTTTATTGAGCCCCTTTTTGAAAAAATATTTATTAGAGTTCAAACCTTGGTCCACCTTGAAAAACAGAGGACTATTCAGCACATGCTAAATGATCAACTTAATTTTTAATGGGTAAATGATATGGCAAGAAGGGTTCAGGCACTTGTAAATGCTAAATGTCTGGGTATGTCTTCATTGGCTTTTGAACAGTTTCAAAGAGCAGACATGAGGATTCATCAGCTCTTAGCACATATGAACCTGCTCCAAAGGCAGCCAAGAGAGTTGCCTAGCAACAGGGCATTCTGCATCTCTCCACATCCCCAAAGATGCTGCTACAGCAGCAGCTAGGTCAAGCCTCTCATTAGCAACCTGACAAAGGGTTTCTATCTCCCATTTTGCAAAATTATTTTTATTTCCAGGTGAAGCTCAAATATCTATGTATTATTCCTACTAACAATGTGTTCCTCTTACTCTATTCCTCCTTCTCCCCAACCCCCACTTCAACAGATATGTTTTAATGAACCCATCAAAATACCTGTAACAAAAGGAGGCACTGAGAAATCCAACAGAATTTATATGCCTGTTCACATCACTCTAACAGTCCCATATCTTTCGGGCTATAAAATAAGGAAGGTTTAAAAGAGAAAGGAAAAAAAAAAAAAAAAGCTGTAATCAAATAATGGGAAGAGGAAAAAGTCAGTTATTTGACTTCAGAACTAAACAAGATCTTACCCAAATTAATTGCTAGAGTAAGTATTCCTACTCCTACCTTATGCCCACAAAAACTAATCTCAAACAGATAGGACAACAGGAAAGAGGCAGAAAATTCCAGCGTGGTAATAAACTATAACCAAATGGATTGACATTTTATAATGAAAGTAATCCATCGGAAAGGAACTCTGGTTCCCAATTTAATAACTGTGTTATAAAGCTTCACCTCAGATCAATAGCTATTCATTCACTTCTGAAAATATTTCTTAAAATGTTTACCGCTCAGCAAGGTTGCCACACAGAACTAAAACATATACTCAGATAATCCCCCTTATTTGCACTCAAAGACTCTTAAAAGAAAATTAGAAAAATAAGCAGATAGACTTTTCATTTCATGTCTTAAAGCGCTTAATCCAGATCTTGATATAAACCACATACACCTTGGTCCCTGAGCAATCATGCTCTCATGAATTTCCCTGCTGCATAGATTATAAAGTGTCCACGAGACATTACAAAAGACAAAGTGTTGTACTAACAGGCGCAGATTACGAGTGGTGTAAGGAGGAACGTTTAAAGGCAACTGTCATTATACCAACTCAAATGAGGTAAATTTTTTAAGTGATCTGAAAGGAACAAAGTAATCGCCTCGCTTTTTTTTTTTAACCTAGAAACAGCAGAGAATGAATCTTCAGAAGGATTTCCCAGAAGGGTGTCATTTACCACTAAAATATTTCATTCCAGCAGTTGAAAGACCATAAAAGGGTGAATGTCCTCCGGAGTCTCTAATAACAGTAATAGATCTTTTGTTACTATTCACAAGTGACCTCTCAGTCAGGCGATTTAATTTTTCCCCCTGCAGCATGGTTGGTTTCACACACAGTGTAATAACAATTTTTGCACAACAAGACAATTCATCCGATTAGGAGGAGTGTATTAAGTCTTTCGTGAACAGTATGTGTCACTAAA
Organism: Elephas maximus indicus; assembly: GCF_024166365.1. Taxonomy (NCBI): domain Eukaryota; kingdom Metazoa; phylum Chordata; class Mammalia; order Proboscidea; family Elephantidae; genus Elephas; species Elephas maximus. The sequence continues at coordinate 30,616,708 of NC_064827.1, read as the reverse complement.
GCTTCAGCGAGGGTTTGATTTAAGACAACCTACATGCATGCGTGATTCTTCATTTTTCTACTGTTTCAAAAATGATTCCTGGATGTCCTTCAACAATTTTGCAGACCATTGCCTGAACCCTCCCTGGCTTCAAAAGATAACTAAGAACTCATCAAACACTCGCTGAGCACTTTAAAACAGACACCAAGAATTTTCCACCAGCAACAGAAACATATATATAAGGACCCTCCTTTCTATGCCAGTTAAATGAAATTTCACTGATGTTTCAAAAGGGGGAGCGGAGGGGACACAAAAAGTAACTGTGGTTACTGCAGTTACTTTCATGCCTCACAACATTTCAGCAATGCACCATTATTATAAAGACAATATAATGTCACCAAGAAAAGCGTTGGCCAAAGTGGATTTTGAGAACTCAGCAAAGCACAAAAAATACAAAAGTGAAAACTAGAGAAGGAGGTGTGAAATGAACCGACCATCTAGCAATCTCTACTACAATAAACGGTTCAGCATCATTCAATGACCACAGAAGCCTAAATCTAAGAACATCTACACATTTCTTACTCCCCTGCTGATGAGATTAGCACGATTAAATCCAGAATCTCTACAGCAAAGGGCTGTAGTGATAGTCTGAGGAATTCTCTGGGGTTCCCTTAACCTTACACCTTTAATTGATGCTGGTAGGCTTAACTTCCACCCTCCTTCTCTGAACCTGGCCGACTTTCCTGGGGGGCAATGTCAGCACTCCAGCACTGCTAGGCTAGGAGTGCCTTTACAGCTCACATTGCCCAAAGGGATTCTCCTACTGTTACAAGGCAAGCAGCCCAAACCTGCAAGATGAAGTTCTCTTTAGACTCCTGGTCCAAGTGAGATGCTCTTTTCAGGTTAACTTGCTCCACAGTCCCTAGAAATCCTGCTTCTTTCAGCAGAGGCCTGTATATCCCTCTAAGCAACCCTATAATATGAGACCTAAGACAGTTAAACTGTAGTTCTCTTGCTCACCCCGCCAACAAGAAATACAAGTCTTTTCCTTAGCAAATTCCAGGCACGCAAGCCAATCCCTTACATTGTAGTACAAGTCCCCCATCCTAACAGCTAGCTAGCTCATCACTTACCTTTTAGGTTTTTCAGGTAGAGTCAGGTATCAGTCCACTATATCCTTCCCTGTCCACCTCCCCGCCCCCTCTCCCCACCCAACTGCAAGGAATATACATCAAGCTGGGTCGAGGATGAGGGGGTTGGGAGGAGTTCCCACTTGAAGCCCCTGTCACAGGGCTTGAGACAAAGGGTTGGCACTCATGGGACTCATAGCACTCCAATAACTTTCTCCATGAATCCTCCCTCCTTTTTTCTTCACCTCTCCTCTCATTTCCTAACTTCTATATCCTTGATACACCTAAGGGTTTGAGAACTGTAGCGGTTTTCTGCCATCTAGGTTTATTCCTCCTACTCTACAAGTTCTACTGGGTTTTCCGTTTTACAACACACTTCAGTATCTCAAGGTCTCCACCAAAGCTTCTATTTTCACATCCTGTAATACAACTTTATCTCCCCTCTATCTCATTATCCCAGTAAAACCCCACTGCCGTTGAGTCGATTCCGACTCATAGCGACCCTATGTTAGATAAATTCTCATCTCCTGCCTGATTACAAGATTCCTTTCCATTTGGCTTCTAACTACTGGCCCAGTATACACTCCAGGGAGCCCTGGTGGCCCAGTGGTTAACAGCTTCGCTGCTAAGCAAAAGGTCTGCAGTCCAAATCCACCAGTCACTCCCTGGAAACCATATGGGGCAGTTCTATTCTGTCCTGTAGGGTCACTGTGTTTTGGAATTGACAGGATGGCAACAGTTTTTTGGTTTTTTTTTTTTTTTTTTTTTAATACACTCCAGGAACGATTTCCCTTACCCTATACATCTCACTTTGATACAGAACTACTTGCAGTCTTGTCACCCCACTGTGGCCTGCCACACTTCTGTGACTTTGCATGTGTTGTTCCTTCTGCCTAGAACACCTTCTTTTCTCTCTGTTTCTAGGGACACTAACATACACCTCCACAATGGCAATTATCACCTTGTACTGAACAGTAATTTTTAATGTCTCTGCCAACCTGTTAGGCTCTGATTCCTGAAGGCAAAGATTATATCCTTTCATCTTAGTACACGAGAACCTGCCATATAAGAGGTTTGTGATGAATATACCTGAATGACTTGAAAATGTATGATAAATAAAATAGGACCTAATAGAAACAAGATATCTACAGTATTTCAAACTAAATGATATTTCCATGATAATTCCACTTAACATAGATTAAACTGCACCTCTACCATTAAGATTAAATATAATTTGACAGTAAATAAACATAATAGAGCAAACTGCCACCAGTATAATTATCGTTAATAATAATTCAGACTTTTGGAAGTAATAAAAGTAAGCAAGACTGAATTAGAGAAAAATGTTAAAGAAATAAAATCCGATTACTTTCACACATATACTGTAACAAACTAATCAGCCAAGTGTTATCCTGTACCAGTCCCTCCTGATGTGGCTTAATGAACAGATAATTTGATCATTTTAAATTGGCACATTCATTGTACTAAAGCAAATGAGCAAATGTAAACTGCCTAAAAACAGAAGCTTCAACGCCTGCTTTAGTTTTAGCTTAGCCTATATCAAATTGGAAACCCTGGTGGCGTACTGGTAGTGCTATAGCTGCCAACCAAAGAGTCGGCAGTTTGAATCTACCAGGCGCTCCTTGGAAACTCTATGGGGAAGTTCTACTCTGTCCTATAGGGTCGCTGTGAGTCGGAATCGACTCAATGGCACTGGGTTTGGTTTTTGGTTTATATCAAATTACCCTTGACCCTAAAATTAATAGGATTTCTTTTAATAAGATTTTATGGAATCTAAACTCTATCCCTGGACTCCCCAGTGTTCGCTGTATTAGTCTGGAGAGTACATGACTATATTGGACAACAGTTCATTAGTTCTAGAGTGGTAAGTAGAGCATATCTAATGTATTTGTGTGTTAATCAGTCAACAAACATGTATTCAATCCCTGGAACTTTCCGAGGTTACTATAAAGCAAAAACAAGTAAGCTGTGGTTTCCCTTCAGGAATCCCTTTGATGAATTCTAATCTAATCCTAATTTACTGGAAACTTCCTTTGAAGACAGTCTACTCTCAAGATAGCTAAAGGATACTTCCAAATGCTAATTTATCCTGACTTATCTCATTCAGCTTTAGTGCTGTTTGCTTCTGGTGATACAATAAATTCTGGTTATATATAACTTTATATGCTTGTTTTCTTTAGAGAAAGAGAAAAAAATACACAAATGTCTTAAATGCAGAAGTGACCCACTACCATGAGAAAGGTAATAAACAAGGATGACAAGATGCATGGTCTCCAAAAGACCAATCAATATACGTTAAGCCTGCAACATAGAAATCATCCCAAGCCTTTTTTTTTTTTTTTAACTACTTGTCTGGCTTCACTTAGTTTGTAACTATGTCTACCCATTTGAATGAAACTGACTTCAGAACTCCCAATTTCATTACATTAACTGTCCTGAAGATTGCCAGAGAGTCTACTCTGTAATCCATCATGAAAAGTTCAAAACTGTCATTGGTAGGGTAGAAGCCCAGCGTACTGAACGGACACAGGGAGGGCATATGTCTCAAGACTGCTTGTGAGGGAGTCAACACGGCTGCCCAACTTTAACAATCGATAAACTTTTAGTTAAACCAGTTTTTATAGAGAGATAATATAGCATATTAAAAAGAGCACAGACTCTGGAGCCCTATGTCCTGGGTTCAAATCCTGATGCTACAAAATACTAGCTGTGTGGCTTTGGGAAAATACACAAACTCTGTGCCTCAGTTCCTGAATAGTAGTGGTACCAAGCTCTAGAGGTACTGACCTCAATGAGCTGTTTGTGAGGATTCGAAGAGCTAGTTATTATGCAAATAAAGTAAATAGAATAGTGGCTAGTACTTAATAAGCATATGCAAGTGTTGGGTATTTTTATTAGCTATTACTTTGTTCAAGAAGACTGAACAGCTTCTGAATGAGTACAGGCTACATTTAAACCTATTTAGTACCAGAAACTAAGAATAATAAAAGAAACAACTATTCCTAAGTATTAACAAGGTTATAAAAAAATATGTAATGACTTACTCCAAAAAGCTCAAAACATGAGCAAGCTGACAAAGATGACAAACACTCCACTTTTAGACCTGCATTACTACTACTGAAATTCATCAACTGAGTATCTTTCTGCAGCAAACTTACTTTCATGAAGCATAACCCACATACCAATTAAAGCGAATTAATGGGAAGCTAAAACTAAGCATCTTACCAACATAAAATCACTTAACCTCAAATCACTCAATGATAAATATTTATAACATGAACACCACATCTAAGGCATGGGCTAAGAGCCATTACATGTCTTTTGGTAAGATCTTAAACGTTATATGAAGTAGTATTTTGTATCTCAAGTTATTTTATAGTTTCTATGCTATTTGTAGGAATCCTGGTGGTACAGTGGTTAAAGCACTAGGCTGCTAACCAAAACGTCGGTGGCTCAAACCCACTAGCCCTGCAAGGGAGAAAGATGTGGCAGCCTGCTTCCTAAAGACTGACAGCCTCGGAAAGACTATGGGGAAGTTCTACCCTGTCCTACATGCCATACGGTCGACTCTCCATATCTGTGGGTTACATATCCAGGGATCCAACCAATCTCGGATGGAAAATATTCAGGAAAAAAACATTATATTGTTGCTGACGTGTACTACATAGCTAGGCCTATGATGGTTGCATCTGTTCCGAACATGCGTCTGTACTGAAGAGACTAAACTGAAAACTCTTTTTTCTTATGATTCCCAAAACAATACAGTATAACAACTATTTACGTAGTGTTCACATTGTATTAGGTATTACAAGTAATCTAGAGATGATTTAAAGTATACGGGAGGATGTGCACAGGTTATACACCATTTTATAAACAGAAATTGAGCATCTGTGGATTTTGGTACATGCAGGGGTCCTGAAGCCAATCTCCTCCAGATAGATATCAAGGCATGACCGTACTGCCAATATTTTCTAATTTATTGTTTTGTAAAAAAAAAAAAAAAAAATTGGTTTTTGTAGGCTGATCTTACGTCTGGTCACCTATTGAACTCTCATATCCATTCTTAAAGTAAGAGCTTTTTTGTAAATTTGCTTGCATTTTCTAACTGAAAAAATAGCGTTGAGTTTTTCCTTTATAATACATATGTAACTTTTATTTCCTCTTCTTGAATTTAATAATGGCCAGGACCTCCAAACAGTAAATGTCTCCAGGTACTAATTACCATCCAAATAGTAAAACTGATGCTAGACATAGTTTTCTTATTCCTAACTTTAATGAAGCTGCTTCTAAAAGGAAACCTGACTCATGAAAGGAGAGACTGGAAGGAGGGAGCAGGCTGACTCATTAGGGGGAGAGTAAGTGGGAGTATGTAGTAAGGTGTATATAAGTTTATATGCAAGAGACTGGCTTGATTTGTAAGCTTTCACTTAAAGCACAATAAAAATTATTTAAAAAAAAAAAAGTAAAGCCAGGGCACAACATGAAAAATGTAATCAATGTCACTGAATTGTAAATGTACAAGGTGGGTTGGCTGTTATTTTGGTGTGTATATTCTCAACACAATAAAAAAAATAGAGAGGAAAAAAAAAAAAAATGAAACCTGACTTGGGATTCTACCAGAGCCCTGCTGGCAGAGTGGTTAAGAGCTTGGCTGCAAACCAAAAGTCAGCAGTTCGAATCGACCAGCTTCTCCTTGCAAACCCCATGGTGTAGCTCTACTCTGTCCTACAGGGTCGCTGTAAGTTGGAATCAACTCAACAGCAAGAGATAAAATACCCGTCTTTGACCTGTGTAAGGTTTTTTTCCTTGGATTTTATATTACTTATTTTCAGTGACATTACTACATCTTGCGTTTTTTTTTTTAACCATCTACCTAGCTTTTCATTTTCACCCTTTAATTTTCAACTTGTCATTTGTTATAAGGTTTGTCTCTGGGAAACCTTATAGAATTGGATTTTTTAACCGAATATGAGACTTTATTTTGATAAGGGAATTTGTTTTATTTAGTCACAATTATGGTAGCTGGTATTATTATTCCTACCATCTTATTTTATATTTTAATATTTACCATACTTTTTAGATTTTAAAATTTGTTTGCTATATTAATCATTTGGAAATTATGTATCATTTAGTTGTTACTCATAAGGGTTTAAACTTATATTAAAACTTACTTTTCTGTCAATGTCTAGAATTACTCAATTTTCAAGCAAAACCACCACACTTAATATGCTCTCACTCTACACACAACTGCACTCCCACCATCCACCCCCACCGCTTCTCACATTTTAATCAGCCTGGGTTTCAGTTCCAGGCAAGTATTTTATATTTTACATAAATGAATATGCTATATTACCCATAAGCTTTACTGGGTATTTTTATCATCATTCAACATTTCTTCTCTATGCTTTCTTAGATTCATTTTTGGTTTTGCTAGAGCATATCCTTGAGAAGTTTCTTTCCCCCCATGAAATCAGTAAGAGAGAAATGTTGAATTCCTGCATATTTGGAAAAGCCTCAAATTTTACCATCACTCATAAAAGGCAGAATAACAGGAAGGAATATGCCAAGAAGCTGGATGATACTATTCCAATGTATTCAAGTACCCGGTGAGCTGTTGCTAAGAAGTCTAATGCGGGTCTGATTTTAGGTAAGTTTTTCTTTTCCTGCTCTTTTATAATATCTTTTATAAGCTTCTGTTTATTCTTGAAATTCCAGAGGTATGTTTAGGTATTGATCTATTGTCACCTGGGCAGATTCACATTCAGAGGGCCTGAACAACTTGAAATCTGTGTCTTTTTTCATCTGGAGGAAATGGTTTGCTGTCGTGTTTTAAGTTTCTTTCCTTCATTTTCTCTGTTCTCTCCAAGTGGAATTTCTATTAGAAAGGTGTTGGAACTCCCAGATTGACCCCGAATGTCTTAACTTTTTTTTATTTTTCATCTTTTTGCTTTATATTCTGAAATATTTACTTGAGTGTTCTACAAATCACTAATCCAGTCTCCATCTTTCTATTGTGGAATCACAATTCTAATTTCCAAAATCTCTGGTTGTCCAATTTTGTCTTTCTCACAGCACTGTTTTTTTTTTTTTTAATAATTCTTATTGTGCTTTAAGTGAAAGTTGACAAATCAAGTCAGTCTGTCACAAAAAAGCTTATATACACCTTACTCCATACTCTCACTTACTCTCCCCCTAATGAGTCAGCACTTCCAGTCTCTCCTTTTGTGACAATTTTGCCAGTTTCTAACCCTCTCTACCCTCCCATCTCCCCTCCAGACAGGAGATGCCAACACAGTCTCAAGTGTCCACCTGATACAAGTAGCTCACTCTTCATCAGCATCTCTCTCCTACCCATTGTCCAGTCCCTTCCATGTCTGATGAGTTGTCTCGGGAATGGTTCCTGTCCTGCGCCAACAGAAGGTTTGGGGACCATGACCACCAGGGTCCTTCTAGTCTCAGTCAGACCATTAAGTCTGGTCTTTTTACGAGAATTTGGGGTCTGCATCCCACTAATCTCCTGCTCCCTCAGGGGTTCTCCGTTGTGCTCCCTTTCAGGGCAGTCATTGGTTGTGGCCGGGCACCATCTAGTTCTTCTGGTCTCAGGATGATGTAAGTCTCTGGTTCATGGGACCTTTTCTGCATCTTGGGCTCATAGTTATTGTGTGACCTTGGTGTTCTTCATTCTCCTTTGATCCAGGTGGGTTGAGACCAGTTGAGGCACCTCAGATGGCCGCTTGTTAGCATTTAAGACCCCAGACGCCACACTTCAAAGTAGGATGCAGAAAGTTTTCATAATGGAATTATTTTGCCAATTGACTTAGAAGTCCCCTTGAGCCATAGTCCCCAAACCCCCGCCCTTGCTCCGCTGACCTTCGAAGCATCCAGTTTATCCTGGAAACTTCTTTGCTTTTGGTCCACTCCAGTTGAGCTGACCTTCCCTGTATTGAGTATTGTCCTTCCCTTCACCTAAAGTAGTTCTTATCTACTAACTAATCAGTAAATAACACTCTCCCACCCTCCCTCCTGCCCCCCCTCGTAACCACAAAAGTATGTGTTCTTCTCAGTTTACACTATGTCTCAAGATCTTATAATAGTGGTCTTATACAATATTTGTCCTTTTGCATCTGACTAATTTCACTCAGCATAATGCCTTCCAAGTTCCTCCATGTTATGAAATGTTTCACAGATTCGTCACTGTTCTTTATCGATGTGTAGTATTCCATTGTGTGAATATACCACGATTTATTTACCCATTCATCCGTTGATGGACACCTTGGTTGCTTCTAGCTTTTTGCTATTGTAAACAGTGCTGCAATAAACATGGGTGTGCATATATCTCTTCGTGTGAAGGCTCTTATTTCTCTAGGGTATATTCCGAGGAGTGGGATTTCTGGGTTGTATGGTAGTTCTATTTCTAACTTTTTAAGAAAGCGCCAGACAGATTTCCAAAGTGGTTATACCATTTTACATTCCCACCAGCAGTGCATAAGAGTTCCAATCTCTCCACAGCCTCTCCAACATTTATTATTTTGTGTTTTTTGGATTAATGCCAGCCTTGTTGGAGTGAGATGGAATCTCATCGTAGTTTTAATTTGCATTTCTCTAATGGCTAATGATCGAGAGCATTTTCTCAGGTATCTGTTAGCTGCCTGAATATCTTCTTTAGTGAAGTGCGTGTTCATATCCTTTGCCCACTTTTTGATTGGGCTGTTTGTCTTTTTGTGGTTGAATTTTAACAGAATCATATAGATTTTAGAGATCAGGCGCTGGTCGGAGATGTCATAGCTGAAAATTTTTTCCCAATCTGTAGGTGGTCTTTTTACTCTTTTGGTGAAGTCTTTAGATGAGCATAGGTGTTTGATTTTTAGGAGCTCCCAGTTATCTGGTTTCTCTTCATCATTTTTGGTAATGTTTTGTATTCTGTTTATGCCTTGTGTTAGGGCTCCTAACGTTGTCCCTATTTTTTCTTCCATGATCTTTATCATTTTAGTCTTTATGTTTAGGTCTTTGATCCACTTGGAGTTAGTTTTTGTGCATGGTGTAAGGTATGGGTCCTGTTTCATTTTTTTGCAAATGGATATCCAGTTATGCCAGCACCATTTGTTAAAAAGACTATCTTCTCCCCAATTAACTGACACTGGGCCTTTGTCAAATATCAGCTGCTCATATGTGGATGGAGTTATATCTGGGTTCTCAATTCTGTTCCATTGGTCTATGTGCCTGTTGTTGTACCAGTACCAGGCTGTTTTGACTACTGTGGCTGTATAATAGGTTCTAAAATCAGGTAGAGTGAGGCCTCCCACTTTCTTCTTCTTTTTCAGTAATGCTTTACTTCTCCGGGGCTTCTTTCCCTTCCATATGAAGTTGGTGATTTGTTTCTCCGTCACATTAAAAAATGTCATTGGAATTTGGATCGGAAGTTCATTGTATGTATAGATGGCTTTTGGTAGAATACACATTTTTACAAAAGTCTTCCTACCCATGAGCAAGGTATGTTTTTCCACTTATGTAGGTCCTTTTTAGTTTCTTGCACTAGTACTTTGTAGTGTTCTTTGTATAGGTCTTTTACATCTTTGGCAAGATTTATTCCTAAGTGTTTTATCTTCTTGGGGGCTACTGTGAATGGTATTGATTTGGTGATTTCCTCTTCGATGTTCTTTTTGTTGATGTAGAGGAATCCAAGTGATTTTTGTATGTTTATCTTATAACCTGAGACTCTGCCAAGCTCTTCTATTAGTTTCAATAGTTTTCTGGAGTATTCCTTAGGGTTTTCTGTGTATAAGATCATGTCATCTGCGAAAAGAGATAATTTTACTTCTTCCTTGCCAATCCGGATGCCCTTTATTTCTTTGTCTAGCCTAATTGCTCTGGATAGGACCTCTAGCACAATGTTGAATAAGAGCGGTGATAAAGGGCATCCTTGTCTGGTTCCCGTTCTCAAGTGAAATGCTTTCAGGCTCTCTCCATTTAGAGTGATGTTGGCTGTTGGCTTTGCATAGGTGCCCTTTATTATGTTGAGGAATTTTCCTTCAATTCCTATTTTGGTGAGAGTTTTTATCATACATGTGTGTTGGACTTTGTCAAATGCCTTTTCTGCATCAATTGATAAGATCATGTGGGTTTTGTCTTTTGTTTTATTTATATGGTGGATTACATTAATGGTTTTTCTAATATTAAACCAGCCTTGCATACCTGGTATAAATCCCACTTGGTCGTGGAGAATTATTTTTTTGATATGGTGTCGAATTCTATTGGCTAGAATTTTGTTGAGGATTTTTACATCTATGTTCATGAGGGATATAGGTCTGTAATTTTCTTTTTTTTGTGGTGTCTTTACCTGGTTTTGGTATCAGGGATATGCTGGCTTCATAGAATGAGTTAGGTAGTATTCCATCATTTTCTATGCTTTGAAATACCTTTAGTAGTGGTGGTGCTAACTCTTTTCTGAAAGTTTGGTAGAACTCTGCAGTGAAGCCGTCTGGGCCAAGGGTTTTTTTTTGTTGGGAGTTTTTTAATTTACTTTTCAATCTCTTTTTTTGTTATGGGTCTATTTAGTTGTTCTACTTCTGATTGTGTTAGTTTAGGTAGGTAGTGTTTTTCTAGGAATTCATCCATTTCTTCTGGGTTTGCAAATTTGTTAGAGTACAATTTTTTGTAATAGTCTGATATGATTCTTTTAATTTCAGTTGGGTCTGCTGTGATATGGCCCACCTCATTTCTTATTTGGATTATTTGTTTCCTTCCCTGTATTTCTTTAGTCAGTCTGGCCAATGGTTTATCAATTTTGTTAATTTTTCAAAGAACCAGCTTTTGTCTTTGTTAATTCTTTCAATTGTTTTTCTGTTCTCTAATTCATTTAGTTCAGCTCTAATTTTTATTACTTGTTTTCTTCTGGTGCCTGATGGATTCTTTTGTTGCTCGCTTTCTATTTGATCCAATTGTAGGAACAGTTCTCTGATTTTGGCTCTTTCTTCTTTATGTATGTGTGCATTTATCGATACAAATTGACTTCTGAGCACTGCTTTTGCTGTGTCCCAGAGGTTTTGATAGGAAGTGTTTTCATTCTCGTTGCATTCTATGAATTTCTTTATTCCCTCCTTAATGTCTTCTATAACCCAGTCTTTTTTCAGCAGGGTATTGTTCAGTTTCCAAGTATTTGATTTCTTTTCCCTGATTTTTCTGTTATTGATTTCCACTTTTATGGCCTTGTGGTCTGAGAAGATGCTTTATAATATCTCGATGTTTTGGATTCTGCAAAGTTTTGTTTTATGACCTAATATGTGGTCTATTCTAGAGAATGTTCCATGTGCACTAGAAAAAAAAGTATACTTTGCAGCTGTTGGGTGGAGTGTTCTGTATAAGTCTATGAGGTCAAGTTCGTTGATTGTAGCAATTAGGTCTTCCGTGTCTCTATTGAGCTTCTTACTGGAAGTCCTGTCCTTCTCCGAAAGTGGTGTGTCACTGTTTTTTATACACTATAAAAACATGCCTATAATATCTTTCTACCATCTCTTAGGACTTGGATTGTTTTTAATTTATCTTCTGCTACCTGAGTTCTCTTCTTCTGGAGACAGATGCTCTGGTTAGTCATGCTGTTAAATTTTCACAAATGTCTGGTGAGCTTTGATTATCCATTTATATTGATGAATCCAAGCCAAGCTGGTTGTACAGAGCTGGCATGGGTTGCTTCTGTAGATGTAAGGAAACGTTTTCTTAAATAAGATTCTTCTCTGATTTCAAGGACTGACTGTAAAAGGGCTGAAGAAAGGTAAGGAATCTCAACTGGTAGCTTTCCTGCAGGGTATCAGGCCATGAGGCAGTAGGCAGGGGCCTGACAGACCCTTCTCCTTTCCCTCCCCACTGACTAAATAAAAAAGTTCTATTCTTGCAATGGTGGGCTTCAGTGTGTTTTCACCTTGAGCAGAATTCCTCATGGCTGTTATGAAAATTCAAACTTGCCAATGATGGTTAAGGGCATGTCAATTTGGCTGGGCCATGATTCCCAGTGGTTTGGCAGTTACATAATGGTGTAGTTTCGTAGTTATATAATGATGTAATTTGGTAGTTATAGAATGATGTAGTCTTCCTCCATGATGTGACCTGACATGATCAGCCAATCAGTTGTAAGGGGAGTTTCCTCAGGGGTACTGCCTGCATCCAATACATATATGGATGATCTGGCAAAGCTTGCTTGCTTGCTGTGGACTCTACATCCAGCTTATTAGCATCTGAGCTCCGGTTCTTGGGACTTATGCCAGCGGCCTGCCGTATCGCCTGTCAATCTTAGGATTCTTCAGCCTCCACAGACTGTGAGGCTGCAGCATACCGTCTTACAGGCCAATCTTGTATTCATCAACCTCCACAGCTATGTAGGTCATGAGAAGCCTCTAACCTGACGCCTGACCCACAGATCCTGTACAACCATATGAGCCATTTCCTTGAGATAAATCTTTCTCTCTCTCTCATGTGTATATATATATATATATATATACACACACACTTCACTGGTTTTGCTTCTCTAGAGATCCTAGCCTAAGACATTACCACAAAGTCTGCTCTGAGTCCCATTTCACCAACACTAGAAGCCCATCCCAAAGAGGTAGCTCCCTTAGAGAGTTTTAACAAGAAGACAAAGCTATTGTTACCTGAAATTCAGTTGTAAGCAGACAGATTCCACTGTTTTGAATGCAGTTCTGGGGCCCATTCTCATCAAACTTCGCTTCCATACTTTCTGATGCTCAGTGTTTGGTGACACACTAATACAAATGGCTTTTGTTTCATTCAGTATACCAGTAAGCTAGTGAATGTCACAGTGACAGGTAGTTGACATGAAAATCACAATCAAATAATTCCTTCAATGAGAATTTTAAGTAATTTATAGTCTCTAGACTCCTCAGTGGTAACTCAGCCCAATATTAATATCCAGGATAGACTAGAAATTGACATGAGCGCTGAGTATAAGATCTAGCTTTATGCACACAACCAAGAAAACATAAAAAGGTTCAAAGGCCATTTAAAAACATTTCATCCAACAGATATCTACTTGGGGTTCATAAAGAAGAAATGAACATATTGCCACGGGATGGAGTAAATGTAGCTTGACCTGTTACTTTGGTCGTGTTTCTCTTTGTCTAACTGCTTCATGTTGACAGGCTTATCCTGATTTTGCTGGAGGCATAATCGACGCTATGGCTACAAGGGAATAGTAGTATAACACTTCTTATCTATAAAGTTCTTTATTGAAAGTACTATATATTCTGGTTTCTTTTTGTGGTGTGAAAAACACAGAGAGAGGACGGGCTTCAGGGGGCAGCAATTCATAGAACTCAGGAACAATAGAACAGAGTGCGAAGTGTCCAAAGACTCTTTGTACAAGTACTCTTTTATAAAATATATTTTCCCCTTTTCTCACAGCAGTAACTTATAGACCATTAAATTTCACACATTTCCTATTCATTTTCCATGTTAAAATATGGCTTGTGACCCTGAGTAAAGCTATCACACAATTCTGCCCTGAAAGTCAGCCTTTTACTATTTGATAACATATGACTTTTAAAAGACCGTAAGTCATGGGCCATGAACCTAGTCACATAAATGATTTCAAATGAGCCAAAAAATGTGTACGCTTTTACAAATGGAAATAATTAGGCCCTGAAAACATCACAAAGGATAAAACAAAATTATCAAAGATTGTGACTGTTCCAATTAAGCAAGACCTTTTTCACTAGATTTAACAACAAAAATGTAAAAAAGGAAATAAAAGACCTCGGAGTTGTAAATGCCAGTAATAAAACAAAACAAAAAACACACTGTCCCCAATTCCAAAGAAGAAAGAAAAGACAAGAGTCTGACAGAAACATTGTGTCTTACTAAATTCAATTAGCTAGCTCATCAGTGCAGATCTACAGTTTTAAGGAAGGAACTTGTGGTTCAGTAAAGTCAAAGTTTATAACTTTGATCTTTAGAGAAACTATGTACAGCACACACATTCCATTTTATAAATCAGTCAAAAAGAAATCAATATGCTTTACACATAGTAGTTAAGAGTCTACTGAAAATATAATACTAATTATAAAGTTTTATTTTAAACCATCTCAGCCTACGTAAATATTACTAATCTTTGTAATTAATGCTCAGTTCAGATGCTTAAATATTTAATTTTGCCATAAACCCTTAGCCATATAGGTAGAAACATAAGAAGAAAACATATTTTCTCTGGTTTTAAAACTGCTAACAAGTAGCCTTGATTTCTAAAAGAGAATATAATCTTTTGTCAGATTCTGTCTCTGTCTCTCTCTTCCCCTATATTTATGGAGCCCTGGTGGCACAATGGTTAAGAGCTCGACTGCTAACCAAAAGTTTGGCAGTTCTAATTCTCCAGCTCCTTGGAAACCCTATGGGGCAGTTCTGCTCTGTCCTGTAAGGTCGCTATGAGTTGGAATCAACTTGATGGCAATTTTTTTTTCGGTATAGGGCCTGTCATGGATTGAATTATGTCCCCCCCAAAAATGTGTGTATCAATTTGGCTGGGCCATGATTCCCAGTATTATGTGGTTGTCCTCCATTTTGTGATTGTAATTTTATGGTTAAAGAGGATTAGGGTGGGACTATTTGGAAACCCTGGTGGCGTAGTGGTTAAGTGCTATGGCTGCTACCCAAGAGGTCGGCAGTTCAAATCCACCAGGCACTCCTTGGAAACTCTATGGGGCAGTTCTACTCTGTCCTGTAGGGTTGCTATGAGTCGGAATCAACTCGATGGCAGTGGGTTGTTTGGGTTATAACACCCTTACTAAGGTCACATCCCTGATTCAATGTAAAGGGAGTTTCCCTGGGGTGTGGCCTGCACCATCTTTTGTTTTACAAGAGATAAAAGGAAAGGGAAGCAAGCAGAGAGTTTCAGACCTCATACCATCAAGAAAGCAGTGCCTGGGGCACAGCAAGTCCTTTGGACCTGAGGTTCCTGTGCTGAGATGCTCCCAGACCAAGGGAAGACTGATGACAAGGACCTTCCTCCAGAGCCGACAGAAAGAGAAAGCCTTCCCCTGGAGTGGGTGCCTTGCATTCGGAATTCTAGACTACCAGATTATGAGAGAATAAACTTCTCTTCATTAAGTCCATCCACTTGTGGTATTTTTGTTATAGCAGCACTAGATGACTAAGACAAGGCCTTTGTGTTATTGCAAAGGTATGTGAAAAATACCTTCTTCCAACAACTCTGTTATTCTCTAGGATATAATGTTTGAGATGGAGAAAGCTGAATACCAACAACTATACGGGAATCCAATAAAGAATGAAAGGCAAAATAGATAGTAGAGAAGGTTTTGAGAAGTGAATATTATCCCTTTCTTCTCAAGTGGACGGGCCTAGAGGAACACTTCCAAGGCCAAGGAGGTTTCCAGGTAGATACAGAGAGAAGTTTATCTCAAGCTGCCGACAGACCGTGGTTGGAATATTACTGGAAGCTAAGGTCAGAGTTGAAAAAAGTTTTAAGT
This sequence comes from Elephas maximus indicus, assembly GCF_024166365.1. Taxonomy (NCBI): domain Eukaryota; kingdom Metazoa; phylum Chordata; class Mammalia; order Proboscidea; family Elephantidae; genus Elephas; species Elephas maximus. Next base: position 30,601,086 of record NC_064827.1, on the reverse strand, counting down.
ACAAAACCTAAACTGGAAGGAAAGGATAGGAAGAGTTGAAGAAAAAGTAAGGTTTCTCGCTGAGTCTTAGAAGCAAGGCACCATCAGGTATAGGGAATGTGAGGAAATGGGAACAGAACTGGTGCTATTACCTGTTAAGTATGTATTAGAGGCATACTTTTGCACAGGGCCAGATGTGGCTCTTAACAAGTGATGTCACTGTGCTGGGTTCATAGGCATGGAGACGGGAAGTCAATCAACACTTGCTGACTAACAAAAAGTTACCAACTTCTACTTAAAGAGATTATATTAGTATCAGACACATCCCAACTGCCCACAATCACATTACACAGGTCGGTCAATCACTGGCTAAGGATTCAAATCATTACTCTTACAACTCGTCACCATGGAATCGATTCCAACTCATAGAGACCTTATAGGTCAGAGTAGAACTGCTCCATAGGGTTTCTAAGGCTGTAATCTTTACGGAAGCAGACTGTCACATCTTTATCCTGTGGAGTGGCTGGTAGGTTTGAACCACTAACCTTCTGGTTAGCAGCTGAGCACTTAACAACTGCTCCACCAGGGCCCAATTTACTCTTAAGAGAGCCATAAATTAAAAGTTCAGAAAAGGTCCTCTTTTAGGCCTGGGGTCCACACAGTCCTTTAACTTGGTAGAGCCTATGCTTAGTGTTTATTACCACTGATTCCCTATCAGATGTAGCCAGATTCTGCACAAATCACATAAACAGGAAATAGCTCTCTGAAGAGGAAAGAAAAAGGCCAACTGGACATTACTGTACATGAGCCACGAAGTCATGTGCTTCAGCTGTCATTCAGGCATCTCTGAAGGCAGTCTGAATGATTTACATTGAAACGTTGGCAAAACAACATGACTCCAGTAGCAGAGAAGCATGAATTGTTAGTTAAACATAACCAAGAAGGACAGGAACCTATCAACTGCTATTTCCAGAGAAAATACTATTGAAGTAGATGGAGCTCCATTTATTAAAAGTACAGACCAGTTATAATATGAAAACTGCTTTCTAAATTAAAGCAGCGTGTGTAAAACTTTCAAGACTTCCATGGGAATTCACTTAGGATGCTCTTGGATCTCTCCCCAGAATATTCCAGCACATTCCCTCCAAGAACGCAAAAGGCATTGAGTGAGTGCTGCCTAACCTGAGCTTGTATCTTTTGTAAATTGAGACTCACTGTGTCTGGGAAAGAAAACTATAAGGATTATTAGAACTGTTGATAGGACTTCTAGATATGGAAAAAAAAAAAAAGAGTTTCTTGCTATTTAAAACAAAAGTTTTCAAGTGTCAACTTACTGTCATGACTTTGGTTAACTACCTAGTCATTTTAGTATCTTCCTCTGATGGTACTTAATCACAAGGCCAGGCTCCCTTTGGACCACTTAGCTTCATAGCCTTCCATAGCCCTAAATGTACTAAAGCTATTGGAAAATATATGCTATGGGGGACCAGTGAGAGGTTAGGGATGAAAATTCAAATAAGACCATCAATTTGGGGGGGGGGGGGGCGTGGCAGGGGAGATGCATCAAAATCCATAATGGATAAGAAGTAACATAATCACATTTTTAAAAAATCACATTATTCTTACCATTATTAATAATAATGTAACATTATCAGTTGATAATAATTTGTATATCTATTAATTAGTAGCCCTGATGGCGTTGTGGTTAAGAGTTCAGCTGCTAACCAAAAAGGTCCGCAGTTCAAATTCCAGTTGCTCCTTGGAAACTCTATGGGGTCGCTGAGTCAGAATCAACTCGACAGCAACAGTTCTACTTTCTCACTAAAAATAGCTTCTATTAATACCAATTAGAATTAATAACACAACAATAATACCCACACATATATGCAAATCTCTTTGGAACATTTCAAACTCTGTTTTCTCATAGAGTCTTATAGTAGGATTATTACAATAACTCATGGAAACCCTGGTGACGTAGTGGTTAAGTGTTACGGCTGCTAACCAAAGGGTCAGCAGTTCAAATCTGCCAGCTGCTCCTTGGAAACTCTATGTGGCAGCTCTACTCTGTCCTATAGGGTAGAAATGAGTCAGAATCGACTCGATGGCAGTAGGTTTGGTTTTGGTTGGTATAGGTGAGTGAATTCTACCACAGAGGTTAAGTGACCACCAAAACAGAAGTGGAAGACATCCTCCAAATTCCTAAACTTACTGACCTATTTACTTAGCCTCTGCTTACTAGTGCTTAAAACTTTTCTATAGCATCAACACCCCCATTTGAGCTGATGATTGCCCTTCTTTCTATTAGGTGAGAAAGGAAAAACATTCATGAAATCAACAACCCCACCTAAATTCAGGAAATAAAAATTATTCCACCAATTACAGATTACAACCCTGATAAATTTCAATGAATCTACCCCAAGAATCTATTCATAATGAGAAAACTTGCTTTTTCAAAATATTCAGTTCTTTCTTTTTCGCTGCTTCAATCTGTAGCTGAAAGCTATTCAAATAGTATGATATGGTTACTTGATAGCAAAGTAAGAAAAACCTCCACCATCTACTTCTTTTGTCCTTTTCCCAAAACTTAAATAACATTATTTACGTTCTCATTAGGTTGGCAGTTTGAATCCGCCAGGTGCTCCCTGGAAACTCTACGGGGCAGTTCTACTCTGTCCTATAGGGTTGCTATGAGTCAGAATTGACTCAACGGCAGTGGGTTTGGTTTTGGTTTTTTTGGTATGTTCTTATTAATGATACTACTTTTTCGGTATGTTCTTATTAATGATACTACTTTTGCTTAACATGAATTTTGGTAGTGATATTTAAACACTTCACCATGCCATTCAACTTAATAGCATAATTACACAAGGTGGTTTTTCTCATTTCTTTCAAACCTATCCAAAAGATAACCAGCAGAAGTGTAACGTATTGACTTTCAATTTATACTACCCTTTCTTAAAACCAAAAAAACCAGTTGCCATTGAGTCAACTCTGGCTCATATTGGCCCTCTAGGAAGGAATAGGACTGCCCCATAGGGTTTCCAAGGCTGTAATCTTCGCGGAAACAGACTGCCACATCTTTCTCCTGTGGAGCACCTGGTGGGTTCAAACCATAGACCTTCCAGTTAGCAACCAAGTGCTTAATTGCTACACCACCCAAAAACCCCAAACCCACTCCCATCAAGTCCATTCCAACTCATAGCAACCCCACAGGATTTCCAAGTCTGTAAATCTCTACAGAGGCAGATGGCCTCATCTTTCTCCATCAGAGCCACTGGTAGTTTCAAACTGCTGACCTTTCGGTTAGCAGTCAATCGCTTTAACAAGTGCACCACCAGGGCTCCTCAAATCTTCATGGAAGCAGACTGCCACATCTTTCTCCCACAGAATGTCTGCTGGGTTTGAACTGCCAACCTTCCAGTTAGCAGCCGACCGCTTAAACATGGTGCCACCAAATCCAAAAAAACATTGCCGTTGAGTCAATTCCGACTCATAGCAACCCTGCAGGACAAAGCAGAACTGCCCCATTGGGTTTCCAAGGAGCAGCTGGTGGATTCAAACTGCCGACCTTTTGGTTTGCAGCCAAGCTCTTAACCACTGTACCACCAGGGCTCCCTGCGCCACCAAAAACCCACTGGCATCGAGTCGATTCCAACTCATAGTGACCCCATAGAGTTTCCAAGGCTGTAAATCTCTGTGGAAGCAGATTGCCACATCTTTCTCCTGAGGAGCTACTGGTGGTTTTGACTGCTGACCTTTCGTTTAGCAGTCAATCGCTTTAACCACTGTACCACCAGGGCCCCTTAATAAACATGTATTAAATAAATAAATGAATCTGGATGGTCACCCAGGTACTTTCCAACCTTTTCCATTTCAAAGCACACCTGAAAAAATAACGTATATGAGGATGCTGGAAAAAACAAAGGAAGTAGCAGGCGGCCAGAGGCTACTAGCCAGGGATGCCCAGCAGCCTTCGGCCAATCTGGCTGCCTGAACACTGAGAGGGGTACTATCTCTGCATGCCTGAAACACATTTCCGGCATTACAGTGTGCTCTGGAACACCAGTGGAGAAGCTCTGCTCTATGGTTTTTGCCTATTTAGCATACTCCCATCTCTATTTGGGCATGTCATCAGGAGGGACCAGACCCTGGAGAAGGATATCATGCTTGGTAAAGTATAGGGCCAGCAAAAAAGAAGACCTTCAACAAGGTGATTGACGTAGTGACTGCAGCAATGGGTTCAAGCATAAAAACGACGGTGACGATAGTGCAGAACCAATAGCATTTCATTCTTTCATACGCAGAGTCACTAGAGTTGGAAGCAACTCAATGGCACCTAACAACAACAATACTTCTGTTACCTGGAGCTATTTGTCCTTTGGGGAACCAGTCCACGTAATCCTAGTGGCATAGACAGTTTCACCCAGGATGGCCAATTTAAGTGCTCCATTATCCTGCCATAATGTTTGGTCTAAAACTAGGCCAATCTGAGTATTCTCTACTTTCTTTTTGGACTGTGAACACAAGGGTATAAGGCTTTGGGCTTCCAGGCAAAGCTTTGGGCTTCTACAGAGGGAAGAAAGAAACTGTACCTTGAAGACACTGCCTAGGGCATGGTTTTCCTGAATACCAGAGCTACTAAAAACTAAGACAGCTTAAGATGAGTTTCTGATGCATGTAATCACAAGTAGCACCTAAAAATTTCAAACACCAAATGTTTGTCCTGAGTATCAATACATACATTGATGGAACATATGTTTTATATCAGTTGCAAATACAGATCAAGGTAACCCACTTTGAGACTTCAGTGGATCCTTCTTTAGACAATCCCCAGGCATTATCTGTGCATTTAACTATTCTAAAGAGATTACCACATAAGGTGTCGACACTGAAAGAAAACATGAAGGACCATGACACAAGGAAGGAAGAAGTAAAGTAGGAAGGAAGTTGAAATAACTCACATTATGCATACACCGTAAGACACACATATTTTAAGTGCATTACAGATCTACTTGTAAAATCAGCCCTGAAGAGGTCAGGTCAGGGGAAAAACTTTTTGTGAGATATCAGCAGTTGTTTACTTGACAAAAAGAAAGAATGAGGATGACATATTGGGGGTAAAAGGAATTCCAAATACGTTAACTTCATATCTTAAACAAACACATTTTCCCTACTCCTACCACCAAATTACTTCCTCTAATCTCACTGCTGTCAAGTCGATTCGGACTCATAGAGACATTTTAGGACAGAGTAGAACTGCTCCAAAGGATTTCCAAGGCTGTAATCATTACAGAAACCAACTGCCATGTCCTTCTCCCACAGAGCGGCTGGTGGGTTCAAACTGTCACCCTTCTGGTTAGCAGCCAAGCTCTTAACTATTGAGCCACTAGGGCTCCTTTTTTGTGTTTTGTTTTTCCTCTAGGGATTCAATTTTCCATTAAAAGCTGAACTTTTTCTTCACCATGCTTGAAAAGAAGCATAACCACAGGTAGTACTAAAGTGTGGATAATAAAAATGCTATACCTACGGGACTAGGAAATCGTCCTCTCATAGGAAATGCATTCCAGAGATACCATCCAGTGGAGGGGAGAGTGTGGTTAGCTTAAAAAAAAAAAAGTCTTATTAATGTCTAACTTTCCCAAGAAAGGTGATCCAACCGAATGCAGAAATTATAGAATATCATTAGTATAGCACGCTAGCAAAATTTTGCTGAAGATCACTCAAAAACGATTGCAGCAGTATACCAACAGGGAACTGCTAGAAATTCAGGCCAGTTTCAGAAGAGGACGTGGAACCAGGGATATCACTGCTGATGTCAGATGGATCCTGGCTGAAAGCAGAGAACACCAGAAGGATGTTTACCCGTGTTTTATTGACTATGCAAAGGCATTCATTCGACTGTGTGGACCATAACAAACTATGGATAACACTGCGGAGAATGGGAATTCCAGAACACTTAATTGTGCTCATGAGGAGCCTTTACACAGATCAAGAGGCAGTTGTCCAGACAGAACAAAGGGATACTTAGTGGTTTAAAGTCAGGAAAGGTGTGCGTCAGGGTTGTATCCTCTCACCGTACCTATTCAATCTGTATGCTGAGCAAATAATATGAGAAGCTGGACTATATCAAGAAGAACGGGGCATCAGGATTGGAGGAAGACTCATTAACAACCTGCGTTATGCAGACAACACAACTTTGACTGCTGAAAGTGAAAATGACTTGAAGCACTTACTAATGAAGATCAAAGATCACAGCCTTCAGTATGGATTGTGCCTCAACATAAAGAAAACAAAAATCCTCACGACTAGACCAATGAGCAACATCATGACAAACGGAGAAAAGTTGTCAAGGATTTCATTTTACTTGGATCCACAATCAACAGCCATGGAAGCAGCAGTCAAGAAATCAAAAGACGCATTGCGTTGGGCAAATCTGCTGCAAAGGACCTCTTCAAAGTGTTGAAGAGCAAAGATGTCACCCTGAAGACTAAGGTGCGCCTGACCCAAGCCATGCTATTTTCAATCACATCATATGCATGTGAAAGCTGGACAATGAATAAGGAAGACCGAAGAAGAATTGAGCCTTTGAATTGTGGTGTTGGCAAAGAATATTGACTATACCATGGACTGCCAAAAGAACAAACAAATCTGTCTTGGAAGAAGTACAACCAGAATGCTCCTTAGAAGCAAGGATGGTGAGAACGTGTCTTACATACTTTGGATGTGTTGTCAGGAGGGATGAGTCCCTGGAGAAGGACATCATGCTTGGCAGAGTACAGGGTCAGTGAAAAAGAGGAAGACCCTCAACGAGGTGGACTGACACAGTGGCTGCAACAATGAGCTCAAGCATAACAACGATTGTAAGGATGGGGCAGGACCTGGCAGTGTTTCATTCTGTTGTGCACAGGGTCACTACGAGTCGGAACCAACTCAACGGTACCTAACAACAACAACAACGTCTGTTTCCTCATTATGCTCTACATTCTGTACAGGAAGGAGGGAAGACTGTTTACCTTCACATCCCAGCATGCAGATCAGCACCACATAGCAAGGACCTTGTACTTTCCACTAGGCTAAATGAAGATAAAATCAGACTGCAAGGAACTAAAAAGAGATTAATGCCTATGGTATGGCACCTTTTCTTCAACTGATTAATCTGGGTCCACTTCCAAAGATCAATATGTGAATTAAGGAATATGCTTCTTGAAATGGGCTGCAAGAGTTAGGGAAAGTATTACAAATTCGCAAATCCACCAAAAAACACAGAAGAACCAGAAATGCATCATGTGCAGACTTCCTTGCAAAGTGGTTTCATAAAAAGAAACGTTTGGATCACTAAGTATACATCAATTCAGGTTAAGGAAAAAGAAGAAAAATTGGGAAGATAAAGATGGCAAAAAAAGGAATAAACCCATAATTTTAAACTTTGACATAGATCACCCACAAAATAAGAATAATCTACAAATTCAAATACTAAGTTGTCAAGTCCATTCTGACTCGTGGTGACCCTATGTGTGTCAGAGTGAAACTGTGCTCCATAGGTTTTTGATAGGGATTTTTGGAAGTAGATCACCAGGCCTTTCTTCTGAGGTACCTCTCGATGAACTTGAACATACAGCCTTTTGGTTAGCAGTCAAGCTCATTAACTGTTTGCACCACCCAGGGACTACTGCTTCATTACATTTACTCCTCACTTATCAACTGTCTTGTTATCGACATTTCACATTTACAACAACAGTGAAAAATCCACTATTCAACTATTTTGTGCACTAACGACATACTTCTAGCAGTAATGGACACGGTGAGCGGCGAGACTAATGCTGGCTGTGATTACAGTCATTTGTCAACTTTGCTGGGCCATGATTCTCAGTGATTTGGCAATTATGTAATGATGTGATTTGGTAGTTATGCAATGATATAGTCATCCTCCCTTTTGTGATCTGATGTGCTCATCCTCCATCTTCACATAATGTCAATTTTCACATAACGACCTGGTCTTTGGAACCTAACCATGTCAATAAGTGAGGAATGGGCATATTCATTTGCTTTACCTGAGACGAATCTGCTTGGGCTAGTTCTGTAGTGACCTTCAGGATTTGGTGAAGATTCAATCCTTTATCTCTAACAAGAAGATAAGCCAGCAAAAGGAAAACATGCACAGGGATCACTGTAGTAATAGGGAGCAATGACTCCACTGAAGCCAACCAGTCACAGGCTGCAGACTCTTCTCTCATTACTTCAAGCATCTTCCAGGCTGTCAATATTGAGCTATACATGCTGGTTATGGGGAATGCAAGCTTGTAGGAGAGCTGAAAAATAAACACAGAAAAGTCATAAATAAATGAGATAAGTATATTTGTCAGAAATAAAACCATTTAATTTTTATATTTCATTGTAAAAACTTTCAACAAAATGAATACAAAACTTTCAATACTTGCCAAAAACATCTCTGCACACATTTCAGGTTAAGGATATTAATGAAAAGAGAAAGTTGTTAGATGGAACTCTAGGATAGTATATCGCAACTTTTCCTCATATTTACCATTCTCTTTCAGTTAAGACAGAAGAAAATGGATCGATATACAAGATCCAGAGGCAACATAGCTTGGAAAAAAGCCATGATCACTAAAAAGTATTCACCCTAAGAGGAAAGGAAGAAAAACAGTGCATTTGCCTAGCTAAAGGTCCTGTTAAGAGGCAACCCTGGGCAGACGCAGGCCTGGACTAAGGATAATTCATGTTTATAACAAACAGTATGCTAATAGGAATAAAGCTGATTCAGCTGGAACCTAGGGAATTCATTAATAATTGTGAAAAACTTCAATAATAAGAAATAGCCTGACAACTCCAAACTGAAATCATACCCAAATAAGATGTTATACTCAAGACAATCTAAAAAAAGGCTCCTCATAGAATAAAGCAGTACAGTCAGGGCCAGGAGTGGATAGAATTCTCCCAAGGGGAATGGACCTACTACGCACAAATGGCTCAGGGGAAGCCACAGGCATTAGAGAAGCATTAGACATTGCCTGCTACTAATTCAATTCATTTAGCGTGATGTGACACATTCGAAATCCTAGACTACAACTGCTCTGTGATTGGATACTGGTTTATATGTATGAGGACCATGTTATTGAAAGAATGAGAGGTAAAAGTTAAGCTTTATAAAATTTTTTAAATAATAGCTTTATTGAGATATAATTCAAGTTAACATAAAACTCACTCTTTTAAAGTGTATAATTCAGTGGTGCTTAGTATATTCATAGAATTGTGCAACCATCACCACTACCTAATTTTGGAACATTTCCATAACTTTAAAAAGAAATCCCATCCCCATTACCAATCATTCATCCTCATTATTCCCCTTTGCACAGTCCCTGGCAATCACTAAGTCACTTCTTGTTTCTACTCTTACCATTTCATGTAATGGGAACCATACAATACGTGGTCTTTTGTGACTGGCTTCTTTCGTTTAACATAATGTTTTCAAGGTTCTTTCATGTTGTAGCACATATCTATACTTCATCTGTTTTTATTGCCAAACAATATTTCATTGTATGGATATACCACATTTTTTTATTCATTTATCAACTGATGGACATCTGTCTCTACTTTTTTGGCTATTATGAATAACGCTGTTACAAGCATTCGGGTAAAAGTTGTCGTGTGGACATAAGCTTTGAATTCTCTTGCATATATACTTAAGAGTGGATATAGAACTTATTTAAAAGTTAAATGGCACTGTAAAAAACAAATTAGGAAGCTCTTTCTCTGTTGATATGAAAATATAACCCAAGTGAAAATACAGACATTGTGCCTGGAATGCTACCAATTACTTTTTTTAAAAAGAGAGAAAGTTGATATTTTGTATTTGCTTGTATGTGCCAAGAAAAATACCAGGACATATACAGAAGAAAATTAACAATCCCTAATCCTTGTTTTCTATTTGAGATGGTGGGAGCTGGAGAATCAGAATCAAGACTGAAAACCACTTGAATTTCAAAAAAATTATAAATTTTAGAAGTTAAGTAATATTTAAGCTTATATAACCCTGTCTTTCTAAAAGTACTTTTCCCCACAAGAAGATGACATTTATCAAAAACTAGGGCCAAGGTCTTTAGGCTCTAAATGAGAAACGGTATTGGACTTGGAGATATAAACAGACCTTGACCTCAGCACAGCCATGCCAGATATTTATTAGCCGTTATGCTGTCACTCTGAGCCTTGCTTCCCTCATTTGTAAAATAGAAGTGATGACTATCTTCCTGGCACAGTTACTGAAGCAGATAATGAGACAATATCTATAATGCGTCTAGCACAGTGCCTGAAGTTGCAAGATACAGGGAAATATTATCGCTGCCATCTTTAGGAGAGAAAAATAGGACTGATAGATATGAGTGTAAAAGAAAGCAATTTGGAAATCACTGTAAACTGTAAATTAAGTCAAAAGCAGCAACATTATACAAATGTCTATCAGATTATGATGGATAAATAAAATGTAGTATATCCACACACTGGAATATTATTTGGCTATAACAAAAAAATGAAGTACTGAAACATGCTACAACATGGATGGAACTTGAAAATGTTATGCTTGAGTGAAAGAAGCCAGTAACAAAGGACCACATATTATAGGATTCCATTTACATGAAATGTCCAGAAAAGGCAAATTTATGCAGACAGAAAGTAGATTAGTGGCTGCCTAGGGCTGAGTTCCCTCAGTGAGCTCACAGCATAATTGTAGGTACAAACATGTAAACCCCCAAATTAAGATACAATGCAGTTGAATAATGCAAAAAGTGCTGGGACACAAAAAAGACAGAGCAATGAATTCTGACTTGGGGAGCTTGAGAACATTTTACTGGGTCTTGAATGAGTAGCTCTGGCAGAGAAGACAAAAAAGCATTATGTGCTCGAAGAGTTCGGGACACGCTCAATTCATAGCTGTGTTTAGATACAGACTCCAAACAGATGTAGAAATAAACCCAACAGTAAAACGTGGCTTAATATTTTAAAAAGGATGATATCTCTTCTTAAACAAAGCCTCAATAAATAAGCACAGTATTATAAGATGTTTACAGCCTTGATACTCCTTTCTCCTCCCTCTTCACCAGCTGCTAAAGAGAAAATCTAGCCATTAGTGTAGATAAATAAGATTCCCACACACCTGAGCAAATAGTAGCTGAAGACTTAGATATTAGAGTTAGGGTGATCCTCCGTAAATATCACTTGTAATTTAAAGGAACGGAACTCTTAGATACGGTCCACCCTGCCCTACTCCCAGCCCATTCAGCATCTCACCATTGTTCTATATGGGCAAATGAAGAGGGGAGGTCAAAAAGCTAGTAGGATTTCTTGGCCGCATATTATATTTGTATTAGGTTTGATGTGAGAAGAACTTCCCTATCTTGATGCAAATCAATTACCTAAAGTTTTAGTTGAAGAATTAGGATTTAGGAAACTATCGTATACATTCAATTTGCTGATAACTGCAGGCTAGTTTCTGCTATATGCTCAAACAAGAAAAAAAAATGACTGGATTTTTGCTCCTAGAACATATAACAATACATGCTTAGAGGTAGCTCTGCTTTTGCAGCTGAAGCAACGACAGTGGCTCTAGCTTGTATTTGTGATGCTTTACCACCTTTATTTAATCCTCAATTCAATCCCATAAGAATAAGAGTTCAGAAGTAATACTGTATTTTATGGAGGGCGAAACTCAAATACTAAAAGAGAAAAAAGTCTGGCAAATACACGCCTAAAACCCAGCTACCAATCAGACATTGGCAATCCTTTTACATTATTGTAACAGGAAGGGTGAGACTGAAAAATTGGAATGGGGTACACCTGGCAGGTTGGAATAGGAATGGAATACAGGCTCGTTCTCTTCCATTTGAAGGCAGCAGAGTAGGGGCATACAAGGGAGACATCAAAAGCCAATGCGCCAATATGGCATAGGGTGCCACATTCAAAAATGAGCCTTAGTTCTTACAGATCCTAGAATTTCCAAGCATTCGAGGAGCTTTACTGCAACTGGACTGTCCCGGATCAAGTAATCCACTGCATGTATTAAACAGTATGATGAGAAAAAAGGATTTCTTGCTCAAATATGTTGGAGAAGCACTAGGTTAAACAGGATTAGTTTTCTGCAGGATTCCTTAGGGCATCTGACTGCTAAGTGCCCTGGAATCTCAGAGAGGGAAAAAGATTGCACAGCATTTCCAAAACTTATTTCACAACAGGGCTACCCTCCCCCTCGTATTCCAGATGAACGTACTAAGAGCTCCCAGACCACTGCATTACAGAATGCTACACTCAATGTCAGAGTTTACACTCAAATAGACACTTCATCAGGAGGTGAGGTTAGCTGCACAGACACAAATCCCGCATTGACACTTTACTGAAGAGAAACAAGGGTGAACTGAGTACCTTTTGGCTGTCATCTCTGTAGCACTCCTGCTGTATCATTTCCAAAAGGTTTAGAGCCAACTGCTGCCTAGAGGGCCCTTCTTCAGCCACAGATATGCAGTCTTCCAAGGCAGTAGATGATAAAATCTGCAGAACTGGCATTGCTAGCAGCAGGGATGACTTTGGGATTTTCTGACCCTCAGCAAAAGAGAGGAGCTTCAAAGCTATTCATCAAAACAACGATTCAAGTTTTTACAAATCAATACCAGAGTCAAACAAAATGCTATTTTATTTAAGTAAGATACGTCAAAGAGTTTTCTTGCCCCTTTACAACTAGGTCAGATATGTAACTAACATGATAAATTTTATCCTTCTGGAAAAAAAAAAGGATCATAAAAATTAACTATTCTTCAAAACGAGGTGTTAACATATTTGTAAACAAAAAATTAATGATACTGTTAGAGAAAATGCATATATCATCAAGTATAAATCAATCCTCTTTTAGGTCAATATGAATTTTTAAAAAAGACAACCAAACTTTTGTCCTTTATATCCTGTCAGATTCTACCACTACCCTTAGCATGTGGAGCCAAGAGGCCACAGAATAGCCAGCAGACCATTGCTTGATCAGTGGATATCAATACCAAGACACATTCTTCCCTGACATAGCCCTCAGGGAACTGTATCAGCAGATAATTAAGTAATCAGTAAAACGAAGGAAAGCAGCCCTGGCAAATGGTGAGAAGCGCTCAGCTGCTAACCGGAAGGTCGGGCTCAAACCTAACAGGTGCTCTGTGGAAGAGCAAAATTGGTGATCTGCTCCTGTAACGATTAGAGCCTAGGATACCCTGTGGGGCAGCTCTACTCTGTCCTGTCTGGTTACTACAAGTCAGAACTGACTTGAGGGCACACAGCAAGATGAACCGGTGCTCTGCTTTACCTATGATTGCTCAGCAGATTGAAAAAGTTTCACATTCCATTTACAGCATAATAATTAAACCCATTTTTAACAAATGATTTTTTAAACTTGAAATTCAATTTACATATCACATACATAGACACAAATGCACAATAATTTAGTTACATGTATAGTCTCCTATACTACTAAATGAAATGAGAAAGACATAAATATACTTTTTCATGGTATACTTACTAGATGAACCCTGATTTACTAAAAGACTACTCATACACTTCAGAGCTATGATATCAAATCAGCTGATTTCCCCACTCCCACCAAAAACATTCGATAAGCCCTAAATCATGTCATGAGTTGCCAGTATTTTATTTTAAATCATTTAGAAATCAAATCTAAACATGGCATGAAGTACAAACACTTGCAATTCTAACATTACTAAACTACCTTCTTTGCCTAAACCTTGGTCTTAATCCATAATTGTCTCTGAGATATCATAAAAATATATTATCTTTACTAAAAGACAGAAAGCATATAGAACAAATATTTCTATATATTATAAATCTCTCAGGCATTTTTTTATCAATTGCTATTATATCAAGATCATCGTTAATGCTTAAGAAGCACAATATTTAATAAATGCTGTATATTTTTAAAGTTTGAAATAATCAATATTCTCTTAGTTATCCTATTACTTTGAACATCCTTTCCCAATGTACTAAAACAATAGTTCTTCCTTGCTTTTCAAAATGACACATTGGCTTAATAGTTTTCAGTAAGGTTTATTGGCTCTAATTAAGGTAACTTCAAATCAGAGGCACTGGTTTACAAGAGAAAGAATAAGTCTGCTCTGCAAGAAGTTATTAAAGTATCTGAGAATTTGACCCTATGTCATCCTTCTATTATACATGAGCCACAATAAAGGAGTGTAGCTTCAGAATTAGACATGAGCTTTCTCTAGGCTTTGAAATTTGTTTTGTCAAAAAACAAATAATATCCATTTACATGAAATGTCCAGAAAAGTCAAATCTATAGAGACAGAAAGCAGATAAATGTTTGCCTGGGTTTGAGGATGGGAATGGGGGACTGACTGCTAATGGGCACAAGGGGATTTTTAGGGATGTCAGCATGTTCTAAAACTGGATTGTGAAGATGGTTGCATAACTCTTTAAATTTACTAAAAAACTCTGAATTGTACACTTAAAAAATGGTGAATTTTATAACGTGCAAGTTATATCTCAATAAAGTTGTTATTAAAAAAGTAATAAAGCTAAAGCCATAAAACTAAGACTATCAGAAGTAGCAGCACTGGTAAGTTATATCTGTAGGAGGCCACCACATGCACGGCTATGAGAAAAACAAAGGCAAAAGCAGTTCAGAAATGGACTGGGGAAGAGGGGTACAAACGAGCATAGGGCCAATAGGCAAAAGCAAGGTTAGAATCAAAGCCTAAGAGCCAAGGACCCCCACCAGTGTGCCAAAGCATATTGTAAGTAGGGGAGCCCTGGTGACGTAGTGGTTAAAAGATTGGCTACTAATCAAAAGGTCAGCAGTTCAAATCCACCAACCACTCCTTGGAAACCCTATGGGGCAGTTCTACTCTATCCTATATGGTCACTATGAGTCAGAACCAACTCGATGGCAATGGGTTTAGTTTTGGTTTTTTGTAAGCAGAAAAGCAATCTACCTTCAAAATCATGATGAATTAAAATACCCAAAAGAATGAACTATACAATTGTTAATTACCTCAATTACCTCTGATTTCTTTAAAATCAGAGTGGGAATGTATCAAAGTATCATGGCACCATACAACATAATTTAGACAGATCCTCCTTTACTATACAGATTCTACTGCACCAAGTAAAGTGAGAACATTAACGTAAAGGCACATTTTAAAGGTGTGACTTGATTGCCAATCTGCCAGTTCTAGCAACTTGGTTCTTTACCACACTACTCTTAACTACAACATTTTTGTCTTTCCTTATCCCCACCCCCGCTTTTCTTTAAATCAATATTGGGTAGTCTGAAGACTATTATCTTTGATTTGATTTAGCTAGGTTAACACCAAAAAATAAACAAAAACCCATTGCCATTGAGTTGATTCCGACTCATAGTGACCCTACAGGACAGAGTAGAACAGCCTGAAGGGTTTCCAAGGAATGCCTGATGGATTCAAACTGCTGGCCTTTCAGTTAGCAGCTGACCTCTTAACCACTGTGCCACCAGGGCTCCAGTAAAGGTATAGAGAGTTTTAAAAAAGAACTGAGTAGTAAACACTTTCAAAAGTTTTTGTGCTATTGTTTCTCAGATTTCTGTACAACTGGTGAAAAAGCTGATAAGCCCTTCAATATATTTACAAATGTCACTGCTGTCTGATTTCGACTATAACCTCCAAATGGACAGCTGAAATATTTGGTAAATTGTGGGATATGGAGCCTTGCACAAGGTAACAGCTGGGTGGAAAAAAAAAAAAAATCTACTTGATGATGATTACTTAGGAAAATTTTAGAACAGAAACTCAAAATATCCAGCATTTCAAAGCATAACAGGATATAAAGTTCAAGTGACTCCTGACAACACTCATATTTGCGTTTTACTCTTGTGAGTGAATTTTTATTTACCTAGACTTAAGATCGGCTTCTGCTGACTTGCTGGAGTCTGCAGAAGAAGTAAAGCTACTCCAATTACGACCAGTTCAACAGGAAAGTCCTAAAAGAAAAAAGAAAAAAAAGAGTTCCTGAAAAAGTTCCCAGAGCAATAGCTTTAAAACACGTACCTAGAAAAGTATATTTAACATGAAAGACTGCAAACCTATGATACAAAATTATTTATAGCAAGTCTGCTCTACTAAAGAAAAGATGGGTGAATACCACAGTAGTTACATATAAATTCAAAATGTTATCATCTCATCTGAGCAAAAAGCAATAGGCTTTAAACCAAAACAATTCAGAGAAAAAAGTCGTTACATAACAGATCAACAAGTCTTCAAGATAGTTCATCTACGCAAGTCACTTGAAATACTTATTTTAAGAATATTTTATTTCTGAAAAATAGCTCAACTGTCAACTTACCTAATACAGACATCACTCATTTATATAACTTGGACAATGACTTACACAAAAATAAATGTTAATAAATCATGTTATTATAATAAAAGAAACATTAGCGTCCAAGTAACTGAGATTATTTCTAAATTACAGTAATTTATTAAGCATATTTAAATGTAGCAAAGCAATTACCATAGAAACTTATAATCATTAATTTCAACAAGTATATAAATAAAATGAAAAAGAAAAAAAAGGACATGTACATTAAATTCTAATTAAATGAAATCCAAGTAACATCAGATGTTACTTGAGGTTTCTAAGTAAAGAACACTTAATGAATTATGGAACTAAAGAAGAAAAGTCCAGCACACATTGCTCAAATTACTTCACTGTGAAATTTTACAGAAGCACCTCCAGAGCAGAAATACCTACAAATCATGAGGACAGAGAAAGGAAAAAAAAAAGGAAATCTGTGAGGTAGAGCCATGTGTTAAAAGACACACTTGAGAGAAAACAGTTTGGTCTGACACACAGAAATCATAATCTTGCAGATGCTATCAACTCTGGCCCAAATTAATAAATACCCTATTCTTTATCACATTATTCAGTGGATATCTCATTTTTACCATTTGAAAAATGAAAGCAGTCACACTGCAAAATCATCTAACCAAAAACCAAAACCAAACCTGCTGCCATCGAGTCAACTTCAACTCACAGCAACCCTACAAGACAGAGTGGAACTGCCCCATAGGGTTTCCGAGGAATGGCTGGTGGATTCAAACTGTTGACATTTTGGTTAGCAGCCAATCTCTTAACTACTGCGCCACCAGTGCTTGTTTATGGACTTCTAAAAAAACAGCAAAAAAGTACTATTCAAGTAGCCAAAAAGTGGAAACAACCCAAGTGTCCATCAACAGATGAATACATACACGAAATGTAGTATATACATACAAGGGAACATTACTCAGCCGTAAAGAGAAATGAGGTCCTGATACATACTAGGACATGAATGAACCTTGAAAACATTATGCAGGATGAAACATGTCAGACACAAAAGGACAAATATTGTATAATCCCACTTACATGAAATACATAGAATAGGCGAAGGTATAGAGACCAACGTTTATTAGTGGTTACTAGAGGGGGGAGGGAGGCAGGCTGAGAATCATTCCTTATGGGGCCTGAGTTTCTGTTAAGGGTGATGGAAAAATTCAAAAACTGATAATGGTGATGGGTGCATAACATGATGAAAGTAATTAACATCACTAAAATGTACATGTAAAAACTATTAAAGCAATAAATGTTTTGTTATATATGTCTTTCCACAATCCAAAAAAAAAAAATACCAAAAGAAGAAAATTAATTTGCAATATTTTTTGATGAAATACATTTCAATCTGTGCCTTTGGGGACTATCTGCATTCACTGTTTTGAAATACAGTTGAGAACAATGAAGCAATTGTTATCTCTGTGAGGATAATAAAACTATTTTGGAACTGATACACTTATAGTATATACCATCATATCATTCTTCACCATTATATTTTCCTCAATTTCATTTCACTTTCTGCATGTCCATAAAAAACAAAAAGAAAACCAGCAGTACCATTTAAATTTCAAATTTACTATCAACTTAAGAGGATCAGAGAAAATTAAAAGCTTTACTATATACTAATGCGGAAACCCTGGTGTCATAGTGGTTAAGAGCTATGGCTGCTAACTAAAGGATTGGCAGTTCAAATCCACCAGGCACTCTTTGGAAACTCTGTGGGGCAGTTTTACTCTGTCGTATATGGTCACTATGAGTCGGAATTGACTCAACAGCAACAGGTTGTTGTTTATTGTTACACACAAATGGTACCACTAGACAGCACTTTTCACACAGGCTGTCACTGGAAGGTCCAACAAAGTAGCTTTTTATGGGTTCCGAAAATGAACAGAAGCATTTTAAGTGTGTGGAACTTAAAAGGCATGGAGGTACAAATGAAAAATGGCATTCTCTAGGAAGGGTGAAGAGACTGGCCAAATCGGAACAAAGGATGAAAGAAGAGTTGTTGATCAAGACACCAAAAATAAGGATAACTGACAGTGGAAGATTAGAATAGATAAATCTTAAATTGCTTGCAATTCTGAAAGGCTACAAGTTTTTTGTTTTTTTTTCAAAGGACACCAAAGGATGGTACTATTTAATGAGATCTTTTAATAAAAGCCAGTTTTGGACCTCTGTTTTGTGCCACTTCAAATAGTACAGCTACTGGCTCTGCACAAGGGTAACCTGAAGATCCTCCTGCCATGGCCCACCATGCACCTCCTGCTTCCTGCCTTAGTACAGCAAGAGAGCTGGAAGTGGAGGAGAGGCAAAACCCCAAAGGACAAGTCTTCAGGAATCTGTGACAGAAGCCCGTGGATAAATGATTTCTCCTTTATTCTAGACCCTTCTAGAGGGTTTACGGCATATTTCATAAGGCTTCTCAGACGATTCTGTGGGATTAAGCAACTGGTTCCTTGTAGCAGTGGCCAATTTGATAATACTTACATTGCCTCTCCCACTTTCCCTATTTTACTCCTTTTGTCCTTTACAACTGCTCTCTGGCTTTGCATTCCAAATGAACTCCTCTCACAACAGGGAAGAGAGGTGGCTAGAGTTGGGTCATCTGACAGCTGTGTCTTAGAGACCTCAGTCCTTTCTTCACTCTGAGAGCTACCCAGTCTCTTCCTAATCAATACCATTTTTGCTTAATTATGCTAATCAGAATGTCAGAACGCATTTTTTTGCCTGAAAGAGAAAGAACCTTAAGTTATGGTCATTCGAATAGGCCTAAAAATAGCTCGACTAAGATCAAATCCACTGAAATTAAGATAGGTTAAGAAAAACATCCATTTTCAGTGAGCAATGATTCATTTCTGATTTTAAAAAGCAGAAAAAGAATAAAGAGGAAAAGAGAAGTTAATGTAATATTTGAAATGAATATCAAGCTGATAAATCCGGTGATACAGGAATGCAGGTACAGCCTCAAAATAGGTAATAAAACTGCTTTATCCTACTCTATTTTCTTTCAAATTATAGTGCATATAGGCCTGAAGGATATACGTTTGCCAATTAATCCTCCTAGTTTTCTTTTTTGACCTTAACCATCAAAAAATTTCATAACTATTTTAAGTTTTACTTACTTTTATTTCCTTCTAAAACTGTTAAAATACTGAACAGAAGGGAGACACAATGTAAATATGACCTTTTCTCACAGACATCATTTCATCATCCTAAATGAAATTAGTATTTTGTGATTCTACATTATATCCAAAAATATTTTAAAAATTATACTCAAGAGCCAACTTGAAGAGATTTCCACTGACCAAGGATGGAATAATTTGAGCTTCAGTGAGGATAATATCTGCAATAGACTGAAACACATAAAATATGTTTATATCTATGAGTTGAAAGTAATATTTTTTTTAATTGGTTAAGTAAAGGGAAAGAATCAAGCATATACCCTACTTTCCTATATAAATTCTACCACTGGAAAACCAAATAATAGGTGAGGGGGAGTTCCTTTTCATAGAAATATTCCAGCTAACAAATAAAGAAATGGCAGGATTAGAACATGATCACTTCTTTAACTCCTAATGAATTAATGGAACTAAGCACTAAGCATCAACAGCTATTAACATTGTAAAAAGAAAGACGAACACACATCAGTGCCGCCTATTGAAAGAAAGCACAACTCTCTATAGTCTTGAAAACAGAAAGCAAAACAAAACAAAGAAATCCTGAACTTCCTCAAGCCTCTAGAAAAAAAAAAACTACCTACATATTAACAGACAAATATATTACATTACACTATCAGGATGCAATCAGCAATATGCAGAATGTAGAAAACTCTACAGTTCAAATAATCTGGGTTTTTCAGCAGAAAAACTGCAGAAAAAACAAAGAGGTGAGGGAGGGGATAAAAGGTGGCCTCTTTTAGATTAAAACATACATGAAAGACAGATTTAAAACAAAAAAAAAGGAAAACTTTCATGGTATTTAGAGATACAAAGAAATTTAAGGAAGTGATTACTGTAAAAGTTAAGGTAAGTAGTTACTTTTACAGAGGAGGGAGGTTGTGATTAGGACAGGGCACATGAAGAACTACTGGGGTGGCTGGAAAAGTTCTGCTTCTTGACATGGGCGATAGAAGAGTGTTTGTCTTAAATGCAAAAACAATTTTTTTTAATCACCTAGTTAGATGTTTACCTGTTTTTTAATGACTATGCAAAGGCATTCAACTGTGTGGATCATAACAAATTATAAATAACATTTCGAAGAATGGGAATTCCAGAACACTTCATTGTGCTCATGAGGAACCTGTACGTAGAACAAAAGGCAGTTGTTGGAACAGAACAAGGGCATACTGCATGGTTTAAAGTCAGGAAAGGCGTGCGTCAGGGTTGTATTCTTTCACCATACCTAGTCAATCTGTTTGCTGAACAAATAACCCGAGAAGCTGGACTGTACGAAGGAGAATGGGGCATCAGGATTGGAGTAAGGCCCATTAACAACCTGTGATATGCAGACAACACAACCTTGTTTGGTGAAGTAAAGAGGACTTGAAGGACTTACAGAGGAAGACCAAAGACCATAGCCTTCAGTATGAATTATACCTCAACACAAAGAAAACAAAAATTCTTACAGATGGACCAATAAGCAACATCATGATAAACACAGAAAATACTGAAGTTGTCACAGATTTCCTTCTACTTAGATCCACAATCAATGCCCATGAAAGCGGAAGTCAAGAAATCAAATGATTTCTTGCATTGCATTGGGCAAATCTCTGCAAAAGACCACTTTAAAATGCTAAAAAGTAAAGATGTCACTTTAAGGACTAAGGTGCACCTGACCAAAGCAATGGTGTTTTTAATCTCCTCATATGCATGCGAAAGCTAGACAATGAATAAGGAAGATGGAAGAAGAATTGACGCCTTTGAATTACGGTGTTGGCGAAGAATATTAAATACACCGCAGACTGCCAGAAGAATGAACAAATCTGTCTTGCAAGAAGTACAGCCAGAATGCTCCTTGGAAGCAAAGATGGCAGACTTCGTCTCACATACTTAGAACACGTTATCAGGAGGGACTGTTTCCTGGAGAAGAACATCATGCTTAGTAAAGCAGAAGGTCACTGAAAAAGAGGAAGACTCAAATAAATGGACTGACACAGTGGATGCAAAAATGGGCTCAAGCATAACAAAGACTGTGAGGATGGTGCAGGACCGGGCGGTGTTTCATTCTGTTGTACATAGCACCCCTATGAGTCAGGACTGATTTGACGGCACCTAACAACAACAGGGTGCACGCTGAGGAGCCATGGTGGCACAGTGGTAAAGCACTCAGCTGCTAACCAAAAGGTTGGCAGTTCTAACTCACCAGCCACTCTGCAGGAGAAATACGTGCTTCCTTCAAGATTTACAGCCTTGGATTCTAGCTCACAAAAAAGTCTAGACTCTACTGGTCTGATAGAAACCAGAGAAACCCTGAGAGTATGGCTCCCAGATACCCTTACAGCTCAGTAATGAAGTCACTCCTGAGGTTCACCCTTCAGCCAAAGATTAGACAGGCCCATAAAACAAAATGAGACTAAATGGGCACACCAGCCTAGGAGCAAGAACAAGAAGGCAGGAGGGGCCAGGAAAGCTGGTAATGGGGAACCCAAGGTTGAGGAGGGGAAGAGTCTTGACATGCCGTGGGGTTGAACACCAATGTCACAAAATAATACGTGTATTAATTGTTTAATGAGAAACTAGCTTGCTCTGTAAGCCTTCATCTAAAGTACAACTAAATAAATAAATAAATAGCCTACAAGTGGCCATCCAAGGTACAATTGGTTTAAACAAAAAAAAAAAAAAAAAGCCTGCAAGTGGCCATCTAAGTTATATCTACTGCTCCCATCCTGGCTGGAGCAAAGGAGAATGAAGAAAACCAAAGACACAAGGGAAAGATTAGTCCAAAGGACTAATGGAACATGACTACCACAATCTCCACAAAATGAGCCCAGAGCAATTAGATGGTGCCCAGTTACCATTACCTACTGTTCTGGCAGGGATTACAATAGTGGGTCCCGCATAGAGTGGGAGAAAAATGTAGAACAAAATTCAAACTCACCAGAAAAAAAAAAGAGCAGGCTTGCTGGTCTGACAGACACTGGAGAAACCCCGAGAGCATAGCCCCTGGATACCCTTTTAACCCAGTACTGAAGTCACTCCGGAGGATCACCCCTCAGCCAAGGATTAGACAGGTCTATTAGGGCAAAACAACATCACACGTGAGGAACATGCTTTGTAGTTCAATCATGTATATGAGACTAAATGGGCACACCACATCAGCCCAAGACAAGAAAGCAGGAAGAGACAGGAAAACTGGACCAATGGAAACGGGGAACCTAGGGCGCAGAAGGGAAGAGTGTTGACAAATTGCAGGGTTGGCAATCAATGTCACAAAACAATTTGTGTATTAACTGTTTAATGAGAAACTAATTTCCTCTGTAATTTTTCCCTAAAGTACAATAAAAACAGAAAAATAAAAATGCAAAAAAAAAACCACATAGATTTACAGCCTTGGAAACCCTATGGGGCAGTTCTACTCTGTCTATAGGATCACTATGGGTTGGAACCAACTCAATAGCAGTGGGTTTGGATTTTGGTTTCTGAGGGTGCTAGGTGGCACAGTGGTAAAAAGCTCGGCTGCAAACCAAAAGGTCAGCAGTTCAAATCCACCAGCCCCTCCCTGGAAACCTAAGTGCAGTTCTACTCTGTCCTACAGGGTCACTGTGAGTCAGAATCAACTCAAGAGCAATGGGTTTGGATATTGGTTTTCGAGGGTGCTAAGTGGCACAGTGGTAAAGAGCTCGACTGCAAACCAAAAAATCAGCAGTTTGAATCTACCAGCCCCTCCTTGGAAACCCTAAGTGCAATTATACCCTGTCCTATAGGGTTGCTATGAGTCAGAATCGACTCAATGGCAACATAAATTGAAATGCAGATACTTGCAGTCCTCTTAGACCTGCTAATTTACTATCTCTAGGGGTTGGTCCCAGGCACCAGCATTTTTAATAAACTCTGTCTGATGATTTTTATGCATACTAGTTTTAACCATTTGACCGGACTATAAACTGTATGAACCTTGTCTGTTTTTACCTAATCCCTATAGCAAAATGTTTGCCATAAGGTGGCTGCTCAATAAATATATGCTAAATGGTGGGAGGGGGAAGAATACATAATAAAATCATCAGAGAGTGATAGTAAAAAGAAAAAAATTCTAAGAAATTATAATTGATAATACTGTTTACTACTCACATGAATCCAGTAAAAGCACATGGGAAAAATAAAGGGTTTAGCCTGCTAAGTACGTTATATATACAGTTAAGAAAAATAAAAAAAACCTCCTGGTAAATCTATATTTATCTACATAATACTAATACTATATTAACCTGTGATAAGAATATAAAATTATATAATTGTTATGGATTGAACTGTGACCGCCAAAAATATGTGTTGTAATTCCTAACCACTATGGCTGAGGCTAATCCCTGGTGGTGTAGTGGTTAAGAGCTACAGCTGCTAACCAAAAGGTCAGCAGTTCAAATCCACCAACCACTCCTTAGAAACCCTATGGGGCAGTTCTACTCTGTCCTATAGGGTCATTATGAGTCCTTTGGTTTTTGGTTTGTATGGCTGAGGTTACAAACCCATCTGGGAATGGATTGTGTTCATGTTAATGAGGCAGGATTAGCGTAAAGTGTATTTTGAGTCAATCTCTTTTGAGATGTAAAGAGATTAAATAAGCAATCTAGAAGCAGAGATGGGGAAAGAGAGCCACCAAGTCACATGAAGATCACCTGAGGGCAAATGCTCAGAAGAGACAAGGACCTTCCTCCAGAGCACACAGAGAGAAAATCTTCCCCGAGAGCCTACACCCTGAGTATGGACTTGTAGTCTCCTAAACTGAGAAAATAAATTTCTTTTTGTTAAAGTCACCCACTTGTGGTGTTTCAATCATACCAGCACTGGATAACTAAGACAGAATCTGGTACTGAGAAGTAGGGGTGCTGTTCTAACAAATACAAAAGTGTGGAAGTGCTTTTGGAATTGGGTAATAAGTAGAGACTGGAAGAGTTAGATGTTAAAGGCAATTCCGGTGAGGGCTCAGAAGAAAGCAAGGAGAGCTACAGAGAAAGTCTCTATCATCTTAGAGAATACACAGGGCATGAGCAACAGAATATTGTTAGAAACGTGGGCATTACACGTGCCTCTAGTTAGACTGTAAAAGAAAATGATGAACACGTGATTGGACAATGGAGGAAGGTCGATGCTTTTTATGCACTGGCAAAGAACTCGTCTGAATTATGTTCAAACGTTTGGTGGAAGGTAGAACTTGTAAGTGATAAACTCGGATATCTAGCCGAGGAGATTTCTAAGCATGACCTTAAAAGAGCTGCGTGGTTTCTCCTTGCTGCTTATATAGTAAAATGTGAGAATAAAGAGATGGACTTAAAAATGAACTGCGCAAAATGAAAACAAAAAGATTTGGAAAATTCTGTTGTACAAACTAAGGAAGCCTGTCCTAGAATGTTCACCAAGGGTGTGGCTACACAATCTTTCATTAAAGAGATTAAGCCTGAAACTGATGGCTCTAACCAACTACCACAGCTAAAAACCCATCTGTTCAGACTGAAGGGGACAGAAAAGAACTAAAGGGAAGAATGCTGTCTGCCTCTTGGAATTCTACGGGCAGGAACTAGGCCAAAGAGGCTACATCTGTTGTCCTTCAAGAAAAGACAAGGATCATCCCTGGAACAGCTTGGAGATCAGCAAAACTGTTGGAAGGGGCAAGGGAAACAGGGCCTTCTGGATTTCCAAGAGCGGGGCGGGGCGGGGAGGGCGGGGGCCGTGGTCTTCTGATCTTCGGCAACTCACTTCTGGAGTGTGAGGCTGCAATTAAGGTGTGCCGGTGGGGGGGGGGGGCTGCTAAACCCAAGGGACAGAAGGGGGAGTGGCCACTCAGATGGACTAGGAGAATGGGGTTATCCAAAGCCAAGGGAGCAGAGATGCCATCCCAGTGGGTCCAGAAAGCAGAGCTGAAACCCAGGGCTTAGGGGGTCTCCACCCAGAATTCAGAGGGGATGTCCAATGCCCAAAGTCTGGAGGTTAGGGTCAATCCCTAGATGGTCTCAAAGAAGAGAGGATTATTTTCAAGCCCTGAGAGCTAATGCAAATTGTTCTGCTGGATTTTGGACTTGCTTGGTGCCGGTTATTCCTTCTTTACCTCCAATTTCTCCTATTTGTAATGAAAATGTACAGCTTCTGCCTGTTTGCCCATTGTATTTTAGAAGCAGATAACCTGTATTCTAGATTTCACAGGTTCACAGATGAACAGGAATTTTGTCCTAGGATAGAATATGCCTAAAGTCTCACTCATACTTGATTTACATGCTTCAGAAGATGAGATTTTGGACTTAGAGTTGATTTAAGACTTTTGGAGTAACTGGATGGGATGAATAATGTTTTACACGTGCCCAACAGGTGGAATGTTATGGATTAAACTGTGTCCCCCAAAAATATGCGTTGTAGGTCTTAACCTCTAGGCCTGTGGTTATAATCCTATTTGAGAATGAGCTGTTTGTTATGTTAATGAGGTAAGACTAATATACGGTATATCTTGAGTCAATCTCTTTTGAGATATAAAGAGATTAAACAAGAAGCTAGAAGCAGAGATGGGGAAAGAGAAATGCCAAGGTAGACGAAGATGACCAAGGAGTAAAAGCTCAGAAGAGACAAGGACCTTCCTCCAGAGCCAACAGAGAGACAAAGCCTTTCACTAGAGCCAGTACCTTAAATGCAGACTTCTAGCTTCCCAAATTGTGAGAAAATAAATTTCTGTTTGCTAAAGCCACTCATTTGCGGTATTTCTTTATAGCAGCCCTGGATAAATAAGACAATAATCTATATCTATTACATTGCACAGTAATATAATATAGGAACATGTCATATAACAATTACGTTACATGTCATAAGTACAATACATAATTATATATATATGTATACTACAAATGACTTACTTGAGCTTTCCTTAGCTTCCACCTCCCACCAAAGTCCACATTCACTGCCTCTAGTTCCTCACTTGCCATTCACTCCTTAACTTATTTCAGTTTGGCTCCCACTACCATCACTTCCATTACTGCACTAAATTTGCTTCCTCCAATATGAATAATGTACTTCTATTTGCCGCATACCAAGAGTACTTTCCATCCCATCCTGTTGACCCCTTAATGAGATATTCTCTTCCCTTGATTTTCATGTCTTCACTTCTGCTTGTCATACAATCCTCCTAGCCATACTTTCTCAGGCTCCTCTTTTTCTCTATACTTCAAATGTCAACAGCCCCAGAGTTCTAGCCCAAGCAAGCCTTATCATTCAATTCCATGGCTAAAACTCCCAGCTCAAAGTAGATGTCTATAAATCTACACCTTTAGCCAAGGCTTCTATCATGACTTTCAAAACCATATATCCAACTACCTACGATGCATATATAAATTTAACTAATATTATATAAAATTATATGTAATTTTATATAATATTTATTACAATGGTAGCTCCAGTGTAAGCCACCATTGCTCAAAGTAAATGGTACCATCCAGTCACCCAAAATAGAGAGCTGAGGCTCTACCAAAGAGTCCCATCCTTATCAATCACAAAACCCTAGTGATTTCATCTCCTTCATCTCTGCATTCCCACTCCTCTTTCCCTAATTAGTCCCTCCTGACTTCCTGCCCTATTGGTGTTGCCCTGCTCCAAATCCCTCTCCACTCACCCATCAGATCTTCCATACACAAAAATATGAGGGCACCTCTCTGAATTATGTCCCCCCAAAAATGTGTGTAACAACTTGGTTAGGCCATGCTTCCCAGTATTGAATGGTTGTCCTCCATTTTGTGATTGTAATGTTATGTTAAAATGATTAGGGTTGGATTGTAACACCACCTTTACTCAGGTCAACTCCCTGATTCAATGTAAAGAGAGTTTCCCTGGGGTGTGGCCTGAACCACTTTTTATCTCTCAAGAGATAAAAGGGAAGGTAAGCAAGCAAACAGCTGGAGACCTCATACCACCAAGAAAGCAGCACCAGGAGCAGAGGGCATCCTTTGGACACGGGGTCCCTGTGCCTGAGAAGCTCCTCGACCATTGGAAGATTGAAGACAAGGACCTTTCTCCAGAACTGACAGAGAAAAAGCCTTTCCCTGGAGCTGAAGCCCTGAATTTGGACTTGTAACCTACTAGACTGGGAGAAAATAAGTTTCTCTTTGTTAAAGCCATCCACTTGTGGCATTTCTGTTATAGCAGCACTAAATGACTAAGACAGAATTTGGTACTGGGAGTGGGGTGCCTCCAGGCACTTAGAACAAGAAAGCTGAGTGCCTGTGCACAGAAGGCTTCCTGGTGGAGTACGGTGCCCCCAGGCACTTATTGGTGGAGCTACAGAGCTTTGGAACACTAGCTCCAGCAGGGCAGATGTGGGCGTGAGGTCCAAGGACCCAAGAGGCCAAGAAACCAGGAAACAGAAGCTGAAGAGACAAGAACACGAGAAGCTGAGCTGTCTCAGTTTCAAAGGTATAGCCATGACCTCAAGGGTTTTAAAGGGTGGAGCCATAGCCTCTGGTGTTTCTAAGGGTAGAGTTGCCACTCAAATGGAAGAGGAGAATGGTGCACCTAAAGCCGAGGGAGAAGAGTTGCTGTCCCAGTGGGCCTGGAAGGTGGAGCTGAAGCCCAGGGCCTAGGAGCCTCCAATCAGGATCTGAAGAGTGTGACCAATACCTAGAGTCTGGAGGGCAGGATCATTGTGTAAATTGCCCCAGAGAACAAAGGATTATTTTCAAAGCTTTAAGGGCTATTGTAATGTGTTCTGCTGACTTGCTTGGTGCCTATTACCCCTTCTTTTCCTCCAGTTTTGCCCATTTGTAATGGAAATGTCTAGCTTGTGCCTGTTCTGCCATTGTACCCTTGGAAGCAGATACCTTGTATTCTAGATTTCACAGATGAAGAGGAATTTTTGGATTTTGGACTTGGAGTTAAGACTTTTGCTATGATATGATGGGGTGAATATGTTTTGCATGTTGCAAGGATGTGATTTTTGGGGGGCCAAAGGGTGAAATGTCATGGATTGAATTATATATCCCCCCAAAAATGTGTGTATCAATTGGGCTGGGCCATGATTCCAGGTATTGTATGATTTTCCCATATGTTGGAAATCCTGCCTCTGTGATGTTAATGAGGGAGGATAGGTGGGAGTTGTGTTAGTGAGGCAGGACTTAACCTACAGAATTGGATTGTGTCTTGAGGCAATCTCTTGAAATACAGAAGAGTGAAGAGAGCAGAGAGACGGGGGACCTCATACCACCAAGAAAGCAGCACCAGGAGCAGAGCATGTCCTTTGGACCCAAGGTCCCTGAGCCTGAGAAGCTCCTCAACCAGGGTAAGATTGAGAACAAGGACCTTCCTCCAGAGCCGACAGAGAAAGGCTTCCCCTGGAACGGATGCCCTGAATTTGGACTTTTGGCCTACTGTACTGTGAGGAAATAAATTTCTTTTTGTTAAAGCCATCCACTTGTGGTATTTCTGTTATAGCAGCACTAGATCACTAAGACAGCACCTCTCTGCTGAAAGTTCTTTAATAGCCTGGAATTGCAAAGATGCCACTGTAAAGACTAAGGTGAGCCTGACCCAAGAAGCCATGTTATCTTCAATCACCTCACAAGCATGCAAAAGCTGGACAATGAATAAGGAAGATCAAGGAAGAATTGATGCTTTTTAATTATGGTGTTGGAGAAAATACTGAATATACCATGGACTACTAGAAGAACAAACAAATCTGTCCTGGAGGAAGTACAGCTAGAATGCTCCTTAGAAGCAGGGATGGCCATGGCTTCATCTCACATACTTTGGATATGTTATCACGAGGGACCAGTCCCTGGAAAAGGACATCATGCTTGGCAGAGGGTGAGCAAAAAAAGGAAGACCCTGAACAAGATGGACTGACACAGTGACTGCAACGATGGGCTCAAGCGTAACAGTAATTATGAGGATGGTGCAGGACCAGACAGTGTTTTGCTCTGGTGTACATAGCGTGGTTATGAGTCAGAACCTAGTCGATGGCATCTAACAACAACATTGCCTAGGGGATAAGATGTAAATATTTGTGTAGCATGAAAACCCCTTATGTTATGCCCAGCCTTATCTTCTACACCTTAATCCTTCAACAATACGTAACACCTTCTTGTTTTCTGAAGAGGCCATGTCTGCTTTCTCATGTTCCTGTATTGGGGGTCATGCTGTGCCCCCAGCTGGAATGTCTTTCCCAATCTCTGCCTTGTACACCAGGCAAACTCCTTTTCAGCCTTCAAATTTCAGCTCCTGCCCTTGTTCTCTTAACTACTGTTTCCATTGCACTTTAAATATACTTCCATAAAAGCATTTATCTTATTGTAATACAATTACGTATTTGCATGTCTGTAAGTCCCTTGAGGTCATAGAATGCCATCTGTGCATTCTATAGGGACTGGCATATAGTAGGAGCCCTGGTGGTGCAGTAGTTAAGAGCTTGGCTGCTAACTAAAAGGTCAGCAGTTCAAATGCACCAGGAGCTCCTCAGAAACCCTATGAAGCAGTTCTACTCTGTTGTATAGGGTCACTATGAGTCAGAATTGACTCAAGGGCAAAGGATTTAGTTTTTTGGGCATATAGTAAATGTTCAATGTTGGTGTTCTGCATGAATGAACAGAAGAAATACCACAGTGATACCAGACAGTATTTGATGATTCATTTTTATACTAAATAGTATTAGTAACAGATTAAAACAACTCTGATATGCAATAAATTGAGTATGTTCTACTCAGCTACTGAAAGGTCTGTTTAAGTGATAATTGACATTAAAATTTCTTACTACCGACATTAGCCTTACCTCCCTCAGAAGTTCAACACCACGCTCTAAAAGGTGAATTAGAGATGAGCATTCTCCAGTTATCTTTAAGCTGACTTCACAGACACAAAGCAGCTGAAGGGACAGCTGAGTAAGCTGAATTTTCCAGAAGATGGGATGACGCAAAAGGCTTAAATATACTTCTTCAATAAACAGCATCAGTTCTGTTGTCTGTATCAAATCTTTTACCTGTTTTTTTTAAAAAGTCATTTTATAATATTACAACAACATACAAACCAAAGGACAATTTTAAGCTATACAAGAAGCCTTTGAAAATAAAATATTTTTCTCTAAACCCACAAAGGCTTAAATGTGATGAAAAGGTTATATAACTCAATGCCGGTTAAACCATACCACTCTGCCTTCTCCTTTTGTCACTAACCAGAATACAATTTGCTACTGTTTTTTTACTGCTAGCTGGTACAAATTCTTTTCATTTATTTTTCTAGCTTTTCTGAGTGCAGATGTCTTAAGACAAATTACATGACAGTGCCAACATGTTGAAGGAAATTAATTAAAGCTGTTTTTTCAGCTCTCTAAATAAACTCTTCTTTCTGTAATTCCAACATAGATACCTGGTAGTAAAGGGTCAGCATGTTATTCTAATGCACTACTAAGCCCTTCATCTGCAAGATATTTGCTCAGTCTTAACTGAGAGCATCATTTCCATAGCTGGCAGATGTAATGAAAGGCCATATTCAAATGGTTGGGTGTCTTCTCAACAGGCTAATGTATTAGATAGGAAAGACTTGGGTGCTCTTGAAAATCTCAATTCAATTCAAACCCAGCTGTTCTGATCAAAATTCTTGAACTGGTATTAAGGATATGGTCCTGCTCAGTCACACTGGCATTTCCTAGAGATTACAAACAATGAACCATCTGCTTCAATCAGAAGCCTTGTGTCTATTAAATTCATCAAAGGGAAGCCTACAGTTGACCAGCTGTACCTTTCACCAGCGGTTACTACCATAATAATACAAAATGACTATAAGTTATACATAGAGAAAAAAATTAGTTTCCAGCAAATAAGAGGAAAAAGATAATAAAAGATGAAAGGGGAGGAAATGGTAGAAAATATTAAGTTATAAAAGTAAACGTTAACAATTCAGTAACTAAGTTATTTTGCTGTTTTGCAAACATGCAGAGGGAAAGTCAAAAGGCCACCAAGAAAAGGAAAGGGATTTAAAACAAAGTGAAGACTTGTATTTATTTGGCAATAATATGTGAGGATGTGAGGATTAGCTATTTGAGTCGGGTTAGGACTTTCTCCCAGTTCTGCATTCCCTTAAAATAAAAAAAAAAAGTGAGAGAGGGGAGAGTTGCATACTAGACAAAAAAATATTGATCAAAGAAGAAATGGCAAAGGGTATTCAGTAACATCCAAGTTTAAGAATATTCATATGAAGACACTACAGTACATTCCTTTTATTGATCTTTTATCAAAACCCTGTAATCTTTGTTTTTCAAGAAAATTTGGTTTGCAAAACTAATAAAATGCCTACTGTTTATCTAGTTACGCATCTTTAATGCAGAGTCTGTTTTTAAAAAAGAAGGAAAGATTTTTTTTCTTTTTACAGGGAGGGGATGATGGAAATGTCAAACTAGACTGTGGTGATGGTCACACAAAACATTGACTGTACTGTACATTTAAAATTGGTGCATTTTATGGTATACCAATTATACCTCAATAAAACTGATTTTCCTTTTTAGAAAGAAGAAATTCACTCCTATGTGTGTAAAGTATTGTGTTAAATATTAGAAGTGATATATACCTGCTTTTCTTGTGAAATTTGTATTGTCCTTTCAAGGGCAAAATTTGTAAACACGAAGTTCATCCTGGACAAAATGCTGATAATTGTTAAAGTTGAGTGATGAGTGCTGTTAGGGGGGTCATATTTGAAATTTTCCATAATAAAAAAAAAATTTTTAAACAACCTCAAAAAGTTAGCATCAGAGACTCTGATATTTAATATCAGCAAAATTCTTAACAAGAATACTTTTAAAGTAATGTTCTATCTTTATACAGAACTATATGTCAAATGGATAATGTGTAAGAGGGCAGGAATCACAATCAAAAAGAAGAACTATTAGGGCCAACAGTCAACAGAGGGAAGTTTAAGGCAGGTAAGCTCAAAACAGACAATTCTACAAAAGTAAATGGAAGAGCAACTGGTATGAGAAGAAAAAAAAGGAGTTTGACTACCATCTCAGAATAGGTCACCAGAGGGACATGGCTATTTCTAAAAATAAAAACATAAATGTAAATGTGATTCAGTCCTAGTACTCAGTCTGAGTCAGTCCACAGCTACAGAACTTCACTCAGCTCTAAGCAGACCATTTCATGGCAGCACACTCTGAGCACCAATAAACTAGGCAATTCCTGGCAATGGACAGTGGAAAGTCTAAAAACCATTTCCTGTGGAGAAGTCAATACAATGATGAAGAAGGAACAAAGAGAAGGAAAGGAAAAAAGAGAAAAAAACAAGACATAATCCAAGTGGGCTTTTTAAAAACCTTATTTTGTTTTGTTCTGAGAAGAATGGAGATTAATGGGTAAAGTCTTAGGAAAATACAGGTCAATAGATGTTTTTTAAATCGTAGAAATGGTTGCCTCGCAAAATAGTCTGCCTCCTATCACTGAAATATTCAATCAGTTGTGAAATGGTCATCTTCTAGAAAATATAAGGAACACCTCTAATAGGTGGAAAAATGAATTATATTATCTCTAAGGGCCCTCCCAGATGATTCTCTTCATTCTAATAAAGCTGATTAGTTAAGTGATTAAACGTTTTATGCCACTAGTTTCAATAGTTCCAAATGACAAATCTGATTATCTTAATTATATTAACAAGTCACAGATAATCAGAAATATTCCACAGAGCTCATTTCTAGAAATATTTAGGCTTGTCAATACAGGTCCATAAAGACAGAGGCAATCATTTACCAAAGAGCATAGAACAGGGCGATACAGGCATAGTGTAAAAAAGCACAGTCCAGTTCAAGATGTTCTGCCTATATATTGCTTTACTGCCCACACAAAACAAAAGCTTTAGAAAAAGACATAGGAGAATTCATTTTCATTAACTTTTCTCCGGCTCGATTATAGGAAAAGCCCATTTATGAGACACAAAGGAAAAGATTCACTCTAGTCATTTCTTGCTAACGCAAACTTAAAACAGGTCATCTGTGACCTCAAGTGATCACTGAAAAATACGCACAGATTTCCTCCATCAGCTAAGCAGCATGGTGCTCAGATTTCAGGCAAACAACAAACCTCGATTATGGAATGGGATGGCCTGATAAATGAATCATTCCACTAAAATCACAACACACTGGCAACTGGAATTTTTTTTTTTAATCTGTAGTTATAGAGACATTTGCTCAGATTTACCTCTCCCCTCAGTTCCCTCAACATTTTATCAATACCTTTGATAAACAACTTTCATCAACCTACTGTGAATTAGAAGAATTTATATGCTTCTCCTAACTTCCTTACTAGACTGTGGGCTTCTCAAGAGCAGGATCCATCAGGGCCACCACATATGTTGTCAGGGGGCATGTGACCGTTAGAACCTCGCCAGCACTAAACTGGCCAAGTCCTGCACCCCCAGTGCTGTATCTGCCCAGCGGCACACCATTTTTTTCCTTTAACTCTCATAGTATCTAGGCACAGGGATATAGAGACTAACTCAAAATTCTTTTCCCTGAAAAATCATTCTTATTTAATGAAGGAAAGTTTTCATTCCTACTAATCCCAAGATGAACTACGTTGACTCATGTTTCTATGACTTTAGTTAAAACACCATATATTAATGCTAAATGTAGATTTGTTTCTTTCATCTCCTCCAAAATATTGCACACATTTCTTGAGTTAGGACTGTCTCTGAGTTTGCCAGGATACTTAGGTTCTTAATCACCTTATCTATGACAATAACAATCTGACAATAACAATGAACACTTACTGATGCAGACGCTAACGCTAATATCAATAAAGGAGGATGAAAGGCCTTACCTGAAAACACGGAACCACGTCACAACACAGTTGAAGTATGTGTTGTTCCAATACTGATGGTTGCTCTTTGTCACAAGGAACGCAGGGTTCCAGTAAGACTTTTAGCAGGGCTAGTCGAAGTTTAGCATATTCTTGTAACTGGGATGGTTCACAATATAAATACCATAGAAATGGTGCCATTATCTGGATACATGGAATCTCTGACCTGTTAATTCACATAGTGATAAACCAATCACTAAGTTAAACATCAGACCAAGCAGACAAGTGGCAAATATCAACTTATAGTTCATGCTATATCATAAACTACCACACCATCAAGTGTAACTTTTTTTCATGATTCTTCCATTCCACAATGACCTATCTAAACATATGTCAAATAGTTTTTTGTGTATCAGGGAAAATGACTCGAAACCTGTAGATCATAAATAAGCCTGACATTCACTGCCAAAAAAGTCTGTAAACACTAGGATAGCATGTCTTCAGAACCAGTCTTTGGTTAACATCAAAATCATCTGAGAACCTTTTTCAGAATTACAGATGTCGGGATCCACTCTCCAGGAGTATCACACAGGCATCCATTTTTGGAAAAACTCTATAGGTAAAGCTCTATGTAAAACAAAGCCACACAAACATCCCAAGAAAATTATGATAGCAGTTAACATTTACTTGCTAACTTGTTAGCCCTTATGGTGTGCAAGTCATTGCACTTTATGTCTTTAGATTCATACGATGCCTACCACAATGCTGTTGTTGTTGTGTGCTGTTGAGTCCATTAGGACTCATAGTGATCCAATAGGACAGAGTAGAATTGCCCCATAAGATTTCCTAGGCTGTAATGATTCCGACTCATAATGACCTTATAGGACAGAGTAGAACTGCCCCATAGGGTTTCCTAGGCAGTAATGATTTCAACTCATAGAAACCTTATAGGACAGAGTAGAACTGCCCCATAGGATTTCCAAGAAGCGGCTGGTAGATTCAGACTGTCAACTTTTTGGTTCACATCCAAACTCTTAACCATTATGCCTTCAGGGCTCCATGTATAATTTTATTTTGTTGTTATTGAGAATATACACAGCAAAACATACACCAATTCAACGGTTTCTACAGGTACCATTTAGTGACACTGATCACATTCTTCAACCTGTGTAACCATTCTCATCCTCCTTTTCTGGGTTGTTCCTCCCTATTAACATAAATTCACCGCCCCCTAAACTTCCTATCTCATCTTTTGAGTTGTTGATGTCAATTTGATCCCACATAGATAGTACTTAAAAGAGCATGACCCTGAAGGCAGACAATTTTTTACTAATTAAGCTAAGCTTTTATTTGGTTTTAAGAAGAATTCAGGGATATTTTTGGTTTAGGATTTAAAGATTATCTCAGGTCAACAAATTCAGGGGTTCATCCAACCTTAATTGTTCCAGGAAGTCTGGGGTTCATGCATTTTCTCCCTTTTGATCAGGATTCTTCTGTGGAATCTTTGATCAAAATGTTCAGTAATGGTAGTCAGGCACCACCCATTTCTTCTCGTCTCATGGCAAAGGAGACAGTTGTTCATGCAGGCAATTAGCCACACATTCCATGCCCTCCTCATATTCCTGACTCTCCTTCCTCCTCTATTATTCCAGGTGAATAGAGACAAAGTGTTGTGTCTTGGATGGCTGCTTGCAAGTCTTTAAAAACCCCAGCACTATGCATTGAACTAGGAGGCAGAACAGAAGCACTACAACATGTTATCAGGCCAATTAACTGGGCTATCCCATGAACTCATGACCTTAAACCTCCAAACCAAGAAATCATATCCCATGAGGTTTTCAATTGTACATTAGTAGCCTCAACAGCTACTCTTATAATTATTATTATTTTGTCATTGTTGTAAATTTTGTGTCATACAACTTTTGCCAATTCAACTTTTTACAGGTATACAACTTACTGACAGCAATTACAATAATGGGCTCTGCAACCCTACCCTTAAAAAAAAAAAATTTTTTTTCAATGTGAAATTTCCATCACTGTTAACCCTTTGCCCACTCCCTCTCACCCCCTGTAGCCACTAATAAACTTTGTTTTCTATACATTTGCCTTTTCTTGTCTTTTTATATAAGTGAGGTCATACAATATTTGTCCTTTTGTGATTTACTTATTTTACTCAAGCTCCATCCATATTATAGCATGTATCAAGGCTTCATTTCTCCTACTGGCTGAGTAGTACTCCATTTTATGTATGTACCACATTTTGTTTATCCATTCATCTGTTGATGGGCATTTGGGTTGTTTCTACCTTTTGGATATTGTTAATAGTGCTGCAATGAACATTGGTGTGTAAGTCTCTGAGTCTCTGCTTTCAAGACTTTTAGGTATATATCTAGGAGTGGAATTGCTGGGTCATATGGTAGTTCTATTTTTAGTTTTTTGAGGACCCACCAAACTGGTTTCCACATAAGCTGTAGTCTTTACAGGAGCAGATCACCAGGTCTTTTTTACTGCAGAGTAGCTGGCAGGTTCGAACCATCGACCTTTTGGTTAGCAGCCAAGCACTTTAACCACTGTGCCACCAGGGCTCTTTACAATGCTAGGAGATAGGAAATAGTATTACCCCCATTACGTAGATGTGGAATCGGAAACAAAGAACGGGTGAAGTAACTTGCCAAGTCTCCCTCTTAAGCTCTTCCCATTTAAAGGAGGAAGATTCTACAAATCTTCCATAACTATTTAGATTCAATACATCCCAATAACTCCTGGTCCTAAGTCAGTCAGCTGATTACAAGGTTCCCTATATCTCTTGAAAACTTCCTGTTGGAGAACAGCTTGCCTAGAAATTCCATCTAAACTTGAAGGCGCAGACTCAGAAACAGTATCCTAAGAAACTCGATCTACAGGACACAGTAAAACCTTCAAGAGTAAGAAAACACAAACATAGCTGGTGTGGTGTATGTAACTCAGACGTTGGATTACCCAGGATAGTGGTGCCCTATCATGGCCCTATATGGTGGTGCTGTGTATGCAGAAATCTTATATATTATGAAGTACTCCATAATCTAGTACTTGGGCCCTGCCAATCTATGGGCCTCATTTACATAAATTCAATATTATGGGGCAAAGAGAAATGCGCCAGGCACTACTAATACAAAGAATAATGAGACACAGTCCCTGCCCTCAAGAAGGTTTCACAGTTAACAGAGGAGTAATTATAAGACAACGTAATAAGATCAATGGTGTTAGAAGTCACAACTGCAAGCTATTATGGGAGCATGTAGGAGAGACACCTAATCCAGCTTGTGGTGAGCAAAGACCTTCTAGGGCACAAAATGCCTAAACAGAGATTTAAAATGGAGACATTATTCAGGAAGGAAGATTCCAGAGAATAGTGTGGGTGGTAACAAGCAAAAGCACAAAGGCAAGGAAAAGGCTGTGCTTTCCGTGTGGAATCAAATGAAAGTCAGTGTAATGCTAGAGAAACCTATGCCCTTTGTGTGCCGTGCAGTAGTTTACAAATATTTGTAGTCAGCTTGCCTAACCACTAACCAACGCTTAACTTCTTTAGTAACAGCTTTTCTCATATTCAGTTTTTCAACAACCAATAAATCTGGAGGTTTTTTTTTCCCCCTTTCATACTCACAAAGAAAATAGAAGAATATATCTTGCCGTAGGTCACTTCTTGACTTCAGGAAAAAACATTTTAGTCAGAGAAGCTAAAAACAAGCTGTAAAATCAGCATATCCCATCCCATCTCCCCTCGCTTATTT
The DNA here is from genome assembly GCF_024166365.1 of Elephas maximus indicus. Taxonomy (NCBI): domain Eukaryota; kingdom Metazoa; phylum Chordata; class Mammalia; order Proboscidea; family Elephantidae; genus Elephas; species Elephas maximus. The sequence goes on along the minus strand of NC_064827.1, from coordinate 30,562,968 downwards.
TATTTTACATTACCTTTCAGGGCACTGCTTGAAAAAAGCTGTCAGCTGTTGCAAAAGAACTGGCCAGCAGTCAGGCCTATGTTCCAGCACAGTGATCAAAGGCTGAGGACGATTTCTGAAAAACAGAGAAAGTCATATTGGAAGCTGTATTTCAGGACTACATATTCTCAGTATCCAAATATAGTAGCAAAAGAGTCAACACCACATAGAGATAATTTTTCCCAAGATTCTTAATTGTCATAAAACTATCACTTCCTGTGTTTGCTGTAGAGATGTTTCTATAGAAATGATACTGTTCCTTTATCTAACTGTTCTGTGGATAAGAAAATGGACCCTGCAGTCTCAGAGATCCAGCTCTGAGAACTGACTCTGCCACTTAATAGCTCTATGACCTTGGCCATGCCCCTAAATCCAGCAGCTTCTTTCATATCCATCTCCTTGATTCCTCCCTCCATAGGCCACCTCCTCCTGCTGCTGCTCTCTTTCTGGGCTCTCTTCCTGGAGGGTTCCATTTCCTCTAGTATTGCCCCAACTTATAAGCGCTGTCTCTGCCTTTCTGGCCCTGTTTATCCCCATTCTTCTCAGTGTATCCCTCTGTGTTCCTCCAGCATATTTAAGGTACCAACCCGTTGCCATCAAGTCGATTCTGATTCATAACCACTATAAAGGACGGAGCAGAACTGCCCTATAAGGTTTCCTAGGCAGTAATCTTTACAGAAGCAGATTGCCACATCTTTCTCTCGCAGAGCAGCCACTGGATCCGAACCACCAACATTTCGGTTAGCAGCTGTCTTAGTCATCTAGTGCTGCTATAACAGAAATACCACAGGTGGATGGGTTTAACAAGAAGTTTATTCTCTCACAGTCCTATAGGCTAGAAGTTCGAATTCAGGACACTGGCTCCAGGGGAAGGCTTTCCCTCTCTCTGGAGGAAGGTCCTTGTCATCAGTCTTTCCTTGGTCTGGGAGCATCTCAGTGCAGGAACCTCAGGTCCAAAGGATGTGCTTTGCTCCCGGTGGCTCTTTCCTGGTAGTATGAGGTCCCCCTCTCTGCTTCCTTCCCTTTCCTTTTTATCTCTTGAGAGATAAAAGGTGGTGCAGGCCACACCCCAGGGAAACTCCCTTTACATTGGATCAGGGATGTAACCTGGGTAAAGGTGTTAGGATCCCACCCTAATCCTCTTTAACATAAAACTACAATCACAAAATGGAGAACAACCAGGAATCATGGCCTAACCAAGTTGACACATATTTTGGGGGGACACAATTCAATCCATGACAGCAGCCAAGCACTTAACCACTGCACCACCAGGGCTCATCATAATATTTAAGATAAAGGAGGTTAAGATATTTCTCCCATATTAAACAAGAAACTATCCAAACTGAAAATGCTTGAAATTTCTGTTGAACAAGGATAGATATTTTTATTTAGACTACGGTCATGCATTGCCTCTTAATGTCCACAATACTCTCTGTGAAATAGGAAGTTCAGTGATTTGGACGTGTATGAACATGCCTAAATTGTGAGCAATATCATTCACTGATTTTCCACCTTGCTGTTATTTAATAACCTTTTGTTTCACTTCCAAATCAATGCTTCTCCTTCGTCTCTTGCTGCTGCTCTTACTAGCACTGGTTTTGCTGCATTTGGAAGCCATGATACACTTCACGGTAATGTTTTTGAAAGCAAATCAAACAGAGAGATAATGCTACAGCACTCCAGAGACATGTAATACATGAGACTGGATGCTGCTGCCTGCAAGACGAAGCGTACACTGTTATACAGCAAACTTCTTAACTGTAACTAGGGAGAGTTCACATTAAAATAATGATAGAAAGTACAATAGAGCACACACATAAGCCAGTAACATAGGTGTTTATTATGACTATCAAAACATATCTATTATAGGCTTTATATGTACTGTACCAGTATAAGCAGCCCTGGTGGCACAGTGGTTAAAGCACTTAGCTGCTAACCAAAAGGTCAGTGGTTTGAATCCACCAGCCGCTCTGCAAGAGAAAGATGTGGCAGTCTGCTTCCATAAAGAGTTCAGCCTAGGAAACCCTATGGGGCAGTTTTACTCTGTCCTGTGTGGTTGATGTGAGTCGGAATTGACTCAACAGCAGCGAGAGGGTACCATTACACGCCTAGCAGCACAATTGCATTATACAAGAGACATGAGATATACATGGTCCATGTGGGAAGCTGTTGCATTCACTACATCCGGTTACATCAACTACGCTGTATCATTCTCCAATGAGGATTTCTAAACTCTACTCTAACCCTTTTTTTTTTTTAACTCTAACCCTATGGGGCCATGGACTACATGCAGTCAGATGTTGCCCAAACAGGCATTATGCAGCAGATGGCCATACTTCCACTAAGATACCATAAAACGTAAGATTCAAAATCTGAAGGATTTTCAAAGAATGGGCCTAAAAGAAGGAAAAAAGCACAAACATAAGTTATTTTAAATGGTTCAAAAAGCCTAAGAGAAATTGTAAATTCTTCAGCTTTTGAAACTATGATTACTACGCACAGCTTTTAGTTATTATTGATATGGCATTTTCCCCTAAGGAAAAAAAAATTTTAATAAAATTAAAAATGCTTATTGTAAAAATTTTAAAAAAGCAATACGGAAGTATCAATTTTTCCAACATAAAAGTAACCATACACATAATGCTGTTCTTTAATCTTAAGTTTTAACCCAACAATATATCACTAGCAGTGATCTAAAAAAAAAAAAAAAACTATCAGCTATACCCAAATGATTTTTAAGACTCCCTTCTTTTATAAGGAACCCTGGTGGCGTAGTGGTTAAGGCGACTGACTGGTAACCGAAAGGTCAGCAGTTCGAAACCACCAGCTGCTCCACAGGAGAAAGATGTGGCAGTCTGCTCCCTTAGAGGTTTACAGCCTTCTTTTATAGCAGTCACAATGAGTCAGGTCAACTCAACAGCAATGGGTTTGATTTTTTTTTTTTAATAGCAATGGTTCTTAAAATATGATAGACTTACTACAAAATCGGCATCACCTGTGAACTTGTCAGAAAAGCAAATTCTCAGGCCCCAGGCCAGACCCAGTGAATAACAGTCCAGATGATTCTGATTCACTGCCATAAAGCAGTGGTTCTCAACCCCGGCTGCACGTCAGATTTCATCTGGGAAGTGATTAAAAAATACCAGTGCCCAGGTCTCAATTATATTGGAGTTGCTAGGGGTGCAGCCCATACGTTAGCAATTTTTAAAGAATTCTTTGGGTGATTCTAATGTGTTGCCAGGGTTGAGAACCACTATTAAGTACGAAGCAGAGAAAAGGAAGGTCAGGGGTTGGGAAGTTTTCTGATTTTTTTTTCCCCCTCTTTTAAAAACAGGAAAGTAAGGTAGATCCACCACATTGAAACAATCATGTTAAACACTTCTCTGGTGCTACTACCGCGTTGCTGGGTATTATAAAACCATCTCGTTATGTCCTCCTCAACCTCACCTAATCCACTGGGAGCTAGCTTCACATGCTTAGTCTCCTATTTGTTAAAGCATAGGCTATTTTTAACTGATCACATTACTGCTGCTGATGAAGAATTGCTCTTCCAAGCCACTTTTTATACCAAAGCTCAAAAATCGCGTCAAACTCACTTTTCCAAATCTCAAACCCCCAGCAGTTAAAAAAAAAAAAATTTTTTTTTAAACCAACCTAAAATTCATTTGCTTCCACTCTAGTTGCAATAGATATTTTTAAAAAACCAAATGTTTTTAATTTCTAAATCCTAAAAGTCCCTCAGGTATGCCATATCAGCTGAACTCCTTACATTGAGGTCATGTTCAATTAAAACCTCCACATAAAAAGGGAAAAGATAGCAACTGCAATTATTTTAGCTATGGGTTCTTCTGACAAGCACCAGACTGAAATGAGAGGTATTAGATATGAAAACTCATCCATTAATCCTTCAGCAAATGGTAGCATTTATGACTATTTATGAGGAAAATCCAAAAAGTTATCACATAGTTTTTATGTGATCATAAAGCAATGAAGTGCTTTTCAATATTCTTCACTTGTAAGTAATTCCCTGCCCCTTCCCATTCCTTACCCTAAAAAGTTGCTAAAGATCCATCTCCTTTCTAAAACATGCAGTTTTGTCAAAAATAAACCAACTCAACAGAAACAAGGGGTGGTAAATTTACAGCAGAATTAGAAACGATGAACGTACGACAATATTATAATTTAGCTTCTACTTCACTTGGATCGAGGGAACCACTCTTGTTCTGCTGCGAGAAGCTGAAGACCTAGCTATTGGATTCAGGATATACTATTTTGTATCTTAGACTTCAACTCTAAAGATAAGATCAAGTAGAATATAGTAGGCTAGGAGTTATTCAGATTAATAACTTAGCCATCTAGATAATTAACTTTCCAGATAACTGTGTCAGGTCCAAATGGCAATACTGTAATAGCAAATATTACACAACACTGCAGGGAAGGCTAAAGCTGAAAATGCTGAAAGAGGGAAGGAAGTACAAATGAGAACATTGAGTCTTACCATTGATAAACACTTGATTACTAATACTATACTATTTCAACTGAGTACAACTACCCTAAAATCCACAACTGCCAAATGTTGTTTTAACAGTTTAAGCACAATGAAGTAAGGATCTAAATTCTCTCTTACAAATAATCATAATTGGTATGTGAACACATACATTAACTATTATACAAAGTTTTACGTGTAAGCAATAGAATGGATGTTTTTTTAATTCAATTGAATTTGTTCTGCACCTGCCATGCACGACAGTTTTTCAATCTTGGTACTACTGGCATTTTGGGCCAGACAATTTTTTGTTGTGAGAGGTTGTCATTGTGCACTATAGGATGTCACTAGACTATGCATTACATAGATGCCAGTAGCCCCATCCTAGTCGTGACAGTCAAAAAGGTTTCCAGATATTACCAAATGTACCCTGGGCAGCAAAATCACCCCGAGTTGAGAACCACTGCACTAGGAAAATGACAAGCACTATGAGAGGCACAAAGTGAATAAAACATTGTACCAGCACTGAGATATTAAAAAGGCTATAATTTGACCTTCACCGTTCCTTACACGACACCAAAAGCAAACAGTCAATCATACTCAAAATTTCAAGTCACCCCTGGAAACAGAGTCATTAAATATTAACATGAGGAACACAAGAGTTACACTGTTGTTAGGTGCTGTCAGGTCACTTCCAACTCACAGCAATCCTATGTACAATAAAACAAAACACTGCCCTTTACTGTATGTACTTTTCACAGTCGTTGCTATTTTAAGTCCATTGGCAGCCACCGTGTCAATCCATCTCATTGAGGATCTTCCTCTTTTTCACTGACCCTCTTCCCTACCACTCATGATGTCCTTCTCCACAGACTGATTCCTCCTGACAACATGTCCAGAGGAGTGGAGGTAAAGTCTTACCGTCCTCGCTTCTAAGGAACATTCTGCCTCCTTAGAAGACAGATTTGTTCATTCTTCTGGCAGTCCATGGTATATTCAATACTCTTCATCAACACCATAATTCAAAGCCATCAATTCTCATTCAGTTTTCTTTATCCATTGTCTAGCTTTTGCATGTATATGAGGTTAAGGAAAGTATCATTGCTTCAGTCAGGCACACTGTTATGGATTGAATTGTGTCCCCCAAAAATGTGTATCAACTTGGGTAGGCCATGATTCTCAGTGCTGTCTTGATCTGATGTGATTATCCTATGCATTGTAAATCCTAATCTCTGCCCCTGTTTAATGAGATAAGATGAGGTTATGTTAAAAAGGATTAGGGTGGAATGCAACACCCTTACTCAGGTCACATCCCTCATCTGATATAAGGGGAGTTTCCCTGGGGTGTGGCCTGAATCACATTTTATCTTACAAAAGATAAAAGGAGAGACCTCCTTAAAAAAAAAAAAAAAAAAAAAAAAATTGGTAAAGAAATGCCTGGAACAGAGCACTATCTTTGGACAGGGATCACTGTGTGGAGAAGCTCACAGACCAGGTGAAAGCTGACGACAAGGACATTCCCCCAGAATCAACAGGGAGAGAAAGCCTCCCCCTGGAGCTGGCGCCCAGGATTTGGGCTTCTAGCCTCCTAAACCGTAAGAGAATAAATTTCTGTTTGTTAAAGCCATCCACTTGTAGTATTTCTGTTACAGCAGCACTAGATAACCAATACACACACCTTAGTTCTGAAGGTGACATTTTGCTTTTTAACACCTTAAAGAGGTCTTTTGCAGCAGATCTGTCCAATGCAATGCATCGTTTGATTTCTCGACTGCTCTTCCATGGTGGTGGATTGCGGATCCAAGTAAAATCAAATCTTTGACAACTTCAGTATTTTCTTCAGTTATCATGATGTTGCTTATTGGTCCAGTTGTAAGGATTTTGCTTTCTTTATGTTGAGGTATAATCTATATTAAAGGCTGTATGTAGTCTTTGATCTTTGTCGTTGACTGAATTATGTTCCCCGCAAAGGTGTGTGTGTCAGTTTGGCTGGGCCATGATTCCCAGCACTGTGTGGCTGTACTCCATTTTGCAACTGTAATTTTATGTTGAGGAGGATTGGGGTGGAATTGTGTCACCCTTGCTAGGGTCGTGTCCCTGGTCCAATGTGGAGGGAGTTTCCCAGGGTGTGGCCTACACCACCTTTTATCTGTCAGGAGATGGAGGAAGAGGGGGATGAGTGGAGATTTTGGAACCTCATACCAAAAAAGCAGCACCAGGAGCAGAGTGCATCCTTTGGACCTGAGGTTCCTGTGCTGAGATGCTCCCAGACCAAGGGAAAATTGAGGACAAGGACCTCCCTCCAGAGCCGACAGACAGAGGAAGCCTTCCCCTGGAGCTGATGCCTTAAATTTGGACTTGTAACCCATTAGCCTGTGAGAGAATAAATTTCTCTTTTTTAAAGCCATCCACTTGTAGTATTTGTTATAGCAGCACTAGATGACCATGACAATCTTCATCAGTACGTGCCTCAACCTCTCTTCACTTTCAGCAAGCAATGACGTATCACCTATGAAACACAGGATGTTAATGAGTCTTCCTCCAATTCTGATGCCCCGTTCTTCTTCTAATCCAGCTTCTTGGATTATTTGCTTAGCATACAGATTGAATAAATATGGTGAAAGGATACAACCCTGATGCACACCTTTCCTGACTTTAAACCACACGGTATCCCCTTGTTCTGTTTGAACGACTGCCTCTTGGTCTATGTACAGGTTCCTCATGAGCACAATTAAGTGTTCTGGAATTACCATTCTTCACCACGTTATCCATAATTTGTTGTGATGCACAGAGTCAAATGCCTTTGCATAGCCAGTAAAACACAGGTAAACATCTTTCTGATATTCTCTGCTTTCAGACAAGACTGATCTGTCATGGATGGAACTGTGTCCCCCCAAAATATCTGTCAATTTGGCTAGGTCATGATTCCCTTGTACGATTGTGTATCATTTTATCATCTAATGTGATTTCCCTATGTGTTGTAAATCCCATTACCATGATGTAATAAGATGGATTAGCAGCAGTTATATTGATGAGGTCTACAGGATTAGATAGTGTCTTAAGCCAATCCCTTTTGAGATATAAAAGAGAGAAGCCAGCAGGGACACATGGGGACCTCATACCACCAAGAAAGCAATGCCAGGAGCAGAGCACATCCTTTGGACCTGAGGTTCCTATGCTGAGATGCTCCCAGATCAAGGGAAGACTGATAACAAGAACTTCCCTCCAGAGCCAACAGAGAGAGAAAACCTTCTCCTGGAGCCTGCACCCTGAATTCAGACTTCTAGCTTATTGGACTGTCAGGGAATAAGCTTCTCTTTGTTAAAGCCATCCACTTGTGGTATTTCTGTTATAGAAGCACTAGATGACCAAGATACCATCTGACATCAGCAATGATATCCTTTATTCCATGTCCGCTTCTAAATCTGGCTTGGATTTTTGGCAGTTACCTGTCGATGTACTGCAGCAACTGCTTTTGACTGATCTTCAGAAAATTTTACTTGAGTGTGAGATTAATGATATTGTTCAATAATTTCCACATACTGTTGGATCACATTTCTTTGGAATGGGCACAAATATGGATCCCTGCCAGTCAGATGGCCAGGTGCCTGTCTTCCAGATATCTTGGCATAGATGACTGAGTGTTTCCAGCACCGCATCCACTTGTCGAAACATCTCAATTGGTATTCCATCAATTCCTGAAGCCTTGTTTTTTGCTAATGCCATCAATGCAGCTTGGACTTCTTCTTCAATACCGTATCAGTTCTTGATCATATGCTACCTCCTGTGTGGTTTAACGTTGACCAATTCTTTTTGGTACAGTGACTGTGTATTCCTTCCATCTTCTTTTGATGCTTTCTGCATTATTCAATATTTTACCATAGAATCCATCAATATTGCAACTTGACACCTGAATTTTTTCTTCATTTCTTTCCGCTTGAGAAACACCAAGTGTGTTCTTCTCTTTTTGTTTTCTAACTCCAGGTCTTTGCACATTTCATTATAATACTTTACTTCGTCTTCTCAAGCCACCCTTTGAAATTTTCTGTTCAGCTCTTTTACTTCACCATTTCTTTCATTCGCTTTAGCTATTCAAAGTTCAAGAACAAGTTTCAGAGTCTCTTCTGACATCTATTTTGGTCTCTTCTTTCTTTTCAATGATCTCTTGCTTTCTTCATGTATGATATCCTGGATGTCATTCCACAACTCTCCTGGTCTTTGGTCATTAGCATTCAGTACATCAAATCTATTCTTGAGATGGTCTCTAAATTCAGGTGAGATATACTCAAGGTTGTATTTTGGCTCTCGTGGAGTTGTTTTAATTTTCTTCAGCTTCAACTTGCACTTGCATATGAGCAATTGATGGTCTGTTCCACAGTCAGCCTTTGGCCTTGTCCTGACTGATGATATTGAGGTTCCCCACCGTCTCTTTCCACAGATGTAGTCAGTTTGATTCTTGTGTATTATATCTGACAAGGTCCATGTACACGGTCGCCATTTATGTTGTTAAAAAAAAGATATTTGAAATGAGGAAGTCGTTAGTCTTGCAAAATTCTATCAGGTGATCCCTGGCATCGTTTCTATCACCTAGGCCACATTTTCCAACTACCAAGCCTTCCTTTTTGTTTCCAACTTTTGTTTTTCAGTCACTGGTAATAATCAATGCATCTTGATTGTGTGTCTGATCAATTTCAGACTGCAGAAGTTGGTAAAAGTTTTCAGTTTCTTCATCTTTGGCCTTAGGGGTTGGTGTGTCAATTTTAATAATATTCCTATTAACTGGTCTTCCTTGTAGGCATATGGATATTATCCTATAACTGACAGCATTGTACTTCAGAATAGATCTTGAAATGTTCTTTTTAATAACGAATGCAATATCCTTCCTCTTCAACTTGTCATTCCTGGCATAGTAGAATATATGATTGTTCAATTCAAAATAGCCAATACCAGTTCATTTCAGCTCATTAATGCCTAGGATATCGATCTTTATTTGTTCCATTTAATTTTTGATGACTTTCAATTTTCCTAGAGCCATACTTCGTACATTCCACATTCTGATTATTAATGGACTTTCGTAGCTGTTTCTTCTCATTCTGAGAAGAATGAGTCTTCTCATAATGAGTCGTGCCACATTAGCAAATCAAGATTCCAAAAACTTGATTCCATCCTCTTCATTAAGGTCAACCCTACTTTGAAGAAGCAGCTCAGTCATATTATGGGTACCTTCCAACCTGAGGGGTTCACCTTCTGGCACTCTACCAGACAATGTTTCACTGCTATTCATGAGGTTTTCACTGGCAATTTTTTTAGAAGTAAATCACCAGGTCTTTCTTCCTAGTTTGTCTTAGTCTGGAAGGTCTGCTGAGACCTGTCCACCCTGGGTCCCCCTACTGGGATTTGAAATACCAATGACATAGCTTCCAGAATCATGGGAACATGCAAGCTATCACAGTAAAACAAACTGACAGACGAGTGCTGGAAAGAGTAATCCAGAAGATTTAAAATGGAAAACAAATGCAAAATTATTCCTTTGCAAAATATAGAAACTTGTTCTAAAATAAATGGCTTTAAGTAATATACATGCTAATTTGGGTATGATAGAAAATAGAGTCATTTCCCTATTTAAATAACATAATTAGAGCACTTAAAATGCCATAAGGCTAAGTATAGTTCACTCTTGATGTATTCAAGGATTATTAAATTTATGGATTATTCAAGATTCTTCTTTTCTTTCTTTTCTCTCTGCTTATCAGCCCTTCTACTTCTTTCAAGTACATCTGACTGAGAAAGGTCGAGGTAAATGAAAGGATTCACAATTTAATCAAGACAACTTTGCTCTTCGTTAGAAGCACCGCTGATCAAAAAAAGAAATAATGCGGTACAAAAGAACACCAAAACAAAACCTTAAAATTGCAGCCACCATTCAAACCTGTTTTTCAATTTCTAAAGAATAAGTTGCCTAAAACCTTTTATTAAAAATGATACATGGGTTGACCATACAAAATGATAGATCACTTGTAAAATTAATGCTGGGCAGCCATACCAGTTATAAATAAACACAAATGTGGAACATTACTACATTATTATTTGTATATGAAGCACCTACATACCATTATTGAAATCAGGTACTGCTATGCTGCAAGGTCCATCTGTATCTCAGAAAAAAACTACACGTGAAGAGGTGGAGTGAAATAGCAGGGGAAAGCAATGAATTAAGAGTCAAGAGTCCCAAATTTATATTTTGGCTCTGCAATAAATTGTGTGATCTTAGACAAGAGAATTAACCTCTATTGTCCAAAGTTTCTTCGTCTGTAAAACGAGGAGATTAGACTAAGTACCTTCCAGAGCTAAAGTTATACAACTCACACCACCCATTAAAGCACTAACCTTAGTACTGTTTAGGACTAGTGGTTGAGCCAAAACCTGAAAAGGCAGAAAGCAGTAAAAATGGCTCTTAACTATTAATAAGTCTATATTAAGCTTAAATGGCTCTAAGGCCAATGTCTAACAAAATCTAAGGCCTCAAAGAGAAGGTCTCCTATTTTTATCTCAAAGAGATAAACTAGATGCCTAATAGATTCTGCCTTCTCCTTAAAAGAGAATAACATGGTTTCTAAAGATCAAAATCAATACAAGCCAGGCAGCCAGGTCACCCTTCACTGGCCTCTAGCACTGCTAATCTCTCCTTCACTATGTGTTTTTTTCTGCCATAGATGATCCAATTTGTCGTACATTTTTTGTTGCTTTTCTATTTCACGATTTGCAAATGTTTTAACTGCTTTTAACATTAAAACATTTTAACATTAAAAAAAAACCATTGCCATCAAGTTGATTCCAACTCATAGCGACCCTACAGGACAGGGCAGAACAGCCCTTTCCAAGAAGCGCCTGGTGGATTCAAACTGCTGACCTTTTGGTTAGCAGCCGAGCTCTTAACCAGTACTCTACCAGGGTTAAAACCAAAAAAAACAAACCAAACCCTTTGCCAACCAGTTGGTTCTGACTCATAGCGACCCTATAGGACAGAGTAGAACTGCGTCATAGAGTTTCCAAGGAGCGCCTGGTGGATTAGAACTGCCAACCTTTTGGTTAGCAGCTGTAGCACTTAACCACTAAGCCACCAGGGTTTCCCTAAGAGGGTTAAGCACTCCATAAGTGAGTACTATTATGATTACCATATGGTAGGTTTGTATCTTTAACTGGAACATAAAACAGCTTGAAAGCTAAGTCTGTCTTACTCTTTGTACGTTTCTCTTTCAGTGCTGAATGCACACCTACAATAAATGTAATTCACACACACACACATTCTCTATCTCTCACTCTTTCCCCAAACCACCTTTTTAATTCTTAGAGTCATGAAAAATGAACTTGTCATAGTCCCTTATAGTAACTACTCCAAAATCCACACTGTTCAGACAAAAAACAGTAGAGGAAGCACACAGAATTGGCATCTAATACTTCAGTGTTCCCCACCCGTTTATAATGTTGTCAACAGCACAGAGCATCTTAGCAGAATGGAGCGAGGGAAGGGATGAATGATAAATTCATGGTTCCACTAGACTGGCACAGAGGCAGTGACAAAATAAGGTATGTAACTGGATTCACCTTTCCAAGTGTAAATACATCAATCTCAATAGAAATGAGGGGGTAAAAAAATTAGTCTTGTGGTAGGCAAATCAGAAACCAAAAGTTATTTGTAAACTTTAGGTCACCTTACCCTTTTTTGCTACATCTCTGAATACAGGAAAGCTATGATTTGATTTACATCATAAATTCAGCAGCAGACACAGATTGCCTTTTCTGTGTGAGGAAACAATGCCTGCAGTCACCATGCATTTTCATGTATGCAGCTGTGACCCTGGCGCTTTCAGAGGCATAGCACAGCACTTACCACATCAAATGTGCATTTTAAAAGCATTTCTCTACCTGCTCTGAATGTTGATTTGAAAGTGCTGGTTAGATGCCAAAAAGGAATTTTCAAAAAATAAAAAAGCTCTGCAGATTTTAAGTTAAAAAATTCATAGTGAAAATTATAAGGATTCCACAATGAATATTACAATCGAAAAGAAAAAAAATGAATCAGAAAGAAAAATTAAACAATAATTGTGAATCATTATAGATCTTACATCTTTTAAGGCAAATGCATTTTATCGTTTCCACACAAGCTCTTCTAGAAAAAGAAAATTACTTAAACGTGATTTTAATTTTGACATTTTTGACAGATTACTCTTTTCTTTGTGTTGATAAGGCAGATAGGGAGAACATAAAATTTCTTTGAAAACATACTTCATATTGCAATGATTTCTGTCATCACACTGAACCTTTCCCAGGACTTCTATTTTGAGAGCCAGTGTTCTAATGCAAAGGTGTCTGCCAATGTTAGAGTCTGCAACTATTTTAAGTACAAGGTGATGGCTGGGAGAAAACAAAAGTACTTAGGGGTCCAAAACCTTTCTTTTATTATTAAAGTACATACCATGATTACAGAAAAACTAAAAATAAATAGGCTAACAAGGCAAAATTACAACATTTTCATGGTCTTAAAGACATTTATCAACAAATTACCCTATCAGTTTTTAAGTTAAAGTCTAGATTTAAAAAATTTAAAAAGCATTTGCTAGTGGCTCTTGCTCTCTGGCAGACTGCACAATACATGCAGCTTATTTTCAGGTCTGATTATAAATCCCAGGTGTAAGTCCCTGGTGATTAGAACCCTAGACTGTGAACAAAGACTTTCCTGGGTAGGAGAGGGGAGAGAAAAGAGGAAATGAAAACAAAAGCAAATCACGCAGTTTAACAGAAAGAATCAAACTGCAAAGAGACAGATGGCCCTTGGAAAAAATTGTTGGCTGTGCCTCCCCAATTACTGCCTCGGCTCCTTTCCTATCCTTACCTCTGCTGGGCTCTTTCATGAGCAGATCTGACACTGATACTCCCTTCTTTCCCATCTTCTTTCTCCTGATTTTTCTATAAAAATTTCCACTTACCCAATAAAGCAGAAATTCATAAGCCCTCTGAAATTATATGCAAAGTTTTGAGTACATATGTACATGTAGATTTTCTGGGAGAAGGTCCAAACTTCTGAGTGTCTTAAAAAAGGTTCTGACCCAAAAAAAAGCATCAGTGCCCGTTAATTAGAGCTAAGTATATGTAAGGTGACTGCTGCAATTCAGCTTTGTTAAACTCCTACTTTCAAAAAAAATCACAAGGAAAATAAAGAAGGTTATAAAAGATGTATTTGCCCAGAAATGTTAGCCCCTTAAGTTTTCACGTTTTTGTAACTTTGGCAAAATATCTTCATGTATTCTACTAGTTCCAATCCCCTTATGGCAGCCTGATTGTACAGTACAAATGATTTAATAATGGTGTCATGCTTACTTTGTGGTAAGCAAAACCAAACATTTACATCTCAAGGGATCCCTTTAGATACTATATTTAACTATTGAAATAATCAGCCCTGCAAAAGCAAAACGTTCACTTTGACATTGGTAGTGCAGTGGTTAAGAGTCTGGCTACTAACCAAAAAGTTGGCAGCTCAAATCCACCAGCAGCTCCTTGGAAATATATGCAGCAGTTCTACCCTGTCCTATAAGGTCACTATGAGTTGGAATCAACTCAATGGCCATGGGTTCTGATAGCTGATTATTAAAGTGTTACAGGATTCTAAGCAACTTCATTAAGTTTTTCTTTTCATTAAAAAAGAATAAATGCAATAAGAAAATTTATATAGAATTAAAAACAATAGCTAAATAACTACTCTCATTAAAGACTAGGAGATTTTCAGTAACTTACAAAAAATAGTTTACCTTAAGACTAAATGTAAAAAGCAAAAAAACACTAGAAATTCATTGGTCTTGACAAGGGTACAAAAATATTCCACAGTAAGTAAAATGATAAATGTGGTATATCCATGTAATAGAATAGTATTCAGCCATAAAAAAGGAGCACTAATAAGGAGTACTGATACATGAGACAACATGGATGAACTTTGAAAACACTACGGTAAGTGGAAGAAATCAAACACAGAAGGCCACATATTTTAAGATTCCACTAATATGAAATGCCCAGAACAGGGAAATCCATAGAGACAGAAAGTAGTTTATGGTTACCAGGGCTGAGGGGAAGATATAATGGGGAATGACTGCTAATGAGTCTGAGGTTTCTTTTTAGCATGATGAAAATGTTCTGGCATTAGACAGTGACGATGGCTGCACAACTTTGTAAATAGACTAAAAACCAGTGAATTGTATCCTTTAGATTGTGCTCTTTAAAAGGATAAGTTTTATGGTACATAAATTATATCTCAATTTTAAAAAGGCATTAAAAATATACAAAACTTAGTCACATTATTTTAAATTCAGTTAACCTTTCTTCAATTTTAGAAAAACACATGTATCATGTGAAGTATAACCATTAAAAAAAAATAACCATACTGCCAATATAATAATTATAGTAACTTGGATTTGCCTTACAAATAAAATAAGATTAAATCAGAGTCTCATTTATTTGCTTGATATCCCTGGCTAATGGCTTAATTGTACCTATTTTAAAGATGCAGACATGGGAGGAAAGAAAGTTCAGTGTCTTTTTCTATTGTAACAGCAAAATACACTGACATCGTCCGCTACTTTAACCATTCGTCCAGAGAATCCCAAACCTAGTTGCACATCAGAATCCCTAGGGACTCTTTTAAAATATATTGATGCTAGATACCCACCCCTGATCTCACTCAAGGTGTCTAAATCAGAATTTCTAGGAGCAGGGCCTAAAAATCTGTAGATTACATCAATTTCCAGGAATTCCTGCGATTCCCACCTCTAAAACATATCCTTATCTTCACTGCCAACACCACTTTCAAACTATT
Organism: Elephas maximus indicus; assembly: GCF_024166365.1. Taxonomy (NCBI): domain Eukaryota; kingdom Metazoa; phylum Chordata; class Mammalia; order Proboscidea; family Elephantidae; genus Elephas; species Elephas maximus. Next base: position 30,547,579 of record NC_064827.1, on the reverse strand, counting down.
ATATTTGCCTTCTTTCTAATCTATTCTTCACAAAGCAGCCTGAGTAATCTTCACAAAACATAAATCCAAACAAAAGCTTTAATTCTTCTATCACGTACTTTATATAAAAACAAACTATATCTCATATTTATTGATTTCTCACCATCTCTACTGCTAATACCATGAGCAAGACCATCATCATCTCTTACCAGTTGTACCGCAATAGCCTCCTACCTGGTCTCTCCACTCCCTCTCTTGCTCCTCTCCAGTCCACTCACTACAGAGCAGTTACACAATCTTTTTCAAATATTAATTCAATTATGTCATTCTTCTGCTTAAAACTCTTCAGTGGGTTCTTCCTCACTGTAGTAGCAAACTAATAAACGTAAAGCGAGTGGTGGAGTTGGAAAGTCATCACTTGCAATCATCATAGTGAAAGCTGGTTTGGGGGTGGGTAAAAGTTTTAAAAGCTTAGTGAGCAGCAGGATATTTGCGTGACTCAAAGTGTCTTCCCCGAGGGTTACTTATTAGTTACAAGGGGCAAAATGATAACTATGTAGTACAGGAACCAGACAACATCTTAACTTGGTGATCAAAATTAAAATCAATGAGGAGCAGATGAACATCGACATGATATCCTAAGAAGGACACGGCATCAAGTAAGTAGTATTTCGGCCAGGAATATATTTCAAAAAAAAAAACCCCGTTGCCGTCAAGTCAATTCCGACTCATAGCGACCCTATAGAACAGAGTAGAACTGCCCCATAGGGTTTCCAAGGAGCACCTGGTAGATTCAAACTGCAGACCTCCTGGTTAGCAGCCATAGCTCTAAACCACTAAGCCACCAGGGTTTCTCAGTAATGCATACTCTCCATTTAATCTAGAGGAAACTTCAGGCCAACCCAAACTGAGAGACATTCTATAAAACCGGCCTTCAAAATGTCAATGTAATGAAAGACAAAGAAAGGATGAAGAATTCCAGACTTAAAAAAACCAAAAAGATATGGCAACTAAGGGCAACACGTGACCCTAAACTAAAACCTGTACTTAAAAAAATTTTTTAAAAAAGATGAAAAAGGTATTAAAGGACATCACTGATATAATTACCAAAACTAGAATGTGGACTGTAGATTAAAGCACTGTATCAGTGTTAAATGTTCTCAATTTGACCATTCCATTTCGGTTATATAAGAGAATATCCTTGTTCTTAGAAAATATACACTATTGCATATATGCAACCTACTCTCAAGTGGTTTAAAAAAAAAAGAGAGAGAGAATGATAAAGCAAATACGGCAAAGTGAAAAAAAATGGTGGATCTGAATAAATGGCATATGTGAGTCTTTTGGCCTACTCTTGCAATTTTTCTGTAACTTTGAAACCACTTCAAAATAATAAGTTAAAAAGGAAAATCTTTAGGGATTTCCCAATACTCTTTAAATAAAAACCAAAGGCTTTGGCATAGCCTTGAGTGGTCTAGCCCCTGTCTACCTCTCCTGAGCCTCCATGTGGCCCTCTCCCTCCCTTGAGCACTAAGCTTCGGCCACCCTGCCTCCTGTTAGCTCATCTAGCCCTCCAAGCTCTTTCACACAACAGAGTCTGTGCACATGCTTTTCCCTAGGCCTGAAATGCTCACGTGCTCAATATGTCGCTGCTCAATCTCATCCTTATCCTTATTGATATAAGAGAAAACGCAAAAACAGTTTCATCTTAGAAAAAGCTAGTTATCAAAATTAAGAATGGGGCTACATCTTGAGAGCCACAACCACAGACTGGTTCCAGGGCACTTATGTTAGCATTTATCTTGGACTTTCTCTTGTTTTTCTTTGTTTGATGGCCCTAAGCAACGAATGCATTTGCCTTAAGAGATAAATAAAAGAATCAATTTGATGTATCAAGTCCCTGAACTATTATAGGACACACATCTTTAAGTTCTTAAAAATAACTCTGCATTCAAATAAACTATAGAACATGTACATAAATAGGTGAACACATATACACATAGAGCACATGGCTTTAATCTACTTGGGGTGTAACCGTCCATTACTCTCAGTCTAATCGCCTACTTCAGAGTATACCATCTGCCAAAAACATTTATTATTCCCTTATTTCAGAAAGTACAGCTTGAGGTTGATCAGACCAAACCTTCCCACAAATAAGATTCTTAACATTTGATATCTGTGCATGTCAGCCACTGTCTGGCACATCAGAATGCTGCATGAATTCTGGAACAAGCAGTTACTGTTCATGAATTCACAGCTATTTCCTCACTTTAGCTGAGGGAACAGAGATCTTAAAAAGGCTGCCATAATATGAATATGCAGAGGAAAAACTAAAACTAAAAGCACATGATAAAACTTGAGGAAGGGGGGAGATGGCATATTACAAAGTAAATGAGAAAATAAGCCTCTAATAATTTACAAATCATAAAAATTTAGTTATTCTTCCTTGCAACTAAAATACCAGCTAAACATTGGCTCTCTACCCCACTTCCTATATGGTCAATATCAGAGAATGTTTAATTTACTTTAATGTAAGTGCTTTACAGAAAAGTGGGGTTCAAGCTAATCAAAAGAAAACTCAGACTAAACAAAGGAGGTGGGGACTTGAACTAAAGAATATTATTAGTAGTGGTAAAAAATATATATAATTAGGATGAAACTTGTTCACAAGTAGAAAAGGGCTTATAAAGTTTTTGAAAACATTTAAGTACCTAAGCCAAAGGTTATAAACTTGTGGCCTACTGATTGCATCCTACGAGTAGATATGTTTAACTGCCTATTCTATAGTTTTAAAAATTTGAATTGGTTGCTAATATTTAAAAGTCAGGAGACTTCATATAGAAATCTTATTTACATTGGAAGATTTGAAAGTCTGGCAACAATGAACCCCTGCTGCCTCATTACAACAACTGGCCAGCAGTTCTCAACCCTACCTGGAAGTTGGAAATCACCTAGAGAACTTTGAAAAACTACCACTACCTGAGGCTAACTCTCCAGTCATTCTCAGTAGGGTCCAGGTATCTGAATACAAATTTAAAAATTGCTCAGAGGGTTCAGCAGCCCTGGTGGCACAGTGGTTAAGTGTTCAGCTGCTAATCAAAAGGTCGGCAGTTTGAATCTACCAGCCACTCCTTGGAAACCCTATAGGGCAGTTCTACTCTGTCCTATAGGTTCGCTATGAGTCGGAATTGACTTGATGACAAGAGGTTTGGTTTTTTCAGAGGGCTGTAATGTGCAGCCAGAGTTTAGACTCACAGGCCTTCAGTTTTACACTTCGCATATGCTTTTCAATTAATCATACCCACCCACTGCCTCTTAACCACAGATAGTAGCTAAATATTTTGCATAGTTCTTCCAGGTACTCCCATTCTCAAAGGCATCTGGAATTGAAATATTTAAATATCCCCAGCTTAGGAAAGGAGACCTAGTAGTAGCACAATTGTTAAACACTTGGTTGCTAAACAAAAGGCTGGCAATTCCAACTCACCTCCAGCTGCTCTACAGGAGAAAGACCTGGCTATCTGCTCCGGTAAAGATTACAGCCAAGAAAACCCTATGGGGCAGTTCTACTCTGACACAAGTGGTCACTATGAGTCAAAAATGACTCAACGGCACCTAAGAACAACAGTCTTGTTTAGGGGGCAGTGGTGGATCAGTAGTAGAATTCTCACCTTCCATCAGGAGACCCCGGCTTGATTGCTGAGATGCCAGTGCACCTCATGTGCAGCCAACACTCACCTGTCAGTGGAGGCTTGCGTGTTGCTACGATGCTGAAGTGTTTCAGCAGAGCTTCCAAACTAAGACAGATTAGGAAGAAAGGCCTGGCAATCTACTTCCAAAAATCAGTCAACGAAAACCCCATGGATCACAACCATCCAATTTGCAACCAGTCATGGGGACGGCATAGGACCAGGCAGTGCTTTGTTCTGTCACCATAAGTGGCAGAGGAGAAGGGGGCTGACAGGACCTAACAACAACAATCTTGCTTAAGGTACAAAGCTAAAGGAAAGACTGTCTAGGAAGGAGGGCCTGGTTAAGCAATACGAACTTTATTAGCTATACACAGTCTAATTCAACGATTCTCAGAGAATGGTCAAAATACCACCTGCATCCAAGCCCTTGTTAAAAAACAGATTTCCAGGCCTTGTTCCAGACATAAATATCAGAAGCTCAGAAGCTCTGAGGATGAGCTCTTTTTGTACAATAAACACTGAAAACCCATGTCAGTTTCTAAGAGGCTCTCCTCCCCTCCTGCTCCTACACTCAGCCAACATCTGACCGTGAAGAGCACTAATACAGGTTAAGGCCAAAAGGGTCGTGGAATTATTTCATTGCACAGAACAATGAAGTTTAAATCTCTCACATTCTCTTTCTTGTACCCACAGCCAGCTTGCTGTCTTTGGATTGCCTTTCCCTTAGAATTGCTCTTTGGTCCTGCTCTTGGCCTCTCTACTGTCCATGGCTGAAATGGTAAAATGAATTTGGTGCCTTAAAGCTTAGGAACACACAGACCTCTTGTTTCCTAAGTAGAGAACAGAGGCAGGGAGAGATGGCGTAAGCCACTCAAGACACCCTCTGGTCTACCCCAAGGGGGTCCTTGTAGTTCACTTGTGGTATCATCAAGCTCCCAGGGGCTAAAGCAGTATGTCTCAAATGTGGTCCACAAATGACCTATATCCAGATCACTGAACAGCTGGATGAACATTCTGACTTGGAGTCTCACACAAAACCTACTTCATAAATGAGAATCTCTGGCAAGTGAGCTTGAGAAGCTGTACTGTTAATAAGTTCCCCAGATGGTTCTTATGCACAGAAAGTTTGAGAACCACTGAGCTCAGGTTCAAGCATCACAACAAAAAATACCCTCTATAGAACTCCTTCAGGAAACTCACAGGGGCCAAGGGAATCCATTGGTTAACATTCTGGGTCCTCGGCTCTCCCTCTCTCTTCATTCCCATACTGGCACGGCTTATGCAATTCAGTACAGGCCCACTGAAAATGACCATATATTGCATATTATTATGATCCAAGTTAATCTGCTATTATTACCAAATTAAATGAGAAATACTTAAATACCAACTATCTGTTAGGAGAGTCCTTAATACCATAAAAGCACAGATTAGCTTCATGCCCAGAAAACTTACGATTATTTGTCATACTACTTCCATTTTAAATTAATCCTACCTCACAAGCAGGCAACACCTCTCAGTGGAGTTCTAAGCTTCTCATACCCTTTTTATGCTTTCATACACAGCTCATCAGTTGCCTCTCCAGTGCTGGATGATATTGTTAACCAATACATGGCAAAGGCAGCTCTAAAACGGCATGACAATTTTATGCTTGACTCAGGTAATCACAGCTCTCTTAAGGGGAATCTGCTCTTCAGGCTCACCTCTCCTCTGTTTCTGCCATCCACAATCCCCCCTGGAGGAAGTTAAGACTCTTATACACTCAATTACACTCTACTGATCTATAGTGCCAAACAGTCATTCACATAAGGGTTCTCCATAAACATTACCGGATTATGCCAACTCAGATGACTGATTCTGGACCTCTTCATGTGCCACCTATCTAATGACAAACACGACAGAGCAATTGATTTCAGCTACTCAAACTAGGCTCCCTATCCACACCTGGCACCAATGGTCTTTTGAAAACAAGACTACAGTTATAAGGACCAACTACAGGAGAAAATGAATTATAAAAAGGAAAATAGGTGAAACATTAAGGTGAAGGTCTAGCACTCACACACAGTAAGGATAATCATGATAATGAGAGTGCCCCTAGCTCTTCTGCATGATAGAAAATGTCCTCTTACCGTCATCTAAACCAGTCCAGTCTCCATCTAATTGACCCCAACTCATGGTGACCCCAGGTGAGTCCAAGCAGACCTGTACTTCACAGGGTTTTCACTGGCTGATTTTTCAAAGTAGCTCACCTGAGCTTTCTTCCAAATCACTGAAACCGGTGCTTCTTAAACTTTAACGTGCCTATGAGTCACTTGGAGAATCATTCTAAAATGTAAATTCTGATTTAGTGGCGCCCAGGCATAGTGGTTCAGAGCTCAGCTGCTAACCAAAAGCTCAGCAGTTCGAATCCATCAGCAACTCCCTGGAAACCCAACGGGGCAGTTCTACTCTATCCTACAGGGTCGTTACGAGTCAGAATTGACTCGATGGCAATGGGTTTGGGGTGGGCTCTGAAACCTGAATTCCTGTTTCTAACAAGCTCCCAGGTGATGCTGAGCTACTGGTCCCTCACCACACTGTGAAAAACAGAGCTGTCAGCAGCATCAGCAGTACCTGGGAGCTTGTTAGACACTCAGAACCTTAAACCTGACTTCCGGCCGACATGACACCCTTGACAAAAGCACCATGCTGCCCCTCCACAGCAAAGACCCAAAAAACTAAGTAAAACAGAGACAAACATCATTCTTGGAACCCGAAGTGTCAAATGAGGAGGTAGAGAACTCTGCCAAACAACAAATGGAATAAGAAACTGACAGAAGACAGACAGCAAGGAGAGATACGTGCGGAGGTTCCTTATCAGCTAACGCAGCACAGATTCGCCATCATGGACTCCTGTCAGGGATCGGCAGACGGGGAGCATGGGAAAGCAGCTTCACGGAGCTCCCAGCAGGAGACAGAATGCCCAGTAACCAGTGTTACATGCTTTCCCACTCTTCATCCTCTCCCCGCTGCTCTGCCTCTGAAATTCCTGGCTGGCTGCAGTGGCTTGCCTAGCCAAGAAGTGCGGCATCCATGCCGCTTGGATTTGCCCCACCCACATCGCAGATTGGCGGCGGACAGGGAGCATGGGAAAGCAGCTTCAAGGAGCTCCCAAAAGGAGACAGAGCACCTAGTTACAAGCCATATACACTTTCCTAATCCGCACCGTTCTTCCCCACCCCCTTCGGCCTCCTCTGCTTCCCACCAGCCACAATCTCGTGGCCAGGCGGCAACTGCTTCCACTCCAGGCTGCTTGGATTCACCCCACCAGCTGAGTCCTTGAGCTGGTGTTCCCTCTGTCCATTTCTTTTGGTTTCTTCCACGCCTCCAACCACCACCCCCTCCTTTCTCTGGAACACCTGGCTTCCTGTGCCATCTTTGATTCTTCTTGAAAGGCTGTGAAGCCCCACTCAACTGGGAAACCACTCTCCTGGCCCGCGACACCACACTGGTGGGATCCCTGGGGTTTTCTTCTTTTTGTTTTGTTTCTTTTGTTTCTTTTTGCTTTGTGCTGTTTTGTTTTGTTTGTCTGTTTTCTCTTTTCGCACTTGGGAGCCCCTTCTAGCCAGGCTGCACCGCATGGCTTAGGAGCCAGTCCAATCTGCACAGCCACAGAGGTGGGATCCCTGGGGGTATTTCTTTTTTTTTTTTTTTTCCTTTCTTTCTTTTTTTCTTTTTCCTTCTCTCCTTTTCCCTTTCTTTCTTCATTTCTCAGTTCTTGTCAGTCTATACTTATCTTCTTTTCCTGTCTCCTGAATACCTAGTGCTGTGTGACATTTATACCCCCTTTAGCCAGGCTATACTGTGCAGCCTGGGAGACATCCCTGGTCTTTGTGGCCACACTGGTGGGACCCCTGGGGGCTTTTCCTTCCTTTTTTTGTTTTTCTTTTCCAAGTTTTTATCTCATTATTTTTCTCCTTTTTCTTTTTTCATTTTTGCTTTTCTCCTTTTCTCAGTTTCTCATCTCTCCACTCCAATGGCAAGCTCCCTTTGCACTCTTTTGTTTGTTTGTTTGTTTTTGGCTCCTGTTTCTCTCTCCTCTTTCCCATACCCATATTAGCTCCATACATTACAACCTTCCCCCTCTTTCCTGCCTACCTAGAACCATGCGCTGAACATCACACCCCTCAGCAGCACAGACACGGCCTACCGGAACCTGCCCGGCACTGATTCCTGGCCCACCCTGGAAGCCCTAGTACGTGCCACTAAAAACCCATCCCAGCCACCCCGCCCCCATCAGCTGGATCTGCCCTGCTGTACCATACCTGAGTAACTGACCCTGCCCATTGGACAAGGAGGTGAAAACTATCACAACTACAGGCAAGCAAATGACAAAGAACACACACAGCCTGCCTGCTCAGACATAACCAAATAAAACAAAAAACAAGGACGAAACAAACAAATTTACAATCAAGAAATGAAAAAAATAATTACTGAATGTCCCAAAGACAGCAGACAATAGCAAAACGTATTTAAAAAACAGGACAGGATGGGTCTAGTAGGCATCCAAAATAAAACACCAGATGACTTTCCAGTAGAAGAAAAGGCACTACAACTACCTGACAGGGAGTTCAAATCTCTAATACTCAGAGCTATTTAAGAGTTGAAGCAAAAAGCAGACAAAAATGAGGAAAAAATAGATAAATTTATGGAAAATGCAGATAAATTCATGGAAAATACAGACCAAAAAATGGAAAAATTCAGGAAAAAAATACAGGAACAAAATGCCAAAATAAATGCTCAACTAGAAATCATACAAAAACAACAATTAGAAATCTAAAAGATAAACAAGGTTTCAGAAATGGACAGTGTCATAAAAGGGCTGAGAAGCAGGTGTGATATGATGGAAGACAGGATCAGAGAAATTGAAGACAAACACTTGGCTACAACTCTGAGGAAATATGAGAAAAAAGAACAAAGAAAAATGAGGAAACCCTGGGAATTATACGGGATACAATCAAAAGCAAAAATCTATGTGTCGTCAGAGTTCCAGAATAAGGAGAGCAAAAAGAAAATACAGAGAGGATCTTTGAAAAATTGCTGATAGACAACTTCCCTAATATCATGACTGATGAAAAGCTGACCATCCAAGAAGCTCAATGAACACCATATAGGATAGACCCCAAAAGAAAAACACCAAGGCATATCATAATCACACTCAATAAAACCAAAGACAAAGAAAAAATCCTGAGAGCAGCTCAAGAAAAACAAAAAGTCAAATACAGAGGAGAAACAATAAGACTAAACTCTGATTATTCGGCAGAAACCATGTAGGCAAGAAGGCAATGGGATGACATATATAAAACCTTGAAAGAAAAAAATTACCAACCATGAATAATATAATGTATCCTGCAAAACTTTCTTTCAAATATGAAGGTGAAATTAGGACATTTCCAGATAAACAGAAATTAAGGGAATATGTAAAAACCAAACCAAACTTACAAGAATTATTAAAGGGAATCCTTTGGTCTGAGAACAAACATCAGACCACACCCTGAATCTAGGATGTAAGACTGTATCAGCCAGATACCAACATAGGAAATGAACTCTCAAGGACTATCCAAAACCAAAAGAATTGCGACAGGGAACCAGAGAGGTTAACCCGTAAATGACAACATCAGAACAATAAAAGAGGGAATAAATGGTGTAGGTATAGAACTTTCTAATGGAGAGGACAGCAAGGCGATACCAAGTAATAATAGACTGGTTTAAACCTAGCAAGACATGGATAAATTTCAAGGTAACCACAAAAAAGTTAACAAATACTACTCATCAAAATAAAGAAGAAAAACATAAAGTCTCAATGAAAAAATCTATAAAAACATTGGAGAGGCTGTGGAGAGACTGGAACACTTATACATTGCTAGTGGGAATGTCAAATGGTACAACCACTTTGGAAATCGATTTGGTGCTTCCTTAAAAAGCTAGAAATAGAACTACCATACGATCCAGCAATCCCACTCCTTGGAATATATCCTAGAGAAATAAGGGCCTTTACACGGACAGATATATGCACACCCATGTTTACTGCAGCACCGTTTACAACAGCAAAAAGATGGAAGCAACCACGGTGCCCATCAATGGATGAATGGATAAATAAATTATGGTATATTCACACAATGAAATACTACACAACAATAAAGAACAGTGAGGAATCTGTGAAACATTTCATAACATGGAGGAACCTGGAAGGCATTACGCTGAGTGAAATTAGTCAGTTGCAAAGGGACGTATATTGTATAAGACCAGTATTATAAGAACTTGAGAAATAGTTTAAACTGAGAAGAAAACATTCTTTTGTGGTTACGAGAGGGGGGAGGGAGGGAGGGTGGAAGAGGGGCATTCACTAATTAGATAGTAGATAAGAACTACTTCAGATGAAGGGAAAGACAGCACACAATACAGGGGGGTCAGCACAATTGGACTAAACCAAAAGCAGTTTCCTGAATAAACTGAATGCTTCAAAGGCCAGCGTAGCAGGGGCAGGGGTCTGGGGACCATGGTTTCAGGGGACATCTAAGTCAATTGGCATAATAAAATCTATTAAGAAAACATTCTGCATCCCACTTTGAAGAGTGGTGTCTGGGGTCTTAAACACTAGCAAGCAGCCATCTAAGATGCATCAATTGGTCTCAACCCACTTGGATCAAAGGAGAATGAATGACACCAAGGACACACGGCGATTACGAGCCCAAGAAACAGAAAGAGCTACATGAACCAGAGACTACATCATCCTGAGACCAGAAGAACTAGATGGTGCCTGTTTACAACCAGTGACTGCCCCGACAGGGAACACAACAGAGAACCCCTGAGGGAGCAGGAGACCAGTGGGATGCAGACCCCAAATTTTCATAAGACCAGACTTAATGGTCTGACTGAGACTAGAAGGACCCTGGTGGTCATGGCCCCCAGACCTTCTGTTGGCCCAGGACAGGAACCATTCTCGAAGCCAACTCTTCGGACATGGATTGGTCTGGACAATGGGTTGGAGAGGGATGCTGGTGAGGAGTGAGCTTCTTGGATCAGGTGGGCACTTGAGACTGTGTTGGCATCTCCTGCCTGGAGGGGAGGTGGGAGGGTGGAGGGGGTTAGAAGCTGGCAAAATGGACACAAAAAGAGAGAGCGGAGGGAGAGTGGGCTGTCTAATTAGGGGGAGAGTAATTGGGAGTCTGTAGCAAGGTGTATATGGGTTTTTGTGTGAGAGACTGACTTGATTTGTAAACTTTCACTTAAAGCACAATAAAAATTACTAAAAAAAAAAAAATCCACAAAACCAGAAGAAATGAAAAAGAAATCCACAAACAAAAGGAAGTCAGCACAGGAGAGTAAGAGGAACAAAGAAAATGTCTGCACCACAAAAAAAAAAGCACTGCAAAATGACAGCAATAAACTCACACCTATCAACAATTACAGTGAATGTAAATGGCCTAAATGCACCCATAAAGAGACAGAGAGTGACAGAATGGACAAAAACACAGGAACCATCAATATCCTGTCTACAAGAGACACACCTTGATACATAGATATAAATTTATTAAAAATCGAAGGATAGAAAAAAATACATGAAGCAAATAACTACCAAAAAAGAGCAGGAATGGCAATACTAATCTCAGATAATAGACTTTAAAACAGAACCTTAAACCCACCCTAGACTTATGGAAAGAGAATGCATTTCAACAAGGTCCTCAAGTGATTAGTGCACACATTTGCAAAAAAAAAAAAAAAAAATGGGGAAAAGGCTTACCTAATAGTATATATATCCTGAATATTCTTCTCCCCACTTTGTCCTTCCTTAAGAGCTTGCATTTGTAATAATTTCACAAGGGCTTTAATCAAGCCCTGGGTATTCCTGTAAAGAAATATAACAAGGTTTTAAATATTATAGATGTGAAGTGAATATTCTAATCAGTTGCTTAATCCTATCATTTTTAAATAATTGACATTTGTCATCCACATTGAACAGTAGCTACCCACATCCACCCAGCTCACTCTATAACACAGTCAGAGAGAGATCTACAAGCAAACTTTCTCCATCCTACAAATTTAAAGGAGGAGAAATGGAATCAAGGAATTAAACCATCAATGTATCAATCACCTCCCTACATATTCTTGGGGGACAATCATCAGAAAAAAACAAACACCAGTCCACATAATTGCAGGCTGTGACCACATTACCAACACTGAATTATCAAGTCCTTCATTTATATTATATTAACAGTCCATGAAAATACCCAGACATACGAAATGGATCAGACACTCAGAAAAGTGGATCATGGGACCAAACGGAGCAAATAACCTCCAATTAAAAGAGAGTTAATGGGAGTGGGGAGTAGAATTTTAAATGTTCTCCTTACTCTTGCTAAGAGAAGAATAGCCTGCCCTTTTTAAGTAAGGATTTCTTTGGGAACTAGAAATCTTAGAAATAATAAAAAAAGGTTATTTGTATAATGAAAAAATGTAATTATTTTTAAATCACAGTTAATATTTATTAAGCATCTATTATGAGCTAAGCACTCTCCTAAGTGCTTTACATACAGTATGTCATTTACTATTCAAGATATAATAGGTTACAAATCACTGTTAACTTTATTCTTGGGCCAAGACTAGGCTTGGACTTAATTAGAAATCACTTGGGGCCTTTGTGTGAGATGTCATTAGTGTAGTTTTTATGACATTTAAGGTTTTCCAACTGACCGAAGGTTTGGTCACACAGTATACCTGTGCTATCCAATCTAGGAGCCAATAGCCACATGTGGCTACTGAGTACTTGTAAGGTGGCTAGTCCAAATTGAGATGTACTGAAGCATAAAATACACACACTGGATGTAAAAGAGTTAGGACACAAAAAAGAATGTAACCTAGCATGTATAATTTTTTATATTGATTACACACTGAAACAATTTTTGATACAGTGAGTTAAATAAAATATATTATTAAAATTAGCTTCAACTGTTTCTTTTTATCTTTTTTAATGTGGCTACTAGAAATTTTGAATTACACGTGTGGTTCACTTTTGTGGCTGGATTATAGTTCTATCGCACAGCACTGCTACAGACGCGCATGTGGTTTGATTCCTGAGTGGATTCTTTGGTGAGCATTGAGGTTTCTCTTGCAGATAAAGCATTTGCCACAGCATTTACAACAGTATGTTTTCTCTTTCTTACAGATCCTCTCATGATCATGCAGTTTAGACTAATAGATGAATCTTGTGACAGATGTTTGCATATGTCTGGTTTCTCTCCTGTGTGGATCCTCCGCTGAACACAGAGGTCTCAGCATTGCATGCAGCCTTTCCCACAAGGTTCTCTCCCCGTGTGTGTTTTCTGATGATGTCACGCTGAGATTTAGCTTTTCTCACATTCTCTACATTGGCAGTGTGTCAATTCCACGGTACCTTGACCAACAAAACGGCCGGATAATCCCATGAAGACTCAATAAAAATTTTTTTTTTAAACTGGAATGAACAGTAACTCTCTTAAGAAAGTGTGTTTGTATAGCACCTCCTTGAGGCCCTCCGTGGGTTATAAAGTTTTTGTCTTGTTCATTTCCTTTGGGACTGCTCAGATTCTTCTGGGGATGTTTTCCATTGATTCCTTCACGTTTTAGAACTCTCTTCCTCCAGAACTTAGGAAGCTGTCTCAACAACCTTCCAAAAAAGGAACTTTTAAAATACATTCCTTCTTTACAATTCTTCACACCATTCATTTTTGCAGAATCAGAACCTTTCTGTAGACTTTAAGGAATGGTATCTTCCAGAATACTCTCCAGCACTTCACAATACACACTTTACAAAGACACCTGGAAATCTTTCAGCATGGGCCTCATAACTGCTCCATCACCAATTTATCAAGAATCTGCTCCTCCGTGTGACCATTTGGTCTTACCCACAGGTGGCAGAGTTTACAGACTTTACTCAGAACCTCAGTGGGATCTGACTCCTCCAAATATGTCACCTCTCTAACACTAACTCACTAGGTCTCAAGGTCACAATTTCGCTTTTGAAAGACAGTCCCTCAAGATGAGGCAAGACCCTGAAGCTCTGACCCTGCCCTCAGATCTGTATCTACACTTAACACCCAAATCTTCATCATGACTTTGAGTGAAGGAGCAGTGCTGAGAATCCAGTATCTGACTGAGACTGATCTAAGGGGGTCTACTTTGCTTTGCCTCCATGACAGGGTCACTACACTACAAGGCCACTTCTTGTATTCTAGATTTCAACGCTCACACATCTGGGAATCAGCCCACGTTTCATTTAGGCTGAAATGTCTCCATTGATATAAGGCTGGAGAAAGTCCAGGCCTCACATAGTTACCTCAAAAGGTCACTCCCTGGGCTTAATGATTAGTTTAAATGGTACACATTTAAAATGAATTTCTGACTAAATTTCTTCCAAGAAAAATGGATTCATTAAAGAATCTTTTTCCTGCATGAAATATTATTGGTTTTCCTTATCTAATGATTTAGTTGTCACAGGATTGGAGTTTTAGAGAGGGAAGATATTAGTTTTAATCAATTTGGGTCACCCAACCTTTATTAGAGTAGTAGAACCCCAGAGAAAAGGATATATATCACATTTGCATTCAGTTCCAGAAGGTTCACAGAACTGCTGAGGGTGACAAATGAACTACCGTTTTTTACCTTTAAATTGAGTCTTGCCTAGTCTTACAGGTCTTATTTGTGAATCCAGGTTTTATAGTATGGATAACCGAGTCTGTGTTTTAAGTTAGAGTGCAATACAAACAGAGAATAATTTTTAAAGATTATGGAGCCAACCAAATCACATTTAAACCAAAACAAACTCATTGCTAGCAAGTAAATTCCAACTCATAGCGACCCCATAGGACAGAGTAGAACTGCCCCATAGGGTTTCCAAGAAGCAGCTGGTGGATTTGAACTGCCGACCTCTTGGTTATCAGGTAAACATTTAACCACTGCACAACCAGGGCTCCAAATCACATACAGACCTATTTGAGTTGTTGCACACTTACCTGCAATCCAACTGAACAATTTTTTTAATATTTCAAATGGGTTGAAGGGATTGATTCGAAATTAATTTTTTATTTTAATCCCTGCTTTCACTCTAATTATCTAGGGAATCTTGAAAAAGACACTTAACACCTAGGAGTTACAATATCCTCATCTGTAGAATCAGATAATAAGCTCACCTCTTGCGTTGTTTTGAAAATCAAATAAGAGTGTGTCTGTAAAACCAAGCACACTGTCATGGAGTTGATTCCAACTCATAGTAACCCTGTAGGACAGAGTAGAACTGCCCCATAGCATTTCCAAGGCTGTAATCTTTCTTCCACAGAGCAGCTGAGGGTTCGAACCACCAATGATCTTTTGGTTAGCAGCTGAGCGCTTAACTACTGGGCCACCAGGGCTCCTGTGTCATTAAGTACCTAGATATTTTTTCAAATAGTTGTAATAATATGTCTAATACTTATAACTGCACCATAAAGAAAGTAATGTTTTTCACTTTGGATTTTTGCTTGGACAAGGTGTCAAAGTTAATGAATGGTGAAACATGGACTCCACCTGAGACTAACCACAAAACCACCCACCCAGATTCCTAAAAATCCCTATTATTTCCCATACTCCCTCACAAAACTCTTTGTTTTCTAGCCTTTGTTAGTTTGCATACAAGATCTGATCTTGGAAAATTAAAAATTTTTATTGAATCTAAATGATTGTAGAAGCAGATTATAATTGTTTGAATAGTATTAAAAATCAAAATACTGATTAGAACAAAACAGAATAAACAAAGAAAGAAAAAGCAAAGAAATGATAGAAGAAAATTTCACTGACTTGGGTCTTTGAATTGAAAAAGCTACCAATTGCTAGGCAAGATTCATGAAAAAAAAAAAATTGGTGATATTTCACAAATCCAAAGATAAAACGAAAATCCTATGAACTCTCAGAAACAGTAAAACAAAATCTAATAAATGAAGACTACTAGAATGGCACATTTCTAATTTAGCATAATATTCTCTTCTGCAGCGTTGGTACTAGAAGACAATTAAGCAATGTATACAGAATTAGGAGGGAAAGGTTTATAGCTCAGCAATTCAAAACCCCCCAAAATGAAAGTAACATATGAAGAAAAAAATATTTCCAGTCATAATACTCTGAAAATTTTTCTTAAAGAAGGTCTTTATTTGAAAGATAAAGTGTAATGATCACACAACTTTACAAATATACTAATTCATATACAATTTCAATTTGTATACAAATACACTGAATTGTGCAGTTTTTAAAGGGGTGATATTATAGTATGTGAATTATATCTCAAAAAAGCTGTTATTAACAACAAAAAGTTCAATCATAAGAAAGAATTCAAGAACCAGGAAGATGTAGACCACAAAGAACTTCAGTCAGGATGGACACCAGAAGAACTTACAATCAAATCTTTAACATTTTTCAAATGTGGCTGTAAAACTTTAAGCAATTGTTAAGAGAAAATTCGGAAAAAAATCTAAAAAGAACACATCAACAAATCTATAACTAAAATCCCAGATACTTTCAGCATAGCTGGTGTGGAGGCTTAACAGTGGAGAGAAACAATAAAGTTAAAAGACAAGTGAGTCTGAGATAAAATACTTACAATATGTATGACAGAAAAAGGGTTAATACTCACAAAACAACAAAAGTTACAAAATAAGCAAATCATATAATAGAATAATGGGAAAATAATACAGACATGCAAATCATAGAATGAAATTCATAATATTCACTGTTGATGAGTAAACGGGGAAAGAAGCACACTCATATTGAGCATAAGTTGATTCAGCCTTTACGAAATGCAAATTAGCAGCAGCTATAAAAACATTAAATGCACATACTTTTTACCCATAAATTCCTTTTATAAGAATCCATCCTATAAAAACACTCCTACATGCATCCAAAAGAGGATATTCCACTGCGTTTAACTTAAAAAACGGAAGAAGGAAAAAAAAACTGATGTATCTGACAATAGGGAAATGATTAAGATATGATACACTCACATTAGAATACTTTGCAGCTGTTAACAAGGATGCAAAAAACATATAGTATGTATCGAGATATGTCTGCCACATACTGAGTAGGAAAAAGCGAGTTTTAGAACAATATACATATGAATGTACAGCTTAATTTATAAAAACTTGGAGCGTACAGGCTTATAAATACTTTTTTAATAGATCTAGAAATGGGACTCAGTTTCACTGGAGTTAGCTGGTCTCTGATTCCAGGTACCCACACCTGGTTTCAGATCACCTTGGCTTTCTCTTTACATGAGAAGGAAGCCAGAACAAGACCTGAAGGAACCCTCTGCAACACCCTACAAGCCCTGAGACTTCCCAGCCCCGCCATTTCAAGTTTTCATCAGTGCCAAATCAGAAAGTGAATTTAAAAAGAGAATAGAAGAGATAGTGATAAACAGAGCTTTACCACTTACTACTTTCACTACCTATAAGTATAATCGTTCAAGTCTTCCAGAAAGTATGCATAACTTCCATTTTTTTATTAGTTAAAAAAAAAAGGAGAGGGAACACTTTACACTCTCAAGATGAGGAAGAACTCTCAGATTACAAATAGATGAAATCTGATCTCCTAGTTAGGAGGGATAATTAGAAATTTAAATAAACAATGAAGTAACCACAGTGTCTCCCTTGGAAGATGCTATTTTCTTCCACCTCCTTCTATCTTAACTCATTCGTTAAGTACAAAAATCCACTAAATAGTTATAAATAGGATACTTCAAATTTTACTGAAATTCCTCTCTCATAACTGCTAAGGAGTGATTCTAAAAAACATCATAAAAAATAGAAGGTAACAAGGTTTCAAAAAATGATAAAAAGAAAAAAAGAGGGAAGAGGACTGAAATACATCAAATATGTTTAAATCCACGAACTCATTATGATTCTTTATTTTAAAAAAATCTAACTGGTCACCACAATCTAGCTGGACTAGAAAAAAATCATTATTTTGAAATTTAGTAAATAAAGATACGTACACACACACACACACACACACATCTGGAGCCCTGGTGGCATAGTGGTTAAGAGCTTGGCTGCTAACCAAAAGATCAGCCGTTCAAATCCACCAGGTGCTTCTTGGAAACCCTATGGGGCAGTACTACTCTGTACTACAGGGTCTCTTATGGGTTGGAATAGGCTCGACAGCACCTAACAAAAACAACACATATATATAAAATCTTCTGCCTTTCCTATACAAACTACACTCCTGGGTAACCAAATAGTAGATGTGGGGAACGTTCTCTTAATGGCAAAATTTCGGATAATGAGTAAAGAAAACAGTGATAGAATTATAATGTCCCAAAAATCTCTAATGAAGTAGTGGATCTAGTCATTGACCATCAATAGCTGCTAACATTACCTAAAAAGAAATCATATATTATGTGCCTCCTGACAGAAGAACACAGTATCACCTGTGAAGAAATCTTCCCTCACCATAAGGAAAAAACAGTTGAATCTAAATCTAATCAAAGTTTTAAAGCAAATTTTTAATTTACAAGAAATATAGTTAAATTTAGGTTATGTTAAATTATATGATGGGGATGCAATCAGCAAAACCCACACTATGGGAACCACTACAAACAACCAGGTTTCTTCAACTGATAAACTGTAAGGAAAAGAGAGACAGAAAGGCAGACAGATAGATACAGATGCAAGAAAGCGAAATCCTATAGATTAAAATGGAGTTAAAAGACATAACCAATTTTGAAGTGTAGCTTAATTAGATGGTCATTCAAACAAATGAAAAAAAAAATTATGAGACAATTAGAAATCTGAACACTGAATGTACATTTAAGGTTGATCAATCTATCTATATGTGTGTAATAATGATATTATAGTTGCGTTATTAAAAAAAAAAACAGATGTATACTTAAATGTCTACAGGAAAACTGCTATCATATCCAGAATTTGCATCAAGAGAATATGGGCAGAACGGAAGTGGATGGAGCTATAAAGGGAGCAGGACTTCTTTTAAAGAACTATGTACACAGGATCAAATTGAAACAGCAACTTGAGAGGTTGGACAGGAAGCTTAGAGGCAAGTGAGCTTATCTTAATGGTAAAAAAAGAGTTCCCAAAAGGAGGGAGAGAATGATTGCACAGCTTGAAGAATGTAATAATGTACATGTAGCAATAGTTGAATTGGTGTATGTTTTGCTGTGTATATTTTCAACAACAAAATAAATAAATACAAAGGAAGCAGGACTGGTCATGGGTTAATGGTTGTTGGGGCTGAGTGACAGGAATCTGAGGGTTCATAACACCATTCTACCTACATTTTAAAATCTCCATAAAAAGTTTTAAAAATCAGAGTAAGAATTCTTTTTAACATCTATTTTTTCCAACATTTTTTGGTTATTATTTTGTGCTCGCACTCCAGCATGATCTTTGAAGTAATTTTATGTTCACACCAAATAAAGCATTAATATTGAAATAAAATTATATATTAATTTGGAGAGAAATAATAGCTGAAATACATTGTAAGATTTAATTTTGCCCTGGATTTTGTTATTGTTTGCATTTCTATACATATATTCATAAGTAAAATTATTCTATATTTTTTATTGCTCCTCTTTAATATTTATGATATTTCAGTATAAAAGTTGAATAAATTTCAAAAACAAATGAAAAAACATAGAAGGAAAAAGTAAGTTAAAGAAGCAGATGTTAAAATAACCTTCTCAATATTACTTTCCCTTAAATTAGATCTCGATCATAGAAAAGTTCAGTGATGAAGTACTGCTTGTCCATTTTTGAGAGCACTATATTAAAATTTATGTATTTCTATCGTGCCTCAGAGCTTACAAGGCTCTTTACTGATATCTCAGGAAATAAACTCTAAATGGGGTAACATCCCTGGCAAATAACTTAACATTGTCACTTAGAATTTGCATCACCACCTGTCCAAAAAGGGAGTCTGTAAATATGTATGAAAATTCCACACACAAAGATAGAATAGAAAATAGCAATGTCACAAAGAAGTTAAACTAAACAAGCTAGCTCAAAAGCTGGCAATGATCCTGTTCAACTAAAGGGTCTACACACAACACAAGAACACCTCTACGCACTGCTCTCATCTATTATACGCAAACCAAAAACACCAGTTGCCATCAAGTCAATTCCAACTCATGGCGACCTCGCATGTTGCACAGTAGAACTGCGCTCCATGGGGTTTTCAAGGCTGTGATCATCCAGAAGCAGACTGCCAGACCTTTTTTTCAAGGTGCCTCTGGGTGAGGTTAAACCAGTGACTCTTTCAGTTAGCAGTCGAGCACTTAACCATTTGCACCACCTCTGGACTCCTGTCAAAGTCAAAGATAATAAATTCAGTCTAGTTCTCGGCAAAAAAATAAAAGAGATGAAACGTGTCTTCGAGGTTCTCTGCATTCATACGCGTCACAAAGAAGCTAGTGTAAGTCAAAAAGGCATAATAATGAGAAAGTGAACAAAACATAGATTGACAGAACTAAAAAGATCTGAGAAAACTATTCTAATTCTCCTGTTTGACGTATGAATAATTATATAAGTATCTCTTCACCATCTAATCCAAGTCTCACACTTAGTATCTCTGAGCCTCAGTTTCTCATCAGCAAAATAGGGAGAATTCTACTTTTCTAGTACGATTATTCAAAGGATTAAGTAAGGAATTTTAGGAAAAGCTCTAAGCACAAGGCAAGGCACACAGTTTACACTCAAGAAACGTTGGTTTCTATCCTTAACTTCCTTCCCCCTAGCAAACAAGGCACTGGTTGTTTCTATTGATACTGCTGTTTGGAGAGATAATTAATAGTTCAGAAAACAATATGCCAGAGGAGAAAGATGATGATGATGATGATGGAAAACATGATGGCACCTCACCATCACAGGTCCAAAGGATGCACTCTGCTCCTGGAGCTGCTTTCTTGGTGGTATGAGGTCCCTCTATCTCTCTGCTCCCTTCTCTCTTTTATATCTCAAAAGAAATTGACTTAAAACACAACCTAATCTTGTAGATTGAGTCTTGCCTCATCAATATAACTGCCTCATTAATGTCATAAAGGTAGGATTTACAACACATAGAATAATCACATCAAATGACAGAATGGTGGATAACCACACAATACTAGGAATCATGGCCTAGCCAAGATGACATACAATTTTGGGGGACATAATCAATCCATAGCAAACACTAAACACTGTTCATGTTTGTTTTA
The DNA here is from genome assembly GCF_024166365.1 of Elephas maximus indicus. NCBI lineage: Eukaryota > Metazoa > Chordata > Mammalia > Proboscidea > Elephantidae > Elephas > Elephas maximus. Next base: position 30,526,660 of record NC_064827.1, on the reverse strand, counting down.
TATTTGTTTTACGTGTGCTCAGTTTCCTTTTGAAAAGACTACAAATGATACCTGGTTATTTGCTTTCAAAATATTCCAAATATGAGGTACAAGAAAGTTGCCGTTGTCATGTGCCGTCAAGCTCATTTCAACTCATAGCAACCCTACAGGACAGAGTAGAACTGTAATACAGTTTTCTAGGCTGTAATCTTTACAGGAGCAGATCATCAGGTCTTTTCTCCTGCGGAGCCGCTGGTGGCTTTGAATCGCTGACCCCATACTAATTTTCTGGCCAGGGATGAGAATCACAAGCATTAGGGTTGGAGAGAATGACAAGAGCATCCAAAAAATAGGACATCCCTGGGTATAGTGGGAACAAATGGTACAAATACGGCCAAGTCCCTTAGCTAGAAAGGACTTCAGATCCCTGAAAAGAATATTTCATAAGCCTTAAGCACAATAAGTCACAAGCAAATAAGAGACCATTAAACACTAGATTCGAGTCCCTGGGTGGCACAGTTAATACACTCGAATGCTAACCAAAAGGTTGGAGGTTCTAGTCCACCCAGAGTGCCTCAGAAGACAGGCCTGGAGATCTACTTCCAAAAAATCACAGCCATTAAAAACCCTACGGAGCACGGTTCTACTCTAGGTCACCATAAGCTGGAATGGACTTGACAGCAAAAGGTTGTTTTGTTGCATTAGATTAGTGATCAAATCATTTTCTAAACTCATTATAAAACTATATGAGAAAAGAAACAGAGACAAAGACATTGCCATGGATTGAACTATGTCCCCCCAAAATATGTATCGACTTGGTTAGGCCATGAGTCCCAGTATTGTGTGGTTGTCCTCCATTTTGTGATTGAAATTTTATGTTAAAGAGGATTAGGGTAGGATTGTAACACCCTTACCCAGGTCACATCCATGATCCAATGTAAAGGGAGTTTCTCTGGGATGTGGCCTGCACCACCTGTTATGTCTCAAGAGATATAAAGGAAAGGGAAGCCAGCAGAGTGGGGGACCTCATACCACTAAGAAAGCCACGCCAGGAACAGAGCACCTCCTTTGGACCTGGGGTTCCTACATGGAGAAGCTCCTAGTCCAGGGGAAATTGATAAGAAGGACCTTCCTCCAGAGTTGACAGAGAGAGAAAGCCTTTCCGTGGAGCTGACGCCCTGAATTTGGACTTCTAGCCTACTACGCTGTAAGAAAAAAAAAATTTCTTCTCGTTAAAGCCATTCATTTGTGATACTTCTGTTACAGCAGCATTAGATGACTAAGACAGTATTTGGTACCGAGAAAGTGGGGTGCTGCTCTTACAGATACCTAAAATGTGGAAGTGGTTATGAAACTGTGAATGGATAGAAGACTCAGAAGGGAGGAGAACTGTTAACACTGGAGAAGGCACAGATGGTGAGAAACAGCAGCAGAGGACTGGCAGCAGCCGTGAACCGGGAGCAGCAGAACCAGGAGACAGTGTCAGACAGCGCTGGAGCCAACCCACAGTGCGAGAGAGCTGAGTGCCTGTGCGTAGGAGGTTTCCTGGCAGAGTGGAATGCCTCCAGGCACTTATCGGTGGAGCTACTGAGCTTAGGAACACTTGCCCCAGCAGGGCAGATGCCAGTGTGAGGCCCAAGGGCCGAGAGGCCAGAAAATCAGGAAGTGGAAGCTGAAGAGGCGAGGAACACAAGAAGTCAGGCTACCTCAGTCTCAAAAAGTATGGCCAGGACCTCTAGGGTTTCAAAGGGTAGAGCCATGGCCTCTGGTGTTCCTAGATGAATTAGGAGAATGGTAAGCCTAAAGCCGAGGGACCAGAGTTGTTGTCCCTGTGTGCCTGGAAGGCGGAGCTGAGGCCCAGGGCTGAGCGGCCTCCACTCAGAATCAGGAGAGTGTGGCCAATACCTAGAGTCTGGAGAGCAGGGCCATTGTGTAAACTGTCTAAGAGAACAGGGGATTATTTTCAAAGCCTTGAGGGCTAATATAATGTATTCTGCTGACTTGCTTGCTGCCTGTTATCCATTCTTTCTCTACAGTTGCTCCCATTTGTAATGGAAGGGTTTCCTTGTGCTTGTTCTGCCATTGTACCTTTGGAAGCAGAAAACTTGTATACTAGATTTCACAGATGAAGAGGAATTTCTGGATTTTGGACTTGGAGTTAAGACTTTTGCTATGATATGATGGAGTAAATATGATTTGCATGTTGCAAGGAAGTGATTTTTTGAGGGCCAAAGGGTAAAATGTCATAGATTGAATTGTGTCCCCCAAAAATACGTGTCAAGTTGGTTAGGCCATGATTCCCAGTATTGTGTGGTTAACCTCCATCTTGTGACTGTACTTTTATGTTAAAGAGGATTAGGGTGGGATTGTAACACCCTTACTAAGGTCACATCCCTGATCCAATATAAAGGGGGTTTTCCTGGGGTATGGCCTATACCACCTCTTAAGTCTCAAGAGATAAAAAGGAAAGTCTGGGCTCTTAAATGCTAGCAAGCAGCCATCTAAGATGCATCAATTGGTCTTAACCCACCTGGAGCAAAGGAGAATGAAGAACACCAAAGATACAAGTAAATATGAGCCTAAGAAACAGAAAGGGCCACATAAACCAGAGACTCCATCAGCCTGAGACCAGAAGAACTAGATGGTACCCAGCTACCACTGATCACTGCCCTGACAGGAAACACAACAGAGAATCCCTGATGGGACAGGAGAACAATGTGATGCAGATTTTAAGTTCTTGTAAAAAGACCAGGCTTAATGGTCTGACTGAGAACAGAGGAACCCTGATAGCCCAAGACTGGAACCATTCCCAAAACCAACTCCACAGACAGGGATTGGCCTGGACTATAAGACAATGATGCTGGTGAGGAGTGAGCTTTGTGGCTCAAGTAGACACATGAGAATATGTGGGCGACTTCTGTCTGGTGGCAAGGTGAGAAGGAAGAGGGGACAAGAGCTGGTTGAAGAGACACGGGGAGTACAGGGTGGAAAGGATGAACATGCTGTCTCATTAAGGGGAGAGCAGCTGGAAGTCCACGGCGGGGTGTGTATGGCTTTCTGTATAAGAGACTGACTTGATTTGTAAACTTTCACCTAGAGCACAATAAATAAATTATTTTTTAAAAAAAAGGAAAGGGAAGCCAGCAGTTGGGGGCAGGGGGGCAGGGACCTCATACCACTAAGAAAGCAGCGCCAGGGACAGAGCACATCCTTTGGACCTGGGATTCCTGGATGGAGAGGCTCCTAGTCCAGGGGAAGATGGATGAGAAGGACCTTCCTCCAGAACCCACAGAGACAGAAAGCCTTCCCTTGGAGCTGACACCCTGAATTTGGATTTCTGGCCTACTAGACTGTGAGAAAATAAATTTCTCTTTGTTAAAGCCACCCACTTGTGGTAATTCTGTTATAGCAGCACTAGATGGCTAAGACAGACATACAGGAAGAGGAGCAGGAAATAAAAGTTTTAGGGTTCCATACTTAAATGAATGAAAAAAAAAACGTTTCTTTAAAAAAAATAAATCTATGAGACGCAGTGCAATTGGGTTTTTGCTTGGGAAAGTTCTGTATACTCATTTACCTTCTAAGTACGAGAAAACAACCTGATTTCCTTTGAAGCCTTTTTTCTTTATAAAAGTAACATGTATTTAGTAGTTACTTTTCTTAAATCAGAGCCCTGGTGGCGCAGTAGTTAACAGTTCAGGGTGCTAACCAAAAGATTGGCAGTTCAAATCTACCAACTGCTCCTCGGAAACCATATGGGGCAGTTCTACTATGTCCTATAGGGTATCTATAAGTCAGAATTGACTTGATAGCAATGGATTTTTCTTAAATCACCTAGAAACAACTTGACATAAACACATCACTCTGATAATGGAAGATTTTGTGACAAAGACTTCAACATGACCAATTAAGTTTAAAAAAAAAAAAATAGGGCAGAATGTCTTAGACAAGAGAAGTGGCTGGAGTCTCTTTTCTGGTTATGAGCTGCCAATTCAGAGAGATTCTGGGATTTTAGAGAAAGGCAAAAGACTGAAAAAAAAAATGAATGAAAAAAGAACATCTGGAAACAAGCTAAAAGACTTAAGAAGAATACTTAAAAGCCGAGATAAACAACATGGTCAGGTAATTCTGTCAGACTCAGGTAGGAGTCAAATGAGCAATGGCGTCAATAGATACAGACCCATTAAATTTCATGAAGTAATGCCGTATTTTTATGCAAATAATGTGCACATTCTGTTTGTTGCCAACTGTGCCCACCTCTCCACAAGGTGTTTTCTTAAGCAACTCTATGCCAATTTTTTTTACATGTCGCTGTAAAAAAAAATGAGCATGGACACTTACTAAAATACCTCACGGCGGGGAGGGGTGGGAGGGCACGGTTGGCAAACAAATGTAGAAGGCAAACGTTTTGTGTAAAAACATAGTACTCTGACACTCAGATGCGGATTAAAGTATGCCAACTAAACTGCCTTCAGCCCAGCAAGACTATCTTCCCCTAGCCTTGAAGGAAATCTCATGAAAAGGTCCTTCCTTGGTTCTTCTCCTGACAAATAAAATAAAGAGAAAGAAGCTAAATAGTACAGAAAAGCTTCAGTGATATGAAAAGATATGAATACAATGTCTTCTGGGTTGCTCATCATTTCCGACATGATAACAAATTAATTAAGCTTCCCAAGGAACAGGATCATCAAAAAATGAGAAGACTCTGGGAGATAAAAATTTTCTGATTACATTATCTGAAATCATAACTCCAAATAATTCTCAGAATCATGCTTAACAATTGGAGCGTCTATGATCAAAGACTCATAGAGTCCAACAGCTTCAGTCAAAACCGGGAATTTTTAAAATTTTATTATCCTACGCAAAATTGACAAAATGAAGAGGAATGGCACTTCGTTGATCATCAAAAAGAACATTTATTCAAGATCTATCCTGAAGTACAACATCGTCAGTGATAGGATAATATTCACACATCTACAAGGAAGACCAGGCAATATGACTATTACTCAAATTTACATACAAACCACTAAGGCCAAAGATAAAGAAATTGAAGATTTTTACCAACTCCTGCAGTATAAAATTGATCAAACATGCCATCGAGATGCATTGATAATTACTGGTGATAGGAATGCAAAAGTTGGAAACAAGAGAAAGGATTGATAGTTGGAAAACATGGCCTTGGGGATAAAAACCAAACTGGAGATCACATGACAGAATTTCGCAATACTAAAGAAAACTATACACGTCAACCTCACCAGATGAAATACACAGGAATCAAAGGGGCTACATCTGTGGAAAGAGATGATGCATAAGCTCAAAAACATCAGTCAGAACAAGGCCAGGGGCTGACTGAGGAACAGACCATCAATTGCTCCTATCCAAGTTCAAGCTGAAGCTGGAGAAAATTAGAAAAAGTCCACAAGAGCCAAAATACAACCTTGAGAATATCCCACATGAATTTAGAGACCATCTAAAAAAAAGATTTGACACGTTAAACACTACTTACTGAAGACCAGACAAATTGCGGAAGGACATAAAGGACATCATACATGAAGAAAGTCAGAGGTCATTAAAAAGACAGGAAAGAAAGAAAAGATCAAAACAGGTGTCAGAAGACACTCTGAAACTTGCTCTTGAACGTCGACTAGCTAAAGCAAACAAAAGAAATGGTGAAGTAAAAGAGCTGAACAGAAGATTTCAAAGCGAGTCTTGAGAAGACAAAGTATTATAGTGAAATGTGCAAAGACCTGGTGTTAGAAAACCAAAAGGGAAGAACACACTTGGCATTTTTCAAGCTAAAAGAATGAAAGAAAAAATTCAAGCCTTAAGTTGCAATAATGTAGGATTCTATGGGGAAAATACTGAACCACACAGGAAGCATGAAAAGAAGATGGAAGGAATACACAGGGTCACTGTACCAAAAAGAAGCAGTCAATGTTCAACCCTTGGAGGTAGCATATGATCAAGAACTGATGGTACTGAATGAGAAAGTCTGAGCTGCACTGGAGGCACTGGCAAAAAACAAGGCTCCAGGAATTTATGGAATACCAATTGAGATGTTTCAACAAACAGATACAGCTTTGGAAGTGCACACCCATCTATGCCAAGAAATTTGGAGGATAGCTACCTGGCCAACTGACTGGAAGAGATCCATATCTGTGCCCATTCCAAAGAAAGGGGATCCAAGGGAATGCAGAAATTATCTAACAATATTATTAATATCACACAGAAGTAAAATTTTGCTGAAAATCATTCAAAAGCAGTTGCAGCAGTGTATCAACAGGAAACTGCCAGAAATTCAAGCCAGATTTAGAACAGGATTTCCAATGAGGGATACCATTGCTGGTGTCAGACAAATCTTGGCCGAAAGCAGAGAATACCAGAAAAATGTTTACTTATATTTCATTGACTATGCAAAGGCATTCAACTGTGTGGATAACAAATTATGGATAACATTGCAAAGAATGGGAATTCCAGAATGCTTAATTGTACTCATGCGGAACCTGCATATAGACCAAGAGGCAGTCATTCGAGCAGAACAAGGGGATAGTACATAGTTTAAAGTCAGGAATGGTGTGTGTCAGGGCTGTATTCTTTCACCATACTTATTCAATCTGTATGCTCAGCAAATAATCTCAGAAGGTGAACTATATGAAGAAGAACAAGGCATCAGGATTGTAGAAAGGCTCATTAACAACCTACGATATGCAGATGACACAACCTTGCTTGCTGAAAGAGAAGACTTGAAGCAGTTACTAATGAAGATCAAAGACTACACACAGCCTTCAGTACGGATTGCACCTCAACATAAAGAAAACAAAAATTCTCAAAACTGAACCAATAAGCAACATCATATGATAAATGGAGAAAATATTGAAGTTTTCAAGGACTTCATTTTACTTGGATCCACAATCAGCGTCCATGGAAGTAGCAGTTAGGAAATCAAATGATGTATTACATTGGGCAAATCTGCTGCAAAGACGCCACTTTAAGGACTAAGCCATAGTATTTTCAAACACCTCATATGCATGTGAAAGCTGGATAATGAATAAGGAAGACCAAAGAAGAGCTGATGCCTTTGAATTATGATGTTATCGCAGGCTACTGAATATACCACGGACTGCCGGAAGAACGAACAAATCTGTCTGTATAACCAGAATGTTCCTTGTAAGCGAGAATGGCAAGACCTCATCTCACATACTATGGACATGTTATCAGGAAGGACCATTCCCTGGGGAAGGACATCATGCTTGGTAGAATAGAGGGTCAGTGAAAAACAGGAAGACCGTCAATGAGATGGATTGACACAGTGGCTGCAACAATGGGCTCAAATATAACAAGGGTTGTGAGGATGGTACAGGACCGGGCAGTGTTTCATTCTGTTGTACAAAGGATCCCTATGAGTTGGAACCAACTCTAGTGCACCTTACAACAACAACAACAATGCACAATTTCATAAAAAGTAGATGCCTTATTGTTGTAATTGTTAGGTGCCGTCGAGTCATTTCCGACTCATAGTGACCCTATGTACAACAGAATAAAACGCTGCCCGGTTGTGTGCCATCCTCAAAATCCTTGTTATGCTTGAGCCTACTGTTGCAGCCACAGCCACTGTGTCAATCCATCTCGTTGAGGGTCTACCTCTTTTTCACTGACCCTCTATTCTACCAAGCATGATGTCCTTCTCCAGGGAATGGTCCCTCCTGATAACATGTCCAAAGTATGGGAGACATCCTCGCTTACAACAAGCATTCTGCCTGTACTTCTTCCGAGACAGATTTGTTCATTCTTCTATGGGATATTCAATATTCTTTGCCAATACCGTAATTCAAACGCATCAATTCTTCTTCGGTCTTCCTTATGCATTGTCCAGCTTTTGCATTCAAAGATGTTTTATAGATTTTAGGTATCTCAGGAAATGCACTTAATTTTCAAAAAATGCTGAATACATCAATTGCATATCCCTTCCCTGTCTGGAAGCACAAAAGGTATACAAAGGAAGTGCTAGCCCAGTTTATCTACAGCATAACCCTCCTACCAAGCATGTTTTTAAATGAAGGTGGGGGAAGTAGTTGAGCTGAAATTACAGGCTGTCATGACACCTCGATATCAAAAACTGAATACCTGGTTCCACAAGAGAGTAAGGCTGTTATTCACAATCTCGTTACTAAGCAACTGTAACAATGGCTGCATGAGCTTTCTAGAAGCTCCTGCAGTTAAGGAGGGAAAATCTAATGAAATAAAAATAGGAAACATCTTGCTTTGGAAATCTTTACCTTAGGATAAATTCAATGTAACAAAAACAATCTCGACTCAAAACAGACAATGCCTTAAAGGACATAAAAAGTACATGCTACTATGTATCATTCACTTTCTTTTCAGTTTTAGTTAATTTCTTCAAAGTTCACATTCGACTGGTGATAATAATTTCCTCAGTGTGTTTCCTTGTGGTCCCATTCTCTCCTTTACCCTCCCTAGGGAATACTTTTTTTTCAAACCAACTTTCTGATTAAAAGAACATTTTAGAGCCCTTAAATTCATTTCTTTGTTTACAGGAGCTATAAAAAAACCAGTTTGCAATTGTTTCATGTTGCCTCAGCTTTGAACTGAGAACACTCTTGGACATCAAAATATTCCTTTGAAGAGAACAGTCTCTCAAGCAGAGCCAGACACTTTCCCAGCCACTCCCTTAAGTTTAGACAACCAGAGTTTTGCAAATGTCAAGTCTTTTTCAAAGTTAGACTACACAACATAGCAGGCTCTAGACCAATGTTTCTCAAATTGTGGGCTGGGTTTTAAGGAGGTGTGTGGGGGGAGAGGGGAATCAGACGTGTTTCAAGGGAGTTTTACAGACCACACCTGCAAAATTAAGGAGCAGGTTACAAGGCTGGGGGAGGTGGCCTTTTCCTTCCATCTTTCCTTGTAGTTTTAGCATCTACTGAGATGCTAAGAGAGCTCCTGAAGTTATACTCTCTAAAGATCTATAGTGGGTTGCTTCTCATAATCAACATACTTATTCTCCCTTCCTCTCTCTCTCTTTCTCTCTTCCTCTAGGCCTCTCTTTCTGTTCTTGAAGGAAGCTAGGCTAGTAGATACACAAACTAAAAAGATAACATCTTAGAATTACACCTCTAAATCAAAGACGAGTAATCACTGTGATTTTAATAAAATTCTCTTTTAAAAAGACAAATCCAGAAACCAAAGTACTAGAAATTGAAGACCCAAAGTATCTCGGGCAAGAAGCATAGAGAAATGACAGTCATTCATGCTTTTAGATCTCGAAGATAGAGATGGTTTTCTGTCTCAGAAGATTCTCTCCGCAGCATTTGGAGGAGAGGGCTGTCTGGGTCGCCTGTTTGTAATTAGCTTGTTTCTTTGATTCTCATTTTCCTTCTCTCTTTAAAAACTAAATAAATAAAATAAAGAATGCAAAGTATAGTCTTTGTAATCACAACAAACCACAAAGTTCTGCTACTTTAAAAAAAGTAAATCAAGAAAATTCTGTTTTCTGACACACAAATAATTATTACCACTGCTGGTAACAATAATGAAAACTTGGAACTTACATAACACATTTTACGATCAAACTGATTCAAAAATTAAATCAGTTAGCTTCAGGGTCTACTCAGTCTACGTCACTCTGTGGCTAATAATTTAGACAACATGAACATTCTCAAATAAGAAACTTCAAAAAAAAACTTTTTTCCTGGTTCTTTTTTTTTGTTTTTTCATTGTTAAGGAAACCCTGGTGGCGTAGTGGCTAAGTGCTACAGCTGCTAACCAAAGGGTCGGCAGTTCAAAACCACCAGGTGCTCCTTGGAAACTCTATGGGGCAGTTCTACTCTGTCCTATAGGGTCGTTATGTGGCAGAATCGACTCGACGGCACTGGATTTGGTTTTGGTTTGGTTCATTGTTAAAGTTCTCATATTTGATTACAGTAAAATTCAAGGCTTTCTACCATGTCTTGGCCATATTTCCAAAGGACCTTGAATACTAGTAGTCACTATTATGTATAAGATTATTTATTGAGGCATTCTTTGTAAATAGAAAAGATGAGAAACAATAGGGAACTGTTAAATTATGTCAAGTCCACACAATGGAATATTATATAGCTGAAAAAAAAAATCAGAAAGCTCTCTATTTTATGGAATGAACTCCAAGATAATTATTTAACTCAAAAATGCAAGGTAAAGAATACTATATACAGTAGGCAACTATTTCTATTTTAAAAAAGGAAAAATACAGACACATAAATTTCCAGTTATACATGCATAAAATATCTTTAGAAGGAATAATATGACCTGGTAACATTTCTGCCTGTGGAAAACTGAGAAACGGGGAGTAGAGAGACTTTGCCTCATACATTCTCTTGAATTATGTACCATGTGAATGTACTAACTACTCAAAAATAAATAAATTGTTAATTAAAAAAAACCTAAGATCAGTGACAAATTGTTATATATACGGATGACGCAATAGTAATGATGGATTTATATTGATGTGTGAATGATACCCTGTATCAACATAATTTTCTAAGATGATCTTCTGGAATTAAGGGTCCAGCCTAGGCTGCTCTGCCACCACCACCACCCCCCATTGCCATCAAGTCAATTCTGATTCATAGTGACCCTATAGGAGAGGGTAGAACTGTCCCATATGGTTTCCAAAACTGTAAATTTTTACAGAAGCAGACTGCCTTAATATTCTTCTGTGGAACAGCTGGTGGGTTGGGATTACTGACCTTTTTGTTAGCAGCTGAGCACTTAACCACTGTGCCACCAGGGATCCTTAGCCTGCTCTAACTACCCCTTAAATAGACAGAGGACATCACCCTTAGCTCCTGATACTCTAATGTTTGAATATGAATAGCCCAGTTACACAATGCAAGTAGATTTTATGGTTGCAGGTTTTTAAGCATTTGTAAACTATTTGGGGGAAAACAAATACAACTATTTGCTTTTGACCAATAAAAAGAGGTAAAGTAAAGTAAATCTAGGTACCTTGCTTAAGGTCATCCAATAAGTGAGAAAAAGAGGAACACATAAAAATCTTAACTTTTAAGAAGTCTCCCCAAAACTACTTTTTTAACAGGTATACTCTGTGTGTGTGTGTGTGTGTGTGTGTGTGTGTGTGTGTAGAAAGAATGAAAATTAATGCTTTTAGCTATGATCAAACCCTTACTTTTTAGAAATATCTGATCACCTACTAAATGTCAGATAATGTGGTAGATACTAAAATATAGGTAAAATAAAAAATATAACGTGAAAGAGTAAGTAACCCAGCTGGGCAAGGAAGGTGACATCTGAGCTGAGACTTGAAGGCTAACAATGACGATGGCAGAAAAAGGAGGGGATGAAGAGTCCACGCAGAGGCAGAGACTGTGCAAAGGCTCAGGAATAGTGAACAGTTGTGTATGTCTAAAGAAGACGGTTCATGGCAGGAAAGGCAGCTTGAATTGTAGGCTGGAGATAGTCTGGGAAGGGCTTACATACCATGCTAAAGAGTTTGGACTTTATAACTATAGACAGCAGAATATAATGAAAAACTGAAAAAGGTTTCAAAAGATACAAAGAGATGATCTGAGCGAACAGAGTAAGATTTATGAAGAAAGGCTAAAGAGCTACAGGTTAGTTAGCCTGATAGACTTCAAGGACAGGAAGGCATCTTACACAGATGGTAGTCGCAGCTATAATCCATCTCTACAGAAGACAGAAAAAAAAAATTAAGTATTCAACTCTGGTGATAATACAATAGAGATAACAAAAAACATTGGAGAGAGCAAGTAACTCTACCAAGAAAGAAAAGGGAGACTAGATGGGACTGATGGAGGTGGGTGGGGTGAAGCACAAATGATTTAAAATAGGCAAGAATGAGGGCTTATAAATAAAGGCCTTATTTTTTAAAAACAAAGTAGCATCTCCTTTTCACAGAGCATTTTATGAGAAGTGCTCACTTCCACGGAATGGTTCCATATGGTCCTATTTCACCATTTGACTATCTCAGAATGATTCCATTACCCTCAGACTGTGAATGGACTAAATATCATCATACCAAGCAAATTCAAAAAAAAAACATTATTAACTTGGAATAATCAGAGAGAAGACAGGTCTAAATCACAAAATACTTTTTAAAAAAATCAGTGTAAATATTTTAAAATACATAGTATTAATGCCAAGGGCTGGCCAAGAATTACCAATAAACTGTACAAATGTAGAAGTAGTAATGCTTATGGGCAACCTTCTTTCTTAAGTCAAGCACTTGCACTGCTATTGTGAGTTATAAATGACTTAGCTCTTTTCTTCATAAACAGAGCAATGATAAGTTTAAGTACACCAAATGACCACAAATTCCAAAACTGTAGGGCTTAAATTAGCATAGTTTCACTGCATATGAAATTTCAATTGCATAACAATTTAACCAAAAGGAAAGTAATTGGCAAATAGGATGAATGTTGACCCTTAATGGCAAATTACAGGATTTTTTCTAAAAACTTAAATTGTTGATTGATCAAGCATAGGGGAAAAAGTACCTGGTCGAGGGAATCAGGTTGAGAATCCCATTGAGAACGTAGCTGAATTCTGCATGATCCTGAGCAACAAGTGCCACCAAACCCTCACAACAGGCTGTTCGAACCACTACGTTGTCACTGCAGCACTTCTCCCACAGCAAGTTCAAAGCAGGAGTCTGAAATCCAACCGGTGATTAAAAGTCACTTCCGATAAGCAACAAACGCACACACATACCCCAACTATTCATCAAAGGATAATTCATTCACAGTTCACAGTAGGCTAGCCTTCCTAGACAAAGATAAGGCTGCTGTGCCTGTTGTCACTCTTTTTGTAGACTAAGGTCGGTTTTCCAAGAGAGATAATGGATATGTTCTGATACAACTCTCTCTCACCTGTTATCTCAGCCGCAAAATAAGGCAGGCTGCAGGCACAGTTATGACCTGAGTTCAAGTGAAACAATAAAACCAATGGGGGATCAAAACTAAGATCTGGCTATGGCAGAGTTCTTTTAACTAAGCAATTTAGCCAGATGGGAACGTATCAGGATATCAGTGTACACTGACCTCCAAATCATATTTATGCTTCAAGCATAAAGCCTAGTGTGCGCCCAGAAGGAAGAGAGAGACGTAGTGCAGGCCACAAGCAAACTGCTAGTTCCATGATTATCAACAAAAGCCTAGAAAAACTGTCTAGCTCAAGAAACAGGGTGTGATTTTTTTCCCCTGCTCACACTCTGAGTCAGTCTTCTTTGAGAAAAGCACCGGAAGGGCACGTAAGTAAACATAAGTTCTTCATCTAGAAAAGCCCTATAAAAGCAGAGGTTCCAGCCTTCTTAATTTTCTTGGGAGTCTATGGCCCCAAAATTGGTTGACTGCTAATGATAAACCTATACATGAATGTATGTGAGCTCAGTGCATTTAGATTTACACAAGGCTTTATCTTTTTTATTTAAAAACCACACACACACGTATAATGAAGTTATTTTTCCTTCCCGCTGACATGATTTATTCGGGAAATTTATAATTTGGGGAAAAATAGATTCCCAGAAAAAAAGATCCCTAGTGCCTACATAAAAACTGAAAAAATGGAAATCAACATCATATTGTGCCCACTTTCCCACTGTCTCTGGCTCTGAGAGCCTCTAGGATCCCACCATTAAAAGAACAATACATTTACAGTTATCACTGCAGGAAGGATATATTTATATTCCATTTCTCTTTTTTCCAGAGGGAAATTTATTCACCTGTATGAACGGTTTCAAAGGGCTCTACATGTCATTTCTCCATTACAAGTCGGAAAAAGAAAATAAAGGAAAAAAAAAACCTGTTGCCTCAGGTTATACTGGGTCCTGGTAGAAATAAGCATTCATTTATTAATAGAAGGGGAAACATTTAGTTACAGGGATTTGAGATTCAATAAATCCCGGCCATTTAAGTAAAACCACTAGATCTTTTCAGGGTACATAATGTGATTATGGAAACCCTGGTGGTGTAGTGGTTAAGTGCTACGGCTGCTAACCAAAGGGCCAGCAGTTCGAATCTGCCAGGCGCTCCCAGGATTAAGATCAGGGTTCTCAGAAAGCCTAACTTCTATGACTACATACAAACACCAGATAAACGCCAATTAGTATGCCCCTACACTGAATCCAACATGTCAGTAGAAGCTGTAAAGAAATGTAACTGGGAGAAGCAAATCAAAAGGAATGTGAGAGATAAGAAATCAATTTATCTCTGTTGTAAAAAAAAAAATCTTATTTCTGTCTTTTTTGTTCTCGATAGAATGTAACTTTAAGTACCTCTCAAACAATTTCCCAATCAGCGTGTCAAAATACACACTGCTGGTCAACCAGAACCCAAGTGGTGTATCTCAGTAAGCATTACTTCAACTATGCGCACTGGCCTGCCCCATGCAAGGGTACAGAATTTTTCCTCCAGCTCCCACTGTCAATGCATGACCTTCTCCGCTTAGAACTCACATCTGGGTCTGGCCTGAAGCATGAAAAATCTCCTACACCCAAACAGAGCCACTGTGTTCAGTTTCTCTATTAACCAAATGTACTACTCCCTCAGAGGCACCCCTATCAACTTTCTCTAAAGCATGACTTCCCTCATCCCACCTATCTGGTTTACCATTAATAGTCATAAGAATTCTCCCTTTTGCCCCCTCCATATTTCATTCATGAAGTCTGTTGTAGCAAATTTTAAAGAATACTATGGAATAAAAAGATGGCACATGAAAAAAAGAAAAAAGAGGGCTATGAACTTTGCACAGTTTAAAATCATTTCTATGGTGACCTGAGCTGTGAGGGGAATAAGAGAAGTGCATACGTACTCCAGCATTTAGAAATATCTGAGTAGACCTAAAGCACAAAGTTAAATACAGACCTGGTTTGTAGCTTGGTGGATCTTTTCTGAATAACCATTTTCCTTTAGGACTGCAGCAATAAGATGACCCACAGCCTAAAAAATAAAGAAAACTAATAAATATATTCACTCCGAAGTTCTCTCCCAATAGCGCTTCTCAAGGTAAGTAACATTAATATTAGACGATATGAGTATGCTAGGCAGTTAATTGGTAATAAATAAAATTCCCGTTCACTGAATATGCGCTATGCAGCAGGGACCGAATTAGGCACTCCACGTGCGTAATTTATGATCTTTTTATAATAACCACCAAGGTAGGTATTATTATCCCAGGTAACCAATAAACAAACTTCAGTTCATAGATGTTAAGAAAATTGCCAGATTTTCCATTCAAATTGCCACTGTTTAGTATTAGACAGTAACTCGAGACTGCTTAATCCATTAAACCATGAGGAAACTGGGAAACCCCACAGTTTTTTTTTAAATCAACTTTGTGTCTAACTGAAATCTATTATGCTTCATCATGCCCTTAATAAAGATGGCAAAAACTCATCCTTATCTTTATGACTATAGCTCATGCAGATCTGAACCACCACTCTTCTCCCTCCTTTAGGCTCTATGATTTTAATTTATTATTTTCTCATAGGTTTTAGCCTTTTAATAAGCTTTCAGCCTCTAAATTTTCTCTCTAAAATTTTCCGATACTCTTTTTCAGTCAATGAGCACAAAATTAAACTCGACTCTAACAGGAGTATTGACTACATAAATACACAAATATGATTACCTCCTACCGCCTCAATTTCATTCTCTTAGTTCTTCAGCCCTACCCAGCACTGCTATCTTAGCACCATTAGGCTAGCAAAAATGACAGTCATTCTGTGTACAGATTGGGCAAACACTTGGCTATTGCAGAACTATCCATCCTGCACTTGGGACCAATGTATGATATATCTGCGAATAGCTGTCAGTCTTGTGAAGTCTCTAGAGAAGCACAAATAAAAATATAGCAGCCACTCCTTTCTCGTTTCCTTTTGTATTTCACATGGTAAAACTGATTTATGGCCTTAATGCTTGATGGTCTCAGTCTTGCAGTCCAAGTCACCCATTTACGTGAATATTAAGTTTAGTTTAATATACTGTCTCATATCTGCTGGTAAAAAAGACTTGAGAATCAGTGAATAGCTTGGGTACTTGTTTACAAAATATACCATATTTCATTGACTAAGTGGCCATCAATTGCAAGATGCACCATTATTTTATGTACCACAAAGAAAGAAAAAAGGGCTGCATCTATGATATTCAATACTTTTTATAATTAAGAGTTTTTATTTTATATTATTGAAAGAGCTCTTTTAGACTCACTTAAAAAATTGTGGCCAAGTTCATGCATATGCAGGCAATGCCAACTGTGTCACAGCTGCTGCCATCAACTATAAGATGCAATCCAATTTCAAAGAAGTAAAAATGTGGAAAAAAAATGTGTATGAATCAAGGAAATATGGTGCTAACACTGAGCAGTGGTTACAACCAAACAACAAGAAGTGTTCACAAAAGACAGGGTACAATCACAAGAATCTAATAAAACCAATATGAAACAACAGGAAAATAAAGCTACAGTCCATATTTAGAAAAAGAGCTAAAATAATATAAGCTTGATGATATACATCTCCCCCACACTCCATCAGGTTCCATTTCACTAAATTACTTTTCAATGTATCCTCCTGACATCACAGAATATAGCCAAAATTGATTTTAGAATACAAAATCCAATGACAAATCAGCTATATCATTACTTAAGTTTTCCATAACAGAATAATTTAAATGGACATCCTACAGCAACCAACACATATTTCACTTACTCTAACAGTAATACATATAGGCATCTCCTGATTATCTGTATTAATGAAGGGGCCCCAAGCACAAAGAAATAAAAATTGTGGACAGTATCTTCCAAGCCTTCATCTTCTTCTTCATGTAAAGACCTGCACTGCACAGAGTAGGATAAGACTCCAACTCAGTCAGGTAGAAGGGAATCTTGCATAAGGAGTGTTCTACTCCTCATGGAAGGGTTCCCCACTACCCAGCTAAGTCAATTCCCACAGAAGGCATCTCCGAAGTTAACTTCTGAAAGTATCCAAGATGCTGTATGTCGTTAAGTCTTCTGGCAGGTTTCTTCTGGTTCCTTAGGTTTACTCTCACAAGAAAAGACAATAAGCTATTATAATGCCTTGATTAACAAGAATGCTTCTAGTTTGCTGAGGGCTAACTAGAAAACCATCTTTGTTTCAACCCTAATTATTGAAAATTAAAATTATTTAGAGATAACATCTCTTAAAATATAGTATCACAAACTCCTGCCTTAGTAAGTATAGTATATAAATAAAATCTTTAAATCCAGGATATTTTACTGATTCAATGTCATTATTATAAAAATCTATTAGCCTTAACAGTAATACAGGGGTTTAATGTATCTTTTTAAATATTAATCCCTCACACTGTATAGATATATAACCATTTGCTTCTATTCCCCAAAATTAATTATGGACCAGAAAAAAATACATATTCAAGGGTCTCCTAGTTAATCAAGATTTTATCATCTCTAGGAAGAAAAGTATAATATAAAGAGAAGTTGGCTGAAATTGATTAGTTTCAAATACATATATTTTAAATTAACTCATATCAAAGTCACTTAATACGGCAATATAAATTTCTATGTGTAGAATAAAACATTTAATGTTAAAAATACAAAGTTAATTAACAATCCACCCAAAAGGTTCATTCACTACCATGAAGCAAAAATAGATGGATAGATAAAATTACCTGTGACTGGATAAGAGAATTTGGAAATTCAAACCTTTTCCTGATATCATCTGACATTTTTGCTTTTCTTACATGTATGTATATAAATTCTGTAACCAAAACAAAAGAATACTTGTTAGTCCTGAAGAGGAATTCAAACCAATCTCATTTCTTTCTCAAATGATATTAAAGTAAGTCAATCCAAAGACGGAAATGGAAATAAAGCACAGGGCTCTATAAAGTAATCCTTGGCATACCCATCATTAACCACTTCAGCACTCAAATGCCATGACTAATAAATGAATTAAAAATGCCCAACAGCTCTTGGCTTTTCCCAGTAGAACTAATCCTGAAACAGATGAATTCACACTACAGAGGCCAAGAAATATCCAAAAGTTCAAGCCTAAATAACATGATTAAAGTATTCCACCGCAAGTTGGAAACGGAAATTCTTTTATGCATCGAAACTTGCAAGGGAGAAGGAGTCAAACTGACATAAAATGTTTTAAACTATGCCTCACTTTGGTACAAGCTTTCATTTGAACATTAATCCAACTGCTAGTGATATGTGTGAAACCTAGGTAAGTTATTTTCAAGAAGTATAGAAATTATGTAGAAGCTCACACATTAAAGCAGACTGTCTCCAAAAGGAGGAACAGCAAGCAAGTAGCACCAACTTTTAATATTTACATCACACCTCTCATTCCCACTGGGCTCTCAAAAAAACATCATGCAAAAAAAGATGGAGGAGGGCAGGTGGTGAAACAGAGGCACAAAACTAGTAAGAGGATTTCCTAAGATCCTACTTTTATCCATTCCCTCTGCAGCAGTGATTCCACTAGATTACATTACTTTTTTAAAATGGATACCGTAGGTCACCTATTTATTACAACATGACTAAAAAATACAAAGTTTATGCCAGTACAGTACCCTAGGTTACCCTATAAAAACAAGAGAAAAGGCTAGTTTAAGCCTCTCCTCATCTCAAAAAAAGGAGGCACCTTGTCTTGATCCCACAGCTCTTTTTAACTACTTTCCTCCTTTTTCTTCCAAAGCTAAACTGCCTGGATGACTAACTTAGCCTGGCTTCCTCCTTCAACATCTATGTCCAACTTGATTCCCTTGCATTTGACATTTCACTGCACTGAAAGATGCACCGCGCTAAGATAGCAGACCATTTCCCCTGTCTAAACCTACTCATCGGCTTAAGCAGGCCAAAATTTCTTCAGTTTCCCAGTTGAGTCAAGCACACCCTTCTTGAAATTATTGTCTTCTTTGATTTCCTTAATATATCACAACGGGATTTCCCAAAGTGTGTCCCAGGGAAATCCAAGATAAAGAAATCTTCATGAAAAAAAAGGAGAGGGAGGATTTTGCGGGGGGAAAATACTACACATTCCAATAACGAAATTTATTCATTTAATAAACCTTTTATTAGGTGCTTACTGTATGTCAGACACTGTTCTAGGTACTTAGACTATATCAGTGAACAAAACAGACAAAAATCTCTGCCCTCATGCAGCCTACAGTTTAGCAGGAAGAGACAGAAATCAAACAAACCCGTTGCCGCTGAGTTGATTCCAACTCATAGTGATCTTATAGGACACAGGAGAACTGCTCCATAGGATTTCCAAGGAGCAGCTGGTAGATTTGAACTGCCCACCTTTTGGTTAGCAGCCAAGCTCTTAACCACTGTGCTATCAGGACTCCATAGGAAGAGACAGACAACAAAAAACAACTCGTAAGTAAAGCACATTTTAGAGGGTGTTAAGTCCTGTGGAAAAAAAAGAAAGTAAGGCATAGAAAATTGAATCCAAATTAAGGGAATTGCACTATTTTACATAGGATGGTCAAGATCAGCCTCTTAGAGAGGGTGGCATTTAAACAAAGACTTAAACGAGGTGAAGGTATTAGCCATACAGTTTATCTGGGGAAAGAATGTCACAGGTAGAGGTAACAGTGAGCACAAAAAAGGGTAAGGCAATAGAGTGCTTAAGACATGTTCTAGGAAGTGCAGAGACCTGACTGGAGCAGAGTGAAGGAGAGAGAGAATGGCAAATTAGGTCAGAGAGGCAATGAGGAGTCAGACCACAAAAGGCTTTGTGGGCCACTGGAAGGACAGATGCATTAATTCAGAGTGAAACGGGAAGCTACTGCAGAAAGAAGTGGTAAGATCTTAATAGAATCACTTGAGGTGAGAAGTCATTGGATTCTGGATATACTTAGAGCCAACATGGTTACTAATGGATTAGATGAGAGTGTAGGAGACAGGAAGGGACCAAGGATAAATCCAACGTTTTTAATCTGAGCAACTTTATTTTTAATCTCAGCTTCCTCTGGCCATGTTACACATTAAGCAAAACAATTTATTACTTCTCATCGTGGCATTTTTTACCAAAAGGAAAAGATGGAGTTGTCATCATCTGAGGTAGGAAAACACGTTTTGGCAGGAAAACCAGGAATTCCATTTTGGACAGGCAAGTTTTGTATGTCTAATAGACATCCAGTGAATCTAATGTTGCAAAGAGTGATCTTAATTAGAGATAAAAAAATAACAGTGCACATATTTATATTAAAGAATTGAAAAAATTCTAAAGCAAGAAGTCTGTTTAACTCAGAGTTTATCAAACTTATCTGGTCACCGAAGCCTTTTTTTCTAGAAAATCCTGTTAACAGTCTACACAACCAGTCTTCCCTGAGACGCACGTTGGGAAACGCTGCTCTACTGGCTTCTCCTAATTCCGTCCACTCTTCTTCCAGCACTTCATCTTGCTTCTTGAAAGTACTCCCAAGACTCTCTGCCCTATGTTCTCCTTTCTTTATAAAAACTCAACCAGAGCTATCGTCCTTTATCTAGTTCCAGATCTCCAAATGCTTCCCTATTCTCTCTCCTCATAAGGCTCTAAAACATCAAAAACTCAGGATGTCAACAACGAGACACATATTTCCTCTCATAAAAACTGTCCTCATTTCAGTTCTTCCCAGTTCTCCTCTCATGACTTCCTTTACCATTCTCTAAATCCAGTTAGTCACAGAGTCCATTGCATTCTTTCCAGCATCCCAGAGTCTACCTTTCCTTTCCCATTTCTATACTCATCAACTTAGTTCTTCCTGCCAGGCTCACTTCATAACTGCGTACACATGAGGGTTCTCCATGCTTCAGTTCATCCCATACATTAAATTAATAGTGCTAAAATGCTATTTCCATCACATCATTTCCCTGTGAAGAATCCGGAGTGGGTTTTCGATTGCCTGTCAGATCAAATGCAAATTCTGCTGCCTAGCTTTTAAGTCCTCTATGAACAACCTCATCCCTTCCACTTCATTTTCACTTCTGTCCAATTCCATTTTAGCAAAAAACAGTCTTTGAAATGGTTCCACATGCTCAAAATCTGCTCATTTCTAAGGACTGTACTCATGCTGTTCCCTCCCACATAAAATGTCCTTCTCTATATGCTCCCACTATTTAATGATGAAATTCCTTTCATAGCACATCTCCTCTGTTAATGTCTTCCCACCCAGCCACACCTTACAGTAATCAGCTGGCTTTATATACCTTCAGTACTATTGCATATGGTCTGATCTATACCATTATGTGATTGTTTACATTAGCACTGAAAAACTTTTTCTGTAAAGGGTCAGATGGCAACTACTCAAGTCTGCCCTTCCTAGCAGGAAAGCAGCTGTAGATAAAAAATAAACAAATGACCGTGGCTAAGAGCCATAAAACTTTATTTAAAAACCAGATGGCTGACAGGCCATAGTCTGCTGATTCTTGGTTTGCATGATGACTTTTTAAATTAATTTTAAAAAACTGTTGACATAATTGCTATAATTGATATTCAAATTTGGCCCTTTCTTACAAAGCATTTAGGGAAAATAAGTAAGGTAAATTGCACCTCTTTTATTATCTAAGAGATGGAAAAGTACCCTTTATCAAAGAAAACAAACTTTTTCCTAACCCTAAACTCTGAAAGAAATTTCTCTTTTGGGGGCTTATGCGCGAGATATGGGGTGATATAATGGGCAATACCGTCAACAACGTAAGTAAAACAAAATTTTATATTATTTCTTTTTTAAACAAACCCTGGGTAAAGCCATGGGTATAAAATAATACGTAACTCAAAGAGCCTCAGCTAGATGGGGTCCAAGTGCAGAGTTTTTTGATGACCTAATCTAATTCAGTAGAAGGTAGACGTTAGAGTGCCCAGAGAGGTAGATAGTTATCAGCCTGTCACAGAGTAGTCTTACCCAAACATCAACAGTAAACAGAAGAAAACACTGGGGTCATACTCTCTAATCCAAGCCTAACCCAGTGCCCTCGAGTTGATTCCTAGCCTAGCCTAGAATGTTAGAATTCCAATATTGCTTTGGGGACCTGATGAGCAGCTGGTTAAGCTAATAGCTTATTTTTGCAGTAGAAAAGCCGAACCAGTATTCTCATTCAGAAAGATGACCCTGCCTCCAGAAGGTTGGCCAAAAAAACCCAAAAACCAAACCCAGTGCCGTCGAGTCGATTCTGACTCATAGCAACCCTACAGGACAGAGTAGAACTGCCGCATTGAGTTTCCAAGGAGCGCCTGGCGGGTTTAAACTGCTGACCCTTTGGTTAGCAGTCATAGCACTTAACCACTACGCCACCAGGGTTTCTGAAGGTTGGCCACTGGGGTAAAAAGTGTTGTTTTTATCAAAATTACTTAAGTATAGATGACAAATACCTAAGCTTACAAAAGACAGCCCTTATTTCAGTGTGACACTTTAGAGAAAGAATACCCACCAAGAGAAAGGCTAGGTTTTTTAAATCTATAGTAACTTTATCTTTCCTAACTAATGGCAATTATGCATTCTCAAAACCACTACCCAAGCTACAATATGTTTTGATATCATCCTTGATTTGTTATCCTTGGGCTACAAATTGCAAGTGTCTTTCATCTGCTGGAGACTTACGTTTCAAGGTTAATCACAACCATTTGGCCTTTCAAAGTATAAAAACAAAATATTCTCTTACAGAATTTCAAAAAATAGAAGTACACATGCTTTCTTTACCATGGGCAGGGTAGCTATGTGTCCTACTTTATTTTTAATCTCAACTTCCTTTGGGCATTTTATACTTTAAACTAAACTTTACTAAAAAGAAACTGGTCACAATATGCTCCATAAATCACATTATAAAAAAGACTGTTTGATTTAAAAAGATTTATCTCCAACCTGTCATTGTGCCTTTTGTAAATCTAAATCAGAAATAGAATTTTAATGACTTTTTTTTACAGATGCTTGAAAATAAATGATTTAAGTTCCAAGTGCATTAAAGCATTTGTTTAACATAAGCAATTATCACCTGCCAAAGTGTTTCAGCCCTATAAAAATTTATTTTCCAAGAAAATAAATCTATCAATTTCACTCTAGAAGAAATAAAGGACCAGGAGTATTATACATAAAGCACTTTGGGTTTCAATTTTCTTTCTCAATAGTTTCCCTGGGGTATGAAAACATACAACTATATATCACAAAAAAAGTACGTATGGTCAAATCTCAAATGAAGGAAAGCAATCTGAAAAACTAGAAAAAAAAAAATCTAATTATATTCCTGAAAACTATGGGAAGCCAGCAGAGGGATTAACTGATCCTGTGGGGTAGCTGGAGGGCGGGGGAAGTCATGGCTACAAAGACACATTTGAGCACACTTAACTTCAAAAAGTCTATACAGGAAGGGCTCAAGGGCAGCAATCTGGGAGCAAGTCAGGACTACAGAGGTATATTCCTGCAGCTAATTTACATGAGCAATGTCATCAGCAGGCTGATTAATAAAAAATGTATACTTCATTTACATTATTAGAACCTTGTGTTTTAGAGCCAAAAGGGTCATTTTTTGTTTGGGGGTTCTTTTTTTGTCTT
Organism: Elephas maximus indicus; assembly: GCF_024166365.1. NCBI lineage: Eukaryota > Metazoa > Chordata > Mammalia > Proboscidea > Elephantidae > Elephas > Elephas maximus. The sequence goes on along the minus strand of NC_064827.1, from coordinate 30,503,114 downwards.
TATTTTCTAAAAGGACTTTTTTCTTTTCTAACACTTTACAAAATATTCCAATTATCAGTCATGGTATTTCCTTAGTTTCTTCCTTCCAAAAATTAAGCTGTGGAACCATCAGTCTGAGTATTTTAAGCACATATCTTGACTTTTTGTTTTGTTTTGTTGTTCGAGGTAGGGTGCTTACAGAAAAGCTGATGAGCACCATCAATAAATAACAGCTGATGTTACAAATGCATCAGGACTATGGCTCAGAAGTACATTCCAGATTCTCCTACTTGCTTTGCCCTGCCCCTTTTTTAAAAAAAGAAAAAAATCTGCCTAACCTTTTCAACCATCCACCTTGCTCTACTATCCAATATTTACACCTTCGCCATTCCTCTACTGCTTCCCAGTCCCCAAGTATTTCTACACATTCTCTCTGGGATCTGGCAGCTGGGTTCCCAAAGTAACAGGACATGATAATCAGAGCCTTCCTAACCACATGATTCCTACAAATGGGAAGGTTACGGGGAAATCTCAACGGACAGTCTTTAAGACTAAACAGTAAGTGCAAGCAAAAGCAACTTTTAGTTGTTATATTCTCAGAGACCACCAAGGCATCTTTAAACTAAGCTAAGAGTAGAAAATACTTTTAAGTTAGCCAGTTATTTCAAAATCAAGCTGAGAGAGGGCAACTAAATGGTCTGACTGAGTTGCTTAGTCAATAATCAGAGAAAGCAGGGTCTGTGAGGATGACAGAGGCTGCTAGCTATCCTCCAATATGTTCTCTCCTTCTTCTGTATTAAAAAAACTGTAGCCTGACAGGCTTCATAACATTTCTGAGCCTCAAGCATAATTAGATATGACCACACGAACAAGTTCTCTCTGCTGGAGTTTGAGCAGAAGGGTTGTGCCACTTCCATGCCTGAGCCTGCATCCTCCACTCTCTCTTCCACCAGGTCTTGGCAATAAACCAATTCAACACGCACATAAAGACAATGCCCCTAGGACACTGTTGAAGAAATAAAATGAAAGGAACCTAGATCCCTAAATGTAGCTTTGAGTAAAGCTGCATACTAACCTGGAATGACAATATTATGTGAGAAATAAATAAACTTCTATCTTGTCTGAACCACTGCATATTGGGGTTTGTCATGGTAGTATTTCCCCAACTAATATGAGGAACCTGAGATCATCTCCCATCCACATTTTCGTTGGAGAAACAAACAAGCCGAATGTCACAGAGGTTAAGTTAAGCAACTTTCAAAAAAAGCAAACCATCATGGCATAGTTCAGGTGAGAAGGGTGGTTTCTTGACTTCCAATAGAGCGTTCTTTCCACTGGACCATTAATAACATGAGATATGACTGGCGTTTTTCCTACTACTGCATCACAGCCCAGGAATTTTACAATCTATAATTCAAGTACTGAGCAAGTTTAGGTGAATATAAGATCTGATGATCTCACCGGATGCAATTTACTAAAAGTACATCAAATTGCAATCAAATGCCTGCCTTTACAATTTAGTTCCTTCACAGTCAATATCACATGCTACTTGTACTTTGATTTTGTAATCGGAGTCTAAAATAAGATCAGAGGCGGGAAATTCCAAGTTAGAAGTGATTGCTGTCCAGGAGAACCAGGCACTAAAGAAAGAAAGTCACCAACTTGAATAATGACTGCTGTGTTATAATAATTTATCCAATTACTCTTGAATAATCATTTTTAAAAGTATCATATATATGTATATCTAAATGTTATACAAATGAATAAAGGTATACAGATGAAAATTTATCTTTTAAAATCCAAAGACTCATTTTTCTCTACAATTTTTACATTATCCAATCTAAGTCTTCAAAGTTAATGCCTTTATAAGTTGATTTTTTTTATTAACTTTTATTGAGCTTCAAGTGAACGTTTACAAATCAAGTCAGTCTGTCACATATAAGTTTATATACACCTTATTCCGTACTCCCACTTGCTCTCCCCCTAATGAGTCAGCCCTTCCAGTCTCTCGTGACAATTTTGCCAGCTTCCAACTCTCTCTATCCTCCCATCCCCCCTCCAGGCAGGAGATGCCAACACAGTCTCAAGTGTCCACCTGATACAAATAGCTCACTCTTCATCAGCATCTCTCTCCTACCCACTGTCCAGTCCCTTTCATGTCTGATGAGTTGTCTTCGGGAATGGTTCCTGTCCTGGGCCAACAGAAGGTTTGGGGACCATGACTGCCGGGATTCCTCTAGTCTCAGTCAGACCATCAAGTATGGTCTTTTTGTGAGAATTTGCGGTCTGCATCCCACTGATCTCCTGCTCCCTCAGGGGTTCTCTGTTGTGCTCCCTGTCAGGGCAGTCATCGGCTGTGGCTGGGCACCAACTAGTTCTTCTGGTCTCAGGATGATGTAGGTCTCTGGTTCATGGGGCCCTTTCTGTCTCTTGGGCTCTTAGTTGTCGTGTGACCTTGGTGTTCTTCATTCTCCTTTGATCCAGGTGGGTTGAGACCAATTGATGCATCTTAGATGGCCGCTTGTTAGCATTTAAGACCCCAGACGCCACATTTCAAAGTGGGATGCAGAATGTTTTCATAATAGAATTATTTTGCCAATTGACTTAGAAGTCCCCTTAAACCATGGTCTCCAAAGCCCCGTCCTTGCTCCGCTGACCTTTGAAGCATTCAGTTTATCCCGGAAACTTCTTTGCTTTTGGTCCAGTCCAGTTGAGCTGACCTTCCGTGTAATGAGTATTGTCCTTCCCTTCACCTAAAGTAGTTCTTATCTATTAACTAATCAGGAAATAACCCTCTCCCACCCTCCCTCCCTCCCCCCCTCATAACCACAAAAGTATGTGTTCTTCTCAGTTTATACTATTTCTCAAGATCTTATAATAGTGGTCTTACACAATATTTGTCCTTTTGCCTCTGACTAATTTCGCTCAGCATAATGCCTTCCAGGTTCCTCCATGTTATGAAATGTTTCACAGATTCGTCACTGTTCTTTATCGATGCGTAGTATTCCATTGTGTGAATATACCACAATTTATTTAACCATTCATCCGTTGATGGACACCTTGGTTGCTTCCACCTTTTTGCTATTGTAAACAGAGCCGCAATAAACATGGGTGTGCATATATCTGTTTGTGTGAAGGCTCTTATTTCTCTAGGGTATATTCCGAGGAGTGGGATTTCTGGGTTGTATGGTAGTTCTATTTCTAACTGTTTAAGATAACGCCAGATAGATTTCCAAAGTGGTTGTACCATTTTACATTCCCACCAGCAGTGTATAAGAGTTCCAATCTCTCCGCAGCCTCTCCAACATTTATTATTTTGTGTTTTTTGGATTAATGCCAACCTTGCTGGAGTGAGATGGAATCTCATCGTGGTTTTAATTTGCATTTCTCTAATGGCTAATGATCGAGAGCATTTTCTCATGTATCTGTTAGCTGCCTGAATATCTTCTTTAGTGAAGTGCGGGTATAAGTTGATTTTTTAACAATACAATTTTAAAATGTTTTTGCTCTGCCAACAGAGTAATTACTCAAATTTTTCAGTACAAAACTTTTTTTTTAATTCAGGATTTTATGTTCATACAAAAATACATATTTATAATATAAACAAACAAAAAACCCTTGCTGTCCAGTTGATTCTGACAACTAGTGACCTTACAGGACAGAGAAGAACTGACCCATAGGGTTTCCAAGGAGTGGCTGGTGAAGTCGAACTGCTGATCTTTTGTTTGGCAGCCATAGCTCCTAACCACTGTGCCATAAAGGCTCCATGTATAATATATTCATAGTATATTTACAATAAAACTGATGCCCACTCATTTTAAAGATCATACTTGCCAATAAATGTCTAAATTCGGTAGCAAAATCACCAAATTCTTACTTTAAGCAATATCCAGTTAACTGAAATTTTGTAAAGCATCAAAAAATGTATTTTATAGGTATTTTACTTCTATTTCCTCAAAAATGGCTCAAATTTTCTGCACTGGTTCTCTAAAATAATTTACTTTTAAGCAAATATTAATATGGTAAAAACAGAAATATTTACGATAAAATAATGTATTTTATATAAAATACTCCAGGTCATGTGACAGATAAAACAACAATGGTTAAATGCTGATAAAAGATAAGTACACAACACCACTCTCTGTATTTATATCTTTGAAATTTTTCATAATAAAAAGTTTTTTAAACCACACTTACATGTCTCTTACTATGAGCCAGGCAATATTCTAAGCATCTTACATATGTTGTTGTTAAGTTGTTATGTGCCATCGAGTCTGTTCCGACTCATAGCAACCCTATAGGACAGAGAACTGTCCCACAGGGTTTGCAAGGAGTGACTGGTGGATTCAAACTACTGACCTTTTGGTTAGCAGCCCAGCTCTTAACCATTGCACCACCAGGTCTCCATCTTACATATATTAATTCATTTAACCCTTACAATAACCCTATGAGGTAAGTACTTATTTTAAGGATGAAGAAACTGAAGCATAGAAAAAGTTAGGTAACTTTCCCAAGGTCACATAGTAAGCGGCCTTCAAACCCAAGTAGTTTGAAATTCACACCCAAGCGGTCTGGCTCCAGGGTACATAAGCACATAGGAAAATCTGGGAATTATGAATTATAGGTGATTTTTTGTTTGTTCTTATTTTCTAATTCTTTTCATAAGAACATGTACTCTTGTAATTTGAATAAAGTTACCAAAATACGAAATTTTTTCTTCAGATCCTAATATATTTTTTTTAAGAAATAAGGGATGTGACATTCTGAAACCCACATTACCACAAGCATAGAAATCTACTATTAGTGTCAACCTTTCATAAAGTGAGTGGCAACAACTTGAAAGTGTTTACAAGCAGTGAAAGATTATTACTTTGCTACCCATTTTACCAATGTTTTATAGAACGAGTAATACTGAAAAGAGGTCAGTGTAATTCAGCTAGCTAGATTCAATTAACTTTAGACCATTTAAAAACTTAGTTCCTTCATTTTCAAGGAGAAACATAACCATTCCAATAATTCCATTTAGACTCCTGGGAAATTTAATACAAAATAAAAACTTTACTCTTAAAAACAGTTTTGTAGACTGATTACACGCTAAAGGCAACATTTTTTTTTGATTGCTGCAAACTGACTAATCAGCCTCATTTCTTTTCATTAAAACTAAATTGTGAAATTCATGTACAATGGAGTAGTTACAGTTTAGTTATTTTAGCTCACATACTTAGTACTAATGAAAGCTGAAGAACAAATAAGCAAAGAAATTTTATAGGGAAGAGAACAAATGTCCATAATGTTAACTAGTCAACGTAGCCCATAATGGACAGGGAGAGTAACTCCAAATTCGATTCCTAAATAGGTACAATTACAACTACAAAAAAAAAAAAATCACTGCACTGTTAGAAGAACTATCCTGAAGATGTTCAAATGAATATACCGCACAGCGCACGGTAAAGCAACGTCATACATTCTTTTGCAAACCGTAAAACTGCTGAAAGTGAAAAACGCCTTTAATCTGAATACTAAGCACATACCTACCTTCGTGAAAGAGCAACCAGACACAGGGAAAAAAGGGCACGGACTTTTGCAGGGGAGAAACAGACCCGGACACAAATTCTAACTCCAGCACTAGCTATTTAAAATTAAGTAAATCACTTAACACCTCGAAGCCTGTTTCCTCATTGGTTAAATATAAGGTTAATCTTATATTTGTTTAACGACTCCGCTTGAAAGTGTTGTTGGTAGTGGTGGTGGTGTGTGTCATCAAGTTGAGTCCGACTCATAGAGACCCTATAGGGCAGATTATAATAATCTCATAGGGTTCCCTAGGGTGCAATTTGCAGGAACAGATCACCAAGTCCTTTCTCCTGCAGAGCCAGGTGTGTTCAAATCAACGACATTTAGGGTAGCAGCTGAGCACCTAACCATTGCACCACCATGGCTCCTTAATATACAGTACATTTGAGGGTGTTTGTAAAAATTAAAATAATCCATGTAAAGCATTTCTCTCAGGGCCAGGCACATAACAAACACTTTAAAAATGTTAGCTATTATTATTCTACTCTTATTATTCTAAGTCTGAATCCAAAGCCTTGTGTTTTCCATTTTATCTTGCTGTACCTCAGGTAACCAAGCAAATCTTTAAAGGAATATCTAGGTTTGAATATACACCGTTGAATCAGGTTCCCAAAGTAGCTCACAAGCTTAAGCAAACAGGTCTGTATCTCTGTGTATGCTGCAACCCTAAAAACATGTAATCCAGTCAAATGTGTAAAACTTACACCTTCTATTGTATAAGACCACTATTATAAGATCTTGAGAAATAGTTTAAACTGAGAAGAAAACATTCTTTTGTGGTTACGAGAGGGGGGAGGGAGGGAGGAAGGGTGGGAGAGGGGCATTTACTAATTAGATAGTGGATAGTAGATAAGAACTACTTTAGGTGAAGGGAAGGACAACATTCAATACAGGGGAGGTCAGCACAACTGGACTAAACCAAAATCAAAGAAGTTTCCTGAATAACCTGAATGCTTCGAAGGTCAGCAAAGCAGGGGCAGGGGTTTGGGGACCATGGTTTCAGGGGACATCCAAGTCAATTGGCATAATAAAATCTACTAAGAAAACATTCTGCATCCCACCTTGAAGGGTGGTGTCTGGGGTCTTAAACGCTAGCAAGCAGCCATCTAAGATGCATCAATTGGTCTCAACCCATCTGGATCAAAGGTGAATGAAGAACACCAAGGACACACGTAATTACGAGCCCAAGAGACAGAAAGGGCCACATGAACCAGAGATTACATCATCCTGAGACCAGAAGAACTAGATGGTGCCCAGCCACAACCGATGACTGCCCTGACAGGGAGCACAACCGAGAACCCCTGAGGGAGCAGGAGAACAGTGGGATGCAGACCCCAAATTCTCATAAAAAGACCAGACGTAATGAGACTAGAAGGACCCCAGCGGTCATGGTCCCCAAACCTTCTGTTGGCCCAGGACAGGAACCACTCCCAAAGCCAACTTGTCAGACGTGGATTGGACTGGACAACGCGTTGGAGAAGGATGCTGATAAGGAGTGAGCTACTTGCATCAGGTGGACACTTAAGCCTATGTTGGCATCTCCTGTCTAGAGGGGAGATGGGAAGGTAGAGCTGGTTAGAAGGTGGCAAAATGGTCACGAAAAGAGATACTGGAAGGAGGGAGCGGCTGTATCATTGAGGGGAGAGTAATTGGGAGTATGTAGTAAGGTGTATATAAGTTTATGTGAGAGACTGACTTGATTTGTAAACTTTCACTTAAAGCACAATAAAAATTATTAAAAAAAAAAAAAACATATCTTCTAGGGGTGCTCCGTGTCTAGAACACAAAGCAATTATCAATCTAAACTTAACCCTCATTCTTGTGACAACATCACTAGCAACCGTGACATCTCCCACATTTTTATATGTTCTTTGATTTTATACTCATATTTCATCAACTGCTCAGTTTAAGTACAAGTGTGAGTATGGAACAAAGGAGAAAAACTGACCACTTCCATCACAGCAATTAAGTGTCACTCTGTAGTAAATCTATGCTTCTTATCACTGATATTATCCACACTTCCATGTTTCACATTTTCCATTTATTTTTCTAAAATAAGTAAATATTTGGTGAAATTATTTGCCCAAATGATAATTCAAACACTACCACACAGACACTGCCACAAATGAATGCTTGCCTGTCAGGTAGCCCCATGATAAGACAGTTCAAAACACAGCTCAATGAAACAGGGAAGTATCTGTGTAGAAGTGTTGACTTGTAGAAACATAGTTTGAAATAACTGTGAAATGTTCAGAAAGAAATGTCCAGAAGCAAGAAGATCAAGCAGGAAGCCGCTGCACATTCTTTGTCAATCCACGCAGCTGCCTCAGAAACCAGGTTGAACGATGACTTGGCCTCATATTCCAAGCAGAGAATACACGTACATGGCGTAGAGGAGACAAACTGGACAGTTGAGAACAGACATTTACTAATGTCCCTTCCAGGTCTGAGAGGATTGTAATCAGTCCTCAAGATGTAGAAGGCCTTCTCGTCTCTTCTGAAGGGGAAAGTATCCATCTGTGTAATGGTGGTGTCTGCTTAGATGTCAGTGAAAAGGCTGAAAGACACCTCAAATGGGAAGGATACATCACTGAGCAAGCTTCCTGCATTATTATCCTGGACTTTTGAGTTTCTTCAAAGAACCAACCGTGTCTTGTTCACCTACATGCAGGACCTAGCAATTGTCATAAGCAATCAATAAATGTTCATTGAATTATTGTGTTCAATACCGTAACTAATACACAATAACCAAAACCCAAACCTGTTGGCTTTGAGTCTATTCCAACTCATAGCAACTCTACAGGACAGAGTAGAACTGCCCCATAGGGTTTCCAAGGAGCGGCTGGTGAATTCAAACTGCCGACCTTTTGGTTAGCAGCTATAGTTCTTAATCACTGCACCACCAGGGCTCCAATACACAATACCCACTGCCGTCGAGTCAATTCCGACTCATAGCAACCCTGTAGGACAAGAGTAGAATTGCCCCATTGAGTTTCCAAGGAACGCCTGGTGGATTGGAACTGCTAATCTTTAGGTTAGCAGCCAAATTCTTAACCACTACACCACCAGGGTTTCCCCAATAAACAATACCAACCCACCCACTGCCATTGAGTCGATTCCGACTCATAGCGACCCTATAGACAATAAACAATAGAGACCCTAAAAAATTAAGAGTCAGGATCCTACTGTTTGTTTTCAGGTCAACTTCCCAAAACAGAAGTAAGAAAGAGAGGAGAATCTATATCTTTCTTAGTAATTAAGATACAAGGAAAAGAGACTAAATTAAAAACAAGAATTAGAAAAATAAGTTTTAAACAATTTTATTTTCAAATACAGTAACCTGAATTCGCTTTCCAACACATCTAGGGTTTGGAAGTAATTAGTTCTTTTTAGACACATCCTTTTTCCCAGCACCCTTTTTTTTTAACTGAGAAAATAATTTTTATGTAGGTAGTACAGTCAAGTCCAAATCCTAAATCAGCAGAATGCAGATTAGTGAGATTTTATCACGCTGTTATTCATTTTGGTATATTTCCTTAAGAAAAAAAAAAGAACACATGCAAATGTTCACAAGACTGATTCTTCACTGTTCTCAGCAGTATCTAACAGAGATGGAAAGTGGATCTCTGTTGCTTGACAAAGTCTTAAATGAATGCTTCAGTTGACAGCTATTATTTATCACTGCTATGCTCTTAACCTATGTATTACAACTCTTTAAAAACCACAGCATCACCTCTGTGTATTTCCCACTGGGGCAAAAAGCATTTTAAACATGTAATTACACAAAGAAGTAACTTTACTAATCTTCTATTAGACAGCTAGCATTACTCATATAGCCTTTTTTATTTGTAAGGTATTTGATAATCAGGTATTAATTAATCTTCACAACCACCCTGAGCAGATGATCATTAGTAAATCATTTCGCTTTAGCACACCACCACCCAGCATCGTATTCAAGAATTAGAAAAGGATCTTAGACAGAAACACTGGCATCCAGTTGACAGAGTACAGTGTTGGAATGTCTATCAGATAAAGCTAACTTAAGAATCTCATTTAAACAAACGAAAAAAAGAAGGAAAAAAAGTCTCCAAGCTGATTGCCACTCCTCATGAGAATTTTTTTTTTTTTTAATTTCACAAATTTTAAAACCACTACATACAATTTTCACATGTATAGGCTTAATGGAACTTTTTAACACTTTGTTGGAAGTAAATGACTGACTAGACAGCAGCAAGAGCTTCATGGACCAGCAACTCACAATAAAGCCAACGTTCAGAGAGCTTCATTTCATCCTCAAAGACTGGTCTACTTCTCCATCTCAACTCAAATTCAAATACCATCTATGAAATTGCTCCCAACGTGGCTTACTTCCAAACTGATACAAAGATCCTCAAGGGAGGGCAGATAGGCTCAGGAGCAAAGCCACAGAAACAAGGCAGAACTAGTATGGTTCCCAGGACCAGGAGGGTCTCCCCAAGCCCCAGCCACAACACTGAGTTTCATTAGGAAACCCTGGCATAATAAAGCTGAGAGTCTGGGGTAGGACAAAAACCAAGCCACACTACAGGAGTGGGGAGTCAGGGTACTACATAGTGGGCATCTGATCTTAGTGTTTAGCACTTGTTGGCTATATCCCAAAGTGTGGCTTACATTCTTCAAGTTCTATACAAGTTACTTCAAAACTAAGGTAAGAAAGAAAAGCCGCAAAAGCGCGCATACTTTTGGGCAAAGTTATTCACTGAAGGGCTATTTATGAGAAACTGAAATAATAGGTAAACTAAGGAATATGCAGATAAAATATTGATCAGTAATTTACAATAACATTTACAAAGAGTTTAATAATATAAAGTAATACTTATGATAGAATTAAAAAAAAAAACCTGAAAAAAAGTATATACTATCATGAACACAGCCATGTTAAATACACACACGCACACAAACATAAGATTAAGGAAAAAAAGGACAAAGTGAATATGCAAAAATGTTAATTAAGATTGTTTCTGGGCAAGAAAATTATGGGTGATTGTTACATTCCTCCTTAACATTTCCTACATTTAATTTTTTTTTTCTACACTAGGCATATATTACTTTCTCAAATTAAAAAGAAATTATTAACTCTCTTCAAATAAAAAGATAAGACTATTTTAGCCTCAATAAAAAAAAAAAAAGTGATCTTATTTACTTACTTGAAGCCACAGTCTTTTATCAGTGTCTAAAGAGACAGATTCACCACAGCATACACCAAGATAAAATAAAGTCGCACTTGATCCAATTACACTGTTTATTAAGAGCTATTTAATGAGAAAGTCACACCTTTGAGTTATTAGAAGCTCTAATAGTCCCGCAGAGTTCCAAACAAGTAAGCTAACAGAATTACCTTTGATTCTAAATTGTTTGCCAGGAGATTAATCCATCTGTTCCTGAAAAAAAAAATCAAGTGCTCCTCCAGTGTGTTCAACTTCCTCCAACCTGAGTTTAATCAAGTACGTTAGCCTCAGTCTAGAAGGGTATTTTTAATTGCATAGGCTGCAGTTCAAACAGTTTAATTTTCCAAAGGCACATACAAAATAATATGTGGAAACCTAAAACTTTAGTCATCAATAGCTAAATTGAGCTCTGGTGGTGCAGTGGTTAAGAGCTCGGCTGCTAACCAGAAGGTCGGCAGTTCAAATCCACCAGCTGCTCATTGGAAACCCTGTGGGGCAATTCTACTCTGTCCTACAAGGTCTCTATGAGAAGGAATCAATTCGACAACAATGGGTTTGGTTCGGTTTTTACATATTTTTGGCATCTATCAAAGAGTAAAGGCCTTTCTGATATGATGACATTTGGGCAAAGACCTGAAGGAAATAAGGAGCATTCCAAATGAAAGGCATACTAGGGGTACAGGCATGCTTGACAAGTTTAGCGAAACACACCAGTGTGACTGGTACAAGTGAGCAAGTTAGTCAGTGAGAAAAAACAGACTGAAGGAGAGACCCAGATCACGTGACCACCTGCAGCCGGCTGTGGGCTTTGGATGGGCCTGAGTAAGATGGGAAGCCCTAGAGGGCCTGACACAGAGGAATGGCATGCTTGACAACCATTTTAAAAACATCATTCTGCCCAAAACTATTGTCCTCAAATAATCTTTAAGCCTCGTCTTAGTCATCTAGTTCTGCTATAACAGAAATAGCACAAGTGCATGGCTTTAACAAAGAAATTTATTCTCTCACAGCTTAGGAGGCCAGAAGTGCAAATTCAGGGTGTCAGCTCTGGTTGGGAAAGGCTTTCTCTCTCTGTTGGTTCTGGGGAATGGTCCTTGTCATCAATCTCCCTTTGGTCTAGGAGCTTCTCAGCACAGGAACCCCGGGTCTAAAGGACACGCTCTGCTCCAGGCACTGCTTTCCTGGTGGTGTGAGGTCCCCCTATCTCTCCGCTCACTTCTCTCTTTCATATCTCAAAAGAGATTGATTTAAGATATAACCAAATCTAATAGACTGAATCCTACCTCATTAACAAAACTGCTTCTAATCCTGCCTTATTACCATCATAGAGGTAGGATTTACAACACATTGGAAAATCACTTCAGATGACAAAATGGTAGGCAATCACACAATACTGGGAATCATGGCCTAGCCAAGCTGACACACATTTTTGAGGGGACCTGCTTGAATCCATAACAATCCTTAAGCCAAAAATATCTTGAAGTCTTCTTAAAACCAAACAATAGTTTAGCTTAACTAGTAAAAAATCTCTGCCTTAAGATTATATTCTTTTAAGATCTATATACATGGGATCAAATTGGCAAAACCAAACCAAAACCAAACGCAGCGCGTCAAGTCGATTCCCGACTTGTAGCAACCCTACAGGACAGAGTAGAACTGCCTCATAGGGTTTCCTAGGCTGTAAATCTTTACAGAAGCAGACTGCTACATCTTTCTCCCGAAGAGTTGCTGGTGGATTTGAACCACTACGCTTTCGGTTAGCAGCCGAGCTCTTAACCACTGCATCACCAGGGCTCCCTCTGTCCTAATAGCATATATTAAAACCTAAAAAGTTTGATTTGTATACCAACCTGTAAAAGGGTTATTAAACAGAGTAAAATACAAAGTAAATTGTGAAAGTGGCTAGGCAGAGAAAGAGAAAGGCTTGTTAGGATTGGAGGAAAAGCTACCAATTCACCCTGGCAGCCAAAAAAACCTCATTAAGGAAACTATTCGCAGCATTCACAACTGCAACATTTCTTGAGCATGCTTATCAATCAAATTAGCAAGCAGTCCATTCTTATGACCAAAAAGGGATTAGAAAATATATTCTACTGTCCTAGAAAGAACTGAACTCTTAAACAGACAAGTGAAAAGATAAATCTATAACTAAATAATAACAACACACTAAATATCTATGCAGTTCAAAGTCTCGATTTCCTCTGGCCTAAAGAAATGTTTTCCCATCATGAAAAATAAAAATTATACAATATTAATGTCAAGGCTTATGAAGTATCTTCAAAATATATAAAACTAAAGTTGTTCTTGTCAGCTGCCATCAAGTCGGCCCCCAACTCACAGCAACCCCACGCACAATGGAACAAAAACGCTGCCCAGTCCTGTGCCATCCCCATCATGGGTTGGGGAATTCAGGTTAGTTAAATGAAAGTCAATATAAATTAACAAAATTAAAAAATTATAACTGTAGTTTTATTATTTCCAATCTGACTTGAAAAAGTTAAAAAATTATGAGACCAGAAGCAGTATTTGAGGGCCCCAATTTATAAAAAACTGTGTAATTAAACTATTGTTCGAAAATGCATGGGCTCATCCATGTTGCTTGAAAAATTTGTTTCAAATCATTAAAATAGAAGGAAAATTAATAAACATTCCTGTCCTATTTGCTTAGCAAATCTAGTTCCCTACCATACTGAAATAGTACATGCACCTCCATCCAGTTTATCGTTAACTGTGAATCAAAACATTTATAGGTGGTCCCCAACTTACAACAGGGTTCCGTTCCAACAACTCGATCATAAGTTGGTTCTGAGAGAGGTCAAATACCTTTTTTTTTTTTTTCATTATTATTGCCTTTTATTATCAGTGTCTTCACAAATCTAATCTTTGCATTTGTGGTTGGAAACATTACATATCAATTTACAAATATACATGTGACAATGGTAACATCAGCAAATTACACACTGTCACATTGTATGTAGTACATATTATTAACAATATAAAAGAAAAAAACCCTGTTGCTGTGAAATCGACTCCAACTCATAAAGACCCTATATGACAGAGTAGAACTGCCCCACAGAGTTTCCAAGAAGCAGCTGGTGGATTCGAACTGCCAACGTTTTGGTTAGCAGCCTGAGCTCTTAACCACTGTACCACCAGGGCTCCTTACTAACAACAACAACAAAAAAAAAACAGAAGGCAGTTAAGTGTAGTTCATCGTAACTAGAACACGTCCTAAGTCGGGGACTACTTGCGTATTACACTTAGAATATAACTACATCATTATGTTATCTTATACATCTCCCAGTGTTTAGTACTTTTTAAAAAATATAATGTTTATACATTTCATATCACCTAAAGAGACAAGTACCACCCACTTGATCAAAGTTTAAGTTATCACCCCAGGTTTCTTTTATTAGATAAACTGAGTTCATTGTTTAAACCAAGGAATACTGTTTAATACCAAATTTTGCTATAGACCCACAAATAATCCTTACATTATTATTTCCTTATACTTCTTCTAAAGATAGTTATAACAGCATTTTTTCAATACTTTTTCTTTCTAGTTTAAAAAACTCCATTAGCACTTTTTCCTCAACTCTTGCATTTTTCTTCAAACTACCCATCTTGATATGGTCCATTTCTAGGACTAGAAAAGATCTAGCAAAAGCAAAATTTTGAGAAGTTAAATTTTCTTAAAGTTTCCAAACCCCTTATAGTGATATGAACAATTTAATTCACCTAATGGTTTGTGGACAATCTCCAAAAAGTATCATAAGGTTACAAATATGATGTCTTAGAAGAACCATGTTAGAAATGATTTTTATTACACCTGGAAAAAGGCCAAATGATCTACTTGTAAGTATCATCAATCAATCAACAAATGAAAAACACTGTTACATCTCTATGGGCATATTTATTCCCAAGTTAATGATCTGTTTACCTTTTGATTTTCAGGCCTCAACAGAAGGCAAGATCAATTGATACCCAGTAAATTCTAGGTTTATAAAATAAATGTTGACATAGACAGGATATCGAAAGACATTAGCTAGATGATGGTAACTAGCTAATATTAGAATAAGCAGTAAATCAAGACAGAGGTTTTAGGAATCTACCAAAGTAAGTCAAAATGCTTTGAAAATTGCCTTCTTATCCAATTGTTTCTATACCATACCTTTAAATTTAAGATTCAAAAGTTCCTGATTATTACATTTCAAAATTTAGATGAGTCATAGTGCTTTGTATACAGAAATTGTATGTGACTCAAAATAGTGCATATGTAATTGTTTGCTAGTCAGAAAGTGAATCTGGACTGATTTAGAAATGTTAAAATATATAACCATAAAACACATCCTGTATTTTAAAATAGTCAGTTCCCAAGTGCTAATGGTTGTTCAGTGGTAACAGTTCAGTAAACATACCATCTGCCCCTTCTCTCCTTCTTCGAACACCTCAAATGTCACAGAATACTTCTAATCCCATCGCTTTGCTTGACAGACAGGGGACAGAGACCCAAGGAGAAGACTTCACGGGTGTACTTAGCATGATTACCCCTCAGAGCTTAACAGTGAAAGGCTTAATAGAGGTGAAAGTAAATAAACTGAGTGAGGTCCCAAAAGAGCTCTATCTTATGATACAGGAACATAAGCTTTTGTACTCAAATCTAGAACCTGATATTCAACCATCAACAAAAAGTTCCATCTCAAATGTGAACAATAAAGCTAGCAGATAAACTGGGAGAAAAGGCAGAGGATGCCTTTTTAGTTTCTGACACAAGACTCTGTCCATCAAGGAAGTCATCAATAAATTTTGCTGAATGAATGAATACATGCATGTATGCACGCATGATACTTCAGAAGGATGACTGTATTGATTTCAAAAGCTCCAAATTTAGGAACTGAACTAAGGGATCGGGATGCCATGGGCTGAAATTAAAAGTCATGGAGAGTGAGTGTAACACCTCTGCCAAGTCTCTGCAAATCTCCGCATAGCAGTTGTGGACAATTCAAAACACACACACACGCCCGCTATTTCTTCAGGTAATTCCTTCAAGGGAGGACAGAGGCAGACAGCCTAGAGGTCTGAAAACAGGCCCTGCTCACCCATAAGCCTTAGCATTAAAGTGGGCATGATCCGAATGAGTCACTGAGAATGAAGAGGAGACAGTCGCCCCAGGGCAACCAGGTCGCGGCCAGGATCCCCTTACGGTGCCCCCGACTAAGGAACCCGTCTAGGGATGGTGGGACTGCAACCTGCTGCAGCTAAGTAGCAAAGATCGCGCCGACCACTTTCCAAGTCAGGATCCCGCAGAGCCCCACCGCAGGCACCACAGCCGGCCCCGCGCAGGCCCCTCGGAACTCTCTAACCGCAGAAGGCCTGGTCCTCCCGGAGCTCGGAGCCAAGGTGGGAAAGGACGAGGGCAATGAGCAGGACCAGTTCCCTCCCCTGGGCCCCCACGCGGCGACGCGGCCCTGCTACCGCGTGCTCCACTGTCCCAACTCTCAGTACATTCCCAGGCCCGCAGGACCTCGTCCGCCCTTCACGCAAGCCGAGCCAGGCCGCAGGGGGGCATGACCCAGCGGTTCCTGAACCGGGGGCAGCGACCCGCGACCCGTCGCCTGCCACCCCACGTCGCTTACCTTCCTTCTGCCACAAGCTCAGCCCCGCGCCGGCTGCCTGACGTGGCCCGCCCCGCCGTCTCGAAGGCCCGGGGGCGGAGACTACGGGGAAAGAGCCAATAGGCTGCAGGCTGTGATGCCCTGCCCCGCCTCCTCTGGTTTCGGCCAGGCCACCTCCCCCCACGCGCACGCGCGCCCAGGACCAAGGCCGCGCACTGCGGCTGGAAGGCTGCGGGGGGGGCGGGGGGGGGCGGGGGGGCGGGGCTTCTGGCTCGGCAGCTGCCCCAGCCCTTGGGGCGAGGGGAGCGGTGCTCACAGGCTGTGAAGCTGCATTGGGAGGTTAGCCCAAGGGGTATCAGATAAAAGGAACCTGCTAGACAAGCCGCTGCAGCGTGCTGGGGTAGTATTATTGGCAGGCTGCCCCTAGGCAGCTTTTGGCGGTGTAAAGCAGCCCTTGGTATTTGGAGATTATATTTCCCGGAAAAAAAAAAATTAGTTCTGATAACATTAACCAAAAAAAAAAGAAACCAAACTCGTTGGCGTTGAGTCAATAACAGAGTAGAACTGCCTGAATAGGATTTCCTGGGTGCGGCTGGTGGACTTGAACTGCCTTTTTTTTCGTCAGCAGTCGTAGCTCTTAATCACTGAGCCACCACGTCTCCATCCAACAACACTGAGGATTCGGAAAAAATATTGCAAACGGTGGACTTGAACGAAGATCTTCATTCTTCCCTTTGTAGCTACTTCCGGGCGTCTTGCCTTCACTTGGCCAAGAAAGAACATTGCAGTTCTTGATGCTACAGGGGTACATCTACTGTTGGATAGCGTTTCTGCTGATTTAATCTGGGGCGACTGGGCAAGTAGTTGGTAATATATTGCCTAATATTTAGTGGAGGAGCCCTGGTGGTTCAGTGGTTAAAGCGCTGACTGCTAACCAACAAAGGTTGGTAGTTGGAACCTACCAGCCACTCTTCCAGAGAAAGATTTGGCAGTCTGCTTCCTTAAAAATTTAGCCTTGGAAACCCTATAGGGCAGCTCTACTCTGTCCGGTATTATATGGTCATTATGAATCAGAATCGACTGGACCACAGTGTGGTTGGTAATGTCTACTGAGTGCTCACACGTATTTGAACGTGTGCTAACATTTTATGTGCACTTTCTCCTTATAAAGAGGGGAGGGAGGGTGTGCTCCCATAAAAGAAGACTGCACCAGACACCTGGAACCATGGAACAGAAGCTGAAGGAGGCAGCAGAGAAAATGTGAAGAAAAGGTCCTGAAGGAGTGGAGTTCTCCATGTGGATGATGAATGTGGGAATTATATACACAACAAAATAATTAAGTTGTTCTAGAGAACCTGACTTACCCAGTCACTTCTAAACCCTGATGCACCTTAGAATATTTTGGGAATCTTTTTAAAAAGTCACAGATGCCTGGGCCCATCTCTAGATATTCTGACTTAGTAGCTTTGGGGTTTGGCATTGGTGTTTTTATAAGCTTCCAAGGCCATTTTAATGTGCCAAGAAGTAGTTCTACTTTTCATTGTTGTTTAGGTGCCATCCAGTTGGTTCTGACTCATAGAGGCCCTCTGTATAACACAACAGAACACTGCTCAGTCCTGTGCCATGCTCACAATTGTTGCTATGTTTGAGCCCATTGTTGCAGCCATTGTGTCAACCCATCTCATTGAGGGTCTTCACTTTTTCGCTGACTCTCTACCAAACATGATGTTTTTCTCCAGGGTCTGATCCCTTCTGATAACGTGTCCAAAGTAAGTGAAAAGCCAGTACTAGGGAAGCCTGCACAACCTGTACAAGGAAAGGTCATGGTAGCTCCATAGACATCCAAACTCCCTGAGGGACCGAATTGCTGGACTGCCAGCTGTGGGGACCGTGATCTCAGGGAATATCTAGCACAATTGGCATAACATAGTGTATAATAAAGAATATGTTCTACATTCTACTTTGGTGAGTAGCATCTGGGGTCTTAAAAGCCTGTGAGAGGCCATCTAGGATACTCCACCAGTCTCACCCCTTAGGGGGTAAATGAAGAGTGAAGAAAACTAAAAATACAGGGGAAAGATTAGTCCAGAGGACTAATGGACCATATCTACCACCGCTTCCACCAGACTGGGTCCGGTACAACTAGATGGTGCCTGGCTACCACCAGTGACTGCTCTGACAAGGATCACAATAGAGAGTCCCAGACAGAGCTGGGGAAAAATGTAGAACAAAATTCTAACTCAAAAAGAAAGACCAGGGTTGCTGGACTGAGAGACACTGGAGAAACCCTGAGAGTATGGCCCCTGACACCCTTTCAGCTCAGTAATGAAGTCACTCCTGAGGTTTACCTTTCAGCCAAAGACTGAACAGGCCCATGGAACAAAACAAGACTCCCCTGGGGCAGGGACTGGAAGGCACGAGGGAAGAGGAAAGCTGGTAATAGGGAACCGAAGGTTAAGAAGGGAGAGTGTTGACATGTCAGGGGGCTGTTAACTAACGTCATAGAATAATGTGTGTACTAACTGATGAGAAACTAGTTTGTTATGTAAACCTTCATCTAAAGTACAATAAATAAATAAAGCGAGAAGTCTTGCCATCCTTGCTTCTAAGGAACATTCTGGCTGTACTTCTTTCAAGATGGATTTGTTCAATCTTCTGGCAGTCCATGGTATATTAAATAATCTTCACCAACACCATAATTCAAATCAGTCAGTTCTTCTGTCTTCTTTATCCATTACCCAGTTTTCCCATGCATATGAGGTGATTGAAAATACCATGGCTTGGGTCAGGTGCACCTTAGTCCTCGAGGTGACATCTTTACTTTTCAACACTCTAAAGAGGTCTTTTGCAGCAGATTTGCCCAATCCAATACGTAGTTTGATTTCGTGACTGCTGCTTCCATGGGTGTTGATTGTGAATCCAAGTAAAATGAAATCCTTGACAACGTCAATATTTTCTCCATTTATCATGATGTTGCACACTGGTCCAGTTGTGAGGATTTTTTGTTTTCTTTACGTTGAGGTATAATCCATACTGAAGGCTGGGGTCTTTGACCTTCATCAGTAAGTACTTCCAGTCCTCTTCACTTTCAGCAAGCAAAGTTGTGTCATCTGCATATCGCAGGTTGTTAATGAGTCTTCCTTCAATCCTGATGCCCCATTCTTCTTCATATAGTCCATCTTCTTAGATTATTTGCTCAGCATGCAGATTCAAAACGATGGTAAAAGGATGCAACACAGATGCACGTCTTTCCTGATTTTAAACCACACAGTATCTCCTGGTTCTGTTTGAACGACTGCCTCTTGGTCTATGTACAGGTTCCTTATGAGCACGATTAAGTGTTCCGGAATTCCCATTCTTCAAAAGGTTATCTATCATTCACCATGATCCACACAGTCAAATCCCTTTGCATAGTCCATAGAACATAGGTAAACATCTTTCTGGTATTCTCTGCTTTCAGCCAAGGTCCATCTGACAACGGCAATGTTATACCTCGTTGCGCACACTCTTCTGAATCTCGCTCGAATTTCTGGCAGTTCCCTGTCAGTTTACTGCTGCAAGTGTTTCTGAATTATATTCAGCAAAATTTTATTTGCATGTGAAATTAATAATATCGTTTGATAATTTACACATTTTGTTGGATCACCTTTCTTTGAAATGAGCACAAATGTGGATCTCTTCCAGTGAGTTGGCTAGGTAGTTGTCTTCCAAATTTCTTAGCATAGATGAGTGAGAACTTCCAGCTTTGCATCTGTTTGCTGAAACATCTGAATTGGTATTCTGTCAATTCCTGGAACCTTGTTTTTCAGCAATGCCTTCAGAACAGCTTGGAATTTTTCCTTCAGTACCATCGGTTCTTGATCATATGCTACCTCCTGAAATGGCTGAACATTGACCACCAATTCTTTCTGGTTCAGTGACTCTGTGTCTTCATTGCATCCGCTTTTGATGCTTCCTGCATTGTTCAATGTTTTGACCACCGAATCCTTCAGTGTTGCAACTCGGGGTTTGAATTTTCTCTTCAGTTCTTTCAGCTTGTGAAATGCTGAGCGTGTTCTTCTCATTATTAGGAAGGATATGCAACAGACCATATCTAGTTCTCTGAATAACCTATGATGCATTATTTCTGTATGAATTTATTTAAATTAATTTTGAACCTTCTTATATATTCAATCTCTGTTACCCCTTGGGAGAAAAGAGTTTTATATGTTTATAACTGCCTTCATGATTTTATGAACTGTGATAATATTCCCCTTTAGGTCTTAACAATTCCAAATGTACCAGTACTTCTTTTAGAACCATTTTAATTTATTCTTCTTCTTCTTCTATTCCCATATTTCTTAAGACTTATTAGTCAAAATTAAAACTGATCACTTAACTATGTGAACAGCACTGTTCTAAATATATAACCTCATTTAATCCACAGAACAACTTTATGAGGCAGGTACAGTTATTACCCTCATTTTGTAAATAAGGAACCTAAGGCACAGGGGGTAAAGCACCTTGACCAAGGTCATACACTCAGCTAGTGGCATTAGATCTAAATTAATTGGAGCCTTGAACTGATTTGACTGCTGCCTACAGATCTTGAGCTAAGCTGGAAGTACGAGGGCTCACCCTTAGTCCTGGGGTTTACTCCTTCCATACACATCTGTAGTTCAACAGGGATCATTTCATCTTTTAACTGGTTTAATCTATTGCTATACCAGACACCATGCTAGGCATGGGAGAAACCACAATCCAGTGTCTCAGGAGCCAGCTCATTCAGGAGGCCAAGTCAGCAGCCACTGGGCTTATTTAGAGAAGACTAGAGCCATAGACCTTTTGAAACAGAAAGGGTCTTACAAGCTGCCAGGCCATGACAAACTACTCATTGAAAAGTAGTAAAATAAAAAAATAAGGACAACGTATTGAGTTTTCAAAAAGATAAATGTATTCGATTTAAAGAACTGTCCTTTTTCTGACATTATGTTTTGATTATCCGTGTTAAAACTGTTCAATATTGTCAGAATTTCAAATTCTCATGGACTCCAGACTTTTTGGAGCCATGGAGGCTGGATGAACCCCTGAAACTACTGCCCTGAGATAATCTTTAAACCTTATACCTTAAACCAAAATGTCCCCTGAAGTCTCCTTAAAATCAAACAACAGTACCCTAAGCACTGTGCTCTTTTAAGACCTATTTATATGGGATCAAACTGACAATAGCAACTTGAAAGATTAGATACAAAACTTAGGGGGCAGTAAGTTTATGTTAATAAGGGAAGAACAACTCAGAAAAGGAGGGTGAGAATGGTTGCACTCAACGTCACTGAATTGCACACGTAGAAACTTGAATTAGCGTATATTCTGCTGTGTATATTCTCAACAACAAAAAATAAATTATAAAAAAAGAAAAAATGTTCAATTTTGTATAAAATGATTATTAGTAGATTATAGTTATTGACTCACAGTGACCCTATAGGGCAGAGTAGAACTGCCCCATATCGTTTCCAAGGAATGGCTGGTGGATTTGAACTGCTGACCTTTTGTTTAGCAGCCAAGCTCTTAACTACTGCACCACAAACGCTATGAGTTAGAATCAACTTGATGGCAATGAATTTGTTATTTTGAGTTTTTTTTTTTTTTTTTTTTTTAATGTAGCTATTGGGTTTTTTGTTTGTTTTAAATGGCCTTAAAGTCCTATGTTGATTGTGAAAAATTTTGATATTTCACTGGTCTAATTCAACCCCATCAATTTACACAGAGGGAAACTAAGATTCTAGAGGGATGAAGGTTCATCTTTAAGGTCGTGCCTAATAAGTATCAGAAGAAGCACTAGAACTCTGGCTTCCTGACTCCCAGTTCAGTGCTCTTTCCACTGGTGGAACAGCCTACTTTATGTACTGGACTAAATATTTTTTAAAATAATCATTATGAATTTAAAAATAAATTAGGGTCAGGGTTAGACCACAAAGATTAGAACTCGTTCTAATAAGCCACCTGTGTTGTTAACTGGGAGGAAAAGGCTTCTGCCTGTTTAATTAATCAGATTGGCAAAATAAGCTTGGTTTCCTTTGGAGCTGAAAGCTGAGAATGGCTTGAGGGAATACAGCTACAACTACAATTTGTAGTTACATTTTGATTGAGGTAAGAAAGGTCAACTTGATTGGACAGTGTGATCGTTAATGCTGTGCATCAACTTGGCTGGGCCAGGATTCTCAGTTTGGCAGTTATGATGTAGTTTAGCAGTTGTATGATTAAGTGATCACTTCTATGATGAGATTTGATATAATGTGATCACCTCTGTAATGGGATCTGCTATGAGTAACCGATCAGTTGAAAGGGAGTCTCCTTGGGGGAATGGCCTGTTTTGAATATAAGTGAACTTTCTGGCAAGCCTCATGGGCTATTGCTCACACTGGATTCTGTAGCTGGCTCCTGTTCATCTGATCTCTGGTTCTTGGAACCTGAGCTAGCAGCTTTCCTGCTGTCTGACTTACCGACCTTGGGTTTGCTAGCCCCTGCAGCTACGTGAATCAGGAGAAGTCTCTTGCCTGACCCATGTTCCAGCCTGTACAACTGCGTTAGCCACTTCCTTGATATAAATCTCTCTCTATATATATTTATACGCTTTACTGGTTTTGCTTCTGTAGGGAACCCAGCCTAAGACAGATGATAGGGTACATCCACATCTGATACCGATACTTGGAGGTCTATATAAGTGGCTCACTAAGAGTCAGTCTGGGGAGAATTTCTGAGTAACAGCAGAGAAAGTGTGAACCTTCATGGGACCATGGGAGAAGAATAACTTCAGTCTCGTAACCAGCAGAGTGTATCTAGACTTAACACCAGAAGACCCAGCACAAATGAAAATTTCCATTGAAGTATAAAAACAGGCATCAAATCGACTGCATATTATCTCATGGATAGGCTTAGATTGTACATATAAATAAACTCTTTGCCTTTTAAAATATTCAAGACAAATCATCACCGTCTTTAAGAGGTGGGTAGGCAGACAGTGTTTCTCTGTTAAACTCCTTGTATGATTTCCATTGAAGTACTTAAGCAGCTAGTTCTCTATTGTATGAAACCCTTTAGATAAGGACACTTTTTGAAGTCAGTATAGAGGGGCCTATTGACTTTAATAACAACAGAAAAAGAAAGAGAGTAAGAAAAAAAGTGTCCACTCCCAAATCATTAACTGAACTGAAAAGAATATGCTAACAATAAAGACACTGTCATCTGAATCCTGTACTGTAAGGGAAGGTCATGTCACCCACAGCATCAGGAGAAGCACAAAGCCTTGAACTCAGGCCCAAGCATGCTGGGCTGGCTCAACATGCCCACACATTCATCAGTCAGCACAAGACTGGGAGGAGAAATTCTGAGTCACAGAGCTCTGCTGTCCACACATAACAGAAAATACAATTAGATTTCATTAGATGTGAGTACAGGGATTCTATGGTTCCCATTTCTTTCAGAGTAAAAGCCAAAGTCCATACAAAGGCCTGCAAGACCTTACATGGTTTGCCTCCCCTGCACCACACACACCTGTCCCAATACACACAGCCTGTTACCTCTGTGACCTTATCTTCTACACTCCTCCCCAGCTCACTCCACTCCAATCACCCTGGTCTCCTTGCTGACTCAGGATCTTGGCACTTCCCCCAGATATCTTCATGACTCATCCCATCAGATCATTCAAGTCTTTGCTATGGTGCTACCTTCTCAATGAGGTTTACTCTATCAGTCAGGGAAACAACTTGTACATTCAAACTAGGGAAATCAGAGAAGCATTTAATAAAGGACTATAAACAAAGGTGCAGGCAGGGAGTAAAGAGCTCACAAGGGAGATTCAGTAGTATTGGGGCCCCAAAATCACCTCTGAATCTAAAGGGGAAGGGGAGAGAGTAGTTACCAAATATGGAGAAGACTGTGTACACGGGGCTACCTGACAGGAATTCAGACCTTTGGTCAAGGAACACAGCTAGCTCACAGTGACTCAAAAAGGAGGGAGCTGAGAGAATTAATACCTTGATCTCATTCTCCTCTCTCTTTCTGATCTTCTAAAGCAAGGGACCCCAACGATGCTATTCATATAAGTGAGCCTCCTAGGCCACAGAGCAGGGACAGAAAGAAGATATCTGGCACATTTACCTTGCTATACTATAGCAGCTTTTTCTGGGTGACAAATCACCCCAGAACCTAGTGACTTAAAATCACAAATATTTATTCTTTCTCAGGATCCTGTGTATTAGCTAGGCAGTTATGGTCTGGGCTGGTTTAGCTATCTCTCCTGGGCCATCTGGCAGCTTGACTGGTCTAGGATAGCCTCATTCCCAGGTGATGATTTGCTCAGTGTCCACTCGGGCAATAGTGATGATGAGGTCATGTGTCTCTATTAACTGTAGCCAATCACTTTTCTTAATCATGAGATACTATCAGATTCTTGCTAGTATCAAGAAACATTATTTCTGCAGGATTCTTATGTTAAAAGAATCCCTGTTTTTATTTAACTCAGTAATGTCCTCAGTCTCAGGTGATGGAACACAACTGATCTAGGCCAGGGGTCAATAAATGTTTTCTGCAGTGGGCTAAACAAACAAACAAAAAACACTGTTGAGTTGATTCTGACTCATAGCAACTGTTTTAGTCATCTAGTGCTGCCATAAAAGAAATACCACAGGTGGATGGGTTTAACAAAAAGAAATTTCTTTTCTCACAGTCTAGTAGGTTACAAGTCCAAATTTAGGGTGCCGGCTCCAGGGCAAGGCTTTCTCTTTCCATCAGCCCTGGAGGAACGTCCTTGTCCTCAATCTTCCCCTGGCCAAGGAGCTTCTCAGGCGCAGGGACCCTGTGTCCAAAGGATGCACTCTGCTCCTGGGGCTGCTTTCTTGGTGGTATGAGGTCCCCAACTCTCTGCTTGCTTCTCCTACCTTTTATCTCTTGAGAGATATAAGGTGGTACAGGCCACATCCCAGGGAAACTTCCTTTACATTGGATCAGGGAGGTGACCTGAGTAAGGGTGGTGTTACAATCCCACCCTAATCCTCTTAACATAAAATTACAATCACAAAATGGAGGACAACCACAGAATACTGGGAATCATAGCCCATCAAAGTTGATACACACATTTTTTGCAGGACACAATTCAATCCGTGACAGTGACAGTACAAGACAGAGTAGAACTGCCCCATAGGGTTTCCAAGGAGCAGCTGGTGGATTCAAACAGCCAAACATTTAACCACTGCATAGAGGGCAACACAGTAAATATCTTAAGGTTTATGAACGAAGAAGCAAATTGAGGCTATTATATAAGTACTTACACAAGAGAGAAAATAAATTTCCACAAATTTTTATTGACGTAATTCAAAATACAATAATAATTGAGTACAATTTTTTGTAATGCAGATCTATTAATGAGAAGGATGGAATTCTTTATTAAGTGATAACAGTTTGCTTAATTGGGATTCAAAGTTCTTGCTTCCTATCATCAAAATCTATTTCAAATATGCATCTGTTAATGCTGATCTATAATAAGATTTTACATGTTTCATCTTTGAAAATGTCTTTTCACACAGATAGATACTGTCGAATTCTAATATCAACCTAGAAGCATATGTTTTTAACTGAGAATAGTAATCACTTGGAAGGAATTTATAGAATTCTATTAGATTCTTCTCCTGATATTTGCCTTTAACCATGTCGTTACATTGCAGTGTAATCACTTCCATTTATTTGAAGGTTAGGTTCCTCAATTACACAGTTAAATAGATTTTGAAATATGAAAATTTCCTTTGCACTTGCATAGAGATTGGAAAAATGCTGTTGGAACTGTAGTTTAAGCAAGGAACACATATCCTTTGCAAATTTGTATGAGAATGGTGATCTTGCTTGTTTTAACTTTGACAGCACAGGAAGTATATAAAGCAGCTTGATGTTGCTTGTGATTCAAACACTATTAGTTGTTTTTAAAATGACTTTACCACAGTATAAGTTTTGCCTTGTGGTTTTCGGTTGAGAAACATTATGAAGTATGCAGCAAAAGCTGATTTCCAAAGCCATTCACTGTTCTTCTCATCCAGAAAAATTTTAGTCTCAGCTCTCTGTTCAAAGAATTGCACTAAAACCTTTCCACTGCTAAGTCAGTGAACTGCTTGCTGTGTGGACAACTCAGGATATTTAACTTCTATTTTTGACAAAAGTTCATAGAATTGATGATTGTTAAGTTTCCCAGACTGAATGAAGTTCACCATTGGTACCCTCCTCCCCTCTCCCACACTCCAACTACTGCCAAGTCAGTTCTGACTCATAACAACCCTATAGGACAGAGTAGAACTACCCCATAGGGTTTCCAAGGCTGTAAATCTTTATGGAAGCAGACTGCCACATCTTTCTCCTGCAGAGTGGCTGGTGGGTTTGAAATGCCACCCTTTTAGTTAGCAGCTGAGCTCTTTAACCACTGCACCACCAGGGCTCCTCTATTGACACACCTGGTTCAAAAACACATGATAGGTTCAAATGCTTTTCATAAATTATCTGATGATGAACAATACAATGAATAAAAATAGGTTTGAATACCTTACATTTTCACAAGGTTTGTAAATTTATCCTACTGAGTCTTTCCTGCTTCACACATATTTTTATCACCATCACTTGTAACACATCTTAGCAGATTCCACTTCAGATTGTACTGAATTAGTGTTTTCTCAACTTCTTTGAAAATATGCGCACCTACTGTTGTTCCATGCAGACAATTCATATAGGCTGATTCTTCAGTGACTTCAAATTCAGTATTGACTCCTCAAATAAATAAGAAATGAGCAGTATTTGTAACATCTGTCTACTCATCAAGACCCATTGAAAACCACTCAAAGTCATTTACTTCATGTTTTATTTGACTATTGATGTTGTTCCCAGTATCCTCAACTATTCAAGCAGCTGTTATCACTGGAAGACTAAGAGTCTTAAACAAGTTTATTTTTTCTGTAAACATTTCTTCTGTGTAATTAAACATGATTTAATTAACTTACCACCAGTAAATAGCTGTCCTTGCTTGGCTAACAAATGAGCCATTCAGGAACTTTCTTTGGTTGTAGTCTTTTTTATTTTTGTGAAGAAATTCTGTTGTGATGACATATTCCACTTTAAATTTCCGAATTTTTTTTTTGACCATTGCTTATTTGTAAGTTGAGAATATTGTGATGAATCTGGTAATGTTAATGTATATTGTAATCCTTTAGCACGATATAGTATCAGAATAGTTCCAAGAAGCGAGGATGGCGAGACTTTGTCTCACATACTTTGGATATGTTATCAGGACAGTCAAATCCCTGTAGCAGGACATCATTCTTAGTGAAGTGGAGAGTCAGTGAAAAAGGGGAAGACCCTCAATGAGGTGGATTGACACAGTGGCTGTAACAATGGATTCAAATATACCTACTATTGTGAGAATGGCATAGAATTGGGCAAATTTTTATTCTGCTATATGTAGGGTTGCTGTAAGTTGAAATCAACTTGACGGCACCTAACATAGTGTCATCGCATAATAAACACATGCATTGCCATCTAATTTATTAGCAAAATAATCTATATTCCACTTAAAAGTATGACATACAAAGCATGACATACATAGTTCACTTTTCTTGTTTTGAAGATGTCTTGTTTTGATGATGTACTAGTATTAAAAAAAGAAGTCAGAGCACAGCAATACTCATGACACTTGAAACACTGTTGAGTTATAACTCATCACTGTGTTTTGTAGTGTGCTGAGCAGCAGTATCAAGCAATGATAGTACCACATAAGGTCTCTGTGACAACTACCCAACTGTATCATTGTAGCATGAAAGCTGACATAGATGATACATAAAAATGAATGCAGCTTTGTTCCAATAAAACTTTATTTGTGACCCTGAAATTCGAATTTCATAAAATTTTCACGTCATGAAATATTATTCCTTTGATTTTCTTTTTCAGTGATTTAAAAATGTAAAAACCATTCTTAGTGTGCAAATTTAGCCCTCAGGCTGTAGTTCGATGACCTCTAACCTAAGCCAATATTGGCTATCTTGTTCCCTTTTGCCAGATACTTTCTTGGTCTCCCTTATAGTTACGTGTGGCCATGTGATGATTCAGCTCTAACCCGTGAGACTTACAGAACTGGAAGATTTCTAGAAAAGTTTTTTTGTTTGTTTATTTGTTTTTAACCAGAAGGGGAATTAAAAAAAAAAAACTATACAAGGAAGAAGTCATATTTGCCCCTTGCTTCTGACCTTTGCCTTTGGCTATGATGTCTGGAATTGCCACAACCACTTTGTAACAATGAGGCAATAAGCATGGGGGCCAAACAAGCGTGTTGGACATGACAAGGATAGAAAAAGAGGCTTCTTGTTGATACCACTGAGCTGCTGACTAAACATGAAAACTGCCTACCCTCCATACTTTGTAAGCAATAAATACTTTTATGATTTAGCAATGGTAAATTTAGTTCCCAATTATTTGCAGTTAAACACATCCTAATATCCAGATACTAAAACAAACAAACAAAAAAACCCATTCCCACTGAGTCAATTCCAACTCATAACGACCCTATAGGACAGAGTAGAACTGCCCCACAGAGTTTCCAAGGAGGAGTGCCTGGAGGATTCGAACCGCCAAATGTTTGGTTAGCAGTCGTAGCACTTAAACATTATGCTACCAAGGTTTCCCCAGATACTAAGGACAAGAATAATTCAAGTTACTCAAAGAAAGGGATGTCTACCAAAAATTTCAGGCAGACTAAAATGGAACCCAAACTGAAAAGTTACCCAGATGTTCTCTTTCTCTCTGATGGCTTTTCTCATCAGTTTTGCTTTTATTTTGTGCTACCAGATGTCTTTCTCTGTTTGCTGATAGTTTTTGTTCCTTCATAACTTCAGCTTGCTCATGGTTTCATCTTATTTCATGATGTCCTTTAGTTTCTGCTCCTAGTATTAATTCTGCTCCAATTTAAATTCCAAATAATTCTGTTCCAATTTAAATTCCTGGCAATAAGGCACTATTTGACCTAGTAGCTATCTTTTCATACAAGCTCAGAGTATGCTGGCCAGCACTCATCTTGTCAGCCCTAGGACAGCCTCCCCAGGCTCAACTATGTGGGGTATGTGTAGGAGGGTTCCTTTGTACACTCTTTGACAAAAGATCAGAAATGGTAATAAAAATAAGACTGAGAGTATATCTGCCTCAGAACAGCATGTCCTGTATACAATCAGGATCTCTCGTACAGTTAGTATTTACTAATTGGGATTTTTAAGTTTTTAAATAATAATTATTATTTTCTGGTGTCAAGTTAATAAGAGTTTTTAGAGGTACAATTTAGCCAACACTAAAAGATAATCCAAACAATCATCCCAGAGCACCTACTAGAGACAGAGCAGTTAAGAGGTTAGACTTTGGAATCAGAGGTATCTAAGTGCAAATCCCAGAGTTTAACCAACTGTGTAACTTTGGGTAAATTGCTTTAACTCCCTAAGCTTTGGGTTCCTTATCTGTAACATGAAGATAATAATGATATCTTCCAACTACCAATCCTTTTTCTTTGTTTTCAACTTTCTCATTTCAATCACCAGTAATTATCAATGCACTTTGATTGCATGTTTGATCAATTTCAGGCTACAGAAGGTGGTAAAAATCTTTATTTCTTCATCTTTACCTCAGTGGTTGGTGCGTAAATTTGAATAATAGTCGTATTAACTGGTCTTCTTTGTAGGAGTATGAATATTGTCCTATCACTGACAGCATTGTACTTCAGAATAGATCTTGAAATGTTCTTTTTGACAGTTAACGCAATGCCGTTCCTCTTCAGTGTGTCATTCCCAGCACAGTAGACAGTATGATTCTCTAATTCAAAATGACCAATACCAGTCCATTTGAGCTCACTAATGCCTAGGATATTAATGTTTGTGTGTTACATTTCATTTTTGACAACTTCAGTTTTTCTAGATTCATACTTTGTGCATTCCAAGTTCCTATTATTGATGGATGTTTGCGGCTGTTTCTTCTCATTTTTAGTCTTGCCACATTAGCAAATGAAGGTCCGGAAAGCTTGCCTCCATCCATGTCATTAAGATTGACTCTACTTTGAGGAGGCAGCTCTTCCCTAGTCATATTTTGAGTGCCTTCCAACCTGAGGGGTTCATCTTCCAGCACTATATCAGACAATGTTCTGCTATTCATAAGATTTTCACTGATCAACTTTTTCAGAAATAAACTGCCAGGTCCTTCTTCCTAGCCAGACTTAGTCTGGAAGCTATGCTGGAACCTGTCCACCAAGGGTGACTCTGCTGGTATTTGAAATACCAGTGGCAAAGCTTCCAGTATCACAGCAACATGCAACCTACCACAATATGACAAACTGACAGACCCGTGGTGGTGATTGAAATGACACCAGAGATCGCATGATAGAGTTTTGGAAGACCAACTACTTCATCATTGCAAGTACCTTTTTTTCAACAATTTAAATGGCAACTACACACATGGACCTCAGCAGATGGAATACACAGGAATTAAATCGATTACATCTATGGAAAGAGATGATGGAAAAGCTCAATGTCATCAGTCAGAACAAGGCCAGAGGCCAACTGTGGAATAGGTCATCAACTGCTCATATGCAACTTGAAGTTGAAGAAAATTAGGACAAGTCCATGAGAGTCCAAGTACAACCTTGAGTATCCCGTTGCCATGGAACCAATTCTGACTCATAGTGACCCTACATTGTATCCCACCCCTGAGTATATCTCACCAGGGTTTAGAAACCACCTCAATAGATTTGACACATTGAACACTAATGACCAAAGACCGGAAGAGTAGTGAAGTGACATCAAAGATACCATACATGAAGGAAGAAAGAGGTCATTAAGAAGACAGGAAAGAAAGAAAAGACTAAAATGAATATCACAAAGAACTCTGAAATTTGCTCTAAAATGTAGTGTAGCTAAAGCAAAAGGAAGAAATGTCGAAGTAAAAGAGTGGAACAGATTTCAAAGGGCAGCTCAGAAGACAAAGTATTATAATGAAAAATGCAAAGACCTGGAGATAGAATATCAAAAGGGAAGAAAATGCTCAGCATTTCTCAAGCTGAAAGAACTGAAGAAAAAATTTAACCCTCGAGATGCAATATTGAAGGATTCTACAGGGAAAATATTAAATGACACAGAAAGCATTAAAAGAAGATGGAAAGAATACAGAGTCACTGTACCAAAAGGATTGGTTGATGTTCAAGCACTTCAGGGGGTAGCATATGATCAATAACTGATGGTACCGAGGGAAGAAATCTAAGCTACACTGAAGAGACTGGTGAAAAACAAGGCTCCAGGAATTGACAGAATACGATTTGAGATGCTTCAACAAACGGATGCAGTACTAGAAGTACTCATTTGTCTATGCCAAGAAATTTGGAAGACAACTGACTGGAAGAAATCCATGTTTGTATACATTCCAAAGAAAAGGTGATCCAACTGAATGCAGAAATTATGGAACAGTATCATTAATATCACACACAAGCAAAATTTTGCTTAAGAGCTCTCAGAAGGGGTTGCAGCTCTACATCAACAGGGAACTACCAGAAATTCAAGCAGGATTCAGAAGAGGACATGGAACCAGGGATATAACTGCTAATGTCAGATGGATCTTGAGTAAAGGCAGAGAATACCAGAAAGATGTTTACCTGTGTTTTATTGACTCTGCAAAGACATTCGACTGTGCGGATCATAACAAATTATGGATAACATTGTGAAGAATGGATTTCCAAAACACTTAATTGTGCTCATGAGGAGTCTGTACATAGATCAAGAGGTAGTTGTTCAGACAGAATAAGGGGGTACTGCATGGTTTAGAGTCCAAAAAAAGTGTGTCAGGATTACATCCTTTCACCATATCTATCTGAGCTGTATGCTGAGCAAATAATCTGAGAAGCTGGACTATATGAAGAAGAACAGGTCATCAGGATTGGAGGAAGACTCATAAACAACCTGCTTTATGCAGATGACACAACCTTGCTTGCTGAAGAGAACTTGAACCATTTAGTGATGAAGATCAAAGACTACAGCCTTTAGTATGGATTATACCTCAACACAAAGAAAACAAAAATCCTCACAACTGGACCAAGAAGCAACATCATGATAAACAGAAAATATTGAACTTGTCAAGGATTTCATTTTGCTTGGATCCACAATCCACATGCATGTGAAAGCTGGGCAATAAGTAAGGAAGACCAAAGAATAATTGAGGCCTCTGAATTATGGTGTTGGGAAAGAATATTGAATATACCATGGACTACCAAAAGAACAAGCAAATCTCTCTTGGAAGAAGTACAAGAGAATGCTGCATAGAACCAAAGATGGCAAGACTTTGTCTCACATACTTTGGACAAGTTAGCAGGAGGGATCAGCCCCTGGAGAAGGCCATCGTGCTAACTAACGTGCAGGGAAAATAGGAAGCCCTTCAACAAGTGGATTGACACAGTGGCTGCAACAATGGGCTCAAGGACAACAAAGATTGTGAGGCTAGTGCGGGACCAGGTAGTGTTTCGTTATGTTCTACACAGAGTCACTACGAGTTGGAATCGACTGGTCAGCACCTAACAACAGTATCAACAATGACATCTATCTCATGGAAGTTTCCTGAGTGTTGCAAACAGTTTACACTCGACTAGTACCTAAAGATTAGCAGTTCAAACTCACCCAGCGGTGCCACGAAAGAAAGGCCTGATAATTTGCTTGCATAGATTACAGTCAAGAAAACCCTAAGAAGCATAGTTCTCTGTAACACATGGGGTCTCCATGAGTCCTAATTGACTGGACAGCAATAGGGTTATCTACCTCATGAAGTTGCTTAAGGATTAAATGAGGTCCTTCATATAAAATTTTTAGTGTCTGGATTTCATCTATCCGTTCATTCCTTTAACAAACATAAATACTTACTATGTACCAGGTCCTGGACACATAATAAGAGCTCAATAAATATTAGCTATTACCGTTGTTGTTGCTGTTAAGTCCTTACTATATGTAAGGTGGTTTAATAAAAACAACAGGCTAAATAAAAGAATGCATAAGATACCCATCCTGTTTTCACAGGGCTTGCAAGTTTTTTAAATGACTTTTGATGTTGTTTTCTAGTATTTTTTCAATTCTGCACAATTCCTCACAGATCAACCATTTCGTTTGCAAATATCCCAGAAGTAGGCTGGCTTCATGGACATCTGACCTGTTTAGTTACACAGGGCTCCCTCATGCTCAGAAAGTCCCCATGCTTTGTTTAAAGCTCCACTGTTGCTGTCTTGAAATTCTCAATAAATTTCCAACAAGGGCCCACCTTTTCATTTTTCACTGGGCTTTATAAATTATGTAGCCAGTTCTGTCCAGGATGTAGTATTTCTGGACTCAAGAATCCTGAATTCATTTAGAATAGTCGGGTGTTTTCCAGGTACTTCTCAGGCCTCCGTTCCCTATGTTATTTTGGTCTCAGCTGATTTGATTATAAGGAACAGAACCCACTTCAAACCAGCTCAACTAAAGAAAGGGCTAATGTAAGGAATTAGTAATCAAAATTTAAGGAGACATTCACTGTCAAGTGCCAACAGTGCCCTTGCAAAATTCTGTGAGTGCCTCCTTAAATTTTGTGCCCTACTTTTCTCACTTGCCTCACCCTAGTCCAGCCCTTAAACAGAAGATTTCAAAAGGGCGGCTGGAGAAGACAAAGTATTATAATGACATGTGCAAAGATGTGGAGTTAGAAAACCAAAAGGGAAGAACATGCTCGGCATTGCTCAAGCTAAAAAAACTGAAGAAAAAATTCAAGCCTCCAGTTGCAGTATTGAAGGATTCTATGAGCAAAATGGAAACCCTGGTGGTATAGTGGTTAAGCGCTATGGCTGTTAACCAAAGGGTCGGCAGTTTGAATCCACCAGGTGCTCCTTGGAAACTCTATGGGGCAGTTCTACTCTGTCCTATAGGGTCAGTATGAGTTGGAATCGACTCGACAGCACTGGGTTTGGGTTCGGCTTTTATGAGCAAAATACTGAATGACGCAGGAAGCATCAGAAGAAGATGGAAGGAATATGCAGAGTCACTGTACCAAAAAGAATTGGTCAACATTCAGTCATTTCAGGAAGTAGCATATGATCAAGAATTGATAGTACTGAAGGAAGAGACCCAAGCTACACTGAAGACCCTAGGGAGAAACAAGGCTCTAGGAATTGACAGAACACCAACTGAGACATTTCGACAAAGAGATGCAGTGCTGGAGGTGCTCACTCGTCTATACCAAGAAATTTGGAAGACAGTTACCTGGCCAACTAACTGGAAGAGGTCCATATTTATGCCTATTCCAAAGAAACATGATTCAACAGAATCCACAATCCACACCAATGGAAGCAGCAGTAAAGAAATCAAACTACGTATTGCATTGGGAAAATCTGCTGTAAAAGACCTCTTTAAAATGTTTAAAAAAAAAAAAAAAAGGACTAAGGTGTGCCTGACCCAAGCCATGAGGTTTTCAATTGCCTCATATGCCTGCAATGAATAAGGAAGATAGACAAAGAATTGACGCCTTAGAATTATGGTGCTGGCAAAGAATATTGACTATACCATGGACTGCCAAAAGAACAAACAAATCAGTCTTGGAAGAAGTACAACCAGAATGCTCCTTAGAAGCAAGGATGGCGAGGCTTCATCTTATATACTTTGGACATGATATCAGGAGGGATCAGTTCCTGGAGAAGTACATCATGCTTGGTAAAGTAGAAGGTCAGCAAAAGAATAGAAGACTCTCGGTAAGATGGACTGGCACAGTGACTACAACAATGGGATCAAGCATAACAATGATTATGAGGATGATATAGGACTGGGCAGTGTTTCCCTCTGTTGTACATAGGGTTGGTATGAGTTGGAACCAACTTGATGGCACCTAACAACAACAGTTCAGCTCTGCTGTGGTCTTTGGTAGAGCACAAGACTGACAAGGAAAAAACCAAGGAATTAAATATCCAGGAATAAAAATTGTCTCTTCCAAATGGATGTGTGTATATACATACATATTCATATTTTATATATATATGTATTTCCACCTTCCAGTCTCCCACAGAGCTTCCCATTGACTGAGTACAACTGGAAATCAGAGGGAAGGAATCTCTTTCAATACAATCCATAGAGGTCAGAGCTAGGTGGACAGAGGCTTAGAGTGGCTCTAGAGAGGCAAACAGAGAATAAAAAAAAAAACTTTTTTTTTTTTTTTAATACCCAGCACAAACTAGGTACCGGACTGGCAATAAAATTTGTCTTGTGTTATTATCACTACTCAGGCTACACATTTTCTTTCAGTCCAGGAACACTAAGTTACTTTTGAGCCTTGCCACTTCATTCCTATTAAACCAATTTTGATTTTTTGGTGTGGTTTGTCCAGATGGGTCAGAATTCAACCTCCTGACAAGGCTAGTCCTCAGCACAGGCCAGTTCATATCTGGAAGGTGACCTCCTCGTAGACAGCTATTTAACTAGCTCTGACAGCCTTAATTACGACTAATGGATCTATTCAGTGACCATCATGCCCTGTAATCACACCATTTAGGATTTTTACAACCTTTATAGCCTATTCTAATTTCCCTTCCTTTTTTTCCCCCTGTAATTTTTTGATATAGATGTCACTTTACGTGGGAATATAGAAAATAATAGTTTGTTGTTAAAAATTGCTTATCACCAGGAGTATTTTATTGCACAGTGTAACAATGCTGGTAGATAATACAACTTTGCTTCTAACGATAAACATTTATAAAATATTTCCTCTTGAATCATATTTTCATCTGAATAGGTTAAGAGGATGCCCTTCATCTTGGCTCCTCTTTTTTTACCTAGTTGTTAAAAGTAAATCACTAATGATCAGAGAATTCTGGGGCCATTTTTTTCCCCTGATGATTAAACATCACAAGTATTCAGTAATGAACTCTCAAAAAGCAGAGAAAACTAAGGGAACTTTGTGGTTACGCTTCATTCTAGAAAATACCAAAAAGAGATGTAAATAAAAGCAGATTTCTTTTCTACCCAATTAAACTAGGAAATGTACTTATATACAGGAAACTTTTCTTTTTTTTACAATTAAATCATATTCCACATGAAAATTATTAGTGAGACTTGGCTATCACAGGAAGAACAGAAGAAAAAGGTGCACTCCTCACCCCTGTCTAAACACACTTAAACCCTTTTTAGTGAAATCAATGAGCAACTGAAAAAAAAATTAGCAATTTGGTTCTACTGCTGTTATCTACAAGAGTGATCACGTCCATAGATGCAAGAAGAAAGAATCCTTTTTTATTAGACGATAAGTAATTTGATTTTTATTTTGTTTTGTTCAGCAGTTTGTTTTTTTGCCTTCTTTATTTATTGGAAGTCCAAGGGTTTTCACACATAATCTTGTCACAGCCTGACCCTAAAGTAATACTCCCTATCACAACAGTGACTATGTCCAAAAGTCTTCAGCTGCCAGTTGTAAAGCACCCAAAAGGTACTTGAAACTTCTATAGTGGTTTCCTTGGTAATCCCTTTTTGTCTTCTCAGGGATGTTCCTGGACCCCAAGCTAACATTGTAGAATTGGAATGAAAGATTCCATTGTAAAGGATGTGGCCAAAACTGTGGGATTAACTTTGGATGGGGTTAAAACACAGGAGGTGAGCCATTTATTGGATACTTTTTCTTTGACAGTTTAAAGTCTCAGCTATAAAATTATATAGCACAAACTTGGTCTCTTGCTTCTGGGTTACGTCTTTGGACTTTTATTTACTCATAACAGCCTGTCAATGAGAATTATATAAGATAATTTCAATCTCACGTGAATGAGTGAATGAATTTTAGCTTTTTGTAAACCATAGAGCTATGGTCACTTATCAGAATATTTTGAGTGGTATGAAAAATTTAAATGAACTTTTAATTAATTAAGATGACAGGAGGAGACAGCACAACACATACATTTCACATAAGCATGTTTTCAGTAACTGTATAAGATAGACAAAAGGAAGAAAAACTAATTAGTCGTGGGTTCCTACGCTGATTTATATGTCATTAGTTGTAGCTTCAGAGAACAATGTAGGAAACAATTATCAAATTTGCTCAAATATAAAATGACCTCAAATTTAAATCCATCTTTTATTTGCCTAATAAGAAGATGCAAAAGTAGATTTTTGCCCCCTAAAATATATAAACTTTTTAGGAACATTGATGAAAGAGTAAAAGATAATTTATGTATTTATTTACACATGTGTATTTATAATTTTGTATTATCCAATATTATTTTTAATGTTTTCTGCCTAAAATGAATACTTTAAGCAATATTATTCAAATTCTTCATAGGCATCACCAACATCAGCATTTTTGTCAACAATAGAATCATCTTGACAGTTTTCTAGAGTGCACCATCTTTACTTCCATCTAAGTTGCCTAAGACCAAGTATCTGTACAATCTGTATATGAGCTCCAAGTGGAAATTTTATCCTAAATCATAAATACCTATATGAGTAAGCTTAAGGCATTTACTTTCATTCATACTACACATAATATTCATGATCATCACCAAATAACCACTTAATAGAGTACATAACATAGGCACATAATTTAAACAATCAGATAGTACAACAGCTTTTAACAAAAAAAGCAGCAGTGATTTAATCTCTTACATGTGTTTCCTCTTGCCCCCTCCTCAAAACAAAATATATACATATTTTCTCTCCCACCATCTTTCCAATGTAGTTGTGTTACGATTTGGAATTAAATATTGCTTTTACATTATTATGATTATGTAAATATTACTCACAACTAAGCCACCTTGTATACGAAAAAAACATTTTCATTCTTGTGCACCTTTTTTGTTTGTTTTTCCTCATGTTGATGATTGCCTCACTTGCTTTCATTTGCTTAGCTCTCTACGTATTTATCACTAATTTACCCTCAGACTTTAAAAGAAAATTCTAAATCTTTGTTCAATTTGTCTAAACACAACAGGTAATCTGTGAGTTTCATTTTTTAAGGGGAAAAATCCTTCCTGAATTTATTTGTCTGCCTATTTAGTTTCTGTATATGTCAGATGTACAACATCATCCTGGGGCCTCCCATCATCAACATCATCATCATCATCATCATCAAAATTTCCTTCATTTTTCTCCTCAAATGGATCTGCTTTTCCTTGCTCCTACATCTTTTTACTCAGTTTACAATCTCACTAGCTTCCTAAAAAAGAAAGGATGGGAAGTAAACTTTTTTAAACCTTGAATTCTGAAAATGTTATATCCATTCTGCCTGTTGATTGGTAGTTTAGCAAGGTATAGAATTACAGGTGGAAATAATTATATCTATACTTTTAAATTAAAAAAAAAAGAGAGAGAAAGAAATCCTGGTGGTGTAGTGGTTAAGAGTTATGGCTGCTAACCAAAAGGTCAGCAGCTTGAATCCACTAGGTGCTCCTTGGAAACTCTACAAGGCAGTTCTTCTCTGTGCTATAGGGTTGCTATGAGTCAGAATCGACTTGATGGCAATGGGTTTAGTTTTTTTTTTTTTTAATACTCTTAGATGTATTGTTCCATTACTTTTCAGCGCTTCTATTGAGAAATTTGAACTTATTCTGATACCCATTATTTATTTTTAACTTGTGTTTTCTCTTTGGCAACATTAGAATCTTATTTTTATCCCTGTTATTCTGATATTTTATCTTGATGTGCCTTAGTGTGACTCTTTTTCATAGTTTATTTAGTATAGTGTGAAAAACCTCAAAGTGTCTTCTCAATCTGGAAATTGAAGTCCATCAGCTCTGGAAATTTGTCTTAAATTATTTCTTTGATAAATTCTTTCCCACTATTTTCTCTGTGCTATTTTTCTACAACTCCTGTTAGGCAGCTGTTGTATCTTGTAGCTAGTTTCTCTAATTAAAAAAAAAAAAAAAAATTTTTTTTTTTTTTTCTCTTTATGCCTTAAAGGATCTTGTTCTCTTTATGCCTTGCCTCATTCAGTTGCCAGATGCAGGCTTCTTTGGGAAAGATGTGATCTTGAGCAAGGTGGCTCTTTGCCAATAAGGCAGACCCTCAGAGAGATGAAAGCTACTGGCTGTGTGCTCACTGCATTATCCACAGGTGGGCAATAAGTCTTTCTTTGAAAATGGATCTAGGAGGTACATTTCCATATCTATCATGATGTGCTCTGTGTAGTTGCTTAACCTCCCTGTGCTTCAGTTTCCTCATCTGTGAATGAGGATAATAGTAGTATATACATTATAAGGCTATAGAAATGATATGTTGAATTAATATATTCAAAGTGTTTATGATATTGCCTGGCATAGTAGACCCTAGTTAAGAGTTAACCATAATTAATATTACTATTATTGTAATTGATGACTCACAAATTATTGTATCCAGCTCCTACTCCTCTCCTCACCTCTGGATATGGATATTTAGCTACCTCTGGACGTGTCCACAGGGATGTCCTGCAGGAACTTCAGTAAAACATCTCCAAAGCTTAACTCATTATATTCATAATAAAATCTAGTTTCTTCCTATATTCCTTTACTTCATTTTACGGTATATTATTTACCAAGTCACAACAAGAAACCTAGAACCTTTCTCAACTTCTTCTCTCACTCTCTATTTATTTTTACCTCTGAAATATCTCTCACAAGAGGGACCATTCCTTCTGCCAGCAGGTCAGAGCAGCTTCACAGCAGAGCCAGGTGTGTGTCCTATTGCATCAGGCTGCCTTCGGGAGACAGCCATTAGGCCTGCTTTGTTTTTGCAGCCGAATGAGAAGTGTCCTAACTTTCATTAAGACAAACCAGGCTTTTAGGAGATGGGGTACCCTGGTGTGAGAAACCCATCTGTGTTTTCAAAATGTATGACTTAAAGCCTATCATACATTCAATTTTTAAACATAGCACTTGTAGGTTAATTCAAACTGCTGCATTATGATCAAGCCGTGTCAGCCAGCTTTAGATTTCCATGTCAGACCCACTGTTTCAATTCACATAGAAAGCAGTGTGATGCCCAAAGAAAGTCTTGCTAGAAAATGTCATTTGTTTCTTGTGGACCCAGGCCCCCAATAGGAATTAACTTGGGGACCTCTACAGCTCTGAAATTTCTACTTCTCACTTACTAGTATCCTTAGTAATGTGAAACTCACAAGTCAAACACAATTTTACCCCAGACTGAAAAAGTGTCCAGCTTAATTCAAACGTGTTAATCTTCAAGGTCTCTATTTCTTGTAAATGTAGCCATATTTCATTGTCTTGTGATTACTAGGAGATTTAGTTATGCTGAACTTTCAAATCATTTACTTTCCTCACTAATATCAGCTGCTTTATAATCCTCAGATACAGGAAATGCCACATTTCTTTTCTAACTCAAATTAAATCAGGGATGATTGCAGTCATCTTTTGAGGCATAGCCCCTCCTTAGTCTCTCAGAATAGGGTCAGTAAAGATGATTTCTCCCTCTGCCACATGATGTTCCTGAAGGCCCTGATTCCTCACTCTTGGAGGAGGCAGCCCTGTGGAGCTTGCCCCTGGGATGTACATGACAGGCTGCAGACCCAGCTAAGGAGATCTTCACAGAGAACCACAAGCTATGCCACCAGGTGTCTAGCATCTTGTATTCATGCAATCACCCCCACATCCTGCAGCAGGACTGAATTTCCTTTTTTGACACCAATAAAACTCTCATGGACCTGAAAACTAGACTCTTTCTCAGTTTCCAAAGATATGAATTCTGGGGTCAAATCTCAGTCCTTGCCTTTCCTAGAAGAACAAAATACATAGATCTGAAGGAGAGGGGGGAATTACCTTTCTTTTCTTTTGCTCATAGAACTGGATTAGGAAAAATAGACAAGATACAAAGCATCTCTCTGTTGCACTTTCTAAAGTTGGGTTCACCACTGGTTTATTGTCCAAAGATATAATTGAAAAACACCCAAATTTTTTCTTTAAGAAAAAAAAAAAACCCTATTTTGACTCCACTCCAACGTAATCTCCTTTGTAAACCTTTTTCTGACCAGCCTCTACCCTCAATACCTGAAGAAGTTACTCTCTCCTTCCTTTTTATCATTTGTGAATCTTTCACATGGTCTTCTTATTTTATGTATCTCTTTCAGACAGTAACCTCCCTGATAACTGGACCCTAGAAGAATTGATGCATTAGAATTATGGTATTGGCGAAGAATATTGAATATACCATGGAATTCCAGAAAAATGAAGAAATCTGTCTTGGAAGAAGTACAGCCAGAATGCTCCTTAGAAGCAAAGATGGCAACACTTCATTTTACATATTTTGGACATGTTATCAGGAGGGACCAGTCCCTGGAGAAGGACATCAATCTTGGTAAATTAGAGGGTCAGCGAAAAAGAGGAAGACCTTCAGTGAGATGGACTGACATAGTGGCTGCAACAATAGGCTCAAACATAGCAACGACTGTGAGTGTACCGCAGGATCTGCCAGCATTTCATTCTGCTGTACGTAGGGTCACTATGAGTCAGAACTGACTTGATGGCACTTAACAAGAAATTTGTTTTATACACCATTGGCATCCCACTGACTACCATGATATTTAGTGTATAGCCTTAGTAAACTTACATTGAAATAAAATTTAAATAAATAAGTATTAAAATCAGCTCAGGTATTCTGTAAAATGATGAAGGAAAGAGGAAAGCAAATAATTAGCCAAAAAGATAAATCATAAGAATTAAAAAAAGAAAATTCCAGAGGTCTACCAAAGTTAAGATATTAAAAAGCAATAATGAACATAAAGTAATAGTGCCTCAGTAAGCTTAATTCTCTTCTCTATAGATTTTTTATTTCAGCTATAGGTTCTACATAACCAGAGCACTGAAAAGTAGAAAGATTTTCTCAAGACCAGATTTTTACTACTAATAGAGCTAGTCCTAGAACCTAGCTTCATCCATATTTTAGCCCCTTGGTCCACAATTTAATATTATCATTATAATTATTTATTGATGCTATTACTAATAAATAGATTAATAAATGTACTTGATAGAACGTAAGAAATACATAGTTCCTATTTCACTCCACCAACAGTAATAATAGTTCTCTGGATAATGGTAAGAAGTAATGTCAAATGGAGGATACTTAATACATGGAAAAGGGTGGTGTGGAGGGCCCAGGTGGGTCTTTCATGTACTCTCAGAGCTCAGAGTGAGAAACTGTCAATATATTAATACAAAGAACTGCCAGCTATGGGGCCGGCCAAGACCACAGAGGGTTTGCACTAATCCTGGTCATTTTTGTGTGTATGAGGGGTATGGTACAGAACTGTGGAGTAGCAACCATTTCTTCCCCCTTCCCTACTCTCACTGTGGGAGAGGTAGGATAGCAGCTCCTTGCCAGATGTTGCTGGAACAAAAAGAAAAGAGCCCAAGGGAGCAAAATGCAGGGCTGAGAGTAGCAGTATCAGAGACGCAGTCTGCTTTCCTGCTACTTGAAAACACATTATCTAAATAAGTCACATCTGTGCAA
The DNA here is from genome assembly GCF_024166365.1 of Elephas maximus indicus. NCBI lineage: Eukaryota > Metazoa > Chordata > Mammalia > Proboscidea > Elephantidae > Elephas > Elephas maximus. The sequence goes on along the minus strand of NC_064827.1, from coordinate 30,460,229 downwards.
TGTTAAGTATTAAAAAATAAAATAAAATTTTGCCATTAAAAAAGACATTTTTATATGTACCAGCACAGCATAGGTGCTAAGGCATTGAAGTGGGTGGAAGAAAGCAAAATGGAGAATATTTGGAATTTAGTGTCATTTATATAAAAAATTAAATAGACATTATATATGCTTGCATATACATAGAACATCTGGGAGAATACTTAAATCTTGAGAAACAATGGGGGAGACGATCAGTGCAGGACTTTGACGTAATTCTGCATGGGTTGCACACTGCAACTCTCCAGGGGCACCAAGCACGTAGTCCCTTGCCACTCAAAGTGTGGTCTATGGACCAGCAGCATCAGCAGTTCCTGGGAGTTCATTAAATGCAGAATCTTAGTTCCTACCTTACACTTAGTAAATCATAACCTACATTTAAAGAAGACCCCAGTTGTTTCTTATGTGCATTAAATTTTGAGAAATACTAATACAAATGAAATAAATGCAGTCCCCTAGAGTTGGGCGTAAGTGAAGGAGAGCCCTGAGCGTAGCTGGAGGCTGGTATAGAAGGGAGTCACTTTACTATAGAGCCTCTTGGCACCTTGTACACTTTGAGTGACATGGTACAAGAAGCTTGTACATATGGAATAATAAATCAATAAACTGAAGCGAACACAACTAAGTCTTCAGAGCCAAAAGGGGGAGGTGTTAATAATTGAAAGTGACTGAAAAGTTACAAAATCAGATATTGTTATGGAAGTTCGCTATCAGTGACAAAGAGCAGTGGCGGCAATTGTTGGCATACATAAAACCGTTACGTGTTTGTATCTCAAAGAGATGTGGCTCATCAGTCATGCCAGGACATCAGTTTAACAACTTTTGAAGGTAGCTAATTAGACATTTGGGACATTCTGGTAATGTGTCATATCTCCCAAATGAGAGACCAATGCCTTATGTATGATTTCTGTACTATCTTCCAGCTGTCCCGCTTCCGGTTCTCTAGGACTTTTCAACCATACTGCCACCTGTGAGTGAACACCGTGTAATATTTTGCTTCAGAAAAGAAGCATATTTGAGGTTGTAGCCTCAGAGTTATTTAGTCATGTCAATAATAAGCAAATACTACTGTGTAAATGAGAAGAGGGGAATAACATTTTAAAATTTGATTTGATTTACATTTCAGAATTGGTAATGCATTCGCATGATACAAAAAGCACAAAGGGGTATACAGTAAAAAGCTCTTCTCTACCTTTATACCCCAGCTACAGTGTTTCCTTCTCTAGAGTCAACTAATACGCAAATTTTGTAAAATTTTTCTAGATGTAATCGCACATATAAACACAATTTACACTTACACTTTTTCCTACTGCTTTTATGCAAAAAAAAATAGCATACTACGCATGCTGTTATATATCTTACTTTTTCTGAGCATTAGATCATGGAGATCGTTCCATATCACATAAAGAGCATCTTCCTACCTGCTGTATACCGATATAGGGATGTATTATCATGAACATTCTCTACTGATGAAATCTTTGGTATTATAAACAATGCTATAACAAGTCATTTATTTCATACATCATTTCATACATGAATGAATAAATTCTGGGATAAATTCCCAGAAGAAGACCTGTTGGTTTGCATTTTTAATTCTGTTAGGTAGTGCCAATTTACACTTATCTAGCAATGTATGAGTCGGAATCCACTCGATGGCAGTGGGTTTGGTTTTTTTTTTTTTGGTTAGCAACGTATGAGGAAAACCTGGTGGTATAGTGGTTAAGAGCTATGGCAGCTAACCATAAGGTCAGCAGTTTGAATCCATCAGGCGCTCCTTGGAAACGCTCTGGGGCAGTTCTACTCTGTCCTATAGGGTCGCTATGAGTCAGAATCAACCCAACGGCAACAGGTTTGGTTTTTTTTGGTTTAGCAATGTGTGAGAGCTAACTGTCTAATCAAATCTTTAATCATTGCTAATCTGATAGTTTAAAAATTATATTCCAGTGTTGTTTTAATTTGCATTTCTGTTTTTGTGAATAAGATGGGACATTTTTTCATATGTTTAAGGGTCATTTGTATTTTATGTTAACAGTCTGTTGGTCTTTTTGTTGATCTATAAAAGCTCTCTGTATGAAGATTAGCACCTGCTTGCAGAACGAGTTGCAAATATTTTTTTCCCAGTTTGTCATTTATTTTTCACTTTGTCGTTTTATTATCTTAAAGAACTTTATTTTTAAATGTATGTTGTCAAATTTAATAATATTTTCTTTTATGTCTTTTGAATTTTATGACATATTTAGAAATAGCTTTCTAGCTCCACAATTATTTTTTTAAAAAAGATGATTTCCATTGATTTATTCTAGCTTTCTTATAATTTCCTACTTGTTCCCTCCATTTAAATAGTTAACCCAACTGGAATTTATTTTAATGTAAGGCATGTGGTATAGATGCAAATTTATTTTTTCCATATTTGTTTTAGATGTCTACTGGTTGTGTGAACACCACTGCATAAGTCATCATTCCCCACTGATTTGAAATGCTATTTTTATAATTCACTAAATTCTGTTTTGTTAACATTTTATTTGTTCTCATTTCTTATTTATTCCATCAATTTCTTCCAGTCTATAGAAGTGCTAGCCCATCTTACATCCTCTGCTTTTCAAACATTTTCTTAGATATTTGTTGTTTGTTTCTTTTAAATATAATCTTGAGAATCAGGTTGGCAAAAATAAAATCCTCTGTCTTTTATTTATTATTTTTTATTGTGTTTTCTGTGAAAGTTTACAAAGCAAATTTGGTTCCCATTTGACAATTTGTATACAGACTGGTCAGTGACATTAGTTACATTTTTCACAGTGTGTCAATATTCTCCTTAATTGTGTTCTAGTTGTTCCGTTTCTAGTACTTTAGTTTCCCTGCTTCCTTAGCTTCTCATCTTTGCTTTAGAGTAATTGTTGACCTTTTGTTTTCATACAGGTGGTTGTTTAATGGAGCGCCATACTCACAAGTAATACCCTTTATTTTATGTGCCAATCTGTTATTTTGCCAAAAGGCGACCTCACAAGATCGTTTCGGTCCTCTTTGTCTTTTCACTGGACAGACTTCTGTGTGATAGCGAGTCTTCTTCCAGAACACAGTATGTCTCCTTTTGCCCAAAATTCTTTTGCCTCTTCAGTTACAGTTTAGTTTTGTTCATACAGATTTTATACATTTATTATTTTGTTTCAAGATTGCTTATCCTTTTTATTTCTTTTGTAAAAGGGGTCATTTTGTCCCTTACATCTTCTAAACTTAATAGTTGACATATGTATATAAACTGTATGTTAATTTCATACTTAGCCAACTTACTGAATTGTCTTATTGTCTGTAGTAGTCTTTCAGTTGTTTTATGTTTTTGAGGAATACAGTGATACCATTTATAAATAATTATATTTTTACCTCCTCCCTTTCCAATTTTTGTACATTCTTATTTCTTTCTCTTTTCTGATTGTGATAACAACCATCTCCAGAAAAATACTGGATAGTGATAGTAGATATTTTCATCTACCTCCTGATTTTAATGGGACTTCTTCAAATGTTTCTCATTAGTGTTACTGGCTTTGGGTTGAAATCGATGTATTTTTAATCAAAGTAAGGAATTGTCTATTTCTACATGAATGTGAGTTTTTTAAAATAAAAAAAAATGTTTGATCTTTATCAACTACTTCTTTAGAATCTAGGGAGATGCTATAATTTTCCTGTTTTGACCTATTAGTGTAATCAGTATATTAACAATTTCTCAACGTTGAACCAACTTTGCATTCTTGGAATTAATGCCTCTAGATCATGGTGCAGTATTTATCTAACAAGCTGCTGAATTCTGTTTCTGGTTTTACTTTTTAATAGAAAACTTCTGATTTAATCTTCCTAAGTATGATTGGCCGGTGTTTTTCCCTTCTCATCTATATTTGTTATAGCCCAAAGCTCACTGCCGTCGAGTCGACTCCGACTTAATTCTGTTTCTGGTTTTACTTTTTAATAGAAAACTTCTGATTTAATCTTCCTAAGTATGATTGGCCGGTGTTTTTCCCTTCTCATCTATATTTGTTATAGCCCAAAGCTCACTGCCGTCGAGTCGACTCCGACTCATAGCGACCCTATATTTGTTATATTTAGGTATTAATATAATTTTCCCCTCATGAAAAATCTTTTAAGACTTTTTCCCCCTATATTCAGGAGTATTTTTGTATAGCACTAGAGATATCTTTTCCCTAAGAATTTGGCAGCATTCCTTTATAAAACCATCTAAAAAAAAAAAAAATGTTTTTTTGAAGAGCAGCTAGCTGATAATTTTCTCTATTTTTTCTTTCATGGTAATTTGTCTATATAAATTTTTACAAATTATATCTCGGGTAAGTTTTAGTAAATTATATTTTCCTACAAAGTTACCAACTTTATCCAAATTTTAAAGTGTGGTTCCCTACTGTGGTAGATTCTTACACTAATGGCCCTCACTGAATCTGCCTCCTGGTATCTATAACCTTGTAATATCCCCACCACACAGACTCTAGGCTGGCTTCGTCATGCAACTTACTTTGGTCAATGGGACATCAGCAAGTGTCACAGAAGCAGAGAGTTGACAAATACTTGCATGCTGGGGCTTGCCCTGTTGGAACACTGCCCATCCCAGAAGAGGGAGCGTGGTCTAGTCCCCTTGAGGATGAACTCACTCAATCAGAGAGAATACTACCTTCCCAGTTGTTCTAGCTGAGCCCAGCCCCCAGCTGACTCTGAATGCAATTGTATACATGAGCAAGCCCAGGCAAAAACCAGCAGAAACTTTCCCTAGCAAATTCCACAGAATTTAAAATAGGAATTCTACATACAATGAGGCTGAGTTGCAAAAAAAGATTTAGAACAAATATTTACAAACTCTCATTCCAGCATTTTTTTCTAATTGTTATGCCATGTTCTTGTTTCCATGTGATTCTTATAGGTGAAGTAGAAATACCAAGAAACATAAATACTTAGGAAACACAACAAAGAGTACAAGTATGGAAGAGATCGTAAACTGTTTGTTTTGCAGAACAGTTAATATTTTCTACAGTATTCACTGTATGTTCAGTGTCTGCTGTGGTCGATATAGTTTTACCCACCATTCTTCCTTATATTTAAAACAGTGAGTTCTGTATCACTGGAAGCTAAATCTAGAGATAGGAAGTGAGATCTGGCCTAAAAGAACGGATTTTGGAATCAACAGTATACAGGTGATAATTGAAGTCATGGGATTAGATGAGATAATCCAGAATTATGTACTCTAGAAAGAGAAGAGAAATAAACCAAAGATGAAAGCCTGGATGAAATTAACAAGAAGGGTGGGAGGAGGAAGAAAAGGCTACAAAAGAGAATGAGAAGAAACAGCAAGAGCGAAAAGAAAAAAACCAAGAAAAATATATTACTGAAACAAAGGGAGGAGAGAACTTCAAATTGTCAACAGCATCAAAGGCTTCAGGGGAAAAAGAATTATAAGGATTGAAGAGTGTCCATTGGAATTAACAAATCCATTTCAGGCAAATTTAGCAGGGATAATGTCAGTGCGTGCAGTGTCTTCTCAACCTTCCTTTCTTTAAGCAGATCCTATTTCCCTGTGCCCAGAGGCAGGTACATAATTCAGATTGTGCCAGTCATAGCATCACCTAAGATCTGGCTATAGAGATTGGTCCAACGGTAGGAATATGACCCAAGCTGGGTCAATCTGAACCTTTTCCTGGGAGCCAGTAAAGAAAACACCCTTTCTCCTTTTGTATAATGGAAATATCAGAGTAAAATCAAAATACAGAGACCGGTAAAGAGGAGAGTTGAGGAATGGTGAATGAGAGCCTGTGAAAGAGACTCAACCTTGTTCCAGCCCGTGGATCCAGTTATTCTGGATAACAGCCTTGCGTCTCTTTCCTGAAGCTTGATTTTTTTCCTTTAATTCTATTTCTTTTTCTTCTATCAATTCTATGGGCTTTCTCAATGTTATTCCAATAATTTACATTACTTCCGTCTTTTTTTTAGCATCTGAAATAATTAAGGTTAATATTGAGAAGTCAGATTGTAATTGACTTAAAAATGAATGACATAAAATACCCCAGAATAACCATAACAAGAAATGGACAGGAACGGTATAACAAAAACTACAAAACTTTACTGAAGAACATAAAAGATTTGATTAAATGGGAAGTCATACCATGTTTCTAGGTAATAATGACTATTATAAAGATGTTAGTTCTTCTCAAATTAATTTATAGGTTTAATGCAACTCCAATCAAAATCCAAATAGGATATCTTTTGGAGCTTGAAACTGTGATTCTAAAGTTGATTAGCTAGAAAAAATATAGAAGAGCCAAGAAATTCTTGAAAAAAGAAAATTGATAAGGGGAACAGTGAACACCTATTGAGTGTCCTCCCTAGTTCAAAAGATTCCAAAGACATGTCTTTGTAACTGTCCCTGCAGTTCAAAGTGATCCTTGCCTCTGGGCACAGTTGATCAGTCCGTAGATATTCTCTCTTTTGCTTAAAGTAGCTTTAATGAATTTTTGTTACTTGTAACCAAGAGTCCTAGTACAAGGACTTGCCCTACCAGGTATTTAAATGTATAGAAATAATATGCAAAACAGAGTACTACTAGTATAAGGATTTATAAGCATATCTTTGGAACAGAATAAATAACCATAAATGGATACTATTGTCTCTAAGAATTATTTAAATAATAAAGTTGGTATCACGTTGTCAAGTCTAAAAGAAAAATTACTCAGTAAGTTGGTTAACTGTGAAAAATTAAGTGGTCAATTTACAACATACACTAAAATAAATTCCAGATGTTAAATGTGAAAAGTGTTAAATGTAGAAAAAAGAGACAAATATTAAAACATGTGCCTGGAACATAATCAGTGTTTGCTGAACTGCTGGTTGAAAAACTAGAAGAATATTCAGAGAAATGTTTACTTGTTCTTGAGCTTTTGCATTATATAAGCATAAAAATCCATGGACCATGTCACAAAGGAATCAAAATCAAAGATTTGACTACATGAAAAATTTAAAATCTATATGACAGAAACCATCAAAAATTGAAAAGGAAATTATAAAGTGGAAAAATTTTTCAACATACCTGGCAAAAAGCATGTAGCTGTTTAAATTAACAATAAAAACACTGAAACTTCAATGGAAAAATGTACAATAGCAGTTTACAGACAACTCTCTGAAGCAGAAATACAAATGACAAATAAACATGTGAAACAATTCACTTTTAAGAGCTACAAAAGGATACAAAGTAAAACATCAATGATATCATTTTCCTCTATCAAAAAGCAAAGACTATAAAATTTATAATATTCAAGGCTGGTGAGGTTGTTTCAAAAATAAATATGTTCACAAACTCCTGTCTAGACTGGTATGTATATATATTTTTAGAAAACAATTGTTAACATATATCAATAACTTTATAAAAAGGTCTATATTCTTTGTCCCAAATTCCTCTGTTAGTAACCTAAACAGTAATGAACCAGTTGTCGTTGAGTCAGCTCCAGATCGTAGTGTCTCACGTGTGTCAGAATAGAACCATGCTCCACAGGGTTTTCCATGGTTGATTTTTCAGAAATAGATTGCCAGGCCTTTCTTCCAAAGCTCTTCTGAGTGGCCAAGAGTGGTTATGTTAGTCAATAGTCTTCTTGTACAAGAGACAGAAAATAAGGGGAATGAAAAGAATTTATTGGAAGGGTCCTGAGATAGCTCATAGAATCTAAACAAACTTTTTAACTAGCAGTTGAGCACATTAACTGTTTACATCACTCTGGGACCCTTTTACTAACCTAATCCAGTAGAACTACTTAAGGCACAAAATGTAGCCCTTGCCCTCAAAAGCCTGAAAGCATAAAGCTGACAGCCAGAGGGAAAGGGAAAGGAGGAAGAGCTGGGATGGCACCAAGCCCCTGGTTCCAGTCCTTTAGGTCCCTAGAACAGCCCTGGTTGATTAGATTCTATGAGCTATCTCAGGACCCTTCCAATAAATTCTTTTCATTCCCCTTAATTTCTGTCCCTTGTACAAGAAGACTATTGACTAACATAACCACTCTTGGCCTAACTATCTGCTAAATTAATCTACCATATATTTTTGGTCAGAGGCACTAGTTACTTTGACTAACAGAAGTTGGTTCTAGTCCAAGCTTCTTTAGTTTTGAATTAAAATGGATCCAGTACAAGCACCTTGCAGAAAACAAATACAATATTGTTGTTGTTAGGTGCTGTCAAGTCTGTTCTGACTCATAGTGACCCTATGTACAACAGAATGAAATATTGACTAATCCTGTACCATCTTCAAAATCATTGTCAGGCTTGAGCTCACTGCTGCAGTCACCATGTCAATCCATCTTGTTGAGGGTCTTCTTTTTTTTTCACTGACCCTCTACCCTACCAAGCCTGATGTCCTCTCCAGGGACTGGCTCCTCCTGATAACATGGCCAAAGTACATGAGACAAAGTTGCACCATCTTTGCTTCCGAGGAGCATTCTGGATGTACTTCTTCCAAGACAGATTTATTTGTTCTTCTGGCAGTCCATGGTATGTTCAATATTCTTCACCAACACCGTAATTCAAAGGCATCAGTTCTTCTTGGGTCTTCCTTATCCATTGCCCATATTCTTCATTCACTGTCTAATACAATACTAGATTGATAAAATTCTCCATGGATGAGAAGTGTGGGCGAGATTTTTAACAAGGATAAAGCAATGCTTGTTAGACCAAGTAGATCAGAAGCAAAAATTAGAAGAAATTTACTGACTTAGTCCTAATTAGTGAGACAGAACTGGTTCAAGTGTTGCTGTGGTCAAAGCATAATGAAGTTCAGCATCTGCCGGGATGTTCTTCAATCCTTCACTTTCTTGATCAGTCAAAGCCTTTGACACAGTTGACCACTCATTCCTTGATCTTTTTCCACACTCTCCTGGGACTTCTCATTTGTCACCTTCTCCCTAGTTTTAAATAATAGTTGTATTAGTTCAAAAACAGGCTAGACTACTGTAACAACAGACAAAAAATACTTAAACAAGATAATGATTTTTCATATAATATTTTGTGTGTGTGGTCCAAGAATAATATGTTGGCCCGATGGTTTAGAGGACCCAACGTCCTTTTAACTTTTAACATTCATTGAGTTTAGTCCTCATTCATATGGTCTAAGTTGGCTCACTATCATATGTACATTCAAGTCCATGGTGAGTGGAGGGGGGCGTGCTTTTTTCCTAAAAAGGGCATGAATCAAAAGTTACAAGCATCACTTCTGCTAAATTCCATTGGTCAGAATCTAGCCATGTGGCCACAATTAGCTGTAAACCAAAAAACCAAACCCAGTTGCCTTGAGTTGATTCTGACTCATAGCAACCCTATAGGACAGAGTAGAACTGCCCCATAGAGTTTCCAAGGAAGGCCTGGCAGGTTCGAACTGCTGGCCCTTTGGTTAGCAGCCGTAGCACTTAACCACTATGCCACCAGGGTCTCCAATTAGCTATAAAAACAAAGAAGGCTGGAAAATAAAGTCTGTATTTGGGAAACCTGTACCCAGCTAAACCTCTGTTTTGTAGAAAAATTGCACTCTGTAACAAACATTCCTTATACTGATGTTTACTAAATATTTCTTTAGCCCAGATCTCTCTTTTGTGGTCTAGAATTATTTATTCAGTTATTTACTGAGAGTTTACTTATCCCACAAATATTTAACTAAGCACCTGTGTTACCAGATACAAAAAAATAGATGCCTCTTCAGCTTAAATGTTATCCAGAAGTCCACCGTATGTAAAACTGACTGTGTCGTCTTCCCCAAACCCTTCGCCTTTCTATCTCAGTCATTGGCACCATCATATACCACCTGTCCAAGTCAGAAATAAGGGTGTTTCATCCTTATATTCTCTCTCCCATTCATCCAAATAGTCACCGGGCCTAGTCAAATCTACCAAGTAAATGTATCTCAAGTCTAGCTACTTTTCTCCACACTTCCTCTTAACTCATTATCTAGGCCACTTTCTCTTTTAATTTTTTTTTAATTGAAATATAATATACATACAGGACTGTATGTAAAGCACACTAACATAAATGTACTGCTTGATGAATTTTTACATATGTACATACTCATTTAGACCAAGATACCTCGCAAAGTTCCCTTGTATCCCTTCCTAGTCAAGATGCTATTTCTCTCACTTAAATAACTCTATCAGCCTTCCAGTTGGTTGTTTCCATTGAAACTGACTCACTGATCATTTTTCATATTCTTTTTCTAGCTCTCTCTATATGATCTCTTCATACACACACATATATATACATGCATACATATAGATGTGTATACATGCATAAATGTATATATATACCTTTATCCTTCAAACATGTTTTTTTTCTTTTATCCCCTGGGACTTTATCTCATCCCATTCTCTGCCTACCACTTTCTGCCACCCTCTTTTGCTGTAACTCAGATCTCGGTTTAGACATCACTTTTATCAAGAAGCCCTCATAGTTGCTGATATGGGAATTTTCCTAAGGAATGTTGTTATGATTATCTCATCTTGGGAAAATGAGAAAGAAAATTCACATTGAATATGTTTTGATTTAGAATATGTTGTTTTGGGTAAATGAATTAGAGATAATGTTTTACTGGTCAGCGAGACCTGGTCACAAAAATATTTTGATTCCTAGGATTAGTTTACACATTGCTGTTGTAAACCAGCTATAGCAGCAAATTGATAATATTAAGCCCTAGCTTCTCTGAGTTGATTTCAGGAGTAAAGAAGCCACTGACAAGTAAGCCTATATTTTAAAAAGTTAACTAATTTTATTGAGGTATAATCTGCATATAGTAAAGAGCACATATCTTAGTGTACAGTTTGATTAGTTTTGACAACTGTATGCATCTGGGTAACCAACATCCCAATTGAGATGTACAACTTTCCCAGTACCCCAGATAGTTCCATTGTACCCCCTTTTAGTCAATTCCTCCAAGAGGGAGGAGCTATTCTGATTTCTATCATCACTCACTGGTTTGGCATGTTTCTGAACTTCATGTAAGTGGAATTATACAGTACGTACTTTCTGTGTTTGTCTTCTTTTGCTAAACATAATGTTCTAAAATTCATCCACATTGTTACATATATGAATAGTTCATTCTTTTTTATTATTAAATAGTATTCCTTTGGAGTGTATTACCACAATTTCTCTATTTTATCATTTTTATGTCGCTTGACATTCCTATTTTTGGCAATTATAAATAAACCCACTACAAACATTCTTACACAAGTCTTTTTGTGGACATGTGTTTTCATTCTTCTTGGGTAAAATTCTAGAAGTTGGAAAGCTGGATCATAGAATAGGTTTTATTTATCTTTATTAGAAACTTCTGAACAGTTTTCCAGAGTGTTGGTACCATTTTACACTCCTAGAAATGTATATGAGTTCTAGGAGTGTAAAATCTACACCACACTAAAATCTATACCAAAATTTGGTGTTATCAGTTTTTTTTTAATAACATTTGTCATTTATACTGTTCACCATTTGTGAAATAGTATCTCATTGTCGTTTTAATTTGCATTGCCCTGAAGACTACAGGCATTGAACACCTTTTCAGATTTGTATTCTGGAAATGAGCACAGTCCTCATTTTCTTTCTTACAAAATGAGTGCTGGAGCTCTACCTGTCCTTCTGAATTGCAGGTAGAAGGAAGAAGTAAGCATCCAGGTCCTGACGTCTTTCCCAGAAGCCCCATCCAGTGGTTTCTGCTTACATCTTACCTACCAGTCAGAATTATGTCACATAGCCATTCCAAACTGCAAAGGAGGCTGAGAAATGTAGGCTTTTTTCTCTTTTTTTTTAGTGGGTGTTCCAGTTATCTATTGCTGGGTAACAAACCAACTCAAAACTTAGGGGCTCCAAATGTAGTCATTGATTTTGCTCACACACTGCAACTGGGGCAAAGCTCAGCAGAGACAGCTTTTCTCTGCTCCACTTGGGATCAGCTGGTGTAGTTGGAAGCCTGGAGGCTGGATGTTCAGTGGCAGCTGATTCTGGCTTCTAATTTAGAAGACTCACACAATTGGAATTGTGGTCAAAACACCTACACATGACCTTTTCATGTGATTCCTTGGCTTGCAACAGCATGGTGGCTTGTTCTCCAGGGTGAGGTGCCCAAGAGAGACCCGTGTGGAAATTGTACCACCTTTTATGACCTAGCCCTGGAAGTGGTACCATTTGTATGGTACCCTATTCACTGTGGCAAACACAAAGCCCTGTATAGGTTAAGGTGGGGAGTAGGGGGATAGATTCTACCCCTTGATTTGGGGATGGTAAGGTTCTAGAAAAGTCTGTGGGATCAAAATATCACTATGGTCCTTTCGGGAAAATACAATATGCCACAACAAAATTGGAGTTCTCTTTAAAAGAAAGGTATGGTAAATAGATATTGGGTAGGCAACTTTCAGTTTCTGTCATGTTCTTCACATATGACACATTATAATTGTTTGCTCCCCCACTACACTGTAATTTGCATGAGGACAGCAGCCAGGTTTCCCTTACTGGCAGAGTGACTCTATTTTCCTTCCATCTTCTTTTGATGCTTCCTGAATCATTCAGTATTTTGCCCATAGAACCCTTCACTATTGCAACTTGAAGCTTGAATTTTTTCTTTAGTTCTTTCAGCTTGAGAAATGCTGAGCATGTTCTTCCATTTTGGTTTTCCAAAGCCAGGTCTTTGCACATGTCAGTGTAATACTTTACTTTGTCTTCTTGAGCTGCCCTTTGAAATCTTCTGTTGGGTTCTTTTACTTCAACTTTTCTTCAGTTTGCTTTAGCTACTTGATGTTCAAGAGCAACTTTCAGAGTTTCTTCTGACATCCATTTGGGTCTTTCTTTCTCTCTTTTTAATGGCCTCTTGCTTTCTTCATGTATGATGTCCTTGACGTCATTCCACAACTCATCTGGTCTTTGGTCATTAGTGTTCAATGCATCAAATCTATTCTTAAGATGATCTCCAAATTCAGGTGGGATATACTCAAAGCCATACTTTGACTCTCGTAGAATTGTTCTAATCTTCTTCAGCTTCAACTTAAACTTATATATAAGCAATTGATGGTCTGTTCTGCAATGGGCCCCTGGCCTTGTTCTGACTGATGATATTGAGCTTTTCCATTGTCTCTTTCCACAGATGTAGTTGGATTTCATTCCTGTGTATTCCATCTGGCAAAGCCCATGTGTATAGTCACTGTTTTTGCTGTTTAAAAAAGGTGTTTGCAGTGAAGAAGTTGTTTGTCTTGCAAAATCTTATCATGCCATCTCCAGCATCTTTTCTATCACCAAGGCCATATTTTCCAACTACCAACCCCTTTTCTTTGTTTCCAACTTTGACATTCCACTAATTTCACTTTCACCAGTAATTATCAATGCATCCTGATTGCATGTCTGATCAATTTCAGACTGCAGAAGGTGGAAAAATCTTCAATTTCTTCATATTTGGCCTTAGCAATCAGTAAGAACTTTGAATAATAGTCATATTAACTGGTCTTCCTTGTAGGCATATGGGTATTCTATCACTGACAGTGTGGTACTGCAGCATAAATCCTGAAATGTCTTTTTTTTTTTGACAATGAATGCAATCCCATTCCTCTTTAAGATGTCATTCCTGGAATAGTAGGCCATATGATTTTCTGATTCAAAATGGTCAATACCAGTCCGTTTCATCTCACTAATGTCTAGGATACCAATGTTTATGCGTTCCATTTCATTTTTGACAGCTTCCAATTTTCCCATATTCATTCTTCATACAATCCACATTCTGATTATTAATGAATGTTTGCAGCTGCTTCTTCTCATGTTGAATCACGCCACATCATCAAATGGCAGTCTCAGAAGCTTGACTCTATCCACATCAGTAAGGTTGAACTCTACTTTGAGGAGGCAGCTCTTCCCCAGTTGTATTTTGGGTACTCATCTTCCAGCACTATATCAGAGAGTGTTCTGCTGCTGTTCATAAGGTTTTCACTGGCTAATTTTTTTCAGACGTAGACTACCAGGTCCTTCTCCCTAGTCTGTCTTAGTCCAGAAGCTCAGCTGAAACCTGTCCACCATGGGTGACCCTGCTGGTATTGAATACCAATGGCATAGTTTTCAGCATCACAGCAACACGTAAGCCCCCACAGTACAACAAACTGACAGATGCATGGGTGAATTAGATGAGATTTATTTGGGCAGAAAATTCACAGATTGGGTGCCAGCAAACTGAAAGTGTAAAGGTACTTGTGGAGTATAAGCAGTGATTGGCTTTTTATTGACAAAACCCAGAAGGAACAAAGCTAATTTTTTATTGGCTTACACTATTTACTATTGACGTGCTATCGAAATTTCATTGGTAGTGCCTACATGTGGCTACTGAACACTTGAAATGTGGCTAATCTGATTTGAGATGTCCTATAGTGTATATACACTGAATTTCAAAGACAGTATGAAAAAATGACATAAAATATCCCATTAATAATTTTTTATATTGATTACTGCTCTAACAAATTCTACAATTACATATTGAAGTTGTAATATGTTGGCTATATTGGGATAAATTAAAATACATCATTAAACTTAATATCACCTGTTTATTTTTCCTTTTTTAAATAGGGTTGCTGTGAGTCAGAATTGACTTGATGGCAATGGTTTAGAAGAAATTTAAAATTATATAGGTGACTCACATTATATTTCTACTGGATAGTGCTGTATCTAGATCAGGAGTCGACAAACTTTTTCTGTAAATGGCCAGACGGCAAACATTTAAGCTTCTGGGGTGTATGGTCTCTGTTGCAATTGCTCCATTCTGCCCTTGTAGTGACAAAGGCAATCACAGACAATATGTAAACTAATGAGCTTGGCTGTATTCCAATAAAACTTTATTTATAGACACTAAAATTTGAATTTCAAATAATTTTCATGTCACAAAAATATTATTCTTCTATTTACTGTAGTTGTCTGTTTAAAAATGTAAAAACCATTCTTAGCTCAAACAGGCCCAGGGTCTGATTTGGCCTGCTGGCCATTGGTTGCCCACTCCTGTTCTAGATCAACAATACAATCCTGGGGATAAGATCACCTCCACTACCACTAAAAGCCCTCAAGGCTTAGGCTGGTTGTGTAAAAGAGTGAAATAGGCTGAGCAGAGCTAAGGCAACTAGAGAGAGTGTACCTAGTCTAATGGGGACAACCTGAACTTAGCTGAGTTACCATTCAGATCTGTGAGCCCTGGGTGGCCAGAACTTTTGATCCTCCCCTCCCACTACCCTCAGAAGCAGTAAATTCAAATTGCTATGCAAAATTTAATTGTCCATGTTGTCCACTATGTTATTTTAAACAAATAAACCAGCCAACAACTTAATGCAGACCAAACCAGACACGTCTGTGGGCTCATTTCAGCTCTCAGGCCACCACCTAATCTCTCTGCCTTAGCCATGGAATTTCGTCCATGAACACATTTTTCTCAAACATTGCAGATAAAGATGCCTGGTGTTTCTTTTCTTTTCTTTTAATTTTTATGAGTATTTCCTGAATAATTTTAGTGTGACATAATGTTGCAATTACTACCTCATGTTCTCAAGTTAAGAATTTGTTTCATGTAAAGAAGGTTTTTTTCTTAACAAGCAATGATAGTCTTTGGATTACTAATTCTTTTTTCTTCTCTTTAACTCCCCTACTTTTTAGGTTTTTATTCTTTGGAAAAATGTATTCTTTCCTGAAAATGGCTTTTAAGTGACTGGTAGATGAGAACTGTCATGAATCAACAAAGCCAGACTTTGATTTCAGTTTTATTGTGATTGTTTGAGGGAGAATAAGTGCTTGGAAAACTATGTGCGTGCACTGAAAAATCAAAGCAACAAAGGGTAGACCCGAAAAACAATATCAGAGTTTTAAAAATACTCCTTTAACCTTCGGTTTAACAGTTACTGTTGGACCTTCTTTCTTCTCAATTTCAAGAAACTTTTACTATTAGCTTAATGAAAAACTTTTCTGAAATATTTTTTCCTGTTTCCCCAATAGAATAAAATGTCTCCAATTTGTTATTTTGGGAATTTAGAGCTCTGCCAACTGGAGACAACCTCTTGATGTGAAAGAAGAACTTCCTCTCTGAGAAATGTGTTTGGCTCAGAATTACCCCTGCTCTGCAGTTTTGCCAAGAGGGCTTGCTTATACTCAAAAGTTAAATCATTTTATCTTTGACATTAAGGAGGAGATTTGCCAATTTATATTTAGGTCAATACTTTTGGCACAAATGGTGAAGTGCTTGACTACTAGCGGAAAGATTGGCAGTTTAAACCCACCCAGAGGCATCTCGGAAGACAGGCCTGGTGATCTGCTTCCAAAAGGTCACAGCCTTGAAAACCCTATGGAGGAATTCTACTCTGCACGTGTGGGGTCACCTAGAATTGACTGGATGGCAGCTAACAAGAACAACAACACTTTTAAAAGGGAAAAATCTGCTAAGATTAATTTAATGATACTTTGCAGCATTTTTCATATACTGGTAGTCACTGACTTTTGATGTTTTCTAGTTCCCACAAACTGTACTTACGATGGTCTTTTTTTTTTGTACATTTTATCACTTATCGTTAGTAATATGTACTACATACAATGTTGCAGTGCATAATTTATTGAAGTTATTCTCAGGTGTTCACTCGCAGACGTTCAATTTTATCATTTACTTTTCCAAACACTGCCTTGTAGCAGGCTATGAAAACTGAAAAAAAAAAAGGTATTCGACTTATGTCAGAACTGACTTAAACGATGGAGTCATTGGAAGAGAACCCTGTCAGGAGTTGGTGACTATCTGTATCTACATATAAATGCAATGAACTCTTGACTCCAAATATGTAAAATTAAATAATGAAGCCTCAGCAATTACCTTCAGACCTAATTTTTCAGGGCCTCTACCCATGAAACACAAAGCAGCTTTTCAAAACGACCAGTATGCTCAAATACTTGCCTATGGAGAAAAGGCATGAAGTTAAAGGCTGCTATGTAAAATGAGGACCAGGAGTGTACTGATTCATTCCAATGGGAAGAATGAGGACCTGCACACTTTTAGCTCAATGGTATTAGCTGTGATGACAGAATCCTGTATAATGATAAATGCCCTTGCTTCTCCATTCCTAAACTGTTATGAAATTCTAACTGTACCCATAAAATCTCATAAGTATTGTTTCTTGTTATTTAGTAAGTAGATTCATTCTAGAAAACATATCATCTGGAAGAACTCAAAAACTAAATACTTGTAAGGTTTTCAATTGGATGTTGCTTTCAGCACATTTTCTTGTTCCTCTACATAATTCCAAGGATTTCTTTCCTCTGCTTTCTCTTTTTTTTCTCTTATATTTATCTCTTTCCTTTAACAAATGTCACCCCCCTCAAATTATCTTTCCATTGACTCCACTTTCAAGTTGCAAAATTTTAATTCTGGATGTACTTAACACCTAATGGATGTACCAGAAATATTTGTTAAGTATAGCAATGATGTTAGGGAAACTTGTTGCTCTCTTCTGTTTCATATTTTTCTAATATATTCTGCCAATGGTTAGCCAGACTGCTGAATCTAGGAGTAGAAGCAATTTCATCCACTAATATAGTAATCAGAGCCCTGGTGGTGTAGTGGTTAGGAGCTGTGGCTTCTAACCAAAAGGCTGGCAGTTCAAATCTACCAGCTGGTCCTTAGAAACCCTATGGGGCAGTCCTACTCTGTCCTACAAGGTTGCTATGAGTTGGAATCAACTCCACTGCAATTTTTTTTCTTGATATGGTAATCGCCAGTTTTACTTTTAATTAGGGTTGGGGTATTACAACTTCTTATTCTCTGAAAGATATAACAACAAAAATCAAATCTTGGGTGTCTAGCTAAAAAATCTGTACCAAGTTGGTAAGTCAAGGAAGTCAAAATGATTGGGACTATTTTGTGTTATGACCTGGAAACTATCTTTATATATTTTTCCTGCCATGTGCATATGATCATTGCCTTAAGGCTCAACTTTAGTTTTGGCTTGCAGTCAAACCATTGCCTTAGCACTCTAATCAAAACGTCTGGCACTCAGCGAGACCAGTACATGGTTTTAAATATAGGGTTGTATAAAAGAATTAAAGGTCTTGAAGGAAGGAAAGGTTAAGAGGTTCGACATCTCTAAAAAGGCACGTCTGGTGCTTTTTATTCACAGAGTAACCACAGTTTGGGTAAGAACCACAGTATAACAACTAATTAATTGAGAAACTATATGGAGTATATTATATGCAATTATAACTTCCACATTGGGGTTATTGAATAAAAAACAAAACTTGTCTCTAAAAGCTTTGCATCTAGAGTACAAAAAAAAAAAAAAAAACTGCAATACTGTTATTATGTTTATAATTCCCATAAATTTTGTTTTGTGGTCTAGGTTGGATTTTTTTTTCCCTTAAAGCTGTTTGGATTTTATTCAGTTTTTTCTTTATTTGGGGCCTGATTTTTTTTTTTGGTCTTCCTCCATTTATTTTGCTCATTGACCTTCTTTACCCCTGACAGGCATTTTAAGGAATGAGTGGCACCTTTGTGCCTTCTCTCCCAAGTTGGGAAAACAAACACAGTGCTCTCTACTCTGTTTCTATCTCGCCTACTCTGTTCATCTTCCCCTCTCTGGTACCTGTTTGGCAAAAAATCTTCATATGGATTCCAGGTCTAAAATGAGAGCCTGAAGAACAATCTATTCATCTGCTATTTGTCCAAAGCCACTGGCCTCACTTTAGACATGGAATTGGCTGTACTTGATCAAGAAAACCTCATATTCCTGATTCTGACGTGCTAACCTGACAGGTGTCAGAGGTAGGCAACCTTTAAAGAAAATATTAACTGAGAACAAAAGCATTAGATGGTATCTAAATGAACCAAGGCTACTCATCCAGCTGCCCTTGAGCAATAAAAAAGGAAAGTCAGTGCTTTATGCACTGGGTCAGCGATAAAAGCCATGGGAAAAAAAAAAATCTTTCTAAATTAGACAATGCTGATATTGGCAGTCCTTGAATGCCATTAAAAAAAAAAATCTTCTTTTTGAGAAATGCTTAATGGGGCACAATTAAGCAGTCTGTAAAATTAAATGACCTTTAAATTGCTGTAATCTCATGAGGGCAAACTTTCACACACAGCATCTACTTTTGAAAGTACATTCACATGAAAATATTGTCACTAGTTCGTCAGGGCGCACGAAACCCTTGTCTTCTGTCTTGCTCTGCTTTGGAGTCCTTCGTTGCCAGAGAAGAGCTAAGATCACCAAAGATGCTGACCTCAAACTTGTCAGGCAATCAAAAGCCATCACATAATTACAATCCAAACAAATTTGATGGTAGGCAGAAAGGAGAAAAAAATTAAACAGGTGAAGCCTCAAAGTGCAAAAAAAGAAAATTCTAACCCACTGTCTCTTCTTTAAAAATAAAATCCTTAGGTTGTAATCTTTTCTCTTTCCATTCCTTCTACTTTTGCCTATGTTAAGCATACCTTTTTTTTTGTGGAAACAACAATAAATACTATTGAAGAAACGTGTAAAGAATTGTGACTTCAGAAATCAGCTCTGAGCCTTGAGGATCGTTTTTGCCCTAATTTATATTTTGCAAAAAAAAAAAATACAAATCTACAGCAAAGATAGGACAATGGTCACCTCAATTTACTTGCTTTATGTGAGAGAGAGAGAGAGAAAGAGAGTGCTGTATGAGCCCTGGTGATGTAATGGTTAAGCGCTCATCTGCTAACCAAAATGTCAGTGGTTCAAACCTACCAGGCACTCAGGAGAAAGATGTAGCAGTCTGCTTCTACGAAGATTTACAACCTTGGAAACCCTATGGGACAATTGAACTCTGTCCTATAGGGTTGCTATGAGTTGGAATCTATTTGATGGCAATGGGTTTTGTTTTTTTCTTTTTGGTTATATGTACTTATTTATTTATTATCTTAACTGATCAACTTAAGACTAAGTTGGAGACATCATGATACCTTCCTAAATACCTCAGCATGCATCTCCTAAAACTAGCAGAGTCTCTTACATAACCACAATACTATTAGCACATCCAGGAAATTTAATCTTGATACACTATTATCATCTAGTATATAGTACATACTCAAATTTCTCCAACCGCCCCAGGGATTGCCTTTAGGCTATTTTTTTGTTTGTTTATTTGTCTGTTTTGGGATCTAGGATCCAAAAAAGTATTAAGCGTTATATAGTGAAACTTGTGAGGGCCAAAATTCAAAGGGACTGTCTTGTTTTTCTGGGTCTCTCATATTTTCCACCTTTGACAGGGTGCAGCCTTAACACTTTTCTATCACTCTCCATTAGTGGAAAATATTTGAGTTTTCCTTCTTTGACAGGTTTCCACCTTACACAGTTCCAGCTTTCTTAGGTTTTACTGTATTTAGTTGTCACGTTTCTTTAGTCTGTTTTCATCTGGAACAGTCTTTTGGGCTTTTTTTTTTTTTTGGTCTCTTATGATATTGATATTTTTGAAGAGTCTAGGCCGGTTATCTCATGGAATTCCCCACACAGTCTGAATCTGTCTGATTTCTTCATCATAATTAAACCAAAAAGCCCCATTACCATCGAGCCAATTCCAGCTCATAGCGACCCTATAGGACGGAGTAGAGCTGCCCCATCGAGTTTCTAAGGAACGCCTGGTAGATTCGAACTGCTGACCTTTGAGGTTAGCAGCTGTAGCACTTAACCACAACGCCACCAGGGTTTCCTCATCATAGACTCATGTTAAATGCTTTTGGCAGGAATACCACATAGGTGACACTGGATGCTTGTCATCACATCACATCAATAGGCACATGATATATCTCTCTTTCCATTATTGGTAATGTTAAGTTGGTTAAGTGATGTCCACCAGCTTTCTCCACTGTAAAGGCCCCACCCCCTTTTTAATTAATATGCAATCTGTGAAGTGAAACATTGAGATCTTGTGAATATTATATTCTTCAAAAATCTTCCACTCAGTATTTTGACTAAATCTATTGCTACTACTACTACTGAGCTTTGACTAAATCTATTACTGCACAGGAGGCTGCAAAATGATGTAAAACAATAATGATTTTTTAATTTATAATTTCTTTTACATATATTAGCTAGTATTTTTCTGAAGGAGTCCTTGGGTGGTGTAAATGGTTAAGTACTCAACTACTAGTGAAAAGGCTGACTGTTCACATGAATAGATATATGCACATCCATGTTCATTGCAGCACTGTTTACAATAGCAAAAACATAAAAACAACCAAAGTGCCCATCAAAAGATGAATGTATAAACAAATTATGGTATATTCACACAATGGACTACGCAATGATAAAGAACAACGATGAATGTGAGAAGCATCTCATAACATGGAGGAATCTGGAAGGCATTATGCTGAGTGAAATTAGTCACAAAACGACAAATATTGTATGAGATCACTATTATAAGAACTTAAGAAAAGGTTTAAACACAGAAGAAAACATTCTTTGATGGTTACAAGGGTGGGGAGGGAGGGAGGGGGCATTCACTAACTGGATAGTAAAAACAAAAAAAACCCCAAACCAGTTGCTGTCGAGTCAATTCAGACTCATAGTGACCCTATAGGACAAGGTAGAACTGCCCCATAGGTTTTCCAAGGAGCACCTGGTGTATTCGAACTGCCGACCTCTTGGTTAACAGCCGCAGCTCTTAACCACTATCCCACCAGGGTTTCCAACTAGATAGTAGACAAGAATTATTTAAGGTGAAGGAAAGGACAGCACGCAATACGGGGGAAGTCAGCGCAACTAGACTAAACCAAAAGCTAAGAAGTTTCCTGAATAAAACCAAATATTTCAAGGGACAGAGTATCAGGGGTGGGGGTCTGGGGACCATGGTTTCAGGTCACTTGGCATAACAAAGTGTATTAAGGAAACATCCTACATACCACTTTGGCAAGTGGGGTCTTAAAAGCTAACAAGTGGCCACCTAAGATGCATCAATTGGTTTCAACCCACCTGGAGCAAAGGAGAATGAAGAACACCAAAGACACAAGGAAAATATGAGCGCAAGAGACAGAAAGGGCCACATAAACCAGAGTCTCCATCAGCCTGAGCCAGGAAGAACTAGATGGTGCCTGGCTACCACCATTGACTCCATTGACTGCCCCAACAGGGAACACAACAGAGAATCCCTGATGGAGCAGGAGAATAGTAGGATGCAGACTTCCCATTCTAGTAAAAAAATCAGACATAATGGTCTAACTGAGACAGAGGTCATGGCCCCCGGACTCTCTGTTAGCCCAAAACTAAAACCATCCTTGAAGTCAACTCTTCAGACAAAGATCAGGCTGGACTATAAGACATAAAGGAAACCCTGGTGGCACAGTGGTTAAGAGACATGGCTGCTAACAAAAGGCTGTCAGTTCAAATCTATCAGGCACTCCTTGGAAACTCTATGGGGCAGTTCTACCCTGTCCTATAGGGTCGCTGTGAGTCTGAATTGACACAACAGCAATCGGTTTGGTTTTTTTGGTATAAGACATAAAATGCTACTGGTGAGGAGTGTGCTTCTTAGCTCAAGTAGACACATGAAACTATGTGGGCAGCTCCTGCCTAGAGGTGAGATGAGAAGGCAGAAGGGGACAGGAGCTGGTTGAGTGGACATGGGAAACAGGGGTGGAGAGTTGGAGTGTGCTGTCATATTGTAGGGAGAAAAACTAGGGTCACATACCAATGTGTGTATAAGTTTTTGCATGAGAAACTGACTTGAACTGTAAACTTTCACTTAAAGCACAATTAAAAAAGAAAAAGAAAAAAAAAGGCTGGCTGTTTAAACCTACCCAGAGGCATATCAGAAGACAGGCCTGGTGATGTGCCTCTGAAAAGTCACAGCCTTGAAAACCTTAAGGAGCAAATCTACTCTGCACACACAGGGTTGCAATGAGTCAGAATCAACTGGACAGCAACTAACAACAACAAAAATAATTTTTTGTAAAGAAGCTTGTGCTTTTCCTTTCTTCTTATTTTTTTAAAGTATCATTATGGACTTCTAGATTCTTTTCGAGGGTCAAATGTACCAAGTTTGACCAACTGGACACATTGAAAATGAAATTTTGATTTGGAAATACTTTTAGTACTTTTTTGTGACCTTAGTAAATAATTTTAACCATCTTTTTTTTGTTTGTTTGTTTGGTTTTGTTTTAAAGTAGGGGTTACTGCCAATGCCATGGCTAAATATTTTTTTCTTTCTTGAAGAGATACAATGAAATGACCAGAGTTTATTGTTACATGCTTAATAACATCTTTCATTTGTTGTAACAACCTATCAACTCTAAGGCAATAATTGTGAAGTGTCTTGAAATAAATGAGAGTATTAGAGGCATCCTATACTTGTATCCCAATTCCAAAGGACCAAGAACAGTGGCTGACCTTCAATGGACAGCCAATAAAAGTTAATTGAATGCACTGAATTAACAGTAAAGTCAAATGTCAAAGTCATGAAACATAAAACAAAAATTAAAATAACAAATACTAAGGGTCTAATTGTATAGAAATAGGTAAAGTTATTTTGCCTCTTATAGTGACTTTTATTTCCTTGTTACAGCTTGCAATTTTCCCTAAAGTGCTACCACTACAGTTCAGAAGATAGTCCTTTACTAACTTTCCCTTATTCGATTTCCTGTTGTTGTTATACGTTGTAAAGTCCTTTCTCACTCACAGTGACCCTATAGGACAGAGCAGAACTGTCTCATGCTGTTTCCAAGGCTGTAAATCTTTATGGGAGCAGATCTTCAGGTCTTTTCTCCCACAGAACGGCTAGTGGGTTTGAACTTCTGACCTTTCCGTTAGCAGCCAACCGCTTAACCACTACACCACCAGGACTCCTTGATTTCACAGAGGACACATAACAGAGCTATAGTTAGTAAAGTTGTTGTTGTTGTTGTTGTTGTTAAGTCCCATGGAGTCGCTTCTGACTCATAGTGACCCTATGTACAACAAAACAAAACACTGCCTGGTCCTGCACCATCCTCACAATCATTGTTATACTTCGGCTCATTGTTGCAGACACTGTGTCAATCCATCTCGTTGAGGGTCTTTTTCTTTTTCACTGATGCTCTACAAAGCATGATGTCCTTCTCCAGGGACTGATCCCTCCTGATAACATGTTCGAAGTACACGAGACGAAGTCTCACCATCCTCGCTTATAAGGAGCACTCTGGCTATACTTCTTCCAAGATAGATTTGTTTGTTCTTTTGGCAGTTCACGGTATATTCAATATTCTTTGCCAACAGCATAATTCAAATGCATCAATTCTTCTTTGGTCTTCCTTATTCATTGCCCAGCTTTTGCATGCATGTGAGGCAACTGAAAATACCATAGCTTGGGTCAGGCACACCTTAGTCTTTAAAGTGACTGTCTTGGTTATCTAGTGCTGCTATAACAGAA
This sequence comes from Elephas maximus indicus, assembly GCF_024166365.1. NCBI lineage: Eukaryota > Metazoa > Chordata > Mammalia > Proboscidea > Elephantidae > Elephas > Elephas maximus. The sequence continues at coordinate 30,435,785 of NC_064827.1, read as the reverse complement.
ATACCACAAGTGGATGGCTTTAACAAAGAGAAATTTATTTTCTTATGGTCTAGTAGAATGGAAACCCTGATGGCGTAGTGGTTAAGTGCTACGGCTGCTAACCAAGGGGTCGGCAGTTCAAACCCACCAAGGCGCTCCTTGGAGACTCTACGGGGCAGTTCTACTCTGTCCTATAGAGTTGCTATGAGTCGGAATCGACTCGACGGCAGTGGGTTTGGTTTTTTGGTTTTAGTAGTCTAGAAGTCCAAATTCAGGGGAGGGCTTTCTCTCTCTGTTGGCTCTGGAGGAAGGTCCTTTTCCTTAATCTTCCCCTAGACTAGGATTGCCTCTGCACAGGAACCCCAGATCCAAAGGATGTGCCCTGCTCCTGGCACTGCTTTCTTGGTGGTATGAGGTCCCCAACTCTCTGCTTGCTTGCCTTTCCTTTTATTTCTTATAAGATAAAAGGTGGTGCAGGCCACACCCCAGGGAAACTTCCTTTACATTGGATCAGGAATGTGACCTTAGTAAGGGTGTTACAATCCCTAATCCTCCATAACATAAAATTACAGTCACAAAATGGAGGATAACTACATAATACTGGGAATCATGGCTCAACCAAATTCATACACACATTTTTTTTGGGGGGGGGTGGGGGACATAATTCAATCCATGACAGTAACATCTTTGCTTTTTAACACTTAAAGAGGTCTTTTTCAGTAAGCAGATTTGCCCAATACAACGTGTCATTTGATTTCTTGACTGGTGCTTCCATGGGTGTTGATTATAGATCCAAGTAAAATTCAGTCCTTGACAACTTCAATCTTTTTCCATTTATCATGATGTTGCTAATTTCCAGAAATTCTTTTGATTCAGCACACTGGTGGATGAATATTCCTTCCTTCCTATCAATTGGTATTGCTTCCTAGAACAATATATATATATATATACTTTTTTTTTTTTTTTTTTTGCCACAGCACTCTACATCTGGAACAACAAATTGCCTAAGGAAAGCTAGAAAGTAAGGCTCAAAAAGACATAGGATGGGCTAAAACATAAACTTTTCTGTGAGAAAAATTATGAATGAAAATTGATTTATAGATACAGTCATGTACATTATGGATAAAAAAAAATGGATAGTGGGTAAAAAAGTGCCTCTAACATGAATTTGCATTATAAAACACATACACATAAATTGTGTCATTGTGGATTAGCTACAAAGTGGATAATATACTCACGGATTATTTAGAGCTGACTGTAAATAGTTTAACCCAACCAGGATACTTGATCCTAACAGAAAGTAGTAAATCACTCACTTTTTACAGGCTTAGTATTATTTTCAAGCCATTGCCAGATCATTCAGTACACGAAAAGGAGTCATTTCTTTTTTCTAAGCTTCTTTCTAAGTATTAGTTCATATGCCTGATATGTTGTTTTTTTCATTTTTACCAAATAAGACAAAACACAGAGTTTTTGATTTTTGGATAAAATGATCAATTTAAGTCCCCATTCATTACATATGAATAAACCAAAAACCAAACCCACTGCCGTCGAGTCGATTCCAACTCATGGCGACCCTGTAGGACAGAGTAGAACTGCCCCATAGAGTTTCCAAGGAGTGCCTGGCGGATTTGAACTGCTGACCTTTTGGTTAGCAGCCGTAGCACTTGACCGCTACACCACCAGGGTTTCCTATATGAATAAAAAAAAAAAAAAAATAGATGAGGTGAAATCATCACTGAAAACAGCTTCCACTGAAAATCAGAGATGTCAAATCATTATGGAAAGAAAAATGGAAAATTATGTAGTAGCCTCTGAAGAAATGCCAGAGACACAAAAAGATACAGCGAAATGGTTTACTTTTTAGATACATTGCTTTGCAGCAAGTAGTTTCAATTTAATGTGTATTTTACCTGAATCTATTAGAAAAATACTTCCAACCACACTATACCAACTGAACCCCAATATTTACCTTATTTTATGTTGTTGGCCTTATATTACAATCTTGATTAATTTTTAGGGTTTGAAGTACTATTTATTAAATTAGGGCTACAGCCCACTACATTAATAAATTATTAAGGTGGAGGCACTCACCTTCTGAATGTATAAGTACATTGCTTAAATTACTCTCAGGGAATAATTTACACATGGAGAGGCTCTGGTAGTTAAAAAGCTCTGTGTATTTCTCATCTCTGGAAATAGTCCTAGACTAGGTGTCTAAGTGGATAGCAAAACAATAGTTTTTTTCAGAGTGGTAATGATTCTGACTTTTCTAGGGCTCCCAATACTCTATTACGGATCCTGAATTACATATAAAAATGTAACATTTTGAACTGAAAATTTCCATAAGAAAACTGGAGGCAGTTTCAGCTGAGAGAATATGCCCATGATCTTGAAAGGGCTTTTTTCATTGTGAGATTTTTTTTCCCCTTAAATAGCTGCAATGAGGTGAACACAGAAAACATTTTAGATCATGGAAAAGGAAATTAGGAATGGGCTGCTCTTGAAAAAATGATATGCTTTTGATTGTTTGCTTGTTTTAAGTATTAAAAAATGGAATTGAGGGCAATGACTCCTGGCTTCACCGTTTTTCTTGTCCTTGGGCTGTCTGTATCAAATTTGAACCTGCTTTCTTATGTGTGACATACACCTCCATCCCAAATTTAGGTACTATGAAGTTAAAAAAAGAAGAGAAGAAGGAAGAATGAAGAAGAAGAAGAAAAAATGGTTTTGGTGAAACTTCTCCCCTGGGCTAGGTTTGTAAGCTCTGTGACAGCAGGAATTCTGTCATTCTTATATTCTTAGAGCCTAACTATGTGCCTGGCACATGAAATGGGTGAAAGATGGTATTTGGTAAATGAAAGTATATAGAAAAAGTGCAACATTATGGGGTAAAAAACCTTAATTATTCTAATTTTTGCAAAATGTCTTTTTAGTGTCTTTCCCATATCTGGTTTTTCCATGCATGTTCATTCCCTCTCCACAAAATCTACACAGCAAATAATGGGCAATGGTTAATTTTTCTTTATTGCATTTTTGAGTTTGTACATCAATAATCTATTCTAACAAATAGATAAACTTGTATTAAAAAGCACCAGCTGCTCTTTAACCTTCTACTTACTCTTTAAAGGCCCTCATATGTTCTACCAGAAATAACCAAATTAGCCTCAACTTCCAAACTAAACAAGATGTATGAAAATAAAAATCCTGGAGCCAAAGGATTATGGCTGTGGTGGTAATGGTGGCGGTAGGGATCAGGAGTTAAGATTTGGAGTAGACACTGTTCTCTTTTATTCTTCACCACTCTTTTTATTTGGTATGAAGATTTCAATTTTTTTGCTTTTTGCTCCTCAAGACTAACCCCATGCTACAGCATGAATTTTGGTAAGATAATTGCTTTTTGGATAGATAATTTTATCACTCATCACTTCCTTTATTACATTTATTATTATTATTTTTGGAACCCTAGTGGTGCACTGCTTAAGAGCTCAGCTGCCAACCCAAAGGTGGGCAGTTTGAATCCATCAGCTGCTTCCTGGAAACTCTATGGGGCAGTTCTACTCTGTCCTACAGGGTCGCTACAAGTTAGAATCCACTGAACAGCAAAGATTTTTTTTTTTGTAGTTAGCACTGAACAAGTTTGTCTTAAAATTACATTTTCTATACTTTCACTATCAAGTACCCAAAAGGTTGTTGCTCACATTTGTACTCATTTAAAAGGGTGAAGATCTCCAGATATGCTGGAAATGAAATTAATCTACTGTTATTTCTGTTTTGATAGCTTTTAATAGCCAGTGGTTATAATTTTTTTTTTTTAGGTTATACATAATAAATTGAAACACTGGCATAAATTCCTTTGTCCAAAAGTTGAATCTAGAGTATTCATTCAGGATTGTGTTTTCAGTTCTCTACTCCTGGTCTTTTCCTTCTAAAGAGGTCACTTAAGGACGTCCGTGGAAGGGCTCTGTGCGCCATCTACTGACGCGATCTACATTTCCAGGCTCTGGATATTGGAAACTACCCTATATAAGGTTTTTAAGGTATTCTTTGAAAAAAGAAAGGTATTTGGAAAGGACCCTCTCTGAATCTATGGCTTATCTGTGACTGCTGCGATAAATCGGAATCCCACAAATACGTAACTCAAAAAGGTGATTTAAATCCTTCGGCACAAGTACAAGTTACAGAGAGAATCCCCAAAGAACCCTCCTGGCATTGGAAGAGGTTAGTCAAACACTGTTGTTTTTCACCTGTGACCTGAACTACACTCTTTGCCTCATGGCTGTGGCCTTAAAAGAAATGCCTTTACTAATGGTGCATCAGACAACCATCAGTTTCCAATCTTCCCATTCTAGAGGACTTCTTTCCAGTTCATTTTATCAGAAGTTTAATAAGGCATAGCAAGTAGGTCCACCCTTCACGTAGATACTGCACACATGTGAACGTGAACATAGTTCTAGTCCTTACACACACACACACCTACAACCACAAGGTGATATGCATCTGTGTGCACGGGTGTTACTTGAGAAATCTCGGCCCTTGGACTTGGATTAAAATGTTTTCCCTTTCAATCGTTTTCTCCACGTATGCTAATCCTTGTAGAAGGGAGGAATTGGAGTTTTCAAAGCAGAAAAATTTTCTTGGTTGTAATTGGGGCTGGAAAGGTGGGGGAGGGCAGTATCAGTTTTAAGGGTTCAGACTGAGTTGGAGGCTTGCTGGGTTGGCAATTAAAATTGGCCCCAAGTGGTTCAATTCGATTTCCACTATCTTTTTATAAGCAGCTGGGAGAACTAAAAAATTAACAGCCAAGACTCCGGATGCCCCAGGTAACCTTTCCGCTATTCGCTGTCCTCAATCCAAGGGCCGAGGAAATTTCCTTTCGTGGTTTTAAGAAAGAAAAAGGAAAGCAAGAAAGTTGAGGCAGAAAGGGAAAGAGGCAAGCAAAGGGGGAAGGCAGAGAGAATATAATGAAGTCAAAAGAACGGTCCAGAAAGAAGTTAGGAGACAGGGGAAGAAGGGACAAGAGAAAAAATAAAGATAGCAAAAAAGGAGTAAGGAGTAGGAAAATGTAAGGCTATTTATTTAACGAAACAGAGCCACACCCCTCTTTCACTTTCAGATCAATCGTCTCGATCTTATTCGTTTCCTTTTTAAAGTTGCGTTTCTGGAGGAAACTAGTCAATTACTCCTTCCCCGCCCCACGCGTGGCCGCGCTGCTTCATGCCGGGCCACTGAGACCAAACACAACTCGAGTGGGGACATTTGCAGGAGCGCAACTCTGGCATCATTCCTACGACTGGTTTTCACTCGGGAGCCTAACCAGATTAATTCCCAGAGATGGAACACGTTGGCTGTCACCAATGGTCCTAAAGATTATAATCCAATTTATGCACTTTGCAGTCAGTATTAACTTTATCTGCTATTTTAAGACTCCCAGTCGCCCCGCGCGTCCTCAGAGGACAGTCCACGTTCTGATGCAACCCAGCAGGCTGTCAGGAGGGGAAGCCTCCCGAAGAAAACAACCCCAAGCCTGGTCCCCGAGGGTCTGCACTGGGCATTCCCAGGTGTCTCGCCTTCACCTGGGCACCGCTTTGTGAAGCCTCCCAGCCGGGGATTACCAACGCAGGAGGCGTTCCCTTGGAAGGAAATGGCATTCTTGTTTCTCTCTTGTTCATTTCATTTTACATTTTTGGTGGCGGTGGCAGCGGGAGGGGAATGGGGTGGTGGGCGGGTGCCTGTGAGCGGATGGGGACGGGGAATTGTCTCTGGTTAAAACGGTCTCAGCGATTGTTATTTTGATGCTTATTTAAAGAAAAAGAGAAATGCCACATTTACAAACAAGTTTCGTAGGGTGTGAGTTCTTGCCTTTTCAGTAAAAAACCACAAAAATACGTGGAAGAAAGTGAAAGAAAGCGCTCCCCCTCCCCCCCCCCCCACGAGCTAACGCCAAAGACTTGATTTAACACCCTTCTGCTGCTGCTGGGGGCTCCAGCAGTGGCTACATTCCAGCAGTTTTAATCCGTTTTTTATTGTAGGACTAGCGGAGTTTACTCAGGGGCTGGGACGGCTCCCCAGCTGGCCGCTCTCACCCTCCGGCGCCCCCTTCCCGCCCCTCTCCCCGCTCCCCCCCCACCCCCAGCAGGAACCTGTTACTTTAAGCGCGGCGTTCCGCGGTGGCGGTGCGGGCCGCCGGGGTTTCGGGAGGAAGCCTGTGATTGGCTCTTTCGAGCTCCCCCTGGCTCGCTCGCTCGGCCTCCCCGCGCGCTCCGCCCCGCCCGCGCGCCCTCCCTCCGCCCCGTGAGGCTCGGAGCCCCGGTGTCAGGCGCCACGGCGCATGCTCCGGAATCTCATCTTCTGGCCCTGGAGCTGCTGCTGCTGCTGCTGCTTTTGCTTTTGGGGCTGAGTTTAATAAGCGAGCAAGCGAGCGAGCACGGGGGGAAAAAGGCAGAGAATGTCCGCCATCTACCCTCCGCTCCTGGGCGCGCTCTCATTCATAGCAGCCTCTTCATGAATTACAGCTGAGAGGGGCGGGGGAGGGGGGACCACACAGCACCCCAGCAAACCTCCGGGCCCCCAGGCATGGCTAGCTCGGTAAGTACATGCAAAGATAATAATAAAAGACCCGCTCCCTCCCTCCCTCCCTCCCTCGTCCCGCGCCGCCGCCGCCGCAGCCCAGACAGCGCCAGCGCTCCGCGGTTCCAATTAGAGAAAGGTTGGTACGGCTTGCAGGGAGCTGCCGCCTCTCCCTCAGCCTCCTCTCCCCTCCCTCGCCCCCCTCCCGGCGCGCACACACACTCACACTCTCTCTCTCTCACACACACACACTCGCCCCGCCACCCCCCGCGCCTCCCTCCCTCCGCGCCTCTCTTTGCGATCGCAAGAAGCGCACTCACACACTCGCTCTCGCTCACACGCGCGCACTCGCACACACTCGCCCTCGGTGGAAGGAGGCGAATAATAACTCAGCCATATTTCAGCCGCCGCCGCTGCCGCCGGGAGCCGCGGGCACAGTCCGGGGACACGGCGAGCAGCCTCAGCGGCCGCACCTCCGCGAGGCGCCGCGGCCGCGACGATGGTGCGTTCTCCGCGGCGCGCGTGCGAGCGGGAGTGTGTGGGCTGACAGCGGCGGGGAGCACGCAACTTTGCCCCCGCGCCGGGCGCTGCGCAGCCGAGGCTCGGCGCGGGTCCGCCGCCGCGCTGCCTGGCTACATCTCATTTTGGGGGGGAGGTGGGAGGTACTTTGGGGCCACTTTGGCTCTTGGAAGTATGTGGCGGGGGCTCTGGGAGGCTGGCCTCACCTTTCGTGGGGGGCTCTTCACTGGGGGGTGTGGGGTGCTTTAAGTTATGGATGGCTCGGCGTGTTTCCCTGCTGGGTGTGTGTGTGTGTGTGTGACGTCTCATTTTTGTGGTGCACTAGCCCCGGGGTAGGAGCCTGGGAGTTTGTGCCCATCAGCAGAGGCTGCCTTTAGTTTCCATTCCGCCTGGCACAGCGCTCCACACGCACGCACACACACACGTACACAAAGACTTCCTCGGCGTGTGCCTGTCGCCGCGGTACTTTCCGGGAGGGGGCTCGCCAGAACCCCCCCCGGGGTCCTAGCCACCTCCCCTCCCACGCCGGGAAACCGCCCCGGCATTGCCTCCTAATTGTCTTCTAATTTGTTTCCGATGCATTTGTTGTCGTGCTTGTCGTGGCTGAGTGTGCTCTCCCTCCTCCGTCCACCCCACCCCGGACCCTTTCCCGGCCGGGTAATACGGGGGGTGACATTCCGTTACAATCGGGCCGGTGTAGCTGCGGGGCCCGAGGCGGGGCCGAGCGGGCGGGGTGTATTTGGGGGTGTGGGGTGTGCGCGCCCACGCGCGTGAAACGTGGATGCACAGGGCACCGCCGTTTCCTTTTATGTGCGTTTCAAGAAGGAGGAAAAAAATGTCAGGCGCAATGTTCAGTGCCACACGGTCGCCTTCCTGTTGTTCAAGGCTGTCTCTCCTCCCCCTGCCCGCAGTGTGCCGTGCAGGTGAAGCTGGAGCTGGGGCACCGCGCCCAGGTGAGGAAGAAACCCACGGTGGAGGGCTTCACCCACGATTGGATGGTCTTCGTTCGCGGACCGGAGCACAGTAACATACAGCACTTTGTGGAGAAAGTCGTCTTCCACTTGCACGAAAGCTTTCCTAGGCCAAAAAGAGGTAGGGCTCCAGTACAAAAGGGGCTTGATAAAAAATGTACTGGCTCGCGCTGGAAACAATCGCTGGGCCCCAGCGGTCCCCGTCCCCCCCGCCCCCTTCCCCCGCCCCCCCCCCCCCCCCGCGCGCTGGCCGGTGGAGCCTCGGGACCCGGGTACGCGGCGCCGGTCCGGGCTCCCGCCCTCTCGCGCGTGCCTTCGGCTCCGTGAAAGTCACCGCAGAGAAAGGACCGTCAGGTGTTGAGTGTTTATTCATCCCCAGCCAGCCCTCGTCAGTCTTCTGGGCTTAGCCACAGGATCTCTGGGGAAGGTGCAATTAGTTGTTGGGGTTGGAGGTGTGTGGGGATTGGGGCTGGAGGCGATAAGCAGCTTGTGCTTCTTTTCCTAGAGAAATTGAGATTTACCTGTGTGTGTATTAGCAAAGAATACACTGGATGTAGTTATTGTTCCATCGTGAGAAGTCGACTCTCTGTAGGGTCTTCTCTGCCTTCCTGCCTGTGTGGGTGCCAGTTGCGATAGACTTTTTGTGTTAGACAACTTCCCCCACCTCTCCCTGTCAAGATTTAAAATTGGGGGCTTACTGGTTCCTGGCCCTCAATGGCATGTTAGATTCTGAGCAGGGCTCCCAGGTGTCTGAGCAATGTGATCTGCAGGGAAGAGGGTCCCTGAAAAGGTCGAAGCTAAGTTTTAGAGGAATGGTGCTGTGTGCCTTTTGCTTAGTCCTTCCCCACCTTGGTTCTTAGCCTTGCTGTCTAGTTTGCATAATCCTGCTCAGCCTCTATGGCCCCAAACATTTTCCATAAAGGGCAGGACAGTTTTGAAAAAAAGAAACAGATTGTCATTTGCAAAGATATTTAAAGGGGGTTCAGGAAACCCGGATTTCAGTTTCCTCCAACCTCTGGGAAGCTACTGTCTGGTTATGTTAGTTGGATTAGTAGAGGTAACAGTACAAATACAATAAGGTGCTTTGTTTGTGAGCAGGTTTATTTATCTAAGTCCATACAATGGTTAGTAGTTATCTTCCATTTGACCTGTAATCTTTATTGGCATCTAGAACTCCTGCAGTTTCTTAGAGCAACATCATAATAAATTCCATTCCACTTAGAGCTCTGTGGAAATTATTGAACATTCAGGAGCTGAATAAAGAAAGGAGAAATGCTGTTTGCCTTGGAGGTGGCAGAGGTTTGGGTTGATGCTTATTTTTGTTTCCAAGGCTCGTGTAATGGGAAGTACGATTGTGTTTTTTTGCCGTTAGTGGTTTGGTTTATAGCTCCTCTTAAAAACTTGAACAGTTAAATTTGATGGGCTTTGTTGGATAATTAATAAATGAATTCACCTTCTAATGAAGGGGTAGGAATATGCATCGGCTATAGAGAAAAAATTTTTAATTTTGCAATCATTTTATGTGAAAAAAAAAAATGGCCAGAAATATTATATTTCGTATTTCCTTAAAGCTTTGGTAAAGATGAGTATTGTCACATTTTTGTCACTATGCGAGGTTAGGTATGATTTGTCTCGGAATCTGTCTTTTCATTTGTCTGTAGAGCCACTGCAGAGGAGTTTAAACAAAAGAAACCACCTTCTAAGATCCTTGGTATGCACTATTACTGCTATTTGCCAGCTATTCACTTGAAGGTGAAATATAATTCATTAAAAAAGCAGCATTTATTGTGTTGGGAAAATTAACTCAGTTGGCGGAAGATGTAGGTCTTAAGGTAACTTTGTTTAGGCCCTTTTACAATCAACACATGGGCATTATGAAATTAAAGATGATCAACTTCGTCCACATCTCATAGCTGTATCTCTGCTTTGGTGGGCGTGTGCAGTGACATCCCCTTTATTTTCCGTACTTAATGATTTTCTGTCCAGCCTGAGGGAACTTGAGGGTGCTGTTCACACAGCCCACACCTGGGAGTTGCTGCTAGGCGTGGTAAGCCACTTGATAACAGTGATTTCTTCTCAGATATATCACCAGTGAGAGATGTCTGCTTGTTGGTTGCACTCTTCAGTTTTTATTCTCAACCGTGGAGTTTCTTTAGGCAGCCTGTAAGCCATTGTTTTAAAGTGTTTATTTTGGGATTTTTATTTGTATGTGTGCTTTCCATGATGTGACAAGTCCTGGGAAAAATGCCAGCTTACATAGCCCAGGAGAGACCTTGTCATACTGTAATTACACATGATTCAGTTCGCAAGAGAATGTTTCTCTGTTCGTTGGGAATAGTTAGTTGTACGTTCAAGCAACACCAAACATGTCACTTAATCCTGGGACTTATTTTTTGGTTTATAGGGTCTTTCAAAATGACAAGCATAAATACAGAACAGGAATGCCAGACATTTCTCAGTCTGCCCCTGTGCGTTTTAAGGTGCTATACTTGCCATGCTGTTGACTCTCAGTGATAGGGCAAAGTTTTAACCACTGAAAATGGGAGAAACTGCAAAAACGACTTTGTGAGAAATTTGAGTTACAAAATGTTTAAAAAGAAATGCACATAATCTAAGTTAAGCTGTAAATGGTCATTAATAATGATAAGTGAAATCACTTACACCATATACAGCAGATTCACAAAGAGGAATCTTAGAATTGAGGATAAATTGCTCAGCTGGAAAGATGGATGAGTCCTGAGGTTCATAATTCTTTGGTTTAAAAAAGTGATTTGATTTTCAGGTTGATTTCCTTTGCTTCCAAGTAATATTATGAGAACTTGTAGAGGAAGAAATTATAGAATTTTCAACTTGCTGCCTAATGAGAATTACATATACCATTGCAGAATTGAGCTAATTGGATTTGAATTAATGAGGTTTTACTCTGCCACCAAGTTGCGTGGGAGACCTTCATTTAAAATCTACTAGCACTAAGTCCTAGAAAAGAGATCTTGATGAAACAGTGAAGCCTGGAATATCCATTAGGCAGGGCAGCATATGCTGCATTTTTAAATTGTCTGTCTGCAAAAAAAGTCCATATCTTATTTATTAGTACCAAAGATTTATAATAGTCTGATATGACTGAAAGGAATGGTCACATTCAAAACATTTCATTTAAAATATTAATATTTTCATTTTCAGCATGTGAATTTAAGTGAACTTTCTTTCCAATTACGGCCATTCTTACTCTTGCAGTCTGCTCCATTGACATGTATAATATAAAGTCTGTTGCTTATTATTCTGTGTGAGCTAATTTGGCCACCGGTGTGATTTGATAGCTTTTTATTTGAAGCCTTAGTCCTTTGAGTGGGCAGATAAAGCATAATAAATCAACACATAACTTTACTCTGATTTAAGTGTTTGAGCCCAGCTTTGCTGCCTAGTTCTGATTTGTGTTAAATGGGTCTCCTGAAATAATTTGGATAGCTTTTGATCAGAGTATCTAATATTTGAAGATTATTTGCAAGATACTGTGTGCACCTGGCATATTTTCTCTTCCGAGGCATTTAAAAGACTTAAGGAGAAAATGCCTATGGGCGATTATACTGACAGGTTCAGCGAGTGCTGTAAGATTTTTGTACAGTTCTGCATGGAATTAAGATGACCAGTGAGAACAGCTTTACTACTTGGCATTTCGAAGCAACATAAACCATAATTTTCGCTGGCACTTAAAAGCCGAACTATGGGAGGAAATCTCACATGCTTTTGTGGAAATGTAAACTGAGTACGAACTTTTTTTTGAAGGGCATTTGCCAACATTCATTAACATTTTTAATGTTTATACCCTTCGACCCAGCAATTTCATTTCTAGGGATTTTCCTACAGAAATGGCTTCACAAGTGCATAAAGATACAACATGTTTCTTGGGACTTGTCTTAGTGGTGGCAAAATTTTGGAAGCAAGCCATGTAGGGGATCCTAATTTGGAAACCCTGGTGGCGTAGTGGCTAAGTGCTGTGGCTGCTAACCAAAAGGTCAGCAGTTCGAATCCACCAGGCACTCCTTGGAAACTACGGGGCAGCTCTCCTCTGTCCTATAGGGTTGCTGTGAGTCAGAATCGACTCGAAGGCAGTGCGTTTGGTTTTTGGGTTTAACTGGGTACATTTCAATGATGGTAATCCATAAAAAAGAGGTAAATTTACTTATAGATGCAGGAAGATGTTTAGAGATATTAAGTGAAATAGAACAAGTTGCTAAATCAGTATGATGCCATTAAAAAATGTTTATACAGATAAAAGTGTATATTTGTGTGTGTGTGTAGAAATAAATTCTGGAATAATGAACACCAAATTTATCAATGGTTTTCTTTCATGAGTGCTTGTGGTATTGGTGGTGATGGTGGAATATTTTTGTAGAGTTTGATGTTTTTTTAAATGTTAATTATATGTATTGAAAACATAAAATGAGAATGCATTTTTAAGATGGAAAGACAAAGAGTAAATAACCAATATAGAATACTGTCTTTTTAACAGGGGTTAGCATGTAGCTGTCTAAAAGTGATCTTTAACCATCTTGGAAAGATATTTTTGCTTAAGGGTGAGGAAAAGCTCGGGTTGGGAATTACAGACTTATACTGAAATGCTGACTTTAAGATACTCCTTGTGTGATCTTGGGCAAGTGGCTTCTGTGTGTATTTTCTCATGTTATGGAAATGATAATAGAATACAACCATTAACTCATAAGTTAAGAATTAAATATAAATCATTTATCTCAAAGTCATTGGTTGTAAGACCCCTTTACACTCTTAAAAATTGGGATCCCCCAAAAGCTCTTTCTGTGTAAGTTATAGCTATTAATATTTACTGTATCAGACATTAAAACAAGACACTAAACAAATTATTATTTTGTTTAAAAATAACAATAAACCTGTTACATGTTAACACATAAATAATATTCTAGTGAAAAAACTATTTTCTAAGACAAAAAAAATTGTGAGAAGAGTGGCATTGTTTGACATTTTTGTAAATCTCTTTAATGTCTGGTTTAATAGAAAACAACAGGATTCTCTTATCTGCTCGTATATTCATTCTGTTGTGTTATCGCACGCCGTGTAGGCGCTGGAAAACTCCACTGTACACTCATGAGAGTGACAAAGGGCAAATAACATCTTAGAGTTGTTACGAAAACAGTTCTAATTTCACCAAGCCCCTCAAAGGGTATTGAGGACTCAGGAGTTCCAGGAACCCTGACATAAAATTATTCAGCATACTATCACACACAGAGAAATTGCCTAGTAAATAGAAGCTGATTTTTTTTTTAACCGTTATTGTTGTTGCTAATAAAAACACTCATTAAATTGAAGAGGAAAAGGTAAACCTTCCAAGGTATTTGCATGATTAAATTACAGTGTAACAGTTTTCTAACAGCTCTTTTCAGTAAAGGATACTCCAAATTTGTGGTTTAACTGAATGTAGTTAGAATCATTGTATATTTTATGGTATATATTATCTGCATTTTTGCGTAGGTCTTTTATATCCATTATTTTAGATGACCTTCTGTAGCACTACTACTTTGTGAGGTAGGCTGGGCAGGGGTATCGATTGGTTTGATAATTTTTCCTTAAAGATCCTTTGTTCTTTCTCTTGGTCCTTTGAAACTTCCTTCCAGTGGGTCATTCTGTGGACCAACCTTGGCCCCTCTTCTTTTTTTTTCTGATCATCTCTTGCAGGTGATCCCCACTGTTTAATACAGCTTTTACAGTTCTGAGATGCAGAACATTTCTTGTTTTAACCTCTTAGTGATCTGAGTATCTTCAAGAGAGAAAGCTTGGAAGCTTAGCTACTTGGAGGAAGGAGTGAGGGAGTGTTAATTAGTTATACTAGTTATATGATTAAGCAAGAACCTGATATATTACTGAACTTTACTGGACTTTAATCTTCATTGAAAAGATTTTAGAATGTTTTTGATCCCTGAAACAATGTTTCACATTGTCCTCAAGGAAATAATATAGGATTCTATATTTTTTCCATTGGCTTTTATATTTCGTCTTTGTTATGTATTTACTCCTCAAAGAAGACCCTACCATGTAGAAAGAGAAATTTTCTTATCTCAGTTGTACAAATTAATGTTCTTTTAAAACATTTCGTTTTATGTGTATATGCGCATTTGTGACCAGTCTCTTTCATTCATCTCTTCTTTAATTTTTTATTCTTTTATATTTTGTAGTTCTCTCTATTCTTGCTTGTAGTGCTATATATATTTATCTGTTATTACAGGGAATTTGTACGTATTTTTTTTTTTAACTTTGGTTGTAGATGTCATGGAAATTGGGAAACTAAATCACACAGTTGTACAGTATAGCCTTTCTGAAGATTAGATATATCCCATTTTTTACATGCAATTAAAAATAATGTGGTTCCCCCCTAATTTATACGTATGTGTTTTGTAGAAAAACCAAGCCATACAGAAATATAGAGAGAAATTATCTGAAGTATTCTTCACAAATAACCATAATTAATATTTTGGTAGACATCTTTATATATACATAGTTATTAGCTTTACATGTAAATATTAACTATAAATGAATGCTAGGTCATTCAACAAGTGTTTCTTAGAGCTCTTACTGTGTGTCTAGCACATTCTCAGGAGCTGGGCAAGAAGAACATTCCTACCTTATGGAATATCATTTTTTTAAGTTGCTAAATTTTATGGTATTGCATTGACTATGTAGGTTTATTATACTTTATTTGGACATTTAGACTGTTCTCAGTTTTAATTTCTTGTGAATAATGCTGTGAATAAGATCCTTGACATTCATTTTTATGGCTTTTCCAGTAATTTCCCAATGTTAAATTTCCAGAAGGGAGATAATTGAGTCAAAATGTATATAGATCTTAAATTTTGAGATGTGTTACAAAACTGTCCTTCAAAAAAGATTTTACCAGTTTGTAGTTTCACAGGATTTGGAGACTCCCCATTTCCCCCATGGCTGCCAATACTAGAAATTAACAGGTTCTTCCCCCACCCCCAATCTTTGCCAATCTGCTTGATGAAAAGATATCTCATTTTCGTTTGCACTTATTTGATTAGTAATACCATATATCCGTGTATCTTTCTATGTTGGTATGTATTTGCCATTTGTTTGTCTTTTGTGCCTGTTTTATACCCTTTGTAGTAATTCATGGCCTTTTAAAGATTTCTTGAGAAAAAAATAAGTACAGGAAAATACAAAGAATGGTACAATAAACATTATGGTCCCCACTTCCAGGAATGAAGAAATGTTTACATTTTATCACATTTGCTTCCGTTGTTTTGATGTTAGAGAATTACATATTGAAGGTTTAGCTAAACGTTTTAAATGCTTTCCCTACCTTTCATCTCTCCAGCCTTTCTTCCATTCTGTTTTTGTACATTTGCACATTTATATTGCTGCAAATAATAGTACCTTGTGTCTTACATCAACATGAAGTGTATCATACTGGGTAAATAATTTTTTTCCGTTGAGATAAAATTCACATACCCTAAAATTCACCCTTTTAATGTATTCAGTTCAGTGTTTTCAGTGTATTCACAAGTTTGTGCAGCCATCATCACTATTTAAGTGCAGAACATTTTTATGGGGTGAGTAATTTTTGCATTTTGCTTTAATCCCCAGTCAATATGTTTTCAACCCTATCCACATTTCATCTATAGAGAGCTGGTTGATTTCCTTTTCTTTCTTCTTATACTATTTCATTGTAGAAACATATTCCATGTTTTCTTTTTCTATTCTCCTGTTAGAGAATATGTAACTCATTTTCAGTTTTGTGCAGTTAACATCTTTGTACCTGTTAAACCGTGTGCAAGTAAACAAGAGTTTGGACATAGAACCAGAATTTTAGTTGTTGGGCTATAAAGTTGTTGAGCTATGTCGACCCTTTGCCATCAAGTCAATTCCAAATCATAGTGACTCTACAGGACAGAGTAGAGCTGCCCCATAGGGTCTCCACTGAGCAGCTGGTGGAGTCAAACTAACCTTTTGGTTCGTAACCGAGCTCTTAACCACTCTGCCACCAGAGCTCTTGTTGGGCTTTAGGCATGTGCGTTTTCATTTGTATTAGATGTTGTCAAATTGTTCTCCAAAGTAGTTGTGACAGTGTATACTCTAACTATCAGGGAGTGAGTACCATTTCTCTACATCCTTGCCAGTGTTGGCTATTTTAAGATTTCTTATTTTTGATATATGGTAGAAATATGGTATCTTTTTGTATTCTCTGGAAACCCTGGTGGCACAGTGGTTAAGAGTTACGGCTGCTAACTGAAAGGTCAGCAGTTTGAATCCACCAGGCACTACTTGGAAGCTCTGTGGGACAGTTCTACTCTGTCCTTTAAGGTCACTATGAGTTGGAATCGACTTGAAGGCAACAGGTTTGGCTTTTTTTTTTTTTTTTGGTTTGTATTCTCTAATTCCTATTGGGGCTGAGCATTTCATATGTTTATTGACCATTTGGGTTTCCTCTTTGGTGACTTCTTGTTTATATCCTGTATCTTAAAACAAAAAATCAAACAAACAAACAAAAAAAACTATTGGTGTGTGTGCATTTTTTTTTTTTCTTATTGCAGGATATTAATCCTTTGTTATTTTGAAAATATATTGTCCCTTTTGTTTTTTTTTTTCTCATAGCCTAAGTTATGGTATCTTTGCCATATGCAGGTTTTTAATTTTGTCTGCCATAATTGATCTGTTTCGTTTTCCTCTCCAGTTTTGGGTTCTTATTTAATAGTATGATTTGTGGGCATGGTAAAGTGCTTAACCAGCATGCTTTATATTTGCAGGGTACAGTGAAAGGTCTCTGGGAGATGTAAATAAGAGACAGAAGAGATCCTGCCTTCAGGGTGCTTGTGTCTTTTAGAGCTGGGAAGGACCCTTGAGATTCTTCATCTTTGTTTACCCTCTCGTTTTACTTTTAATCCGAAGTCTAGAAATGTGAAGCGATCTTGCATGTAGACACAATGAGTCACAAGTGTGCCTGTGCAAAGATAACTTTAATAATAAATGATAGTAAATGTTTACTTTTTAAAACACTGCGTAATTTATTCAGCAATAACTGCTTTTGTAGACATGATTTAGGATTTAATTAAATGGTGGTAACCACGGTAGACACTGTTTAAAAGGAAAAAGTTCTATAGCTACTTTCAGGTGAAATCAAATTCATTTTATTTATTAATTTAAGGTTTTCCTCTCAGATTAAATCATTGAAAAAAAATGTTGCTAAATGGTAAACCAAACCAAACCCACTGCTGTTGAGTCAATTCTGATTCATAGTAGGACAGAGCAGAACTGCCCTGTAGGGTTTCTAAGGCTATAAATCCTTATGGAAGCAGACTGCCACATTGTTCTCCTGTGGAGTGGCTGGTGGGTTAGAACCACAGACCTTTTGGTTAGCAGCCTAGTGCTTTAACCATTGTGCTACTGGGGCGCCTTTTGCTGAATGGTATCCCTTAATATTTTGAACCTGCCCCCCTCCTTTGGCAGGATTGCAGTTCCATGAAAGAAGCAGAACATTGTTTTGGGAAACAGTGCTGCATGACCTAATCCTTCTAATTTTAAGTGTGATAAGTTTTCGATGGTGAGGCCTGAAGAAGGCTATTATCATTGAATTTCTAAAAAAGATAATGCTAGTGTTTGGGTGTGATTTAGTTGGTATGTGGCTGTTAATTAACTTTTTGGATAAAATCAATGTATCATAACTTTTTATTAAAGGCAGTTGTGGCTTCTCTTTAACTTGATTCTGATTTTGGGAGCCCATTTATTTACAATAATGTTGATAAGTGATCATAAAGATGATCAGTGGAATTTAGAGTTATTACCCATGTTAGAAGATTGATGTTCTCAGAGTCAAATAATTTTTTTACTTTAAAATATTTAATTTAGCCCAAACTTGGTTTTTCATTTTGTTTTTTTGTTCCAGTAGAAACCATCAGTTATATTAGGCCAAATAGTGTGTGTATATCAAAAAAGGAAAATGTATGTTAACAATTTCCTTAAGAATTAATAATAATAGACTAGAGAGTAGGGAAATTTACTCACCTCTTAATGTTTCTCCTTATAAATTTAGTCTGCATGATACCTTTGAATTTTTGTAGATATGTTTTACACCTCCCCCAGGGTTGGTGTTGGGGAGACAACTACTGTTTGATTATTCCTGAGTATCTGTTCATTCTGATCAACATTTAAAACATTCGAATGTTTAAAAATAAGGTTCGTTGTAGGCTTTGTATCATCCACACCTTTTCCCCAAAATATTCTATCAACGTGAGTTGCTGAGTAATGAGAGCTTTTTTGAATCAAAGAAACATTCTTCTGTTTTACAAAATGTTTTCCTTCATTTGATCTTCTTCCCTGTTTCCGTATTATAAGCAGCTGTTTAAAAGTGACTTTTAGTGAAAAATAGAGAGTTTGGGCTGTTGGGATTTGGTTGGTTTTAGTGGAATAGGTTATTTCTAAAATTGCCATAGTTCCAGATTGTCGTATCAGAGATGCTTGCTCTGTGACTTTTCCTAAGTATGCACAAAAATGGCGATCAATGGACAGGGAAGTACTTCTTTGTAAAGAGCTCAGAGCACATGTTACATGCTTCAATCATCTAGCACTCACCTCTCCTTAGCTATGTATCTGTTGGTCCTCAGGTGTTACATTAGAGTTTACACATCAGATGAGATAGGGCCTGTGTTTTCATTGTAGATACTATGATACTTTTTATCAAGGTAGTATTCTAGACATTGAAAGTTTTTGGCAGCTATATAAAGGCAGATATTGCAAGTCAGAAAGAGGTTTTAGATCCCCTGAC
Source organism: Elephas maximus indicus (assembly GCF_024166365.1). Lineage (NCBI taxonomy): Eukaryota > Metazoa > Chordata > Mammalia > Proboscidea > Elephantidae > Elephas > Elephas maximus. The sequence goes on along the minus strand of NC_064827.1, from coordinate 30,416,939 downwards.
AGTAGCTTCCACTCCTCTAAGTGGTAAATTATTACTCAGTGTTCTAAAAGTCATTTCTTCTGTACCTCTGCTAATCGACTTTGTGTAAACAGAACCACCACTTGAATTTAGCAGGAAACATTGTGTCTGCCGAGAATCACATTTTCTAAAATGTGTTTTAGCTTATGTAATAGGCAAAAATGAATTCTTCTATCTTTCCTCCTTTATCCTTCAGATTCTTTTTCAAAAGCTAGACATAAATTGAGGGACTTGGCCAGCTCTATTCTTTTTTTTTTTTTTTTTTACTATGTAATCCATGAAATGCAACTGGCCTTTTAGTTTTAAAAATAGGAGTCAGATATTCCAGTAACTGGTAGGAATGAAATTTAGCAATGCGGCAGAAAAGGCCCTGGCCTGGGAGGTAGAAGTGATGTGTTTGGACTGAATAAGCTCTATGGGCTTTTCCAGCTTTGAAATACTTTTTCTGTAGTTTTTTTTTTTCAAAAAAAAAAGAATGAGTTCTTTGTCATTGATCTAGTGTTTTTATGATAACAATGAAATAATTACCAGTTATTAAATATCAACTGTTTATTGGTTATCGTGCTAGACTTTAGACATGCTGCTGTGTTTAGTTTCTCACTTTTCTTAGATCTAGTAGTTTGGGAAGATTTTTTTTTTTAAACTAATGTTGACATGACCATGAGTATATTGGAATTTTGCATCTCCCCTGGTGGCGCAGTGGTTAAGAGTTAGGGCTGCTAACCAAAAGATCTGCAGTCCAAACCCACCAGCCACACCATGGAAATCCTGTGGGGCAGTTCTGCTCTGTCCTATAGGGCTGCTATGAGTCAGAATCGACTGGAAGGCAATTGGTTTGGTTGTTTTTTTTTTTTTTTTTCCAATTTTCTTTTTTTTATAATGACTGGACAATGAAATGAGTAAAAGAACTGGCTACAATAATGGAGAAGTAGAAGATAAATGGGTAATTCATCAAACAGGTGATTAAGTTTTGGTTCTGAAAAGTTAATTTCTGATCTTATTGCTGCTATTTGCACCAACTATCAGCTACTGCTTGCAGGTTGGAGTGTTCCAAGAACTCAAGAGACCCTGTGTTTATTCGAAACTTCTGGACCAGGTCATTAAATCATTGGTTTTTCCACAAAAGTTGACATTTTTTTTTTCATATAACTTAGGTGAGACTTTGAAATTTTGTCACTTTTTTTGCTTTTCTAAAGTATCACCTACCAGATAACTATGTGTAGCATGTAATATTTGGGGAATTGGACCTGCATGATCAAATAAACAGGTTAGAAGAAAGTATAGCAAATCTTTGATCACTCAACATGCAAGGTTTCTCTATTTAATAATTCAGATGCTTAGTTGAACTTATTTTGAAAAGAAAGTACCCTTCCACTGCTCAGTTGCAATGTGCTGCATAACTTTTAGGTCAAAGACAATCATCCCAGTTATTATTCCAACTTGATGAGGGAATTGTCTAATGCCTGACCAGAGCTAAGGATTTAGTTTATGTAGATGTACACAAATGCAGAAATTTACAGAAGAGAGCAAATAAATGAGAATTTTCTTATGTTTTAAAGGCTACGCAATAACTTGTAGTTAATGTTACTTGACATACTGTCTGTCTGTGGAGGTTCTTTTTTGGGTTTAAAATCATCATTGATTTTAGTAGTTGATTCAGCCCATTTTCTTTATATCAGAATGGCCAGAATTGTTGGTCTTTACCCACATTTTGAGAATTGTGTGACTATACTCCATAATGGGTAGTGGACAGAGAAAAAAATACATCAGTGAAAAGAATACAATAGCAAAATGTTAGTAGAGGTAATCTCTGAGAGGTGGGATATCAGGAAATTTCTTACTGTCACCTGTAAAAGTTGATGGATTTTTTAGGCTTTCTTGAATGACAGCTATTACTTATGTGAAAGTAAAACTAGATATTTTTAGATTCATATAGACAAATTTACATAAATGTGTTAGTTTTTCTAGAAGTAATCTCCTTTGGAGAATAAACAGGAATGTCTTCCCCAAGGAACATTTTCATATTTTGTTACTTAAAATTTTAGCCGCCTTGTCATTTTGAATGTTTTCCTTTAATATTACTGTGAATATATGCACAGATGTTTCATAAGTTGGTTGTAAGCTTAAAAAGAAATATGTACATCATGTTCTTACCTTTCTTAACAATTAATGAATGTTAATGTTAATGTAGAAGTTATAAAATTATTGAGAATGATCAGATTTATAAATATATAAGGACTTATAAAATATATAACTCATATAAGATGTTCTTTGAAACAAAGACAACCATGTTTAATAGCTCAGTACAGTGTATGTTTTTGGAGTACTTATGAATGTTTGAAAAGTTTTTTCTTCCCTGTGGAGTTTTGATAAGTATAACTTTGTTAATTAATAAATGTTTGTCTTGATTGCAGTGCAGTTACAAATTTTTCAGAGCCTATATCTGACTTTAAAAATTGGCTACAAATAAAAGGACTGCCACCATGCTGTGTAGACACATGATGATGATGTTAAGAATAAATAGGATCTCTAATTTCATGTCCAGTTTGTGGGTCTTTGTAGATCATTTGGAAGTTAACATGAAATGATGAAAAATAAAAAATACTCGAAACAAGGTAACAATAATACATTTTTGGAGTAAGAAAGAAGTGGCCCATTTTAGTTAGAGTTGATGCATAATTGCATAAATGCGATGTTTTTTTAAATATTAAGACAGACAATATCTCATATGTAAGCTAGTAGAAAAAAGAGGCTTTTAAAAATGAAAATTAACGTGTAACTTCATGTGTTATATACAGTGCAGATAGATTGATATGACAATCCCTTAAACACAATTAAAAGAAACGATTTCTGCAAAATAAGGGAGTTAATTTTAGTTGTCCTCAAAGATCTTTTTGCAATCTCAAATTTATCTGATTAAGCCCGCGGTATTATAATCTATGGAAAAGCATCTTTTTCTATTTAAACATTAAAAAAAAAAAAAAACCATTAAAATATGCTATGCTGTAATGTATAGCAAAGCTATATGTAAAATCAAAATAAATGTGTTTTCTCCTTAATATTAGATGCTTTTACAAAATTCATAAATTTTAATCAATTTAACACCACCTTCAAATGTTTGTTTGTAAAATGTAAATATCGATGTTCATGATCTGGGTGTTTCTTTATTAGCTACTTGAATAAAATTGCCACCTTAAGTTCTATTTGCTAGCATTTGAAATATGTTATTTTCCATGGACTTAGTTCTGCTGATAAATTTTTATCCAACTATTTGTATTCCTTTTGAGAGAATTCTGAGTGGGCTTCATAATGGTCTTGATTCCTTTCTTTAGGACTAAGGTATGTACAAGAATGAGAGAAATACACTCCCTGGCACCATGACTACAACTCACAATATTTACTTGCTATTTTTATTATTAAATTAATTTATGTAGAAATCTTCATTGCAAATATGTAAAATAATTTTTTTTTTTTTTTAAATTCTAACATAATACTTGCGGGACCAAGCTGAAGACTTGAGAGTTTGAGCAATAAGAAGAACTGGTTTGAATATTGGAGATTGTTAGAGATTTCAAATTTGGTCCTAAATTAAATAAATATACTCATAGAATTTTATTGTAGCACAGACAAAACTCTGGTAGACCCAGATAGTGTATAAATAGCCCTTATTTGGAGCATGTAAAGTGGGAGCATATTTTGCAGTGAAAGGGGAACTAAAGGACAAGGTGTTCTCTACTTTAGACTTGTAAAGACCGCAGAGTTTTCTTTATGTTATTGTAGAAAGACATTATTTTTGCTTTGGCGTGCTTAAAACTAAAGGGCAAATGATCCAAAAAGAATAATCTTGAAATTCAATAGCAAGAAAACTACTTGACATTGTGGGCTGGAGGCCAGCAAACGTGGTGCTTTCATTGAATGCGTGGGAAATGGGGCAGGCCTGGAATTTAAAGAGACAGGGTGCAGTACCCTAGAAAAGAAAAGCCCTCCTGTATGATTTGCTTACTTGGAGAAAAAAAAGAGACCTAAAGTTTTCTCTAAAGGATCTTTATTGGATCAACTATTTAAGGCATTGAAAGACACTGAGTGAATTTTTCCTAACTCCACCTCCCATTTCCCAAGCCATCTTCTCTTGTCTGAAATTGGTGCCCAGTAAAATTGTTTATAACAGAGGAGAAGCAGCTTTTCAAATAAAAGTACTTTGTAGCCTGTTCAAATGGAGTATAATGTAATTCTCTCTGAAATTGAGCACTTATCACTTTGTTTATGTAGCTGTTTAAAAGTGGGGGGTGGTTTGAGGAGCAGAGGACACGACAGGCACCTCTGCTATAGAAATTACTGTTCTTTCTATGTCTGAGTTTTCCTCCCCCATCCACTCATGAATCCCCCTCCCCCCCCACCTCCCACAATCCCACAATAAAATAGTATTTAAAAGACTTGAATAACCAGTCCTATGTACCAGCTTCTTGCTCAAGGCAATAATGTTGTACTATTTTCAATGGGTGGTCCTGAATCTCCATGGGAGATTTTATAGGCAGTGGGCTCCAAGACCCATGAAGTGTATTATATTGAACATAACTAGTTAAATTCCTGGGCCATGGAGAATATACAGAGATAGTTTTTCGTTCTTGAATTTCCATCATGAATTACTTGCAAGCTAATTATTTAATTTTATTTGAACAGTTTATGGTTTAAATCCCTAAAATTGGAAGCATATTAACCCAGTGTTTGGAGTTTACTTTTTAAAACAAATGAGCCATTCATAAATATGTCAATTAAGGAGTTTCCATTTGTGTGTGTCTTTTAATTCATAGCTTTTTTTTTTGTTTGTTTGTTTTTCTTATTTGGAAAACCAACACCTAATGGTCATTTTCAGATGTTAAATAGTTGAAGCCATATTTCTCCTACCTGAGATAGTGTAAAATGATAGGATACACTTAGAAAGTATATCAAGTATGTTTATAATCAGTATCTCTTACCTGTGACATATGGTTTAAATGTATATCAGACTGGAATTTAACTAAAATTGTTTTGGCCCAAGTATTTGTGGTAGTAAACAGGATTGGATATTATAAATTAAAATACTGGATTAAAATTGCCCTTAAAAATTGCCCTTTAGGGAACTTATTTGAGCAAAACAATGTGTTACATTTACTTGTACTTCGTAAATATTGAAATGGGAAATGTTACAGTAATGCAGCATGACTTCTTTCTATTATGTGTTTAACCAGAGTGATAACATAACTTAGTTGGCTCATTGATTTGATTACTTTGTTTCCCTTATTTACATTCTTAAGGAAATTGATTATGAAGACTGTTGGACATCTATTTAAAATAAATAAATATCTATAAGATGTGATTAGTTAGATGTCTGAAATACCTGTTTTCCGCAAACTACAGAGGAATTTAAAAGTGTCTCAGATGTATTGGTGATAACTAGATGATGATGTATGATAAGAAAGCTTTCTTTATTTTTTAACAGTGTAAGTAGTTTTAGGTGAAAATTCCTCCAATTGGGTTTCTTTCTTTTATAAAAGTCATTATACAGTTTTAGGTCTCTATATAAAATGATACGATTCTTACAGTTTTCTTTCTGATAGAATCAAATATCTGTGGCTCGACAGTTTACAGCAATGACTAAATAAATGTTTGCCTTTTCTTTTTTAGCTCAGTACTCTTCCTTGAATAGCTAAAAAAGTTTTCCGGTAGTTTTTATAAGTGGGTTTATAGAAGTGATAGCCATCTGAAGTTTATCGACTGTAGCAAGTATTTAGAAGTTATTATAGTTGTCTACACACAAAAAAGAAACGGCTTTTATGGCTATGCACGTGAATAAAAGATTGGTAAAAATTAGCTTGTCAAGTAAACTTACCGACTGAAGAATAATTTTGTTTTCATTATCCATTCCCTTGGCTGAAAATGAAATAGAAACGACCTGGTTACTAAAGACCCGTGCTATATTGGATCACTTCCTTGAGCTTTTGCTGTGATCGTTAAAGGCAGAGTTAGACAGCTGCTGTAGATTTTGCCAGTGGCCTCACAAAAGAAATTGTTTAACACTATTAGTTTCAGACACTATCATTTATGCTTGTGGATATACTTGCTACGTTCACTGTGAGTCTCTGTGATTATGATTTGAGCTGCTGATTTATAGAAGGATTGTGTACCAGAAAATTAGTAATTTGAACAATTTATGATAATATAGTTTTATGTCTTAGACTATGACAATTCTGAACAGGTTTGCTTTTATTTAGACCAATTTGAAAACTCCAACTTAGACTTTTCAAAGTTAGACTTTGCTTTTTGTACCTGAAGGCCTTCAGGGAATTGTGAAAATTGATGTTTGATTTATAGTCCATGATAATTGGATATTTAAATGTCTTTTTTTTTTTTTTTTGGCTTGAAGTCCAGATGAAATACTTTCATTGACTTTAAAATCTCACTTTGGGCAAGTGTAGAATTCAAACAATGCAATCTGCTCTCGGTATTGATTCATAATGTTAAAAATCCCTATGATGTTGTTTGGGTTCCTTTTGTATAACGTGTTTGCGTGATTGCTGTAGGTTTAAAGGGCAAGGAAATATTGTTAAGACTGAAGAGGGCAAGATTTTGAAACCTACTGCTATGTGATTAAATCAGTGTGTTTGCCCCGAGGCTTCAGCCATTCAATCTGAATTCATAGTCTGAAAATTTGGGTTCCTTCTCTGTTTGAAAATAATCCTTCTTAAAAAATTTAAGGCTGCCTCTGCCTACTTACATGAAAACTATTGAGGTAAATTACCAGGGTTAAGATTTTCATGCAATCAAGACTCTGAAGATACATTTCAGTATTTTAAAGAGAAAGTTCACAGCCATTTTCCATAAAATTTTCCTGGGCTTTTCATTATCTGAAATCACTGGTTTATAAGTACCTTATCAGTGAAAACTGCTCAGCATGTAAAACCAGGAGTGGAAGAGCACAAAGACTCCCTGCAAATTAAGAGCACAATGAGTACTAATGGACTTTCCAGCCACCTCCAGCTGGGAGATTATTATAGTTTTTGCAAACCCTTTTCTCTCAAAACTAAATCAAGAATGGTAGAGTCCTGATAAAAAGAAGTGTAGAAAAGCCTAACTAATCCTTAGATGAGTTACTTCAAACGTGCCAAAATAGAATAAAATCAGTTAATAGCATGGATTAAAGGTTACTTTTAATGCATTTATATCACTCATGTTGAGAATTTTGTTGTCTGTTAATGCATTTGGCCTTGGTTAAAAAAAAAAAAAAAAAAAAAGACTCCAGAGAAAAAGTATTGCTGGATTGAAGAGACTACGTAATCATGTTTCTATGAGGAAATTTAATACCAACTTTGGGTGCCAGGTTTGATAAGAGATAAAAGCTGTGTACTTGAGATCAGAGGTGTAAACAGGTGGTTCTGATTTTGAGTTATCAAGTTTTTTGGGCTATAAGGGGGAAGATTCATCTGTGTACTTATAAGTAGGGCTTTGGACCAGTTTATCCTGGTTCGAAGCCCTGCTTGTAAGAGTTGTTTTTTTATATAGCTTTTAAAAAACAATGTGGCTGTATGTCTTTGGATAAGATCATGGAAGAGTGCATAAATAAGATCTGGATTAATATTTTAAAAGTTCTTGATTCTTGCAAGTGGTGAGGAGAAGGGGAGAAGGAGGAACAAGGGAGATTTTGGGAGCAAAGGTAGTCTTTACTTTTTATGCATGTATCTGAAATGATCTTCCGTATACAAATGGGGACTATACCATAAGTATTTTTAGTGCAGAATCACAGCTTGGCCAACTACTTATTTTGTGAGATACTTTTTCCATTTAACTGGTGTATTATGATAGAGCTGCCAAAAGTATTGTGCTAAGGAAAAATTGATTTGGCATGATGCCACTGAAAGGAATTAAAAAAAAAAGAGATATGATGTGTTTTTCTGGGTGGTTGCGTATCTGTCTGTCTATACATACAAACATATTAACCTTAATGAAATTTTATTGTAAGACCCTGGGCATTAGAGAGGCTTCAGGATCATATCACATTTGCTATCCCTCCATGATGCCAAATTGTGCCTTTCTGTAATAGGACCTAGCATTTATTTCCTTGTAATAGATGTATTGTTTTTGCTGGGGTTAACAGGAAATAACCTGACTGGCACTTTAAGCACATGCGTGTGCTCTATATGCTAGGTATTTGTGTCATCTCACCTACTCTGCATATAACGTAGTGATTTTTCATAAGCCATGTAAGAAACAGTCCTGTAACTTTATAGTCAGAACATACAATTGCCCATATATAAATTTCCTCTATTGGATATTTTGACCAACTTTAACTTTATACAAAGCTTCTAGCTTGAATGCATTTTGCTACACTGCATAAATACCGCACTGTGTAGTTATTTATGTGCTCAAGAAGCTGAACTTTCGTTCCATCCCAGTAAGTTCCCATGGGGTAAATTATTCTAATAAATCAGAAAATTTCTGTGAAAGCAGAGTAATTCGTAACTTCTGGAGACTGAGAATGGGTAATATAGCCATATGCGAGAGGGGGAAAAAAGCCTAGTTGACCCACAGAGCTAAAGAACGATTCTAAGTACTTGGACATGTTAAGTTCTCTTGGGGGTAAAAACCCCACCAGGATGCTGCGGAATTGTTTTACTTCTGTAGTTCATGTCTTTGTGTGTTTATAGGAGGGGGGAACATTTTATCTTCTGTGTTTCTCCTGAGGTGGTTTTTTAGCAATGCCCCCAAGAAAAGTCCTGGAGGCTAGCTTTGAAGCCCAGTGGACAAGCTGGATATCAAAGAGCCTGAGGAATTCGGCAGTAATTGTTTTATGACTGGCCAGAAATCAGACCTATTTGTATAGGTAGCACACAAAATAGCAGTGATTTGACAATTTGGTGCTATTTATACCTACCATAAAAAGAGAAAAGAAAAAGTTAAAGGGGGTATTTTGGAAACAGGAACTAAGCTGTAAATGCAAATTGCTTCACCATTTTCTCAAAGGAACAAAAAAAGGAAAGGGTTTAGGAAGTTTTTATTGAAGCTATGTTATTGAGAATTGGTCTGCTTTCAGAACATTTAATATTGTACTCACATTGAAACTACGCTTTTTTCTTTTGCAGTTTTTTTTTTTTTTTTTCCTATTCCTATACCCATCTGACTAAAATTATTTTTGTGGAGCAAAAGAAACCCTGAGGGAGGAGGTGGGGTGTAATCACAAAGTTTCCAACTCTATCTTAATAGACATTTACAATTTTGTCTTACTGTTGTTATTTAGCATAGGATAGAAAAGCTAAATAATAATTTAGCTTGCTAAAGCCAATTTTTTCTTTCCAAATGAAAGTTGTATTTTTAACAAACAGGTTAAGGTGTAGGGGAGTGATTTGCTAGGCAAGTTTTCATGGCTATTGGGAAACATGCAGAAGAAATTGCTTATGATTGTTCTTGATCTGTTAGCTAGAGAAGTGTTTTTGAACAATACAAAATAGCTAAATTATTTGTTACTCTCACCTAGTTTGTATTCTGAGCTCAAGGTGGGCGATGTGTCATAGAATGTCTGTACTTCAATGAACAGCCCAAAGTGAAGTTTGACTGTTTCCAGAATGTCATTCAGACCTTTTGAGGTTGTCAAATGGTTCATTGTTTTGCCTTGAGACTCCCACCCCCTAGAGCAGTCCGAGTCTGGGGGCAATGAAGCAGAGAAAAAGCAAACACATCTGTGATTGACTACACTTTTTTTTTTTTTTTGAAAAGAAACCCTAGAAATGCCTTAGGGACCCCTGGGGCTTCCTCACAATTTAAAACCATTTTGCCATTGAAGCCATTTCTCTGCTGTGGAATTGGAGCTGTATTAATTTGCTCTGGTTTTAATTTTTTCACCACTGGATTTTGATCCCACAGAAACAAGTAGAGTGGTCTTTGTCAAGTGTACCTTAATTTCTGGGGGACGGTTCCGTAGTTTTGATTGGATGCAGTCCATTGAGGACAGTAGAAAAGAAGTGGAAACTAGTATAGATAATCTGGTATTGGGGCAGATTGGTATTGACTTCTTTCTGAAGAGTTAGTTACTCATTGCTGTCAAGTCGATTCCGACGCATAGTGACTCTTTAGGATAGAGAACTGACCCATAGGGTTTCCAAGGGAAGCAGATCGCCATGTCTTTCTCCTGCAAGGTGGCTGCTGGATGTGAACCGCTGACCTTTTGGTTAGCAGCTGAGCACTTAACCACTATGCCAAGGGCCAGAAGCTTCTGAGTAAATATTTAAAATGGGAATCTCTCAAAAATCCAAAACCTGGTTGGATTCCTAAATGGGACTGAACAGGGAAATTGGTAAAATCACTTTATAGAGAAGAAACATTCTGGATTGCTTTTATTCCTCACAAGTATGAAAACCTTGATGGGAACACATGAGGATGGAGGTGATTACAGACCATCCTTGTGGGTTGAGAATGTATACAAGGGTTAGGACTGGGTAATGAAGGGTTATATTTATAAGGTATTGATCGTTTGTTTAACCAACATCAAGCACCAACTATATGCTAGAAACTGCCCTAAACATTGAGAATTACAACAGGAACAGAAGTGGTTCTTTTAGAATTGTTTAGTCTGGTATGAGAAACCAAACCCGTTGCTGTCTGCTTGATCCCGACTCATAGCAACCTCATAGGACAGAGTAGCATTGCCCCTTAGGGTTTCTAAGGAGTGGCTGATGGATTCGAGCTGCCAACCTCTTGGTAGCAGACAAATGCTTAATCATTGTGCTACCAGGACTCTAGTCTGGCATGAGGCATGTTAAAAAAAAACACAGCAGGATGGGTGTTTTATGAAGCTATGAAAAGTGAAGCTGTTGAAACATAAAGTGCTGATTGATTAGTTTTGGCCAGGTATCAGAATTTGAACTAAGTCTTAAAAAAAAAATTGCAAAAAGAGAATTTTGTGGATTAAAATACATACATACATATATATATATATATCTCCTGAATCTCTCAAGGACAGATTTTCATCTCCCTGATATTTCCTTTTGTAAGATTGCATGGGGCTTTGGAGCTTCTGAACTCTCTGGATCAGCATCATAGAAAATAGTATTATGCAGCTGAAAGAGGTAGGAAAACAATTTACAGTTATTGGAGGTTTAATGGAGCCCTGGTGGCACAGTGGTTAAGCATTTGGCCGCTAACCAAAAATTGGTTTGGAATGTAATTTAATTTTTCTTCAGAAATTCTGAATATATTTGTAGAACCCTATATCTTAGAATCATATTTGTGAATATAGGTCATGATTATGTGATAACTATCAAGAAAATTCAGTGATTTGAGTCCTCTGCATAAATGGAAATTTGGTGCAATTCTGCATCACAGAACCTGTTGCTGTTCTCTTTAATCCCTGCTTCCCTTCCCCTGCCTAATCAGAAGCCTGGAGCAGCAGAACAGAATTTGAGAAAAGTAACTCTTTATTTGGAAAAGAGAATTGGAAGCCGTTGTTCTGATTTGCTCAGATTGGATAGCTTTTTCATCATTTGCTGGACAAGTACTGAGTGTACCATCTTTATTTTTTCAACCACTAACCAGTTGCTATTGAGTTGATTGTGACTCAGGGTGACCCATGTGTGTCAGAGTAGAACTATTCTCCATAGAGTTTTCAATGGCTTATTTTATAGGAGTAGATCGCCAGACCTTTGTTCTGAGGTGCCTCTGGGTGGACTTGAGCTGCCAACCTTTTCGTTAACAGGTGAGCATGTTAACCGTTTGTACCACCCAGACGCATCTACCACCTTTATCAGGTCCTGCTTAAATGGCTCAACACTGCAGCAAGGCACAGTTTTAGAGGTACACTATTATCAAGTAGGTTACCTAAAACTTAAATAAAATGGATTCCGTTTACCGATAATCAGCTCTGGTAATCACAGAAGTTTGTTCTGTGTCATTTCTCTTAGGTACTGTGGAGCTTTCCACCAGAAGGGGTTGTGATCTGAGCAGTCTTCACTTACAGAGTGACTGATGGATGGTTAATGTAATCAATATCACTAAGTTCTACACCTGAAAAAGGTTGAATTGGCAAATGTTGTATTATATAAATTTTTACAACAACAACAAAAAGAATGACTGATGGCATCTGCCTGTTAGTCCTTGAGTAGGAAAGGGGTAGAAGCAAAACTAAAGTTATTTTAAAGAGCCTCTAGGTCAGATGATGTTGGGTGGGATAAAAATGCCTCATGTTGCTCATCTGATGTTTCTGAAATTTACATCCTTGTTCAGCAATGTAGCCTTTTCTCTGCTCTTGAAAAGCTCAGTGACTTCTGGGGTGGCCGGAAGGGGAGGTAGACTTGTAATCAGATGAATTTCAGTACAACTTAGTTAAAAGTTATTGAGGTAAGACTGGAGTTTTATAGGAGCATAAAGAGTGAGTCAGGACTGAAGACAAACATGGTTATGTTTCCATTTATGTATCACATGTTTGAACCTGAATCTATTTTTATATTTTGTACCATTTTCCGTTTGTACAGCATTTTATATTGTCTTGCTTTTCTTTTCAGAGACCGTTTATACCCCACCTTGAGCAATGCCATGAAATTCTTCTTCAGTTCAAGCTCTTATGAAGCCAAAAATAGATCTGGGCTAAGATTGGACTTTGTGGCACAAACGGTGGTTTGTAGGTTGTAGCTGTTATTCTTCCAACAAATAACAGTAATTTAAACATTATTTGGAAGTAAAGCAAATGTTGCTGAGACAAAAAAAAGAAAAAAAGGGACCCAGTAGATTTTTAAATGGTGCTTTGGAACAGTAAGCAGATGTCTAAGTTTATAAAGGACTATTGGCAGTGGGTGGTATTTGAAATAAAATCATTTTAGTTAAAAAAAAAAAAAACTAGTAAGTTGTGATAGAATAGTTGGATTGGTGACTACAATCCTGTAGGAAGCTTACCTGTTGTAAGCCCCCTCCCGCTGACCCCCCAGGTCTCTTTGTTTCTCTTTTCTGGCAAGTTTCAAAAGAGTGCACTAGGCTTCAGAGAAAGAAAACCCAGAGCTAGTAATTGCAGGACCTAAAAGTCTCCTGTCATATTGGTCGAGTGCAGCGCATCATTGCTGTGCAGCAGCACCTGTGTTCAGAAGAAGTAAGGAAGATGCTGGTATTAGACACTGAAAGACTATGGAGGGCTGAACCTTGTTTACGTAGCTCAAAAGTAGATGGATGGCTCTCTGAGGCTCTTAATTGAAGAGTGTAGGAAGGCAAATTTGTAAAATAAAGATTATTTAGATTTTTTTTTTTTATATCTGTCATCTATCCAAATTACTGGAAATCCTGGTGGCTTAGTGGTTAGGTGCTACGGCTGCTAACCAAGAGGTCGGCAGTTTGAATCCGCCAACCAAGAGGTCAGCAGTTTGAATCTGCCAGGCGCTCCTGGGAAATTCTGTGGGGCAGTTCTGTTCGGTCCTATAGGGTCTCTATAAGTTGGAATCAACTCCACCACAGTGGTTTGGTTTTTTTTTTTATATACAAATTACTTGAGGGATGTGGAAGATCTATTCCACTTTAAGATTGCTAGTTCCTGATGGGTAGGAATTTTTTTAAATCACTGTATTGATCACACTTTTGCGTGTAAGAGCTGTTGAATAAATGTCAAGAAACCTTTGTAAAGCCAAAAAAAAAAAAAAAAAACCAAGTACCGTCAAGCCGATTCCAACTTATAGCAACCCTATAGGACAGAGTAGAATTGCACCATAGTTTCCAAGGAGCACCTAGGCGGATTCGAACTGCTAACCAAAGCTGTGGCACTTAGCCACTACGCCACCAGGGTTTCCAACCTCTGTAAGATGGTTGATATATAGAAGTACTTTAGTAGTAACAGCTGATAACTTATTTAACACCTGGAGCACGGTTCTACTGTGACACACGTGGGGTCAACTCGACAGCAACTGGTGATGGTGTGATTTGCCAGGTTGAGTACTGAGTGCTCTGCAAGACTTAACCTCACTAATGACCCTATGAATTAAGGGTACTAGTAATTTTACTGAGCAGGAATGTGAGGTTGAAGAGGTTGTTATTTGATCAAGCTTAATACACAATAAGTAGCAGAGCCAAATTTGAACCCAAGCTGTTTGATTCCCCAATTTGTAGGACCTGTAGTCACTCACGGCTATTGCCATGATGGCTTTGTGAAGCATAAAATCCACAGCAAATTCCCATTTACACAATGAGGAAAATGAGACACAAGAGGACAGTCTATCTAACTGAGGAAAGATTTTGGATTCTTAAAGAGTTGTTGTAGTATGCCTGTGGTTCTTCTATTAAACAAGGATGGAATATTCTGTCAGTAATTCCTTCATGAAGCTAATGGAACTTTAGCAACTTTTTTTTTTGTTGCTATTATTTTTAGAAACTAGGGAGATCTTTTATAATGTATAACTAGTTGATGGAACAAGTATATGTTTCTCGGTATTAAAAGTTCGTCTAGGAGCTACACTTCTGGCATAACAACATGAGGAGCTCTGTGGACTCACCCCCCAGAGAAAGTGGTCAAAATTATATTTAAGAGTCAACCATTTAAAATATCTGCAAATGGTCTGTGGAGGTTAATTTTATGCTTCATCTTGGCTAGGCTGTGGTTCCCAGTTGTTTGGCCAAACACTAGTTGCTGTTTTATAATATAATCTATTGTAAACTGTAATATAATTAATCTAACATCATGTATTTAATCAGTTAACAAGGGATTTTACCTAGGTTGTGTACTGCCTCCAGAATATAAGTAGATATTTTAGCGGAACTTTTTCGGTCAGTCGCCTGACTTGAGCCTGCAAGAGTCACTTGACCTATGGATTTTGGACTTGCCAGCCCCCCACAATGGTGTGAATTAATTCCTTGAAGTAAAGTAAATCTCCTTCTCATTCATACGTATGTGTGTGTGTATATATGTATATATATTATATATACATATAAAATCAATCACTGGTTCTATTTGGAAACCCTGGTGGTGTAGTGGTTAAGAGCTACAGCTACTAACAAAAAGGCTACAGCTACTAACAAAAAGGCCAGCAGTTTGAATCCACCAGGTGCTCCTTGAAGACCCAATGGTGCAGTTCTACTCTGTCCTATATGGTCACTATAAGCCAGAATCGACTTGATGGCAGTCGGTTTGGTTTTTTGTTTTTATTTATTTAGACGGCCTGACTAAGACATGGTGCTGAGGACACATATCAAACAAAGAAACATTTATTTTAAAAAAATCTTCTAAGACTCAGTAAGAAAAGCAAGAGTCTGTTGTATTTAAACCCAGACCTACTCCCTCTCTCCCTCTCTGAGAGGTGGGGATTTCCATCTCCTGCCCAACCTCCACTCATGGGACAGAGGCTCTGCTTAGTGCTCCTCATCACTGAGGAGCTGGGGCCCTGAACTTAGGGCTTCCACACCCACCCCAACACCAAGCACTCAGCTCCTAAAACAGGGCCATTACTCAGAGCGAAATGGGCCATTATCCCTGTTCCCAGTATCAGAGCCATGGTGCAGATATTTTGCCTGAATGGAGAAGCAGAGTGTAGAACAGAGAGGTCTGAATCTCTCCCCAAAGGAAATGATTTCGTTTGCAACACGAGTATAGAGAAGTTCAAGCCTAAGGGTGCTCTCAGAAACAGTGTCCGCTGTGGTGAAAGTTAGTTGGGAGGAAGTTGACAGATTCATTGGAGATACAGTTGTCTCTTGGTATCTGCAGGGAATCGGTTCCAGGACCCTTCATGGTTACCAAAATCTGCAGATGCTTAAGTCCCTTTTATAAGATGGTGTAGTATTTGCACATAACCTACACACATCCTTCCATATACTTTAAATCATCTGTAGATAACTTAAAGTATCTAATACATTGTAAATGCTGAGTAAATAGTTGTTCTACTATATTGTTTAGGGAATAGTGACAAGCATAAAAAGGTCTGCACTTGTTCAGAGGGTGCACACAACACAGGTAGTGAGTGAATGAGACTGGAGGTGAACAGTGCTCAGACAGCAAGTGCTCAAGAGAGACCGAGGATCTGTGAAATGGCAGGAGGCTACAGCAGTACATGCCTGTGTATCATTTCATTTGTGTGGATTCAGCGTAGTGCTTGGTGCACGGCAAATTCAAGTTTTGCTTTCTGGAACTTTTTTTTTTATTAATATTTTTGATCTGTGGTTGGTTGAATCCACAGATGCAGAGCCCACAGATACAGAGGGCTGACTGCATAGGCCAAACTGTAGGCCTGCTAGTTTGCCAGAGAGAAAAATGGGAAAAGGACAACTGGGGTCAGACAAATCTCAAAACACTGATTATTCATTTAAAAGAGTCACTATTTGATTGGATCAATGAGTGAAGGAATTTATGCCCCAGGGCATTGTTGAAAATAATAAAGCCATCATCTAGCAATTAGTGGGGCTGAAAGTGCTGGGTCAGGGAAAGAGACAGAATCTTACCAAAACCACTGTTATACCAGTGTAACTATGGGCATATCCAGGGCTGCATTTCCTCAGGTGCAATATCAGAGGCTTTATACTATTGTAGGGGTAGAGGTAGAGGTGGCAGGGAATAGACTTCACTAAAATAATCTGGTCAGTCACTAAGTAGGTAAACAAGAAAATAACAATGACAAGCCTGGTCGGTAAGAGCCAATTAGTTGCTGCAATATATTATTAAAATGTTCAACTTCTGATGAAAAATTGAGACATGCAAAGAAATAAGATGGTATGACCCATATATCAGAAAAAAAAGCAGGCAATAGAAACTGCCTATGAGAATCTGTTGGATTTAACAAAGACATCAAAGTAGCCTCTATAAATATGTACAAAGAACTAAAGGAAACCACAATTAAAGAATTAAAGGGAGGTATAAATATTTTATCAAATGGAGAATATCTATAAGGAGATATAAATTATTAAAGAAAAGGACCAAATGAAAATTCTGAAATTAAAACGTACAATAACTGTGATAAGTAATTCCTCATACGGACTCAAACAGTAGATTTGAACTGGACAGAACAATTAGTGGACTTGACGGTAGTTCTACATAGATTATGCAACCCCAAGAACAGAAAAAAAAGAAAAATGAACAGAGCCTCAGAGAAATGTGGGACAGTAGTAAGTACATCAACATACATGTAATGGGAGTACCAGAGGGAGAGATGAGAGAGAAAGGAACAGAACAAAAATTCAAAGAAATAATGGTGGCTGAAAACATTCTGAGTTTATTGATAAACATTAATCTATCCATCTAGGAAGATGAATGAACTTCAAGTAGGATAATCACAGAGACATATACAGACACATCATAGTAAAAATGCCAAAAGCAAAAGCCAAGAAGAAAATTTGAGAGCAGTAAGAGAAAAATGACTCATCGTGTATAAGGGATACCAATGGGATTAACAGCTGATTCCTTATCCAAAACAATGGAGGTTAGAAAGCAATGGGATAATACATCGAAAGTGCTGAAAGAAAGCAAACAAAACAAAACAACCCTTAACCAAGAATCCTATATCCAGCAAAGGTACCTTTCAAAAATGAAGGCGAAATACATTCCCAGATAAACAAAAAAATGGAGAGGAATTTGTTGCTTACAGACCTACCTTTTTCAAGAAATACTAAAGGAAGTTCTTTAGACTGAAAGCAAATGCTCCAGACAGTGATTCAAATCCAAACTACAACAAAACAAACCAAAACACTTGTAAAGGTAATTACGTAATTATGAAAGACAGTATAAACGCTTCTTACTTCTCCATTCTTCTCTTAACTGATTTGAAAAGCAGTTGTGTAAAACTACGTATACAACGTATTTTTGCACCTATAACATAGAAGTGTAATTAATTTGCTACTATCAGCACAAAGGAGATGAGTGGGAATAAAACTGTATTTGGATAAGGAAATGATTCCAGGTAGTAATTCAAATCCAGAGAAACTAATGCAGAGAACCAGAAATAATAAGATTAATATAATAAAAGCTATAAATGCGTACTTTTCCTTCCTTCTGTGAGCTCCTTTAAAAGGCATAAAGTAATATAAAGTAGTAATTATAACAATGTACTGTTGGTTTTGTATCATAGATACAATGTGTGTAATGATAACTACTAAGGAAGTAACTAAAAACAAAGTGAAAAAATTATTAGAGAATTTAAAAGGTTACCTTAGGAAATACTTACTGAATGCAAAAGAAAGTTTTTTTTTACCTTAGGAAATACTTACTGAATGCAAAAGAAAGCAGGAATAGTTGAAAAAAACAAAACAAAAGCATGAGATTTTAAAATGATAAAAGGGTCATTCCATCAAGAAGATATAGTTATAAACACATAAAATAAAACAAAACACATAAGCGCCTAATAACAGAGCACCAAAATACATGAAAAATTGACAGAAATGAAGGGAGAAATAGGCAATTCAACAACAATAATTAGAGACTTCAGTACGCACTTTGAATAGTGGGTGAAACAACTAGACAGAACCAAGAAGTAGAAGACTGGAGCAACACTATAAACTTGACCTAACAGACATCTGTTGAATACCCTGCGCAACAACAGAAGAATATGTATTCTTAAGTGTTCGTGGAACATTCTCCATGATAGATCATATATTAGGCCATGAAACAAATCTCAATAAATTTAAAAGAATTGATATCATATAACATTAATATATAAATTATAAGTATTCTGCCTTTCGTGTCTAGATTATATACTCTATAGCTATGCTCTTTGAAACAATACCCACTAGACGTATATGGCTATTTAAATTTAAATGTGAATGGATTAAAATTGAATAAAATGAAAAATACAGCTCTTCAGTTACTAAAAACAAACCAAACCCAGTACCGTTGAGTCAATTCCGACTCATAGTGACTCTATAGGACAGAGTAGAACTGCCCCATAGAGTTTCCAAGGAGCACCTGGTGGATTTGAACTGCCAACCTTTTGGTTAGCAGCCGTAGCACTTAACCACTATGCCACCAGGGGTTCCTTTTCAGTTACTAAACACATTTAAGTGCTCAACAGCCTCATGTGGCTAGTGGCTGCCATACTGGACAGTGCTGAGCTAGAGAAATGCTAACATATATTCAGGGCTTGTGTGCTGTATGTGGAATCTTTTTATATAAAATTAAGTAAAGCTGATACATTTATAAAAACCTTTGGAGGATCTTCACAGTTTACTCCCCAAAATTAAAAATATGGGAAACTGAAACATTGGTAAAGGACACTTTCAAGTATTATACTGTTTATTAAATAGAATTACATGATATAAAAAAAAAATTGAAAACCTTTCAGCATATGCTTATTAGAAAGTACGAAGAGAATTCATTAAATGCAAAAGGAAATATGAAGTTTTTGGTAGCACCTTTTCTCTAACATAGAATTATGACAAAAAAATAGAAGAGAGTAATGCAGCGAATGCTTATATGCCTGCATTTAACATATAACCATATTTGAATATGGGGATATCATTTAAAAGTGAGTTGTAGTCACCAAACTTGTACCATGCTTGCAGTCAGCATAGTTGAATAAGAATGCTGTCCTTTATAACAGTATTGCCATTATCACACAAGAAAGAAATTAGTGATTTGTCCCTAATATCGTATAATGCCAGGCCTCTTGAAACATCTCCTGTTGTCCCCTAAATGTCTTTTATTATTATTTTTTCCCGAACCAAGATCTCATCAACTTCTGTGGAAGTATTTAATCTTGAGCAGTCTCTACCCCTTTTATTTTTATGACATGACAACACCCTCCAACTTTATTTTGAGGAATTTCAACTGTACAAAAAATTTGAAAGAATACTATAATCTATGCCAAGAACCACCAATTTTTAATTTTTTTTTGCAATTTGTATTTTATTTGTTTATACTCCTTTACCTCCTCAACCATTTGAAAGTAAGTTGCAGACATCATGACATATCACGCCTAAAGAAATAGAATGTATCTCCTAAGGACAGTAATATTTTACAAAATAACAAAACCATGATCATATCCAAGATTTAAAATTTGCCTTTAGTGTTCATGTTTTCGAGTATCCTTTAACCTAGAATGGTTCCCATAGGTCTACTTTTGTGTGTGTGTGTGTGTGTGTGTGTGTGTGTGTGTTGACAGTGGTATCTTTTAAGAGGCCAGACCACTTGTCTTATAGAATGCTCTGCAATCTAGATTTGTCTCATTGTTTCCTTGTAGGGTCATTTAACTTGAATTCTGAATCTCCTGTATTTCCTATGTATTGGCATTAGCTCTACAAGCTTGTTTTTATTTATGTTAAGTACTTTTAGCAAGAAAATTCTATGGGTATAGGCAGTCTCCAGGTTACAAATGAGATCCATTCCTGTGTCTTTAAGTCAGATTTGTAGGTAAATCAAAATAGGTGCATACAGTTCTTTTTTAGCCTTAGTTAAGTGCAAGAAAAGGCTTGAAGCCTTTTCAATGATTTAAAAGCTGCACATGCAACAAATCAAGGTGATTGTGATGAAGAATGTTGCTAGTAAGAACTGGTTCAATTGTTTCAAAGTGAGGGCAAATTTACATAACATTAAGGACAAGTACAAGTTGTCTGTAAGTCAGACATTCCTAACCCAAAGACTGCCTGTACTTGTTGCACATTTTATCAGGAGGCACCTAAATGTTGATTGTTGCAATATTAGTGATACTAAGTTTTATTACTTGGTTAAAACTATTGTAAAGATACACTTTTCTCCTTGCAATTACTAAGTGACCAGTGAGATACATTGTATCTTTTGACTGTCATGTTTCCCAATCCTTTTTTGTCTAATGGTTCTAGCATCTACTGATGATCTTTTATTGATGAACCAGAATCAGCTCTTTTAGTGGGATGGCATACTGGCGATTTTCCTAGTTTTGTAGCACATATGTTTAAAAGGATAGTGTCTTAGGCATCTAGTGCTGCTATAACAGCAATACCACAAGTTGATGGCTTTAACAAAGAGAAATTTATTTCTTCACAGTAAAGTAGGCTAAAAGTCCAAATTCAGGGTGTCAGCTCCAGGGGAATGCTTTCTTTCTCTGTCGGCCTTCTCATCAGTCTTCCGCCAGACCAGGAGCTTCTCTCATGCAGGATAAAAGGTGGTACAGGCCACACCCCAGGGAAACTCCCTTTAGATTGGATCCAGGAATGTGACCTGGGTAAGGGTGTTACGATCACATCCTAATCCTCCTTAACATAAAACTGCAATCACAAAATGGAACACAACCAGGCAATACTGGAAGTCATGGCCTAGTCAAATTGATAAACACATTTTTGGGGGGACACAATTCAATCCATGACAGATAGATACGGGATCTATTCTATTTTTTCCCCTCAACATATGGTTTTTGTCACAGTGTATATCATGGCAGTTGTTTTCTGGGTCTGATTTTATGGTTTATTCATTGAAATGCGTGTGAATGTAAAATTTCCTATATAATCTAACATAAGAATGTTGAAACCTGATTTGGGGATGTGGAGAGATGAGATGGATTCTAGGAGACAGAACTAATTCCAGTAAAATGTTTAGGACCATTTTAGTTTATGATATTGAAGTTTTTATGTCTTTTTTTTAAGTTGTGGTAAATATATATGTAATAAGACATTTGCCACTGCAACATTTTTTACATGTGCAATTCAATGTCATTAATTACATCCGTCATGTTGTTCAGTCATCACCATTATCCATTTCTAAGTTTTTCCATCACCCTTAAGAGAAGCTGTATACCCTAAGCAATGAGTCCCTCTTACCGCCCCCCCCGCCCCGCCCTTGGTAACCATTAATAAACTTTGGTCTTTATATACTTGCTTATTATAGATACTTTATATACGTGGGATCATACAGTATTTGTTCTTTTTGACTGAATTATTTCACTTAGCATAATGTTTTCAAGGTTCGTCCATGTTGTAGCATGTATCATGACTTCATTTCTCTTTGTGGTTGATTAAAGAACTCTGATGGCACTATGCTTAAACACTCAGCTGCTAACTGAAATGTTGGTGTTTCAAACCCACCCAGCAACTCCCCAGGAGAAAGACATGGCAGTCTGTTCCCAAAAAGGTTACAGACTAGAAAACCCTATGGGCAGTTCTACTTTGTCACATGGGGTCAGTATGAGTTGAAATCAACTAAAGGGCACCTAATAACAACAATAGCAGTATTCCATTAGGAGTTCCTGAGTGGCAGAAACAGTTAAGCGCTTGACTACTAGCTGAAAGACTGGCAGTTTGAACCCACCTCAGAAGATAGGCCTGGTGATCTGCTTCCGAAAGATCAGAGCCTTGAAAACTCTGTGAAGGAGCTCAACTCTGCACTCAAATGGGGTCACCGTGAGTCTGAACTGACTCTATGACGACAACAACAACAACAACAACAACAACAACATTCCATTGTATGTATTACCACATTTCGTTGATCAGTTCACCTGATGATAGACATTTATGCTGATTCTACCTTTTTAACTGCTGTGAATATCGGTGTACAAGTATCTGTTTCTGTTCCTGCTTTTATACCTAGGAGCAGAGTTGCTGGGATATATGGTAATTCTATGTTCAATTTTTTGAGAAACCTCCAAATAAAGCCTTTGTTTCTTGGTTTCAGATATGCTTATGGCTTCTGGGAAGTCACGCTCTCTCAGAGGAAATTTTCTGCTTCTGTAAATTTAGCTACAGTTCAGGAAAATTTTGTGAGCATTTATTAAGCTCTGGGCATGGCCATCAAGAATGCTATCATACACTTAACAGCTTTGAAAGCAAGTGTTGGAATTTAGCTATATAAACTTTTTCCCCCTTTGCCTTCTCTTTCATTGCTTCTTTAGTTTTATCACTGGGAATGGGTGTGAAAGCAACTTGTCTGAAATTTTGTTGCCCTTAGGGAGTGACTTAGAACCACAAGGATAGTTTTAGAGCTGTTTCTTGTCCTTGGAATGATGAAACACACCTCCTGATAACCCTCTGGTTAAAGTGAGTGTGGATTCTGGGAGGCTTTTTGGCTAGCCCAGAGTGGAAGTGGTTCTTTTGCTCTTTTATTTTTGTACTTTATCCAGGAGTTTTTCAGACTTTTTGAAGTAATGGTTAATTCAAATAAAAAAAAAAAATGTCTATACTATATATATAGTTTGTATCTAAAGCCATATATAAGGTGGCAGCTGGGGAGAGGGAGGTGAGTGGATCAAAAATAATCAACTGCAAGGAGCCCTGGTTGCACAGTGGTTAAAACGCTTGACAGCTAACTGAGAGGTTGGCAGTTCGAATCCACCAGCCGGTCCTAGAGAGAAAGATGTGGCAGTCTGCTTCTGTAAGGATTTACAGGCTTGGAAACCCTATGGGGCAGCTGTGCTCTGACCTACAGGGTCACTGTGAGTTGGAATCAACTCAGTGGTAATGGGTAGGTTTAGGTATAAAGATGGGTTATGAGGTTTGAAATCCAATTTCTCATCTTCCTTTTTTTTTTAATATAGGTGATTGGATTAGATAAAATGTCCACCCACGAGCTTGACCTGTTTTCCTTCAGCTGTAGGTCTTAATTGATTTCACTTGAGAATGAAATTGTGTTAATGGACTGGTGGCTCACAGTTCCTATTCATTCTGTTACCTTAGCATCTTTTAAGTACACTCTTCCTTTCTTCTCTATTTGGAAACTTGTTTTCCTGCTTTTAGTTTCATTTTCCTTAAAAGCCGTCTTTCACATTGGTGCCACACACACACACGTACACACAGTTTGAACACACATCTGATCATTTACTTCCCTGTTTAAACATCTTTCTCTTAAAATTCTTTTTTTTCCCCTGTGAAAAATTTCATGTGTAGGGTGTTTCCCAAGGGATAGATCCACAACCCTCTAATAACTGACATGGGCGACTTTGTAAACAGGCCGTTACCTCCCTAGTGGCTTATTCTGCTGGCAAGAAACGGCACTGCAGAGGGCTACCTGGAAATCAGCAGTTTAACACTGTGGTCTGGAATACTATTGCCATCATAGAAAGGACTTGAGAGATACAAAACTTATGAATTCCTTGAAGCTCAATTTTTTTTTTTTTTATTTCCTGGTATCCTCTAAAGCCACAATATGGATTTTTCTCTTTTAATGGTTAAAATGAGGCTTTTTCATTGTCTCTTAGAATTTAAGCATGATAAACCAGAAAAAACCTGTTGCAGTCAAGTCAGTTCCAATTCATAGCGATCCTATAGCATGATAGTGAAGTGGAAAGAAGTGCTTTGGAGACAGGAATCCTGGATTTGAATCCTGGCACTACCGTGTAAATAAAGACCATGCAGTGAAGAAGTTGCCCTAACCTCCATGAGACTGGGCATTCTTATCTTTACAGTGAGGTTAGGCAGATTAGCTTCCCCCAAAAGTAAAAAACAGATTCTGTATGTGAATATGTTGTAAAGGATAAAATGCTAATAAATCAGTGGTTTAAAAAATATATTACTATCTGCCATTACCACAAAGGATTAAGTTCTGACTAAATAGTCTGATTGACTGTTGATTGTAACTTAACATTGTAGCCATGGGAAACATTATTTTTATCTGGTTTTTTTCTTACTGTTTTTTTTTTTTTAATTTTTTAAAGTTCCCTTTGCAGATATGAGCCTATTAGGAAATCATTTTGCCCACTTGCCTACCTGTTGGAAATACACAGTAATTAATATATCAACTTTCATTTTAAAAAAATCTAAGAGAAATTAGTATGTTAACATTTTAAACTGCAGAATTGTGCTATTTATTTCATGCTTGATGTTTTATCAGAGGCTTGTTTGGCCATTATATAGAAAGTTTGAAGAAAATTAATGAATCATATTTACTACCCAGGAGGAAAGAATCATGCTTTAGCTTTAAGATAGATCGGAGGGTTCATTTTGAGCTTTTTTTTTTTTTTTTTTTTTTTAAATAAAGCATGTAGAAGATAGGTAAGAAAAAAGAATATTATACTAGGAATAGCTCTCTCCTAGTTTCTTTTGTTTTTATTTTCTTCTTCTCTCCTCTGCCCTCTTAGAGGACTGGAGATCTACTTCCTCCCTATCCTAACCAGCCTCACTGCCTTTTCTTCCTTCCTTCCTCTTCTTCCTTGGAAAAAGAAGTTTAAAAAGGCTTTTAGGAGCTTTACATTTGAGTTTGATTTGTGACTTGTCATAGTTTGAATAATTAGCTTCCATAGTATTTTGCTTATCTTAGCTACTCAGCTGAGTGCCCAACTTAGGCCTCTTTTCTTTCTTAGCAGGTTATGTTTGCTTATTTTTCAAGGAGTAAAGCCAGACCCCTCCCCATGCCTGCCTCCATCTAAATGACTTTCCAGAAGTTATATAGGAAATCAGTGATGTCATATTTGGGATTGGGGCTGAACACCTCAATTCTCAATCCTTTAGTTTTTTTTTTTCCCCAACCACTGAGTGATCTTGACTTTTCTATTATGGTAGTACTCATCCATATTATACTTATTCTTTCTAAAAGAATTTGTGATTTAAAAGTCAGTATTTTTATCCAGTGAAGAAAAGATAACAGATGCCTGTCTCTAACCAGGGAAACCCTGGTGGCGTAGTGGTTAAGTGCTGTGGCTGCTAACCAAGAGGTTGGCAGTTTGAATCTACCAGGTGCTCCTTGGAAACTCTATGGGGCAGTTCTACTCTGACCTACAGGGTTTCTATAAGTCAGAATCAACTCGACGGCAGTGGGTGTTTTTGTGGTCTCTAACCAGTCAATCCAGTAAGAGAGAGACTAACCATTGGTGAGTGTCTCAGTCAGTGTCCTTCCCATCATCCCTTCTCCAGTTATATATCTGTCCATTTAATATTTCTTAATCTTGAGTGCATTAGAAAAGTCTAATACATTAGTTCTGGATGGGGTCCAATCGCCTGCATTTCTAACCTGCAACTCAGGTGATCTACCGCAGGTAGCCATCAGACCACACTTTGGGAAACAACTTTTAGAAAAATTAAAAGAGTATTTTGGGTTCATCCATGTTTCATAAGGGAAAAAATTGAAATTAAGATAATTAAAAAAATTAAAAAATCTTTCATAGCAGTTGGATTGTCAGATACAGGACTTTGTTCTGTAGTTTTAAAAAGTGAGAGAGAAAAACAAAACCAGAAATGCCTTCAAACTGGAGGGGAGGGATAGTTTTCTTAAACAGTGATACAGACTGCTTTTTATTATTGTTTAGCATTTATAGAAACAGCCAAAGATGATGGCATTTCTGCTACCAAATTGAAGATCTTCGAGGCAACACGGAAGGATAAATGTTTTCCTTGTACTAGAAAGAATTGCATAGTATTTTTTGGCCCTTTAGTGTAGGGAAATTAATGTAAGGAGCTTAATCAATCAGCCTTAGAAGAAATACAACTGGGATGTTCTCTGGAAGGGAGGATACCAAGACTTCAACTTGCTTACTTTGGGCACATCATCAGGAAAGAGCAATCACTAGAAAAGGGCATCATGTTTGGGAGAGGGTCAGTGAAAATGAGGGAAACCCTTAAGTGAGATGGATTGATGTGATAGCTGCAACAATGTCAACCATACCAAAGACCATGAAGATGGCACGGGACCTGGCAACATTTCTGTTGTACGTGAGGCAGCTATGAGTCGGAGCCAACTAGAAGCAACTAACAATAATGTCAGATGAGAATGGGGTCGTCTTCACTATCTCTGAGTGGCTGCTAGGGCCTAACATCTTGTGGGTTGTAGTCAGCTGTCCCTTTTCCCTGTCCTGTGTTTGAGACCTGCCTCATAGGCTATGTTCAGAATTGGAGCCACTACCCCAAGAGTCAAGGTGAATTGCATAGTCTCTTATAGTTAAAAAAAAAAAATCCAAGTGAATTTCTAGCGTGAGTTAGAGAAGACTTATTTAGGCTGCCCTTTTAATCCTTAAAGTAGCCTCTTGGAACTGAAGTTAATGCAGAAGATAAAAATGTTTTGTAATTAGCAGAGCAAAGCACTAGTGTGGCTGCTGTTTACATTGTCAGTATGTAAATGGCACTTGTAAAGGGAATGAAAAGAATTCAACACCCCTTTAATTTTGTTTATGTAATGCCTTTGCGTAAAAACCTCCCCCGCTACTTCATATTGGTAATGCTAAGGTAAACATTAACTTACCTCTTTAACTTTAGTATCAAAGAACTTGAGAAATAGCAGTGTTTGAATTGTTGAGGTTTAACTGTATTTAAGTCTGAGATTGAGTTCATCCATCCTTCAAAATGAAACATGGTCATGAAAGGTTTGTTCATCAACCCTTAACTATAAATGAATCCATTGATAACTTGAATTTAAAGAAGCACCAAAAGAAATTGGTCTATCCTTGGTGATCATGATTTAGGATTTGACTTATCCTTCTGTAAGAATTAACAAATATAGTATAGCTTAGTTTGCATTGCTTGTTTGGAATATACTATGTACTTAAAAAAATCTGTTGACAAAAGCTTTTCTGTTCAGGCGGTGGACAGGGTGTTATTAGGTGTGTTGGAGTCAATTTTGACTCATAGTGACCCCATGTGACAAAGTAGAACTGCCCCATAGGGTTTTCTTGACTGTAATCTTTATGGAGGCAGATCTCCAGGTCTCTCTCTCTCAGAGCCACTGGGTGGGTTCGAACCTCCAATCTTTTTTAGCAGCCAAGTACTTAACCATTTGCTTTACCAGGGCTCCTTTTCAGCAGATTAACCGATTGCCATCCAGTCAATTCTGATTCATAGGTACCCTACAAGATAGCGTGGAGCTGCCCCATAGGGTTTCCTAGGCTGTAGTCTTTATGGAAGCAGACTGCCACATCTTTCTCCCACAAAGTGGCTGGTTGGTCCGAACAGTTGACCTTTTGGTTAGCAGCCAAGTGCTTTAACCACTGTGCCACCTCCAGTCCAGTCCCTTAAACTGGAGGGAGGGGTACTTTTCTGAAGCAGTGCTATGATAGGATTAGAATGTGGTATCTAATGCAGTCACTATTTTAAATAAAAATGAACCATTGACTGCTTTATTTTAAGGTTCTTCCTTGGCCTGTTTGGGAGGTGCCTACTGGAAATGTTGGTAAGCTTTGCCTATCTGAAAGGAAAACTGTATTTCAAGCCAGTCCCTCCCTGGTCACCTTTTCGTTAACAGCTTTAGTCCCTAGGACCAGCCATAATATACACAGTGTGTGTTTTGGATGAAAATGCTGAAAGCAAATGGATTAATAAGCTGTTCGGGAGACTCAACTTGTTTTATGAATAGTCTCAGCTCTCGAGTGGTGGGTCCAAATTTGAATTTATGCAGGACTGAAAAGAGTGGGAACATGCCTGTGGAAGAGATTTGCTTTAAGCTCAAATTGAGCTTAAAACAAAGTCATGCTAACTAAAGGCAAGGTGTTATATTGTTAAGTGATAGCTGTAGTTCTTGTCACTAGTCTAATTATAGCTCTGTGTTTGATTGTGATTAATTTCCATAAATAGAGAGAATCCGGGACTTGACCTCTTTTGCTTGTTTGTTTTGAGGAGTTAATATTTTATTAGATGCTCACTGGAAAGGGAAGGGAGCCAAGAAGTAGTTAGCATTTGTATTTATAAGCATTAGGAAGGCCAGGTGTACATGTAATGACTAAGATGACTAGATTTTTTATACTGTGAGATTGTGGTAGCTAAGCCAGACAGAGCTCCTGGGTCTTGGCTAAGGTGACAACAAGTTAGGGCTTTCTTTATTCAGGCCTCATTAGCACAACTTGGAAGGACCAGACTGCTCCCTGTTTACCTCACACAAGTCCAGTGAGATTTAATTAGTTGCACTTAATGAAAGCTACCTGGGCCTTACATTTAAGATCTGAATTCATCTAGTACCTATCCTCTACCTGAAGAAAACAAAACAACTCCATCCTTCCTCTTCCCAATCTAGGCATTTTGCTCTGACTTCTGTGGGTCACCAGGTTGGAGGCCTTCCTCACACTCACACTGTTACCGTGTACTATCTTGTCTCTGCCACGAGTCCCTGACTTGATTTTGGACTTAGGGCTGGGAGTGAGTAAAAAGGGTGCAGGGTTAGAGGAAAAGAGCTCTTTTGCTCTAATCACAAGACTACATTTCCTCATACCTTTCATACTTGGCTATTTCATAGAAAATTAACTCTGTGCACCCCTCTAACGGCTCTCACGAGCTTTTGGGTAAACTTCCCTTTTTATTTTTTTAATTGGTTAATATTAATTCATAGGTCAGGATCATTGTGAGTAAATAAAACTTCCCTTTTCTTTTAACATGTTAATATTCATTAATTCATAGGTCAGGATCATTGTGAGTAAATTATTTGAGCACTTAGAAGTCTTTTTTGGAGAGATGCATTTTAAGTCTTCTAAAAAAAGGGGATCGTTATCAAAGCATGTTCCCTTGTTTCTTCATGATACCATTTTGATGTATCCTTATTCTTAACCCTTCTTTCAAAAACTGTCAAAGGATTTATACCCCTTAAGGTTTAAGGTAGTACTGGAGCCCTGGTAGCACAGTGATTAAGAGCTTGGCTGCTAACCAAAGGGTCGGCAGTTCAAATCCACCAGGTGTTCTTTGGAAACCCTATGGGGCAGTTCTACTCTGTCCTCTAGGGTCACTATGAGTTGGAATCAACTCAATGGCAACGGGTTTTGGAGCCCTGGTGGTGCAGTGGTTAAGAGCTCAGCTGCTAACCAAAGGGTGGCCAGTTGGAATCCCCCGTCTGCTCCTTGGAAACCCTATGGGGCAGTTCTACTCTGTCCTATAGGGTCACTATGAGTTGGAATCGACATGACCACAAGTTTGTTTGTTTTGGTAAGATAGTATTGTCCAATGTAAATATAACGTGAGCCATAGATGTAATTTTAAGTTTCCAAGTAGCTATAAAATAAGCTTGTCTGGTCTTCGGTCATTAGTGTTTAATGCTTCAAATCTAGAGATGATCTCTAAATTCAGTTGGGATACACTCAAGGTCAACTTTGGCTTTTGTGGACTTGTTTTAAATTTCTTCAGCTTCAACTTGAACTTGCATATAAGCAATTGATAATCTGTTCTGCAGTCAGCCCCTGGCCTTGTTCTGACTGATGATACTCAGTTTCTCCATCATCTCTTTCCACAGATGTAGTCAGTTTGATTCCTGTGTATTCCATCTGGCAAGTCCGTGTGCAGGTTCACATGTATAGTGGCTGTTTATGTTGTTGAATAAAGGTATTGCCAGTGAATTGATCGTTGGTCTTGCAAAATTCTATCTTGTGACCTCTGGAGTCATTTCTACGACCAAGACCATGTTTTCCAACTACTGATCCTTCTTTTTTGTTTCCAACTTTCATGCACCAATCACCAATAATTGTCAATGCATCTTGATTGCATGTTTGATCAATTTTGGACTTCAGGAGTTACTAAAAATCTTTAATTTTTCCATCTTTGGCACTAGTGGTTGGTGTGTAAATTTGAATAATGTTCGTATTAACTGGTCTTCCTTGTAGGCATATGGATATTTTCCTATCACTGACAGCATTGTACCTCAGGATAGATCTTGAAATGTTCTTTTTGACAATGAATGCATTGCCATTCCTCTCCAATTCGCCAGCTCAACTTGAATTGTCCAATTCAAAATGGCCAACACCAGCCCATTTCAGATCACTAATGCCTATCTATTTCAAGCATTCCGTTTCATTTTTGACAACTTCCAATTTTCCTAGGTTCATACTTTTTCTATTCCAAGTTCTGATTATTAATGGATATTTGCAGCTGTTTCTTCTCGTTTTGAGTCTTGAAAGCTTGATTCCATCCATGTCATTAAGGCTGACTCTACTTTGAGGAGGGGCTCATCTTCCGGCACTGTATCAGACAAGTTTCTGGTGCTATTCGTAAGATTTTCACTGGCCAGTTCTTTTAGAAGTAGATTACCAGGTCCTTCTTTCTACTCTGTCTTAGTCTGGAAACTCTGCTGAAATCTGTCTACCGTGAATGACCCTGCTGGTATTTGAAATACCAGTGGCATAGCTTCTAGCATCATAGCAACACACAAACCACTGCAGTATGACAAACTGACAGATGAATGGAAGACAGCCACCTGGCCAAGAAAATGGAAGAGATCGATATATGTGCCCATACCAAAGAAGGGTGATCCAATAGAATGCAGAAATTAGTGAAAGATATTAATATCACACAAGTAAAATTTTACTGAAGGTAATTCAAAAACAGTTGCAGTGGTACATTGACAGGAAACTGCCAGAAATTCAAGCCATATTCAGAAGAGGATGTGGAATAAAGGATATCATTGCTGATATCAGATGGATCTTGGCTGAAAGCCGAGAATACAAGAAAGATGTTTACCTGCATTTTTTTGACTATGCAAAGGCATTTGACTGTGTGAATCATAACAAATGATGGATAACATTGTGAAGAGTGGGAATTCCAGAATACTTGATTGTGCTCATGTAGAACCTGTACATAGACCAAGAGGCAGTCATTAGAACAGAACAAGTGGATATTGTGTGGTTTAAAATCAGGAAAGGTATGCATCAGGATTGTATCCTTTCACCATACTTATTCCATCTGTATGCTGAGCAGATAATCTGAGAAGCTGGACTATATGAAGAAGAACCCAGCATCAGGATTGGAGGAAGACTCATTAATCATTAACAGCCTGTGATAAGTAGATGATATACAACCTTGCTTGCTGAAAGTGAAGAGGACTTGAAGCACTTACTGATGAAGATCAAAGACTGCAGCCTTCAGTATGGATTATACCTCAACATAAAGAAAACAAAAACCCTCGCAACTGGACCAATAAGCAACATCATAATAAATGGAGAAAAGATCGAAGTTGTCAAATATTTCATTTTACTTGGACCTACAATCAACACCCATGCAAACAGCAGTCAAGAAATCAAAGGACCTATTGCATTGGGCAAATCTGCTGCAAAAGACCTCTTTAAAGTGTTCAAAAACAAAGATGTCACTTTGAGAACTATGTTGTGTCTGACCCAAGCCATGGTACTTTCAGCCATCTGCTATAGGGTCGCTATAAGCCAGAGTTGACTCAATGGTAGTGGGTTTGGTTTTGGTTTGGATATGGGGAAAGCTGGACAGTGAATAAGGAAGACCAAAGAAGAATTGATGCCTTTGAATTATGATGTTGTGAAAGAATATTGAATATACCACAGACTGTCAAAAGAATGAACAAATCTGTCTTGGAGAAAAAACCAAACCAAACCCATCACTTTTGAGTTAATTCCAACTCATACTGACCCTTTGAAGTTGGAGGAAGTATAACCAAAATGCTCCTTAGAAGGGAGGATGGCAGGAATTCGTCTTACGTAGTTTGAACGTAGTGTGAATATGTTATCAGGAGGGACCAGTACCTGGAGAAGGACATCGTGCTTGGGAAAGTAGAGCATCTGTGAAAAAGTGGAAGACCCTTAAGGAGATGGGTTGACACAATGATTGTTACAGTGAGTTCTAATATAGGAACAATAGTGAGGACCCTGCAGGACCAGGCAGTGTTCAGTGCTGTTGTACCTAGGTTTGCTGTAAGTTGGAACCAACTCAACAGCATTAAAAAAAAAAAACAAACTACAAAGAGCTAGGTGAAGTTAATTTTAACAATATAATTTACTTAACCCAGTATATGCAAAATATTATCATTTCAACCTGCAATCAGTATAA
Organism: Elephas maximus indicus; assembly: GCF_024166365.1. NCBI lineage: Eukaryota > Metazoa > Chordata > Mammalia > Proboscidea > Elephantidae > Elephas > Elephas maximus. The sequence continues at coordinate 30,384,356 of NC_064827.1, read as the reverse complement.
ATAATTATTGAGATATTTTACTTTTTTTTCATACTAAGTGTTTGAAATCTGGTGTGTATTTAGATTTCACAAAATTTACAGTGAAAAAGTAGATTTACATACTCAAGTTATTCCAAATATACTTAAAGAATTCCTAGTAACTGAATGGAGTATATATATTTAAAATATGGGGGAGGTGAGATTGCATTCAAATATTAACCTTGCTATTGTGCTAACTGAAGTTATTAAATATGAGGATAAATTACTACAAAGAAAGTGTGTAATTTAGGAAGAGACAGGTAGAATTATGTTTTTTGGGACTGTTGTGGGTCAGGACAGTAGACATTGGGCAGTGTTACGAAGCTAATCCAGAATTAATCCATTAAACCACAATAGTGACTTTTCACAGAACTGTTGCCCTTCAAAATGTGTAGTGTAATTGGAAAATTCAGACAATGGAATTAGGCTCAGTTGTACACAATTCCTCCTCCTTTTATTGCATCTCTAAGTGCGTCCTGTGTCTCATTATGATTTTGTGGGAAGGGATCCCTTTACAGCAGTGGTTCTCTGAGTGTGGCCTCTGTATCAACAGCATTAGCATTGCCTGGGAGCTTGTTAAATGTGCAAATTATTGGGCTTAGAAACTCTGGGAGTGGCCCCTAGCAATCTGTGTTTCCATAATCCCTCTAGGTGATTCTGACTTTCTAATTTAAGAACTCTAAACCAAAAAAAAAAAAAAAACAAACCCAGTGCCATCAAGTCGATTCCGACTCATAGCGACCCTATAGGACAGAGTAGAACTGCCCCATAGAGTTTCCAAGGAGAGCCTGGCGGATTCGAACTGCTGACCCTTTGGTTAGCAGCTGTAGCACTTAACCACTACGCCACCATGGTTTCCTTAAGAACTCTAGCATAATGTAATTCAGTCCTTTAAAGATATTACCAGTCACCAATTACTCCTATCTCAATCTCTCCTCTCTTTCAAAAAACAAAATACAACAAGATTTTGTCACAGGTACAAGTAACTTAACCTCTCTGTGCCTAAGTTTCTCATCTGTAAAATGGGAAAATTTAGAATTTTGGGGTTTTGGAGAGGATTAAATGAAATAGGTAATTCATGTCATGTGCATAGAATAGTTCAATAATTAATTACTATTAATAGTATTGCTATTGTGTACCAGTCTTTTCAAAGCCCTTTTGAAGGTAGCAACTTGATTCCACTTTACCAGCGGGAGGCTTCAGAAGCAAAATATACAACCTGGTTTGGTTTAGTCTTCTTAGATTGTGTCAGGATCTTATAGTTTGTATTTCAGAGAGCATTTAGTTTATTATAGCTTTATTTTTATCCATTAAAAAAAAAAAACTTTTTTTGAATTTCCTTTAGCTTTTTTTCTAGGTCTTTCTCCATTTATTTCCATTTTAGTGGAGTTATTTGTATTATGTCTCGGCGATTTTAAAAACCTTTTTCCTGTAACCATAGTTTTACCCTGGCCTAGTTTTCAAACCTGGTGGGTGAAGGGAAAGGACCAACAGGAGAAGGAACTAAGTGGTTTCTTCAGGTCAGGTAGTGACCTGGAGATACTTGTTCTATACACCCAGAACCCAGTGCCGTCGGGTAAGTGTAATTTTTTAAAGGTGAGACTTTATCTATGGATGGAGAAAGCATCTTTGTGCAAGAAGAGGTTTTCTAATTTTAATTTCATTTAAAAAATAGGCAATTCAGAAATTCTTTGTTCCTGAAACTAAGCAGATGGAAAGAAAAATCTAGAAGCTATAAGCTCACCAGTAATCATAGGATGTATTTAAAGTACTTATTTCTTTACAACATTAAATAGCTCTATAAGAAAATGTACCTTTTTTCAGACGGGATGGTGTCTGTGTGTGAGTATGTGTGCTGGTCCTTGTGTGACTGCGTAACTGTTTCTCTATCACAGGCATGTCTTGTCTTTTCAATAAAGGGTAATGTTTTACACGTAGTTTCTTAACTTTGTATGAAATACAGTCTAACAATTGTGTAGTTAGTTTACAAAGTCTATGTATGACTCATCTTCAGGCTATGACTTTTTCAAGTTACACTTAAAGGTCAGAGTCTAGCTAGTCCTTAACCTTGCCTTTTCTATGTGGGAAGTACCAATCAAAAGAAGTAAAAAATATGGAATTTTGTTGGGAGTGGACCCAGACCGGTAGTTTTTTTTTTTAAGGGTTGCTTTTTTACAGGAGAATAATCAGTATTCCTGAGAATTCTCAGAATCACCAACTAATTTGCAGTGTAATCCTTTTTTAAAAGTATGTTCTTAGAAGATAGGCTTTTGAATTTTAATTTTGTCCAAATGTTCGATTTCTGTCTCACGCTGACCAAAAACAACAAGCTGAAAACTTCTCAAGGGTTCAGAATCCTTTTTTCCTCATGTCCGAATAAATGCACATACGTTTAAATGTGTCTTGTTGTCACGGACATTCCACATGTCTTATTTAAACAAAAATAGTTTGAAGAAATTAGTTTGAAAATTGTTAAAATTGTGATAGGTGTAAGAGAAATAATTTTCATGTTTTAGGTTCATTTTCATTGGGCATTAATGAATAATATTGAAAAAAAAAAAAAAAGCCAAAATACTTTGAGTGCTTTTTATGACCCTCAAGCTAGTAGGGCTGCTGGAAGATAATTAAGATTCTATGACTTGATTCTTTGGAATTCTGACTGTTGTCATTGTATAAACAAATAAAACAATCTCTGGCTGCTCACAGAGTTTTATTCCTTGGACAGATACAATGTCCTAGCATTTTTCATATTCTATTATCAAAGCCAAGGTCTAGAATTTTAAGCGGGAAGTTGGCGCTGAAATAATCAAATGCCAAACAAAGCCCATCTGAAAGTCCAATAAAGTAAAATTATAGTATTGCAAAATAAGAGAGTTACTGAACTAAATCCCCACAATTTGAGGGCCTTTACTATAAAGATGTTATTGTGTTATAGGAGGGGAGGGGAGGCCGTTTGGGCCAGCTGGGGGCATTACTTTGATCCACAAACGGGGAGCTGAGGGTTGATTTTCCCCTTGGGGTTACCAAAGGAGGAAGAATGCTTGCTGGTATAGACCACAGTGCATTAAGTGGGAAGAAGCCTTTACTGAGCTGATGCCCTGCTTAGATCACTGAGCGCAGAGCTAGGTGCTTTACATATAAATAGGCATTGTTAAAAAAAAAAAAAAAAATAGGCATTGTTAGCTCCTCTTAATAGGGATGGAAAGTGAGATTCTAGTGGCTAAACGATGAGACGCCTTAGGTCATAGAACTTGTAAGTGGAGAAACTGAGATTTGAAATAAAGTCTCTTCACTCCAGATCTCTTTCTGAAACTGGCTGTTCTGAATACAGAGGACGCAACTGAGTTTGCCATAGTGTGTGCTCAATTTTTATTATAGGTTGTTTTCATTAGCTTGTGTATTTTTCATAGTATCAAGCACAGTTTTAAATATTTTGTTGGGGAGTCCACTGTTTAGTCATCCTAACAGCTGTCATACTTTGAAAAGTCTTGGGAAATCTTGGTGACTGTTCTGTTTGGGTGTTAGGGACTTGGGAGCATAGATGCTTGCTATTCAGCCTGGACTTCTATTCTAAAAGAAGAAATGAGCCTGTTTCTCAGGAAGCGACATCGTGTGTGCAGTAAGTAGCCTTTCCGCATCTAAAAAAATAGTTCTTATCAGCATGCATCTCGAGTAAGTAACAGACTTTTCCAAGGCTCAGTTTTTGTAAAATGGGAATGATAGTAGTTCCTTTAGGATCTTTGTGATTAACGCAGTGCTGGGCACATAAGCACTCTGTAAGTGGCTTGCTGCTATCATTGACCTTATTGAGGCTTAAAAAACAAAAACCAAACCAGTTGCCATCCAGCTGATTCCCACTCATGGCGACCCCGTGTGTGCCAAGTAGAAATGCTCCAAGGATTTTCAGCACCCTGACTGTTCAGAGGAGATTGCCAGGCCTTTCTTCTGAGGTACCTCTGAGTGGGTTTGAACCTCCAACCTTTTGCTTAGCAGTTGAGTGCTAAACCATTTGTGACACCCAGGGACCTTATTGAAGTTTACAGAACTCTGAATTCTTCTCCATGTTAATCCTTTTACAATTATTTCCCCCCATGGTCTGGAAGGGTGGACAGGAAGAGTGTAAATGTTATTCTTATATAGGGTCAGGTTAGAATCAGACTCTGGGTAGAGGTTTACTTGGGGAATTTTTTTTCTTTAATTGTGCTTTAACTGAAAGTTTTTTTTTTTTTAACTGAAAGTTTACAAATCAAGTCAGTCTCTCATAACAAAAACTTATACACACCTTGTTATGTTCTCTTAGCTGCTCTCCCCCTGCACACTCCTCTTCACCCTGTATTCCCTGTGGTCCATTCAACCAACTCCTGTCCCCTTCTGGCCTCTCAGCTTGCCTCCAGACTGGAGCTGCCCACATAGTCTCATGTGTCTACTTGAGCCAAGAAGCTCACTCCTCACCAGAATCATTTTCTGTCCTATAGACCAGTCCAGTCCCTGTTTGAAGAGTTGGCTTTCGGAATGATTCCAGTTGTGGGCTAACAGAGGGTCTGGGGGCCATGACCTCCAGGGTCCCTGTAGCCTCAGTCCGACCATTAAGTCTGGTCATTTTATGAGAATTTGAGATCTGCGTCCCGCTGTTCTCCTGCTCCATCAGGGATTCACTGCTGTGTTCTACTTTGGGAATTTTTGAAGTAGATTAGTTTTTCTTTTTCTGCTGAGGAGTTTACTCTTCTGGATTTCTTTCAGACATCCTGAAGACAAAGATGTAATTCTGAGGCTCTTGGTTGGAATCGTCACTCCAACCTCACTCTATTTAAACTCTCTGAACTTCAATTTTCTCATTTCTGAAATGGGGATAATAACTGTACTTCCTCACAAGGTTGTTTTGCGGATTAAACGAGAATACAGTCAAGTTATTTGTATATAGCGAGGGCTTAGGCAGCTTTAGCTAAAAAGGGGAACTAAACCTTTTTAAACAGATGATATTTCCCTTCAGGAAAAGAAATTAATTCGTTTTACTTTCTGTTGGGATATTTTGTCAGATTCTTTTCATTCTATACTTGTTACATCCTCACATGAAACTTTGTTTATGTGGAATTCTGAGTGTGTGTGCCTCAGGGCACAGTAGTTTTAAGTTTGGATCTTGCAACAGCTTGGTTTACTGTGACAGGAATGACTTCTAAAGGCATCTAGAAAAAAGTACTAGAAATGTTTCAGTAGTCATTAGACTGAGAGTAAATATTTATTTTCTGAACACAAAAGTAATATGATTTTTGTAGAAAAGCTCACAAAAGAAAATAAAATTATCCAGAATTCTTCCACCAAGCAGTTCTTAGGAATAGCATTTTACTGTGCATACTTTCAACCCCAGCCCCCACCCCAGCATATGCTTAAACACACACACACACACACACACACGCACCCACCCCTTTTTATGATGGAAAGTTTAAAATGTTTAGAAAGTAAGGGGAATAGTATAAAAAACTCTTAGGTATCCATTACTCAGCCTCAGTGGTTATTAGCTCATGGGCAGTCATGTGTCATTAATACCATCACCCAGGCCTGCTTTCTCCCCTCTCTTCAACTTAATTTATTTTGAGGTATATCCTAGACATTTTATCATTTAATCCATAGATATTTCAGTAGCGTGTGCTTTTAAAATGTTAACTATCATATTTTCTACTTGATGTACACACACTGCCACACACATATATACCTGTTATACTTCGGGAGATATTCATGTGTTTATTTATGGTCACTGTGTTTAACACTTCTTAGCTTGGGGGTTCTATTCGTTGATTTTTCATTAATTTGCTGTTGTTGAAGAGCCACGGAACCAGGGCTCCAGGTCACCATCTTAATTGCCCCTGAAGGTAGAGGCTAGGGACAGGGTACGTGTGAGGGAAGAGAGTTCTTGAACCGTGGAACTTTCTTTTCTTTGTTCAACAGAATGAATGGCTATTGGCTTTCAGGGCCAGAAGCCAAGTGTTAGCCTGTGTAGCCACTATTGACTCTGAAGACATTAAATCAGTTTGGTTAATATACAAGCCAATTTGTTAATTTCAAAATACCTGTTACCACTGGACATGTACCCAGCGTCTTGGTCACTGGGCCCATTCTGTGAATCAGTGTAATGATGATAATGTGGTCAAGGCTATCGTATTGACCATGTTGTGGAACATTTCTTGTTCCCAGTGAAGTCCTGAAGTTAGGCTTTCTGGAGCCCTAGGAAGGGAAAAGTGAGTTGATAAAGATGAACTGAACCAATTCTAATTTCAATGCTCAGGTCTAAAGATTTGCTGAAATAATGTTTGACATAGAAGAGCTTCCTGGGCCATTTTATGTGTGGGCCCATTTAGTACCTGGGGTGCCTATCAGCTGCTGACTTCAATAATTTGAGATCGCAACTAGCAAGACTAGGAACCTTTTTAAAAGAGTTAAGGAAAGTCACAGAGTTTGTACTTGTAAATCCAATTGTATATTTATTGGCTAAATAATTTATTTTAAAATTTTTACTGAGTATAATATGATTTCCTGCTATTCATTCGGTTATAGAAGCCTGTAAGTTTTGATGCTTGGAGAAAAGAGAGCCACCCTAACTTTAATCCTTTCAGCCCTATGCTTTAGCATCTAAATAGCTTTTTCTTGGCTTTTGAGCGATAGGCAACGTTTTCTCTGTTCTTTTGGGTGCGTCCTGAAATGACTGTCTTTTTTCTAAGATAAGTTCACATGTTTTCTAACACAGTTACGACACAGCTTCTAACCCATCAAATGACCTGTCCCTAGGAAGAGCTGATGCCTCGAGGGTCCTGTAGGCAGTTGCTGGGCGATGCCTTTAGGGCAGAGTTAATTGGTTAGCCCTTGAGATCAGGGACGTAGCAGTTGCCCAGAACCCTGAATCTGTTACCCTCTTAGGGCAGTTGTCTTGGGTATTTTTCATAAAAGGTGGATGTGCTGCTGTGGCTCCGTATCCCTGTGTTGGCTAACCATTTGGTGTACCATTGGGAGCTCTTGGTTCAGATGCTCCCTGTCCACATCTCACTTGGGCATGGGTATGGGCACAAGTAAAGGCGCAGGCATCTATTTTCCCTTGCCTCTGGACCCCCCTCCCCCATGGGGACTGTGCAGACACTTGCTCCTTTGTTACTTTAGCCCTTTGATCAGTGATTATTTATTGAGCACCTATCTGTACCAGCAGTGTACCGGGCACTGGATACAGAGGCGAATAAGGCACTTTTTGCTCTCATGGAGTGCATGGTGATACATCTGTAAACCAGTAGACGTGTGTACTAGTTTAAGTATAGAAACTGGGCGAGAAGGGTACATACCAAACTGTTAAAGGGTTGATGACAAAAGAGAAGACTTAGGTATTGTTTGAAGTCATTTACGATCATATATTGTTCATGCAGTTAAAATAGAGAAGATGCATTGTGAGAGGTGTAAGAAGCATATAAAAAGTACAGTAGGAAAGGGACTGATTCCATGGGGAGTAGAGGCTAAGGAATACTTTTTGAAAGATTTTTTTTTCTCCTGGACATGACGTGGGGAGAAGGGGACATAGGGGAGGACTTTTCATTCAGAGGGCCTAGAATGTGCCCAAGACCAACAAACCAGCCTGTTCTGTTTAGGGTTTTCAATAGTGACTAGTTTATACCAGATCTCTGGATACCACCGTTCCCCCCGCACCCCCACCCCGGAGAGTGGAGAGGTAACATGCAATAGTATTTTCTTTTGTGACTTGGAATATATTTGCTAATTGAAAAGGTGCCATAATTGGTGGTTAGGTTTCCACTAAACTTGGGCAAGTTTTTTAAACTCATGGTACAGCTGAGCTGTAGGGACAGTGGTGGTTCAGTGGTAGAATTCTCGCCTTCCATCCGGGAGCCCTGGGTTTGATTCTCAGCCAGTGCACCTCAGGAGCAGCTACCGCCCATTCGTCAGTGGAGGCTTGCATGTTGCTGTGACACTGAACTGGTTTCAGCAGACTTTCCAGACTAAGAAAAAGGCCTAGCGATCTACTTCGAAAATCAGCCAACGAAAATCCTATGGATCCCAATGGTTTGATTCATAACTGATCACAGGGATGACACATATGACACATAACTGGCCAGCGTTCTTTTGTGCACGGAGTTGCCAGGAGTTGGTGGCTGACTTGATGGCAGCTAACAACAACTTAGCTGAAACTTTGTTTCAGTAAGAATATTAAATTAAGTTGAGGGTTACCTAACAGTGTGCCTTAGACTGAGGGTATGCTCTTGGTAGTATATATGGCAGTGATCCTATAAATACAAAGAAAGGGAACAATTAGGTTATTGGGTCAACTGGGGCAGTTTGGAAATTTTTCTTTTGGGGCAATGAATTGGTAAGTTAGGGGTCAGTAAGTGTGCACAGCCAAGGGCATAGTTACATGACAGCTTCCTGTGTTTCCCTCATCCCTCCCAGCTCCTGAGCCCAAACTTGTCTGAGTGCAGTAGATAACCCAGTAGTGGAACTGAAGCTTAATGGTTAGACACTTAGATTAGGAACACACTTAACAGGTGAGTTTCCTAATTGAAAAAAATGCTTAATGGGATATCCTTTTTTTCCCCTCCGATTACTGTGACAAAACTAAGGAAGAAAACATGATTGGGCAAAAAACCCAGAAGATTTTACATAATTTATGTGGGATAAAGCACTTATTCTTTTATTCTGTTAATACTCTAGTAATACCATTTCTGGAAGCTTCTGTTTTTTTTTTTTTTTTTTTTCATTCTTTAGGTTTTAGTAAATAAGTGGTAGACATGTAAACTGAGTTTTAGTGTAGAAAGCAGACACATTGAGTGTTGTCCATACTGTGTGGTATTTCTTTCCCTTCCTGCAAAACGTTGCCTTTTGGAAGAATAGATGGCTCAAGGGATTAGTTTTGGGGAAGTGGAGACTTCCACATTGGTTCAGATTTGACCTTGGCCAGTGATGCTTGAAAATCTGCACTATTTAGTAGGCATTAGGAGAGCCCACTTTCTCATCCACGTCCAGTGGGTAAATATCCATAGTTCTTTAATGCTATAGTTACAGAATTAAATGATTTAAGAACTTCACTGTCCTTTTGTCCCCAGAAAATAGTTGGCTATTGTTTAAATCAGAATCTTGAAAGACAGTGTGAGTCATTTCTGAGGACCTGAGACTGTAGTTAGCTTTGCAGGTCTTGGGAAGTTTATGTACTTTGTATTACTCTTAGTAGGTGGGACTGGGACAAGGACTCTTTTTCCTTTCAGTTTGCAATTTTTCCAAATTTAGGGCTGCTTATCTGACCCTAAAAAAAAAAAAAACAAAAAACTCTTTGCCATCGAGTCAATTATGACTCATACCCAACCATAGACACACTTAAAAACAATACTGCAGTCATCCATTGCTATATTCATTACCCTTTCCTCTGTGATCAAATAAAGGGAGTAAGGATAGTCTTATTTTCTGTCTCCTCCTTTTCTCTCCCCTGAAAGAATTTCAGTGCACACAGCATTTTCTTTCTTTTTTTAAATAATATTTTGTTGTGTTTTAGGTGAAAGTTTATACAGCAAATTAGGTTTCCCTTTAATAATTTTCATACAGATTGTTCTGTGCCATTGGCTACAATTTTTACAATGTGTCAGCATTCTTATTATTTCCATTCTGCTTGTTCCGTTTCCTTTAATCTAGCTTCCCTTCCCCTCCTTGCCTTCTCATCTTTGCTTTTGGGTAAATGTTGACCTTTTGGTCTCACATAGTTAATTGTGTAAGGAGCACATTACTCACGATGATCTTGTTTATTTTATAAGCCGGTCTGTTATTTGGCTAAAAAGTGCCCTACAGAAATAGCTTCAACTCCAAGTTTGTAGGTTTTCTTGGGGCGACGACAGTCTCAGGGGTTCCTCTAGTCTTTATCGGTCCAGTAGGTCAGGCCTTTTTTATGAATTTGAGTTTCGTTCTACATTTTTCTCTCTATCTAGAACCTTCTCTTGTGTCCCCGGTCAGAACTGTTGGTAGTGGTAGCCAGGGACCATCTAGTTCTTCTGGTCTCAGGTTAAAAGAGGCTGTTCATGTGGGGTGTTAGTCCCATGGACTAGTTTCTTCTTTGAGCCTTTGATTTTCTTGATTCTCTTTTGCTCCATAGGAGTAAAGATCAATAGTTGTATATTAGATGGCCGCTTACAAGCTTTTAAGACCCCAAACACTATTCTCCAAACTATGACATAGAACGTCTTTGTGAACGATGTTATGCCAATTGACTGAGTAGTCCCCCAAGACCATGATCCCAAGCCTTTTGACCTAGTAAACCAATCCCAAGAGTTGTTTGGATATGTGTAGGAAACCTCTGTAACTGTGCCCGTTACGTGGCTTGTTACATATGTGGATGATATATATACCCAGCATGCATAAATGTATGTATACGCATGCCTACAGATTCACCTATACATGCACGTGCATTTACTCAAAACATGTCTTCCTATACACGTATATGCTTTCATATCTACCTATGTAACCACAGACATATTTTTTGATTGCTTTTACTGTTGTTTCAAAATTGTATATGTTACAGCATTTACCAAAATTGTCCCTTTTTTTGTGTACTTCTTAGTGTCTTTATTACATTTGTCAAGTTGTGGTGACTTCACCCATATTTGGTCTTGCCTTTCCCATCACCAAAAGTAACAAGTGTCTACTATCTAGAATGTGATTCCCCCTTCCTCTCCCTCCCATCCCTGGTAACCATCAAAGAACTTTGCTTTCTATGTACATATCTATTCTTGACTTTCCATAATAGTGGCAGCTTTCAATATTTGTCTTTTTGTGATTGACTTATTTCACTCAGCATGTCCTCCAGATTCATCCATGTTATGTTTTGTGGAGTCCTAATTAGTATTCCATTGTACGTATGTACTACAATTTGTTTATCTATTCATATGTTGATGGATACTTAGGTTGTTTCCATCTTTTTGCAATTGTGAATAATGCTGCAATGAACATAGGTATGTCTATGTCCATTTGTGTCACTGCTCTTTTATCTCTTGAATGTGTACATACTTGGAATGGGATTGCTGGATCTTAAGGTATTTATATTTCTATCTTTTTGAGGACGCGCCATACTACTTTCCATAGTGGTTGTATCATTTTATGACCCCACCAGCAATGTATAAGTATTCCACTCCCTCCACAATCTCACCAGCATCTGTTATTTTCTTCCTTTCGTTTTTTTTTTGATCATTCCCATTTTCCCAGAGGTGAGATGGTATCTCACTGTAGTTTTGATTTGCATCCGTCTCATAGCTAATGATCATGAGAATCTTTTCATATATTTATTGGCTGCCTGAATGTCCTCTTTAGTGAAGTGTCTGTTTATGTCTTTTGCTCACTTTTTGATGGGATTGTTTGTCTTTTTATTGTTGAGTTGGTTGAAGTTTCCTATGTATTTTAGAGATTATCTATGTCTTATTAGATGTGTCTTTGGCAAAGATTTTTTTCCTGGTTTGTAGGTTCTCTTTTTATTTTCTTGGTAAAGTCTTGTGATAAGCGTAAGTATTTAATTTTTAGGAGGTCCCAGTTATCTAATTTATCTTGTGTCATTTGTGCATTTATTGTTTTGTTTGATAGGCTATTTATTTATGCTGAAAGTGGGTCATCTAGTGTTGATGCTATTTTATCTTCTAAGAACTTTTATAATTTTAGCTTTAACATTTAGGTTTTTGATAAATTTTGAGTTAGTTTTTGTGCGTGGTTTGAGGTATGGATCCTGATTCATTTTTCTGCATGTGGATATCCAGTTTTATCAGCACCGTTGGTTAAAGAGATGCTTTCTTCCCCATTGAGTGGGCATTGACCCTTTGTTGAAAATCAGCTGCCCATATGTGGATGGATTTACTTCGGGGTTCTGTCACTGAACCAATACCAGGTTGTTTGGGTTACCGTGGCCGTAGAGTAAGTTTTGAGATTGCGAACTGTGAGACCTCCTACTCTGTTGTTCTTTTTCAATATTGCTTTAGCTATTTTCCTTCCTTTCCATATAAAGTTGGAGATTAGTTTTTCCATGTCATTAAAGAATGTTGTTGGGATTTGGATCGGGATTGCCTTATATCTGTAGAATACTTTTGATAGTATTGACATTTTCACAGTGTTAAATCTTCCAGTCCGTAAGCATGGAGTGTTTTTCCATTTATGTTTGATCTCTTTTAGTTTCTCAGAGTAGTATTTTATAGTTTTCTTTGTATAAGGTCCTGGTTCCTTTAGGTCCCTGGTTAGATTTATTCCAGTATCCTTTTGGGGGCTATTGTAAATGGTATTGTTTTCTTGATTTCCTTTTCAGAGTTCTCATTGTTAGTGTAGAGGAACCCAACTGATTTTTGTGTGTTAATCTTGTATCCTGCCACTTTCCTGAATCCTTCTATTAGTTCTCTGGGATTTTCTATGTGTAGAATCATGGCATCTGTGAATAAGGATAGTTTTACTTCTTCTTTTCCAATTCAGATACACTTTATTTCCATTTCTTGCCTTATTGCTTTAGCTAGGACTTCCAGTACAATGTTGAATGAGTGGTGATAAAGGGCATCTTTTTCTCATTCTTGTTGTCAAGGGGAATGCTCTCAATCTTTCTCCATTGAGAATAATGTTGGCTCTTGGTTTTGCATATATGCCCTTAATTATGTTGATTTCCCTTCTATTCCTGTTTTGCTGAGAGTTTTTATCAGGAAAGGGTGTTGGATTTTATCAATGCTTTTTCTGCATCGATTGAGAGAGGTGATCATGTGATTATTTTGTTTTATTTATGTGGTGAATTACATTGATTGATTTTCTAATGTTGAACCATCCTTGCATCCTTGGTATGAACCCCACTTGATATGCTGTTGAATTCTGTTGGCTAGAGTTTTGTTGAGAATTTCTATGTTTATATTCATGAGGGATATTGGTCTATAATTTTGTTTTTTCCTTGTGTCTTTGGCTGGCTTTGGTATAAGGGTTATGCTGGCTTCATAGAATTAATTAGAGAGTACTCCTTCTTTTCTTCTTTATTTTGGAATAGTTTGAGTAGAATTGATGTCAGCTCTGCACAAAGCATTTTTTGACACCCTACTTCTGACTCATACAATGGACTTTTGCAGTGTGGCTCAAATGAAGTAGTAGTTTTTTTATGCTCTAAGCTCCGTAACTGCCAGTCATGATCACTCAGTATTTATTGAGGTTCCAGAAAAGGGCGTGTGCTCAGGATGATATATTACCTGCTAATTTGTTTGCTGAAAGATGGGCCCATCTATTTAGAATGATGACAGATCAGAATATTTTGGTAAGTGTATCAGTGCCTCAGTTTTCAAAATATGAAAGCTTGAATATGCTACTGTGAAAATGCTATGGCTGTGGATAGATTTTACTTGATAAGTGAATTTCTGTCCTGGCTAGATTCACTCACTCACTCACTCACTCACTCACTCACTCACTCACTCACTCACTCACTCACTCATTCAAACTTGTTATACCCTAACTTGGGTATAACCAGATGTTCCTTGGAGGCCATATGGGGCAGTTCTGCTCTGTCCTATAAGGTCACTAGCAGTCAGAATTGACTTGATGGCAGTTTGGTTTAGTTTTTTTAACTTGAGTAATGAAAACTTTTGGCTGATCCATTTCCTCCTTTCGCAGATTTTCTTTATCATGCAACTCACGTTCCTTTTTCTTACTACAGCAATAGACACCAACCTTTTTACCACATAAAGAAGGTCAAGTACGGAAATCTGTAGCTCTGAGTACGCTTTGTTTTCTGTCTGTGGCCAAGAAGTGTAGACAAGGCCTTCACTGAAGGTGAAAGGGAAAAAAAACAAACCATAAAAGGAAGAGTAAGCTCCCTAATCCAGCTGAGGAACTTTAGGTTGTGAGAGGGATTAAAAGCACCGGCCGGGAAAGCAGAAAAGCAGCAGTTACTCCTGAGCAGGTAAAAAAAAAAAAAAAAAAAACAGCAGGTAGAGAGGCTGTTTATTTTGGGTGTCTCTGTGGACCTTTATTGGGTTATATCTCTCCATGCACACACAGAGAATCCAGAAATGTATTTAGTCTGGCTTATTGAAATAAATTGTCGGCCAAAAGAAAAGAAAAGGAAAACGTGGTCTTCACCTATTATCTGCCAAATATATGATGTCACTCCCACCCTCTGGCCTGGGGACAGCAAAAACAGTGAATGCATAAAAGGTGTTCTCCATTGTAGTTCACCTCTAATAGCAACTGATCTTAAGGAAAAAAAAAAAGTATAAGGATGTTTAGAAATAACCAGATCAGATTCCAGATAAACCCATTAATGCAGTTACTTGGCAATGTTACTAATTTTCCCAGGACTGTACTTGTAATCTATATGTTTTCAAGGTATTTGAATTTGGAAGTGATCATAGCTGAAGGGATAAAGTTTCTTCCTTGAACACTGCCTAGTTTGCTTCTTGGAAACTTTCTCCAGCTTGCCTGACAGCTCTGACAGGCTGCTGGGCTCTTCAACCCCTGGCCCTACAGATCTCATCTAGCATGACAGCCAGGCTCTGAGTGGTGATTTGGTAGGGGATATTGGCTTGGAAGGTGCTGGGTACAGAAAAAACAACAACAACAAAAGCCATACTGAACTTATTGCCACCGATTCAAATTCTGACTCATAGTGACCCACCCTGTAGGACAGAGTAGGACTGTTCCATGGGGTTTCCAAGGCTGTAATCTTTACGGAAGCAGACTGCCATGTCTTCTTCCTGCAGAATAGTTGGTGGGTTCGAACTGCTGACCTTTTGGTTAGCAGCAGAGCGTTTAACCAGGGCACCTCGCTGGTTACAGAGGAAGTAAGATAAAGGCAAAATGCAAGATATGCTTCTGTGACCCAGTGCTTTTGAGACCCCACAACTGGAACCTAGGCCTTTAGAGAAGATCTTACTGTATCTATTCTATCAATTAAGTATTAGGGAAGTACTTTCATTATCTCAGTCCCACCAAATGTAAAGATAGGAAGGCCAACTGAGGCTTTTATTTTTAAGAATAATGTCTTCTCTTCAGAAATCAAAATGATATATTCTTTGTAAAGACAACAGCAGAAGACCAAACCCACTGCCATCGAGTTGATTCTGACTCATAGTGACCCTACAGGAGAACTGCTCTGCAGGGATTCCAAGGCTCTCTATATCTTCACGGAAGCAGACTGCCGCAACTTTCTCCTGCGATGTTCTTTCTTCCCACCAAAAAAAAAAAATCAAACAAACAAATCTGTTGCTGTCGAGTCAACTGCAACTCATGGCAACCCCATGTGTGTCAAAATAGAACTGTACTCTATAGGGTTTTTAATGGCTGTAGTCTCACAGAAGTGGACTGCCAGACTTTTCTTTCTCAGTACTGTTGGGTGAGTTTGATGGCCAACCTTTTGATTAGTAGCCAAGTGCAAACCGTTTGTGCCGTTCAGGACCTCTTTCTATCCGCAGTAACCCCTAAATGCCCTTAATATACACACTTATATGTGTATCCAGGAAATGACCTTTACTTTAAAAATATATTTACATTTTTTTTTCTTGTCACTCTTCATTTGCATTTTCTTTGGTTATACTTTTGGATCTACTCAACCAAATTGTTCCTGTAATTCTTTGCTGGTACTAGGACCCATTAATTCGCTGTTTATACATATGAAGTTGTTTCTTAAGTCCTGTTATGTCAAAGATCACATTTTAAATCTCTTTATTCACTACCTTAGAGATAGAAAGCATCACCTTTTGGTTTTGGAAGTGTAAATTATCTTTAAAGTTCTTTTGTGCAGGCTAGAGGAATGACGGTGGTGGGGGTGATGGTGGGAATGGAAGCAGGGACAGCAAAATTCACCCACGTTTTAAATTACTTAACTTCCTTTGCCATGCCACGTTTTTGCTGTTGGTTCTGTGTAGCTGATGGATGACTGGAAAATTGCACTGATTCTGAAACTGGTTTTATTCCGGAAGCTACAGTCTTTAGTCTAAAGACCCAGCCCTCTTCACCAGCATAACTTTCTGCCCTACATTGTAAATATTGACATGCATGGTTTTGTATTTCTCCTTAACAGTAAATGTGCTTAAAGTATAAAAATATTACATGTAAAATATTCATAGAAAGAGAATATTGAAATTCTTGTGTCTGGGGTTACTCTTAGGATTCTTCCCATTCTCCCACTTCTTGTCTCTAATCCTTGCCCCCCAAACAAACAAAAAACAAAACCCTAAATTATTCAGAAGGATCAGAGAGAGAGTTAATTATAGTGATATGCAGCAACTAGGACAGTCCTAGCTGTTGGTCTGTCCCAAGCCTACAGAAGGTTCTTATTTCATAAGCAGAGATAATTTGTTTTTCTCTGTGTGCCATATGGTTTTGCAACTGCAGAGATCAAACAGATTTGTGGATGTAAACTTCAGTTTTGTACTTAAAAAAAAAAAAAAATTGAGTTGTGTGGAGATTTTCATAATGTGTTTGAATCATTGATGCCAACCAGGTCTGTTGGAGTCAAGGATCCCTTGTCAGCTCTGTGAGCAACTATGTATGGTGGTTTTTATTTGCCTTGGACTTTAAAGACAGCTTTGGAAAGGAAACTTGGAACACAGACTGTCAACTGGAATGCAATGATTATTTTTTTTTATAAAGAGGATGATTAAATCCAGGAATCATCAGCATAGAAGAATAATAGTTCTGAGGCTGCCCAGGTGGTCTCTGGAAAAGACTGGGGTTTCCTCTTAATCAGAGAAGTTTTAATTACACTAATTTATTTTGAGCCTAATTGTTTTGGGGATAGTCTTTAGAATTAAGAGTTTGAGTTTCTCGATTCCTGTTTTTTAAAGGGGAAAGAGAATGTAAGTATGCCAGTGATTTCTTCCTTGTTCTTAATGTCTCTTTATGTGCTGATCACAGTGGGTGTACTTTGTAATACAGTGCTCAGTTTCTGTAATGTAGATGCATATTCCCTGGTCCCTTTATTTTTCAGTTATAAAATTTAATAGTGTTTCCAAATGATCTAAACTGTCTTCATTTACAGATGTAAGATTTGATATATTCTAAGGCTATGCTTTCTGCTTGGAATGCTCCCTTTTGTAAACATACAGTGTCCTCCCCCCTCCATCCTCACAATCCTTAAAATCCTTAAGGGAAGCTCTCAGGAACTCAGACCCCACTTCTTATACTGTGTGCAGCAGGCACTGCGTTTGTAGTCAGTTCTTTAATTTTGATTAACCTGGCTCCTCAGCTGTTTATCTGGCTCCTAGAAGCAGGAACTGTTTCTATCTTGTTTTCTGCTCTATCCCCAGCTCTTGGCTCATAATAAATACTCAGTAAATATTTGTTGAATAAATGACAGTATAAACCAAAAAAACAACCAAACCCATTGCCTTCAAGTTGATTCCGACTCATAGCAACCCTATAGGACAGATTTAGAACTGCCCCACTGGGTTTCCAAGGAGCACCTGCCTGGTGGATTCGAACCGCCGACCTTTTGGTTAGCAGCTGTTGCACTTAACCGCTATGCCACCAGAGTTTCCAAATGACAGTATAGTTGGTGTAAACCATGCTTACTTAGTATGTATAAATATAACTTTTTTCCTAAAGCTAATTTTCATATAGAGCATCTTCCGAAATAGCAATTGTGGCTTTTTCTAAATGACTACATACCTTCTACTTGCATGTATTCAAAAGATCTGGTGCCCGGGTAAGCCAGTTGTTGTTCCTGATGGTTTTTTTTTTGTTGTTGTTTGTTAACTTCAGCTTGTGCAGAGCAGCTATTATTTTGCTATTTTCCTAGGCTTGTAATTTTTTTTTTTTGTAATTCCAGAACCCGCAGCAGGAATAAACAGTAATGAATTTCTACGTAAACCTTACAGTGTATTTCATCTTTGTTGGTATAGAGAACAAGACCTGAGATGCTTGAGAAGTACAGAGTCATAAAATGTGAGCCCTTAGAAATCACATCATCCAACTTTCTATCATTTTATGTCTGATGAAACCAAGAGCACAGGGACGTTACCTGGCTTTGCCTGAAGTAAAATGTCTAGTTAGATTGCTTAGTATTTGAGCAGGGATGAAGACCCAGTCAGCTGACTCCAAGCTTAATACTTTTTCTGCTAAAAATCTTTGTGTTTGGCAGAAAGTCAGATATTCTGTTTACCAAAACTTCTTTAGTGTGTTAGTACATATTATACATTCATGAATGGATGCCCCATAAATATGTATTTTATACTCCCTCAAGTCATGGTGATAACAGAGATACTCAACATTTGATAGCACAAGCCATTTTATTCTACATAACTCATTTGATCCTTACAACATCCCTCTGATGTTATGGCTATATGAATGAGGAGATTAGAATTTAGGAGTTGTCGTTTATCTGTGCTTCCAGTGGTGCTAAGTAGTAGATCAAGGACCTTCCAACTCTAAATGAACTTGTTTTCCAGCATGCCACAGCTCTCTTATACTCTTTGCAGGTGAAATTGGTGGCGTGTAGCTATGTGTATGGTATGTTGATTGGCACTGGATTTTCCCCACTGGACTGTGAGACCTTTAGAGTAATCCAGATAAGTGAATGGGGAAATATTTTAGAGCCTTCACTAATGCCTGAAGTGTTGCTATGCTTGAACTGAGCCCCAGATTTTCTTAACTGACTGGAGCCACCCAATTGATAAATGGCTTTGGTGGAGAATTTGCCACATTCTGCTTGATTCTTCAACGTGCATCTTGGAAACCAAGCTCAGGCCAAGCATTGTACAGACGTTCTAATCCCACCTGTTCTTTAGTGGAAGTATATGTGGCAGCAGAAAAATCTACCTCAAACAGAGCAAAACACCTAAGAGCCAGTGACGCAGCTTTCCAGTGTAGAGGTATACCTGGCTTCTGTCATAGGAAGACAATATCAAAGTTCCCCCACCCCTACAAAATGAAAGCCTCATCTAGGAAACATTTTCAGAGTGAACGGAGGAAGGAAGTAGATGCCTTTGTGCATATAAATATCCACAAGTAAATATTGTACTAGAAAATGAATTTCAAGAGTTTTTGTTTTGGAATGTTGGTTTGGGAGATATGGAAGCTTCTTGGAACCCTCAAGCAAATATGTATCTGATGGAGGATATTTTCACCTACACCTGAAAGGTGCAAATGTCATATACCTAATAACTGGAGAGGACTTTGCTATTAGCAGAGACTAAAACCAACATCTTCTCCTTAAGGGCCTTTAATCCGTGGCAGAGAGGAATAAGCCCAACAATTTTACTGATACATTTGGTACCAATAAAAATATAAAGTTCTGAACTAGCTATTAATAGTGTGCCAGATATTTAAGGCTTTAGCTTCCATTATTTTAAAAAAGTGTTTTTTTTTTTTTGGTTTTTACTTCCAGAGATGGAAAAACATTAATGCCTGATGATAAAAATGTGCTCTTTTGTAGCAAGTTTGATTCATTTGGAAACTTCTCTCCCAGGTTGTCCTTGTTCTTTGATTTCGTTCCAATGATGATTACTTTCTTGTCCAGCACAACCGGGGTGAGTGTGGTTAATGAGATTCCAGAATAATATTTTCGGAATTGTTTTAAATGGAATTGTCTCATCGGTTTGTAGGTAGTGCTACACACACGTTAGGGTGTTTCTAAAAAAACTAAAAAAAGGTTTATATGCTTTTTTATAGTGAAGGCACTAGACTACATTTCCACCCTTCTCTTAAAAAAGGCTCTTTCTGCGATGTTTTGGTTTCTAAAATTTTCCTGAGTGGAATGTTCAGAGTCTTCCACTTTGGGTTCATGATACAGAGCCATGTGAAAAGGATATTAGTGACAGGCTTTTCATTCAGGCCAGCTTTCTGGGAGCGTTAGCATGGGAATTTCACTGTGTTCTGTGTTCCTTATTGGGCAGCAGTCTTGCTGAAATGAATAGGATTTTGCATAATTGAGTTCATTGAGACTCTGCTGGTAAAGAAATAATTTGCTGTAATGGGCTGAAGGCTCATGTGCCAAGAATTGTGTGGTTGCTGGCTTACACTGAAGTCATTACACTGAAATAGTTTGTTAAGCCTCGGTTTCAAAGACCTATTAGTAGTTGTGCCTGCACAATATTCTTTAGCTACCTTAATGTGGGTAGAAACTTGTAAGTTGTCCTCTCAGCATCCATAGTTTCTTATCCTACAGCCCACCATTTGTTGGGGGCTTCCTGTGATTCTGGGGAAGCTGACTTTACTCCTGGCTCTAAGCCCTAGGCAAAACCAATTGATTTTCATTTCCCTGGCTGGAGTGATTGGTTCAAGTCTGAGCTGTGTGATCTAATATACTCCAGTTATTCAGTGTCAAATTTTGCTGGAAATGTTGGGACCAAGATACTTTCCTCTCTGGTTCAACAAGAGGAAGAGTGTTATGGTCTCAGATGCATCTGGCAGCTATCTTGGGGCCACAAAGTTTGCCATCTAAAGAACGAAGCAAGCCGTAGGAAGGCAGAGTGGAGGAAAGGGAAGAAATTGTGTTCTTGGTGTTATAAGGTACTGTATCAGGCCTCTTCTGAAGCCACCCTTACCTCCAAATTTTTCAGTTAAACCAATAACATTTATTGAGTCCAGTTTTCTGTTACTTGAAACTAAAAGCATCCTGACAGATGCATTTTCTTAAGCCTTTTTAACTATGTACTTTTTATACACCACCATGTAAAACTTTTTCCCTGTTCTTTTGCTGCCCTTTCTTTGCCCACGCTGTTTGCTCGTGCCTCCAGAGTTCTTCTCGCTCATTTCTGCCCAGTGAGCTTACTACATAACTTTTAAGATACAAACGAAAGACCACATCGCTCTGAAGCCTCGCTACCTCCCTCAGTCAACTGGGTGGCCCTGTTCTCTGTATTTTCTCAGCATTCTTTCATAAACTCAATCTCTGTTAGGTTTCAACATAAGGCAAGCCAAACACATTGCAGTTGAGTCCATTCGGATTCATAGCGACCCTATAGGACAGAGTAGAACTGCCCCATAGGGTTTCGTAGGCTAAAATCTTTTTTTTTTTAATTTTACAGTGCTTTGGTGGGTGATGGGTGCTTTAGGTGAGGTGAAAGTTTACATGCAAATTAGTTTCTCATTCAAAAATTTATACACAAATTGTTTTGTGACATTGGTTGTAATCTTGATAGCCTGCCAACACTCTCCCTCTTTTTCTTTGCACCCCAGGTTCCCCGTGTCCATTCTTCCAGTTTTCCTGTCCATTCCTGCCTTCTCATCATTGCTTTTGGGCAGGTATTGCCCATTTGGTCTCATATACTTGATTGAACTAAGAAGCACGTTCCGCACATGTGTTAGTGTTTGTTTTATAGGTCTGTCTAATCTGGCTGAAAGGTAGACTTTGGGTGTGGCTTCAGTTCTAAGTTAGCAGGGTGTCTGGGGGCCATAGTCTCAGGGTTTCTTCCAGTCTCTGTCAGATCAGTAAGTCTGGTCTTTTTTTGTGAATTTGAATTTTGTCCAGGACTGGGCTAACATCTTTATGGAAGCAGATTGCCATATCTTTCTCCTGCAGGGTGGCTGGTGGGTTTGAACTGCTGACCTTTTGGTTAGTGGCCCAGTGCTTAACGACTGCATCACCAGGGCGCCTTCTCTTCCACTGGACTGTATTTTGAAGGCAGAGGCCATGTGCTATTAACTGGTGTAGTCAATACTCATCCCCCCCTCTCTGGGCATTGGTAGTACCTAGAACACAGTAGGGCTTCAGCTGATACTGGTTGAATGAGGTTATATCGACAGAGACATCACAAGTCAGAATAGTGTTGTACCTTAAAAAACTGTTAAATGAGGAATCACACAAATATATGATACGTTAGGGAGCATTTTTTGTTGTTGTTGTTGTTGACCAAAATAAAAATACTCTGAATTTTTGGGGATATGAAAAGAAGTGTGAATAAAACTATGATGCTAAGGAATAAAAGCATCCTCATTACCCAGTTCAGTTTGTAGAGAAGATGTGATCCTTTGTTCTGGGGAGCTAAGCTTACTGTGGTTAAAAGCCGCCTTCCATTCTGATAAACAGAGTTAGAAGGTGTGTAGCAGTTTACTTTCCATCTGCAAACATCCTCAGTAACCATTGGTTTCTTTTGCAGGCTCAAAGTTTACTTTTGAAGCAGTTTAATTTGCCATGTGGTGTATCTGTATCTTCTGGGGAGGGTTTTGGGGTTGGAAATGATTCATGTGGGAATTGAAGTGGCTTTTGTTTGCTCAGGTGCTCTCACCCTCAGTCTCAGCAGCCCCCTTCCCCTTTATTGGCTCTTTAGTGTCATTTCTGAGCTTTTGACTTTAGAGCATAGACCAGACAAAGAGGCAGAGACTCAAAGTATGAGGCAAACCGATTAGGAAAAAGTTATTTTAAATAGTATGACCTTCCACAGGATTTTTTAAACTGTAAGTGACAGAAGGAAAAAAAAAAAAAAGTGTGTGTGTATAAGGCGGGGAACATGGGAGCTTATGCAATCAAACTGTGAGGGGCAGAGGGAGTGGAACCAGGGTCTGAAACATTTAGACATGTTGATATCCGTTTTTTCTGCCGGTGCTCTTCTCCACAAGACAGGAATCATGACTTCAAGCTGCTTTGAGCTCGAAACTTCACAGCCTTGCACATAGAGAGGAAGGAGAGAGCGTCTTTCTCATAGCTTGTACTCCAAACCAAAAGGCTAAAGAATCAGGGAGTGTCGAGGAACTGTGGTTGGTTTTTTCTGTCCTGGGCCCACCCCCATGGCCAAGGAGTCTGTGGCAGATAAAAGTGGGCTTCATGCAGATGTGGCTACTGGGGAATCATTCTAGATTGGGCAGCTCCCTCATTTCTGTCTATTATGAATAGTTTTATGTAAACATATAAAGTCCCTACAGTTTATTTATAATACAATCCTATTTTAAAATACAAGTATTTTGGAGTATTTTTGTTCCCAAAGCAAAAGAGTAAAGTATATGCATTTCCACTCTTTTGGAAAATAATGTCTGAGTACTTTTAGAAGATGGGACACTTTATAAAGAAGCTACATAAAGACAAACAGAACTCAGGTTACCTTGTTGAAGTGTGTGGTATACAAGATGACATTCCAGTTACTAAGCTGTTTTGATGAAAGGATGCCTAAGAGGGTGTTACAGCTTCAGATGAAGGGGGTAGAAGAATCAGCACTCTGGTAGGGTGAAGTGTGAAGTCCTCGTTATTTTGGCATTCCGCCTTGACTTGTCTGACTTACCTCCTAAATTGTTGGATTGATTTGATGGGAGGGTTTGAGTTTCAAAGCCCCGGGCCTTTTACCAGGAGTGGGCACAGAGGCATGGTGACTGACTGCTTGGTCAGAAGAAATGTGTTACTAATGCTGAGTCCTCTTGCCAAATCATACTCTCCTTTTGAATGAATCACATTGCATCCTCCAACTTGAGGGCTTCCTCCACTTGTCCCCTCAGCCTATTGCTGCTCCTCCTTCCACTGTTCTCAGGCCTTGCTACATCAGTCATCCGCTCTCTCACGCATCATCAACCTCTTTCTATCCTCTCCTCCTTAAGCATGCCCAACTAAGACTCTTCCATTTAAACCTCCTGGACTCCAAGTCCTGTTTCATCTAGTGACTGTCCCACAATGCCTCTTCCTCTGCATCACTAAAACCTAAGGGTCCATGTATCACATTTTCCAGAAGATCTTTGATTGCCTTATTCTCCTCCTCTTTCCTTCTTTTATTACCTTCATGACTCTCTTCTTATCTCCTACTGTACTTAAAGCTGGGTATTATTAGTGTTTGTGTGTCTGTTTTTCGCATGTATATCCAGCATACAACAGAAGGAATGTAAGTCATCTACCTACATTATAACCAGAATATCCAAACCTGTTGTCATTGAGTCAATGCTGACTTGTAGCGACCCCAGAGGACAGAATAGAGTGGCCTCATAGGGTTTCCAAGAAGCAGCTGGTGGATTTGAACTGTTGACCTTTTGGTTAGCAGCATGAGCTCTTAACCACTGTGTCACCAGGGCTCCATCTACATTATAGACCGTCTGAAATGCTGTATTGTTCTTGGCACCTTTTCACAAGATGTAGATTGAGTGTTCTTATTTCAAGTGTTTGCTAGCCCTTGGTTTGGAGATTTACATTCTTTATTATCGTAAGGAAATATGGAAGAATTAGGGGATAGTTATAATGGTTAGAAAGGAACCCTGGTGGTGCGGTGGTTAAGTGCTCAGCTGCTAACCGAAAGGCTGGCAGTTCAAACCAACCAGCTGCTCTGTGGGAGAAAGATGTGCCAGTCTGCTTCTGTAAATGTTGTTGTTGTTAGGTGCTGTCATTCGGTTCTGATTGATAGCAGTCTAATGTATAACAGAATGAAATGCTGCCTGGTCCTGTGCCATCCTCACACTAGTAGGTATATTTGAGTCCATTGTTGCAGCCACTGTGTCAGTCCATCTTGTTGAGGGTCTTCCTCTTTTTCACTCACCCTCTACTTTACCAAGCATGATGTCCTTCTCCAGGGGCTGGGCCCGCCTGATATCAAGTCCAAGGTAAGCAAGATGAAATCTCACCATCCTCACTTCTAAGGTGCATTCTGGCTGTACTTCTTCCAAGAAAGATTTGTTTGTTCTTTCTGGCAGTCCTTGGCATATTCAACAGTCTTTGCCAACACCATAATTCAAATATGTTCATTCTTCTTTGGTCTTCCTTTTTCGTTGTGGAAACCCTATGGGGCAGTTCTTCCCTGTCTCATAGGGTTGGTATGAGTAAAACTGTTGGGTCACATGGTAGTTCTAAGGAACTCTGGTGGTACAGTGGTTAAGTACTTGGCTGCTAACCAGAAGGTCTGTAGTTCAAACCCACCAGCTGCTCTGTGGGAGGAACATGTGGCAGTCTGCTTCTGTAAAATTACAGCCTTGGAAACCATGGAGCAGTTCTACTCTGTTCTGTAGGGTCAGTATGAGTTGACAGCAATGGGTTTGGGTTTTTTTTTTTTGAATGGTAGAGCTATTTTTAGTCTTTTGAAGAATCACCACACTGTTTTCCATAAGTGGTATACCATTTTGCATACCTGCCAGCAGTGTATGGGAGTTCCAATTTTCCCACATCCATGCCAACATTCATTATTATTATTTTTTAATCTTAGCCATCCCAGCAGGAGTGAAATAATATCTCATTGGCATTTGGATTTGCATCTCTCTGATGGCTAATGATGTTGAGCATCTTTTCTTGTGTTTTGTGGCTATTTGAATTCCTCTTTTTTGGTGAAGTGGCTATTCAAATTGTTTGCCCATTTTATGATTGGGTTATTTGTCTGTTGTTGTCAAAGTTTTATATACAATATTCTTACTAGATTGTTTTTGGATATATGATTTCCAAAGATATTCTCCCAGTCTCTAGCTTGCCTTTTCACTTTCTTGGTAATGTCTTCTGATGAACAAAGGTTTTTAATTTTCATGAGTTCCTATTTATTTGTCTTTTGCTTTTTGTACTTTTGTTATTATGTTAGATAATCCATTGTTGAAAGCTGGGCCTGATAGCATTGCCCCTGAATTTTCTTCTGAGAATTTTATGGTTTTCAATTGCACATTTAGGTCCTTAATCCATTTTGAATTTATTTTTGTGTGTGGTGTGAGGCATGGATCCTACTTTATTTTTTTGGATGTGGAAATCCAGTTTTCCCAACACCATTTGTTGAAGAGACTCTTCTTTCCCCATCAAATGGACTTAGCACCCTTGTTAAAAATCAGTTGACAATAGATGTGTCGGGTTTTCGTGGCCGTAATCTTTATGTGAGCAGATTGCCAGGTCTTTCTCCCACAGAACTGTTAGGTGGGTTTGAACTGCCAATCCTTCAGTTAGCAGCCGAATGCTTAACCATTGTAACTAAATGATTACTGAACCTAATTGAAGACTTCCTGAATTTCCCAGAGTGGGCAAGGTGAATATGAATTATACTTTGTTGTTGTTAGGTGGTGTGAAGTCAGTTTTGACTGTTAGCTACCCCACGTGATAGAGTAGACCTGCCCCATAGGATTTTCTAGGTTGTAATCTTATTTACTGAGTGATATTTCAGGAATGCCCTTCAGGCAGTGGTTGTAAAACTACGGTGTATTCAAGAATTCACTGGGAGTTTGTTTAAAAATGCAGATTCTTGAACTCTTCCCCAGAGTGAATCAGACTCTGGAGGTCCAGAAGCCTGTACATAAAACTAAAAATGTGACTGACTGTGACTTCAAGCTTTACTCAATCCAAAAGTAGTTTTTAAAATCATTTCAGTTATTTGTAGAACTAAAAAAAAAAAAAAGTATATCAAAATTACATGATTATATTAGAAATTCTAATATATGATTAGTAAACGTTAAAAGTAAAAATTTATCTCTTGCTGCAACATCCCAAATGATTCTGGTGTTCTTGGCTGCTGTTGAATTGATGAGAGCTTATTTTCCAACCTGGCCGCTGAGGGCGAGAAGTTGGTTTACAGTTCTAAGGTTTAGAAAGGCGCTTTCTCAAGGCCAAATACTGGGCCACATTTATTTAATGGCGGATTATTTGTTAGAAGAAACTTTCCTAAAAAAAAAAAAGACCAAACCCCTTGCCGTCCAATTCATTTTCATAGCAACCCTACAGAACAGAGTAGAACTGCCCCATAGGGTTTCCAAGGAGCACCTGGTGGATTCGAATTGCTGACCTTTTGGTTAGCAGCTTTAGCTCTTAACCATTACACCGCCAGGTTTTATTTAGGGCTTCTGACAGATTCCTTCTGATTCCTACCCCTGCTGAGAATTTGCATTTCTAACAAGGTACCAGGCTATGCTAATACTCCTGGTTAGGGAGTTACAGAACAATTGTGAGAACCACTGGTAGAGGAATGGTTCTCAATTTATTATACATAAGAATCACCTGGGGATCTTGTTAAACTCTAGATTCTGATTCGGTCTGATCCCCAGGTGTTTCTTAGGTATAATACAATTTGCAAACCTCTGCTAGTCGTTCTCAGAATTGGTCCCTGGCCTGGTACCTTGTTAGAATGCAGATTTTCAGCAGGGGTATAAACCGGTTAGAAGCCCTGGTTTTACTGAGGGCCAAGTAGGGAATGTTGTGGTCATTGAGCTGACCATTCTGTAGTAGTCGTGTACCCTGCCAGCCCATGTTCCTGAGGGCTGCTATTGCGGTCCTCCTCTCTGGCTTCCTTCCTGCAGCCTCCTTTTCTTCTTACAGCCAGCTCTAGACCTGAAGGCCTGGCTAGGAGCAGACAGTGTTCTTTGTATACATCTCTTTATTTAAAAAAGCAGGTTCCATCCACCTCTTTTTTGGTTTTCCAATACGGAGTATCTCCCTCTCCCAGTTATTTTCCATATATTGTCTGTTGCTGCAAGATAAGGGGTGAAAGGAGACCCCAAGTGTGACTTTTCCCAGGAGTTTCTTTTTAGAATTTACTCCCTGATTTTCTTGCTGCTCTGTATTCTTCAAAGGCTGAGGCCCTGAGGAAAGGCCTGGATGGAATTATTTGCTAATTAAAATACCCTGGCTAGGGGTTCTCTCCCTTAACAAGAGTTGATTTAAGTAGAATTTTAATGCATGCTGCTGTGTTTTCGCTAGCCACTTTTCTCTAGGAAGGGACAAATGTGGTGGGTAGGTGTTCTTGTTCCTCCCAATTAAATACCAACCAACCAACCTGTTGCCATCGAGTCGATTCCAACCTATAGCGAACCTATAGGACTGCCCTGTAGAGTTTCCAAGGAGCGTCTGGTGAATTGGAGCTGCCGACCTTTTGGTTAGCAGCTCTAGCACTTAACCACTGCTACCACAGTTTCCCCCGATGAAACAGCAGCCTGGTGTATGTAAGAGGAGGTAGCTTATTAAGAACAAAGCAGGGTTAAACCTATATGATAAAAATCTGTACCAGGGTGTGGTTTTAAGAGCTGTAGTATTAATTGTGGTGGTGCTAATAAAGATGGTGGTGCAGACAGAACTACGTGTCATGCCGTGTTTTAAGGATTTTGAATGCATTAACTCATTTGATCTTCTCAAAGCCTCAGTCAGGTAATGTTGATTGTAATCCTTATTTTATAGACGAGGAAATTGGACCACAGAGACGTTAAGTAACTGGTTTAAGTTCGTAAGTGGCAGAGCCAGAATTTGGAACCAAGTAACCTGTCATCATCAGGTTACATGCTGTCAACTTCACTTTTTGTTCTGCCTTCATTTGGTCTTTACCAAATTAGGAGTTCACAGCACATGACCGAAAGCTAGCCCTTAAAGGGAGAATGGTGGAATTTGAAGGAGGGCTGGGTCTGTCATTTTGGCGTAATGAACAGGACTAAAGAAAACAAAACAAAACCCATTGCAGTTGAATCAGTTTTGACTATTGCGACTCTGTAGGACAGAGTAGAACTACCCCATAGGGTTTCCAAGGAACAGCTGGTGGATTCAAACTGCTGATCTTTTAGTTAGTAGCCAAATGCTTAAGCACTGTGCCACCAGGGCTCCGTGAATGAAACTAGGAGGTGGGAAAGTATGAAGCCTGTGGAGGAAATGATGTTCCTGTGATTACAGCTGTAGGCTCAAAGTGAGGACTCTTGTTAAAGGCTGAAAGATAGGTTGGACCATTACTCTTAATGAGAGCCATTGGATGCAGACAGACTGCCCACTATCTGTGTGGCTTCAAATCTTGTGCTGATATCTGAATTTTTATCATAAGTTTAGGTTGTTGCAAAAGATGTAATTTATGGCATATTGTAAAAATTGACATTTAAAGATAAACACTTCATGTCAGATTATTAAATATAGCCAAGGGAAATCTAACAATTTCATACCAGTCACCATTCATTAAAAACAAACAAACAAAAGCGAACACGCTCTTTAACTGGAAGCTTATCTTTCCCAGTTTATGCTGAAATTTTTTTTTCTATTCCACTTCGCTTAGATTTTTACTCTAATATAATACATGTTTACGTTTCAAAGTCTTATTATCATATCATACTTATGCAATAAAAGTATATGAAAACATAAAAGTAAAAATGTCCTGTGACTGCAAGTGTTACTCATTCCAGAAGTTTTTCAAATCATTTCAGTTTTTAGTAGAACAGAGTTGATCAAAATCACGATTATATTATAAATTCTAATAAGGCATTAAAAGTAAAAATTGATCTCTTACAGGAATATGAGTGCTTTTTGCTTCTCATATTTATTCATTGCTAGATCATAAAAGTTTGGCATCCCTTTCTGTTTGTTTTTTTATGGATGCAAGCAATGAACAAACTTATTCAAAAAATGAAAAAGGAAGGAGCATTATAGCAAATTCACTCAATTCTTTGAACTCCTGAAGTTAACATGGCAAAACTTGCTCTATGCTCTGTCATCAAAAATTGTTTTTAATGGTTGACTGGCTGACGGCTCAAAACTTGGGGCCTCTTGTAATTTTGTTTGAGGCAATCTGACTCGTAAAAGCATCTGTTTCCCTGCTTTTAGATTTCTTCATTTCTTACCCATTTCTTTGCACCAAGACCAGTTTCTTTCCTAGTGACTCTCTTCTTTGGCATCCTGAGGTTTTACACCCTGGGGCAGTATACCTAGCAGGAGGGTGGGGGTAGGTGAGAATTATACCTTTAGAAAGAGAGAAAAGGGCAGTTAATGAAAGAGAAGGTGACATTCTTAGGCATATCGTTTTTTAGGAAAGAGGACGCAAGAAAGCTGAAGATGGAGAAGATAGATGATTTCTTTCCTTTAGAAAGTTTTCATGTACTCCAAAGGTTGCAGATTCCCCAGTTTGAAGACCACTGCTGTAGGAGGTAGTGTGCCAATGTGAGCGTAAGTGTTAAATTTCCCCAACTTTGCATGTTCAAGAACTCAGTTTTAGCTTCTGAAAGTGTAGGTTGGGGCTGATTTATATCCAGACTCCCAGCGATCTGATCTTTAATGCTTGTGTCCAGCATGAAAATCAACCAGCTTAAACTTAGGTTAAGAAGATGATTTGTGGGGTCAGTTAAATGACCTTCAAGAAGAGTTCTAGCAGAAGACTAGCCTAGCAGCGTGGGAGGATTGATGGGAATGGCAGCCACCATGTGCTTTATTGTTGTTCAGTTCCGTGAAACCCTTCTGAATTCAGCAAGAACTGACTACTTAATCTATTCCTAGTAGTATGGTTGTTAATCAGTTCAAAAGAAATAATTAAAATATATATGCTGATCACAGACATTTTAACCAAATGCATAAATACGGTTTGTTCTCCAGTATCTTAAAGAAAGCCCCCTGCCTTTTTTTTTTTTAAGTATTGGTCTACTCAGTAGAATTCTTGGTGGCTTTTCTTGTATTAACCACACCTATAAGACAGCACTGGGGTTATAATACATCATCTCTCTTAGAAGTGAAGCAAGAATTTGATTAGTTTTTTTTCTTACAATCTTAATTCTCTTTCCCACAGTTCTTTAGACAGTTATTAATTTAGTTGCTCCCCTTTGTTGAGTATTGGAAAGCATGTGTTTTAGTTTTTAAAAAGTAGTAACTTTTTTTACCCTCATTTCATTGGCTTACGAATAACAAATTAAATTATATAATTACAGTAAAGGTGTAAATGGTTAAAAAAATGGTTTGGGAACAGACAAAATACCTGATGATACCTGCATGGTACAAACAGTTAACATGCTCAGTTGCTGTCTGAAAGGATGGAGGTTGAGCCCACCTGGAGGCACCTCAGAAGAAAGGCCTGGCAGTCTACTTCTAAAAAAATTAGCTGTTGAAAACCCTATGGAGCACAGTTCTACTATGACACATGGGGTCACATGAGTTGGAATGTACTCGACAGCAACTGGTTTTAAGTGTATTATTGGGGGAGAGGTATTTAGTAGCTGTAAGCATCTACCGTTTGGAAGGTATCACACATGTATTTTATAGAGGGAAAGGAGGTATCCTTCTTAGAATGAGATAAGTATACTTGTAATTAGATCTGGTGGGACCAGTCCCTGGAGAAGAACATCATGCTTGGTAAAGTAGAGGGTCAGCAGAAAAGAGGAAGACCCTCAACAAGATGGATTGTCACAGTGACTGCAACCGTGGGTTCAAGCGTAGCAACAGTTGTGAGGATGATGCAGGACCAGGCAGTCTTCTGTTGTGCATGGGCCGCTATGAGATGGGGCCGCTATGAGATGGGGCTGCTATGAGATGGGGCCACTATGAGTCGGAACTGACTTGATAGAACCTAACAACAGCAACAACAATTAGATCTGTGAAGTTAAAATACGTGTAATTAGATCTGTTTTGTTGAAGTCTGTTTTATTTTATGGACAGTATTGTCCAATACATAAGAATTTTTCTCCCTCAATGATTTTCTTTCCTAGTGCATATAATATTGCCTATCGTAACATTCCTTGAGAATGTTTTACTCCTATCACCTGTTTTTGGCGCTCAGTAGGTTTTGAACTGAGTTTTAAGGAGGCATAGGAGCTCGAACATAGAACTTGAATTTCACTAGAAGCCTTCCCCTGTCAGAACTTGAGTCATAGAACTTGTAACAGCTTGTATTGGCTTATATTCTGCCAGGCTATGAACTTTCTTAAATAATACAGAACAGAGATCTTTAAAAAATTGTGAATTGGGGATTTTTTTTTTTTTTTTTGATCCAAAGGTAAAATGAAAACTACTCTACAGGAAATTAAATTTTGGGGTAAGGAAGTGGAATTGGCCTGATTGAAATTACTAATGGCCATTTAATGAGAGGTTGTATGAAAAATTTTAGGCAGAAAGTGTGATGCCAGTTAAAAATCATCAATGTGACATTTATTCAGTTTGAACAAACAGCGTTTGGAACTGAACAAAGAGGAAAAGGAAAATTCTTATGTGGAAGGAATTAGCGGTCATTCTTAAGGGTATGGAAAGCTGCCGGACCATTACAATGGATTTGCTTTTCTCTAGAGAGAAATACCTAATTTAGATATTTGCAATACTAGTTTGTAAAGTTTTCCTCAAATTATTATTTAGTATTCTGGAAACATGTTTTTGTTTGCCAGAGTGTTTTGAATGCCTATATTTGCATATTGTAAATAAAAAAATACTGTTTGTTTTCTGTCTTTTAGGTGATAGGGAAGTTTTTATATAATGATAAAAATCTGAGCTCCTTGTTCAAGCTCCTGTTTGTTTCCAATTTTCTAGATGTGTAAGATACGAGTGTTTTAAAGGTCAAGTAATTTTTTTTTTAACTGTGTTTTAGGTGAAAGTTTACAGTGCAAATTGTTTCTCATTCAAAAATGTGTACACAAACTGTTTTGTGACATTGGTTGCAGTCCCACAATGTGTCAACACTCTCCCCCTTTAGCTATATACCCGTGGCTCCCTGTATCCATTCCTCCAGGTTTCTGTCCATGCCTGCCTTCTCCTCTGTGCTTTTGGGCAGGTGTTGCCCATTAGGTCTCATATACTTGATTGAACTAAAAAGCATGTTCCTCATGTGTATTATTGTTTTATAGGCCTGTCTAATCTTTGGCTGAAAGGTGGACTTCGGGAGTGGCTTCAGTTCTGAGTTAGCAGGGTATCCAGGGGGCCATAGGCCCAGGGGCCCCTCCCAGTCTCTGTCAGACCAGTAAGTCTGGTCTTTTTTTTTTTTTTTGTGATAATTTGAATTTTGTTCTAATTTTTCCCCTGTACTGTCCAGAACCCTCTGTTGTGATACCTGTCAGAGCGGTCCGTGGTTGTAGCCAGGCACCATCTATTTCTTCTGGGCTCAGGCTTGTGGAGGCTGTGATTCATGTGGTCCGTTAGTCCTTTCGTATTTTCCTTAAATCTTTGGTTTGCTTCCTTCTCCTTTGCTCCATACATGGTGGGATCAATAGATGTATTTTAGGTGGCTGCTGGCAAGCTTTTTAAGACCCTAGCCGCTACTCACCAAGGTAGGATGTAGAACATTTTCTTTATGAATTATGTTATGCCAGTTGACTTATATGTCCCCCTGAGATCATGGTCCCCCGCCCTCAGTCTCAGTAACTCAGTCCTTCAAGGTGTTTGAATGTGTCTAGGAAGCTTTTATGATTTTGCTTTTATCAAGTTATGCTGACTTTCCCTATATTGTGTATTGTCTTTCCTATCACCAGAGTTAACACTTATCTACTATCTAGCTAGCAATTTCCCCTTCTAACTCCTCCCCTCCCTTGTAATCATCAAAAAAAAAATTTTTTTTCTGTGTATAAAGAAAGCTCAAGTAATTTGACCAGCTTCGAAGTACCAATGAAGTTGTCACTGTTGTTAGGTGCCATCGAGTCGGTTCTGACTCATAGCGACCCTTTGTACTGCAGAACAAAACACTGCCCCGTCCTGCACCATTTTCATCATCATTGTTATGCTTGAGCGTATTGTTGCAGCCACTGTGTCAGTCCATCTCATTGAGGTTCTGCCTCTTTTTCGCTGACCCTCTACTTTACCAAGCATGATGTCCTTCCCCAGGGACTGATTCTGCCAGATAATACGTCCAAAGTATGTGAGACGAAGTCTTGCCATCCTTGCTTCTAAGAAGCATTCTGGCTGTACTTCTTCCAAGACAGGTCTGTTTGTTCTTTTGGCAGTCCATAGTATGGTCATTATTTTTCATCAACACCATAATTCAAAAGACATCAGTTCTTCTTCAGTCTTCTTAGTCATTGTCTAGCATTCGAATGCTTCTATCATGCGATCTCCCACATCATTTCTATCACCAAGGCTATATTTTCCACCTACCAATGCTTCTTCTTGATTTCCAGCTTTGGCATGACTATCACCAGTAATTATCAATACATCTTGGTTGCATGTTTGATCAATTTCAGACTTCAGAAGTTGGTAAATATCTTCAGTTTCTTAATCGTTGGCCTTAATGGTTGGTGGGTAAATTTGAATAATAGTCATATTAACTCATTTTCCTTGTAGGCATATGGATATTATCCTATCACTGACAACATTGTACTTCAGGATAGATCTTGAAATGTTCTTTTTGATGATGAACGCAACACCATTCCCCTTCAATTTGTCATTCCTGGCATAGTAGACCATATGATTGTCTGATTCAAAATGGCCAGTACCAGTCCATTTCAGATCACTAATGCCTAGGATATCAATGTTTATGCATTCTATTTCATTTTTGATGACTTCCAATTTTCCTAGATTCATAGTTCCTACATTCCATATTCTGATTACTAATGGATGTTTGCAGCTGTTTCTTCGCATTTCGAGTTGTGCCACATCAGCAAATGAAGACCCGGAAAGCTTCACTCCGTCCACATCATTGAGGTCAACTCTACTTTGAGGAGGCAGCTCTTCCCCCATTGTTTTTTGAGTGCCTTCCGACTTGAGGGGCTTATCTTCCATCACTATATCAGACAATACTCCACTGTTATTAAGGTTTTCACTGGCTACTTTTTTTCAGAAGTAGACCGCCAGGTCCTTTTCCCTAGTCCATCTTAGCCTTGAAGCTCAGCTGAAACCTCTCCACTATGGGTGATCCTGCTGGTATTTGAATACCAGTGGGATAGCTTCCAGCATCATAGCAACATGCAAGCACCCACAGTATGCCAAACTGACAGACGCATTAATATTTGGAGATGAACTTTTAGCCATGGACATGGCATAAACTCTGTTTCAATAAGGAGGCAAGAAAATGAGCAGGATCCTATATGGACAAAACAGCCTTTCCGTGCTTTGTGGCTGGTGCCTAGCTAGTAGGTGCTTGATATATACGGTTGAATGAGTGCTGTGGATGAATTGCGATCAGCTGGAATTGGTGAGCTGCATGAGTGGAGGGACTGCCTGTGTCTTTACCCACGTTACGTCCAAGGATCTAATACCGTGCCTGGCACATGGTGCTCAGCCTCATCCGTTGAATCTGTGAATGAGTGTTATTCAGGCTCAAGAACTACTACTGCTTCCTCGTTCTAGAGTATTTTGGAGGAAGAAATAAACAAAATGACACCCTTCTTTCTCTTTTTTCTTTTGTGAATCCTTCTCTACAGTTACACTTAGTGTTGAGGATTGAGGGCTTTTTTAAGTTGTGTTTAAAGGTACTGGAAGATTCATAAGGTTAAGGTATAATACTGTGACCGTGAAACAAGGACTTTTTTCTGGATTCCAACCTCTGGTGGTAAAGAAAAAACACCCATTACTCATAGTAAAAGGTCAGATTCTCAAGTTTTCTCAGGTACTTTCTGGATGTCCAATACAGAGAAGAGTCTTCATTAGAAAAATATATTTTGTGTGTTTTTGAAATTTTGCTTTTTAAAAACCTTTTTCAGCTTGTATCTTTTTAATAAGCTTATAATACCATTTCAGGATATACTTTTACAAGGTGCACTGTTGCAACTGGTTTTGTCTTTGGGACCTTGCCATGTGAGAAAAGGTAGATTCTCTGTGGGATTTATATATTAGTGTTAGTCCCCCACTTGACTTCTTAAACTTTCTATTAAAACTATTTCTGAAATAAATCTAAGGTTTATTTGGATAATAATTGCAAAAAAATGAATGTATTTGTGAGGAGTGCTAAGGCGGACTCTTTTGGGTACTTACCATAATATTAAACAACATGTTATTAGAAACCCAAACCTTATCCTTAATATTGCACCAGTAACTGCCCTTATAGGTTCTAGTCTAATCCCTTCCACTCTCAAAACCATTATTCTCACTTTGTAACCCGTTGCCATCGAGTTGATCCAACTCATAGTGACGCTATGGGTCAGAGTAGAACTGCCCCATAGAGTTTCCAAGGGTGTAGTCTTTACAGAAGCAGATTGCCACATCTTTCTCCTAAGGAGTGGCTGGTGGGTTCTACTGCCAACCTTAAGGTTAGCAGCTGGGCGCTTTAACCACTGTGTTACCAAGAGTATTTATTCTCCCTTTCTAGCCCCCATAAGAACTGGGGCTAGAGATGGTCTAGTAGCTCGAGTGTAACTGATGGTGATCCAGCGGTAATGAAGTGGTTGCGGCATGACTACCACTCTGCTTCACGTGAGTGATGTCAGTCGTCGTCTTTTTTTTTTTTTAAGAGTTTGGTTCCTCAGGAAATTAAAAGGATAGACTTAGCACTTATTATCTCACATCTGAACTCTAGCTTGATCTACTGGGCAGCCTTCTGCACACTGCTTAACCTTCTGCTTTCTGTGTCGAGTAGGATTAGTAATGCTTCCTTTTCTAGAGTGTTGAAAGAAGGCTTTGATATGACTGTAAAGTTCTTTTGCAAACAAGACTCCAAGTAATAAAGGGAATCTTAAAACGTTTTTGCTACTGTTGCTCACTGTCCTCCCCCAGTATGTTTCTGAGAATTGATCATGGTTCTATAAAAGAAAAGTGGTTACGGTGCGTCAGGAAAAAAAAAAAAAAAAATGAGAAATAAGTAATCCATAAACTTGTACAGTCATAAGGGGGTGCAGGTGGGTGGATATGATGACTTGGCAACTGAGAGATGGAAGCAAGTATGATTGTTGATTTTATCAGAGCAGGTTTGTGTGTTTGTATGTGCACACGGGGGGAGGTGGGGATCAAATGCAGACCAGCGATTCACATTAGTTTCAGGCAGCTACCAGACTCTACTGCTACATAAATCCTATGTCTGTAGAGTGTGGCATCAACGTGCAATAAAACATAATCTCAAATCCTGTCAAAATAGGGTTGTAATAAACAAATACAGGGTTTGCTTCCTTCTGTAAAATTTGTGTTTGGGGGCCCCCAGAAAAGTGCTTTCCAAGTTGTCGCTTAGAGCCTGTGAAAATTGATTTTTATACAGTTAGCTCTCTAATTCTGAAATCAGAAAATGTATCATCTTCATCAGTAAGCAAGTTTTTTTTTTTGTTTTGTTTTTCTGTTTAATTCTGGAATTTCAGTCCTTGCAGCTTTGAAGTTTGCCCTGGGTTTGTTTTGGATTGGAAAGGTCAGGGGAAAGACTGGTTGTTAAATTCATGACCCAAAACCAAACCAAACCCATTGCCCTAGAGTCTATTCTGATTCATAGTGACCCTATACGACAGAGTAGAACAGTGCCATAGGGTTTCCAAAGCTGAAAATCGTTAAGGAAGCAGACTGCCACACCCTTCTCCCGTGGAGTGGCTGGTGGGTTCGACCTTTCCATAAGCATCTGGACACTTTAACAACTGCACCACCAGGGCTCCTCAATTCATGACCAACCAGGAGGATTTACAGGACTCAATTGTTTGGTAGATTTCGTTAATAGAAAATGTGTCTTCTGGATTTTTCCCAGGGAATGCAGGTTCATGAGATAATTTATAAGAAAGGAGTTAGGATAATGAAATTTCACTGGGGTAAGGCGAGGGCTGAAGGGTGGTGGGTGCTTTAAAAGCTGTCTTTGTTTTATAGAATACCTTGGTTGAAGGAGCTACACAGGCCACTAAAAAATGTTCAGTCAGTTATCAAATTAAGTATGAGAATGCCTTAGAAATTAGACCAAGTATGTTATTCTTTCCTGGGGAACCTGAAAATAAGTTCAAGGTTCAGGTTGTTCCTCTTTATACTAAGTCAGCTTGACTGCTAAAACCACTTGGAAATTTTAACTAAGATATTGGTTTGCATGTTTCTTTACCTGTTATATTTTCATAATGAGTAGTTGTTTTTTTCCTCCCTTTCAACAGCATTGGAGCCCTGGTGATGCAGTGGTTAAGAGCTGTGGCTGCTAACCAAAAGGTGGGCAGTTCGAACCCACCAGCTGCTCCTTGGAAACCCTGTGGTGCAGTTCTACTCTGTCCTAGGGTCACTATGAGTTGGAATTGACTCTATGGCATTGGGTTTTTTTGGTTTTAGTTCTCAACAGCTTTGGTCATTTAAAGAAGACTTTTAACATATTAAACAAAATGCACACATATTTAAAGTATGTGTGATCAAACAAATGACACTAAGACTAAAAAAAAGACTAGGTGAAGGAAAAAAAGAGTTGTACAATAAGAGGAACAAGCAGAATGGAAAAGTCATGGTGAAATAACCAGTTCCATCTAGTCTACTCCAACTCATGGCAACTCCCATGCATGTAAGAGTAGAACTGTGCCCCATAGGGTTTACATGGCTGTGACCTTTTGGAAGCTGATTGCCAGGGCTTTCTCCCAAGGCACCCCTGGGTAGACTCAAAAGGTTAGCAGCTGAGCGTGCTAACCATTTGTACCAGCCAGGGACTCCATGGTGAAATAGGCATCTCTGATTTAGGAAGGGCCACATATCCAGGACCTTCTTTATTTTCTCCAACTTGAGTGCCTCTTGGTCATTATTATTCATATGCCATCTCTTTCATAATGTGTTTTGAGCTTTTGGGGCAAGTAAAATAGTAAAACTTGACATAGTCAGTTGGGAGTTCATTATCAGCCCTGATATATGAGATTGGAATTATTGTCTAAAAGGTAATTATGAGTTTTTTAATTGTGGGTAAGAATTCAGTACATACTTCCCTGCCTCCATTACTAAAAGCAATCTGGAGTTTGCAAAATTAGAAGCAAGTCCCTGGTTAACAGTCCCTGTAGATCACTGGTAAATTCTGGGATTTCTGTTGGGATCAGCATTCAGTTGTATGGAATCCTTGGGGATA
This sequence comes from Elephas maximus indicus, assembly GCF_024166365.1. NCBI lineage: Eukaryota > Metazoa > Chordata > Mammalia > Proboscidea > Elephantidae > Elephas > Elephas maximus. Next base: position 30,345,879 of record NC_064827.1, on the reverse strand, counting down.
GTGGTGAGGGAATTGGTGGTAGGAATTGCCTAATTCAGTTGTATTGACTTCATTCAACAAGATTTCTTACCTGCGAGTGGCAGGAAAAGGAATGGTAGTCATAGTAAAAAGATCATTCGATGTCTTTGGTGGGCGGGAGTGAAAGGAGACTTTCGTCTACTTATATTTCTTGCTGGGTGGCATTTCAAGGTCTGAGTTGTTAGTGGTTCTGTAATTCTTCTCAAGCCAGTCAAGGTGAATGTAATAATCTTGTCTGTTCATTGTAGCATTTAAAAGCGTGTCCTGTGGAGCTAGACTGCTTGAGTTGGAATCTCAGGTCCTCTACCAATCACCTGTGTGACCTTTGTCCATTATCTGTTCTTTCCTTATCTTCTTCATCTCCAAAATGGGAATCATACCTTATAGAGTTGTATTGTACAGGTTACTACATGTTAAGTGTTTAGAACAATTCTGGCAAAAAGTAACATATATTTATTAACTATTATTATTATTACTAGGAGCTATTTAAGATAATACCAGAAGAATGTTTACCTGTGTTTTATTGACTATGCAAAGGCGTTTGATTGTGTGGATCATAACAAATTATGGATAACATTGTGAAGAATGGGAATTCCAGAACACTTAATTGTGCTCATGAGGAACCTGTACATAGACCAGGAGGCAGTTTGTCAGACAGAACAAGTGGGTACTGTTTGGTTTAAAGTCAGGAAAGGTGTGTGTTACGGTTGTATTCTTTCACCATACCTATTCAATCTGTGTGCTGAGCAAATAATCCGAGAAGCTAGATTCTCTGAAGAAGAATGGAGCATCATGATTGGAGGAAGACTCATTAACAACCTTCATTATGCAGATGGCACAACCTGGCTTGCTGAAAGTGAAGACTTGAACCACTGACTGATGAAGATCAAAGACCACAGCCTTCAGATTGGATTATGCAATTACAAAATTCCTCACAACTGGACCAATAAGCAACATCATGATAAACGGAGAAAAGATTGAGGTTGTCAAGCATTTCATTTTACTTGGATCCAAAAATCAACTCCCATGGAAGCAGTGGTCAAGGGATCAAAAAACACATTGCATTGGGCAGATCTGCTGCAAAAGACCTCTTTAAAGTGTCAAAAAGCAAAGATGTCACCTTGAAGACTAAGGTGCACCCGACACAAGGCATGATATTTTCAGTTGCATCATACGCATGCAAAAGCTGGACAGTGGATAAGAAGACTGAAGAAGAATTGATGCCTTTGAATTGTGTTGTTGGCGCAGGATATTGAATATACCGTGAATTGAATGCCAAAAGTACGAACAAATCAGTCTTAGAAGAAGTACAACCAGAATGCTCCTTAGAAGCAAGGATGGCAAGACTACGTCTTACATCCTTTGGACATGTTGTTAGGAGGGATGAGTCCCTGGAGAAGGACATCATGCTTGGCAAAGTACGGGGTCAGCAGAAAAGAGGAAGTCTCTCAACAAGGGGGGTTGACACGGTGGCTGCAACAGTGGGCTCAAGCATAACAATGATTGTGAGCATGGCTCAGGAATGGACAGTGTTTTCATTTTGTGGTACATAGGATCGGAACAGATTCGACAGCACATAACAACAACATTTAAGGGTTAGTTGTTGTTGTTATAAACCATGTTGGGTTGGTAACAGAGATGGTGTTTCTTTGTAGAGAAAGTAAAGATTGATGTCATTTTTATCTTTGTGGTCCGTGTTTTGCTTTTCCCTAAACTTAAAAAAAAAAAAAAAAAACTTAAGCTCCCAAAAAAACCAAACCAAACCTGTTGCCGTCGAGTCAATCCTGACTCATAGCGACCCTATAGCACAGAGTAGAACTGCCCCATAGTACCCAAGGAGTGCCTGGTGGATTCAAATTACCAACCTTTTGGTTAACAGCCATAGCGGTTAACTACTACACCACCAGGGTTTCCTAAGCTTCCAAGGAACCCTGCAAGTTATCAGTGATTTGAGTGGTCTGTGACTCCAATGAAGGCAATATTCATAATACCTTCTTTGTTATTATTATTTTATTCTTTGTTAATGTCTTCAAGCAAAATGTGTGTGCTGGTGAGTCTGAGAAAATTGAAGTTCCCCACAACACTAATATTGCCCTTGAGTCACTTTGAAAGACACTCAGGTGAATAGTTGAACTCCTTTGCTGCCGTTTGATCAGCCTGCTGCCCAGAGCTCTCAGGAAAGATTACACCTGGGACAGAGGATGATTTTCCTTGAATCATACTCTTGATGGGACCATTCCAAATGGACGTGAGGACAATTTCATAAAATTAGGGCAAGCGCATTTTACCTCTGGTGTTCCTAATCATTAATTATTACAATTTAAATCCATTTACTCTAAGTACTCCATTGGGATGGCAAATCTACTCTGCATTTAACACCCCCTTGAGTGCTAATGGAAACCCAGGTGGCGTAGTGGTTAAGCCTTATGACTGCTAAACACAAGTCAGCAGTTCGAATCTACCAGGTGCTCCTTGGAAACCCTATGGGACAGTTCTACTCTGTCTTACCAGCTTGCTATAAGTTGGAATCGACTTGAAGGCAATGGTTTTTTTTGGCTTTTTGAGTGCTAACAAGGAGCCCTGGTGGTGCAGTGGTTAAAGCAATCAACTGCTAACTGAAAGGTTGGTAGTTTGGAATCACCAGTGGCTCTGCGGGAGAAAGATCTGGCAGTTTACTTCCATAGAGATTTATCACCTTGGAAACCGTATGGTGTTGATATGAGTCAGAGTCGATGCGACAGCAGTGGGTTTGGTGTTTTGGTTTAGTTGTGTACTAACGAAGAAGCCCTGGTGGCACAGTGCTTAAAGCACTTGGCTGCAAACTGAAAGGTTGCTGATTCAAACCTACCAGCTGCTCCTTGAGAGAAAGATGTGGCAGTCAGCTTCTATAAAGATTATAGCCTTGGAAACCTTATGGCAGTTCTATTCTGTCCTATAGAGTTGCTATGAGTAGGAATGGGCTCAACGGCAATGTGTTTGGGTTTTTTGGTTTGGGTGCTAACGGTTTTTTCATTTACTGTATTTCAAGCTTCAAATGCTGACTGCTTTTCAGAAAAGAGAAATGTCTTCTTCAGGGAGGAGGAATTCTTTGACTGATCTCCGGCTGTATTGGTTAGATACTAAGTAAGCAGTGAATGCTATATGAATGTAGTGGAACGAGAGAGGATAGTGAAGACTGATGAGGTAGATGCTTTTCCATGTTCCTGTTAGACACGAGCTGTCAAATGCAGTAGTCACTAGACACGTGGCTACTGAGCTGCTGAAATGTGGGGAGGCTGAAGAACTGAATTTAAAATTTTAATTAAATTTAAATCAGATACTTAATCATTAAATAATTCTAAGTGTGCTTGGAACAACTCGAGTGTGTGAATCTACTTTTTCAGCTGCAAATTCTTTGAGGTCTAAGTACAGGTCAAGTACTTCTAATAAAAATTTAGTGTTTGAGTTGAGATGTGCTATTAGTGTAAAACACTAGATTTCAAAGACTTGGTATAAAAAAAGAATGTAAAATATTTCCATATTTTTTATATTATTACATGTTGAATTAACAGTATTTTGGATATATTAGGGTAATTATAGTATCAAAATTAATTTCACCAGTATATTTTTTTTAAGTAAGTCTAGTCTTTTTTTTTTTGTCCTCAGGATGGAGGTTTACAGAACAAACTAGCTTCTCATTAAATAGTTAGTACACATACTGTTTTATGACATTGGTTAACAACCCCATGGCATGTCAGCACTCTCCCTTCATGACCTTGTGTTCCTTATTACCAGCTTTCCTGTCCCCTCCTGCCTTCTAGTCCTTGCCCCTGGGCTGATGTGCCCCTTTAGTCTCATTTTGTTTTATGGGGCTGTCTAATCTTTGGATGAAGGATGAACTTCAGAAATGACTTCATTACTGAGCTAAAAGGGTATCTGGGGGCCATACTCTCAGGGTTCTTCAGTCTGTCAGGCCAGTAAGTCTGGTCTTTTTTTGTGAGTTAGAGTTTTGTTCTGTCCAGGACCCTCTATTGTGATCCCTGTCAGAGCAGTCAGTGGTGGTAGCCGGGCACCATCTAGTTGTACTGGACTTAGCCTGGTGGAGGCTGTGGCAGTTGTGGTCCATTAGTTCTTTGGACTAATCTTTCCCTTGTGTCTTTATTTTTCTTCATTCTCCCTTGCTTCTGAAGGGGTGAGACCAGTGAAGTATCTTAGATGTTCGCTCGCAGGCTTTTAAGACCCCAGACACTACTCACCAAAGTAGAATGTAGAACATTTTCTTTATAAACTATGTTATACCAGTTGAGCTAAATGTTCCCTGAGACCATGGTCCACACAGCCCTCAGCCCAGTAATTCGGTCCCTCAGGGAGTTTGTATGTGTCTGTGGAGCTTCCATGACCTTGCCTTAGGCAAGTTGTGCTGGCTTCCCCAGTATTGTGTACTGTCTTATCCTTTACCAAAGTTACCACTTATCTATTGTCTGTTTAGTGTTTTCCCATCAGTGTTCTTATTTTTTTCTTAAAGTGGCTACTAGAAAACTTTAAATTACATATGTAGCTTGCATTATGTTGCAATTGGGCAGCACTGTGTCTTCCCAAGATCCGTGTCTTTGGAGGCTTTTTGATTTGCTCCTATGTTCCTGTGTTTTGGGAGATCATGTTCTGGGAGAGTTCATGAAAAAATCGTCTGGGAATGAAAGGATCAGCTTAATATTTACTGAATATGAAAAGCAATCTCAATCTTGTCTCTTTTATAATTTCAAATGACTGTTTTACAAGTACATTGGCTACCACGGTTGAATATAATAGGACTAAAGAGGCATGACTGAAATATGACATCGTTAAGTGACACTTTATGGATAGGTAATATATTTATGTTGTACTGATTTTTCGTAGCGGTTAAGTGCTACGGCTGCTAACCAAAGGGTCGGCAGTTCAAGTCCACCAGGCGCTCCTTGGAAACTCTATGGGCAGTTCTACTCAGTCCTATAGGGTTGCTATGAGTCAGAACCGACTCGATGTCACTGGGTACTGATTTTTAGAAAGCATTGGTTTCATGCATGTTTTGGCGAGTGAATAGCAGTGTTTTGAAAACTGTTAACAATGCCTTACTTCTCTAAATCTTTATAGCTTATAAATTCTTGAATTTTGTATATTATCTCTTTCCCGGAAGTGTAAGGAAAGTTCTTTCTTTTCTTTTTTACTTTTCATCTCAAGCATGTTTGGAACAACATGGGTATGTGACTCTAATTTTTCTCAAAAAGAATGGCAGATGGTATGAATTTAGTTAGGAATGCTTGCCTTCTCAGGTACTTCTGATCTTTACATGGAGGTAGGGAGGAAGGTTGGAAGTGTTTAATATGGGAAGTACTCTAAAAAACACGGTTAAGAGGTTATGACTACGGAGCCAGATGGCCTGGGTTTGAATCTCAGCTCTGTCACTTTGCTGTAAATTTTGGGCACCTGGCTCAACCTTTCAGTTTCAGGGTCCTTATCTGTAAAATGGAGTTAACGTTAGAAACCACCTCCCAGGATTATTTTGAGGGTTAAGTGTATTAAACATACCTGCTGCCGTCGAGTTGATTCTGGCTCATAGCAACCCTATAGGACAGAGTAGAGCTGCCCCGTAGGGTTTCCAAGGAACGGCTGGTGAATTCAAACTGCTGACCTTTTGGTTAGCAGCCATAGCTCTTAACCACTGTGCCACCAGAGCTCCTCATATATACTAAATATTCTAAAAGAGTGTGTGTTTTATTACTTTGAATGTTACTAATAAAAATTAGAACACTGGCTAAATTTTTAGGTTCTGAAATTGCTAAACTTCCTAGTCCCATCAGAAATAATGAGCAAATGGGGCACACATGATTTTTGTCCATAAGAACTCTAACACTCAGATGGTATGATAGGAGATTATACATTTGTAGGTCAGTGGAAGTTTCCAAATGTTTTAATGATCATATGGACATTGCGTTTATACTGAGGAATATTACAAATGCTGTCATGTCATTTATCATTTGTCTTCTGGTTTATAATTATTTTTTTTAAATGTATGTATAAAACCTAGGGTAAGGAAGATTAATGTATTTGAACAGCATAAACCATGGAGATGCTTTGATATTGGAGTGCTTATACTATGCCATATCTGTCAAATAAATTTTGCTACTTAGATTTTATTTTCAAATTGCTATAAATCATCTGAAGGATTTGAAGCTTATAAATTTAATGGTAGTACTTTTAAATTTTATTTTCTTAGTGTTGTAATTGCATTTACCTTTTATAGCCCATGCTGCTTTATGTCTGAATTATTCCAAATATTTAAGGACAAACACAAGAAAGTTTATATTGGAACCAAGGATTTGTTTGAAATGTATGTATGTATATATATATATATCAAGTGGCAGGAATCACTCAGTGCCCCCAACCCTGTTTTTTTTTAAAATGGTAAAGGAATGAGAAATCATACAGTAGAGCTTATGATTGAAGCTATTTGTGAATGGTGAGGTGGTTATCTCTAGGGAAGTAAAAACATTCTTCAGATAAAAAAATGTATCTAAAATATCTCTCCTTATACAAAACGAATATAATACATCATTTTTTCTAAGTTCCTTAACACATTTCTCTACACTTCCTTAAAACATTAAAAATCACCCCACCGTATACCCCGGACAAATGGAAGAGTCTTACTTCTGTAGAATACACCTGTGGCATCGAGGGAGATACACGTATGTATGGCACCAGTGCCGTATCATAGTATACATTGATCCAGTTGTAGTAATTTTTTGCCCAGCTGTGATAACATTGAATGCTTGTCTGTTTTTTACCAAGTCGTTTTGGAATGTTTGATATTTCTAGTATCTGCAGTTAAGTGAAAGGTACATACCTGTGAAGGCATATGTTGAAACACCTCATATATGGCCTTAAATAATTGGCTACTTTGGGGCTTCTGAATCAAGAGTTTTACAACTGACAGTGCAGGGTACCCAGCTTTCATGGTCCTGGGTGTTTTTGTGGCTAAAACCCTAGTTATAAGTGAAGAAGCATATGGTTGCCAATCTTCTAGATGGTATTCTCTTTTATAAAGCTGCTCCTGTCTCTAAATGTAGCACTTATATTTTCTGCATAGTATATGCCTGTTCCAACACTTGTCTGTCAGTTTGTTATACCATGGTGGGCATATTGCTGGGATGCCAGTAGCTATGCCATCAGTATTACAAATACCAGCAAGGTCAGCCATGTTGGACAAGTTTCAGTGAAGCTTCCAGACTAAGACAGACTGGGAAGAAGGACCTGGCAATCTACTTCTGAAAAAATTGGCCAGTGAAAACCTTACAAATAGCAGCAGAATATTGTCTAATACGGTGTCAGAAGATTAGCCCCTCAGGCTGGGAGGCACTTGATAAATGACTGGGGAAGAGCTGCTTCCTCAAAGTAGAGTCAACCTTAATGATGGGGATGCGGTCAAGCTTTGGAACCTTTGGAATCTATAGAACTGCTGTCGAGTAGATTTTGACTCATAGCAACCCTGTAAGACAGGGTAGAACTCTGCCCCACAGGTTTTCCAAGGCTGTAAATCTTTTTTTTTTTCAATTGTGCTTTAAGTGAAAGTTTACAAATCAAGTCAGTCTCTCACACAAAAACTTATATACGCCTTGCTACATACTCCCAATTGCTCTCCCCCTAATGAGACAGTCTGCTGCCTCCCTCCACTCTCTCTTTTTGTGTCCATTTCACCAGCTTCTAACCCCCCCCTACCCTCTCATCTCCCCTTCAGGGAGGAGGTGCCAACATAGTCTCAAGTGTCCAACTGATCCAAGAAGCTCACTCCTCACCAGCATCCCTCTCCAACCCAATGTCCAGTCAAATCCCTGTCTGAAGAGTTGGCTTTGGGAATGGTTCCTGTCCTGGGCCAACAGAAGGTCTGGGGGCCATGACCACTGGGGTCTTTCTAGTCTCAGTCAGACCATTAATTGTGATCTTTTTACGAGAATTTGTGGTCTGCATCCCACTGCTCTCCTGCTCCCTCAGGGGTTCTCTGTTGTGTTCACTGTCAGGGCAGTCATCAGTTGTAGCCAGGCACCATCTAGCTCTTCTGGTCTGAGGCTGATGTAGTCTCTGGTTTATGTGGCCCTTTCCGTCTCTTGGGCTCGTAATTACCTTGTGTCCTTGGTGTTCTTCATTCTCCTTTACTCCAGGTGGGTTGAGACCAATTGATGCATCTTAGATAGCTGCTTGCTAGCATTTAAGACCCCAGAAGAAAGGTTGTAAATCTTGATGGAAGCAGATTGCCATATATTTCTCCTGCAAAGCAGCTGGTAGGTTCAAAATGCTGACCTTTCTATTAGCAGCTGAGCGCTTTCACCATTGTGTCACCAAAGCTCAATGTGACTGATGTGGCATGACTCAAAAATGGGAAGAAACAGCTACAAACACCCATTAAAAATCAGAACATGTGATGTGCAAAGCAGAATCAAGGAAAATTGGAAATTGTCAAAAATGAAATGGAATACTTGAAGATCGATGTCCTAGGCGTTAATGAGCTGAAATGGACTGGTATTGGCCATTTTGAATCAGAAAATCATATGGCCTGCTATGCTGGGAATAACAAAAAGGACTGGCATTCCACTCATCGTCAGAAGTAACATTTCAGGATCTATCCTCAAATACAGTACTCTAAGTGATAGTATAATAACCATATGCCTAAAAGGAAGGCCAGTTAATCAGCTGTTATTCAAATTTACCCACCAACCACTAAGGCCAAAGGTGAAGAAACTGAAGATTTTTACCAACTTCTGCAGTCTGAAATTGGTCAAACATGCAATCAGGATGCATTGATAATTACTAGTGGTTGGAATGGGAAAGTTGGAAACAAGGAAGAAGGATTGGTATTTGGAAAATATGACCTTGCTGATAGAAGCAGTGCAGGAGATCGCAAGATAGAATTTTGCAAGATCAACAATGTATTCCTTTTAAATACCTTTTTTTTAACAGCATAAATGGCGACAGTATACATGGGCCTCAATACACAGGAATCAAATCTAGTACATCTGTGGAGAGAGATGATGAAGAAGCTCAGTATCATCAGTCAGAACAAGGCTAGGGGCCGACTGTGGAATGGACCATCAGCTGCTCTTACGCAAGTTCAAGTTAAGTAAAGGAAATTAAAACAAGTCCATGAGAGCCAAAGTATGACCTTGAGCATATCCCACCTGAATTTAGAGACCATCTCAAGAATAGATATGATACATTGAACACTAGTGACCGAAGACCAGAAGAGTTGTGGGATGACATCAAAGACATCATACGTGAAGAAAACATAAGGTCATTTAAAAGGTAGGAAAGAAAGAAAAGACCAAAATGGATGTTAGAAGAGACTCTGAAATTTACACTTGAACAGAGTAGCAAAAGCAAAAGTAATAAGTGATGACATAAAAGAGCTGAACAGAAGATTTGAAAGGGCATCTTGAGAAGACAAAGTAAAGTATAATAATGACTTGTGCAAAGACCTGGAGTTAGAAAACCAAAAGGGAGGAACATGCTTGGTATTTTTCAAGCTGAAAGAGCTAAAGACAAAATTCAAGGCATAAGTTGCAATATTGTAGGATTCTATGGACCAAAAATTGAAGAATGCAGGAAGCATCAAAAAAAAGATGGAAGGAGTACGCAGTCACTGTAACCAAAAAGAATTAGTGAATGTCCAACTATTTCAAGAGGTAGCATATGATCAAGAACCAATGGCACTGAAGGAAGAAATCCGAGCTGCACCAAAGGCACTGGTAATAAACAAGACTCTGGGAATTGATAGAATACCAGTTGAGATGTTTCAACAAATGAATGTAATGCTGGAAGCACTCACTAGTCTGTGCCAAGAAATTTGGAAGAGAGCTGCCTGGCCAGCCAACTGGAAGACACCCATATATGTGCCGATTCCAAAGAAAGATGAGCCAATGGGATGTGGAAGTTATCAAAAAATATTAATATCACATGCAAGTGAAATTATGTTGAAGATGATTCAAAAAACAGCTACAGTAGTACATCTATAGGAAACTGCCAGAAACTCAGGCCATATTCAGAAGAGGACGTGGTATGAAGGATATCATTGCTAATGTCTGATGGATGTTGGCTGAAAGCAGAGAATACCAAAAAGACATTTACCTATGTTTTATTGACTTTGCAAAGACATTTGACTTTGTGGATCATAACAAATTACGGATAACACTGTGAAGAGTGGCAGTTCCAGAACACTTAATTGTCCTTATGAGGAACATTAATGTAGACCAAGAGGCAGTTATTTGTATAGAATAAGGGGATACTGCATGGTTTAAGATCAGAAAGGTGTGTGTCAGGGTTGTAGCCTTTCACCATACTTATTCAATATGTATCCTGAGCAAATAATCTGAGATGCTGGACTATGTGAAGGAGAACATGGCATCAGGTTTGGAGGAAGACTGATTAACAACTAACCTTGCTTGCTGAAAGTCAGGAGGACTTGAAGCACTTACTGATGAAGATCAAAGACTATAGTTTTCAGTCTGGATTACACCTTAACATATAAAAAAAAAAAAAAACCAAACCCAGTGCCGTTGAGTTGATTCTGACTCATAGCGGCCCTATAGGACAGAGTAGAACTGCCCCATAGAGTTTCCAAGGAGCGCCTGGTGGATTTCGAACTGCCGACCCTTTGGTTAGCAGCCGTAGCACTTAACCACTACGCCACCAGGGTTTCCACCTTAACATATAAAAAAAAAAAAAAAAAAATTTTTTTTTTTTTAAGAGAACAAAAATCCTCACAACTGTACCAGTAAGCTACAGCATGATAAATGAGAAATAATTGAAGTTGTCAAGTATTTCATTTTACCTTGACCCACAATCAGTGCCCATGGAAGAAGCAGTCAAGAAATCAATGATGTTTTGCATTGGGCAAAGCTGCTGCAAAAGATCTTTTTAAAGTGTCAAAAAGCTCAGATGCCATCGTGAGGTGGGCCTTACCCAAGCCATGGTATTTTCATTTGCCTCATATGCATGCAAAGGCTGAACAGTGCATAAGGAAGACCAAAGAAGTATTGATACCTTTGAATCATAGTGTTTGTGAAGAATATTAAATGTATCATGGACTGCCAGAAGAACAAACAAATCTGTCTTGGAAGAAGTAGAGCCAGAATGCTTCTTAGAAGCTAGGACGAGACTTCATTTTAGGTACTTTGGATGTGTTATCAGAAGGGACCAGTCCCTGGAGTAGTAGTACATCATGCTTGGTAAAGTAGAAGATCAACAAAAAAGAGGAAGACCCTTAACAAGATGGATTGACGCAGTGGCTGCAACAGTGGGCTCAAGCATAGCAACAATCGTGAAGATGGATCAGGACTGGGCAGCGTTTTCTTGTACGCAGGGTCACTATGAGTCCCAGCCCACTCAATGGCACCTAACTACAACAAATTTTTGTTGGCAGTGTTTTTGCTTTTCTAGTTAAACTGCCGCTACCTGCAGGAGAAGTCACATTCCAGGGTGGAGAAGAAATAGGTTAAAATAGTTGGGTAGTTTGGAATAATTTTGTATTTAAAAAGAAAAAAATGCAAACAGTAGATTTTATTTTAAAATACCCATGTCCTTCTACAAAAGATAGCCCTTCAGAAAGACTGGTGAACATTCAAGAGCAAATGTGAATTGAAGGGACTGTGATTAAAGTGCTGTACAAACAGGAAGTAGGGTCTTTTTGTCTCCTGTACCAGCCCCACCCTTCAAGCAAGTTTTTCTTCTCTGCTAACTATGGCTCTAGTTGCCTTGTTAGACTGATTTCAAAAAACAGAATTCTGTTGGTACCTAAGAACTATGGGGAAATAACATTTTAAATTACCACCTAGCATTGCATAGCGGTTTTTATGAAACGCTCACTGTTAAGGGATGGGGAGAGGGTTGGAAAACTCAGTGCATTCTTTCTGTGAAAATGATAGCCATCAAAATCTTAGAGTCAGAAATGTCTTTCTCATGATAAAATGTTTTCTTCTTTTATTACCACGTGCACTGCCAAAACCTAGAACACTTGCTCGCAGAGACATGACATGGGCTAGAAGTATGAGCTCTGCCCCAGTTGTAGGATGGATACCACAAAGGCATTTTATTCTTTCTGCTCTGCTATCCCCTTCAGTTAAAAAAAAAAAAAAAAAAACATGCTGGTAATGCTCTTTCCATGGTTGAATTAATGACACAAACATAGATTTCTGGTTCTTTGATTTTTCTAATGGATTGATTGGCTCTTTGCCTGCTTGACTACATTAAGGAAAAAAAAAATCCCCTTTAGAAATTACAGTCAAAGTATACCTGCAATGGACTTTTAAAAGCTGTTTTATATTTAATAAGTGTTGGAGCTCCTTCTACATTTTAGACATTCTCTCCTCACTGCCACAGTCTGCCGTTTAGTAATAGAATCACATAGCCGTGTCTTCCTCTTGATGGATGAAAAGGCAACCTCCTTGGGCCCAATTTATGCCTTGTTCGGATATTTCTAGCTGAAGGATGGATGGGCATCCTCCCATCTCTCCTGTCTTGTTTTTTACATTTGCCAGTGTCAAAGCTTTTGAGCATGTGGTGGTGTCTTTGAAGATGTGAAGCCGGTAGCCGATAGCTGGCTAATTGGGTCTCCTGGACTGTATTTAATCATGGTGAGCACCTCTGCTCTGCCAAGCCCCTGCTGCCTTAGCACCCGCCACAACCTATTGTAATCCTAATTGTGCTCATTGCAGAGTCTGTTTCTGCCCAGGGAGTGTGGTTTTCTCTCAGTAACTCTTTTGTCTCTCGTTACTCAAATATTTTATGATTGATTTTTTTTGGATGTACATCTCCCTCCCCTTGGTTTCTATTAAAAGTGTGTAGTGTCTAAAAAAGCATTGTATGCTTTGGCTTCTTTGGCACTAGAGTTTTCTGTGCTAAATTTAAAACCAAAACCAACTCGTTGCCATCAAATTGATTCTGGCTCGTAGTGACCTTATAGGACAGAGTAGAACTGCCCCATAGGGTTTCCAAGGAGTGGCTGGTAGATTTGAACTGCCGACCTTTTGGTTAGCAGCTGGGCTCTTAACCACCATGCCACCAGGGCTCCCTTCTGTGGTAGACCTGATTAATTCTGTGCTGTTGCCAAGTATCTTTATATTTACGTGGCTGTGAAAGCCTTAGTATTTGTAGTGTGGAATGCTCATTCTTGCTTTTGTAGACCGTGGTTCATGTCCTTCCTTCCTAACCATCTTTGGTTTCTAGCTTTGTACGTGCTTACAGTTCAGTGTGCTTATCAAGAAGGCTTTTTTAAATTCAAATTCTCATTTTCTATTCATCCAGATAGGACAAGGCAGGCTACTGAAGCTCACATAAATTTTCACATAATTATGTCAATCTATAAATTATATCTAAAATTTAGAGTAATTGAAATTCCCTGCAACGGGGAGGTAGTACTAATTTGTAGGACTGAAGTAGAAACCCAGAATCACCATATTGAACTTTTCCAGAGATGGAATACCCTAAAGATGGACCTAAAATGAGTTTTTTTTTTTTTTTTTTGACATCATTGCCATTGACATGGCTTGTTTAACGTAGTTGATTTCTGAAAGTTGGGTCAGGTCTTTCCTAATAGCAGCTTTCCAAAGTCATGTCTGTAAAATTTTCGTAAATAAATTTGTTAAATATTTCTCACTTGAAGATCTATGTTTTGTGTAGTAACTGTTGAATTTCTGGTGGTAGATTAACAGCCATTAAAATGGCGTTTTCCTAGAAGTTCGGTTGACACAGGACAAATTTCATAATATACGTTGAAAAAGCAGGGCTAAATTATATACTATATGACTACGATCGTGTTAATTTTTCACATATATGAACATATAATATTTTGGTGTGTTTTTCTATTCTATAAATGTTAACAGTTATTCCTCAGTGGTAGGTTTATGAGTGATTTTAATTTTAATATATGTTTCTAGGTTTTCCATACTGTAGCTCCAACGGTGATAGCAACAGAAATAATGTTTGAAGTGTTGCTGTTGAATCTTTGCAAAAGTCCCTTTAGTTGAGCAATATTTTCTAGATTCCGGCAGAAACTTTATCATATTGTTGAATATTTTAATTATACAGATTAAGTGGTGGCTGGTAAGGTTTAATACTTTGCTTGACACCTAACATTTAACGGCCAGTACTATATCTTTTTTTTTTTTTTACTATATCTGTAATTGAGCATAGCTGTGAAGAAAATGTTCAGATTAATTTAATTTGGTCATCTTTGTGGGTTTTTTGAATACTGGGGAAAGATCTAACTATTAACTTTGCTGACATACAGTAGATGTTTTGTAAATATTTGTTTAGTTATTTGGCATAAATTAAATTTTTTTTTAACTTTTCTGTGAATCAGTAGTTTAAAAGATAAGATTAGGAGGTATTATGGGGATATGAAAGGAGACTTTATACCTTGTTTCCCTCAAAGAATTTTAAAATTTATTTTTAATTACTGTTTTGTATATTTCATATTTTGAAAATAAAATGGAGTCAACAATTTCTTCATCCCATGTAAAATGCAATTATACATTTAGTGGCGTACTTCCTGTCTTAATAATTGGTTGAAATTAATGTTGCTAGTGAAAGTGAGAAAAAACAGGAAGATAAATGAGAAGTGAAAACTTCCTTTTCAATGAAGAAGAGGCTGTAAGAATTAGAGTGGTGGTAAGCAGGATGAAATCCTAATTAAGTACTTAAAAAGGAGTTAAAGACAAGCAGTGCTTTAAAAAAGAGAAAAAGAAAACAAATACAAAGGTGAAAGGAAAATGTATTTGGAAAAGCTACTGTGTAATGGATAGAGGTGCACAAAACAAGGAGTTAGTGCATCATGAAAAAAGCTAAAAATAAAACTAGTATTCTTGAATTTTTCCCTTTGGGGGAAAAACAAGAGATATCTAAGACTGTAAGCAAATGTATTAAATAAATTTGGGTAAAAAGAGGTATGATACAAATAAAAGATTAAAAACCATTATTCATTCAAAATATATAAGCAATTTACAAAGAACTTTTGGGTTTACTGAATATCTATTTATGTTCAGTAATTGGTTTTTTTGAAGATATACTGACTTAACTAGTAGCTGTTGAGTCAATTCCAACTCATGGTGACCCTGTGTGTGTCAGAGTAGAATCGTGCTCCATAGGGTATTTAATGGCTGATTTTTCAGAAGTAGATCACCAGGTTTTCTTCCAAGGCCCTTCTGAGTGGACTTGAAGCAGGTTAACCATTTGTACAAACCAGAGATCCCTACCAGAAAACAGACACATAAATTTGGTGTGGATTTCTGAAGGACAGTTTTCAGATCTTGAATAAGAGTTGTTGGATAAATGTCCCTTTATGTCATTTAGGAGTTCCTGATCAGCTGTTAACCAAAAGGATGGAGGTTTGAGGCCACCCAGAGGCACCTTGGAAGAAAGGCGAGGTAATCGATTTCCAAAAATGCATCCACTGAAAATCCTATGATACACAGTTCTACCCTGATGAACGTGGGGTCGCCATGAATCAGAATCAACTCTACGGCTACTGGTGGTTACTAGTTATGCCATCTAAGAACAGGTATCTTAACCTCTATATCTTCGCAGATTTAAGTTCCAAAAATTTTAGTTGGTGACTTGGTGCAAATATTCCCTGAAGGATTTTGAAGCACTTTTCCCACTGGGCATACCATTTGTATTTCATCATATGCAAATTATGTGCAAAGACCTAGAATTAGAAAACTAAAAGGGAAGAACAGGCTCAGCATTTCTCAAGCTGAAAGAACTGAAGAAAAAATTCAAGCCTCGAGTTGCAATATTGAAGGATTCTATAGGTAAAATATAGAATGGCACAGGAAGCATCAAAAGAAGATGGTACACTGTACCAAAAGAAGAGTCACTGTACCAAAAAGAATTAGTTGACATTTACCCATTTCAGAAGGTAGCATATGATCAAGAATTGATGGTACTGAAGGAAGAAGTCTAAGCTGCACTGAAGGCATTGGCTAAAAACAAGGCTTTGGGAATTGATGGAATACCAATTGAGATGTTTCGACAAACAGATGCAACACTGGAAGTGCTCACTTGTCTATGCCAAGAAATCTTGAAGATGGCTACCTGACCAACTGACTGGAAGAGATCCATATATATGCCCATTCCAAAGAAAGATGATCCAGTAGAATGCAGAAATTGTTGAACAATATCATTAATATCACATGCAAGTAAAATTTTGCTGAATAAAATTAAAAATACAGGGCAGTACATCGACAAGGCACTGCCAAAAATTTAGGCCAGATCCAGAAGAGGACGTGGAACAAGGGATATCATTGCTGATGTTGGATGGATCTTGGCTGAAAGCAGAGAATACCAGAAAGAAGTTCACCTGTGTTTTATTGACTTTGCAAAGGCATTGGGCTGTGTAGGTGATAACAAACTATGAAAACATTATGAAGATTGGGAGTTCCAGAACACTTAATTGTGCTCATGCAGAACCTGTACCTAGACCAAGAGACAACCTTCAAACAGAACAAAGGGATACCGCGTGGTTTAACGTCAGGAAAGGTGTACATCAGGGTTGCATCCTTCACCATACCTAATGGCAACCCCATGTGTGCAGAATAGAACTGCTCTGTAGGGTTTTCTAGGCCGTGACCTTTCAGGAGCCTCTGGTCTCCTGGTGGATTCAAACTGCCAATCTTTCAGGTAGTAGCCCAGCACTTAACTGTTCTCTGTAGCAAAGGTGGTTTAAAAAAACCATGAAACAAAACCCTTGTTAGATGGATAAAAGAGCAGCCCCAGAAAGAAAGAAGTGGAATCAGAGACATGAAAATAAAATAGTCGTTTTGGATAATTAGTTTGGATGAGAGGATAGGATTCATCATCTCTTTCATCTCTAACTTGGCTGTCATTTCCCTGGCCTTAGTGTAGTAGTCCTTGACATAAAAATAGGACGGTAAAACAGCAAGAATAATTCTAGAATAATCTCAATAATGGCATGAATATTTCTACGAGATGCTTGTCGTAAGCTAACATTGTTTGATACTGTTAGAACAGGTCAATGAAATGAACTAACTCGAGGTTCCTTGGAATGTTATTAGACGTTTTGTACTATGTCTTCACTGACTATTCTGCTCACATATTCTAATTTGGCTAAGAGTTACAGAGGTCAGTTTTTAGGACTTCTGATCTCAAAGTATTTTAAAAATTAAATTAAGCACATCTTTCTTTCCAAGGAGAAAAGTACTTGGATTAAATTAGTTTAAAAAACAAAAAAATAAAAACCCAACTAAACAAAAAACTTTTCCCTGCATAATATAAGGCCTCTTCCATCCCATTTTGTCTTTTCTACTAGAGCTGGTGGTTTTTCGACATTTGAATCACCTGAACAATTTAAAAATGCCTGGGCTGCATTTTTAAGTTGTTCAGGTGATTCAAATGTCGAAAAAGATTCTGGTCTTAGTGGTCTGGGCTGGGGCCCCAGTGTTAGTATTTGTAAACCACTCCTGGGTGATTTTAGTGTTCAGCCAGGGTTAGTAATCCTGTGCTGGGCCCCTGGTTCTAATGGACATCTGTAATATGACACTGGCAGTCTTTGATTTTTCTGGACATTTCTTCTAAACAGCACAAATTGAGATTGCCTGCATGTCCTTTCTTATACGTGGGGTCTCACATATTAACTGATGCGTTCTTTGGATAGTCTTACAATAGGCTGCTGAGTGGACTAAACAGGGGCCCCAAAGACTTGCTCGTGTCTTAACCCTTGGGACGCGCAAATATTTTATTTGGAAAAGGGTCCTTGCAGATGTAATTTTCAGATGAAGAGATCATCCTGGATTACCTGGTGGATCTTAAATACCACCATAACCCAGTGCTATCCCATAAAAAAAAAAAAAAAATGTCCTTATAAGAGAGAGGCAGAGGGAGATTTGATGGACATACAGAGGAGAAGGCAGTGTGAAGCAGGCAGAGGTTGGAGTGATGTGCCTGCACATCATGGAATGCTGGCAGCCACCAGAAACTGGATGAGGCAAGGAACGGATTCTCTCCTAGAGCTTCCAAGAGAGCACAGTCCAGCAGACACCTAGATTTTGGCTCAGTGAAACTGATTTTAAACTTCAGGCCTCCAGAACTGTGAGAGAATAAATTTATGTTGTTTTAAACCATCGAGTTTGTAGTAATTTGTTGCAGCAGCCACAGGGAACTAGTACAGCTGCCTTTTAGCTAACAGTTGAGGATTGGGTGGTGCTCTAACCCTGTTTATATAGGCAACATGTATTTGGGTAATAGAGGAGATATTTTATATTGCATTACCTTGTTTTATAAAAATAAGTTGAGGTATAGGTTATAATCTTAATGTGATTGAAATAAAGATGGAGATAATTAGGATAGGTCATTAACTTCAATTATATGCTGATTAGATGTAGGCTGTGTTTAATGATAAAGCAAAAGAACACAATTAATGAACATGTACTGAATGCTGAAACTATTTTGTTGAAGGTTGTTTCTAAAAACGTGATAATTCAGGATTTTAATTAACTGTCATTCTACTGGGAATAGATCATCTCTTATAACATTTACTGTGGTTTCTTGATTCTAAGGTGTGCTCCTTTCCTTGTTACTGAAATCACGATGTCTTAAGATAACAGTGTTCATTTAGTGTTTTTCTCCCTTCCCCAAGGTGTTACAGAATTAATGTTGTAGTTCTGAAATAAAAGTGTTTTAGAGTGGTGGCACCTCAGCAGATCTGTTTGACCTTTGGTATTCTTTTTGAGCACGTTTTTTGAAATGCGTTATGTAAGAAGGCAAGCAGTAAAGGCAGTCCCCAGGTTACAAACATCTAATTTATGTACAACCCTTAGTTTTGAACCAACTCCTGTAAAGCCTATCAGGAAAAAACTGACTTGGTGTTGGGGCCACCAGGCACATGGGAGGGGCTGCGCTTCTTCCACGTGGGCAGTACTGTGATGGGTCCTTGGGCAGTTGCTGGCTTTGGGCAGGCTCCTGCAACCTGGTGTGCCCAGCCATGGCCAGAAGCAGCCAGCGGAGAGCCCGTGTGCGGCCACCTCCCTTGGAGCTTGGAAAGGGCTGACCCCACCTTCTTTGTGCCCCAAATACTGCCACTCTGCTCTGCGTGGTGGGCCTGCAGGTGGTGGTGGCGGCTGGCAGCAGCCTGGGTGTGGGTGCCATGCTCTAATCTGAGTACAACTGGTCCTTGCGCCTGTTTTAGTCATCCAGTGCCGCTGTAACAGAAATACAACAAATGAATGGCTTTAACAAAGAGAAGTTTATTCTCTCACATTCTGGTAGGCTAAAAGTCCAAATTCAGTGTCAGCTCCAGTGGAAGGCTTTCTTTGTCGGCTTTGGAGGAAGGTTTTTATCATCGGTCTTCCCCCAGACTAGGAGCTTCTCAGCGTAGGAACCCCGGGCCTGAAGGATGTGCCCTGCTCCCGGCGCTGCTTTCTTGGTGGTATGAGGTCCCCCTGTCTCTCTGCTCGCGTTTCTCTTTTATATCTCAAGAGATTGGCTCAAGACACCATCCATTCTTAGAGATTGAGTCCTACCTCATTAACATAACTGCCACCTATCCCACCTCATTTATATTATACAGGTTGGATTTACAGCACATAGGAAAATCATATTAGATGACAAAATGGTGGACAGTCACACAACACTGGAAATCATGGTCCAGACAAACTGATACAAATATTTTGGGGGGACACAGTTTAATCCATGATAGTGCCCCCTTACTGAGCTCCTCTCTACTCCATCCCACCGGGCCCTCTGTGCTGTGCAGCCTGGAGTCGTCGCAGCACCTCTCTGAGCTTCTGTTTCCCGTACCTTACGCATGTGGGATTTCTCTATTGAAGTGGTTCTTGGCCTTTTGGTGACTGGAAGCATAAGGAGGCAGTTTTGGATTCCTGACGTCTGTCTGTCCGTATGGTTTTGGGGGGGGGGGGTCTATTTTTTTTTATGGAGAACTTTGGACTTGAGTTTCCCTAAGCACTTCTTCTGAACCCTTGGGCCCCAGGCTCGATCTTTGTCCATCCTGAGTGGCACTTTCTCCCCTACACACTAAAATAGGGACCTCATAGTTGGTACATGAGGTTGACAGGTCTGGTGAGGAGGTGATGGGGGAACGATCCACCCTATCCATCCTATCCATGCCACCAACGCTCTCTGCCTCTGCTGGGGAGGGTTCAGAACCCAGCAGAAATGTGGACTAGTGGTACAACATAGATTTTTTAGTTCAGAATCCATAATATCTCATTGGTCTTGAAGATTTTACAGGATAGAATCTTCTGTGAAATTTGGAGTAACGTTTGCCCTGTAGGTATCTCATCAACTGTGGAGAAGGGTACGTATAATGGTTCCTAATAACAAATGGGTGCTGCTTTGCGAGACCATATGAAAACACTTATTATTACTGTATTATTATGCTAAAGATGTCTCAGTGTATCTGGAAGTGTTTCTTTAATGTTTTTATGCAAAGAAAGGTACATTAAATACTGTGTTCTAAGACAAACATTTGATTGACTTTAGATACCAATTGTACCTAGCTGTTCTGACTTAGGTACAAATTCAACTTAAAAGACAGATTTAGGAAAGGAACTCATTTGTAATTCAGGGTCTGCCTGTACCTATATGAAGTTCTGAAGCTTCTAATGCTCTAATTTGATCACGGTTTCTGACTTGATTTCCCAGGAGCTACCATAGTATAAGACCAAACTAAGTCTTATAACTTTGCTTGTCGAGATGCAGAATATTTAGTGGAAAAATCATGGCCTGAAGAAGTAGGCAGACCTTGCCTCTTAGACTGGTTCTGCTGCTGATTAACTATGACACTGAGCAAGCCATTTAATTAGTTTCTTTATTGGTAAATGGGTGCTAATACCTATATTGTGGAGTTGGGATGATCAAATGAGATAATATATTTAAACATTAAATAGGGTGTGTCTAAAACTCTGGAACCCACCATCATGTGCTCTCATTTTATCAAACCAACTTTTTCCTGTTGAAATGGCTTTCTTTTCCATATTGATTTATAGGAGTCATTTATATATTCTTGATATAGGTCCTTGGTCAGAAGTGGTTAATCATGTTTGGTAAAAAATGATATACACACATACAAGTATACGAGTAAGATTATATAGTAAGCCTTCAAGACTTGAAGTTTAGGGAAAAAATTAATGTTTACCATGAGTGAGGTTTGTTACGACTTCGGTTTTGCCACTCATGGCTCTTCATCTCTTGCTAGAATTCCTCTGTCATGTTCCACTTATGCAAATTCTTTTATTTCTTGAAGGTGCACCACAAAATTTCCCTTCTCTGTGTGTCTGTCTCTGATCATCCACAGGCTTAGACTGATCATTTGTTGTTCCTCTATCTCTGGAACACTTGTAGGCTGACTACATAACCTTAATCGTGCACTGTTCTCTTATCATTTCCATGTGTGTATATCATGTTTTTACCAAACATATTAAAAGCTTCTGACTGAGCACCTGTATCAAGAATATATAAATGATTCCTACAAATCAATATGGAAAAGAAAGCCACTTTAAAAGGAAAAAAATGGGTAAAAGACTTGAACAGACATTTCAAAAGAGTGTTTAATGTGTACAATAAACATATGAAAGGTGCCTAACCTCATTACTCATTAGGGAAATGCAAATGAAACCACAATGTGATTCTACTACACATCCACCAGAATGGCTAAATTTAAGAAAGACAAAGTGTTGGGGGGAATGTAGAACAATTGAAAGTTTCACATTCTGCTAGTAGGAATGTAAATTGGTACAAGAACTTTGGAAAACTGCCAGTGAAGTTAAGCATATGCACACCCAATGATCCAGCTTTTCTATTCCTAGGAATGCATGTGTGTGGGGGTGGGGGGGAGTGGGGTTCATGTACAAGACATATGTAAGAGTGTTCTTAGCAGGACTATTCATAATACCCTAAAACTGTCTGTTAATGAGTGAATGAAGGTCAGCAGTTTGAACCCACTCAGTGATACTGCAGAAGAAAAGGCCTGGCAATCTGCTTCTGTAGAGATTACAGCCAAGAAAACCCTATGGAGCAGTTCTACTCCGTAACACATGGGCTTGCCATGAGTCAGAATCGACTAGAAGTCAACTAACAACAACAATAGAATGAATACATACATTGTAGAATGTTCCTAGAATGGAATGACATAATTATATGTCAACAAGAATGAACTAACTACTACTATAGTAAACAACATGAATGAATCTCACAAACATAAAGTTAGCTTAAGAGATCAGACACAAAATAATATGTATTCTATGCCTCTGTTAATATAAACTTCCAGAACAGAGTGGTGCTGCCTTTCGGCAGGTTGGGTGTTGGGGACATAGTGCTGGAACAGGGAACTGGGGCAGGCTTCTGGGAAGCTGGTAATGTTCTATTACTTGACTTGGGTGATGGTTACTTGGATTTGTTGATTTAGTGAAAGTTCATCAAGCTGTATACTTATGATTTGTTGCACTTTTCTCTATGTGTATATACTAAACTTTAATGAGCTTACTTTAAAACAAAAACAAAAAACTCATAGCTAGCAAAGTACTTGGCAGCTCATGGGTGCCTAATAAACATTTGTTACTTTCACTTGGTTTTCATATTTCTAATACTCTATGGATTTTTTAATATGAATATGAGAGTACTTTCTGATCTTAAATACATGTCTGCTCTAAAGCACCCCCGCCCCCCGCCACTTTGTTAGCCTCCGATCCTTTCCTAGCCAAGACCAAAATTATAAGAGATATTTTTTTCTTGGTCTCAGTACAAATGTCCTTGCCATGATTTTCAATGAACGCCTTCAAAGGTTGTTGCAACATGTAAATTTAGAGGGTCAGACTTCAAGCCAAACGACTATGGTCTTGTGAGACCAGTTATGAATAATAGTTTGATGAAAGGTATTAAAAGCCTGAGGGTGACACATTAAAAGCGCTAAAAAATCTTACAGCACCGAGGTTGTATCCCAAACCTATTAAATGGAGGAGCATGTGTGTGTGCCCAGTGACCTTGGGACTGACTAGACCTGCATTTGAGAGTTGACAGGAATGGTTTACAGATGAATGAAATAAGAAGCATGTGTAGTGGGGATACTGTTACATTTGATAGGAGGAATGAAAACAAGAGCTTTAAATTTCATTGAAAACCTTGGTACTTAAAAAAAAAAATGATAAAAACCTAAGAAGAATTACTTTGTCTTTCTTTTAAAAGAAATTAAAAAAGTAGGTACTTTTTTCCCTGCTCCTTTTTGCTCAGTCTTTCTTCTTTAGGCCTTTCCTTGTTCATGTTCTCGCTCTCTTCTTTTTCTTTTCTCTTTCAGAAAAAAGATCACCATCTTAAAAGCAGAGCAGGCTTTTCAGCCAAGTAGGTGGCCTTCCTGAAAGTTAAGGATTCCTCAGTTCCCTCTATAGCTGGAGGGGATTCCTGCTTCCTTCTGACAGATCCGCTCACGCTGGTTCTATCATTTGTTTTTTCCTTTTTGGAGGAAAAAGTTTTGACTTCTTGTCTCCTTTTGGGAATAATAAAAAAAAAAGCCAGTGGTGGGGTGGGATGGGTTGTGTGGAGTTGGAGAAAATCTGCCAAATGGAGTGCCCAGCAGGGGCCATAGTTCTCATTCATAGGTTTTCTGGGCAAGTATGAATGGAATGGGAAACAAATATGAGTGGTAATCAAACCTGAGACCGTTGGTACAACTTCAGGGGTTCCTTCATGACAGCTACCTTGTTCCACAGTAATTTTCTTTAAAAAAAAAAAAAAAAACTTATTTCTAGTTATAGTCATTTCATTCATCTGCTTTAAAAAATATGGAAGATAATTTTTATTTCAAGTAGTGAATTTCATCTTTAATTCAGAAATATTTTATTATTCCATTTTACTGTGGAGGAGTTTTATATAAATTTTCATAGAGATTGTCCTACAAGAACCATGGTAAGGATAACATTAATTTTGTATCTTGATATAAACTGTTTTGAGATAAAACATTTATTTATTTTTGTTTGTTTTTGTTCCTATTTTAAGGCTATACTGCAGATTACTGGTTCCTCTTAGAAGCCTATACTGGGGCATTAAGCACTCCTAAGTATTCCTAGAAGGAATAAGTGTCACGTATGATCTTAAAATTTACCATCAGGGAGACAGACACCTTAAGCAGTAAATCACTTTATTATTGTAGCACAGAATCGTTATGCCAGTAATTTGGAGAAAGCTAATTTTAAAGTGTGCCATTGTTTTGTTACAATGTTTAAGCTTTAATTTGGTGACTGAATTATTTTCTGCTTTGAATTTTTTTTTTTGACACCGTATGTTTTCAGTAATGGAAGGCATACTACGTCCCTATGGACTCTGGGGTGTGGTTGGTGGGATCACAGGTACGTACAATGACTGGTGTCTGAAAATGAGGTATTCACGCAAACATGAAATCATTGCGAGTACTAGCTTCCAAACGACACGCAGGATTATGGAAATATAAGCTTGTATCCTACTAACAAGGCCAAAAGAGACAAAAATTTTGCAACATCACATCTCCAGGATGCACCATCGAATACAATAAATACTTTATAAAAACTAACTTGTGGCACACATCTATTCTTCAGTTTTAAACAGTTACACAGGCCCTAGCCTTGCAGTAGCATGCACTATAAATGGGAAAACAGTTTCCCAAGAAACCCCAGAGGCATTATATGTAGGGGGGAGCTGTATGTCCCATGGATCACCAAAGGGTTATCATCTAGTTGCTATTTTTAAGTATAATACAGTTATTCTACTTTTTTTTTTTTTTTGACTCATGCTTCCTTTGCTGGCTTTTAAAGCTGAAAGAGATGAGTTTGGCTATCTTATTTGAAGTGTGAATTACTATGTAGACGTCTCTGTGGAACTGGTTGCTGTACTCCAGTGGTACTTTTAAAAGATGGTTCGGTGATGGTCGTGGGGATCTGTCCTGTCTTTCTCATTTTCTTTCTTGCCTTTTTTTTTTTTTTAATGTTGTATATCAAAATATAATTCTGGGTTCTAGAAATGTGCTTTTCGACATTTGTACATTTGATTTAATGAGGAAACTTTCCACAGCATTATTTCAGAATGTTAAAAAAATCTGCAAGTCAGAATTAAATGATAAGTTTCCCTTTTTAATATCAAGTGGTATCATTCTCCTTTTAGTTCCTATGCATTCCTTGTTTTCTTGTATTTCATTCTTCCCTTATGTCTCTTCTTTTAGATTGCTAGTGGTCTGGAATACCAAGCTGCATTGGAACCTGAATAAGAATATTATGACTATTTTTTTTTCCAGTAATTAATGAGTTCTAGCTAGTCTTAATTGCTTATGGCATCATGAACAATAAGGGATTTCTCCTGATTAAATTTAGGATTCAATCCAGCTTTAAAGAATAGAAAGCCTACTTTTTTATATGTTACTTGAGAATACATTTTGCTACCTTTTCTTCCGGCTCCGAGCACCTGCATCTAAAATTCTCTGGTAGTGTAAACCTTCCTCTTTAGGTAGAGTTACTGTAACATGGTATTGAACTAAAAGTCTCCATAGACTTGGATTAGAGTTACAGTTAAATGACTTCTTCTGACACCTGAGGGATTTTGAACTTGCTTCATACCCATTGTCTCCCATTTACACCCACACCCACACCCACCCAGATCAGATTTCTTTTTTTTGGAGGAACAAACTCTCAGTTGGTTTTGTTTAAAGACCTTGGTTCAACCATGCAACTCATTAAAAGTTTTTGTTTTTCATTTTAAAAGTTCTGTGAATTCTTCCACATCCTCAACCTGTTTCTAAGTCCTCCTTTACCTTCACAGAATCTTGTCTTTTCCTGCGTGTTTTGTGCCTTCACTCTCCCTTCAACCTTCCATCATCGCTTCAATCTTTCTCCCCTCTCTCCAAGATGTGGGTGCTTTTTGGGCCCATTGCTACTGGGGTGCCATACTTCTAGTCCCTTTCAGTGGCTAGAACTATGAAATATATGTGTGAGATGATGATTATTTTTTTATTGTACTTTAGGTGAAGGTTTACAGAACAAACTATCTTCTCCTTAATTAGTACACATTGTTCTGTGACATTGGTTGCCAGTCCCACAACATGTCAACACTCTTCCCTTCTTCACCTTGGGTTCCCTATTAGCAGGTTTCCTGTCGCCTCCTGCCTTCTCATTCTTGTCCCTGGGCTGGTGTGCCCATTTAGTCTTGTTTTTTAGGGCCTGTCTAATACAGGGTCGCTGTGAGTCGGAATCGACTTGATGGCACTGGGTTTGGTTTTTCGTAATCTTTGGCTGAAGGATGAACCTCGGGAATGACTTCATTACTGAGCTAAAAGGGTGTCCAATGCCATACTCTTGGGGTTTCTCCAGTTTCTGTCAGACCAGTAAGTCTGGTCTTTTTTTTTTTTTTTTTTTTTGTAAGTTAGAATTTTGTTCCATATTTTTCATGTGAGATTATTTTTTGGTAATTGGTTTTGTAGCCCTCTACAGTGGTTATTAGTAACTATTGGTCTTTTTTTTTTTTTTTTTTTAACGGCAATATAGATTTTCCCATTGTTTTCTGTGTTAGTAAGGAAATTTGTCTGAAATTCTAATGACATTATCATACTCCATAAGCATTATGTAATACTAGGCTCTGAGCTCCTTAAAGCCTAGAACTACCTATACCTAACACATGGACAGGAAATAAATGTTCATTGAAAAAATTGAATTAGACTAGTTTTGAAAATATAAATACCCTGTAAGTGTAGTGTTTGAAATATAACTAATGGATAAAATAGAATATTTATTCTTAAACTGGATAGTAAAGTAATTTTCAGCATATTACTGAAAATTTAGGAAGTACTTAAAAAATTTGAGTCAAGTTTATTGTGAACATTTTCATTTCTTCTTTCATACTATAATGTATTCTTCTTGGGACAGACTTTACCTTTTAATCTACCTAATGAACTTGCTAAAAATATATTTGGAAACAGTTCAGGTAAAATCTGCT
Source organism: Elephas maximus indicus (assembly GCF_024166365.1). NCBI lineage: Eukaryota > Metazoa > Chordata > Mammalia > Proboscidea > Elephantidae > Elephas > Elephas maximus. The sequence continues at coordinate 30,318,879 of NC_064827.1, read as the reverse complement.
GCCAAGTCAAGAGTCCCACATAATGATTTCTATATTATTGCCACTACTTGGTACCTTGTTAGGAGGAACATAGATTGTTTTTTGGTTCAGGTGTATCTGGAAATGATTGTATACTCTTTGTAGGCAATGGAGCATTGTAATAGATTTGGACAAAAAAGAGATGTTTCTGCTCAGCCTAGCAAATAAATTTTTATATTAGTGTGTGCCTTTTGGCATGATTATTATTTAATAAAGTAACATTCCAGAGACACAGAAAATGAGGAATAACAGGGGGACCTGACAGGTAATGAAAGTTTTGGAAGTAGGCCAAGGAATGAGAGCAATAAGATTGTTGAAGCCCTCTGACCTAACTGTAATTTAAAATATTTGGGTGTGCACGCATGTAGTTTTAGGCTTTTTGATATATTTTTGTGAGGCTACTTATGGGATTGGACTAAGTGTGATTTAAAAACAAACAAACATATCTTTTCTGCTGGTTGTAGCCAGAAGAGCTGTTTAGTGTAAACATTTGTTTCCAAGCTTTTGTAATGGAGCTCTTTCCCCCTCCTTCATGGGAGTAACAGGCGGTGGTGATGAAGCCATATAGGAATCAGGAGATAACTGAGGCAGGGCTGCTGTTCACAAGCTCTGAAGACCTGGAGCTGGGTCTTGAGTTTATGACTCATGTCGTCTAGATATCTCTTTCTTGCCGGCTTTGCTTCTGTTTTCTATTTCTCTGTCATTGTGTAGTATGTTCCTATGGTACATAATATAGCATATCTAGTGACACTTCCTTGTGAATCATTTGTGTGTGTGCTTTCTGTGTGTGTGTGAAAAGCTTTTACAAAAGATGTGTTGCTCTGAGGTAGCTCGTATGTCAGCTCGCTTTTCTTCAGATGTACCCCCCAACCACAAAGCCTGTATCTGGAGGACCATGCACGGGAATTGAGGGAGGGAAAAAAGCCCTCTGAAATGGTATGGAAATTTTTTTATGCGAGCACTTTTTTTTTTTTTGCACGTTAGTTTTTGGGAGGCTGGTGTGAAGGTTTCATCAGGGTTCAGAATCATTATAGTTTCAGTGCTTACTGTAAAGACATTGAACTGGAATCTCTATAAATGGCATTATGACTCAGCACCAGGTAGAGCTTGTCCCCAGCAAATTAATGCCACACCTTGTCTAAAATCTTCCCTCTACTTTTCTTGACGAGAATCAATCTTTTATGCCACTGTGCTACCTACAACATTTTGCTTCTCCTTTGATGCCCCTATAGTATAAAAAAAAATATATAAGGGTTTATATAGTCCATGAATCAGGTAGAGCAATGCTAGGCTGCTATAACAAAGAGACCCAAGGATATAACCCAGTGCCATCGAGTCGATTCCAACTCATTGCGACCCTACAGGACAGAGTAGAACTATAGTGACCTAAATAACAAAGGTATTTTTCTCATTTATGTAAGTCCTGATAGGTATGATCCAGGTGGGAAGGCCCATGGCCATCCAGAGATCCAGGTTTCTCTCAAGCCTTTTTGCCTTTGTCCCCCTGAGACATTTTTGTCATTTGCATGACTGAAGCTCAGTGGCCACCACGCACAGCTTGCAAGGGCAGGACAGGAAGAGAAGCCTATCTGATGTCTGAAGACTAAGATGTTTGAAGTCACATCACTTCTCACATTCCATTGGTCAGAACTGTTCATATGACCATTCTTCTGCAGGAGAAGCTGGAGAATATTGCATAACATGGAAAAGAAGGAGAATAGATTTTGGTGTTTTAGAAGCCTCTGCCGCATTCCACATGTTTTTCTACTGATTTTTGTATATGTCTGATTTTCTAGCTAATTTGTAAATTTTTTGAAGCCAGGGCATCCTTACTGCTCTTAATATATGGTGTCTTACACACAGTAAATGGTTGATCATCTGTGTTTTTTTTTAATTGTGTGGCAAGTATGTATATATATATATATATATATATATATATATATATATATATACACACATACTATAGGGTCGCTATGAGTCAGAATCGACTCAGTGGCAATGGGTTTTTGGTATGTATATATACATGTATATATGTGTGTACACACACATGGACCCACACCCACTCCTTACTTATCAACACTGTTAGGTTCCAAAGACCAGGTCATTATGTATTATAAATGGAGAATGACCACATCACATCACAAAATGGAAGATGACTGCATGGTTACATAACTGCCAAACCACTGATAATCATGGCCCAGCCAAGTTGACATATAACCTTAACCATCACAGACATTGTTACTATTGCCTTACGCCTCGGCATTCATTACTGTCCAACAAATGTCATTAATGCGTGAAATAGTTGGATAGAAGATTGTGTATTACTGTCATAAACGTGAATGTTGGATAACAAGATAGTTGATAAGTGAGAAGATGTATGTATATGTGTGTATATACGTATATATGTATATTCATTCTACTGTGTATGTGTATGTATTTAGATGTATTTACTTAAGCAAAGTGATTTTGCAGCTATGAGTCGGAATCGACTTGATGGCACTGGGTTTGGTTTTTTTTTGGTTGGTAATACAAAAAGGCAAGTGCCATAAACTGTAGGAGTTCTAACCAAAAGACAGGTTCCACAAAGCAAATTGTGTGCTTAGTGTGGGGAGGGGTTTGATCATACATTGTACTTTGCCTGTGGCAGTGCAATTAGAAGCAATTTTGGTGATGGTCATAGCTATTTTAGTAACCTCAGTTACTGACTTCTGGGAACAAATTTTCTGGAAAACAACATCAGCTTCATTTAAAAAAAAAAAGAAGGACTTTATTTAATGGCGTTGTTACATGTTATGCTATTCAAACAGAATTGTTACTGTTAAACTTTGCAGGTATGCAGGATAAAAACACTTGTACACATAGGTGTTTATAGATAAATAGTTTAAGGTGGTTATTCTCAAACATTAGCAAGTATCAGAATCACCTCGAAAGTACGTTTAAGAAAAAAAGCCTGGACCACTCCTGCAAATTCTCATCAGGTTTGGAGTGGGGCCTGAACATTAGCATTTCCATCAAGTCCCCAGGTGGTACTGATGGTGCTAGTCCTGAGATCACAATTTGAGAACCACGTAAGGTAAGGAGAGCATACCACCCTATCAAAATGAGAAGTATCTGATAGCACCCATTTATGCTGGTATGCTGTTGCCGTTTAAAACTTCTACGAAAAATCTGTTATGCAAAGAAAACAGATTTGTTCATGGAATTGCAGATCAGCAGCCAGATAGGGAGGCATGTATTGTTCCACGATCCCTAAAACTACACCATTGCAACCTTTCTTGGAGGCGGATCAAGAATGAGCATTTTAGGTTAGTATTTATTGAAGGAATACCTTTGAAAGCCTGCACTTGAAGTGCTAGAGTAAGAAAGTGTCGGCAGAGGCCTGTGTTTCATCTTTGCTCAGCTGGTTTTCCTCCAGCAAGGTCAGCAAGGCTCTCTGCCCCTCTCAGCCAGGATGGCTGATAGGTTTCCTCTGTTTTACCACTGTGAGATGGTAATGGAATTCTGAGGCTGCCTTCAGTTGCACAGAGAAGAGTGCCCTGGTTGATTAGAAATGTCTGTCCTGGCCACTGTTGTCATCCCCTGCTCTCAGCCTGAGCATCTATTGGTGCCTCTCTTTCCCCTTTAGTAGGTAGAGGGATGTAGGAGGGTGTATGTGTCTGTGTAAAAGCATCTGTGATGTCCGTGTGTCTATATGTGATGTATTTAATGTTTCACAGCTAATCCATTTTCTACCATATTATAATGTAATACACTATTACTTTTATTTCTGGTAATAGTGTGAGACATGGAATTGTGAGTGTATTGTGAAAAGTGTGTTTACTGCGATATGTTTTAACTTATTGCTTGGTAGATCTCTTTTTTTTTTCTCTATTTGGAAAAAAGTATTGCAATATCATTTCACTTATTCTTTTTTTATTGTGTTTGCATATATTCTTTCCAATACAGGGTATCATTAAGTTTTTCTTTAACCTTTTTTTTTATTACAAAAGTAATGTCTGTAGTTTCTACAAATCAATCACGCAGAAATTAATAAGCACCCCTCTATATGATGGTGCAAACAGTTTGCGCTTGACTGTTAGCCTAAACGTTGGCAGTTCAAACCCACCCAGTGTTACTGTGGAAGAAAAAGGATCTGCTCCTGCTAAGATTCCAGCCAAGAAAACACTATGAAGCAGTTCTCTGTAACACATAGGGTCGTTATGAGTCAGAATTGATGAGGTGGTAACAACAATATACAGATGTGCGCTCACACACACACACAACCCCTCTGCTCTCAACCTCTTGTGGCCGCTAATGTTAACATTATACTATGGTCCTTCCACATCTTTCTCATATGGTCAATAAAATAGATGCATTTAAAAAAATTTTAATATTTTTTATAAAATGAGCTAATACTAGTCATGTGACTCTTGAGGTTAATAGATGCAGATATATATAATCATTATATATATTTCTTTTTTTGCACATAGAATCCTTCAGTATTGCAACTCGAGGCTTGAATTTTTTCTTCAGTTCTTTCAGCTTGATAAATGCTGGATGTGTTCTTTCCTTTTGGTTTTCTAACTCCAGGTCTTTGCACATGGCATGATAATACTTTCCTTTGTCTTCTCCAGCTGCCGTTTGAAATATTCTCTTCAGCTCATTTACTTCATTTCTTTCTTTTGCTTTAGCTACTCAACTTTCAAGAGCAAGTTTTTGTCTCTTTTGACATCCATTTTTGTCTTTTTTTTCTTACCTGTCTTTTTAATGACTTTTTGCTTTCTTCATGCATGATGTCCTTGATGTCATCCCACAACTCTTCTGGTCTTTGGTCATTCCTGTTCAATGTGTCAAATCTATGCTCAAGATGATCTCTAAATTCAGGTGGTATATACTCAAAGTTGTATTTTGGCTTTTGTGGATTTATTTTAATTTTCTTCAGTTTCACTTGAATTTGCATATGAGCAATTGATGGTCTGTTCCACATTCAGCCCCTGGCCTTGTTCTGATTGATGATATTGAACCACTCCATCGTCACTCTACAGATGTAGTAGATTTGATTCCTGTGTATTCCATTCGGTGAGGTCCACGTATATAGTCGCAGCTTATGTTGTTGACAAAAGGTATTTGTAATGAATAATCCATTGGTCTTGCTAAATTCTGTCGTGCTATCTCCTTCGTCATTTCTATCACCAAGGCCGTATTTTCTAACTGTGGATCCTTCTTTGTTTCCAAATTTTGCATTCCAATCACCAGTAATTATCAATGCATCTTGATTGCATGTTTGATCAATTTCAGACTGTAGAAATTGGCAAATCTTCAGTTTCTTCATCTTTGACATTAGTGGTTGGTATATAAATTTGAATAATGGGATTAACTGGTCTTCATCAGCATATGGATATTATCCTATCACACGGACAACATTGTGTCTCAGGATGGACCTTGAAATGTTCTTTTTGACAATGCAAATGGCTCTGTTCCTCTTCAATTTGTCATTCCTGGTATAGTAGACCATATGATTGTCTGATTCAAAATGGTCAATACTAGTCCATTTCAGCTTACTAGTGCCTAAGATATCTATCTTCAAGCACTCCATTTCACTTTTGACAAATTCTAATTTTCCTTGATTCATTCGTTGTACATTCCACATTCCAATAATTAGTGGATGTTTCTTCTCATTTTGAGTCATGCCACATCAGCAGATGAAAGTCTCGAAAACTTGAGCTCTATCCATGTCGTTAAGGTTGACTCTGCTTTGAGGAGGCAGATCTTTCTCAGTCGTCTATTGAGTGCCTTCCAACCTGAGGGGCTCATCATCTGGCACTGTATCAGACAATGTTCTGCTTCACCCATAAAGTTTTCACTGGCCACTTTATTCAGAATTAGATCACTGAGTCCTTCCCAGTCTGTGTTAGTCTGGAAGCATTGCTGAAACTTGTCCATCATGGGTGACTCTGCTGGTATTAGAAATACTGGTGGCATAGCTTCCAGCATCAGCAACACGCAAGCTACTGCAGTACAGCAGTCTGACTAATGGATGGTGTCTTGGAAGAAGCACGGCCAGAGTGCTTCCTAGAAGTGAGGATGGTGATAACTGCATCTCACATACTTTGAACATTACCAGGACGGACCTATCCCTGGAGAAGGGCATCATGCTTGGTAGAGGGTCGGCAAAAAAGAGGAAGACCCTTAACAAGATGTATTGACACAGTGGCTCCAACAGTGGACTCAAACATAGCAATTATCATGAGGATGGTGCAGGACCGGGCAGTGTTTTGTTCTGTTGTACATAGGGATGCTATAAGTCAGAACTGACTTGATGGTAGCCCACAAGAACAACAACATATATTTCATTATTTGCAATGGCTGAAAAATATTTTATTAAGGGGATCAACTTTGATTTATTCAGCCTTTCTGCTACTGATGGCAATTATATTTCCAGATTTTGTTCTTATAAACCTTAATGAACAAGCATCCCTGAGTATAATATCTTTACATACTGGTGCTTTTAGTTCATTTGAATAACTACTTAAAAGTGGGATTCCTAGGTTAAAGGATGGGTAACTTTTTAATCTAAGTAATAACAAATTCTACTGTGTTACTTTCCAGAAGATTTATATAGGCTTTCATGCACCCTCCTCCTTCCCCAAGCAGTTCATGAGATTGCCCATTTCTTTACAATACTACTAATCCTCAGTATTACCAATCAGCAGATTTGGGCAAAATTACTCTTTTATTTGCATTTCTCTGCTTACCAGTGAGGTTGCACACATTTTCATTTCCTCTCATATTCCTTGCTCATTATTTTTCACTATTGGGTTCTTTTCCTATCTATTTGAATTATTTATATAGTAGAGATATTATTTCTTCATCACGTGTTACAAATATTTTTTTCTAGTTCATCATTTGCCTTTGATAGTAGTGCCTTTGTCTTTTGTCATACGGAAGTATTAAATTTTATGTAATAGTCTGTCAGTACCTTCCTTTATAGTTTTATATAGGACTTTTGTTGTTATTGTTAGTTGCCATTGAGTCAGTTCTTACATATAACAGAACAAAATGTTGCCTGGTCCTGAACGATTTTCATGACCTTTGATATGTTTGAGCCCATTGTTGTGGCTCTTGTATCAACTTATCTCGTTTAGGGTTTCCTTCATTTTTGTTGACTCTGTACCAAGTCTGGTGTCCTTTTCTAGTCATTGGCCTTTTCTGATGACGTGTCCAAAGTAAGGAAGATGAAGTTTCACTATCCTCGTTTCTAAGGAGCATTCCAGTTTTATTTTTATTCAGTATTCTTTGCTAACACCATAATTCAAATGCATCAGTTCTTCTTCTGTCTTCTTTTTCATTGTCCAGCTTTGACATGCATATGAGGTGATTGAAAAGACTGTGGCTTGGGTCAGGCACATCTTAATCATCAAAGTAACACCTTTGCTTTTTAGAACTTTGAAGAGTCTTTTGCAGCAGATTTACCCAGTGCAATACATTGTTTGATTTCTTGATGCTGCTTCCATGGGTGTTGATTATTGATCCAAGTAGAAATGAAATCCTTGACAACTTCAGTCTTTTCTCCGTTTATCATGGTGTTGCTTATTTGTCCAGTTATGAGGATTTTCATTTTATGTTTAGGTGTAGTGCCTTCCAACCTGACGGGCTTATCTTCTAGCACTATATCGTACAGTGTTTTTTTGTGATCCATAAGGTTTTCATTGGATAATTTCTGCATTTAGATCACCAGACCTTTCTTCCTAGCCTGTCTTATTCCGCAAACTCCATTGAAACTTATCCTTCATGGGTGACCCTGCTGGTATTCGAAATATGGATGACATAGCTTTCAGCATTCAAGCAATATGCAAGCTACTATAGTACCACAAACTGATAGGACTTCAGGGTTTATAAAACATTTTCACATTTGATCCTCATAATTTACCTGAGATAAATAAGGCAGGTAATGTTAATATTCTCATCTTTAGTAGAGGACCCTGAGCTTCAAAGAAGCAGATTAGCCCGCCAAGTTTGTAAGTGGTGAATATCAGATTAAAACTAACATTTTCTTTTTTTTTTTTAATTCTGTACCCACCATTGATCTGTGCTCTGGTAGTTCTTTTTACAGTATAAAATAATTATTTAGTAGAATACACAGCAAAAATCTGCAGTACTAGTGAAGCAATTGTAGTCTGTTTTCAAGGATATATGTGATATGCCCAAGCCCGTTGCTGTCGAGTTGATTCTGACTCATAGCGGCCCTATAGAACAGAGTAGAACTGCTTCATAGAAATTCCAGGGAACAGCTGGTGGGTTCTAACTGCTAACCTTTTGGTTAGTAGTCAAGCTCTTAACCACTGAGCGACCAGGGCTCCATATGTGATGTAAGGTACAGTTATTTGGGCAGTGAAAGATATATTAATATATACATAGCAGAAGTGATTTGTGCTGTCATATAATTACAGTCCTGCAGTGGTGGGCTGTTTGTGACACAGTGTCACACAGTATTTCTGTTATTTCTCCTTCAAAACCTCAAGTGTAGATATTAGTGAATACTTGTCTCAGGAGAAAAAGCAAGGCAGAAGAGAATCAGACTCTAACAAAATTGCCTCCCTCAACACTTGGGTCTCTTTCAGTAACTGTGAGCCACATCAGGTACATTTAGAGACTGATAACCACATTTATCTGGAGACCAGATTATAAAGAAAAAAATAAAACAATTTTCTCTTATTTTGTTTCAGTTATTATCTGAACTGAGTAAATATACTTTTCAGAGCACGTTTTAAAGAGTATACTGCCCATAGTGGACATTTTCCAAAAATTCACCTCCAGCTTAGGTGGGCTTCAGTGATTTTTACTACCAGTGATTGTGGACCCAGTCTGGACTCTGAATGGAGAGAGTTTGAAGAGCCCGAGCAGAACTGGTGTTCATTTAGATCTTCATGAAAAGTAAATGGTTGTGGGCATTGTGTATACTTGGAAAAATATGGAGCCTCAAACAATAGATGTCTCTCCTGCATGAAAATAGTGGAACCCTAATTCTTCTAATTCCTTTTGGTTTGTTTTGGCTTGTAACTCCTTGACATGTCTTCACCACTCGTCTCCAAACACAAAATCCCCCAACTTTTAAAATGAAATCATGTACTGTGTTCTTCTGGTTATGAGTTCCTTGAGGCTATAGAGATGACAACTGTGTAAATTAGTGATGCTATAATTTTTTTATAAGGTAGAAGTGGTTTTTGAATACAGTAAAATTGGATCCCTAGCCATAATATTTTTCTGGACCTATAGGGTTGCTATGAGTCGGAATCGACTTGACAGCAACGGGTTTGCTTTGGTTTTATGGGGTCTCTGCCCAGAGCCCTGGTGGTACAGTGGTTAAGAGCTACTGTGAGCTATGGCTGCTAATCAAAAGTTGGCAGTTGGAATCCACCAGCTGTTCCTTGGAAACTCTATGGGGCAGTTTTACCCTGTCCTATAGGGTTGTTATGAGTCAGAATTGACTCAATGGCAATGTTTTTTTTTTTTTTTTTTTTTTGGTGGAGTCTATAAGAAGCCCTGGTGGCATAATGGTTAAGTGCTCAGCCACTAACCAAAAGTTCCATGGTTCAAAGTCACCAACTACTCATCATGAGAAAAGACTTGGTGGTCTGCTCCCTTAAAAATGTCAACCTGGGAAACCCTATGGGGCAATTCTACTCTGTCCTGTAGGGTCACTATGAGTCGGAATAGAACCGATGGCACAAAACAAGTAATAACATGGGGTCTATATACTTACTTTAGTGAACATGCCAACCATAGTTTGGTTTAAGGCTTTTTTAAAATAGGTTTTATTTTTTAATTCAAGAGTCTAGTTGATATAAACTTGAATTGTGTGGAGTCTGACTTTGTGAAGCACTGTTCTGTGCTTATCTGTCTAATCCTCTTTTGTAGTCTGAATCTTTAACCATCTTTTGTCTTTTTCATTCTTTCCCTCTGAGATTTACTTACAGTTCTTCACGAAAGCCATGAGTGGGGTTTTGTTGACTAGAGTTTCTTCTCTTTAGGTCTCTAGATCCTGGGACGATAGTGTTGGCACAGGGGTGGTGTCCTCCCCATCTCTTTCTACCATCTGTAAACACTTTCTTTCTGCCTTTAGTGGGTGGGCCTCCTGAGGATACTTGATGCAGAGTGTATGTGAAAGGAAACTGATAAGGCTGAAGATGTTTTCTTTTATAAAAGAGGAAGGGTAGAATGTGGGGAAAGAGGTAAGGGAATAGATCTGTTGTGGTCGTTACTTGTTCGTTCAAGCATTCTGTGGGGTTTTCATTTATGTGGGATTTTGTGAGGACAATAGAACTATGACAGGAGAGCTGCAGCTATTTTAAATTTAGCATAGTCTGAAAAGCCTGGTTTTGTGATTCTGGTCAATAACAGACCCTTAACTGTTTCATTGTGATGAACTGAAATACAACTTCCCTTTCGGTAGTAAGCAGCAGAGAATGTAAATTTAAATATCTTAGAATTACTTAATTAATTTTCAGGTTTATTGTACCTATTCCTACTTCCATGAAAACGGCTTTCTGTTATTCTGTTCTTGTATTATACTTTCATGCCTAGCTTTAATGTTAGGTACACTTCACTTGGATTGATGATATATCCTTATCGTAACATTTATTTTTTCTTTGGATTTTATTTTATTATGATTTTAATATTTAAAATATTCAGTCTAGTGACATTTCTATTGCATTAACTTGAATTTTTTTTTTTTTTTTCCGTTTTGGGAATAGACCACATGACATTATGTGATTGGTTAATTTCCTACTAATACTGCTGCTTTTTTGAAGAAGACAAGGGACGTGCTAGAGTTAGTAAGCAAAATTTTGTGTGCACAGGCAGGAGGAAATTGGGTAATCCTGAGAAACCATCTGTTAGCTATGAACATAGGATTAATTTTTATTTTGGTTACTATGTTATACCAGAGAGAGAGGGATGAGGAAACTCATAAGGGTCCAGTTCTTAAGGCAAGCTTCAAAAATTTATGTAAAATTTGATCTTGTTATTATAAAGTCTTTTTGTAATGATACCATTGTCATCTTTAAAAATGACAAAAGCTTTGAGTGTAGGCCCTGGTCACTTGGAATAGACATTAGGCTTTAAGAAACACTCCCTCAGCTTTTCAAAAGAAACTGATGTTCTTTTGGTACCTTGTAAGATAAGACTCAACGGCAGTGGGGTAAGGTAAGAAGTAGATTGCTAAAGATACTCAACTAATAGGTGATATGAAGTTGTAGATTGTTCATAAGTATAAAACTTAGAGTTGCATATGGGTAGAAAACTTGACCTGGATTCAGTTCGCCTTCTCTGTCTTTCGAAAAGATCAGTTACCTGTTAATGTGCTGTTTTAAGGAACAGAATTCTTTGCCAAAAGTAGTTACTGTCTTTAAAATTTAGTGCTCACTTTAGCATGAAGCCAGGGCCTACCTATTAGAGATTTTGGGGGGCCTTGCACTCGTGCTACTGCTAATTGAGTAGTAAGTGTTGATTTGGTACAAAGAATTAATCTTAAATGTTAAGATTCATTTTTAAGTGAGATTCCCCCAAAATTTCTCCTTAAATAGCAAGTGATTAACTACTACTTTAATTTTCAATTAATCAAATTAGGTTTCTACTGGTAGATTTTGATTACATGCAGTTCTAACAGTTTCCAGATACACTTCTCCGTCCCATATGCTTACCATATGCTGAGTAAAGCCAATGTAGAATAAATTAGTGTGAAACTAAGAACACTTCATTCTTTTGTAGAGTTCATCTTGAATGACAGAAGACAGCTAAGAATCATTCTAGCTACGAGGCACCTTTTGAAAAGTGATATGGAAAAATAACCCGTTCATGTGTGCCAAGGTCTGTTTTCGTAAATGTAAATTTGAAAGTTCATTAAAATTTTGGCATGTAATTTGGAATGCATAATAATTGGAAATGATTCAAAGCCAGAAATCTGTATCCTTATACCAACAACATGTTTCACTGAAGACTGGCTTTGTATGGTTGTTTAATATTTAAAAGGTAAAATAAATTAGCATTTACTTGATGGCTATGGCTCTGGAGACTGCATTCGGGATGGAGAGGCTGTGAAGACAAGGGAGCCCCGGAATGCTCGCCAGCCTCTCCTTTATACAGCACAAGCAGGGCTGGTCACTTGTAAATACTGACCACTGAGATTAGTCCCTCGTTTCTCAAAGACAAGAAAACAGAAATGCTTTTTTTTTTTTTTTGCCATTGTTGAGAGTGTGAAGATGGACCATGAAGGACCTTTCAGCTGACATAAAAATAGCTGAAAAATGGCCGAGCTGGGTTGAGACATTAAAAAAAAAACATTGTCATCAAGTCAATTCTGACTCATAGCCACCCTATAGGGCAGAGTAGAACTGCCCTATAGTTTCCAGGGAGGGCCTGCTGGATTTGAACTGTCAGCCTTCTGGTTACAAGCTGAGATCTTCACCACTGTGCCACCAGGGCTCCAGGTTAAGACATAGGTGGTATCTAATACTAGTAACTGGTGTCCCTGGGAGGTATAAACAGTTAACACACTCGGCTGCTAACTGTAAGGTTGGCAGTTTGAGTCCACTCAGAGGCTACGGGGAAGAAAGTCCTGACGATCTACTTCTGAAAAGTCAGCCTATGAAAACCCTATGAAGCACAGCTGTACTCTGATACACATGGGGTTGCCATGAGTCAGAGTCGGCTCTATAACAACTGGTACTGGAAGGCTAGTAAATAATACGAACAGTTAATACGTAGAGATGCTGTAATGTTACGTTCCAGGCCTACTGCTAACCTGTAATGTAAGCCTCCCAAGGGCAAGGGAAAAAAATCCACCCACTCTTGGTGCAGACAAGCCCAGTTCTCATCTACAGTGAGCGAAGTGCATCTTGCCACAGTCATTTTAAACGTCTTCAAGTGAGACATAGGAAGCAGTGAAACAGCCGAGGTGAGAACAAATGAGGAATTGATATGAGAGAAAAGTCCTAATTTTGAGCTTATTGGCTAACCTCTTCAAATTTTTATCCTCTGCCAGTTGTTATTCTTGCTGTTAAAAGTGTGTACTTTGTACAGATTCCATTTTTATTCTGTTATTCCTCTTTATGACTTTGTTTTTAAAGTTTCTTGTTCCTTGACATCTGAGGCCCTCTGGTTTCTGCATTTCAATTTGTCATAGAAAAGAATAGTTTATGAGGCAAATAAGTTGATCCCTAAGATGAAGAGTCACACTCCTTGACTATGTGATTGTGTTTTTAGCTCATACTCTGTCACTTAGTATGCCATTTATGGATGTTGTTCTATAATTAACCAAGCTTCCTGAAGAAAGTAAGTTTAAAATCACTGTCATCTTGGTTTATTTCCTCTCTTAGCCTTTGATCTCTTTGACTTTGACACATGCTTCTCACCAACTTCTGATTTTGACAGGATGCTTTGGTTACCCCCCAGCCGTATTCCCACCCTGGTTTAAGCTATCAGTCACCAAATTGGATGCTTTTGTCTGTTTTGTTCACTCCATCTTCATTGCCCTCTTCTAGGTCCTTCTTTCCTTTCATCTGAACTCAGTAGTTTTCCCTTCTTCCGATCTCCCTTCCCTGAAACTATTTTCAACCTTGTGACCAATTACCATCCTGAAAACAAGTGTCTCATCAACTTTAAGTCTTTGGTGGCTTGCTATTACCTATATAATTCAGCTCTTTACAATACTATGTAAGGAATGTCACATACTGGTACTTGCCTACCTTGCTGGCCTCATGGTTGGCCACACTTCAATTCCTGGAGCTATACTTCAATTCACTTGTGTTTTCCTACCAGGCTGTGTAGGCTATATATCCTGGAATTTTTGCTTATTGTTTTCCCTCTGCCTACAATGTGCACCTTTCATTTCCTTCTTGGCAAATTTCTTGTCATTAGTTACAGTCAAAAATGAAACAGAATTATAGAAATAGGTGTCCTAGGCATTAATGAGCTGAAATGGACTGGTATCAACCATTTTGAATCAGACAATCATATGGTCTTCTATGCTGGGAGTGACAAATTGAAGAGGAATGGTGTCGGATTTATCATTAAAAAGGACATTTCAAGATCTACCCTGAAGTACAGTGCTGTCAGTAATAGGATAATATCCATATGCCTACAAGGAAAAACAGTTAACATGACTATTATTCAGATTTATGCACAAACTACTAATGCCAAAGATGAGGAAATTGAAGATTTTTACCAGCTTCTGCAGTTTGAAATTGATCAAACATTTATTCGAGATGCATTGATAATTACTGGTGACTGGAATACAAAAGTTAAGGATTGGTAGTTGGAAAATATAGCCTTGATAGAAACAATGCCAGAGATCACACGATATAATTTTGCAAGAACCATGACTTCTTCATTGCAAATAACCTTTTTTCAACAATATAAATGGCGACTATCCACATGGAACTCGCTGGATAGAAAACACAAGAATTAAATCAATTACAACTGTGGAAAGAGATGATGGAAAAACTCAATGTCATCAGTCAGAACAAGGCCAGGGGCTGACTGTGGAACAGACCATCAATTGCTCATATGCAAATTTAAGCTGAAGCCGAAGGAAATTAAAACAAGTCCGCGTCAGCCAAAGTACAACCATGAGTATATCCCACCTGAATTTGGAAACCACCTCACTAATAGATTTAAGGTATTGAACGCTAATGACTGAAGATCAGATGAGTTGTGGAATGACATCAAGGACGTCATACCTGAAAAAATCAAAAGTCATTAAAAAGACAGGAAAGAAAGAAAAGACCAAAATGGATGCCAGAAGAGACTCTGAAACTTGCTTTTGAATGTGGAGTAGCTAAAATGAAAGGAAGAAATGATGAAGTAAAAGAGCTGAATGGAAGATTTCAAAGGGCAGCTGGAGAAGACAAAGTATTGTAATGAAATGTGCAAAGTCCTGGAGTTAGAAAACCAAAAGGGAAGAATACACGTGGCATTTCTCAGGCCAAAAGAATTGAAGAAAAAATCAAGCCTCGAGTTGAAATTTTAAAGGATTCAGTGGGCAAAATATTGAACGATGCGGGAGGCATCAAAAGAAGATGGAAGGACTAGAGTCACTGTACCAAAAAGAATTGGTCGACATTAACAATTTGAGGAGGAGTATATGATCTGACGGTACTGAAGGAAGCTGTTCAAGCTGCACTGAAGGCATTGGTGAAAAACAAGACTCCAAGAATTGACAGAATACCAGTTGAGATGTTTCAACAAATGGATGCGATGTTGGAAGGTCTCACTTATCTATGCCAAGAAATTTGGAAGACAGCTACCTGGCCAATATTTGTGCCCATTCCAAAGAAAGGTGAGTCAACAGAACGCGTAAATTTTTAAACAATATTATCAATATCACATGCAGGTGAAATTTTGCTGAAGATTATTCAAAATTTTGCTGAAGATTATTTGCAGCAGTACATTAACAGGGAACTGCCAGAAGTTGAAGCCAGATAAAGAAGAGGATGTGGAATGAGGGATAGCATTGCTGATGTTGGATGGATCTTGGCTAAAAGCAGAGAATACCAAAAAGATGTTTATCTGTGTTTTATTGACTATGCAAAGGCATTTGGCTGTGTGGATCATAACAAATTGTGGATAACATTGCAAGAATGAGAATTCCAGAGCACTTAATTGTGCTTTTGAGGAACCTGTATATAGACCAAGAGGCAATTGTTTGAACAGAACAAGGGGATACTGTGCAGTTTAAAATCAGAAAAGGTATGCGTCAGGATTGTATCCTTTCCCCATGCTTATTCAATCTGTATGCTAAGCAAATAATCCAAGAAGCTGGACTATACAAAGAAGAATGCAGCGTAAGGATTGGAGGAAGGCTCGTTAACAACCTGCTTTATGCAGATGACGCAGCCTTGCTTGCTGAAAGTGAAGAGGTCTTAGAACACTTTCTGGTGAAGATCTAAGACCACAGCCTTCAGTATGGATTACACCTCAATATAAAGAAAACAAAAATCCTTACAATTGGACCAATAAACAACATCATGATAAATGGAGAAGAGATTGAAGTTGTCAAGAATTTTATTTTACTTTGATTCACAATCAACACCCATGGAAGCAGCAGTCAGGAACTCAAAGAACCTGTTGCATTGGGCAGATCGGCTGCAAAAGACCTCTTTAAAGTGTTGAAAAACTAAAATGTCACTTTGAGGACTAAGGTTCACCTGACCCCCAATCACGATATTTTCATTTACTTCATATGCATGGAAATGCTGGACAATGAATAAGGAAAACTGAAGAAATATTGATGCCTTTGAGTTATGGTCTTGGCGAAGAATATTCACTATACCGTGGACTGCCAGAAAAACGAACAAGTCTGTCTTGGAAGAATCTTAACAGCCAGAGTGCTCCTCGGAAGCGAGGATGACACGACTTTGTCTCAAGTACTTTGGACATATTATCAGGAGGGACCAGTCCCTGGAGAAGGACATCATGCTTGTTAAGGTAAGGGGTCGGCAAAAAAAGAGGAGGACCCTCAACAAGTTAGGTTGACACAGTGGCTACAGCAGTGGGCTTAAATATAACAATGACTGTGAGGATGGTGCAGGACCAGGCAGTGTTTTGTTCTGTTGTACATTGGGTCACTATGAATCAGAACTGGCTGGACAACACCCAACAACAACAACAACAATTTGTGTTGGCTCCAGCTCATGGGTCTCTTATGTGTAACAGAATGAAATATTGCTTGGCCCTGTACCATCTTCATGATTATTGATATATTCGAGTCCACTGTTTTGGCTATTGTGCATCAATCCATCACATTGAGTTTCGTTGAATTTTGTTTATCTGGTACTTCACCAAACATGATGTCCTTTTCTAGCATTTGGTCTTTCTTGATGTGTCCAAAGCAAGGTAGCTGAAGTCTTTACATCCTCGCTTCTAAGCAGCATTGTAGTGTGTTTCTTCTAAGACTGATTTGTTCGTTCTTCTGGCTGTCTAAGGTATAATCAGTGCTGTTCACCAGTACCACGTGCATCAATCTTTCTTCTGTCTTCTTTTTTCATTGTCCAGCTTTTGCATGCATATGAGGCAATTGAGAAGACCATGGCTTGGGTCAGGGGCACCCACTTTTCCTTTAAGATTGTTTCTTTTGTGTATGGCTTTAAGTGAATCTCCTAGACCTTAATGAGGGCCTTTTTGCCTGTTGGAAGTCACATTGCAGTTGTTGATAAAATTGCCTTCATAGTTATATGGTCGGGTATGTAAGAAGAAGAAGCCTGCGTTTTACTCATTTTTGTGACCCAGCTCACAGAAGGCCTGGCATGCAGTTGGTGTTCCATAAATATTTATCATATGGAATTTAGTTTATTTTCCATTACATTTTATAGAGAATGAGAGAAATTTAAAGTAAATGAAGTACCTGACATGTATATTTGAATAAATATTTGTGATTTGTCATGATTTATGGAAGTAGAAAGGCAAATATCACAGTTCCTTGCCACTCAAACTGGTGAATAGATACCATGAACTGTATGTAATTTGGGACTTATTTTTTTTAAAAATCGCTTTTGGCTAAGGAAAGGTTTTTTTTTTTTTTTTGCATGTGTTTTAGAAATTTACATCAAACCAATGAAAGAATGTGATTTGGAACTCTGAATTACAAAGCGTTCCTAATAATTATCGGTAGAGCTAGGGGTGGAACCTAGGTTTCTTGGCCTTGGAGTGGAGTTGGAAATGATACAGCAGAAAGTCAAGAGATGGCTGTCAATTTTTCTGTAGAAACTCTAATTTTCCTGAGTACGCTGTTTATCTACAGGGCTGGCTTGAGAAGTTGGGCAGGGATCTGAGAAGATCAGTGACAAGCTTGAACCCTTGGCATATCCATGTCTGTCACTTATACTAACCATAACAACCTTCAGACAGTAATGGCTTTCAAATCTGAAAATTTTTCCAAATCTAGGCAGATTCTACTTTGGCCAACTTTAACCCAGAACCATTCTGGGAAGAAGATCCTGGGAATTATAGTTCCAGGTTAATAACCAAGTTGATACTGCACAATCACCACACTTAGTTAATGAGCTTGATATTGTAGTACTTACTATGAACCTATGCCGCTCTCTTCTCAGGTGATGGGCCGATTATGCCAAACAAATACAGACTATCATTGGGAATGATCTAATTGGGGCGTTTTGGAGTTAGACTTAGTCCAGGCATGAGGACTAAGGGATAGGTTTTCTCAGAATCTGAGCTGATTATAATATAAACAATGGGCAACTGCATTCCCTCTCACAAGGGAGGTGTTTATAGCAACATAAACACCTTTTCAACACAGTAACATAAACAGTTTCTCAAGGAAGCATTCTCTGGCATTCGGGAAATGTTTCTTTCTTTACAAACAAAAAAGGGTGTTTTTCTAAAGATTTAATTTACTTCAGGGCTCTGTTTAGAACAAAGCTATGATTGTAGAGGGATAAAGTTATTCCCAGACTACTTTTGTGGTATGCTATAGAAGCATCTTGTTTAAAAATCTGTAGACTTAACAGAGCAGAGCTCAGTACAGGTGTACCATGTTACATATCAGATATACCTCTGAGAAGTTGTTGTTATGGATTGAATTGTGAGCTCCAGAAATATGTGTTGTAAATCCTAACCTATATGCCTGTGGGTGGCGCCCTGGTGGCGCAGTGGTTAAGAGCTCAGCTGTTAAGCAAAAAGTCAGCAGTTTGAATCCACCAGCTGCTCCTTGGAAACACTATGGAGCAGTTCTGCTCTGTCTTATAGGGTTGCTATGTGTGTAAATTGACTGGATGGTAATTTTTTTTTTTTTTTTAATCCTTGTGGTTATAATCCCATTTAGGAATGGGTTGTCTTTGTTATGTTAATGAGGCAGAATTAGTGTAGTGTGTGTCTTGAGTCAATTTCTTTTTTGATATAAAGAGATTAAATACAAACTAGCAAGCAGAGATGGGGGAAGAGAGATGCCAAGCCACATGAAGATTGTCCAGGAGCAGAAACTCAGAAGAGACAAGGATCTTCCTCAAGAGCCAACAGAGAATGAAAGCCTTTCCCTAGAGCTGGCACCCTGAATTCTGACTTTTAGCCTCCTGAACTGTGAGAAAATAAATTTCTTTTGGTAAAACCATCCACTTGTGGTATTTCTGTTAAAAACAACACTGTATAACTAAGACAGTTATACAAATTATTCTTTTCTGAATCAAACTGTATTCTAAATTCTCAGTAGCTTGCTACTTGATATTTTCTTAGGAAAATCCTTAAAACTCTGAGGACCCTTTGTTACAGGAGTAAAATAATGAGTTCAAATCCTCCAGGCGCTCCTTGGAAACTCTATGGGGCAGTTCTACTCTATCCTGTAGGGTCGCTATGAGTCGGAATTGACTCGATCGCACTGGGTTTACTATGCACCAGCGAGTATGATAGGGATGTTATATTTGTTTCAATCATGCATATTTAATTAATTTGTAAGGCAAATAATGCATCCTAAAATTGGCCTGTTAGAATTATTTTTATTAAGGTTCCTTAAAATATTTTTAATTTGGAGTGATTAAAAATAGATTCCATCCACAAGACCCATTTTAAGGCTGAAAAGGGGAGAAAAATTCTTTAGCGAGGGTGCTTTCTTAATAGAGAATGAGAACAAATGTACCTGTTTTCATACTGTCTAGTTCTAGTAGAGCAATGAAAATACTCTCAGTAAGCCCTGAGCTTCAGCCCCATGCATGTTTTTAATTTTTGTGGGAAGGCCTGATTTAACTAAAAGATTTACCAACAATCTCTAGGAATGATATGTTCATTGCTGAAGGAAAAAGATAGTGGTAGATTGCCATTTATTAAGTAGCTTGCTGGTAGTTTGGCAAGAATGAAGTACAGGCATTGCTCATTCAACTAGCTGTGAGTGTATTATATTTATTAATTTATGAAAGTTGGATAATTTAAAAGCCAGCCTCGTATCCAGATGTGAATTATCCTAGGAGGAAAAGGTTTTCTTGTAAATACGGGATATAATTATGCATTTACCTCTTTCCTTTGGAAGCATCCATTTTGGTATATTAAAATTATTTAAAGAATTTTTCTTTGAATGTTAACATATATACAATGAATTGATTCATTTATGGATATTAAAATAACAAAATCAGGGCCAACTTGAGTATTTTTGAAAAACAGTTCAATATTGGGGAAACATCCAGGGTGGTGTAAATTGTCTGTTAGAAAGATGAAAATTGGCACTAATTTGAAAATACTTTCTTTAACTGTCTGTATACTCAGTTGATGCCTTTGAATTATGGTGTTGACAAAGAATATTGAACATACCATGGACTGTCAGAAGAATGAACAAATTTGTCTTGGAAGAAGTACAGCTGGAATTCTACTTAGAAGTGTGGATGGTGACACCTTGTCTCACATCCTTTGGACATGTGATCAGGAGGGACCAGTTCCTGGGGCAGGACATCATGCTTGGTAAGGTAGAGGGTCAGCGAAAAAGAAGATAACTCTTGATGAGATGGATTGACACAAGGGCTGCAACAGTGTACTCAAACATAGCAATGATTGTGAGGATGGCGCAGAACCATGCAGGGTTTTGTTCTGTCGTACATGGGGTCGCTATGAGTTTGAACGGACTCAGTGGCACCTAACTAACAACAACATGCTCAATGTAAACTAGTTGTTAAGATGATAGCAGCATATTTTTAAATATGAGCAGTCATGAAAATAACAGGTGTTACAGATACAAAAAATTACACATGTGTATTGTATTTTTTTTTTTTTGTATACCATTTGGGAAAAGACAAAAAAATAGAAAAACATCCAGTGTATTCTTTCTAACATTTTATTCTGTCTAGTTTTTAAACATTGCAATTATCCTATTCTTTTCTCCACACTTTCTGTAACATAAGCCCTTACCCATGTCTTTACACATTTTCTGTGAACATTATTTTCGATGACTATATAGTATTCCTTTTGTAATAGGAATACTATTTAGGTAACCATTATTCCCAATCAGACATTTAAGTATATTCTGATGTTTTTCTAAGATAAATCATAGTATGATGAACATTTGTGTCTGATGGTTTTTTCCAATCAAAATTTTCTCCTTAAGTCAAATTGCTAGAATTGAATTTCATATTTTTACAGGACGCTTTTCCTTAAAAGCTGGTCTGTGAAGTTGAGGGACTGTTGACGAAGAAACACTAACCCTTCCCTATATTAAAAGATAAGGATGTTATGACAAGGTGTTAAAAGCTAAGTTGGAGTTGGACAAGTCAGTTTAACCTGGTTTTATCTTTTAATACCTATTTTTAACACCTGTTGAAAAAGCAGAATAAAACAAAGTTAGAAACTTGTCCTATGATAAGTTGTGATAGGTGAAATGCTTTTAAAAGAAATATGAGCTGTTTGTGTGACAAAATGTAGCATAAAAAGTCTCTTCCTAGTAAAACTAGGAGAGCACTTGAACACGAAGTTTCTAATAATAAAAACAGTTTTATCATGTTTAACTCCTAACCCTCTGAACTTTATTTAGGGCAAACATATTGAAGTAGTTGTGTTTCACTAAGCAAATAGGAAAAGGAAAAAAAAAAAAAAGGAAATGAGAATAGTACCTGTAGTAGAAAAAATTTAGAAACCAGCTCACAATTCAAACTCTACACCATTTGTAATATTCATTCTTAGCCAACTGAATAGATTATGAATCCATCTTAGAGGCTCCATAAAATTAGAAACACCCCAACCTTCTAACTAGTTTGCAGTATAATTAGAGTTTTCTAAGCTGGACAATGAATAAGGAAGACTGAAGAATTGATGCCTTTGAATTGTGGTGTTGGTGAAGAATATTGAATAGACTACGGACTGCCAAAAGAATGAACAAATCTGCCTTGGAAGAAGTACAAGCAGAACGCTCCTTGGAAGAAAGGATGGCGAGACTGCATCTCACATACTTTGGACATGTTGTCAGGAGGGATCATTCCCTGCAGAAGGACATCATGCTTGGTTAAGCAGAGGGTCAGCGAAAAAGAGGAAGACCCTCAATGAAATGGATTGACACAGTGGCTGCAACAATGGGCTCAAGCATAGCAACAATTGTGAGGACGGCACAGGACTGGGCAGTGTTTCATTCTGTTGTGCATAGGGTCGCTATGAGTCGGAACTGAGTCGATGGTACCTAACAACAACAGAGTCTTCTAAAGGACCCCTGGTGGCACGGTGATTGAAGTGCCTACTTGCTAACTGAAAGGTTAGCAGTTTGGAGCCACCAGCCTCTCTGCAGGAGAAAGATGTGGCAGTCTGCTTCTGACAAAATTTACAGCCTTGGAAACCTTATGAGACAGTTCTACGTTGTCCTGTAGGGTCGCTTGAGTCGAAATGGACTCGTTGGCAATGGATTTTGGTTTTAGAATCTTGTTACAATAGACTGGAGCCCTGGTGACACAGTGGTTAAGAGATCAACTGCTAACCAAAAAGTTGGCAGTTCAAATACGCCAGGCGCTTCTTGGAAACCGTATGAGGCAGTTCTACTCTGTCCTGTGGGGTTACTATGAGTCAGAATCGACTTGACAGCAGTGAGCTTTTTTTAAACAATAGACTTGTACATTTTCAAGAACAAAGCTATCTGCTGTATTTTCTATGTGTATTTTACTAAAGTTGTTAATTTAGTTTTAAAATTTTAGTTACTAAGTGGATTCTAAGTTCTCTTGTTACTGTGTTGTGCTCTTTTGTATAGTTGTCTGTAGAGAATATTTTTCTCTGTTATACCCAAAGCGTACACACATATACACACACACACATACACACACACGTGTGTGTGTGTTGTGGCGGGTGAGTAATGAAGTGCTAATTTCATGATTTTATTTTTATGTTTGTAAATATATTTTGAAGAAATTATATCACCTGTTCAGTTCATTTTTAAGTTATTTAACACTTGGTACATATAAAAGAATACATATAATGTGTAAGCTATGGAGCAAAATAATCAAATGAGAATCAGCGAAGCTAGTACCCACTTAAGAACTAGCATATGACCAAAATTATTGGTGAACTCCTTCCCTAACTTGTTCAGTTTTGCAGAGTTTACAGGTTAGAAAAGATCTTGGTGTCAACATTTCTAAATTATAATTAGTATTCCACTAGCCTTTGAAAAAATCTGAACATAAGTAAAATTTATATTAGGAACACCTGCAAATTAATTATTGATGTCAATGCATATACATAATTCATAATGAAAAAGACATAAGGAGATTTTAAAAATAGGGCATTAGTATTGAAATATGTTAACTGACTAGATTTAATTTTTTTCTTTTAAATTTCTTTTAATAGAAATTGCTTGTCTTCTGAGGTATACTTTAATTTTTTATTACTGAACCTAAAAGTGAGACATGAGTATACTAGTCATACATTAAAAAACAGGTGTTCATTTAACAGCGTAAATTCACAGTAGATAGAAATCCAAGGTTGGTTAATTTGAGAGAATTATGTACGCCGTGTCATGCTATCTACTAGTCAAGGATTTTCTGTGTTGCCAGATCTTGGCCCATCACTCTGGGAATCAAGATTTCATGCTTAAAAGTCACAAAACAGAACATCAGCACTAGAGGAAAATGATATTCATAAAGCTCTAGATACATATGTGCTTATTTAAAGACTTTATCCACGTTTTCCTCTAAAATATTATTTTTCCCATTTGTATTTTTTGATAATCAAATTGTTACTTTATAGTTAACGGTTGTACATTTCTAAGTTGATTTTTAACCGAATCTTTCTTAAAGAAGTCCTCTTTTTAAACTTTGGTTAATTCTTTAGTGGTAACACCTTGAGGATCAGGAAACAGATTTTAATTAATTTTCTTGTGTAGTCATTGCAGTTATCTACCTACCTACCCACCCACCCACCGCTCCCTCCATCTTTCCATTCATCTCCCCGGTAAAATATTTTATTACATTTTGTTTTTGGCTTGTATTCTTCCTTGGTTTCTTTCCACATTATCATTGCCTTTATCTGGAATCTTCTGGATTTCTGCACAGGGATATGTAGTATGGTGTGAATGATGCTAGTTCTTCATTTTTCCGTTTCATTAGAAAACCTCTGAGATACATCTTGTAATCACTTTTCACTTTATTTTTCTTATAATGCTACATTTAAATTAAATTGAAATTAACTGAATTTAAATTAAGATTTAACCTTTTATTGACTAAGAGTATTTATCTTGGTTTTTGAATGTGTAGAAGTATATAGTTACATAGGTTTGAATTTATTTTTAGTAATATAACTTTTTCTGTCCGTTGACTGTTTATATTCTGACAAAAGAACTTCAAAAAAAGCACCACTTTGATTTAAAGAACCTTTTCATTCTAAGCTGTTTTATTTAAAGTTTCTTTGTACTTCTTGACCTTTAAATTTCACCTTGTTGAGTAAAACTTAGACATCTTCAAGCTGAAAATTTTAACTTGAGTTCTACATGTTATGGGTCAGTCAGCTTTCTTGAATATAAATACACCACTGAGGTGATTACTAATTCCTAGGTGTGCGTTCTTAAGCAGGTTATTTCACCTTTCTGTTTCTCAGTCTCCTTACCTGTAAAATGGGGTGATAACTTTTCAGAGTTTTTGTGAGAATTAAATGAGTTGCTATGTCCAAGCACTTTTATGAAGTAGTGCTTGTATTAGTTTTCTATTGCTGCCATAACAAAATTAACACAAATTTAGCCACTTAAAACAACACAAATTTGTTATATCTTAGTTCTATAGATCAGAAACTGGGCTTAGCACAACTGATTTATCTAGTCTGGGTTCCATAAGGCAGAAATCTAGGTGTTTGACCGTTGGGCTCTTCCGGGAGTCTCTGCAAAGAATCTGATTGCAAGCTCATTCAAGTTGTTGCCAGAATTCAGTTCCTGTGGTTGTATGCCTGAGGTCTCTGTTTCCTTGCTGGCTGACAGCCGGGGCCAGACCTTAGCTTCTAGAGGCCTTGCTGTAGTCTTTGCACGTGGGCTTCTACATATCGTACCCAGCAACCGTGAGTCAAATCCTCACACTTGGCATCTCTCTGACTTCCCATTCTGCTGCATCTCTCCTTAACCTCTTGCACCACATCTCTTGGACTACAGTGCAGAAGGTTCTCTAATTTTAAGGTCTCATGTGATTCAGCCGTTTCAGGAGGGAGTGATGATCAAGAACTGATGGTATTGAAGGAAAAAGTCCAAGGCACACTAAAGACATTGGCGAAAAACAAGGCGTCAGGAATTGATGAAATACCAATTGAAGTGTGTCAACAAACAGATGCAACAACGGAGGTACTCTTACTCGTCTATGGCAAGATATTTGCGAGACAGCTACCTGACCAACTGATTGAACGAAATCCATATTTGTGCCCATTCGAAAGAACGGTGATCCAATGGAATGCAGAAATTATTGAACAATATCAATATCACACACAGGTAAAATTTTGCTGAAGATAATTCAAAAGCAGTTGCAGCAGTACAGTGACAGCGAACTGACAAATTCAAGCCGCATTCAAGTCAATTAAAACCTGTTTTATTGACTACACAAAGGCACTTGACTGTGTGGATCATAGTAAATTGTGGATAACATTTTGAAAAATGGGAATTCCAGAATATTTAATGGCACTTATGTGGAACCTGTACATAGACGAAGAGGCAGTTGTTCAGACGGAACAAGGGGATACTGTGTGGCTTAAAAACAGGAAAGGTGTGCGTCAGGGTTGTATATTTTCACCATACTGATTCAAACTGTATGCAGACCAAATAACCTGAGAAGATGGACTATATGAAGAAGAGCGGGACATCAGGATTCGAGCAAGACTCATTAAGACTCAATAACATCCCGCGATATGCAGATGACACAACCTTGCTTGCTGAAAGTGAAAAGGATTTGAAGCACTTACTAATGAAGATCAAAGACTACAGCCTTCAATATGAATTATACCTCAATGTAAAGAAAACAAAAATCCTCACAACTGGACCAATAAGCAACAGCATGATAAACAGAAAAGATTGAAGTTGTCAAGGATTTCATTTTACTTGCATCCAAAATCAGCACCCATGGAAGCAGTAGTCAATAAATCAAACAATGTATTGCATTGGGCAAATCTGCTGCAAAAGTTTCCTTTAAAGTTTTACAAAGCAAAGATGTCACCTTGAGGGCTAAGGTGTATCCAAGCCATGATATTTTCTTTTGCCTCATGGGCTTGTAAAAACTGGACAACAGCTGAAGAAGAATTGATGCATTTGAATTATGGTGTTGGTGAAGACTATTGAATATACCATGGACTGCCAGAAAAACAAACAAATCTGTTTTGGAAGAAGTACAGCCAGAATGCTCCTTAGAAGCGAAGAGGCAAGACTTTGTCTCACATACTGTGGACATGTTACTAGGAGGGACGAGCCCCTAGGGAAGGACATCATGCTTGGTAAAGGATCAGCAAAAAAGAGGAAGACACTCGATGAGATGGATTGGCACAGTGGCTGCAACAATGGGCAACAATTATGAGGATGGAGCAAGACCGTGCAATGTTTCATTCTGTTGTACATGGGGTTGCTATGAGCCAGAGCTGACTTGAAGGCAACTAACAACAATAACAGGGCTCTGGTGATACAGTGGTTAAGAGCTTGTCTGTTAACCAAAAGGTCAGCAGTTCAAATCCACTGGTTGCTCCTTGGAAACTCTAGGGGGCAGTTCTGCTCTGTCCTATAGGGTCACTATGAGTCGGAATCGACTTGAAGACAACAGCTTTGGTTTTAACAGAAACACGTGATTATATTGGGGCCATCTGGATAATGCATTATAATCTCCATATTTTAAGGTTAGTTGATTAGTAACCTTAATTATAACCTGTAAAACCTCTTCATAGCAGTACCTAGATTAGTATTTGATTGAATAACCCAGGGACAGGAACATCAGGGGAACATCTTTAGAGTATTACGCTCAATAATGGTGGTTAGTGTTAGTTGTGATCCGCAGGTATGAAAAAAGTCACATTTTTGACTGAATGCCAGAGTAAGTTGTAAATTCCCTGAAGGTAGGCACTGTTACTTTTTTTATATCTTTAGGACATTACAAGTTGTCATCTATTTATTTGAATACTTGCTGATGGTTGAGAGATTGAATGTAATTCCTCTTCTGATTTTATTCCTTTTCTTTCTCTGGGTCAAGAAAAGTAGTATAGGAGCTTCATTTAATATCTCTGGGACCTCCTTGGAAAGAGTAATTACAGTATTAAGTTTCCCCTTGTCATTTTTTCCTACTTTTGGTTTTCATCAAATCAGAAAAATGAAAGTTTTTTGTGTAGTAATATATCACCACTCAGACCTTTTGTTATTGGAGCATATACTTTGAATTACTTTGGCCTATGATTCTTCAGCATTTGTTGACCTTATATGTACTCTAAGCCATTTCTTCTGTAACTTGTATTCGAAGATAGGTTTTAAGCACACCATCTTGTGATAACTGAGTGTAAAGTTGGTCAGCCACCCCAGCAAGAAGGCATGGCCCTCTTGCCTCTTCAGGATGGTGTCCTCAGTTGCCCAACCAATTTGCCATAGAAAATGGCAAGGTGCTTGTCATCCAGTGTTCCTCTCACCATTCTGAAATGTTTTCCTGATCAACAAATCTAAGTTTTTCTTTAATGATTTTATTAGATATACAGGCATATCTCATTTTATTGCACTTCACTTTATTGTGCTTCGTGGATGCTGAGTTTTTTACAAATTGAAGGTTCGTGGCAACCCTGCATCAAGCAAGTCTATCAGAGCCATTTTTCCAACAGCATGTGCTCACTTCATGTCTCTGTCATATTTTGGTAATTCTCACAATATTTCAAGCTTTTTCATTATAATTATACACATTATGATGATCTGTGATCATGATCTTTGATGTTACTATTGTAATTGTTTTGGGACGCCACAAATCACACCCATATAAGATGACATACTTAATAAATGTGTGTATTCTGACTGCTCCACCAATCGCCAGTTCCCCTGTCTCTCTCCCTCTCCTTGGCCCTCCCTATTCCCTGAGACATGACGATTTTGAAATTAATAACCCCACAATGGCCTCGTAAGTATTCAAGTAAAAGGAAGAGTCATATTTCTCTCACTTTAAATCAAAAGCTAGAAATGATTAAGCTTAGTGAGGAAGGCATGTCGAAGGCTGAGGTGGACTGAAAGGTAAGCCTCTTGTGCCAAACAGCCAGGTTATGAATGCAAAGGAAAGCTTCCTGAAGGAAATTGAAAATGTGACTCCAGTGAGCACATGAGTTATAAGAAAGTGAAATAACCTTGCTGATATGAGGAAAGTGTTAATGGTCTGAATAGAAGATCAAACCAGTCACAATGTTTCCTTACACCAAAGGCTAATCCAGAGCAAGACCCTAACTCTCTTTAATCCTATGAAGGCTGAGAGAGGCGAGGAAGCTACAGAAGAAAAGTTTGAAGTTCACGGAGGTTTGTTCATAAGGTTTAAGGAAGAAGTCGTCTCCATAAAATGAAAGTACAAGGGGAAGCAGCGAGTGCTGATGTAGAAGCTGCAGCAAGTTCTCCAGAAGACCCAGCTGAGATGACTGATGAAGGGGCTGCAGGAAACAGCGGACTTTCACTGTAGGCGAAACGGCCTTGTGTTGGAAGAAGATGCCGCCTAGGACTCTCATAGCTGGAGGGGAGAAGTCAATGTGTGAAAGCTTCAAAGGACAGGCCGACTCTCTTGTTAGGGGCTAATGCAGCTGGTGACTTTAAGTTGAAGCCAGTGCTCATCTACCATTCTGAAAATCCTGGGGCCCTGAGGAATTATGCTAAATCTACTCTGCCTGTGCTCTATAAATGGAACAACAAAGCCTGGATGACAGCACATCTGTTTACCACATGGTTTACTGAATATTTTAAGCCCACTGTTGAGACCTACTGCTCAGAAAAAAGATTCCTTTCAAAATATTACCGCTCATTGATGGTGCACCTGGGGACCCAATAGCTCTGATGGAGATGTGCGAGATTAATGTTGTTTTCATGCCTGCTAACACAACATCCATTCTGCAGCCCTTGGATAAAGGAGTAATTTTGACTTTCAAGTCTTATTATTTAAGAAATACA
Source organism: Elephas maximus indicus (assembly GCF_024166365.1). Taxonomy (NCBI): domain Eukaryota; kingdom Metazoa; phylum Chordata; class Mammalia; order Proboscidea; family Elephantidae; genus Elephas; species Elephas maximus. The sequence continues at coordinate 30,289,793 of NC_064827.1, read as the reverse complement.
TTTTGTAAGGCTATAGCTGCCATAGATAGTGATTCCTCTGATGGATTTGGGCAAAGTAAATTGAAAAGCTTCTGAAAAGGATTCCCTATTCTAGATGCTGTTAAGAACATTCATGATTTATGGGAAGAGGTGAAAATATCAATATTAACAGGATGATTCCAACCCTCATGGATAACTTTGAGGGGTTCAAAACTTCAGTGGAGGAAGTAACTGCAGTTGTGGTAGAAATAGTAAGAGAACTAGAATTAGAAGTGAAGCCTGAAGATGTGACTGAATTGCTGCAATCTCATGATAAAACATTAACAAATGAGGAGTTGCTTCCTATGGATGAGCAATGAAAGTGTTTTCTTGAGATGGAATCTACTCTTGGTGAAGATGCTGTGAACATTGTGGAAATGACAACAAAGAATTTAGAATATCACATAAACTTAGTTGATAAAGGGTTTGAGAGAATTGACTCCAATTTTGAAGGAAGTCTACTTTGGGTAAAATGCTACAGAGAAATCTTTCATGAAAGAAAGAGCCAATTGATGAGGTAAACTGCATTGTTGTCTTATTTTAAGAAATTGTCACTGCCATCCAAGCCTTCAGTAACCACCACCCTGATCAGTCAGCAGCTATCAACGTGGAGGCAAGACCTTCCACCAGCAAAAAGATTTTAACTCACGGAAGGCTCAGATGATGATTAGCATTTTTTATAGCAATAAAGTATTTTTTAATTAAGGTGTGTACATTTTTTTAGACATAATGCTATTACACATTTAATAGACTACAGTGTAGTATAAACATAACTTTTATATACACTGGGAAACCAAAAAATTCTTGTTACTTTATTGCAGTAGTCTGAAACCAAACCCACCAATATCCGAGGTATACCTGTATTACAGATCTGACCCCTTCCTCCCTAAAAAAAAAAAAAAAAAAAGAGTATAAATCTTTGCCTTTAAGATGCTGAAATCTTTGAAAAGGTGATAAGCCTTCTAATGTCAGTGTTTGTGAGATATTTACGTAAGCCTATTTCTGAAGATAAGGAGTGCTGGTGGCACAATGGTTAAGCTCTCTGCTGCCAACCCAAAGGTCAGCAGTTCTTACCCACTAGTGGCTCCCTGGGAGAAAGAACCTGGCGATCTGCTCTCATAAAGATTACAGTGTATGAAACCCTGTGGGGCAGTTTTTCTGTATCTTATTTGGTCACTATGAGTCCACATCAACTCAACGGCACGCCACAACAGCATCTTTGTAGGTGTGAAAACCTATTTGTCTCAAGGATCGTCTCATTGAAAAATTAAAAGAAAAAAAAAAATTCTTTGTATTATACTCTTTTCAGTCTCTCCCCACCCCCTATTATCCCATATTAGGCCAGGAGAAATGAAGAGTTTAATATACTAACATGGAATAAAGTTTATTTTGCTATTTTGTTGTTTCCTTTCATTCATAAATGGTATCTTAGAATCATTCTTGCTTTTTCTGACACTTAGGTGTTGTCCAAAAACATATGCCCATTCTCTCTAAGAAGATAGCGTAAAATGAGATAGCTCTTTTATGCCAAGCAGCTTACATATGTTCTTGCCACAGTGCCTTGCTTACTTTCCAGCCTTTGAATTTCATTGTGAGGCCTGGGCTGGCTGGGCATTCACCTTCATCCTTTCAAGAATGCCTTTCAGTCTAAATCTAGGAACAAGGCTGTCCACTCACCATTTCTTTGCAGACTCATCTGGCAGGATGATTCTCTCAAGGGAAACTGGGCATTTGTTCCTTTAACCAGTTTTTAAACTGAATTTGAGCCTTCTTTACCAAATTTTATTTTAGGGGAACAAATCTTTTCAAAGCTCTCTGAAAGAATCAGATTCTATGTATTTTTCTTAACTGTTTTTGAAGAGTTATTCACATTATCAGAATAAATTAAAGTTATCATATTTGTTTAATTTGTTGAGGAAGTTGTCATTCTTAAGTGATTAGACTATAACAGGGAAATGATCAGCACACTTCATTTAAAGTCTTCTAGATTATTGACAGAATTTTCATCTTTCTACTGGTATGTGTATTTAATTTATCTTGTGGATCACTTGTCTGATTATTAACTGATTTCTTTTTGTAATCTTTCCTTTAAAAGGCATTTACCCTTCAAGGACTGAGTTGGGGTGGGAGGTAGGGGCAAGAAGACTTGATTCAGAGGAATCAGATTTAATTCACTGCCTAAGGAATTACAAAGCAAACCTCTTGTGTACATTGATTGCTTTTTATCTGCAGGATTTGAACACTAGGAATATGTGAATATAACCTGTCTTTAAAATATAGTGCTATGCCACTGAAGAAAAAAAATAAAGCTTTGAACTTTGACATATGGCTTTTGCTGATACTCGTCTCCCTCAAATATTGTTTTTCTCAATTTAGCTTTTCTTTAGATCCTTTTACTTCCCCTTTGATGTTTAGTCTATGGCTACTAGAATTCAATGGCAAGAATTCCTTGTTTTGTTAGACAGCTGATGCCTAGATTTTTGACATAGATGGGTCTCACATGCCACAAGATTGCTGTGAGATTAGTTTGATAAGAGCAAGTTATTCATAAATGATACCATTTGGATCATGGATACTTCTTCACCTGTTAACTAACTTATTGGTACAGATTGACTGTTCATCTGAAATGGGAGCAAAAGTCACCTTTCTCATTGCAGGGAAATGGACATTTCCCTGAAGAGTAGTGTTGTTAGCTGTTATCTCTAGTCGTGGAAAACTAGAGAGTTAACAGAGGACAATTTTCTGGGTTTTGGTATGGGAAAGCAGTGCTTGGATTGAAAGCAGGTTCAGTTGTATTCTTAGGAGTGGCCATAAGCTTCTTCGAAGGCAAGTTTCTACCTGCATTCTTTCATTCATTTTGTAAACAATCGAGTGCTGTGTTGGGCCTAAATTTGGATTAACATTAATTACAGTTCCATGATTTCCTTATACAGCAGCAAGATTGTAGCCTTGGATAGTCATAATTAAAGGTGAACAGAGACACTGGCTTCAGAGAAGCACTTTTGCCCCTTTGTCCTCCTCATACCTGTAAACCAGGAGAACAGTGGAAGATGACATGAGGAGCCTTTTGGTATTAACTACCTCTGCCTTGCAAATTTTACGCACCAGCTTCAGAATCATTTAAGTGTGTGTGTTAAAATATATATAACAAAATATTTGCCATTTCAGACCTTTTTACATGTACAATTCAGTGACATTAATTTTGTCCACCATATTGTACGATCATCACCACTGTTTCCAAGTTTTCTTCATCACCCTTACTTAAGCAATACCACCTCCTTTCCCCCTCCCGCCTGCTCCTGGTAACCACTAATAAACTTTGCATTTACCTGTTCTAGATATTTCATATAAATGGGATCATGCAATGTTCATCCTTTTATATCTGACTTATTTTGCCCAGCATAATGTTTTCAAGATTCTTCTGTGCCATAGTATATATCGACAACTTTGCTCAATTAATGTATTAACTCTAGTTGGCAGTTTGAATCCACCAGGGGCTCCTTGGAAACCCTATGGGGCAGTTCTACTCCCTCGTATAGGGTCACTATGAGTGGGAATTGACTTGACTACAATGGAAAGTGGATTCTAGACTTGTGTGGATTCTCTGGGATTTTTTATATATAGCATCATGCCATCTGTGAATAAGGATAGTTTTAACTTCTTTCTTACCAATTTGGGTATCTTTTATTTCTCGTTCTTGCCTAATTGCTCTGGCTTGGACCTCTAGTAAAATACTAGATAGCAGGCATTCTTGTTTTGTTTCTAATGGTAAGGGGAAGGCCCTCAGTCTTTCTCCATGGAATATGATAATAGCTGTGGGTTTTTCATAAATGACATTTGTCGTATTGAGGAATTTCCCTTCTATTTCTAGTTGAGTTTTTATCATGAAAGAGTATTAGATTTTGTCAAATGCCTTTTCTGCATTGATTGAGATGTTCATGTGGTTCTTTTTCTTCGAGCTTCAGAATCTTTTTAGTTAATGCCTTTTCTGTCATAATTTTGATAGATGAATATATGTATAAATAACTTTATTTATTCTGGTGAATGAAAATATTGTTTTACTATCTCGAAACAACAACTGATAATCATGAACGCATTTCTGTAACATTTCTGAAGTAGAGTTAGGTATTTTTGTTGTTGTTACAAAATCTCTTTTGCAGTTAAGTGGGTTTTTATTTCCTTCCAGATTCTTCTCTATTACAATTTTCTATTAACACGTACTGATACAAAGATAGTAAACTTATGTCCATTGCCTTTGGGGAATAAACAAGCTGATGGAGGCTCTTAGACATCCACTGAAGTAGTAGTAGTATACAGGGCTCTAATATAGTTAAGACACAATGCTATGGGAACAGGGATTAAGAAACAACAAACTCTGCCTGACGATTTAAAGTTTCATTGAGGTGAGCCATGAGCTGGTCCTTGAATAACAAAATATCTATTGCTCTGTGTCTTCCAGTGATCTGGCAGTGATTTGCATTGTACTAGAGTGTCCTTTTCCCAACAGCCTTACCAGTCCTGGGAATCTTACTTTAAAATCTTTGCCAGTCTTTTAGAAAATTTGTCTTTTGCATTTTTTCATACCAGTGAGGTGGAATATCATTTCATATATTTACTGGCTGCTGTTTTCTTTGGAAGGTTGCCAGTTAATGTGCTTTCCCCGTTTTCTCTAATTGTCAAGACCACTTTATGTTAATGTAGGCCTATAGGGGAACAGGCTTTTTATTGGAGTTGTGTTAAGTATACAGATTAATTTGTGAAAAATTAGTCTTTTTGTAATATTGCATCTTCCCAATCAAAAAGGATATTATAACTTTTCATTTATTCAAGTCTCGTTTTATCTCTCCCTCAGTAAAGTTGTATAGCTTTCTTTTATAGGTAATACACATGTTTTGTGAGTTCGCTGAGTTTTTGCTACTTTTGTAACTGGGGCCCTTTGTTCCATTATATTTTGGAAGTAGCAATTCCAAAAAGTAACTCTTGCTGCCCTATAGGAAAGCTGTATATTTTCGTGTATTATTTTCTCAATCTTTCCTGGGTCTAGTACTTTTTTAGTATTTCCTGTGTTTTCTGGATGGATGATAATCTACAAGTAAAATTTATGCCTCTTATTTTTTTTTGTCTTTATTATATCCACTAGAACTTCCAAAACAATTTTGAATTATGATGCTATTAGTGGTCATTCTTATCGAAACCATTTGTTTAATGAGACCATTTTTACAAACACAAAAAAGTAGAGCTCAGACGTGAATATAAGCAAAGACAGATAAAAATGCGCATCAGGAAATATACGATGTTATTATGGTTAAAAGCGGTATTTGATATGTGCATCTGTGTGCAGGCATCCATTCTTAGTACTTTTTTTTCTGATGATTTTGAAAAATTGATCAAGAAGTACAAGTTTTAGACCAAGTGAGGTCTATTCGTTCAACCGATGCCGTTATAACTAATAGCATTGATTTATTTATCTTTTTATAACTGTAAAACTCCACCTTATTCCCTAATCCTGTTTCCTGGGTGGTCACTGTTTAAGTCTGTTTAGTATCCTTCCAGTGTTTTCTGTATGTACTTGATCATTATACATCTATATCTACATCTTTTATGATAATGGGATCGTTTAAAGCAGAGGATATGGTAGCTTTTTTTTTTAAACTTACAAATATATTGTGCATGCCTTTCTATGTAATTGATGATTGATAATTTAAATGTCTTGGGTTTGTGTTCTGCACTGTATTACTATGGTGGTAACATTTCATAGCTTTTTATATTTGGAACATAGGAGAAATGAAGAAGTAGAGGTGTATCACTGTAAATGAGTTATTTGGAAACAAAATGTATTGTTTAGGTTTCCCTAAGAATATAAATCAATTATTCTAGGAACCAGTTAGCTAAAATCTGTCTTAAAATCATGTATAGGACTTACAGTTCCCTTAGAGAATTTTACCAATTCAAAGAAATTTAAACACAGCAGATATTTTATGTGTAAAAACCAAACCATTAACTGAGTCTTGAATATGTTCTTGCTTTAAAAATCTGATTAAGAAATATAATTATAGGTTTCGCAACTGAGGACTTAACGTAAGTTTGATTCATACTTGCAAAGACCTTTACCATACTCACCTTCTGTGCAAAATATTTAACTGTGTTCAAGATGCGGGTGAGATTATATAATGATCACTCTTTAGATCATACCGTTCTTATGTTCATAATTTATTTTCAATATTTCCTCAAACTTTTTTAAAAAAATACTTTGGGTTAAGCACCATACTAGGCACTGGAAATGCCAAGTAGAATAAGGTTTAAAAAAAAAATCTTTTTTTAGATTTTACAGGTTACAGACTAGTGACAGAGACAGAGAAGCAAACTTCAAGTAAATGAATATGTTGCCTTTACATAGGGTTCAGTGGTGATTCCAAAGAGAAATGGGTAATTCGTAGGGGAGTACGGTGGGAAGAGGTCAAGAAAACTCTAACAGGTGGATGGGTAGTGGGGGAGTCTCACAGTACTGAAGGAAGAAAAGCCAGTGGAGTAGAAAACCCTCTGTTTCTAAAAACTGCAGTCAGTTGAATATGACAATTGAGGACAAATTAAGCAATTGGAGGAATTCCTTTGGTACAACAGCATAGAGTAAGGATGGTAGAATGCTTGTTTTATGGTTAGAAAAAGAACAGCCGAGTGTTAACAGAATAGTCAGAGATCATGGTGGAGTATGTGTTAGAGTTCTCCCATAATCCCTTTTCCATCAAAAATTTGAATAGGCCTGAATGGAAAATAAAGTGACACAAGTAGGAAAATAAGTTTTATTTGACGAAATTTCTCTCCATGACCAACTTGGCTTTTGTGGGCCATCTTTAACCAAATCTCTTATTGCGTGCTCATGTGCCCAGATATTTAGAATGCTGCTGTAATTATATCACTTCTGTATTTCATACTTTTTAAGATCTACATTTACATCTCTGAAAGTGGGATATATCTACTAATCAGTGTTAAGTTAGAGTTTAACTGGCTGTATTTTCTTTTTGGTAGAGTGTAATGTTGAGTGTTGTCTTATACTTATGGTGTTAATGTTTTGCTGGTTCTGTATTTTTAAAAAATCACATGCATTTATACTTTTTACAATTGTGAATTATTTTCAGTTATGTGATGAGTGTTTGTCCATAATGGTACATCATCAGTTATTTCTGATCATAGCCTTAATATGGATTAGTAGGTTTGGGATTACCATTTAGTTTTTAGGAGCCTGAAATGGATCACAGTTATGGACATCTAGTTGTCTTTTCTTTTCCACAATTTTTTTTGTACCTGGAGAAGCCAGTATGAGTGCCATTTGTCAAGTCCAGTTCTTAGCAGCTCTGTTATTTATTGTTGTTTGTTGCCATTGAATCTATTCTGACTCCTGGCGACCCCATGTGCAGTCAGGTACAATTCTAAGATCAGCAAACACAATTGAGGGTGGAGTGGGAGAAGAGAGTGACAGATTTGCCAATAGGATATAAGCAGTCACTCAAAAAATAAGTTATAAGATAATATATTAAACTTAATAATTTGTATAAAAAACAACAGGACTAAGTAAATGACAAAGATACATATGTGGGTGACCCCTCTAATGGGAGAGGTTTTACCTGGGAAATATATATACACTCATTTGGACTCTTTTTGGATAAGAAAAAAAAAAGAAAACTATCCTTTAATGCCTCTTACATAAATTACCTTAATATCTATTCCCTCCTTTAGGAGTTATTGAAACTCTGTGTTTTTATGATAATCTGTTGTTAAAACAGGAGTCCCTGGGTGGTAAAAATGATAAATGTGCTTGACTACTAACCAAAAGGTTGGCGGTTTGAGTCCACCCAGAGGCACCTCAGAAGAAAGGCCTGGCAATCTACTTCCAAAAAATCGGCCATTCAAAACCCTATGGAGCATGGTTCTACTCTACCATGAGTTGGCACCGATTTGGTGGCAACTAGTTATTGTTAAAGTTCCTAATTTGTAATAGATAGGAGATCTTACTATCAAAAGTTACATTTATGTAGGACATCACTTTTTACTTCAGGAGTGACTAAGACAACGAAATATAGAATGCGATGATGAAGGATCTAGCTATTGACAGGTTTTCTTGGATTAAGAGATAATGCCTTACTAGACATCTTGTCTCTATAAAACAAAACAAAACAAAAAACCAAACATATTGCTGTTGAGTCAGTTCCAACTCATAGTGAGCCTGTAGGACAGAGTAGAACTGCCCCATAGGGTTTCCAAGAAGCAGCTGGTGGATCTGAACTGCAAGCCTTTTGGCTTGCAGTCATAGCTCTTAACCACTGCACCACCCGGGCTCCCTTGGAGAAGACAAGTTTGGGGCACATTTCTTCAACATATGTTAGAGGTCTCAGATGCCAGATGGAGGCTGTGTAGACTTACTGAGCAAGAAGGTATCAGAAGTTTTAGCTGCAGAAGACATAGAGAATCATCTGTTCTAGAATAACCTGATAAAGGATTGGCTTATGGGCCTGGCATGATTTAAAAAAAAAAAAAAAAAAAATTTTTTTTTTTTTTATCATGATAATAATGTACAAATTAGGAGGTGAAATTTCAAGGGACTGCTTATAAACTCGTTTTCATTCGACAGTGTCCTCTTTGGGCTTCATCTATTAAGAACGTAGGTTCTTATTTACATAACAAAAGAGTGTGCAAGTACTTTAAATGTCTTTAAAAAAAACTAAAATAATAACTAAAAACTTTAGAAAATTTGGAACATAACTCTTTGGTTTGAGATGAAAAGAGCTTTAAATACATGAAGTATCAAAAATGTAGAATATATGATGATAGCATGAGAAGAAATGAGAATAAGCTAGAGCAGGAGGTACTTAGGATAGAAGTAAGTAAATATTTCCTGAATTACTGAACACTAGAAATGTTTGCCAGCTGAATTTGACATTTAAAAGGCCTGCTCACCATAATTATAAGAAGCCATTACATTCTTAATTTGGAATGGCTTTAAGATATGGTCATCTTGAATTAGAGAGAGGTGTTTTGAATGACCCCAGTATACATTTTAGCCCTAGGATTTAGTGTTTTTACATTAATAATTAAAATATTCTTTTGAATGACAATTTAATGTTTTGATTCTAGCAGAGAAATCCTAAGAAAGTTAACCAGATTGAGGCTGTGGTTGAAATAAGAAGTAGTAAGGATATGGCCTGCCACAGTTATTTTAAAGGACAGCTATTTCCCCATTCCATTGGTTCTATAACATCTCATAATCTTTTTTTTTTTTTAAATCATGTCCTTATGTGGGTAATAACAAAACCTGTTGCCATGAAGTTGATTCTGATTCATTGGCATTCCCATGCATGCCGGGTAGTAGCTCTCTATAGGATTTTCTTGGTTGTAATCTTTTTGAAAGCAGATTGCAGGCCTTTCTTCTGCAGCATCATTAGGTGGGTTCAAACTAGGTTAGTAGTTGAATGTAAACAATTTGTGCCATCCAGGGACCTCTGTGTGGGTAATACAAACAAACAAACAAAAACCCTAAATCTATTGCCATTGATTTCAACGCCTGAGACCCCTTTCAATCATTGAGTAATGAATTTATGTGCCCTGACTGAATAAAAAACCATCCACCCACCGTTGTAGTAACAGGAAGAAGATAAGACTGGCTCAGGGTGTTAACTACTGAGGTTGTTACTGACTAGTATGGTCTTAGCCAAAATCATGAGCAATGCTTATTTTTTACTGCTAAGGAAGGAACGGAAGGAACTTTTCTTTTGTTTGACTTTTTTCTTAATGCTGTTTTAGCTTTTCAGACACAGCCTTGACTTTGATAAGTACACTGTAACCTCTTCTAAGTATATGTGAAGTAATTAAATTTTCTTTTGTATTATAAGCCTAAAAAGTGGAAGAAATTTTTAAACCAAGGATATGTTATCGAGAGAATGACCTACATGGGTTGGGGAGTAATTTGATTCCTAACTTCCAAGGTGTATGTACATCCCTTAACCATCAGGGATGATAAAACAAGATAACTGCAGAACTTGAGGCCATCCTTTTAGATGTCTCTTAGATTACATTGTTTTGGGTCTGAGGTCCTTCAGATCCCTGAAGAAAATGTGGACTCTTATGATACCATTTGAGGAATTAAATCAAGACTTGGCCAAAAGTCTTAACGGGAAATTTAGTAACGCTTATCCCTTTGACTGAAAAATGTAGGTTTATCTCTAGGAAAAAGTATATTAATGTTCTAGTTTAAAAAAAAAAAAAGAAAACTGCTCTTAGAGAATTCATCAGAAAAGGCTTGGCTCTGGTAGGACTGGCAACAGTTTGCTTATTCTCATTTCTCCTTTTTCTTACTTCAGGTTCTGAATCATAAGTAAGTTTTTACCAGCAATACTGTTTTTCATGGCTTTGTGGCTTCGATTTAGGAATACCTCCCATGAAACCATCCCTGACCGTTTCGTGTTTTTGTGCTATCATCACACCTGGCCAGTACTTCTAACATTGCAGTTCTCACATTCTTAAGATTTATTTACAGGTTTGCCTTTTGTTCCCTCTTGAACATGGCCTTTCTGCTCTAATAATTTTTGTTTTTGTAGTATCTAGCACTTAAAAGCCACTGGCTGTCTATCAGTTTGTCTTACTGTAGTGGCTTGCACTGTGGTGGCTTGTGTGTTAGAAGCTATGCCACTGGTATTTCAAATACCAGTAGGGTACCCATGGTGGACAGGCTTTAGCAGAGCTTGCAGACTAAGACAGACTAGGAAGAAATACCTGGTAATCTATTTCCAAAAGTAGCCAGTGAAAACCCTTTGGGTCATAACAGAATATTGTGTGATATAGTGCTGGAAGGTGAGCCCCCTAGGTTGAAAGGCACTCAAAATACACAGTGGCTGCAGCAGTGGACTTGAGTATGACATGGATTATGAAGATTGTACAGGACTGGGCAACATTTCATTCTGTTGTACATGGGGTTTCCATGTACAGAGCCAACTTGTTGGCAACTAACAAAAACACGTAATATGTGTTCAGTCAAGGACTAACTGAACATTTACTACACGTCCATCATTACATGCGGTACTCTGGGGTCTTAAAATAAATGGGATCTTAGTGGATGGCCCTTTCTCTCTTCCAAAAGAATACAAAGGTCTGTTCAGTGAGTCAGTGCATGAGTGCTCCATGAATATTAATTGGTTATCTTCCTGGTTCCATTGAATTGTACAAAAGCATGCTTATGTCTTGAGAGAACTGTCCTGAAGTGCCCAGCCCAGTAGAGCTAGGCTGTCTGTCCAACATATGGAGGAAAAGGAATCCTGACCCTCTTTTCAGATGCAGCTTTGAAATAGGCCAGCAGCAGGCTGTCTCCATCTGAAGCTGTCAATCCACGATTGTTGAGTTTCCATCTGGAAATTTGTCTTTGCTCAGCTCAGCCTAGGAATTGGTCAAGTGGATCCATTTGCATGAAGGAAACTTACAGAACTGGAAGCCTCCATATGAAAGGCAAGGAGCCAGGAGTGAAAGCAGTGGGGTGTCATGGGCCAGTGGATGAGCATTTCACACACTGCTTACTTCTAGGCCCCCTTTCTTTGAAGAAATAGGAAGGATTGAAACGGAAAGGCTCCAGGTCTGCCCCAACAGGTTTGTGATCTATAGTTTGGCTCTCAAAGAGACAGCATCAGTTCTTTCTACTACTTTCTGATTTATTTCAGTTCTCATGTTTTACCTCTACGTTTTGTCTTCTTTGTTGCCTTAAAACTACTTTCCAGAAGCCAAGTCAATGGGAGAAAAAATACAAGGTTTGACAAGGGAAAAACAAAAACCAGTTGCTGTCAAGTTGATTCTGACTCATGGCCACCCCATATGAGTCAGAGTAGAACTGTACGCTATAGAATTTGCAATGGCCGATTCTTTGAAAGTAGATTGCCAGGCTTTTCTTTTGAGATACGTTTGGGTGGACTCAAACGGTCAATCTTTCAATTAGCAGCTGAGCACATTAATCGTTTGCACCACTCAGGGATCCTGATGAAGGAAGGGAGCAGATGAAATGCCTCTTATATCTGTAGAAAGGACTAGACTTGATTATGGTACTGCTATATTTCCAAGGAGCTCTAGTGGCACAGTGGTTAAGGCAGTGGACTGCTAACCAAAAGATCAGCAGTTTGAAACCACCAGCAGCAACATGGGAGAAAGATGTGGGAGCCTGCTTCCGTAGAGATTTATAGCCTTGGAAATCCTGTGGGGTTGCTGTGAGTTGGGATCAACTTAACGGCAGTGGATTTGGTTTTGGTTTGGGTGATATTTCCACATTTTATATCATAAGCACTCAGAAGCTTAAGTTGGCACCATGAAGCACTGTGGTGCAGTGGTTCAGAGCCTGGGCTGCAGGCAATATCTATTCATACTTGCATATAACTCAGCCTGTGTTATTATATATACTGAGGCATTGTTTTGACTTATGGAGATTGAACCATTGTGGTGCATTATTTCCCTGCAAAATATTTTATGGGCCTTATCCAAATTTGGTTATATCTATAAACAAAGGCTATCGGTGTGACATTAAAAAAATTTTTTTTTTTTACAGCTTTTATTTCTGTAATACTTTTACTTAAAAAAAAAAATAGTTATTCACAACATCTCAAGAATGAAAGCTTAGACAGGTGCTACTACACATGTCTCATTAAGAAAACTGAGTTTCAGGGAAAGAGTGACTCATTTGAACTCTCATAGCCAGCCAGTTTGTGGTTAGCCAGGACTCTAAACCACAGTATCTGACTCTCCCAGGCCTTCTTCTCTTCCCCTCTCTGGACCACTTTCTTTGTGTCAAATACATTCGTTCATCCTGTGGGCAGGCCTCAGCTTAGAACTGGGCACTAATTTGAAAACTTCTAGTTTCTTTTTAAGGATTTGTCCAAGAGGGGTGGGAGTCACCTGTTTTTCCTCTTGCTAAAAAAAAAAAAAAAAAGGACTGTAAGAAAGAAGACAAATAGTTCGATCTAGATGTAAAGAATGACTAGTAGCAGTAACCATATAAAAAACAATAAGAGAAATAGTTCTAGTTCTTAAAAGGCACTCTTCACAGTAATTGCCTTGGGGCACATGTGCAAAATTAAAAAACTTTCATAAGAAGCCTGAAAACTATATAAAGGGCCATTCCACCCACCCCCCCACAAAAAAAAAAGCAGTAAGCAGCATTGTGTCATATTAGAAACATTAAACTTGTAAAGGAAAGCGTTTTAAGCAGTTCCTTCCAAATTACCCACCTTCCTCTCTAATTAAAGAGATTTATCATGTCCCCAATAACAGGAGGGAATGAATTCAGGCCTTGCCAGATGAGGGCAGACCAGGATCTCTTTAATGCTCAGCCTTCACATCTAAACTGTCATCAGGTCCTGTCAGTCTCTTTCTTTACAAAGCCTCTCAAGTCCATTCCCACAGCTGCTATGCTAGTCCGAACCCTCTATGGAAACTTCTGTTTTGAATTCCTGGAGATGGAACTTCACCTCTGCTGTAGCCAGCCCCTCCTTCCCTCTCTCCTCTTCTTTCTCCTCCTCTCCCTCCTCATCTCTCCCTCCGTCACTCCAGGTGCTTTCACACACATGACCTCATTTCTAAATACAACTATACTGTGAAGTATTCCCTTGTTACATATGAGGAAAGCTGAGAGGTTAGAATGACTTGCCCCAGGTTCTAGCTATTAAGTGGGAGATACAGAACTTGAAACCAGGTCATCTTACTCCCAGTCTGCTGCTCTTTTCACCTTGCCAAAACTCCATCTTCCATCTTAACTACAGTGATAGTTTGCAGAGAGAGAGAAGATGATTGAGGGAACCTTTGAGCCTGGGCTTTCAGGGTTTTATAAGGCCATTGGACAGTAGTTTGAGTCGTCCTTTGGCAGTTTATCACCCAAGTCCTGTGTTATGTTTCTGGCTTATTTTTTTTTACTCAGTCAGTCAGTCAGCAGTTACTCTGTGCTAGCTGTTGCACTAGGCACTGGGGATTACAGTGCTGAACAAGACAGAATGACTTTTCACCTTCACTGGACTTACATCCTCTCTCCCCTCTGCTGCTTTTCATTGAAAGCCTTTAGCGTATGCAAAGTGCATTAACTCCAGACTAAGTGTCTGAGAGGAGACTGCAGAGGGAGAGGAACAAGGTTCTCCTCCCTGTCAAGGCTCTTACCAGTACCAGAAGAATCTGAGATCACCAGTCAGTTGTAAAGGACCTGTTCATCCCTCCACGTGCTAGAGCCATGACTACAGTCAGCTCTAAGGCAGGGCTTAGGGGATCTAGTATTTCAATGAGGCTGTGGTTTTCTTGATCTACCCTAGATGATTGTATTTTCTACTTTTGCAGTTGTAAATAGCGAATAGAAGTCGCAAAGACTGGAACGGCACTTTCCTCCACCATCCAATTAAGAAATAAAATCATCCTAAATACTTAAATGTTTAATGGTTAGCAGTCTTCAAAACATACCAGCTTGCTGTGGTTGAGCCGATTCCGACTCATAGTGACCCTATAGGACAGAGTAGAACTGCCCCATAGGGCTTTTGAGGAGCAGCTGGTGGGTTCGAACTGCTGACCTTTTGGTTAGCAGCTGTAATTCTTAACCACTGTGCCACCAGGGCTCATAGAAAACCTGCCTTCCCCTTTAGGATTTTCTTTGTTGCTTTTCTATCCCAGGAATTTTCATCTCATTTTATGGTAAAAGTGAGTTTGCCAATACAGCTCATGCTGTTAGGGTTTAGTGCCTGTTTGATTCTCCTGTGGCACCTCTCTGTATCTTATTGGAATAATAGAACCATAGGGCCAGAAAGGAAACTAGTTCCTCCCCTCATTTCATAGGAGAAATGGGAGCCTAAGGCAGAAGTTATGTGATTCTACCTTGGCCTCTAGGCCTAGGCCTTTGAGGCCCTTGAGCAGTTAGGAGAGGATTTTTTCCGTTTGGTTTTATCATCCTTCTGGTCAGCAGAAAAATATACTCACATAAATGCAATAGGTTATGGTCAGCTTCAGTTTTGGATGGTTGGGTTTTTCATGTTTTTTTGGTCTACTTTCACAGCTGTTTAATGGGGGACATGAGAAAGGCCACATCGGCGTTTGCTCACCAAATGCCATTTTAAACCAGGGGCTCCGACAGTTGTTGTATTCTTCTCTCTAAAATACTACTTACAAAAACAAAGGGCATAAGCAACTTGTAGAGTTTATTGCCTTAAAAACAAAAACAAAACAGAAAAAACCTTCAAATTTCCCAGCATGACAGATAGAGCAAACCTTGAAGTCAACACATTAGACTTTTTCATTTGTTCCAGTTGTCTTCTGGCAAATGGAAGAATTCAATAAGACAGGAACCCATGGTTCCAAAACAAATAGGGTGTAATTCCAAGACATCTAAAGCTTGCGTGGAATCCCTTCGGCATTCATCCCAGTGGGCCACCGGGAAGGGAGGACACAAAAGTCCATATCCCTGTTCTAGCCAGAGTTAGTTCAATTAAAGGTGAAAATGTCTGTCAAAGTATTTATAGCATGATGGAAAAAAACAAAGACCATAGGTTTTTAAAGTTCGGTTTTTATCCATAGATAGTAAAGACTTTTTTTGTGTTAAATGATATATTCCATAACATATCCCACAGTTATTGACATGAATTTTAAACGATGGCATTTTAACCAATTGCTAATTTTTATCATAATCGTTATTAACAGTTCCATGAAAGTATCAGTGCTTCAGGATGAAGACATTACTTATTTTTAGATGGGTGTAGAGGAGCTGAAAGATAATATATAGTCTTAGAATGTAAAAAGAAATTCATTTTAAATGCTCAGAAGATTGGTTTTCATTGATGTCATCAACGAACTTCCACCTTGTATTCCAGTGTATTCCAATGTAATTTTATAAACTTTTGATTTTCATTTTATAGTTGTATTTACCATTTACTCTAACGTCCTCCATAACTTTTGAATTAAGGGGTCATTACTTTTTTTTTTTTTTTCAAGATTATAAATTCTTTGGCTTTTTTTTTCTTCTCTTCTTTTTGATACTATCTCACAAGTGATTATTATACCTTATTATACTATAGATTTACATAGTATAATAAAGAAGGAACGTGGGTGCGACATGCTAAAAACTACAAGGAGACTTTTTGCTGAACTGCATGTTTGATTCTGTGATATATTCATTAAAGCGAAGTTGCTTTCTCTGTTTGGAAGTATTTATCTGATTTGGGTGTCTGTAGCATGCCTTTTTTTTTTTTTTTTTTTTAGCATGCTTAAGGAAACCCTGGTGGTGTAGTGGTTAAGTGCTATGGGTGCTAACCAAAAGGTCAGCAGTTCAAATCCATCAGGAGCTCCTTGGAAACTGTGGGGCAGTTCTGCTCTGTCCCGTAAGGTCACTGTGAGTCAGAATCGACTCGACGGCAATGGGTTAGGTTTTGGTTTGGAGCATGCTTAAATGAAACCCAGCCAGTGGCTCTGTGGGAGAAAAGACCTGGTGATCTGCTCCCATAAAGACTGCAACCTAGAAAACCCTGTGGGGCAATTCTACTCTGTCATTTTTGGGTTGCTATGAGTTGGAATCAACTCGTCAGCACCTAACAACAGCATGCTTCAGAGGAGCCCTGGTAGCACAGTGGTTAAAGCACTTAGCTGCTGAGAGGTCGACAATTCAAACCCACCAGTGGCTCCGTGGGAGAAAAGACCTGGTGATATGCTCCCATAAAGATTACAGCCTAGGGAATCCCATGAGGCAGTTCTACTCTGTCCTATAGGGTGACGGTTTTTTAGAATGGACTCGACAGCACACAACAACAACAGCATGCTTAAAAAACCCATTGACTTACCTCTTCAAAACTTGTAGAGAAGATGGCACAAAATCAAGAGAATGTATTCATTGCTTCAGCACCAGTTTTTGCCCTGATTTATTAACCATATTCATCATGCAGCATTTCTCCAGAAATGTGTTCACCGAATAGGAGTCTTAATGTTGAGATAGTCAGTTCCTGTTTTTGGATCAAATAAATTTAGAACCATTGGAGAGATTTTCAGTCAGCATTCTCATACCTAATATTTAGGAAAATATGTATCAGTGAAAGGCATAGTTTGTTCCATTTGGACAGTTTTGCTGCTAACTGAAATAACACCCTGACTGATGGCTTTGCTGATATGCTGCTTTCAACCCATTAAAATGAAATATCTCTTTTGGAGAAAGACTCAACTTTGGTGGGTCAGTAGCCCTCATAATTAGAATTTGCCAAATTCCTGGAAAAGACAGATAATGTAAGCCAAAATAATGGAAGTCAGATGTGATTTTCGCCATAAAATCAATATGAAAATAGGGGACTTTCAATCCTAACCCAAGCACCTTAGGCCTGGGTTTTTAATTTTTTTAAACAAATTAGGCAGTCACCATATTTAATCAGTTATAAATGATATATTTCTGTTGGATAGTTTTAATATATGTATGAGTCATTTCAGTACAGCAGTATCATAGTAGCAAGTTGTATGAAACTATTATGTGTTAAACAGTCTTATACATTTATTAACATCCGATAAGATGCTTTGTGCCTTATTTTTAATGCAACAGATCAGAATTTGAAATTTTATCAAGTTAATAAAATGCAGGATGGCTTCTGAGGAAGGAGAATTGATGGGTAACTTTGTAAAAATTTGTTAAGACTTAGGGATATGTGATGTGCCTTTTTAATATAAATTATTGAGGGATATCAGTTTAGTTGCCCTCTTTCACATTATAAAAATTTACTGTGTAAAGCATTCTTGTTAATGATCAAGTGGTTGGCATTTCTGCTGCATTTGAGTTTCTGCTTTCTAGAGCTGCCATTGCATCGGCACAAATAACTTCACCTTGAGCCTTAAGTTTGTGTAAATCATACTGACCTTTAAAATGCAGGAATCAGCTCTTAAGGCAATGGATTTTTCATTCTTTTCTTTATTTCTCTCTTTTTTCTTGCCATTGCTTCACAGTATCTAATAGCGTTGAAGCTTTGGTTTGGTGAGTGGCCATATTAGGCTCATAGTCTTTTGATAAATTCATAGAATCAGGTTATCCTAGTTCAGCTACGAGTCTTGGATATTGCCTTATGATAATAAAGTACTTCATCAGTTGGAACACTACTCCTTTGCACCTATGAATCATTTAAAAATATTCAGTGAGTTCCGGTGGGATTTGGAATAGACATATTAGAGCATGTTCTTGCAACTGAATGTCATTTCTTTAAAGTGCTTTCCGTGGATGTTGCCTTCAGAATCAGTTCCTAGATGTCCTCATTAAATTATAGTCATAGAATACTTCCTTGGTCTGCTTTTTTCTCTTCCTTGATCAAAACCGCTTATAGGGCACTATCTTCTTGAGCCAACAGCTGGATCAGAGAGGGGACCTTAGGGAGGTTGATATCAAACCAAGATGGGATAAAAGCTAAGATGTGGCGCCCAAAGTTTCTGCTGAATGAAGGCAGGGGATATTGTGTAGACTGAGACTTGCAGTGTATGAATAAGTATATGTAGTGTATAGGAGCCTGAATGGCGCAAGTGGGTTTGTAATCGGTTTATGATTGGCTGCTAACTGAAAGGTTATGGTTGAACCACCCAGCAGCTCTGTGGAGAAAAGGCCTGGTGATCTGCTCCTGTAAAAATTATAGCAAAGAAAATCCTATGGGGCAGTTATACTCTATCACACATGGGGTCGCCATGATTTGGGACCTAACTCAATGGCAGCTAATAACAATACCCATATGTCATGTATGGATTTCTATATAGGGGCAGACAGTGGATAGGCCATTTATGAGCAATAACGAGAATCGACTCAGCATAATGAATATTAATTGGCTAATTATTGAAAATACAGGTATCCATGGGTGCATTTAGACATTAATATCTACCCAAGTATAATTTTCAAGGTGATCTAATCTAAATTTAGGTAGCATTTAGGGTCTAACATATACTACCACTCCAAACCCCCTCCTCCAATTTACTCAACTCATTTATGTAAGCCAATTATTATAAAACTTTCTGTGTGGTCTTAAGCTGGAGTTACTGAAGAATCTTTTGTTTCAAAGCAGTGCAGTAATTAAAGAGTTATGGAAATAATGTTGAAGTCCACAGAAATGATATATTGCAAGTTTAGGAGCAGAGAGACAGTAAAAGATACTCCCAGCTGACACTTGGAAATCAGAAGCAGCTGCAGTTGGGTCAGAGTCCGTGTGTGTCAAAAGGCTGGTTATTTTATCATCAGTTAAGGAGTCAACTTTATTCTGTGTCTTTAGGCATTTGACACTGTATTGGGCATCATCTCTAGCTTTCTAGGAATAGACATCAAGAAAGAGTCTGGTACAATAAATTCTATTTGTGCAATCACTACAAAGTAGTGCAGTAGTAGTTTGAAAATTGCACAATCATTATTTATGTTTTGTAGTTCGTTGTTGTGTGTGGGCCAGGCTCTGAGTCCACTACTGGGAAGCAGCCTGCAGCTACTTTGCTCTTTTGAGTTTATTAGCATAGTTGGTTTTTTGTTGTCTTTCGCTTTGTTTTTTTTAGGTTTATGGTTTTCATAGCAGTGACATTACAGGATTACTCCGTCCTTTTCATTTTTTATGGGAAAAGTTTGAGTATTATCTGGTGGATTAAGTTGCAGTTTTGGACCCAATTCTATTTCTTAGTAACCAATGAAAAGCAACTGTTTTTAACATCTGATGCGTAGAAAGTTTTTTCCGTGAGCACGTCTGTATCTTCCAGGCATACCACTTGTGTTATTATCACAGTAAAAATCATAAGCTTACCCGCGAGCATTTTGTTTTGTCATTCTTCTTTGTTTTTTTTTTTAATTAGAGTTGGTGAAACTGAACGTTATAACAATTTTGTATTGTTCAAATAGTATTTGACAGAAAATGAATTTTTAGAGGATCATCGTATAGAGTTCTTTAACAAAAAAAAATGGTTTAGAAAGTGATGTAATTTATGGGATAAAAGAAGTAACTTTACCTGGTTGGTGAAGGAGAAAACAGCAATGTGACAGGAGCACTGAGAATAAGTGATTGACAGCAGTGTGCCTCTGCTCCGATGAGGGTGAGTATGTGTGAGGATCGCTAGTTCAGTGGCCCCCAAACTGGAGTGGGCACCAGAGTCACCTAGAAAGCTTGGGAAAACAGACTGCTAAAGCTTACCCTCAGAGTTTCGGGTTCAAGAGATCTGTGTAGGGGCTGAGAAAGCCTGTCTTCTCACAGTTTCTCAGGTGGTGCTCATGTTGCCGATGCAGGGATCACTGCTCTAGGGTAATGGAACTAATGGAGTCTTAGCTAAGATTTTTTTTTTTAAGTACAGTGCTAGTAACACAGCCGAAATGGAAAGAATGGCTGTTGAATTTTCTTGTGAAGGGTGATCCAGTCTTGACTGACTAGGGGATGATCGAATTGTGATTATGTTGCTGAACTGATAATGTTAAGTAAATGATATGGATTGGAATTTAAGATAATTTAAGATATTTGTCAATTTGGTTTATTTGATATTTGCGTTACAGCTTACAACTCATAAAAAGCTTCTGTAAAAAAACATTATTAACAAGAACTTTTGAGTTAGGAACCTGTACATGCTCACATTGCAATTTCTATATAAAACCAAAACCTGCTGCTGTTGAGTCGATTCTAACTCATAGTGACCCTATAGGGCAGAGTAGAACTGCCCCATCGGGTTTCCAAGGAGCAGCTGGTGAATTCGGACTGCCAGCCTTTCGGTTGACAGCCGAGATCTCAACCACTGTGTTAGTACAATCCTGAAGTTTGTTCAGTCTAGAATGTTCAACTATGGACAGTAAAGACTTGGCACCTGTATTGATTCAAGGCAGCAACTGGAAATGGGGAGGTGAGTTGCAGTTCTTAATTGGGATCTGAAATGTCTAGATAGAAAATAATCTGATTAGAGTCTTTTATAGGACAAGCCCTTATTTTATTCATCCTTGCATTTTCATCCTGGGGTCTGATAAATGTGAAGTGTTTGTGAGAGGAGTGAGTGAGTGGACAGCAACGCACTTGTTGGAAGTAATTGGGTGGTGGTGGGAGGAACCATCCCAGAAGATTAACCCACCCCAGGAAATTCATTGACAACTTGAAAAAGTTGTTTATCAGTTTATAATTTTATTTTCTATTACCTCAATAATTTTTAGGCATGTGGAAATCTCAGTAGAGTTACATAGTGTTCGGGTTTTCAATATCTAAACAAATCCCTAGAAACATGTATTTTGACAGCCATAACACATTATCTAAATGAAGCTAGGAGGAAGGTCATGGATACCAAACCCGAAGCCCTTGCTGTCAAGTGGATTCCAACTCACAGCGACCCTATAGGACAGAGCAGAACTACCCCATAGGGTTTCCAAGGAGCTGCTGGTGGATTCGAACTGCCACCTTTTGTTTAGCGGCCGATCTCTTAACCACTGTGCCACCAGGGCTCCAAAGTGATGGATAATGTAGAGCTAATAAAAGCGTTAAACCAAAATATGAAGTCCATGTAAACCATATTTGTAAACAAATGAAGAAAATTCCAAACTTACATAATGTATTTCATCTTAATAGTTTAGAAGTACAGTGTTATCCTAGTATTTTTTTTCAAGTCTTCATTCTACTTGCTATATTGGTGTGGAGGTGTAATATCCACACCCTACTAGAGTTATAGGAGTTCCTGGGTGTCACAGATATTTAAGTGCTCAGCTTGCTAACTAAAAGTTTGGTGGTTTGAATCTACCCAGAGGAGCCTCAGAAGAAAGGCCTGGTCATTTTCCAAAAGATCAGCCACTGAATACACTGTGGAGCATAGGTCTACTCTGTCATACATGGGGTCGGGGTCACCGTGAATTGGATTTGACTCAACAGCAAGTTTTTTTTTTTTTTTTAATAACTAGGTTTCTACAGCCATAAAATAATGGAAGAGGTCCTTGAAGGCAGACACTATGTTTTAATATCTCTATCACCTAACTCTTGGCTGATCAAATATTTCGGTTAAATTGCACCTTCTTCTTGCCCCCTTTTAGTGGAAGTACACACACCTGTTGGCAAAATACCTATGTGCTATGACTGATGTTTGGTAGGAATTTAGGATTTACAAAGCAATTTTCACATAAAATACGTAGTATATAAAATCTGATCTACAAATAATGTTTTTTATTATATTATGGATGGAAAAATATGAAGTAGAAAGAAGTAACTTGCCTAAAGTTAGCTACTGTAGCTAGTAAATGTCAGAGCAAGACAGATTGGCTGAATCTAAATCTGATTTCTCTCTGAAATTGAATCATTAATGTATGTTTTGTTTGGGGGATTTTTTTTTTTTTTGCTAGGCAAAAGGTATAGACAGTGAAAGGAAACACAGGTGAGAGACCCAGATCTCAGTTCTTTCTGGCTTTCCTATTCACATCCCAGAGAACTCTCTCTTCTCCAGACTCTTCTTGAATTCACCTGTTTTCAAGATTTTTTCTTTTATTGTACAAGTTAAGAATTTTTGTTATCGTAAGAAATGAGAAGATGCAAATAAACCAAAAGAAGAAAACATTTTTCATGCATTTCCCAAGCATCCAGTACAGAGCACTGGGCATAGAAGCCATTAATAAATACCTATTGATTGAATGCCAGGAATTAGCTCTCTGACCTCTGGGCAAATTGCTTAAGTTGTCATATTCCATCTGTAAAAAGGGGTTGCTGGCAGGTCTCTTGCGCTGTTTATTTACTTATGTTGTGGATTTATGTAACATTAGCAATCTTTCAGGGACTTGGTGAAAGGTGTTGAATAAATCATACCTTTATTATTATCTCTAAGGAAGAAATTATTTGATATTTGCTGCCTTCAAGTACCTTTCTGCTCTCTGTCATAAGTAGGAAAGAAAATGACTTATTTGCAGTATATGTGTGGTTATTAGGGAGAAGCTAGTATGTTGAGAGCAGATGCATTTACTTATAAATAAATCATTATAAAATATTAAAAACTTCTTCCTGTGATATTTTAAATTGTGTTGTTTAGTCTGTACCCTCCACAACCTCAGATTATAGCTGGATGGATTCAAAGTTTATCTACCACCATTTCTCCATGAAAGCGGAATATGAAGGAAAAGGAATCGTTACAGTAGGAGAAGCTTACTTGATTTTTTTGGTAGGGTTTCTGGTTAATTATATTTACTACAAAGCATGATATGGGCATACATGTACTAATTCACAGGATTTACCTAGTTCACTTGGTGATTTCAATGTCATTGTCCAAAAATGTGGCTATTTTGGAGAGAGACTAAATCAGATAGTGGGTTTTTCCATATAGGAAATTGCAGTACCTGGAGTGAAAAATTTTTATAAAATCATGCAGTCCCATGGTAAATTTAAATAAACCAAGCTTTTCTCTAGATGAGGTTACAGCGCCTCCAAAAAATATTTACTAGCATGATAAGCACCTTTTCTCTTTCCTTTTCTTTTAGCATTTTACACTTTCCACATTTTCTTATAGCTGAGTTTGTATTTCTATTTCATAGGTGGTATGTGTACATACAGAAGAATATGTTCATCCATCTAGCTAAATCCCCTGTTAGAATGGGTTGGGACTGGTGGCTAGCCATTCATTTCAAAAAATGGAAAAGAATTCTGGTCACAAAGCGCTTACTTATTCTTTGTAAACTTCCTTTTATTTATTATATAAATACATTGAACTATAACAATTCTACAAAAGTTAACTGAAAAGCTCTTAGCAAAATACCTATTTCTATTAATGTTTGATATTTAATAACCTAGAATTTATTCTTAAAGTATGACATAATAAGATTTTAATGTGTGATTTTATACTTAAGGTCTAATAGTCTCATAATTGGAGTGGTTCTCTGTAAAGACTGTTTTGCAACTCAGCTCACCTTCATTCAGTTTTATAATGTACATATTGGAAGTGACTCAGTGGAAGATATTACGATCACACTTTAAGAGGAGGGATTTTTCTTCTGACTTATGCTGAATGAGTGAATATTAGCTAGCTCTTCAAGTTAGGGCCTTAATTATTCTCTTGTTTGACCTTTGCCTGTAACATTTGGTTTGAGTTGTGATCTTCTAAGATTCAACCACTGGCAGGAGCCTTATTTAATCTTTCTATTGAGCTGTTTCATCTTCTTGAATAGGGCATAAACCTATTCATCAACCTATCTTTCTTATGGGCATGCTGTTCTGGAATTACTATTAACTGCATTGTGGCAGGATACATTCTATTTAAAAAGCAGTGTAATATGCTTCAATGTGATTAAGAACAAGGATGTTACAAGTGCAATATATAGTAAAATCATAACACTCAACAGCTCTTTACGTAATGTACTTTGCCTAATGTGCGAACAGTAGATTTAATTTTTTGTTCTGGCTTTTTTTAAAAGCGTGGTGTTTCTCATAAATGCTGTCAGTGTGTTCTGTTGTCTCGTTCCTTAATACTTGAGCTGATATGCCACTTTTAACTAAATTATATCAAGTTCCTGAGGAATCAGGTTTCTAGTTTGATTTATAGATGTAAAACAGGGTCTTAGTAGATTTAATCTGACTTCATAGTAAGAATGGAAACAAGAAAATGAAAATCTAATTTACAGATTTTTTTTTTTTTCATGGAAGCAGCTTCTGTTAAAGAAATTCAGTATTTGTTTTTTTCCTGGTCTAATAAAAGTAGAATTCTTCTCTAATTAAGAAAAAAGCCTTTGGCAGAATACGCTTTAAAATACTCAGGCATGATTTTGAACTTTTTTTATCTTGTCCTGATTTTCTGATTGTGTTAATAGCAGATGTGTTTAGCTGTTAGATGTTTTAGGCTTAAATGAAGATACTAAAAAACAAAATGCATTTCACTTTTAAGTTAGAAGCACTTACGACTTCCCTTTAGGATAATAGAATTTTGGATTAGGAGCAGCCTCTGAAATGGAAGCTGCCTCACCCTGTCACAGAGGAGGACCAGAGGGCATTGACGTTGGTGAAAAGAACAAGAAGGATGAGTCGAAGGGTTTAAGATGCTTGTTGTTGCTGTTGTTAGGTGCTGTCCAGTTGATTTTCCACTCATAGTGACCCTGTATGACAAAATAGAACTGGCTGATATGGTTTTCCAGGCTGTAATCTTTATGGGAGCAGATCACCAGGTCTTTCTCTTTCGAAGCAACTGGGTGGGCTCAAACTGCTAACTTTTCAGCTCGCAGCTGAGCATTTAACCATTGTACCACCCAACTGTGACACACTAGGGTAGGAACCGAACTTTTATATTGACAAGTATTGCTGAGTGACAAAAAAGGAAATCCCAACCATGGTGCTATTAGTTAAAAAAGTAATCAAAAACAAAACAAAAACAAAAGCAATTGTACCTACTGCGTACCCTTGGACACAATACCTTATAAGATGTTAACAGAGGAGGGTCGGTGGGAGACCTGCCTGTAAAAATTAGCCTATTATACAGAAGGAGGCAAAACACAATGAGAATAAGATTAAGAATGATGTTACATAAATAAAAGAATAATTGCTTTATATCTTATGTATTATCCATATTGGCTAAAATGTTTCTTAGTTTTAACTCCTATTTTTTTCAGAACTAGTTTGGAAACTCATGTTAGAGATTCTTATTATAAAATACCCAAATAAATAAATAGCTTCTCCTTATTTGACTTTCCTTCAGTTTAGAACTGCAAGTTTGTATTGACATTGCTACTGCTTTCCTGGCATGCTTATTGAGTATATAAAGTAGCGACAGTATGCTTCTTATTAAGAACTCAGGGTAATTTACAGATGTTGTTCATTGTTATTTATGAAAATTTGCATTTAAAAATAACTGAGGTATGAGTTGGTACACAGTTTCTTATAAAACCAGTTTTCTGTAGAATATTAATACATTACAGATCATTTCCTTTGGAGGGCTGAGAAAAATCTAAGACCTTCAAGTATAAGGTATGCTCACTAACAGCTGTTTCCTATAATAGGAGCAATTTGCATGCAGAATAGAGAAAATGATTATACAATTATGAAGCCAATTTGTGGCTTACATAATCTTGTTGCCTCAGTATCCATCCTAGTTCCTATCTTCAGCTCCTCTTCTGCCCCTGCCCCACACAGATAAGTCACTCAGTCAGCTGTCCTGCCCGTAGCTGCTCACTTAGATAACATGTTCCATGCCTTATGCCCCAGTTTTCCCTGAACCCCCAGGAATTTGAGGTGTGCATACTTCAAACCCACCAACCCTACATACTTGTGGGAAATGTACCGAGCAATGCTCTAAACCCCAATAAAAGTGTGGCCTCTGGGCTACTCCCTGCCTTGCACCTCACCAGCTGGTTGAGCTCACCCCTCTGCATGAACTTCCTCTTGGTCCTGGTTGGTACCCCTCTCTACTCATGAACCCACGGTAATAAACCTGTATGTGTCATTCATGCACTTCATTGTCGGTCTCCTCTGTGTCTAACTCGATCTACACACCTGTGTACAAACCTTTAATATACTAAGAGAGTCTTGGTCATTATTTGCAAATGGCATTGACATAGTGGGCACAAGTTTGATGTGTAAGAGCTGTCAGGGTATCCGCCACAATAAAGAAGAAGCCTTCTTATGGCAGGATAAACTGGTCATAGGCTGAGAACAGATGGCCAGAGATCACTCACCAGTATAGACAAGTACCCCATGAAAGGCACCCTGTAAAACAAGACAACCCCTGCCCCTTGCCCCAAACCCTTCAAAATCCCTGCAGTATTAACACGTATATTGACTAGATTCCTTATCTGCTAAAGAAATTTGCAACATACAAAAGGGGGTACAGAGAAACAGCTAGAACTTCTCTGCCATGTTCAGCAGCCCACAGAATAAACTTCTTTCAAATGACATTGACATGATTAATCCCAAGCAACCTGGACACTGAATCGGCTCTTCTGAAAAGCTCTGCAGCCCAGAATGTTCTGTGTGTCACAGCCCTCTGGCTTGGATGGGGTTTTGGGCTTTCAGTATATTTAGTGGCATGTCCCTCAGTGTTCAGTGTATTTGAATATTCAAGAGAGATTGGCAGGTGGTCAGGGATGGAGGATTGACTCCTTTTGCTTTTTTATTTTTAATATAGAAACTTGTAAGTTCAGGTGAGATATCTCCTTCCTGATTTATTTCTTCTTGATGTCAGTTTGGGGACATTTTCCTAAGATGGGCTAAGGGAGACTACCCAGCGGTGAAATCCTGTTTTCAGTACACCTCTTTGTAATCACATTTGTATCAGTGGAATGTCTCACCAATTTTCGTGTTCATTATCATCCTCTGTAATAAAAATGTCTCGCACTTGTGTCTTGCTACCCATCATCTTCTAGCATCCTGACAGCTATGCTTACAGATGTATAGGTGGAGTTATCCTCCTGGTTAAAAAAAAAAAAAAAAAAATTTTTTTTTTTTTTTTTTAAGGGGGAGGAAAATGGAGGCAATCTAGAAAATCCTTAGTTAAGTGTTGTGAGCCTGAGTCTCCTGATGCAAATCCAGAGCTCTCTACTTGCTTTTTCCTTTCTGTTACCATCCAAAAATTTTCCAGATGATTGGGTACTTCATAGTTAGATTTCCAGCCTCACTTCAGTCATTTATTGGGAACTCAATGTGTGCCCAGTCCCGTGCTGTGTCTTTTATATGCATCATCCTGCTTAAGCCTCAGCAACTGTCCAGAAGTAGAGCCTGAGGTTCAGAGAGGTGAAGTAACTTTCCAGAGATAGCCTGCCTAGTATGAGGTGAATTAGGGATTAGAACCTAGGTATAAAAGATACCATACCCTGAGCCTTTATTTCTTTTTACCTTCCTGAGGTAAACACTGTTTCTGTCCTTGAGGAATGAAAGGAAATTAGATGAGATTCCTGAACTTATGGTAATAAGGAAATCTGTCGAGTATCAAGCAAGTATTCAGGCAGTTAATGCTTTGGGAGTGTAAAATGAAGAGTTGGTAGTACCTTGTGGTCTAGAAAGGCTTTAAGCAGGAGCTGGGATTTGAACTAGCAAAGGATATCAAGAGCAGCTTTAAGATGTGATGGAATAACAGAAGAAGGCACAGGTGGGACATGCTGGCATAAACCCGCGTATTTGGGGGGAAATAATGCATTTAAATGAAGCACAGCAGGTTTGGTAGGCAACAAAGGGAGGAAGCCTGGAAAGGTAGGCTGGAGCCCTGCTGAAGAGGACTTGGAGTAGTAGGGTTATGTGTCTTGGTACTACTCGGCATATATATCTTTACTTCTTGTGATACTACCAAAATACAGTTCTTTGCTGGAATAATTTCAGTTGACTTATAGTTGATTTGGGAGCCCTGGTGGTGCAGTGGTTAAGCACTCAGCTGCTAACGGAAAGGTCGGTGGTTTGCACCCACGAACCACTCTGTGGGAGAAAGATGTGGCAGTCTGCTGCTGTAAAGAGTATGGCCTTGGAAATTATATGGGGCAGTTCTGCTCTGTCCTATAGAGTCACTAGGAGTCAGAATCAACTCCATCCACGGCAGTGGGTTTGTTTCTTGTTTGTGTGTGTGTGGTCAGTTTCGGCTTAGTGGACATTTTAGTGAGATAAAACCATACTTTCTTAGGGTCTCTCTCATTGCCTAAGAGCTTTCCAAATAATCTTACTTCCTTCCAACTTCACAAAAAATACATAGTCCTTATTATTTCTTATATATTCTTATAATGTGCTTAGATTTTAAGTTTTTGTGTATAGAGCAGTATTTCAGTAA
The DNA here is from genome assembly GCF_024166365.1 of Elephas maximus indicus. NCBI lineage: Eukaryota > Metazoa > Chordata > Mammalia > Proboscidea > Elephantidae > Elephas > Elephas maximus. The sequence goes on along the minus strand of NC_064827.1, from coordinate 30,261,077 downwards.
GTATTCTTTTTTGGGCCCAGAGGTGGTGTGTCTTAATGGGTATTGATACTGTTGAGAGACTCTGGGTTTGGGATAGTCTTTTTTTTTTTTTTAAGGAAGGAAGATACCCCTGCAAAATGTGGATATAGAAATCAGGACTTTTCACAGATGCAAGGAATTTAGAGGTGAAGTGATTTACACTAAAGACTAGACGCTTTTCTCGGGAAACTTAGAGTTGTTCTTAAACTTTGGGTCATAAGGAGCTATCTTCAGTTTTCCTAAAGCTTTAGGGTGAGGTGATAGCAATCGGAGGTCAAGATACTGATGATTATGGCTGACTGTGGTGAACTCCCCCTCTACCCCAAGATTTAAGTAAACAACTTAAATATTTCTTTAGGAAATATTGTTACAATTTCTGGAAAAGTAAATCATAGATTAGGGATTTAGCTGTGGAGTTCTCAAGGGGCAATGAAAATTGGGGGGGTGATCTAGATGGTAGAACGAGATTTTATTTTTTCTTTAAATAAAAAGGAATGTGTGTTTGTCATTCCCATCTCACCTATATTCTTTTTTTAATGTTGCAGTGTGCAAAGATCCACCTTACAAAGTAGAAGAATCTGGGTATGCTGGTTTCATTTTGCCAATTGAGGTTTATTTTAAAAACAAGGTACGTAATCTTTACACATTTATCTTTCAGTAGAAGATCCTCCATTAACCAAATAATGTTTAAAATAATTTTGACTCATAAGCACTTCTATCACTAGATGATTTTAAAATAAAAGTTAAATTTGTCTTCTAGGAATTTTGGCTATCGTTACCCTTAATTACAGAGGAAGTGGAGAGAAAAAAGATAAGTTCAACTGTATGAAGTCAGATTATAGGAAATTCACTAAATGTTCCTTTTAAGAGAAGAGTGATTACCATTTTGAAAAAGAAGATTAATATGTTTGTAAAATGGAAAAGATAAATTATGGTCTTACCGTGAAATATTTTTCTCATTTTCATATTTCTAGAATTCTTGAGCCTTACAAAGAATAATCTCATTTTATCTTTAGCTGAGACACACACACAATTATTTCAAATTGCAATATTATGGATTCTACTGGACTTTAAAAGTTTTTAGCAGGACATATTGGAAACCCTGGTGGCGTAGTGAGTGGTTAAATGCTACGGCTGCTAACGAAAGGGTCAGCAGTTCAAATCCACCAGGCGCTCCTTGGAAACTCTATGGGGCAGTTCTACTCTGTCCTATAGGGTCGCTATGAGTCGGGATCGACTCGACTGTACCAGGTTTGGTTTGTTTTTTTTGGTATTTGGCAGAACACAAACTTTATAATATTGTGAAGATTATTTTGTAAAGCATTGTTCAACCTCTATGAGGCTCTCTTTCTGTATTTATAAAACGGGGCTAGGATAATAAGAGTAAGGAGGGATCAGTCCCTGGAGAAGGACATCATGCTTGGCAGAGTACAGAGTCAGCAGAAAAGAGGAAGACCCTCAACGAGGTGGATTGACAGAGTGGCTGCAACAATGAGCTCACGCATAACAACGATTGTAAGGATGGCTCAGGACTGGGCAGTGTTTCTTTCTGTTGTGCATAGGGTCGCTATGAGTCGGTACCAACTCGACGGCATCTAACAACAACAACAATAAAGTAGGAATGTATGGATGACAGAAGCAGATTTTATTTCCCATACTTTTTTTTTTTCCTAAGCCTGTCTTCTCAGGCATTATAATACCTCCCTACAAACCTGCTACCCCTGTTAATTGGGTTTTTCTTAGATTTATACTTTGGGACACGTTTGACAGTAACTTTCCTGTCTAGTTAAATACTTGAGTGCTTACTTTACCTTTGGCACTCCGTTAGCCCTTTACAGATGTTATTTCATTTAGTAGATTTGTAAGAATTTTTGAGTGGTAAGTGCTTTTTTTTTTTAAGTGCTATCATTTCTACTTTAATGAAAAGGTAACTGAATAATAGAAAGGTTGAGTAGCTCGCTAAGGCCACACACAGTTGGCAAGTGTTAAAACCAGATTCTTGATCTAGATCTTTCTCTCTATTGACTTCTATGCCTTAAAAGCAATAAGTCTTTGCTAGAACAATGATTACCTCCCTCAGAGGTAATACCACTGAATTGTCCACATATTTTTTTCATCAAATCAGAATTTGTTGAGATGCATTTATATGTGGTTATATGATATCCTTTTACATATATGCACTGATTTTTTTTTCTCATCTCAAGCTTGATTTTCCTTAAGAGACTAGTTTTTGGCTTTTTTTTTTTTTTGAGATATGTTTCACATACCATAAAAAATTCACTCTTTTAAAGTGTACAACTCAATGGTTTTTATTATATTCACAGAACTGTGCAACCATGACCACTAATTCCAGAATGTTCTCATCACCCTGAAAAGAAACCCAGCACCTATTAGCAATCACACGTCATTTCCCCCTCCCTCAGCCCCGGCAACCATTATCTACTTCCTGTCTGTACAAACTTTCTTATTCTGGTCATTTCATATAAATGGAGTCATACACTATGTGGCCTTTTGTGTTTGACTTCTTTGACTTAGTATGATGTTCTCAAGGTTCATCCATGTTATACCATTTATTAATACTTCATTCTTTTTTTATGGTTGGATAATATTCCATGACATGGGTAAACTACATGTTGTCTGTCCATCCGTTGGTGGACGTTGAGTTATTTCACTTTTCCGCTATTATTAACAAGGCTAATATGAACACTTATGTACAAGTTTTTATGTGGACATGCATTCTTGATTATCTTAGATATATATCTAGATGCAATTGCTGGGTCATACGGTAACTGTTTAATTTTTTGAGGAATTGCCAAGCTGTCTAAAGCAACTGTACCATTTTACATTCCCACCAGCAGTGTATGAGGGTTCCGATTTCTTCAAATTCTTGCCAGCACTTATCTTTTTTAATTTTTTTATATTCTTTTTATTTTTTTAAGTTATAGCCATTCTACAACATGGTTTCTCATTGTGGTTCTTACTGGCCTTTCCCCGATGACCTTGAACATCTTTTCGTGTGCTTATTGGCCATTTGTATATCTTCTTTGGAGAAATGTCTATTCACATCCTTAAAACCCGTTGCTGTTGAGTCAATTCTGACTCACAGTCACCCTATAGGACAGAGTAGAACTGCCGCATAGGGTTTCCAAGGAGTGCCTGGTGGATTCGAACTGCCAACCTTTTGGTTAGCAGCCTAGCTCTTAACCACTATACCACCAGGGTTTACTTAGCCCTCTCTTTTTTTTTGGCTGTGTTGGTTTTTAATTCAAATAGTTGTTTATAGGAACGAACTTAGAGCTCATCTCCTCCACCCTCATTACACACTTTAATATCATAGGAGTTTAATTAATGGAGATCATACGGTGGTTTTCTTTCTCTTCTCACACTCGTCATATCTAGTGCTTTTATTTCATCTAGACTTCAGGCCTAGATGAAAAGTCTAGGCCTTGGAGTCAGAGGAAGCCTTGTACCAAAGAAATTAGGGAATGGGCAGTTATGATCTCTTACGGAGGGCCATAGTGGTTGTACCATTCTCTTTCCATCACCTGAGTTAATTTGACATTGCATTGCCTTCTGTTTGGAAGTAAGGCTTCATTGAAATATCTTCTCTTCTCTCTTTTTTTCTTGTCATTTTTAGAAGCTCTTGGTTGAGCGGAGAAATCTATGAATTGCCCAGTTTCCTGCTTTATAAAAATAACTTGAATTCCCTCATACATGATATTTAAAAAGAGAACAAGTGAAAGATGAAGAGTCAACAGCTAACTCACTCCCATCCTTCCCCCGTATATTCAGTCTTATTGAAATTCATGGAACAGAGAGAAAAACAAGATGTAACGAAGGCTCTTTGGGTAGTCATTTTTATAACTGTAAGACGTATTATTCACTTTGTTAGAAATTTTAATTTCTTAAAATATGAAGGAAGAAAGAGGCACATGAGAAAGAAAGCAGTTTTTCCTTTGAGGCCACTATAAAATGACTTTTAGGCTGAACAAAGTAGATTTTCTGTTTTGGTATCCGGATTAGCTTATTTCTGTTTTCTAGTTTTAGATTTTCTTTAATATTTTATGCTTAGTAATAATTGCTGTTTTCACATGTACATAAGGAGACATACGTATTTCAGTGTTCGTAATATGAAAAAGTGGCATACACTTAATTGGCCCTATGTTTTTTTATGTAGAGATATTGGTAGGAGTCCTGGTGGTACAGGGATTAAAGCTCTCAGCTGCTAACTGGAAGGTCAGTGATTGCAACCCACCAGCTGCTCTATGGGAGAAAGAATTGGCAGTCTGTTTCCATAAAGATTACAGGCTTGGAAACCCTGTGGGGCAGTTCTCCTCTGTCCTGCAGGGTCACTTTGAGTCAAAATCAACTTGATGGCGCACAGCAACAACAACAATGGAGATATGGATAAAGGAGCCTTGGTGGCACAATGGTTAAGTGCTTGGCTGCTAACCGAAAGGTTGGCAGTTTGAACTTACCAGCCACGCTGCAGGAGAAAGATCTGGTGATGTGTTCCTGTAAAGATCATAGCCTAGAAAGCCCTATGCTGCCATTCTATTCTGTCCCATGGGGTTACTGTGAGTCAGAATCAACTCCACAGCACCAAACAACAACAACAACAACAACAGAGATATGGGTAAAACACTGGTGGCTCCATAATGCATAGAATTCCGTGTAGCAGTTAATGTGGCAACGCGAATAAGTCTCAAATACAAACATGCTGACTGAAAAGTTACAGAAGTATGTTGTTATTGTTGTGAGTTGCCATTGAGTTGACTGTGACTCATGGTGACCATATGTATGTAGAAAAAAACTTTGTCCAGTCTTGCGCCATCTTGATGATCACTGGTGTGTTTGAGTCTACTTTTGTGGCTATGTGCAGAAGTGTGTGTGTGTGTGTGTGTGTGTGTATGTATGGTATAGTATAATTCATGTTTTTTTTTTAAACTACTGAAACAAGTAAATGGTGTTTGGAAGTGTACATATGGAGTACAAGATCATATGTTGGAATGATAACCCAGAAACTTAAGGATAATGATTACTAGGAGAGGAGGGAATATAGGCAGGAAGTATCAAGAAATTTATTACCTATAAAATTCATTTCTTAAAAAAAAGGTACAGTAAACCTGGTAAAAACATTAACATCCATATAATCTCAGTGGAAGGCACATAGATGTAGTATTTTAAGTACTTTTCTATATGTTGTTAATTTTTTAATTAAAATGGAAATGATTGCTCCCTCACTTGTTTTCATTTATCTTTATAGAGTGTCTTAGAAATCAAGTTTTGCTATATTCTGATTTGGATAGCAGAGCCACCTATATTTCTTGTTTCTTTTCCTACTGAAATGATCCATGATCCACGGGTGAAAATTTAGTAGAATCCCTGAGTGGTGCAAATGATTAATGTACTCAGCTGCTAATTGAAAGGTTGGAGGTTGGAGTTCACCCAGAGGTATCTCAGGAAAAAGGCGTGGTGACCTACTTGCAAAAAACCAGCCATTGAAAACCCTATGAAGCACGGTTCTACTCTGACATAAACGTGGTTGCTATGAGTCGGAATCAACTCAATGGCAACTGGTTACAGGTTAGACTGTTGCTCCAGAATGTACATTTCATTTATTTTGAATACTGATCATTTTAGTCATCCTTGGTGTTTACTCAACTCTGTCTTAAAGAATGGAGATCCGTTACAGTAATGGTTTATAAAAGAAGTGTTGTTCAAAATTTTCATAGGTGATGACGGAAAGCAGCAAGATTCCCACATGAAGTTATAGTAGTAGTTATACTAGTACATATTATGGATATTGTCCTGTCCTTGGCCCATTATCATCTTGGCTTTCCCTGCTTCCGATAGACCTATCTTTAGCTTTGCTCATTTACTTGAGGTCAGAAGCCAATAGGGTTGTGGAGCTGCAGTACTTCTTTGGCAGTACTCCAGTACTACTCTTTTGAGTTCCTATGCATTGATCCTGTCTTATTCCATATTCGTGCTCAACAAAATAAACCTGTCTGTAAGAATCCTGTTTGTTTTGGAAACACAACAGACAGGCACGTTGAAGCATAGTTAATTGTGGCACTTTAGGTTTGAAAGGATCCCATGCTTCTCTGTTTCATTTTGTCCTCAGGAAAAGCACGCAAGTAAATGTCTAGGACTAAAGATGATGCAGAACAAGAGGGGGAATTGGTTGTTGCCAGAAATGGATTTCCAGCTCTAGGAAATATATTCGTTTTACGCAGAGAAAAAATTACCTGCCTTCTTATTTGAACTTTGAAGAAGCATCTTTTCTGAAGGGCATAGATTAACGTGAAAAGATATCCAGTTGGCCAGAACACAACTTTTGATGGGTTATTTTTTCCTTATTCAAAAAGCAAAACCTTTAAAAGAAAATTGGACTTAGGATTCACAGGAAAGGAGTCATTTTCTGGAGTCTTTACCCTTAATTTTGTTGAAAGGTGATTTTTTTGTTTGTTTAAACTGCTGTGGGCTATGAAGTGATGTTGCTAGTACTTCATTCTTTTTCTATTCATCACATTAATTAATTATATTCATTGATATATTTTTCTGTTAAAAAAGCATACAACTAATTTATGAATATAGTCTCCTAGTAAAAGTATATGAGATAAAACTTTACAGTTTTATTACCTTGACCCCATTTAATCATTATTAAATATTTGGTAGCACCCCATGGATTTACACAGATAAAGTGTGTGTCATTGTAGAGACTGGCAGCAACATGTAGCTCATACTTTAATGTTTTTCCATGGCTTGCCTTTTATTCACTTGACTATATGCTTTGGAGTGTTTTCCAAGTCAGGGTTTTTAAACATCTGATTGGTAGTCCATGGTAATGATATACTCAAATGCAGATCCTTCCGATTTTTTTGCTATTGTAAACAATGCTGCCCTGAACATTTTATAATATATATCTTTGTACAAATATTTGAATATTTCCATGGAATGGGTTCCTAGAAGTAGACTTACTGAGTCTAATGTCATATGTGTTTAGTATGTTGACACATATTGCCAAAATGCCTTCCCAAAAGGCTTTACCAATTTATACTGCCAATTTAAAAAAAAAAAAAAAGCATAAAACTGCCCTCCTTCTGTTTTTAATTAATTCTAAGGTTGTGTTGACTGTTTTACAGTGTAGAGGAGAGACAGATATGTACAAAATGATCATAATGTGATAATTACACTAATGGAAGAGCCCTGTAAGCGGTATATCTAATTCAGATTGATGGGGAGGGTTAGGAACACTTTCCAGAGGAGTTAATGCTTTAGCTCATTCTTGAATAATGCCTTTGCATTAATCAGACAAAGGAGGGAGGTATTTTGGAATAGAAAGACATTTTAGGCACAAAAAGCACTATGTGTGAGAAGTAAAATGCATGGGATAATATGAAGTATTGGGGAACTGCAAGTGCTTAAAAAATTGTGTCGAGAGAGTGTACTGAGAAAGCAAAGGAATACAGGTAAGGTAGTAAAAGAATGATGGTTATTCCAGGGAAGTACGATTTAATCCTATAAAAATTGATGAGCCATTAAAGACATTGATATCAATGGAAAGACATTATCTGATTTTTGTGTTAGGAAGATCACTCTCTTTTCATTGTGGGAGGTAGAATGGGGTAAATTAAAAAATAGGGAGGAGTCTATCTAGATGAGGAATGATGAAGGTCAAAGGTAAGGCAATAGTGATGGCAACTAGAGTAAAGAGGGTGGGTTTTAGAATTCCCAAGGAGAAATCTACCACCCATCTTTCAGTTTGCTGTACTGCGGTGGCTTGGATGTTGCTCTGATGCTGGAAGCTATGCCACCAGTATTTCAAATACAATCAGGGTTACCCTTGGTGGACAGGTTTCAATAGAGCTTTCTGACTAAGACAGACTAGGAAGAAAAGCCTGGCAATCTACTTCTAAAAATTAACCAATAAAAACCTATGGATCACAGCAGAACATTGCCTGAGTTACTTGCTTTCCACATGTCATCAGGAGGGATCAATTGCTGGAGAAAGACATTATGTTTGGTGAAATAGAGGACCAGTGAGGGTGAGATGGATTGGCACAGTAGCCGTACAACTGGATTTAAATGTTCTGGCGATCATGAGGATGATGGAATTGTGGGCAACATTTGATTGCATTGGACATAAAGTTGTCATAAATCAGAGTAGACTTGATGGCAACTATCTCTCTTTCTAAAAAGGAATACAAGGTAGAACTCAGAGACAATTTGACTGTGGTGAGTGAGGGAGAAGGCAGAATTAGGGGTGGTTTATGCTATTTGTCAAAATATATAAGAAAAGGACAGATGAAGACAACTCAATTTAGGATAATGCGTGAGTTTGATGTTACTGTGGGTCATGCCAATGGAGATCTTGAGTATGACTATGGAACGTATGCATATGGTCCTCAAGTGTGAGCTGATTTGGAGATTCAGATAGTAGTCACTGTTGTGTAGGTGGAATTAACTACCTGTGAATGGGTCCATCTCCCTGGGGAAATTTCCAGAAAGATAGGAACACTTAAAGGTCTATGGAGAAAGAAGAGAAGACTGTGAAGAAGAGTGAGAAGGAATGGCTAGAAAGCTGTGAGGAAAACCAGGAGAGAGTGGCATCTTGAAATGACAGAGGAGTGACTTCCACGCAATTTTAGTGAAAGAGAAGAGGTGGTGAGAAAATGAGTACAGACTCTGATTTGGGGAAGTCTGGATGAGGCAGTGGAAACTATGCAGTTGTAGTAGGTTAATGTCTGTATTCTGAAGAAGTTTCAAGTGCTAAGGCTTTTGAGTGAAAAGAATTGGGTTCAAATCGCTTTGTTTCCACACATGTTAGTGATATCACAAATTCTGAGTGCCTTAATTTCCTCATCTACAAAATGGTACTCACAGCTAATTCAAAGGAGATGAATGTCAGAGTACATATTAGTTATTATTTTCCTCAGTCTTCATTTTGCTTCAGATGTTTAAAAATCAGTCTGTAAAGAGCTGTAAATGTTCAGCCAACATCTAGTTACTGTGTTTTTTTGTTTTTTTAATATGATGCCATCATGTCCTCCTAGTTCTTTATTCCACCACTCGTCTGCCAGTTTGTCATACTGTGGTGACTTGCATGTTGCTGCTATGCCACTGGTATTTCAAATATTAGCAGGGTCACCCATGTCCAACCATGGACGCATTTCAGTGGAGCTTCTAGACTAAAAAAGACTAGAAAGAAAGGCCTGGCAATCTACTTCTGAAACTTAGCCAATGAAACCCTATGGATCAGAACAGAATATTGTTTAATACATTTTTGGAAGATGAGCCCATTAGGCTGGAAGGCACTCAGAATACACAGTGGCTGCAGCAATGGACTGGAGCAAGCATTGTGAAGATGGTACAGGACCAGGAGACGTTTCCTTCTGTTGTACATGGGGTCACCGTGAGTTAGAGCCAGCTTGACACCTGACAAAACAACCAAAGTTCTTTATTCAGAAAAATGCTATTATTTTATTTATTTCACAGATATTTATTACATTCCTACAATGTGGAAGCACTAAACTAGTTGTTGAGGGGATGATGATGATGCAAACATTGTGCCTACTTTGAAGAATCTTAAGATCTAGTAGGGAAAAGGAATATATAAGGAGACAGCTATTCTAAGATGTATCAAGATAAGGGGAAGATGTGCACAGAGCAGAGGAGAGGCAGTGGACAGGGGAATGAAGTTCAAGGAAGGCTTCCTGAAAGTGAAACTTGAATGGAGAATGATGAGCAAAACTTAGCTAGATATAGCAGAAAGTAGACATTGAGGGTAGTCAAACAAAGCAAGAGTGAAAACCAGAGCTAACATAGAACATGGTAAGTACTGGGAAGCAACCAGCAACAAGTGATGTGTTGTTGGGCTATCAGATGGGCAGAAGGGGCATGGTGGGATATGAACACAAGAGCTAGATTATTAAGGCCCTGTGTGGCATTCAAGTGAACTTAGATTTTTTTTTATCCTAATTGTCATTGGAGGTTGTTGAAATTTAAATCAGGGATTGAAAATGGCTAGATTTTTCTTTCAGAGAGATAATTTTGAGGCTGTGAATGGAGGAGGAATTGAAGAATGTCCTTCCTGTCTGTCTTTTGAATCTATTGTCCTGAAGTAGGAAGACCTATTAGAGGAAGGAATTTATTGTAATTTGGGCAACGAGTAAGAGCATTGACAGTAGGGACTGCTGGGCTTGTTCAAGAAATATTTAGGAGAGATCATAGCAGCCCTTGTTGATGGGGCTGGGGGTGAGGCGGGAAGAGGAAAGAGTGGCTTTAGAGGTTTCCAGTTGGGTGGCAGGTTGTTGGTGTCATACTGCTTGAGAGAGTGTGGGGGAAGATGATGAGTTCATTCCTCTTCTTTTTCCCCTAACACAAGGAACTAGTTTATCAGCTATTTCAATTGCATGATAATTTTTTTCCCTAGTATTTCTTTGATGCTACAGTTCTTAGATGTCTGGTTCTTTTCTGTTCCTTATGAGGAGTAAACCTTTGCTGTTTTTATTTCTTCTTATGCCTAACTCTCTTTTTTCCTCTTTTTTTTTAAACACCCAGGAAGAACCTAAGAAAGTCCGATTTGATTATGACTTATTCCTGCATCTTGAAGGCCATCCACCAGTGAATCACCTCCGCTGTGAAAAGCTAACTTTCAACAACCCCACAGAGGAATTTAGAAGAAAGTTGCTGAAGGCAGGAGGGGTAAGTGCCACTCTCTGTGTAAAACCTCCCCATAAAAAACTGGTTGCCAGTTTATTAAGAAGGATAATAATGTTTTAGGAGAGGTAAAAAGATGAAGTACCTCAGTGATTTAGCTGTGTTAATGGTTTGAGATGCACTGTTGGTTAGAAAGAACTGCCTTAAGGCCTGTGCAGTTCAGATTTATTTTGGCAAAACCAAAACCAAACAAATGAAAAAAAAATTAAAAATAAAAAGAGAAAAACCCAAACTATCCTCCACTGAGAACAAAAAAGGAGTATTGTATGAGGGCACAATGTTTTCTGTTTAAAGAAACTTTGGATAAAGTTGAAAGTCAAGTTAAAAGTTACATCAAACAGAGTTAATGTCAGAATTTTCTTGATCATAATTAATAGAAAAGTTGTGCTCATTCATATTCCCGTTTGAGTCATTTAAACCTCTACGTGTGTTTGTTTGAGTCACACGTAAGTAAAAGATGGATTTTCTCTTGTAAGGCAGTGGTAACAAAGGTGCGGTAAGTTTTTGCCCATGTGGTTTGGCTAGTGTGCAGAACGATTTTAAACGGCATTTCTTGCAAACATAAATATATGGAATGTTTGCACCCAAGTCAGCTATGAAGATGAATGCTATTGACTGGTCAAAATCTATTTAAAGTGGATACCGTTGGTGTATCATCAGCCCCTATTTCAGATGAACTTCCTATGCCATCTTATGTGGGCAGTGTTCTTTATGATTCCCTTCATTTTGTTTGTGTTGAAATATTTTACAGTTTTGCATTCATAAAATTATAGTGTACAACATCACCGCTCAAGATACTTCATTTCACTGATAAATTCTACCTGAGGATTTTATAGGAAAGAGGGGTTTTATGTAGCACAGAAGTTCTTTTCCTTTAAGGGTTTATAGACAACCACTTGGAGAACCTCAGGAGAGCTATGGAACCTCTCATAAAGAAATCACCCATTTAAACAATTGTGTGAGTATTTTAGGTTATGTGGAACCTCTGAGTCCATTTCTGGACCCCAGTTTATAAATCCTTGAATTAGGAATGAGCCACAGTGCCAAAGCTTACTTTCTAGCTGGTTTAATTTCAAATAATAGTTTCCTGAAGTCAGGATTCATCACCTATTTCATATTTAGAATAAGACATTTTTGAATTATAAAGCCTAAATAATAGATTTTTAGCCACTGTAGCTTATACAGGAAACCTTGGTGGCGTAGTGGTTAAGTGCTACGGGTGCTAACCAAAAGGCCGGCAGTTCGAATCCACCAAGCACTCCCTGGAAACTCTATGGGGCAGTTCTACTCTGTCCTATAGGGCGCTATGAGACTAAATCAACTCAAAGGCAACAGGCTTGGTTTGGTTTTGGTTATACTGACACAGTGACTGCAACAGTGGGCTCAAACATAGCAACCATTGTGAGGATGGTGCAGGACTGGGCAGTGTTTCCTTCTGTTGTATGTGGGGTCACTATGAGTCAAAACTGACTTGACGGCACCGAATAACAACAATAGCTTATATAAATGGACATGTATTGTTTTGACTTTATTATTGATAAAGAAGACTAGTCAACAGGGTAATATATAATTATTAACTGATAATTATATATTTTCAAGAGAATTTATTAGAAAAATAAATCTATGTATATATTTCACCAGGCTTAGTGCCAGTTTTTAGGTTTTTTTTTTTTTTTCTAAGTGTGATGCAGTGGATGAGTTTGTAAGATTTCTTCTTTATTAATTAGGAACTTTGGTCACAAGAAGGATAAATAACTTGTCGAAGGTCACAGAGCTCGTAAATGGTAGAGTCAGGTTAAAACCCAGGTCTTTTATAAGGTTCAGAGCCCCTCGTGTGCTCCCCTATTCTGTTTTCCTAGGCTCCTACCCTTTCAGCTGAACTACTAATATGCACTTGAAGCATTTTCAGTACTTTCTATCACATTTCATTCCTCACTATACTGTATGTCAATATAATATGGCTAAGTAGCTGTTGGCAGGCCAGCTTCAGAAATGAACCGCCATTTATAGTATTATCCTTTGAGGAAATGCATCTTCATGAAAAAATGGGCTTTTGTAATATAGCTCATTTTAAAGTTGGGAACTTACTACATATTTATAAAGGAAGCTATTTTCAAAAGCCTTATTTTACGGTTTTTACAGTTAACAAGAACACAGTGTTGATGGTATTTTGGTATGACTGTGCCTTTAACAATCACCTGGCCCCTTTAAATCCTGATGATTATCATTTCTTTTTTTATGATGGTGGCATTTTCCGCTTCTGATTATCCCTCTTGGGTATGTCGTTGGGTAAGCAATTTGTGTGTGCGAATTATAGAACTTAAGTACGTGGGCTTCTGATAAGAGTTGTAGGAAAAAGTAAATATGACACAAGAACTTTTTAAAACAACCACTTAGTCCCAGGGTCCTCAAGGGCTGATTGTATGCTGGAAGAGAGGTCACAGGTCAGCGATAATGCAGCAGAGTGCAGCACCGCTTCCTGATAAATCCTCTAGTAGGTTCTAGTCTTTTGCCCCACTCAGCCTTTATCTCAGAATTATCCTCCTTGACTTCTGACTTTCCTTCTTTGTGTTTCCTTAAGTGCTGTGTGAAGGCTGCAGATATTTTCTTACTAATACTGGTCCTTGGCAGCTCATAATAATAAGTTGAAACATGAAATATTCAAGCACCCTAATTATCTGACATAAGTTCTCTAATGGAATGATTCTAGTGAATTTTATGGCAAAATGAATAGTTAAAAATTTATCGAAATTAATAATTCCGTAGATTCTGTCCCTTTCATATGGGACAGTTAAAGTAGCTTTCTATAGAAATATGAAAAAACAATCGACTAATAAACTTTTTTTTTTTTTTTTACTTACTCATTTTTACTACTTTGTGTTGTTTTTTTCCCTAACTTTTAAGTCCCACTGTGTCACTATTAATGCAACCTATCCTGGTAAGTTCTGAGAAATGGAAAAGAATGATCCAAGAGTTTCTGGGAAGGGATTTCTTTTATTATGAGATCTTTTTTTCTTCTTTGGGACACAGAAGGGGTGAGCAACAAATTTCGAAGGCAAGACTTGATATAATGTATTCGTCCTTCAATTTTAAGTGAAAGAACCAACTGTAAAATAAATAAATAAATAAGCGAAAGAACCGACTGTACCCCATGGAGAAATATCTTTCAGGTCCCCTGAGATATTTCTGTTTGTTTTCCATTTTAAAAAATGAGCTGACGGATCCTTTTTTGACTGTTGATTTTCAAATTGTGCTCATCAAGTTGTCAAGATTTTAAGAAGTGTTTGTGATCACAATAGATGACCCATGATTCTCTTTATTCACTTAATCACTTTCTTAGTAATTGGAATTAAGCCATACTGAAAAACAGTGCAGAAGGGTTTGACATTCATTACTCCAACATGAGGAATTGACAGAGGATAAGTTTTTCCTTAGGAGGTTGGCTGTGTGTGTGTGTGTGATACTGTATGCTATAACTAAGACTCATCCTTGTACTAACTTGCCTGTCTGGTGGTGTCATTGGAGGAGTTTTGCAGTCAAAACCTCTTTAAGTACAAGCCTCATCGCTGTCATCTCATCTTCTACCTGCTTTACCCTGGAAAAGTTATTACATCTTTTGAATCTCAGCGTATCAGCTGTGAAATGGACACAGTGGTGTTTCCTCGTAGGAAATGCATAACCATGGTGTGTGGCATATAATAGATACTTTGAGCTTTAGTTCCTTTTCCCTTGATTACTAATTTAGAAGATCAACAAATGCTTATATCAAGCCCTTAAGCATACGATGAAAAGGTTATTTAATATTATTTAGTGTAAGCTACTCTAGATTCATTCACAGGAAAGCATGTTTAGCACCAGTTAGTATGACCAGCAAATGGACAGCCATGTGTAGTGTTTAAAGAAGATGAGCCCACGGTATCTTTCTTCAAATAGTTTACACTCGGCATTTAGATTTTGCTTCTAACTTCAGGTCTGTTTGGAATATTGTTTTTTAAGATGTGAGCTTTCATTAGAAAAATGACCATTGTTCTTAACTCTAAATTTCTAAGATATTAAAGTCTTCTTAAAGCTACATGTTCCCTTAGATTTTGCAGTTTTATGTTCAGCAAGGTAGCTGCATGCTCATGCTTCGGTTATGAAGGCACAAAAGGGGCAAGCGTCTTTGGAGTAATGAGTTTATTTTACAGCCACTTTTTTTTTCCTTTGGTTTCCTTTGGTTCTGCCATTTTTTATGGGACGGTAGTAGAGGTGGTGGTTTCATTCCTTATTTCCTCCCTTCTTTCTTCCTTTCTTTCCTCAGTTAAACGGAGCAAAGTGTAAACATGTTGTTCAATCTATTTCTGAATCACTGGCAAGCAGTTAATTTTGAGGACTGAAAATTAAAACTAACCACAGCAGTTGTTGAAACTAGGGTTTCCATAGGCAGAAATCCAATTCTGTTCAGACGCCATCTGTTTCAATAGGACGGTTCAGACGCCCATTTGGCAAGTTTTGTTGAAGAAGACATGGGGAACGTGCTTTCATTCTGCATCAAGTCGCAGCATAATGTAGTTCTGTTTCTCAGAGTGACAGTTACATTATATATGATCTGTTTTTATAAGGAATAAATTGCAATCTTTTTAGAACACTGCTTATCATGAAATGGAATTCAAGTCCACAGTAGACCCCCATCAAGGGGTTTTCGTTGTTAAAGTGCCAAAGGGCTCTTATGATAAGGAGCTTTCACGAATGCAGTTGAGTCTAGCTATCTGAACGTTACATTGCAAAATTCTAGAATGAATCGTGTGTAGGGTGGTTTAATATTTCCTTCGGTAGGGAAGTTCAGAACACTTCTCCTAACTTCCAAGCTGTCAGATCACATTCTTCTCCCTTCATTTTTTTTCCCCTTGAACAGGTAAAAAAAAAAAAAAATGATGTACAGGGAAAGATGAGCCTCCCGCCAGACCACCAAGGATGCTGTACTGTCTAATCTTGTACATAGTTGTCTGTGCATGCGGATGAGTATATCCATGGGATAAATTCATTCCTAAGAGTAGAAATGTGGCTCCAAGGCAAAGTGGGATTTAAATTTTGATAGACATTTACAAATTGCCCTCCAAAGAGGTTATATGACTCTATGCTTGCCCCAACAATGTGTGAGAGGGCCTAGTTCTCCACATGGTGATTTGTTAACATTCTTTTCCTGAACTGATGAGTGAAAAATGGTATCTCATTTTTAATTCACATTTCCTTTGTGAGTGATAATGAGCATCTTTTCATATGTTCAAAAGCCATTTTCATTTCCTTTCAGAGACTATATTTTAATGTATTTTAAATTGGAAATAGTCTAAGTGTCTGGGTTTCT
The DNA here is from genome assembly GCF_024166365.1 of Elephas maximus indicus. Lineage (NCBI taxonomy): Eukaryota > Metazoa > Chordata > Mammalia > Proboscidea > Elephantidae > Elephas > Elephas maximus. Next base: position 30,244,990 of record NC_064827.1, on the reverse strand, counting down.
ACTTAAATTTATGAGTACTCTTCCCACATTCTTAGATTTGGAAAGGTTACAAAAAGATACCGCCGCCTCTTTGACCAAGGTCTGTGTGTTCAGGCTTATTTCCGATGTGTTACAAATTATGTACTTAGGAACTGATTTGTCAAGACTTTGGCTTCTGGAAATCTAAGTGGCTTTTGTGGCGAACTCATCTCGACAGTTCCCAGAGCTGGATAGCTGGCTGCTTATTTTTGAAATGACTCAAAATAATACATGGAAGGTTGTCCCAGTGGCTGTTATGGGACAGCTTCATTGGATTTTTGGGTATGTTTTTTTTTAGTGTGCTTTTTTTTGGTTCTTGTTGTTATTTTCTGATATACAGCCCCTTGCCGTCGAGTCTATTCCGACTCATAGCAACCCTGTAGGACAAGGTAGAACTGCCCCATGCGGTTTCCAAGGAGCACCTGGTGGATTCGAACCGCTGACCTTTTGGTTAGCAGCCGTAGCTCTTAACCACTATGCTACCCGGGTTTCCTTCTAATATATATCATCCTGTAATTGTCTGTCTCCAAAGATAAAAGGATGCTTCTGCTGCTTTTTACTAACACTGATCAAAGGTGATTTATTTAAATAAATGTAGGGTCAAGAAGTCTGCCTCATCTCTTTGGTTGTTTCTCAGAGTTGTCTGTTGTTTTTTGCATTTTCCTCTCCTTTTTATAGCTTTGCCTGCCCCCGCCCCCTGCCCCGCCAAGCCTGAAAAATTAAATCGTCAAAGTGGAACATACACATCAATGATGAATAGAATGTCAAAGTGTGAGCCTTGATTCCAAATGTAACACTGATTTCATAAATTCTTTGGGGGGAAAGCATGATCATGAGAGAAAATTATTTATGTCACTCAGCATAGTTAGAGGTTTCATGGTTTAATATCTTCTGAAAGCCACATAAGTTGATTGTAGTAGGATACTTACAGGCTTTTGAATATACGCACAAAAATATTTATGTAGTGTAAAAACAGTGTTTCTTCATTCCTTTCATCCCAACCACCCGTTTACCTTTTATGTAAGGAGGGGAAAAACAGGAGCACCCTTCTCACTCAGCCTAAAGCTCAAATACTCTTATTGTGTAAGTCGAGTGAAGGCTAAAAGAAAACTAAAGGGGACAAGTAGACGTTCCTAGAGAGTATACTGAGAAAGGCTCTGCTGAGTGGTCAGCTGTCCATATTGAGAGATTAACCACATTTCTTTCTGCAGACCTGCCAGGAGTAGAATTTAGCTTCCTCTGTGTAGGAGGCTCTTAACTGTAGGCACTTTAAGTCAGTCTTGAAAGGAAATGCTGTGATACCTGAAAGAAATGACCACTTAGCTCCATCCCCACTACCGCCGCTTGAAAAGCCAAGAAAACAAGAAGTGAACAGAAAAGGAAAAAATGCAAGGGTGCAACTCTTGGAGAACTTAAAAAAAAAAAAAGAATAATTCTTTCTCTTTTTAAATATTAAAATACTACAATTGAAAACTGTAGGTTCAATGTCTCTCTCCCTTCCTGGCTCACTCAGGTAGTTCATCATGTAGTTGTTTCAGAGCTCACACACCAAAATTGTCTAATGTATCTGCGTCTGTCTCCTCGCTTCTAGAATGGTAAAGAAGTTACTTGCCTATTTTGGTTTTCCTCGCCAGGTATTTTTGGGTTCATACTCTATCTAATATTAAGTAAAAATAGGTTTTGGGGGTAGGGAGTAGGGAGAAGAGGAAGGGAGGCTATAGTTAGCATTTTATTTTCTGACTTTTTCTTGTTCCATAAGTTACAGGGAAACCAGGCACTAATCAGTGTCTGAAGGTAACAGTTTAAAAAATGAATCTCTGAGACTATTGATGTAGATACCTGTGTTCCATGTTGGGAAGTGGGAGTAGATGATAGGTGGTTTAATACAGTACACCTTTATTACACAAAGGACACAACCATGGTGTAGTAGAATGTTTGATTTGAAGTCGGAAGGCAGGAGTTCAGTTCTTAGGTTTGCTGCTAATTTACTTTGGGCTCTATCTAGATTGGAAACCCTGGTGGCATAGTGGCTTAGTGCTATGGCTGCTAACCAAAAGGTCTGCAGTTTGAATCCACCAGGTGCTCCTTGGAAACTCCATGAGGCAGTTCTGCTCTGTCTTATAGGGTCACTATGAGTTGGAATCGACTTGACAGCAACGGGTTGGGTTCTATCTAGATTGACGTTAACTCTAAAATGAGCATAATATCCCCTACTTTGCAGTGGTGGTTATTAAATAAAATGTAGTACATAGTTAAGCAGTAAGCAAATAATTACTGTATTTATTGAAACAGCCTCTGTTGTCTGGAGCCCTGGTGGTGCAGTGATTAAGAGCTTAGCTGCTAACCAAAAGGTCGGCAGTTCAAATCCACCAGCCACTCCTTGGAAACCCTATGGGGCAGTTCTACTCTATAGGATCTCTATGAGCCTGGCTTCTACAGATTTATTAGTCTTTGGGTTAAGCCATGATTTTTTGTTACTTGGAAAGGTGAAAATGAAAGGTTTCTATCACAACACTTTGACTAATAATGGTATTCTACTACAAAGAAAATGTTTTAGCTTCCAGACGGAATCTATTTTATTTCTTGATTTTAAAATAAATATATGCTAACCTTAGAAAATACAAAGTTTCTAGAAAAGCAAAACTAAGAAAATAACTGATAGCAACTGGTTCTTCCAATACAGAATCAGTCGAATTAAGCTTAGCTTTATGAAACATTTACTTCATTTTCATCTATTTCTCATTTCACTGCTATCAGGTGAAAATGTGGTTTCAGTGCAGGGATTGAAAAGTCATCGGTCTAGATAAGACTTCTACAGTCCCATCCAGTTCTAAAAACTGAGAATCTGTAGTTCCGAGGGAAAGTGCCATTCCCCTATTCCCTTGGGGGGAGGGGGGGCAGCTAAGAGAAAGAAAAGAAAGGGAACAAAAAAAGAAGGTGGTCCAAGGAGAGAGAAAATATGTCAATACAAGGAGAAATAATATGTCACCACAAGGCTTCTGAGTGAGAATTCTTAGACAGTGGGACAATACACAAGGGTAAAAACATATGATCCCACCTGAACTCCCCTCCTAGTAGAGACCCAGTCTATACCAACCAATTGTGTCAAAGACCGTGAGGTGTCTGTTGAACTTATTATACCAAAGTAGGTTATTCATTAACATGTATAAATAATGCCCTTCAGAGGATCTACTCAAAAACACCCAGTGATCTTGGAAGTGAGATAGAGTGTGCACATTGTGTCAGAAGGAAGATAAGAAATATATAGGCAAGTATATTTTCAAACTACTACACTTACAGAGGGCAGTGGTGGTTCAGAGGTAGAACTCTCACCTTCCATGCAGGAAACCTGAATTGGATTCTCAGCTAGTGTACTTTATGTGCAGTGGCCACCTGTCAATGGAGGCTTACATGTTGCTATGATGCTGAACAGGTTTCAGCAGATATTCCAAGCTAAGATAAGTAAGAAAGGCCTGGTGATCTACTTCCAAAAATCAGCCAATGAAAACCCTATGAATCATAACAGTCTGAACCACAAACCCATTTGGTGATGGCATAGGACAATGGCATTCTGTTGTGCATGGGGTCACCATGAGTTGGGGGCCAACTCAACATCAGGTAACAATAACAACACTGCATTTATTTAGGAGTTCTTCCAGGTACTCTTAACTCCTTGATGTGGCTTTCTTCAGCCTCAAGTGGCACAAGTCCCTAGAGTGTGAGTTCCAGACTTTATGACTGGTGTTATCTACAGTGCCTAGCACATAGGAGAAAAAAGGAAAGAAATTGTGATAGTCTCTCTAAAAACTATAACCATTGTCAGTATTTTGCATTATATCTTTTATGTAGATAAGATTTTACTGAGTGTTTATATTTTGCACATAACATGTTAAACATAAATTGCATAGGTTTTGAACTATCTGGATTACTTTATTTTAGTTCTTCATGTATATCATCACCGTTATCTATTTCCAAAAGTTTTTCACTAGTACAAACAAACTCAGTACTCCTTAAGTAATTACTCCGCATACCTCCCTTCTCCCAGTCCAATTACCACTAATAAACTTTGTCCGTTTTCGCCTTTTCTAGATATTTAATGTAAGTAGGATGATATAATATTTGTCTTTTTGTATCTGACTTATTTCACTCAGCATAATGTTTTCAAGGTTCATGCATATTGTAGCACAATCAGAACAATGCAATAATATTCCATGGTGTGAATATCCCACATTTTGCTTATCTATTTATTTACTTATAGAGACCTGGGTGGTTTCTACCTTTTGGCTATGATGAATATTGCTTCACTGAACATTGGCGTATAAGTATCTGTTTGAGTTCCTATTTTTAATTCCCTTATTAGACATATGGTTACCAAATATTTTCTCTTATTTTATAGGTTATCTCTTCACTTTTATATATATATTTATTTATAATTTTATTTATTTTGTTATTGTTATTGAGAATATGTACACAGCAAAATATACAACAATTCAGAAGTTTCTACATGTGGCATTTAGGGGTATTGATTATATTCTTCAATTGTGTAATCATTCTCACCCTCCTTGTCTGATTTGTTCCTCCCCGTTAACGAAAATTCACTGCCTCCTAAGGTTCCATCTAATCTTTGAAGTTCCTGTTGTCGATTTGATCCTGCATAGATAGTTCTTAAAAGAATATGATGTTCAAGGCAGGCAGTTTTTACTAGTTAAGGTAATTGTTTGGTTTTAAGAAGACTTTAGTTTTTTGGTTTAAGGCTTAAAGATTATTTTAGGGCAGTAGTTTCAGGTGTTCATCTAGCCTTCATGACTCAAGGAAGTCTGGAGTTCATGAGAATTTGATATTATGTTTTGCATTTCCCCCTTTTAATCAAGATTCTTCTATGAAATCTTTGATCAAAATGTTCAGTAATGGTAGTCGGGCATGATCCAGTTCTTCTGGTCTCATGGCAAAGGAGGCAGTTGTTCTTGGAGGCAGTTAGCCACACATTCCATCTCTTCCTCCTATTCCTGACTCTTCTTCATCCTCCATTGTTCCAGGCGAAAAGAGACCAATTGTTGTGCCTTAGATGGCTGCTTGCAAGCTTTTAAGACCCTAGGCACTATGCATTGAACTAGGAGGTAGAACAGAGGCACTAAACATCTTATTAGGCCAGTTAACTGTGATGTCCTACGAAACGATTGCCCTAAACCTCCAAACCAAGGAGCCAAATCCCAGGAGGTTTTTCACTGTACATAATCAGCCTCAGCAGCTACTCTTTTTTTTGTCATTGTTGTAAATGTATCTGTTACATAGTTTTTGCCAATTCAACTTTTTACAGGTGTTCAACTGTTGACAGCAAATACAATAATTGGCTGGGCAACCCTACCCTTAATCAATGCAATATTTCCGTCACCATTAACCACTCCTTTACCCCTCCCTCCTGCCCCAGGTGACCACTAATAAACTTTGTCTGTATACATTTGTCTTTTCTTCTTCTTTTTTTTTTATAAGTAACATCATACAATGTCCTTTTGTGATTGACTTATTTCACTTAGTATAATGTCTTCCAGCTCTATCCGTATGGTAGCATGCATCAAGACCTCATTTATCCTACCGGCTGAGTAGTATTCCATTGTATGTACGTGTACCACATTTTGTTTATCCTTTCATCGGTTGATAGGCGTTTAGGTTGTTTGCACCCTTTGGCTATTGTGAATAGTGCTGCCATGAACATTGGTATACAGTTTAAGTCTCAACTTTTAGGTCCATATATCCAGGAGTGGAATTGCTGGGTTATATGGTAGTTCTGTCTTTAGTTTTTTTGAGGAACCGCCACATCTTTCCACAGTAGCTGTACCATACTGCATTCCTACCAGTGATGGGTAAGCATTCCAATTTCCTCACATTCTGGCCAGCATTTGTTGTCTTCTTGTTTTTTTTTTCTTCATCTTTGCCATCCTAGTGGGAGTATTTTTGGTGGCTAATGCATATTTCTGATGGCTAATGACGTTGATCATCTTTTCATGTGTTTGGTGGCCATTTGAATGTCCTCTTTGGTAAAGTGTCTATTCAAGTCCTCTGCCCATTTTATGATTGGATTATTTGTCTTTTTGTTAAGTTGTTGAGATATATATATATATATTTGGGTTATTAGGTTCTTGATGAGTATATGGTTTCTGAAGATATTCTCCCAGTCAATAGCTTCTCTTTTCACTTTTTTATAGTCTTTTGATAAACAAAAATTTTTAATTTTTATGAAAAAAAATTTTTTTTATGAGGTCTGTCCTATTCATTTATTTTGTCTTTTGCTGTTTGTGCTTTTGTCATTATATTAGGTAATCCATTGTTAAATACTAGGCCTGACAGTGTTGCTCCTGCTTTTTCTTCTAAGAATTTTGCCATTTAGTTTGCCCACTTAGGCCCTTAACCCATTTTGAATTTGTTTTTGTTTATGGTGTGAGGCATGGATCCTGTTTCATTTTTTCATATGTGGAAATATAGTTTTCCCAGCACTAGTTATTGAAGAGACTCTTCTTTCCCCATCAAATTGACTTAGCACCCTTGTCAAAAATCAGTTGACCATAGATGTGTGGGTTTCTTTCTGGACTTGCAGTTCTATTCCATGGAGCTATGTGTCTTTTGTTATACTAGTACCAGGCTGTTTTGATTACTGTAGCTTTATAGTATGTTTCAAAATCAGAAAATGTGAGTCCTCCTACTTCGTTCTTCTCTTTCAACATTGCTTTAGCTATTAAGAGCCTCTTGCCATTCCATATAAAGTTGAGGATTGGTTTTTCTGTTTCTGTAAAGAAGGGTGTTGGAATTTTGATTGAGATTGTGTTAAACCTATAGATTGTTTTGGGTAGCACTGACATCTTAGCAGTATTAAAAAAACAAAACAAAAAAAACCAAACCCAGTGCTGTCGAGTCAATTCCGACTCATAGCGACCCAATAGGACAGAGTAGAACTGCCCCATAGAGTTTCCAAGGAGCACCTGGTGGATTTGAACTGCCAACCCTTTGGTTAGCAGCCATAGCACTTAACCACTATGCCACCAGGGTTTCCTTCAAAGTATTAAGATTGTTAATATTAAGATCCCTATCCATGAATATGGAGCATCTTTCTATTTATTTAAGTCTTCTTTAATTTCTTTCAGAAGTTTTATACTTTTCATTGAATAGGTCCTTCAGGTCCCTGGATAGATTTACTCCTAGGTATTTTATTCTCTTAGATGCTATTGTAAATGGAATTGTTTCCCTAATTTCTCTTTCAGGTTTCTCATTGTAGGTGTATAGAAACCCAACTGATTTTTGTTTTTTGACCTTGTACCCTGCAACTTTGATAAATTCCTCTATTAGCTCTAGACATTTTCCTGTAGGTCTTCTCACTTTCTTGCTGAAGTCCACTCATGCACAAAAAATTTAATTATGATGAAGTCTAGTTTACATATTTTTTTCTTTTGTTGCTCAGGTTTTTGGTGTCATATCTGTGAATCCTTTGTGAAAAACAAGGTCCTGAAGCATTACCTCTTTTTTTTCTTCTAAGAGTTTTTTGGTTTTAGTTCTTACATTTAGATCATTGATCCATTTTGAATTAATTTTTTGCATGTGCTACGAGGTATGCATCTGACTTCATTCTTTTGCATGTGGAGATCCAGTTGTTTCAGCACCATTTATTGAAGACATTATTATTATTTTTTGTACTTTGAGTGAACTTGGAACACTTATTGAAAACTAGCTTCCATAGATGTGTGGGTTTATCTCTGAACTGTCAGTTTTATTCACTTGGTCTATATGTCTATCCTTATTCCAGTACCATATTTTTTAGATTACAGTAGCTTTATTTAAAAAAAAAAAAAAGTTGCCTTCGAGTCAGTTCCAACTCATTGTGACCCTATAGGACAGAGTAGAACTGCCCCATACGACTTCCAAGGAGCGCGTGGTAGATTCAGACTGCTCACCTTTTGGTTAGCAGCCATAGCGCTCAAGCACTATGCCACCAGGGTATGTTTTAAAATTGGGAAATGTGAGTGCTTCTACTTTGTTCTTCCTCTTCAAGATTGTTTTAGTTATTTGGGACCCACTGCAATTCCATATGAACTTTAGGATCAGCTTTCCCATTTCTGCAAAAAAAGACTGTCAGGATTTGATAGAGATTGCAATCAATCTATAGATTGATTTGGGTAGTTTTGACATCTAACAATACAAAGTCTTCCAATCCATGAACATGGGATGTCTTTCCATTTGTTTAGGTCTTCTTTAATTTCTTTCATCAGTGTTTTATAGTGTTCAGTATAGCTTCTTTTTTATTCTTCTCCTGAAGAGATTTTTATAGCTTATATGCATGCATTCTATTTGAGCTTCTGTTCTTTTTTCTTCTTTTTCATTAAAAAAATTGTGTTAAAGTCAAATCTTTATTTTGACTGATGATATGAAAAACAAAGATGTATATGTCTCTGTACTTCAGATCAGCACAAGGCTGTGAATGTTTTACAGGCACTAAGTTAAATGCTATAATTGATTAGTCAGCCTTGAAGCAGATAACGAAACTTATATAAATCGTTGAGATGTGTAGTAGCTTTCCTGCTTAATTTTATGGGTACTTATCTAGATTTTCTTTGGTGAAGTGAGTATAGCACACCAGTTAAAATTCAGACAGTTATGAAACACATTTTTTTTTAATCAGATGCTGGCATTGGTGCTTAGTATCTGTATAACTTTGGATGAATTACTAACCTGTATCAGCCTGTTTCCTCATTTGAAAAATCGGATGTTGTGACATCTACCAGGACATAATAACTGAGGATGACTTGAGGGAATGCACAAGAACTATTTAGCACAGTGACTGTTAGTATGGGGAAAGACCAATAATACTTTTATTATTATTATTAGTAGTAGTAGTAGTAGGTTTAGATTCTGAGCAAGTGGGTCAGTGCTTTTTTTCATGGCTGTTAAATGAATAATCAGTTTTATAGCTGGAAGGATTCTTTGATATAGTAGATCAAGCTTCTCATTTTACAAATCAGTAAGCTGAGGCATCAAATGCTGAAGTGATGGTGAAGCAAGGCATACATGCAGCTAAGGTTTTGGGTCTCATTCTTATATATTCTTTCCATAATGAGAGAAATGCTAGTTTTCTGTTAAAAATGCATTAAAAGGAAGAGGAAGTCACCAAATCAATACCACTTACAGTAGCCTCCAAAGAAGATAAAATACTTAGGAAAAAATCTTACCAGAAACGTAAAAGATCTATATACAAAGAAAACCACAAGACACTACTGCAAAAACCAAAAGAGACCTACATAAGTGGAAAAACATGCCTTGCTCATGCATAGGAAGATATAATATTGTAAAATTGTCTATTCTACCAAAAGCCATCTATAGATACAACACAATTCCGATTCAAGTTAAAGTGACATTTTTTATGAGATGGAAAAACAAATCACCAACTTCATATGGAAGAAAGAGGCCCCAGATAAGTAAAGCATTACTGAAAAAGAAGAACAAAGTGGGAGGCCTCACACTACTTGATTTTATAACCTACTGTACCACCATAGTAGTTAAAACAGGCTGGTACTTGTAGAACAACAGATACATAAACCAATTGAACAGAATTGAGAATCCAGACATAAATCCATCCACATATTAGCAGCTGATATTTGACAAAGGCCAAAAGTCAGTTAAATGGGGAAAAGGCAGTCTCTTTAACAAATGGTGCTAGCATAACTGGATGTCGAAACAAGACCCATACCTCACACCATGCACAAAAACTAAGTCAAAATGGATCAAAGACCTAAATACAAAATCTAAAGTGATAAAGATCATGGAAGAAAAAATAGGGACAATGCTAGGAGCCCTAATACCTGGCATAAACAGTATACAAAACATTACTAACAATGCACAAGAGAAACTAGATAACTAGGAGCTCCTAAAAATTAAACACCTATGCTCATCCAAAGACTTCACCCAAAGAGTAAAAAGATTACCTACAGACTGGGGAAAAGTTTTTAGCTATGACTTTTCCCATCAGTGTCAGATCTCTAAAATCTATATGATACTGCAGAAACTCAACTACAAAAAGACAAATAACCCAATTAAAAAATGGGCAAAGCATATGAACAGACACTTTGCTAAAGAGGACATTCAGGTACCTAAGAGATACATGAGGCAGTGCTCACGATCATTAGCCATTAGAGAAATGCAGAATCAGAACTACAATGAGATTCCATCTCACTCCAACAAGGCTGGCATTAATCAAAAAAACACAAAATAATAAATGTTGGAGAAGTTGTGGAGAGACTGGAGCAATTATACACTGCTGGTGGCAGTGTAAAATGGTACAACCACTTTGGAAATTGATTTGGCGCTTCCTTAAAAAACTAGAAATAGAACTGCCATATGATTCAGTAATCCCATTCCTTGGAATATATCCTAGGGAAATAAGACCTTTTACAGGAACAGATATATGCACACTCATGTTCACTGAAGCATTGTTTACAATAGCAAAAAGATGGAAGTAACCAAGGTGCCCATCAGTGGATGAATGGATGAATAATTTATGGTATATTCACACAATGGAATACTACGCATTGATAAAGAACAATGATGAATCCGTGAAACATTTCATAACATGGAGGAATCTGGAAGCCATTATGCTGAGTGAAATTAGTCAAGTTGCAAAAGGACAAATACTGTATGAGACCTCTATTATAAGGATTCCAAAAATAGTTTAAACAGAGAAGAAAATATTCTTTGACAGTTACGAGAGCAGGGAGAGAGGGAGGGGTTTCCGCTAATTAGATAGTAGATAAGAACTATTTTAGGTGGAGGGGAAGACAACACACAATACAGGAGAGGTCAGCATAACTGGACTACACCAAAAGCAAAAAAAGTTTCCTGAATAAACTGAATGCTTTGAAGGCCAGCGTAGCAGGGGTGGGGGTTTGAGTACCATGGTTTTGGGGGACATCTAAGTCAATTGGCATAATAAAATCTATTAAGAAAACATTCTGAATCTCATTTTGGAGAGTGGCGTCTGGGGTCTTAAATGCTAGCAAATGGCCATCTAAGATGCATCAATGGGTCTCAACCCATCTGGAGCAAAGGAGAATGAAGAACACCAAAGACACAAGCTAATTATAGGCCCAGGAGACAGAAAGGGCCACATAAACCAGAGACTACATTAGCCTTAGACCAGAAGAACTAGATGGTGCCCAGCTACAACTGATAACTGCCCTGACAGGGAACGTAACAGAGAACCCCTGAGAGAACAGGAGAGCAGTAGGATGCAGACCTCAAATTGTCACAAAAAGACCAGACTAAATGGTCTTTTTAAATGATCTGGCTGAGACTAGAAGGACCCCAGAAGTTATAGTTCCCAGACCTTCTGTTAGGCCAGGACAGGAATCATTCCCAAAGCCAGCTCTTCAGACAGGGATTGGTCTGGACTATGGGAGAGATTATGATAACTGGCGAAGAGTGAGCTTCTTGGATCAAGTAGACACATGAGACTATGTTGGCATCTCCTGTCTGGAGGGAAAATGAGAGGGCAGAGGGGGTCAGAAGGTGGCCGAATGAACATGAAAATAGAGAGTGGAGGGAAGGAGTGTGCTGTTTCATTAGAGGGAGAGCAATTAGGAGTATATGTTGTTGTTAGGTGTCGTCGAGTTGGTTCCGACTCATAGCGATCCTATGCACAGCGGAAGGGAACACTGCCCAGCCCTGCACCATGCTTACAATTGTTGTTATGCTGGAGCTCATCGTTGCAGCCACTGTGTCAATCCACCTCGTTGAGGGTCTTCCTCTTTTCCACTGATCCTGTGCTCTGCCAAGCATGATGTCCTCCAGGGACTGATCCCTCCTGACAACATGTCCAAAGTATTTAAGACACAATGTTGCCACCCTTGCTTCTAAGGAATATTCTGATTGCACTTCTTCCAAGACAGATTTGTTCGTTCTTTTGGCAGTCCATGGTATATTCAATATTCTTCGCCAACACCAAAATTCAAAGGTGTCAATTCTTCTTTGGTCTTCCTTATTCGTTGTCCAGCTTTCACATGCATATGATGCGATTGAAAATACCATGACTTGGGTCAGGTGCACCTTCGTCTTCAAGGTGACATATTTGCTCATCAATGCTTTGAAGAGGTCCTTTGCAGCAGATTTACCCAATGCAATGCATTGTTTGATTTCTTGACTGCTGCTTCCATGGCTGTTGATTGTGGATCCAAGTAAAATGAAATCCCTGACAACTTCAGTCTTTTCTCCATTTATCAAGATGTTGCTTATTGGTTCAGTTGTGAGGGTTTTTGTTTTCTTTATGTTGAGGTGCAATCCATACTGAAGGCTGTGGTCTTTGACCTTCATTAGTAAGTGCTTCAAGTCCTCTTCACTTTCAGTGCTTCAAGTCCTCTTCACTTTCAGCAAGCAAGGTTGTGTCATCTGCATAACGCAGGTTGTTAATGAATCTTCCTCCAATCCTGATGCCCCGTTCTTTTTCATATAGTCCAGCTTCTTGGATTATTTGCTCAGCATACATACTGAATAGGTATGGTGAAAGAATACAATGCTGACGCACACCTTTCCTGACTTTAAACCAATCATTATGCCCTTGTTCTGTCTGAACAACCGCCTCTTGATCTGTGTAAAGGTTCCTCATGAGCACAATTAAGTGTTCTGGAATTCCCATTCTTCGCAATGTTATCCATAGTTTGTAATGATCCACACAGTCAAATGCCTTTGCACAGTCAGTAAAACACAGGTAAACATCCTTCTGGTATTTTCTGTTATCAGCCCGGATTCATCTGACATCAGCAATGATATCCCTGGTTCCATGTCCTCTTCTGAAACCAGCTTGAATTTCTGGGAGTTCCCTGTTGATATACTTCTGTATATGTTTTTGAATGATCTTCCGCAAAATTTTGCATGCATGCGATATTAATGATATTATTTTATAGTTTCCACATTCGGTTGGATCACCTTTCTTGAGAATGGGCATAAATATGGATCTCTTCCAGTCAGTTGGCCAGGAAGCTGTCTTCCATATTTCTTGGCACAGATGAGTGAGCACCTCCAGCGCTGCATCCATTTGTTGAAACATCTCAATTGATATTCCATCAGTTCTTGGAGCCTTGTTTTTCGCCAGTGTCTTCAGAGCAGCTTGGACTTCTTCCTTTAGTACTATGGGTTCCTGATCATATGCTATGTCTTGAAATGGTTGAACGTTGACTGATTCTTTTTGGTGTAATGACTTTGTGTATTCCTTCCATCTTCTTTTGATGCTTCCTGCATTTTTTAGTATTTTCCCCATAGGATCCTTCACTATTGCAACTCAGGGTTTGAATTTTTTCCTCAGTTCTTTCAGCTTGAGAATCGCCAATTGCGTTCTTCCCTTTTGCTTTTCTATCTCCAGCTGTTTGCACATATCATTGTGATACTTTACTTTGTCTTCTCTAGCCGCCCTTTGAAATCTTCTGTTCAGTTGCTTTACTTCATCATTTCTTCCTTTTGCTTTAACTGCTTGATGTTCGTGAGCAAGTTTCAGTCTCCTCTGACATCCATCTTGGTCTTTTCTTTCTTTCCTGTCTTGTCAATGACCTCTTGCTTTCTTCATGTTTGATGTCCTTGATGTAATTCCCCAACTCATCTGGTCTTCCGTCACTAGTGTTCAATACGACAAATCTGTCCTTGAGATGATCTCTCAATTCAGGTGGGTTATGCTCAAGGTCATCTTTTGGCTCTTGTGGTCTTGCTCTGATTTTTTTTAGTTTCAGCTTGAACTTGCATATGAGCAATTGATGGTCTGTTCCACCATTGGCCCCTGGCCTTGTTCTGACTGGTGATATTGAGCTTTTCCATCGTCTCTTTCCACAGATGTAGTCAATTTGATTCCTCGGTAGTTGGAAAATATGGCCCTGGTGATAGAAATAATGTCAGATATCGAGTGATAGAATTTAACAACTTCTTCATTGCAAATACCTTCTTTCACCAGCATAAAAGGCGACTATACACATGGACCTCGCCAGATGGAACACACAAGAATCAAATTGACAGGAGTATATAGAAAGGTATATATAAGTTTTTGTTTGAGGGACTGACTTGGTTTGTAATCTTTCTCTTAAAGCACAATGAAAATTTTTAAAAAAGTGCATTCAGAGAAGATGAGCAATTCAAACTCAAATACATTCCCATGGCCACTTCTCTTAGTTGCCTTAGGGCCAAAAAATAGCATCGAGTAAGGGTCCTTCTTCAAGACAAGCTCTAGGGGAGCTTCTATAGTGGAGCAGAGACAAGCACAGCCTACTTGCTATTGGCAGCGAAAAACTATCCTTTTCCTTCTTGCTTCATAGACTGAGGTTCTTTGTATAACACAGATTGCTCTTCTGCAAACTCACTTTGCGTGGAGAAAATGATGATTAGGAAATTTCCCCACCCACAGACAGACAGACAGACACACACACATTTTAAGTCACCATCAACCTATCTACGGGGATTGCTTAGGTTTTCCTTTTCCCTAAATTAAAGGCAAGCATAATTTTGGGGTCATTTTTTTGTCAGTAGGACAGCAAGGGTATGCATGAATTTAGAAGTGGTTTCCCTTGGCATTAGCCAGCATACGAAAAAGGCTATAATAAAGTCAACAAATAAGTTGGTAATTCCTGAAGGTAGAGATGCAAGTAAGTCATGACATTGTGGTGATTCTTTGAGTCACCTCAAAGATTATCTCCTAGAGTTGGAAAATAGGATGGTAATAACTTTATTAGAATCAGCTTACTGTGCCTGACTTGCTGCCTCTTTTGGGGGAAGTTGCTTTGATACCTTGGTATTCTGTCTCTCTTTCTCTCTCTCTGACACACACACACTCACACACACACACACACACACATACGCCAAAATCTGGATACATGATTTAAAACTGTTTTAGAGTATTTGAATCCAGTACAGGTAAGACAAGCTCAGGAAATCGAAGGTGCCATTCAAGTTCTGGAAAACTTCAGATGGATTTCTATCCTTTTGTTTCTTGTTTCGTAGACTGAGGTTCGCTGAACAAAACTGATGTTTCTGGGTCCTGAAAATCAAGTTCTAATATACCTTTCTGAGCCTTGACGTCCCCCCACCCCATCCCTTCTTGCTTTGGATACTTTCCTTCATTCCTCCCACTTCCTGCCCAGGCAGCTCTGAATGTTTAATAAAACAAAACCAAAAATTTCCTTCCAGAAGAATTTTTTAGCTTAGTGCTTACCTTATCCAAAGGAAGTCCTTTTCATTTAAAAATGTTTGAGTACCTAGTGTGGGCCACATGAGTGCCAAATACTGGATGTACAATGAGTGAACATTTGCTTTTTTGCTTTCTACCAGTCCCTAAACCTCAGTCCGTTTTCAGGGGATAATGAATTCTCTTCTTCGCAGAGGACTAAAACAACCCAGGCCAAGTTCTTTAAAAAAAAAAACAAAAAACAAAAAACAAATTCCTAGCTGTCAGTTCAGAATGCCCTGGTATGCTTTTAGGAGAAAAAGCTGTAGTGCTTTAGCCATCCGCTTCTTATAGTGGAGTGCCAGAAACTCTACAGTTGGACCCTGCCCCATCCTACTCCAAGCAGGCTCTGAGGATCCGATCACGTGTGATTTTAGTTGTTCATTTGCTTTGATTTTGTGTGTGTTAGAAATGCACCTTCACTTGGCGTTCTTGAAAGCAAACCTCTGCTTCTCCTTATATTAGGAAAACACTGATTTCTCTGACAAATTTGATTTGTATAAGGAAGCTTTGGTTCCTTTTGGGATGGTGTTCAGATTCTTCTTGGAAGAATATGGTGCAATTTAGTTCTGCTCAGGATGATATGGGTCCTTGGAGAGAGCTAAGTGGAGTGAATTGAACAGACTGAGGGCCTTTCTTGGACACCCTCGCTCCTCTGATTTAAATGCTGTCCCAAGGGTCCCTTAGTCCACTGTGCATGGAATGAGACATGGGCTGTTCCGAACACTACTATTTATTTTACATTTTTAAAATTTTTGAAATAATCCCAAAGTTATAGAAAAGTTACAAATATAGTACAAAAAATTTTTGCTTCCTGAATCAGTTGAGAATAAGTTGCCAGCATGTTCCGTCATCCCTAAATACTTTGGTGTTTCTTTCCTGCAAACAAGGATATTCTCTTACATAACTGCAATATAACCATCAACATCAGGAAATTAACACTGATACATGACTGCCTCCTAATCCTCAGATCCCATTCAAGTTTTACAGATTGTCTCAGTAATGTCCTTTATTTAGAGCAAAAAGGTCTGGTATAGAATCATGTGTAGCATTTAGTTGTCAAGTCTCTTTGTTGTTGTTGTTGTTAGGTGCCGTGGAGTCAATTTTGACTTGTTACCCCATGTGACAGAGTAGAACTACCCCATAGGATTTTCTAGATTATACTCTTTATGAGAGCAGATAGCCACCTCTTTCTCCAGCAGACTGGCTGGTGAGTTCTAAATGCTGACTCTTCTGTTAGCAGATGAGTATTTAACTGTTGTTCCACTGGGGCTCTTAAATCAAGTCTCTTTAACATCTTCAATCAAGAACAGTTCTTTGGTCTTTCCTTGACTTTTATGAACGTGAAAATTTTGAAGATTTCAGGGAACTTATTTATGAGGATGGAAACCCTGGTGGCGTAGTGGTTAAGTGCTATAGCAGCTAACCAAAGGGTCAGCACTTTGAATCTGCCAGGTGCTCCTTGGAAATTCTATGGGGCAGTTCTACTGTGTCCTGTAGGGTTGCTATGAGTCGGAATTAACTCAACAGCACTGGGTTTGGTTTTTTTATTTATTTACGAGGATGTCTCTCAGTTTGGGTTCATGTAATATTTTCTCATGATTAGAGTCAGGTTATGCATCTTTGGCAGGAACATCACGGAAGTAATACTAGGTTCTTCTCATTGTACCCTATCACATGATCATGATTTCCATTGTACCATTACTGCTGATGTTAATTTATTAAGATGGTGTCTGTCAGGCTTCTTCACTATAAAATTCCTCTTTTTGTAGTAATAAGTATTTTATGGAGGGTACTTTGAGAAAATGTAAATATCATGTTCCTCATCTAAGTTATTCAAGTGTATATTATATCATCATGGATTAATGGATTTATATGTATTTTTCAATGGGTTATAATCCCTTACTATCATTATTTTGATGCTTAAATTGTCTTGATTGGTTCGGTAGGATCCTCTTCAACCTGCCTTGTCTGTCTTTTTTTTTTTTCTTAATTGTGCTTTAGATGAAAATTGGTAACCCTGGTGGTGTAGTGGTTAAGTCTTACGGCTGCTAACCAAAAGGTCGGCAGTTCAAATCCACCAGGTGCTCCTTGGAAACTCTACCAGGCAGTTTTCCTCTGTCCTGTAGGGTTGCTATGTGTTGAATTCAATTTGATGGCCATGGGTTTTGGTTTGGGAGGTGGAATTTTACAGCTCAAGTTAGTTTCTCATACAAAAATCTGTACACACATTGTTATGTGACCCCAGTTGCTATCCGTATAAATGTGACAGCATACTTCCCCTTTCCACCTTGAGTTTCCCGTGTCCGTTCAGCCAGCTCCTAGCCCTTCGTGCCTTCTCATCTTGCCTCCAGACAGGAGCTGCCAGTTTAGTCTCGTGTGTCTACTTGAACTAAGAAGCACACTCCTCACAAGTATTATGTCTTATAGTCCAGTCTAATGTTTGTCTGAAGAGTTGGCTTTGGAAATGATTTTAGTTCTGGGTTAACAGAGAGTCTGGAGGCCATGTCTTTGGGGGTTCTTCTAGTCTCAGTCAGACCACTAAGCCTGGTCTTTTTACGTGAATCTGAGTTCTGCTCCCCACTTTTCACCTGCTTCATCAGGGACTCTTTGTTGTGTTCCCTGTCTGGGCAGTCGTTGGTGGTAGCCAGGTACTGGCTGGTCTCAGACTGATGGAGTCTCTGGTTTATGTGGCCCTTTTTGTCTCTTGGGCTAATATTTTCCTTTTGTTGTTTTCTGGTCACTCTTTGCATATGTTTTTATTTTTGCTACAAAAGTCATGTTCCTGGCTCGTATTGTACTTTTGTTGCTCTGGCTTTGGACTCAGCCATTTCTTTAAAGAGCAACTCCGTTTAATGACTCTGAGCCATTGCATCCATACTTCTCCCAGCCCTTTCGCCAACTATTGCCTCACACTCTGCTTATCTGAAACTAACAGCTTTTGGACTGAATTGTTCAGGAAGAGGGAGGGCACGTTTTGTTCATTTTTAATCAATTATGTTCTGTGTGAATGAAGACTGTAACATATTTTCGGACATCCCCAGGTGCCTACTATGTAGTAAATGCTCAATAGTCTGTAGATTCATTCAAAGACAAACACACATTATGCACTTCTGAGGAGTCAGTCACTATTCTAGGCACTGGGGGATACAACAGTGAATCAAATTTTAGAAAAACCAAAGAAAAAGCATACATTTTTAGGAGCCCTGTGTAAGGATATAGTTCTTGGTGAAGGCTGGAAATAATTTCGCAAGGCAGCCATTTCCTCTAGTGTGTTCACTTATGTTAATATGTATTTCATTAAAAAAAGGTTTTGACTTTGTGCTTTTTAAACTGTAGTTCTTATTAGCGTGCATAGACTAAATGTGTCACAAGTTTGTTTTCTTTAACCTTGGCAATTTATTTTCTTGTATTACTACAGCTCTGTTTTCCCCCTACCCTGAAGAGTGCTGGGTGCCCCACATGTAGCTAACTCTGCTTTAAAGGGTAAAATGGAAATTGTCTAATAATACAGAAATCTTGTATAAGCTAATTCCACCCTATAATTTGTTGTTTCTACTTTGATCAGATACTTGCAGGTAAAAATTGATTTCACTTGAGTATTTTTCTCATTATCCTTTCAGTAATAATAGAATGCACAAAAGATAAGAATAAATCAGCAACTCCTTACTATTAAGAGAGTTAATCATCTATGTTATTTCATTTACTCCTGTGGGTAGAACAAACTATAGTATTATAGCATATAATCAAACTCGCTATTTGTATTATAAAGTTATTCAAGCATGTATTCACCCACTGCATATTGATTGCTTGTTCTTTGCCAAATACCTTCCACACAGGATTCTCAAGAAGATTAGATAAGACTATATATATTTGTGTGTGTGTGTGTGTTGCTTATAGCAGCTAGTAAGTATCCACTGAATTTCCCTAACTAGACAAAGATTCTGACATTAGGAAGTTGGAGCTTTTTTTTTCTGTCAAATGGATTCCCGCTCACGGAGGCCCCATGTGTGTCGGAGCAGAACTGTGCGCCATAGGGTTTTCAGTGACTTATTTTTTCAGATAGTGTACCACCAGGCCTTTCTTCCAAAGAACCTCTGGGTGGACTCACACCTCCAACCTTTCAGTTAGCAGCCAAGTGGATTAAAACTGTTTACACCACCCAGGGACTCCGTAAAAATCTTACTGTACTATAATTGACACGTATGAGGGTCATATGCATTTTATACCTAAGTTATAAAACAAGCACCATAAACCTACCAGCCAATTTAAGAATGAGAGTTAGAATGTAACTAGTGCCCTTCAGGCTGTGTTTGTTTTCCTAGTCGATCCCTTTGCCTCTCTCCAGATGTAGTAACTACTATCCTAAATTTTCCAGAGCTTTTAAACATAGTTTAAAATTTTTTGATCTTTATGAACATGGCATAATACTGCATGTAACTTTCTATGACTTGCCTTTTTCACGCACCACCGTTTCATACTTGTCCTTGTTATTGCATATTTTTTATTTCACTGCTATGTAAAAGTCCGTGGAGTGTCTGTACCATAATTTGCATATTCGTTCTCTTGTGGATGGATATCTAGACTACCCCTTTTTATTTTGTTTTATTCTTGCTGCTGTGAACAATCCAGTCATCAACCATCCTATGAGGGTCTCCAATATACATGAGCAAGAGTTTCACTAGGGCAGTGGATTTCAGAGTTTTACGACAGCGACCCACAGTAAGAAATGTTTTCCGTCATGACCAAGTAACTGTATATATAAATACGCAGACAAGCTAAGACCAAAGTTTCACAAAGCAATGCTTACCTTTACTACATGGGATTCAATCTGTCTTATATTATTCTGGTTGATTTCCTGTAAACAGTGGTATTTCCACTATATTGCTGTTCTCACTTTGAATAACACTGCTCTGAATCAGTGCATCTCAAACTCTACGGCACATGAGAATCAATGAGGCAGCAAGTAAATATGCAGATTCCTGGGCCTCACTGCAGAGATTCTTATTCTCTAGGTCTGGGATGGGGCTTAAGAATCTGAATTTCTAAGAAGCATCCAGGTAAATACTGATGCTGCTGGTCTGCTGATTACATTTAGAGAAACACTGGCTCTAGGATATATGCCTACAAATGAAATTGCTAGTTCATAGGGCATTCACATATTTAGGTTTATATTATTTCTTATAGTAATTGTATATAAATTATTTTGTATAGTAGATGTAACAATTAAGAGCTACAGCTGCTAACCAAAAGGTCAGCAGTTCAAATCCATTAGATGCTTCTTGGAAATCCAGTGAGGCAGTTCTACTCTGTTCTGTAGGGTTGCTAAGAGTTGGAATTGACTCAACGGCAACAGGTTTGGTTTTGTAACAATTTAGACTCCTGTATCAGCAAAGTGTAGAATTCCCATTGCCCTATTTTATTGTCAGACTTGTTCATCTCTGGCCATTTAGTAGGGATAGAGTAATAAACTTTTGTTATCTTGTTTTGTATTTCACCAGTTAGTAATAAGGCTACCTAGGCTTGAATATTAGTTCTACTGCTAATTTTATATACGTGTCTAACAAGACTGAGCATATATTTTAGTGACCATTTATGTTTCTTCATCTGTGAAGTGCTTGTTTGCACCTTCTCATTTTTTTTTTTTTTAATTTGTTGGAGGTCTTTTTCTATTTTGCAGATATGAATGCATTCTTGGTTATGTTTGCTGTAGATTGTCTTTTCCCAGTTAGTGGCTTATTTTTTCACTTTATGTTATCTTTTGTTTTCATTTTGAACATTTTTTATGTAACTTTCAGAAAAATTTTATTGATATAAAGTATATATGACAAAACACTTATCATTCAACCATTTCTACTTGTATGATTCAGTGACATTAATTACGTTTCCCATGTGATGCAGCCATCACTATAAGCTTTATGGTTTGGTATCTTTTGGTAGACAGAAATTCTTGATTTTAATGTAGTCAGATCTTTTATGGTTCTAAGGTCATGCAGATACTCCCCTGTATGTTTTTTCACCCCAAAATGATTTAGACATTTTGTGTAACCTTTAAATATTTTCAAACATCTGGAACCGATATTATGTATGGTATGAGGTAAGAGTCTAATTTAAATTTTTTCCTATATAGAAAACCAGTTCCAGGATATTTTATTGCGTTGTCTTTGCTTTTTCCAATGATCTCTACAGTGCCTACCCTGTCAAACATCAGATTTTCATGTCTATGAGTCTGTTTAATTTTTTATTTTTTCCTTTTCAATTCTGTTCCACAGGTCAGTGTGTCAATCTCTGCAGAACTACCACAATGTTTTAATTGCTATCGTTTTGTAATAAGATTTTGTACATAGTGTGACAGGTCCTATAATGTTCTTTTCCTTCGTACATGTTTTAGAGTCAGTTTCAGTTCTTTGAAAAGCTTCATTGGGATTTGGATCGAAATTATATTGAATCTGTAGGTGATGAGTATTCCTATCCATGAACCTAGTGTATCTCTATCAGTTTATTTAGGCTTTCTTTAATGTCTTCAAAGTGTTAACAAATTCTTGATAAAGGTCTAGCTAATTTACTGTTTTGTTTATTCTTAGGTACTTTAATATTTTTATTACTATTATAAATGGAGTATTAAAAATATTTCCTGTTGCTGCTATGTAGATATGTATCTTACCTCTGTGTATTGGTATTATTTCTAACCATCTTCCTGAAGTTATTAATTCCAGTAAATTTTCTGTATAGGTCTTTTTGTTTTTCTATGTGGACAGTCATACCGTAAGTGAATAAATGGCGTATGTCTTTCTCATTTTCAATTTTCTTATCCTTTTCCCCCTTTTTTTGGTTCTGTGTCAGATAGGATTACCAGTAAAATATGGAGGAGCAAAAATGATGTTGTTCCTGATTTCAAAGGGAATGATTCTAATAATCATCACTGTTTGCATGAGATTTTTGGTAGCTAATCTTTTTTTTTTTTTTTTTAATCTTTGTCAGGAAACCCTGGTGGCGTAGTGGTTAAGTGCTACAGCTGCTAACCAAGAGGCTGGCAGTTCATATCCGCCAGGCGCTCCTTGGAAACTCTATGGGGCAGTTCTACTCTCTCCTATAGGGTCGCTATGAGTCGGAATCAACTCAATGGCAGTGGGTTTGGTTTTCTCTTTTGGTATCCTTTGTTGAGTTTTTTTTTTTTTTTTTGTCAAGTTAGAGAAGTTATCTTCTAATCCTATTTGTTAAGAGTTTTGTTTCTTTCTTCCTTTTGTTTTCTTGTAGTCATGGATGGATTTTCATCTATTGAGATAAATAGATGTTTTCTGTTTTTTCCTTTACTCTGCTGAAGTGTTTTTTTGTCATTTTGTCATGATAAGCTGTCAAACATTTTTGTCATGTTAAATTATTCTTGAATTCTTGGGATAAACCCAACTTGGTCTTGATCTATTGTCTTCTCACTATTGAATTCATTGTGCAATATTTTACTCAAAATTTTTTGCATTTATATCCTTGAGTGACAGTAGCCTGAGCATTTCTTTCTGTTAATGTTCTTAGCAGATTTTGTTACCTTGATAATATTAGCCACATAAAATGAAATGTTTCCTCTCTTTTCGTCCTTTGGAAGAGTTTGTATAAGGTTGAAATGATCTTTTCCTAAAACTTGTAAAATCCTGGGAGTCTGTCTTCTTTGTATGAAGATTTTATACTACTTATTCAGTGTTAATTAAGAATTAAAGGACTGCTTTTTTTTTATTTCTATTTCTTTTGAGGTCAGTTTTGTTAAGTCTTATTTTTCTAACATTTTACTTTCAAATTTGTTGGCATGAAATTATTTATAATACTACTATTTTCCCAAATTCTTTGTCAGGCCTTTTTTTCCCCCCTAGTATAAGCAATAGAGACTAAAAATTTTCCTTTGAGTACTGTTTTAACTACATTCCACAAGTAGTAACATGTACTATTTTCTTTATCATCCAATATGATGTAATGAAAAATTTCCATTTTAATTTCTTTTACCTTTGAATTATTTAAAAGTAAATTTTTTCAATAAACATTTTTGTTATGTTTAACTTAATTGCATTGTCACAATTATTTCTTGAATTCTTTTTCCTTCTTCCTGAAGTAAATTCTGTGAAGTACTTTTAGTGAAAATTTCCTATTAGTGAACTCTGTCAGATTTTGTTAATCTTTAAAAGTTTTTATTATTTCCTCTATGAGGAAAAGTGGTTTTTCTGGTTATATAATTCTAGGTTGTATCATATAAGTGGAATCCTATAAGATTTGTTCTTTTTTATCTGATTATTTTACATAGTGTATATATTTTCAAAATTTATTCATGTATCATGTTTCAAGACTTCATTTCTCTTTATGGCTGAGTAATATTCCATTGTAGGTATATGCTACATTTTGTTTATCCATTTATCTATTGATGGACGTTTAGGTTGTTTCCATCTTTTGACTATTGTGAGTAGTGCTAGAATGAGCAACGGTATATAAGTATCTCCTTGTGTTTCTGCTTTCAGTTTTTTTTTTTTGGCTTCTACCTAGGAGTGGAATTTCTGGGTCAAAAAATAATCTGTGTTCAATGTTTTGAGGAACTGCTACAATTTTCCACAGCAGCTGCACAGTTTTACAATTTCACAGCCATAGCATGAGTTTCTCCACATCCTCACCAACACTTGTTTTCCATTTCTTTGATCATAGCCATCCTGTTGTTGGGTGCTTTTGAGTCAATTCTTGACTCCTAGCAACCTAATGTGACAAAGTAGAACTACCTGTAGGTTTTTCTAGGCTATAATCTTTATGGGAGTGCATCACGAGTTCTTTCTCCCATGGAGCCACTCAGTGGGTTCGAACTGCCAGCCTTTCTGTTGGTAGCTGAGTGCTTAACCATTGTACCACCAGGTACCAGAGTGAAATGGTATTCCACTATGGTTTTGATTTTCATTTCTACTTAACTCTTATTACTTGGTCACCTTTTGGTTTACAACTTTTTGCCTTTTTATACTTCATATTGTCTATTTTATATTCTACGTCTGATGATTCCAATATCTCAGATCCTGGAGGCTCTTTTGCAGACTCTCAGATCATGTTGGTTTGTTTATTTGTGTTCAAGGATATTATAAAATTGCAAGTTTATGTTTGATTTAGCTGAACTCTGGAAATCTTTAGGTCTGAATTCAGAGTGCTTTCCGCAACATCATATTTGTAGAGGCTTTCCCTGGGTTCTTGTGAGACTCTGAGAGTCAGGTTTCCAAATATGCTCTAGGCCCTAGGTTTGGTCTTTATTGACCCATGAGAACATAGGCACGTGTGTGCCCTTTGGGTAACCCTATCTTTAATGCTTGATTGTAGTTCACAGTTCAAGTTTTAACTTTCTCCTCCTACTTCTCTTCTCTCTTTCTCTTCCCACAGTCTTGATTCTTGGAGTTTCCCTTTATTCTTTTATAAGCCCAGCAATGCTTTCAAAAGAGTTTTTGTTGTAATTTATCCAATGTACAATTGTACCATAGTGAGAGTTACCCAAAAGTCCACCATATTGCCTAAATTGGAAGTTTTTTTTTTTTCCTGAAACCATTATATGTTTAGCATTTTCAGCATAGTTCTTTACATACCCTATAGATTCAGTAAATACATATCGAGTAACTATTGAGAAAAGGTGACAAGATAGCATAACCCTGATTATATTTCCCCATTGTTCAGTTGTCTTTCTCTTTGGGTTTCTTATTTATGCAGTAGAGGTATTGAATTTTTTTGTGTCAGGGACTGTTTTTTATCTTATACTACCAACCACTCCTTTGTGACCAGTTTTACACATTGAAGATTTACTATTCTCTGTAAGTAAAAAGTATTTATGAAGCCTCGGTCAGAAATCCAACTTGTACTAGAAGAGAAAGCTGGAATGATTTGGCCAACATATTTTAAAGCTTGTTTAAGAAAACAGAAACTGTACAAAGCTAAATATACATAAACCTAGAGAGGGAAGTAATATAATTATTACTTTGAGTTTCTAGTTTCAAAGGTAAACAGAAGTTTGCTTGAAACTGAAAAGTCTTCTAAATATAACTTAATGTTAACAGTACTGAATTATAATTTGAAATTTAAACCATACCAAGTTAGAAGTTAGTAAGTAAACAGAAGGATTTTAAATAAGATTAGATTCTGAGACAAAAGTATTTTATAGTATATACAACATAACTGAAACTAGCCGTTTGAGGAAGATAGGCATTTTCAAAATTTGTCTACTTGGAATATTATTAGAAAAATATTGAATATTTTCTCCAATTGAGACTTCACACTTAAACTTTATATTTATATGCAGATAGAGTACTTCATTATACTTTCAATATTAAATAAAATATTTACTTGGTGTACTCTTAATGTTTTTACACAGAAGGTTAGGGAAATAAAAACATAACTATTATTCTCTACAAAGCCGAAACAAATTTTTATAGGTGTTGCCCTTTCTCAGTTGTAAATATGATTTATAGGTTTTATTTTTATCTGTTCTTAAAAAAAAAAAAACCAAACCCGTTGCCGTTGAGTCAATTCTAACTCATAGCGAACTTGTAGCACGGAGTAGAACTGCCCCAAAGGGTTTCTAAGCTCTTAGTGGTATAAAAAAAAAAGTAAAATGTATAAAACTCAAAAGGCAATCTAAGTTTCTTAAACTAGGTTTGTAGTTTGGATTTTGCTTTGATGAAAAAAGTAAGATTATATTCAAATGGAATCTGAAGGAAAATTGAAAGTTATTTTCAAACAGAGGAAGATATCAGTCACATAGTTGAATAGTGTTTAGTTTTTTCTTCCAATGCAAAATTTATTTTACAAAACATCTGAAGTACAAGTGGCTATATGAAAATGGAGAGGATATAAATGTACATTGAAGAGGTTGAAGATATTTATTTTATATCAGAATATTAAAGAATTAAATAACAAAGTAAGGGGTTTAACTAAAAACAAAAGTCCTATATTCTATTTCTACGTAACCCCCTTCCTACTTTCTGGAAGGAACCATTTTTAACTGTTGCTGTTTTTAAGTTCTAGAGTTAGTGCCAAAAGTTTCCAAATAATGAGTCAGGATCATGCTATTTCTACATGACAGTGTAACCCATCTGTCCCACCTCCTTTTCTTCCCAATATAACACCATTTTTAATTCTTCTCTCAGATACTTTTCTGAGTTTCTAGATGTTGAACATAGGACTCTATTTTTATTCCACTGACTATGGACAATGTCTTTGATTCTCAATTTTGTAAGCTCAGGGTATCCTAGGATTTCTTTCCCTTTGCTCCTGTTTCTACCTCCCCCATCTGTTATCCAAACTTTTACATTGTCAGCATTGATAGCATTGTTTTGTATAATAAAATTTCAAGTCTTCTGTGATTGTCTGTAGTAGTGGCACTGATAGTAATCAAAAGCACCTACATAGTTTATGTTATGTGCCAGGAATGGTTTTAGGCATTTTACATATATTTATCTTATTTAATGGTTACAACTTTGTATGGTAGGTAATATTAATGTTTCTGTTTTATAAACAGGAAAATTAAGTCATTTAGTAAGTGGTGGGGATAAGCTGGTTAATTCTAAAAGTTGGAAATAAGTAAATATTGTTTACATTTTTGACTAGGTAAAATGTTTACTCATAGCTAATATGTGCATTGTTTTCTTTCTTGCTCAGCCAGTGACTTTTGTGGCTTTTACAATTATTGTTTTTTGTTACTGTCCCCTCGTTTTGTGCTAAATCCCAAGTACTTCCTGTAAGGCATCCTCATAGGATCCTCCAGTATTCTTATACCATGACCCCCTACCCTCTTGGTGGTGATCATTTATTTGATTTTAGCAGTATAAATTTTGGTCACTTTAAAATATGTAGTGTGGCAGATTTTTATATTGATTTTGAAGACATTTAATTTTGAGGTGAGAAATATCTTACAGATTTGGGATACCCCCTTTGAAATAATTGGAGACATCATGTGTTCTATAGGGATATTATAGGAGAGGTTCCTTTTTCCAATATCACATAAGCCCTCTGAACAGTACTATTTTATCAAGGCTATAAATTTTTAAAAATATTATTTGGTAACAAAATACTCGAAGTTTGAGCCACTTGAAAAATATATGGGAAGAGCCTCTGATTTCAAAATAAGTTATTTGACACCTACTAAAAAATAATATGTTGTACCTTCTCTACTAGAACTAAATAAAACATTTGTTTAATTCTCCCCAGGGGACAGTCATAGTCATGTTGCTCTTCTAAAGTTGTTGAGTTCTCCTCCCTTTCTGTCCACCTTTCTTTCATTTCCAGTTCAGGTTATGTCGGCATGATTAGCAGTTGGTTTTGAAACTAATCAACTTTACTGAGAAAAATAAAACCATTGTTAATTGGATTCTTTTTAATTGTAAGTAATCTTTCTGGTAGCTTCCAATTTTTTTTTTTTTTTTTTAATCTTTAGGGTTTAGGAAATTTACAGTGGTGTTACTGGGCATGTGTCTTTTCTCACCAGTCTTGTCTGGATCTTCAGGAGCCCTGTGAAGTTGAAATTTAGTCCTTTCTTTAGTTCGTTGGAAATGTTCTTCTGTGTTAACTGTTTTTTCCATTTACTTTTTCTGGAGATGCTTCTGGAACTCTTCATGTGGCCAGTATGTTAGGTTTGCCTCAATCTGTTCTTCAACTCTCCTGTCTTTTCCCATTGTGATTTTCATCTTTTTGTGTTTTTACTTCACGCTTTGAGATTTCTTCTAGTTGATCTTTCATGCTGCCAATTTGAGTCTATTTTCTTGTTTATGTACTGAATTATTCAATTCAATTATTCAATACAGTTGAGGATATTATTTATATTTTTAATTTAAAAATTTTTATTTCTGTAAATTATTTTCTGTACTCTTTTAATGTGGATTTTGACTCTCCTTTCAAGTGGCCGTACAATTTTTAGCCTCCATTTTTCAGTCGCCTCCAGCAGAGCTGATGAAAGCCTGCCCTTCCTCCTCCCTCCATCCATCCTTAGGTATGCTATTTATATGCACAATGGGGTCAGGTCGAGCTATTACAGAACTTTAAGTTGTTGTAATCTTGTAAGTTATGAGAAGTACAGCAGTCTCAGCCTGTATGTACTGTAGCAGCAGGCATGTGTGTTTCTTGTCTACACGCCCGGAGGGCTCTGTGCTTTCTGGTCTCCTTGCATTTCCCGGTCTCAGGAATAGAGCAGACTCCTGAGTACCTTCTGAGCACATTTAGGGCCAGGGTATTTTGCCACACTCATGCAGTTATTTGGGGCAAAACTCCTCTGGGTCTAGCTGGGGTCCAGAGCAGGGCAAGCCCTGCACCAGGCCTCTCTCTCAAGATGCCAGTAAGCCTATGGCCACAGCCTTCAAGCTCTGCTGCTTGCTGGCCCATGGAGCTGACTGGTCAAGAAAGGTAAAGTGTTGCATTTGGGATTGAAGGGCAGGCAAGTCAAATTCAAGGCTTTTCCTGCCCTCCCCCCCACCCTCCCCACTCCCCTCCCCCGAATCCTGACCTTTGTACTTTATCCATAGCCTCATATGGTATTTGGTCCCTCCGTCCCATTCAGCATGTGTTTAATGACACTACAGAAGAGACTTCTAGTTTGGGTAGACTATCACAGTTTTCCCTACTTCCTATATGCATAACTTCTTGGACTATACTGTAAGTTCTACGAAATGTCCTTTTAATATGCACGTTGGACAAATAAACTCTTCTGGGAGAGTTTACTGGGTTTAGACAAATTCTCTTCAGGGAGAGTTTATTTGTCCATATGAAATTTATTGAATAAAATGTGAGTGATCTGAAAAACTTGCATAACACCGAAGCCAGTAAAAAGTAGGACGGAGACCAATAATAAAAAGCTAGCTAGAGGGAAGAAACAGGAGCTGGGGAGAAAAATCACCTTTTAGTTATCTGTGGTACTGGCAAAGAGACATGGTGGTAACATGGAAATTGAATGCCAGTTATAATCCGAAAACCTTAGTCTGGCCAATAGTTGACAACCTCTTCTTTTTCTTAAACCATTTACTGGAGTTGTTGACAAGTAGTATTAGAGGAGATTATACATTAAAGAGGCCCATTCTGTTCCAGAAAATTAAAACAAGGAAGCATTCAGTGGAATCTGAATGGATGAAAGAAAATGTTGTACCCTATATTCTCATGTTGTAAAGTTAGTGCAGATATATGTATATTTATGTTTAAACAGTCATTTGCCTTAAATATTTGAGATTTGATTTATGCACATAAGCTCTCCCTAGTTGGATTGCTTGATGCTCAGTTTGTCCTAATCAGCCTCAGTCAAAGAGAATTTGAATTACACAACATGTGTGAACTTCACGTTGAATAGTAAGTTGATTGTGCTGCTCAGTGAGATGCAATGTTGTTGAGGTTAATAAAAAAAATTTCAGTAAAAATTTTGAAAAGCCCGTGATTAGACCCCCCCCATGTTTATGAGATAGATAGGCTGAGAATCAGTGAAAGTTTTTACTCTTTGTCAGTAGCACTTAATTCCTGATTTTGTATCCAAGCTTCCGTTTTGCATTTATATGTACAGATATGGACTCAGATGACATAAAATTTGAACTGTGCCATTTATTGCCAGTCCCGGCCAAAGAAAATACAGTCCTATATAATAGAAACAGTGGATTTTCTAAATTTTATTTTTCTAGGGAGTTGTGGAATATGTTTTTCCTCTGAGTTCTTTTAGCTAAGAGAAAGCTTTTTGTGATAGTAATTACAAAAGGGGAAGGAACAAGCATAACTGAGTAACTTGCTTGTACCAAGATTGGTCTGTTGGGTGGGTGAAAAGATTAACAGTAGACATCAAATACCTAGGTCGACGTGTGGAATAAAATTATGCAATTTCTGGAGTTTTGTGCATAGCATTATATGGATGTAATGGAAACAAGAACTTAAAGTTTCTGTGACACAAGAGGCTGTGTCAGATAACACTATGTGCCTTGTTAAGAATTTCAGTTTGTTCTACAGAGGACTGTAAAAATAAATCATGGGAGGGCCCTTATAGAAGTTTTTTTTTTTTTTCCTGATGCTGAAACGTTATTTTTTTTTATATGTTTAATATTAGAAAATATATTGGTAGGTTAGCAGTTGTATATTTTTAAAAGTTACATTTATAAAAATATGTGTACTACATGTAGACTGAGTATTAAACAACAGTTCTTGGGTGTTCTCAAGCAGTAATTAGAATACTGATTGCAAATTGCCAAATTTCACTGAGTCAACAAACCAATTAAAAAAAACAAAAACCCCAAGAATATTATATTTCAGACTGTTCTTCCTTAATTTACTTTTGTCCATTATACTTTATTCTAATTATTCATAGCGTTGCTTAACATGCCAGGGAATGTAATAGAATTTGTAAAATAGTGAAGTTCTGTAATATGAATCCTGTCTTTAACGTTCTGCTTTGAAATCTCAGCTTAAGATATTTTATGAGGAGTTACCTGGCTTGATACATAAAAGCATGTCTTTGCTTAGGAACATCCATTTTAACATTTTGGACACTGAATACTCATTTGAGAAAATAAATGGAATAGTTGATTATTTTGTTTTGTTGTTGGGTAAATAGCACAAAATTTTTGCAAGAAAAAAAAAAAAACATATTCCTGCTAATGTAGAACAATGATATTTCATTTTGAGCTATTACTTTCTGATGCTTTGCTTATCCATGTATAGGCTTTTTTTTTTTTTTTTGCATAGACCCAATAAATATATTGTTCCTTTAAGTGAAAAACATTAGCACTGTCACCTCTATTTGCTGTATCTTGCTAGATATTTGAGGAATAGAGGTTCGTTTATGTATCTTTGGGCTGAAGTAGGTGAGTTGGAATGAAACATAATAAGTAAGCCTGAAGATAGAAATCTAGTTGCAAAATTTGGACATTTATTTGTCTTTGGTCCCATTAGGAGATGGGAAGTAAGCAAGAAAGAGCTGTTCTTTTAGTATTGATGTGGATTTTTACATGTCCAGGATCTACTTCTGTTTCTTAAACTTACTGTTAATAGTAGAGGTTCACAAATATGGTAAGTATGGACTTAGATTATATTCCTAAACAGAAAGGGTTATATATAGGTTATATATTCTGCAGTGTGTAAATGAGCAAAAAAAAAAAAAAAAAAAAGAGTAACACATTTAAAATGAGTTAGACAGCAAGTGACTCCTTTCTCATGATTCCACAGCAGTAATTGCTGAAGACTTTTTGGCCCATTTAACTTTTAGGTGAAATCTTTGTTCTAACTTAGATTCTTTTTTTTTCACTAGTGGGTGAGAGACATATTCCTTAACTGATGAATTTTGGACGGCTTTAAAATTTTTGTTTCTAGCTCACATTGAGAATTATTATTATTATTATTTGGTCTTGGGATTCTTTATATTGAAAAGCTCTTTAAAATGGCCTCACTATGTGACGCTGGGCCATTTTTCTACTTTCTTTTCTGTCACATGCTGTAGCTGGTTGCTATTCCCCAAGTACAGTCTATGCTTTGCTGCCTTATTGTCTTAGTTCATCTGATCCCAGGTCTCCAAGTACTATTCTTCTCTTTCTAGTAATAGCCTGCATATTCTCTGAGACCCAGTTCTTTGTAAATCTCTATAAATTTACTTCTCTATAAATTTCTGGATTATTCTTCCCTGGGTCCCCAACAGCATTAAGTATTCCTCTACTTTTTGTTGTCGGAAGCGACTCAATGGCAGCAGGTTTGGTTTTTGTTGTCATAGCACGTTACAGGTGGCTCTGACAGCAGGTATGAGTCATAGATACGTGGAGTTATTAAGAGTGGGGACGGTGTGTTATCCATCTCTGTATCTTCGAGGACAAGCATGTATTTAACATTGGTTGAGTTGAAATGCTTTAGAACGCCGTACTTCTAAATGATTTTAAGAGAACAACTTGCTTCATTCGATTCCTTGGTAATGGTGGCCCTCTCTCTGTTTCTCACATACGCTTTCCCCGCCTGTTCCATGGCGGTCGTTGGTGTATATCAAATCAGCCTAAGAACAACCCAAGAAGGATCACTTTATGCAGCGTGAACTCAAGCAAGTTGGCTGTTGACTCCGTTTTCGATGTGTAGCTTCGAGAGTTGGCTGTTGACGCCGTTTTCGATGTGCAGCTTCGAGAGTTTCATTTCTGCCTTGTCTTTCTGCAGGACCCTAACAGGAGTGTTCACACCAGCAGCAGCAGCAGCAGCAGCTGTAGCAGCAGCAGCAGCAGCAGCAGCAGCAGCAGCAGCAGCAGCAGCAGCAGCAGCAGCAGCAGCAGCAGCAGCAGCAGTAGTAGCAGCAGCAGCAGCAGCAGTAGTACCAGTTTTTCAAAGCCTCACAAATTAATGAAGGAGCACAAGGAAAAACCTTCTAAAGACTCCAGAGAACATAAAAGTGCCTTCAAAGAACCTTCCAGGGATCACAACAAATCTTCCAAAGAATCCTCTAAGAAACCCAAAGAAAATAAACCACTGAAAGAAGAAAAAATAGTTCCTAAGATGGCCTTCAAGGAACCTAAACCCATGTCAAAAGAGCCAAAACCAGACAGTAACTTACTCACCATCACCAGTGGACAGCAAGATAAGAAGGCTCCTGGGAAAAGGCCTCCCGTTTCAGATTCTGAAGAACTCTCAGCCAAAAAAAGGAAAAAGAGTAGCTCAGAGGCTTTATTTAAAAGTTTTTCTAGTGCACCGCCACTGATACTCACTTGTTCTGCTGACAAAAAACAGATAAAAGATAAATCTCATGTCAAGATGGGAAAGGTCAAAATTGAAAGTGAGACATCAGAGAAGAAGAAATCCACCTTACCGCCCTTTGATGACATCGTGGATCCCAATGATTCAGACGTGGAGGAGAACATGTCCTCTAAATCTGATGTGAGTAGTCTTGTGGATTTGCCTCCTTTCCTTTGCTGTTTTTGCAGATTTTATTTCAGATAGCTTCGTGATAAGCAATGAAGAAAGAAAATGAACTTTGAAGCGCTAAGATGGTAGCATGGAAGTAGACATGGCCTGGGAATGAGTTCCCTTAACTAATGGGAAGGAAGACATGAAATCACTGAGGAACCTGCAGATTTTCAGGCTGTGATGAAAGTTATTAAAGGAAAGCTGTATTCCGTAGTATGGTAATGGGTCATTTGAACAGCAGCAGAAAAATTTCGGTGCTCATTAGAGCTAGGTTACTATGCTTTTCAAGGGTTTGGTTTAGGAAGGTGAGACAAATGCAATAAAACTTGAATACAAGTGAACATAATTTAAGAGAAACTTAGAAAATATCGGGGTGCAGCTATGTTGATCTTCTGCTCAGTGGAGTGAATTACTTTGTGGTATAGATGGAAAGCTGGTGATAGTATTCTTCATAGTTTTAGTAACATAAATTTTATAAACAGTGATCTACACATATTTAAAGTTTATGATTTGATCAGTTTTGACGTGTATATGTCTGTGAAACTAAGTGACTATTTTGAAAACGAAATGTTGACTTTTTTTTCACCATCGTATAGCCCCTGATTTGAAAGGATTGGTATGCTGTTCACTAAAAGTTTTTGTCAATAGATGCGTTTTCCTTTGTGGGTGCCAGCTTATTTAAAAAAAAAAAAAAGTTACTTGGTGTTGGGATTTAGGCTTATAATGACAGATTTTGCAGAGTCGAAACGGACTTTCAAGTCACCTCGTCTAACTTCTTCCCAGTGGAAGGAGTCTTACGCTTCTGGTGACAGCAGTGTTAGTAATTCAAAAGATAATCTCTTCTATTTCTGGAGAATAAACATTATTTACTATGAAGTTATTCCTCACTTTTCTTTTTCTTTAACTTTGGCCTTCTTCAGTTACTTGTCAGTCATGGTCAGCCCTAGTAATCTTACTTTTTGCTTACGAGAATTTTCAGACAATGGTCATGTAAGATGACTGGCCAGATACTGCTGGCAATTTCAGAATACTTTCTCTCTGCCTCAGGTGGTTGCCCCACAAGTGTCCCTAGTTCAAATTCTGGCAAGGGTTGGGAGGTTTTAGTAGCAGCTTCCCTGTTCTGCATTTGCCTTGATGGTTCTGGCTAGCTGGGGTCAGGACACAGTGTTGACACCCATCTTCAGAGTCTCTGTAGCCAATCTTGACATTTTAATAGAAGATCAGTTAGGAGCAGAATAGGCTATGAAATGCTAGAGATTGGGTACTTTGTTCCAATGTTTGGTAAAGCTTTATGTTTGTAGTTTCTGAAATGGAGATGATAGTTGGGGTTTACTCCAGTATCTCACGCATTTATTTTTCCTCTTTTGCTTCGTACTGGTACTGCTCCTCTTAATTAGAAACATACCCATAATGCAGTTGTTACCTGAAACTCTTTTTTTTGTGTTTGACTTTTGTTTCAAATCACTCAGAAATATTCATTGATGCTATTGGGGTGTGATTAGTCTATCAAGACTGTCAAGTTTAGTAACTTCGTTTTTCTATCTTCTGACATGTTGTGATTCTTTCAGAGCGGTTTTTCAGATTGTGGGCTGTGATTCATTGGTGAGCCATGAATTCAATTTAGTATGTTATCATCATCATTTAAAAAAAAAAATCAGAATACAATGTAACTAGTATGGTTAAGTAATGGTTTGTGAAAATTTCTATTTTAGAGTCTGTGTGTATGTTTGTAGTAAGTCGTGGTCAAAAAATTTGAAGGGCAACTTTCTAGAATGTTTACTGATTTATGAGAAGACTAAATGACATTCATAAAGCACTACTGAGTGCTCTTTCTATGTGAAATTATCACAGACGGTCTTCATCTTTAGTTAATTCTGTTTATGCTCCTTTTGCTTGCCTTTACTCCCTTTTATAAATAAAGCATGGCTTTTTTTTTTTCTTTTAATAAAATTCTTTTTTAACTTGATGTATTTTTCCAAAGCAATACCTTGAAAAAATCTCTGGAACAAAGAGTTAGAATCATAATTCCTTACAATATGTACTAAATTTTCAAAATGATGCATGACATATTAGAACCACATCTAATACGTATGATTATAACAGGAGGTTTTGTAATGTGCTCCTCAGGTTACTGGAGAGAAAGCCTCTAAAGACTTTCAGTATTGCCTGGATATGTCTTCTAGTAATAGTAACACTTTTGCCATTGCTGCTTTTGGTTTAATTCACTAAATGTGGGTGATACAACAGAAGAGAATCAACACAAGTAGTTCCAAATAAGTCAGTGTGCAGAAGACTTTTCTGTGAGTAAACAAAGGTAAGAGACGGCTGAAATTCGATGTATTCAGTAGTAAAGAGAGACTGTCTCCCTCCTGGCATCCCTCTCGTGGGCCAGAGCAGAAGGAACTGGAGGTAATTGTAAAGGTGTATACGAAGTGGCCCATAGCTTCAGCTTGGCCAATAACTTCATTTGATAGCTTGGGGCAGGGCCTATGCCTTGCACAACTTCAAGGGCACCTTTCATGTTGTGCTGGTGAGCCTGTCTTCATCTGAGTGTGATAAAAGGACCTGATCCATCTTCGGTTCCTCCAGCTTCATTTTTTGAAACTGAGTTCATTTTAACAGGATAAAGTGGGGTGGGTGGTAGGTAATTTTTGACATAGTAGGCAAAGATCACGGACTTTGGAAATAAGAAAGGCACAAAAAGAAATCGGAAGAGTGTGAAGAACTGGGAAGGGCTAGGGAAAATGATTATTTACCTGGTGTGTCTGTAAAGAAAATATCTTGCCTCTGTACAGGTTAGTTACAGTTAAAGGGAAGAATCTTTTAAAGGAGGTTTTCCATAATGAAGTTGAATTTCAGGTTTTATATAAAAATAAAAAGCAGCAGTATTGATTGATTAGGAATCTTGGATTGCTGATTCATATGGTTATCTTTGGTTAAACTTCTACATACTTTGTATATGAGAAGAGAGAAAGAAGATGGGTATCCTTGGTTCATATGCCTGCGTATTTTTGGGGAATCACTAATTTGTTGAGAAGTAGCTAGGTAGGTGGATTGTCAGGTAAGTAGGAGTCTGCACTCTGGTGTCAGACAGGCTGTTCTTGAGTCCCAGCTCCACCACTGATCTTGGGCAAATTATTTAACCTTCTGTTTCTCAGTTTCTTCTTTTGTAAAATGGAGATTGAAATAGAAATAGTATCTACTGGTAGCTTGTATATAATTGTGAAAGTTAAGTAAATTAATCCAGATAAAGCACTTAGCACAGTAATCAATAAGTAAGCTATTGTTATGTATGAGTTGGTTTTTCCTTTCCTTGTAGCTTTGAAAGGGATGTTTTGATATTAAAAAATACTGCTGGACTCTAGTGTCCTTTTTCAAGGGCTTATTTGCTTTAAGGGGAAAAAAGAGTCCTTGGAATAGACGGCAAGTTACTCTGCATTTTGTCTGGAGGAGATATATGGCCTTGATAATGATATGTATGTGGTACATGGTAAATGGAAGAACACAGGACAAAAAGTCTAAGTCTTAAATGAAAAGTCAGGCCAAAATTTGCTAGGGTCTTTTAGCTTTTTAATTAAATGAGATGTTGATAGTGGCTGTCGAGTTGATTCCAACTCATAGCGACCCTGTGTACAACAGAACAAAACACTGGCCAGCCCTGCACCACCCTCCCAACCGTTACTATGTTTGGGCCCATTGTTGCAGCCATTTTGTCAGTCCATCTCACGGAGGGTCTTCCTCTTTTTCGTTGACCCTCTACTTTACCAAGTATGATGTCCTTCTCCAGGGACTGGTACCTCCTGGTAACATGTCCAAAGTATGTGAAATGAAGCCTTGCCATCCTCATTTCTAAGGAGCATTCCAAGACAGATTTATACGTCTTCCAAGACAGATTTGTTTGTTCTTTTGGCAGCCCATTGAATATTCAATATTCTTTGCCAGTGCCATACTTCAAAAGAATCAACTCTTCTTCAGTCTTCCTTACTCATTGTCCAGCTGTTGCATGCATATGAGGTGATTGAAAATACCATGGCTTGGGTCAGGAGTGCTTTAGTTTTCCAAGTGACATCTTTGCTTTTTAATCCTTTTTAAGGAGGTTTTTTGGCAGCAGTTTTACCCAATGCAGTGTGTTATTTGATTTGATGGCTCCTTCCATGGGCATTGATTGTGGATCCATGTAAAATGAAATCCTTGACAATGTCAATATTTTCTCCATTTATCATGATGTTGCTTATTGAATAAATGAGATACAGGATGTTAATGCATGTAGCACTGCATTGGATAGGCTGTTGGTATTTTTTAATTGCTGTTACTGTTAAAAGAAGACAACCTAAGAGATTAGTTTGTCTTTAAATAAGCTTTGTGGTTATTGAGCTGTCCCCCATGTTCATGGTAACAGTATACAGAAATCGAATACAGTCACATGAAAGTTCATCAATAATCTTTCCCTACAGTGGGATTTGGGAGGTGGAGAGTAGGAGGGCAGAAGGACTGCTTTAATAGTGGGTGACCATTCACCAAATGCAGAATGCATGTTGAGGAAATGTTCTTGCTATGAACATAAATGTTAGCATTAAGAATATTTTATATTCAAGAACCTGGTTAATTCCCCTTAGAGTAAAGCTGTTTTTTGGTTAGGAATGATCTCTTTGGGGCCACAGTGGCCCACAGTATTTATGGAAAGTGTTCTTAATAGTGACTGACACTAAGTAGCAGCTGGAAAGGGGGATGGTCAATCAGTGTCAACTAAAAGTTTGTAATTATGGTTTTTATTAATCTGTTTAAATTTTTATTGATGAATTTGAGAAAAAGAATTTGAATATCCTTCAACTCAGTTTTTGTTTTAAGTTTTTCATATAACTCTTCTTCTAAAGAGAAATCTGTGACTTGGTTTTATAGTTTTGTGATATTAAAACCAAAACCCATTTCCATTAAGTTGGTTCCAACTCACAGTTGACCTGGTGGGATAGAGTAGAACTGCCCTGTAGGGCTTCCAAGGCTGTAGTCTTTATGGAAGTTAACTACTACATCTTTCTCCTCTGGAATGGCTACCAGGTTCGAACCACCCAGCTTTTGGTTAGCCACTGAGCGCTTAACCATTAAGCCACCAGGGCTCCCTTCGTGATACTAGCAACTTTAATACTGATAACAGAGAAGTAAGAAGAAAGCAGTAAAAGAAAATAGAAACAACCATTTATGATCAGATTCAGTTATGTTAGTAATTTCCTTATCTATGCTGTTATGGATTGAATTGTGTCCCCAGAAATATGTGTTGTAAATCCCAACCTCTGTGCCTGTGGTTATAATCCCATTTCGGAATGAGTTGTCTTTGTTATATTAGTGAGGCAGGATTAGTGTGAGGAGTATCTTGAGTCAGTTTCTTTTGAGATACAAAAGAGGTTAAACAAGCAAGCTAGCAAGCATAGATGGGGGAAGATAGATGCCAAGCCACAGGAAGATCTCCCAGGAGCAGAAGCTCAGAAGAGATAAGGACCTTCCTCCAGAGCCAACAGAGAGAGAAAGCCTTCCCTTAGAGCTGGCACCCTGAGTTGGGACATCTAGTCTCCTAACTGTGGGAAAATAAATTTGTGTTTATTAAAGCCATTCAATTGTGTGGTTATTTCTGTTATAGCAGCACTAAATAAGACAGTTGCCTTCACTTTTCTGCCTTGCTTTATAGAGATTCAATTGTACTTTAAAAGTGGAGAATTTAAAAGTGTCTTGGAAATGGGCAGACTAAATTTGGCAAAATGTGGCCAGTGTGAGAAATGAGATGGTAATCTGGTCCTTAGTCCATTTTGGTTTACCAAAGTGTTTTCTTAAGGGAGAAAGGCACAATCTCATCAGATAGTAGCCATTCTTTCCAGGGGTGGGGTGGTAATTCAGATACAGAATAAATACTACAAACCACCTTAGCAGAAGTTTCTTTCAAAAAGAAAAAAAAAAGGAGGGGGGGAAGGAGAAGGAAAAAGAAAACTTCCCCTCTTTTGTTGTGCCTCATTTCCTCCCACCCCACCCTGTTCATTGCCCTGCTTACACTGTCTGGCGCTGGCAATAAACTCCTGCTGTTGAAGCATTGGCCTTAGGTTTTGATGTGAGGGAAGGTTGTCACAGCCAGAGAAGAAGGTCTTTATTGTGTTTTCAAAGTGGCTTTTTAATGACTTGTAATTCCAGCACATGCAAGAGCTGTAAAGTCTGTAAGTATGGCGAGGGAGCAGCTGGAGAGGACGTTCATTAAAGGGCTGCCCTGGCTCTCCAGGGTGGGGAGGAGTTCATTCTGGGCTCCTATTCTCTGTGTTTTATAACTGGAGGTAAAAAATACCTGCAGGGCTGCAATTCTTCCTCTGGTGGCTTCAGCTCCCTGCTGTACATTCATTAAAACAATTGTGAGAAAGTCGACTTTGTTGGGTGCATGGAGATATGTTCAGCTGACCCCATTCTTTAATTTTTTTTTGTTGTTTCCTATATTAGATGTGATCAGATGGAGGAGGGTGTAGCCTAGCCAGCCAGCTGGTCATGTATTCATCTACATTCCTGACTTATTCCAAAAAAGGATTTGAAACAGTTAAAAGGGAGCTTTAACAAACAAACAAACAAACAAAACACAGGGTTAGAGGCCCTTTCTCTTTCTTATTTTTGTACTATACTAAGCTTATGTGATTTTTCAGTTTTTTCATTAAATCATTCTTTGGAAGCTACTGGGTGGCAGAGAGTCATGGAAAAGGAGGCCTGTCATTGCAGAATTGGTTATTTGCTGTTTACAATGGCCAAAACTTAATATTTTTACCCACATATATTAAGCCACTGTCTCTCAATAAATTCCATAAGCCTTATTTGAGAGAGCTGTGTCACCTCTTCAGTGGATTACTGTTTGTTACTCTAAGACCCATGATTTTCATGTAGTTGTCCCATCTGTCATCTTTAGACAGAAAGCCAAAGATGTGACTCAAAATAGTCTTTGCAAGACCAGCTTTGCCTTACCCTAGGGAGGCCTTAGAGTTTTTGGGTAGTGCAAACCCTTAAGAGGTTGGTTGCAAACCGAAAGGTTCAAGGTTTGGGTCGACACAGGTGCTTTGGAAGAAAGGCCTGGTGATCTATTTCTGAAAAATCAGCCATTGGAAATCCTATGGAGCACAATTCTATTCTAACGTACATGAGGTCGCCCTGAGTCTGAGTTAACTGATTTAGGGATGCCTATAAGATTTTTTTTTTTTTTGTAGGAGCTTGGCTGCTAACCAAAAGGACAGCAGTTCGAATCTACTTCTCAGAAACCCTATGGGGTGGTTCTACTCTGTCCTACAGGGTCACTATGAATTGGAATGGACCCATCAGCAATGGGTTTGGTCTTTTGGTTTATAGCTGTAGCTGTAGCTAAGCTTTTCTTGAGTGTTTACTATGTGTCATTTTCTCTTCTAAGCACTTTACATGTTTTAGCTCATTTAATCCTTGCAACAACTCTATGAAATAGGTACTATTATTATCCTCATTTTAAAAATGAGGAAATTGAAACTCAAAGTGATCAAGGTGACCATGTTTAAAAGGTAGGGACCCGGGATTTGATCCCAGTGTTATCTGACTTGGTAGTGAGTTTGGAGGTAAAGCAAATCTTACTTCTTTTCATGAATTCATAATTACAGAGATGTACTTTATGAAGTTGGGATTACTGCTGTGTCCTATCTATGAATCATATTTCTTTAACCTATTGGTTTGGGCTTTACCAACAGCCTTCGGGAAGTGACAGGTTCTACTCCCCAGTGGATTTGGCATGCAAACCAGAACTGAAGGAAGACTTGTAAAACATCCAGGAACCTCAGACTTCTTATACATATTCATTTGCAATAAAACAGACTCTTGTGGTTCTGGATTACACAATACTAAAATATGTCATCAGTACTATTTCCCCGCTTCCAGAATTTTTCCCACTTGTTTTTGCATGGGAATTTATGTTTAACAGAGCTGAGCTGCAATATCAAGCTTTCCCAGAAGGTGCCACCAGATAACAAATGGTGTCTTCCAATTAGGAGATTCCTTCTCTTTGATTGTTGTACTTACATTTTATAATTTCATTTTATAATCTCAATTATTCAAAATGTAGGCTATGCTTTCCTTGATTTAGGAGGCAAGATAATGCAATGGCCCGAATAGAAGGTGGTTTTCTTTTGGTGTCTATGTAATTATTTAACTACGTTTGAGAAATTGTTCTCAGTGGGTAACAATTTATGACTGTAAACGTTCAAGGCAGCATCAAGGTGCACAAAGAAAAATCACCCCTCTAGGGTTTCTTTTGGTCACTAAAGGTGACTGCACAGTGAGATGTTCCCAGATAAAGTCAATGATCCTTTTATTTAGCACAAGAAAATGAAGAAGCAGTCATTTAAGTGGTTGAAGACAACAGACCTTTGCCTTGGTGTTCTGAAGACATAGAAGAAAGGGATGTGGGGAGCTGGAGTAGGGAGAAATATTCAGTCAGTGACATGGAGAAAAGGAAATTTCCTTGACTTTCTCAGTTTTCGAGGAGAATGCGTGTATGGGGCCCTCAGACACTACTTTCAATAAATAATTACTACATTTCCCTTGGTTTGGGGCCTCAGTGTTTAGAATCATAGAACTTTAAAAAATAATAATAAGTTGTTGACCCTTGCTTTATTAGGTGGTCCTTCTATTTTTCTTTCCTTTTTTTTTTAAATATGGTAAATATTCATGTCATTTTGAGTAATTTAAAAATTTTTTTCTAAATATGTTTAATTGTAACAATTCTTTGTAAGAAATCATAATTATCTGTAACATTTTTGGTAACTTTGTTGTTGTTGTTAGGTGCCGTCCAGTCAATTCCAACTCATAGCGACCCTATGCACAACAGAATGAAACACTGCCTGGTCCTGAGCCATGTTTACAATCGTTGTTATGTTTGAGCTCATTGTTGCAGCCACTGTGTCAATCCACCTCGTTGAGGGTTTTCCTCTGTTCCGCTGACCCTATACTCTGCCAAGCATGACATCCCTCTCCAGGGACTGATCCCTCCTGACAACATGTTCAAGATATGTAAGACCCAGTCTCGCCATCCTTGCTTCTAAGGAGCATTCTGGTTATACTTCTTCCAAAACAGATTTGTTCGTTCTTTGGGCAGTCCATGGGATATTCAATATTCGTCACCAACACCACAATTCAAAGGCGTCAATTCTTCTCCTGTCTTCCTTATGCATTGTCCAGCTTTCACATGCATATGATGCGATTGACAATAGCATGGCTTGGGTCAGGTGCACCTTAGTCTTCAAGGTGACATCTTTCCTCTTCAACACTTTAAAGAAGTCCTTTGCAGCAGATTTACCCAATGGAATGCGTCTTTTGATTTCTTGACTGCTGCTTCCATGGCTTTTGATTGTGGATTCAAGTAAAATGAAATCCTTGACAACTTCAATCTTTTCTCCGTTTATCATGATGTTGCTCATTGGTCCAGTTGTGAGGATTTTTGTTTTTTATTATTTATGTTGAGGTGTAATCCATACTGAAGGCTGTGGTCTTTGATCTTCATTAGTAAGTGCTTCAAGTCCTTTTCACTTTCAGCAATCAAGGTTGTGTCATCTGCATAACACAGGTTGTTAATGAGTCTTCCTCCAATCCCGATGCCCCATTGTTCTTCATATAGTCCAGCTTCTCGGATTATTTGCTCAGCATACAGATTGAATAGGTACGGTGAAAGAATACAACCCAGATGTATACTTTTCCAGACTTTAAACCAATCAGTATCCCCTTGTTCCGTCCGAACAACTGCCTCTTGATCTATGTAAAGGTTCCTCATGAGCACAATTAAGTGTTCTGGAATTCCCATTCTTCACAATGTTATCCATAATTTGTTATGATCCACACAGTTGAATGCCTTTGCATACTCAATAAAACACAGGTAAACATCCTTCTGGCATTCTCTGCTTTCAGACAGGATCCATCTGACATCAGCAATGATATCCCTGGTTCCACGTCCTCTCCTGAAACCGGCCTGAATTTCTGGCAGTTCCCTGTCGATACACTGCTGCAGCCGTTTTTGAATGACCTTCAGCAAAATTTTGCTTGCATGTGATATTAATGATATTCTATAATTTCCACATTAAGTTGGATCACTTTTCTTGGGAATAGGCATAAATATGGATCTCTTCCAGTCAGTTGGCCAGGAAGCTGTCTTCCATATTTCTTGGCATAGACGAGTGAGCACCTCCAGCGCTGCATCTGTTTATTGAAACATCTCAATTGATATTCCATCAATTCCTGGAGCCTTGTTTTTCACCAATGCCTTCAGAGCAGCTTGGACTTCTTCCTTCAGCACCATTGGTTCCTGATCATATGCCACCTCTTGACATGGTTGAACATCGACTAATTCTTTTTGGTATAATGACTCTGTGTATTCCTTCCATCTTGTTTTGATGCTTCCTGCATCGTTTAATATTTTCCCAATGGAATTCTTCACTATTGCAACACGAGGCTTGAATTTTTTCTCCAGTTCTTTCAGTTTGAGAAACACTGAGTGTGTTCTTCCCTTTTGGTTTTCCATCTCCTGCTCTTTGCACATGTCATTATGATACTTTGTCTTCTCGAGAGGCCCTTTGAAATCTTCAGTTCATACTTTATCAATTCTTCCTTTTCTTTAGCTGCTCGATGTTCCAGAGCACATTTCAGAGTCTCCTCTGACATCCATCTTGGTCTTTATTTCCTGTCTTCTCAGTGACCTCTTGCTTTCTTCATGGGTGATGTCCTTCCACAACTCGTCTGGTCTTTGGTCACTAGTGTTCAATGCGTCACATCTGTTTTTCAGATGGTCTCTAAATTCAGGTGGGATATACTCAAGGTCATATTTTGGTTCTCGTGGACTTGCTCGGATTTTCTTCAGTTTCAGCTTGAACTTTCATATGAGCAATTGATGGTCTGTTCCACAGTTGGTCCCTGGCCTTGTTCTGACTGGTGATATTGAGCTTTTCTATTGTCTCTTTCCACAGATGTAGTCAATTTGATTTCTGTGTGTTCCATCTGGCAAGGTCCATTTGTGTATAGTTGCAGTTTATGTTGGTGAAAGAAGGTATTTGTAATGAAGAACTCATTGGTCTTGCAAAATTCTGTCATTCCATCTCCAGCATTGTTTCTGTCACCAAGGCCATGTTGTCCAACTACTGATCCTTCTTGTTTCCAACTTTCACATTCCAATCACCAGTAATTATCAATGCATCTTGATTGCATGTTTGATCAATTTCAGACTGCAGCAGCTGATAAAAATCTTCTGTTTCTTCATTTTGGGCCCTAGTGGTTGGTGCATAAATTTGAATAATAGTCGTATTAACGGGTCTTCCTTGTAGGTGTATGGATATTATCCTGTCACTGACAGTGTTGTACTTCAGGATAGATCTTGAAACGTTCTTTTTGATGATGAATGCAACACCATTCCTCTTCCAGTTGTCATTCCCAGCA
Source organism: Elephas maximus indicus (assembly GCF_024166365.1). Taxonomy (NCBI): domain Eukaryota; kingdom Metazoa; phylum Chordata; class Mammalia; order Proboscidea; family Elephantidae; genus Elephas; species Elephas maximus. Next base: position 30,200,403 of record NC_064827.1, on the reverse strand, counting down.
TAGTAGACTATATGATTGTCCAATTCAAAATGGTCAATACCAGTCCATTTCAGCTCACTAATGCCTAGGGTATCGATGTTTATATGTTCCATTTCATTTTTGACAATTTCCAGTTTTCCTAGATTCATACTTTGTATATTCCAGGTTCCGATTATTAATGGATGTTTGCAGCTGTTTCTTCTTGTTTTGAGTCGTGCCACATCAGCAAATGAAGATCCCGAAAGCTTTACTCCATCCACGTCATTAAGGTCAACTCTACTTTGAGAAGGCAGCTCTTCCCCAGTCATCTTTTGAGTGCCTTCCCACCTGGGGGGCTCATCTTCCAGCACTATATCAGACGGTGTTCCACTTCTATTCATGAGGTTTTCACTGGCTAATGCTTTTCAGAAGTAGACTGCCGGGTCCTTCTTCCTAGTCCATCTTAGTCTGGAAGCTCACCTGAAACCTGTCCTCCATAGGTGACCCTGCTGGTATCTGAATACCGGTGGCATAGCTTCCAGCATCACAGCGACACGCAAGCCCCCATAGTATAATAAACTGACAGACACATGGGGGTTAATAACTTTCGTGACATTCAAAAATATTTATGAGGAAGGTACTTCCTATATGCAAGCACTTACTAGGTGGTATGTTGTTGTTGTGTGCCGTAGAATTGATTCTAATTCATGGCAACACCATGTGACAATAGAACTGCCCTATAGGATTTCCTAGGTTGAAATCTTTCTGGAGGCAAATCACCAGGTCTTTCTCGCATGGAGCCACTGGGTGGGTTTGAACCATCCACCTTTTTGGTTAGCAGCTGAATGCCTAACCATTGGACCACTAGAGCTCCTAGCTCAAAACCAAACCCATTGCTGTTGAGGCGATTCCAATGCGTACTGAACCTATAGGATAGGGTACAACTGTCCCATTGGGTTTCCGAGGAGTGGCTGATGGATTCGAATTACAACCTTTTGTTTAGCAGCCAGGCTCTTAACCACTGTGCCACCAGGCTGTATAGGTGGTACCAAATTATAATTAAAGCTGAGGGAAGAATGATGTGAGTTGGTGGAGATGAGTGGGGTAGCAGAAGAAGTCATTCTCTATAGAAGGAGGCACAGTGAAAAAAATAGCTGATGGCAAATATAAAACAACTCTGTGTTGTCTTTACTAAAAATGAAGAGCAACCATATAAGTTAATCCCTTCAGTTATTTATCAAACTGGTATTGGGCATGAAGGAAGCCTTACTGAATTGTACTTTATACTGAGCCAGTGATGAACACTTTCACTCTGTATCCTCTAATTTAATCCACATGGTGAGTGAGATAGGTTTTGTTTTCACCTTACAGATGTAAAAGTGGCAGAGACAGAATTCAAGTCTAGGTCTAATGCCAAAACCTGTGGTTTTTGTATCAGAACATGGATTAAACCTTGTTGAGAGAGGAATCACATCAAATAAAAATTACTGTGATACTGATTATGCCTTTTTGAGAAAAAATTCAAAGTAGCCCTGTTAATTTTCCCCACCGCCTGGCTTCCTCTGACCTCCTGGTAGTGGTGCCACAGTCCAGTGATAGGAGAAGAATGAGAAATAAGATGTAGCCACAATACTTGGATACTTGACCATGAATAATGGGTGCAAGGAGACCTGGCCATGATTACCAAAATGCTGACTGGGTCATGTCTCACATGCCTTAACATCATTTTCTAAGAGGCAGAATTACAGAAACTATTGGAAAGCCATGATGCCTTAGAGTCTATCCGTGGGGATTTGTCTTATTAGGTTGCTTCATATACTTCATACTAGGCGCAAGGAATGGAGTTCCTAAACATTCGACTACTAGCCAGAAGGTTCATGGTTCAAACCTACCCAGAGGCACCTTGGGAGATAGGCCTGGCGATCTGCTTCCAAAAGGTCATAACCTTGAAAACCTTATGGAGCAGTTTTCCTCTGCACACATGGGGCTGCCATGAGTCAGAACTGACTCAATGGCAACTAACAACAACAGGGGCAAGGGATATACCAGTGTTGCTGTAAGGACTCCCATCCACTGTACTGTGTTATCTAAAGGTTGTGCTCGTGAAGGATCTGAAGAAGGCAAGACTCTCTGTCCTGGAGCATACACATACCTAGCTATTAAATTATCTTTGTGACTCCAGGTGGGTGAGAGGAGAGGAGTTCAGAAGAGCATACACTGGGAATCAAAAGACTAGTCGGGTTCACTACCAGTAGACCAGAAAATATGGATTTTAATAATACTGTTGCTTCAAGAGATAAGATGCGAACAGTGCTATTTCAGTATGAGTTTAGGCAAACTTTGTTTGTAATTACATCATGAAACAAAGACATCATTTTCTTTGGTAATTTTTTGAATTGTATTCTGTGAAGGCAAATCATTTTCCTGATTTAGATAATGGGCAATATTGGTAGCACAGTCCCTTACTGATTTAGCTCCACCTATTATCCCAAAACATCTGCCTGTGTTTCCTAGTTAGGATAATAGGTATTCAACCTATTTATTAGCCTTAGCTGGAAATGTTGGTGTTATTACTAGATATATTTTTGAACAAATATTTATTGAAGGTCTGTTATGAGTTTGGCACTGCAGATAAAACAGTGAATAAGATAGGCACAGAGCTTACCTTTCGTAAGAGCAGATGTATAATTTTAGATAGTGATTGGTACCGTGAAAGTTCTTTCTTTTCCCTCAAATCCCATTCTAGTTGGTTACAATGCTTTGTTAAGTTTGTTCCTAAGAGGTATGTGAATTTGTCCCTTTTTCTTGTTCTCCACCGCTGCTTGGATTTTAATTTGGTTCTTTATCACCCAGCTCTGTTGAGGTTGGTAACTTCAAGCTGTTCTTCCTGCCTCCTCTCTCTTCCCTCTCCCAGGCCTTTCCCTACATTACTATCTAAAACACAGACAAATTCTGGAAGGAAATATACGGAACGATATAAAATATTTCATTAAAATGATGATGTTATGGGTCATTTTCAAAACACTATCTTAAATGTTGTCATTTTAATAACGCACCCCGTTGTTTCAAAACCTGAGAGACAACACAACAAAGCTACAGTATACTCACAGGTGGTCCCTGATTTCTAGAGAGCCAGGATGCCATTAGAAAAAGAGAAGTAATAGCTAATATGGATTGCTCCATAATTCCAGTCAGAGCCTGAAATGTACGTTAGCATATGGAAAGTAGCTTTTATTGCCTACAATAAGAAGCAGATAGTATACAACACACAGAGCAGCTCCCGCTGACTCAAAAGCTGTACAGGTGGAGATGATGACTCTTCCATATACATCCCACTTTGTGTTGTGGGTGAGGGACTGAAATGGGATACTTACACAACATGCTAGTCCTCCCGCTGGCTTCTGGAAAGTGTCCTGGTGGATATAAAAGATATAAAAATCTTCTACCAAGCCCTTCATCTGGTATCATGGGTGAGGGACATGATGGGAGCCTACCTTCTGCTGGTCTCCCCCTGGCCAGGTAAGTCCAGTTAGGTGAGCTGTAAGCTTATGCTACACATGCTGCCCATTAGCACCATAGCCGAGGAGACAGAAAGATCCCTCCCCCAACTGTTTTATACCCTCAGCCAACATCACCTGTTACATGGAAATTTTCCCACCTGACCGCCTGACAAGGGGGTGTTCAGACATCTTCGTGTCTCACCTGGAGTTGTATTCCTTGTAATCCCACTGACGTTTAGGCAAACCTTTAGGCTTCATGTGTTGGGGCGGGGGTGGGTTGTAGAGGGGTGATATGTAGGCTGGTTTGTTCCTGAAGACCAAAGATGTTGTCAGGGAGAAGAATGGGGAAGACATGGCTGCCAGGCTTGTCTGAAGAACTGCCTCCTCACAAAACCCCAGGTCCCATGTGGGTAAATACCAAATTCTCTTTAGCATTGCTTTTTTGTTGTTATGGAGAATGTCAAATCCACTACAAAATAAACAGAATAGTGTAACAAATCCTCTGTTTATCCATCACTCAGATTCCGCAATTATTAACTCATGGCCAATCTTCTTTCATCTCCCACCCTCAACATTATTTATAATCAAATCCAAGACGTCATATTATTTAGTTCATAGCCATTTCAATATGCATTTCTAAATGACAAGAATTTTAAAAAAAAAACACAACTAAAATAACCATTAAAACCGCGCATTTAAACAAATTAATAATAATTCTTTGCTATTTATTTTTGTTGTGCTTTAGGTGAAAGTTTACAGCTCAAGTTAATTTCTTATACAAAAATTTACACACGAATTGTCATGTGACACTCACTGCAATCCCTATAATGTGATAGCGCACTCCCCCTTTCCACTTCGGGTTTCCCGTGTCCACCCAACCAGCTCCTGTCCCTTCTTGCCTTCTCATCCTACCTCCGGACAGGAGCTGCCCATTTGGTCTCCTATCTGCTTGAACTAAGAAGTACATTTTTTGCGAGTATTATGTTTTATGGTCCAGTCTAATCTTTGTCTGAAAAGTGAGCTTCAGGAATGGTTTTAGCTCTGAGTTAACAGAGACTCCAGGGGCCGTGGCCTCAGGGGTTCCTCCAGTCTCAGGCAGACCATTAAGTATGGTCTTTTTACATGAATTTGAGTTCTGCTGCACACTTTTCTCCCACTCCGCCAGGGACTCTCTGCTGTGTTCCCTGTCAGGGCGGTTGTTTGTGGTAGCTGGACACCATATAGCTCCTCTGGTCTCGAGCTGATGGAATCTCTAGTTTATGTGGCCCTTTTGTCTGTTGGGCTAATATTTTCCCTGTGTCTTTGGTGTTCTTTATTCTCCTTTGCTCCAAGTGGGTTGGGATGAAATAATGCATATAAATGGCTGCTCACAAGCTTTTAAGAAATCCAGATGCCACTGACCAAAGTAGGATGTAGAATATTTTCTTAATAAACTTTGTTATGCCACTTGACCTAGATGTCCCCTGAAACCATGGTCCTCAGACCCTGCCCTCAGCTCCTCTGTCCCTCAAAGTGTATGGTTGTGTTCAGGGAACTTCTTAGCTTTTGGTTTATCAAACAAATTAATGATTTTTAATATCGTCAGATATCTAGCTACTTGGCAAGTCTTTCTAATAGAATCAAAATGTCATAAATTTTCGTTTCTTTTTGTTTGTTTGAGTTGGATCTGAATGAGATCCACATCTTGCAATTTGTGAAAATGTCATTCAAGTTCATCTTATAGAATTTCTGTTTGGATTTTGTTTGTAGTATCTTGGTGGTGTATTTCCTGTAGATTAGTAGTCAGAGGCATGATCAGATTCAGGTCAAGTTGTTTTGTTTTGTTTTTGACAATACTATTGCTTGGGTAGAGTTGTGTTCTTTCTTCAGGAAGCCTATATGGCAAGGTTCTCTTTTGGGGATGTTAGCACCCATTGATGCTCCATGCCTGTATGCATTAATTCATTAGGAGCTGAGAATTGGAAGGTGTTTTTACTCCATCATCCTTTCTTCATTTATTAGCTGGATCTCATTTATAAAGAGAGATTCCCCCATTCATTTCCGTTTTGTTTAACTAGTAGCACAATTTATATAGAAAAGATGTAAGTGTTTGATTCTTTCCCTTTATTTACCAGTCTGCAAAAGAATGAGTTTGTGCCCTAGCATCCTTCAAAAGTGACTAATTTTTAGAGCCTTGCTTTTAATGTTTTCTTTTTCAATCTGACCTTTCCACCTTCATCTTTATTTGCTCTCCCTCATTCTTTAGCCCCTGTGTGGTATAAACAGTTAACACACTCGGCTGCTAACTAAAAGGTTGGAGGTTCAAGTTCACTCAGAGGCACGTCAGGGAGAAAGGCCTGGCAGTCTATTCTAAAAAATTAGCCATTAAAAACTTCGGAGCACAGTTCTGGTCTGAAACACATGGGTTGCCATGAGTTGGAATCAGTGCAATGGCATCTGGTTATTTTACTTTAAACCCATTGCTGTGGTCGATTCTGACTCATAGCAACCCTATAAGACAGAGTAGAACAGCTTCACAATGTTTCCAAGGCTGTAATCTTTATGGAAACAGACTGCCACATCTTCTTCCCAAGGAACTACTGATGGGTTCGAACTGCTGACCTTTCAGTTAGCAGCCGAGCACTTTAACCACTGTGACACCAGGGCTCCTATTTTACTTTAGTCACCCAAAAATATTAGAAATCCTTGGTTTCTTGGCCGTTCCGTGCTATTTTATGCCCCAGTGATATACTCTTGGTCCTTTTTGACCTGGTTACCTTTCACCTTTTCTTTGAAGCTTTTCTGAATAATCTTCCTACCCTAATTAATTCCTCTCTCCTTTGTGCTCCCTCCATGAACAGTTTATGCATACTTGGACTATAGTAGTTATTCTGTCCTGTTAAACTGTTTCTTTCCTGATCAGTGGAGTGTTTTCAGGGCAGACATTGCCTCTTAAGTATCTGATTTCTCAAGTCTATGCATAAAAAAAAAAAAATGCATAGTGCCTGGCATTTACCGACACTCAACAAATGTTGAGTTAAATAGTGCAGAGATGTATTTATATTTGTATATATGTATTTATGTGTTATATATTTATAGTTAAGGGAGTCTAAACTATAAATACAGCTGAGTGATCTGGAGATGTGATTTTTGTGTCCTCCACTTTTTGGGGATGGAGTAAACAGGCCATAAAGAGGAGGGGGAGCTCACTCTATAAACAGACACGTCTTGACCCTCTCAGCAGCACACAGTTCAGGGTATAAGCTGCCCTTTTGCAAATAAGTTTGTGTAACAATATCCTGGGATACATTGGAAGCCAAAGTAAGCAAGTCGTATAGACTGGATTGCGTTTTATCTGCCTTTGCCAAACCCACTGCCATCGAGTCAATTCTGACTCATAGTGACCCTATAGCACAGAGTAGAACTGCCCCACAGAATTTCTAAGGAGCGCTTGGTGGATTCGAACTGCTGCCCTTTTGGTTAGTAGCTGTAGCACTTAACCACTACGCCACCAGGGTTTCCTTCTGCCTTTCCAGCCCTTACCTTTGTGCTGGAGCATGTAAGCTAGCCAAGGAGTGTGGAGTTCCTGAAAACTCCTACAGAAAGATTTTTTTTTTTTTCAATTTTTTATTGATTCCACCATGGGGAGTATTAAACCACAAAAATAACAAAGGGGAGGCAAGGACCACAAATTAATCTTTTATGGAGACAGCAGGGGGATGCCAGAGTCTAAAATCCAAAAACATTCGCTTCTGTATTTTAAAAAAGCAAATAGTTTTCAGAGAAATTTCAATAACAGGATGTTGAAGTGAAAGAAATTTCTGCCTCCCTATTTCCTATAGGGACTGTGCAGAGGCATGATAACATGAAGGTTATACGACCACCTTGTTTTTGCTGTCTTTGTGATCATAAAATATGATTATATTCCCTCTAATGTTTATATGTGCACTTGAAATTATTGGAACTGATAAAAGACCACTTGTAGACTGTATAAAGGGAACTGTTCCCTCCCCCCCCAACTGTTTCCTCAAGTTGAATAATTATCAAGACAGATTATCTTTAAGTAATAACCTTAATTTGGTTGGTAAACATTATTATGCCATCACATTTGGATATCTGCAATCATATGATTAAATGTTTATTTTATATGTAGAAGAATGAATGAGAAAATACAAAAGATTTAAGCTCCTAACCACCAGGGGAGTTAAACTGAAGTTATATCACTTATGCTGAGAGAAACAGGGCATAGGGGATATAGTTTGTTCCCCCCAGGAATTAGCATCTTACTTATTACTTCCTATCTTGGTACTTCTAGTCTCAAATATATATTTAATGATACCCATTGAAGCATTTCTGAAGGTAGTTTAACAAAAGACATGATTATTCTGTACAACAAAAATTGTAACCAAGTATAATTTATCACTTGTGGGAGTCGAGTCTATTAAAAGAAAAAAAAATTGAAGATAGCAACGATAAGTTTAAAAAAAAGGTTAGAAAAGAAAGTATCATCACAGCCATCTTCTATACACAGCTTTAGCGCATGTACTTTGAAATCTTATTAAGCCATCCTAAGACTTTTTTTTAAGACTTATGTAAATATAAATTGATGGATTCCCTCCTGTCTCTAGCTCTGGGAATGCCCTTAATAGAATATGCATGTTTCAGGGTCCTGTACAGCTGACTTTCTACCCAGCCCTATGGAACTCTACATGTGCTGGAACCAAAAGTTCAATTAATGGCATCCACTGATAATAGCACTCTCCATTAAACAATGTAGTTATTTATTCCCACACAGATATGCCAGTTCTACGTATAATTTACTTTGTCTTCTTGAGCTGCCCTTTGAAATCTTTTGTTCAGCTCTTTGACTGCATCACTTCTCCTTTTGTTTAGCTATTCAGTGTTCAAGAGCAAGTTTCAGAGTTTCTTCTGACATCCATTTTAGTCTTTCTTTCCTGTATTTTTAATGACCACTTGCTTTCTTCATGTGTGATGTCCTTGATGTCATTCCACAACTCGTCTGGTCTTTGGTCATTAGTGTTCAACGCATCAAATGTATTACTGAGATGGTCTTTAAATTCAGGTGGGATATGCTGAAGGTTGTACTTTGGCTCTTGTGGACTTATTCTAATTTTCTTCAGTTGCAACTTGAAATTGCATATGAGCAATTGATGGTCTGTTCCACAGTCAGCCCCTGGCCTTATTCTGACTGATGATATATTGAGCTTTTCCATCATCTCTTTCCACAGATGTAGTCAATTTGATTCCTGTGTATTCCATCTGGCAAGGTCCACGTGTATAGTTGCAACTTCTGTTGGCGAGAAACGGTATTTGCAATGAAGAGATCATTGGTCTTGCAAAATTCTGTCATTCAATCTCTGGCATCGTTTCTGTCACCAAGACCATCTTTTCCAACTACCGGTCCTTCTTCTTTGTCTCCAACTTTCACATTCCAATCAGCAGTAATTATCAATGCGTCCTGATTTATGTTTGATCAATTTCAGACTGCAGAAGTTGGTAAAAATCTTCAGTTTCTTCATCTTTGACTTTAGTGAAAGAATTGAAGAAAAAATTCAAGCCTCGAATTGTAATAATGAAGGATTCTATGGGAAATATATTAAAACAACACAGGAAGCATCAAAAGAAGATGGAAGGAATAGAGTCACTATACCAAATAGAATTGGTCAATGTTCAACCATTTCAGGAGGTAGCATATAATCAGGAACCGATGGTACTGAAGGAAGAAGTCCAAGCTGCACTGAAGGCATTGGTGAAAAACAAAGGGTCTAGGAATTGACAGAATACAAATTTAGATGTTTCAGCAAATGGATATAGTGCTGGAAGCACTTACTCATCTATGCCAAGATATTTGGGAAACAGCTACCTGGCCAACTGACTGGAAGAAATCCATATTTATACCTATTCCCAGGAAAGGTGATCCAGTGAAATGTGGAAATTATTGAAGAATATCATTAATATCACATGCAAGTAAAATTTTGCCAAAGATCATTTAAAAGTGGCTGCGGCATTATATCAACAGGGAACTGCCAGAAATTCAAGCCACATTCAGAAGAGGACGTGGAACCAGAGATATCATTACTGATATCAGATGGATCCTGGCTGAAAGCAGAGAACGCCAGAAAGATGTTTACCTGTGTTTTATTGACTATACAAAGGCATTCAACTCTGGGTCTTAATAAATTATGGATAACATTGTGAAGAATAGGAATTCCAGAACACTTAATTGTGCTCATGAGGAACCTGTACATAGATCAAGAGGCAGTTATTTGAAAGAACAAGAGGATACTGAATGGTTTAAAGTCAGGAAAGGTGTGTGTCAGGGTTGTGTCCTTTGACCATACCTATTCAATCTGTGTGCTGAACACATAACCAGAGAAGCTGGACTATGTGAAGAAGAATGGGGCATCAGGGTTGGAGGAAAATTCATTAACAACCTGCTTTATGCAGATGACACAACCTTGCTTACTGGAAGTGAAGAGGACTTGAAACACTGATGAAGATGAATGATCACAGCCTTTATCATGGATTAAACCTCAACATAAAGAAAACAAAAATCCTCACAACTGGACCAATAAGCAACATCATGAAAAAGGAAAAAAGATTGAAGTTGTTAAGGATTTCATTTTACTTGCATCCACAATCAACACCCGTGGAAGAAGCAATGAAGAAATCAAAAGATGCATTGCATTGGCCAGATCTGCTGCAAAAAAAAAGCCTCCTTGAAGTATTGAAAAGCAAAGATGTCACCTTGCCATGGTGTTTTCATTCACCTCATATGCATGTGAAAGCTGGACAATGAATAAGGAAGACCGAAGAAGGATTGATGCCTTTGAATTGTGGTGTTGGCGAAGAATATTGAATATATCGTGGACTGCCAAAAGAATGAATAAATCTGGCCTGGAAGAAGTACAACCAGAATGCAGCTTAGGAGCAAGGATGGTGAGACTACATCTCATATACTTTGGACATGTTATGTGGAGTGATCATTCCCTGGAGAAGGACATCGTGCTTGGTAAAGTTGAGGGCCAGCGAAAATGAGAAAGATCTTTAATAATGTGGATTGACACAATGGCTGCAACAATGGGCTCAAGCATAACAAAGATTGTTAGGCTGGCACAGGACTGGGTAGTGTTTCATTCTGTTGTACATAGGGTCGTTCTGAGTCAGAACTGACTTGACAGCACCTAACAACAACAACCTTTAATTACTTCAGTCAATTCAATGTTTTGTAAACCAATAATGTTATTGTTTCTATGAAAACTAAGTTGAATGCTACAAAAACCTGAAGGGTGGGGTCCCTTGAAACAATTTCCTCTCAAATTAGGTAGACGGAAAAAATCATAAGACTCTAGAAGGGCTCTGGTCTCTAACTGTTGCAAGTGTTTGGATTCTTGCTCATAGGTGGTGACCATAGATAATCTATTAAGGCTGCTGTTTATATAAGACAGAATTTTCAGACCCCACTCAAAGAAAACTCCTCAATCCTACATCAAGAGATTGGCCGATTAATGTGTATTTATAAACTTTTAGTTTAACTACATATATCTATCTGTGTATCTACCTGTATACATATCTTTGAGGTTTTTTTTGTTTTTAATCTTATATATTAATCCCTTTTATTAGCTGACAGACTTGCAGTCCCATCTATAGTGGATAAAAAGTGTATTATACTTTGCTTTAGTTATTGATTTCATGGTGCTCTTCTCACTGCCTACCTTACAGTTTAAGAATCTTCCACTTGACAGATCTCTGCTAGCCAAAAATCTTGACTGTTCTTCCCCCTTGATTCTGGCACTTTTTTTCTTGATCCTTGAGTTAGGATGGCCCTTGCTTTAGGAAATGTAGTCTCTCGCCGCTCCTTTCTTCCATTTTGTCATTTTATCAAAGATGATCTTACTCCTCTCACACTTCCTACATGCAGCATTTTCCAGGTGAGTTTATAGATTCTGTCACTTTGGCATCATCTACTCCACCATTGTTTTTTCTTCAGCATTAGCATGCTTATATAAATGTACAGTAAACACAGAAATCCGCTTGTCACTTTTGTGTTTGGGCCCAGGAAGGCAGATGATATTTTGGTGAGGAACACAGACCATGTACTTTTGTAAGCCAAGTGAAAAACTAGTGTCCCAGAAAGAGTGCTGGGACCTGGGAAGGGCTCCAGATCTGGCAGTAGTGCTAGCTTTGTGGTCTGCAGCTAAACACTTAAACCTCTTTGAGTTTTAATTTCAGAATCTCTGAAATGCAAATAACATCTCACAAAATTGTTGCATAAATCAAATGAGTAACACACCGTACCTGGCAGGTAGTAGGCAGTCTGTAAATGTCTGCAGCATCTGAAGATTCTGAAACTTGTTTCCTTTTTTGTACTAAAATGGGAATCCTGGTAATGCCCTCCCCATGGATTGTTAGAGGGATTCAGTGCGTAATACGTGTGTAAAGGGCTTCCAAACTTTTAAAATGTGACTCAAAAGCTGTTACAAAGGTGACTATCTGAAAGATAATAACTGAAAACATGGCCTGTGTATAATAAGCACTGCATTCTTCTGGTTGATAGCTTTTGTTCTGCTTTAATATGAAATTGCTATTACAGATATACTTTTTTATATGTGTTAGTTAACTTCTGTCTAATATGTTTATAGTTCATCTTGTCTCCTGATTAGGATCGTGAATTTTGAAAGTGAAGACTCTGCTTTCTCAGACAGTAAGCCTGTGACCGCCCTGAGCACAGGGTCCTGTATTCTGCAGTATCGTTACCAAGGCTTCCACTGCACCCTCTTTACCTGGTGCTCTGCTTTCAGTACCTCTGTGGGCTTTTCAGCAGCCGAAAGCCTGTACAAACGCAGTGTGGGCAAGCATGTTTTAATCTATCTACGGGCACATAATGTGCCTCACAGGAAAGATTTATCTTGCTTTCATTGTGTGAGGTTGTGGACCGTGTCAGTAAGTCAAAGGAAAAGCTTTTAATTGTTACAGAAAGGACAGTTAAGAGATGTTTAACCTAAATTTCTTTCCTGAATGCCAAATATCTTTCCAGAAGAGAAAGATGCCAGGTTTTTTCTGATTGGTTTATTACAGAAGAGTGAATGCGTAGCCAAGATCAAAAGGCAACAGGATTTTGCATTGATCCATAGCTGCATGTTTTAAAGTAGCTTTAGAAGTTACCCCATTAGTACCTTTTAAAGTAACCCATAAAATGCCACTTTTCGTCTGGCATCGGATCTATTAATTGGACTATTATGAATATGTAGGAATATTTTTGAAAACTCCTGTGGTCTTGTAAAGCCTCCAGGCCTTTATTAGCTGAAAAATCTTGCCTTCTGCCAGGGCATGGAGCCAAGGCAAGATCCTCAAGTAGGTAACATTTAGCATTTGAAATAATAATAATGAAAGAGAAGTCCACATGGAGCTTTCAAGTTGTTATCCATTTGAAATATCTAGTATGGAGTTGGAGGCTGAGGGATAAGATTAAGCAGATGTCAGATCTGTTTCGGCAGGATTCAGTGCTTAACCACCTTCCCTCCAAAGTATTTTATGCCCAGCATCATGGGAAGGGTAGTGACTAATTCATTTGGTCCATCTGTTGGGAGACACTACGGGCTGATTCTTCTAACTATTAGCTTCACAGGTGGTGACCAATGAACTCGGAGGAGATTATGGCCTTTCCTAGCTCTTCTGGGACATTTGCTTCACTTGCCTTTCTCTTACATGGGTCACCTTGACTGAAATCCTTGTTTTCCCACAAATCAGGGCACAGGTTCTTTAATGAGCCCATTAAAAAAAAATAAAAATAAAAAAATTGAAATAGGCCAGGACTTTGTATCTACTCTGTCATTTTTCTCTGGAAACTTTATTGCTCCCAGCTCTTTTAGTGAAATTTTTTATTTTTCGTCTTTTCTAAGGAAGAAATTAAACTTTCCACGTTTGTTACAATTACATTATACAGCCAATGTCTAATGAATTTTGACTAAAGATGAGACCCAGCCAATAGTGACATCTCTCAGTGGGGGAGGGAAGTTGAGCTTAGTTCCATATTCTGAGGAGAGCAGTTCTTGCCTCCAGGTAGTAGATTACACCTAGACATGGTGCTAGCATCTTCTATGTGGAACCCCAAGTTTGCCTATTTGGGGTATTATTAGGTTAAATGATCACCATCCAATAATTCTTTTTCCCCTTCACTACCACCCGAGGACATCATGAAAAACCAAAACCAAACCCATTGCCATCAAGTCAATTCAAACTGTAGGACAGAGTAGAACTGCCTCATAGGGTTTCCAAGGAGTAGCTGGTAGATTTGAACTGCTGACCTTTTGGTTAGCAGCCATAGCTCTTAGCCAGTGTGCCACCAGGGCTCCAAGGCATCATAATAGCCTTAAACTACTAATTAAACTCTTCAACTATTAATCACTAACTCAAGGACTAGGTCACCACTTGTGTCAATGTCTAATTTATCAGATAGGAGGAGCCATAGCTGGGTTTCTTAAAATTGCTCACCATTTTCCTGCTTTGCATAGCTGCCGTCTTGTTTTTGTTCAGAGAGCTGCTTTGTTGCCTCCTTGCCCTCAGGTGGCAAATTTCTGAAACCCTGACTCTGGGGGTGGCACTCTACCTTCACGCTGCAATCTCTCCTCCTTTGTATTTTAATGTATTTTTTATTGTCTCCTGGGTTTGATCTCTTCTCCTGCAGCCAGAAGCCGATATGGGAATCCAACCAGCACCTTGCTGTGTGCTTTGGTGAAAATTCTATGAATTGCGTATGAGTCATTTACCACACCTGGAAAGAAGCAGGGATGGTGGCACTGAATGATTTGATAAGAGTTTTTGTGAAAAATAATTAAAAATGACTGTGAATAGTTTTTAGATGTGAAGATTTACAGGAATGATGACTCTTAATAATCAATGATGAGATGCTTTCAGGAAAAGCATTGGATAATAAGAACCAATTTCTTACATGTTTAAAAATTAATAATGTCAGTTACAAATATATCTCATGGTTATCACTTTTTCTTGTTACTTTAATTTTCTGTGATCTTAAAGTATATTTGCCTGTCCCTGTTAAGTAATTGGTGCTTTAAAAAAAAAAAAAAAAAAGAGATTGACTAATAATTACAATCTTTAGTTACTGGCCTTTTCATAGCAAATAACTTGAAACATGCAGACCTCTGTTTAACTATATATAGTTCAGTAATTTGATAATTGAGGGGAAATCTTTCTAGCAAGGTCCACTGAAGATAATTTAATGCCACAGTTAAAGACAGTGTTACAAAATGAGTAATATGGGTATTTAGCCTTGAAAATGCAACAATCAACATAAAATGATGAAGTGAGCATAGTCTTCCATGAATTTTTTTTTTTTTTTTTTTTTTAGTCCTCACAAATTCTTAGATTCCAAAAACAGCAGATTGGTAAGCCCTATATTCTTTACTAATAAAACTCTAGGATTCAATTTGAAATATGCAGTCAATGAGAATTAGAAAGAGATTGTGGCTATTGGTAGGTATTACATTGGGAGAATCTGCTGCAAAAGAACTCTTCAAGATGTTGAAAAGCAAAGATGGCACTTTGAGGACTAAGGTACGCTGACTCAAGCCATGGTATTTTCAGTCACCTCAAATTGCATGCAAAAGCCGGACAATGAATAAGGAAGCCTGAAGAAGAATTGATGCCTTTGAATTACAGTGTTGGCAAAGAATATTGAATATTCCATAGACTGCCAGAAGAACAAACAAATCTGTCTTGGGAGGACAGCCAGAATGCTCCTTAGAAGTGAGGATGGCAAAGATTCGTCTCGTATACTTTGGACATATTATCAGAGGGATCTCTCTCTGGAGGACATCATGCTTGAGAAAGTACAGGGTCAGTGAGAGAGAGGAAGACCCTCAATGAGATGGACTAACACAGTTGCTGCAATGATGCATAGCAACAATTGTGAGGATGGCGCAGGGCCAGGCAAAGTTTCATTCTGTTTTCCGTAGGGTCGCTATGAGCCAGAACTGACTCAGTGTCACCTAACAGCAACAGGTTATTATACTTAACTAATCTAATTTCCTCATTTATAAAGTTGACTAGAGAATACAATGACTCATCACTTTTTAAATAATACCTCAGCATAAGATGGCGGAGATATGCAAGACCAGATGATTCTTGAGCTAGGTGGGTTTGTATTGGCTGTACTTGTATATTCAAAGATTCTTATCAGGCTGCAGAAAGATTGCTTGTAAAGGGTGACAGAGCTTTGCATTCTGTCCTGTTCTATTTGTTATTATTACAGAGAGCTTCATAAAGATATGGAAGGCATGCTTACCAGTGACCCAAAGGTGGGAGGGATAGTGTATTCCATGTAATCCTAGAGTTATGATTAAAAATTCTTATCAAGTTGAAGTACTAGGTAAAACCCAAGAAAGTAAAAATTGGCAGAGATAATTATAAGGTCTTTCATTTAAAATCAGATAATTATTTGGATTAGTAAAGGATAAGGGAGGTCAGCCTAAGCCACAGTTCCTGTGGGGGGGGGGGGCGGCGGTAGTGATCTTGGGAGTTTTAGTGGATCATCAGCTTAAATGAGCCAGTTGAATCTAAGCTTATATTAATAGAAATATTGTGTCATAAACATGGAAAATTACAGTTCTGGTACCTTCCGCCCCAGTCCTAGTATATCAGGGTCTTGGGTTTGTTCTGTGTGCCACATTTTAAAGATGCTGATAAAATAGAAATGAAGCACAGAGGTCAGTCACTGGCCTCTGAAGGGTCTGAGAACCACCAGGCGTGGTTTAAGGAAATGAGATTGGGAAGAGACATAGTAATTATCTTTATTTTTGAAGTAGTGTTCCTGGAGATGTCTCAGAGTGTCCTGACCAACAGTAGATTCTGCTTCTTGGCAACTCGGGGAACTTAAGCAGGATAAGGCAGCATGGGGGAGACCTGGGGTGAGCAGGATGGATGATAACTATCCTGTAAGGATTGCTCCCACCTACAAGTCTGATGATTTTTGTGGCAAGCTGCCATCAGTATGCCCCTCCTTAGGCTGCCCATTGGTTTCCACGTATGTTTGTCCTTTTGTTGCTATTTGCTAACTTTAAACTTAATAGTACTTGGGCTTATATTGTACATCGGAGTAGCAGAATGAGAGAAATATAAGAACAGACATATACTACAATCTTAACTCTCACAAAGTTGCATGATTTCTAGTTGTCTAGATGTCTGTCCATCACGTACTTGTCTTTCTTCAGGTACCTTTAAGTTTAGAGAGCTCCAGTATTTGATAGGACAAAGAATTATATCCTTTTTTTTTTTTTTAACCCTACTTTGTTTTAGGAAAAACGGTATAGTTTATGGAAATAATGCAGATATGCAACAACATAAGATTAAATTGAAAAGAAGTAGATATGGAAAGTAGGTCAGAAGACAGATACAGGATTATTTTCATAGGTTGGTACATTTTTTTTTTCCATGACAATGAAAATGGTCAATAATTAGATGGATAGATGGAACAGACCAATTATTCCATGCGTTTTAGGCTCTTCTCTGATTCTTTTAGGTGCACTTTATGCTGCTCCTTGGTACAGCTTGATGTGTTCTGGTCACTTGACTTATGGTAATAATTTTCTCTACTCACTCTCCCTCCAAAATAAATACGGAGAGAATCAACACCATTCCCCCTGTAAGGTCTATCTTATTTACCACTTATATTTGTCTTATCTGCAGGAACCTGTTCTGCTTCCTTCTCTTCTTCTTCCTCCTATTTTTCCCTTTCTTAGAAATTAGTCCAGGACCTTCTACAAAGAGATGATTAATCATCTAGATGTGATTTTATTTCTATGGAATGATTGGCCATTATTAATTGGCTTGCTTTTTACAAAATCTTCTGTCTAAATCCCTAGGAGATACATAGGGTCATGCAAGAAACCCGGCAGTGTCATTATCTAGCAAACCACTGTCCAAAGTAGTCATCAGGGAACAGTTCTATGTCTTGATATGGTAGTCATTACATGGGTTTATATATCTGTGTAAAATTGACCAAGCTGTCCACCTAAGGTTTGTGCACTTCACTGCAGATAATTTACACCTTAATTTAATCTACAAAATAATTTGACTGAATATTAAGGGAAGGAAATTATTTCTTCAACTTTTTAACTTTAATTTTTCCCTCCTACATAAATATTTTGGAGAGATTTTTGTTTTTATGTTTGAATAGTGGCAATTAATTTGCCAGGATTCTGGGTATATGTGAAATACTGATGCAAAAGGCAGTTAAACTTTAAACCATAAACTAGACTATAAAGGGTGTGAGGGTAGGGATCATATCTGGATTATCCAGTATTGTTTTCCTGTTGTACTAACACATTTCCAGACATATGGTAGGCATCCAAGAATGAGTCAATGAAAGACACATACAATTTTTATGTACAACTTGCCAATATGTTTTACATAAACAAATCAATTTATGATACTTTGGGATTGATACTTTTATCTGATCTTTGTATACTTATATCCCCATTTTTATTTTACATTAATCCTTTTTTCTTTTTCAGTATAGATCTTAGACTGAGTAAGAAGGTTTTAAGTTTTGCTTTCATAGTCCTATCTGTATTTGCAACCTTGGGGGAAAAATTAATATCCTACTCTTTAGTACTCTGTTTAAGCTTACCACCCTTTACCTTTGAATATTGCAACATATTTTTCCAGTTTATATCCTTCTTAATGTAACATTATCAAATCTACTACTATTTTCTTTGGCTAATACTTCACATTTTATCTGTAGTTGTTGGAAAGGTTGCTATCAAACTCACCATTAAATTCTCTTGGTTAATTTTCATGTTTCCATTTTAGGAACTTCCACAATAATTTGTTGAGCCAAATGTATTGCACAATGCCCCAAAGTGTACATAACCTAATTACATTTTAATCTTTTAAAACATAAGGATTGAATAAAATTGCCTTACCACATAGAGTGATAAAAATAAAAACAATTACATGAGCAGTTGTCAGTATATATTCAGTGTAGTTTTTTAAACTACACTGAATATATTGAGATATAATTCACATACCATACAATTCACTCATTTAAAATGTATAGTTCAGGGGTCTTTAGTATATTCAGAGTTGTGCAACCATCACCAAAATCAATATCAGAACATTTTTATTGCCCCCAAAATAAACCCTGTGCCTTTTAACTGTCACCCCACTATTGCCCCATTTCCCCTAGTGCTAGGCAACCACTAACCTACTGTCTATATAAATGTGCCTATTCTAGAAAATTCATATAAATGAAATCATGTAATATATGGTCTTTTGTGACTGGCTTCGTTCATTTAGCATGTTTTCAAGGTTTCTCCGTGTTGTAGCATATCATAACGTCATTCCTTTTTTGCCATTTGATTTTTTTATTATTCAAAAAAGCTTCATTTTTTTTTTTTTTATTTAGCTTTTTGACTCTGTGCTTGTGCCTTCAACATTTTCACAACATTTTTAGCTCCTCAATAAAGAAAGCACAGACACGTTTAGCACACATGGAACCACCAGAGGCCCTGCTGATGTGTTCTTTTGTTTTGGACAACCTCATGAGAACTTTAGGTCTCACAGCACAAACCCCTCAAAGTTGGCCTGGGCATACACCTCATGCAGATTTTGATGCTTTACCAACCTTCTGGGTGTAAATAATTCTATTACCAAGGGTTTGGGACAGCCTAGTATTGTTTTTTTTTTTTTGTATTGTTAGAGGCTGTATTGTAGGACAGCCTGTGATGCTGGGTCAGATGCTGGACCACTTTGAATGCCTCTACACAGCAACCCCAGAAGAGGAAAAAGAAAGCGCTTGAGAGTTCAAAGGTCAAACATCAGAACTTCATTCCTTTTTATATGGCCGACTTACTGGTCTGACAGAGACTGGAGAAACCCCGAGAGTGTGGCCCTCAGACACCCTTTTAACTCTTTACTGAAGTCACACCTGAGGTTCACCTTTCATCCATAGACAGGCCCAAAAAACAAAACGAGATTAAACCGGCACACCAGCTCAGGGGCAGGGACGAGGAGGCAGGAGGGGACAGGAAAGCTGGTAACGGGGGTACCCAAGGCCAAGAAGGGGAGAGTGCTCATATGTCATGGGGTTGGCAACCAGTGTCGCAAAATAATATGTGTATTAATTGTTTAATGAGAAACTAATTTGCTCTGTAAACCTTTAACTAATGTACAATAAAAAAAAATTGACAAAACTAAAATAGGAGATATAAAAAAAATTATGTGGATGTACAACATTTTGTTTATCCTTTCATCAGTTGATAGGTATTTGTGTTTTTTTCCAGCTTTTGGCTATTACAAGTGATGCTGCTCTGAGCATTTGAATGCAAGTTTGTGTGTAGATTCAATGTAATTTTTACACACGAATCTACTTTCTGATCATCCAAAATCCCTGATAGATATTTTTGTTGGTGTGATCTTCTCCTTTCTCCTTGCTCTTGAGCATATTGAGAAGTTTTGGAGAATTCTGAGAGATATTGAAGGAGATGGGTTATTTTTCTCCCCAGTGGGATGTTCTGTTGAGTCATTTACTACAGATCACTACAAAAAACAAGGTAGACAAGATGGTCTCATGCACACTCTTATTGTTGGTGGGGATACTGTAATTCTCTCTCCTCAAATGTCTGACAAATCAGCTTTGTGAGAAACAGTCCTCAAGGATCCCATATTTTGAAATCTATCTTTTTCCTTCTTTGCTATGTACTATTTTTTTTCAATGTAATTATGTACTATTTAGAAAAGTGTGGAAAATTTAAAATTTTCAGTTTTTTTTTGGACAGTTACTCTCAGTGCTTTTTAATGGGAAGTTCTTTTGGGCAAAACAGATTTTTTTTTAAAAAAAAAGGCAAATTCTACTATCTTCCTGTACTCTTGATTTTTTTTAATATAAGATTGTTCAGTTTTGGTATTTATTAGAACAAGTATTCAGAAGAAGCAATCAGGTACAGATTTTCTCATCCAGTACTTGATCTACCTGTTTGTTCTGAAGTTTGCCCAAGAATTAATTTGGTTAAAGATTTTTGCGTGGGAAATTTCTGCTAGGTGAGAATCAAAACATTGACCTTCATAAATGCCAATTTGAGCTTAACACACACATGTTTATTTTATTTGGTTACACATTATTTTGGGTGATTGTGACATTACAAACCCCCACCCTGTGGCACCCCAAATGAGCCAGTCCTATATTTTCATTTATAGAACTTGAACTTCCTTATATTTGAAGCTTATCTTTTTAAAATACTTGAACAATTAATCACTTGCCCTTGTTAAATAGTGACCTTTGGATAGTGCCTGTAGGGGTTTGCAGTGGCTTTGGAATGCTAAGTTGGTAACTTTTTTCCAACTGCCTCTTCCAAGATGTTGTGTCAGAGGACCTAGCTGTTTATCTGGTGAAGAGTAATTTATTTTATTGATGAGACTTACGTGTGTACATATTCAACATTATAGTTGGCATGAAAACTCACCCTTCAGGATAATACGTCACAGTTAGTTCTTCCACTGTAACTGAGACTCTTGGACAAGATCAGAAAATTGCTCTTTGGTGGAAAGAAATTTAGTTGGTATTTCAGGGCTGCCATGGAACAGAGTGCCTTAAAGGAGCTGAAAATCACTTAACTAGTGAATGAGGTCATTAAGCTTTTGTGCAAAATACTATGTTGTATTTGTAAACAAAAAGATTGAGGGAAATAATATGGTAAATTTGAGAGATTTGGGTTTACAAAGTTCACCATGTGCATACCCACTGTGAGCATGGTGTTGCTCTGATAAGTACCCATAGGGCAGGAATTGGCCAACCATAGCTTGTGGATCAAATCTGACATGCTGCCTGTTTTTGTAAATAAAATTCGATTGTAACATGGCCACAGCCATTTTTAATATATTGTCTGTGGCTGCTTTCATACTACAAAGGGAAAGGTGAGTAGTTCTGACAGAGACTATATGGCCCAGGAAGCCTGAAATCTTAACTATTTGGCCCTTTATAGAAAAAAGGTTGCCAATCCTTGCTATAGAGGCTGCCAGGTAAGTAAGATGTATTTCTTATCCTCAAGAAGCTTATCTGGTCAGGTGGTGGGGGAAAATGGCTAGCACAAGTGTTACAGATAGCTCTTACACAAAGCAAAAAATAGAATTACCAGTGATGAAAAGAACGTCAAAGGCCATCTTAATGCATTAAGACCAGAACAAGCAGAGTTTGTATGTTGGAGAGTAATGGATATCAGCATAAAACAGTACCAGTCAGCGTGTAATTCATTATCTAGGTTCAGCTCAGGACAGTTTGAAATTTTAAATATATCCAGAAAATAGCCTGGCTGTCACCATAGGAGTAGATTGTCCAACACTAATAGCCATAAAAGACAGTTGGCATTTCTTACTGGGAATTCTGTTGGGCCTGGAATATTCATTGTGGCTAGATATTCACTTGGCTGTTTCACTCAAGCACAACTTTAGAATAGAAGCTTGGGACATCTGTGGACTGGGGTCTGTCACCTCCAGTGATGTCTGTGGCAGCTGAAAGCTTCTATAAATAAGCTTTGTCTACTCTTATAAGAATCATTACTCCAGAGATTGGGCCTCCAAACAAATATTGATGACAGGAACCAGACCAACTCCTTCTTGGTCTTTCTTGAGCAAACTTATAGCAAGAAGAAATCCACACAAATTTCAGAAGCTAACTTGTCAGACTTTTGGGTTTATTGGCTTCTTAGGAGGTAGACTTGGGACTGTTGATCAGAGAAGTATGTGAATGACCCTTCTCCCTGCTCTTTGACATACAGTACCTTGGAAACTCTTCTTCAAGCATTATTCTCTATCACTTCAGGCCCAGAACACACTTCCCCTAATGTAAACTGACTGATAACACCACTCTTATATTCACTCATTTTAGATAACATTATGTAAAGTATGTGGCTTCATCTGGAGCTTTTAGGATCCTGTTACCCAGATGGCACACATCTCCATTTGTTCTGTATATCAAATGCAGAAGTGGCAGTGCCAACTGGAAACTGGAGTTTGGTTTCAGTCTAAGGGACTGCAATGCTATCCCACCAGAACTAAAGTGGAGTGATAGGCCAGATCACTGAAGGGAGCAATCAGGATCAGTCAGATACAAATATCATAGAAGGCAGAGATTCTAATTTGTTCCAAAATGCACCTTAGCATTAACACCAGAGAGATGATTGAACTGGATCTTGTTGGACCAAAGTACCATATCATGGTGGCCTCAGAATTAGAACTTTATTCTTTAATAAAAAAACTTTAAAACCAAATATTGTGTCAATTAGTGGTACATGATTATAGGAAACTCTTGTAGGTGACATTTTGGGAACATTAGTCTGTGGTAGGGGTTCTTAACCTAGGGGGATCTTGCCCCCTCCCCATGCGCAGGGGCATTTGACATTTTTGATTGTCATTGCTCTGGGAAGTGGTACTGGCTTCTAGTGGGTAGGAGCCAGTGATACTGCTGAAGGTCCTATAGTGCATAGGATAGCCACCCACATCTGAGAATTATCCAGTCCAAAATTAAAAAATGCCAAGGCTGAGAAAACCCTAGTCTAGTGGTTTCTCTTAGTTATTAAGAAAAAATTCTTGGCTGACATCAGTTTATTAGGAAAAGTTATTAAACTTTTCCTGAGTTCCTTTTGGACATGAAAAGAGTGTTTCTTACTGTGTTAGGATATTTTCAGTTAAATCAGGAAAAATGCTTCTGTTATTTTTGTTTATGTATTTCAAACATAAATACTGTAAACTTTTTGAAAAGCACAGAATAATTTTTGTAAAGATGAAAATAAAAAACAGCATGATCCCACCACTCATTTGTACATTAAAAAAACAAAACATTGGCGATATCATGGAACCGGCTAGTTTATCCATCGGCACAGTCTCTTTAAGGAAATAAGTGAAAGACAGTGGAGTTTTCCCTAAGCTTTCATCCTGCTTTATTACCTTTTTCTAGCCTTTATATTAAGTTGTGTTAGTAAGCAAGAACAGAAAATCAAACGTGGCTATCACACAAAATTTATAGTCAGTTTATCATATATATGGTCACTATGGGTCGAAATGGACTCAACGGCTACCGATTTGGTTTGGTTTTTGGTTTATCATAAAGTTAGGATCCCTGGTGGTGCAGTGGTTAAGAGCTGGGCTGCTAACCAAAAGGTGGCAGTTCAAACCCACCAGCTGCTCCATAGGAGAAAGATGTGACGGTCTGCTCCCGTAAAGATTTACAGCCTTGGAAACCCTATGGGACAGTTTACTCTGTCCTATAGCGTCACTATGAGTTGGAGTCGACTAAATGGCAACGGGTTTTATCATAAAGTGATTAATTAGGCTATAATTCAGAAATTCTCATTGATATTTGTTATGGATTTAATTGTGTCCCCCAAAAATATGTGTCAGCTTGGCTAGGCCATGATCCCCAGTATGGTGTGATTGTCCACCGTATTGCCATCTGATATGATTTTCCTATGTATCATGAATTCTACCTCTGTGATGTTAATGAGGGAGGCAGGATTCAGTCTGCAAGATTAGGTTGTGTCTTAAGCCAGTCTCTTGTGAGATATAAAAGAGAAGCCAGCAGAGAGACAAGAGGACCTCATACCACCAGGAAATTAGTGCCAGGAGCAGAGTGCACCCGTTGGACCTGGGGTCCCTGTGTAGAGAAGCTCCTGGACCAGGGGAAGATTGATGACGAGGACCTTCTCCCAGAACCGACAGAGAGAAAATGCCTTTGCCTAGAGCTGGTGCCCTGAATTCAGACTTCTAGCCTCTTAGACTGTGAGAGAATAAATTTCTCTTTGTTAAAGCTATCTGCTTGTGGCATTTCTGTTACAGCAGCTCTAGATAACTAAGACAGTGAGGAAGAAGTTTTGTAGAATTTATTTCATTATTTTCAGTATGTATATGTTAACAGCTTAGAGATTTTAGTACCTTTATTCAGTTTTTATTCACAGTAGATTTTACTAATAGATAAAATATTTTGTAATTTTTCAGTTTGAACGTAGAGGTAACTTTTTACTTTTAGGGATGAATTTTACCTTGATTATGAGATCTAAACAAAGCAAGGGAGAGGAAGAAGCCAAATATTCTAGACCACCACACAATGGTATCTCTGAGCTTCAAAAGCCCCGGGAGGGTACAGCTGGGGAGTGCTATATTTTCTGTACTCTTGGTAGGTTAAATTTGGTTTGGCAGAGAACTTTTAGGAGTAGATAAAGCTCTGTAAGTAAAACTGCACAGGTTTAGCCAAAGAAAACAGACTGTAGTTTTGATGACTCTATTTGATTTATTAGTGCTATATGCAGGGCCTTTTGATCTTCGGGATTCAGTAAATCAACGAATTGATATTTATCAGAACCCCATCACATGCGAAGAAATCAAAATTTGCCTGTAGTGTTGATACTAATATAATTATCCAACACCTGCATCCCATTGGTGATAATTGTGTTAGGTTATATTAAATTTTAATGATAGGTACAAACTGAACATTAAGAACATGTTTTTGGATGACATTAATATTGGAAATACTCATTTCTTAAGTATGTCAATTTTTCTTATTTCTGTGTGTACTAAAACCTCTTACTGGGAATGTAGGAACTGCATGTAGTGATTGTGGCTTTTGAAAAAAAAGGAAATGACTTGATATTGATGGTACCACATGAGCAGATGTTACAAAGGCTACTTATGATCTTAATTTGTCAGACAACATAAAGGAGTTTCCACTAAGTTTGAGGTTTCATCCCACCTCTGAATGTCTTTGTAATACTTTCATAAAGTAGCAGAAACCACAGCACAGGTATTTCTGCCATTAAGCCATCACCATCCATCAGTTTTTGTGTTTTTACTCCCAAGACAAGTGAACATATGACAGAAGTTTATACGTCTATAAAACTGAGATGTCAAGAGCACTATAGCATGACATTAATATTTTCTTTAAATGGGTGTTCTTCTTGAGACTCCTGAGGCCCATGTTTTTTTGCAGGAGGAAGATTTTCTGGTGCCCTCAATGAGTTTCACTTTCTTTTTTCTGTGAATTTTCAATTTTCATTTGACTAATTAGTTCTTGCTTATGAATGTTTTGTGCTTAGTTTAGTGATGTTTTTTTAATTCCTATCTTTGTTCTGTTTGTACAGAAACCCTTTCTAGAATGTCCTATATAGCAGGCTTTGAACTAGGGATCTTACTAGCTCTCTGCTTAAGAGAAAGTTTGAGAGAAAATAAATTTTGGATCAGTCTAATAAGTTTGCCTCATTTCTTGAAATGTATTTCAGGGAAGACAATAATGGGGCAGAGGGTGGACAAGCCATGTTAACTCAGTCATGACTGTACTTGTATAGTAATTTCACAGTTGTTCTTATTGATGATGATAATAGCTAGTTTTGTTTTTGACCACTTGCCATCAAGTCGATTTTTTTTTTTACCGCTTGCTATTAAGTTGATTATTATTATTATTTTTACCACTTGCCATCAAGCTGATTTTTTTTTTACTGAGTTGCCATCGAGCACGTTAACCATTTACACCACTCAGGGACTCAAGCTGATATTCCACCACTACCGCCAGTTGCTGTGACGTTGACGCCAACTCATGACAGCCGCATGTTTGTCAGAGTAAAACTGCGCTCCCTAGGGTTTTTAATGGCTTATTTTTCAAAAGTAGATAGCCAGGACTTTCTTCTAAGGTGCCTCTGGGTGGACTCAAAACTCCAACCTTTAGTTAGCAGCTGAGCTCATTAACCATTTGCACCACCCAAGGTCTCCAGCTAATACTGAATCATCATTCATTCCATGATCTACCCTAAATGCTTTATTTGCATCATCTACGTTCTCACACTAATCATATGGATTCATACCATGATTATTTTCATTCCCCCACTTACAAATAAGGAACCAAGACCTGGGTAGATTCTTACTTGGCTAAGGTCACACAGCTAGAAAATGGTGGAATCAGGATCCAAACCAGGTCTGATGTTTCCAGAGCCTGAACTCTGAGTCATTATATTGTGCCATTCCTTCCACCTTCAGCCCTGTCTGAATCTTGAGTTTTCAAAACATTTTATGTTTAGTTTAAAATGCAAAATTCATGTCAAAAGTAAAATAATTGCATTTTTGAATTGTACGCCATTTTATATAACCTATCCTTCTGTCTTTTTTTTTTTTTTTTTTATCCTTCTGTCATAGAGCCAATAGCTGTGTTTGATTTTGTGCTTCTCGCTTTAGGTACATATGTGTATATATATACACACACACACACACATATATATATATATGTTCAGTAGTGTGGCACAGTGGTTAAGAGCTATGGCTGCTAACCAAAAGGTCAGCAGTTCAAATCCACCAGCCGCTCCTTGGAAACACTATGGGGCAGTTCTACTCTGTGCAGTAGGGTCGCTAAGAATCGGAATTGATTCAAATGCAACAGGTTTTTATTCAGTGTTGTAGGTGTAGTTCATAGCTGCCTGTGTGTAGTGCCCTCTGTGTTTTCTCTTTCTTGTTATTTCCTGAAAAATATTACTGGACCTCCAGGTATGAACAGAAGCTTAGAATTCATGTTCAGTATCTCTACCTTTTTACCCTATCACCATTTATTTGCATAAGAAATGTGATCCTTTGTAATGACTTTGCCCCGCTTATGGAGTAGGAAGGAGAATGTAACTGTTACTGATAGGATGGGCAGGCCTTACAGTTAAAACACCCATAAGACAAATAGATCCCAGAACCTTGACATGATCCTTTCTTTACTATGTGCTTCATATAACCCTACAGGCTAGAATAGGGAGTTTATGCAAGTGAGTAAGTCAGGCTTACTTTAGAGAAATATTCTGGGATACTAAAAGCAATGTGATTCAAGACTCAGGCATACTGGGAGAGATAGCTAAGTGTTTGACATCTGATCTCTCTAGCAGAATGTATGCTTACCACACATACGGTGGTATCAGATGGAAGAAGCGAGCTTCTAAAACAGTTTGCGGTGGATGTTTGCTTCTGATTAGCCTGTGTGTGCGTGTTGGATGAATGAGCAATTGGGAAGTCATGACCATGTGTTTGCTGTCATTTAAACTGCCAATCTAATCTAAATATACATGTGGGTGCCTAAGGAGACTTCTTTCTTCTCAAGAGGATCATTCTTAACAGCTCTCAACTCTTTGCCGACTTTGGGGCACTTCTGTTTTGCTGAGGGCGACTGTATTTTCCTTTAAAAGAGGTGAGGATGATTTCTTTGCTTGCTGTATTTCTGATTTTTAAAGGCCAGCTCTATGCAAAGTTTATTTAACATGACCAGTAACTTCTTTGGAAAGATAGCTTCTAAAATGCTGTACAAGGTAATGAAAGAGAGGGGCAAGGGTAGGGGAATGAGTAAAAGCCACAGAGGGTTTTAATACATGGAAGACTTCAGGAAAGCCTTGTAAATTGTATACCATTTTTTGCATATAGCATGCATTAACATAATTACAGGATGATTTACAAAAAGGAGGTATGTTTTTATAACACCTCATTGTATAATGGAGCCCTGATGTGCATTTTTGTTCCATAGTGACAAAAGGTAGGAGAAAAGATAATCCTTCTCCTCTGACTTGAAAGCATTTACAAATATTTTATCTACAGTGAATTATTACAGTATATATCAAAGAAATTGTTTCCATTCATGATTGTTATAGATTTTATTTTTGTAGAGAAGCTAAGTATCAGATCACTAAGTATTTACTTACCTGAAATGAATTCTTTCCTTCCGAAAATTGTACTGCTCTTCCATTTTTTGTAATTATATAGCTTATGTTTTGAAAAGCTGGACATCCAGCGTTCTTCCCCATTTGAATATTTTTAGATGTAAAAGCGAAGAGTGAAACCTTTCACTTACTAAAAAGTACTGGAACACCCCTGTCATCTAAGTACAATTTGAAAAAAATTGGCTATCACTTAATTGCACATTAAAGTGTTATTTCCTTAATATCTTTTTGACAATGCTAGAGAGACTTTCTTACCTTTAAAATATTTATTACTGTGTAAATTCTTATACAAGTACAGGTATTTATTTTTAACTTAATAGTGATATGCTGGTTTGAATGGAATTTGGGTTGGTTTACAGATTAATATTCATGACAAATTAAAGTAAGATAAGTAGTTAGAAAATTTAAAGAACGTAGCATTCATTCAGAGGTAGGCAATTTTTACACATGGACGATAAGGTCTGCCATTTTTTTCTAGAGAAATATGACAGTTAAGTAGTTTTATATTTGGAATAGCAGAAAGCACACAGATTCATCAGCAGAAATCAATTTTCCTGCAACTATATTCAAAGAGGAGCCCTGGCCCAGTGGCTAAGCGTTCAGCTGCTAACCAAAAGGTTGGCAGTTTGAGTCCACCAGCTGCTCCTTGGAAACCCTATGGGGCAGTTATACTCTGAGTTGGAATCAACTCAACAGCAACAGGTTTAACTTTTTTGGTTTAAGTTCAAAGAGAATTTATCATGTGGGTCTCTATAAAATACATGCAATCACATGATATCCAAATAAAAAAAATCCAAATCGTTATTATTATTTATAAATGTGCAAAATAATTGTATATAAATGCTAATCTTGATAACTTAAAATTGTTTTCCTGATGGGGAAGAACATACTGTTTTCATTCAGACATGGAAATATCTAGAGCCTTAAAAATTTCTTTTGAAAAACATTTCATTTATAGATGTTTTGATTTCAGCACAATTTCAGAGAAAACAGAAGCTGATCACAATGAATTCCTTTCATTCTAGGAAAAGCCATATTTAGTAAATTATACTCTAGATAAATAATTGAAGCCTTAGTGGTCCTTCAAAGCCTGCTTGCACCCTCCTCCCCTGCCTCCCTGTCTCCTGTAGCTCAACCCACATGCAGGAAAGACAGTTCAACAGGAAAGACATGAGAATTTCAAGGCCAGTATTTCTAGTTTTCTTCCAGATTTTTAGTTTTGTGAGAAAACACTACTTTCCTAACTAGCTTAACTTTGAGGTTTCTGGCAGCTGGAAAAGAGGACACAGACATGATCTGTTGCACATTTCACCTTGTCCGTAAGATAAAAACCAACCAAGCTCTTAGGAGATTTTTAAGTCAAAGGCATTTAGGTGAAAAGAAGAATCTGTGTTTTCTACTTATTTTTCAGCCTTTTTTCTGGGAGTCTTCTAAGTGTAGTGGATAGAAAGTTCATAAGTAGCTTTTGCTTTGTAGGAGAAATTTGAATGCCATGTTATAAACTAAATGTACTGAAGTTTTAAAATATAACTTAAATATTTGAAAAGTACACACATACACGTGTATGTCTTTGTGTGTGTGTTAAGGCTTGTAGAGTTGAGCTTTTCCTAAATAATAATTTTACATGTAGAAAATATTCTTTTATGAAGATTAAAAACAAGTTTAGGCCTTTACATCATTCTTGAGATATTGAAATTGGATGGGTTTCCGAGGATCAATTCCGAAACGGTTCCAGGCCATCCTCTGAGAATGCCGTACTGGTGCTCTAATTGAGCAGTGTGGATCTGAACTCCCATTAACTTGTCTGTGAGAAAGAGAAAATCGAGGAAAGCAAGGAAGAGGCTGAGGAAAAGACCTTTAGCTGGTGCTGTCCTGCACTGCCATTGTCGAAGGACATCCTTTGAGCTAATTTCAGACTCATTAAAAAAAAAAAAAAAACTATTTAGTGATTAGAAACCAGTGGATAAGAGCAGAAAGCCCAAGTGAATAAAGACCATAAATACTGAAGTCCTTGGGATAACAGCCTGTAAAACTGTCAGAAAGCATTGCCCAAGTGACAGAAGATAGCCCCAAATAACAAGGAGCGTTAGCTCACCAAGCAAATACTCCGTATTCACGGACAGAAGACGCAGTTTAGTTTTCTTCAAAAAGTAGAGGTTCTTCTTGAATCCAGTACCTGCAACTTCTTTATTTATTTGTTTTGGATGGCGAATACTTGTTTGTTTTTTTGACTTATGTTGACTGCATTTGCTAGTAAGTATCATGATGCCTATTTAAAGATAACTTGTGCTTCTAAAAGTAGAACTGTGATTACTGAAACTTCTGTTTAGATCCATCTACATACTTGCTAAGAATATTTAACCTAATTGGAGCCTCGGTGTGTGTGTGTGTGTGTGTGTGTGTGTGTGTGTGTGTTTAAGAGGCAGATGGTTAGGAATTAGATTGAACAAGTGTCTTTTTCTTGTTTTTAAATTAAAATCTCCAGTTCACAACTCTTAAATATTTCTCCTTAAGGAGGAAAAATAATTAATAAAAACAGAAGAATACAAGTCTTTCTTGTAAGTGATGTTGTTACCACCACACAATATCGAGATAACAAATGATTGAAGTCTTACCAGCCAGTACTTCAGATTTGTTTTCAGGTTAGAAAAAAATTCAAGACGATAGAATCAAAAAGGTCTTTATTCTAAACTCCTATTGTTCTATGATGATGATTTTATGGCGGTTGAATTACAGTGTTAACACTCTGAATTATACGTTTTACAGTTTTACGGTATAACCTTCAAATCTCAAATGTGTGTTTTAGTGATGTGACTTCAGTGTATTTAAAGTGTTGTGCTTCTTCAAGTTAGAAAATGTTATCAACTTATGGGTATTTGCTTTTCAACGTCCTGGCTGTGAGAACTCGAGGTGTTATTCACTGGAAGGGAGCAGATGTTAAAGGTTCCTGCCCCTGTCTCCCTAATCCCAAACACCCTTGAAGAAGAGAAACGTTCTATTACCCAAATAGGCATCTTTCTGATGGTGAGAAAAGGCGGTAAAAGGCAGTAAATCTGCCTTCTCATTATGAAGTGCAACAATAGATTGATTTATGGAGAAAAGCAACTGTTAGGCTTATATAGGACGTGTGCATGGAAATGCAGGTTCCCTCAGAGCCATAGAGGCAGTAGCATTCCTCCTATTCTTGACAAGAATCTAATATTACTAACAGGGAATATGTGATTCTGAATTCCACATTTTAAGGGACTACATTGAGAACAAAAGAAACCCACCGCCTAAGGTTTTCACATGAGAAGTCTTTTAAATGTGCTGTGTTTTTGCAATTGTAGTTCATTTTCATTAAGAGAGAAGGGACTTCTTAAAAATAGTTTTGGTTTATAAGTTTTTTTCTTAGGACTTGACATTTTAAATGGAAGTGAATATAACATATTGAAGTGTTAGGCTATTTATAAAATTTTCAGTTTTCACTCAATATTGAATAGTTTTTAGTGAACACTATAGAGTCTTAAATTAGGAAGAGACAAAACTTATAAAAATAATCTTTGCAACTATCAACATTTTTTTTTTATATGGAGCGATAATGAGAAAAATGTTATGTTTTTGACCTGTTGATGAATATACAGTTTTAAGCCAGCATTTTCCTCTATTGATTTTGGCTATTTTGGAAGTCAAGTGTCAGGGAAATAGGGTCTTAGCAAGTAAAATGAACTCTTAATGCTGCTGTCATAACAGAAAAAAATCAAGTTTCACATTTAATAGGGTAAATTCTTTAAGATAGTCCAAAGAATAAAATTTATAAAACTGCTTTGATATTTGCGTAAGTCTACAAAAACTCAATTGGTGTTAATCAAATGCTCTATAAACATTTTAAAGTAACTCATTTTTAAGAAAGCTGTAAAGTTAACAAGGAAATGCAGTTAAATGTCTTGTCAAGATAATCTACAATTTTTAGTTGGTTCATTTCACTTAATTGCTACCTTTATGATTGCCTGAATTCACTCTATTTCATTTAATGTTTTAAATTTATAATCTAAAACTGAGAGCTAAAACATGCATTTTTTAGACCTTTGTTCAGTTCTATGCTGTCCTTACACATGTAGAGAATCCAAAAATAATTTTCACTTATTTTAAGCGTCTATGCTTCACACAGGTGGGTTATTTCTCAAGTTCTGAGTAGCTGTTCTGACAAGAGTTTCAGGATCTTATTATAAACTGATGAGCACTAGTATTTTGATGTCAGTTGGTCAGCTCCAATAACGGTCCATTCTATCAGGAAACATTTTTTTCTTCCATGAGGCATTACAACTCTAAACCCTCTCACTTGTAACTTTTTTTTTCCTTCTCTACCCACCACCCTTGACACATACACACACACACACACACGTGTGTGCGAGACAAAGAGACCAATTAAAAAGATAAGTCTCTGGTATCATAAGTAAGTGGTGTAGTTAATGGCCAGCTGTGAAATAAACTCAACTTCCACACACACAATCTTTGCCCAAGGAATAGCAACCATTCTCATTCCTGAAGCATTTAACAAGTGAGGATTCTTCAGCCAGTGATCTCTTACAACATATCTGGCACATACACTATCTTGGAACAACTGGATTTTTTGAAAGAGCACATGTTCTGGTCACAATAGCAGCCTTCAAAGTACAACTGGTGATGAGAGATAAAAGACTTGAGGCTCTTTTGCTTAAAAGAGAGGAAGCTAAAAGAAAATTATAGCCATCTCTAAGTGTGGAAAAGGGTCTTATGGAAAGATTTATAGACCCTTGTTCCCTGAGGCCATTTCGTTTCCTAGTGGGATTTTGTGCCCTCAGACAGGGAGTGATGAGTACAAACGACAGCATTTAATAATAATTGTGAAGATGATGTTAATAATGAAGAAAGCTAATGCAATTATAAAAACAGGCACCTCAAAATAAAGCCAATTATCTTAGCACCCAGGATAATTTTATGTCTGTAAGTTGAAAATATACTAGAAATAAGGACTTATTCCTGTTTTACTGACAGTTAGAGGGTAATTCTTAGAGTCTTGCTCTATTACCGGAAAATGGACTGGCATAACAAGAGCTTTTAATAATATAAAGGCCCAAGAAGACTATATACAATTATACTTTAACATTAAGTTCATTCAAGTTGTCATAATACTTAAATGGAGAGAGTCTACAAAAAGAAGTGTATTGTCTTCCCCCTGGTCACAGACATGAGCAACTGTTCTAGCAATATGGGTTCCAGTTTCCTATTCTAGTGTCTTTTCCCCAAGTTCTCCTGTTTCCAAAGAAGGAGCTGTTGACAGGTTATTTAAAGCATTAAATCTACTTTTCCTCTTGGAGGTCATAAGATTTTGTATTGAAGAGCTAGAAAAAAGAGGGTAGATCACCTTCAAAGGCAAATAAAATAAGTGATTGCACTGTATTGCCAGACAGTCATGCTTCTCGGTCCTCTTGATTAGCACCAGTGTCAAGAGGTTGAGGACAATTCAGAGGAGAACTATCCCTGCATTTCTTTACAAAACATACCGAACTGATGATGTAAGTAGTTAGGATCCATTGTAGTATTCATTGGTTAAATGTTAGAAACAACTGATACATTAAGACCCTGGAGTGAAGTGTTTGGTGTTAGCACTGGTTTGCTTTGGATGTGAATCATGCGATGTCTCTTCTGGACATAGAGAGATTCAGTATATTTTTCACAAAGACATAAAAATTTCTGTTTCCTAACACTAGTGTTATAAAAGGCCGTTAGTCTGTTCAGGACATTGCTTTCACTTAACTGCACTTTTTCAACATTAATATGTGTAGTGGAAAAAGCACTGGATTAGAAGTCAGAAAACCTAGTTCTGATCCACCTAAATGTTATCCACTAATCAGAGCCCTGGTGATGCAATGGTTAAGCACTCAGCTGCTAACCAAAAGGCTAGTGGTCAAACCCACCAGCCGCTCCATGGGAGAAAGATGTGGTAGTCTGCCTCCTTAAAGATTAAAAATCAGACCCATTGCCGTCTAGTCCATTCTGACTCAGCGACTTTAGAGGACAGCTTAGAACTGCCCCATAGGGTTTCCAAGGAGCAGCTGGTGGATTCGAACTGCCCACCTTTTGGTTAGCAGCCCAGCTCTTAAACACTGTGCCACTTGGGCTCCTCCTTAAAGATTGTTGTTGTTGTTGGAAACCTATGGGGCAGTTCTCTTCTGCCCTGCAGGTCACTATGAGTTGGAATCCACTCAGTGGCAATGGGTTTGTTTTGGTTTCAGTCACCTAATCTCTCGTACTTCCGTTTCATCACCTGTGGAATGGGGATTAAAAAAATGTGTCCTGCCTTTCTCGTTTCTTGTGGTAGAGCAAATGAAATAAGGAACATGAAAGAGCTACACAAATATACTACATCAAAAGATTAGTTATTGACAGATGTTTATCCAATCTTATTTTATATACTTTTCTATATAATAAAGTTTTATTCTTTTAGCATGTTTATTTTAAAGCGGCTATTAATAAAACCAAATGAAAGTAAAAGTTCTCGTTTCTAGCCTTTTAGCAATTCGCTCTTGGCATTTATCTTGAGTTATTTTATTACTTTCCAACACCTATTTCTTTGCTTAACTTTGGCCATACCTTTTATTGACATAGCTATTTCAATATATTACCTATTAATGGAATTGGTAAAAAGAAGTTCACTTAGATGATAGTAGAGAACACTTGCCACAATTGCTTGGAATACATATTATGTGTCATTTTTCTTTAAAATTAAATGTATATTTGGAAGTCTAGTGGATTATCTTCAGTTTCTTGTAGACTAGAAATTAAATGAGGTGGTCTGTTAATTTTTTTTTTTTTATGCTAAGCAAATAGCTATGTAATGTGTAGGATGATTATTAATGAAAGGACTATACTGACAAGACGCTAGTGCTTTGGTCTGTAATGAAAACTGAACAGGAAAGTAAATAAAATGTATTAAATTTACAGCTTCTTCTTGATTAGTGCTCATCCTTGACGTAGTCTTTCTGGATATTTTTACAAAGATAATCTCTATTACAGGATACAGAGTTTCTTTTTCTAAACGAGGTAGACATTTTATTTGAAAAAACTTATCAATGCATCTGAAATAATTTCCTTTTAACTATGTATACAGTATTCTTTCTCTTTTCACCAAAGAAAGATGTATATTACTTTCCCCCCTTTCTTCATTTTGCTTGCTTTCAAGATCTAGTCATTGAAATTTTGCTCATAAATACAGTTGCCCATTAGAAAAAACAGACCTACTTCTGTCTTCTGGATACTAAGAAGGAACTATGCTCCCAGAGTAAGGAACAATGCCAAGATTTTGCAAGCCCTCCCACATGATCTACCTTGACAGGTGTTCTCTTTTGAAGCACTTAACCTCTAGGAGTTGCAAACAACGTGGTTTTTCTTACTTATCTCGGACGGACGAAGGTAATCCTCTGTAGAAAATCCATTACAAAATGATTTTGCACATAGCCACTTAATGTCGAAGATTACTTTGCATATCATGATAGGCCCATTGTTTTGGTAGTGAAGATGTATCTTGTTTTAGGCAATAGAGGAGTTTGTGATGTGTTGTAAATAACAGGAGCAGACAGATGTTGATTAGCTACCATGGTAACAGCAATGTGCTAAGTGTTTTTACTTTATTATATCAATTTTATGTTATCACTTCTACATGAGATTCAGTGCCCTCACTCTGTCTGTGAGGAAACTAATGCTTAAGAGATCGTCCCTAAAACGTACACATAGTAGCAAGCAATAAAATTGGAATTTCTAAGCCTATTCTTTGACTCAATGGCAATGCAACATGTTTTTACCATTGTGGAGCATACCATTTAGAGAAACCTCAGGAGTAGTGTTAGATAACCCAGCAAGTTAGCTATACTGTGCTTAGAGCAAGAAGCAGCAACAGCATTTTTTAGTGGGGAGAATTTCGATATTTCAAAAAACAAGTATGTTAGTCAGCAAGGGGAAAAATCAGAACCTCACTGGACTTCCTTACACTTTTTTGGTTTAGTGTGTACACACACACACACACACACACATCTTAGGGTGTAGAGATGAGGATACCATTATTTTTTCAGTCCTTAGGGATTGTCTTCTAGCTCTGCTATGGTGAGTATATTTTTCGTAAATCAAATACACTTCTCTGGTTTATATAATCATCCTTGATTTGTATTTTGGAGGGTAAATCTGATTTTTTCTTTTTTAAATAAAAAGCAGACCATTTAAAATGAGCTACAGCTTTGTTTTGTGGGACTTGATAAAATGTAAGAATGTGTCTGCAGAATGGTGTTTTGAGGACTTAATATTCAGCTGAATTCCATTCGGGCCAGTCTAAGTTAAAGGTCCATCCACCATAACATGATTGTACATGTTTCATAAATAATTTTTGTTGACTGGCAACTGTTCTGTCAGGGTGCTTTCTCATAAAACACTTTGGAGAATATGCAGGAATGGATGCTTCCTCTGGATAGAGCAATAGGATTCTGATTTTTCTCATGATGGATATGCTTATGCTTTCTTAAAAAATTTAGATTCTGTCAAAGACTTTTTTTTTTTTTTTGCATTTAGAAAAAGAGAGGGGATGAACCTAGAATCGGTGGTGCTGAACCTGGACTTTTCATAAATATCATCAGTTAAAATTTTAAAAAATATAAACATGCCTGGACTACCACTTCAAACCTATTGAACCAGAACCTCCCCATACACGAAGGCCACCAGCTGATTCTGACGCACGGTGAAGGCTGCGAATTTCTGGGCCCTCAGTCGGTGGTTCTCAAAAGTCTGGTTGCTCCCTGGACCAGCAGCATCAACATCAGCATCGCCTGGGAACTTGTAAGAAATCCAGGTTCTCAGCCCCACCCCAGACCTACTGAATTAGAAACTCTAGGGTGGGGCCCAGCAGTCCATGTTTTAACAAGCCTTCCGGGTGATTGTGATGCCCACTGGAGTGTGAGAATCACCGCCTGAAGGTCACCTCTAAGGTCCCATAGCTCTAAAATCCCACAAATGCTTGTCTTGACTGCCAAAAGCTTCCAGGACATCACTGCCCATCATTCAACATTTTATCCTTCTCTATTCGACTCTGTTGGTTTAAACTTCCTATTTTAATATTTTCATTGAATTCATGTGTCTCCTATTTTAAAACCCCCAAAAACCCATTGCTGTCGAGTTAATTCCAACTCACAGTGACCCTATAGGACAGAGGAGAACTACCTCATAGAGTTTCGAGGAGTGCCTCCTATTTCAAGCCTCCTCAGATGCTTTCTGAAAGTCAGGGCGTTAATCATAAACATTGAATGGATCATAAATATGTTCTTCTACTATTTGTTTTCTTATAGTTAGCAGCTCGAACTATTAATCTTGTTTGTTATTAAGAAGCTAAAAGATGACTGCCTCCAGGGTTGGTTTTGGCATTGACGTGATGCTTGAGACAGATAGGTCAAGTTTAGCCGGGGTAGTTGGCCACCATGTGCTGTCTTGTTAACCTTGTTAATGTCATTCTCCGAGATAGCTCTGGCAGAACGGCCCCTTTAAGTCCAGGGTTGGTCAAGCAGGGTGGGAAATCAGCGCTCTCCTCTCACTGAAAGTTCTTTTTTGGCTCCCAAATGGTTTCCAGAGCTATCAAAATAATACCATTTGCAGGCGCTTTTCATAGCTGAAAAGAGCAACTTGGAGAGGAAAAGGAGCAGTCTGCGGCCCCTGGGACCAATGCTTTGCAGCTGGGTATTGCACATAACTGCTAACCGAACGCTCTTTCAGTTGTGTCACTCACTGTTGGGGCTCACAGTGGAGGAGCCACTCCACAGAAATGAAGAGTACCTCATGCAGGCGTTGGCACTTGTAAACCAGCTCTTGTGGGCCGCAAACAGCGATGTGTAGGACATTGTACTACAAATCTCAAGTAAATCTTGGCGTGGTGAAGGTTGGTGGGCCGCCTGCTGCTCATTAGAGATCCTGTCTGACTCTTTTCCTGCAGTGTGAGCAGTAGATTGCTGACACCTGTTTTCCCATCCAGCCTAGGGAGATGAAGTGTGCATTAGGAATGCCTAAAAGTGCTTCCTTGTGTCTGAGCCTGTGGAGCTTGGTGCTCCTGGCTGGGGAAGAGAGGCCTAGTGCTAAGAGGGGAGATGAAAAAATCAGAAGTGAGAAAAAACTGCCATATAAACGAAACGGAGAGTCTCATCATCAGTTAGGGGCTTTTGATTGTGCTCTTAGTTCATCCTCTATGTGGCACTGAAAAATTTGATCACCTGTTGAGCAAACAAAGACAACGTGTCTGATACATGGGAGGACCTCAGTTGTTTCTTTTCTTTTCTTTTTTAATATTTTTGTTGTTGAAAATATGCACAGCAGAACATACACCATTTCAACAATTTCTACATGTGTAATTCAGTGACATTAATTACATTCATCAAGTGGTGCAACCATTCTTACCCTCCTTTTCTGAATTGTTTCTCCTTTATGAACATGAACTCACTGCCCCCTAAGCTTCCTATTTAAGTTTCAAGTTCGTGTTGTCAGTTTGATCCCAAAT
The DNA here is from genome assembly GCF_024166365.1 of Elephas maximus indicus. NCBI lineage: Eukaryota > Metazoa > Chordata > Mammalia > Proboscidea > Elephantidae > Elephas > Elephas maximus. Next base: position 30,161,662 of record NC_064827.1, on the reverse strand, counting down.
AGATAGCTCTTTAAAAGAGGACAGTGCTCAGGGCATTATTCTTTCTTGAATAACATGAGTGTGTAGCTGAGACTGTGAGCACATTAGAAATGGAATGGAAATAGTCAACTCTTTCAACCAAACTTATCAACATTTGTTATTTTTAAATACATTTGGCCTTAAATATATAAAATTCAGGTGTGTTGGGGCTGTGATCAGTTTCTTTCCAAGCTTCTCTCCATATGTCTGCTCTTCCCGTGTTTACCTGAAATAAAGTATCTCATAAAATCTGTGGCAGACAGTAGAGCAGGGGGTCTAGTGTGTTGTCTTCAGGCACAGATATTGAGTGCCTGCTGTATGCAATGCATTATGCTAAGTACCAGGAGATAACAAGAAGAGTAAGACAGCCACCGCCCACACAAACACACTGTTTCAAGTGCTGGCAGTCTATGGCCCTATCTGGAGATAAAAGACACACACTCCAGAGCAGCATAATGCTGCAGAATCTTCTGATAAGCAGACAGGTACATTTTCAGTGTATTTGGTGAAGGGGAAGAGAATTGTGAGTTGAATGGGTCAAGGAAGATGTGGAACTTATTTTAGGTACTAAAGGATGGGGAGAATTCATTGACAGTGGGGAATGTGGATGGGTGTGATGCTCTTTGCCTGCCATTGATAGGCTGTGGAATTAAAGGGTGTTTTGTTGTTTTTTGTAGTTGTAACATTTTCTCTCATTTGTGGAGCTTGGCCAGCTCTTGTGAACATTGGCTTCCATTTGTGAACTTGTGGGTGAAAAGGGTTAGGGTTGGGTCACGGCCTTGGACTAGAGTAAAATTAACTGGCTCATAATGTGATTGAACTAATGACCTTGGCCTCATTACCACTATGTTTTAACCAGTTGAGTCAATCAAACATTACAGAAAGGGTAATCAAGGTATCATTCAGAAAGAGATCTATACAGCTGTAAACACAGGACTGAAATCAAAACCAGTTTCTTCCTGAATGTAATACAAAGGCATTTATCTCTCACTTCTTGAGTTTATAATTTATCTCTTAATCCTTGAATCTATATACTTGTTTCTGCACCTAGTAAAAACAATGTGGGCAAAACAAAAAGGATAGCATGACTTCCTCAATTTAAAATTTTTGAGATAATGAAACGTGTGCCATTTTCTTGAGCAGCCTCAGGCTTTTTGCAGAGGGTGCCATAAGCAACAGTATTGTTTTCGATTTTCGCTGTATAGTGCCCTATAAGTTTATTAATGACATCTTTCTCTTCTTTGAAGTCCGAACAGCCCAGTCCTGCCAGTTCCAGTTCCAGCTCCAGCTCCAGCTTCACACCATCCCAGACCAGGCAACAAGGTATCAACATCTCCCAGGCAAACTATGAGCCACTATTCTCATAAAGCATCTTAATGGGTTGATTTATGACCTATCTTCTACAGTTTTATTATCTGAATGATAACTTGGCCTTTATGCAGTTGTATTTATTTCCCCTAGGAATACACTTGAGAATTGTGCTGATGTATGAGGCCAGGCTCTAGAAATTCCCCCTTTTCCAGTCCCTGCCATCAGATTCCCATTTTACAAAAGGCTTATAGGCACAGCCCATTCCAGGGAGTTCCCAAGGGAAATACAATAGCAAAAGCTGGGCTTGTGAGGCTTTGCCGTAGGAAAACAGGTTTTCACTTTCCCATCTGGACACATTCGTTGCATTTCATCTGTTTTTCTACAGTTTAATAGACCTTCTTCTTTAAAAAGTGTTAATTTACTCTTTTTTTTAATGTATTTTATCCTCAACTCGTAAACAAGTGTTACATGAACTTAGAATGAAGAAATTTAAACTAGAACAGTGACCAATTATAGTTTCCACTTTTTTTGTGTGTAGAAAATCTTCAAGTGTCGGCTTTTTTTTTTTTTTTAATGAAAGGTGAGTTCATATCAAAGAATAGACAGTTTTTAAGCATCATATTGAACATCGCATTTTTCATTGACCAAACTGAATTCCTGATGGCCTTATTTGTTTTGAAAGGGTTGTTGTGGGTGTTTTTGGCTAAGGTTAAGCTTCCAGGAAAAACAGTATAAAACAGATAGTAATCGTTGTGGCTATTCAGAGTTCTTGCCCCTCTGACTTCTGAAGATATAGGCCCGCTACAGAAGCAGAGAAATTTGAGTTTTGCAGACTGTGAGTTTCGGGGGAGTCAACAGTTATTTTAGAAGTGAGTTAGTGTTAGCTCAGGTATTCCTGTTTTAGGTTAGACCATGGGAATTGCCTCATGCAGAATCAGGTGCCTCTCTCACTTTTTTGATTGCCTTTACAATCTCTTAAGATTCAAAATGTCTATCTTGGTTTCCCCACATTTATGGCAATAAAGTGAAAATAAGGCATACTACTGAAATTTTTCTGTGTTTTCAGTTCTATTCCCCTTCTTCACCCTACCGCACCCCACCCTACCACGCCTCCTCCCCAGAATAAAATTAGTCGTGGCTTGCTTTTCTTCTCCCAGCAATATTGGATACTGTCTTGAATTTTCTGGACACCTGATTTATTACCTGGTCTTATCTATGTAAATACATGCTGGTATTTTGCCAGGAATTTCTTAAAAAGTAAAATGGAAATTGGCTCTATAAAATTGTTTCAACAAGCCCTTGTGTCCAAGATCAATGTGAAGATCAGAGATAGGACATTACACCATGGAATTGAAATACCTTATAATCTGAACTTGACTGAAATGCTTGCTTGACCTGAAATTGACCTTGAAATAAAAGGAACAGCTAAACCTTAATAGATCAAAAACCACCACACAAAGGCTGCATTGCCAAGAGCAAGTTACAACCACAGTGATTTATTAGTCTCAACTTTTCAATACATGGATTAACCTAACAAAACATTCAATTTACTAATAGGTTTTTCTGTTTCTTTATAGGCGTAATTTTGGTTAGCAAAGAAAAATAATATAGAAAACAATTCCTAGGAAATAGAGATTTCTTTAATAAACATTTTGGAGCACCTATTTTAAAAACAATGTTTTGGTGGAAATTGCATTCTAGAAACCAAAATGTATAAATATATATGATCATGATTATTTTTAACAGATATTCAGTAGAGAGGTTGCTGGTAAACATTTCCCTGTGTCTGATGTATTGTGCTTGCCTGTGGTTCACTGCTGTTATTCAGGTCCTTTAAGGTCTATAATGAAAGATCTGCATTCCGATGACAACGAGGAGGAGTCCGATGAGGCAGAGGATAACGACAACGACTCTGAAATGGAGAGACCTGTAAATAGAGGAGGCAGTCGAAGTCGCAGGTGAGTGTCTTAGGAGGAAAGAGGTTCCCTGCGCTGGAGTCGTACTTTGTGCCTAGATCTACCCTCGTGTAATCACAGCAAAGGCGTAAAATGCCAAAAACAATGGCGCTTATATGGCCACATTCGTTGGAAGCATGGACACCTTGTCATGCTTACACTCATCTCTACAGGGAACTGTTTATTCCTTTTCTCCAAAAGGACAGGTTTTATAGGACAACTTTATAGGAAAAAGTCACATTAAAAACCCTTATTCTTGCAAGTATATGCCAAGTGGCAGGACTGCTGAAATTAAGGTCTGTTTTCATTTGAAGAGTTTGTGTAGGTCCATTGCTGGAGGTGGTCTGAGAATTTGAAGAAATGCGTTTTGCTGTTTGTAGTTTGAAATACGTAACTGGCTTCAGTGAATTACGTGTGACCTAATTAAAACTAGGATCGCCTGTGTGTGTTTTCCAGCAAAGAAATTCCTTTTAGGTGTGCTGACAATTAGATTCCTTAAGTAGCTTTAATGTTGTGAGGCATAATTCCACATTATAAAATGGTAATTCATGTCACTTATAATTAATAGTCAACTTGAAATTGCCTTGAGGATTTTATTTCTTTATCATGAGGAAAACAAATAGCCATGCTTATTTTCATGTGTTTTGAGTAAAAAAAATATTCTACTTGAACTCAAAACCAATTATGTTTATAATATATTGCATTAAATCCTTTCCCATTATCCATTACTGTGTAGAAAAAAAAAAGAGGGCCCTAAAATTCTTAAAAATAATGCTATCTCATCCCAGACTGGATAGACTATATGTTTTTAAATTGATAATTCCCTAGTGTCCTTTGAGAGGAGCTTCTTCAGGGTATGCCCTATCAGATCTCTCGATGACTCTTCCTTATGGCCACTCTCAACACTTTTTTCTCCCAAACTCGCCCCTCTGTATTCTTTTTAAATAGGAGAAAATAAGAAAACATATAACCTCGGCCTTATAATATCTCCTCTAAAAAAAACTTTAATCTGACAGGAAGGAAACTGGTAGGACAAACATTCCTAGAAGTAGACTGAACTTTGGAGTTTGGGAGCATGTTTATACCAGCCAAAATCCTGTCCACGTGCAGCTCTGAGAACTAGCTGACAAATAATGTGCGACCTATTTAGACAACTGCCCAAGTGGCAAACATTTCGAAGAGCTGAGTATTCTGTGATTACCTGTGGCCCACCCACTTCCTGCCCCTTTCCCGGAGTCAGATGAGACACGTTGTGAGCTGATGGGATGTGGTATCGTTGGCAATGTCCTGACATGTGCTGCTAGCACAGCAGTGCCAGTGAAACGTTTGATCTTTGATGCACTTGTGAAGTCTCAACTGTTTAATCAGTTTAAATACTCAGCCTTCCACTTCAGTCAAGAAGCGTTTTAAAGCAGTGCTTCAGCTGAACACTTCATTAACGTAATTTAGTTAAGAAAAAAAAGTTCCATGAGTTTTTGCAAAAAGAATGTCCCTGTGTATCCTTTGCATTTGATATCTTGTATCTTCTCTATCTGAATATACTATAGATAGAGCTAGAATATGATTGCCCTATTCAGAGTGAAAGAAAAACTATCTTGATTTCTAAAGTGTTTTCTGTTTCTGAGAAGAATATTTTATTAGGTTACTATATAACCAGAGAGAGGGAGAAAAACACTGAAGACATTTCAGAAGGAGGGCAGACATGCAGCAGAGCAGGATAAAGAAATATTTCCTCCTCTGGCTAAAGGGAAACTCCATTTTAATCAGAAAAGAAAAATAGGGGAGGAGGTGGTATTTTTATTGTCTTTAGTTATTGAAAGATATCATTGTAATTTTTTACTGCAGTTTTCCAAGCACTGTTCCTTCAGGTTCCTGCACCATATTTTCGGTGGATGCTGTATGGATTGTAAATGTTGTGAACTAGAGACAGCCTTCAGTCATTGCACAGTTGAAGTGGTTGGTAGTGGCTCTAGCATGCTGCGGTTCATACATTCAGTTCCTCAGATGCCACACCCTGAGCTGTCAGCGGTGCTGGGCTATTGTCCACATTCTTCTTAGCAGTTGCTTCTATTTCTGCAGCCTGTATGTTAGTCATATTTGTAATTTTTTTTTTTTTTTTTATCTGTAGCAGAGTGGCCAGGGGAAAGGAGCATGAAAGGTAGTAACCTACAAACTGCCTCATTTTGTTGACCTGTAAGCTTGGTGGGCATGTTTGATGATAGTAGGTGGATTGAACCGGAACTGGGAGATAGATGAATAAATGATACCAGTGAAGTGTAGTGGCTGAGCACCAGGTATGGGTTTGGATTGCTTGGCTTTGAATACTAGATCCACCATGTTTAGTTCTGTGACCCCAAGCAAATGACTTAGTTTCTCCAAACCTTGGTTTCTTCATCTGCAAAATAGAGAATTATTAAATGAGAAATAGTAGGTAAAGCATGTAACACAGTTCAAGACACAAAATAAACTCCGATGCATGTTAGATGTTGTTTAAAACGAGCTTCTCGCTGGTTAGGGTTTGAGTTCCTTGCTCCCTGTGCCCATTACCATGGATATTTCAAGAATCATCTGGTTTTTTTTTTGATGCATATGACTTCTCTCTCTGCCTTTTCAGAGTTAGCTTAAGTGATGGCAGTGATAGTGAAAGCAGTTCTGCTTCTTCACCTCTACATCATGAACCTCCACCGCCGTTATTAAAAACCAACAATAACCAGGTAAATCGCTGGGTTTGCACTTTCCAAGACTCTGAAAAACTAAATGTAATCGTATTTACAAAGCACATGAAACTTTTTACGTCTTCATTATAGACAAGAGTTCCTCTCGATGCCTAATAAATGGGGATCCATAACTTTGGCGTAAGCGTATCGTTCGGGTGAAAGAATGTCTGTTGTCATGAAAGCATGAGCATGTTCCACTGGATGGGTTAATAAGTAGACACAGGAAGGGATGATGACAAAAAAGTGTTGCCTGTTTTACTCCTGATTGCCATTTATTTCTCCCCCTAGCCGTGAGTAGGTGACATAATAAATTAGAAAGAATATGGCCTTTGGAACTAATAAAAAGTCTAGTTCTTTGCTTTACTACTCATTATTTACTGGTGGGAAATTAACTTTTAACTTCCGATACTCAGGTTCCTCATCTGTAAATGGGATATTAACACCTACCTTGCAGTTTCCAGGAAAGATGAAAGATACTATTTATAAAAGTCATGAGACAGTGCCAGTACCTTGTTGGCGCTCAGTCAATGGTGGATATTTATTGTGATAGGTGTGCTCACACACTGCTTTAGTGTGCTCAACCAGGAAAAGAGGGCCATCACTTAGAATCGTAAGGGATAGTTTACAAAGTGCAGAGAAAATGATGATTATTATCATGGAGCTATAAGTTATAAATCAAGTGAAAGGAAAGCTTATTAATTTGACAGTCAACTCAGAATACAGTTATTTGGACAAGGTCTAGGCGGTACTTTGAGAGCTGTGATGAAGAGCTTTTGTTAAACCAATGAGTAAGATGAGTATTTAAAACACTTACTAAGATAAATTACTTTCAAATATCGTGAATATTGTACAAGCCTTATCGCGCATTGAATTTTTACTTTTAAGTTGTTCTTATCTCTTCATTTAGACAGATTCCCTGTGACCTCTATAATAACTGTTTAATTCAGGTTACTTTATATTAACTTGAAAATAAAAGAACTGCATTTTTTCTGAAATTATTCTGTTTCACAGATATCCTACAGTTATTAGATGGTCTTAACCTTGAATTTGGGGTCTTTGTTTTACTTGGAAAATGTTTTATAACTGAAGGCATTTTCTTTTTAAATTTTGTGTAAAGCAAAAGTCTCTTACAATTTAAAATTTCCTTGTTTATGAAGTTTCCCTACAACTTAAACCCTTGGCTGGTAAGCAGAAGTAGTCTCTATGCTCTTTACCTGATCAGTTACAGTTCAACTGCAGCTTCTTTGTGTTCTGCCTCCAAACGACAGCCCAAACTCATCATCTGTTGCAGATGGACTGTTCATCAAGTTAGTTGATTGCTAATTCCTTACGCCGGCCTCCTGTAGTGCATACCTCTTACCATCTCTAGTGCCAGCCATGCCTGTTGCTCAGCCACCTTTCACCTCTGGCAGGGCTGCCCACCGCCACAAGTCAGGCATTTCAGGAGAAAGGAAAAAGAGGAAGAACATAAGAATCATAGCCAGTCCTTTGAGAAGAACATTGGACTAGCTAACTAGATAACTGGGATTCTTTTATTCATTTGTGCTTAAACATGAACTGGCAAAAGCATAGAATTTGGACCTGGAATATATTTTTATATCCAATTTGAACCTATTTAGGCCCAATTTCTGCTTTTAGTTGGTGGTGTTTTAGAAGTAAGATGTCAATGGGTGATAGCAGTGACAGTGCCAGGAGTAAGGGCAATAGGGTATGTTTTGCCTGTTGCCGTCGAATCTCTTCCAACTCATGGCAACTCCATGTGTGTAAAGTAGAACTTTGCTCCATACAGTTTTCAGTGGCTGATTTTTCAGAAGTAGATCACCAGGCCTTTCTTCTGAGGTGCCTCTTGGTGGACTTGATCCTCCAACCTTTCAGTTAGCCACCAAGCCCATTAACTGTTTTCACCACCCAGGGACTAGGGTATGCTTTAGTGCCCCTCATTCATCTCCTTCAGTGATAAGGCTGTGCTTGCTGAGTAAATGGTGCTCCAACAAGTATTTGCCATCTTGCCTTTCTAACATAGTAGCTGCCCCTGAACCTCCTCTGGCTAGGCAGTCTCAAGCTGGCCCTGGCTTTAGGGAAAGATTTGGATTGTTAGACATTTTCAACCTGTCTAGCCAAAAACAGAAATGAATAATATCATCTATCTGAAGAGGGTAAAAATTATCTGTTTAAATAGCATGCCACTGGCTCCTTGGCGTATGTTTATTTGACAGATGTAGCTTCACACATGTGAATCATCAGTCTGTCAGTAATACTCAGTTAGATGTGACTTTCTCCATGCACCTATAAGAATAGTAAGAAAGCCCATATGCTTTCACTTTTAGCTAGTCTAGGGTAGGAAATACATATACCGAAGCAGTATACGCGGCATCCTTGGAGCTGGGAGGGTAAGAAAAGGTTTAATACTTTTTTAGGACTGCCTTCTTAACCCACCCACATCACTTGCATTGCGTCAGATGTGACGCTGTCCCTGTAAATTAGTGTTCTCTGGGACTTTTAAAAAATTACCATTGCTCTTACTATTATTTCTTAGCTCTCCACGTTCTATCATCAGATGGAGGGAGACAGTAAAAAATTCTAAAAACTCTAAAAGCCACTTAAATTTCACCCTGGAATATGTTTTTAGTTCTATATTTAAATGTCTGTGTGATAATCTGGAATTTCACATCAAATAAAATAGATGAAAACATACTGCAAAGGCTTAACTCTGAAATGGGAAGACTGTCGGTTTCCTTGTTCCATACCCCTTGGCTGTTCTCTCTCTGCACATGGAGAATAAGCCCCCAGGTTTCTGTAAAGTACCAGACAAAGCTGAGTTGTCTGCTGCCTTTTCTCAAGTCTTTTAAGGGACTGGGGAAGAAGGAAACTGCTAATTGAATCAAATGTTTTCCACCTACCGAAAAAAAAGTGAACAGAGAGGGAGCTGCATGTCAACAAAGCAAGTAATTAACCTAAGAATTGTTAGGAGCTACTAGCGATGGTTAATATGAAAGGTCTATCAAGCAGAGAACCCGTCTGTTGAGTAATTGAGTTGTCATTTCTCACAAAGGGATGCAGAAAAATATAATCTTGAAACTTTGATTCTCAGATTCTCAGTACAGAGGTGTTACTAATCACGTTTCTTCTATTTTCAGAGACTAACATATTACAAAAGGAGCCCTGGTGGCACCGTGGTTAAGTCCTCGGCTGCTAACCAAAAAGTTGGCAGTTCAAACCCACCAACTTCTCTGAGGGAGAAAGATGTGGCAGTCTGCTTCCATAAAGACAGCCTCCATGGAAACCCTGTGGGACAGTTCTCTGTCCTACAGGGTTGCTATGAGTCACAATCGACTGGACAGCAATGAGTTTTTACCATATTATAAATGGTGCATTTAGGCTGTCTGGGTTTCTGCCTCCCTCAGTGTAGCTCAATGGGAATAACAGTTTTGCACCGTTTTAATCAGAGATGGTCCTTTCACTCCAAACCTCCCTTATGTCAATTTCAAATAAAATCTAAGTACCAGGTCCTTTAAAGCCGAAAGTATGGAGGGGGGAGAACCTTGACGGAAGGAAGTGATCCAATGGACCCGACTTAAAATATTCAAAATATCATAAATTACCTCTCAGCCTGCAAGGCATGTTGAATGAAAGTATCCAGTTAAACTGGTTTGAAATAAGCCCGTGGAAGACAAGGTGCTGTACTTTTATATTCTGGAGTCGTTTCCCTAAAGATAAGAAATGATCATAAATAAAACAATTGTCTTCAACATGGCTCAGCTCTCAGAATGAGGTTTTGACAAAGCTGTTTATTTTGGAGCAGGGAGAGATCAAAGAAGGAAGATTAACTGAGCCCTTTCTGGGCAGCCACTCAGTAACTTGAGGCGGATCACTGACACCCGGAGCTTTTGTTCCTGCCACTGCAGCTTCAGAAGAAAGAAACTAGGATTTCAATGTATTTTGGCCTTCTGTGCTGTAGCACTGCGGAATGTGTGGGGTGGGACTTAAGCTCCCCCAATGCTCTGTTTTCTGCTCTGAAGAGAAGATGGTAGAAGTCTCTAAACCTAGTCAGCAAAGTTCCATTGCAAACATACAGTCCTCCGTCACTTTGACACCCAGAGTGCAGTGAGCTGGGGAATGGGACCTAGGGGGAGGTGGGACATGATGGGAACCAAACCCATTCTCTAATTAATGCACAAGGCAAGCAGGCGGGCACTGTTTTTTTCCCTTGCCTGAAATCTCAGCGGATTGTCTCTGCACTGCCCAGCCTGGGCTCTGAGTTGGGGAGGAGTGCCATCTACTGACCTACTTACTCCTAGGTCTCTGAGCACCAAGTTTTCCCTGGAGGTCTCATTTCCAACAACAACAATAGAGAGGAGGAAATTGTGAATGTAGGGGGGTCGGGGGGTTGGCTCCCTTTACTGTGAAGCATGTTAAAAAAAAATGATTGCCTTGCCTCTGCTGTTAAGTAATTTCCTTGAATTGCCAGAAGTATTGTATTTTAAGTTAATCTGGTCAAATTGGCCATTTGGTTGTCTTAAGGTTAAAAAATAAGAAGAAATAAGGGCGATTTTCAAAGCACAATTCTTACCTATACCTATAAAATACATTACTCTAAATTCAATGGAAAATATCCCCTTTTAGAAGTATTTGGTCTTTTCCAGAATGTCATGGTCCTATCCTCAACATGTAAAATGTCCGTTAGTGGTATAAAATTTTACAGCTGCATGGGAACTTGGATACTATCTTGTCCATCTCTCTCATTTTATTTCCTGAGGCCCCAAAACCTAAGCTTAGGTCCCTGAGCCAGTCAGTACTGGTTTTACTACAAATTAAAAGTGCATTCATTCTTAAAATCTTCTTTGGGCTATAGAATATGGTAGACCTCAAAACAGAGCTGATTGAATTAGGATAGGGAATGCGTAAAGAGAAAAGGTAGGAATATGAGGCTTCTTAAATAAGTCCTCGATTTGGCATGTGCTGTGATTTAAAAAAATTTTTTTGTTGTTGTGATTAGCTGCCATTAAGTCGGTTCCAACTCATAGCAACCTCGTGTACAACAGAACAAAACACTGCCTAGTCCTATGCCGTCCTCACAGTTGTTGCTATGTTTCAGCCCATTGTTGTAGCCACTGTGTCATCTGTCTCATTGAGGGTCTTCCTCTTTTCACTGACCCTCTACTTTACCAAGCATGATGTCCTTCTCCAGGGACTGGTCCCTCCTGATAATATGTCCAGAGTATGTGAGACAAAGTCTCACTCTCCTTAATTCCAAGGAGCATTCTGGCTGTACTTCTTCCAAGACAAACTTGTTCGTTCTTCTGGCAGTCCATGGTATATTCGATATTCTTTGCCAACATCATAAGTCAGAGGCATCAATTCTTCCTCAATTTGGCATATTCCTCCTTATATTAGCCTCAGATTCTAATAACTAACTGGGTAATGAGGTTATAGTGAAAAAGATAAGTTACTTTTTATATTTATACACATTTGCAAATGCTTCTCATTAATAAGGAGAAACTACCTTTTCAACCGAGAGCCATTTAAAAAGTGTTTTCCTCAGAATCTTCGGTTTTAAAGATTCTGTCTAATAAATCAACTGTATTTATTAAATAGTAATTCATTTATACTTTTTATCAATTAGAAACATAGCTGCACATCAATAATCTGAACAGTATAAAAACCGAAGTTGTGATCGGTACAGATGAAAGCAAAGGCACTTGGTGTTTTATCATGGGTAAACAAATCACTTCTTAAAATACAGAAGGATAGTCTGGGCTCATTTGTTTCTGAGTTGGAGAACCTCAGGTTGGGAGCAACCAGTGTAACTGATGGCCATCTTCATTTTCAAAGCTGCATTAATTTAGAGCATATGGATAACTTAGAATCTGAAAGTCAGGTACTAAAAAGGGCATTTGAATTTTTTTTAAATCATCCCTAGTTTTTAGCATACTGAGCACTGATAGTCATGCCGACACAGCAGAATGAATAAGAAAAAATTCTTGCCAAAGGGGGACTATAGTCTCAGTATAACTCAGCTGCTGTACATATGTGTGCAAATGTTGTCACAGAAGAGAGTCAGCCTGGGAAGCTTAGATCAATTTCCTTATCATCCATATTTTTAAAGTTCTATTGCCCTGACTCAGCATTTCAAATATAAATAATTTCTTTTTCAAGAAAAGTAGGATAAGAAGAAAGAGAATATGTAGACGAGAAGTGCCATTTGGAAAGTGATGTTATTTCCGCACAGCGTTTCATTCAGTAAAGTGCCTTTGTTTATGTGGCTGGTTAGCCAAGAAGTGCTTGAAGTCAAGTTTAACACAGTGTTCTCTTTGATCCCTAGATTCTTGAAGTGAAAAGTCCAATAAAGCAAAGCAAATCAGATAAGCAAATAAAGAATGGTGAATGTGACAAGGTGGGTTTCTACCCCATGGCTGCGAGTGCTGCAACACCAAAACATCTGTTCCTTTGTCCCGTTTGGTCATTCTTGCCGGTTCTCCTTTCATTCTCTTCATCAGAAGTGCCCAAACGACGAGCACTTCATCCCAGTGCTTTGTAGTTTGTTTTTTCAAGTCTTGCTTAAATCATCAGCACTTAGCTTGGCCTTACGCTAGCATTTCCCATGATGCCTGCATCGCCAAGGGATTTCAGGCACGTGGAATGGGGAGGTAAGAGAATTGTCGTGGAGGTAGGGGGTCAAGTGCTCTCAGGTGAACAGGACACCTGAACCTAGCACACCATGCTCCCCCAGAGTGTGCATCTTGCATCTGAAATCTGACTGCAGGGCCTATGTGGGCTTAAATCACCTGGTGCGAGCAGAACCCTGAATGCTTTGAAGGGTCAGCATTCACAAAACTTTCCTTGGCCTTTGATGCAGATGAAGCTAGGCGCACCCATGCAGTTACACTAACAAAGATTCGAGAGGCTGAGCATATGGAAAGAGAGATACACCCAAGGGTGGATTACCCAGTAAGCAAGGGACGCACGGGCTTACTTGTGCTTACTTACTAATCTGTCTTGCACAATTTCACACAGGTCTCACCACATCTTTGAACCTGGTGAGACCGATATGAAATTGTGTACCACAGATTAGTAAGTAAACACAAATAAGCCCTTGTGTCTCTTGCTTACTGGGTAATCTGCCCCTCGGTGTCTCTTGGCCCCTTCAGAGAGGCTCTCAACAAACCAGATGCTGATTTGGACAGTGACCTCCGTGTTTCATAAGACAGCCTTCTGTCACCTGCTGGCATTGTTGACTGGCAAATGTTGGGTGTTAGTAGGAACACTTGTTTTGTTTTGTTTTTTTAAAGACTCTGTCCAGATATAAATGGTAATGTCCATTGTTTCTTCCACGTTCAAACTTATAAACCTTTTTTTCTCTTAGTCAACAGACTTCTGAGATTGAAGAATAAAAAATTAAAGTAGCCTGTGCCAACCTGTTTAAACTCACAATTTAGCATCGAGTCCCCAGATCTCTGTAGAGGACTTGTTGGGAGAGTGCCGGTCTGCCTACTTGAATTTTGTTGAGAGCAAATAAGAACAAGAATTACCCACTTTTTTTTTTTTTCTTTAAAGCTGACTTGATAAAGGTAATGGTCAGACCAAGAGAGGCTTGGTCTGCAAAGGCTTTTTGGGTATTGGGACTGAGGTAGTTCATTGGGGAACATCCAGCTGCAGCTTGTATTTACTTATTTTTGCATGGCTTCTAAAAGTGTCTGTTCTTTTGGGGGATACTCTTCTTTTTCAGGCATACCTAGATGAACTGGTAGAGCTTCACAGAAGGTTAATGACGCTGAGGGAAAGACATATTCTGCAACAGGTGAGAAATGCTTTTTAGCAAGCCCTTTCCCAAAGCCTCAAGGCCTACTTTGCCCTGGGGTTGTGTGATAGCACTTTGAGGCCATTTCAGCTGCACATTATCTGGGCTGATGCCACTTGCAGAAGAATTTGGGGAAGGTGCTCATTTCCGAGGCCACCTGGAAGTCTGCTTTGGGCCTGTGTGGAGATGGCTGTCTTGCCCTTGTTGCTGAGGGCAGATGAAAAATGGGCACTAGCGGAGGTGATGCTGGAATGTAGTGACCCCTCAGCAGTGGATGCTGTAATGCAGGCTGAGAGAGGGAGGGGATAGTAGGAATGCAAAAATCTTTGGGTCCAGGCTTATGATTTTATGGGATAACAGTGCAAAGACTTTTTAGTCAAGTGTTGTAAACATTTGTGATTCAATTTAATAACCTTTTGCCAGTACTATTCCGGGGAAAATAATTTTTTCCTTATTTCCCATATCTTCTACAACCTATATTCTGTCATTATGAACTCTACTGTGAAACATTTGTAGAGTGTGGAAATGTGATGTTTTGCAAAGATAAGAAGGGAGGTTTTTAGTTTTCATACAGTTACAGTATATGCCTCTATTGCTTCAACAGTGGCTATTGATAAAATAATTTTTATTTAATTTCCAAAGAGAAGGCTGTGTGCTCTGAACTCCAGGGTAGGTTTGTAAATTATTTCACTGTTTGAATTTTTTTTTTAACTATTCTCAAATGACTTCTAATTAGTACTTAATTTACCCCAGCTGTGTGTATATGCGCGCACGTGTTTTGTTTTGCTTTTTGTTTCAAACCTTTAATGGGTGATGGTCACATTTGTATTCTGTTTATGTTTTTGCCTAAATCTATAAATACATATTGTCAAACATAGACCAGATTTTCTGATTGTCCTGATAAGTTTTTTTTTTGTGTTTTTTTATGGTAAAAATATATATAACAAAACAATTGACAGTTCAGCATTTTTTACATGTACAGTTCAGTGACAATGAATATTTAATAATCAGCAGTGGTACAGCCATCACCCTTATGCATTTCCAAATTATTCCACCACTGTTAAAGATTTCCCATCTCTCCCTGGTAGCCACTAATAACCTTTGGTCACTATACATTGGCCTGTTTCATCTAAGTGTGATCAGACAATATTTGTCCTTTTGTGACTGACTTGACTCTGCATAGTGTTTTCAGGGTCCATCCATGTAGTAGCATGTATCAGGACTTCATTCCTCTTTATGGCTGAGTAATATTCCATTGTATGCATGTACAACATTTTGTTTACCCATCCATCTGTCTGATAGACATTTAGGTTTTAACCCTTCTAGAGTTTTCAGCGTCTCTGTGGGAAAAAAGACCTGGATTTGCTCCATAAGAATAACAGCCTAGAAAACGGTATGGGACAGTTCTGCCCTGTCACATGAGGTTGCTATGAGTTGGAATCAACTCAAACAGTGCCTAACAACAAGAAGTTTCAGGTTTGAACTAAAGATTACAGATTTGTGATTCTTAATTGGGGATAAGTTGCACCACTTGCATTATTTCCCCTTAAGTGAGTATGTATGGGAAGGGGAAGCAGGATTTGAGTGGTTTACCCTAAGACATATTCTAGTATTTTGCTAGTGTTTTTCTTCATCTTTCTTCTGTAAAACTGATCGTTGTTTTGCATGCCACTCAACAATTATTTGGGACTAATTTACTGTATATTGATGGAAATCTGTTTCCCAGTCTTAACCATCCTTTTCTAATTGCCAACTCTGAACCACTGTGGAGCAGTTGTCCGATAAAGCTATTAACGTTCAAGCTGGCCCCAAATAGTGAATAAATAGTTTTATCCCAAAGGAGGGTGAGACAGATGTTTGGGCAGGGTTGGGATACCTTCACAAAGAAAGTCTAGGCAATGAGTCGGGGATACTAGGCCATTGGGCAGGGCCTTACCTTGGGGTGTCATTGGCATTCCCAGTTTAACATTGTCCTTTATTTTGACCTTTGAAAGAATTGCAAGGGAACTCCATCCAAGTGGATTATTTTAGTATTCTAGAGGGAGAGTGCGATATCTATGAATTTTTAACCTGGCATAAAGGCACTCCAGGGCACGCAGCATTTCACCCTAATTGCATTCCCGGGCTGGTTGAAAGCTCTCAGTCTTTGGCCTTTTGCCTTGTAATGCAGCTGAGGCTTGTGATTATGATACCATGATGCATGTCCTGTCACGGTTTACTGCTTAATTAATTCCTATTGTAAAACATAGCATTGTTGAAAACTAATGTTATTCTCCACCTTGAGAGCTGCTCATCTCATAGAATGCATTCCACAAAGTCTACGTATCCTCTACCATGAAGACCTGAGCACCTGAAGCAGGATTTCTGGTGGGCCCAGGGTTATATCCTAGAGCTTTTCTTTAGACTCTTGCTGTTAAATGCATCCTCTCAAAAAATCTGGTCTGACAATTTTATTTGGCTCACAAAAGCAGTTAAAAGCTTTGTTTTATTACTCTGGGACCATGAGGTACTGGCACCAGCATCTAGTTTCACGAACAGAGAGCACTGATTCAAGAATACCTGCATCCCTAAGCCACCTAGGACTAATCATTTGATTCCTCTTTAAACCATGTGGAAACCCTGGTGGCATAGTGGTTAAGTGCTGCAGCTGCTAACTAAGATGTCGGCAGTTCGAATCCACCAGGCGCCCCTTGGGAACTATCGGGCAGTTCTACTCTGTCCTGTAGGGTCACTATGAGTCGGAATTGACTCGATGGCAGTGGGTTTGCTTTGGTTTTGGTTTTAAGCCATGTATTCCCCACTTATTTGGAAAGGGAGACTGATCACTTCTAATCTCCCAGCCAATTCAGCTCTGAGTCTGGATTTGCATCCAGAGCTCTGAAGGAAATGGGGCTTCCCTAAAAGACAGATTAGCAATTTAGATACGGGCTGTAATTCTTTCAGAATTATCTTTAGAGACAAGGGGAATGAGACTTCAACTCTTTCCCTGAGTGACATGTCAGTGTACTCCTTTAAACAATACATAGAGCCCTGTCTGCAAAGTGTTTTTCTGAGAGTGCTTGTCTGCGTTCTGGGAAATCTCCTGCCATGTTTTAGCGCTCCTTGTAGATTGGAGCCTGATGGCTTAACCCAGAGTTGTTGCTGGGTGTTGTTGAGTCAATTCTGACTCATAGTGAACCTATAGGACAGAGTAGAACTGTTCCATAGGGTTTCCTAGGCTGAAATCTTTACAGGAGCAGATTGCCAGGTCTCCCATGGAGTGGCAGGTTCAAACCACCAGCCTTTTGGTTAGCATCTGAGTTCTTAACCATTGTACCATCAGGGCTCCTTTAATCCTTTAATCTAAGACAGTGAGCTTTGTAGTCCAGAGCCAGGGCCATTCTCTAGGAAGACCTAAGTTATCCGAGACCTGCCAGTCTGAGCAGGCGAAGTTAAAGCAAACCTCCTTCCTTACTTCCTTCTCACTGAAGGGATTGTTTCAGGCAAAAAGAACCCAGATTGTTTAATATAATGAGTCTAAAAATAATGCCCAGTACTTGTCTGTTTGTCATACTGTGGTGTCTTGTGTGTTGCTGTGATGCTGGATGCTATGCCACCAGTATTTCAAATACCAAAAGGGTCACCCATAGTGGACAGATTTCACTGGAACGTCCAGACTAAGACAAGCTAGGAAGAAAGGCCTCGTGATCTCCTTCTGAAAATCAGCCAATGAAAACCTAATGGATCACAACTGCATATTGTCTGATACAGTGCTGGAGGGTGAGCCTCATAGATTGGAAGCAGTGCACAGTAGCTGCAGCAATGGACTCAAATGTACCAACGACCATGAAGATGGTGCAGGACGAGGCGACGTTTCCTTTTGTTATACGTAAGGTCGCCATGGGTTGGAGCCAACTCAACGGCAACTAAGAACAACAGCAGCAAAAAATGATACGTCATCTTTTTATAATTAAAAGCAGGATTGGAGGAGGGAACTACAGACTTAACAAGTAGATCCTACTCTGTTTAAAAAAAAAAAAAAAACAATAGCCTGCATGGCACCCCCAAAAAGGCTGACGTGGCAGGAAATAATCCACTACAAATGTTTTTGCAGCAACCATCATCTGAAAAATGACTTAAGCAGCTTACACACTCTTCGTTTGCAACTACTCCCACCATCTGTCCTTGCCTGTTTTTTCTTATATGTGCTCACTGCATTTTTTATTATTATTATTGTTATTTTGGGGAGACATTCATTATGGTAGCGTTAAGCAGGGTAGAGTCCCACTGCGTGACTGAATGGGTTATTCGTATAGAAAGGCAGAGTGAAGTTATTTGGAAACTAGTGGGGTATCTTTAGGCTTCGTGGCCCGTGTCCTTGGAACAAGACATTTTAATGTTAGGTTTCTGATGGTCTAACCTTCAGGATTCCTGGAAAGGAACTGACGCTTGTTTTTCTTTATGAAGTCTTTTTTACTTAATTGAGGACAGGAGTGCATACTCTAATAATTCAAATAATTAATGCTGTTGGCTTTGGCACACAGTCCTGAAATCCCCCAGCTGCAGCCACTACTGCTGCTTTGAGGCTGTTCCTGCATTTACCTTGATGTGTTCGTATAAAAAAAAAAAATTTTTTTTTTTTTTTTGTTCGTATAGGCTCCCATAAAAACGTGGGCTTCTTTAAGTCAGATTCATCAGGCCCCTGTATGTCTTTGTGTGTGTGTGTCTGCAGGCAGAGGGGGTGGTGGGTGCACTGGAAACCTGGAAGATACTGTAATGCATATGAAGTGACTGGGACAAATCTCCCAGTGGGCAAATGGTTTATTTGCTTTAAAATTAAGTGGCTTTTTCTGGAAAGAATTTTTATCACCCAGTTTTCTGTTTATTGTTCAGTAATTAGAGGGCAGCTATATTGAAGGACAGAAAACCAATTTTTTTTTTTTTTAAAACATGGTTTCAGGATTACCTGGTTCTTTTAAGGGGAAAGTATAGGACTGGAGTCCCAGGGTGGTGTAAATGGTTAACATGTTCAGTTGCTAACCGAAAGGTTGGAGGTTCAAGTCCACCCAGAAGCTCCTGAGAAGAAAAGCCTGCAGATACACTTCTGAAAAATCAGCTACTGAAAGCCCTACGGGGCATGCGTGGAGTCGCTATGTGTGGGAATCGACTTGACGGTGACTAGTTTTACTTCTTTGACCCCTACATTGTGGTTTTAATCTGTCATGTCAAGTACTTTCCTTCATTTACTCTTTCCCTTTATATCCTTCCCTTTCCCCTGCAAACTTTTATTATAATTATTAAAAAAGAAAATTTCGAATAGGCCTTTCTTGAGTTTTAGCCTCTGGCGTTTCCCTGCTTCACTTGTTTTAGTTGCTTCACTTGTTTTAGTTTAATTGAAATGGCAACAGTCAAGGTGGGATGGGGAGGAGAAAAGCACACGCAGACTGATAATTCATATGCTGGATAGATGCTTCCCAAATAATTAAGGATAAGCTTATGTTTATATGGTAATCATAAGCATGTTGCTCTGACCAATGTAGCAATTTATAAAGAAGTTCTGCTTCGTTTGCCACATCTTATTTGATCCCTTGCACAACCCTGTAAGATAGGTAGAGCAAGTGGAATTATGTCCATTTCACAGATGAGAAAACCAAGGCTCAGAGGTTCTAGTGTTCTGTCCAATGCCATTCAAATGATGACCAGGTTCAGAACTCGATATGCCAAATCCAGGACTCTTTATTCTGAATGCCTCGTCATTCACCTACTGGCCTTCTGGTTGTGGGGAGGAGTCAGGCTCTGGTCTACTTGTTATTTGCCTTCATTGTGTAAATATGAAATTAAGAGTATCTCTGAAGAGGCTATTTGTTTCTATCCTGAAATTTATACATTTGTACTAGGTCCATAGTATTACTGTACAAGTTAGCAAAAAAGATAATTTACTTTGTGAAGTACTCTTAATTCAATCCACAGTAGGTATATAAAAAAACCAAACCAAACTCATTGCCATCAAGTCAATTCTGACTGATAGTAGCCGTATGGGACAGAGTACAGCTGCCCCATAGAGTTTCTGAGGAACACGTGCTGGATTCGAACTGCCGACCTTATGGTTAGCAGCCGTATCACTTAACCACTATGCCACTAGGGTTTCCCAGTAAGTACAGTAAGTGTATAATTGACTTGAAAGATTTGTGTGTGTGGACATTGGTGCATGCATCTCAGCAATGTCTACACACACAAATCTTTCAAGTCAATTGTATATAGATGTGCCTGGGTGACTTGCCCAAAGCTCTGTAATTACTAACTAATAAAACAAATGAATGACCATTTTAGAAGTCTTTTACTGTTAATAATAAGATTTCAGTGAGAAATACTATGTATGTAGTACTTTAACTGTAATTGGGCACACCTTTCTAATAGGATGTTGATGCAGGCTTTAGAATCCCGCATGGGCCCAATGGTTTAATCAAGTAAGGCTCCTCCCTCCCACCCCCCAGGTCATAATAACAATAAGCCTAGAGTTAAGTAATCCAAGGCCACAGTATCCTTTTCTTCTATCATCTTTCATATGTTGCATTCATCCTCATGATGGGAAGATAGCTGCTGCATTTCCAGGCATTGCATCTTTATTCCAGACAGGAAGAAGGGTCAAGGGCAAAAGGCACATTTCCATTGTTTATACTCATTTCAAACGTTTTTCTGAAAGCCCAGTGACTTCTGACAAATGAATTTTAAATAGCAGTGGCTGCCAAGTAATGCAAATAGGTCTGGGGAAGCAAATGTTTTAGCTGGGCTTATTACTATTCCCAGAAAAGCTGGCTTCTGTTAGTAAAGAAGAAGGGGTAAATGGATATTTGGTAGGTAATTTGCAGTCTGTCATGGTTCCACAATGAGAGTAACTTGTTTTATTATTAAAACCGTAGTCATATCTGTACAAAGTCATTACAGAGATTGAATAAGGCAGTAACAACTCAATCTGGAGTTGTGCAGTTAACTGGATTGAGGCTTAGTACATCTTTTATGCTTCTATGGACGTCAAGTAAAATGTCAGGATGGGGAACACATTTTTGATTAAAAGCCAGTGACCCATAGGGAATAGTTCACAAATTTCCTATTTTTTAAAGGAAACTAGCTAACTTTCAGCAAGAAGAGAAGGTTAGAAGTTTCAGTTCTGTTCTTTTTCAAACAGAAATTAGGAAATTTAAAACTTCATTGAATAAATGATAGGCTAAGTAATTAAAATTATTCTCTGTTTTAAGATTTATGCACTAAACAGAATCACAAGCATGTGATAGAAAGGGAGTAACAGAGGCAACTAAACCCAAATGGAAGAGTTTGTCAAGTGACTTCTCTGTGAAAATATTTTTTGTTACCCTATTGCCTATTTTCCTTCCTCCCCCCAAAACCCTGCTGACGTTAATTCCCCTCCCTCTCATTTGCCCACCGTCCTCATACTTAAAACCCACTTGGCCCAGCACAGCATCCTTATCTGATAATATTTTTTTAAATAGGAATGAGAAGACACTTAACATGATAAAAGAACCTCTCAAACCAGTAACCAGCATCTTTTTTAACTCTGAAACCTCAGAAGCGTCATGAAAGCTAAGGCAAGAGAACAGTGCCTTGGTCACCACTGTTGTTTAACATTTTTCTAACAGCTGGAGCTAATACATTAAGAACTGAAAAAGTCATTTGGTATAACTATTGCACATGGGGAGACAAAGGCATCCATTCTTTTTGTAGATAATATTTATCTCCCCCGAATACCCAAGGGAGTCAACTGAACATGACTATAAGTAACAAATACATATTTGTATTCATTTTTTTATTGAAGTATAACAAAGTGTACAGCTAGGTGAATTTTCACAAAGTGAACACATCCTATGTAATCAACATCACATCAAGCAACAAAACAGTTCCAGTACACTGGAAAGCCCCTTTGAGCCCTGTCTTAGTTATCTAGTACTACTACAACAGAAATACCACCTGTAGATGGCTTTAACAAACAAACTTATTTTCTCACATTTTAGGAGGCTAGAAGTCCGAGTTCAGGACCCCTGCTCTAGGGGAAGCCTTTCTGTCTCCAGCAGCTCTGAGGGAAGGTCCTTGTCCTCAGTCTCTCCCTGGCCTAGGAGCTTCTCAGTACAGGGGCCCTGGGACGAGCTCTGCTCCCGACTCATCTTTCTTGGTGGTAGGAGGTCCCCTGCTCTCTGCTTGTGTCTCTCTTTTATATCATAAAGGAGATTGACTCAAGATACAACAATCATGTAGATTGAGTCCTGCCTCATTAACATAACTGTCTCTAATCCTGCCTCACTAACATTATAGAGGTTAGGTTTTACAATGCATAGGATAATCACATCAGATGACAGAATGGTGGACAACCACATAATACTGGGAATCATGGCCAAGCCAAGTTAACACATATTTGGGGGGAGGGAGGACATAATTCAATCCATGACAAGCCCCCTTTCCAATCACTACCCAGAATCTTTAGATGGGACTGTAGATTATTTCAGTTTTTTTCTTTGTGTATTCCTATATTTTCTAGAATTCCAACAATTGTATAATCAGAAAACTGAGCATTATAATGTGTATGTACATGTGTATATGTGTGTATAAATATGTAATGTACATGTATATCTTTTAAAAGGAATTTTGTTCTAGGCTAAAATCTTCTTACATCTGTTAAGCATGTTCACTGTTTACTGTGTCATTAATGAATTTTTAAAGGGATTTTAAAATCTCCCCACAACCTTCCACATCCAGAGTAAAATAGTCTGTTGCTGACTTGAAAGCAGTTTAAAGGGTATAAATGGCAAGGATATGATCTACCTCATTGAGAATTTCAAAGGCTTAATATATTTTGACTTGTCAAATTGGCCAAGAGATTGTTTGTTGCCATTTGTAATATTGGTGTAAATAAGAACATTTATCATTATGGCCCTGTAGTTGACCCCTCCATCTCTCCCTGCTTCCCTTTTGATATCTGTTGCTTAATTTCCACACTTTCTCTTCTTTACTTTCTCCAGATTGTGAACCTTATAGAAGAAACTGGACACTTTCATATCACAAACACAACCTTTGATTTTGACCTTTGCTCGCTGGACAAAACCACAGTCCGTAAACTACAGAGTTACCTGGAAACATCTGGAACATCCTGAGGATACAACTGGATGCATCAAAAACTATTGGGTTTTTTTTTTTTTTTTGGTTGTGAGTTTTTTTGTTTGTTTGTTTGTTTATATGAAAACACTCAGAATGATGCAACCAAAAGGGAAAAAATAAAAATCAAACAACCTTCAGCTTTATTTTTCTTTAAAGCCAGTCATCATCTCTTGATAAAGGAGAGGTTAAGCAAACCAGCCTCAGCGGACCACTCTTCTCTCCAAGGAAATCCTCGGGAAGAGTTAGCCTGGATAGCCTTGAAAACAAACCTATCAAACACAAAACAAGAAAACTTAAAGAATGTGTATGGTATCATGTTTCTCTCTGTGGTGGTTCATTCCACAAGACGAATGCATATTCAACACACTGCCTTATTACATAACTGATCTATTTATTATCACATACAGATATTCTAAAGTTGTTGAGGGAATGACACCGCCAGATGTTATAAGTACTTGGTCCCGTGGATGCTCTTTCAATGCAACGCCCTTGCCATCCCAAGCCCAGTGACCTTACTCGTATTCCGTGCCACTTTCCACCAACTTTTCAAGTCCTTTAACTTGTTGCAGTCTGTATTTTCCAACTTTGTTTTTCCCAGTTCCAGGACACAAATTATAAACTGGAGGGGGCGGGGGGACCAAATAGCCACCCTGATTTTCTTCTTCGTGGTCTTTTTCCTGAAAGTTGGGGCCAGTCCTTGGCTATATCCATGTAATGATCTTGGACCATGGTAGAAAATGCACCAAATAGGATCATTAATTGCTGTCTAGCCTTAGTCAATAAACCTGTAGGACTTTTAAACAAAAGTGTACCTGTAAGCGTCCTGAATCCAGCACCCTTGAGCTGTCATCATCATTCTTGTGTCTGTTTACTGTTACAATATTAGATTAAGTATGGAAGTAAAGGCATTCCACAGGATCATCATTTAAAAAAAGGAATACTGGTCCTGTTTTCTAAAGAAATGTAGAAATTCTTAATTTGGATTTATTTATTAGTAAGAGTTTCAGCTTTCTTCAGCTGCCAGTGTGTTGTTCATCTTTACCATAAAACCTGGAATAAGAGATTTTTATTTGTTCACATATGATCCTCTTAGACTTTTTATATTTGAAAAAAGTAAAATTTTTGAGGGAAAATTCTTGGTTATACTACCATAACAGATTATGTATTAACTTGTAGATTCAGTGGTTCGATACCTGTTTAGTCACTTGCTTATGTTTCCAGAAGGATTTCTTGTATTGATGAAAATAAAGATGGTTGGGGGGAGGGGTGTATTTTTGTTCTTGATGTACCCTTGTTTTGAAATGAGAAATCTGTCCTGTGGCATGCGAAAGAAAGCAAAAATTATTTTTAAAAAGAAAGAAAAAAAAAAGGTACCTTTCTTGTCATTATTCCATCCTCTCCATGAATGGAGAAATACAAAGTGAGAATAGCTCATCTTGCAAGTTTTTACTAGGCACTCCACCGGGAACAAAAGAAAATGAAGACCAACTTCTGGATCCAGAGATTGGTTCACTGGATCAGCCTTAAGAAAGTCTCTGTGTGTGCTGATAGTCCAGTATCTCCCTTGCTTATCCCCACGCCAGATGCTGTCTTTTCATCCAGAGATTAACTAGTGTCTGTACAGAAAATGGTCATTCCAGAGCCATTCTTTTGGGCAGTAATGTAAATGCCGACTGATAATGGGAGTAACTCTGCATTTTAAAAAGGGGGGTTTTATGCTGTTTATTTCTATCCAAAGAAACATTTTTTTTCCTTTAAAAGTTATAATACAGCCGTGTTGCTTGTCAGTTTCTTCTCTGTAGCGTCTTCCCAGAAGACAAATATGTATTTTTTCAGCAACGTTCTGACTCTTGATGATGGCCGGCATGAACCGTGCAGTGAAGTGTTTGTTGTGTAGTCCGTTTCACAGTGTGTAATTTCAGAGAACCTTTGAGTCATTTTGGACATTTTGTGACTCCTGAATTGTGTGGCTTTAGTTGTGCTTTGTTTTCAATTTTACAGGTGGGAGAGGCGGACAATGTTTATATGGAAGTGTTCGAAAAATTGAAAAGCTATCTTTAAAAATTTCTGGCTACTAATCCACATATTCTAATTAAACCAGAAAGTTATGTGGTTTAACCAAAATTTCTATGTAGTTTAACTCGAAATGTGTATGTGTAGTTTGGGCCGTTTTTATTTTTGTAACTAAATTGTGTAGCAGAATCTATGATTTGGCAATATAAAGGTTTTTTTTTTTTTTTTTCTTAAGTTGCTAACCAAGAAACTAGGTAACATAAGAAATGACCAGACGAAAAAGATAATAAGAAAGGCAGCTATTACAGTGATGAAATTTAGATAATAAGGCAGATGTCTTGAAAATATCAAAATAAATGTTTGTAAATTTTATACCAAAATTGAAGAAAATTTACCAGTCTACCTGAGTTTTCCATGAGATTCTGATAAAGTAAGGGTCATGCTGTTGATATTTTGAAGTTTTACTGTTACTCTCTGTCTTAGTCATCTAGTGTTGCTGTAACAAATACCACAAGTGGATGGCTTTAACAAAGAAAAATTTATTCTCTCACTGTCAAGTAGGCTACAAGTCCAAATTCAGGGCGTCGGCTCCCGGGGAAGGCTTTCTCTCTCTGTTGGCTCTGGAGGAAGTTCCTTGTCCTCAGTCTTCCCCTGGCTGTGAGGAGCTTCTCAGGCTCAGGTACCCCAGGTTCAAAGGACATGCTCTGCTCCTGGTGCTGTTTCTTGGTGTTATGAGGACCCCAGGTCTCTGCTAGCTTCCCTTTCTTTTTATCTTTTGAGAGATAAAAGGTGGTGCAGGCCACATCCCAGGGAAATTTCCTTTATGTTGGATCAGGGAGGTGACCTGGGCGAGGGTGGTATTACAATCCCACCCTAATCCATTTAAACATGAGCAGAGGTCATGATTTATAACACATGGGAAAATCACAAAATGGAGGACAACCACACAGCCTAACCAAGTTGACACATATTTTGGGGGGACACAATTCAATCCATTATATTCTCATTATCTAATTTTTGAATGAAGAAATAAATCCATTTTCAATTGATTCCATGTAGTTATACCCCTATTAAAGTAACCCATTTAGTTTTGCCACATTTCTATAAACTCACCTTTGAAACCTGCTAAAATAAGTTTTTAGCACATGTATCCTAACTGTGGCTTTGGTGTTTTAAGCACAAGGGGAAAATGGCAGGGCTTAATTTCTTTGGTGTGTGTATAGACACACACACACATATGTTTCAAAGAAAACCGAGTGTGAATATGGTTTGAATCAGCCAGAGTATAGTAAATTTTCTTTAAATCTTTCCTTAGTGATTTGCAGAGAAAAATGAAGTTTGTACAAAGCTTTTTTTTCCCTTATAAACTAGCTTTTGCCTCTGGATTTGCAGCAGGATGTGTATGGGGAGGGTCCTTTTATCTTAGGGTGTAGCAGTCATGTTAGCAACAAAAATGTTTGAGTCATTTGATATCTTCATCACAATCCATGTCGCTGATGTCTTCATGTAGACAAATAGGTACATTCATATGTGGTTGCGGGAAACCCTGGTGGTGTAGTAGTTAAGAGCTACAGCTGCTAACCAAAAGGTTGGCAGTTCGAATCCACTAGGCGCTCCTTGAAAACTCTATGGGGCAGTTCTACTCTGTCCTATAGGGTTGCTAAGAGTCAGAATCCACTCGACGGCAGTGGTTTTTTTTTTTTTTTTTTAATATGCTTGCGTACTGTGTTGAAATAGCAAAGAACATAAAAACAAAATCAGGAGACAAAATTCTAGGGAAAAAAATCTCTTCAGAGAGGATCTTAAAACATTTTTAAATTGCTAAGCAAATCTCTCTGAGTCGTTACCCACCTTTATGTGGAAAGAGCCAATAAAATTGGCTGTATTCCACTGAAACAAAAAGTTCTGTTGACACTTTTACAGACCCACCTTATCTTTACGGAAGACTGCTTAGGCCAACATGACATCCCACGCACCATTGTGAGCCCTTCATGTGTAGTTAGCATACTTGTTTAAGAGAGACTTTTAAATGTTTTAACTCTACGTACTTAATGGTGTTGGATGTTGGAGATGGTCAGTGTTTGTGTTTGGTGGCTTGTGTTCATTTTTCTCATTGTGGAAATGATCATCTCTGGGGTAGTTTGCTGTGTACTTACCACTTTCCACTGTTAACGTTGTGTACTAATGCTATGTACTGCTCCTATATATGTGTGTATATATATATATATGTATATATACATATATATTATCAGAATAATATTGCTTTGGACTGTTGCTGTGAAACTATGACTGTAATGTAGAGACCACTACAGCTGCAGCGAATGTTAAGGAGCCAGTTCCCATGATTTAGTTCAGTCTTGGCCTGAAGTCTACATTCTTTGACCTCTTTTGTTTTATATAATGTTTTTAATTATGTAGGCACTGCCATCCTTGAAAATTCCTTGTACAGATGCATTGAAGAAGTCCGTTTAAAAGGAAGACAAAGCCACTGCTGTCTGTAAACTGTAAATATGTATTTTGGCACTTGTACTACAGTATTCTGAAAATAGAGTTCTGATGGAAATACTGACAGATCTTAACGGTGGCCAGAGCTACCATGCAGTGCAAAAATAAATGAAGTAAAAATGTATTCTTGAGATTAACAGCTCAATGCCAATACGTTTTATAAATCTGTCAGTATCTTTTTAATGGAGTGTGTATGTGTAGCTGTGGTAAAAGATACACTGTGTATGTGTGTATGTACATGCTTTTATGTGAACTATGAAGCAGATGTAAGATGTATTTCCCATCTCTAAAACCCATGTTGAAATGTAAGTAGAGATTGACAGAAATAGGTGTTTTACTTAAATTGGTATCTAAACTGTTGTGGCTCTATTTTCTTTACAATGTATAGTCTTACTGATTTAAGAGTAATTAGACCACAGTTTGGCTTCGCTTTGCATAGAAGAAAAATGAGCCATTGGTTTTTCTCAAGAAGTGGTGCTAGTCCTGAGGAAAAATGAATGGAGAGATAAGAGACATACAGAGAAAGGACAATGCACCCTAGGCCAGCTGAGGAGAGAGTCCATGCCTCATCCTTGGGTCCCCAATGTCTAGCCCCATTTTCTAGGTCCTGAAACTGGTGTTTTTTTTTTTAGGATTTGCTGAGATTGGGCAAGATATGGTGGGGTACAATCTTGACATGAACTGGGTTAATTATAAAGTCTTTTTTAAAATTTTTCCCTCTATTCCTTTGAGAAGTTTTGCCCATGAGCTAAACAATGTGCTGTTGGTGGACAGACTCAGTCCTACAAAGGCCTTGTATCTACTATAGCAACAAGAAATGCTACCTTGACTAAATAGAAAGGAAAAAAAAAAAAAACAACACAAAGAATAAAATACATTTGGCTTGGCAAATAACTAAAGAATTGGATATAATAGTCTGTTTAATAGTGAAGGGACTCTTACATGAAATTTGAGAAACTCGCTTTATCTTCAGACTGACCATTTAGGGGATCATGGTGGACTGCCTTGTATCTTATCAACCAGAAGCTGATATTAGGTGTGGAAGCATCTGCCCCAGATGGGTTTGGGTGGCAGTTAAGCTTTCTAATGGCCACACTTGAATTGGACTAATCTCTTCCCTTGTTTCAGCCCAAATATTGATTTGTTTATTTTAAAATGATGGCCTTGCATTTTCTCCAGTAGGGAGGGAGGGTCAGGATCAGCATCTTGGGCCTGCTGAAGACAACGCAGGATGTTTGTCCCAGAGAAATGCACTCACACAAGAAATGACTGCTCTGTATCGCTTTTCTCAACACATTTGCTCCACCAACTCAGAATTGTGTCCCCCAAGGATGGATTAACCAGTAAGTAAGGTATGCGTGGGCTTACTTCTGTTTACTTACTAATCTGTAGTGCAGAATTTCACCACCAAAACAGATGAAATTGTGCACTACAGGTTAGTAAGTAAACACAAGTAAGCCCATGCATACTTTGCTTATTGGGTAATCCTGACCCATGTGGATATGCAAGGTGAATCTGGGGAGAAATGGCAGCTCCATCAAGCCCTATGCACGGCCCTTCTGCTGCTGTTGGTAATTCGGGTAGATAGCATCCAAAACTAGTGCCCTCGTTTTTTCTGACAAGTGGAGCAACTTAGAGTATTTTATTGTTCTCTTGCTTGAGATACCACCCAAAGAGAAAATACCGAGCACATTTTAATGCTTCTGCTTTCTGTACCAGGTAATAGTATCCACACCTTCCTGTTTATGTAGTCCCCTTCTTTAGGGGCATTTCCAGTCTTTTCCAAAGGCTGTTAAATTGTCCCAGGCTGTCAGCTTAGCCTCTTGGTCTTAATTTCCCCTTAATTAAAGAAGGGTAACCAATATCGTCCCTAAGGGCTAGTGAAAGAAATAAATGGCACAAATTAAAAAAAAAAAAAAACTCCAGTAATTATAACTGGGCTTTCTTCTGGCTGTTAAATAACAAAAATAACATCACCTGAGTGGATGGCTCCTCCAGTCCACTTTTACAATAACTCAGTTGATTATTGGGGGTACCCGGCAATCTGTGCAGAGTAGGAGGCCATAAGCAGTGGGGAGATAGATGGTGAATGAAAGGAAAGCTATTTGCTCATTTTCTCCCCATAATCATGTCTTCCTCCACATGTATCCCCAATCACAGAGTTCTGAAGTTTCAAAAGGCTAGAAAAGGATAAATCCAGGCCATTAAAAGAAAATAATCAAAACTATTGAAAAGATAAAACAAATGAGTCGCACTAAAAGGGTCGTCTGTGCAAGTAATAAGGTTGAAATGCTGATACTCATTTCCTAGCCGAACAGCATTCCTCACACATGTGGTTTGTGTATCCACGTCTGGGTGGGTGGTCTGGTCGAAGTGCTAAATGCAGCAAGATTGCTTAGTGTTTGCGCAGTGGAAGGAAGCTTTGGGTCCAGCTCAGCTGGTGGTGTCTATAGCCCCTGCAACATAAAGAGGCTCTCCTCCTGCTTTTGTTCCAGGGGAGAAAGTTTTAACATGGCTTATTTAAATAAGAGTCTCCCTTCTGCACAGAATTAATCAAAGGGTAGGAGTTGGTTGTTGTTTTCTTTAAAGCACCTTCTTATCCCTTGCTTCAGCCCCAGGGAGTGACATGTGTGATATACGCAGTGCCGTGGTATATAGAATATAATGACTCTCCACTTACTCTAATTTATTCCTTGAGTACTAGGCAACTAGAAAGATCTCTTTGGAAAGTGATGCTGTTTTAAATAACACCTCAGCAGAGATAGGACAGGTAATAGTATTAAATGAAAGGTATACTTTTTTTTTTTAAAACATTATGAATACAGTCCACAAGCAAGAGCCAAAGGAAAATGAACCCCAAGGGCACATTTATACTGAAGAGAATGTCAATTGAAGTACACTCAATTCTGGGGTGGGGGAGAGACGTCATAGGAATCTTCTGTCTGATAGGTAGACTGCTCAGAAAACATGGTGCTGAACTATGACACGAATCATCGCCAACTCATGTCTTAAGACAGGTCGCTTCGTGAATATTCTTCAGAATTGTTGGATGTGGTTTCATTTCAACCTTCTGTCTCTTGGAAGATAGTGTTTTTTTTTCAATTATGATATTTGTAGGTTTACTGTCTCCCCCACTAGAACGTAAACTGCTTGAGAACAAGAACTTTGTCTTGCTCACCACCACCTCTCCAGGATCTATAGAACAATTCCAGGAGATACTTGGCACTCGTATTGAGTAAATGAAAATGTGAGAACACTGTGTAACACTGATCTCTTTTGACATTTCATGAAAATAAGGTTTTGTGTTTAAGTAAGTTTGGGAGACTGCCCGGTAGATGCCCCTCTTGTAAATTCATTAATATATTAAAGTTTCTAGGAAGCTCTGTGTTCTAACAGCAGCAACTAAATCTTGTTTAACATTTTTAACACAATATTTCCCAAATCGTGTTTAATGAAATACAGTGAAACCTGTGAGAGCTGGGACTTGATATAACTGCCTTTTCTGGGTCTGGCAAGTTTTCTGCCTTTGACAGGGTGCAGTCTAACCACTTTTCTGTTGTTCTAGTGGAAAAAATTTCCTTCCCTGGAAGGTTGCCACCTTACACAGGTTCCGGGTTTCTTGGGTTTTACTGTAGTAGTTACTCGAGATGATAATAGATGTTCTTCTTTTAAGAGAAAGTTTCTTAATTCAATTGTTTTTATATCTCACTCTCCAGGGTTTACAGCATAGTTTGAGATGGTGGTTCAGAAAAGGACAACAGAAATATTAATAATATCCCCAGAAGTGCTTTTCTGGGTTGAGTGACCATATGCAGGAATTTACTGACCAAACAAACGTTTTTGAGAGTGAAATGAGGCCCTATTCATAATTACCCAGGACAACACGAGTAAACGTGGGAAGTTCTGGGAAAAGTGAGGCATGTGGTCACCCCACTTCCAAGGAACATACTTGGGACATGCTGAACTGAAAATATACCCTCTTATTTCTCTGTCACTTAGATACATGTTTGGTTGGGCAGTCTTTTTATGGTAACAGTCAAACATCTCCCTACAGTAAGGATAGCCCTTATGATCTAGAGTTTAAAGAGCTTCTCAGTGTCACTGAAGAGTCTTTGTTGCTGAAGTGGTACCTTTGCCACCCCTCACTTCTACCAGCTCTTCCTGCGTTAGCTTATCGTTCAATTCTGGTGAATAGGCCAGTGTTTACATTCATCCCTTTCTAACAATATATGGAAGGAAGACCCATTCTTTATTTCAGGTCCCTGGCTGTTTCCAGAGCTTGTTGCACTTTGAAGTTGTGGTGCTTTTGCTTGCAGGATACCTGACACCTTTGCTGGAGATGCTATCTCTTCATTGGCACCTGCTGGATCACTCTGCCTGATGCTGCTGCTCTGTCCTGGTGGTCTGCGTCCCCCACACATTGCTGGAGTTGCCAGGTTGGCAGGTCCTCTCACTGTCAGAGCATCATCTAGAATTCTGCTGTTCTCCATTCTGTCTCCATGTCCTGCCATCTGATATCCTTTGATGTTTTAGCGGTTCCAAGTTACATAGGCACAATTGCTAGCATAGAAAAAACACTCCAAAAATGAACGAATGAACAAATGGGTGTAAATAAATCTCACCCCGTCCTGCAAGGAGGTTGCTACACTGATACCATTTTCTGCTGCCTTTTCACCCCAAATTAAGTCCTTTATTCTGCTACCATGTTGAAAGTAGTATAGTGTGATAACAAAAATCACAAACAGTGGAGTCAGAAAGATTTGGTTTTGAATCCCACATCTGCCACTCCTAACCATGTCACCCTAGACAATTGACTTTTCTGAACCTCGGTTTCATTATCTGTAAGATAGGATTAACATTTTTACCCCTGGTTTACAATTGTGAAGATTAATTGAGGTGGTTGTAGGGCACTTAGCACTGTGCCTGGTCCATAGTTAAGTGCTCAATAAGTGGTAACTATTTCTATTTTTAAGGAGCCCTGGTGACACAGTGGTTAAGTGCTAGGCTGCTAACTGAAAGTTTGGCAGTTCGAACCCACCAGCTGTTCCGTGGGAGAAAAGACCTGGCAATCTGCTCCTGTAAAGATTTAAAAAAATTTTTTTTTTTTTTTTTAAAGATTACAGCCTAAGAAATCCTATAAGACAGTCCCTATGAGTCAGAATTGACTCAAACGCACACAATATTTTTTATTACATTCTTGGAATCTATTTTGTTGGTGGAGAATTTTGGTGCTGTTAGCCATTCAGTCTCAGTTGTCATTAGCTTTATTGACAGCTGGTGGTGATGTGCCCACTACATTCACAGCCCATGGTCTTTGGGTGTCCGCATATGTACGTCTTAGAGGGCAGCCTCCACCTCTGTAACTGACTGCTGCACCTCTGAAGCTGCTGGAAAGGAAGGGGAGCGAGAAGTACACCACCTCAGCTTTGAGGGCTCTTTCTGGCCTCAGAGTTAGGTCACATAAAACACATAGAAGTGAACATATTTCCAATGGATGAGCTAAGTTGCTAGAAATAATGCCGGAGAAACTGAGGTCTTATGTTCAAGTTCATTATGAGCCTATTGGTTGGCCCCTTTGCGTGGTTAGAACTTTCTAATGCAACATAGCCGTGTCACAAGTGAGTGTCCTGGGTCACAGGAAGGATAGGGTGAGAGGATGACATTTCAAACATGACTTCACAAAATCTTCTTGGGGATGGGGGAGTTATACACTATGATCACCATTGTCTTCTTTACACAACTCTGACTTACCATTTTGGTGAAAGATGTTTGGGCGTGATGTTAGCCCCTCAACAGTGCTGATCATTTCACTGTGGAATAAGCCCAAGTTGTGACCTTGGTTAGCCAGACATGCTAACTTACCATATGCAAGATGTTAGAATGATACCACATGTTGTTTGTTTTTAAGGCAGGTACGTATGACATGTAGAAATGGCCATAGTTACCCTATAGTCTTGTGATTTGATTTCTAACAGGTGTCCCAGTAACTCATGTTTCAACATTGTACTCTTAAAAGCCACACTACAGTTTTGGTGGGATGTGGTTGACTATAGCACTGTGTAGAAGACTCTAACCTAGACCCTGAAAAAAAAGAAAAATCTTTTTTTTTTTTTTCTGGCCATGTTAAAATGCAAAGAAATATTACTTTAGTCACAATTATTCTCTCTCTCCTTTTTTCCCTTAAAAATTGTGTGATATATTAGTTTTCTATTGCTGCTGTAACAAATTACCACAAGCTTAGTGACTTCAAACAACACGAAGTTATTTTCGTTCTGGAGGCCAGAGTCCGGAATGAGTTTAACTGAGCTAAAATCAAGGTATCAGCAGAACTGCATTCCTCCTGGAGGCTCTAGGGTGGAATCTACTTCCTTGCTTTTCCAGATTTTAGAGGCTTCCTGTATTCCATGGCTCGTGGCCCCTTCATCTTCAAAGTCAGCAGTGTAGCATCTTCCAATTTTTCTCTGACTCTGACCATTTGCCTCCCTCTTCCATCTTTTTCGAACCCTTGTAATTACATCGGAATCACCTGAATAGCCCTGCTGGTACAGTGGTTGAAGGCAGTGACTGTTAACCAAAAGGCTGGTAGTTCAAATCCACCAACCACTCCTTAGAAACCCTGTGGGGCAGTTCTGCTCTGTCCTGTAGAGTCACAATGAGTCAGAATCGACTTCATGGTAACGGGTTTTTGTTTTCTCCCCAACTCAAAATCTTTCACTCTATTACATCTGTAAAGTCACCTTTAAGGTTACATGCGCAGGTTCTGGGGATTAGGATGTGGACATCTTTGGAGGAGCATTATTCTACCTACCATAGAGGGGAGATGCTAATGTTGAAAACCTACCTGGAAGTTTAAGTAAAATCTACTTAAAGGAGCAGGATTTATTTGCCCCACATTAAAAATTAAAGCCATTTTGCTAGTAGTTCTAATTGCTCCTGGTGTCATACTTTGTGATGATGACTGTGATGGTGATTTCTTCAGAAGCTGGAGAAAATTCCACAGTGAGGCATCTGAAAAGGTTATATCAGGTTTTAGCCATGATTACGAGGAGCCAGTCAGTCATTCTCCAGATGTTTGAGTGCCTACCGTGCACCAACCACTATCCTGAGGAGCTTGTGAAAATGTGAAAAAGCTGCCGTGTCTGTGTCTACAGAATTTCCTTTCCATTTGGTTCTGGGTAGAGTCTCTTACTCCTGAGCAACAATGTCATCATGTGGTTAGAACTTCTTTGAAGCTGTGTGGAAATCCTCAAATGGCAGACAAACTGGACAGCCGTTCTGGGCTTCCAGCCGTCTTATTCCCATTGCTGGTAGGAAACTTCTTAATTTGATCTGAATTTTACTAGCTTTTTAAAAGGCAGACCTGAATAAATAGTTCAACTTAAAAATACTCACGCAGGGAGCAGTCTGGGTCACTAACTGAACAAAGGATCTGGCCCAGCAGTGTCTGCCACAAGGTCAGTATACAGTTGCTCCTTGCTGCTCTGATTTGTTGACTAAAAACTAATGCCCTCAGCTTCATCTTAAACCATCAAACTCGTTGGTTCCCATACGCTGAGCTGTGGTCTGGCACCATCAGAATCACCTAGGGAGTTTTCACAATCTACTCCTCCTCCAGAGGTTCTGATTCAACTGTGGGGCCTTGCCTATTGCTATTTTCAAATGCCCCCTCCCGATTATTCTAATGTGCAGCTGGGATGGGTGTGTAAAAATAAAGTCTCAGTCCCCGCTGCCAAAGATTGTGATTCAGCATGCCTAAGGTAAGGGGTGCAAATTTGTATTGTTAAATTTCCTGGGGAGATTCTAACGCACAGCCAGATTTGGGGGTCGCTGTCTTAGCAAGAATCTTCTGGCAATTTCAGCAGTCAGGTTTCTGTTTCTCAGGGCTCACTGACGCTAAATTCCAGGAGTGCTTGTTAAGAATACAGATTCTTAGGGTAGGGTCCGTCTCTTTCCCAGGCTTCCTGACCGCAGACAGGTGAACAGTGCCTAGGAAGCAGGGCTTCAAACCGGTTCATTCCCATTCAAACCCCTGATGAGAATTTGAATTTCTAACAAGTCCCCTGCTGAGAATTTGCATTTCTAATAAGTTCCCAGGAAGTTATACATAAGAATCCCCTGGGGTCTTCTTAAAATGTAGGTTCTGATTCAGCATATCTGGGGCAGAAATGCAAATTCTCAGCAGGGAACTCGTTGGAAATGCAAAGTCTCTGAAGGGGTTGGAACCAGAATGAACTGTTCGGAAGCCCTGCTAGAAAGTGGAAGGTTTAACATGTGCTCCAGGTAAAAAAAAAAATTTTTTTTTTTTCCAGGTAGTTCTTACCAGCGGGTTGTAGAAATGCAGTATAGCTAAGCAGGATCCAGAGGCAAAGAACTTAACACTGTGCCTTTACTTCCATTGAGCAGTCCAGCCTACAAGTCTGCTCCCAGTCCAGGCCTTCAGCTGATTTACACTTGTGGCCAGTACTCCTAGGGCTGAGTCGGTGCTATACAAAAGTCAGAGCGATGCAGTAGTGGCATGGAGTGCTCTGGTCCCTGAGTGCTTCTGAGACTTCCAGTGTGTGGATAGTTGGATCTGTAGGGGAAAATGCTCTAGCATTCGCTGTTAGGTCCTCTTATAGGTTATCAGTAAAGAAAGAGGGAGGGGGCTTCCTTAAGCACTGTGGTCTGGAAGGAGGCAAATCAAATGCAAACCCATCTGGTTAAAAATAGACCAGAAGTACTTAAGTACACACCAATCGAATTTCCTCTGATGGAGACAACATGTTGGCACCAAAAGCTTTAGTCTGTCCTGATTCCACAAACCCGCGCCAACTATAAATTTTTAAAGTTTCTTTTGCCTAATCGAATTTGTGAGCCATTCTAGCATAAGAAGAAAAGTGTTTATTCTTATTGTTTGTTTCAGTTTTGCCTTTCAATGACTGCATCATTTCTCGTATCTTTACTCAGTAACCAAGGTTAAAAAAAAGTTTTCTTGATACTATGAAACCTTATCCTTTGCTGGCATACTGTAGCCTTGTGAATTCTGATATGATTCACAGTTTGGATTTTCAGGTCCAAGAATTTTTGTACAGAGTTATCCACATCCTCTTTACGGATGATTTTCTAGCACATTTACATAATTGAATCATCAATGCATTGATTGTGTCCCCACATTTAACCGATTTTATACAAAAATTAAAGCCATCTGCCCAGCAAGGAAGCTCCATAGTCTTGATTGCAGAGTTGATTTAGGACCTAAAGGAAGGGAGATTTCTGCTTAGGTTTATTCTGTTCTATGGGCAAAAGATGATGGTGATTCCCGGTAAACTGACTGGCAAACAATAGAAAAAAAAATTTTTTTTTTTTAACTCATCCTAATTTCATAGAATTCAAGGCTAATTACTGATCTTGCATTGAAGTCCTTCATGGCAACAAGCCTGTTATTGTACGGAAACAAATCTTTGATAAACTGCCTAAATCATCAAATGTATTCTTTAAAATGAAAGGCATTCCATGCTCAGATCCCTCTGATTCAAAATTATTTTAAAAGGATCATCAAATATCTCTGCCTGACAGCTACACCTTATGAGGAAGGTGATTAGTTTCACTCCCTATAGCTAAGTTGATTTAACTCTGGGTCAGCTGTCAATTTCAGTTGGTAGCAAATAGTGAGAAAGGCGTATTTCTTGAAAAGCATAAAAAATGGATATTGATTTTTCTTACCCCCTCCCCTTTCTCTTTCAGTTGACTTGATTATTGGTTAATAGAACTGATCGATAGAATGAAAGCTTGAATCAGTATGACAAATCTTGCGAGAGCCATTCTTTTCATGGAGAAATTCTCGACATGAAGCGAAGTGCAAGTGTGGTAAATTCATAATTCTGGGAATTGTCTTGCTTGTCTGTCTGATGGCTAACTTAGAGTGAAATGTAATCTTTCAGTGTGACAAATATGTTTGTGACTTGAAGGGTTAGCTTCTTCATCCTCCTATGTGGCTTTTGATTTTGTGTGCCTCTTACCTTCCTGAGCATAACCCAGTGCTGTCTAGTCGATTCCGGCTCATAGCGACCCTGAGTATAGTTCTTTTTTAGTGTAAGCTGCCTAGGATCTTTCATTTTAATAGCATGGTATGAGTTATAATTAAACCAATAAATAATTGTTTATCCTCCTGGGCAGGTCCATCCCACAATGATTATTCTTTCACCAGTGTTGACTGAACACCTCATTTGCCAAACTGAAAACTAGCTCTCAGGAGACCAAATTGAAGAAGGCTTAATGCACAGACTGGAGCTGGAGGGGGAGCTAGACAAGAAAACCAAAGGTTTCAGGATGGTGGGACCTGTGGTATGAGAGTCATTGAAAGGACAGGTATAAGGGTTTGCCTAAAGTTCTGGAGAACACCATGGAGACACATAACTGAGCCTGTGCAGGAAGGCATTCTAGACAGAGAGAACAGTGTGGACAAAGGACAAAATTATACAGTATTTGGGACAACTACATGTAGCTTGGTACGCCTAAAAGATAGGGTGCAGGTGGGGATAAGGCAGGAGATAAAACCAGAGAAGTAGGCAGAGTCCATGTGATGGTGGTCCCTGTTGCCAGACTAAGGCACTAGGTCTTTATCTAGTGGATAATGGGCAGCTATTGCGACTGGGTGAAGTAGGGTCCCTCACCTCTCCTCCTCCCCAGGGTGTTCACTGTAAATAGCCTGTGACCCCATGCCCTTATCATGCAGCTACATTCTAGCTGGGGGAGACAGCAAACAAATGGGTAACCAGGTTATAGAGGAGTGGAGAAAATGTAAGCAGAGTACAGAAGATAAAGTTGGGTGGGGTGCTATTTATATTGGGCAGCCATGGAAGGTCCCACTGAGAAGGTGACATTTGAGCAGAGATTAGAGAGCGTTAAAGGACAAATCATGTGGCTCTCGGGAGAAGCGCTGAATGGGGAGGGAGCCTCACAACTGCAAGGATCAACAAGGAAATCAGTAGGGCTAGAGTGGAGAAGCAAGATTAACTATCCAGGAAACATGGTCAGAGCGATCACAGGGGCCTTGCTGTGGCTTTTCTTCTGAGACAGGAAGACATGGGGAGAGTTCTGTGCAGAAGAATGTCATAATCTGACTGCTGTGTTAAGGATCAGTCTGGAGATTGGGGGTGGATTAAATGAGCTAATGGATGAAATCAGCATGATTCCTGGAACATGGTAAGAACACAATGACTGTGAGTTCCAGGTGAGAGGGGCCTATGATCACAAAGCTTCAAGCCTTTGGATATAGATTTGCAAAGTATGGGGCCAGTGGCATAGTGGTTAAGTGCTATCTATGGCTGCCAACCAAAAGGTCGGCAGTTCAAATCCGCCAGCCACTCCTTGGAAGCCCTATGGGGCAGTTCTTCTCTGACCTCTAAGGTCACTATGAGTCAGAATCGACTCAACAGTAACAGGTTTGTTTGTTTTTGGTGCCCTCGAGATGTATGACCTTGGATTCTAAGAAACTGTCTTGTGTTTCTAAAGGAGGTTCACTCCATACCAGTGGGATTTACCCCCTTATAGGGGGAGTATGTGTGGCATAAATGGTAGAGAAGCCTTGGCTGTTCAGAATTTAGTGGCTAAAAAATGGCAACTGTTTTTAAGGACACCTTTGGAGCCACTCTGAACACACCCCCAGAAGGTCTGAGCCTGTCCTCTGGCACTTTGCTAATGGCTTTGCATAGATTGGATTTACTAATTGCCACCCCATTGTGCAAGCCCAGTTGTCATTGTTAGTTGCTGTGGACTCAAATCCAAACTGCTTCATAGGGTTTTCACCGGTGTGACCTTTTAGAAGCAGAACGCTGGGCCTGTCTTCTGAGGTGCTGCTCGGTGAGTTCGAACTGCCAACCTTTCAGCTAGTCATTGAGCACTTAACCATTTGGACCACCCAGGGACTCCTGTAAGCCCTGTAGATATTTGGAAAAGCCAAGGCTGATCCTGATGGGTGCGTGAGGAAGTCAACCTGAGACTGAAGCAGGAAGAGGCAGAAAGGGCAGCAATGGAGAAGGCTGCTGGGCTGCTCTGCCCAATTCACGCCAACGCTGAGCTGTAATGTAAAAATGAGTTTATACTGAGAAACAGCAAATTACAGCTTGCTCAAGAGGTTTGTGAGAATAAGTGCTTCTTAATGGAAGAGGATGTAACTGGAAATTGAAAATGAATACAGGGAAAAAATCGAGCTAAGAGAGGGACAGTCTGGCTGCTGGTTCCTGGCCTGAGAGGCAGCCGCAGGGAACTGGGGACAGAGGATTCCAGCTTGCAAATGCGAGTGATTTACAAAGCGAGGATGCAGCGAGTCCTGGAAGCACAATCTTGTCCTAAGTGACCATCCTGAGGTGCTTATTAAAGTGAGGCCTTGGGAACTGTGGGTCCCATAGTGCACTGTATGCCTTATGGAGGACTTCCTCTGATATCTAGGAAGTCAGGCAATGGGGCTTTTTGCCTCCATCTTGTCTATAGCATGAAAAGGATCCATGGGCATCAGAGAGGTAAGTTCTTTCCTGGCCATTTTGCCTCTTGTAACAGCATTTACTTCACAGATGGTTTGACAGACTCAGATGTTTTGGGAAATATGCCATGCCTTAAAGTCAAAGAAAGCCAGGTGGTTTACTCTCTCTCTGTCTCTCTCTCGACTCTCCATTACTCTTGTTCCCCTTCCTGTCTTCATTCTGATACTCCTAGCTCTCCCTCAGGTCCATTCTTGCTCCTCCCTTTTCCCTCTATTGTTCTCTTTCACTTGCTTTCTTCCCCTGTCATTCTTTTATGCTAGATTTCTCTTCTTTAATCACCTCAATGAAGTGTCTGAAGCCATGAGCAATGTATATGTTCAGCAGCAATCGCTCCAAACATTGGACGTTGCCATAGTGTTACTTTAGCATGAGGGTGGGGGAGTGTAGAAGGCTTTTGTGTCTGCCCTGGGGAAGGAGGCCGACCTCCTGAAGGGGTCCAAGTGTGCAGCAAGAGGCTGATAGTAATTCAGAAAGCAGAAATTTTGCTCTAAAGCTTTGGAAGGTTTAGAGAAGGCTATTTATAATCCATCAGGGGATTAAAAAGAAAATAGACAGGTTCTGGGATATTGCTATAGATCACCTAGACAAGATGAAAAGATAGAGCAGCTCAGGAAATGTGTTTACAGATAAGAGGCAAGTTTAAAAAGCCAGGCCATGATCATGGGGACTTTGACTGATTGCACCTACTAAATAATGTATAAATGAATGTTATTCAACAACTGCAGATATTGACTGGCAAAACAACAGTGGCCAAATGGAGGCAAAAGTATAAGTCTTAGCAATAAATCTCTGCAGCCCAGCCTCTGCTCATGGCACTCATGGCCCTGACCTTTCTCTCTTGTCTTCCAACTAGATGACTTGCAGCTAGCTTTGGGGGAATTCATCATTTGTTCGTTTATTCATTGCTACACATTTGAGTACCTACTCTGTGTCAGGTTCAACATAATTAGAAGAAAAGACTAAGCCTCAGCACTGAAGGAGCTCATGGGAGGGAGATAGGAAACAAACTCAACCAATAAAAATAATCCACCAACCCATTGCCATCAAGTTGACTCTGACTCATGGTGTCCCCATATGTGTCAGAGTAGCACTGTGCACCACAGGGTTTTCAATGGCTGGTTTTTCTGAAGTAGATGACCAGGTCTTTCTTTCTAGTCTGTATTAATCTGGAAGCTCTGCTGAAACCCGTTCAGCATCAGAGCAACACACAAGCTTCCACCGACAGATGGGTGGTGGCTGCATTTGAGGTGCATTGGCCAGGAATCAAACCCAGGTCTCCAGCATGGGAGGCGAGAATTCTAACACATCCCCCATCTCAGAACTAGGACCTGGTGTTTTTACTCAGGGCGCGAAGGGTTTTGAAATGCTCCTGAATGGCATCAAACCAAAAATACCCACTGTTGTCGAGCTGGCTCATAGCAACCCTATAGGATGGAATAGAACCGCCCCACAGGATTTCCAAGGCTGTACTCTTTATGGAAGCAGACTGCCACAACTTTCTTCTACAGAGCAGCTGGTGGTTCAAACCACCAACCCTTGGGTTAGCAGCCGAGTGCTTAACCACTGCGCCGCCTGAAAGGCATGGAGAAAGAACATTCCACAAGTAACCTGAATTCCATCTTTGCTCTTTCATAATCAGGATTAAATGTAAGTACCAAAGATGGTATATATTCAAAGTTCACTGAGAAATGAATCCAGTCCTCACCTGCTCTTCCCCAGACCCACAACATAAGATTTGTTTTTTTTACTGCTTGAGTTAGGAGCAGTTCTCCTCTGTTGTATAGGGTTGCCATGAGTTGGAATTGACTTGACAGCAATGAGTTTTGAGTTAAAAAGGTCCAAGCAGGTCAGACAACAGAGAGTTTGTTTATTGTTAGGTAGAAAGAATGAGAATGTGGCAGAAGTTGAAAGTAGATTTTTCTGAAGCTGAAAAAAATATAGTTGATGACCAAGGCTTTCAGATTAAAGTTGGGTCTGACAGTGTAGGTTGATTCTATGAGTCAGTACTTTTGAGGCATGAAACACAAAGATCAAAACCAAAACACCAAAGCTGTTGCTGTCCAATCAATTCCAACTCATAGTGACCCTACAGAAAGTAGAACTGCCCCATAGTTTCCAAGGCTGTAATCTTTACAGAAGCCAACTGCCACATCTTTCTCCCGAAGAAGAGCAGCTAGTGAGTTCCAACCACCAACCTTTCAGTTAGCAGCAGAGCGCTTA
The DNA here is from genome assembly GCF_024166365.1 of Elephas maximus indicus. Lineage (NCBI taxonomy): Eukaryota > Metazoa > Chordata > Mammalia > Proboscidea > Elephantidae > Elephas > Elephas maximus. The sequence continues at coordinate 30,119,460 of NC_064827.1, read as the reverse complement.
ACCACTGTACCACCAGGGCAGGTAATATTTGGAAGATGACAAGGACAACTGTGTCTTACAAACACACCCTTCCCCTTTTGGGATCCGTAAACTCTACATCGCCAGCATTCAATGTTGTGGAAAATTCTTAGAAACCTCTCAGAAGCATTTCACAAAGAACAGCTGACATTAGTTTCATTCAAAATGTCAGGCTTCCAGTTGGTAAAGGAGGTTTCATAATCTTCAGATTTCCATTTAGGGGACTGGAGATATCCAGTAATCAAATCAGTGGCTAATTGTTAAATGGTGTCAAGGAGGAAATATAGAGGCTGAAGTTTATCAGGCTGGGGAATTGTTAGAAGCGCTCACTCATTAAAAACTATACCAGTAATTAACTGAAATATTAAGAAACCTAGAAAAGAGGAGAAAGAAACACTGCCCCGCCCCAGAACAATTACATCAGAATTCCTGGTGGGGGAGAGGGAGCCAGGCATCAGCACTTTTTAAAGCTTCCTGGGTGATTTTAATATGCAACCAGAACAAAGCGTCACAGCTTTTGGGGGCTGCTAAACTTGGAGAGAACATGTGACCCAGTAACTGAAGCCCAACTCTATTTATCAAGGTCAGAGTTGTAAAAGTTGCTCAATGTAGGAGAAAAAAAACAGGATTGGATTACTCCGAATTTGTCAGAGCCAGGTCCCCAAATGTCATTGATCATCCCTTTGCCAGCAGTGTGGTTGGGTTAAAGCAAACAGGTTGTCATGACCTAGAGTCAGAGCGGAATGCTAAAGAACACGGGACATGACCACACCACGGGGCTCTCCAGGCTTCTCTTAGTTTCTGCTTTGAGAATCCAAAATGGTTCTTTTCTCAGAAAGCTTTGAACAGAATGGAAAAGGGATGTGGATAAGAAGCCCTGGTGAGACAGATCCTTCAAGGGTTGAAGCAGAGTATTAGGTCCCACGCACGTGAAAACCTAACAAGGTGAATCTCCAACCTGTGGTAGAACGATTTCCTGAGGAAGGTCACACGTGAGTGGTATAAGCATGAACAAAGACTTGAAATTTCAAGCTCTGATTATGCAAGATACCTCTCTGCTGTATTTAAGTACAGTGACCATCCTGGATTTTTCCAGACTGGTTTAGATTATGATGCCATCAACACTGTATTACCTCAACATCTAGTTTTTAAAACCCCAGTATCTGATGTCTGGTAAATAGTCATTCACATTTTTTAAACTGAACTAAAGGCCACTACCCCCTCCAATTGGCCTCTCACACTCAGAGCTACTGAAGACCAGAACCACCAAATAAGTTGAGGGCACGGGCACCCAGGAATGAAAGTCCATCCTGTGACAGCCCCACTGGGTGTACAAAGTGGAAACTGGCTTCCTTCTGGCACATAAACCACTGCTGCCCTTCCCTTCTGACTGCCCTGGCCCTCATCCCCTTTCTACTACCTGAGCTACTCACTGCAAAGATGTACCTTTACCTCCCCAATTCCCAGTAGTTCTGGCATTGACATCTGCTTTGGGACACACACATCTGGCTCTTGGCAGTTCTGCACCCCCAGTCCAGAGCCCTCCTTCCCCAGATGTCTTGTCTCTATACCTGGGGTAGGGGTGGGGGTGGGGGGGTGCAAAAAGCACCTTGTCGTAGCACTGTCTGCATGAGTCATTTGCAGGGTCATCATAAATTTAGGTGAAGGACAGATGTTTTAAGCTAACCCTTAACTTAAGGTTTTGTTTGTATTGAAATTGTATGACCAGCATCTGTGCACTTCAACTAGGGTCATTAGCTCATGCGGAGACTATCAGGAGGGAGTCACCCAACTCCCATCTTTCCTGTGGAGCAAAGGGGGAGAGTTACTCCCCCAATAGGACTGCTGCTCGGTGACTGAGCCCCTTGTGGGGAGCCTCAGACACTCAGTCCCACAGGGCCTGCACTAAGGATCCTGGTTTCCAGTGTTCTGCTCTGTTGTTACAGAAGTCAGGCCAGAACATAAAGATCCCTTGCCGGTAGCTTGGATTCTCCATCAAGGCAGAGGATTCCATTCAACCTGGGAGAGCCAATTGCTGGCAGAGAAGCAAAACACAGAGGCGGATACCATTGCTTTTGGTTTTTCTTACTTTCAAAATCATAGGACAGATAGTTAAGGCCTCTGACTGATTCACTTCTATCCCACTTCATTTCCCAAAGGACTCAAGTGGCCAAACTCCAAGTCATTTTATATCTTAAATGACCATATTCAAAACATGGCTTCACTGGTGGATAAGAGTAAGGGAAAAAAAAAATTTTTTTTTTTTTTAATTGAGGTACAAGCCAGACTCCTTCGTTCTGGGTTACACCTTGCCAGTGTTTTGGCACCCCGAGCATGGCTCAGACATGTTGATTTTCTTCTGTATACAGCGTCTTGGCTGGCGAAAGTCTCAACTGAAAATACACCAGTATCTGTTAAGACACTCCTGTTAACCTGTTGTTACCTGCCAATGACATTGTTCGCTGCTTTAGAAATGCAGTTGAAAGAGACACCCTGAGCACTCCATTAGGAGTATCCAGCAGGGGGTTTTATAAGTCCAGGCAGGGAATCTGCCTACAGCAAGGAACACCAGTGCTGGCATGCCCAGAAAATTCCAACTGGAGGCAGCAGTAAGTGGCACTTGGCAAAGTTGTCCTCTTGTCCTGTCCTAACTGCCTAGTTTTGGTTTAAAAACGTGTTTTGTTGGTGTATTTTTTTCAAAGAGACATTATGGTAAGCCTTTCAAAGACAGTTTCAATTGAGATTTCTTCAGCTCGATTTCCTCTTGGCTAAGGCAAACATTTGATGGTATGTCTAGTGGTGTGGGCAGTGGGGCGAGGCCCCATCACTATGGGACTGAACAGTCTTCAGGATTGAACTGCCTGCTGCCTTTCTGACCCCAACCGCCTGAAGTTTGCGTTTTGGTGTTAGATGGCAATGGGTTTGGTTTTGGTTAGTGTGCGGTGAGAATTAGAAACTGTGAAGCATGCACACGCCTTTCCTGCTGGGGAGTGAGATGGCAATTAGGTTAGATCAGAATATATCCAACTCCATTTCTTTTATTATACAGATGGGTTAAAAAGTAGCATCTCTACGACATAAATCTAGTGTTCAGAGAGAGAGACCTTTGCTAATTTGTTTAGCATCTGTCAACTCCACTCGACTATAAGCTTGGTGAGGGCAGCTAGCAGGCAAACCTGTATAATATTGCACCCAAGCTCCTTGCACAGTTCTTGGCTCGTAGTTGTTGCTATTAGCTGTTGTTGAGTTGGGTCCCTGACTCATGGTGACCCCATGCACAAAAGAATGAAACACTACCCAGTCCTGTGCCATCCCCACGATCAGTTACAGATGAGACTGTTGTGATCCATAGGGCTTTCATTGACTCATTTTCAAAAGTAGATTGCCAGGACTTTCTTCCTCGTCCATCTTAGTCTGCAGCTCCCCTGAAACCTGTTCAGCATCATAGCAACACGCATGTCTCCACTGACAGACAGATGGTGACTGTAATTGAGGTACGCTGGTCGGAAATCGAAACCAACTCTCCCGTAGTGAAGGCGAGAATACCACCATTGAATCCCCACTGCAGAGTAAGGGCTCAACAAATATTTGGTGAATTAATAATTGATCTCAATATTAAATTTTCTCTTCACCCACAGTTGTCAAATTCATAAGTGTTTTAAGAAGTTTCAGAGCACTGAAGACAGCTTGCCCTAAAGCAAACAAACAAAAATAGTGTTGCTTTGAAAGATCCATTTAGCACCTTAGTTACCACAAGTGCTCATTAGAGTTTTTTTTTTTTTTCTTGAAGGTGTACATTTGTCTGAGAGTGGGTAAGTGGGTTATGAGCCTAGCCAAAGGCCTTCTCGCCTCTGTACTTGAAACCCTATTCTCCCAAGCTGAAGAGCGGATGACTGCAGGGAAAATGTGACTCATAGCAAGTGTTGTTATTAAATCACCTTGAAGTGTCTCTTGTAAAGGATAACTCCCTGCATTGTGGAAATGTCTTTGACAAGAGAGGATTAGGGTGAAATTGCAATTACCTTGACATAAAGGAATGAATTAACTTTCCAACTTGCATTTTTGCAAGGCACAGATTCAAGCTGCTTGGAATATAAACATGGAAGGCATTCACAATAGCTTGGGGCACTTGAAAATTCAAAAGATGGGCAAGGAGCCCTGGGATGCGAGGCAACTTTGGAGGTATTCCTCACCGCCAAAGGAATGCCTGCCTGGGCAGAAACCACCGGTGCGGGGTTACAGCATCTGCTCATCTGTCAGCAGGGTGGAGAGGACAGTCAGGACCAACACCTCCCAGAGCTGATGGATGCAGCGTCCAGGAAGAGCATAGAGGAATTCTCTTCTAGGATTTGACTTCCAAAACTGCCCATGCACTCTATTCTGCAGATATTTACTGAGCACTTACTATATGTTGGGCGGTGAGTTGGGCAGACAATCTGGGCTGTCAGGGCCTTGGGAGAAGTCAGACATTAAACAGGAATCTCAGTGCCCAATTCATGTGCAAAAACACACACTTTTGTTTATTTCCTGTAAATCAAAGCTGGCTCTAAGTTCTATCCTGGCAGGGCAGCAGGAAATTCCAACTTATTGGTTTGCACCAGGGCATTTGTGAAGATTCTAGAAAACATAGGAAGGCCTCTGGACTCTGGTCCATCATAGCCTTTGATGAGCAAGGAGCCCTGAGATGCCAGGCATGCTACCTATAAATCTGAAATTCCATTTCCATGCCATCTGTGGGTATATGAGTCTTTGCAGAACTGGGAAGCCCCTGGGGCACCATCCAACTATCCCTCTGAGGTCTAGTCCCAGCTCCCTGGCACTGCCTCCAAGTGAGCTTCAGTCAGACACACAGTCAAGTTGTACCTGCAAGGAGTGGTCTACAGGGCAACATCTGAGCTTCCCTTGCGTGGTGGGGAGTGGACACCATTGTCTAACTTCTGATGTATTTAATATTCTTCCCTCTAACATATTTTTGTCATATTCTTAACTGCTGCCATGTCAACATATGACCTTCAACTTGGTGACAAGATCTAATTTTTGGAAAATGTGCTCAGGAGAAACTATCCTACTAAACCTTGGCTACACTTCTGTCTGGTCTCTGTTAAGCTCAGCATCTGCCAACATTCATCCACCTTCTATTCTCCAAGAGGAGCTCCCTCTCTCTTCCTGCCATCCAAGGTAGGGCTCTCTCACCTTACCCTGACTATATGGGCCCTAGTGTATTACATAAAGAGCTAGTGCCTTCATTCAGCTTCTATTTTCCCTCTGGAAAAAATAACCATGGCAGAGGAATAAAAAGCCTGATGCCTGCTAGAAATTAATAGAAAAAAAGAGGAATTCAATGTGTAATTCAAATGTATAATTCAATAGGCTACCTATAAGGCCAAAAACTGCAAATTGCATGAGGCTTAAGGAATTATCAGCAGTTTGTCCTACCGTGGGGGCTTGCATGTTGCTGTGATGCCGGAAGCTATGCCACCGATATTCAAATACCAGCAGGGTCGTCCAAGGAGGACAGGTTTCAGGTGAACTTCCAAACTAAGACAACCTAGAAAAAAGGACCTGGTGATCTACTTCTGAAAAGAATTAGCCAGTGAAAACCTTATGAAAAACAGTGGAACATTGATATAGTGCCGGAAGATGATCCCCTCAGGTTGGAAGGCACCCAAAATACGACTGGGGAAGAGTTGCCTCCTCAGAGTAGACCAAAACCAAACCAAACACACTGTCATTGAATGGATTCTGACTTGTAGTGACCAGAGTAGAGTCAACCTTAATGAGGTAGATGGAGTAAAGCTTCTGAGACCCTCATTTGCTGTTGTGTCACAACTCAAAATGAGAAGAAACAGCTCCAAACATCCATTAATAATCAGAATATGGGAGGTATGAAGTGTGAATTTAGGAAAATTGGAAATAGTCAAAAAATGAAATGGAATGCATACACTTCAATATCCTAGGCATTAGTGAGCTGAAATGGACTGGTATTGGCCATTTTGAATGATCTACTATGCCAGGAATAACAACTTGAAGAGGAATGGCATGGCATTCATCGTCAAAAAGAACATTTCAGGGTCTATCCTGAAGTACAGTGCTCTCGGTGATAGGATAATATCCATACGCCTACAAGGAAGACCACTAAATACGACTATTATTCAAATTTACATACAAACCACTAAGGCCAAAGATGAAGAAATTGAAGAATTTTACCAACTTTTGCAGTCTGAAATTGATCGAACATGCAATCAGGATGCATTGGTAATTACTGGAGATTAGAAAGTGAAAGTTGAAAACGAAGAAGGGTTGGTAGTTGGAAAACATGACCTTGGTGATAGAAATGATGCCAGAGATCACAAGATAGAGTTTTGCAAGACCAATGACTTCTTCATTGCAAATACCTTTTTTCAACAACATGAACGCCAACTATACACATGGACCTGGCCAGATGGAATACACAGGAGTCAAATCGACTACATCTGTGGAAAGAAATGATGGAAAAGCTCAATATCATCAGTCAGAACAAGGCTGGGGCAGACTGCAGAACAGACCATCAACTGGCCATAAGCAAGTTCAAGTTGAAACTGGAAGAAAATTAGAACAAGTCCATAAGAGCCAAAGTATGACCTTGAGTGTACCCCACTTGAATTTAGAGACCATCTCAAGAATAGATTTGATGCATCAAACACTAATGACCAAAGACCAGACGAGTTGTGGAATAACATCAAGGACATCATATGTGAAGAAAGCAAGAGATCATTAAAAAGACAGGAAAGAAAGAAAAGACCAAATGGATGTCAGAAGAGCCTCTGAAACTTGCATTTGAACATACAGTAGCTAAAAGGAAAGGAAGAAATGATGAAGTAAAAGAGCTGAACAGATGATTTCAAAGGGTGGCTTGAGAAGACAAAGCGAAGTATTATAATGACTTGCGCAAAGACCTGAAGATAGAAAACCAAAATGGAAGAACACGTTCAGGATGCCTCAAGCTGAAAAAACTGAAGAAAAAATTCAAGCCTCAAGTTGCAATATTGAAGGATGCTACAGGGGAAATATTAAACAACATAGGAAGCATCAAAGGAAGATGGAAGGAATACACAGAGTCATTATACCAGAAAGAATTGGTTGATATTCATCCATTTCAGGAGGTAGCATATGATCAGGAACTGATGGTACTGAAGGAAAAAGTCCAAGCTGCACTGAAGGCATTGGCAAAAAACAAGGCTCCAGGAATTGACAATACCAATTGAGATGTTTCAACAAACAGATGCAGTATTGGGAGTGCTCACTTGTCTATGCCAAGAAATTTGGAAGACAGCTACCTGACCAGCCCACTGGAAGAGATCCCTATTTATGCCTATTCCCAAGAAAGGTGATCCAACCGAATGTGGAAATTATTGAACAATATCGTTAATATTACATACAAGTAAAATTTTGCTGAAGATCATTCAAAAACGGCTGCAGCAGTATATCGACAGGGAACTGCCAGAAATTCGAGCTGGATTCAGAAGAGGACGTGGAACTGGGGATATCATTGTTGATGTCAGATGGATCTTGGTTGAAAGCAGAGAATACCAATAAGATTTTTTACCTGTGCTTCATTGACTATGCAAAGGCATTCGACTGTGTGGATCATAACAAATCATAAATAATATTGTGAAGAATGGGAATTCCAAAACAATTGTGTTTTTGAGGAATATGTAACTAGATGAAGAGGCAGTTCTTCAGACAGAACAAGGGGATACTGCATGGTTTAAAGTCAAGAAATGTGTATGTCAGGGTTGTATCCTTTCACCATACCTATTCAATCTGTATGCTGAGCAAACAATCCAAGAAGGTGTACTATATGAAGAACTGGGCATCAGGATTGGTGGAAGGCTCATTAACAACCTGCATTATGTAGATGGCACAACTTTGCTTGCTGAAAATGAAGAGGACTTGAAGCACTTACTGATGAAGATCAAAGACACAGCCTTCAGTATGGATTACACCTTGACATAAAGAAAACACAAATCCTCACAACCGGACCAATAAGCAACATCATGATAAATGGAGAAAAGATTGAAGTTGTCAAGGATTTCATTTTACTTGGATCCACAGTCAACACCCATGGAAGCAACTGTCAGGAAATCAAAAGACACATCGCATTGGAAAAATCTGCAGCAAAAGACCTCTTTAAAGTGTTGAAAAACAAAGATGTCACCTTGAAGACTAAGGTGTGCCTGACCCAAGCCATGGTGTTTTCAGTCACCTCGTATGCATGCAAAAGCTAGTTGTTGAATAGGGAAGACCGAAGAAGAACTGATGCTTTTGAATTATAGTGTTGGTGAAGAATATTGAATATACCATGAACTGCCAAAAGAACAAACAGATCTGTCTTGGAAAAAGTACAACCAGAATGCTTCTTAGAAGTTAGGATGGCAAGACTACATCTCACACACTTCAGACATGTTATTAGGAGAGATCAGTCCCTGGAGAAAGACATCATGCTTGGTAAAGTAGAGGGTCAGCAAAAAAGAGGAAGACCCTCAAAGAGATGGATTGATACAGTGGCTGTAACAATGGGCTCAAGCATAACAACCATTGTGATGATGGTGCAGGACCAGGGGCAGTGTTTCATTCTGTTGTACATAGGGTTGCTATGGATTGGAAGCGACTTGACCGCACCTAACAACAACAAAATGGTGCCTGACAGGCTGGTCTGAGGGACCAGATAAAGCCTCCTTGAAGAAATGATGACTGAGATGAGACCTGAAGGATATAACGGGTTAGCCAGGGAAGCAGGGTTAGGATGCTTAAAGATCTGAGCAGAGAGAGAAGGAGAACCTGAGAAAAAGCCAAATGGCAGGAGAAGAGAGAGGAAATGTTGACAGGTCTGCCAATGGCTGCGGAGTCTATCTTGCTCAGTGGGTCCCTTATAGAAGTCTTTCTCTTTAAGTGGTTTGTAAAGCAAAGGAGACCAAGCCGTAAGCTTACGGGCGCGTCTCCTTGGGGACAGACCAGAGAGAAGCATGAGGGTGTCAGTGTGGAACCTGCAGAGGCAGAGAGGAGGTAGCTACAGCCCCTAGAGCAACCCCATGTGCAAACTCAAGAGACAGGAGTTTGGAGCTGGCAATCTGGAATGAACTCAAAAATTCTAAGTCTCTGTGTTCCCATTTGTAAAATAAGGGCAATAATTCTTACCTCATAGGTGGTCCTGAGGCTTAACGGAGAAGTCTGGTACACAGTGAGTGGGCTGTTCCTGAGCCTTCTTTGCCCTCAACTCCACTCCTGCCCTTCTCGTACGCCCTGTGTGGCAGGGGCCATCCAGCAGACTGGGTTTCCCAGGCTCCTGTCTCAGCCAGATCCCCAGCTACGAGGAGGCCTTGGCAGGAGATTGGAAGGGGGTTCCATCTCTCAGGACTGAGCTGCCATGGTTCTCTCTTCTCCCTAACACGGCCTCTCACTTTGTCCCTCTGGTTTTGGGCTGGTAGCTGCTTCCTGCTCTTGCTAATCTCCGGGTTACCTCACTGTCACCTCTTTGGCTGCTCAGACTCTTCTCTCACCTGTGTTGCCATTCCCTGCACCAAATCCGCTCAGCTTTAAACTCTGCCAGGGGGCTCTGTTTTCCTGGGTGGACCCTCACCAACCTGGTGAGTGGCAGGGGTTCTCTTTCCCTTGATGGCTATGACAGATTCTTTGGGGACAGCCTACTGTTTATCTATCCCTGTCCTTCTCTCCCAACCACTTAGCAGCCCTAACTAACTACTCTGCCCACCCAAACAGTCATCTTTTCCCCTGCATAAGACTTATTTCTCGGGAGAGATAGCAAAACTCATCTCCAACTGGACAGAAGTTGTTTTGTCCTCACCCCAGGTTCTTTATTACTATCAGTGGGAGGGTGGGAGAGTATTTGTATTGGTTTGAATGTTTTAGTTGTAAAAAAGCAGAAACCAAGTCAAGCTGGCTTAAGGGAAGGGAGGATAAAAAAAAAGAAGGCATGAATTCTAAGAGCCCAGAGACATCTCACAAAACACAAAGACACTGGTGTAACTGTAACCGTGGTTCTGACAGGGATTGGGATGGGGACTTGAAGTTCTCTGTGTCTCATTCTTTCATTTGTTCTGAGGACTGGATTTTTCTGCAGCTCAAGCCCCCATATTTACATATTGTAGTTCCAGCCACTCAGAGAGACTGACTTGAATCTCTTTGATCCAAATCCCAGATTCCCAAAGAAGAAATCTGGTGGGCATGGCTTGGATCATTTGCCCACCCCTTACCCAACTGGCTGTGTTTGGGGGTAGAATTATACAGTGTGGTTGCTGGTGCCCACTCCTTCGGATAAGGGGTATTTCCAAGTGCTGAAGAGCTGGGTAGGTGTTTGTTACAAGATCCATTTGCTTGAAAAGAAAGGTGTGTTCTGGGTCTGATGGCCTCTGGGCTGCAGCTCCCTGCCGAGCCCCACTCTCCCTCCCAGGCAGTTCCCTGGGGCCTCACAGCTGGCTGTCACCAGACTCCACCATCTGGATGTGCAGCCCAGAAAGAGTAACCGGAGAACTCACTCTACCCTAGTTAAACCTGCAGAATCCAACCTCCCACTTCACTGTATGATATGTGATTCTGTTATGTCATCTGTGCATGACAATAACTCATTGCGTGGAGTTAATTCCAACTCATAGCGACCTTATATGACAGAATAGAACTGCCCCGCAGGGTTTCCAAGGCTGTAAATCTTTATGGAAGCAGACTGCCAGATCTTTCTTCCAAGGAGCAGTTTTGGGGTTGGAACATTTCTGTTAGCAGCCAAGCACTTTAACCACTGTGCTACCAGGGCTTCGCGGACACCTATAACAGGCCAGGCATTCTGCTAAGTGTTAAAAAAAAACATTCTTTCTATTGCTCGTAATTCCACAAGAGCAATTTCATTATTAGGTTTCATCTTTGTTCCACCACCCCCCGCCCCCCACACCCTTATCTCTAGCAGCATCTCTCTGCTACTTAAAACCCACCCATTGCTGTCCAGTCATTCCAACTCATAGTGACCCTATAGAAGAGAGTGGAACTGCCCCCATTGAGTCTCCAAAGTTGTAATCATTATGCAAGCTATCTGCCACATCTTTCTTCCTCGGAGAAAGCACAAGTGGGTTCGAACCACCAACATATCAGTTAGCAGCCAAGTGCTTAACCACTACTCCACCAGGGCTCACTCCTTTTCTGCTATTTAATTGGTGTTTAATAGGTAATGAAGGTATGCACATTGGTCAAAACTCAGAGTACCAAAAGGTACATGTGAAATGTCCCCTTCCCATGCCTATATCTCAGCCACCCTGTTCCCCTCCCTAAAGGCAACCACCGTTATGGTTTATATATCTATATATAAATACACACATACATATTAATGTGTCTATCCTTTTAGAAAAATTTTTACAGAAATGTTAGATTACTTTTCACATTGTTGTAAGATTTTTAGACCCTATAACTTGATGTTGTTGTGTGGTCCAGTCGATTGCAACTCATAGCAACACTATATGGCAGAGTAGAATGGTCTCATAGGGTTTTCAAGGCTGTAATCTTTATGGGAGCAGATAGCCAAGTCTTTTCTCCTGCAGAGCCCCTGCTTGTTTGAAACCACCAACCTTTCAGTGAGCAACCCCAGCACTTAACCATTGTGCTACCAGTGCTCCTTATATCTTGATGGTGGTTCCATATTAGTACAGATAGAGCTTGTCTTCTTTGAACAGCTTCCATTGTTACCTTGTGAGGAAATGCTGTACAGGTAGTCCCCAACTTACTTACAATGAGGTTCTGTTCTGATGACCCCTCTGTAAGACAGTTCTGATGTAAGCCGAATACCTCATTTTTTTTTAGTTTTCGTTCTTATTTCTTTTTATTATCAGTATCTTTATAAATCTGATCTTTATTTGTTTTGGGGGGTAGAAATATTACATATGAACTTACAGATATATTTTAACACATACATACGTATGTAAAAAATACACAAATCACAAAAATTTATTCTGATAATGAAGAGTTGGATGACATTGGCGTTTTGTCAGTTGCAGTAATAACTCCACTTGTGGGAGGTTCTGGGTCATCTGGATTACCCATGGGAATGGTGTTTCTAGGCAGAAAATTAGTGACAGTTGTTTGTATGGTTCTTTTTCTTCATATATTTTGAGGTAACATCTCACTGCTTCCTAAATCTGCCTATCGACTTTAGCAAAGTGATCAGCTTTTAGGTCCATGTTTTCAAGCAACTGAAGCCTCAGATTTCATTTAGAAAAAACGTCAGCTGATCCTTTCACTGTAAAATTTTTTTGACAAGTTCTGTCCTTCCTCTTCCTCATTCTTTCTTTCTTTCTTCAGAATTTCTTTGCTCCTCAAAATCCATTAAGTCTTGATCTGTCAGTTCCCCTTCTTGGTGATCTATGAGCTGTTCCACATCGGTGATATCAAATTCTAAATTCCATGTTCTTGCCATATGGACAATTTTTCCACCGATCTCTCCCATCATATTATCCTGATCACATAACTCAGCAATTTTTTCCACACCCCTGCATACATTTTCCCATAACTTCTTCCCAGGAAGATATAATGTCTCAGATACACTGAAGAATATTATAATTCTACCAAAAATCACATAATGTTACTATATCTCCATCTGTTGCAGCTATTGCCTGAGGGGGAGGAAAAAAAAAAAAAGGACAGTCCTAAGTGCCGTTCATTGTAACTGAAAAACATTGTAAGTTGGGGGCTACCTGTAATTTATTAAACCAACCCCTTGGTGATGATCACTTAGTTATTTGTAACCCTCTGTTAATGATACAACTTTTTGCAGATGACGCAACCTTGCTTGCTGAAAGTGAAGAGGGCTTGAAACACTCACTGATGAAGATCAAAGACTACAGCCTTTAGTATGGATTACACATCAACATAAAGAAAACAAAAATCTTTACCACTGTAACAATAAGCAACATCATGATCAACAAAGAAAATACTGAAGTTGTCAAGGATTTCATTTTACTTGGATCCACAATCAATGCTCATGGAAGCAGCAGTCAAGAAATTAAATGATGTATTTCATTGGGCAAATCTGCTGCAAAAGATTTCTTTAAAAGTTTATAAAAGACCAGCAACATCTTGTTAAAAAGCAAGATGTTACCTTGAGGACTAAGGTGTGTCTGACCCAAGCCATGGTATTTTCAACCACCTCATATGCATGTGAAAGCTGAACAATGAATAAGGAAGACCGAAGAAAAATTGATGCCTTTGAGTTATGGTATTGGCAAAGCACATCGAATACACCATGGACTGCCAGAAGAACCAACAGATCTGTCTTGGACAAAGTACAGCCAGAATGCTCCTCAGAAGCAAGGATGGTGAGACTTCGTCTCACTTACTTCTGACAAGTGATCAGGAGGGACCAGTCCCCGGAGAAGGACATCATGCTTGGTAAAGCAGAGGGTCAGCAAAAAAGAGGAAGACCCTCAATGAGATGGATTGATGCAGTGGCTGCAACAATAGGCTTGAGTATAGCAACTATTGTGAGAACAGTGCCGGACTGGGCAGTGTTTTGTTCTGTTGCACATGGGGTTACAATGAGTTGAAACTGACTCGATGGTACCTAACAACTACGACGATATAAATAATGCTGCAAGAATATTTCTGCAGATATTTCTTTACGCACATGTGCAAGTATGTCTAGAGGACCAATTCTCAGAAGTAGAATAGCTGGGTTAAAGAGTGTATGTTTTGTACGTTTTTATCTAAGTGGCCAGCTTGCCCTGCACTGAGGTTGCATCAATGTATAGTCCCAGCAACAATCTGTTTCCTCATAGTCTTTTCAAAAGTGCTTCATTCAAGGGTTTGAGATTCGCTCATTTGAACTGTGAGATACTGCTATTTCATTATAGTTTATTTGCATTTTCTCTAAAAAAAAAAAATTTTTTTTTTCTTAAATACCTTTTTAGATGTTTTAAAGCTATTTGTTTAGTGAGTGAGTGAGTGAGGGAGGGAGTGAGTGTGTGTGTGTGTGTGTGAACTGTCTATTCAGGGCCTTTACCCATTTTTCTGTTGTGTTGCTGGTCTTTTATAAACTGACTTTTGGCTGTATATATTTTCAAAATTAGTCTTCTCCTACCTGTGTTACAAATGGTTCCCCAGTGTGTTGTCATTATCTGTCTTTTGATTTTATTTAGTGTGTGTGTGTGTGTGTGTATGTATGGAAACCCTAGTGGCGTAGTGGTTAAGTGCTACAGCTGCTAACCAAAGGGTTGGCAGTACGAATCCGCCAGGCGCTCCTTGGAAGCTGTATGGGGCAGTTCTACTCTGTCCTATAGGGTCGCTATAAGTCGGAATTGACTTGACAGCACTGGGAAAGAAGAAATATTTATATATATATAGACTTGGTGGTGCAGTGGTTAAGAGCTACAACTGCTAAAATGTCAGCAGTTTGAACCCATCAGCTGATCCTTGGAAACCGTATGGGGCAGTTCTGTTGTATCCTATGAGGGTCACTATGAGTCAGAATTGACTCGATGGCCACAGGTTTGGTTTTGATTTGGTATATATGTATGCAGTTGAATTTATCAATTTTATCCATTATGGTTTCTGGGATTTTTTTTTTCATACCTAGGCCTTTCTCTCTCCAAGATTATGTTTTTTTCCCATGGCCTTTTCTAGTGACTAATGTTTATCTAGAGTTTACTTTGTATGATGATACGTGTAGTAATCCAGATTTATTTTGTTCTAAATGGCTACCTAGTTGTTGCAATACCATTTTCTGAAATGTGTTTTCCACCACTGATATGAAATGCCACCTTTGTCATACTGTACATTCTCATATGTTTTGGAGACTATTTCTGAATTTTATTTTTTAATTAGTGCCATAGTGTTTTAATTACTCAAGCTTTATGTTATACCAGCTGGTTTGATCAGTCTCCATTTATTACTTTTTCAGAATTTTTCTATATATATATATATATAAACCAAAAAACAAACAAATCAAACCCATTGACATTGAGTCGATTCTGACTCAAAGTGATCCTATAAGACAGCATAGAACTGGCCCATAGGTTTCTAAGGAGCGGCTGGTGGATTTGAACTGCTGACCTTTTGATTAGCAGCTGAGCTCTTAACAACTACGCCACCAGAATTTTCCTAGATATTCTCATTCATAAATATATACAGAATGCAGAATGCTCATTAGAAGCAAGGATAGTAAGACTTCATCTCATAAACTTTGGACATGTTATTAGGAGGAACCAGGCCCTGGAGAAGGACATCGTGCATGGTAAAATAGAGGGTCAGAGAAAAAGAGGAAGACCCTCAATGATTTTGAGGATGTCCTGGGACTGAACAGTATTTCATTCTGTTGTACATAGGGTGGCTATGAGTCAGAACCAACTTGATGGCACCTAACAACACAACTATATAAATACTAATGAAATTATAGTGATAAAATACACATACAAAATTTTCTATTGTAGTGATTTTAAAGTGTACAATTTAGTAGCATTAAGTACATTCACAATATTGTACAACCATCACACTATGTAATTCCAGAACTTTTCCATCATCTCTGAAGGAAACTCTATACCCATTCAGAAGTCACTCTCCAGTTCCTCTACCCCAGCGCCTGACAACCACTAAAATCTGCTTTCTGTCTTTCATCATTACTATTTTTTCCCATATATAACTTAAAATAAATGAAAAAAAGTTCTGTCAGTATTTTCATGGAAATTAAATGTATTAGATTTATTTCTAGTTATTTTATCCTTTAAGTTGCTGTTATAAATAGGGACTTTTCTTCTACTCTACACTGTAACTGAACATTGCTTCTATATTTAAAGCTATTGATTTTTGAATATTAGTTTCGTATATAGCTACATTTTTAACATTCTTGCTTTTTAAAACGTTATTTTCTATTAATTTTATTATTTCTCCCCTTTAGGTATATGATCATACCACCTGCAAATATTGATAACTTAACCTCCTTACAAGTTTTGAACTGGTTAGTTCTTGTCTTCTCTAATTATGTTGACATATATTTCCAGAAGAGTGTTGATATGGAAGTCCTTGCCTGTTGCTGATTTGAATGGAATTTTTCCATGCTTTTCCATTAAGCACAACCTTGGCTTTTGGGATGGGATATCTATTTCTTTTTTCACGGGACTTCATTCACCAGCATGGCCAGCTTCCATGTTTTTGCACATGTTGTTTCCTCTACTTGGAAACCTATACTTAATCTTTCATGACCCTTCTCAAATGCCGTCTTCAGAATGGAGTTTTCCTCATGACTCAGGCTTTTAGTCCGCCTCTTTTCTATTTTCCACAATACGCGGCTTATACTTTTATTACATATAACATGTAATACATTGTTTTATAACTACCTGCCTATCTTCCCTTAGGCTGTGAGCTCCTTAAGAGCAGGCACCATATTCAGAGCTTGGTTAGGAGTAGACCAGCCAAGTAGCTGCCTGGAGCACCAGTCTAACATGGGAAAGACACTAAAACATCAGTGAAATTAATCTCCGTCTACACTCTCTTCTTGACCCCATGGCCTTAAATACTGTCTATAAGCTAGTGACCTCAAATTTATGTCTCACCCTGACCTCTCCACTGAGCAAGACATCCAACTGCCAACTTGATATATGCAAATTCAGACCACACCACAATATGTATCCTGGCTAAAGCAGAACTCTTCATTCCATGTGCCTCCAAATCTGTTGCTCTTCTCCCCCATCTTCTCCATCTCAGCCACTGGTACTAGAGTTATCATTGATTCCACTCTTTCCCACACCTTACACCATACCATCAGCAAGCCCTGGAGGCTCTGACTCCAAAACACATCCTGATTCCAACTATTTTTTACCACCTCCACTCCGGTTCTAGTCATAGTCCTTAATTTTTACTTAGACTCCTGCAGTATATCCAAAGTGTTCATCCCATTTCTATTCTTTTCCCATATAATCCATTTTCCACACAGTAACTGGAAACATCTCTTAAAAGGTTAAATAAGATCATGTCACTCCCTTTATTAAACCCTTCAATGGTTTCCCTTCACATTTAGAACAAAATCTAATCTCCTTGCCATGTGGTTGTTGTTAGTTCCCGTTGAGTCGCCTCTGACTCATGGCAACCCCAAGTGTGCAGAGTAGATCTGCTCCGTAGGGTTTTCGAGGCTGTGACCTCTCACCAGGATATCTTCCTAGGTGCCTCTGGGTGTGTTTCAACTGCCAACATTTTGGCAAGTAGAGCTTAACTGTTTGTGTCACCCAGGAACTGCATCCTTGCTGTAGCCCTGTAAAATCTGGGTTCCTGCCCACTACTTTAATTCTCCTACCACTGACCCTGGCTCACTCAGCTGCAGCCCCATTAACCTTCTGTCTGTTCCTTGGTGCCACTAGCTCATTTAGGCCTTTCCATTTGCTGTTGCTTTTGAACAGACAGTCCTTCCCCACCCTCTACTACTTGCATAAAAATCGAAACCAGCTCCCCATTCTATAGTCACATGACAGTATATATATTGTACTCTTGAATGCCCAACACTCTTACTCATCACATCCCCTTATTTTATTTCCCTCATTGCACCTATCACTATCTGCAGATTTACATGTTTATTATTTTCCTCCCATGCCCTACTAAAATGAGAATTCCGTATGTACAGTAACATTATCTGGATTGTTCTTCAGAGTATGCTCAGTACTTGGAACACTTCCTAGCACATCAAAAACCAAATCCACTTCCGTCAAATCAATTCCAACTCATAGCAAGCCTATAGGACAGAGAAGAACTGTCCCATAGGTTTTCCAAGGCTCTAAATCTTTACAGAAGCAGACTGCCAAGTCTTTCTCCCACAGAGAGGCTGATGTGTTTGAACCACCGACCCTCCAGTTAGCAGCCAAGTGCCTTAACCACAGGGCTCCTTCTGGCACATAGTGAGCATATAATATATATTTGTTGAATGAATGAAATAAAAAATACATATAGTGTCAATTAACTCAGGTAACTGATACGATTCTCTACATGAATGGCAAGATGGGAATGAGTTCCTCTCCTGCTATAGTAGGCAGTAACCTGGAATGGAAACTGGAAGCAGCTGTTTCCAGAGGCCACCTAAACTGGTTGAGAGTTTTTTTGTGACAAGCACATGCAATTTTCACCGAGAACAAACGGCCACACTACCCTGAAGGGACAGTGTCCTGAAGGTGGCGGGTAGTTGGCCAGAATTCCTACGCTGCCATAATGCTAGTAGGGTGCTGTTTCTTGGTTATGAGTGATTTATTACCTAAATTTAAAACTTTTTAATATGTCCTCTTCCCAAGAAGTTGTCTGATTTGGAAAAAAAAAAAAAAAAAACATGATTTAAAACTGAAAAGAAAAAAAAAAAAACTCCAGAGACATGGGATATTTTGGCAGGTTTTGTTTTAGCCACTGAAGGTAAATTAGTAGGTGGATTTACTTCTGCATACAATGATTATTCAATCATTTTCTCCCCACTGCCACTAAATAAATATCAAATGAACAGTTAAAGAATATTCATTTAAAGTGGGACCAAATTATTAACCTGCTTGTGGTCACCATATCTTGGCGTGCTCTGGGCTTGTCCCATCCACGTTCGTTTTTCCCACATCATTGCACACAGCTCTTGGTAAAAGCTGCTGCTCAGTAAAGGTTTATGTGATGAAAGGGGCAGGTGAGAACCTTGTATTTTTCCTTGGCATCCAACGAGCTTGGATGTTTGTGCTCTCAGCAGAGACTTCTCTAAATGGAACATCCAATGTGGAAGGCTCAGTTCCCCGTGGCCCCTCGAAGAGTTTACAGCAGGAAGAATCAGATACACAGAGCCTGCCTTGTGTTTATATTACCCCAAACCAGCAGAACAATGTGGCCAGACTCCATTACAGCTTTTTTTTCCAAGGCTTGAAATCTTCCAAACATCTCTCTGGGTGTATTGGAAATCTCAGTGTAGATGCATTTAGCGTAATTAGATTCAGCCAGCCTCACTAACGCTGGTATGTGTGATGTAATTAGCAGAGCAACTAGTTGAATGCGTTTGTGCTTCCTGTAAGGCATTCTTCACAACAAATGGCCCCATTTGGGGAGAAGGTGAGATGCTGACACACTGTACAGAGACGGTGCAGCTATAAACACCATTTATGTTGATTGTCAGAGGAAGAAATGTTCTAAGTAAGACTGTGAAATGGCTCCCCCTTTCTCCAGCAGAGATGTTCTCAGTATATTTTTCCTCTGGAACTGAACCTTTAAGCTTTGGGCTCTACCCAAAGCAAAGTTTAGCTTTTTTGAAGTCTTAACAATATTTAGCTTTTCTCCTTATGGAATCTTCACATTTTTGGGGGGTGGGAGTGGAGAGTACCTCCTTCCAATGTGGGAGTATCCTTTTTAAAAAGAATTGAGTAAATAAAGTTTACAAAATTGAAAAAAAAAAAAAAAAGAAGAAGATACTTGTCATATCTGTTAACTTAATTAGGCCATGATTCTCAGTATCGTGTGGTTGTCCTCCATTTTGTGATTGTAATTTTATGTTAAAGAGGATTAGGGTGGGATTGCAATACCCTTACTAAGGTCACATCCCTGATCCAATGTAAAGGGAGTTTCCGTAGAGTATGGCCTGTACCACCTTTTATCTTACAAGAGATACAAGGAAAGGGAAGCAAGCACGGAGCTGGGGACCTCATACCACCAAGAAATAAGCGACAAGCAGAGCGCATCCTTTGGACGTGGAGTTCCTGCACAGAGAAGCTCCTAGTCCAGGGGAAATTGGTGAGAAGGACCTTCCTCCAGAGCCGACAGAAAGAGAAAACCTTCCCCTGGAGATGACACCCTGAATTTGGACTTCTAGCCTACTAGACTGTGAGAAAATAAATTTCTCTTTGTTAAAACCATTCGCTTGTGGCATTTCTATTATGACTAAGACAATACTTGAGGACTAAATCGTTGACAACTAGAAGCGACTGGCCGAGTGTTTGGAGGTTGTGAAGGTGGTGATGGTAGTGGTGACTTAATAATGTAGCAGCAGCTCTTCCGGAGTGTGATGTTGTTGCCAAGAAACAGCTGCTCAGGTAGGGACTACATGTGGTAGGCAGGATAATGGCTCCCAAAGATGTCCATGTCCTAATCCCCAGAAACTAAGAATATGTTAGGTTACATGGCAGAGAAAAATTAAGGTGGCAGATAGAATTAAGGTGCTCCTTACCAAACCTTAAAAATAGAGAGACTACCCTGAATTATAGAGCCCTGGTGGCTTGGTGGTTAAGAGCTCAGCTGCTGACCAAAGGTGGCAGTTCGAATCCACGAGCTGCTCCTTGGAAACCCCATGGGGCAGTTCTACTCTGTCCTATAGGGTTGCTATGAGTCAGAATCAACTCAATGGCTACAAGTTTTGGTTTATCCTGGATTTGCTTTGGACAAAATGAAGATAGTAATGGGGAGGATAAGCCAAAGTTAGCAATGGCAGTAGTGGGAAGGAGCTGACGGGAGGCTGGGCATTGTGGGAAGAAAGTTGTGCATGAGAGGAAAATGGTATGCTGCCCACACCAATGGCTGGCCCATTGGGAAGAACACTGGGGTGGGGGGCTGGGTTGGGGAGGAGGAGAGAGAAGGTCTGCTTTCAAATCATGGTTCTGCCACTCCAGACTCTGACCTCTCTGAGCATTAAACTAGTTTCTGTCAAGTCAATTCCAACTCATGGTGACCCCATATGTACAGAGTAGAAGTGCTCCATAGCATTTTCAAGGCTGTTACTTTCGGAAGCAGATCTTGGGAACTTTCTTCCGAGGCACTCCTGGGTTTGAACTGCCCATCTTTCAGTTTGTAGTTGAGCTCTTTACTGTGTCACTGAGGGCCTCCTCTGTGTGCATTAGAATTCTCAGTTATTAAACCTCAACAATGAGGCTTGCTTGCCCTGCCTCCCAGAGCTCTTAGGATCAAGTGAGGAACAGGCATGAGTTATTTGTAAGTTGTGATTTGGATACACAGTGTGGCGTGATGCCCCGGGTGGGATTTAAGTCTCTGAAACTAGCTACTTGTTTTCCCTTTGCCCAAAATGTTCTTGAATTCTGGTTGACACAAGTGAGGGAAACCTTGCAGGCACCCAGTCTGGCTCACAACTAAACAAAGCTATAGCTAAGGTTTTGGTGAAAACCCCAAATCTGATTTTACTGGCTACTTTGGGCATGCTCACCATCAAATTTGTCATGGTTAGACTGCTCAGATATGAAATTGGCAGAAAATCTTTTCCAGCCTGAAGACGCCAATTCCCTCCAGTTAGAGCACACGGGGCTCTCATCGCGGGAGAGTCCCACTTCCCTCTGCAACTCGCGTGGTGTTGGAACTGAAGGGCCTCTTTACCCAGCAGCAATTCAGGCAGGTCATCTCTGAGCATAGACTGGGACGAGGCCCATGCTTGGTCTCCAGGCCTCTCTGCCATCTATCTTTTGGGGTAAATATGCATGGCCTTTTAATTAGAGCTAGTAGGTGGATATGGATGGCATGTCTTTAGAGCTGAAGGGTGAAGTATCAGAGAGATAAGGATGGTGACAGAAATGAAGCCACCTGTCCCTGCAGCCTCATTTTATAATACCTGCCCTCCCACCAGCCTGACTTCTTTTTTTTTTTCCTCATGCTTCTTCGATATCAGGTCATTTGCACCTCTTCCTGGGGCACCGTCCTCCCAGAATGCTCTGCTTCCAGATTTCCGCATGGTTGACCCTTGTCCTTACCTGGGCCTTGGCTCAAATGTCATTTCTCCAGAGAGGCAATCCCTGACAACCTGCTAATGGTGCCCACACCCTCCTGTGATTCTCTTAGTTACCTTGTGCCTCTGTAATGAAAGCACCACAGGTGGGTGGCTTTAAAGAACTGAAATATATTTTCTCACAGTTTAGTAGGCTGGAAATCCAAATTAGGGCCTCGGCTGTGTCAGTTTCTTTTGTGAGTCCCTCTCCTAGCTTGTGGTGTCTTCCAACGATCCTTGGAGTTCCTTTGCTTGAAGATGACTCTCACACGGCACCTGTCTTCCCCATGCGTGTGTGTGTCTCTGTGTCTAATCTGCTCTTTTTGTAACTCACTCAGAAGTGATTAGATTTAGAACCCATCCTACTCAAGTATGGTCTAATTAACATAGTAAAGAAGCCCCTATTTCCAAACAGGATCATATCCACAAGCACAAGGATTAGAATGTCAGCACATTTTGGGGGGACACAATTCAATCCATAACACTCTTTCACCTGATGGTCTTGAGGGTACTCATCATACTGAAATTCATAATTCGTTATTTCTTCCTGTCTCACTCCTTGAGTGTAAGCCCCATAAGAGCAAGGCTCTTGTCTGTCCTGATCAATGTAGCAGCCCAAGAGCATGGGTCAGAGCCTGGACATAGTGGGCGCTCTAGGCAAATTTGTTGGATGAACGCCTTGTCCGAGCACTCACTGTGCACTGGGCGCTGTGCCGAGTACTCTGCAGATATTCTTGTGGACTACTCCTGGCAACTCTGTGAGGTAGATTTTGTTCTCCTTGTTTTACAGATGAGCCAACAGAGACCCAGGGAGGCTGAGCAACTTAAGATCCCACAGCTGGTAAGTAGGGAAACCTGGATTGGAGGTGGGGTCTTCTAATGGCCACACCGTTCACGGTGGTGGCTCCCATTACTGAGTGTGAGGACCACACAGCTCATGGCCTGATTTTCAGCCTGCCTTTCTGACCACAGTCTTTTAAAATAGTGCTTCTCAAACTTGAATGTGTGTTCAAATCACCCGGAGACCTTGTTAAGCTGCAGAGTCTGATCCTGCCAATCTGGGGAGAGGCCAGAGGTGCTCAGTTCTAACAAGGTCCCAGGTGAAGCTTTGATTTGAGAACTCTGTCAGCTATTTGCAAAACAAAGGCAGGACGGGAAGGACCTGGTAAATCTCGGGAAGGACCTGGTAAATCTTGTGATCAAATCAACTGCTGCAGCTGAGCAAAGACAGCAGTGGTCCCTCCTTCCCTGGGAGAGGCGGATGTTATCCCAGCACCCTCTGCAGCCTGGTCAGACCGAGTCCCGGAAACTTGGTAATAGGTCTAGCATGTGTCTCTGAACCTGGGTTTGGTTTCCAGTTGTGTAGCACTTGGCTCAAGACCAATGACAAGGCTGAGCCAACTATAGTCATCTCTTTAGCACTAAGTGTTTCCTGCCCCCCCGCCCCCCATTTTGAATTCCATTCCTGGACCCCAAGTGCAATTGTCCAACTCTAAACTCCAAATAAGAGGCTTGCCTGTGGTCTAGTAGTTTCCTTGAGTCCCTAGAATTTGCTAGAATTTTTGCCATTTAGAAAACAAGTGTAAAATATCTGCCCTGCTTATATTAGAGTGTTGTTGCTAGTCTCAAACAAAGCAACTTAGGAAAGTGCTTTAAAAGTAGAAAGCAGTAGGGTATTTCCCAACGTGTGGATGGAGTTGATTTTTACATAAGACAAAAGTCCAGTGTTAAACAACATTGACCATAGGGCGAGAAAGTTATCCCCTTTTCAAATTTGTTTCAACCTTCCTATTAATTTAGAAGAAAGTCTCACTTTAGTATTAGTATGTTTCACACACATATTTCTCTGTCTTTTTTTCAATCAGAGAGAGAGCTAGCCAGCAAGCCACAGTACCTCCTTAGAACTTAATAACATTGTTTTGTTGTATCATATTATTTGTGTGGTTACCTTCTATCTGTAGCAAACAATAAAATGAAACATGTTTTCTATTTAAGATAATTATATAAAGCTTTTCTCTAAAAGTAAATTTAAATAAAACATGTAAGATGTTTAAAAAACATAGCAATGTTTACTTTAAAACTGATTGCTTACAGATATGGTAGACATTGTGAAGGTGATATGTAAATGAGTCACTCTTGGAAAGTAATGGATAAGGAGTGTACAGGGGTGTGGTTATGGTATTATCCACAGGAGGAGCCCAAGGCTCCTGACATCCATCTGGCCATCTTCTGCCCAATATGTGGACACTTTGCAAGGGTGGCTGTGGGCTGGTAACTTCTCCTGAGGGTCTTTAGATATGACACAGACAATGAGTATTAATCCCAACCAAGAATGGGCAGCTAACTTCCTCTAAGTCTTTTTCTATCTGTGGAGCCTTTTGGGGAAAAATAAACAACACAGCACATATCAAAGATTCATCATCTTGCATTTGTCTTGGTAGAGACAAATCAATTGCTGTGCCGTGGGCCTGGAATTTTTTTGTTCACTATGATTCAAAGATCCAGAGAGACTGTAAATAGATGTCGATTTCGTGGTAATGCCCTAAATCACACTGGAAGGGACCAAAGGATTTAAAGAATCTTCCCGAATTGCCAAGGCAACACAGAGTAGTAGAAATAACACCAGTTTCCACAACACAGATTTGGATTAGAATACTCGCCCAGCCACTTACTGTTTGAGTGGCCTTCGGTAGTTTTTTTGGCATCCCTCTGCCTGGGTGTCTACATCTTTATATTGGGATATTTATAGTCACTACCTCTTAGAGTTGTTGTGTGCTTAAATATGCTAACATAATAAAACACTTAGCACAGTGCCTAGTACACTGTAGATACTGAATAATTGATTTGTTAGTTACTGTCAATTTAGCTCCAACTCATGGTGACCTTATGTATAAAACAATGAAATGTTGCCTGGTCCTGTGCCATCTTTATAATCGTTGGTATGCTCTATTCCATTGCCATAGCCTCTGTGTATTTTGAGTGTCTTCCAACCTAGGGGGCTCATCTTACAGCACAATATCAGACAATATTCTGTTGTAATCCATAGGGACTTCATTTTCAAAAGTAGCCAGGCTTTTCTTTCTAGTCTGTGTTAGTCTGGAAGCTCAGCTGAAACCTATTCACCGTGGGTGATCCTGCTGACGTTTGAAATACCAACGGCATAGCTCCCAGCATCCAGTAACATGCTAGCTACCTCAGTACATCAAACTGACAGATGGTGAGAATAATTGGTAACGTTTATTTATTTACTTATTTAGATTAATCTTCCCACTCTCTTCCATTTCACAAAGGATTTAAGACAAAATGTGACAGCTATTATTGCCACCTCTTGACTGAAATATTTTTAAGGTGTTAGTTGCTATTATTATATAGCCCTTAACAGAGATATGTTATCACCTACACAGACTCTTTTGTGACTGTTAAAATGATATTGCCCTGCTTGGTAGAATTCACTTTCTTTAAAACGAATGTCTCTAAATAACTTTGTGCTAAATGACGTATCAAATCCACTGTCCAATGAGGGTGTATGAAATGGTCATTTAAGCTGTTTGAGTAGGGACATGGCACCATCTGAGGAATCTTTGTGGATTGGTAGGCATTGGGACCGGAAGCAGGGATCTTGCTCAGTTACCCCGATGACCCAGGACAGTTGTAAAGGACTGATTTGTGTGGCCCGTGACTCTGGGGCTTATGTCTCACTCTAC
The DNA here is from genome assembly GCF_024166365.1 of Elephas maximus indicus. NCBI lineage: Eukaryota > Metazoa > Chordata > Mammalia > Proboscidea > Elephantidae > Elephas > Elephas maximus. The sequence goes on along the minus strand of NC_064827.1, from coordinate 30,094,008 downwards.
TGCTTGTTTTCTCCAAGAGTTTCGGCAAGTTACTTTCTCCCTAGCTTGGTTTCCTCCTCTGTAAAATGGGGGGATGAAAATAGTACAGAGCTGTCTCATTTTATATAGTGGTGTGTTCCTGAAAACCTGTTATAATTCAAAACTTACATAATTAAATCAAAACTAATTTACTTATAAGAATTAACAGAGTGGGATTTACATTTATTTCTATGGATAAAGTAGGCTTCACATTATTTTCACACTTTTAGCTTTGTACATTTCTGAATGATTTAAACTGCAAATTTATACATGTTTTATTTAAAGTATCAATAAGAATCATTTGTCTGGTGAGTCTTTTTTCTATCTAAATATATCTGTATATATCTTCTTTATATGTTTTTAAAAAATTGTTAAATGTAGTTGCCATATTTTTACGCAAATAACGCACATTTTCTGTTTGCCAACTGCTCCCTCTCCCTGTGAGATATTTTCTTAAGCACAGTATGCTAATCTTGTAGTAGCAATATGTAAAAAAATCAACATAGTGGGGCTCATGGAAATACCTCCTGGGGGGAGGGTGTGGTTGGCAAACAAATGTAGAAGATGCATGTTATTTTTGTAGAAATATGGTACTACAATGGACTCTTTAAATATCTTATTTTCCCTTCAAAAAAGAGCACTCAGGCCAGATGGTTGGGTTTTCCTCCATGCTTTATAAGTCCGTTTGCAGGATGCATCCTGCCAAATATGCTCCTGGGATGTGGGAGGGCAGTTGGGAGGTGGAGGTAGGCAGTGAGGAATGGAGCCGGCATCCAGCAGTGAAAGAGTCAACCTCCCTGTCAGTTTAGTGGAGAGACCCAGCTTGAGGCAATCCCTTGTGAGACAGCAATAAATCCAAGCCAGGCTTTCAGAGTGGAAACTGAAGCTAGCCTTTTTAATCAGGCATTTCAGAGTCACTCAACATAAAACCCAAGACTAACAAGTTCATATTTGAAGCTGTTTTACAGCCATACCATGAAATGTAGCTAAGATTCCGGGTGGACTTAGGTACATCTTGTGTAGTCATTGTGAATCAGGTATGATAAGGCTGAAGGTATTTGCTAACCTGCCCCACCTAAACCCCCAAAGCATGAGATGCCCAGCACACACTAGATCAAGAGCTCACCTCCTATCTTTGCATTAGCTTCAGGTAGGATGCAAAGACTAAGATCACTGGGAGGTTCCACCACGAGGCTCTCCCTACTTGACAAAAGCATTGCTTGTGTCTCTACTAAGGACAGAATGGATTAATCTGCTAAAAGCTCAATTAAATCTCACAATATGGCTACAGTCAGGTGGAGGGAAGACACACTCTTGCAGTAGGGATTCAGAGGGAATAATTGGGTAGCCAAGTGTTGGGAGATCTCCAAGGCTTTGCTGCAAATGTCTTTTGCTTGAGTGTTTTAGTGAGCCTCCTGTTTTTTGAACCACCTCTGGCTCTATGGGCAGGGCTATCGTCTTTAGTGGCTCCCAAACCAGGCTGTCAGAACGTGGGAACTGGGTTACTTCATTCTGCTTCTGGGAAAGGGAACAGACTTGTGGGATTTTAAATGAATACATTAAATTTGTTGATTATCAAAGGGAAAAGTAGAAAAAAAATAAACAAAGTCTTGCAAGATCTTGGCTGTAGTACAGGGGCCAAAGTTTAAATCCTTACTCTCAGCTACGTTCAGTTTTGCAAAAGACCCTCAGTGTTTCTCCCAGCTCACTCCAGGTGGGAGGAGGGATGCACCCTTCTTGTAGCGAGCCTTGAAGACTCATTTTTCCCAGGACTTTTGGCAGTGCAAGAAAAGGGATGGTAGCTATGCTGGGATGATGTATGAATGGGGCCTGCAGCCTCATGATGGTTTTCTGCTTAAAAAAAAAGATAATGTAGATGTATTGATATATCCTAATAAAATTGGAAAAAGAAGAGTGTGGTGAGCTGGATATTCTCACACAACTGCCCAGGGCATAAAGTGCTGTAGCCTTTTGGGAAATAAGTTTAGCAAAATATACCAACTACTTAAAAAATATCTATAGCCTTTTGTTCAGGCTTTTCCCTTCTGGGAATCTATCCCAAGGAAATAATCCAAAAAGTGGACCCAAGACTGATGTAGAAAGATACTGGTCACTGTGTTATTTCCAACAGTGAAAATCCCTAAGCACCTCAATGTTTACCATAAGGGAAATAATGGGTTATATTAATGGTCCAGCTCTGCAATGCCCTGCTTCTCAGCAATGAAAAACAATGTGGAAAAAGACAGGTAAGTGACATGGGGAAAATGCTCAGCTTATATGGAAGAGAAAAGAAGCAGGAAATAAACGTGTAAATATATAATATTCACAGTTTTGTAATGCCACACACAGAGAAGGAGAGAAATACACTGAGTCACCTCAAGGTGGGAGGGTTATGGTTATTTCTTTCTTTTTCAGTTTTTCCTGTATTTTCCAGAGTTTTCGAAATTGAGCCCACACTGCTTTTATAACCAGGAAACGATTTACTCCCCAAACAAGAATGAGTGTGAGCAAGCATTTGCCCATTTTCAGCCTATGAGACAGAGGTGAGCTAAGGGGTGTTTACTTGCCTGGAAGGCAGAAGGTTTAGCCAGGTATTCGCTCACCTGCCCGTGGTTAGGAAGCCCGGAAGTTGCTGGAGGTAGGCAGAGTAGGATGCCTTTTTGTTTTTGTTCCTGTTTGTTTGGGGAGCAGTATGACTTTGTGGCCTCTTCAGCTGGGACATGAGGAAAAGGAAGTCCTTATCCAGTTTTTAATCCCCTGGGCTAATTACCAGAGCTTTCTTGTGGTTTTACCAGGCCTCTTTTTACTAAGTGGGTAGATTTACACTGTTTGTGTTTGTATGTTGTACTTGGATTATGCCTTAATGTGTCACCGTGATGACAAAGGGGGTTGCAGCAGCGGGCAATCAAGCTTCTCTGCTTTTAATAGAAAGCGCATTCCAGCACTTTATTTTATCTGCCACACATAGCACTGCTTAGAACAAAGCATTGCCCCTAAGACATGGTCCCCAAGAGTCTTTAATAAGGAACAGACCCCTGTGAAGGTATTAATTAAATATTTTAACCCAAATGGCTTTGCTGGCTGGGACATTTTTATGAGAGAAGGGAGTATATTTAAAACCAGAGCTGTTTCTGTAACAGGAACCTGTTTTAAACGAAATGCTCTTGGGTGGGACTCTCCGGGTACCAGGCTGTCAGACCTATGGGCCAACTTGATGTCAAAACCAGACATTCTGAATCCTTTAAACAATGTCAGAGTTGGGTCTTCGCTATGGAATGTGGACACAATTCTGAAGCGTGGTTTTAACACAAAGAAGAGAATAGTGAGGCTACAAATATAACAGGGACTGTTAGAGGTAATTTTCTCATGATAATTCTGTGAGAGAGGCTTTGACAAGGCCATTTTACAGAAAAAGAAGCCAACTAAGTAACTATTTTCCAAGGTCACAAAGTTTGGTGGATGAGCTAGGACAAAAACTCCAATTTAAAGTCTATCTGTCTCTCTATCATCTATATTTCAGAAAACTATACTCTTTCTCAGAAAGTACTAGAAACAAAGAAGAACGTATAGAACAGACCCTGGCCCCATTGAGAGGCCTTTTTCTGAATTCAAATAATCAGTTGTTGAACGTTAGGGTTACTATAGAAGAAGCACAGAGTTAGTTAATTTTTCTAAAAGGCAGCATGGCGTGGGGAAAAGAGCAATGTACTTGGCGTGAGAAGCCTCGTTATGGATCCCAGCTCTACCACTTATTGATTTCTGTGACTTTGAGCAAGTCCGCTCTTGAGCAAATTCCCTCATGTTCAAATTTAGAATTGCTCCCAGCATTGTACCTACTAGGTGTGCAGCAAAGGTGAGTTAAACTGAATTTGATCCTCATAGTGGAAGTGAGCCCCAATGGCGTAGTGGAGCTCAGCTGCTAACCAAAAGGTCAGCAGTTCAAGTTCACCAGAAGCCCTATGGGGGCAGTTCTACTCTATCCTATAGGGTTGCTATGATTTGGAATGGACTCGATGGCACCTAACAACAACAGTGGATGTGAGGAGTAGAGGGAGGGCTGTCCTCTAGGCCTTCCAGAATCAGCAGTTCACTAAGTTCCTATGGAGCCACCCCTTCCCAGCCAATGATAGCCAAAGTGACAAGCTGAAGTGGGGATATCCCCAGTGAGATACAGTGACCCCCCTTGAGGGGGTGATCATGATCCAATGAGCATAAGGAGCGTGGCAGGACATGGCCAGTTCTGGCGTGGCTTTTTTCTGCATTCACTTGTCTCATTCTAGGGCCCACCAACCACTTCCTGTCATGGCTGGCCCCTCTTGGGACCACCCTCAGTGTACTCACACCTGCTCAAGACCTCCAGCCTCCCCTTGTGTTTCCAAGCTCCTTCCTCCATATGTCATGTTTACTTATACATGAAGCCTTTGAATCTCCGCCAAAGAAAATATGCATTCACACTGGTGCAGAGCCTTTGTGACTTGGACCAAGGGCTGCCCACATGTAAGGGCTAATTTTTATTGGATGGACCATGTCCCTTCCATGAGTCTGCCCTGCCTGCTTCTGCCTCCTTCTCCTATAGGTCTTCAAGAGCCTCCAGGATTTCTCATCTAGCCATTTTTGCCTCTTAAGCTCAAGAAACCCATCTTTTCTTCCTCCACCTTCCTTAGGGAACAAATTTACAGGGCTGTTATATATAACCCCGGGCTCCAAACCATCTCTCAGACACTCCCCTGGCCCCATCCTTCTGCCACAGCACAAGTCTGTAGGTGACCATTAAGAACTTGAAGTCAGATGGGCCTGGGTCTGCCCCTGACTAGCTGAGTGGCCTTCTGGAAGGAGAAAGGTGAAGGAAATGAGGGACACAGGGGACAGTTCATCTTCCCCTCGCCCTTCTCATGACACTAACCTCTCTGTGTCTCAGACCCTTTTCTCTAAAATGAGGATAATCCTATCTACCTCACCAGTCTTTGGAAGGATCAAATAACTTAGTATGTGTAAAGCACCTAGCATAATGCCTGGCCCACAAGCTGCTGCTGTTATTATTACTGCTAGTATTAATAAGAGTCCCTGAGTGGCACAAATGGCTAACTGCTGATTACTAACTGAAAGGTAGGTGGTTCAAACCCACCCAGGGGCACCTTAGAGGTCAGTCCTGGCGATCTGCTTCTGAAAGGTCATAGCCTTGAAAACCCTGTGGAGCAGTTCTACTCAAAAGGGGTCGCCACAACGTGGAATGGACTTAATGACAATGAACAACAGCAACAACAGTATTAATAATTGGAAACATGATTTGAGATGAAATATGGTATATTAGAAAGAGTGTATCCAGTTTTGAATCTCAGCTATCTCTCTTTGGCGTGTAGGCAGTTAGCCTCGCTGAGCCTCAGATTCTTCATCCTTATAATGGACATAATAATAGCTTGCTCACAGGGCCGTGGGGATGTAAAGTCTCTAGGACAATGCCTGGCACAAACCATGCATCCTCTATGTTAGTCACCTTGTTTTGTGGCTGTCTCACCTACTAGCTGGCACTGCCTTCCAGAGCTTTGGGGCTTGGTGCTTCTGGTAGAGTTTGCCTCCACTAGCGCCTGGAGCGGGAAGTGTGCAGGACAAGTGGATGAAGGTTAAAGTCGGGAAATATTGTGTACTTGAACTGACAGTGATTCACACTATGTCTGCACAGATTGCTAAGAGACAAGGCGTTTGCCAAAGGGGGGAGATGGTGGGTGTGAGCAAAGGATGTTCCATCCTTGGGAATATAAACACAGCTCCATCTGTGACCTAAAAAGGCTTGGTCAGGAGGGCCATTGCCTGTCCGTTGTTTGGACTGTGCTCAGCCTCCACAAGGAAGTGCCCAGGAGCTCCCTGGGTTGTGTCTGAGAGCCGGACACTGCACTCCTGGCTGCTGCCTGATGGGGCCTGCGCTGCTCTTTCTCAGGTAAGTGCAGCTACTTGTTGCAACATGCCAGGGAAATGTGCCCGGGAAGTGCCAGCTGCCTGGGAGGCCCAGTGAGAAAATCTGCCCAACCCCTGGCTCTGTCCCAGACCTGTCACTGCCCCTTGGGTAGGCATGCCCATCTCTGTGCCCTGTGACTAATCAAAATGAGTCCTAATACCCGTGCCTCATTCACAGTCCGCATCCCAAACCCTTCCCTGGTGCTAATTTATATTGCCCCTTCTTCCACTCCTCCATGGCCACAGTCCTCTTAGCCCCCAAACTGCAGGCTGGTTTCCTGTTTACAACCTCACCCTGGCCCCGTTGGGGTATTAACAGCTTCTTTGGTCTTGATGACTGGTTTCTCTTCTTGATCAGATTTAATGTGTAAAACTGTGGTGATGCTAATGTGGTTTCTTGGAGCCTAGCCTAGACCATCAGGCTCATTCTAGAACTTTCCCTCCAGACTTCCCTGGACCACAGCAGTACCTGCACAATCTGATTAGCACGTTGGCTATGAGAATGGCCTTTGGAATGCGGCAGACCTGGGTTTGAGTCCTTGTTCTGCTGTTTATCATCTGTGTGACCTTGAGACAGTTGCTCGTCAAGCCTCAGCTTCCTCACCTGTAAAATGTAGAAAATTATACTGTCTTCTCAGAGTTATGTAAGCATTAAAGGAGATAACCAAAATACATGAATTAAACAAAAAATGATGTAAAACATAAACACAATGTTTGGTACATGGTAAACAATCAGATGGTAACTATTTTTTTTTTTTTAAAAAATCGTCTCCATTATTAATTATAAAATGCCTTCATTTCCTCAATTTTACTTTCTTGTGCCATTTTACCTTCTCAGCTTACTTTGGGTTAGGCTGGGTTTTGGGGTAAGTGTAGGTGTGGTTAGGTTGGTATCATTTCCGATGCCTGCTAACCCCTTTTTCTTTTTTTAAACACACACACATATTGTTCGTTGCCGCCAAGTTGGCTCCAATTTATGGCCACCTTATGTATAACAGAACAAAACATTGCTGGGCATTTCAGTATCTGCATGATCGTTGGCATGTTTGAGTCCACTGTTGTGGCTGTGGTATCAGCTGACCTCATTGAAGGTTTCCATCATTTTCACTGACCCTCTGCTTTACCAAACATGATGTCCTTTTCTAGTGATTAGTCTTTTCTGATGAGATGTCTAAAGTAAGCAAGATGAAGTTTTGCCGTCCTTTCTTTTAAGTAGCATTTTGGTTTTTTTCGTCTAAAACTGATTTGTTTGTACAATATTTTTCATCAGCACCACAATTTAAGTGCATCAGTTCTTCTTCTGTCTTCCTGTTTCATCGTCCAGCTTTCACATGCATGTGAGATGACTGAAATGACCGTGGCTTGGGTAAGGTACACCTTAGTCATCAAAGGGAAATCTTTCCTTTTTAAACTTCAAAGAGGTCTTTTGCAGTAGATTTGCCCAGTGTAATATGCCATTTGATGTCTTGACTATTGCGTCTAACAACTCCTAGCAACTAACAACAACGACAATGTGTGCATATATAAGACATGTTTTTGTGTTCCTTATTTACCAATGTATATATTTATACTTGGTCTAAAATTGGTGTGTTTAATAAATGACAGCTTGAATCTTGTAGATCAGCCTCTGGCCAGAGAGGTACAAATGTAATGTGAGGTTTGGGGGAAGAAAGAGCTCAGGTTTGAAGGAACGTGGCCTCCTGACATTGTACCCTGGTGTCCAGTGGCCATGTGTGTTGTGCTCCTGTTGCCAGTGTGCACATCTTGAGGTCAAGAAGAGTGTTTTATTCTTCTTGCACCCCTCGTGCCTGACACCTAATACTTGTCCAGGAAATGTTGACTAGTTAAACCACAGCTTCTGTATAATGACCTATTTCTTTTTCAATTACTATGCATTTTAAGAAAATCAATAAGTGATTTCTGATGTCTTTAATAGAGCTCAACGAACTATACTCAGTTTTACCTGTTAATACAGAATTTTTTATTTCAACATTTTTCTTGAGGTAGCATTGGCCCCTCAGACCTAATGGAATGGGGCTCTGAGAGTTTGAATTGCTTTCAGAATCAAGTCAGACCCCGGGTTTTCACCAGAATCCAGAGTAGCAGTTCTGCCTGGGCTGTTCAGCTGGGTGGAGTAAGTGAAAATGCTTTGTGGGAGGGATGTGAAGCAATGATCCATCCCTTAGATAGAACTCCCTCAAAGAGGGAGGTTATCCCAGTTCATTACCATTGTCACAGTGATAAGCAGTCATGTGACGGGTGGCTGGGTTGTGACTTGTCCATTCTCGTGGCGTTTCTGAGTCTAGGAAAGGGGGCCTGGTGGGGGGCGGTGGTTGTCTGGGCTAGAATAGGAGCAGCCTTCAGGCATGGGGTCTGTGCCATGCTAAGGGCTGCATCTGTGTGGGGGGTAGAAGGCTGCTGACATGCCGTTCCAGGAAGGAGAGGAGCTCCTTGAAGTCCAGGAAAGAAGGCAAGAAGGCAACTGTTATGGGTTGGATTGTGTCCCTCCAAAATATGTGTTGAAGTCCTAACCCCTGTACCTTAAATATGACCCTGTTTGGAAATAGGGGTTTTCTTTTGTTGTGTTAATAAGACCATACCAGAGTAGGTGGGTCCTAAACCTAATCACTTCTAAGTGGTGTCTTATAAAAAGAGCAGAATGGACAGAGACATATTGACAGGGGAAAGACAGATGCCAAGGAATGCCAGGGAACTCCCAGAGCTACTGACAAGGAAGCAGCCTGCCCTAAAGCAAATGCCCAGGTTTGGACTTCTAGCATCCCAAACTGTGAGACAATAACTTCCGTTCTTTAAAGCCACACACATGTGGTATTTGTGTTACAGCAGCACTAGGTAGCTAAGACAGCAATGGTCTGAGAGAAAAGATGGTACAGTGGAAGCCAGGCTTAGCAAAACGCCAGAAATGCTCTCTCCTTTTTGAATCCGCTTGACACTGTGCTTACTTTTCTCTTTTGGTTCTTCTTTTCTGCTTCCCTATATTTCACACCCCATAAGCTAGCCTTGCTCCCCCTAGGTTGCTTGAGGGCAGGCATTGTCACTCATTGTGCCTCCCTGCTTCTGATGGTGGCCTTTCTATAGCACCTTTGAATTTTTCCACTGTCCAGAGTTGTTAGTGTGTACGGTTGTACAGGTTGTTCACTGCACAAGGAATCCTGGCCAAAGGAGTAAGGGAGGCTAAAATCCAGCCCATGCTTTGTTTGGCAAGTTGTGTATCTAGTGCAGGGCCATGCCCCAAGGGGGCTGCCATTACAAAATTCTCATGAAGATGCTGCAGGGGCCACTGCTGGCCCGCTGGTTCCTCTCCTGGAAGTAGCTGCCCTCTGCCTTTTCTGTGGCCTTTGGCCTCAAGTTCTCCAATGGTCTCTCTGGACTCAGTCCCTTTCCAGGAGAGCCCTATCACCACCTTTACCTCTGCCTTTCCCCAGAGACTCTCAGCAGTGCGGGTACTGGCTTTCCAGCATTTTCAGAATGTAGTTCTAGGGAGTTTTTTCTGTGGTGCTGATGGGGATCTCAGGGACCATTCTCTGCAGCATCAAAATGATTTGTCCCTGTTATTGGCCCTCACCCCACAGCAAAAGCCTATAGGAGGCACAGGTGGTGGCGTCACAACAGCTTAGGATCCAAGAGAATCATTCCAGCTGCTGATGCGCTGAGCTTTCCCTGTGATCACACATTTTTGCACCAGCCAGAGCTCACACATGCCTCTACAGACCCACGGCCAGAGGCACGTGGATATCAGTGCCTGTGCAGAGAAGCCAGCCAACGGCGGCTGATGAGGGCCTAGGGAGGGACGGCCAGATTACTTGCAAGATGAGCTGCATTTGAAACAACTGACAAGAGATTGTACGTCAGAAATCAGAACAGCTGTGGGCTCCTGGTCGCAGCAGATGGGTACACGGGGAACGCACTGCAGCTTTAATCACATTTAACACGCCTGTCAGAGCATTGGGTCCATCTCCCTACTAATGTGGGTTCCTATATTGTCCGTCTGACAGGGTCCAGTTTTATGCTGCATGCTACACTCAGCACAGCGAGAAAGAAAATGATTTCTGCCCCTTGTTTTCATCAGAGAGAAGCTAGGCCGGGAAAGTGGCAGGGTTCACAGCGGGATTGGATACAGTGTGATGGGGCCATCGGAAGCCAGAGCCCCTGGCCTAGAAGGTAAGGGCTGGGCTGAGGCTGGGCATGGAGGGGACAAGAGCCTTCAGGAGGTGGGTATTCAGCCCTGATTTATGGTCACTGAGTGATGGCATCGGTGTGTATGTATGTGGCTGTGAGCGAAGTTTGAGTTTCTCAGTGCTTCTATGAATGATGGATTCATGGCAGTATAGGGAAAAAAATTCCAATATTTCTATCCTGGGCCAAGCCAGCACACAGTTTCTGGCCAGCATTTGCCAAGGATACTCAACCCTGCTGGCTCCAAGCTCTAAGAGTGGTAGCAAGATGTAGTAGAAGGAGTTTTGGAGTCAAGAGACCTGAGTTCAGTTCCTGCTGCTGCCTCATTCACTTGTTCATTCATTTATTCAGTGACCACTCATGGCATGTCAACTCTGTAAAAGGTATCATGCTGCTGAGACTATGAGACAAAACAGCATTTATTGAGGGCTTACTCTTTGCCAGCCTGTTCTGAGTACTGCCTGCATAGTAAGGTGTTCAATAAAAACTCTGTATGATGGTGCCGTTTTAATCTGCATTTCACAAGTGAGGGAACAGGGCACGAAAAGGTTTACAGGCACCTAGAAAGGAGAAGCAGTCAGGCTTTGAATCGCTTTACATTTCTGTGTCTCAGTGTCCTCACTTGTACAGTGGTGACGATGAGAAGGATTTTTCCCTGTCTGCCTCACAGAATTGTGCTGACAGTGAGATAAAGGGTCCATGAAACACACACTTTTGAAACTTAAAAATGGAAATAAAACTGAATTATTGCCGTTTTTCTATGGTTGTTTTAAGAAAGAAGAAGCAAGCATTTGTATGTTGTTTCAGTTACTGTGGCTATGTAACAAATTACCCTAAAACTTAGTGGTTTGAAATGATGACAGTGTATTTTTCTCACAAACCTGTAATCTGAGTGAGGCAGGTTGTTCCATTTGGTGTCAGCTGGGGTGATTCAAAGGCTGGTGGCTGAGATCATCTGAAGGCTCGCTCACTTCCTCATTCCTGTGTCTGGGGGTTGGTGCTAGATGAGAGCTGAGACCTTTCCTGGTGCTTTCAGCTGGAGCACCTGACATGGCCTCTCCATGTGGCTTGTGCTTCCTCCCAACATGGTGGCTGAGTTGCAAGGATGAGCATCCTGAGAGAGAGAGAGAGAGAGCAAGCTAAGCAGAAGCTGGAGGCTTAGCCTTGGAAGTAGCATAGCATCGCTTCCACTCTGTTGCTTGGAGCAGTCACACCCTCGTCCAACCCCAGATTCAAGGGAAAGGAACATAGGCCCCATTTCTTGGTGAGAGGAAAGTTGAAGTCACATTATAAGAAGAATATGTGGAATGAGAGATTAGAAAATTGAAAGTGCCACATGAACCTTTAATAAAACAAAGAAATTCATTGCTTTGGAGTCAATTCCAACTCATAGTGACACTATGAGTGTGATAGTGACACTATAGGACAGAATAAAACTGCCTGATAAGGTTTCCAAGGAGTGGCTGGTGGATTTGAACTGCCGACATTTTGGTTAGTAGCCAGATGCTTAAACCACTGTGCCACCAGGGCTCTCATGGACCCTGGCACTGCCCTGATCTGACCTTCCCTGGTCTGAAAGCTCCTACAGGTCCATGCAGACTATTTGGGTGCAGAAGCCCCACACAGTGACCTACGAATGCAGAAACACACCAACAGATGTATGATGGTGGGAAGTCACGAAGTACTGCCTTTCCTGGTTTCTAAATCCCAATTCCCTCTACATTTTTAAATTTCTGTAATTCAGATGCATGTAACAGCCTAAGCATTTTAATGTGGTGCTTCCTTTCTGACTAACCCTCCTCTCCCAAAATGAAAATATCGTCAAATTGCTTGTACTTATTACAGTCTATAACCAAATAAACCAAAACCAAACCAGTGGCCATGGAGTCAATTCCGACACATGGCAACCCCACGGGCATCAGACTAGAACCGTGCTCCATAGGGTTTTTAAATGGCTGACTTTTCAGAAGTGGATTGCCAGCCCTTTCTTCTGAGTTGCCTCTGGATGGGCCCGAACCACCAACTCTTGAGGAAGTAATCAGGCACTTAACCATTTGTACCACTCAGGGACTCCATTACAATCAAAAGTGTACAAAAACTGAGAAAATTTGGTAAAACATGCACTTAAAGCATTCTTTTTTTTCATGTGTAGCTTATCAAATATTTGCCATTTAGCAGTTATATCAGCCATTATCAGGGAGCTTGACCTAGGCTGAGGGAGTGAAATTCACTCACTGAGTGGAAGGGTGGCTTTTGCATTTTTGAAAGGGCTGGAAGAAACTCAGGCGCTTCCTTCTGATCCACGGTGGCAGTTTGTAATCATGTTCACCAGAGCTGTTCTGTGATTAAGAATCTCCTCCCTCCTCCACTGAAAGCCTCTGAGGGCAGGGACCTTGTGCATTTTCTCACCATTGTCTCCCCAGCACCGAGCAAGGCCACTCTCGTGGAGTAGACCCAAAAACTGGTGGAAGAATGAAGTCTACATGGGCTCCCTCTAGTTTGTGCATTTCTACTTGAGGCTACCAGGGCCTCCCCTGTTCTGTGTTCCTAGAATAGGCAGATTCCCTGAACCTCAGCTCAGCTCACCCTGGGAGCTCAGAGGCCCAGCAACAGTGGTTATTGGACAGGAGCAAGGAGAGAGACAAGCCCCCAGATTGGGCATGTTGGGTTGCCATGACCTCCCACCTTTACTTCCCCCAAGGGGTGCCCATCCTGTTTGCCTGGCTCCCAGCATGGCTCACAGGGAGGAGCAGGACCTGGGTAAAGTGTCCTGTCGTCCTTGGAACCTACTGAGTCACAGAACTTGAGTACAATTCATTTTTCTTCCAGTTAAAATTAGGAGGAAGATTTTGTTTATTTATACATTTGTTTGTTTGGTTGTCTTAAAGCAATATTTCCTCAAATACAGCTCACCCCATATCACACTGTCTGTGGATGTTTATTTAGGAAGCTGACCCCTGGGCTCAACTCTAGACCTAGGGAATCTGAATCCCTGAGGTGGGGTGAAAGAAATCAGTGTCTTATCAAGCTCTTTAGTGTTTCTGAAGCAGATAGTTCTATACCTACATTCTGATAATCCCAACATTCTAGTGTAATTGTGAAAGAGCATAGATAGGCTTTGCAGTTAGAGTGAGCTGGGTTTGAATCCTCGCAGTGTGACCTTGGGCAAGTTAATTGCCCTTTCTGAACCTCATCTGTAGGGCATCCAGCCAATTTGTTTGGGAGAGTCCTGTTTTATGCCTGTCATCCTGACATTATTATTAATAGCACCCTCCCACTCCCAAAGTGTCATGATTTAAATAATAGCTAAGGTACATACATATCCATAATCATCTATAATTAGGGGACTGTACCAGGCACTGCTAGTTGCCTGCCAATAGCCATTCTTTCCTTCTCCTTCAATTCATCCAGCTAAAATGACAAATCCCAGGCTTTGTTGCACATGACACTGAGCAGTCTAATGAGCTGTAGGCAGGAGTACCGCTTTTTCAATGAATCCTCCTTAAAACAAGGAAACTGAGCTGTCATGTGCCTCTGGCCCATCGTCCTTCCCCTTCTACCTATACAAGCAGGTATAATGCTAGAGACGCAATAGTCATCTTATTAGCACAAGGCAGCAGGCATGAGGATGAAAGCCATGTGCTAAACAGAAAGCTTGACAGAGCCCACATATGATGATGGTCATGTCATCTGCCTGAGCTGTCACATCAGCCCTGGTCTGCTGTCCTCTGCATTTATTTATATATGAGAAAAGTAACCCCACATTTTGTCAAACCATAGTATCTTGGATTTTCTGTTATGTGCAACCAAACTTCTTCCTAACTGATGTGAAGAAGTGGAGACCCACCTCGGACAGTATCCTGAGGATAAATGAGGTGGCACGTGGAAAGCACATGGTACAGTGCAGTGCTCAACAGATGATGGCTGGCAATGATAAAACTTCTCCTCTTCCTTCCCAGGAAGGGGTTGTTTCTATCTGATTCCTTGAGGAAAGTTTCCCATATAGAACATGAACTGCCATCTCCTGCCCGTGTTACTATCACTGGTCTATTGTCTGGGTTATGGAAGACAGAAGAATTGATATCTTTGAGTTATGGTGTTGGCAAAGAATATTAAACATACCATGTACTTCCAGAAGAACAAACAAATCAGACTTTGAAGAAATACAACCAGGATACTCCTTCGAAGCAAGGATGGAAGAACTTCACCTTGCTTACTTTGGACATATCATCCGGAAGGACCAATTCCAAGGAAAGAATATCATGTTTGATAAAGTAAAAGGTCAGCAAAAAGGAGACCCTCAATGAGATAGGTGGACACGATAGCCACAACATAGACTCAAATACACCAACAATCATGACGATGGCAAGGACCAGGCAGGGTTTCATTCTGTTATACATAAAGTCGCCAAGAGTTGGAGCCAGATTGATGGCAACTAACAACAACATTGTCTGGTTATTTTGGCTTGTTGGACATAACCTTAGGTACTTCATGTACTGGGACATTTTAAAACTGTTCATGGAATTGAGTTTTGCTTGTTTGAATTGCAAAGGCAAAACGAAAACCTGATACCCAAACAATACCACTGCACTTTTTATGTCCCTAACTTCCTGTAAGGGTTAAAAACAGAAACTGAACGTCTGTAGACACACACATGCTGTTCTCAGAAAAATGATCCTCCTGTTTCTATTTGGCGGACCCACGTCAGTGGAGGGAAGTGAGGAAGGAGAGGCTGAGGAGCCCACCCACTGTACTTGTCATCTGGCCCTCCCAACCCAGCAGTGGATAGCACAGTTGCATAGCATATTGTCTGGCTCGGTTCTCTAGTTGTATTCTTGGTCTCACAGCTCTTGCAGAATTTTTTTTGAACTCTTCAAAAGGACAATTTTATCTACTGCTTTAAAAATATCTCCTTTTGCTGTGTTGTTGGTTCCCTGTTGGACACAGATGCTGAATCCACAGTTATTGGCTTGACTAGGCCACACACAAAAATTCGTGTTTTACGCTTATTCACAAGGTCAGTTTTGGGCCATCCCATTTCAACAGGTCTCTCTGCAGTTAAAACCACGTCCCTGATTGTGCATTTGAAATTATATAGATGAACAAGAGCTTAACGTGAGGATTCTTGCTGTTTTTGACTTGTAAAGGAATCAGGTCCTTGGCTCTTTGGTCTTGTTTGCTGCTTCCAGGTAAGGAATCAGCGGGAGGCAGGCAGGAGGAGGGCGGATGTTATCAAAGTCTAGCGAGCGTTGGAATTGCCCACAGAGCTTAAAACAATCAGATTTCCCCCTCTTCTGGCTCTACCCCATCTGATTAAGTGGCCTGGGGTGGGACACTGGAATTGTCATGCAACTATATTTTGCATAAATAACACGCCCATACATATAACACATGGAAATGATGAAATTAAGTAAAACGGTTCTGGCATAGCGTGCCCATGCATATACTGCTTGTGTCTTGTGACATTTCAGAAGTAAATTTCGACCTCATTCACCCATCCTCCCGTATTATAGGTAAATCATACCATTCTGTTTATTTTCTTTAATTGTCTGCTTATGTGTATAAAAATAGTCCAAAATGTTACTTTTGACCATAATTGTATAATAAAAGTATAAGCCATGGCCATGAAGTCATGGATTCAGTTTGGTGGTCCCCCGATAATAAGAAAATAAACAATTGAAACTGTGCATTTGTTTTGATTAATTTAAGCTGATAATACCTACCTTAAGTGAAGTTTCTATGTGATCAGAAATAGAAATTGAAGCCAGCAACATCTTAAAAACAAATTGGCAAAGCACACTGACAAAAATAATGCATGGAGAGTTTTGCAGTTGGAAAAAACTTATAACATACGTGTTATTTGCATAGAAACAAGGTAATTCCTGTTTAACATGCGCTTAGGTTTTCTAATACAGACCATTCAGACAGCATTCTTTGAGAAACACTGACAACCAAAAGGAGAAATGCAAATGCCGATAAGTAGATGTAAAATGCTCAAAACCACTGATATAAATTAAAATAAGATCCTTTTAACCTATGTGATTGGCAAATGTTTTCTAAATGGTAATACACAGCATGATGAGGTCATTGCTGGTTCAGTGGTAGAATTCTCACCTTCTATGCAAGAGACTTGCAAGAGTTTGATAACCAGCCAATGTGTCTCCTGTGTAGCCACTACCTGTCTGTCAGTGGAGGCTTGCGTGTCCCTATGATGCTGAACAGGTTTCAGAGGAGCTCGCAGATAAGATAGATGGGGAAGAAGGACCCGTTATCTACTTCTGAAAACCAGTCAGTTAGAACCCTATGGATCACAACGGTCCATTCCAAAACCAATTGCAGGGATGGTACAGGACTGGGCAGCATTTTGTTCTGTTGTGCATGAGGTCACTATGAGTTGGGGGCCAACTTGACAGCAACTAACAACAACAGCAACAATATAGAGTATAGGTAAGATACAGGGGGTGGATGCTTTCGTGCTTAAAACCAAAACGAAACCAAACCCGTTGCTATCAAGTCGATTCTGACTCACAGTGACCCTATAGAACAGAGTACAACTGCCCCATAGAATTTCCAAGGAGGACCTGGTGGATTCCAACCACTGAACTTTTGGTTAACAGCTGTAGCTAAGGGGAGTAGAAACTGGGACCCCTGGGCAGGGGTGAGGGTGCTGGCAGTGTGTGTTAAGAGTCTTAACGTGTTTCTATTCCTATAGCCCAGGAGAATACCTTGAGGAATTTATCCTAAAGGAGTAATCACAGGTGTGTGTAAGGTTGTTAAGAAAGGTGTTTGGTTAAAAATTATGGAAAATGTAACTGATGAAATACTATGCAGATATTATAATGATGTAGTAGAAGAATGTGTAAAGTTATGGGAAACTCATTATGAAAAGATATTAAATGAGAAATACATATCTAGGCAAATCACTTCTTCATATTGTTAAACACTTTTATAATGAACATGCCTTTAATTTTAATAGTTGGGAAAACACTGAATATGTTACTTTATAAAGTGGAAAATGCCTTTGGCATCTGTCAAGCCTGGGTTTACATTTCCATCGTAATGGGGTGTTATTTGGGGCATTAATCTCTCTGCATTTCAGGTTCTCAACTGTAAAATCAAGTAAATACTAACAGCATATGTATTTGTCACGAGAATTAAAAGAAATAATCTATGTGAACACACTTAACACATAACAGAACATATAAACATCGGATTTTGTCTCCCTTCTTAAATGTTTGAAATCAGAAAAAGTACTAAACTCTCTGGCCAAAGATCAATGAAAAAGTTTTCATTTCTTTTACACAAACCATAGAATTTCAAGTTGTTTCTTTTGGATCCTTTTCTGGGAAAGGGTTTCTTAGGGCATATGAGATATTGTTGGAAGTGAAAACTGCAATTTGTAGTTGACACCATAATTAGTTAATTGCAGCCTCTGGTCCTATTTGTTTTCCCTTTTATCAGCTTTAACAGTTCGGAATATTTAAATAATTTTCCTCCTTCTATAATTTTAATAAAAGAAAATCTTATGATCCTTGTCTAGAGAGGCAATAAAGCTCATACTATTAAAACTTTCCATCTTCTTAAAATGTCACAAAGTCCCAATACCATTTATAGTGCATCAAAAATACCAAACATCTAGGAAGAAATCTAATGAAAGACACACAACGCTTGTACACAGAAAACTACAAAACATTATGGAGATGTTGTGGACTGAACTGTGCCCCCCAAAATACGTGTTGTAAATCCTAGACTTGATGCCTGTGGTTCTAATCCCACTTGAGAATAAGTTTTCTTTGTTGTATGAATGAGGCAGGATTAGTGTAGGGTGTATCTTGAGTCAATCTCTTTTGAGATATAAAAGAGATTAAACAAGGAAGTGAGAGAAGCAGAGATGGGGTAAGATAGATGCCAAGACACATGGAGATCTCCAAGGAACCAGGAAGCAGAAATTGAAAAGAAAAGGATCTTCCTCCAGAGCTGACAGAGAGAGAAAGCCTTCCCCTAGAGCCAGCACTCTGAATTTGGACTTCTAGCCTCCTAAACTGTGAGAAAATAAATTTCTGTTCGTTAAAGCCAACCACTTGTAGTATTTCTGTTATAGTTGCACTAGAAAACTAAGACAGAATTTGGTTCTGGAAGAGTAGGGTACTGCTCTAACGGATACCTAAAATTTGGAAATGGTTTTGGAATTGAGTAATAGGTAGCAGCTGGAAGAGTTTTAAGGTGTCTAATAGTAAAAGCCTGGATTGCCATGGAGAAAGTGTTGGTAAAATTATGGATGTCAAAGCAGTTCTGGTGAGGGCTCAGCAGAAAGTGAGGAGAGCTATAGGAAATGTCTCTATTGTCTTAGAGAATACATATGGCACCAGCAACAGAATGCTGCTAGCAATGTGGATGTTAAATGTGCTTCTGTGAAACTTGAAAAGAAAACAATGAACATGGGATTGGACAGTGGAGGGAGGGTGATGCTTTCCAGGCAGTGGCAAAGAACTTGTCTGAATTACATTCAAATATTTGGTGGAAGGTAAAACTTGTAACTGATGAACTTGGATATCTGACTGAAGAGATTTCTAAACCAGGTCCTGTGGGCCATGTGGTTTCTCCTTGCTGCTTATAGTAAAATACAAAAGGAAAGAGATGAACTTAAAAAATAAAACAAAACTTAAAGGTTTGGAAAATTTTGTTACACAAACTAAGGACATGTATCCTAGAATGTTCACCAAAGACATGGTTACACATTCTTTTGTTAAAAAGATTAAGCCTGTGACTGATTGATCTAACCAACTACCACAGCAGAAAACCCATCAGCTTAGACAGAAAGGGCCAGAGATAGTATCAAAAGAAAGAACTGCCTCTGGAACTCTACAGGCAGAAAACAGGCCAAAGGAGGTACATCTGCTGTCCTCAAAGAAAAAAAAAGAGCCATCCCTGGAGCATCACAGAGATCAGCAAAACTGTTGGAAGGAGCAAAGGAAGCAGGGCCTTCTGGGCTTTAAAGATGGGGCCACGGTCTCCTGGATCTCAAAGGGTAGGGCTACAGTTTCCTAAGTTTCAAAGAGTCAGATTTTCAACAATTCGATTCCAGAGCATGGGGCTACTGTTGAGGTGTGCCAGGGGGATAGGCCGCCACCTAAAGCTGAGCATTCAGGGCTGCCATGCCTAAGGAGTAGAAGAACAAGGCCTGCCGGGGCTGAGGGGGTAGAGGTGCCACGCAGGTGAACTAGGAGAATGGGGCCACCTAAAGCCAAGGGAGCAGAGTTGCCATCCCAGAAGGCCTGTAAGGCAGAGCTGAAGGTCAGGGCCAAGGAACCTCCACTCAGAATCCAGAGACCGTGGCCAATACCCAGAGTCTAAAGGGCAGGGCCATCACCTAGAGGTCTCAGAGAATAAAGGATTATTTCAAGCCTTTAGAGCTAATGTAAATTGTTCTGCTGGGTTTGGGGCTTGCTAGGTGCCTGTTATTTCTTCTTTTCCTCCAATTTCTCCCATTTGTAATGGAAATGTCTACCTTGTGCCTATTCCACCATTGTACTTTGGAAACAGATAGATTATATTCTAGATTTCATAGGTTCACAGATAAAGAGGAATTTTGCCCCAGGTTGGAATAGAGTCTCACCCATATTTGATTTAGATGATTCAGAAGACGACAGTTTGGACTTGGAGTTAATTTAAGACTTTTGGGATGATGTGTTGGGGTGAATGTGTTTTATACGTGGCAAGGACATGAATTTGCCAGTGGTTATAATCACATTTGGGAATGGGTTGTTTTAGTTATGTGGATGAGGCAGGATTAGTGTGGGGTGTATTTTGAGTCAATCT
Source organism: Elephas maximus indicus (assembly GCF_024166365.1). NCBI lineage: Eukaryota > Metazoa > Chordata > Mammalia > Proboscidea > Elephantidae > Elephas > Elephas maximus. Next base: position 30,074,022 of record NC_064827.1, on the reverse strand, counting down.
ATTTTGAGATATAAAAGAGATTAAACAAGCAAGCAGAGCAGAGATGGGGTATGATAGATACCAAGACATCTGGAAATCTCCAAGGAACCATGAAGCAGAAGCTGAAGAGGCAAGGACTTTCCTCCAGAGCCAACAGAGAAAGAAAGCTTTCCTCTAGGGTCAGCATTCTGAATTTGGTCTTCTATCCCCATAAACTGTGAGAAAATAAATTTCTGTTTGTTAAACCTATCAACTTGTGGTATTTCTGTTACGGCAGCACTAGATAACCAAGACGAGATATTTTAAAAGTACCTTTGATCTATATAAGTCAAAATATGCAAACAACTGGAGTTAGAAAACCAAAAGGGAACAACACACTTGACATTTCTCAAGCTGAAAAAGTTGAAGAAAATATTCAAGCCTCAAGTTGCAATTTTGAAGGATTCCATGTGCAAAATAAAATGTTGAAGTACACAGGAACCATCGTGAGAAGATGGTCCATAGACCAAGAGGCAGTCGTTTGAACAGAGTAAAGGGATACTGGATGGTTTAAAATCAGGAAAGGTAGGTGTCAGGGTTGTATCGTTTCACCATACTTATTCAATCTGAAGATGAGCAAATCATCTGAGAAGCTGGACTGTACGAATAAGAACAGAGCATCAGGATTGGGGGAAGGCTCATCAAAAACCTGTGATATGCAGATGGCACAACTTTTCTTGCTTAAAGTGAGGAGGACTTTAAGCACTTACTGATAAAGATCAAAAACCACAGCCTTCAGTATGGATTACACCTTAACATAAAGAAAACAAAAATCCTCACAACTGAACCAATTAGCAACATCATGATAAATGGAGAAAATATTCAAGTTTTCAAAGATTTCATTTTACCTGGATCTACAATAATGTCCATGGAAGCAGCAGTCAAGAAATCAAATGACCTATTGTATCAGGCAAATCTGCTGCAAAAGACTTCTTTAAAGTGTTGAAAAGCAAAGATGTCAGTTTGGGGACTAAGGTGCACCTGACCCAAGCCATGATATTTTCAATTGCCTTGTATGCATTTTAAAATTGGACAATGAATAAGGAAGACTGAAGAAGAACTGATGCCTTTGAATTACGGTGTTGGCAAAGAGTACTGAATATACCATGGACTGCCAGGAGAACAAACAAGTCTGTCTTTGAAGAAGTAGAGCCAGAATGCTCCTCGAAAGTGAGGATGGTGAGACTTCATCTCACATACTTTGGATACCTTATTAGGACGGACCAGTCCCTGAATACGGACATCATGCTTGGAAAGGTAGAGGGTCAGTGAAGAAGAGGAAGACCCTTGAAAAGATGGATTGACACAGTGGCTGCAAAGTGGGCTTAAACATAGCAACAATTATGAGGAGTGTGCAGGACTGGGCAGTGTTTCATCCTTTTGTACATAGGGTTGTTATGAATTGGAACAGATTTGACAGCACGTGACAACAACAGCATATAAACCAAGGAATGTACCATGACTTCAGAGATTTACTAGTAGATATGTCAGTTTTCCCCAGATTAATCTTTATGCTATAAAACTAGAACAGTTACAGCAGCACTATTTGTAATAGCCCCAAATTGGCAATAACCCAACTGTGTATTATCAGTAGAATAGATAAATCAACAGTGGTGTATTCCCACAATGGAATACTATATAACCAATGATAATGAACAGTTTGCCATTAGATGCAATAATATGGATAAATCCCACAAAAATTATGTTACACAAAAGAGGTCACATATAAAAGCATGAATACTGTATGACGCCATTTATATAGAGTTCAAAAACAGGCAAAATTTGTGTATGCTGATTAGAAGTCAACATCACGGTCTTTCTTGTGAGGGGAGTAGTGATCAGAAAGGAGTAGCAGGGAGTTTCTTAATTCTCATAATGTTCCGTTTCTTCATCTGGGGACCTGCTAAGTGGTTGTGTTCCGATTGTAAAAATTCATCATTCTCTACTGTAATAAGTGTGTATTTGAATATATTTCAATAAAAAGTGTAAAAAATCTTATCGTTGCCTTAAGATGAGACATAAATAAGACAAGGGCTATTATTGAGTTTATGTTTTATTAAAACTTCATATGTGGCTTTATCGCAATATTTGGCAGTAAAGCTCATTTGAGAGAGAGAGGAGCTGTGGTTACAGTGCTGGGATTGGCACAGTGGAAAGGCGGAGTAAGAAACTATTTCAAAAAGCTTTGGTTAGGGCCAACACAGATAGGGGAAGAGAGAGAAAAGTAGTATTTATAGAACAGCTTTTATGTATCAAGTCCTGACTACCCCATGTTCTTTTTTCTGATATCTCAATTCAACCACACAACAAAACCATGAGAAGATTATTATCCTCTTTTACATATTAGAATATGGAGACTATGAGTGGCTCATTAACTTGGTCAAGATCAGACAGACAAGAACAGAAGGCTGTATTAATCTCCTGTGGCTGCCATAACAAATTACCATAAACAGGATGGCTTAAAACAACAAAGGTTTATTCTCTCACAGTTTTGGAGGCCAGAAGTCTGAAATGAAGATGTCAGCAGGTCCACACTTCCTCCAGATGCTCTAAGGGAGATTCTGTTCCTTGTCTCTTCCAGTTTCTAGTGGCTCCAGGTGTTCCTTGGCTTGTGGTTGCATAACTCTGATCTCTGCCTCTGTCTTCACACACCCTTCTCTTCTGTGTTGGTGTCTTGTCTTCTGACTCTCGTAAGGACACTTGTCAATGGACTTAGGGCCCACCCAGATAATCATCTTGAGATCCTTAACTAAATATATCTGGAAGTACCCTTTTTCCAAATTCACTAATTCCGGTTTTAGGACACGGACATATCTTTTGGGGGGCCACCTTTCAACCAAGTACAGAGGTCCAATGTTACAAATAAAGACAAAGATAAAACTCAAATCATAAATCCAAAATCTGATGCAGATCCAGTACTAGAGATTTCTTTTGTAATAGTAATAGTGGCCACAGCCAATTCTTGCACAATCATTCAGGGCAACTTCTGAGATGCCTGAAAATGCCCCTTTGCATCTGCCAGTGTCCAGTGAAGAGAGAATGTCTTGGGAAGTTGGTGTCTGTGAGGATGCTGTTGGTGCCCACCCCAGACCTCCTTCACCAGGTCAGTGCACCCCATGGTCCAGCTGTTGCGTTGGCTGCTCAATAGCACACAGCCATCCTCAGCTTCAGACAATTGCCTTTGGTCATATGGGAGTTGACTCATACTGGAGGTTGTGCAACCTCCACCTTCCATTGGAGGCCAGTGAATGACTGTTGAGGAACTATAAGAGGTGGCTTCCTTGCCTGTCAATAGGACCAACCCCCTGGTGCAATTTGTGTCCCTGAGCTCCTTGTGGGACCACTTTGAAGTTACCTGAGCCACAGCCTTGCTTAGCTTTCTTTTCCTGCCCTAACCTGCTTTTCTTCTTCTTCTCCCAAGAGCACTCCCCCAATAAATCACTTTCATAAGAGTCCTCATTTCAGGCTCCGCTTCTCGAGAATCTGACCTAAGACATGTTGGCAGTAGCCTGCCTTTCCTGCCAGACCCTGCTACTTAGGCTCCTTCATTTGTTTGGCAGTTTCACATATGTAAAGATTTTAAGGATGCGACCATTCAGTGAGCTGAGTCTTACAGTTCTGGGCCTTGATGGTTTTCCTGACAATTTTATCAATATACATCATGGAAGATCAATATCATTAGTGCCTATGAGAGTGAGTCCCTAAGGCCTGGAGACCTGCTTATGACCAAGCATATAAACCATTGGAAGAAACACTTCTTTTTTTAATGGTGGGGATGAAACGAGCAGTTCATTTACTAAAGGAAAGAATTTTCTACCCCTTAAAATGTGATCTTATCTTCCTAGATTTACTTTACACAAGATAGAATTAAATACCAGGAGGTTCTAATTCTTACTATCAATCAAGTGAGCTATTAGTTTGGCAAGAGGGTTTTCAAAACATCTTAGTTAGAAATGGATCAGTGAGTGGCTGATGGGCCTACAGAATCATCATCAGCTCTTTTGTAGATAACCTTCATTTTCAATAAACGTTATACACAGCATTTCAAAGATAGATATCATGACAGACATATCTCAATGAAGAGATCCTCAGGGAGTAAAAACAACATTGATTATAAACTTGGTCTGGATATATAGGCAATAGGAAAGGCTTTGAGGATCCATAATCATAACTGGGAAGTGAGTGGGGGTTCTAAGAAGGAGAAACTGTGGTGCTATCTCGGGTGTGGTCTTCTTATAGGTGGACTGGAGTTCAGATTGTCTGAGCAGAGACGGATGCTCCTAAGGTCTGAACATTCAGGAGCAGATGCCATTGTAATACATCCATTTTCACAAAAAAGCAGAACCAGTAGGCCTTCGGAACAGACTCTGGGAATTTCTGCAGGAGGTGGCCACTACCTGGTACTCAGCTTACCTTTGCAGGATTAAAATCAGGATTGGACAGCCTGAGCTAGGCAGCCTGTCAGGCTGAACTTCCACATCCAGGGATGGTCAAACCATGAAACTCCTCAACAGCAATTCTCCCTGGATGGTGTTAGGGATGGTCAGAAGATCTCCCTGTTACATCTGTTAGAGGATCTTAATGTTGGTTGTCTTCTACATCACAGAGTCCCTTTCAGAAGGTCTCAGAAGGTACTTTTTTTTTTTTTTTTTTCTGGTCTCATTACAGGTGCTTCTTCCAAATTACTGGTTTATTTCTGAGTTTTGACTTTTGGACTCTATGAATCATATATTCTCAAAGGGGTGTTATTGACATTTGGGTCAGGATGATTCTTAGCTGTGCAGTAGTGTCTTATGCATTGCAGGGCATTTAGTCTTCCTGCTTCACATGCCCTAAATGTAAGAATCAGCCCCCAACATCTTTCTAAAAACGAAACTTGCCCCTAAGAATTTCCGCCGCCCCCCTTCAGATGAGGGATCTTAGCCCTGAAGCTGGCCATGTTTTCCTCCTTATTTTGGCCACTAGGAAGCTCAGAGCAAAATTTGATAAGTGCCTCCAAGAACTGCACCAGATCTCATAGCTCGCAGATTTTGTGCTATCATTACAAAAGGACATTTTAATTTTCTTTCCTTATTTTTTTCCAGCTGAATTTCATTATCCTTTTTAACTTAAAAAAAATATATAAATTTTTTTAACTTGTGTTTACATATTCACATTTTGTAAGCCTTTTAATATCTTTTTTTTTTTTTAACAAGGTGGAGTCCAAGTAAATAATATAGTATAAAATTATTTGGAGAGTATGCATTGTTTATGGATGCTTTTCTATTATATGTGACATCTGCACCCGTCTCTCACTAAGGTTTTTGTTCTTAAGATCCTTTGGGAGTAAAAGCACTTGTAGAAACACATCTGATGTCATTTGCCTGTTGCACCTAGTGGTGCTGTGAGAGAGGCCTTCTGTGTGATAATAATCTCAGTCAGTTGCAGAGCAACTCTTCATAGATGATCTGTTGGGTATGGGCAAGAGAAATAAAAAGGAAATCCCCTAAAAGAAACAGCAGCATGTATCTGGTAAAACCCACTAGCCCAGGAGGAGAGGAGGAATAAACACACTGAGACTAACTCTTGAAACTGCAGGAGAGCATATTCTGGGTAGGATGTTATTCTCCAGACATCTGTTGGTGACATATACTTGCAGGCATGCATCATTGGAGGGAACTATAAATTATATGGGGGGCAGTTTAATGATCTGCAAAGTTGCATATCCAGCCAGCACAGATCACATCTTTGAAATAGGGCAAAAGAGGTAATTTAGATGGGAGAGGAGAGGGTGGCAAAGCGGGCGATTGGGGCACAACCAGGCAGAAGGGCCCCACAAGAAGAGCCCCTTGGAGATAATAACCTTGAAAGCATGGGTGGGATAGAGTGAAGGCGGAGCTGCTGCCTTGTGTATTTTCAGGGAGGATTAAGCAGGGAAAATGCAGAGGCTAGAGCTAATAGTTAATGCGATGGGCTGTTAACCAAAAGGTTGGAAGTTCAAGCCCACCCAGAGGTACTTTGAAAGAAAGGCCTGGTGATCTACTTCCAAAAAACCACTCACTGAAAACCCTATGGAGCACAGTTCTACTCTAACACACATCGGGTTGCCATGGTTAGAATTGACGACAACTGGTTAGCACAGGCTGGGAGAAACAAAGGATGAAATAGTCCTTTACAAAAGGAGAAATTGGGTTCTGACGAAGCTAGTTCCTCCTTCCATCCCCTTTTCCATTTGAGGCTGTATTAATTTCCTAGGGCTGCTGTAACAAATGATCATAAGCAGGGTGACTTAAAACAGCAGGATTTTATCCTTTCCCAGTTATGGAGGCTGTTGTCGTTAGGTGCCATGGAGTCGGTTCCAACTCATAGAGACCCTGTGTACAACAGAACAAAACACTGCCTGATACTGTGCCATCCTCACAAACGTCGCTATGTTTGAGCCCACTGTTGTAGCCACTGTGTCAGTCCATCTTGTTGAGGGTCCTCCTCTTTTTTGCCAACCCTCTGTATTACCAACTATGATGTCCTTCTCGAGAGACTGGTCCCTCTGGTAACATGTCCAAAGTACATGAGATGAAGTCTCACCATCCTTGCTTCTAAGGAGCATTCTGGCTGTACATCTTCCAGGACAGATTTGTTCATTCTTCTGGAAGTCCATGATATATTCAATATTCTTTACCAACATCATAATTCAAAGGCATCAATTCTTCTTTGGTCTCCCTTATCATTCTTCAGCTTTCATATGCATATGAGGTAATTGAAAATATATGGCTTAGGTTACGCGCACCTTAGTCCTCAAAGTGACATTTTTACTTTTTAAACACCTTAAAGAGGTCTTTTGAAGCAGATTTGCCCAATGCAATACGTCGTTTAAATTCTTGGCTGCAGCTTCCGAGGGCATTGATCATGGATCCAAGTAAAATGAAATCCTTGACAATTTCAGTATTTTTTCCATTCACCATGATGTTGCTCATTGGTCCAATTGTGAGAATTTTTGTTTTCTTTTTGTTACGGTTTAATCCATACTAAAGGCTGTAGTCTTTGATCTTCATCAGTAAGTGCTTCTAGTCCTCTTAACATTCAGCAAGCAAGATTGTGTCATCTGCATATCGCAGGTTGTTAACGAGTCTTCCTTCGGTCCTGATGCCCAGTTCTTCTTCATATAGCACAGCTTCTCGGATGATTTGCTCAGCATACAGATTAAATAAGTATGGTGAAAGGATACAGCCCTGAAGCACACCTTTCCTGATCTTGAACCATTCACTATCTCCTTGTTTTGTTCAAACTACTGCCTCCTGATCTATGTACAGGTTCTACATACACACAATCAAGCATTCTGGAATTCCTATTCTTCACAGTGTTATCCATAATTTATTATGATTCACACAAATGCCTTTACATGGTCAATAAAACACAAAGTAAACATCTTTCTAGTATTCTCTGCTTTCAACCAGGATCTATCTGACATCAGCAATGATATCCCTCGTTCCACATTCCTTCTGAATCCAGCTTGAATTTTTGAAGTTCCCTGTGGATGTACAGCTGAAAACATTTTTGAATTAACTTCAGCATAATTTTACTTGCATGTGATGTGTTTTTTTTCGTGATATTAATGATATTGTTTGATAATTTCCCACATTCCCTTGGATCACCTTTCTTTGGAATGGGCACAAATATGGATCTCTTCCAGTCCATTGGCCAGGTAGCTCTCTCCCAAATTTCTTAGCATATACAAGAGAGGGCTTCCAGTGTTGCATCTGTTTATTGAAACATCTCAATTTGTATTCTGTCGATTCCTGGAGCTTTGTTTCACACCAATGACTTCAAGATAGCTTGGACTTCTTCCATCAATACCATCAGTTCTTGATTATATTCTACCTCCCCAAATGGCCGAACATTGACCAATTCTTTTTGGTACAGTGACACTGTGTACTCCTTCCATCTTCTTTTGATGCTGCATCGTTTAATATATTGCCCATAGAGTCCTTCAAAGTTGTAACTTGATCCTGAATTTTTTCTTCAGTTTTTTCATGTTGAGAAATGCCAAGAGTGTTCTTCCCTTTTGGTTTTCTAACTCCTTGTCTTTGCACATTTCATTATAATACTTTGTCTTCTCAAGCCACCCTTTGAAATCTTCATTATTTTTACTTCATCATTTCACTTTAGCTACCCTACATTCATGAGCAAGTTTGAGAGTGTTTTCTGACATCCATTTTGAAAACTAGAATTTCAAAATCAGGGTATTGGCAGGGCCGTGCTCCCTTCAAAGGCTCTAGGGGTGAATCCTTCTTTGCTTTTTCTGGCTTCTGGTGGCTGCCAGCAATTTTTGGAGCTCCTTGGATTGTGGTAGCATAACTCCAGTTTCTGCCTCTGCCTTCCCTCTGTGTGTGTCTGTGTTCAAATTTCCTCTTCTTACAGAGACTCCTCTCATTAGGGCCCACTCTAATCCAGTATGACCGCATTTTTAACTTGATTACATCTGCAAAGACATTATTTCCAAATAAGGTCACGTTCACAAGTTTCAGATGGACATGAATTTGGGAGGTAGGCACTATTCAACCCACTACATTGACAAATAGTAGCAACCCATTACGGGCTACTCTAAATGCTTTCTTAAAATATTTAATACATTAGCTGTCACACTTTTATAGTGGTGAAAACTTTTTTTTTTTAATGAAATTTATTCAGAGTTCCACTAGATTGTAAGCTCCATGGGGGTAAGAATTTCTTTTCTTATTGTTCACTCTTGTATCCCCAGAGTATGTCACATAGTAGGCACTCAGTAAACATTTGTTGAATGGCTGAATGAATGAATGGGTAGGTATGTAGCTTGGTTGACTAAGATCATAGTCTTTCCAGCAGACACCAGAGTTCCTGAGGGAAAGAACCTTATTTTAGAGAAATATCTTGATAAGTCACTTGGCGAAAGAAGGCAACTCTTGTGGGTTATATTGTGTTCTCCCAAAATATGTGTTGATTTCCTGGCCCTTGTACCTGTGGATGTGATCCTGTTTGGATACAGGGTTTTTAAAAAATTTTTTTATGTTAATGATGTCATACCAATGTATGATGGGTTCTAAACCTAATCACTTTTGAGTTATAGAAAGACCAGAATAGACATAAAACACATATGGGGGAGGACAGGTGCAATGTGAGGATCGTCTACAAGCCAAAGATCACCATGGAGCCAAGGGATGTTGGAGGCTACCGACAGAGAAGGAATCAACAAAGCCCAGACCCTGATGTCGACTTTTAGCCACCAGAACTATAAGAAAATAAGTTTCTGTTCTTTACAGCCACCCAATTGTGGTATTTGTGTTAAAACAACACCAGGCAACTAAAACAGCAGCAAAGAGACAGCTAAAGGCTTTGTGTAAGTAATAAACTTGGATTTGAAGGGGCGGGGAAGGAGAGGGGCAGTAAAGAGGGAGGGGAGGGAAGAGGATGGAGTGGGCTGAGTAACAGAGCTTGTTCATAGTGCTCCTAGTTTTACCTAATATTCTTAAATTACCAGCAGTGTAATCCCCCAATTCTCCAATAAAAATACAGCCTACACATTTCCTTATGTGCAAGATTAGGAAGGGGATCAAGAGGAAAGGGATCAAGCTCTTTGTTTGGGTCAAAACTAAGATGAAGAAAAAAAATGTTGCATGACTTAGATTGACAAATTCAGTAAAAACTGAGTACTAGATAGAGGTGACTAGGAACAGGTAAGCCTCTGGGAAATGAAGAAATCTTTCAGGGAGCTTATACTTCTCCCTGGTTGTGGAAGGGAGGTTTGAGCAGATCTCGTCTGGATATTAAAGGGGAGCTGATATCAGGGATGCAAAGAAAACAAATACTGCAGGACTGCTGGGGGTAAAAAGGGGAGCCATGAGCTCTTCTCCCTCTACCTGTCCCCTGTTTACTGTACCCCAACCCTCTTCAGAACTTTTTAGAGTTGAGAAAGGGAGCTGAGAAGGAAATTTGGGATGGCAAAAGGTGGGAGGAGAAGATGAGCTGTGGAATGGAGGCCTGGGGATTTGGATACAGGACCATGGTGGTGGTGGTGATGGTGTCAAGTGTCGTTGAGATGATTTTGACTTGTAATGATACCACGTGACAGAGTAGAACTTCCCCATAGGGTGTTCTTGGCTGTAATCTTATGGAAGCAGATTCATGTCCTTCTCCCGTGGAATTGCTTAGTGGATTTGAAATGCCAACTTTCAGGATAGCAACTGAGTGCTCAACCATTGTGCCACCAGTATCCTTCAGGACCATGATGCAGTGGAGATAGTCCCAAGATCTCATTCCTAAAAGCACAGCTGCATTTCATTTCCTTATCTTTACAACAGGGATAATTATACCTATTGGTTTTTATTCACTTGCTAATCTAAAGGTTGATGGTTAGAACCCACCCAGCAGCGTGTCAGAAGAAAAGCCTGGCAATCTGCTTCTGTAAAGATTATAGCCAAGAAAACTCTATGGAGCAGTCCTACTCTGTAATACATGCAGTCATGTTGAGTTGGAATCGACTGCAAAGCCAGTTTAGGGTAGTTGAAACTTCCTTTATATTTGTATTGAGGGAGAGCCACAAAACTGTTGAGATTTAGATAATGGCTATGTCTCTTGATATCTGGGGCACTGAAATTCATGCCCCAGGCAAAATAACAAATAACTTGTCTCTCCCAGTGTTCCATTGGGGTCACTGACAAATTGTCAAAGCAGCAAATATTAAATATTCAGCTGAAAAGTTGTACCTAAAGAAAATTCTTAACAGCAATAACTAAAATCCCCACCTGCCAGAGGTCCATGGTAGGCCCTCCCACTCTGGCCAGCAAGTTGTTGTAGAGAATATCCTTCCTGGAGTGGCAGGACCTGGGCCTCTTTGTATTCCTTCAAGAGGCCTCTTTTCTGTTGCTCCACACACACGGTACCTGCTTCAGCTCAGGTGCTGGCAGGGGCAGATTATCCAATAGGCAAGGAAGGCACAGTGTTTACCATGCTTACCAGATCATCTCTAGTGAAACTGTTCACTACAGATTAGTAAGTAAACCCATGCTTACCTTGCTCACTTGGTCCTCTGCCCCTGTCAGAGACTGTAAATTTGAATAGAGGTTTTGATTCTGTAGGAAGGTGCTGTAGGGTTGAGAGATGGACAGATGCCAGACAATACCTAGAAGCAGAATCTTTGATGTGGTGAAAAAATGTGAAATTGTTCACTACAGATAATCTGGTAAGCAAGGTAAGCACCACTGAATAATCCACCCCTGGGTGCTCTTGACAGTGAGGAACGGACAAATGGGAAGATAAATGTCTTTGAATAGGCTCTGGAAGCTTACCTGAGTCCTTGTTAGGAGAGCAGAGCCTGAAGAGGTGGCGCACGAGACCTGATTTAAATGAAGAAGTCCTTGGGGGTTGCGCGCATCCATCCTCCATCAGCAGTTGATCTAGTGCCAACAATTCTCACCTGAATGTGAGAGGGAGCTAATCCACAAACCCTGTTTCCCACATCGGTGTTAATCTTCTTAAGCTATTATGGCTAAAGTGGTTGGCTTGCACCTCGGGCCAGTCAGTTCCCATTCCCTCTCTCTGAAGAAGGAGCTGAAAAGCAGGGAAACTGGCTGAAATGGAGGAGAACATACAGAGCTTCACTGAGGTAAAAAGAGAGGTGAGAAGCTAGGCAATCCCAGCGGGACGGGATCGATAGCGGCCTGGGTTCTCTGCTCCCGTTTCTTGGCACCTAGAGGGAAGGGCCAACAAGGAAATGGTAAGTTATTTACTCATGCAGAGAAGGTTTGTTTTAGAAATGTTTGACTTGGTGTCTTGGGTAATGTGCTGCAAAGGACCTCTTTAAAGTGTTGAAGAGCAAAGATGTCACCTTGAAGACTAAGGTGCACCTAACCCAAGCCATGGTATTTTCAATCACATCATATGCATGTGAAAACTGAATAAGGAAGACTGAAGAAGAATTGACACCTTTGAATTGTGGTGTTGGCGAAGAATATTGAATATACCATGGATTGCCAAAAGAACGAACAAATCTGTCTTAGAAGAAGTACAACCAGAATGCTCCTTAAAAGCAAGGATGATGAGACTGCGTCTTAAATACTTTGGACATGTTGTCAGGAGGGATCAGTCTCTGGAGAAGGACATGCTTGGCAAAGTACAGGGTCGGCGGAAAAGAGGAAGACCCTCAATGAGGTGGATTGACACAGTAGCAGCAATAATGAGCTCGAGCATAACAACAATTTTAAGGATGGCGCAGGGCTGGGCAGTGTTTCGTTCTGTTGTGCACAGGGTCGCTATGAGTCGGAACTGACTCGACAGCTCCTAACAACAACTTCTTAAAAATCTTTGAGGAAGGGTAGGGTTCGACCCTCCTGACTTTTGGCTTTTTGCTGGTTCTACCCACTGTGTATGAGATGAATTGAGTTACCTGAGCATGCTAGGCATTGTTCAAAGTATTTTACAAGTATGAACTCATTCAATCCTCTCAAGTGCTGCAAAGCAGATACTATTATCTTAATTTTACAGGTGTGGAAACTGAGGCTCAGGGCTTATGTAACTTGTCTGAGTCATTCAGCTTGTGTCAGAGCGGAGATATGAATGGAAGCACTGTCACTTCAGAGCCCATGCTCTTAACTGCCTTTGTTATACCTCAGCTTCTCCTGGTCTCTTGCCTTATTTATTGAGCCCTGACAGTTGCCTGGTGTTGCTTGACATGGGGCCCTCTGGGCTGGCTGTGATAGACGTCAGGTTGGCAGGAGGAAGGTGCATCCAGGTCTGGTTTGACAAAAGCCACAGGCACTCTAGACAAGTGGGCCAGCTCAGAAGTAGGTGCAAAGCAATAAAGGAGATCATCAAGAGCTGGGAGGAGAGGAGAGGAGATCTGTGTCTTGAAACCAGATTTGACATTTACTCAGCACCCTCATTGTGTGGAGTCTTGAAGGGAGGCATCCAGGAGGCCATGAGTGAAGAGGTGAAGCCGGTTTACTTCCTACATTTATGAAAGTTCAGGGTTAGCTTTGTCCCAGCAGCACCAAGGAGGTGTGGCCATTGCAAAAGTCCTCCTAAAGAGACACGTAAAAACCTGTTGAAGTCAAGTCAACTCTGAGTCATGGTGACCCCATGTGTGTCAGAGTAGGACTATACTCCATAGGGTTTTCAATGGTTGACAGTTTTAGAAGTAGGTTGTCAGGACTTTCTTCTAAGTCACCTCTGGGTATACTTCATCTTCCAACCTTATGCTTATCAGCTGAGCATGTTAACCATTTGTACCACCCAGAGATTCCAAAAGGACAAACAGTGTAGGGTAAAACTAGTACTGGGCTGCATATATTCCAGAGGATACCATTCTCATAAAAATCTATGGTGTCCTGCTTCAGGGGTTCCTGTTCATGTGGAGTTCATCGTCAAGTACACCCCTGAAATTCTGTAAGCCTCCTAGTTTCTCACTAGAGAGCCTCCCCAACCCAGGTCTTGGTTGATCTTATTGGCCAATACCCCCCAGGTTAACCTCGGAACAAACCAGTAGTGAAGAAAGGAAAAAGTGAATGTAAATTCTGGAATTGCTCATGAGTTTGAGAGTAGGTTAGGTATTACCCAGTAATTACCCAGTAAAAACCTAGGTGGGGATTCCAGTTCACTGAGGCCGATTCATGAATCCACCCATTTATCCAGCCGTTTATTTAACTCTTAATTATTTACTCAATCAGAGAGCATTTATTGAACATTGAATGGCCAGGCGCTGGGGGTGAGAAAGAAAAGGTGATGGTTTCTGCTCTCAAAATTAGGGAAAAAAATAAGAACCAACCCTGCAGAGTAGAAAGACATAAGTGACAGTAGAAAAATGCACAAAGCCCAAGGAGGAAGTGACGAGGGGCTTGGTAGGGAGTGAGAGGAGGACGGTTGAGAACATCTAGCAGACGGAGTCCATTAAGGGAAACTGGAGTGGAACTTCATATGGTGGTTCTAAACAAATCTAGCTTGATGGTTTCCGTTTTATACAGTCTGATTTCCAGATTTGAAATGAGAGAATGCCTGTGATAGGACATCGTAAACTGAAAATAACCAGTTTTAGGTATTAGATGGTAATCTCTGGGCTGTGCTGGGATAAAGGTCCTTTTCTGGTGGCTCCAAAGCCCTGTGGCCTACAAGGCTATTAGGAGTTCTGAAAAATCCCCATTGGTGAATTCCTGAAAAATTACTTTTGGGTCAATAACAACCACTTTCCTTTACTGAGCACTGTGCTAGATATTTTTATATATGATGTCTCCAGTCCTCATAAATACTCCAAGAGACAGGTCTGATTATTTTCATTTCGCAGATGAGGGAACTGAGGCTGCTGGAAGTAACTAATTTGCTAGGTTCACACAGGAAGGAAATGCCAAAACTGATATTCAAACTTTGTCTGACCCCACTGGAACACTTCTTCTTTGATGAGTCAGATTTATTTTCCTGTGAGTAAAATTCTGAGTAAGCTGGGAGCAAATGTGGACAGGGAATGATGGCACTGAAGTCCAGAGACTTTCAGTCAATACCACCCCACCCCCATTTTAGGGGTATTGTGAACACATGGAAAACAAACTTCTTTGTTTAAAAATTTTTTTTAAGGTAATAAAATTTTAATCCTTGCTGATATGATGTTGTTTTGTCCGAATTGTAAGTATCTCTGTGCACTAGTTTTCTATTGCTGCTTTGTAACACATTATCATAAACTTAGTGGCTGAAAACAACACAAACTTCTTTTCTTACCATCCTGGAGTTCAGGAGTCTGAAATAGGTCTCACTGGGGTAAAGGCAAGGTGTTGGCAGGGCTGAATTTCTTTCTGGAGGCTTACCTTTTCAGCAACTAGAGGCTGCCTATATTCATTGGCTTGTGCCCCTTCCTCTGTCTTCAAAGCCAGCAGTTTAGCATCTTCCAACATCCCTCTGACTCTGACCTTCTGTCTCCCTCTTCCACTTTTAAGGACTCTTGTGATTACATTGGTTCTATCTGGATAATCTCCCTATCTCAAGGTCCTTAACTTAGTTATATCAGCAAAGTCCCTTTTGCCAGGTAAAGTAACATATTCACAGATTCTGTATACAACATGTAAAGTAACATATTCACAGGCTGAAGGCACAACCTTGCTTGCTGAAAGTGAAGAGGACTTGAAGCACTTACTGATGAAGATCAAAGACCACAGCCTTCAGTAAGGATTACACCCCAACATAAAGAAAACAAAAATCCTCACAACTGGACCAATAAGCAACATGATGATAAATGGAAAAAAGGCTCAGGTTGTTAAGATTTCATTTTTCTTGGATCCACAATCAGCACCCATGGAAGCAGCATTGATCGGGAAAATCTGCTGCAAAAGACCTCTTTAAAATATTGAAAAGCAAAGATGTCACCTTGAAGACTAAGGTGCCTGGCCCAAGCTGTGGTGTTTTCCATCACTTCATATGCATATGAAAGCTGAATGATGAAAAAGGAAGACTGAAGAAGAATTGATGCTTTTGAATTGTGGTGTTGGCAAAGAATATTGAATATACTATGGACTGCTGAAAGAACAAACATATCTGTTTTGGAAGAAGTACATCAGAACACTCCTTAGAAGCAAAGATGGCGAGACCACGTCTCACATACTTTGGACATGTTATCAGGAGGGATCAGTCCCTACAGAAGGACATAATGCTTGGTAAAGTAGAGGGTCAGTGAAAAAGATGAAGACCCTCAAGGAGATGGATTGACACAGTGGCTACAACAATGGGCTCAAGCATAACAACGATTGTGAGACTGGTGCAGGATACTGCAGTGTTTTGTTCTGTTGTGTATAGGGTTGTCATGAATTGAAATTGACTGGACAGCACCTAACAACAACAAGCTTGCTCTTCCTAGTTAGGACCTGAGGATCCTTTTGAGTGAACCCCTACCTCTTAACTATTCATACACAGACTCCATGAACTGAAGGCCTCTGCCAGAGTCATAGTCAACACTGATTTTTTCTCTGTGATGATGTAGCTACAATGAATATTGGCCCTACAACGGGCCCACTCATTTTAGAAAAAGCAGAAGCCCAGGGGAAGGAAAGGGAGCTATCATTCATTGAGGGTTTGCTACATGCCAGGTCATTTCCATTGACAGGTATGCATTACTTAATGTCCATGATACATTTTGTAAAATAGGGCATTTTGTAATTTTGGCATTGTGCAAACACCATGTTATATATAATATATATGTTTGTATATATTTCATACACATATATCAAAGTAACCTCCGTGCAAGCTGCTCTGGCTCTCCCTTAGTGCCTGGAGCCTCAGGGTTTGTGAACTTGTACCTTCAATTGGCTGCCTCTGAGCAGGCGGCACTCTCTGAGCTGCCCTGGGGAGACTGGTCAGAATTGGAAACCGCCAAGGGTGGAGTAGAGTGGCTCAGCATTTCCCTCAGGCACCAGCCTCTGGGTGGTGGGCAGGGCACATACCAGAGGCAGCCAGTGGCAGTAGTTGCAGGAGGGAGCCAGCGGCAGCAGCCTCGGAGCTGCAGTGGTGGTGCTGCAAACTTGACACTGGCCCTGCCCTCGGTGCCCTTTCAAGCAAGCCCTTCCTTCCCACCCCATGGATGTATATGGAGTGCATGCCTGTATTATTTTTATTTAATATTCATTGTACTTTGCCCTCATTTTACAGATGAGGAAAAGAAAGTCAGAGATCTTAAGTCAATTGTTTAAAAGAACTTCTGGAAATGGAACTAAAGTTAAAAACCATAGTAGAGATTTATTATCCAATCAATGATTCACAGATCGGGGAACACACAGCCTAAGCCGCACATTCCAAAGAAATGTAGCAGCATCAGGGTTATATAATCAGAGAGGAACAAAGAGAATCCAAGAAGTCCAGGCAATTTAATCTGGGTTTTCACAGACTTATTAAAAATGACCTTTGAAATCCTTTCTTCTCTGAAATTGTAGTTTGCTTCAGAAGATAAATATTGTAGTTTTTTGGAGAGGGAGGTCCATGCCTGCTAAGTGGAGGCAGAAAGCCAGGCATATTGCTGCCTGGAATGTAGACTGTCTCAGTTATCTAGTGCTGCTATAACAGAAATACCACAAGTGGATGGCTTTAACAAAGAGAAGTTTATTTTCTCACAGTAAAATAGGCTAAAATTCCAAATTCAGGGTGTCAGCTCCAGGGGAAGGCTTTCTCTCTGTTGGCTCTGGAGGAAGGTCTTTCCCGTCAGTCTTTCCCTGGCCATGCAGCTTCTCTGTACAGGAACCCTGGGTCTAAAGGGTGTGCTCTGCTCCCAGTGCTTCTTCCATGGTGGTATGAGGTCCCCATGTGTCTCTGCTCGCTTTTTTCTTTTATGTCTCAAGAGATTGCCTCAAGACATAATCCAATCTTGTAGGCTGAGTCCTGCCTCACTAGCACAACTGCCACCCATCCTCCCTCATTAATATCGTATAGACAGGATTTACAACAAACAGGAAAATCACATAGTACTGGGAATCATGGCCCAGCCAAATTGATACACACATTTTTGGGGGCACATAATTCAATTCATGACACAGGAATTAAAGAACAGGAACTGTCGATTATACATATATCTACAGGAACAAGATAATTACTATTTCTAAAAGTTAGGTTACTTATCACCTTAAACATTTGCCCTGTGAAGCTAGGTATCAACCATGCTTTTCTGACATGGCATAAGAGAGTCTGTGTTAGTTTTTGCTCCCATAGCCACATTTCCCCCCTTTTGATCAAGCCTCCACTGGGAGGCACTGATCACCTACAAATGGAGTAACCTTTCTTATGCAAGGATTTTTACTTCTTGTTGTTTATCACTCCATTGTTTACCTTATTTCAGTGTTATTTTACTTCGCATTTATTTTCTTCATTTTCTCATGCTATTAGGCCTCATCTTCAGGGCGAGTCGTTTCTGGGTTTTATTAGTGGAAGTTTTAGGCCAAATTCGAGAAACTCCTTAGCCAGCCTGAAGAACATTAGCCAATACCTGTATATCAAAGGGCAAAGAGTTACACGTTATTATTATTATTGTTATTGTTGTTGAAAAACATGAGTGATTAACATCAATTTATCTGCAGAGTGAGTAGGTTTGGGTACACAACATTCTATAAATATAATAGATAATTAGTGAAAAACAACATTTTATTATTATGAAATAGATACAAAGATGATGTGTAGAAACAAACAAAGGTAAATTAATATTCTATTGTCCACCCCAAGAACTAAACCAGTTATTTAAAATATCAGTCAAAAAGGGAACAGGATTATTGAGATTTAATATGGATTGCATATATGAAACATAGTGAGTAATATTAGTACTACTATGAGGAATATAAATACAACAATCAGTTTTAATAACAGCACAGGTGCCTCTTTATGCAGTAGTAAGGATGTCAAGGGCCGTTTGGTTTTGAAGCACTACTTCTCTCATCAGAGTCATTTCTTGGAGTCCATGTACGAAATCATTTAAAATACTCTGAATATATTTAGTCAGAACTTTGGCATGGGCTATATCTTTTAATCCTACTTGAGGTACAAAAGTAGAAGCTAAATGATTACACCATTGAAATACAGATGTTGACTAATGGAAGAAGTCAGTAATTATTCAACCTTGGGTCCAGTTCAATCATATAGTACATCTACTAATCCATCCAAGTGGGAGCCAAAACCAAAGATTGGGGCCATATAAATAAGATGTGCCATTTGTGCTAGTCAAATAGCAAGAATCACGAGATAAGAAAAACTCTTCCCATAGGATATTCTGTAGTCAGCATAGTGTTACTAGTTACTGAAACAGCTGATTCTTACATTAAAAGAGGGAAAGGAAAAAAAGTGGTTTCTTATATCTAGGAAGTAGAATGTTGAACATCAGCAATATTCTCATATAAACTTTATAGTAATTCTTTTAGTTTAGTCAGTTCTATGTAGTTAATTTTGGTTCCATACAATTCTGAATCAATGGCAGTCTGAAAATGTCATCAGTTTCTATATAAGAATTCTAGAAATCTTGATTTGGTCAAATACTATCCATGTTTGAAATGCAGTCCTTTTCGTAAGTCTGATATAGTCCATTTTTTGCTGAAATATTTTGGTCAAGTGTTTCTAGTGAATCAACAAAGTAAAATTTATCTATAGGCAACAATTTTAAAAATGGCCATGGTTCAGAGTCTCAGGTTATAAAATAAACATACAAAAATCACTTGGATTCCTCTACATCAACAAAAAGAACACCGAAGAGGAAATAACCAAATCAATACCATTCACAGTAGCCCCCAAGAAGATAAGATACTTAGGAATAAATCTTACCAAGGATGTAAAAGACCTATACAAAGAAAACTACGAAGCTCTACTACAAGAAATTCAAAAGGACATACTTAAGTGGAAAAACATACCTTGCTCATGGATAGGAAGACTTAACATAGTAAAAATGTCTATTCTACCAAAAGCCATCTATACATTTAACACCCTTCCGATCCAAATTCCAATGTCATATTTTAAGGGGATAGAGAAACAAATCACCAATTTCATATGGAAGGGAAAGAAGCCCCGGATAAGCAAAGCACTACTGAAAAAGAAGAAGAAAGTGGGAGGCCTCACTTTACCTGATTTCAGAACCTATTGTACAGCCACAGTAGTCAAAACAGCCTGGTACTGGTACAACAACAGGCACATAGACCAATGGAACAGAATTGATAACCCAGACATAGATCCATCCACGTATGAGCAGCTGATATTTGACAAAGGACCAGTGTCAATTAATTGGGGAAAAGAAAGCCTTTTTAACAAATGGTGCTGGCATAACTGGATATTCATTTGCAAAAAAATGAAACAGGACCCATACCTTACACCATGCACAAAAACTAACTCCAAGTGGATCAAAGACCTAAACATAAAGACTAAAACGATAAAGATCATGGAAGAAAAAATTGGGAGAACCCTAGGAGCCCTAATACAAGGCATAAACAGAATACAAAACATTACCAAAAATGATGAAGAGAAACCCGATAACTGGGAGCTCCTAAAAATCAAACACCTATGCTCATCTAAAGACTTCACCAAAAGAGTAAAAAGACCACCTACAGACTGGGAAAGAATTTTCAGCTATGACATCTCCAACCAGCGCCTGATCTCTAAAATCTACATGATTCTGTCAAAACTCAACCACAAAAAGACAAACAACCCAATCAAAAAGTGGGCAAAGGATATGAACACACATTTCACTAAAGAAGATATTCAGGCAGCCAACAGATACATGAGAAAATGCTCACGATCATTAGCCATTAGAGAAATGCAAATTAAAACTACGATGAGATTCCATCTCACTCCAACAAGGCTGGCATTAATCCAAAAAACACAAAATAATAAATGTTGGAGAGGCTGCCGAGAGATTGGAACTCTCATACACTGCTGGTGGGAATGTAAAATGGTACAACCACTTTGGAAATCTATCTGGCGTTATCTTAAACAGTTAGAAATAGAACTACTATACAACCCAGAAATCCCACTCCTGGGAATATACCCTAGAGATACAAGAGCCTTCATACAAACAGATATATGTACACCCATGTTTATTGCAGCTCTGTTTACAATAGCAAAAAGTTGGAAGCAACCAAGGTGTCCATCAACGGACGAATGGGTAAATAAATTGTGGTATATTCACACAATGGAATACTACGCATCGATAAAGAACAGTGACGAATCTCTGAAACATTTCATAACATGGAGGAACCTGGAAGGCATTATGCTGAGCGAAATTAGTCAGAGGCAAAAGGACAAATATTGTATAAGACCACTATTATAAGATCTTGAGAAATAGTAAACCTGAGAAGAACACATACTTTTGTGGTTATGAAGGGGGGAGGGAAGGAGGGTGGGAGAGGGTTTTTTATTGATTAATCAGTAGATAAGAACTGCTTTAGGTGAAGGGAAAGACAACACTCAATACATGGAAGGTCAGCTCAACTGGACTGAACCAAAAGCAAAGAAGTTTCCGGGATAAAATGAATGCTTCAAAGGTCAGCGGGGCAAGGGCGGGGGTCTGGGGAACATGGTTTGCGGGGACTTCTAAGTCAATTGGCAAAATAATTCTATTATGAAATCATTCTGCATCCCACTTTGAAATGTGGCATCTGGGGTCTTAAATGCTAACAAGCGGCCATCTAAGATGCATCAATTGGTCTCAGTCCACCTGGAGCAAAGGAAAATGAAGAACACCAAGGTCACATGACAACTAAGAGCCCAAGAGACAGAAAGGGCCACATGAACCAGAGACCTACATCATCCTGAGACCAGAAGAACTAGTTGGTGCCCGGCCACAATCGATGTCTGCCCTTACAGGGAGCACAGCAGAGGACCCCTGAGGGAGCAGGAGAGCAGTGGGATACAGACCCCAAATTCTCATAAAAAGACCAAACTTAATGGTCTGACTGAGACTAGAGGAATCCTGGCGGCCATGGTCCCCAGACCTTCTGTTGGCACAGGAAAGGAACCATCCCCGAAGACAACTCATCAGACATGAAAGGGACTGGTCAGCGGGTGGGAGAGAGACGCTGATGAAGAGTGAGCTAACTATATCAGGTGGACACTTGAGATTGTGTTGGCAACTCTTGTCTGGAGAGGGGATGGGAGGATAGAGAGAGAGAGAAGCCGGCAAAATTGTCACGAAAGGAGAGACTGAAAGGGCTGACTCAAGAAGGGGAGAGCAAGTGGGAGTAGGGAGTGAGATGTATGTAAACTTACATGTGACAGACTGATTGGATTTGTAAATGTTCACTTGAAGCTTAATAAAAGTTAATAAAAAAAAATGGCCATGGTTAACTTATAATAATAATTCTTAAAAGTGAAAGGTCAGATGGGAATTAATTATAAAAGTAATGCAAAGCCAAATAAAGTCCAAAAAAAAAACCTTTAGACAAAAATATTTCTAAATACAATGATTAACCTTATTTTCAAAGAGCCTGGTGGCACAGTGGTTAAGAGCTATGGCTGCTAACCAAAAGATCAGCAGTTTGAATCCACCAGCCACTTCTTGGAAACCCTATGGGCCAGTTCTACTCTGTCCTATAAGGACACTATGAGTCGGGGTCAACTTGATGGCAACGGGTTTGACTTTTTTTTTTTGGTTTTCAGATATAACACATAATAATCTTGGGACATAATACTAAATAGCTAGGATATACCAAGAATATACCAAGATTAACAAGTCTCTAAACATCTGAATAGTAATAAAAACTCCATGGGTAAAAAATTCCCCAGTTAAAACCATTGGCTTTGATGATGCTAGATTCAAATGAAACAAAGTTATGACGAAGTTAGCAATTGAAATAATAAAATTATGACATAATATTATGTGCTTGTTGTTTAGTATCAGGCAAACATTACTGACACAAATTTTAACTCAAAGAAAATTTCTTACCCCAGTTTTGACAATTTTTCATGTAACTCATAATGAATAAAATAAATCTTTTTTTTTTTTTTTTTTTTTTTAGCACTTTTGTCTTTATAAAACAGAAACAAATCTTCTGTAGTGTTCCACAGACTTTCAAAGTTGTCAGGAGTTTATCATAGGTCACCGATAAATAATACTTGAGTTATTTAACCAAAGATCTTAAAGATAAAAACCTTAGCTTTTTCCAAATCTATGCAGGAATTTATTCTGTGACTTTCAACTCAAGAATTTATTCTGTGGAACCCTTCCCTTCGTGGCAGATTGCAGAAAGAATAAAATCAACTCTTCAATGCAGTAATCAAAGAAAATATTATCTTTATAGCAAGAAGCCCAATTCTTTGTTTTATATACTATTTGATATTAAAGCTCTTAAAAATTCTCATAAATTAATCCATCAAACTTTTAGTCACAGCAAATAAGTACTTTGACCATATAAAATAAATTCCCTTTTAATAAGCCTTTTAAATTTCCTGTCCTTGTTACATATCTCTTCTAGTAAAACCCTTTACATGGCAAAAATGAACACACTTATTGCCAGAACTATATATATATATACATGTGGAAACCCTGGTGGCATAGTGGTTAAGTGCTACAGCTGCTAACCAAAGGGTCGGCAGTTCAAATCTGCCAGGAGCTCCTTGGAAACTCTATGGGGGCAGTTCTACTCTGTCCTGTAGGGTCACTATGAGTCGGAATCAACTCAAAGGCACTGGGTTTGGTTTTTGGTTATATATATATATGTATATGTATGTATATATATGCACACATACATGTATACATAGACCCTTCCTCTGTGGCATAAAAAGTAAGAACCTATAAACTTCATTTATAATATCTATTAACTCAATTTAATATCCGGAAGTTTCCTAGTGCTGTGGCCCATCCCATGCCCTAGCTTATCCTTTCATGTCTCTCTTGTGTAGGTGGTGAGTGCTGTAAGGGCATCTAAGATACTCTACCTGTGCCCACATATTTTTGCTGTTTAAAGACTTTGAGATTCCTATATAACAACCATACAAAACCTGATTTTATTTTTTTTTAACCTAATTCACTTTGCCGGCTAGAGACCTCATCTTTTATTTTAGACCTTAAATATACAAGTCTCTCTAATTGGAAAGTACCCTAAAGTAGCCACTGATTTAACAAGCTGTAGTGAAGAAGCTCAAACAAAAATTCAAATACAAACAAGATCTATACTCATAGCTCTTGGCCATGTAGTGAGCTGGAGTTCCACTAGGAAAATTAACTGCTTTCTTGGATTCAGCATACCCCACACTGAGACAGTCCTAAACATTATGATTCACCAAACTCACAATAAAAATTTGAGTTCACATTACGCATCATCAGGACAGCAGTCCCAAAGTTGACAGTTCAAAATACAAACTGAAAAATAAATCTCAGAAAAACTACTATCAAGGCATGGAGCTTGGATTCCAAGACTTTTCTTTTTCTGAGTGACCCCAAGATAAAGCAGAGATGAAGGAGCCCAATCAGCTCAGCTTGGTACTGAAGCTCAAAACTGGAAATTGATCTCAGGATCACAGAGGCTACCTAGAGGATCCCACTTCTGACACCAGAAATGTAAAAGAATTTCTGAGAATGGAAACAAAGTTAATAGCAATAAAAAAAAAGAGATTTATTACTCAGTCAATGATTTGCAGATTGGGGAACACACAGCCTAAATTGAGTGTTCCAAAGAAATGTGGCATCATAATGATTAATATAGTCAGAGAGGAACAAAGACAGTCTGTGAAGTACAGGTAATTTTAGATGGTTTTACAGGGGTTCATTAAAATGTCCTTTGAAATCTTTCTTCTCTGAAGTATTACTTTGCTTAAGAAGACAAATGTTCTAGTTTTTTTGAGGAAGAGAGGTGTGCCAGCTAAGCAGTGGCAGATAATCAAGCACCTGCCTGTCTAGAATGCAGAAGTTAAAGAGCAGGAACTGTTGATTATACATGAACCTATAGGAAAAAGCTAATTACTATTTCTAAAAGTTAGATTACTTATCATCTTAAATTTTTGCCCTGTGAAACCAGGTATCAGCCATGCTCTTCTGGGATGGCATAAGAAGCTTCATGTTGGTTTTAGCTTCCACAGCCACAACTGGCTAAAACAAAAAGCCAGTAAGCCATAGGGCTGAGATTCAAACTCTGTTCAGTGTGGTTTAAAATCAGCTCTCTTTTCTTTTTATATACATAGTGGTTCCCATAGGACCAAGGTCACAAAACTAGTTTAAAAAAAAAAAAAAGTTTAAGGCAGGGGTTTAATTTCTAATGCCAGTAACTTTTCCCTTCTGCTGTACTAATGCATCAGGCATAATCAGAAGTGTTCAGGCCACTGGTGAGAACTAATTCAACTATAGAAAAAGGAAGTGTGCTAGGCTCTTTGAATTGCCTGATAATTCTAAAAGAGGTATGTTTTAACCTTAAGAGCTTAAAATTTACAAATGGTGGGTGAGTGTTTCTCCTTTTTCTGGAGTTTATTTATTTCTAAATTTCTGAGCCTTAAAAAATATTTTTTAACCTTACTATGTATTTATCACTAATTGTAATCAGGATCAAATCTGTTGTGTATAAAGGGCTTGAGAGAATTTCTAGGCATTGGGTATAACGCTGAAATATACCACAGAGAACTCACGCCCATTTAGAAACCAGGTTGACAGTGCCTCTAATTTACACTAGCTGAAAGCGCTGAAACCTCTGTTTCTCTTAAATGATGAACCTTTGTTAACCAGATGCAAATAGAAGAATCTTTTCATTGTGCAAAGTGAACAATACTGGCTGTGCATAGTCATTCACCTTAGGGGAGTGTGCGTGTGTGTGTGTGTGTGTGTGTGTGTGCGTGCGCACACGCGCGCATGTGTGCTGGGGTTTATTATTTCTTCTTTCTTTTCAGTTTCCTTTCTTTTTCCCCTTGGGGGCCATTTCAAGCTCAGTGAGCATGACAGGAGCAAATAAAAATAAAAAGAGCCACAAGCTTGTTTGGAATTCATTAACTCTAGAGGTTGTTTCGGCTACCTGGGTAAGGCAGATGAATCATCCCCAGGGTCATCAGAAAGCCCTCACTGAATGCACAGTTCTAGAAAATCTGATCCTGATCTGGCCTCTGCACCCAAGAACTGCAAGGCTGGTTTTGAAAAACCACAAGCATTTATGATGTTGATGACAGAGCCTGTGAAGGAGTGAAAGGTGAAGAAGAAAACCCTTGGGGAAATCACAGAGAGAGGTGGAGTTGGGCAGAGGGCACAGTATAGAAAGTGCAGGCGCCAGTTGGTAAAGGAAAGAGGGCAAACAAAAATTATGAAGTACGAGCCCAGACACCTCACTTCCTAAAATGATTGACAAAGGCTTGGCTTTCACTGTGCAGGTTTTGGAATTCTTAAGTATGCACAGGAGAGCTGAGTTCTTGAGTATGCATAGGCAGGGGGAACATATAAGAGCAGAGCTGATTGTAATGATAAGTCTCACATTCTCAACCTTTTTTTTCCCAGAAGACATTACTCTTAAGTTTCCTCCCACCCCGTTCATCATAAACTCAGCAAATAAGTAAAGCTTGACCTCACCTTGTTTCACAACATAGAAGAAGGATGCGGCAGATTAAAGATGGCCACACGTTCTTTGACACTCTCTCTCCTCCTCTGAACCTGAGTGGGCTCTCTGCATTGACACATCCAACCCAGGCATTAACACATAGAATGTGGCAAAAGTGACACGGGGCCAGGTCCAGGACCAGATCTTAAGATATGGGCAGCTTCCACTTGCTGTCTCTTGGAATAAGCCACCATGTGGTGAGGAAGCCCAAGCAGCCCCTTAAGGAGGCTCACATGGAGAAGAACTGAGCTTCCTGGCTGACAGCTCCAATGGTGCTCCTAGACAATAATCTGGACCAATTTACCAGCCATATGAGTGAGTCATCTTGGAAGTGGTTCCTCCAGGCTTAAATGAGCTACCCACCCCAGCTGATGCCATGTGGATCAGATATGAGTTGTCCTTCTCTGAGCTTTGCCCAAATTGTAGATTTGTAAGTAAAATAAATGACTATTGTTCTAAACCACTAAATTTTGGGGTGGTTTGTTATGCAGCAATAGATAACTAGAACAAAGGAGATTGGGTTATTTCAGGGATGAAAACAATACTTAAAAAAAAAATTATTTTTGGTGAAATTATACACAGCAAAACCCACTCCCATTCCACAGCTTCTAGACGTAATGATCAGTGACATTGGTTAAATTCTTCACATTGTGTCAACATTCTTGTTATTTCTGTTCTAGTTGTTTCACTTCCATTTATGTCATCTCCCTGCCCCCTAACCTTCTCATCTGTTCTTTAAAATAGCTGTTGACTCTTTGGTCTTATATAGATTTTTTTTTTTTAAAGTAATGAAATACCTCAAGGGGGACAATCTTTACTCTTTGGGCTAACCTGTTACTTAGTTTAAAGGTGACTTCATAGGGTAGTTTCAATTTAAGTTTTGAAAATTAACTTAGGACAATAGTGTCAGAGACTCCTCCAGACTCAATAGGTCCAGTAATTCTGGATTCTTTAAAAATTTGAAGTTCTGTCCCACATTTTTCTCTCTTTTTATCAGAATTTCTCTGTTATGTTCCTGATCAGAATGTTCAGTAGTGGTAGCCAGACACCACCTATTTCTTCTGGAAAACTTTACTTTTTAATGCCACCTGATGGCATGCATTATTAATTAGTCACAAAAGTTTTTGCCTCACTGAGCCCAGGATTCTTATCAGTATTCCAAGTAGTTGTTATCAATGGACCGTAGATGACATGTAAAATGAAACCATTTGTCATCTCTGGGTTAAGTCGCTAATGGCTAAGGAAGATGATATAGATGTTAGAAGTGCTACATCTTGAGTGGGTTGAAAATCAGGAGAGGGCTGTATCCTTTCACCATGCTTATTGAATCTGTATGGTGAGCAAACAATCTGAAAAGCCAGACTGTCTGAAGAAGAACATGGCATAAGGATTGGAGGAAGACTCACTAACAACCTGTGATATGCAGATGACACAGCCTTGCTTGTTGAAAGTGAAGAGGACTTGAAGCACTTACTGATGAAGATCAAAGACCACAGTCTTCGGTATGGATTACACCTCAACATAAAACAGAAATCCTCACAACTGGGCCAATAAGCAACATCATGATAAACAGAGAAGAGATTGAAGTTGTCAAGGATTTCATTTTACTTGGATCTGTAATTAAAGCCCATGGGAGCAGCAGTCAAGAAATCAAAGGATGTATTGCATTGGGCAAATCTGCTGCAAAAGAGCTCTTTAAAAAGTGTTAAAAAGCTAAAGATGTCACTTAGAGGACTAAGGTGCACCTGACTCAAGCCATGGTATTTTCAATCACCATATATGCATGTGAAAGCTGGACAATGAGTGAGGAAGACCGAAGAAGAATTGATGCCTTTGAATTATGGTATTGTCAAAGAATATCAAATATACCATGGACTTCTAGAAGAATGAACAAATCTGTCCTGGAAGATGTACATCCAGGATGCTCCTTAGAAGCGAGGATGGTAGGTGACTTTGCCTCATGTACTTTGAACATGTTATCAGGAGGGACCAATCGCTGGAGAAAGACTTCATGCTTGGTAAAGTAGAGGGTCAGCAAAAAGGAGGAAGACTCTCAAGGAGATGGACTGACACA
The DNA here is from genome assembly GCF_024166365.1 of Elephas maximus indicus. Taxonomy (NCBI): domain Eukaryota; kingdom Metazoa; phylum Chordata; class Mammalia; order Proboscidea; family Elephantidae; genus Elephas; species Elephas maximus. The sequence continues at coordinate 30,045,921 of NC_064827.1, read as the reverse complement.
ATGGCTGCAACAATGAGCTCAAACATAGTGACAATTTTGAGGGTGACACAGGACCAGTCAGTGTTTCCTTCTGTTTTACATAGGGTTGCTATGAGTCAGACAGACTTCAAGGCACCTAACGACAACAACAAACCCTGAACTTGGGAGGTCTTTTGGTAACGTTCCATTCTAGAGAGATAGGGTGACATCTCCTATAAGGAGTACTCTTGGAACCTGATTGCGTCGTAAAGTGGGAAGTTGTCACTTTTACCTCTTTGATGGCTCACTATTGACTTAGTCTAGGTACATGTGGGATCAAGGATAAATGAAGTTACCATTCTCTTTCTTTCACCACCTGAAACAGCCTAATGGGTGTCCTATTGGTTATGCCAAGGGATTCTGTACAAGTAATTGTTGTATTCTTTTCAGTCTACTAGAGATACCCTACCTCCCATGCCCTTGCACAGTGCCTGGCATGATGTTGCTGGTGAACACATTTACTGAATGGATGTGGCCAACGGAAGGAGTCATCCCTTTCAGTCCTCTCCTAATACCCAGCTCCTAGCACAGAGACTGGTGCAAAGTGGGTGCTAAACAAATGCTCATTAAATTGATTTTGATGGCATGATTTCCAAAATAGTTGCTTGATGAACAAGTAGAGCTCCCTCCTCCAAAAAAATTGCAACTCTGAAGAGAAGCATAATAGAGCCAGAGCTAAAAGCAAAATTATTCACAAACTCCAAGTGCCTCAATCCATGGGTTTTAATGAAAGTCATTCTGCAGTTGAGAATGTTGTAGTAATTACAGGCAAGCTAATATCTCTGCCATATGGTTTGAAAGCAGGTCTGAATTCTGAAAGCCACTATCAGCAGTTTTATTTTCTGCTGCTGCTTTTCTGCCCCCACCCCCTCCTGTCTTTGTCTCTGTTTTTGCTTTTATCTTTTTTGTTCAACCTCATATTCCCTCTCTCCTTACATGATTCCTGTTCATCGTTCCCCTCTTCCAGCCCCTAGTTCCATTTCGAAGGCCTTCGGAGTGGCTCTGCTGATAATTCTGAGACGTGATTGCAGTGCCTAGAATGGGTCATGTCATATCATCCACTGACCCACTGGCCAAGAAAGAAACCAAGGATGCTCTGACCCATTGTCAACTGACTGTGTCACTCTGTCCCTCAAGTATGGTCTCATAATTGAAGGAAAAAGACTCTAATTAATCTCTCTGATATTGAATTACCCTTGTGCAGTGGCCCTCAACCCTGGTTGACTGTGGAATCACCTATGGAGCAATTAAAAAAGTACGGATGCCTGGACCCCACCTCCCCAGGGATTAGAGTCTGAACTAATTGGTTCAGGGTCAAGTCCACCCATCATATTTTATAAAGCTCCTAGGATAATTCTAATATGGGGCTAGGTTGAAAACCCTGCCCTGGAACCCTGGCCTTAGATAAATAGCAGTGGAATCTAGCCTATCTCCTTTTGTCTACCTGTTACATCTGGAAGTGAGAGTATACAGCACTTAGTACCAAAGTAATTGTAAATTACAAGGCATACACTTACCTAGACGCAACTATTTAATAAAATAATTATATACCTGCTTAGCTCAAAATGCATTCATGAACGATAAGAGTATGCCCTGTAAAAACTCTGGAAAATAGGCAAGGCTAGAGTTAATCTCTTTATTTTATAAATGGGAGCTTAGATACTAAAATCATGTAGTAGGTATGTCTTCTCTCAGTTCAGGGCTCCTCCTACTATAGCACACTGTTCTCTCTACCATCCCCTAGGATAATTTCAGGAGAAGAAGTGCCTACCTAACTAAGGTCTAAGGGTCAAGACTTCCCTCCTGCCTGCCCTAAAATTCCCTCTTGGGGTTAATTGTCTTGGGATGGACAACAAAATTGGATACCTTGTCTCTAGGATGCCACCTATTCTTTCCTAGAAGGTGAAGAGCCTGAAGTCTTCTCTCCTTAGCAAATTAGTTGATGAGATTTACTAATGATCCTATTGGAAGGTCAGAAAGCTATGAGGCAATAATGAAAAGGAAGATTTCAGGAGATCATAGGGAAATACCAGCTGCTTTAGTCAGGCATAGGAGATCAGCTGACATAATCTGGAGTCAGAAGGGGCCCTAGAGAGTGAAACATTGGAGTAGGGCCCCATGAATTTTGGGGATGTGCTTCCTGATTCAGAATCAGGTGCTAAGAGATGTCATCGTTAGCTGCTGTAGAGTTGACCTGACTGGACTCAACTAATGGTGACCTTATGAACAACAGAACAAAATGTTCCCCAGATCTATGTCATTATCACAATTGCCAGCATATTGAAACACATTCTTGTGGCTATTTGCCAATCCATTTCACTGAGGGCCACCATCACTAGCTCTCTGCTTCACCAAACATGATGTCCTCCTTTAGTGATTGATTCCTCCTGGTGGCATGTTCAAAGCAAGTGAATCAGACAATATTCTAATAATATTTTCATTAGCTAACTTGGCTGCAACAATGAGCTTAAGCATAACAACGATTGTAAGGATGGCACAGGACCAGGCAATGCTTCGTTCTGTTGTACATAGGGTCGCTGTGAGTCGGAACCAACTCGACGGCACCTAACAACAACAACAACTTTCAGAAGTAGTTTACTAGGCCTTTCTTCTTAGTCTGGAAGCTCCACTGAAACCTGTCTACCATGGGTGACCCTGCTGGTATTTGAAATACTGGTGGCATAGCTTCCAGCATCACGACAACAAGCAAGCTACCATAGTATGACAAACTGGCAGACGAGTGGTGGGTTAAGAGATAGAAGATATGTAGGTATCTTCATAAGTATGTAAGAATTATGTAACACTATTGGTCAAATTACAAAGTATATCAGGTGAAATACCTTTGGCTGCAGCAATTGAAAAATTCTTGGCTCAAACAAAAAGAAATGCATTATTTACTACCATTTGGTAGTAAAAGGCAAAACAAAACCAGTTTAATTCATCCAAATCCAAGGTCTTTGCCATCAGCCCGCTTGAGCCTCAATATCCCTACCTATAAAACAACAACAAATAGCAGCAAAAACGAAGATCATTTCAGCTTCTTTGGATGTCTTATAATGCAGCTCTGGTGATCAATTGAGATTATATGTGTGCATGTGTTAAAGTCCTTTGGAAAAATAAGGATGCTCTGCCGTTGTAGGCATTTTTACAGAGAAAGTAGCATGGTGTATTAGAAAGATCAGTGGATTAGGTGTTAAAAACCTGGTATGTTTTCTAACTTCTGTCTGCTACTACCATATATTTTAGTTAACTAGTGCCGCCATAACAGAAACACTACAGTGGGTGGGTTTAAAGAAAATACATTTATTGTCTTATATATTTGGAGGCTAGAAGTCCAAATCAGGCATCAGCTCTATAGGTGAGTCCTTCCTTGTCTCTTTCAGGTTCTAGTAGCTGCCAGCAATTCTTGGTGTTCTGGGCTTATGGATTAATCTGCCTCCATCTTCACATGGCATCTTCCCCCATGTGTATGCCTTTGTGTCTATTTTGCTCTTTTTATAAGACACCACTTAGAAGTGATTAGGTTTAGGACCCATCCTACTATGGTATGACCTCATTAAAGCAACAAAGGAAAATCTCTACTTCCAAATAGGGTCATATTTACTGGCACAATGATTAAGATGTTCACATTTCTTTTTTGGAGGACACAATTCAATTCATAACAACTTAAGATACTAGACAAATTTTTCAACTGTTAACTGCTTCTTTTCCTATAAAATGGATGTAATAGTTGTGTCACTATGCCTTGGAGATGTGAAACACCTATGGGGAAGCTTGTGGGAAAGTGCAATACAAATGATTACTTGCTAAACAAAGGTAAGGCAATTTTAGGATTACAATTCATATGCCTTTGCAGACATACCACTTTGTTTGAATATTACGGACATTTGAGCTCTCCAAAATAACCTTTATAATTAGCTTACCATTGTTGATAGCAGTCTACTTTTACTTATAATGTGAACATGTTGTCTTGTGGTCGTTGTGATTGGCTTCCCAGCATCAGTTCATCCCAAATAATTTGCTTAAGCAATTCATGGAAATCTCATTCTTTTGGCCAGTGACTAGTCTAGGAATGGGCAGGAGATTGAAGTCCTGGCCAATAGGACATGTGGTGAAGTCAGTCGGGGGTTTCTGGGAAAAATGTCCTTGCTGTTAGTAAGGAGACAAAAGAAGAATAATCCCATTCTATCATTGGGCGTTGTGGTGTGTGGCTATGATGCCTGGAACCATTGAAGCATCTTGGGTCCATGAAGGGAGCTTCTTCTTGTGTTAGCTGCTCTTGAGTCAGCCCCCAGTTGATGGAGACCCCACGCACAACAAAATAAAACATTGCCTGACCCCGTGTAATCCCTATGATTGGTGGGGGATTAGACCATTGTGATACATAAAATTTTTGTTGGCTAATTTTTGGAAGTAAATTGCCAGCCCTTCCTTCCTAGTTCATCTTTGTTTGGAAGCTCCACTGAAACCTGTCCAGTCAGCTGCTGTGACCACCCCTTCCTCACTTCCCATTAGATATACTAATAATCATAGTAATAAGTATCATAATAAAAATAGCAGGTATCATTTACTAAACGCTTTCCTTACTATAGCAACATGCAAGACTCCACTGACAGATGGGTGAATCCAGGTCTCCCAGGTAGAAGGTGAGAATTCCACCACTGAACCACCAATGAAACTGATACTCTCTGAAGGTGGCAGAGGGAAGACTTAGAACCTAGGTCCTTGAGAACCATTAAGCTGTTGAATCAACCATCCCTGGAGCTATCCTACTTCTAGTCTTCTTGTTGCAAAAAATAATACATTTCTTTTTGTTTGAGCCAGGAATTTTTCAACTGCTGCAGCCAAAGGTATTTTAACTGATATACCTTGTAATTTGACCAATAGTGTCACGTAGTTCTTAATATTTCACTTGTTAATATTTTTCTCTTTGTGAAAAATAAATCCCACCATTCCCATTATGAAAGTGATGATTATTCATGATAGTTGATTTAGAAAATACATAAAAGTTTAATGAAGAAAATACAAATCACCCCATAGCCTCCCAACCTGGAGACAACCACAGCAAAAACTTTGGTGAATTCCCTCCCTGGTGTTCATTTTAACCTGCTTTTACTTGTTTGAAATGTTTGGAGGAGGAGAAAACATACAAGGGAATTTGCTGGACTTGCATCCTTCTTCTAGAAGTGGTGACAAAAAAGGGATATGGGTGGAGACAAATCTGGGAAAGCTTGTTGGGAGGACATATCGAAAGGCACAAGAGGTTTGGGACTAGAGAGAAGTAGAGAAGTAATTCTCAGAAACAAAATGTAGCCTTCAAGATTTTCCCAAAAGTTGCTGGTGCCCTTCTCCTGGCTTTTCTTTCCATGTGAAGGAAGTGGGGTCTTTACCTTTTCTGCCATCTTGTGCTTCCCCATGGGCTAAGCCTGGCGGAGACGAACCCTGACCCCTCTGTCTGGAGGCGGTGAACACTACAGCCAGCTGGCGCCTTGCATATTTTGAGCAGCTCATCCAGATGCATCTGGGTGATCTAATTAATCGAGGTGAGAGCTGTGCTTCCAGGAATCAGGCCATGAAGCTTGCACAGATGATCAGAACTCAGAGAAAGGCAAAGATCATAAGACTTGGTTTATTGCAGAGGTTGCACCCGGGCAGCCTCCGAACTGTATGTGACCCGCACATGCATTTTTTTCAGATTGCATGGTATTTAAAAATTGGGTGATTTTGAATACACACCTAGGCCTCAGATCTCTCTCTCTTTTTTATTATTTTTTTAAATCTGAAGATATGGCAACGCTGAACTTACATTTCAGTACAGTGACACACTAGCTGGAGTGGTCTGCTTCTTCTTCCAGACATATCCTCTCGTGTTCAGCACACTCATGTGAGGTGTGCATAGGGACTGACATCCCACCTGCTTTACTTATCTCCATGACCAGCAGGCAGCTGCTATAGGACTTGAGTCTGCATTCTTTATTAGAAGGTCTGGTGCCTGGTTGACAGAGTGGTTTCACCTTACTTGCCAGATTTGACCCATTGGAAATTGCTTCTGAAGGGCTATGTTTAAAAAGATTCTGGGGCTTGTTGGGAAGGAGCCGCTATTGATTGGTGATGTTTTTCATGGGTGCCATATAAAAGCTCATTATCATCTACCCAACCTGTTTCCCTTGAGTCAATTCGGACTCATAGTGACTCCATAGCTGCCAAGTATTTTGAGAAGAAGACCTACAGAAATAAGACAGGTAGAGAGTAAATTTGAGAATGATTTGGGAGAAACAGTGGGCCAGGCAACCTAAATTCTAATTCTGATTCTATCACTGGGGCAGGACATTGACTATTTTAATTCCCAGTTTCCTCACCTGCAAATAGGGTATAGTGATCCTTCCCCTATCTATGTCACAGGGTTGCTATGGGAATCAAATATGATGCTGTGCACAGAAGGGCTGGGAAAACCACAAAAGGTTATCCTATTATTTATTTATTTTTTTTGTATTGGTTTGATTTAAAATCCTTCCTGGGATGTGGTCATTATTTAGTAAAATTTGGAAGTAGGTCTCTCCCCAAGACTTGTAGATGTGGCTTTGCTTTGTTTTAGTTTTTGAGTTGCCTAGGAAATTATGTAATACACATTTTCTTTCATTTGAATATGGAACCTGGAGGAGAATCTATATATGTAGATCAGTCCATGTTTGTGTAAGGACTATTTGGTTCTAAGGAATCAATGTCTCACTTACTTTGTACATATTATCAGGAAAAGCAGGTCCCTGAAGAAAGATATCATGATTGGTAGAGTACAGGGTCAGCTAAAAAGAGAAAAACCTTCAAGGAGATGGATTGACACAGTGGCTGCAACAATGGGCTCAAACATAACAACGATTGTGAGGATGGCCTAGGACAGGGCAGTGTAAGGTTATGATGAGTCTGAGCCGACTCGACGGCATCTAACAACAACAACAACAAGGGATCAGTGTTGGAAAGTCAACTTAGTTGCTGTGACCACTCTTCCTCATTTCACATTAGATATAATAATCTTGGTAGTAATTATCATAATTAAAAAAAATAGCAGATATCAATTGCTGAGTGCTTGCTATGTCATTCTTCAGATGGACTAAGACGAGGAAACTGAGCCTCAGAGGATTTAAGTAGCCTGCCCATCGTTCACAGATCTTAAATGGCAGAGCTATGATAATTATAATCGTGGCTAACATTTACTGAACACACACTGCGTGCCAGGCACTGTTCTAAGTGTTGACGTGCACGATCTCATTTGATCATTGAGGCAACCCAGTTAGATAGGTAATTTATTATCCATATTTTTATCTCATGAGAGAACTGGGGCTCAGAGAGGTTAGTCTACTTAGCCAAGGTCACACAGCTTATGTGCAGGGTCCACTATACTTCACTGTCTTTATCATGAGCACAGGACTGTTGGGCCTGAGTCTGTGCTCTGCCCACTCTGCTCCCCAGCCTGTGCAGGTGTGGCTCTACATTGAGCAGCTTCCTGGAGAAGAAAGGAGACCAGTAGCAGGAGGAACCTTGAGCAGAAATGTGAAGGAAATGACTGTTTAGAAGATCTTTTGTTGTCTATGAGGGCCCTCTAAGAGCTCTGTTATGTGAGTGCCTCAGAAAAATAAGTGCCAGCAATACAGTTGTACACAGTTAGGATTGGCAGTCGGATAATTATTTTATTTCTGATAAGTTGTCATTGTTAGTTGCCATCAAGTTGACTCTAATTCATGATGACCTTATGTATAACAGAACTAAATGTTACCTGGTACTGCACCATCTTCATGATCCTTGGTATGTCTGAGTCTATGATGGTGGCTATTATGTAGTGTCCTCCAACCTCAGGGGCTCATCTGCCAGCACTATAGCAGACAATATTCTACTCTATTTGCTTCAGACGTGTGTGGATAGACAGAGATCTAATCGATATTTGTGGAGTGCTTACCATGTGCTTGGCATGTTGCTTAGCACTTTGTATGTATTAATTCTCACAAGCATATTGATAAGTACTATTGTTATTGTTATTTTATAGATCAGGAAACTAAGGCTCACAGAGCTTAGGAAATTTTCTGAAGTGCACACAGTAAATGAGTTTATCTCCAAGCCCATGTCCATAACTATTATGCTACGTGGCCCCTCGGTGCTTGTGGCAGTCATCTGGAACAGTTCTGGAAAACAGTTGATGGTGAGAAAAACTACGGAGGGAGCTGGGAGAGGCAAGACCGGACTGTATGTGCCAAGAGTTCCTGTTGAGGATCCACTGATTCCCAAGTGAAAATGATACCACTGTAGGGTTTGCTTGACAAGAAAATGATGCCTTGACTCTCCAGTGGGTGAAGACGTCAGTAAATGGTCTCAGTGAAGGTTTATATCTAGAGGAATGCCTTGATTTTCAGGCAACAGTTGAACAATATTTTCCATATAGAAATCTGTGAAGATTTAATGAAATAATATTTGAAAGTCAGCTGAGTCACTTAGCACAAGGTGCTGTTTAAGTTCAAGACATAGGCTGTCTCGACAGTTGTTTTTCTGGGCAGGGAATCTCATGTTATAATAATGCGGTACGCACATATATCCTGGTCATTTGGCCCAGAAAGACAATGCAGGAGAGCCGCGCTGTCAGAGCAGATCAGGGTTCTGATGTTGCCTTCCCCATTACTTGGCTGAACTGGAGTGGGTTTCACTAAAAAGCCATGTTTTCTGGGTGGGAGTGGGCAGCTGCAGTTGGGACTGATATGAATGAAAGAAACCCCATGGGTGCTCCAGCCAGTCCCCAAAGTCTTGGGTGGGCTTGTGAATTGTGTGCCTGGCTGTGCAGACAGATGGTCCGACTGAGTCTGAGAGGTTGCTAAAGGGGTCCTCGGCCTACAGACCAAGGCAGGGTAAAATTTGGGCATTCTCCCTGTCCTACCAATGTTCTTGAACTTCGGGGTTGATTTTCCCCTTTTCCTGAGGGAGAGCTGCATTCTACTTACCTGTGTGTATCCCTTCATTACTGCTGCCTTCCCGTGAGACTCTATCAACACACCTGACTGAGATGTATTTTTCTTTTTTCTGAGTCCGCCCCCTGCGCCAAGTGGATCAATAACAGTAAAATCAACTCTTTCTTCCTGACTGATTTTTTTTTTTTTAATGTGTTTATAGGGTGCCTTGTATTACAAAAAGCCAATAAGGGTTATTCTGAAATTATAAAAACAGGAGCTTAGTGGGTGAATTACTTGTTTAAAAAAAAATAGTTATCTTCAAGTTATTTAAAGGGTATTTGTTCAGTTGTGGGATGAAAATTCTTTGCTTTACTAAAATTTGATATACATACATCGTGGGTGCCCAGTCAGTAAATATGTTGACAATGTCATAACTCCAGCTAGGGGACAATGCCAGGCACAGAATAAGCGCTCAAGAAATATTTGTTGAATGAATGACTCTTTCCTCTGACTGCCAGACCTATTTTCTCGGCTATTTATTAGCCACCTTTGCCTTGACAGTAGAAATAGTAGCAGAGTCAGAATCAACTTGATGGCAATAGGTTTAGTTTTTTTTAATCTTTATGGAACCAGATTGCCACATCTTTCTCTTGCTTAGTGGCTGGTGGGTTCAAACAGCCAACCTTTTAGTTAGCACCTGAGCACTTAACCACTGTGCCACCAGGGCTCCTTGATGTCCTGAAGGAACCTCAAAATGTACATATCCGTATGATTTCAATTCTTCCCCTTACACACTATTGCTCCTTCTCCATGAGAAGGGTATGTAATATCCCGGGAGACTGGATGGCCTGCGTTTGAATCCTGGCTCCCCTGCTTGCTCCTGTGACTGTGTGCATTATTTCAGACATTTGCCATGTTAACTTTAACACAAGTGAATGTTTTAAAATGAAATGGGAGCAAATAATGACGATGACACCCTATGAAAAATACAGATTTTTGTTGTTGTTAAAGGAAGGCAACCTTGTACTCTGCTTAAAAGTAAATGAGATTTTTCTGTGTTAAAGAACATATAGAAAGACTTGCTGCTAAAGAGAAATGATACTATTATTCTGGAATGCCTTGTTTTTATAGGATGCCTTCCTATCATAATTTCTCTTTTCCCTTGAAAAAAAGAAAATACGAATGCACAGAGAGAGGGCGAGGATATTAATTTCTCTTTTGAACCTGCAGGGAAGGCACATGCTTCTACCAAACTTCCATTTGGCCTTTTAAGGCAGAACGATTTTTCATTTAGAACCCAAGCAGAATTTCAAAGACATTCGGTGCTGGTGCCCCAGCCCCCAAAGCAGTATAAATCTGGCAGGATCTGAGTGATGCACTAATTTTGAATTTCAAGGAGGGCGGGGTGAAGGGGCTGGGCAGGCCCTCTGGTTAGCCGGGGGTGAGGACCATCTGGTCCCTTTTACCCCTCCCTGATGGCAAAGGGCTCCCTTTCTGATAATGCTCCCTTCTTTCTGCTGCTTCCAATGCTGAAATGATCATCTGATTTTTTTCACTTGTCCCCACTTTGCTAAATTGTCTCCTTGGAAGCTTATAAAAGACTCATTTTGGTGTCTGGCGCAGAGCAGTTTAAAGGCACATGTTTGAACCTGATAGTTTTTTTTCCTTTCCTTTTTTCCTGAGCGTATTGTTCTTAGAAGCTACCTTGGCTGGGCTGCCAGAGTCAGGGGTGCTTCTTGAGGCTTGGATGGAGTCTCTCAAAGGAATCAGCCAGAGCGGCCCAGATTCCTTAGATTAATTTAAGCCACCCTGCTTGGGCTGCCCAGCCAATGTGAGCTGGGACAGCAGCAGGACATCCTGTTTGAGTTTAGAAACTACTGCCTGGCCCGCGCTGCCCCCCAACTCCCTGCCCCTCCTGGCCCCTCCTCCATCCACCAAGAAAACAAAGAAACCTGAGAAATAATCTCTGAAAGAAGAGACTTCTCAGGCCTTGATTGTCACACTGGCCTCGAGCCAAGCCTGAGCTTGTCTCAAAAATGGAGCTAGGAGGGCAGCTACTGGAAAGCAGTCAAAGGTCCCCGAAAAGTGAGGTCATTAATCCCCTCACCATGCAGACAAGCTCTCATTTGCTCTGCCTTCTTTTTTTTTTAAAGGAAAAATTAAATGTCTTCTAAGACATTCTTTAGACTAGTAAATAAAACTCCAGAATGACTTGTTCATATACATACCAAAATTGAGCAAGAGAATACACATGTGTACATGTTAGTGTGTGTGTGACAGATCATGTTTACAACCTGACTACTAAAATTATCCCAGATTGAACATCCACTCAAGTACTAAAGGTGATGTCAATCATTTCCAAACATGTTTTAATATTTAACTACTTACATGTGTAACCACAAACGGTATTCTGGTATTTTTGCACAAATAACGACCGCCTTCTACATTTGCCAACCGCACCCTCCCCTTGCAAGATATTTTCATAAGTGCTGCTATGCCAAAATTTTTTTACATGTTGCTGTAAAAAAAAAAAATAGTGTAGCGCGCTTAAGAAAATACCTTTCAGGGGAAGGACACGATTGACAAACAAACGTAGAAGGTGTGCATTATTTGCGTAAAATATGGTATATACTGTTTAGCATGCTATAAAATTTTATAAATAGCATCTCGTTGTAAGTATGAAATATTTCATAAATATAATCATAAGAAAAGAATGAAGGCCGGTATGTTAGCATTCTGGTTATGGGCTTTTCTGATTATGATAGTTTCATTGAATGGGGATTTTAATTCATTCTTACTAAAAATGCAGCAGATGTGAACCATGAGGGAATCAAGAAAGAAGGTGCTAATTTATAGTCTTTTAAAAACTGTGCCAAGAAAGTATATGCAAGCTTAGCAATAAAAGGAGAAGTAAAAACACCCTGATAGGGGGAGTCGGGTGGAGTTCTTTCCTCTGTAACCAAGGAGGTCTGTAAGAAACCACCACGGAAGTTTCGACTAATTTGAAATTCCACCAGCTGAGAAATAAAGCACTGCTGGGTTATTGAAGAAAGGTCTTGGCACCTTATGCACGGGAAATGAAACTTTCATTTTGTAAGTGTCTTGTAGACTTGTTATAAACTCCTTCCTCTTTCAAAGACTGAAGAGCAGGCGAGTTAGAGATGCAGTTTGCATATATTGCCTAGTTGACAACAGCACATTGAGAGACTAATTAAGCAAATGAAGGCAGCGGAGAAGTATGGTATTGGCACGACAAAGCGATTCACTGGGTAATGTTTACTTCTACTTTAGCTAAATTCTCTGTTTTTAATTAGCGCCAGGATGTTTCTGCTGCTGCCGTTCAGGAGTAGGCGTGTCCCCTTGTCAGGTCCTGCATCTCAGAGTCTAATTTGGTAAGAGGAGGGAACAACCAGTGCACCCACCCTAACCCGGAATTACCGGGAGCATCGTCTGACTCCTCGCACTCAGGGCCTTAGAGGTTGGGCCCCTGTTGTGGGACATCTGGTGTCTTCTGCTGTCCCAGCTACAAGTAGCTGTTGACTTGAAGGATGATACTGAACACATGTAACATGTTCCTCTTGCTGGAGCCCAGGATCTGGATTTCCTGGTTTCTGACTGATTGATAGTAAGCATCCAACCTTGGATGTGATCAAACTGACCCATCAAGTCACCAAAGTATTGGGTAAGATATCTTTCCTCTTTAGCTTTATATTTTAAAGTAGTAATAATTTCTTCAGTCCTATTTCTAGGCCTTTGTTAATCTCTTTCTAAATCATCAGAATGGTTGATAGTGGTAGCCAGGCACCATCTAGTTCCTCTGGCCTCAGGGTAGTTGAGGCTGTGGTGTATGTAGACTGTTAGTTCTGTAGACTACTTTCTCCTCTGAGTCGTTAGTTTCTTTTTCTTTTGTGTTCTGGATGAGGAGACCAATAGTTGTATTTTAGACCATATCACCTTTGCATCCCCTGACTGACTTATCGAACAATCATTCTGTGCCAGGCACTACGGGGGATAATTGGCATGTATTTTTTTTTATTTCAATTAGTTCTCACAACAAGCCTATAAAGTAGCCCTCTCATAATCCAAGTTATGAAGAAGCTAACAGTTCTACTCTGCACACATGGGGTCGTCATGAGTTGGAAACGACTCAACGACAACTAACAACAACAACAGACTCAGAGGAATTAAAGTAAACTTCCTTAAGGTCATACAACTAACAGGTAGTGGAGTCCAGATACAGACACAGGCAATGAGTTCAGAGTTCATGTGCTTAATTATTATGCTACCAGCTTCCCTAGTAGGCCCTCAATAAACCTGCACTGAATTGGTCATTTGTATGTTTCTTATTTTGTTACACCTAAACAGTTGTCCTTGAGTTGATCCTAACTCATGGCGATCCCATATATGTCACAAGAAAACTGTGCTCCATAGCACTTTCAGGGCTGAGTTTTCAGAAGTAGATCAGGTTCCTCTGGGTAGGCTGGAACCTCCAACCTTTCACTTAGCAGCCGATTGTTTAATCTCTTGCACCACCCAGGAACTCCTTGTTGTTTAGTGAGTGCTTAATTACTTGACTTCGGAAATCATTCAGACTGACAAGCTGTATATTTGTCTAAGGGACTCATTTCTCAAGGTCCTAATGTGCCTGAGTGGGTGCAAGAATGCCTCAATGTCACCGCCAGGCAAGCAAAACAGGTGTCTCTGCAGGTGGTGGTAGGTTCTGATAACTCTTGGTTTTTATTGGTTGAGGTAGCTACATTTTATTGCTTCAGTATAATTTCTTTGTTATCGTAACTTAAAAGGAAAAGAGGAACCCCTTGTTCTAGGAGGAGTGTAATTTGAAGGGAGAAGAAAGGAGGAGAAAACTCCACTTTTTCTGAAGTTAGACTCTCAAATCTGTGCCTTGACTTAAAGAAAAAGAAGCCATCAATACAGTGGACTTTCAAGGGCAGAGGCTCTGAACTTGATTTTGAAAGACACTCAGAGGTGCAGAAGGGGCTGGTGGAAGTGTTATAACATCAATGGACAGATTTCCACTTGCACTCCAGGTAACCCCCTCTTCGGAAGCTCTCTTCCTGGATTCCCTTCCTACCTTCTGGTGCTACTGCAGACCCACCCTGGCGCTAAAGGCAATTCAAACCTTCCACTAACCCTGCCATTGCCTCAATCCCTAGTCATTTTAAACCCCGCTTTAATCTGTGAAGAAAGGAACCCTAATGCCTTCCTCAGAGTTCAAACAATTCTACTTCCACTAAATCACCCCAGTTAAAAAGGAAGCTGCTCAATTTGGCCTTAAGCCAGTTTTCCCTCATACCCCGCCCCCACTAACTCTTGACTTTTAAGTAGGGAGACACCCTGAGTCAAATTCCACAGGGCGGTGGTTAGGAATGAGACAGTGAAATCAAGAAAGGAGTCTGAAGCTTTCATGAGGTTCCAAGTTCATTTATATCTTTGCTCCAACACTCAGCACTTTGCCGCAGGGTGACCTTGCCTGGGCCCCTTTTTTATGTACCCTGTAGCTCTGAGTACAATCACTGGAATTAAATCCTCCAAGAAGGAAGAACAAATATGTGAATTAATAACTACCTCATTAGCACCTCTGGGCAGGTAGAGTGGCTGCTTTGCTCCTTCTCCCTCCCTTCTCCTTCCCTAGCTTGACCTGCCATTACCACTGAGCCCTCTCCTACCCAGATACGAGCAAACCAAACAAGCCAACTTCCTTCTCCTAGTTTAGCAGAGGCAAATCAGTTCGATAACAAAAAACAGAAGGCATAAAAACTCAAAGCAATTTCATAGTATAGATTCTCTTTTTTTCAATGTGTTGATAAAAGCTGCTAGTATTAAAACCTGGAGTCCCTGGGTGGTACGGATGATTAATGTACTCAGCTGCAAACTGGAAGGTTAGAGGTTTGGGTCCACCCAGAGGTGCCTTGAAAGACAGGCCTGGCAATCTACTTCCAAGTAGCCATTGAGAACAGGTCTACCCTACTGCCTTGTGTTTTTGGCTTTGGAAAGATTAGGCACATCTTCTGACTCCTTGCACTCAGTTCTACTCTGATACACATGGGATTGCCATGGGTTGGAATCAAGTCCACAGCAATCGGTTACTGGTTAGTATTAAAACCTACTATGTGTTGGACATGGGGCTAGGTTTCTTACAAATGACAATGTATGTAATCCTCCATTTTACAAACACTCCAGCTAACTGAGGCACAGAGATTAAGTGACTTGTCCCAGGCATGTGGTAGAATTCACATGCAAACTCAGGTCTCTTTATTCTAAAATTTAAGCTCTGGTATTCTCATGTGTTCCCTCCCATGCCACCTGCTACCAGGTACTGCCTTAGACCTGGGCAAGAGTGGTTCCCACCCTAGGCCCTGAGCTTTAGAGGGTACCTTCCCATGAGGTTTGGGGGACCAAGGGATTCTGCATACCCAGGGCTCACCCCACCCACCTGTCTTCTTACAGTTTAGCCTCTGGATACCCAGGTGCCTGGAATTCCCTGATCAAAGGGACCCAGCTGGTGTTGCCAGGTTTTTGCATTTCAGATAAACAGTGAATAATTTTTTTGGTATGTTTCATGAAATCTTAAAGACATAATACTAAAAATTATTTGTTATTTATTTGAAATTCAAATTTAACTGGGCATCCTCTATACTTTCTAGCAATCCTTGCCCCAGTCCATCTCTGGGACCTGCATGGGCTTCTTCAGGTGGCTATTTGGGTCAGAAGAGCTTGGGGCTCAGACATGCACACTTGCCCCTAATAGAGCTCCAAGGAGCGCAGGGGAGGGAGAGAAGGGGGACCCTCCATTCAGACACTTGTTAGGGTGAACCTGCTCTCCAGACCCCAGTTAAAGCACATAATGCTTTTTTAACTAAATTTTCACTTGCAATTTCCATGGGCCTTGGAGTTCACCGAATGTGGGCCTCTTGTTTTCTTCCCCTCCAACTTGATCTGAGCTAAGGTGGTAGATACTAGAACAAGCTACTCAGAGTCCCAGTCTAAGGGAAATTTAAATGTTGATGCAATAGCTTAATGGGTTTCTCAGTCTATGACATAGAAAAAATGCTGGATGTGAGAAGTTTTTGGCTTTCCTACTTAAAAGTTGTCTGACCATGCACGAGACACTTTACCTCTTTGAGGTAAATGTGAAAAATACCCCAGCCTCCTGGAGTGGTTGTGAGGGTAAAGCGAAATAACACGTGAAAGAATCAAAGCACTTGGCAGGTGGTAGGCCTCATAAATGTAGTTGAGTTTAAGTAGCCAGAAATAGACCCTGGGCCTTCTCCTTCTGTTCAGGCTTAGCTGGACCACCCACACATCAATTTTCAGCAGGAATGTCCTTGGGTCTTCAGGAAAGCCAAGATGGTTCCAGGTCAGGAGCTCCTGAGCCACAGAGTGGAATTATCACCTTCATCCAAGACTTCTGGTGCATTTCTATAAATGGCCCCAGGGGCATGGCTTTCCAGAGCCATCTGTCTCTAGGTATGCAAACTCAGAATTACTCTACAGCACAGGAACTATGAAACTACTTCCGTGTAGAGGATAAGGAGTATCCTTCCCACCAAGATGATCTACCGCCGAAAGGTCATAGTCATTAAAAACACTATGGAGTGCAGTTCTATGCTGAAACACATGGGGTCGCCATGAGACAGAATCAACTTGATAACAGCTGGTTTTTGGTTTCCCACCAAGTTGTTGTTGTTAGATGCTGTTGAGTCAGCTCCAATTCATAGTGACTCTATGTACAACAGAACGAAACACTGCCCTATCCTGCACCATTCTCACAATTGTTGCTATGTTTGAGCCCATTGTTGCAGTCACTGTGTCAGTCCATCTTCTTGAGGGTCTTCCTCTTTTTCAAAGACCCTTTACCTTACCAAGGATGATATCCTTCTCTGGGGACTGGTTCCTCCTGAAAACATGTCCAAAGTATGTGTGACAAAGTCTCGCCATCCTTACTTCCAAGGAGCACTCTGGCTGTACTTTGTCCAAGACAGATTTGCTTGTTCTTCTGACAGTCCATGGTTTATTTGGTATTCTTTGACAACACCGTAATTCAAAGGCATCAATTCTTCTTAAAAAGGTCTTCCTTATTCATAGTTCAGTTGACCCATGTATATGAAGCAGTTAAAAATATCACGGCTTGGGTCAGGAGTGGCTTCAGTTCTGAGTTAGCAGAGTTTCCAGGGGCCGTAGTCTTGGGGTTCCTCCATTCTTTGTCAGACCAGTAAGTCAGGTTTTTTTTGTGAATTTGAATTTTGTTGTACATTTTTATCCCACTCTCTCCAGGACCCTCTATTGTGATCCTGGTCAGAATGGTCCATGGTGGTTGCCAGGCACCATCTAGTTCTTCTAGGCTCAGGCTAGTGGAGGCTGTAGTTCACGTGGTCCATTAGTCCTTTGGACTAATATTCTCCTTGTTTCATTGGTTTTCTTCATTCTCCTTTGCTCTGCATGGGGTGGGACCAATAGATGTATCTTAGTTTGCTTTTGGCAAGCTTTTAAGACCCCAGATGCTACTCACCAAAGTAGAATGCAGAACATTTTCTTTATGAACTATGTTATGCCAATTGACCTAGTTGTCCCCGAAGACCATGGTCCCCAGCGCTCAGCTGCAGTAACTAAGTTCCTCAAGGTGTTTGGTTGTGTCTAGGAAATTTCTATGACTTTGCCTTGTTCAAGTTGTGCTAACATCCCCAATATTGTACGTTGTCTTTCCCTTAACCAAAGTTAACCCTTGACTACTATCTAGTGATTTCCCCTTCCCATATCTCCCCTCCCATTTAACCATCGAAGATTGTTTTTTTACAGTGTGGTAAACCTTTTCTTGGGTTTTTAAAATACCGGTCTTATACAATATTTGTACTTTTTGTGATTGATTTATTTCACTCAGCATAATACCCTACAGGTTCATCCACGTTGTGAGATATTTTGCGGATTCATCATTGTTATTTATCATTGTGTAGTATTCCATTGTATGTATGTGCCATAATTTGTTTATCCATTCATCTATTGACGGGTGCTTAGGTTGTTTCCATTTTTAGCTGTTGTGAATAACGCTGCAGTGAACAGGGGTGTGCATGTGTCTATTCATGTGATGGGTCTTATTTCTCTAGGATATACTCCCAGGAACGGGTTTGCTGGATTGCATGGTATTTCTATTTCTAACTTTTTAAGGACGTGCCATGTCATTTTCCATAGTGGTTGTACCATTTTACATTCCTACCATCAGTGCAGAGTTTCAATCTCCCTGAAACCTCTCTAACATTTGTTATTTTCTGTTTTTTTTTTTTTTTTATTATTAATGCTAGTAATGTTGGGGTGAGATAGAACCTCTTTGTAGTTTTGATTTGCATTTCTCTAATGGCTAGTGATTGAGAGCATTTCCTTATGTGTCTGTTAGCCACTTGAACGTCTTTTTTGGTGAAATGTCTGTTTGTATCCTTTGCCCATTTTTTAATTGGAGTATATGTCTTTTTGTTGTTGAGGTGTTGAAATATTCTATAGATTTTTGAGATTAGACCCTTGTTGGATATGGTGTAGCCAGAAATTTTCCCATCTGTAGTTTCCCTTTTGGTGAAGTTTTTTGATAAGCAAAAGTGTTTAATTTTTAGGAGCTTTTTTCCTGTCTTTTTAATGACCTTTTGCTTTCCTTGTATATGATGTCCTTGATGTCATCCCACAACTGTTCTGATCTCTGGTCATTAGTGTTCAATGCATGAAACCTATTCAGGTGGGATATACCCAAGGACAAATTTTGGTTCTTGTGGATTTTTTGGTTTTTATTCAACTTCAGCTTGAACTTGCATGTGAGCAATTGATGGTCTGTTCTGCAGTTGGCCCCTTGCCTTGTTGTGACTGATAACATTGAGCTTTTCCATTCTCTTTTTCCACAGATGTAGTTGATTTGATTCCTATGTTTTCTATCAGGTGAGGTCCAGGTGCACAGTCACAGTTTAAGTTGTTGAAAAAAGGTACTTGCAATGAAGAAGTCAGAGGTCTTACAAAATTCTATCATGACATCTCCAGCATCATTTCTATCACCAAGGCCATATTTTGCAATTATAAGGCCTTCTTTGTTTCTAACTTTTGCATTCAGATCACCAGTAATTATCAATGCATCTTGATTGCATGTTTGATCAATTTCAGGCCGCAGATGTTGGTAAAAATCTTCAATTTCTTCATCTTTGGCATTAGTGGTTGGTGTGTGAATTCGAATAATAGCCATATGTTATGGATTAAATTGTGTCCCCAAAAAATGTGTGTACTAATTTGACAAGGCCATGATTCCCAGTATTGTGTGATTGTCCACTATTTTGTGATTTTCCAATATGTTGTAAATCCTATCTTTATGATGTTAATGAGATGGGATTAGCAGCAGTTATGTTAATGAGGCAATACTCAATCTGCAAGATTAGACTGTGTTTTAAGCCAATCTCTTTTGAGATATAAAAGAAGTGAGCAGAGCCACATAAGGATGTAATACCACCAAGAAAGCAGAGCAGGGAGCACAGCGTGTCCTTTTGACCTGGGGTTTCTTCACAGGTAAGCTCCTAGACCTGGTAAGATTGATGACAAGGACCTTCCCCCAAAACCAACAAAGAGAGAGAGCCTTCCCCTGGAGCTAGTGTCCTGAATTTAGACTTCTAGCCTTCTAGGCTGTGAGAGAATAAATTTCTGTTTGTTAAAGCCATCCACTTGTGGTTTTTCTGTTAAAGCAGCTAGATAACTAAGAGATCTTAACTGGTCTTCCTTGTAAGCCTGTTGCCTTCAAGTCGATTCCGACTCATAGCAACTCTATAGGACAAAGTAGAACTGTCCCATAGAGTTTTCAAGAAGTGCCTACTGGATTCGAACTGCCAGCCTTTTGGTTAGCAGATATAGCTCTTAACCACTACGCCACCAGGGTTTCCAAGACGTATGGGTATTATTCTATCATTGACACCATTGTACTTCAGTATAGATCTTGAAATGTTCTTTTTGATGATGAATGCCAAGCCATTCCTCTTCAATTTGTCGTTCCTGACATATAGACTATATTATTGCCTGACTCAAAATGACCAATATCAGTCCATTTCAGTCCACTAATGCCTAGGATATTGGTCTTTATATGTTCCATTTGATATTTGACAACTTCCAATTTTCCTAGACTCAGACTTCATACATTCCATATTCTGAATAGATGTGTGCAGCTGTTTCTTCTTATTTTGAGTCTTGTCACATCAGCAAATGAAGGTCCTGAAAGCTTGACTCCATCCATGTCATTAAGGTAGACTCTACTTTGAGGAGGTAGCTCTTTCCCAGTCATATTTGGAGTGCCTTCCAACCTGAGGGGCTCATCTTCCAGCACTACATCAGATAATGTTCCACTGCTATTCATAAGATTTTTACTGGCCAGTTTTTTTAGAAATAGATCACCAGGTCCCTCTTCTTTGCCTGTATTAGTCTGGAAGCTCCTCTGAAACCTGACCACGAAGGATGACTCTGCTGGTATTTGAAACACCAGTGGCATAGCTTCCAGCATCAAAGCAAAAGCAGCCTACTATAGTACGACAAACTGACAGACATGTGGTGGTTCCCACCAAGACAAGACTTCTTACGAAGACAGAGCTCGTCAGAACTAATGTGTGAATTACCCTCCTGAACTTATTAAGACTGTTAATTTCAAGACTCGTTATGATTATTAAAAACATATGAACAAAGAAACAAAAAACTAGACCATCTTCTTTCTAGTGTTGAGTGAATGCTCTCTCTGAATACAAATGGCAAAACATGAAAAGAGAAATATAGATCATTCCTGTGTTCCAGTGGCACACAATGTGCTCAGGGCTTCTCTGGTCTTCTCCAGTCTAGTTGTGTTCAAAACATCCTTCCGAACTTCTTCCTCCCTCCTTTCCCTGCCTCCTTTCCTTCTTTCTCCTTCTCTCTCTCCCACCCAACTTCTAATCATCTGCTAGCTATCGCAGCAACAGCTTCAAGAGGGAGGTAGGGTATTGTGATGTAGGGATAGACTTGGTAGTCAGAAAGACCTGGGCCCCAACACCAATTCTGCTATTTCCTGGATATATAATCATGGGCTAGCTACTTAACATGTTAAGCCTCAATTTCTCTTGTAGCAGTGAATTATACAAACTACCTTCACTTAGCACAGTGTCTGGCACCTAGAAAGTACTCAGTAAATGATGGCCATTATTATTATTGAAGATTATACTATATACATAATCTTAATGGGATATATATATATATATATTCAGGTGCCTGGAATTCCCTGATCAAATGGACCCAAATGGGGTTGACAGATTTAGCTATTATTGAAGATTATACTATATACATAATCTTAATGGGATATATATATATATATATATATATATATATATATATATATATATTCAGGTGCCTGGAATTCCCTGATCAAATGGACCCAAATGGGGTTGACAGATTTAGCAACTAAAAATACAAGATGACCAGTTTATTTTGAATTTCAGACAGTGAATAATTTTTCAGTATAAATATGTTCCATGAAATCTTATATATATATATATATAGTACACATACTTAGTTAAGATTATGCTTTATGCTCAATAAAGCCTAAGTGATAGATGCTCAATAAAGCATAAACAAATGAATAGATGAATGAATGAATGACATATTTTCTGAAAAGCTCCCTCTGCAAACTTCACAGCTTCACAAAAGCAGAAGACAGCCAGAAGGAGGGCCCTGAGGACACGATCTTGCCCAGAACCCCAAATTGGAAGGCTCTTCTGAATCTCTGGTATTTATGATTTACTCTCCAGCTTTGGCTACCAGTGTGGGACACACCTTGCTTCTGCTCACTCACTGTGCTTGTCTATCCCCTTTCCTCCATCCTTCATTGATTTGGGTCACGTTTAGCTGTAGCCATTCCTTGTACCTGCAGGACCCAACAAGTATGCAGCAATACTTATGATATCGTAGGCACATACCTTTCTGATAGCATAATAGCCTAAATGTCTGGTACCAGTGCCCTGACAAGCTTGCTGCTATAGTCCACTGTGAAAACAGTTCCATCCTCTACAGACTTTTCAGGGCTAGGGAAGGCTGACTGTGTGCAGCAGACACTTTTCAATTATTCAAGATGCTGGTGTCCTTTTTTAGTTCAATTATTCAGGGAGTTCTGACTACATGATTATAAATTCAGCATTTGCTGGTTGTTATGGATTGAATTATGTCCCCCCAAAATGTGTGTTATAAATCCTAATCTCTATATCTCTGGTTATAATTCTGCTTGGTAAGGGGGTGTCTTTGTTATGTTAATGAGGCAGGATTAGTTTAGGGTGTATCCTGAGTAAATCTCTTTTGAGATATTAAAAGAGATTAACCAAGCAAGCCAGAGAAGCAGAGATGGGGTAAGATAAATGCCAAGGCACATGGAGATCTTCAAGGAACAAGGAAGCAGAGGCAGAAGTTAAGGGCCTTCCTCCTGAGCTGACAGAGAGAGAAACACTTTCCCTAGAGCCGGCACTCTGAATTAAGATTTCTAGCCTCCTAAGTCCTGAATTCGGACTTCTAGCAGAAAGCATCCAAAGAAGATGGAAGGAAAACACAGAGTCACTGTAACAAAAAGAATTGGTCAACGTTCAACCATTTCAGGAGGTAGCATATGATCAAGAACCAATGTACTGCAGGAAGAAGGTGAACAACAAGTCTCCAGGAATTGATAGAATAGCAACTGAGATTTTCAACAAACAGATGCAACACTAGAAGCACTCACTCATATATGCCAAGAAATTTGGAGGACAGCTGCCTGGCCTACTGATTGGAAGAGATCCTATTTGTGTTGGCTCCAAAGAAAGGTGATCCAACAGAATGTGGAAATTATCGAACAATATCACACACAAGTGAACTTTTGCTGAGGATCATTCAGGAGCAGTTACAGCAGTACATTGACAGGGAGCCGCAAGTTCAGTCCTGATTCAGAAGCGGATGTGGAACAAGGGACAGCTTTTGCCAATGTCGGGTGGATCCTGGCTGAAAGCAGAGAATACCAGAAAGATTTTTACCTGTGTTTCATTGACTATGCAAAAATTTGGACCAGAACAAATTATGGATAACATTGCAAAGACTTGGAATTCCATAACACTTAACTGCGCTCATGTGGACCCTGTACATAGACCAAGAGGCAGTTGTTTGAAGAGAACAAGGGGATGTTGCGTGGTTTAAAAACAGAAAGGGTGTGTATTAGGGTTATATCCTTTACCCTACTTATTCAGTCTGTATGCTGAGCAACTAATCCCAGAACCTGGACTCTATGAAGAAGAACTTTGCATCAGGATTGGGGGAAGACTCATTAACAGCCTGCAATATGCAGATGACGCAACCTTGCTTGCTGAAAAGTGAAGAGGACTTAAAGCACTTGCTGATGAAGATCAAAGACTACAGCCTTCAGTATGGGTTACACCTCAACATAAAGAAAACAAAAATCCTCACCAATAAGCAACATCATGATAAACATGATAAACAGAAAAGATTGATGTTGTCAAAGATTTTATTTTACTTGGATCCACAATGAATGCCCATGGAAGTAGTAGTCAAGAAATAAAAGGATGTATTGCATTGGGCAAATCTGCTGCAAAAGACCTCTTTAAAGTGTTAAAAAGCAAAGATGTATCTTTGAGGACTAAGGTGTGCCTGACCCAAGCCATTATTTTCAGTCACTTCCTATGCATGCAAAAGCTGGACAATGAATAAGGAAGACCGAAGAAGAATTGATGCATTTGAGTTATAGTATTGGCAAGGAATACTGAATATACCACAGACTGCTGGAAGAACGAACACGTCTGTTTTGAAAGAAATACTCCTTAGAAGCGAGGGTGGCGAGAATTCATCTCTTGTACTTTGGATGTCTTTTCGGGAAGGACCAGTCCCCGGAGAAGGACGTGATGCTTGGCAAAGTAGAGGATCAGTGAAAAAGAGGAATATGGATTGACACAGTAGCTGCAACAATGGGCTCACACATAGCAATGATTGTGAGGATGGTGCAGGACTGGGCAGTATTTCGTTTTGTTGTATCTAGGGTCACTATGAGTCAAAACTGACTTGAACAGTACCTAACAACAACAACAAGCCTCCTAAACTGTGAGAAAATAAATTTCTGTTTGTTAAAGCCACCCACTGTGGTATTTCTCTTATAGCAGCACTAGATGACTGAGATACTGGTCCTAAAGCTTGGACTCGATTGGCTTAGATTCAACCTTCTCACTGTGTCTCTCAGACATGACAGTGAAGATGGGCAAAATAGATGGAAACTGTTTTACAGAAATCAAGCACAGAGGAAAATTTATCTTTGGCAATTTGTTATTCACAACCCCTAACCAAAGTAAACGGAAAATTTACTTTCATGATGACCCCTTCCCTTTCAAACTGATAATCACAAAAAGATTTTTGGAAATCAATACACAGCAACTTATGTATACTGAAAGACACATTTATTTCACAGAGATTCCTCCCCCATCTCCCACTCAGAGATATATGTACTCCTCTTGCATATTTAAATAATATTAGGGTGGGTTAGCTGCTTGGATAACAGGATGCCATGTTTTAGAGAAAACCATCTAAATGTGAGATACCAGGGATCCCACTTTCTCATTTGGAGAAATGCTTTATTTAGCACAGGGAAGCATGTGGTTTATCCTAAAAAAGCACATCTTGACTGCTGGGTTAGGTAAAATATTTATTTAACACTCACTGCCTGCCTCTATGGAAACCCTGGTGGCATAGTGGTTAAGAGCTATGGCTGCTAACCAAAAGGTCCGCAGGCTGAATCCACCAAGTGCTCCTTGGAAACTCTATGGGGCAGTTCTACTCGGTCCTATAGGATGGCTTTGAGTCAGAATTGCCTAGACTCGATGGCAATGGGTTTTTTACAGTCTGCCTCTATCACTGTGCTGGGTTCTGATGAGAACTTCTAGAAAGTGATACCTTGTTGTTTCTCTTGGATCATTTATTCATTCATTCAACAAAGATCAATTCTGCATCTACTATGTGATGCTGGTTGGACACTGGGAATACAACAGTATAAAGACCCCAACCCCTGGCCTCAGATGGCTTATAGTCTAGCATAAGAGACGAACCTTAAAGGAAAAAAAAAAAAAAAGAAAATCATACAAACATAAATTTACACACTGTGACAAACACTGTGTTGCAAAAATAAGAGTAAAATGAGAACATATGATAAGAGATCTAAGAAGGGGATTGTTGTTATCATCAGGCGCCATTGAGTCAGTTCTGACTCATATCGACCCCCTGTGATGAAGTAGAACTGCCCCATAGGGTTTTCTTGGCTGTAATCTTTATGGAAGCAGACAGCCTGGTCTTTCTCTCACGGAGTGCTGGCTGGGTTCGAACTGTCAATGTTTCCGTTACTGCTATATTATTTTTTACATCCTTACTTCCTTACATAGTTCCTGGCACATTGTCAGTCTGTTGTGTGAATGAAATTATCTTTTGTGTGGCTGTTTTTGCTGAAGAGTCACCAATTTTAACAAGTAAAATCTTGTACATATTGCCTATTGAGTGCTTAATGGGAGCTGAGGCTATTGTAAGTGCTTTGTACACATTAGCCTATTCCATCCTCCCTCAGAAATCTCTGAGGTTGATATTAGTACTATGCCTTCATACATACAGAAGGAAACTAATGCACAAGGAGGTTAAGCAATGTGTCAAGGTCACACAGTTATTAACTCTGGGTTTGAACTTTGCAATCTGGATTCAAACCTTGGTCATCAGACTTTAGAATCGGAACTTTAATCATGTGGCTACATTGCTTCTTGCAATGTAATGGGTTCTATGTTAACCCATAGGGAAGTGATGAGCTGCAGTGAAGTAGAAGAAATGAATGGAAATAGAAAATGTATAGCATGTATGTCTCCAGGGGTCTACACTCTGGGGGTTACTTTTGGAGAGGAAAAGGGTGACAATGCAGCTATATCACAACTCAGCCCTATCCCCTGGTCCCTGGTTCCACAGCTTCTCAAAATCCTTTTCTCTGGTCCAAAGCAGGCATCTTTCTCCATGACTCCACAGTGTTAGAGGTGACTGGACCTGGATGGTGGCCTTTGGGGCTTCTGGGAGAATCCACACACTGCAGCCACCACAAGGCTTCACGTTCAGTTTGCCACTATTGGAGGCCCCTTCCCTGGGTTGAACGGCCTTAGCAACATTCTTATCTCTCCTTCCTTAGCTGGAGGCTCCTGTCTCTCTTGATTTTTCTCTTCTCCCTCTCACACGCCAGAAACCACACATGGGGTGGAGGGACAGAGCAGTTGGGGCCAGAATGCTGACTGCATTGTACCTATCTTGGGGTCATCACAATCTTTGCTTTTCTTCTGGTCCTCAAACCTCTTCCTGGATGAGGGAGAATGGCGGCTCTCCATCCTTTCCTCGCAGGGCAATGGCAGGGAACTCTGAGGAAATTCTAACAGCAGGTGCCAACCCAGCAAACCAGTCTCTCACCCTTCCACTTTGAATCCCCTTAGCCTCCCTGTTCTTGATCCTAACATTTGTCCCCCTTTTGACTTTTTTTTTTCTTTTGGGTGCCAACTCCTTTACTTGGGAATTCATACTCTATCATCAAATTTCCTGCTCTGGGTGTATATGTAAATCAACTGGGTTTACTGTAGAAGGAGCTGAGAGACCTGTGACCCTCCTATTAGAGCCAGTGCTCTATACCTGAGACCAAGAGCTGAAGAAAGGCATATGTCTTGTAGAGGGAGAGAAAAGGAAGTCTGAGCACTTTAACCTTGAGTGCTAAGATTTATTTGATTCCTGGAAAACATTGTCTAGAAGCTCTTCTAATTATGGGCATATTAGGTTCAAAGCAGTTCCAAATTCCATTTTTTCTCAAGATCTGTAACAATAAAGCTTTCTTTATAGTATTTAAAAATTAATAAACCAAGTGAAAGATTTTGGTAATTTCAAAGCTTCTAAAGTTTCTTTTTACTAGAAAAAGCCATCATGTTTGGCAGAAAGTTGGAGAAAATGGAGGAGAACCTCAATGAGGTGGATTGACACCATAGCCACAACAAAGGGCTCAAAGATCATAGAAATAGCACAGGACAAGGCAATGTCTTTTTCTGTTATACGTATGGTCACCATGAGCTGGAGCCAACTCAGTGGCAACTAGCAATAATAACGTTTCTTTGTGGTACAAGAGTTGGGGATTTGGGGAAAACACAACCCGTATTTATGGAAGATTGACCTCAGCGGGCTTTTTGATTTTTCAGAGGGAAAGTGAAGATCCTACTCTGGAAGGGAGAGGGTCCAGACTCAGGTCCAAGGAGCTAAACTAGAAAAGGTTGTTTTCTTTATGAATGGAGTGGCATTTCTGTGACTATTTCCTTTCGGGGGAAAATTTATATATATTTCATACCACACAGTCCCTGCATGTTCTTGTTAGTTGCTGGGAGGTGTGTATGAGACCTTGTTGGAGCAGTTTACCCAGTAGATGTGAGAAAATTTTAGACCGCAACATCAGGAGGCCCAGTCTTCAAGCCTGGGCTAGGGTGGCTATTGAACCCAGTTGGCTGCCTAGACCATCCTTAAATGCCACATGCTGGTAATCTGGTGTGTAAAGGTGGAAGAGATACTACTTTTGTTTTCATGCTTTCCAGAGACGTAGTTGCTTCATATTGCTAATCATCTTCAGTTCACTCTGCTCAGGCTTTTCTTTAGAAATGTGTAAGCTTGTACAGGATTATGCATTGAGTGCTTTATGAGACCTTCAACTCAAAAGTTGATCTGTCATTGAATATTCTTGAGGCCAACTAGGTATTAAAACACCAGAAAAATGGTAGAAATTGGTATAGACCGCTTTCCAAGGTTAGCACAGCATCATGGGCCTGGAGGAAAATGAGACTACACACCATCACTTACAAAAGAAACCACAAGCAAACCAAAGATTTTCATTGGCAAAGCATAGTTAAAACATTTAATTGAATCTAGCAGCAAGGTCAACATATCAAATTTATATTTTAAAACAGTTGACTGTCTGTGTCATGGCATATATAAATATCTGACTATTTGTAAAGAGGCAACAATTCAAGGCCAGTCAGAACCAATTTGAGTATCAAAAGTCTGAAAGGGTCTTATTAATCACACTAAGCCTTCACACATCTGTCATACTGTGGTGGCTTATATGTTGCTATGATGCTGGAAGTTATGTGACCAGTATTTCAAATACTAGCAGGGTTACCAGTGGTTGGACAGGTTTCACTGGAACTTTCAGATTAAGACAGACTAGAAAGAAAGGCCTGGTAATCTATTTCTGAAAATTGTTGTTGCTGTTGCCAGGTACAGTCCAGCCGGTTCTGACTAATAGCGAACCCATGTACGATAGAATGAAACACTGCCTAGTTCTGTGCCATTCTAACAACTGCTTCTATGTTTGAGCCCATTGTTGCAGTCACTGTGTCAATTTGTCTCGTTGAGGATCTTCCTCTGTTTTCCTGACCCTGTACTTTACCAAACATGATGTCCTTCTTCAGGGACTGTTCTCTCCTGATAACATGTCCAAAGTAAGTGAGATGAAATCTCACTTCTAAAGAGCATTCTGGGTATATTTTTTCCAAGACAGATGTATTAGTTCTTCTGGCTACTAACTTTGGCAGTCCCTGGTATATTCAATATTCTTTGCTAACACAATAATCCGAATGCTCCAATTCTTCTTTGGTCTTCCTTATTCAATTATCCAGCTTTTGCATGCATATGAAGCTATTGAAAATACCACGGCTTGGCTCAGACACACCATGAAAACCCTATGGATCACAGAATATTGTCTGAGACTTCAACTTGCTTACTTTGGACACTTCAAGAAAGACTGATGGCTGGAGAAGAACATCATGTTTAGTAAAGTGGAGGGCCGGCAGCAGCAAGGGAAACCCTGAACGAGGTGGCTTGACTCAATAGCCACAACAGTGGGCTCAAACACATCGATAATGGTGAAGATGGTACAGGACCAGGCACCCTTTTGTTCTGTTATAGATGGCGTCACCATGAATCAGAGCTTACTTGACAGAAACTAACAACAACAACAACAATACTAAGATGAAGCTACTTCTGATGTTGGGATTTATAGAATGAGCAACGAAATCAATCCACTAGAAAGGATTTGGAAATTTTGCTTTGGTATAAGAGAAAGGAAGTTATCAAGCAGGCAACTCACCACTAGGGTTTTTTTTTTTTTTTTTCCCTTCCCATTCTGTTAGCTCAAATCAGAATAAATATTCTAGTCCTACATTATTTCTCTGATGTTAGTCAGAGCTCACCTCACCAGCTGGATGTACCTATTTCAAAATGGTCAGGTTTCCCCATAGGGACTGTAAGACACACACATGGTTGATAGAGATTACAAAAGTTGCATAGGTCCATGCAATATATAAACACATATCTGTAGGAATTTAAAATGAAGACAGATGGAAGAATGTGCCCACTATATGACGAGATAGAAATACGTATGTGTATTGTTCCAGGTCCCCGTCAGGTATATATTATGGCATAGAGACTGTGTGCACACAAAAACCCAAGGGAGCGCCAAAGAAAGGAAATTGCAGTAGGTACACAATTCATCTCTAGGCGCCCACCTGCCAAACGTTGGCAGACTACTCAGGGTCACAACCCACATGTTGTGAACCGTGATTTTACCTCCCTGGGTAGTGTGTGGTTTTGAAGGCAAAGGCTGTGAGTTTACATTCCCTGATGCCATATGTATGCAGTTAGTGGACAACTATGTTCTCTTTATATGTACATGGCCACAAATCATTACAGATTGATGCCTGGCTGTTGGACTTGATCTCCTGCAAATTCTCCATATGCTTCACCTTACTCCAGAACAAGCTGGAAGAAAATATGTGGTATTGAGAGATTTTGACAGAAAAATGGGAAGCCTCTGTTTCTCATGGAACTATAGTGTGTTGAGGCTATAATGAAGGGTTTAGGTCCCCTTCTCTTGTCTTTTTTTTTTCTTTTTTCATGAAATATTTCAAATATACAGTTAAGTATAGAAAATAATACCAAAACACCCAGCATCACTCTCAACCCAGTTTTAATAAAGCTTAATATTTTTTCATATTTCTTCAAAAAATTACCAAGCCTGGAAACCCTGGTGGTGTAGTGATTCAGTGCTATGGCTGTTAACCAAAGGGTCAGCAGTTTGAATCCGCCAGGTGCTCCTTGGAAACTCTATGGGGCAGTTCTACTCTGTCCTATAGGGTTGCTATGAGTCAGAATCGACTCCACGGCACTGGGTTTGGGTTTTTTTTTGGTTTTTATTTCAGATAAAATACAAGTGAAAATTCTTGAATACCTCTCTTACATTCCCCTCTGTCCTCTCTAAAGACAATTACGAGTATCGTACTTATCATTCCGATGCAGGTTTTATCCATGCCCCTCTTGATAGGCATTTCTGATAGACCTTGTGCATATCTCCCTGTGCATATTTGCAAGATTCTCTCAAGAGCGGTAGAGTTCAAACTGGTAAAAATACATTTTACATTATAACCCAATCAATGTGTGTGCATACACATACACACACCCTTAACAATACTAACCCTCCTTGTTTTAGGTCAGGCTTCTAAGCAGAGCTTAAGACAGAAGGACAAACCTGTAAGGAAGTGAGGGAAGGAGGGTAGAGCAGAGGAAGAAGCTAAACAAAGATGTGGTTTCAGCTGAAGTCTAGCACCAGCCCGTTCATCCATCAAGGAGTTCTGCAAAATGAATGGCACCTCAGGCTTGTCCTCCTTTCAGTCAAGGGGGCCCCTTATCTGTTCCTCTTTGTTGGCTGTGGGCCACCTGATTGGAGAACAGTGATGGGTGAGGAGGATGTAACCTCTCAGGCATTTCCAGGTGAACTGGCTCACACTGGCCAAGAGCAGGGCTCTGGAAAAGCATACAGCTGTGAGCAGTTAGCAGCTAATAAGCAGCTGGGGGTGGGTGCACTACCTAGTGCCCTGAAGGAAATCTGGGCAGGGCACCAACAGCATTAAGTACACGTTCTCTCTTAGTTGCCTAGTGTTGCCTTAACACAAATGCCACAACTGGGTGGCTTCAAAGAACAGAAATTTATTTTCTCACAGTTTAGGTGGCAAGACGTCCAAATTAAGAGCATGAATTCCTTCCTAGGAAAGATCTTTCTCTGTCTATTTCTGCTTCTTTGTTGTCGTTGGATGCCGTCTAGTTGGTTCTGGCTCATAGTGACCCTCTGTACAACAGAACGAAACCCTGCCCAGTTCAGCCCCGTCCTCACAATCGTTGTTATGTTTGAGCCCATTATTGCAGCAACTGTGTCAATCCATCTTGTATTTCGAGCACCTTCCAATCTGAGGGGATCATCTTCCTACAGTATATCAGATAATGTTTCTCTGCTATTCATAAGGTTTTCACTGGCCAATTTTTTCGGAAGTAAACAACCAGGTCCTTCTTCCTAGTCTGTCTTAGTCTGGAAGCTCCACTGAAACCTGACCACATGGGTGACCCTGCTGGTATTTGAAATACCGGTAGCATAGCTTCCACATTCACGTAACTTTAATTGCAGTAAACTGTTATAATTGTTCTATTTTACTATTCGCTATTGTTGTTAATCTCTTACTGTGCCTAATTTATAAATTAAACTTTATCATAGGTATGCATGTATAGGTTAAAACATAGTATATACAGGGCTTGGTACTATTGGCAGTTTCAGGCATCCACAGGGGTCTTGGAATGTATCACCAGCAGATAAGGGGGGACTACTGTGCTTGTTAGTGTTTTTAGATTTTGCCACACTTATGCTTGTACGATTGATGTATCATTATTGTTTTACATCAAATTCTCTGATTACCATTCAAACTGAGCAAGTTTTCAAATGTGTGGCTCAATAAGCTTTCTCTTTGATAACTTGACCATTTATATTCATTACCCTTTTTTCCTATTGAGTTTTATTGTTGTTGTTTTCTTATAGTTCTTTATATATTCCGGAAATGACTATTTTTGTTGTTGTTGTTGTCATTGTTAAACGTGTTGTAAATACCATCTACTGGTATATGACTTGACTTTTCACTTTGTTTATAGTGTCTTTTGATGTATAGAAGTTTTAAAATTTTATGTAGTCAAATTTATCTATTTTTTCCTTTATGTTTTATGCTTCTTTGTTGTGATGATTAAGAAATCCTTCTCCAGCTTGGAGGCAGAAAGTACTCTACATTATTTTTTTCTGCATATTTTAAACTGTTATTTTTTACATCTAGATCTTTATTCATCCATGAATTTGTTTTTAAAGTGTAGGGTAGAGAAAGAATTTGTTTTATTCTTTATATAAAAAATCCAATTAGTCCAGCACCATTTATTGAATAATTCATCCTACCCCCACCAATTTGTAAGCCACCTCTACCCTATGCCAATTTTCCTATATGCATAGGTCTATTTTTAGACCTCTGTATTATATTTCACTGATCTGTTTGTCTAATACCTGCACCAATATCACACTCTTTTAATGGTGATAGCTTTATAATAAATCATATTTGGTAGGACCAATTTTGTTCTTCAAAATTTGCTGGGCTATTTTTCATCCTTTTTTTTCTGTATGAATTTTAGGATCATTTTAAGTTTCATGAAAATTTCTGTAGGGATTTTGATTAGAAATAAGTTTATATATGAATTTGAGAAGGGTTGATATCTTTTACATTGATTCTTTTACATTTTATTGATATTTTGAATGTTATCTTTTTTTTCTATTTGGTTATTGCTAGTGCATAAGAATGCTGCTGGTGTTTACATATAAATTTTACTGAACTGTCTTATTGAATCTAACTTCATGTAGATTGCCTTTTATTTCTCTAGACAATCATATCATCTGCAAATAAGGAGAGGTTTGTTTGTTCTTTTCCAAGTCTTATGCTTCTTATTTCTTCCTCTTCTATTAACTCATCTACTACAGCTCTCATTACATTATTGAAATGAAGCAATCATAACAGGTGAAGTGCTTTATTAAGATAATGCTTTTGAAGGTTTCTGATGCTCATTAAGGTCCCTTATAATCCTAGTTTGCAGAGATTTTTAAAAATCTTGATGAATATTACATTTTATCAAATGATTTTGCTAAGTCTATGTTGTCAGGAGGGATCAGTCCCTGCAGAAGGACATCGTGCTGGGCAAAGTACAGAGTCAGCAGAAAAGAGGAAGACCCTCAATGAAGTGATTGACACAGCGGCTGCAACAATGAGCTCAAGCATAAAAACGATTGTAAGGAGGGCGCAGGACCGGACAGTGTTTCATTCTGTTGTGCATAGGGTCGTTCGCTGTGAGTCGGAACTGACTCGACGGCACCTAACAACAACAACAACCACCACCTTTAATTTGTATATAAGATGTGTGATATACAGTTTCTGATGTTGAGCCAACTTACCTTCCTGAGGGAAATCTACTGGATTTTTACACATTGCAGAATGATTTGCTAATGTTTTGCTCAGGATTTTGCATCTGTTTGCAAATTTATCCGTTTATTTTTGTGGCCTCGTCTGGTTTTGATATCACAGTTATATTAATCTTCTAAAATGAGTTGAAAATGTTACCTCTTTTTTTTTTTTTTTTTTCTGAAACAGAGATTACCAGATGGGATACAAAAACAAAATCTAGTTTTATGTTGCCTACAAAAAGACTCACAAAACCCTAAAACCAAGGTCTGTTTTTTATTAGGGAAGCTTAAATACTTACACTGATTGAGATTCCTGATATTTTATGTTTTCTGTTTGCCATCCTTATTCTTGCTTATTTTCTTTTCCTTCCTTTCTTCTAGTGGGCTAATAAGGTTTTTACATTCCTTTCTCCTCTCTTCTGTTTTATAAACTAGATTGTTTTCCTACCATTTTAGCAGTTACTCTAAAGTTTTTAACAAAATACTTAGCCATATATTTTCTACCAGCATTTAGATATTCAATATTTCTATCTTCCTGCCAAACGCAACAAGAATCTTAGTCTGCTTTTCTTACCAAATGACCAATGCCCACACTTCTATCTGGTTACTTTTTTGATGTTTTTGTTGAGGCTAAAAATTCAAAATGATTAGTTATTTTTTGTGCCATTTTATTTCTTCCTTCTGGGTTCATTTCTGTTTTTATTGAGGTAAATAACTTGATAGTTATCTTAGTGAGGGTGTGATAAAAAATGCCTTATTTTGTCCATAAAATTAAAAGATTTTTTGAGCATGAAATTGTAGATTGACAGTTATTTCCTTTCAACCCTTAAGATGTTATTCTTTTTTTTTTTTTGGCATTTACTGCAGCTGAGGAAAGTCTGCTATCAGCCCGATAGATGCTTTTGAGTAGGAGATCTATTCTATGAGAGCTTTAAAACTCTTCTGTTTTCTTTGATGTTCTGTGGGTTCATGATGGTGTTCCTAGACATGGATTTATTTTTACGTATTCTGCTCAAGACCTGGGGTGCGTTTCCAATGTGACGGTTTATGACTTTTTCCGTTTTAGAAAACTACCATTTATTATGACTTTCAAAATTGTTTTCCCCTTTATTCTGTTCTTTGCTAAATTACTATTTGGTACCTTCTCTTTTTTCTTCAAACCTCTAACCTCTCCTCTGCTATCTTATTCAAAAAAAGTTTCTTTATTGTCTACCTCAGATCAGCTTTTCTCATGATAACTTTCTTCCAAATTAAATCCATCAAAAATCCTGTGGGCTCTAATTTAAAAATAAACCTACAACCTGACCTCTTTGTACTATGTCCACTACTACCACCCTAGTCTACCAAACCCGTTGTTGTTGAGTCTATTCTGACCCATAGTGACCCTATAGGACAAAGTAGAACTGGCCCATAGGGTTTCCAAGGAGGCCTGGTGAATTCGAACTGCTGACTTTCTGGTTAGCAGCCAAACTCTTAACCCTAGTCTGACCCACCATTATTTATTGCTTGGACAATTGAAATATCCTCTAACTGGTCTCCCTCTTTCTACCCTTGCCACTCAGTCTACTCTCAGCATTTAAAATCGAAAATTTCACCTCCACCCCTGGCACTCCCTACCTTCTTCAATTTCCTTCATGGTACTTATCAGACTTAACATAACTTTTTTTTTTTTACTTATTATTGTTGTTGTTGTTAGGTGCCCTCAGGTTGGCTCCAGCTCAGAGACCTTATATATGACAGAATGAAATGTTGCCTGGTGCTGAGCCATCCTCACAATAGTAGGTATGTTTGAGCTCATTGTAGCAGCAACTGTGTCAATCCATCTCATTGAGGGGCTCCCTCTTTCTCGCTGACCCCAAGCATGCTGTCCTTCTCCAGGAATTTGTCCCTCCTGATAACGTGTCCAAAGTAAGAGAGACGAAGTCTGGCCATCCTTACTACTACTACTACTACTACTTTGTAGTAATAGTAGAAGGAGCCCTGGTGGCACAATGGTTAAGTGCTTAGCTGCTAACTGAAAGGTTGGCAGTTTAAACCCACCAGCCACTCTGGGGGAGAAAAGACCAAGCAATCCACTTCCATAAAGATTTCAGCCTAGGAAACCCCATGAGGCAGTTCTACTCTGCCCTTTAGGGTCACCATGAGTCAGAATGGATTCAATAGTGATGGGTTTGGTTTGGAGTAGTAGCGGTACTATCTCTATCACTAGTATGTAAGTTCTTATGAACTAAAGATAAATATCCTTAGGAGGATAAGGAATTTTGTTTTGTTAACTGTACATGCTCAATACCTAGAACAGTGCCACACATAGTAAGCATTGAATAAATATTTGTTGAATGAATACATATATTCGAAGAAAGGTGAATGAATTTCTCTAGGCTTATAGAGGCTTGGGTATTTCCTTTTGGATTAGATATTTTCCATTTAGCTAGATGTGAGTTGGGAAACTCAGATAAATGATGACAAACATATCTCAAATAATTAAGAATATGACCCTATTTCAGAGAAGCAGCATTCCACCCTGGATCTGAGCATTCATGTGTTTTTTTAAAGTAAGGGTATCGTGACTGCATTCTGAATTAGGACATGATGAGATATGCAGAAGAAAAAGAAACAGGAAACTTTGCAACCAACTGTCTAACTGAGAGCTAAATAAATAAACAAACAAACCAACTGTCTTCCTGGGCTTATGATAGAGGTGCTGGAAATCACAGGAGATGTTCCTGGGACATGTGTTGTATAACAAATCCCAACAAATACATGGATCATCAAAGAGATTTCTATTTTATATACTGAGAAACTTTATGATCCAGGAAGTGGTCAGGCCATCTGGGATCTCTTGTGTACCCATATGGAGCTCTCATTGAATATGTAAGAATAAGAGGAAAGCTCAATTTTAGTGAACATGAGCTGTTTGGAGTCAGCATGGGGGTGAAACAAAGAGATTACTTTTCCACCCAGCCCTTTTTAGGTAGGGCAAAAGATAATCAGAATCTTGGAAAAAGGATAACAAAGAAGGAAAGAATGGCCTCCATTTCTCCAGGTGACAATGTTATGAAATGTTGTCACTGATCTGAAGAGCAAGGCATTTTCTTGGAATGAGGAATTAGTGAGAAATTCATGGAAGCGTCCTGTTGTAAGGAAAGCAATTATTAACAGTAGGAACCAGTATTTTTTTTTTCAGTAACAGTCATAAATTTCATTTATACTGCAAGTTGTGCTGTTTCAAAGCATATAAACCACCTCACTTCATATTTTTAACCCTGTGAGGTAGGTAGGACAGGCATTTTGAGAGCAAGGACTGAACCATAATTCTTTGGACCTTTCCTCTTTTACCAGATTCTTGTATAGTACTGGATACATAAAAACAACACATTGTCATCGAGTCAATTCTGACTCATAGCAACCCTATAGGACAGAGTAGAACTAACTGCCCCATAGGGTTGCTATGGCTGTAAATCTTTATGGGAGCAGACTGCCACATCTTTCTCCCATTAAGAAGCTGGTGGATTTGAACTACCAACCTTTCGGTTAGCAGCCGAACACTTTAACCACTGTACCACCAGGGCTTCTTGCTGGATACATATAAAAAAAATATATATATATGTATATATTTTACATAAGGGACATTTAATTGTTTTTTATTATATGAATTCCCATTTTACAATTGAAATTGAGAGAAATTATGAAGTTGTTAGTTGTCAAGCATCACACAGGGCTGGAACTAGGAGCAAGAACTAGGAGCAAGTCTAGTAACTGTTAAATCTTGTGCCCTCAATATTTCATCATGCACCCGGCCAACCTCCATAGGCCACACAGATGCAGGAACAGAAAATACAAGTGTTCTTGCCAATTATCCTGTGCCAAGGGTCATTGATCTTCTCTTACTGAAGAGCTACTGTTGATTTACCTAAAGTTTAATAATCTACCAATAAAGGGACTATTAAGAATTGCTTAATATAAGCCTGCCAGTTAGGAAAAGCTTGGCACAGCCAGTGTGTTTGCTAGAATGTGAAAGTCCACCCAACCCAGGAAATTTTATTAAAACCTCTAAGATTGGCCTAACCTAAAGGAAGCAATGCCAAAGTGTTTCAAGAAGAGCAAAGCAATGTTCCTTCCAGCCCTAGGTGACTTATTCAAAAGGCCTCACTCTTCTTTCTTTTAAAGGCAGTGCCCAACTCCAACATAGGTAACAGACCTCCTCACTTCAGGCTTCCAGCACACATTCCATATCTAAATGGAAACCCAGTGCCCTCCTCACTGTCAGCATATACCTGCTAATAGAGTCTTGCCCTCTTGCTTCACTAGCTGAGTGTACACGGCCTTCCTTGTACGCTCTGCCACACGTGTACAGCATCTCTCTCTAAAACCATCAACTAACAGGAATGTACTGGTGGACACTCAACCTTATTCACTAAAAAAAAAAAAAAGAACCAAACCTGTCACCATTGAATCAATTCCAACTCCTAGCAACCCTAGAGCACAGAGTAGAACTGCCCCATAGGGTTTCCAAGGCTGTAATCTGTATAGGCACGGACTGCCACATCTTTTCTCCTGCAGAACAGCTGGTGGGTTCAAACTGCTGACCTTTCCGTTAGCAGCCAAGCGCTTAATGGCTGTGCCACCAGGGCTCCTACAACTCAAAAATAGAGGCCTCTGAACTTGCTTCTATTTCTTCCCTACCCTTATATATACAGTGACAGAGGGGTTGTCTTTCACTAACAATTTTCCTTCCTCAGTCCTCTAATGCTCTCATTTTGTTAAAGTGAATTAAGGCACCAGTACTTCCTCACTGAGATCTCATCTGACACAGGATTATTCCTCTTGGGTTCCAAATGGCCCTGGAACACCCTAGCTGTGCTCAAACTGGAAGTGGTTGGGAGTCATTGACACTTATTCACCACATGTTTGCCTGACAAGATACAGGGTCCTCTGCCTCTCTCCCAGCTGTTCTTTTCGCTGTCCTGTTCTTGAGGGACCAATACCTCACCATGGTGCCGTTTGGTGACTATGGGCAGCCAAAGAGCTTGATGGTGACTCTATTTCCCTATTAGGCCTAACAAAGGATTAATTTATCTCAGCAAAGTCAGAATTAGAAATTAGAAAGCCCTTGCTTTATTTCAATGGCCAATTAACATCAAACTATCTTTCAAATGAGAAGGCAACGATTGGTGGGAGGGGTACGTTTAAAAAAGGAACAAAACCTTTTTCCAGGTTTTACTTTGCATCATATTGAAGTCCTAAAATTAAAACGTTGCTTTATTTATTTATTTAAATGTAATATACCTTTACAAAAGGAATTTAGTGCTGTGTACAACAAAACATACATCAGCTGATTAATTAAATTAAAAAATTCAAAAGGATTCCAGTCCTGCTTTTCAAACCAGGGCAAAGCTGGCAGAGGAAATAGCCTATCTGTGGTGGCAAGAGGTGAGAGTCATAGAAGTATGGATGAGGTTTCCAGGACGGGCTCTTAACTGGAATACAAATCAAGATTATATGCTATAAAAGACAGAAACAAGCCATAGCCTGGAGGAAGCCAGAGTTCTCTCGTTTCTTTCTAGTGCAAGTTTCTTGGCAAGAGGTTGGCCTGGAATGTAAAGGGAAATGTGTAGGTCTAGCAAAGATTGCTGCTGTGATCAACCTCAAATTTGGCTCTGAGTTTTTTAGCAGATAAGGAAAAGGGACACTATTCCTAGTTATCAAGGTTTTGGCCATCAGAAGGGAAGAAGCCAAATAGCTCCCTAGAAATATAATTTTTTGGCAAAGAAAATGTCCCTCCTTTGCTTTCTTTGAAGAAGGAAGCTGCCAAGTTGTGGGAGGGCCAATGGAAGAGGCCACATGGCAAGCAACTGAGGTAGCCTCTCAGAGTGGAGAATGACTTCCAGCCAAAAGTCAGAAAGAACTTGGGGACCTCAGCTCTACAACAGCAGGAAGGTGAATTCTGCCGACAACTTGAGAGTTTGGAAGCTGATCTTTCCCAAGTTGTGATAAGACCATGGTTCTAGTAGATTCCTGGATTGCAGCCTGATGAGGCCCTAAGTGGAGAACCCAGCTAAGCTATTCCAGGACTTCTGACCTACAGAAACTGTGAGAAAATAAATATGTGTGCTGTTTTAAGCTGCTAAATTTGTGGTAATTATGCAGCATAGAAAGCTAATACAGCTGGACATTGAAAGACATGGGCTCCTTTCCTTGGGCCAAGCCTGTATGAACTTGAATGATTAAGCATTCCCAGTGTCAGAACTAGAACTTCACAGGATGTTAGAAGTCCAAACGAAAAAACCCAGTGTCGTCAAGTTGCTTCCTACTCAAAGTGACCCTGTAGGGGAGAGTAGAACTTTCCCATATGGTTTCCTAGCCTGTAAATCTTTATGGAAGCAGACAGCCACATCTTTCACCAGCTAAAAGCCCAGAGAACAATATTATGACAATTGCCCTTGTTAAAATTATTCTCATACTAATCCATAAAATTGAAGTCTAGAAACTTCTGGTTTGAAGGACATCCTAGATATGGAGTTCAGGCTCTTCTGTGGTGATTTTCAATGCTCCTTACATAAGCTTGTGTGTGTATGGGGAGGGGTAAGTGAAGTAATTTATTTAATGGGTCCCAAGTGGTTGGATGGGATGTTAGAGATCCAGGGGAGTATACAGCAGAAGAGCAAAGTCTAATTGCAGACCAATGACATGGCAAGAGTTCTTTTGCCAGGGGTAAAATCAGAGACACCAATGGCTGAGTCAACGAATACGAGAGGCAGAATCCATGGACATTTTCATGTGACAACCAATAGGAACAAATGAATGGATGGATTTGAAGATCTAGGGTTCCAGTGGTGGCCTGCAGTGTCTTTCTAGTTTAGAATTAATTTCTCCTATATACCTTTGGAAGGAAACCCTGGTGGCGTAGTGCTTAAGATCTATGGCTGTTAACCAAAAGGTCAGCAGTTAGAATCCACTAGGCACTCCTTGGAAACCCTAAGTGGCAGTTCTGCCCTGTCTTTTAGGGTCACTATGAGTTGGAATTGACTCTATGGCAACGGGTTTTATACCTTTGGAAGCTTAAGACTCAACATTATGGTTATACCTTCATCCATCCTCTGTGTCTGGGAGCTAATAAAATGGTTACTCCAATCTATAATTCATAACCAGAAAGCAAATAGCTTGCTTAAAGCCATATAATATCATTCCAGGGAATAAATCCGGAGTTTCTGATGCCTATCGGACTGTTTTCTTTGAGGTCATTGAAAAATGGATATAATTGCTTTAACAAAATGCTTGGGGGATGCAAAATTGGGAGGTGTTGAAAGTTCCAGTGAAGATAGAAAGCAATACAAAAGCAAACTGAGATCAAGAATATAGGCAGGAAATAGCCAGATGTGATTCAAATTGGAGAAAGGGAAGCCAAAACATCTGGGGAACAATAATTTGAAACAGATATTCTCCAGGAGAAAGCAATCTGGAAAGCAGTAGTGTGGTAAGAGACCAGAGTAGTGCTGTTAAGACAAATGGGTCTCTAAAGCTTGTGCAGCAGCCAAAACTGGCCATGTTGGGTTTGGCAGCCACAGCTGGAGAGGGTCTAGGGATACAGAATCAGTTGCCGTCAAGTCAGTTCTGAATCATGGCTACCCCATGTGTGTCAGGGTAGAACTGTGCTCCACGGAATTTTCAGTGGGTAAGTTTTTGCACCTCTGGGTGGACTAGAACCTCCAACCTTTCGGGAAGCAGCTGAGTGTGTTAACCTTTTGCATCACCCAGGGACTCTGGGGATAGAGACGGACAGTGTAATTCTGGGGTCTAAGTGTCTGAAGCCATGCTCTTCCAATTCTTCCTGCCTGAGCACTCAGATCCCTTGTTAGAAGGGAAGGTCATAGACGATGTGCTGGCTATGAATGGAACGGGCAGTTCTCAGAAATTGATCCTCTCAGCCCTCTGTGTGGCTGGGTAGGGACTGGGGCAGCCAAAGCTCCTGGGTCAGTTCCTCAGGCTTTGATCAGCCTATGTTTATCATGATGTGCATTAAAATATCATCACATTCTGTGTGTGCTGTAAAGTGAAAAACGTTGGGGCCCATGAGCCTAGATCTACCCCAAACTGTTCTTCTTCCAAGTATGTCTACCAATAAAAAAATTATATCAAAGCCTCAATACATACAGAGAAGAGCACAATGGATTATACAAAGTGAACACACCTGTGTAACCAGTGCTTAGCTTAAGATGCTGTCATTGGCACTCCAGAAGCCTGCCTTTTCACCCTCTTCTGGCCACTACCTACTCGCTACAAGGGTAACTGCTATGTTGACTTCTAACAGCATAGATCAGTTTTGCCTGGTTTTGAACTTTGTACAAATGGAATCATAGAGTTGGGAATTTTTATGTCTGGTTTCTTTTGCGCAACATTATGTTTGTGAGTTTCATGCGTTTTGTTTTGTGTGGTTATATATTTTTCATTCTCGTTGTTGGATTGTATTCCATTGTGTGAATATGCAACAATGTATTTACTCATTCTACTGGTGATGTAAAATTTTGCTGAATATCATTCAAAAGCAGCTGCAGCAGTATATCAACAGGGAACTGCCAGAAATTCAAGATGGGTTCAGAAGAGGACGTGGAAGGAGGGATATCATTGCTGTTGTTAGATGGATCCTGGCTGAAAGCAGAGAATACCAGAAAGATGTTTACCTGTGTTTTATCAACTATGCAAAGGCATTCAACTATGTGGATCTAAAAAAACTATGGATAACATTTTGAAGAATGGGAATTCCAGAACACTTAATTGTGCAGGTGAGGAACCTGTACATAGATGAAGAGGCAGTTGTTCCAACAGAATAAGGGGATACTGCATGGTTTAACATCAGGAAACGTGCGTGTCAGGGTTATATCCTTTCACCATACCTATTCAACCTGTATGCTGAACAATAACCCGAGAAGCTGGACTATATGAAGAAGAACGGGGCATCAGGATTGGAGGAAGACTCATTAACAACCTGCATTATGCTGATATACAACCTTGCTTGCTTAAAGTGAAGAGGACTTTAAGCACTTACTGATGAAGATCAAAGACCACAGCCTTTAGTATGGATTACACCTCAACATAAAGAAAACAAAAATCCTCACAACTGGACCAATAAGCAACATCAGGATAAACGGAGAAAAGATTGAAGTTGTCAAGGATTTCATTTTACTTGGATCCACAATCAACACCCATGGTAGTAGCTGTCAAGAAATCAAAAGATGCATTGCATTGGGCAAATCTGCTGCAAAACAATTCTTAAAAAGTGTTGAAGAGTAAAGATGTCACCTTGAAGACTAAGGTACTCCTGACCCAAGCCATGGTGTTTCAATATTGAATATACCAAGAACTGCTAAAAGAATGAACAAATCTGCCTTGGAAGAAGTACAACCAGAATGCTCCTTG
The DNA here is from genome assembly GCF_024166365.1 of Elephas maximus indicus. Taxonomy (NCBI): domain Eukaryota; kingdom Metazoa; phylum Chordata; class Mammalia; order Proboscidea; family Elephantidae; genus Elephas; species Elephas maximus. Next base: position 30,003,132 of record NC_064827.1, on the reverse strand, counting down.
GAACCAAGGATGGCGAGACTACATCTCACATACTTTGGACATGTTGTCAGGAGGGATCAGTCTCTGGAGAAGGAATCATACTTGGTAAAGTAGAGGGTGAACGAAGGAGAGGAAGACCCTCAATGGGATGAAATGACACAGTGGCTGCAACAATTGGCTCAAGCATAGCAACAATTGTGAGAATGGTACAGGACAAGGCAATGTTTCATTCTGTTGTACATAGGGTCACTATGAGTTGGCACTGACTCAACGGCACCTAGCAACAACAACACTGGTGATGGACATTGGGTTGTTTCAGTTTGGGGCTGTCATGAATATTTTTGTCCTTGACTTTTGGCGACTACATGTACACACACTTCCTTTGGTCTTAACCATCTTTTAAGTCTTTTGAGATAAATTTCTCCATATTCCCTTTATATTCCTGAAGCCCCCATGTCAAAACACATTTAATAATCCTCCCCTCCCTTGGGAAAAAGAGGGATGCAACAAATTGTGACTATTTTCAACTGAGAGACACCAAGGTCTTTATATATCTTTCTTAGAAACATTATTACAACCAAGGGAACATGAAATGTGTACAAGAGTCCTGTGAGAAATTTTGTCACAAAATTGAATCAGCTTTCTGTTTGATGTTACTACCAAAGAACAGAAAGATAGCTATCCATTAACCCCATCATAAATGAGGTCTTGGATGTCATCACAGCCCCAGAAAAGACACTAGAAGTCAGAAGCAAGGGTTGCTCCTACATTGTCTTCAGGTAACCACAACCACCTGCCCCTCGCTGCCCCCCTTTTTTGGACATTTTGATAGAAATATCTGGTAACTCTTCCCTCTCTGATAAAGAAAATAGAGCTTTATTACTTAAGTATGCTTGTTCTTCTACTTCCGCCTGACCATTTCTTGCCTCAGAAGAAATTCATTTCCCAAGGAAAAATAAGGATGCTATCTAGCTCCTCTCTGTCGGAGGAGACAGAGATGGAAAACAAAATCAAGTTTAATCTCTGACAGGTCACTCTGTTCCTCTAGTGCTGACATTTTTTCTTACAGTAGGCATTTTCCTGAGGCAAACCAGATACAACACAATGCATTATGTAGGGAACACATTTTCCATTAGAATGATTGCCCACCGCACTGTTGAAATCAGGAACAAACATGGGAATTGAAAAGTAGAAAAGCCTCATATTGTTTGCCTTTGTGATTTATCATAAAAATGGGCCTACCAATTAATTTTTTTTTCCTGTAAGTAACAGAAATGGACTCAGGCTAACTTGAATGACAAGAAAAACATTTATTGGTAGGATATTGGGAATGTCACAACTTGAAATAATGGCTGAGCATTAAGACCTCAGGAACCACCATTAGGAACGTGCATTCTTTCTCTCCAGGGTGCTGCTGCCAGATACCTCAGCTACATTTACCAGTTCCAGTGTTTTCAAATTCCTGAGAGGCAAAAAGTGATGGAGCCATCCATTTTGGAATAGAGCTCACTCCTTGGACCAATCACTGTGGCTGCAGTGGGGTGGGCTGAGGTGGTCTCACAGGCCCACTACACAAGGGGCAGGTCTGTTACCAGAAAAGGGTCAAAGCAGGTGCTGGCAGACAAAAGCAATACCCAAACTCTACAAAGGTGACAGCTGAAGCCATGAGCTTGCTGATGGAGTTAGTACAAGAAAAAAGGAAAAGTGGTCTGATAAAGGTGATAAAGTTGGCAAGTGTGTGTAAGACGTCTTGGACTAATGACAGTGCTAGAAGATACAGGAGAAGGCTTTACTTAAGCACATGTCATCCTCAGAGGCTGTGTTTACTCGATGTATTTATTTGCAGTGGCTATACCCTTTTTCTATTAAAATTATTATTAAACTTCCTGCAGATAACCCACCCACTGCTGTCAAGTTGATTCTGACTCATAGCGACCCTATAGGACAGAGTAGAATTGCCCCATAGAGTTTCCAAGGAGCACCTGGTGGATTCAAATTGCCGACCTCTTGGTCAGCAGCCATAGCACCTAACCACTACACCACCAGGGTTTCCTCCTGCAGATAAGTGACTTTGTAATTGAGAGCCTTCTCATTCTTCCCATGGAGAGAATTGTTCTTATAACATAGTTCTCAATAATAGGAGGCTTCTTAGGAATGCAACTATTAAATTATAGTTGAACAGAGAGATATATATTAGACAGAATTTGTGTGTGTGTATATACACACAGACAACACATATATATATATATATATATATATATATATATATATATACATGGAGCCCTGGTGGCACAACAGTTAAGTGCTCAGCAGCTAAGTGAAAGTCAGTAGTTTGAACCCACCAGCCACTCTGTGGGAGAAAGATGTGGCGGTCCACTTCTGTATATAGTCCTGGAAACCCTATGGGGCAGTTCTACTCTGTCTCATGGGATTCCTATGAGTCCAAAATCAACTAGATGGCACACAACGATGACAGCATGTATATACATATGCACACACGAAGATACAAGTATATACCTGTTACCGTTACCCTTTGCTGTCCAGTCGATGACAACTCATAGTGACAGAGTAGAACTGCCCATAGGGTTTCCAAGGAGTGCCTGGGGGATTCGAACTGCTGACCGTTTGGTTAGCAGCCCTAGCTCTTAACCACTACGCCACCAGGGTTTCCGTACAAATATATAGGCTGTAATTTTTCTATACCAAATCGGCATTTTCAATATTATATTGACATTTTCAGTACCATATTAGGCTTATGGTAGCCAGCAGTGGTCTCATTCTATCGATTAATAGTTTATTGACTTACTCGTATGTGACAGGCTGTATGGGAGCGCAAGTGTGGGGATATGGGAATGCTCGTGGAGGACACAGTCTCTGTCCTCAGGGAGCTTTGCCTTTAGTAGGGAAGACAGATGGTAATAACAGAATGTAATGATTTTTAATGAGTTTTAGTTTCCGAGGAGCGCCTGGCGGACTTGAACTGCCGACCATTTGGTTAGCAGCCATAGCACTTAGCCGCTACGCCACCAGGGTTTCCGTTTTGTTTTGTTAATGAGTTTTATGACATAGGAAATACAGGGGGACATGGAGGCATAGGAATGTAGATGGTAATACCTACATTACAGGGTGTTAGATCGGGGTAGTGAACTTTTTGCAACTTCTTTTATAGTTATTGGCTTATTTAAGTTTCCAAGTTCTTGAGCCAGTGTTCTTGAGAATACTGTCCACAGCTTCCTTTATAATAACATAAAATTGTCAGAGTGTATCCCATAATTTTAAAAACTCCCTAATTTAAAAAACTTACTTGTATCTCCTTCTTCCTAATTTTATGTTTTCTCTCTGTTAGATTTAAGGAGAGGAAGTTGGTAAATTGTATTAACTTTTTAGATTAATATTTTATGCTTGAATGTATTTTTTTTTTTTACTTTTAAGTTATTTATATTATCCTCGTTAATCCCTTCGACTAATTTTTCTTACCTTTTTTTTTTTTTTTAATCTTTTTCTGGATTCTTAATGCTTACTTTACATTTTGTCTTTCTGGCTTAAAATGAAAACATTTAAGATTATGAATTGTCATCTGATACAAACTTGGCTTCATTCTATAGGTTACGATATTTGTTTATTTAATTGCTAAGTTTTAAGCCATCTGTAATTACAATATTTATTTTCTTTTTAAATAGTTACTTAAAGGAGTGTTTTCAGGCTTTCAGATGGCTGGCATTTATTTTAATTAGAATTTATAAATAGCAGAATTTTAAAATTAGTATGGTCAATGAGACTGATAAAATTTCTATTTTTTGAAAACATGTATATCTTCTTTATATGAGTGTGTATGTATGTATATGTATTTTCATTATGTTTTATTGGAGCTGAAATGTATCTATAGGTTATAATGTTTGAGATATATATCTATATTTATATACCTATATATAGACATACAATTAGTAAATCACTCATATTAATGCTATTTTTCAGACCCTCTATGTCCTTATTTATCTTTGGCATTATTGATCTAAGACTTAGAGGGTTCTCTTTGTTGACCAATTCTGTTTTATTTCTGCAAATTTTTCCTCATATTTCAAACCATCTTCCCTTTGTATATTTAGATGCAATGCTTTTTTGGTATATAAAATTTGTCGACTCATATCTTCATTATGAGTTGGCAGACAAAAGCAATAGCCTAACACTACGAAGGTGACAGATAAAGCCATGAGCTTGCTAATGGAAACAGTACGAGAAAAAAAGGAAAAATGGTCTGACAAAGGTGATAATGTTGGCAAGCGTGCGTACTTATTAATATGAAATTATACATTTGTCCCTTGCTTATTGTTTTTAACTTTCCTTTGTTCTGATATTAATATTGTAACATTTTGGGGGGGGAGGGGGGATACATTTAATATTTTTTTGTCTTTTTTTTTTAGTTTTATCACTTGTAATAAAGTCTCATTGAATTTTAAGAATTTATTTTGAAATTCTTTGCCTTTTAATAGGGAAGTTCAACCCATTTATTGAAATAACTATATTTGATTTTACTTCTGACATCTTACTTTATTTATTCTGTTTCCTTGTTGTTTCCAGTTATTCTTTTCCCAAGTAGGCTATAATTTACTTGATTTTATCTTCTATAGTGCTCTGGGAAGTTCATTTTCTGGTTTAATTCTGTTTCTTTTAAGTTAAAAAAAAAAGTCCTTTCACTAATCTCTCTTTAATTATTAAAGTAAAAAATAAACATAAATCTTTTGAGACTTCTTATATAAGTCAAAGAATTTACATTCTCACATTTTTTCAGGTTTCCATCTGTTGTTTCCTCCCAATTTTTGAAAATATAATTTGGATATTTAGCATTAGATTATTGTTGTTAAATTATTATTATATATCCTATCTTTAAGATATATATATTATTATATATCTTATCTTTAAGAATAATTTTTTATAGTGGCAATTGTTTTTGCAACCATATCTAGTACAATTATTTAGATTTATATCCATGTCCAGATAGTTCCCATATCATTCAGAATTCTTTAGTTTTATAATTAATATGCATTGTCTCTATAATCACAAAAATAAAAGATAGTTTTTCAAAGATTGAAAAAAAGAAAAACAAAAACTAGTGCCAATACCAATCAGGATAGCAAATGCATGTTAACACTTTGCATCTCTTTTTTCCTGCCTCTAGCACCAGCAGTGTTTTTGAGGGATGTTCTAGATACAAGGTTAGTTAGTTATGTTTAAGTCTTTTCTTCCCTCTCTTTTTTCCTTCTAATGTCCAAGGCATTGGGCTTTGAAGTGTCTCTCCCTATGAAACCTTAAGTTTTGCCTGTTCCAGAACACGTTCTAGACCTAAAGAGTTTTTGTGATTATATGACTGGGGTAGGACTGAAGGATCTGGCACCAGCTAGGTGAGTGCAATGATGATCTTATTTCTGATTTCTCTTCCCCCCTTGTACTTAAAATCTCTTTCACTTGGCACCTTCATGTGGGCAAGAACCTTCTGCGTGGTGATTTTGTCCACCTTTTCTTCTCTTCTTTAAATATCCTGTAGCCAAATGGTTTTTGTCAATGCTTTCTTTTTCCTGACAGATTTTTTTTTTAAGGGCCATTTGTTTACTGTCATAAATTAGTGTTTCAGTTGCCAGAACTTGCTTTAAATTTTGCATCTGATGTTGGTGTAAGCCCTACCTATGAGAGGCCGCCTGCCTCTCTGCCATCTTGCCAGGTGCTGGGTCTGCGCGTATGGGTGTTAAACTTACCCCTCAAAGAAAACCACATCAGGTATTTTATATCTTTTAATGCTGTGGTGGGCTTGTTCATCCTGTGTGAATGTAAACTTCAGAGAACTTGGTTCTTGGAATTCAGGAAGAAATAACATTTGCTAGAAACCCTTGACAACGAACCGTTCACAAACCCAAAACCATTGCCAACGGGTCAATTCCAACCCATAGCGACCCTCTAGGACAGAGCAGAACTGCCCCAGAGGTTTCCAAGGCTGTAATTTTTAAGGAAGCACACTGTCACATCTCTCTCCCACGGAGCGGCTGGTAGGTTCAAACCGCCAACCTTTCAGTTAGCAGCCAAATGCTTTAACCACCGTGCCACCGGAGCTCCTTGAACTGTTCACAAGGCACCTTAAATTAAGCTGTCTGCGGGTTTTAAAATGTGTTTCACGGTTCTAAGTGCTTTCTTTCATTTGAGGTATTAAGATATTGCTATGGAAGACCCTATGTAAAGGTTAGGGGACATGGGTGTTATTCTAGTTATTTCATGTTTCAGGCATGCTTAAATCAAATGTATACTTTTGAAAGTCTTTCTTATTTCTTACCAATTGATCCTTGTTCCACTCTGGATTAGGTAAGAAAGTGTCACTTTACTTTCATGGACAAATTTGACTTTGAGGGGGCTTGTGGTGGGAAAAATATCAAAGTCTGTGATTACTTCATGCTTTGCCCAGTGTTAGGGTGACTGTGGTTGGCGTTTGGTTTCAAGGTGTTGTGGGATGTTCAGTGAGGGCTTGTGAAATCTTTCAGGTCTGAATGGGGATTCAGGAGCCTTTACACTGGGGGTATGAGTGAGTAACAGGATGAGAGAACTGCAGATTCTCAAAACTGCAGGGTCTGTTCAGTGTGGTTAAGTAAGCAGTTAGAAAATTCTGTGAAGAGAGGGCTCTATCAGAGCTGGTTTTAGTTATTAATAGAGAGGGCTTTCTTAGAATATTTTTATAGGATATAAAAATTATGAGCAATGTTGTTATGAGTTGCTGTTGAGGCGGTTCTGACTCATGGTGACCTTAGGTATAACAGAACAAAACATTGCCTGGTCCTGCGCCATCTTCATGATCGTTGGTGTGTCTGAGGTCATTGTTGTGGCTATGAGAAATAAGAAAGGGAAAAAAAATCAAGTAGTTTTCTTGAATGGATGCTTAGGTAGGATTTCATAAAACGGTGTTATCTGTGAGAAGACTAAAAACAGGGTGATTCATTAAAAAAAAAAAAAACTGTGGCCTTAAGATGCAAACATGATTACAGTTGGGGGTAAAACAGCCAGTGAAGCTGGCCTTAAGGCCTAGCATGCTGAGACGTGGAAAATACTCTTGGCTGATTGATTGGTTGGGGACAATCAGGATAATAATAGCTGACAGTGAATGAATACTTTTGCTAAGCATTGATATTATCTCATGAATGCTCATAACAGTCTATCGCGTAGATAATACTGTCTTCATTTTACAGAGGAGGGTATGAGGGAGAGATAGGTTAAAAAACTTAACCAAGGTCCAAGAGCTAGTAAGTGGTTGTGCTGGGATTTGAACTTAGGTCATATATCTTAATTACCCATGTGAACCTATGTTGCTAATTGGCTAGACCCTTTTCCTCCCATGCCATGTGTAACAAACCAGCTGGAGAAATTCACTGAGTTTGCTACTATTCCTCCTATTTGAGGGGCCAACCTTTAAGTAAGAATTGATCCCAGCTCCAGGTTGGGTGTTCCATAACATTGCCATGACTCTCTTGAGTTATGTTTCAGCTTCTAGGCAGTAGCCTAGAGTGGAGGTCTATCTATTCTCTCTGGAAACAGCCATAGCTAGGCTATTCTCCCTTTTATTTATGATTCATGATCACTGCCAGCAAATTTGTCTGAGGAATATATTTAAATAAGCCATATTTGTATTATTGTATGTGTATTCTGGGTGAAACGTTTATGATAAATCAAGTTTTTAGGTGCCCTATGGGGAAAGTGCTGATGGAGAAATACGTCTGAAGAAAACTTTTCTCTTAGCAGTAGTTACTCGAGGAAATAAGCTCCATTTATCTTGTGAGGGCTTATGTGAGATGAATACAGACCACCCAGAATTGCCGTTCTGCGTATCATAAAGGGAAAATGGAGGCCTTCTTCATTTTCTAGGCTTCTTCAAGCCTCTGTGCTATGTCATGCTCATTCCTCTCCTATTCCTCCAGCCCTCACCCTCTCCACCTTTCAAGCCTGGCAAACCTGGCAAGTGCTGACATTCATGCCAAGGCCTTCTACCCCAGCCCAATTAATCAGCTTTCCTACCGCTTGGACTGCTTTTCTCAGTACTCTTCCTGTGGTTAACTCCCCCACACCCCTACACTCCTGAAAGCTCAATTCACATCCCTCAGATACACTTTTTCTGATCCCTTTTCCCTCCTCAATCTAAATTAGGTCCCTGATGGTAGTATCTTATCGCAATTTTTCCTTCCTGGACCTGACCACCATTTGTAATTATATGCTTATTTGTGTGACATTTGTTTAAATATGTCTGTCTTCTTCACAAGACTTTAAGTTCACTGAGGGTGCACTGTTTCATTAGTGTCTTGCACAAGTGCCCGCCACGTAGAACGTGTTCTAAATATTTGCTAAAGGAATGTGCTCCTTCTGGGCCCTCTAACAACTTGTGTGTGTAGCTTACTTGTTATATTCTGCCATTTGCAGGTATCTCTCTCCCATTGGACCGTAAGCTCACTGATATAAATATTGGTAATTGGTAATCCCAATGCTCACCAGAGTGCCTGGCACATACATTTTGCTCAATAAAATAAATGAAGTGGAATGGGCTTTGCATGACTCATAACTAAGCTTTAACAGTATAGATGGGAAGGATTTCAGTTCAGTCCAGTTAACATTTATTAATCACCCATGAAGTGGCAGACTGTATGCAAGATATTGAGGATGTGAAATGGTATGAGCTGATGGTCTAGAAATGAAGATGGATACCCAAAGGGATAACTACAGGTAAAGTGTTACATGTGCAACAAGAAAGATTTGCATGGAGTAACAGGGTAGCACAGAGAATAGAGAGATGCCACCTTCCTCAGTCTGATCTCAATCTTAAATGTTCAGAGACATTAATAATATTGTTTGGTAATTTCTCCATTCTGTTGTATCACCTTTCTTTGGAATGGGCATGAATATGGATCTCTTCCAGTCAGTTGGCCAGGGAGCTGTCTTCCAAATTTCTTGCTATAAATGAGTGAGCACCTCCAGCACTACATTCATTTGTTGAAACATCTCAATTGGTAGTCCATTAACTCCTTTAGCCTTGTCTTTTGACAATGCCTTTTTTTTCCGTGCAGCTTGGACTTCTTCCTTCAGTACTATTCATTCTTGATCGTATGCTACCTCTTGAAATGGTTGAATGTTGACCAATTCTCTTTGGTAGAGTGACTGTGTATTCCTTTCATCTTCTTCTGCTGCTTCCTGTGTTGTTCAATATTTTTTCCATGAATACTTCAATATTGCAACTCGAGGCTTGAATTTTCTCTTTGGTTCTTTCAGCTTGAGAAATGCTGAATGTGTTCTTCCCTTTTGGTTTTCTGATTCCAGGTCTTTGCACATTCCATTATAATACTTTACTTTGTCTTCTCCAGCTGCCCCTTAAAATCTTCTGTTCAGCTCTTTTACTTCATCATTTCCTCCTTTTGCTTTATCTACTATACTTTCAAAAGCAAATTTCATAGTCTCTTCTAGTATCCATTTGGTCTTTTCTTTCTTTCCTGTTTTTTTTTTTAATGACCTTTTGCTTTTTTTCATGTATGATGTCCTTGATGTCATTCCATAACTCATCTGGTCTTCGTTCATTAGTGTTCAATGTGTCAAATCTATTCTCAAGATGGTCTCTAAATTCAGGTGGGATATACTCAAGGTTGTATTTTGGCTTTCATGGACTTGGTATAATTTTCTTCAGCGTCAACTTAGACTTGCATATGAGCAATTGATGATGTGTTCCACAGTTGGCCCCTGGCCTTGTTCTGACTGAAATTGAGTGTCTGTCTCCACAGGTGTTGTTGATTTGATTCCTGTGTTTTCCATTTGGTGAGGTCCACGTGTATAGTTGCCGTTTGCATTTTTGAAAAAAGTATTTGAAATGAAGAGGTTGTTGTCTTGCAAAATTCTATCATGGGCTCTCCAGCATCAGTTCTGTCACCAAGGCCATATTTTCCAACTACCAATTCTTCTCATTTGTTTCCAACTTTCTCATTCCAGCTGCCAGTAATTATCAAAGCATCTTGATTGCATGTTTGATCTATTTCAGACTACTGAAGTTGGTAAAAATCTTCAATTTCTTCATCTTTGGCATTAGTAGTTGGTGTATAAGTTTAAATAATATTCATATTAACTGCTCTTCCTTGTAGGCATATGGATGTTATCGTATCACTGACAGTGTTGTTCTTCAGGATAGATCTTGACTTTTTTTTTGAAGATGAATGTGACTCTATTCCTCTTCAATTTGTCATTTTTTAGACCATATGATTTTCCAATTCAAAATGACCAATGCCAGTCCATTTCAGCTCACTAATGCCTAGGATATTGATCTTTTTGCATTCCATTTCACTTATAATGACTCCTAATTTTCCTAGATTTGTCCATTTATAATGCAAAAGTACAATTCTGCAGAAGAGAGAGCAAGCTGGTCTTCATGTTTCCTTGCTAAATCTTAAATTCAGCAAGTTACTGTATTGTTGGAAAGTGGCAGGGATGTGAATTCTTTCATGACTTCCATCCAGCAGACATCTAGCAATTCAACTGCACATGGCTTTATTGTCTGCCAGCTATTGTTGGTACTTCTCCAGCCAATGTAATATGATGACTTACTGTCCAAGACTCACTGAGGCTTTTTTATTTCTATTTTAAAAGATGGAAGCAATTATTTTGTTTTGAAGAGATCATTACATCTATCTTTAAAATATTTAAGTCCTTTCTCCCAATACATTTTGCTGAATTTTCTTTTGTATATAAGCCTAAGGAAAGTAAATTAGTAATATGAATCTTTGAACAGTTTTTTTTTTTTTTTTTGCTGTTGTTACAGAACTTCTGCACATCTCCACTGAATACACGTTGAAATAAGCACTCAACAACTATTTTGTCAGGGTACCACATATGGGTCTGCTGTTTGTATATCACAGGTAACCCCAACAAATGTGAACAGTGAAAGTGCCACTGCCCCAGTCTTAGGTAGAGATGTATTTTTCTTTCCAGTTAGTGACTATGTCTTCGCCCATTTTTTACCTGGTATTCATCTGGAATTGCAAGTGCCTGTCCAGGGTGTGGGAGCAGCATCCAGCTCTAGAACAAAGCCAAGATGGTTGTTCCATACACTGATGATCTCTCCCCACCTGAGTGCCCCTGTCATTGATGCAACTATGGCATACAGATATAGCCCAGTGTGATGTTATCGGCCTAAATATAATGTTTTAATTGTAGGCTGTTAGAGCTGGAAGGGATTTAGAAGAAATCTAGTCCACACAAAAGGAAACTGGAGTCCTGAGGGCCTAAGTTACCTGCCTGAGTTCAGCTTTTAACCATGGTAGGGATAAGCCAACAAGTTAATGCTTCCATATAATGTGGAGCTGAATTAGGAGCAAATTTACATGTTAACTTCAACAGCAGCTCTCTGCCATAAGAGATAACAACTCTGTCTGGCTTCATCACCATAATAACAGACAAATCATAACATGTATTACAGTAATAGGGACTCCACACTGAAAGGGAGAGGAGGCGTAATCCTATCACTAAGCAAAAACACTAGAAATCTCCATTCTTGCCCCATTCATGCAAACCCAATATTTCTTTTTGTTTGTTTGTTTTTCCCTTTAGGTCAGTGGTTCTTCAACTTTAGTGGGGATAAGAATCATTGTTCAGGGATGTGCGTAATTAATGGCCAATTTAAGGATATTCAAGCCAATTTTGCTAATAAGCAATATATGCCAGCCTTAAAGCCTAGTTCTGGGTAAGAAGGAAATCCACCTTACTCCAGTGTATTAAAATTTAGTATTTAACACATTTGAGTGTTTTCTAAATTAAATTTTTGTATATAAATTTTAAAAAGTGAAATTGGAACGAATATTTTGGGGAAACCCTGAAAACTACTGCTTTCTATGTCAATACCTACTAAACCCATTCCTGGTCTCAAGGACAGTCATTAAGGGATCCAGTTATAATTATGTTTTGTAAACTTCTGTCTTTTCTCTCTTTCTGTTTTCTGTAATCCAGAAATACATCAGACTTGCCTTTCCCCTTCTTTCCTCCCCAGAACACTTATTTTTGGAGCATTCAAATCCCAAAGGAGAACTGTGAACTCTGACCCACCAATTCAAGCCAACTTTTACAGTGACTTATTCTGTATTTTTATATGCAAGCAACTCCTCATCTCTCCCCTGCCCCCAATTCACAACCGGCGGCTCCGCTCCCGCCATAAATGTGTTTTTCCACCTGGCAAACGACCTTAGTGAATTCTGGGTGGCAGGCATTGAACAGACTTCAATACAAATGCTCCTGATAAAAATGGCACCAAGTTAGGTGAAGAACAAAGACACACTGGCTTCAAAGCGGAAGCTGCAATTTCTGCACAGAAGGGGTTTCACACAACCCCGGTTAACAACAACAACCACCTCAGGGGAAGAAAAGGTCCGGACTACAAAGAAATGCCATACACACAGTCATCAGCCCTTCTCTTTCTTCCTCTGGCATGTTTAGCACAAAACCTGATCAGGAGAGCAGTTCTTTGATAAACGTTTGGACCATGACCGCTGCTGGTAGTGCTTCTTCTGCCTCATATATCTCAGCAGTTCATGGAGATCGGAGTGGTCTGTGCTCACCCAGGCTTAGAAATGTGCAGAGTGTATGTGCATGCACACACACACACACACACGCACACACGCACACATGCACACATTTACAGCCCCAGGACGGAACTGGTTAGCTAGAAGAGCATTCGGGACACTTCCCAAAGATTATAGGCCAAGTCATGTTTTCCCTGGGGTTTTTTCTTTCTTTTTTTTGTGATTCCCTCTCTCTTTTTCTCCTCATTCTAATCAAACGCTGGTGTGTGGCTGTCCATCAATAGTAAAAGCACATTTGCCATAATTGTCATGTTTTTGAGGAAAAGAAATTGAGAATGGCAGAGGACTGGGGGTGGCATTAGGGTCTCACTGCATGGAGCAAGAGAAAGAATGGAACTTTAAAATAATGAAACACCTTTTTTTAATGTTAGTTTTTCTTTATCTCTCTAAACCCAAGGAGAATGAAAAAGGCTGTTTTCTGCTTGATTTAGCCCTAACTCAAAAGGAGATGACAATCCTTGGTGGAATGAGGCAGACACGAAATAATTAAACAAATCGGATAAACTTGATATGCTTAAGTCCCGTTCTCTTTCTTTTAAACTACTTCTCTCAGTTTCTAGCAAGATAGCTCTCCTTTCTCTCTCAATCCTTTGCTTCCATTTTTTTTCCCTCTTCTACCCCAGACTGTCAGGCCCTTTCCATTCCCTCAGCCCCCCTCTTGGTCTTTGTTATCTCGGAGGTGGACAGAAGCCAGGCTTAGTGGTGGTTCTTTGCCATGTCACTAGCCACACCAGTTGTTGATGAAAATCTGGCAGTGGTAGAAGAAGCCATCTGTGGTGAAGTTTAAACCTATTTACCTCTCTGGCAAGCTGGTTGAAGCCTCTCTTTCTCTGTTTTCAGTGAGGCTGAAGATGACAAACGCAGTGGGATTAAAGCCATGGGATGAAGTTTGGGGCAAAACAAATCCCTTCCCTGAAGACAGAGCTCATCATAGCTATTAGCTGTCAGGATAAGCAAATGCCCAGTTTCTGAAGCATGCAGCCAAGGGGCACTCCAGCCCTGGATTTGCTCTCTGGGCACTTGGAGGAGGCAGACAACTGGCTGAGTTGCGGTCTGGACCGTGAATCTCAGGAGATGCAAACTGGGCTTTGCCCCCTTTTTGTTGAATGATCTTGGGCTAATCCTGGTCTATATTTTATGGTTTGCAGGGCAAACAGCCTATTTCAGAGATTTGTTCTCAGGTAGAGTTAATACGCTGTAGAAGAAAACTACCACATTGCTGACCTCAAAACAGGGCTCCACAGATTGATCAATTACCTGAACACTTGAGTTGAAGACACTTTGGTTGTTTCCAAAAGTCTAATCCACCCTCAAAGCTACCAGTGAGGCTATTCAGACAAGCATGAAGTAGGCTCTGAAGTCAATGCCAAATGATTTGAACAATAGCAGCATCCCTGGGTAGAGCTGATTTACCATGAAGCTAATAAAGCTTATGCTTCTGGGTTCCTTTTAAGCTTTTGAGGCTCTGGGAGGGATCCTGACAACATGTGCACATGGAGATTATTTATATATATGTAAGTATGCATATATACGTATATAGTATGTGTGTGTGCAAAATTTGCAAAAGTAAGATATTTTAATACTATTTAGTTAACTGCCATCTCCATTTCAACTTCCCCTCTGTTTTCTCTCCTGTTGTGTGGAGTAGCAGTGACCCACGCCAGATGGGTTGAAGATACATTTAGTTTGAGTTTAGTGGGACAGACTTATGTGAATCAAAGGCATTTTCGTGTATGGTCACTTTACTGCTGGCCATCTTGGTATAGGAATGACTTCCAGTACGGTTCTATGGCCCACTATGCTGACCCACTGGCAACACGACACAAGGACGCAGAGCCAGAAGTTGATTCTCAACATGAAAATGTTCTATGGTGCTTAACGTTGGAAATATGTGGATAGTAGAGGAAAAACGGAGTCCCTGGGTGGTGCAAATGGTTAACACTTGGGTGCTAACCAAAGGTTGGAAGTTTGAATTCACCCACAGGTGCCTTGGAAGAAAGGCCTGATGATTCATTTGGAAGTGTTATCCAATGCCTAGTGTAAGCAGTATGTAAAGAAAGGCATTTTCTTTCTCACTCAAGGATCTTAGCATTATTACTATGAAAACCAGATTTCAGAATGTTTGAGAAATTGCAATAGCCCTTAAAAGATAGTATTTAAAAAACAAATATCTGATATTATTTTTCTCTTTTTGCCTCTTTATTCTCAAAGTGAATTGATGGGGGAAAACATTAAGGAACCTGGTTATTTAGATTCTAATTAATAGAAGTTCTCTCACTCTAAATGATCAAAATTTTAAAATACCCCCAAGATACCTCACAGTGACACTAATAAGAATCAGTACGTCCCAAGTGCCACTGGTAAGAAGCAAAATCCCTCGATATTATTAAGCGACTCTCTTTTTTATGATTGCTGGGTTCTCTAGGGACAGGGAGAGCATCTTTGGGTTTAATAATATATGCTGCCTGTCCCAGGACATTGGGGTCAACAGTGACTAATACGCCTCTCTGATTGCTCTTTGTATTGGTTCATTGTACACAGCCTTTCTCCAGACTGGGTTTTAAAGATGAAGTTGAAAAGGATCACTTCCTTTTCATTTGCTATCATTTTTAAAGTAATGGCTGAAATCATCTCTAACTGTAGAGATAAAAAATAAAACGATACCTGAAACTTTGTCAGTTAATGAGCAATAGGCTGGCTAGAAACCAGCTTTTTTCAGCAGAGAAAGGGCCATTCGTCCACGTTCCTTGCCTTGTCTACCTTCTGTTTCACTGTTTTCTGCTTTCTTTTCCCTGAAGAAAAGAGGTGCCTCATTTAGCTGAAAGCAAGTTTCCCCACATTGGAGAGCCAGCCCCATCCTGTTTAGCCCCGGCATCACCTTGGTGAAACTTCAAGAATGTGCCCAGACACAAAAGAGAATTTGCGCCTCCTTCTGGGAAGCTGTTCGCTCAGGACCCCGTCAGGTCGTCTGCCAGGGCCAGTTGAAAGTTCGGCAATCCTAACTGCCCCAGGAGGTCAGAACCAGCCAAGGTTCCGGCTACTAGGTGTTAACACCTAAGGGTGGAAGGCAAGAGAGAAAGAGTGAGTGAGGCAAGGGGACCTTCTGCATTCCATGAAGTGCCTGTCTCCCACATCCAGCCATGAGGGTATGAAATAATTCCTCCTTTGTCCGCCAGCTGGCTTTCAAAGCTATCGCGATGAGGCTCCTGGACCTGTGTCTGGGAAGCTTGTTAAACTGCATGGAGTAAGTCAGGGAGCCGGAGGGGCGGGAAAAAGATTAAAGAGCACATACAATCTGCGTGAGGCGGAGGCCCTAATTCTAAAGAAGAAGATGATCTAAGGGAGGGAAGAGCTCCCTGGCAAACAGGAGACTGCAGGCAATGCAAATGACCCCGTGTGCAGCTGCCTCTGGCAGGCAGCCACCCGTCTCCCAAAGAATACAGTCAGGGCAACAATTCCCTCCTGAACCCTGAAGCTTAGTGACTTCAAACAAGAGAAAAGAAAAGTGACATGCGTTTTTTTTTTTTCTTTCTCCGGTGAACTTATCCATTCCCCAAATTGTGCTGATGACCTCATCATCTGCAGCTGTGTGAGCCAACTTCCCCCTCCCCTCAACTCCCAGGGGATCACATCTGGTGTGAGGCCTTGGTACCTGGGGCTGAACCATCTGGAGGTGACTGTCTTTGAAAGCAGAGTGTTTTGTAACCCCCTTGGCCTCTTGTTGCTGTGGCCAAATGGCAGGAACGCCATCAGTAATTTTGCTTCTTGGGAGCTAGTCCTCTGGTCTTTGTACATGAAGGGTTTGCAGGCGAGGACAGTGATGCCAGGATTAGTGTTTCAGGCACCTTTTCATTTTTCACCTTTGCATTTATAAGTGATTGTAGCCTCTTTGAACGAATCCTGCCTGTGCCTCTCCTGTGGTCTGCGGAGGTCCTGATTGACAAAGGTAAAGTTATTACTGTGTTAACAGAGATGGGTAAGCACCCTAGTCAACAGAATGAAATTGATTTTAGAAACCTTCGTGGTAGAAATGGCCCCAAATCATCTGTAGCTGGGGGAAAACATAGAAACTTTGGAAAAGGCCCCTCTTACCCTAGTAGTGAGTATATTAATCAATTTAATCCTTAGGAAAGCAATTTAGCAATCCATATATACATGTACGTATGTGTGCATGTGTATATATATATATATATATATCTCAAGGGCTATTGTTGTTGTTAGGTGCCATTGAGTCAGTTCTGACTCATAGCGACCCTATGCACAACAGAAAGAAACACTGCCTGGTCCTGAGCTATCCTCACAATCGTTGTTATGCTTGAGCTCATTGTTGCAGCCACTGTGTCAATCCACCTCGTTGAGGCTCTTCCTCTTTTCCGCTGACCCTATACTCTACCAAGCATGATGTCCTTCTCCAGGGACTTATCCCTCCCGACAACATGTCCAGAGTATGTAAGACGCAGTCTCGCCATCCTTGCTTCTAAGGAGCATTCTGGCTGTACTTCCTCCAAGACAGATTTGTTCTTTCTTCCGGCAGTCCGTGTTATATTCAATATTCTTCGCCAACGCCACAATTCAAAGGCATTAATTCTTCTTCAGTCTTCCTTATTCATTGTCCAGCTTTCACATGCATATGATGTGATTGAAAATACCATGGCTTGGGTCAGGCGCACCTTAGTCTTCAAGGTGACATCTCTACTCTTCAACACTTTAAAGAGGGCCTTTGCAGCAGATTTACCCAATGCAATGCATCTTTTGATTTCTTGACTGCTGCTTCCGTGGCTGTTGATTGTGGATCCAAGTAAAATGAAATCCTTGACAACTTCAGTCTTTTCTCCATTTATCATGATGTTGCTCATTGGTCCAGTCATGAAGATTTTTGTTTTCGTTTATGTTGAGGTGTAATCCATACCGAAGGCTGTGTGGTCTTTGATCTTCATTAGTAAGTGCTTTAAGTCCTTTTCACTTTCACCAAGCAAGTGTCATCTGTGTCATCTGCATAACACAGGTTGTTAATGAGTCTTTCTCCAATCCTGATGCCCTGTTCTTCTTCATATAGTCCAGCTTCTCATGTTATTTGCTCAGCATACAGATTGAATAGGTATGGTGAAAGAATACAACCCTGACACACACCTTTCCTGAGTTTAAACCAATCAGTACCCCCTTGTTCTGTCTGAACTGCTGCCTCTTGATCTATGTAAAGGTTCCTCATGAGCACAATTAAGTGTTCTGGAATCCCCATTCTTCTCAATGTTATCCATAGTTACGATGCACACAATCCAATGCCTTTGCATAGTCAATAAAACACAGGTAAACATCCTTCTGGTATTCTCTGCTTTCAGCTAGGATCCATCTGACATCAGCAATGATATCCCTGGTTCCACATCCTCTTCTGAAACCGGCCTGAATTTCTGGCAGTTCCCTGTTGATATACTGCTGCAGCCGTTTTTGAATGATCTTCAGCAAAATTTTGCTTGCATGAGGTATTAATGATATTGTTCTATAATTTCCACATTCAGTTGGATCACCTTTCTTGGGAATAGGCATAAATATGGATCTCTTCTAGTCAGTTGGCCAGGAAGCTGTCTTCCATATTTCTTGGCATAGACAAGTGAGCACCTTCAGTGCTGCAACTGTTTGTTGAAACATCTCAATTGATATTCCATCAATTCTTGGAGCCTTGTTTTTCACCAATGCCTTCAGGGCAGCTTGGACTTCTTCCTTCAGTCCATCAGTTCCTGATCATATGCCACCTCTTGAAATGGTTGAACATTGACTAATTCTTCTTGGTATAATGACTCTGTGTATTTCTTCCATCTTCTTTTGATGCTTCCTGCATCGTTTAATATTTTTCCCATAAACCCAGTGCCCTTCACTATTGCAACTCGAGGTGTGAATTTTTTCTTCAGTTCTTTCAGCTTGAGAGATGCCAAGCGTGTTCTTCCCTTTTGGTTTTCCATCTCCAGCTCTTTGCACATGTCTTTATAATACTTTACTTTGTCTTCTCGAGATGCCCTTTGAAGTCTTCTGTTCAGGGCTATTAAAAATGCTTATATACTTTGATCCAGAAATTCCAATTCTGGGAATCCCTCATACAGATAATACAGAAATACACTAAACTGTGTTAAAGAATTTTCATCCCAGCGTTACTAATGACGGTAAAAACAAATACGAAACAAAACAGCCTCTCTCACAAAACATGAAGAACTTAACTATGTCCAACCTTAGAAGAATAGCTGTGTAAATTATGTTACAGCCATACTATGGAATATTCTGTAGTCTTTAAAAATGATGGAAACTGTTTATAATGCAATATCTTGTACATATAATGTTGGCAAATACCAGAACACATGACACAATTTTAAGTGTATATAAGGTATATATGCATGGACAAAATATTTAAATGGGTATATATACAAATTTCACAGCATTATCTTTAGGAAGGGATAGTATTATTAATTTTTGTTTCTTTTTTATACAGTTTTGTGTTTTCCAGTTTTCTGTAGTGAGCATGCCTTACCTTTATAATGAGGAATAAGAAATTATTTCGGCAGAGAAAAAAATCAAATCCTTGGCAGGTCTGTGTCCTAAATGCAGTTATGATACAATGAATTATTAGTCTAGGGGTTATGCACTGAAATGACTCAGGTGTTGGGCAGGTTACATAAATGAGTGAACTGGGCCCACCATAAGAAAATGGCAAACTGTAGGGTAGCTGATATTCAACTGCATCTGATTGTTTAACAACAAAAGAAAAGCAGTTGCCATAGAGTTGATTCTGACTCGTGGCAGCCCCATGATGTCAGAGTAGAACTGTGCTCTGTAGGGTTTTTAATGGCTGACTTTTCACAAGTAGATCACCAGGCCTTTCTTCCAAGGAACCTCTGGGTGGACTCCAAACTCCAGCCTTTCAGTTAGCAGCTGAGTGCATTAACCATTGCACAACCCAGGGACTCCAGCTAAACATATGTTTAGGGACCTCTTGTATTTCTTCTCTTACAAATAGATATTGGTTATTTCAAGTGGATGAAGGTGGTTATTGGGATGGAAAAGATGTGTGTGTGGCGGGGGGAGCTCTAGGTTGTTGATTATGTTGTCTTTTTTGGTCTAGGTGTTTGCTGTTTAAGTTTTGTGCATTTTTCTAATGCATGTTATATTTCACAATAACGTAGAAATTTGGGGGGTAAGAAAAAGCAGAGAAGAGAAGATACAGATCTTTCACATACTGTGAGAGAAGGGACTTGACAACATAGCAGGGGGCTGAAGCCTCCAGAAAAATAGACGATGACACATTCCAAGTGTCATTGATAAGCAAGTTGATGTCATAATTTTCTCCTCTTTCCTCTTTTTCATTCCAAATATAAATGTAAAACATAAATCATCAAGTTTATCAGTCTTTAGTTTTTTATTTCTGGTTTCTTTGACATGCTTGAAAGACCTTTTCTCCTATGTTCTAAATGTTTTAGTTTAAATCCTTGATTTGCCTGGGATTCTACTTAGTGTAAAGATGAAGGGAGAGATCTAGCTCTATTTTGTTTTACCAGAAAGCTGCTCAATCTTTTTTCTGAAAAATTGGAATGCCTCATTTAACCATATATTAAATGTTTACATTTCTGTATTCTCCATTTCATTGATTTTGTTCCTGTGCTATTACTATCATTTTGGTTATTTTAGTTTTATGGTAAATTCAAAAGCCCGATAGGGAAAGGCTTCCTTGTCAGTATATTTTCCTGGCATTTCCTTTTGATTATTCTTCTAAATATACCTCAGGGTCATTTTGCTGAGTTCCAGAACAAAACAAGACAAAGGCAAAACAGAACAAAATGAAACCCTGTTGTAGCTTTGATAGAGAAGTCATTGAATTTACAGATTACTTTCTGTAAGTAGCACTGCAGAGTATTCTTGTCGAAGAACCCAGTGTCTCTAATTATCAGTTATTTTTGTTTGTTTCTTTATTGGGTCTTATGTTTTTCTTTACTGACATCCTAAATATTTATTATCCCTAAGTAAACTACCCTGTTTATCAGTGTCAGCATCCAATATTGATTTTAGAACCTCGTTTGATAGATAATTTGTTTATACATTGAAAGATTAGCTGCCTTTCATGAAGGCCCCAGTTGAGGTTTTCATTACAAAATATTTTGTTGTACTTAATGGAAAGTCTTCTCAGATTCCGTCACTGAGCTAACGGTCTGTTTTTGGATGGTGTAAGTTTTCAAGTTTGCTAGTTTTTCTCAGATATTTTTTTTTTTGTGAAAAGCTGGGGAAGCTATACCCAGAAAATCTAGCCAACTACCATTTTAAACCAGGAGTCTGTTCATTACTAATAAATAGTCGAATTCCAAGGCATAATTTACGTGACTTAGTGTTTTTCAGGATTACAAATCCAGTCTGTTACTTTCTTTATTTCAAACTCATTCTTGCCACCTTAACTGATATATGCATCTAATATGTATATGATTTTTTTGAAAGTATATGATTTCAAGGTGTATTCAATAAAGGGTATGTGGCATGTTGTACCACGTGTCATTGTTGCTTTGTGTCAGACTAAACTGGAGCAGGGGCCTTGCTCCTCTTATTTAATTCCAACTTTGGCCCTTTTATGATAATCAAATGTCAGTTGCTCAGAACCAGGGATGGAAAAGCACTATACTATGTGCCTGGGGGGTCTCGATATAAAAGGTTGGGTAATTTATATTTTTAATATAAGTGATTTAGAGCCTGAGGCTTTGATCCAATTAAGGAGATAGAGAATCAAATTAGCTGGAGATTAAATGAAGATGGAATGAGGAGAAGTCTCGCTGGCTTCCAAGTTTTCTAAAGAAGGCTCTCTGGAAATGTAGCTTTCCTCTAGTGCAGTGGCTCGCAATCTTAGCTGCCCATTGGAATCACTTGCAGAACTTTAAAAAAATATGGATGCTTAGGGCCCACTCTAGAGATTTCAATTCAGCTGGTCTGGAGACAAGCCAATTTATTATAATACGAAGGCATGGTTGAAAACTACATAGTCCTCAATGCCCAATGGCTAAGAGTCACCTGGGAGTATAGTTTAAAAGGTAGATTACAGGGCTTTAGCATGATAACTTCTGATGCAGTGGATTGGAGTATCATGGAGGGATCTGCATTTCTAACAATTGTCCATGTGATTCTGATGACGTAAATGATTCCTGCTCTATGCAAATACGGTTCTCAGAGTATCGGAAACCCTGGTGGCACAGTGGTTAAGAACTGCAGCTGCTAACCAAAGGGTCAGCAGTTCAAATCCGCTAGGTTCTCCTTGGAAACTCTATGGGGAAGTTCCACTCTGTCCTATATGGTTGCTATGAGTCAGAATCAACTCAACAGCAATGGGTTTTGGGCTTTTTCTTAGAGTATCTTCCTTTAATATATACCTCTTCCCCAATTTATAATATTCACTGGCTGCCCATTGTCTACAAAACATAGTCCCTAGTGTGGCTTTCCAGCCTCCCCCTCCTGGGCCTGAATTCATCTTCTGGATAATCTCAGCCATTCCATGCCAACCCCTCCCTTCCTCCAACGTTGGATCTTTTCCTAAACTGATTTCTGTCTTCCTTCAGAGCCTTTGCTTAAGCAATTACCTCTGCCTTCAAAGGTCTTTTCCCACTTTGACCCATCTGAACTTTTCCCTCCAGCAGTTACAATGCTATCACTTCCATGAAAAATTGTGTGATCTTTTCCAATTAAGATCATTTACACTTTCCTCCATGTGCCCATTGCAGTTGATCTACACTTCTCTCTTACTTTGTTTGGTCTAGTTGGGTCTCAGCTGCAGGGAGATGAGTCCATCATACCCCGCTGTGCATAGCACATTGTCTTCAATGGCCAATACAAGGCCCTTACAATGTATTTGAACAATGCCCATAAATATGTGTGTTGTTGTTGTTAGGTATGGTTTAATTGATTTTCAACTCATAGCAACTGCATGTGGGAACTGCCCCATAAGGCTTTCTAGGCTATAATCTTTACAGGGAGCGGATTACCCCATCTTTCTCTCATGGAGCTACTGGGTGGGTTCGAACCACCAACTTCTTGGTTGGCAGCTGAGTGCTTAAATGTTGTACCACCAGGGTTTCTTAAATATGTGTGTACCCTCCTAAAATAAGTTGTGCTTTTTCTTGTGTAGATGCTTTTAATTTCCATAAATGATTTTGTGCTATAAACTTCACTCTTTCTTTTTTCACCCAACAGTTTTTATAATCTATCCACGGTGCTATACTTAAATTAAATTCATTGCTTTTACTTGCTGTGTAGTATTTCTTTGTGACTATTTACCACCACATTTTACTTGTCTGTAATGGATGGCCAGTTTTCCTCCAACTCTCTACTGTCATAAGGAGACCACAATGAACATTTTCTTGGGTAGTCTCTGAAGGGCTTGTACAAGAATTTCTCTGAAATACATACCCAGGAGCAGGGTTACTGGGTCACAGGATATATGCTGTCTTAGTTTCACCAGATAATGCCAGAATATTCTCCATGCAGTTGTACCTCTCCTCTGGTCTCAGGCACTCATCTCCTACAGTAAACTTATCCCTGGTGAGGAAGGCACAATTTCTGCACTTAAGACCTTATAGGAAAAAATGAGTCAGGCTATTGAGGTTGTGAATGATTCTACAACAAGAATTTGAGATCTCTTTGTGTCCACCAAAGCATTCATTATAAAAAACAATCCAGACCACATATAAAGGAGATCATCAATGATACTTTATAAACTAAAAGTAATAATATATATTTTTATAAATGAAAGTGAGAAGTCCAAAGGTCTTGTCTGTCCAAGAAAAAGTAGTCTGGAAAACATGGTGACTATAGCTTGATTAGGCTAAATTTTATGACCTTGAGTGAAACAATCTGAGATTTTTGCTGCTGGGAAAACAATATGCAGAAGTAATTTTGAACATATTAAAATTTTAGAGCGGGGAAATATATTAGTGAGAAAATTACCTTTGGAGCATAAGCTCCTTGAGAACGGCATGGAAAAATAATCATGAAGAGTTAACACTTCTTGAGGACTTATTATGTACCAAGTACTGTACTAAATGGTATGTAAACATCATCTTTTTAAATCTTTATTAATCCTATGAAGTAGGTACTATTTTTATCATCCCTTTTAAAGATGAAAACACTAAGGTTTTAAAAATTTAAGCAACTTGCTCAAAGTTATACAATTACTAAATAGCAAAGCCAGGATTAGAATCTTGGTTTCTTGGTTTTTGTTCTCTGCTACAGAAAAAGCTAGGCTTTGGAATTAAGGAGACTGAGGTCAAATTTTTGCTTTATTTGTAACTTACTAGTTATATGATGCTGGGTAAATTAACTTCTGGGCCTCGCTTTTGTCATCTATGAACTGGGTCCAGGAATCTGAATTTTATAGAGCGGTGAGTATAGATGAGAAAATGCATGGCACATAGTAGATGCTCAGTAAATGTTACTTTTGTTACCAAACCCCTTCTTCCCAGTCTCTGGCACAGACATTTATGTATTTAGTGAATAAATATAATAGGCAATTTAACA
Organism: Elephas maximus indicus; assembly: GCF_024166365.1. NCBI lineage: Eukaryota > Metazoa > Chordata > Mammalia > Proboscidea > Elephantidae > Elephas > Elephas maximus. The sequence continues at coordinate 29,978,992 of NC_064827.1, read as the reverse complement.
ATTATTCATTTTTTACAACAACGACAAAAACAAAAGTAGCTGCTGAGGCTGCTTCTGTACAACCAAAATCATCATGGGATTTGGTTCTTTGGTTTGGAGGTTTAAGGTCATGGTTTCATGGGACATCCCAGTTAATTGGCCTATTAGTGTGTTTAATGCTTCTGTTCTACCTCCTACTTTGTTGCATAGTGCCTGGGGTCTTAAAATCTTGCAAGTATCCATCCAAGCCACAACAATTGGTCTCTATTTACTTGGAGTAACAGAGGAAGAAGGAGAGTCCGGAGGATTAGGAGGATATGGAATGTGTAGCTAATTGCTTCCATGAACAACTGCCTCCTTTGCCATGAGATGAGAAGAACTGGATTATGCCCGACTACCATTAATATTTTGATAAAATATTCTATGGAAGAACTCTAATCAAAAGGAGCAAAATGCAGAACAGAATTTAAAATTCTCATGGACTCCAAACTTTCTGGAACCATAGAGGCTGAGTGAACCCCTGAAACTGTTGCCCTGAAATAACCTTTAAACCTTAAACCAAAAATATCCCCTGAAGCCTACTTAAAACCAAGCAATAGTTTAGCTTAACTAGTAAAAAATGGCTGCCTTGAGCATAATGTTCTTTATATAACTATCTATATGGGATCAAAGTGATGACAGCAATTCGAAATATTGGATTAGGAACCTTAGGGGGCAGTGAATTTATGTTAATGGGAAGAACAACTCAGAAAAGAGGGTGAAAATGGTTGCACAACTCAAAGAATGTAATCAATGTCCTTGAATTGTACACATAGAAATGGTTGAATTGGTGTATGTTTTGCTGTGTATATTCAACAATAACAGCAACAAATTTTTAAAAATCTTTTAAAATTAATCATTTATTACCTGAAGTTTTGCCTAGCTTAATTTAGTAGGACAAGGATCTGAGAAGAGTGGGAGGGTGTATATAAGAGTAAGGCGCCCTCAGAGGGTTACCTTGACAAGCTAGAGGCAAAGCCAGACCACTTTGCAGTTTGCCTGAAGTCTGCCCTGGCCGCTGCCCCTTCTAAGCACAGTCAGTGAGTTATGACTTATCTCTACAAATGGAGAAACAAAGATACCAATGGAGCAACCAGATGCAAGCTTATTTTGCCTCCTTTGCAGGCCTCATGCAGGGAGTGTTGTGGGTTCACACAGTTATGAACCACTGCAAACGCTCCCAGGGAGCTGCTGGAGAGGAAATTAATTAACCCCTGCCAGAGCTTCCTGGTAGGGGGTCGGGAATTAAGCTGTCATTCCTCCAGGATGGTCGGATTGGCCTCTCTGTGGCTGTCTTAGACTCTGAATGGCAGCCCATCTCCCTTCCCTGCCCTTTCCAGCTGTCTGGGACTAAGAATGTCGCTCCAAGTAGGTAAGATGGGTATTTCCTTCCTTTCAGAAGCAGAATTTTGTAGTCACTGCCACTTGTTTCTAGGGACGGAAACTCGGCAGAAATTTCTTCCAGGGGGCTCAGAATCTGCTACCCGCAGCTAAAGTAATGCGATTTGCAAAGATCTTGAGAGAGAGTAACTTCAGCTTTGGACACCAAGGAAACTGTTCAGTATTTGGGATTCTCTGGCCTCTAGACCATTGTTAGCTCTCCAAAGGGAGGCTCATGCCATATGAAATTCCAAGCTGCTGAGAGCTCCACTTTCAATGAGATCTTTCAAAGCAGATAGCTCAAATAGTCCTTAAGAATCATAATGTCAGGTGGATTTCATGGTCTAGATAGATCTGACATTGCCTCCCCCTCCCCTTAAGTTTTCCCCATAAACCAAGAGTTAAAAAAAAAAAAAAAATGAAGTTCTTCTGGAAAGGGATTGCTTTGATTTATTAATAGAAGCTACTAGTTTTCTGCCATTGATGGCCCCAGGGACCTTCACTACACGGTTGTGATGACTGGTTTTCTCCACCAAGCCTCCTGAGCTCCCAGCAGTCGATTCATCACCACCGATGACAACTTCATTGTTGTTCTCTGGGAGATTTGGCTCTCGTGAACATGGGGTTTTAGGCTAGGAAGATGCCTTTGGGAGCACATTCTTATAGGAAGTAGTAAGTCTGCTTGAAAAATGTGAGGTCTTTTGAAATTGAGATAGGACCAACTTCTTGCTCCCTACCCTCTCCACAGGAGCATGTTTCTTTCGGAAGTTTTCCAAGAGCCAATCAGCTGGAAATAAAACCCATTTCTGGCATACCAGGACTAGGGAAGTTTAGCTTGGACAACCCAGATGTTACCACATTCGCCACTTGAGTAAACAAAGGAACTCACGCTAATATGAATAACTCAGATTTCCTACTTGTATTAGTTTCCAAGGGCTGCTGTAACAAATTACCATGAACTGGGTGGCTTAAAACAACACACATTTATTCTCTTAAATTCTGGAAGCAAGAAGTCTGCAATCAGTTTCACTGGGCTGAAGCCAAGGTGTCAGCAGAGTTGGTTCCTTCTGGAGGCTCTGGGGGAGAATCTATTTTCTGGTCTTGTCTGCCTTATAAAGGCTGTCCTCCAAGGCCCCAGGGTCTGCAATGTGCAGCAGTGCTGTATCCCATGAAGAAATGTGGAGACTGTTTCTCTCTCTGATTTTGGATTGCACTTTGTGCCCCACAAAACATTGCTTGAGGCAGGAGTTTTTTTTTTTTTTAATTTTTATTGTGCTTTAAGCAGAAGTTTACAAATCAAATCAGTCTCTCACACAAAAACTTATATACACTTTGCTGCATACTCCCAATTGCTCTCCTCCTAATGAGACAGCCTGCTTCCTCCCTCCACTCTCTCTTTTCGTGTCCATTTCACCAGCTTCTAGCCCCATGTACCCTCCCATCTCCCCTCCAGGAAGGAGATACCAACATAAGTGTCCACCTGATCCAAGAAGCTCACTCCTCACCAGCATCCCTCTCCAACCCATTGTCCAGTCCAATCCCTGTCTGAAGAGTTGGCTTTGGGAATGGCTCCTGTCCTGAGCTAACAGAAGGTTTCGTGACCATGGCCTCAGGGATCCTTCTAGTCCCAATCTGACCATCAAGTATGGTCTTTTAATGAGAATTTGAGGTCTGCATCCCACTGCTCTCCTGCTCCCTCAGGGGTTCTCTGTTGAGTTCCCTGTCAGGGCAGTCATTAGTTGTAGCCAGGCACCATCTAGTTCTTCTGGTCTCAGGCTGATGTAGTCTCGAGTTTATGTGGTGCTTTCTGTCTCTTGGGCTTGTAATTACCTTGCATCTTTGGTGTTCTTCATTCTCCTTTGATCCAGATGGGTTGAGACCAATCGATGCATCTTAGATGGCCGCTTGCTAGCGTTTAAGACGCCAGGCACCTCTCTCCAAGGTGGGATACAAAATGTTTTCTTAATAGGCTTTATTATGCCAATTGACTCAGATGTCCCCTGAAACCATGGTCCCCAAACCCCTGAGGCAGGAGTTTTTATAAGGCTTCTCTTGAAAACAGCTTCTGGCTCTAACCTCTCTCCACAGTGATGCAAAACCAGTCCAAGAGACCAGGTGGGGATCAGGCATAGGTACCACGCCAAACTTAGCGCCTACGATGAGCCAGGCTCCATGTTAGTTGCTGAGGGTTTTGAGATGAAAGACAATTTCACCTCCTGAGGATCCTCACCAGCTACCTATGAAGGCTGCACTCCTCACACATTAATGAGCATCAGGACCGTTTGGGAATCTCCTTTAACTGAAGGTTCTCATTTGCAGTTCTAGCAAGTTCGCAGGTGATGCTAATGCTGCTAGTTAGGGACAAATTCAGAGAACCACTGGTAGAGCCCATAAAACTCATCCCATCGGGTTGATTCCAACTTACACGGATTCTCAAATTTATTATGCAGGAGAATCACCTGGGGGATCTTGTTAAACTTTAGATACTGATTCAGTATATCTGGCATGGAAATACAAATTCTCAGCAAGTGTTCAAACTGGAACAAACCAGTTCAAAACCCTGGTTCTGATTCAGTGGGTCTGAGGTGGGGCTGGAGATTCTGCATTTCTAACCCTTGAGTGGCAAGGGTCTAGGGTAGACTGACCATAATAAAAAAGACCATAATAGGGGTGGCTTAATCAGTAAGCAAGGTATGTACAGGCTTACAGTAAGCAAGGTACACACAGTCTTAATTGTGTTTATTTACTAATCTGCAGTGCACAGTTTCACATGGGTTTCACCACACCTTTGAGCAGCATCTTCAAGTTTGAATGGGAGTTTTCCAGGCAAAGAAGTGGGGGAAATGATGTAAGCAGAAGGAACAGCATGTGCAAAAGGATGGAGGCAGGAAAGTTCTAGAGCTGCAAGGGTCTTAAAGTGACTGTAGCAGAGAGCTTAAGGACGCCAGACTGGCAAGAGACGAGGCTGTTGAGACAAGTAATGTGAATCTGATCATACAAGACCTTGTACTCTGGGCTAAGAAGTTTAGATTTCATCAAGTTAACAGTGGGGAAAAGTTTTTTAAACTAAGAGAAGGCAGAAAGTGGAGGCAGGGAATTATCTTTGTTACTATCTGTTCTAGGAAATGTCCATCTTGTTTTGAATGGCAAATAATATGGCAATTAAAAGAATGACAGGAAACTTAGCCTTTAAAAAACAGGTCTTATTTAGAACGCATGGGCATGTTGGGTCAATGCCATATATGAGGTCAGCCAGGCTTTGCCCCATTACAGGATGGTGGCAGAGGCTGAGCCAGATTATGCAACCACTGGAAATACAACTGGGTACATGGATGGGGGAAGGATAGAGGGCAGGACCTACACTGCTGGCTGGTGAGAGAGAGGACACTGTCTCAAGGCCTTGCTTTTACATGGCTTCCCCTCATGTTTTTTCATCTTAGTTTTAACAGTAGTGTTGCCAGCATGTCACCTTTCAAAAGTTGTTATAAAGATGCTCCTTTTGGAGAGTGTGCACAGGGCCAGGACTCAGAACTAAACCCTTCCCCCCACCACAAAGATCAAAATGGAAGTTTGTGGAAACAAGTCTGGATGTACATGCTGAAAGAAAATTAGAATCTGGAGGCCAAAGGTGCCCAAGGTAAATAAAAATGCCTCTCTACATACCAGGCTTTGCACTAGGAATTTAAAACCCATCATCACATTTAAGCCTTCCATAATCTTGTGATATAAACCAAAAACCTTTTGCTGTCGAGTTGATTCTGATTCATAGTGATCCTCTAGGACAGAGTAGAACTGCCCCATAAGGCTTCCAATGAGTGGCTGGTGGATTTGAACTGCCAATCTTTTGGTTAGCAGCCATAGCTCTTAACCACTGCACTCCAAGGTCATGGATAGTGTAGAGCCAATAAGGACATTAAAATATGATGTCCAAGTAAACTATATTTGTAAACAAATGAAGAAAATTCCAAATTTACGCGTTTCATCTTAATACTTTAGAATTATAATGTTATTCTAATTTTTTTTTTTTCAAAGTCTTCATTCTCCTTGCTATATTGATGGTAGAGATGGATGGTGAGGAGTCAATCTATACCTGGGAGATCAGCCGGTCAGCCAGCAGGTCCCCTGCTGATTGATCCAGTTAGAATGGGTGGAATGCACATTCAGTGCAGGGATGATGTAGGTGACCAGGACTAAACAGTGTCTGTGTCAGAAAGGCTAATGCCCAGGATGACCTGAGGTTAGCTCAAGACAAGAAAGAAATGGGAAGGAAAAGCTCAATGACTATGTTACGACAAGACTGGGGAAAAGCAGAGCTACTTACCCTCTCATTTGTCTCCTATTCTCTATTAAGGAATATTACCTTCGAATAAAGTGAAACAAACCAACATGTCTGAGAGGTCTGTGTGCTTCACTTGGTATAGACAAAGAAGAACAGGTTATTTGAAGAATTAATAAGATGTTAATAATTATGCCCAAGCCTTTTTGTTGTCAGTTGCCATTGAGTCAATTCCGACTCATGGTGAGCCCATGTGTAGTACAGAGTAGAGCTGCTCCATAGGATTCTCCTGGCTGTAATGTTAATGAAAGCAGATTGCCATGCCTATCTTCCATGGTACTGTTGGTTGAGTTTGAACTGCCAACTTTTAGGTTAGCAGTTGAGGGCAAACTCTTTGCACCACCTAGGGACATCTCTGATTATTAATGTCTCAGAACAGTGGATGTGATCATTGAACCACGTCAATAAAATAATAATAATAATCTCCATGAAATTATAGAGAACTGGAAAAATGCCAAAAGAATCCATAGTTCTTAAAAATGGGAAAGAAGAAGGATTTCTGAAGTCATCCTTGGCAAAATCTTTGGATAGATTTAGTATATGGATGGTTTATAAGTACTTAGAAAGTTAAATGGAGATCACTAGTCATCAACATGGGTTTATTACAAAGATATCATGCTAAATCAAGCATTTCTTCTTTTTTTTTTTTTTAAATAGAGTTATTGTTGCTAGTTGCCATCAAGTTGGCTCTGACTCATGGTGACCCCATGTGGAATAGAACGAAGTGTTGTCTGGTCCTGTGCAATCTTCATGATTGCTGAAGGGGTTGAGTCCATTGTTGTGGCCACTATGTATTTTAAGTGCCTTTCAACCAATATTCTGCTGGTATTTGAAATACCAACGGCATAGTTTCCATCATCACAGGAACATCCAAACTATCACAGTACAACAAACTGACAGACTGGTGGCAGAAAATAGTTACTAATCCACATATCAGAAGATAATAACCAACATCTGCATGGTGATTAATATTTACCATATATATATATGACCTCTGTCATAGATTGAATTAAGTCCCCCAAAAAATGTGTGGTTGTCCTCCATTTTGTGATTGTCGTTTTATGTTGAGAGGATTAGGGTGGGATTGTAACACCACCCTTACTTAGGTCACATCCCTGATCCAAGGTAAAGGGAGTTTTCTTAGGTGTGGCCTGCACCACCTTTTATCTCTCAAGAGATAAAAGGGAAAGGAAGCAAGCAGAGAGTTGGGGACCTCACACCACCAAGAAAGCAGCTCCAGGAGCAGAGTGTGTCCTTTGGACCCAGGGTTCCTGCATCTGAGAAGCTTCTCGGCCAGGGGAAGATAGAGGACAGAGACCTTCCTCCAGAGCTGACAGAGAGGGAAAACCTTCACCTGGAGCCCACAACCTGAATTTGGACTTGTAACCTAAAAAACTGTGAGAAGATAAATTTCTCTTTGTTAAAGCCATCCACTTGTGGTATTTCTGTTATGGCAGCACTAGATAACCAAGACAGCCTCAGTGAAAGTGACTGACACGTGGGCACAATGGGTATCTCTAAGTATACTGAGCTGTGATTGGTTGAACCAATGTAACCAATGGATATTGATTTATGGATCGATGTCATCTTAGACGAAATTCTTCAGTCATGAGTATGCCAAGTTCTCTCCTTTGTCCAGTTATGTTAAAAAATTTTAGCAATACTTGGATAAAGACATAAACGTATATCAGGTAATATTAAAACAGTCTGCAACTCATATGTACCAAAATGTAACTTTCTTCTTTTTCGGTAATTGAATTTAGCTTTGGCTTAATTTCCAGTCTGTCCTAGAACACACATGTTCTATTCCATTTTTATATGCTGATTTTTCTTTAGTGAATTTAAGTGTTATTATCTCAATCCATTCCTTTTAGAGTAAAGCATGCCCTTTCAGGACTTCTTCCCTTCCTTCTTCTCCATCTTTTCTTCTGCATGACATCTATGCACAGAGGGAAACTTTCAGAAATAATATCGTGGTCATGGGAGGAGGGCTGTCTGGCTTTTGTGTCCTTGTCCAGTCTTCGTAGGGGATAAAATGGGTCCCACCTGGCCTCTGGGCATGGACCAGCATCTCCTGATGCTCTAAGATTCTTCCATGGCATCCAGTTATGATGACCTCATGCTCTGGATTTCCTGGTCTGGACCCCAGGTCACTTCCATTCCCTTTGTCCTTTCATGGGAGAAAGAAGAAGTTTCTAAATCTCTAGTGTGCTGTGCTCAAGCTATGGGAAATGTGGTACACTATATCAGAACTGTTCTTTTCCTGAAGACAGTCCACTGCTCTTTACCACAGAGCAATCTCTGAGTGACTGCTTTCTAGGCATGCAAGACACAAACCCCTTCTGCCCTCAGAGACTTCTTTCACCTTCTAAAGGGTTCTATGGTCTCTTCTTTCTTCCAGCTGCACTCAAGACTGGGGCTTCTCAATCAAAGTATTAGAAAACCTGGTGGAAGGTGAGGGAATGGAGGTGGTCACAATAATCCTTTTTTATCTGAACTTCTGCCATATAGAAAAAAAAAATTTTCTGAAACTTGTTGAAGGAAACTCCCCAAGTGATAATAAAGTGATTTTGGACACAAGTCTGTCCAACCTCAGAGCTGGTTTTTCAGTGTCGTAGTCATTCATCTCTAATTCAACTTTGAGGATAATTAAGAAATATAAAGTACCTGGCATGTGGTTGGAGCTTAATAAATGGTAGTTGCTTGGAGCATCCTTCTAGGTATTTGGGTTGGGAATAATATACATGTTAACTCACTTGAGTTTCCTCAAGAAATACTGGATGTATAGGCTTGCCATACCTAACAAATCTCCTAGCATTTCTATTACATAAAAGAGTCCTGGTAACATTAGCTGTTTCTCTTTCACAAGTGATTTGACATGCATACCCCTGAGTTCAAGAGCATGTTTGGTCACCTGAACAGAAAAGGTAGAGGCAGAGGTCAATGTCAGATAGGCTAGGAGAGTACCGGCTAAATTTACCCTCTGGGCATGAGTCTATTCCTCCTTATCAGCAGTTCCTCATTTTGAATTTGCCATTTTGCAAAGGAAAACATCAGAAAACAAGTTCCTGAAGGGTAAGGTAGGAGAAGATGGAGAAAGGAAAACCACAGCTAGCATTTATCTCATTAAAATCTGTTAAAGTCAGAGGAACAGAAGGCAGCAAAGAGCTGAAATCAGATGTCACTTGCTTTTAGAATACATTGACATGTGGGGGAGCAAACTGTCACAGCAGTGTGCCCTTCAGCTGTGTGGCTCTTGCTGGCAATCATAGAGCCTTTTGAAACGGTTCTGGGGAGGAGGTAGAAAGCTAGGTCTAGCACCCTGGGACAGGAGGTGCAAAGGGCACCTACAGCTAGGGACAGACTACACGCTAAGCATGGTGCGCACAGGCTTACTTGTGCTTACTTACTAATCTGTAGTGTACAATTTCACCTGTTTGATTAGTAAGTAAACACAATTAATCCGGTGCCTACCTTGCTTCCTTTAAGCGTGTGCATACCTTGCTTACTGGTTAATCCACCCGAATTTACAACTGATGGGCTACAGGGCCTTTACAATGACCTACTGCCTTTTAAGGAACATTTTCTCTTGCCAAAACCAACCAGGAAAAGTAATGTGGTTTTGTTCTTAAGAAGTAGTGAGGGGCTGGGTTCACTATAAGCAGTTCAGATCAGCAACCTTTTTACCAGTTCCTGTAAAGCTTAAAATAGTTAAGCTTATTTTAAAGGACTAAACGGAACCTCATTCAATCCAGGCTCTGAAATTAATAATGGAGGCTGTAACTGATAGAGTAACTTAGAATGGATGAAGCAGGATATTGACTTGTGTTAAGGCAATGTAGTATAATGAAAAACGTACGGACTTCGGAGGCAGACAGGGATTTAAATCCCGGCCCTCCATTTCTGAATGTATTTCCTTGGGCAATTTACATAATTTCTCTGTGACTCAGTTCCCCTCATTTTAAAAAGAAGGATCCCTATTTATTGACTTAGAGGTTACTGCGAACATTTATTGAAATAGTATATATATGGTATAATAGGCACTGAATAAATGCTAGTTTTCTTCTTTTTGCCTATTTTCTTTATATTTTAGAATGTATTTTAATTAATTTATTACTCACCTGTAGCTTACAGAAATCATTCAGGACTCTGAGTTACTACAGTATAGAATTGGGTTCCCCAGTCTTCTTGCTCTCTAGTTTCCAAACACACCACACACTCCCCCTCAAAGCTTGATCAGGTCACACAACCAGGGTTGACACCTCTTCCTGAACACTTACCCTCAGGAAAAAGGGTCATTTAGACCTCTGTGGCTGCTCTGACCTGAACCTTTAGAGTAGGTATTGTTCTTTTGCTGCAGAGAAGACAAAGTAGCTCCTGGGGAAGAAATCATTTAAGAGAAAAGAAATGAATATTTCCTTCTAAAAATGGTGGGCAGAGAAATAGAAGTAAACAAGGTAGCAGCGTGGCCTTATATCCGTTGCTGTCAAGTTGATCCCAACTCATAGAGACCCTATATAACACAGTATAACTGCCCCATAGGGTTTCCTAGGCTGTAATCTTTACTGGGACAGATAGCCAGGTCTTTGGTCCTACAGAGCAGCTGTTGGGTTCAAACCACTGACCTTTTGGTTAGCAACCAAGCTCTTATCCACTGTGATACCAGGGCATAGCTTTTAATGACCATTTAAAAAATCAGAAGTCAGGAAACATGGTTTGATACATTTTTTTTTGAAACTCTATATAAACAGTCTGAAGAATAAGAGCAAATGAAAATAAAACACTTCACAGAAATGAGTAAAAAAATATGTTGATCCAGTTTTTGCTGTGAAGATATACAGTCAAAATAACCATGGCTAATAAATGTTGATTTTATCAAAATAGAAGTTTCTACATATTGGTGACTCTTTTTTTAAATGGTAGATGTGTTTCTTTAAAATGAATATGCATTTTCTTTGTTCTCTGAGCATACTTCGTGAAACCTATTTAGAGTCAAAATGTCCGGACGAGTTTCTTTCACCTAGATTGTATGATTTTGTTGTTGTTACATGCAATAACCAGGTCAAACTGGCATAGGCGAAAACATTTGTGACCCATGTCAAAATAGCATAGGCAGGACAGGGAAATGTATTGGAAGGATAATAGACTGTCTCCCATGAGCAACAGACGAGTTGAATGACCAAGTTGTGGGAGACCAGGCTTGTAGCTGGGCCTGGGAAACAACTGCAGACAGGGACTTGGTGATCCCTGCTCAAGTTCTCTCTCTCTGGCTTTTACCTCTTTGCTTTCTGACTTGATTCTCACTCACTTTGTATCCTCCATGGTGGCAAACAAGATGACTCTGGGACTTCCTCAGCCTCACAGCCTATAGCTTCCACCACCTGATGGGGCTGTGTCTTGGTTATCTAGTGCTACTGTAACAGAAATACCACAAGTGGATGGCTTTAACAAAGAGAAATTTATTTCTTCACAGTAAAGTAGGCTAAAAGTCTAAATTCAGGGTGTCAGCTCCGGGAGAAGGCTTTCTCTCTCTGTCAGCCTTCTCATCAATCTCACCCTGGACTAGGAGCTTCTCCTCACAGGAACCCCCAGGTCCAAAGGATACGCTTTGCTCCTGGCATAGTTTTCTTGGTGGTATGAGGTCCCCCTGTCTCTCTGCTCACTTCTCTCATTTATGTATCAAGAGATTGCCTCAAGACACAATCCAGTCCTGTAGATTGAGTCCTGCCTCACTAACACAACTGCCACCCATCCTGCCTCATTAACAACATAGAGGCAGGATTTATAACATATAGGAAAACCACACAATATGGGGAATCATAGCCCAGCCAAATTGACATACACATTTTAGGCGGGGGGGACATAATTCAATCCATGACAGGATGACTCTCCTTCTCCAGGTCTAGCTGAAGAAATGTAGAAGGACAATTCTGACCTGACCAACTTGGGTCAGGTGTTGCTCCCCTTACCCCCCTTACCTCCTACACCTCCCTCCTACCCTCCGTTTCTGGCTCAGCAAATGGTGGCCAGGGCCAGCAAAGCAAAACAGCAGCTCCTGTTGCAACTACAAGGCTCCCAGACAAATGGGAGCGGTGCTGGGCAGAAGGATTAAAAAGTGTACAGTCAAGAAATTAATAGTTCTTCAAAGAAGAGTGTTGGTCTCCTTTCATGGTTATAATTTTGTCTCTTCTCTGAGTGTCAGATTGTTGGTGCTTAAGGGCAGAGCACAGTGGACCCAGGCTACCTAGGTTTGAATCCTGGCTCCTTGATCTACGTCCTTGGGCAAGCTACTTAACTCACTTTTGGGCCTCAGTTTCCCCACTTATAAAATGGGGATAATGATAGTTACTACCTCATGAGGTTTAATTGAAGATTCTGTGGATTAATGCCTCAAAACTACACTTAGAAGAGTGTCTAGTACATAATAAGTGTTAATAAACACCGCTACTATTAAAATATATGAGGAACAATAGATAGTCAAGGCATTCCGTCTCTTCTCCATCCCCCTCACTTCCCTCCCACTTTATGTAAATAACTGTAAACAGTTTGTTACAGATTTCTCCAGAATTTTAAAGCTTCTATCAGTCAGTATATATTTAATAGACTTATTTATGGATTCTGATTTGCAACTTGCTCTTTTCATTTCATATCTTTCAATTTCAATGCATTATAGAGCAAGACTTCTTTGTCAAACTAGTGAGGGGAGAGTAGATGCGGGGGTGGAGGTTTATATTCCAAAGCAGGCCTGAAACCCACAGTCATCGGTGTCTACTAACTTCCTCATTTACATCCCTGGCAAAATTCCTGGAAATAGAATTTCTGCATGTTCATTAGCATCTATGGTTGACACTTCTCATCTGCAAGATAGTATACTGTTTTCCAGCCATTACTACTTACTGACTCTTCCAGGGTTTATTTCTACAGTGGTAGGGAAGATTACAGGAAGCTATTTTAATGACTGTTCTTAAAGAGGTTTCTTACTACTCTCCAAAATCTTTCTTGACCTCTTTTTTAAATCCTTAAAAGTTCAGTTAAAATGGTCTCTGATTGATTCACTGGCTGCCGATTCTTTCTCTGTGGCTGTGACTTACCATCTGATCTGACTAAAATCACAACTATAAAATTTTGTAAATCAAATTATATGACCTCTAGTAAACAAAAGATTTCATTGTTGTTGTCGTTAGGTGCCATCAAGTCGATTGCAAATATCTTCAGGGAAAAAAAAAAAAACTATTTGGAGCAGAATGTAAGAAAAGACTCATTATTTCTATATTTTAAGCTTCTTTTTTGATCACCTGATGAATATAAGCTGTATTGGTGGTCTCCCCTGGAAGCCCAGCCTAAAGCCTTAAACATCAAGCTTTTAGTTTAGTGCCTTAGGGAAGAATGGCAAAGCTCCAAGTGCTATTATGATCAATTTTTGTGAATGCTGAACATGTACTTGAGAAGAAGGCATATTTTATAAGGGTGTAGTATTTGATATATATTTATAATATCTGCCTTGTTATATTGTTTAGCCCCCATGTGTCTGTCAGTTTATTGTACTGTGGGGGCTTGCGTGTTGCTGTAATGCTGGAAGCTATGCCACCAGTATTCAAATACCAGCAGAGTCACCCATGGTGGACAGGTTTCAACTGAGTTTCCAGACTAAGATAGACTAGGAAGAAGGATCCGGAAGGCTACTTCTGAAAAGAATTAGCCAGTGAAAACCTTATGAATAGCAGTGAAACACTGTCTGACATAGTGCTGGAAGATAAGCCTCTCAGGTTGGAAGGCACTCAAAATACAACTAGGGAAGAGCTGCCTCTTCAAACTAGAGTTGACCTTAATGACCCTCATTTGCTGACATGGCATGACTCAAAATGAGAAGAAAGAGCTGCAAACACTCATTAATAATCTGAACCTGGAATATACAAAGTTTGAATCTAGGAAAACTGGAAATCATCAAAAATAAAATGGAAAGCATAAAGATCAATACCCTAGGCATACATGAGCTGAAATGGACTGACATTGGTCATTTTGAAACAGACAATCATATGGTCTACTATGCCAGCAATGACAACTTGAAGAGGAATGGCTTTGCATGCATTGTCAAAAAGAACATTTTGAGATCTATCCTGAAGTACAACGCTATCAGTGATAGAATACCTATACGGCTACAAGAAAGACAATATGGGGAAAATATTAAATGATGCAGGAAGCATCAAAAGAAGATGGAAAGAATACAGAGTCATTATACCAAAAAGAATTGGGTGACATTCACCCATTTCAAGAGGTAGCATATGATCAGGAACTGATGGTACTGAAGGAAGAAGCCCAAGTTACACTGAAGGCATTGGTGAAAAACTAGGCTCCACGAATTGACAGAATATCAATTGAGATGTCTCAACAAATGGATGCAGCGCTGGAAGTGCTCACTCATCTATGCCAAGATATTGGAAGACAGCTACCTGGCCAACCAACTGGAAGAGATCCATATTTATGACCATTCCCAAAAAAGGTGATCCAACCAAATGCGGAAATTATCAAACAATATCATTAATATCACATGCAAACAAAATTTTGCTGAAGATCATTCAAAAGTGGCTGCAGCAGTATATCGACAGGAAACTGCCAGAAATTCAAGCCAGGTTCAGAAGAGGACAAGGAACGAGGGATATCATGGCTGATGTCAGATGGATCTTGGCTGAAAGAAGAGAATACCAGAAGGATGTTTACCTGTGTTTTATTGACCATGCTAAGACATTGGACTGTGTGGATCATAACAAACTATGGATAACACTGCGAAGAACGGGAGTTCCAGAACTTTAATTGTGCTCATGAGGAACCTGTACATAGATCAAGAGACAGTTGTTTGGACAGAACAAGGGGACACTCTGTGGTTTAAAGTCAGGAAAGGTGTGAGTCAGGGTTGTATCCCCTTACCATACCTATTAAATATGTATGCTGAGCAAATAACCGGAGAAGCTGGACTATATGAAGAAGAACAGGGCATCAGGATTGGAGGAAGACTCATTAACAACCTGCATTATGCATATGACACAACCTAGCTTACTGAAAGTGAAGAGGGCTTGAAGCACTAACTGATGAAGATCAAAGACCACAGCCTTCAGGATGGATTACACCTCAACATAAAGAAAATAAAAATCCTCACAACTGGACTAATGAGCAACATCATGATAAACGGAGAAAAGATTGAAGTTGTCAAGGATTTCATTTTACTTGGATCCACAATCAACACCCATTAAGCAGCAGTCAGGAAATCAAAAGACACATTGAATTGGGCAAATCTGCTGTAAAAGACCTCTTTAAAGTGTTGAAAAGCAAGGATGTCATCTTGAAGACTAAGGTGTGCCTGACCCAAGTCATGGCATTTTCAATCGCCATCATATGCATGTGCAAGCTGGATGATGAATAAGGAAGACTGAAGAAGAATCGATGCTTTCAAATTGTGGTGTTGGCAAAGAATATTGAATATACCACGGACTGTGAAAAGAATGAAAAAATCTGTCTTGGAAGAAGTACAACCAGAACGCTCCTTAGAAGCAAGGATGGCGAGACTGGGTCTTACATACTTTGGACATGTTGTCAGGAGGGATCAGTCCCTGGAAAAGGACATTATGCTTGGTGAAGTACAGGGTCAGTGGAAAGGAGGAAGGCCTTCATCGAGATAGATTGACCCTGTGGCTACAATGAGTTCAAGCATAACAATGATTGTGAGCATGGCGCGGGACCAGGCAATGTTTAGTTCTGTTGTACATAGGGTAGCTATGGGTTGGAACTGACTGGATGGCACCTAGCAACAACAAGGAAGATCAGTTAATGTGACTATTATTTAAATTTACACACCGATTACTAAGCCCAAAGATAAAGAAATTGAAGATTTTTACCAACTTCTGCAGTCTGAAATTGATCGAACATGCAATCAGGATGCACTGATAATTACTGGTGATTGAAATGTGAAAGTTGGAAACAAAGAAGGATTGGTAGTTGGAAAATATGGCCTTGGTGATAGAAATGATGCTGGAGATCACGTGATTGAATTTTGCAAGACCAATAACTTCTTCAATGCAAATACCTTTTTTCACCAACATAAATAGTGACTATACAAGTGGACCTCACCAGATGGAATACACAGGAATCAAACTGGTCACATCTGTGGAGAGAGATAATGGAAAAGCTCAATATCAGTCAGAACAAGCCCAGGGGCTGACCTCAGAAGAGACCATCAATTGCTCATATGCAAGTTCAAGTTGAAACTGAAGAAAATTAGAACAAGTCCATGAGAGTCAAAGTATGACTTTGAGTATATCCCACCTGAGTTTAGAGACCATCTGAAGAATAAATTTGACATGTTGAACACTAGTGATCAAAGACCAGATGAGATGTGGAATAACATCAAGGACATCATACATGAAGAAAGCAAGAGGTCATTAAAAAGACAGGAAAGAAAGAAAAGACCTAAAAGGATGTCAGAAGAGATGAAACTTGCTCTTGAACATCCAGTAGCTAAAGCAAAAGGTGAAGATGATGAAGTAAAAGAGCTAAACAGAAGATTTCAAAGGAAGCTTGAGAAGACAAAGTAAAGTATTATGACAACACGTGCAAATACCAGGAGATAGAAAACCAAAAGGGAAGAATAAGCTGAGCATTTCTCAAGCTGAAAGAGCTGAAGAGAAAATTCAAGCCTCTAGTTGCAAACTGAAGGGTCTACGGGGAAAATATTAAACAACGCAGGAAGCATCAAAAGAAGATGGAAGGAATATACAAAGTCACTATACCAAAAAGAATTGGTCTACATTCAACCATTTCAGGAGGTGTCATGGATTGAATTGTGACCCCCCCAAAATATGTGTCAACTTGGTTAGGCCATGATTCCCTGTATTGTGTGGTTGTCCTCCATTTTGTGATTATAATTAAAGAGGATTAGAGTGGGATTGTTAACACCTTTATTACGGTCACATCCCTGATCCAATGTAAAGGTAGTTTCCCTGGGGTCTGGCTTGCACCACCTTTTATCTCTCAAGAGAGAAAAAGGAAAGGGAAGTGAGCAGAGAGGGGGAACTTTGTATCACCAAGAAAGCTGTGCCAGGAACAGAGCAAATCCTTTGGACCCAGAATCCCTGTGCAGAGAAGTACCTAGTCTGGGGGAAGATTGATGAGAAGGCTGACAGAGAGAGAAAGCCTTCCCCTGGAGCTGATGCCCTGAATTTGGACTTTTAGCCTATCTTTTTTTTTTTTTTTTTTATAACTTTTATTAAGCTTCAAGTGAACGTTTACAAATCCAATCAGTCTGTCACATATAAGTTTACATACATCTCACTCCCTACTCCCACTTGCTCTCCCCCTCTTGAGTCAGCCCTTTCAGTCTCTCCTTTCTTGACAATTTTGCCGGCTTCCCTCTCTCTCTATCCTCCCATCCCCCCTCCAGACAAGAGTTGCCAACATACTCTCAAGTGTCCACCTGATATAATTAGTTCACTCTTTATCAGCATCTCTCTCCCCCCCGCTGACCAGTCCCTTTCATGTCTGATGAGTTGTCTTCGGGGATGGTTCCTGTCCTGTGCCAACAGAAGGTCTGGGGACCATGGCCGCCGGGATTCCTCTAGTCTCAGTCAGACCATTAAGTTTGGTCTTTTTATGAGAATTTGGGGTCTATATCCCACTGATCTCCTGCTCCCTCAGGGGTCCTCTGCTGTGCTCCCTGTCAGGGCAGTCATCGATTGTGGCCGGGCACCAACTAGTTCTTCTGGTCTCAGGATGATGTAGGTCTCTGGTTCATGTGGCCCTTTCTGTCTCTTGGGCTCTTAGTTGTCGTGTGGCCTTGGTGTTCTTCATTCTCCTTTGCTCCAGGTGGGTTGAGACCAATTGATGCATCTTAGATGGCTGCTTGTTAGCATTTAAGACCCCAGATGCCACATTTCAAAGTGGGATGCAGAATGATTTCATGATAGAATTATTTTGCCAATTGACTTAGAAGTCCCCGCAAACCATGTTCCCCAGACCCCCACGCTTGCTCCGCTGACCTTTGAAGCATTCATTTTATCCCGGAAACTTCTTTGCTTTTGGTCCAGTCCAATTGAGCTGACCTTCCATGTATTGAGTGTTGTCTTTCCCTTCACCTAAAGCAGTTCTTATCTACTGATTAATCAATAAAAAACCCTCTCCCACCTTCCCTCCCTCCCCCCCTCATAACCACAAAAGTATGTGTTCTTCTCAGGTTTACTATTTCTCAAGATCTTATAATAGTGGTTTTATACAATATTTGTCCTTTTGCCTCTGACTAATTTCGCTCAGCATAATGCCTTCCAGGTTCCTCCATGTTATGAAATGTTTCAGAGATTCGTCACTGTTCTTTATCGATGCGTAGTATTCCATTGTGTGAATATACCACAATTTATTTACCCATTCGTCCGTTGATGGACACCTTGGTTGCTTCCAACTTTTTGCTATTGTATACAGAGCTGCAATAAACATGGGTGTGCATATATCTGTTTCTTTGAAGGCTCTTGTATCTCTAGGGTATATTCCCAGGAGTGGGATTTCTGAGTTGTATGGTAGTTCTATTTCGAACTGTTTAAGATAACGCCAGATAGATTTCCAAAGTGGTTGTACCATTTTACATTCCCACCAGCAGTGTATGAGAGTTCCAATCTCTCCGCAGCCTCTCCAACATTTATTATTTTGTGTTTTTTGGATTAATGCCAGCCTTGCTGGTGTGAGATGGAATCTCATCGTAGTTTTAATTTGCATTTCTCTAATGGCTGATGATCGAGAGCATTTTCTCATGTATCTGTTGGCTGCCTGAATATCTTCTTTAGTGAAATGTGTGTTCATATCCTTTGCCCACTTCTTGATTGGGTTGTTTGTCTTTTTGTGGTTGAGTTTTGACAGAATCATGTAGATTTTAGAGATCAGGCGCTGGTTGGAGATGTCATAGCTGAAAATTCTTTCCCAATCTGTAGGTGGTCTTTTTACTCTTTTGGTGAAGTCTTTAGATGAGCATAGGTGTTTGATTTTTAGGAGCTCCCAGTTATCGGGTTTCTCTTCAACATTTTTGGTAATGTTTTGTATTCTGTTTATGCCTTGTATTAGGGCTCCTAGGGTTGTCCCAATTTTTTCTTCCATGATCTTTATCGTTTTAGTCTTTATGTTTAGGTCTTTGATCCACTTGGAGTTAGTTTTTGTGCATGGTGTGAGGTATGGGTCCTGTTTCATTTTTTTGCAAATGGATATCCAGTTATGCCAGCACCATTTGTTAAAAAGGCTATCTTTTCCCCAATTAATTGACACTGGTCCTTTGTCAAATATCAGCTGCTCATACGTGGATGGATCTATGTCTGGGTTCTCAATTCTGTTCCATTGGTCTATGTGCCTGTTGTTGTACCAGTACCAGGCTGTTTTGACTACTGTGGCTGTATAATAGGTTCTGAAGTCAGGTAAAGTGAGGCCTCCCACTTTCTTCTTCTTTTTCAGTAGTGCTTTGCTTATCTGGGGCTTCTTTCCCTTCCATATGAAATTGGTGATTTGTTTCTCTATCCCCTTAAAATATGACATTGGAATTTGGATCGGAAGTGCGTTAAATGTATAGATGGCTTTTGGTAGAATAGACATTTTTACTATGTTAAGTCTTCCTATCCATGAGCAAGGTATGTTTTTCCACTTAAGTATGTCCTTTTGAATTTCTTGTAGTAGAGCTTCGTAGTTTTCTTTGTATAGGTCTTTTACATCCTTGGTAAGATTTATTCCTAAGTATCTTATCTTCTTGGGGGCTACTGTGAATGGTATTGATTTGGTTATTTCCTCTTCGGTGTTCTTTTTGTTGATGTAGAGGAATCCAAGTGATTTTTGTATATTTATTTTATAACCTGAGACTCTGCCAAACTCTTCTATTAGTTTCAGTAGTTTTCTGGAGGATTCCTTAGGGTCTTCGGTGTATATAATCATGTCATCTGCAAATAGTGATAACTTTACTTCTTCCTTGCCAATCCGGATACCTTTTATTTCTTTGTCTAGCCTAATTGCCCTGGCTAGGACTTCCAGCACGATGTTGAATAAGAGTGGTGATTAAGGGCATCCTTGTCTGGTTCCCATTCTCAAGGGAAATGCTTTCAGGTTCTCTCCATTTAGAGTGATATTGGCTGTTGGCTTTGCATAGATGCCCTTTATTACGTTGAGGAATTTTCCTTCAATTCCTATTTTGGTAAGAGTTTTTATCATAAATGGGTGTTGGACTTTGTCAAATGCCTTTTCTGCATCAATTGATAAGATCATGTGGTTTTTGTCTTTTGTTTTATTTATGTGATGGATTACATTAATGGTTTTTCTGATATTAAACCAGCCTTGCATACCTGGTATAAATCCCGCTTGATCAGGGTGAATTATTTTTTTGATATGTTGTTGGATTCTATTGGCTAGAATTTTGTTGAGGATTTTTGCATCAATGTTCATGAGGGATATAGGTCTATAATTTTCTTTTTTTGTAATGTCTTTACCTGGTTTTGGTATCAGGGAGATGGTGGCTTCATAGAATGAGTTGGGTAGTATTCCGTCATTTTCTATGCTTTGGAATACCTTCAGAAGTAGTGGTGTTAACACTTCTCTGAAAGTTTGGTAGAACTCTGCAGTGAAGCCGTCCGGGCCAGGGTTTTTTTTTGTTGGGAGTTTTTTGATTACCGTTTCAATCTCTTTTTTTGTTATGGGTCTATTTAGTTGTTCTACTTCTGAATGTGTTAGTTTAGGTAGGTAGTGTTTTTCCAGGAATTCATCCATTTCTTCTAGGTTTGCAAATTTGTTAGAGTATAATTTTTCATAATAATCTGAAATGATTCTTTTAATTTCATTTGGTTCTGTTGTGATGTGGTCCTTCTCGTTTCTTATTCGGGTTATTTGTTTCCTTTCCTGTATTTCTTTAGTCAGTCTGGCCAATGGTTTATCAATTTTGTTAATTTTTTCAAAGAACCAGCTTTTGGCTTTGTTAATTCTTTCAATTGTTTTTCTGTTCTCTAATTCATTTAGTTCAGCTCTAATTTTTATTATTTGTTTTCTTCTGGTGCCTGATGGATTCTTTTGTTGCTCAGTTTCTATTTGTTCAAGTTGTAGGGACAGTTCTCTGATTTTGGCTCTTTCTTCTTTTTGTATGTGTGCATTTATTGATATAAATTGGCCTCTGAGCACTGCTTTTGCTGTGTCCCAGAGGTTTTGATAGGAAGTATTTTCATTCTCATTGCATTCTATGAATTTCCTTATTCCCTCCTTGATGTCTTCTATAACCCAGTCTTTTTTCAGGAGGGTATTGTTCATTTTCCAAGTATTTGATTTCTTTTCCCTAGTTTTTCTGTTATTGATCTCTAGTTTTATTGCCTTGTGGTCTGAGAAGATGCTTTGTAATATTTCGATGTTTTGGACTCTGCAAAGGTTTGTTTTATGACCTAATATGTGGTCTATTCTAGAGAATGTTCCATGTGCGCTAGAAAAAAAAGTATATTTTGCAGCAGTTGGGTGGAGAGTTCTGTATAAGTCAATGAGGTCAAGTTGGTTGATTGTTGTAATTAGATCTTCCGTGTCTCTATTGAGCTTCTTACTGGATGTCCTGTCCTTCTCCGAAAGTGGTGTGTTGAAGTCTCCTACTATAATTGTGGAGGTATCTATCTCACTTTTCAATTCTGTTAAAATTTGATTTATGTATCTTGCAGCCCTGTCATTGGGTGCATGAATATTTAATATGGTTATGTCTTCCTGATCAATTGTCCCTTTTATCATTATATAGTGTCCTTCTTTATCCTTTGTGGTGGATTTAAGTCTAAAGTCTATTTTGTCAGAAATTAATATTGCTACTCCTCTTCTTTTTTGCTTATTGTTTGCTTGATATACTTTTTTCCATCCTTTGAGTTTTAGTTTGTTTGTGTCTCTAAGTCTAAGGTGTGTCTCTTGTAGGCAGCGTATAGATGGATCATGTTTCTTTATCCAGTCTGTGACTCTCTGTCTCTTTATTGGTGCATTTAGTCCATTTACATTCAGGGTAATTATAGATAAATAAGTTTTTAGTGCTGTCATTTTGATGCCTTTTTATGTGTGTTGTTGACAATTTCATTTTTCCACATACTTTTTTGTGCTGAGGCATTTTTCTTAGTAAATTGAGAGATCCTCCTTTTCATAGTGTTTGACTTTATGTTAGTTGAGTCGTTACGTTTTTCTTGGCTTTTATCTTGAGTTATAGAGTTGTAATACCTTTTTGTGGTTACCTTATTATTTACCCCTATTTTTCTAAGTAAAAACCTAACTTGTATTGTTCTATATCGCCTTGTATCACTCTCCATATGGCAGTTCAATGCCTCCTGTATTTAGTCCCTCTTTTTGATTATTGTGATCTTTTACCTATTGACTTCCATGATTCCCTGTTATGTGTATTTTTTTTTAATTAATCTTAATTTGTTTGTTTTTGTGATTTCCCTATTTGAGTTGATATCAGGACGTTCTGTTTTGTGACCTTGTGTTGTGTTGATATCTGATATTATTGGTTCTCTGACCAAACAATATCCTTTAGTATTTCTTGTAGCTTTGGTTTGGTTTTTGCAAATTCTCTAAACTTGTGTTTGTCTGTAAATATCTTAATTTCGCCTTCATATTTCAGAGAGAGTTTTGCTGGATATATGATCCTTGGCTGGCCGTTTTTCTCCTTCAGTGTTCTGTATATGTCGTCCCATTCCCTTCTTGCCTGCATGGTTTCTGCTGAGTAGTCTGAACTTATTCTTATTGATTCTCCCTTGAAGGAAACCTTTCTTTTCTCCCTGGCTACTTTTAAAATTTTCTGTTTATCTTTGGTTTTGGTGAGTTTGATGATAATATGTCTTGGTGTTTTTCTTTTTGGATCAATCTTAAATGGGGTTCAATGAGCATCTTGGATAGATATCCTTTCGTCTTTCATGATGTCAGGGAAGTTTTGTGTCAGGAGTTCTTCAACTATTTTCTCTCTGTTTTCTGTCCCCCCTCCCAGTTCTGGGACTCCAATCACCTGCAGGTTATCCTTCTTGATAGAGTCTCACATAATTCTTAGGGTTTCTTCATTTTTTTAAATTCTTTTATCTGATTTTTTTTCAGCTATGTTGGTGTTGATTCCCTGGTCCTCCAGATGTCCCAGTCTGCATTCTAATTCCTCGAGTCTGCTCCTCTGACTTCCTATTGCGTTGTCTAATTCTGTAATTTTATTGTTAATCTTTTGGATTTCTACATGTTGTCTCTCTATGGATTCTTGCAACTTATTAATTATTCCACTATGTTCTTGAATAATCTTTTTGAGTTCTTCAACAGTTTTATCGGTGTGTTCCTTGGCTTTTTCTGCAGTTATCCTAATTTCATTTGTGATATCTTTAAGCATTCTGTAAATTAGTTTTTTATATTCTGTATCTGATAATTCCAGGATTGTATCTTCATTTGGGAAAGATTTTGATTCTTTTGTTTGGGGGGTTGGAGAAGCTGTCATGGTCTGCTTCTTTAAGTGGTTTGATATGGATTGTTGTCTCCGAGCCATCACTGGGAAACTAGTTTTTCCACAAAATCCGCTGCGTCCAGTCCAAATCCTTGCAGGACAGTTCCCCGGCTCGGACGCTGCTCTTTCTGCTCCGAGACCAGTCACTGCCTCCCGGGGACTTCTCCTACCGGCTGCGTCCCACGCCGCCCTTGGAACCGGCTGGTCCCCCTCCCGGGGTTAGTTCAGGGGGGTGGAGCAGGTCTCTGTGCTTGTGCCGTACCTGACTGGTACGCTGGCTCCAGGCTCTGGAAACAATCGCTGCTTCCCCGTATTAGCTCGTTCTCCGTCTCTAAATCTGTGTTTGTTGTTCAGGGTTCGTAGATTGTTATGTATGTGATCGATTCACTTGTTTTTCTGTGTCTTTGTTGTAAGAGGGATCCGAGGTAGCGTCTGCCTAGTCCGCCATCTTGGCTCCGCCTCTAGCCTATCTTACTATGAAGAAAGAAATTTCTCTTTGTTCAAGCTATCCACTTGTGGTATCCCTTTTATAGCAGCAGTAGGTAACTGAGAAGAGAGATAACATATGATCAATAACCCGTGGTACTGAAGGAAGAAGTCCAAGCTGCACTGAAGGCACTGGCGAAAAACAAGGCTCCAGGCATTGACAGAACACTGATTGAGATATTTCAACAAACAGATGCAGCACTGGAAGTGCTCACTCATCTATGCCACGAAATTGGGAAGACAGCTACCTGGCCAACCTACTGGAAGAGATCCATATTTATTTTATGACTATTCCCAAGAAAGGAGATCCAACCAAATGTGGAAATTATCAAACAATATCATTAATATCACATGCAAGCAAAATTTTGCTGAAGATCACTCAAAAGCGGCTGCAGAAGTATATCAACAGGGAACTGCCAGAGATTCAAGCTGCATTTAGAAGAGGACGTGAAACCAGGGTTATCATTGCTCATGTCAGATGAACCCTGGCTGAAATCAGAAAATGCCAGAAAGATGTTTACCTATGTTTTATTGACTATGCTAAGGCATTGGACTGTGTGGATCATAACAAATTATGGATAACATTGCAGAGAACAGGAATTCTGGAACATTTAATTGTCCTCATGAGGAGCCTGCACATGGGTCAATGGGTCAAGAGGCAGTCGTTCAAACAGAGCAAGGGGATACTGCGTGGTTTAAAGTCAGGAAAGGTGTGTGTCAGGGTTGTATCCCTTCACCATACCTATTAAATCTGTATGCTGAGCAAATAATCCAAGAAGCTGGGCTATATGAAGAAAGGGACACCAGGATTGGAGAAAGACTCATTAACAGCCTGTGTTACGCAGATGAAACAACCTTGCTTACTGAAAGTGAAGAGGACTTGAAGCACTTATTGATGAAGATCAAAGACCACATCCTTCAGTATGGATTACACCTCAACATAAGGAAAACAAAAATCCTCACAACTGGACCAATAAGCAACATCATGATAAACAGAGAAAAGATTGAAGTTGTCAAGGATTTCATTTTACTTGGATCCACAATTATGAAGTAGCAGTCAAGAAATGAAAAGACACATTGTATTGGGCAAATCTGAAATCAAAAGACATATTGCATTGGGCAAATCTGATGCAAAAGACCTCTTTAAAGTGTTGAAAAGCAAAGGTGTCATCTTGAGGACTAAAGTGTGCCTGACCCAAGCCATGGTGTTTTCAATCGCCTCATATGCGCTCAAAACCTGGAGAATGAATAAGGAAGACAGAAGAAGAATTAGTGCCTTTGAATTGTGGTGTTGGTGAAGAATACTGAATATACCATGGAGTGCCAAAAGAAGGAACAAATCTGTCTTGGAAGAAGTACAATCAGAATGCTCCTTAGAAGCAAGGATGGCAAGACCGCATCTTACATACTTTGGACATGTCAGGAGGGATCAGTCCATGGAGAAAGACATCGTGCTTGGTAAAGTACAAAATCAATGGAAAAGAGGAAGACCCTCAGCGAGATTGCCTGACACAGTGGCTGCAACAATGGGCTCAAGCATAGCAACAATTGTTAATTTTTTAATGTGTTTCTCCATGAACTGTCAGTAGCTTATCCTTTACTTAGGTAGCTTCTGTGTCATTTGATGTGTCATTTATAACTGTTACATGTTTATAGTCAACTGGGGCTTTCGATGTTATGAAGTGCTCAACTTTGCGTCTTTCACTGCTTTTTGGTCTGAATTCTACGTTGTCCAATATGATTGAAAACTCACCTTTCTTCTGGTTTCTGTTATCTCGGAATCTTTTTCCATTTCTTTATTATTGTTTATTACTGTTTTAGATGTCAGTCTTGTATACAAAATAGAGTTTTGCTTCGCTATATGAGTCAACTTGAAAATATTTTCTTTTAATAAGTGAGTTAAGCCTATTTACATTTATTAATATGGGTGATATGTTGGTTTCAATTCTGTCATATTATTTTACAATTTCTGTACATAGTCTGTTTTTTGCTTCTCCAGGTGTTATAAAATTTTTGCTATTTGTTAAAATTTATTTTGGTACTCAGGAATTTTTTTTTTTTTTGAGGGGCTACATTTGTAGTTATCTTTGTATTTATAGCACTTTTGGTGTCTTTAATCCCAATTTTTCTTATTTTTCTTGTATTACCTGGTCTGGCAGCATCACATAGTATCTGTTGACATCCATCTACAGTGAAACCTGTGAGAGCCAGAACTCCATGGGACTGCCTTCAAAAGGGAATTTTTCCAGGTCTTGCAAGTTTTCCACCTTTGATGGGATGCCAACTAATCATTTTTCTATCGCTATTAGTGGAAAATATTTGAGTTCTCCTCTGAAAAGTTTCCATCTTACACAGGTTCCAACTTTCACAGGCTTTACTGTATTGCCTATGTAATGGTAAGTGATCTTTTTTGATTTTGCCCTTTCTCTCTCCTTTCTCATTTTCTTGAAATTTTAGTAACATTCTTTCTACTTTGTCAGAACATAAAATGTTTACATATTATCTTTCCTTCCATGCTTCTACCTCGTAAATTTTCCATTATTCCTTCTTCAAAAATTTCCAGTTGTCTTTTGTTTGAAAGATGTTTATTCTTTAGAACATCCAAAGGGGTGAAAATTAGTTCTTGAGGGGGATAATACAATATTAGATATTACAACAGTTTGTGGCCTTCCAAAGGAGCACAGTACATAAGAGATAGATAGTATTTATGTGACATTAAAATTTTATGGTGGTGATGGTGAAGAAATGTCTCAAAAGTCTCCTTAGATGGGCAATAATAGGAAAAAATTTTGAGAAACACTGCTGTAGTAGATTCTTTAAGGAGGGCTCATGTGTATAGTATTCCCTGAGTTCCACATGTTTAAAAGTGTTTTTCTATAGTCTTGATACTTGAACAAAGTTTGACTGGATAAAAAAATCTTGGTTTGTATTTTATTTCCTTCAGCTCTTGAAGATTTAGCCTCATTGTGTCTATATTTTGTATGTTGCTCTTGAGAGCTGTGAGATAAGCCTAATTTTCTTACTATCATAGATAATTTGACCATTTTGTCTGGAGGCCCTAAGAATTATTTATTTATTTTGTCTTTAAAATCTGATGGTTTTACTAGATGTGTCTCAGAGGTGATCAGAACAGTTCTACTTAAATATTCCCAGATATGTGGTGGGTCCTTTCAATATATAGACATACCACATTACTAAATAATGCACAGCTTCTACATTTGCTTGCTGACTGCACCATCCCCCTAAAATGTATGTTCAAAAGCATCACTATGCCAATTTCCTTTCACATGTTGCAGTACAAAAAAAAAAATTACCATAGCTCGTTTATGAAAATACCTCACAGAGAGAGGGTGCAATTGGTAAACAAAGGTAGAAAGCATGCATTATTTGCGTATAAATACAGTAAGTGTTCTTTTATTTCTGGAGTCTTCTTGGTTTAAGTATCCTCTTCTGTTCCAGTTTGTTGGTGTTACTGTTTTCTTATTCAGAGACTCCAATTATATATACATGTTTTGGGCCTTCTTTGCCTTTTCTCTCTGACCATTTTTATTTCTTCTCACTTTCATTTTCTTAGTAGCTTCCCAACATTCCTTCAGTGTCTCTTGCTAAATTTCCATTTTATCTATTTTCTCTTGGGCAACTTGCAATTTATTCTTCATTTCTAAGATGTTTTAATCTTTTTTTCCACATTTCTTTCCCAAGTTTAGGCAATTCTCATTGCATTTCTCTCCCCCTCCATCTTTTTCCTATTTCTGTATTTGGTTTTTTAAATTTATGATTTTAGGCACTAGAAAAAAAAAAAACAAAAAACTCTCCAAATGCTTGCTTAAGAATATTTACTTATTTTGAAGGCTGGTTACAATTTTTTTTTTTTTTTCCCTGCCTTGAGGTAGTTTTTGTTGGGGAGAATTTTCATCACACTGAAATGTTTTAGTTAACTTGTTTGTTTTCTTATTAGAGGATCTTTTCCTAGGTACAGACTGATTTTTTCTAGGCATTTGTGGACGGGGTTTCTAGTTCAAGTGATCCCTCTTTTTTAGTATCATGAAGTGAAGTTCCTTTAATGGGTGATGTTGATGATGGTGTCTAGAGAGGAGGGTCGGTGTATCTTATTTCTCAAATTTCAACAGAATTCTTCATTTTGTATATCTCCTTCCTATTTTTGTGTTTATCTTCATTGTCACATGTTTTTAGATCAATTATTGTGTCTTTGGTAAAGGTTTACACAGCAGTTTAGGTTCTCATTCAACAATTTCTACACAAGTTGTTCAGTGACATTGGTTACGTTCTTCACAAAATGTGAACATTCTCATTATTTCTGTTCTGGTTGTTCCATTTCCATTAACCTAGTTTCCCTGCCCGCTTACATTCTTACCTCTATTTTAAAGTAATTGTTGACCACTTGGTCTCATACAGGTGATTTTATTTTAATTTTTTATTGTGCTTTAGGTGAAAGTTTACAGAGCAAATTAGTTACCCATTTGATAGTTCGTATGTAACATGTTCCATGACAGTGGTTACATTCTCCTCAATATGTCAGCATTCTCCCCATTTCCACCCTGGCTTCCCCATTTCCTTTTGTCTGTATTTTCTATCCTTTCATGCCTTCTCATCTTTGCTTTTGGGCAAGTATTGTCCTTTTGATCTTGTATAATTGATTATTCTAAGGAACATGTTTCTCTTGGGTGTTATTGTTTATTTTATGAATCTGTCTATTGTTTGGCTGAAAGATGATCTCTGGGAATGGCTTCAGTTCCAGGTCAGAAGGGGGACTTTGGGTCATGGTCTTGGGGGCTCCTCCATCACCGCCACATTTTTAAGAGTCACCATTTTATGTACTTACCTGATTCTCCCCCAGAAGCAGTGCTCCTGAATGGACAGTTGATGAGTATAAGATCTTATACGGCCTGTGACTTTCAACAAGGCATTTAATAAAGATTTCCAAATAGGAGGCACCAGGGAGATGGGGCTGGCTCTGGTGGACTGGGAAGATGAGAACTTCACTGAAACAGATCTTAAGGAAGTTCTCTTGGGCCATTTTATAGATTCAGTATATGATACGGAGTTTTGGAAGCTATGAGGTTGATCACAGAATCAAGAGCTTCCCAAAGCCATGAATGTCTGCTTTGGAGAAGGAACGTGCTGTCAAGGTCTGTGGGTGAGATAAATTTGTTTTGCATAATTAGGTCATCTAGGAGTATGTAAGGTCTATATGCATTTTGCCCAAGTTATGGTTGACATGAATATTGTTTTCTGTTAATTGAATCTGTCAGCATAACACTGTGGTAAAAATGATTATTTTTTATAAAATATCAGGAGAAATGGTGAAGGAGAATATGCCACTTGGCAATATTTTATGAAACTAATTACCTGGGGGAATTCAGGAAAATTTGTGCAGATGGATCCACTACACAGGTAATAAGCTCTTATAAAAGATGAAGTGTTCTAATTACAAAGCAATTATTATAATGCATGACAATTTTTAATTGCTCTACTTATTTTGTGTTGCATTTAGTTTTTATTGGAAAACAAAACAAAACAAACCAGGTAAGCATTTGTCATCTATTTTTAGTTTCACTTTTTAATTATTTTTAAGTCATTCAGACTGCTGGCTTCTGAATACTATTCAGAAACTGCTTTTGTTTGTGTAAAAATGAAACTATGATGAATGTATCTTCACCTTTTTTTTAAATTACAATGTTGATGCATCTGAGTGAACTGATAGAAACTGCTTCAATTACGCCCTGTGTTTATGTGGCTTACGTTTTGCTTAATTTTTTCTCCATGCCAAAGGATAATACATCACTTTCACGATTTATTGCTTGACTTCAAAAGTGTTTATTAAATATTTCTTTCAAATCTTGCAGAAAAAAATATAGCCATTCATAGAAATCACATATTCTTGACTTTTGTTATTTTTTGTTACACTTCCCTCAGTTTCATCTGAAAATAAAAGGAAAGTCCACAAAAATCTAACAGACAAGAAAGGAATGCTATCTTCTGTAATTTTAAGATGATCTTGTTCTGTAACTTCTGCCAAGGGGTGAACATTGTGAGAAGAATAAAGAGAAAAAAATATGAGAGGCTAATATCAAGAGTGTTGTGTGTGTGTATAGGGATAATATGAGATGTATAAGTACTTTTATTTTGAGCAATATCTGCTAAAATAATTAACCCAATTAAATAACTTATTTAAATAGCAAGCTTTCTATAGGAATAGAGAACTTGAGAGTAAATCAACAATGACAACAATAATTTATTTTAAAAATAATAGTTGATTATTCAACAGCCAATTGCCACCCCATTTTTTCAGGTGAGCAGAGGCCACCTCTTACATAAGAAGCTGAAGATGGAAATCCTCATTTCCCCAGCTTTCCTTGATGAGGTGACCATGTAAACAAATAATTTCTTTTATAAGGATCAGCTGGTTCCTATGAGGTGGAGGTTAAAGATGTCCCAAATGTCTAACTTTTCCAAGTTCCTATACCACTCCATCATCTCTAACATCAACTACTCCCTCTCGCTTCAGTACTCTCCCTCCTGTCTTTAGGTTCCCGAATTTCTTGCAGCGTCTCACAGAACCCATGGGCCATATGAAGGAAATGGCTCACGAGGTTTTGGAAGCTGGCAAGTCCCAAATTTGTGGGTCAGGCGTAGACTCCTCCCTTGCCCTCAGTCTCTGCCCAAAGGCACTCAGGTTTTTTGCTCCGTGGGCTGGGGAGCCCTCTGTGCCATCTCCTGTGGGCCTCTCCTTCTTTGGTGGTGATGGGCTGTCCTCTTTGCTCTGGAATTGGCTTTCTTTTAAGGCAAAACTGACCAGTCTCCTTAGTAGGCCACCATTACCCTATCACACAATCACCTGGGTGAGAGTTACAAGACCTGGGCTATAAAGGCCACACACAAAAGTAATTAATCCACCATATCATGTGACCCAATTTATGCCCATTGAAACATAAGGGGGCATGAGTTGGGAAGCTTGGAAACCCTGGTGGCGTAGTGGTTAAGTGCTAGTTGGGGTTCATCTCTCAGATCTGTTCCTCGGTCAGCAGTTGAAATCCATGAGGCGATCATTGGAAACTCTATCAGGCAGTTCTACTCTGTCCTATAGGGTCACTATGAGTCGGTATCTACTCTACGGCAGTGGGTTTTTTTTTTGGGTTGGGAAGCATATGGAAAATATGTTCCTCCTTGATAAAGACAGACATTTGGGGGAGAATTGTATTGTTTTGCCACTCTGGCCTTCCTTGCCCCACACCCACCTTACCACCACTCTTTCTACCAACTTTGAAGTTATCTGAAAATATGATGCTTGAAACAGCTGAAATCATCTTGCAGTGATGCAGGGAGCCATGACACATAGAAGAAGGAAGAGAGAAACATCTGGAAGAGCCTGAGTTCTACCTTTGGGCTTCTTCTGTCCTAGTCACTTTTAGTTAGGTATTCTGTTGCACGCAGCCAAACATATCCTAACTAAGTGGTTAATTAGGTAGGGCATCCAATTTTTCACATTACAAAATTATTGAATTAGCAAAGATGGTAAAATGATCATAGCCTTGCCATAGGTCATTTTGTTATCTGACTGATATCTATAGATCTATAACTCTCCATTTTGTAGCCCAAGCTCCATAAGTTTCTCTCCAATCACTGTAACCCCAGAAACTTGTTCTCAACATTCCTTCTCCCCCCATTTCTTTATCTCTTTAGCTATTTCTATTTTGCATTTTGGCCTCTCCTCATTTTTCTACTCCTTTGCTCTCTCTCCAAACAATCAACATGAGCTACTCCATTGGACCTGGAGTTCTCTGTCTAACCAGACTGTTTATACCCAGTGCAGATTTCCCACTACCATCCCACATTATGTGTTTGCTCTCTGCTCAGGTATCAGGAGATTCTGTTTTATTACTATTTTAATATATTCATAGGCTTTTTTAATGATCTAGGTTCCCAGATAGGTAGAATCATGTGTGTTTTCACTCATTTGATATAGCCTCTTATTTACAGGGTGACCATATCAAACAAAAAACCAAACTCTTTGTTGTCAAGTCAATTCCTATTCATGGTGACTCCATACATTACAGAGTAGGATTTCTCCAGATTAGTTTCCTGGTTGTTATCTTTAAGGAATCGGATCTCCAGGACTTCTGTGGCATTGCTGGGTGGATTTGAACCATAAACCTTTTAAGTTAGTAGTTGAGTGCAAACTGTTTGCACCACCTAGAGTAACCATATACACCAGACTAAGAAAATGGTGTGACACATTAACCAATATTGGAATAAAAAAAAAAAAAAATTTTTTTTTTTTTTTATTCCTAGAATCTCTGTAATTAGAACTGTCCAATGAACTCTGGGGTATATGCTCACATGATTTATATAAAACAACCTGTGAAGAGCTGCTTAATAACTACTCTATTGATCATACTGTATTCATCAAAATTTCAGTCTTTGTTTATCCAGCTAAAATTTTTTATTCAAAAAAAATTAAAAGCAATATATACTTTTATAGAAAATTTGGAAACTGCAGACAAAGAGATAGCCAAACAAAAATCACACCTGTGCCTATACTCCAAAACAGCATTGCTAATATTTTGATGTTTTACTTTCCAATGTTCTTTCTCTGTATAGGTTTCAGTGGAAGTTTTGATTTGTCTATTTGCTGCTATTGGCCAGGCAGAGCTGAGACAGCAGGAGAGACTGAGAAAGTGTATGTTAGGAAAGTCTTCCCCAAACTCCACCAGAGCCCCTGTTTTTCATGGAATAAAAATTACAGTTTTTCATTGCTTACTATAGGCAAGACAGAAACCCTGGTGGCATAGTAGTTAAGAGTTCAGCTGCTAACCAAAAGGTCAGCAGTTCAAATCCACCAGGCGCTCCTTGAAAACCCTATGGGACAGTTCTACTCTGTCCTATAGGGTTACTATGAGTCAGAATCAACTTGACTGCAATAGGTTAATGGGTTACATGCAAGATGTCCTTTAATTATTAAAATAATATAATTACGAAGGAATATTATTATTCATATTTTAAAGATGAGGTACCCAGGCCAAAGGAATTAAGGAATTTGCCTGAGGTAAAACAGCTGATAAGTTCTAAAGCCGGAAATGAAGCCCATGTCTGATTTGACTTCAAAGCGGGTGTTCTTTTTTTTTTTTTTTTGTTACCCAATTACTAAACATCAGAACCAGCAGGGAACTGGTGGTTGGTCAGTTCCAACCTCCTTATTATACAGATGAGGAAATCATCATGAAGAATGCTTTGCAAATTAGTTCCATTGTTTGCTTTTTTGCGGTACATGTCAAGCTCTATTGGCCAAACTTTGACCTCTGTCTACCTTTTCCCTCCAAAAATCAATACATATTTTATTGAGCCCTTATTAAAGGAAAGGCCTAGTCCCAGCTGTCCACCCTTGTGAGGAATGGTAAATTTGAAAAGAGGCTTTGATTCTGTAGGAAGGTATTGTGGGATTAGGAAACAGACAGATGCCAGCCATACCTAGATGTAGAAACTTTGATGTGGTGAGAAAATGTGAAATTGTTCAGTACAGATTAGTTGGTAAGTACGAGTAAGCTCATACTTATCTTGATTATTGGATAATCTGCCCCTGATTCAAATAGCTCCAAATGGGGAAAGCCAAAAGTCACTAAAATAAATTCTGAAGATTTGGTGTACTTCTCGACAAAAGATAAAGTTTTTAATTTAATTTATCACACCACAGATGCCAAGAGTCCCGGGGTGGTGCAAATAGTTAATGTACTCAGCTGCTAACCAAAAAATTGGAGGTTAGAGTCCATGCAGAGATCCCTTGGAGGGAAGTCCTGATGACCTACTTCTAAAAAATCAGCCACTGAAAATTCTACGGAGCACAGTTCTCCCCTGACGCACATGGGTCACCATGGGTCGGGATCGACTTGGCAGCAACTGGTTACCTCAGATGGCATCTTGAAAGCTCGCTTATATTCAACACACCATCCACCTTTTAAACAGGGTGAAGCTTTCAGGGCAGAGTAAATGGAGAGATTCAAGAGCCCAACGCTGGCAGAGGGCAGCCAAAGTCAGTTTTATTTGGTGCGTGTTTGCTTTTTTAAGCCCAAGTTGTAGTCAGAACTGGATACAGCTGTCCTTTCTCAAGGAGATTTCACTCCTAGACGGAATGTTTGGATTTCGCTTCATTGTTTAATAGTTCTAGAATTCAAACGGTCACCTTAAGGCAGGAAGGTTAGCACTCCATTAAGATGGATGGAGAAAGTTCACACCTCTCACTTTTATTTTATTCCTTTGCTTTTCTTTCCATTTGCTTGTAAACTCGGCAAAGCTGAAGCACCTTCACTACACAGCCTGTTTTTATACCCACTGGGCTGAAAAGTTGATTTAATGAAGAACTTGGATTTTCCAGGAAAAGCAAAAATCCAGAGAGTTCTAAAATCTGCAAAATACGACAGGATTATCAGAGGAATAAGAAATCTTATGCTAGATCCTTGGAGTCTTAAATCAATTCCCAAGGAGGTTTTAAAGCCTGGATGCTTTTTCTGAATGATTCTTCTGGACCTCCCTATAAAAGCTTTTCATATAATGTCTATTTAAAAGGAGAGCTAAAACCAGCAGCATTGACGGGAAACACCAAGTAGAAACATTTCTGTGCAGTTAGCTTTCACAAATGTTTATTGAAAGATGAGAGAAGGGAACGAACGTGTGCTGAGTGCCTACTATGTGCAGGCCCCATGCTGGATCCACAGAGATCATGAGAATGACACCTGGTTCTGTCCCTTCCCTCTGATGAGGGAAAAACAGATATGAGTTACTCTAAAACAAGCTTAATTCTGAGAAGGGCTATAGTAGAGATTGACATAACAGGACTATAGAGAGAGAAAGGAACACTTTCATTCGGACTGGAGCATTTTGAAAAGCTTCTAGGAGGTGAGATTAAAAACCATTTGCAGGATCTGGTAGGAGAATGGTTAACTGGCTGGGCAAGGTCTTTTAGCAAAGGGATTAAGGTCAACCAGTATACCTAGCATTGAATGTTCCCTGTAGTAGGTAAGGCAGAGACAGGCTAGATGCTCCCTACCCCTGCTTCTAAAGCATACAGAACGATTACATTTTCCAGCCTTCCTGCGGTTAAGAGGGGTTATGTGGCCATCCTCTGGCAAATGGAATGAAGGTGGAAGTGATATATGCCATTTTCTCCTTTCTTTCTTTACTTGTGTAGCTAGCTGAATGCAGAGGACCCAGCAAAGACCTCTGAGGGAGCCCAAGAAGCCCTGGAAGATGATGGCCGCACAAGATGTCAGGAGCCAGGAAGCTTGACTCATCAAACAGAAGGCAACCCACCAAATACCTGATCAGACTGTAACGAATAAGAATTATGGTGCGAAGCCACTGAGGTTTGTTGATAACAAACCTTGATAACAGTGAGCACTATAGTGGGGATGATAAGACTGAAAAAAAAAAAAAACCAGAAACAAACACCGCAAAGTACAGTGAAACCTGTGAGAGCTGAAACTCGACCAGGCCACCTTATTTTTCCGGGTCTCCCGAATTTTCTACCTTTGACAGGGTGCAGTGTTACCACTTTTCTATCACCCTGTAATCGGTCGAGCATATTTGATTTTCCTTTTCTGACAGTTTTCCACCTTACACAGGTTCTGGCTTTTGCAGGTTTTGCTGTACCAAAAGTAAAATGTGCCGTGAAGGTCACTGTGCCTCATGGTGACCCCATGCGTGTCAGAGTAGAACTGTGCTCCATGGGGTTTTCAATGGCTGATTTTTCAGAAGAGGGTCACCAAGCCTTTCTTTGGAGACATCTCTGGGCAGACTTGAACCTCCAACCTTATGGTGAGTAGCCGAATGTGTTAACCATTTACACCACCCAAGGACTCCATAAAAAGTCTATGAAATAACCCTGTAGAAATGCATTTACAGGAATTAAGGCCAGTAGGGTCGCTACAAGTCCGAATCGACCAGATGGCAACGGGTACGGGTATTAACTTAAATAGTAATACGGTTTGAATACATACGTGCCCTTATTAAGAAGCAGGCATGGCCCAATCATTCCGATGTAGAGCTCTATGAGCCATGACTTTTCTGGCTGGTTTTATGCTGACAACTTAATTTGGGGTCCTAAGTAAAAACTAAAGTTTAAAGAAAGGAGGGGCTTTTCAATAAAGAGGACACTTGGGCATTTTGTAGCTATGGAGACAGGAAAAAGACTTTGTGTGCGATGAGGGTGCGCCTAAAGCTGACTGGCTTGGGACTACTTTACAAATGCATTTTATTGCTTTTTTGATTATCGGAATAATACCTACTCCTTGTAGAAAAATTAAAAAAATGGCAATAGAATACAATAATAACCACTTGTAATCCTACCACATTTTATGTATTTCATTCCAGCTCTTTCTCTCTCTCTTCCCCCTCTGTACACACACATACACACACGCATGTGTATATATTTATAAATACATAATGTATAGATCATTAAATTCTATTAATTATACTATATATAATATGTGGTCTCTTTTTGTTTAAAATTCTTCATAAACTTGATTTTAAATATTTGTGTAATTTTCTCATTACATGAATAGACCATAATTTTGAGCGTCACCCATAAAATTAGGCATCTAGTTATTGCCAGGGTTTTTTGTTGTTGTTTTAACAAGGATTATTTTGTTAGGATAGATTCCTGGAAGTAAAATTCCTGGTCAAAGAGTTTGAAAAGTTGTAAAAGATCTTGAGGGGAATAGGAGAATAACTTTCTATAGAGGTTACAGCCTTTTATTTCCACCAGCAGAATATGAGACTACCTGTCTTAGAACACACTTGTCTGCATTAAATGGTATTAAAAAATGACTACTTTTGGTTACGAGGGGGGAGGGAGGGAGGGGGGATAGGGTTATTTACTGATTAGATAGTAGATAAGAACTACTTTAGGTGAAGGGAAGGACAACATTCAATACAGGGGCGGTCAGCACAACTGGACTAAACCAAAAGCAAAGAAGTTTCTTGAATAAACTGAACGCTTTGAAGATCAACAAAGCAGGGGCAGGGGTTTGGGGACTATGGCTTCAGGGGACATCTAAGTCAATTGGCAAAATAAAATCTATTAAGAAAACATTCTGCATCCCACTTTGAAGTGTGGCATCTGGGGTCTTAAACGCTAGCAAGCAGCCATCTAAGATGCATCAATGAGTCTCAACCCACCTGGATCAAAGGAGAATGAAGAACAACAAGCTCACAAGGTAATTATGAGCCCAAGAGACAGAAAGGGCTACAGGAACTAGAGACTACATCATCCTGAGACCAGAAGAACTAGATGGTGCCCGGCCACAACTGATGACTGCCCTGACAGAGGACACAACAGAGAACCCCTGAGGGAGCAGGAGAACAGTGGGATGCAGACTCCAAATTCTCATAAAAAGACCAGACTTAATGGTCTGACTGAGACTAGAAGGACCCCGGTGATCATGGTCCCCAAACCTTCTGTTGGCCCAGGACAGGAACCATTCCCAAAGCCAACTCATCAGACATGGATTGGACTGGACAATGGGTTGGAGAGAGATGCTGATGAGGAGTGAGCTACTTGCATCAGGTGGACACTTGAGACTATGTTGGCATCTCCTGTCTGGAGGGGAGATGGGAGGGTAGAGGGGGTTAGAAGCTGGCAAAGTGGTCATGAAAGGAGAGACTGGAAGAAGGGAGCGGGCTGACTCATTAGGGGGAGAGTAAATGAGAGTATGTAGTAAGGTGTATATAAGTTTATATAGAGACTGACTTGATTTGTAAACTTTCACTTAAAGCACAATAAAAATTATTTTAAAAAAAAGACTACTTTTTATAATTTCCTCTACAGTCTAGAGGTTCCAGGGCAATTAATCTATGATATATTGGGTAGCTGATATTTAGCTGGCAAAGTGGCTGTCTCCTGCTGAAGTCGGTATAAATGTTTCATTTTGAGGAACCATAGGCGTCCTCTGATCATAGTACGTAATAAGCCATTGTGTTTAATACAGATCCGGCTCAACTGTGATAACAAACCACCTCCAAATCTCAGTGGCTTAACGCAACAAAATTTTATTTTGTGCTCAGACTACCTGCTTTTCATGTTACAATGGCGAAGTTGGGCCTTTATGACAGAAACTTTATAGCCGGAGCAGTATAAATATTTACTATGTGGCCCTTCACAGAAAATGTGCTAATCCCTGATCTCAGTCATGGTCCAAAGGAAAACCATGTCATTTCAATATGGCTGCCTGAAAAACTACCTCTTGGGTTGAGGTTATTCCGTAGATGTTTCACATTCAGCTCACTGGGTTGAAAACAAAAAATTTATAAAATATCTTCATTGTTTCAGTGTATAGATGTAGTGGTTGTGGCTGATCCATGGATAGAAAATTGATGAAAATTGAGACCCAACAGCCAAAATGGACTGGGATTAGAGAGTAAAGCCATTGGAATTACCAGGTCATTTGAATTGGACATTTCAGTTGTAAACTAGACCAGTTGGGTTTCTTACCAGGACCTTTCAGCTCTCTGAGGATTTGTTATATAAATCTACTCAATGTTTTAGAACCAACCTGGTTATAAACATAGGCCCTCATTGTTGTTGTTGTTTATTCCCTTTGAGTCAGTCCATACTCATGGCGACCCCATGTATGCAGAGTAGAACTGCTATGTAGGGTTTTCAAGACTATGACTTTTCCAAAGCAGATCGCCAGGCCTGTCCTCTGAGGAGTCTCTGGGTAGATTCAAACTGCCAACATTTTGGCTAGTAGTCAAGTGCTCAACCATTTACACCACCCAGGGACTCCAAGCCTTCATTGCTTCCTGTGAAAAAAATATGGGGAAGTTTGGCTCCCTAGAGTGGAGAAAAGAAAAACACCCTGAACTTTGCCATCTACTTCCCTAGCTTATTACTACTGGAAGACTATATTTCACTTTCAACTGCGATTTTTTTTTTTTTAATGTTTTGGATTTCTCCTCAGAAGTTTTATAGCATTTATATAGGATTGGCTTTCTGGGTGACTTACCAGCTGCTCTGTGTGGGGTTTCCAAAGTGTGTGTGTTTCATCCGTTGTCAACATATTCCTTGTGTTAAGACTGGGATGTCTAAAGTAGCACGTTGATATAGTGACGGACTGCCATTTCTCCTCGTTTAGTTTCCAAGTAAGATTGCACCAGTTAGTCATACTAGTGATGGGATGCGAGACACATCACACGCATATTCCAACTGAGGTCAAGATCTTTTCTTTTTAAATGTCAAGAATGACACTCCCTAATACCTATGTATATAGTTTCCATTTATTTGTGCACTTAAATTAACTCCTTTCTAATCCAGCTTCCACAGCTGCCAAAGTCTTCCTCTGAAAGGCATTTCTACTAAAGTAGTCATCATTCACATCCAGTTCTCATTGGAGGAATGTCTCTCTTGGCTTCGGGCCACATCAAATGTATGGTACTACAGTTTTGTCTAGTTTCAAAGGGTAAGTTGTACCTGCTTTGGAAAGGGATACTTCTGATAGTTCTTTGTCCCAAGTTTGGAGCAAGGGTTGGGCTGGGGGGCGGGGGAAGCTCAGTGAATTGGGCATCTGATTCAAAGGCAAGAGGTTTTCTGGACCTTTTTAGAGCCTTTCTTGACTCAGAGTTGATTGACAGTGAAGGTATCTCAGCATAATTCTATGCCTCATTTGAAGAGGCCTCATGATTAGATCTGTCTCTGTTCATTAGAAGCAAGGTAAACAGCAAACAAGGAAAAATTTTGGAAAAATATGTATCCTTGGAACTTGAAAAGTATTCCATGCTTCATGTATTATAAGAAAGTATGAGAAAACTGCTCCAGATCTTGGTGTACCTTATAAAAAAAATATATATATATATATATACTAGAGTAATATTTAACAATCACTTTTTAAAATTTCTATGTTTTCTTTAAGGAAAAAAATCGCTCAATATATCATAAGTATTACGTGGATAATTTGACCAAGGATTTTCCAGAACAATTTTATAAAAGGCTGCTTGAAGGTACTGTCAGTTAAACAAGTTAAAAAAGAGAAAAAACATGATGTTGGTCAATTTTTAAAAAATTAAAGTTTTTTTTTGGTCAGTGAATTAGTCTCTTTTTGTTCAGTCCTAGGAGAAAGTATCATGCCAATCCAATAAATACTGGTTTAATTTCTGAGTTTTATGGCTTTTCTTTTCCATCTTGGTCACCTAAGAAGGATTGAGACATAATGCCGATTTTACCTTTATAAAAAAATTCCCAATTTATCTGCCTACTAAGGTAATCAGAAACCCTGGTGGCATAGTGGTTAAGTGCTATGGCTATTAACCAAGAGGTCGGCAGTTCAAATCCGCCAGGTGCTCCTTGGAAACTCTACGGGACAGTTCTACTCTGTCCTATAGGTTCGCTATGAGTCAGAATTGACTCGACAGCAGTGGGTAGGTTTTACTAAGATAATCAGTAATATGGACTCAAAATAATGACCATTTACCAAAATAACTTCTTTTAAACCTTGTTCTTTGGTTGGCACCAAAAGTCAACAGGAGCAGAGCAACATCAACAGGTAGATGGGGGTAGGTAGGCCTTCCTGACTGATGAGTCCACAAGTCTTCCCCATCCCTTCCATGTCCCTCAGCCTTACTAACTTCTGCTTTAATAAAGAAACCCCTGCTTTTCTGTGAAACATTTTTACCTTCTATCTTACAAACACATTTTAGATTTTTCAAGGAGAGAACTGTGGGAATGAAAGGGACTTTCATGTGGAGGTAATAATATAAGCAACAGGCTGGAGATGGGAATGAAGAGGTGTAGGGAGAAATTACACTGCAGTTATGATGGATCCAGATCTTGGGTCTTAAATACTAGTCCTTAGAAAACTGACCTTTGCTCCATAAATAAGAGGAAGCCATTTTGCTGTGGTTTAGTGGAGAGTGAGACTGCAGACAGTGTAGTGAGTTGCAGGGCAGTGGTGGTGGGGGTGATGAGAACCAGAACCAAGAGGAGGGGCAGTGGGAGTAGAGTGGAGGTGACAGTATGAAGGACATTGAGAGGCTGACATGGCAACAGATGCCCAAGCTGTTGTTGTCCTCTAGCTGTGGGGATGGCAAACTCAAAAATTACTTTAAAACAAAGATGAGAACTTAAGGGGGCAGGGAAACTAGATTAATGGAAAAGGAACACCGGGATGGAAATAATGAGACTGTTTATGCATTGTTAAGAATGTAGCCAATGTCATTGAACAACCTGTGCGGAAGTTGTTGAATGGGAACCTAAACTGCTGTGTAAACCTTCACCAAAAATGCAACAAAATATATATATTTTTAATTATCTAATTATCACTTAAAGTTACAATGATTACCTAAGACAGCTGGAGGCATTGCTCACCTCAGAGAGATTCTTTGCCCACAGAACCAGGATACTTGATGTTAGAGGCTCAGGCTTGCTTTTATCTCAACAGTTATTGGATGGGCTCTGCCAACATTTGACTTCTAGCCTTTCTGCTTCTGTTGCTGACAATGCTTTCCCCCTGAGCCTCAAATTCTTTCTTTGGATAAATTAATAACTACAGGCAAGTCTCAGTTCTTAGTATCACTACAGGTAGTCTCCAACTTATGACATATTCAAGTTATGATGAACCACACTTATGACTGTCATATTTTTTTTTATCAGTAGTGACATGTATTACATACACTGTTGTGGCATGTAATTTGCTGATGTTATTATTCTCAGATGTAATGTTGCAAATCCCCAAAGACAAAGATCTGGTTTATAAAGATACCGATAATAAAAGGCAAAAATAATGAAAACTAAAAAAAAAAACAAGATACTAGATTTATGGCGAAACAAATTTACAATGGAGTAGTCATCAGAGTGGAACCCCGTCATAGATCGGGGATGACCTGTACTTCTAGGAATCTATCTTATAGGAATAATGACACAAATTGGTGAAAATATATATACAGGAATGTTAATTGCAGCCTGGTTTGTAATTCCAAATATTGGCAATGATCTTAATGTTCATCAGGTGAGAGATTGATTGAGTAAAAGATACATTTATTTAAAGGCATACTATGCAACCATTAGAAACAATGCATTGAACAATATGTACTGACTTGACGAGATATACATAATAAATTGTTAGTGTAAAAAATTAGTTGTATATCAATAGGTACTGCAAGAATCGAGGTTTATGAAAAAACATGTGTATATGTGGCTGTATACATATAAGTTTGGCTACTAACCAAAAGGTTGGGGGTTCAAATCCACCCAGCAGTCCCACAGAAGAAAGGCCTGGTGATCTACTTACATAAGATTCCAAACCCATTGCCATCGAGTCAATTCTGACTCTTGGTGACCCCGTGTGTTACACAGTAGAACTGCTCCATAGAGCTTTATTGGCTATAATCTTTACCAAAGCAGATTGCCAAGATTTTCTTCCACAGCACCACAGTTGGGCAGGTTTGAATCACCAACTTTTAGGTTAGTAAACCAATATCTTAGGTTAGTAGGCAAGTGCAAACTGTCTGTATGAACAAGCCATTGAAAACCCTGTGGAGCTCAGTTCTACTCTGGCACTTACAGTGTTGCCATGAGTCGGAGTCAACTCTACGGCAACAGGTTTGATTATTTTTTTAAATATGTTTATATGTATATATATGTGTGTGCCTGTGTGTGTGCATACACCTATAGATCAGATATAAGCATGGGAAAAATCTGGGAAAAGAATACCCATAAATGCTCACAGTGGTTAACCCAGGGGGAGGGATGGGATTGTATGTTGGGAATGATCTGAGACTTCCACTTCTTCCTTTGTATGTGCATACATGTGTGTTGTACACACACATATGAAGCAGGATCATGCATGAAATTTGGGATTTTTCTTTTCTCTTTTTTTAGAATCTCTTCTTTTGCCCTCCCAAAATCTTACGATCTTAATGAAATTACTATATTCTAGAGAGAGAGGAGAGAGAGGGCAAATTACTATTCCACTATAAAAAACCCAGAACCCAGTGCCGTCGAGTCGATTCTGACTCATAGCGACCCTATAGGACAGGGTAGAACTGCCCCGTAGAGTTTCCAAGGAGCGCCTGGTGGATTTGAACTGCCAACCACTATAGAAATTGATAAATACTATAAAAAGCATATAAATTGAGCCTAATGGTCCCTAGAAAACTGAGAGCCCTTCCAACTGAATGGGAGTGGGAGTTGAGAGTCAGTGAAAGGGTGAAAAAATTTATAACTCCCATAACTACTGCAATCATAAGCCTTGCTTTTATTGAGCAAGCAGCCCGCTTTTAGATAACCTTTAATAATGTCCCTGTTATGGATTGAATTGTGTCCCCCCAAAATATGAGCTGTAAATCCTAGTTATAATCCCATTTGGGAACGGGTTGTCTTAG
The DNA here is from genome assembly GCF_024166365.1 of Elephas maximus indicus. Taxonomy (NCBI): domain Eukaryota; kingdom Metazoa; phylum Chordata; class Mammalia; order Proboscidea; family Elephantidae; genus Elephas; species Elephas maximus. The sequence continues at coordinate 29,935,898 of NC_064827.1, read as the reverse complement.
TTATTTTAATAAGACAGAATTAGTATAGGATGTATTTTGAGTCAATCCCTTTAAGACATAAAAGAGATTAAACAAGGAAGCAAAAGCAGAGATGGGGGAAGATTGATGTCGAGCCACATGGAGATCTCCAAGCAACCAGGAAACAAGCTGAAGAGACAAGGACCTTCCCTCAGAGTTGACAGAGAAAGCCTTCCCCTAGACCCAGCACCCTGAATTCTGACATCTAGCCTCCTAAACTGTGAGAAAACAAATCTCTGTTTGTTAAAGCCATCCACTTGTGGTATTTCTGTTGTAGCAGCCCTAGATAACTAAGACAGTCCTCCTTAAGTCATCAAAATGTCTGCAAATTCCAGTATTTGGGGACCCACACTTCAACTTCCTGACTGCCTTTTGAGTTGGAACCTACCACAATTATTTCATGTGAGGCCACAAATTCAAATTTTTGCTCCGCAAAATATACCTACTATACCCATGGATCTAGGAACAGCACTTTGCAGGTGATAGTTACTTGATAAGTAGTAACTGTTTGGTGAATTGGTAGTCAATTTTAAGAAAAATAACATTACCTGATGATCATCTTTGAACTCAAAAGTCTATTATTCTTCCGCCTGGAAGGACAAGATGATTGCTTGTGGCCTCTTCAAGCCCTCTGATCAAGACAAGGAAACTACCAAAATGGAATGAACTGCTGTTCAAGATTTCTTTTCTTACCAATATGACCAAAGAGCATTTACAGTGTTTTATGAATGGATGGAGAATATCACTCTGAATGAGGCAAAACCTTTTCCCTGAGGACACGTGCAGAGTTAAAACCAAGCATATGAGATTGAATGACCAAGACTGGCAACTCTAGCACTCAGTTACAAACAAATGGGACTAGGAATGTGGTTCTCTCCCAGTGTACCGGGAGGTGTCTTCACCCACACCTCCCAGTATGCATCTTCTCCTTCCCTGATTTGTGTGTTTTTGTTGAACATTGAGGAAACCCTGGTGGCATAGTGGTTAAGTACTACAGCTGCTAACCAAGAGGTCGACAGTTCGAATGCGCCAGGAATTCCTTGGAAACTCTATGGGGCAGTTCTACTTTGTCCTATAGGGTCGCTATGAGTCCCAATCGACTCAACGGCAGTGGGTTTGGGTTTTTTTTTTTAACATTGAATCTTGCTATGCTTTTCAGAGAGCTGATAAGAAGCAAGCTGAAATTTAAAAATGGGCATTCAGAGAATTTGTTGTTGTTAGGTGCTGCTGAGGCAGTTCCAACTCATAGCAACCCTAGGTACAACAGAAAGAAACACTACCCACTCCTGTCCTCGCAATCATTATGTTTGAGCCCATTGTTGCAACCACTGTGTCAATCAATCTTGTTGAGGGTCTTCCTCTTTTTTGCTGACCCTCTACTTTACCAAGCATGATGTCCTTCTCCAGGAACTGGTCCCTCCTGAGAACATGTCCGAAATATGTGAGATGAAGTCTCGCCATCCTCGCTTTTAAGGAGCATCCTGACTGTACTTCTTCCAAGACAGACATGTTTGTTCTTCCGGCAGTCTAGGGTATATTCAATATTCTTCACCACCACTGTAATTCAAAGGCGTCGATTCTTCTTCAGAAGTCTAAATAAACAGCCCAACAGGAAGGACGTGGGGCAGGCTAAGGTTTCAGGCTAGTGGTTGGAGCGAGTTAACAGACATCCCTGTAACAGAAGGCTGTGTTTGTTTTCCTGTGTCTGCTCTAGCAAATTTATTGGGTTATCTGTCTTATTTTGACACTTGGGTGTTTAAGGTTTCTGTTCTAGGTGTCTAAAGACATAAAAAAATTGTTGTACAGTTTACATTCCTGGCAGAAGCTTTGACATGTGTTAGTTGAAAAGTTCCTATCTGCCAGTAATTTGCAGAAAAAGCCTCACAGAGTTGGGTTTCCTAGAGGGTCCAAGGATCCTCTTTGAAAAGCACCAAGAACAAAGGGTTTCTTCTTTTATTTCTGTTTGTATCATCCTTTTATCTGGTGAAGTGCTGCCACCAAGCCATTTTCTTCCCATTTACTGCTTTTGCTTACCATATAACATAAAAGGAGCAACATCAATGTCTTGTAGAAGTTGTTTACATCTGTGGAGCTTGCACTCAATGTAGATCGACAAGATACGGTTTGATTTGTTATCGAGGTCAGGAATGCACAGTAGTGTTGAGTGAATACTAGATGTTATGATAATGCGCCATCAAAATATATACAATCATATGTGTAGAAATAACTGACATTTTGATGACTGATACACTAAGCCACCCACCAGCAATGTCAGGCAGTGATTCCTTCTTGTCTTCCCTCTCCCTGTTATATCTCGATTTCCTAATTTCTCACTCTCCCCATTCCAACTAGTTGAATCCTGGGGGAGTCAGGATCCTCACATCTCTGATCTCCTCCTTACTCTTTGGGTTCTCTTTCTCTCTGCTTAAGGGGTAATACTCCCCTTTATTGCTGGATGTGAATTGTCCTAAATTTTAGCCTCTTTCCCACTTATTCAGTCTTTATGTTTTAGCCACAATAGCAGAGAAACACTTGCTACAAATATAACGGTAAAAGTATTGATTGTGGAAATATATGAAGACTGAAAATTACCGCTATGGCCACGTGACAATTTGATTGCTTAGTCCAAATCAATTCAACAAAATGCACACAATATAGCTAAGAGCAAAGAAATAGGATTGAGATGAATAAACCATAATTCCTGCATTTAGAAAGTCATAATATTGCAGGGAAGAAAAGATGACATAGATAATGCCAATAAAAAAGGATATAAGGGTATAAAAGATGCACAAGAAAAGAGCTATGAGAGTTCAGAGGTATGAAAATTCATATCTGCCTGGGCCCTTCAAGAAGAACATCTAGAAGAAGATGGCCTTGAAGGATGGCTAGATGGGCACATTTGTAATTGGCAACAATTAATTCAAGACTTCTCTCCAACTACTATGGAACACACTGAGAGATGGAACCCTATTTATAGATGGCTAGTTTTTTAGAGTTGTAGGACATGGACACTGCCATTTAGATATGGAAGCAGTTTAAAGGAATGAATGAGTATAGAATGTTAATGAAGGCAACCTGGATGTTGGTGACCTCACAGGCCAAGCTTGGCCAACCGGCCACATATAACCAGAAACATGCCAATGGACTGTTAAGGCAGGGAGGGGTAAAGGAGCAGGAAAGAAGTCACCTTGTACAGTAAGAAAATGGGAAAAGCAGAAGGTTGTGGATGGAGAGGAAGAGCACCAAGACCCTAGAGATGTAGCATCATTATGGGATGGCTCAGTCTAAGCTAAAATGGAAGGAAACAAAGGGGAGTGCAGAGTAGTAAGCTGAGGAATTCTGAGGTCAAGGTTTCAGATGGCCAGTTACTGAGAACTGTTAATAAAGGGCTCATATTTTTCTTTTTTGCCTGACCTTGGAAACATGTCCAAGAGCCGCAAAGACACTTCTCTGTATTTTCCATTGTGCTTTGGTCTTATAAGGGAATAGGAAGGTCACCATTGGAAGATGGCAAACCTAATCCCCATTCAGCTGTTCCCAGCTGTTTATGCACCAGTTGCAGCAGGCACCACAGCCTACCTTTTCACCCGTTACTTGAGTGCTTTTCAATACCACAAAAGCAGGGTTGGAAGTGTGATCTAATCCCTATACTCCACTCTCTTTGCCTACAAATTCAGCACCAAGAAAAGAAAGACAGAAGCCAAGAATACCTGAGTCAGCTTTAGTAGCTGGGAATGCAGCAGCTTAACAACAAATAAAGGCCTGTCTAATGGCTGGTGAATCAAATTAAATTATAAACAAACAACTCTCCAGCCACCTATCAGTCAGTTTTAGAATCAATGCGGGTGATTTATGGTTCCTTGGGGTTGTATTCTCTTTTCAATGTGCAGGGATTTCCAAACCTAACTACCATTTACCACTAATGAGCGGCGTGCACCAGTCCCCGGGAACCTGGCTGGGATGCACCACTAAGTCCTGTTTGGCAGCATTGGCTCTTTCTATGCAAAAGGGGCACCTTAGCTGGGTCAGGAGCTGGGGCCTGCCAGGTGGAGGCTGTTAATGCAAAGTGCTGATGGCCTTCAGTCTTCTCCCCGAAGCATCAGTGCTTTTTAATTTTATGGTCCTCTGGTGTGTGAGAATCCTTTGGGAGAAATTTGGTTCTTCAGGCTCAGCAGGCTGATTCAGATAGAAGCTGGAAAGGGGCAGGGGAGAGTATTTGGCTTTGCAGACTCCTTCCTTTGTTATCATTTGATACAAACGAGCAGGGATGGATTACCCAATAAACAAGGTATGCATGGGCTTACATGTGCTTACTTACTGATCTGGAGTGCACAATTTCACCTGTTTTACACCACATTTACAAGTGGTGCCTGCCTTGCTTCCGGGTTAATTCACCCCTGGAAAGAGGCTTCGATTTTGTAGGAAGGTGCTATGGGGCTGGGAGAGAGACAGATGCCAGCCATACCTAGAAGCAGAGTCTTTGGTGTGGTGAAAAAACGTGAAATTGTTCACTACAGATGAGCTGGTAAGCAAGATCTCTATAGATCATAGATGTTCGTGGAATAAGTGGCATGTAGAGGCACATATGGAGTGTATATCTCTTGAAACCAAAAGTTTGGGAATTCTCAGACGAGTGTCTGCTAGCCCACAGGGTAGCTAGTCAGAGGGTAGGGATCCTGGTAAAGCCTAACGTTAACCGTTACTTAATTTAATGCTTACTGTATGTGAAGCCCTATTCTAATTCCTTAATTCCTTTGACTGCTCACAACAATTCTGTGAGGGAAGTGCTGTTATCATCCCCGCTCTACCAATAAGAAAACTGAGGCACAGAGGGACTAAATTTGGCTTGCTGTAGGTCAGACAGCTAGTAAGGGGCAGAACCAGGATTTTGACGCTGTCTGCCATCAGAGGCCTTACATTGAATCACTATGCAATATGGAATTTTCTTAGGCCTCCACCATTTGAGCAGTAGGGTTGGATTTGTTACGCTGTTTTTCCCAAGGCAGTTAAAAGACTAACTCTATTTTAAAATGACAAAGATGTATTTACAGCGTTGGAGTTCTCATCTTTCTCAGCAATTAGCAATGTCGAAGTAAATTCATTGACACGGTTGGTTTCAGACCCAAGGAGAAAGTGGAGGGTGACGGTGAGGCGGGACGAGTGGAGGTGAGAACAGATTTCTGTGCTGTTCTTGAGGCAGATTTATTTATTTATTTATTTTGAAGATAAAATTGCCAGAAGGAGAAAGAAAAGGTGGAGCCTTCAAATCGCAATCATCACTGGGGCTTTTGCCTGGGAGCGAAACGACTTCTCGAGGTTGGATCTGGGGTCTCATCCATTGGCGAGGATTTTTCTGGGGGAGACAGACATATTATCTCATGTCTGCATGAGGTGAGTTAGCCTTCCAGGACAACAGAATAATGAGAACCCTGAAGAAGTAATTTTCTAGACGAAGCCTTAGTACCCTGGGAAAACATGAGCTCCTGGGGTAGAGGGGATATTGCCTGTTCCTTAAAAAGCTGTGCAACGGAATCCGCTAATACTGTTTGCGTTCTTTAGTATGTCTTCTTGCCCCAGAAGAGACTTGAAGTTCCAAACAAAGCTGAGACGAAGTACCCACTAAAAGTGATCTCAGAACAAAGAGTCTACAAATACAATAGGCAAAACATTTTGGCATCTGCTTCAAACTCAATCTAAAATTTCAGGATCCAGATTTCAGAAGGAAAAGATAGCCTCCTGTTTTGAAATTTGATTTAAAAATAGTTTCTAGAAGAGTAATAAGTAAGCCCTAGTACCTCCTGGGAAAACAAGTGGCTCTTAAAAATTCTAAACTGTATTGTAGAGATTTTTATGAATGAGCAACATATGGATCAAATTACTCACATATGAAAAAAAAATCAAATGACAAAGCACACTTGGCAGTTTTATTGAGCCTGAATTATTTGTAAAACAGTCCCAGGACATCTTAGAAATCCCAAGGGGGTTTACCAAAAATCTCTGAAAAATAATACTCAGTCATTCATCTACAAAGGGCCATCTCTGTTAGAGTGTAGAGAGGTTAGGATTAAAAAGCAATCAGATTTTCCTAAGTTCAGAGGGTCCTACACATGAGTGGACCCAAGACGGTGATGACCTCAAACATGACTTCCTGTGTCTCTCAGGGCTGGGGCCAGTGACAATGTTCTTTCTCCTTTCCTCTGTCTGTCTTGCTCTCCCTCTTTCTTGCTGCCTCGTCCTACTAGTTTTGACAGATAGGCTAAAAAGTTGGCTGTTTACCCTGTTTGCTAATTTTTAAACTCAGCCATTGTCAACTCTTAATGAGATCCATTTTCTGAAAAATAATCTGCGTAAATTTATTGTCCATATTATGATTTCTGGTGGCACAGTGGTTAGGAGCTCAGCTGCTAACCAAAAACTTGAATCCACCAGCCACCCCTTAGAACCCTATGGGGCAGTTCTACTTTGTCCTACAGGGCTTCTATGAGTCGAATTTGACTGGATGGCAATGGGTGGCTATCTTTCAATACCTGAGGCTATGGGGAAACTCTTTAATTCTGTTTAAAAATCGTGTTACAGCCTGTTTAAAAATAGTTAGGTCTAAAAATAATCTAAATGTTTGTTGAGCTGTGAATAAGCGAATGAATGAAGGCACCCAAGGAAAATAAAAAGCTCTTTGATTGCTTTTTATTATCAAACATTGAGAAGGATAGAACCATGCATTCCTCGGGGAGCAGCCCAGTGCTTTTTCTTCCATTTCAAGTGTCTGGCACCAAAACATCAATGGCCAGATAGAGACATGAATATTTTCCAAGACTGTCTGGGCAATTTGTACAAACAGTAGAAGAACTAGAGTTCCAAGGTGTTCCCTGAAATATATAAGTCCTTTAGACCTCTTTACCAATAAGTGACTCAGGTCGGGCTTGAACCCAGATCTATATGAACTGACTACTCTCTCTTCTAGAACATATTTCTTAGCCTGTAAAAATCCTAGGCTTCTGGATTGAACAGAAATATGTAAAATGGAGATACAGCACGTTTACTTAACTTTTTTAATTCAACTATACAGGTGTTCTTTTAAACGATCAAAATGAAAATGTTAAATTTTATTTTGTACTTGTACCCTTTATTTTAGGCTTTTATTACTGTATGCATTATACACACATTACTGAACATGGTTGGCAACACAAAGCATGTGTATTATTCTTTATGAATGGCTTGTGGGATGTTCAAGAGTATTTATGACCATACTCGTTATGTGCCTTATATCCTGATTTTGGAGCCCTGGTGGCACAGTGGTTAAGACCTCTGCTGCTAATCAAAAGGTTGGCAGTTCAAACCACCGGCCGCTCCTTGGAAACCCTGTGGAGCAGTTTTACTCTGTTCTATAGAGCCGCTATGAGTCAGAATCGACTTGGTGGCAATGGGTTTGGTTTTTTAATCCTGGTTTCAGATCTAAACCATATATGAAATGTGATTCCATTCTCATGGATTAGAGAGCATTGTCCCTCTTAATTAGGAGGAAAACTGCATCCTACTGGCCAGGCATACTAACCTTGCCCATCCCTACTTCTTGCCTTAATGTGATGAAAACAGTCCAAGATAAGAAGTGAAAAGGCACTAAGGGGAAAGATTATTACTAGTATGCAGACACATTATAGGTAGACATACAGGGCTGCTGGTCCCTCCAAGGAAGTCTTATCTTCCAACAATCTGTGAGACAGCCAAGAACATGAATGTTTTGGGTGCCTCCCTGTCTCCCTGTTTTTCTGAATTATTGCTGTCATTCTGTATTTCTTGGAGAGAGACCACAGCAGGGAGCAGAGTGGCAAATACTGTGGGGTAAGCTCAGAGTTCAGGCTTCCTTTCTTTTCTCTTGAGAACAATTGACAATTGAGAAAACTGATTTCAGTTCACCTAAAGAACAATTCCAGAAAATAATAATACTGGTATTAAGTGGCAAATGATTGTTTTGGCATTCTGGGATCCCTCATGCTGTCTCTTTGCCTTTGTATATTCTCCTTTCTTCTCGGTGCTATGCCTCTATTTTTTATCTAGCTGCTCCTCATCTTCCTTCAAAAGTCAATTTAGGTACCACCTCCTCCAGGAAGCCCTCTCTAACCAAACAGTGTGATTTAGAGGCTTCTCTTCCAGGTTCCCATAATAATACTGGGTATAACTTTGTGGTAGAACTTAGTTGTTCTATAATAGCAGATTTATTTACCTCTTAATACCAGAAGCAAACTCCTCATGGGTAAGAATTGTGTCTTATTTCACTCCGAATGACCAAACCCCAACCCAATATTTGGCCCATAGTACCATCATCACCAGTTGTTGTACAGTTACAACTCATGGCATCCCCATATATGTCAGAGTAGAACTGTGGTCCACAGGGTTTTCAATGGCTGATTTTTAAGAAGTAGAATGCCAGGCCTTTCTTCCGAGGCACCTCTGGGTGGACTTAAACCTCTACTCTTTCAGTTGGCAGTTGAACACGTTAACCATTTGCACCATCCAGGGCCTGCCATAGTAGATCTTCAATAAATATTTACTGAGTGGCTGATGTAGTACCGCTGAATACCCAGCCCCAACTCTACATGGAAATCAAGAGGAAGTGCTACTATGTCCTTATTGTTGCTCAAAACGTGTCTTGCCATTGAGAAAAAAGAAAAAAATCACATCCACTACATAATGAAATATATGAAGATAATTTGGAATCTAGAGCTCAAAGTTTCATCCACAGAAAAATATTCAAGGAAATTAAAAGAAAAATAATCGAATAATCATATCACTTTAGCAAAACTGTTTCATGTATGAGTATTGTTTTCAGCTTAATTCCCGTGTTTATAGACTTCTGTGTGGTTGTAAGCCTGCTGTGGTTTTCACCTAAGGAGAGTCAATCATTTATGAAACACCTTCCATCTCCCAGGCCCAATAATGAACTCTCTGTATGTTGTTTCAGTTAACACAATGGTTTACTGTGGCAGAATCATTATCTTCCTATTATAGACAGCGCAGCCCCGGAGATGCTAATAGCCAAATAAGTGACAGAAGTAAGATTTGAACTGAAATTGTTCTGACTACAATATTTCTAAGTAAATATATATTCATCTATTTCTTTGGTTACATTTCTAGGAATGAATGTATTGAATTAGGAGTTAAACTTTTATGACTTTTATTAGTTGCTAAGCTAATTTCCAAAAGAATTGGAAGACACAATTCACAGTCTTGCCCCGCAGGCTGCAAATTTCTCAAAGGCAGTGTTTGAGTCTTATTTCCCGAATAACAGAGCTTAGCACAGTTCTAGGTATGTAGCAGCTAATGTTACCTAATGAGTTATTGAACACGTGGGCACTGCCACCAACGTTATAATTTTTCTTTGAAATCCACGTAAGGTGGTGCCTGAGAAGTGCACAAACCTACAAAGGCAAATAGGCTTCTTGTCTCTGAATAAAAGCGATGACCGTTTGGAAAGCAGATTGATTCTCTTGGAAAACTAGCTAATACCTTTACTTTTGCAACAAAGTATTCCTCTCCATTTCTGCATCTAAGGATTTAGCACAAAAGACTTCACCATAAGAGTAAAAAGACAACCTACAAACTGGTAAAAAAAACTTTGGCTATGACAAATCTGATCAGCATCTAATCTCTAAAAATCTTCAGGATACTGTAAAACCTCAACAACAAAAAGACAAACAACCTAATTAAAAAAGTATGCAAAGGATATGAACAGCACTGCACCAAAGAAGGCTAACAGATACATGAGGAAATGCTCTCAATCCTTAGCCATTAAAGAAACGCAAATCAAAATACAATGAGATACCATCTCACCCCAACAAGGCTAGCATTAATCCAAAAAACACAAAATTATAAATGTTGGAGAGGTTGTGGGGCGCCTGGAACACTTACATACTACTAGTGGGAATGTAAAATGGTGCAACCACTTTGGAAATCAATTTGGCGCTTCCTTAAAAAGCTAGAAATAGAACTACCATATGATCCAACAGTCCCACTCCTTGGAATATATCCTAGAGAAATAAGAGCCGTCACACAGATATATGCACAACCATGTTCATTGCAGCACTGTTCACAATAGCAAAAAAGATGGAAACAACCTAGGTGCCTATGAACAGATGAATGGACAAACAAATCATGGTATAGTCACACAATGGAATACTATGCAACAATAAAGAAAAATGATGAATCTGTGAAACTTCTCGTAACATGGATGAATCTGGAAATCATGCTGAGTGAAATTAGTCACAAAAGGACAAATATTGTATGAGACAACTGTTATAAGAACTCAAGAAAAGGTTTAAACAGAAGAAAACATTCTTTGATGGTTACTGGGGTAGGGAGGGAGGGAGAGGAATATTCACTAATTAGTAGATAAGAATTAGGTGAAGGGAAGGATAACACACAATACAGGGGAAGTCAACACAACTGGATTAAACCCAAAGCTAAGAAGTTTCCTGAATACAACCAAATACTCTGAGGGAAAGAGTAGCAGGGGCAGGGGTCTAGGGACCATGGTTTCAGGAGACATCTAGGTCAATTAGCATAACGAAGTTTATTAAGAAAATGTTCTGCATCCCACTTTGGTGAGTGGAGCCTGGAGCCTTCAAAGCTAGTGAGCAGTCACCTGAGATGCATCCCAATCCACCTGGAGCAGAGGAAAATGAAGAACACCAAAGACACAAGGAAAACATGAGCCCAAGGGATAGAAAGGGCCACATAAAGCAGAGAATCCATCAGCCTGAGACCGGAAGAACTAGATGGTGCCTGGCTACCACCAATGACCACCCTGACGTGGAACACAACAGAGAGTCCCTGATGGAGCAGGAGAAAAGTGGGGTGCAGAACTCAAATTCTAGTAAAAAGACCAGACTTAATGATTAGACTGAGACTAGAGGGACCCCAGAAGACATGGCCCCCAGACTCTGTTAGTCCAAAACTAAAACCATTCCCGAAGCCAACTCTTCAGACAAAGATTAGACTGGACTATAAGACATAAAATGATTTTGGTGAGGACTGTGCTTCTTAGATCAAGTAGACATAAGAGACTACGTGGGCAGCTCTTGTCCAGAGGTGAGATGGGAAGGCAGAGGGGGACAGGAGCTGGCTGAGTGGATATGGAAATACAGGGTGGAAAGAATGACTGTGCTGTCACATTATAAGTAGAGCAACTAGGTCACATAAAAATGCGTGTATAAATTTTTGTATGAGAAACTAACCTGAATTGTAAACTTTCACTCAAAGCAAAATAAAATAATAATAATAAAAAGAATTTAGCAAATCAGTTTCCAAAATATCTAATCCAAGTAAATCCCAGACTCCCTGATAGCCCAGACTCATTATATTGGTGCAGTGAGACACACAGTGCAGCAGGCAAAAATAATTAAAATGTATTCAAGACTTTATTTGAAATTTTCAAAGAAAATTAAAGAGAATCTAAGGATATATTTTTTTTAAATAATTTTTATTGAGCTTTAAGTGAACGTTTATAAATCAAGTCAGTCTGTCATGTATAAGCTTATATACACCTTACTCCATACTCCCACTTACTCTCCCCCTAATGAGTCAGCCCTTCCAGTCTCTCCTTTCGTGACAATTTTGCCAGTTTCTAACCCTCTCTACCCTCCTATCTCCCCTCCAGACAGGAGATGCCAACACAGTCTCAAGTGTCCACCTGATACAAGTAGCTCACTCTTCATCAGCACCTCTCTCCTACCCACTGTCCAGTCCCTTTCATGTCTGATGAGTTGTCTTTGGGAATGGTTCCTGTCCTGGGCCAACAGAAGGTTTGGGGACCATGACCGCCGGGATTCCTCTAGTCGCAGTCAGACCATTAAGTCTGGTCTTTTTATGAGAATTTGGGGTCTGCATCCCACTGATCTCCTGCTCCCTCAGGGGTTCTTTGTTGTGCTCCCTGTCAGGGCAGTCATCGATTGTGGCTGGGCACCAACTAGTTCTTCTGGTCTCAGGATGATGTAGGTCTCTGGTTCATGGGACCTTTTCTGTCTCTTGGGCTCATAGTTATCATGTGACCTTGGTGTTCTTCATTCTCCTTTGATCCAGGTGGGTTGAGACCAGTTGATGCATCTTAGATGGTCGCTTGTTAGCATTTAAGACCCCAGATGCCACATTTCAAAGTGGGATGCAGAATGTTTTCATAATAGAATTATTTTGCCAATTGACTTAGAAGTCCCCTTAAGCCATAGTCCCCAAACCCCTTCCCTTGCTCCGCGGAGCTCTGAAGCATTCAGTTTATCCCCGAAACTTCTTTGCTTTTGGCCCAGTCCAGTTGAGCTGACCTTCCGTGTATTGAATATTGTCCTTCCCTTCACCTAAAGTAGTTCTTATCTACTAACTAATCAGTAAATAACCCTCTCCCACCCTCCCTCCCTCCCCCCGCCCCGTAACCACAAAAGTATGTGTTCTTCTCAGTTTATACTATTTCTCAAGATCTCATAATAGTGGTGAGAATCTAAGGATATTTTTGAAATTCTGTCTTTCCTCTCCAATGTTCTTACATCTTTAGCTGCTCTAGTCCTTAAACCAAATACCCATTGCCATCGAGGCAATTCCATCTCAGAGTGACCCTGTAGGACAGAGTACAACTGTGCCACAGGGTTTCCAAGGCTGTGAATCTTTACAGATGCAGACTGCCACATTCTTCTGCAGGGCAGCTGATGGGTTCAAACTGCCAACCTTTCTGGTTAGGAACTGAGGGCTTAACCACTCCACCACCAGGGCTCATGTCTAGCCCCTGCCAATCTCTAAATCCCTCCCCCCCCACTCAAAACTTTTTGCAAAAGTCGACTAGAATTCTACCTGAGGGCTCTTCCCATTTCTTTTCTTGGAGTCTCATGGTCCTACCTCTCCTAGAAGTAGCTTCAGGGCCTCTGACTACAGTGCCCCTGGCTTCCACGACCCCACCTCTTTTGCTCACCCTTGGAAGTATACTTCTGTTTCTGGTTGTTTCTTTAAAGGAAATTCTCTGGGAGAATTTTTGTTAAAAAAGAAATTCTTAACCTTGTTATATATTCTTCTTCTAAGATGAGTTACATGGGGAATTTTAGAATCAATCAGTTGACCTGAAACATTGCTTCTCAAATTAGTCTAGAATTTTCCTGTGGCCTAACCAAGCTTTGCCAATTTTTCTACAGGAAGCGTCCTATAGAAAATCCTTCTTGTTTTCTATTCCCACAACTTCAGCTCTAGTCTATATTACAGTTTTACAAAGGCTGTGACATATATTTGTCCAACAATGGGTCATCTCCCTCAACTCTGGCCTGCATTTCCTGCTCCTATTTCATGTCTTTCACACCCCATTTTTGGTCACTCAGGCACTTCAGCTTTTTGGCAGTTTCCCCTCTGTCAAACATGAAATATTCAAACAGTATTTACCTTATTAAGTTAAAGTGAAATTCATATTTAAATATTGGGTTTTTTTCCTTAAGTATTAGTCTTTGGAAAATTCTACCCACCCTATTTGTGAAACAAAAACTCTTTAATGTATTTCTGGGAGGTTGAGACTACTGTTTGTGATGGTTAAGGTTGTGTGTCAACTTGACTGAACCAAGATTCTCAGTGTTTTGGCAGTTGCATAATATTGTGATCACCCCCATGAGGCACTCTGCGAGGGTGGGCCCTGTGGTGGCTCACCACCCCCTCAGCCTTTCTCTCTCTGCCTTCCACCACCTACTTCCTTCCTGCTCACCTTGCCAAGGATTTTGGCTTGTTCTGGATCCAGCAGCTGCCTCTTGTCTGACCTCCGGTTTTTGGGACTTGAGCTTGCAGCCTGCCTGCCCATATTGGGAATTCGTCGATCTTCACAGCCTGTGAGCAAGAACCTGCCAATCTTAGATTTGCCAGCCTCTGCAACTATGTGAATCAGGAGAAACCTTGCAGTCTTGCCTGCCAGCCTTGGGATTCCTCAACCTTCACAGCCTGTGAGGGGGAGCTCTGCACTCTGACCTACTGATCTTGGGTTTACCAGCTTTAACTGCTTGAGTCCATGAATTGGGAAAGGCCTCTATGCTGATCCACAGACTTGGGACGCTCCAAGCCCTACAATCACATGAGCTGTTTCCTTGATGTAAATCACTATGTATATTTATATGCTTTGATGGTTTTGCTCTTTTAGAGAACTCAGCCTAAGACAATGTTCAATTGTTTGTACCCTTTGTACACCCTGAGTAATAGTCACCCTGATTCAAATTCTGCTTTACTTTTATGACCTTAACATTTGAATAAGTGACATTATAACTTTGGAAAAATGTATGAATAAATATAGAAATAATGAAGTAAATCAAACCTATAGTTATTATTCTTTTGTGTTTTTAGGGAAAAAATTTAAATAATTATCATAATCTGTTTGTTATTTTGTTGTTGTTGCTATTGGGCACAGCCAAGTTGCTTCCAATTTATAGTGACCCTATGTACTTTTTTTTTTTTTATGTACAACAGAATGATACACTGCCAGCTCCTATACCATCCTCACAATCATTGCTATGTTTGAGCTTGTTGTTGCAACCTCTGTGTCAGTCCATCTCATTGAGGGTCTTCCTCTTTTTTGCTGACCCTCTTAATTTACCAAGCATGAAGTCCTTCTCCAGGAACTGTTCCCTTCTGATAACATGTCCAAAGTAAGGTAGACAAAGTCTTGCCATCCTCCCTTTTAAGGAGCTTTCTGGGTGTTCTTCTGGTAGTCCATGGTGTATTCGATATTCTTCACCAACACCATAATTCAAAGGCGTTGATTCTCCTTCGATCTTGCTTATTCATTATCCAGCTTTTGAATGCAAATAAGGCAACTGAAAATAGTCCTAATGGTGACCTCTTTGCTTTTTAACACATTAAAGAGGTGTTAAATTATTTGTTGTTTTAGACATTTGAAATAGTAATAAAATTTGATAATTTAGAGAAGCTGGCATATTAGCCTTGTTATTTTAATTTACAGTTTAATTGATATTAGATTTGTGATTTTTAATTTGAAAAAATTTAAGAGTATGATTAGTTTTGTAAATAGTATCATATATTTAAGAAAGCCTGATTTTTGACAGTTCAATTTTTTTAATAGAGTTACAGAAGTTTTGCTTGCAGGGTAGGTAAGTCTGACCTGTCCAGTAGTTAAAATTTGTGAGAGAACCAGTTATACCAAATTTGAAATGTCTATCAGTCAGAGTTCAATTTGAGAAGATCCAATAAGAGATGTATGTACGTATATGTATGTTGATTTATTATCCCCCCAATTGTGGGGGATGGCTGAGCAAGTACAAAGTCTGTAAGGTAAGCAGTCAGGAAGGAAAGATCATGAGCAGGCTGGAATTCTGTGAACATGGACCAAAGCTGTTGTCCACAAGAGGCATGTCTTTTCTCTCCTGTGAGATCTTCAGCCCTGCTTTTAAGGCCTTCCAATCGATTAAGTCAGGCTCACACATTCCTTACTGAAATGAACTGAATAAACCCTTTCCCATCAAGCCGATTCTGACTCATAGCGACAGAGTATAGGACAGAGTAGAACTGCCCCATGTGGTTTCCAAGGGGCACCTGGTGGATTCGAACTGTCAACCTTTCAGTTAGCAGCTGTAGCTCTTAAACCCTATGCCACCAA
This sequence comes from Elephas maximus indicus, assembly GCF_024166365.1. Classification (NCBI taxonomy): domain Eukaryota; kingdom Metazoa; phylum Chordata; class Mammalia; order Proboscidea; family Elephantidae; genus Elephas; species Elephas maximus. The sequence goes on along the minus strand of NC_064827.1, from coordinate 29,920,264 downwards.
GGCTTAATTACAACTGCAAAATCCCTTCACGGCAGCATCTAGGTTAATGTTTGATTGATTAACTGGAAGACTGCCTCCTAGCCAAGTTGATACATCTAAAAACCATCACAAATTATTTAATTAATTAAAATAGGTTTCACCCTTTAAGGAGACTTAGTTTGTTACATTTATAATTAAACATAATTCAAAGTAAAGGTACAAGTTATATTTTTCTTTGAGATAGAATTGCTAGGTTTCTAAAAAGAATATCACATTTTATAAATTAAACCTAAACACAAAAAACCCCTAGCGTTTAAAAACGTTTAGCATTTATAATTTTTATATACTATAACTGAATAAAAAAACAAATACAAAAAAAAAAAAACCCAAACCCATTACCTTTGAGTCGATTCCAACTCATAGTGACCCTATATAAATATTCCTTTCTGTACACAAATCTTTCCGCCTAACTGAAAAAGAAAACTCTTGATAGAGATTCTGTCGGGGTAGAATTGGGTGGTGTTACAAGGGTCCTCAGCCCTGAAATTATAGTGTGGGAATTAGGGAAAAGGAAATCCAAGCCATTAGCAGTGAGATTTGAGGCCTTTTATAGATACTTATGTCAAGGTTTGGTAGTCATGATGATTAAAACACTTGTAATCTCCTGACCCACGTGGTCCAGTCTCAGGAATGTATCATGGTCTTAAATAAATCAATAAAATCCAGCAATCAAAAGAAATTTGAAAATAACTTGCATTTCTTGATGCAATAGTGAACCACACTAATTCCAGAAGAATTTCTCTTTTCTGTTATCTAAATCTCTCATTTAGCACTTCCCTCTGTAGACTTTTCTCTAGTTCTCAGCTCCAGCCTGCCCACTGGTTTGCCTTCTCCTTTCTTTTTCTTCATGGTGAAGCCTGAAATAACTGTCTGCTATTGATCAAATTTAGTCCCCCCAAAATATGTGTTTAAAATCCTAACCCCTGTACCCATAAACATGAACCGGTTTGAAAGTGGGGGGGGGAGGGGGTTCTTTTGTTATATTAATGAGGCCCTACCAGAGTCAGATGTCTGAAACCTGATCCCTTCTGAGTTATAAAAAGACCAGAATAAACACAGAGACATACAGGAGGGAGGGCAGACACTATCTAACAACAGAGACAGATGAATCTACAAGCCCGGGAACATCAAGGATTGCCAGCAGCTACTAGAAGCTAAAATGGACAAAGAAGGTCCTCCCCCCAGAGATTCACCAGAATTCAGACTTCTAGCCTCCTAAACTGTGAGAAAATGCCTTTCTGATCTTTACAAACCACCCACTTGTAGGAGTTAGGGTAGCATTAGGAAACTAAGACACTGTCCTAACCAAGGAGGGCCCTCCTTGAGAAAGTCAGGATCTAATGACTTAGGAGTGGGGAGAAGGGAGAGACTGTGAACATTTGTACACTGATCAGTTGGTTTGGGTCTGCCTCATGATGGTGAAACTTCGGTGTTAGTATCAGAGAAAATCAGACTGACGGCAGTATAGATCCTAGAAAACCTAAAGTGAGAAAAGAAAAGCTAAAATGTGTTCAGTTATGTAAAAGTAACACCAATTACACTTAATTATGCAAACCCTTTATCATTTATGCCTAATTACCCCCAACGCACACTGATGATTCTGTACTCCATGAGCTGTGTATGTCAGATTAACCTGGTGGTAAATTCTATTCTGACACTAAGCTCTTAGCTGACCACTTCTTTTGCACAGTGGACCACACAGCTGCTGGCTCATCTGCTTACCCGTGTAAAACACATAGGGATGCTTGACCAGGCTCTAACTGCCACGTCTCTGAACATTTGCAACAGTCTACTGTAGCCTTCCAGCCTGCAGCCTCTCCTCCTTTCCAGTTTATTTTACCCATTGAAATAAGAATAATCAAAAGCCTTCTGTAGCTCCCAGCTTTCTCGCATTATATAAAAGCTCCTGAATCTTTGACTTCTTGCTACACCAAAGTTCTATTTTTCTCTAAACTGGGAATCTGGGTGAATCCATTTCCTTAAGACTTCAGGCCTTTTCTAAGTTGGGTATGAGGGAGTTTTGTTTCCCAATGGGTATCTCAACAGGTCTCATTTGTCTCCTTTGTATTTTTTTGTCTACTTTATCTGCCTCTGTTCAGTCTCCAAGCTAGTCCTCAGGGATCAGCTTTGGGAAAAGTAGAGAGGACCTAGAATCTAAGAACCCAGTCTGTGGCCCACCATTGGTCTCAGATGTAGGCGAGGCTATGACTTTTGAGGGTCATCTAGCATAGGACAATGACAAGACCAATAGCCTTTGCTACCAGTGTGTGTGTAATGCACATATTGTCTTCCTTTAAAGCCAGTCCTGTTTTGAACTGCAGCATTCCTTTTATAAACAGAAAGTGTCTAGACCTGTGTACTTGTAAAAAGGGCCTACATTCTAGAAAATAGAAGCAAGCCCAGTGTATTGTACTTATTTTTTTTGTCCATGGATGCTTTCAGAACCTCTCTCCTCCAGACCCCACAAGGAGAAAGGAATGGGATAGGCTCTGACAAGGCGCTGGCAGGAAAGTCATGCTGGTGCAGGTACTGGGGCTAGATTTAGGGCAGGAGTCCCTGGGTGATAAAAACAGTTAACACACTTGGCTGCTAACCAAAAGGATGGAGGTTTTATTCTACTCAGAGGTGCCTCAGATGAAAGAGTTGGAGATCTACTTCTGAAAAATCAGCCATTGGAAACCCTACGGAGCACAGTTCTACTCTGACACACACTGGGTCACCGTGAGTCAGAACTGACTCAAAGGCAGCTGGTACTGTTTAAGCAATATACAAAGTATTTGAAGACCTTGGGGAAGAGAGTGATTAATTCTGCCCAAAGCTTCAGTTTCTCCATTAGACAGAGTTCCTTGAAGGTGAGAGCTCTTTCTCTTTTCATCTCTGTACCCTATTGCAGGAAAAAATTTGAGCTTCTTGTGCTCTATAAATCTTAGTTGAATGAATGGATGAATGAATGTGCAAAGACTTGAATGATGACCCGTATAGAAAAAAACCAAAACCAAACCTGTTGCCATAGAGTCGATTCCAACTCATAGTGACCCTATCGGACAGAGTAGAACTGCACCATTGAGTTCCCAAGGAGCACCTGGTGGATTCGAACTGCTGACTTTTGACTAGCAGCCATAGCACTTAACCACTGCACCACCGGTGTTTCCATATAGACGGGGGGAAAACAAAAATTCTAGGCTGAGGGAACTACACGTACAAGGATATAAAGGCTTACAGGTAAGATTTGTCCCACTGAATGACAAATGTTCGGAAGAGTCTGAGGGTACATGGGTGGCAGGAGATGAGGATGGAAAGCAGGCAGTGTTTCTCTGTGGGGAGCCTCAAATGCAACAAAATACTTTTGATTATCCTGCAAGCTGTGGGGCACCATCGAAGATATATAACCCTGGGAGATGGCAGGGATGGGGGACATGAACTGTCACATGAAAATTTATCTGTATTTTAGAATTACCCAGGGAACACAGTGGAAGACAGTTATGAGGTGGGGAAGAAAAACAGGGAGACAGTTTAGGAGATTAGTACAGTCTTAGAGAGGGTTGAGGAAAGCCTGAAGCAAAGTCAGTGTGAATACAGAGAAGAAAATTGGCCCCAAGGTTATATCGGAGGTAGAATTGGCAAGATGGCTTGTTGCAAGGGGAGGTTGGGATTGTTGAGGAGTTAGGACAAGTTTCTAGTTTGAGGAGCAGTGCAAATGATACCAACAGTGGAAATGAGGAATAAGTAAGGGTAACAGGACTGAGCCATATAGGTAGGAAGGGTGGGAAGGAAGATAATAGATTAAGGGAGATATTTATAAATTGACTGAAAAATCCAACACCCAGACCTCTTTCTTTCCTTGCTAATGGCAAGTCCAAGAAAGAGAACTATTCAGATAATCTACCAAAAATAAGGCTTTGTATAATCTATATACTGGATTTCCCTGCCCTAGAGCAACCATATAGTCTTGATAGTCAACTGAGTTTTAGAAATAGATCTTGAAGAATAACATTAAATTACCATAGTTGGGCTTATATTTCTTTCTTTCTTCCCATTTCATAGTCCTCTACTTTTTGATCCTATTCTATGGGTCATCAAAGTAGTTATTGAGTATTTAATGTTAATAATAGTGTTACTATGTTCCTGGCACTATTACATACTTTATGTATGCCATTTCACAGTAATTTTTATGGAAGAAATGCTTTATTATGATTCCTGTGTGACAAAATCTGAATTTCAGAGAGGTAAAGTGATTTGTTCAAGGCCACATATGTGAGTGGCCAAGCCAGGTCTTTTTTGAGTCTCGTTTCTCCAAGTCCATACTCCACATTCAACTTCTAAGCCAATATTTTCCAAACTTTATGTCACAACTCATTAGCAGATTTTGAAATCAATTTAATATCAATCAGTATTTTAGAAAGTAAAATAAAATGGAGTAAAATATATCAGCATGCATCAGCAAGGCGAAGTATTATTTTATAAAATTTTGTTTCATTCACACATACACACACACAAATAAGTAGCTCTTCTACATACGTGGAAGAGCAAAGTTTGATGGAGGGGTTCATTCTGACTGAACCCTAAAGGAAAGGAAGATTTGGGTAAACAGAGAAGAACAGGGTCATTCTGGGTAGATGACTGTTATATTTCACACAAAGTAGCAATCTTTCTTGAGTATTATCCTAGGGATTATATTTTTTGAGACTTTAAGCAAAACCAAAAGATTCAAGGAATGGAATTAAAATTAAGCACCTGTGTAGTAGGCATTGGCTGATTTGGGCTCATATCTACCTTCCACTTCCCTTTCCTAAGTGAATTCCCATTTTCTTTAGGCAATTAACTACACGGTTGGGGAAGAGATTTGGCTGTTAATAGGGTGACTGTCTCTTCTCTAGTTAAGGAACTGCCATGGGACTAAAATGGTTGTAGTTAATTCATTCCCATGCTTGCTGCCTGCTGTTTCGCCAGTTGCTGCTTTTTCACCCTCCAGAAGAGCCGTGGGTAGTGTTGTCATGCACGTTCCCTAAGCTTCCAGTGCATCTGTTAGCTTCCACCACGCTTCTACTAAATTTCCTTTATCTTAGGTCAAAACCCTAACTGGAACAATGAGTGAAGTCTTTTCTTACATATCTCATTGAAAATCTCTACAATACTCATAAACGGTTGCCTTCAAATCAATTCCAACTCCTGGTGACCCCATGTGGCAGAGTAGGACTGCTCCACAGGGTTTTCCTGACTGTAATCTTTACAGAAGCAGATCACCAGCCCTTTCTTTCACAGTGTACACTGGGTGTATTTGAACCACCAATCTTTAGGTTAGTAGTCAGTTCATAGTCGAGTGCAAACCATTTGTGCCACCTGCAGACCTTCTACAATACAACTGCACATTAAACGTTTCACAGAGGAGGAAACCAAGGTTCGGAGAGGAGCCCTACCCCTGGAAAGAGCTGGAACTGAGGTTTGAAACCAGGTCTTAATGAGGACAATAGTCTTCAATTTTTCCATCATTATAGGCTACCTCTTTTTTTTTTTCTCCAGAGGCTAGATAAGCTTTTGTGTTTAGGAGTTTTGTGATTTTTAAGGAGACCTTTCAGCTGTTGTTAAAACGACCGAAAAATGTAAATGACCACCTTAATATAAAAAGGATGTTTTCTTAAAAGAAAAACTTAGACTGATGTTTCCTCATCTCCAAAAAAAAAAAAAAAAAAAAACTCAAAACCCCTCAATCAGCACGACTGAGCCCTCTCCCTCTTTCAGAATGTTTATTAGGGATTCTGAGCAGGGGCTGAGATAATTGAGAGGATTAGATGAAAGAGGGAAGTAAACGTTCCCTCGGGCAGAAAGGGAATCAGAGCATTGGGAAAATGTTTCCTGAGAAAGCATAAAATGTGGATAAAACAAAATAATTTTTAAAGTTATTAAGGGAAGAAGGGCTAGGGTGGGATAGAGAGAAGGGGGAGAAGGCTAGGAAAATTTAGAGAAGGAAAAAATAAGAGGCTCAGTGAAGTTTGGTCTGGTTTTAATTTATGTCAATTGACAAATAAATCCATGAAAGCTGTTCTAGGCATGGATACCCCGTCTGTAACATAAGTAACTGAAACTAGTTCAGAATGCTTTTTTTTTTCCTCCTCTTCCTAAAAATATGATAAACACCCTGTAGACAGAGGCAACACCAGTAAAGTTCCCTGCCTCTAGCTTCACACTCTCCCTGCCCTGTCCCCCACAACACCTTCTGCTCTGTCTACAGCTCAGAGCTGCTATAATTAGGGGAATTAAGGCTATGTGAGCACATAAAATACATGCGTGTTTAATTGTGCTGTCAAACCGAAAAGATAAAAACTAGGGGTGAATGAGCAAAATTCCTCTCCTATGGTTTTGTTGAAAACTTTGGATCCTTAAAGACTCACCCATTTCCGGCACTTTCCCTAATCTGAGGGAGATGATGAAAGAAAAAGTGTGTTCAATTGTGTCTTCAAATGTGTGTGTTTTTTTTTAATGTTGCTTGATGAATTCTGAAAAGGATTTAGAGATGATTAAGGTGGCATGCATGGTGAAAGTTTCTGCAGAAAGTTAAACTTATTGATCAACTGCCACGGATAAATCAGTGGGAGTGGGAAGCTTAAGGGCAATTAACTGACGTAAGGCTTAATATCTACAAAAGAATTTCTACGAGTCAGTAAGAAGACGAACAATGCAGTGGAAAAATGGGTAAAAGGCATGGCCAGGCTTTCACAGAAGTAATACAAATGTTTTCATAAACATATGAAGAGATGCTCAACCTCATCAAGATACTGCAAATTAAAACCACAGAAAAATATGTTCTTACACCCACTAAATTCATACCCACTGCTGACGACTTGATTCCAACTCCTAGCGACTCCACAAGGCAGAGTAGAACCATCCCAGATGGTTTCCTAGGCTGTAAATCTTTATGGAAGCAGACCGCTGCATCTTTCTCCTGCAGGAGGGCAGCTGGTGGGTTTGAACCACCAACCTTTCAGTTAGCAGCTGAGCGCTTAACCAAGACTCCTTCCACACCCACTAGCTTGATAAAAATTAAAAACTCAGGCAACACTAAGAGTTGTGTTATGGTGGTAGCAACTCTTTTATGGTAGAAATTCCTGGTCTTAGAGGCCTGTGCCCCTCCTCTGTAAAGGGCGGTGTTATTGTTGAAAGAAGGTACTCGGACTGCAGGGAAGAATTAAGGCCCTTTCTAAGTGAGTGCTGTGAGTCCCTTCCGGCTTAGGCCATGAAGAAAACCGGAGTATTTGTGGACAGAGGCATGACCTTTTCCTTTTTTTTTTTTGAGGCGCTCAGCACAAAAATTAGGAAGTGACAAAATCGGATTACAAAAATTGTGATACATTTTAAATATACAAATGGAACAAATCAACATTTTTAACATTGAGACGATACAATGCAATACAATATGATATTGACAAGGTAACTATAAGATTTATAAAAAGTACCAGTACTGAGTGTGTAAGAGACCGTGCAAATCAGTAATGAGGCTAGTTTAACGTCGTGTGACTAAAGTCTTCACGGTGAGTCTCTGTGTATGTATAGCTTCATATGAAAATGAAGTCAAAAATCTAAATTTGAGGCGTAGATCTCCTGCCCAGCCCCTCACCCTTTCCTATACTATGTCCTGGTCTAAATTTTAGCCAGATTTGAGAAATAGGATCCATGGTTCAGCTCCAGGGAAACAATATTTGCTGAAGTCCAAAATTAGTCATATAAACAGGTTGAAAGGAAAGTGCCTATGCTGTGTTCCTGCATTGTGCAATTGGGCAGGCAAGGGTTCAAATTTCGGTTTTGTAATTCCCTACTTGTGTGAACTTGGTCAAGTCACTTCCCTTCTCTGAGGCTCAGTTTCCTCATATGTATATGTATATATACACGTAAGTATGTATGTATAAAAAAAATTTTTTTTTTTTGTATATGGGGACCTTAATAAGAGTTCAAAAATTGTGTATCATGGTTACTTGTGTGTACACATGGGGTCACCTTGAGTCAGAATCAACTTAACAGCAACAGCAATTGGGTTTATGTATGTCTTATTTATTCTCCCAGATAATAAGCTCCATGAGGACACAAATCACATCTGACTCATTTTTTTTGTAATCACAGCACTTTATGCCAGTCAGTTTTATAAACCAGGTATTTTAAACTTGTTATTCATTTAAGCCTTCTGGTAAGCTTATGAGGTTGGTATTACCTCTTCACTGAGGATCAGAAAGGATGTTAGTTGTCTGCTAGCAAGTGGTTGGATTTGAATTAAGGTCTCTGTCCATGCTCTTTCTACCATACCGTGAAGCTACCTCCGCTTGTGCTCGGGTTATGTTAGTTGAATGCATTTGATTGTCTTACCTCCAATAAATGGGTCTTCCATTGGGCTACTGAAATTCCAACTTTCTTGTTTCTCTTCTGAAAGGAGTAGTTACCAACCATAAGCAGGTACATTGCCAGATTAGCTTAGGGGAGGGCTGCAGCCCTAGGAAAGGGAGTCTAGGGCACATTAAACTTTTATGGAGTGAGAGGGTTATGAGACGTCTAGTGTGGGGGCACCTTTGGGAGGTCAGTTTTTAACACTGAGGAGTGTGTGGATGGAGGAGCTGAATGAAAGATGGCATAAAGGCACCAAGTGTGTGACAAAGGGAGAAGGAAAGAGGGGACAGAAAGAGGGATACAGGCAGAAGAGACTTAGCAATCACCTGAAGAAAAGACATTAAAATATGGTTGGCTTTGAGGGTAGAAACCTGGATGCTTTTTTTTCTTCTAAATTTCTCTACTTTTTTATATTTTCTAAAATTTCTAAAAGAACAGTTTTTTTTTTAAATTAATTTTTATTGTGCTCTAAGTGAAAGTTTACAAATCAGGTCAGTCTCTCACACAAAAATTTACATACACCTTGCTATACACATCTAATTGCTCTCCCTCTAATGAGATAGCACCATTCTCCCATCCACTCTCTCTCTTTGTTCCCATTCAGGTAGCTTCTGGCCCCCTCTTCCCTTTCACCTCCCCTCCAGACAGGAGATGCCAACATAGTCTCATGTGTCTACTTGATCCAAGAAGCTTGTTCTTCGCCAGTATCATTTCCCATCGCATATTCCAGTCCAATCCGTGTCTGAAGAGTTGGCTTTGGGAATGGTTCCTGTCTTGGGCTAACAGAAGGTCTGGGGACCATGGCCTCTGGGGTCCTTCTAGTCCAGTCTGACCATTAAGTATGGTCTTTTAATGAGAATTTGGGGTCTGCATCCCACTGCTCTCCTGCTCCCTCAGGGGTTCTCTGTTGTGTTCCTTGTCAGGGCAGTCATCAGTTGTGGCCAGGCACCATCTAATTTTTCTGGTCTCAGGCTGATGTAGTCTCTGGTTTATGTGGTCCTTTCTGTCTCTTAGGCTCATAATTACCTTGTGTCTTTGGTGTTCTTCATTCTTCCTTGCTCCAGGTAGGTTAAAACCAATTAATGCATCTTAGATGGCCGCTTGCTACCATTTAAGACCTCAGACGTCACTCTCCAAAGTGGGATGCAGAATGTTTTCTTAATAGGTATTATTGTGCCAATTGACTTAGATGTCGCCTGAAACCATGGTCCTCAAACCCCTGCGCCTGCTACACTGGCCTTCAAAGCATTAAGTTTATTCAGGAAACTTCTTTGCTTTTGGTTTAGTCCAGTTGTGTTGACCTCTCTTGTATTGTGTATTGTCTTTCCCTTCACCTGAGATAAAACTTATCTACTATCTAATTAGTGAATGGCCCTCTCCCATCCTCCCTCCCTCCTCCCTCTTATAACCATCAAAGAATATTTTCTTCTCATGACCAGTGTTTTTAATAATGAAAGCAAAAAATGGTAAGCTTTATTTAAAAAAAAAATGATGTCTGCCCTTTTTCTCTACAGCTTTGCAGTATAGAATCACAGATATAGATATATTTTTTGAGCTTGTGGGAACCTTGAGAATAACCTGGTCCAAATCCTGTCTCCCTTGCCTATTATACTCAGTAATCATATCTTCCTGCCTACTATATACAGAGCACTTTGCCAAACATAAAATACTCCTGATGAAGGAATAAGACATGATCGAGGTTCTCATCTCTACTTTCCCCTGGGAAGTGGGGATGTATCGAGAGGAAAATTATAATAGGAGGTAACATATGCCAGGTGTTCATCATTGTAGCAGGGTAGAAAGTATTGGAACGGCTGCTAACTCTTTTAAGTACATCCATAAGACACATCTCCAACGAGTTAGAGATACTCTTAGTGTTTTAAGCCAAATAATCAAGAATAGGGAAAAAAGCCAAGCTTTGAATGGTTGGGTGTGGTATTTCCAAAATGCTAATCAGCAGTGTATTTTGTGAGTGTCTTTTGCAACATTTTCATGTAATAATTTCTTGTCCTAGCCTCAAGCTCAACTTGAAGGTAACTAACGTTTATTACTTTTTCTTTAATCCAGGGATTAGCCAAAACGAAAGGTGGATATTTACCAGTGCAAAATCAGCCAATAAAAACTTTTTGGATAACAACAGAACACTGCCCAATACAGTGCTGGAAGATGAGCCCCTCAAATTGGAAGGCACTGAAGATAAATCCTCAATGAGACGGATTGACACAATAGCCACAATAGTGGTACAATGGACTCAAACATACCAATGATCAGGAAGATGGCATAGGACTGGGCAACCTTTCCTTCTGTTACACATAAGGTTGCCATGAGTCAGAGCTGACTTGATGGCAACTAACAACAAATGACAATTTTCAGAGGAAGAGAAAGAATTTGAGCATTGCTTTTTCGGGCTACAGGTTCTTACTAGATATGTGACTTTAATACAATTAACACTGTTTATTGTATGTGCCTCTTACTAGGCAGTTTACTTACATTATCATGATCCACACGACAATCCTATAAGGTAGATAATTATTTTTTTCCCATTGTACAATTGGATCAAATATAACTGAGAGGAGTTTAGTACTTCTTCCTAAATCTTGTACCTGTAAGTATAAAGATGAAATTTCAGCCTAGATCTGCCTGATATTGAGTCCATGATTTTATTAATCATTTCTCTGTACCCCTTTCTTGGACAAGAAGTTTAGCCTCTATAACCCTTAGTTTCGTCATCTAAAAAATAGAGAAAGTATTTATTGTCTCATAGTTTTGTTGTGAGGACAAATTCAACATAAAGCATTTAGTGGGTGCCCAGTAGAGGTTGCTTCCCATTTAAAGAGAAAAGCTGAGAGCTGTAGGAATGGCATTCAGTGACTGGCTCCCAGGTAAAAAACGAACTGAACTTCAAGTCATTGTCTCAAATTTTAAAAAGCAATCCCTCAGGTTTTATGAGACTGGCCAATAAAGAAAGGAAGACTTGCAACATTAAATTTTTGTATTGTCATCCAAATTGAGAGTGAGAAGATATGATGATTCCATTTCAGATGATTTTTCCCAGAGTTATAAGAGAATATAAATAAAAAATTAAGAACTAAGGAAGTTCTTACTCCTGCAGAGCGGTTGGTAGGTTCGAACTGCTGACCTTTCAGTTAGCATCCGAGTGCTGAACCACTGCACCTCCAGGACTCCTAGCCAACTTTTATACCTACCCTGCTCTGATTTCTGTCATTACAGTTTTGTCTATTCTAAAACTTAATAAAAATGAAATCATACAGTATGTACTTACTTATTAACTCTAAGCCCCGTTTTCCTCATCTGTAAAACACGTGTAGTAGGAGTACCTATCTCAAAGAGGAGTTGTGAGAATCCAATGAGGTAATTAAACATAATGCTCAGCTCAGTTCTTGACAGATAGTAAGCACTTAACATATGATGTCGTTAGTTGCCCTTAAGTCAATTCCGACTCATGGTAACCCCATGTGTGCAGACTAGAACTGCTCCACAGGGTTTTTAAGGCTGTGACTTCTCAGAAGCAGATCACCAGGCCTGTCTTCGGAGGTGCCTGTAAGTGGATTCAAACTGCCAATCTTTCGGCTAGTAGCCCAGTGCTTAACCATTTATGACACTCAGGACTCGATTTTAGTAAGTGTTAACAATCACTATTACTATTATTGTCCTTATGAAGTGGAAAGAGGACGGACTTTGGAATCAAACAGACCTGGGAGCCACCAGTTACTAGCTTATGTTATCTTGTGCAATTTAATTTGCTTATTTGAATTTCAACGTCCTCCTGTGTAAAAAATTGTTTTTTCTACATTTTTTTTTTTTAGGTGGAAGTTTACAGCCCAAGTTAATTTCCCATTCAAAATTTTATACATATATTGTTTTGTGACATTGGTCGCAATCCTCACAATGTGACAGCACACTCCCCCTTTCCACCACTTATAAAAGGTGAGTTTTCGTCCTCATCTTTTCTCCAGTACTCTCATGGAGGTTTTATCACATAGGAGGGTAGGAGCTGGCTTCTTCTTGCCTAAAAGACAAGCATTAATTAAGGTATAAGCTAAGCTGCTGTAACAAGAGACATTGAAATTAAAAAAAAAAAAAAAGAAAGAGAGAACCATCTCTCTTTCATGGAAGAGGCTGATATGTAGCCAGATGATATCAGGGATGTGCTCTCCTATGCCATTACTTTGACCTCCACATTACAGCCTCTGAGAAATGGAGAGAAAGGAAGGGGAGAGCATACTTCTTTCCTTTTGAGGACATTTTCAGGTATGCTTCACCTCTCCTCATACTCCTTCGGCCAGAACCAATCTCTGGTTGGTGCAAAACGGTTAATGCACTTGGCTGCTAACCGAAAGGTTGGAGGTTTAAGTCCACCCAGAGATGCCTTGGAGAAAAGACCAGCAATCTACTTCTAAAAAATCAGTAATTGAAAACCCTGTGCAACACAGCTCTACTTTGACACACATGAAGTCTCCATGAGTCAGAATCAACTTGAGGGCAACTGGTTTGTTTTAGCTGCAAGAAAAGGAAGTGTCATCTTTGTCTGGGCATAGTGACGGGGTGGTGGAGGGGGCTACTGGTGTCTGCCAAAATACATTTCCATCCTACTTCTACCCAATGAAATAAGCATGAGAGATGATTTCCCTTTAAAGTGGTGGAGACTGTTTTCAATTGTGCAAAAGATAGAGACCTGTATGCTTGCAAAACCGATCTTATGTTTGAGTATTACTGGGGCTTAACATGACTGTGGTTGCTTTTATTCCTCGTGTCTGTCCTTTATTACAATCCTTGCTTACTAAGGATTAGCTAGTTACCTATTATCTTCACATTCCCTTAAGCACAGAAGTAAACAACCCTTCTTTTGCTCTCTTACTCCAGAGCTAATTAATTGATGAACAAGCAGTTACTGAGCTTCTAGAATTTATTCATTTACTCATGCATTTATTTATTCTCTCACACTCATTCTATAAGTATCTATAGAGCTTTTCTTTTGTACTGTGTGTTGGGAATATAAACGTATTCTAGGCATGATCCTGGCCTCAAAGAGCCTTCGATGAGTGCTTGAGAGAGACAATTATCCATAAGTGACAACACAGTGTAGCAGCTGCTGAGAAAAATGAAGCACAGGGTGCAATGGGACCCTATTGGAGAATTGCCTACCCAGGGAGTAGGTGGCCCCTGCACTGAATGCACTGCTCTGATGGATGATGTGAGGAATTTGAGAGAAGCACAGACCTGGCCTTGCTCCTGTGACACCATCAGTGCACTCCGAAAGCAATGAATGCTGTTTGAAACTGTACCTCATTAGATGTGTAAGGGTTCTAGGATCTGTGGACATTAAGAGAAGGGGGAGGTCCATGAGGGCTAGAGAAGACCGGAAAGGTTTCAGATAAGTATGCCTTAAGCAGGTTTTAGATAGATTTGTAGGTGTGACAATGGCATTCCAGTGTGGAAGCAGTTTGAACAAAGTTATGGTGTATCCTGAATTCCCGAAGCAAGAAAATGGATGAGACGTTATCACTGAGTTTGTTCACTCACTGAGTTTGTATCACTGAGTTTCCTTCAAATGGTACAATTGCCTTATTCTTCGGTCTTCAGATAACTGCAGAATACATCCCTGTAACTTCTGCCCTGTCCAGTGTGGCTCCTCACCAAATTCAGGGCACAGAATTGGACAATGGCAGAGTTGTGTGTAAAGCTGCTAAGCTTTCTGTTCTTAATTGGCAGTCTTAGTATATAATTTTCTCAGATTGAAAATCTCTTGGCTTGGGATTTTGCCAGAAATTGCTTTTCCCCAATTAGATTCTAGTTTGATGCAATCATTGCTTGAAAATTGTCTCAAATTGAAACCATCTAATAGTCAATTTGGAAAGGACAAGATGAGAGAAATTCAACAAATCACTAACAGCCCATTCATCAAGGGTGTGATCCAAAAACAGGGAGAAACAGAACTCTCAATGTGTTCTGACACATCGGGTGTCGCACAGGGTGTCACCAAGTTTCATAACAGGGTGGCCTCCATCAGCAGATCCTTTAGTTGGCTTAGCACAAACAAAATCAAGCCCTAAAAGAAAGCCAATGTGATTATAGTGTGAGAAGCCAGGCTTGATGTGCTCATTGGGTGCTTTTCTTTTCCGTCGTCATGCAGACATATTTCAGAGAGGCCGACCAGAGGGTACAATGGAATTGGGCCATATGCCAGTTTCCAAAATGGTGGCTGAGTATGGAGAAGAAGGTGACTCGATTGGATGATGCCAAACTGCACATAAGTTCATGGCACATGGTAGATGCTTGACTGAATGAATAATCAAAGAATATTGGACCAGAGTATCCCCTCTTCCATGGCAGAATGGGCTTCTATTCTTCAAAACATTTCTCCTTAGGCTCATTGTGGGACTTTTGTGATGGTGCACTGCACTGCTATAAGAAAATATTATCTGGATGGTGTAATATATTGTGATATCCATAGTGATATTGTACTAATACAGCCATTAAAAATCACATTTTCTAAGAATATTTATTGAGTTGGAAATATGTTTATAATATGTTTAATAAAAAGGACATATGAGTATGTAAATATATATTTTATTTCAATTTTGCAAAAAAGTAGATACATATATGCTGTAATACACTTTATTCATTAACATAAATATATTAAATTCACTATGTAAATTAAATTATATGAAAATATACTATAATATATGAGTACAAATATAATATTTTTATATTAGAGTATATTGTATAAATATATGCAATAAGTAATAGATATATTTTAATAAATATGTAATATACAAATACATATTTACAATAAATTAAATATATATTAAAGTATACATTTCGTTTAAGTACACATACTTTATATACACTTTAATACATGTACAAAAAAGAACATATATATGTGTTCTTTAATAAACTGACTACATATCTATGTACATTTCACAAATATGTTCAGAGGAAAAAAAGAGTTGAAAGAAAACACACCAAAATGTGCTGTATTTTTCAAATTTTTACAATGAACATATAATAATTACATAATAAAAATATTAATCATACCTTTAAAAAATAAGAATTTTCAGGGAAGAATCAGCCAAGCTAAATTTTAGCGTAAGACAAGGCATTTACTAGGGAGTCTATTTTTAATAATAATAATCAGAACAAAGGTAAATAGCCCTTATTTGTCAAGCACTAGCTAAGTAACTGTAGCCCTGATGGCACAGTGGTTAAGAGCTATGGCCGCCGAACCAAAAGGTCAGCAGTTCGAATCCACCAGCCGCTCCTTGGAAACCCTATGGGGTGGTTCTACTCTGTCCTATAGGGTCACTATGAGTCAGAATTGACTCAATGGCAACAGGCTTGGTTTTGGTTTGGTTATTCTAAGTTTTATATATTAATCATTTAATCATCACAACAACCCTTTAAAATAATAATAAGTTTCCATTGAGGAAACTGAGGCACAGAGAGTTTAAGGAACTTTACCCATCTATTAAATGACAAAGCCAAGATTTGACTCCAGGTAGTCTGGGTCCAGAGTCTGTTCTTTGTCACCATGCTACTAAGCTACCTTATTTCCTAGAACTGTGGGATTATAACAGGCTAGAGAGGGTTTCTTGACAAAGTCTGGGGAAAGAACATCAGGAGATAGAAAGAGCAAGAAGAAGGCATGAGCAATAAGACTTCGAGATACTAAATTACAAGCAAGGGCTCCATGTGCACAAAAATCTGGAGATCCCTGTCATGGCAGGGGTTGTTTCCCGACATGCCATGGGCCAAACAGCTAATGTAATAGAGTCAACGTTTGAACCTGGAGCTACCTGCTTCATAGTCTGTGCTTTTCTATCTTTAACCGTGTACCTCTCACCACCTGATTGTTGGCCTAACATCCAGGGATTGAAGACTTGATTTTGTTTTCTTGTACCCTACCAACTAGGTAGAAGAAAGATGTGGGAGGCAGAGGGAAGGCAGCAGGGGGCAGGGGGGCATGGTAGGAGAGGATGTTAAAGACCTGACCAGCGAAAACGGCTGACACAGACTCTGTGAAATGTCCACCTGGGCAGGACTTTCCATACGCTAATATCCTGGGCTTATTAATGCTCTGGGTCTATGAGATCACTCAGAATGGAATGCCTCATTATAGGTTGAAACCCAAGCTATAAATCAAACATTTCTCCTTTATTATAAGGAAGTTACAGATTATTTTCAAGAACACCTGGTACAAAGTGAGGTAATCTTATATGCTAAGAAGAACGAATACCTTAAATTGCATTCTCATAAATTTCTTTATCCTGGAAACAAGCCTTTAAGGCAATCTACGTACATGGCACATCTGATTTTTCCTTGAATAATGTGGGAAGTATTTTAAACAGACCAGCAAATTCGCAGGGTTATGAAACTTCCTTTGGATTCTGCATTGCTTTCTGCAGCCAGACAAGTGCTAAAAATTACCAGGGGCTGCTTTCTAATTTGACTAACTGTTCTTCTTTTTTTCATCCAGAGAGGTCTTGTTTACAATTATTTCTTCATTCTGCATCTTAAACTTCCTGTTTGCAGAGGTGGGAAAATCAATATGAATAGCTCAGTCCTGACAAGTGAGTCTTCAGTTACCAATACTTATATACAATATGGCAAAGATTTTCATCCAAATAGCTCTAGTTTTTTTTTTTCTTTTTTTAATGGTGTTATGCATAGATGGACTTCGTTATTATCCCTAACTCCATCTGTAAGCACTGTTTTCCTCTGCTCTTGCTTCCAAATGTACTATTGATTTTAAAAGGAAATTATTTTGAAGATGAGAGTCCATGACTTTTAACATGAGATCTAGATTCTTTAAAAGATTCTTTAGATATGCCAAATAGGAACACTTTTATTTTAGGTTTGGTTTTATCTTTTTGGTTCAAATGATGGAAGAAGAGATGGAGAAGCAACCCCCAGTGGACACAGAGGACCAGATAATAGTCTCTTATTAACATTCTGATGCTAGATTTGATTATATCCACGGATGTGTTAAACCCATGCTTTCCAAACTTTAATGTGTACAGGAGTCATCTGGGGATCTTGTTAAAATGCAGATTCTGTTTCAGTAGGTCTGGGAGGGGCCCAAGCTTCTCCATTTCTACCAAACTCCCAGCCTGTGCAGCTGCTGCTGGCCCAGGAGAAGGCAGAGTTAAAGAAATTTTGTTATCAGTTAGCGTTCTGGCAGAAACAGATGGCAGACTCAAATTGCGAATATGAGGAGAGCTTAATAAAACTGAAACTAAACTCCCTGTTAAGTCAATTCCGACTCATAGCGACTCTATAGGACAGAGTGGAAGTGCCCCATAGGGTTTCGAAGGCTGTAAATCTTTATGGAAGCAGATTGCCACATCTTTCCCCTGTGGAGTGGCTGGTGGGTTCAAACCGCCCATCTTTCTTTTAGCAACCAAGTGCTTAACCACTGCACCACCAGGGCTCCTTGCTTAATGAAGGGGTTATTTATAAATGTGTGGGTCCTATTTAGAAAAGCAACTAGAGATGGGGCAGCACCCTTAAGCTAGTAACTGTTAAGAGGTGACATTAACCCTCTAGGTCTGAAAAAAATTAGAAGGAGCAAGGAAATAGAACAGTTAACAGCCTGGAGAGTTAGCAGCCAAGGCCTTCGGGAGGGGGAACCAGCCAACCCACAGTGACCCTGAGGGAGAAAGTGGGGTAGGGGATGGGCATGAGTATCCCACCTCACCCTCCTACTGTCCTCCAGCTTTCCTGCCAGTGCCTCCCATTAGACAAATCCAATGGAAAACAGTAGCGCCAGGCAGCCTGGTTGATGCCTTCCACACAAGTCAGTTTCCCAGGGTTCAGACAAGGTGGAGAATGGGAAGTGAAACCAGAGAGCAACAGGAAGATAATCAAGTAATGTGTTTTACCTAAATTCACAGGTGACTTAAGCATGTCTGCCATATTTCATCTTATAACCAATGAGCCCTGGTGGGGCCGTGGTTAAGCGCTTGTCTGCAAACTTAAAGGTCAGTGGTCTGAACCCACAAGCCACTCCACAGGAGAAAAATGTGGCAGTCTGCCTCTGTAAAGATTACAGTCTTGGAAATCCTATGCGGCAGTTCTACTTTGTCCTACAGGGTTACTGTGAGTTAGAGTCGATTCTACGGCAATGGGTTTTATTGGTTATAAGACACAGCATTATTTTATGTTCCCCTAAGGAAAAAGAATACTGCCAATTAAATCTCTGGCATGTCATTGGTTGTGAGATGAATCCTGTCTTGAGCGACATAAAAAATATGAAAAAACACATATCTTACAATTGGTGAAGTATAGCATTGTGTTTTTCTTAAATCCTGTCCAAAACCAGAGTGAAGAAAGACCAGCGTGAAACTCTGCAATTGTTGGAGCAATTGAATACAAAATGAATTTTTCACAGGATCAAGATTTTCTCCCTCCCCTCAAAATATTTTAAAAATTAATTCATGTATCAATAAAAGTCATGGCAATCTACCAAAAGGAAAAGGTAAGAACAATAGTTGCTGTTTAGCCACACGTTACTGACTTTTTGGGTCGCATGTTAAACTTTTAGTTTATAAACCAGGAAGAGGAAGAGCCTGGTAGGAATATGACATAATTAAAGTACAGATAGCCAGACTTTGACTGCTACAATAATTTAGGTCAATGTTTTTTTTTTTTTTAGGAGTGAATAGAGAAATGTATTTAGTGGAAGAAGTTGGGCTACTTTGGAAGAGTGTTATTTTAGAGTTGCTTTGGTAAAAAAAAAAATTTTTTTTTTTGGTTAATTATTTGCAGAAGCTTTTAAATTGTTTTCATTAGACAGAAGGTATTACATACCAACAGATTTTCTTGAATTTCTAATACAATTGGGTCAACTTCAGAGCAAGAGTGAAATTTCCTTCCATAAAATACACTGTATATCAATTATTTTTCTTGCTTTAATATCAAAATTTTAAGTATTATGTATGGTGGCTTTGTATTTAGGGCTTAAATGGTTTACAAAAACACGCATGTCCTGCCTGAGTCCTCTTTTCCTATAGCTAGTTGAAGCCTGGCTTAAATTTCTTCAGCTGTGTGAAGATACTGACTGCATAGTATCCCTGGGCTAGGTGGCTGAGAAGTCCTATGAAAGAGAAAAGCAAGTGACTATTGTATAAGGCAAGAATACTAAGCTTGATGTCCAGAGATTTAGGTTCTATTACTTACTCCGTTATTATTTGTGAGTTAACAACTCCTGTTTTTTTTCTTGTAACTGTATATGTGTCTCTACGGCACAAAGGCTAGGTTATGGAGAAATATTTTGATCTGGCTGTACTGTTGAGCCCTGAATGGGTAAGCAATACCTTTGTGGGCAGCAGATAGAGCCTCACATGAAGATGGGTCATTTCTGTTGTCAATCGCTCAGGAAAGAGGGCTTCCTGTGATAGGTTTGGAATATGAAGACAACTGATATGCTGAGAGTTAGAAGTATATAGTAAAATCACTTAACCTAATCTAGAACATCAGGGAAGGCTTTCTCAAGAAACAGACATTTAAGCTGAGAACTGAAGATAAGTAGAGGGAAGCTGGCCTCATAGACATGAGATAGTGAGACAATTAGACAGCATGACACAAAAATGTCTTATAACATGCTCAGGGATGAGTGGTTATTAAAGAAGATCTGTGAAATTACTAGGGTAATTGGGTTTTTAGTATATTTGGGTAGGAGAGGGATGGAAGATGAAAAAAAAAGTTTATTAACATTCTACTGCTACCAAGGCATTATCATGACTATTTTCTACGAGACAACATAGACGGATGATTGAATTGATAGTACGTAGAAAGTACAGTTGAGTATTGAGGTCTGCTTTGCAGGGTGGGAAAAATATAGCTCCGAGCTACAGTTGTTTTAAGTAGAATTGAGGCCATTTTTGGCCTGTCCCTAGGATAAGCCTAGAAAGTATCTTTAGAACGTTGATTTAGGTAAAGGCCTGGCCTTTACCACAAGCCCAAAACGGTTTATCTTCATTTCACCCTATTGAAGCCTACTTTTTCCTCAATTTTTTGTTTGTTTGAGGGGAGAATTCTGGAAGTTCATTACAGTTAGGACTTATGGAATGCACACTCTTCACCAGTCCGGTAAGTGAGCTACAAGTCAGTATAAAAAAGCAAGCCGTGGGCAGATTTCAGCTGAGAAAGGGTAATGATTTCATTGCTTAAGGGAGAAGCAAATAAAGGCAAGTGTCCTTTTCCAAGTGAATGAATTATTACAGGTATATGATTTATAATCATTGAGCAGCAAGGGATGGGTAGGGGACATTAGCAAATACTCCTCCCCTTTCTCTGGATAGAACTTTATTCACACCACAGTAAAGAAATATCATTGTCAGCCATTTCCTTCAAAAATCTGCTAAGGAAGCTAACAGTCTTCTTTGGGAGACCTAAGCCAGAGCGTTGTCATCCTTGGGTTGGTAACGTCTAGTTTCCTTTGGTGTCTAACCTAAATTTATCTGCAGCTATGTAAGCCTTTATCTTTTTGTTCTGTTGGCTGCAAAAGCAGTGAATGCATTACCATCTGCATAATGATGTGGCAGCAAAGCTTTTATTCCTCTTTTGACTTCTTTTTCATTGTGTTATACATATCCTAAATCAATGGTTGAAAAGGAGAGTGGAGTCCAAAATCAGTGGCAGAGGAGCTAAAAGCGTAAGCTAGGCGTACCTCTGAAAATACCATTTCTATTCTTCATATAAGAAGAGATAATTATGAGAGATTTTTCCCTGAGGGAGCTTGACTTGGATTTAGTTGTATCTTCCCTTTCACCCTGCCTTTTATTTAGAGACAGTCACAACTGGAACATGGATTCTCCAGAAATTACTTGCATGCAAGTTTATATCCTGCCATGCTTATTCAAGGGATGCGATGGGCCTGAATATTTCTGCTTGCTTGATAGGTAAAGAGAAAAATAACAAGTCAGTGTCTCTGGGAAGCTGGCCAGAAGCCTTTAGGTAGAACCTAACGCTGAATTCATTATCTTTGGGACATAAAGCAAGGTTCCTTTTCGGTCAAGTGGGCAAGGTGGCTCATTTGAGCCTAGTTGAAGTTGATAGGAGATCAAGTGGGAAAACATATGGATGTGTATGGTGCCCACAGAAATGTCTCTCAGGATCTATTTTGATCCCATTTCTTTTACCCCAAGAAACCCAACTTTTGGGCTAGCACCAGAGAAGAAAGAGTTTGGGACATCACAGCTTTATTTCCAACAGAAGTTCTAGACCTCCCCATTTACCTTATTCCTACTTCTTGTTGATTTCTACTTTTCCTTGGTTTAAGCACTAATAATATAGTATCTAATCAATGAATATTTATGAATGAATATTGTTGAATAAATGACCTTGAGTTTCATTAGCCACATCTGGTCCTTTGCTCACCTCTTGGGTCTAATGACCAAGTAGACTTATCTGCCTTTAACCGTGAGACTTTTCTCCAAATTTTATACTCATACCCTACTGCCATCTGCTTCTGATATTCAAGATCCTGAAACTCTGGATACAACCTTGACATTATTTTACTTGGTTGGGCTCACGCTGGGACTGCCTCAGCCACTGCAAAGGAAAAACAGATACCCTGTCCATCCCTTTAGAAGTTTGATGTGTATTTCCAGTAGATGAAGTTGTGTTTATAGCTATTTTATGGGTTCATAGAGTTGTACTACCTTAGAGATTGATTTAAGAACCTCAAAGATCTCAAAGTGGCATCTGTGTAGTAGTCTCTATTACAGTGTGTCCCAACATCCAACTACAGAATTTATAAAGACACAGAAAAAAAAAAAAGGAAAACTCATATCAACACTGAAAACTAAATTTGTTAGACCACTCAATGACAGTATCTGGTGGTGAATTCTTGCTGACTAAAAGCAGATTAAAACAAATTACTCAGAATTCACTCTAATTATGATGCATTATGGGCAACCTGAGCACTCTTTCCATCCTCCCTGTTCCAGACCATCAGATTATATTTATTAGAGATAGAGGCTAACATTAAGGAACTGGACAAGAGTCATTGTTATTGTGGATAATTTTTTATAATATTACACCAAAATTCAACAAGTGGTAGTTTTTAAAGGTTAGTCACAATGTGGAAACTGAAATTATAGCAAAAAACTTTTCATGCTCAATTATGGTAAAATCCATTGGTTTGTCTTACAGTTCAAATGGATCTTTTATTTATACATAATTTTGTAACATCATACATTGGTCATTTGGAAATATATTATTTCTCTGAGTTATGCAGATCTTCCAAACATGGACATATTTCATTATACAATTTTTAAAAGTCATATCTATTAATATGACCACCCATCTCAGTCAGTAATGCCTAAGTATTAGAAAGCTGTCAAGCTCACAGTGGTGATTACAAGTTTTCCAAGATTCTTTAGAAGCTTGAATTTTATCATTAACTGTTCTTTTTCTTGAAGTACCAGGTACAATTAGTTTATTTTTCTTCTACTAAGCTTGTTTTTAAGAAAACGTCTGCCAAGGACCCAGGTTTGATTAACCATTGTTTACTTGTCAGTTTGTATTTCAAGTAAAAATACTGTTCCAGGGAAAAAAATGCCTAATTCAGCATGAAACTTTAACAATTACTCAAGTAATTTTCCTTGAGATAGTCATCGTTGTACTTAGGTATATCACAGAAGTGCTTTAGGTGTATTTTCCATGTTGTAAAGACAATATTTAAAAAAAAAAAAGTACCTGTTGAGTTGTAAAAACGTTAATGCTTTTTACTGTTTTATCAAGGACATTCTTTTTGGGGGGGGATTTGTCTCTTTTTATTTTATTTTTATTGTGCTTTAAGTGAAAGTTTAGAAATCAAGTCAGTCTCTCATACAAAAATTAAAAACATGGAACACTTCATGAATTTGCGTGTCATCCTTGCACAGGGGCCGTGATAAGTTTCTCTGTAGTATTCTGATTTTAGTATATGTGCTGACAAAGTGATTACTTATCAAGGTCATTCTTAAATAAAAATGGCCTTTTTTTTTTTTTTTTTTTAACTGAAAGATGTAAGATGGTGAAGAATACAATGACTGCGTACTAGTACATTTTGGTGGCACTGCCTTGATTCTAAGGCACCATTGCTTTTGCACTACCATTTTGCAAATGTCAACACTGTAAAAAATAAAATAACATCTTAATATTATTATAAAGATAGTTTTGACCTTATGAATTCCCTTAAGGGTCTCAGGGACCCCTGGGTATATAGGTTACACCTTTAGAATCCCTGCCCTATAAGCATCCAAACAGACAAAATAGATTTTCTACAAAGGAAAAATAAAATCAGGTTGTCTCCATAATAGTAAATGTGAGAAAATAATGGAGCAATAAAAATTTTGAGAGACAGAGTTTGTGACTCAGGAGCCTGACATATGTTTGGTATTACTCTCCCTATTAAAAGACAAATATCTCAATGAAATCAAAAGCCAAAATCCATTCACATGCTATTTTGAAGAGACAGACCTTCCAAAGCTACTTAAAAAAGATAAAGAAAAGGATACATAATTTTTAAAAATGAAAATGTAAAGCAAATAAGAATAAAATATTATCAAAGTACAGTTCACATGAGAAAGCATTAAACAGAACTAAGACATTTATATTGGTAATGGTTTCATTCTACAAAGAAGAAACTGCTGCTTTATGAACCAAATATATTAAAATAAAGACAGTTATACAAATACAAGTAAAGATAATAGAAATGGTAAATTATCACATCTTTTTTGATCTTTCTCATGTCAAATAGGGAAAAAGAAAGGCTATAAAACCAATAAAAACTAAACCCATTGTCTTCAAGTTGATTCAGACACATAGCAACCCTATAGGACAGAGTAGAACTGCCCCATAGGGTTTTCAAGGAGCAGCTGGTGGATTTGAACTGCCAACCTTTTGGTTATCAGCTGAGCTCCTCATCACTGTGCCACCAGGGCTCCCAAATAATAATACATGCTGATTTTATCTAAGCTTTGCCTTTTTCAAAAGAAGACAGGCTTTAAGCCGTAGGGAGAGGAAATGTTATCTTCCTTTGAGACTTGAGAGGTGGGGTCTAAGGCTTGAGGGCAGTATATTTATGTGAACGTTTCCTGAGTGATGACTCTAATATCAAAACTGAGATTTCACAAGTGGCTTGATATATGAGCCTCAGAGATGTATCTTGTAAACCAGATAATTTAGATTTCTTGGATTCTCTCTGCTTATGTCCCTGTTATTAACCTCTATAGTTATATAAACATTTTATTCTTGTTGTACTATAGGAAAGCTGGAGAGGATCATATGTCCTCCATAGAATCACTAGCCCTTAGAACAATATCTGGTATATAGCAGGTGCTCAGTAAATATTTATCAAATGAATGAATATCCACATTTGGACCAGAATGTAGTAGGGTCTCTCCAATTCTCAATCCTGAGCAACCAGCATGTTGGCAGGGGCAGGGGAGGGGAGTGGCAGTGAACATCTGAAAATCCAGACAAGAGCCAGACACATCTGGCTCAGCTACCATTTCCTACGTAGGAAATTTAATTTCTATGTCTTAGTTATCTAGTGTGGCTGTAACAGAAACCTCACAAGTGAATGACTTTAAAGAACAGAAATTTATTTTCTCACAGCTTTTAGAGGCTAAAAGTGCAAATCAGATTTTTGTCTTTGTTGATTCCTCCCTTGTCAGTAGCCCCAGGGGTTCTTTAGTTCCTTACCCTCACATACCATCTGTCAGCCCCTGTATGTGTGTGTTTGTATGTCTACCTCGATTCTACTATTTTTATAAGTCAGAAGAGAGGTGATTAGGCTTAGGATCCACAATGCACTGGTATGAATTCAACAGATAGATTCATTATACTGCAATAGTTTGCACAACGGAAAGTCATTACATTACCTTACATTATGGAAGGTAATCCACTCTACCCAAGGCCAAAGGATTTAATCACATAATTAACTCATAACAGCATATGGCCAGGATTTCAACGCATATTTTTTGGAGCAATCAGTCCATAACAACCACCCTTGCAGAGTCTGAGATATATTTCATTTGGGAAAGTGTCTGTTCTCTTGCATCATCTAGAGATGAGCATATTCTGGCACTATGTACACGTGCCTTGTGTCAAGTACTTAACCTCCTGCAAGGGTGGCCCAAGACAAGGCTCACGCACATAACAACTCAGCTGCTGTACGACTCTTTGGGATCAAGAGCTCATGGGCACGAGTGAAAAGACTATCATAATACTTGCGTCAAGTACCTTAGGGTTCAGGAATCTGAGATACACACAAAAAAGAGGCAAGAAATAGATGCTTTTTGCTGAAACAAGACCTGTGGGGGGAGGTCCCAAGGCCACAGAAGAGATTTAGCTAGTAACTCAGGCACATCCCCTTGTCTTGACAAGGGAACTGCTCAGAGACTCCAGGCTAAGCAAGTTAAGGCAGCAAAGGCCTCTGACAAGATCCGGATTCCACCTTTTCCTCCTCAACCAGAAGTCGAAACAGGCAAACACAAAGCAGCACTTAGGATTTGGAGGCTCCATGTGAGTGGTGTGATATGATGAATCTGAAGCTTCAGGGTCCTGGGAGACAGGGGTAAGAGGCTCTAAAGTAGGTTCCCTGGCAATTCAGGCCATGTGGTCCAATAAATACAAAAATGGAAGAGGGCACCAACCAGGCAGTCTGGGTCATTGCTTTTGTTGGAGATGAGAGGCCAGAGGGCTGCCATTACAAACATTCTGTGAAATTTTTAATGGATTTGGTTCTACCAAAGAATCCTTTTCCCTGAGAGGGAAGAGTAGAAGTGGTGTTTGGTCTCATATGTCCAGTGAGCAACAATGCAGGAGAACATGGGAGGCTGGCAGGGTACAGTCTTCTGGGACATATCTTTTTTTTTTTTTTTAATAATTTTTATTGAGCTTTAAGTGAATGTTTACAAATCAAGTCAGTCTGTCACATATAAGTTTATATACACCTTACTCCATGCTCCCACTTACTCTCCCCCTAATGAGTCAGCCCTTCCAGTCTCTCCTTTTGTGACAATTTTGCCAGTTTCTAACCCTCTCTACCCTCCTATCTCCCCTCCAGACAGGAGATGCCAACACAGTCTCAAGTGTCCACCTGATACAAGTAGCTTACTCTTCATCAGCATCTCTCTCCAACCCATTGTCCAGTCCCTTCCACGTCTGATGAGTTGTCTTCGGGAATGGTTCCTGTGGGACATATCTTTCTGGGCAGAAAATCCTACTAGTAGAAGTTAGGTCAGCTCTGGGCCCTCACTTCCCATGCATTTTCTCTACAGTATTCATTTAAGTTGGGAAAAAAAGAAAAATCCCAAAGGGAGAACTGCAAAAACACAGGTTTTTGTAATTATGCAGCAAACAAGCCAGGATTTAATATTAACGAATACTGTTTGATGTCTGTATATCTAAGTAAAAGCATATTTGGAAAAATTTTTGGAACTTATTGTGGACTAACAATGAATATTTAATAATTAAATGCGAGAGTATGTTTAGCAATCAAATATATGATTTTAAGTTGGAAAAATACACCATGGATTTTGCCATTGATTAACTATGAGCAGTGGGGTGAGGTAAAGTGGGGTGAGGAGCTGTGGGGGTTGGGGGCAGGGGAGAGATTTTTACTTTTTATTTTGTACTCTTCATGCTGCTTGAGTATTTTTGAACAATGTGCTTGGACAATTAAAATATTAGTTAAGCAGTACAATTATAATCCAGGTTAGTCCTAGAAGAAACTCTGTGGGGCAGTTCTACTCTGTTCATATAGGGTTGCTATGAGTCGGAATCGACTAGATGGCACTGGGTGGGTTGGGTAGTCCTAGAAGTAATGATAAAGTGAGAAAATTTGTTTGGGGAGCTCCAAACTCGTGAACACTCTTTCTCTTACCTTTCACTCCTCATCAAAATCATTGGCCTTTACATTACAATGTGGATACTGACGTTGTTGTTACTTGCCATCCAGTTGATTCCAACTCATAGTGACCCAGGTGTGTCAGAGTAGAACTGCTCAATAGGGTTTTCAAGGCTATGGCCTTTCAGAAGCAGAATGTCAGGGCTGTCTTCTGAGGCACCTCTGGGTGGGTTCAAAATGCCAACCTTTTGACGAGTAGTGGAGTGCTTAACTGTTTGCACCACTCAGGGATTCCTACAAATATATCACTATAAACACTGATAAGAGTCTAAATAATGTCATTTTGATTCATTAATAATTAAAACCTTAAGCAAAAGAAATTTAAAGCTGACCTTGGGACCTGTCTTGCTTTCAGTGTTTTAGGAAATCAATAGGTGTGATAACAGTAGCAATCCTTCCGCATTCTCCTATAGTTCTCAAAACCACAAACTATACAACAAACATCTCAATGTCTTTCATAACATAATTTGTGAAAATTATTTTTCTCTTCAAAAGTGAGTATAATTAGGCTCATGGTACTATCACTACCATTACAGAAATGTCTGGATTACAACCCAGGGGAATAAGTGAGAAGCTGAAACTGTAGGAATTGGATTGAATGAGTTACATAGAAAGAATAAGCCTGGGGTCAGGGTGGAAACGCTGGTGGTGAAGTGGCTAAGAGCTACGGCTGCTAGCTGAAAGGTTGGCAGTTCGAATCCACCAGGCACTCCTTGAAAACTCTATAGGGCAGTTCTACTCTGTCCTATAGGGTCTCTGTGAGTTGGAATAGACTCAATGGCAATGGGTTTGGTTTGGTTTTTTGGTGTCAGAGTGGTGCTGTCTAAGGAATAGGCCAGCCCACTTTCATGGCCATGAATGAGGTCTTGCTTGTTCCTGGGCTGTGTCTGGAGAACTATTTTACTCTGGAGAGAGTCCACGGAGATGGTGGTGTCAGGTAAATGTTTAATAACTGGCCCTGAAAAACAGAGGATGAAAGGAAGGCAGGAAGGGAGAGAGGGAGGCAAGAAGGAAGGATGGGAGTGAGAGAAAGAAAAGAAAAAGGAAAGAGAGGAAGAAGGAAAAAGAAAAACCATGATTTGTAGCATTTCCCCATTTTCACTGCGATTTCAGTCTTCCAACCTGACGTCAAGTCGCTGCACGTGGAGTTGGGAAGAGATACACACAAAATCAGCTCTCCCAAGCCAGATCTAGCCAGCTCTAGCACACCACTATGCAGAGGGACACTCATCTGTTTCAACTTTCAGGCACCTGCTGAAAACCTCCTCAGGTTTAACTTGGCAACATTATCTTCCTCAAGTGAGTTACAGGCTTCTGGGAGGGAAGAGAAGTGAGGCATGTATAAAATCTTACTCCACAGTGGAAAGCGGGGGTCTGCTGCCTAACGAGGTATTATTTTTGGAGGCAAGCAAGGGACTTAACCATTGGCTTATTATTTGCAATATTGCTCTAGAAACCCATTATCAAAGGAGCAATAGGTATATGGAAAGCAAAGGAAATTACTTTGGCTCAGAGCAAACGGTATAAAAACAGCACCAAACTGAAGGAAATGGGCCAGGATCCTGTACTTCAGTTGGGAGGTAATGAGAGCCAGAGCTCCTGAAGGAGGGACCCAGGCTTGACTGCATTAGCACATGCCAATTTATCTGGGGTCCTAATGTAGGCAGAGGCTCCTCAATGAATAATTGCTGAAGGGACAGTTGTGGGAGTCATCTTTCCAAGAGATAAGTTTTATGTTTTTTTTCCCAGGCCACTACAAATATGAGCTTAATAATCCTTTCAGTGGGTACCACGTTATCATAAAATAATCTAAATGCTACTAAATGGTATTTAAAATGATTTCCAGACCCTAGCAGACTCCACTGAATAGCAATTGGGCTGCTAATGCCACTCTAATACAGCCCGTGAGAAGGCACAGGAATGAGGCAGCTTTGTTGGGATCGGACTCCTCCGTTATTCTTTTGGCTTCCATCTTTGACCCCCACCAAGCTGTCCGTGACTTTGTCACTCTGCCTCACTCCTTTCACTTATTTTCACCTTTTTTTTCAGGCCCGTTCCCAAACCTTGGCTGTTGTATGAAAAGGGTGGTGTCTTTCCATCCCAGTTAGAATATCATGTTGGTTGTGATGCGCGAGACTGGAAAGGGGAAATCAGAGACAAGGCTGACTTTCCTGAAGCCCCAAAGAGCAAGTAGCTAGGCTGAGAAGCTAAAAAGATGTAAGCTCTTGACAATACACTTCTGTTCATTACGTCTCCCGTCACACCTGACTGTACCCCGATCATATGAAGTACTGTGGAAGGTGAGGTTAGAGGAACTCAGGAACTCCAGAGATGAAACTACCCCATCGGTCCACTGTAACCGTGAGACAGAAGTTCCAGAAGTTTAGAACTCATGACCTAATCATGCGCTGCCTGATGAAACTTAGAGGGTGACGTATCTAACATCCTTGTGCTACGGCATTTCACCAGTGCCCTGGGAATCAGGTCATTCATGCCAAGGCAAGGCACAATTGCCTCCATGTTCCTCTATTAAGATATATAATAATTTAGATGGGGAAAGACAGCGTTTGGATCAGAAATGCTCTATTTAGGTGACTCGGTTAATATGTTCATTGACTATCCTAAAGATTGGAGGTTCAAGCCCAACGAGAGGTGCCTCGGAAGAAAGGCCTGGTGATGTACTTCTGAAAACAAATCAGCCACTGAGATCCCTATGGAATACAGTTCTACTCTGACACTTTTGGGGTCACCATGAGTCAGAGTTGACAGCAACTGGTTTGGAAAGAAAATAACTGGGGTACTCTCAGTTCTTAATTTGTTTTTAGGAAGGATCTAAAATCAATTTCAAGCACCAACATGCTCCCCTACCACCCTCTAGCCTTCCGCGTGACCCCATGGGGAATAGAGGCAGGGAACACAGAGCATCTCCCTCTCCTTTTGCCAGGGATGTAAAGGAGGGCTGTAAGACAAGGACATTTACATCTCCAGCTGCTGACAGGCAGCCGGCTGGCGGTGGTGCCTGGAGCAATCACGCAGAGAGCAAACCACCACAGAGGAAGGAGACTGATGGGATCACAGGCTGCAGCTAGCCTGGCAGAGAGGTGAGGTGACTATAGGCTCTGCAGAACAGCTAAGCCGCTGGCTTGGGTGTCACTAACGGAGCTGTATGAACAAATCGTGAATAAACCACGGCTTCAAACCGATTCGTTCAGGTCTGAACCTCTGCTGAGAATTTGCATTTCCACCACAGATATGCCGAATCAGAATCTGTAGTTTAACAAGATCCCCAGGTGATTCTTATGTATAATAAAATTTAAGAACCACCGTGCTACTAGCGGTTCTCAGAATTCATCCCTAACCAGCAGCATTAGCACGGCCTGGGAACTTGTTAGAAATGCAAATTCTCGGCAGGGATTCAAACCAGACCGAACCAGATTGAAGCCCTGGAATAAACTGAGATAAAAAGGAGGTCTTGTGAGTCCTCCTAACATACTCTCTGCCCACAAACTTCCTGGAAAAAGGAATTAGGCAAAGAAAAAGGAGGTTTCAGGACCTGGGTCTCCCACACAAGCGGAAGACAACATGCTTAAATACAAAATTGGGGTTAATGAGAGGTGAGTTATTCCAACTAAATATAGCAGCCTACTCAGGAAGGAATTCTGGTTGAGGATGTTAGGTTTTTACTGGGAACAGAGACTTAAATTTGTCCCCATAGCACACTGTAACTTATCTGGCATATAATGGAGTACTATGAAATTCACTCAAGCCATCAAACCAGGACTTGAAGTCAAAATATTTTGCAGGTCATGGTGAGAATCCCCTGAAAGGTGTCAAAGGATGGCTGGGATGAAGCCAGTAGTATACGTCAAGGCTGAGGGAACAAAGCTACAGTATAATCCACGTGTGGAGGATACTTTCTCTTAGATGAGGGAAAAACATTACAGTTTTTATTTTGAATTTAGCTCATAAATTCAAGCGTAGGAGATTTCTCTCCCCATTCCCAACCATCTAAGGAATGTGAAAAATATATGCCAGGAAGATTGAAATTTTCAGTAGTGCCTGGTATGGTCAGTGATGTGGGGAAATGGGCTCTCTCAAATCCTGTGAGAGTAAAACTGGTGCAGTCCTTTTGGAAGGTGATTAGGTAACGTCCTTTAACCCATTGTGGTTCTTAGTTCCTGTCTAATGGGTTCCCACTACTGGTACCGCCATGCAGAGTGGCATTACTAGGGGGGTGGGGGGCTGGGCACACCCCCTAACACTGTCATAGGGGGTGACACTAAAATGACTCAATGGTCCAAGGCACCCCTGGGGAGGGACTGCCAAGTGCGGTCACTCATCACCTCCCCACCCATCACCCTCTAGTCAGGGTACGGGTGGCCAGACCATTGTGCCCGCTGTTGTACGCAGAGGAAGGTCTTTGCATTGGCCAATGGGAGAGGGAAGAATCTACAGGGAGACTTGGGGAAAGGGGAGGTGGGGGGGACAGAGTTGGGGGGGCACACAGCCAGGCACTAGGCCCTGAGTGGGGGTAGGGTGGGGCTGAAGGAGGGGTGCACTCTCTGCAGGCCAGCTTGCCCATCCTGGGGAGGAATAGAAGTGGTATGACACCAACAGTTACCACACTGGGTGACACCACCCCTAGTGATGCCACTGCCATGTACAACAGAATGAAATGTTGCCCAGTCCTGCACCATCTCCATGATCATTGGTATGTTTGAGTCCATTGCCATGGCCATTGTGTCAGTCCCTCTCATTAAGGGTTTTCCCTCAACTTCACTCGCCCTCTACCAAAAGTGGCGTTCTTCTCCAGCAATCGGCCCTTCCTGACGACACATCCAAAGTAAGCAAGCTGAAGCTTCAGACAATATTTTGTGATCCACAGGGTTCTCATTGGCTAATTTTTCAGAAGTAGATCACCAAGCCTAGACCTTCTTAGTCTGGAAGTTCTGTTGAAACCTGTCTACCAAGGGTGACCCTGATGGCATTTGAAATACTGGTGGCATAGCTTCCAGCTTCATGTTGCTGCTGTTGTTGTTATGTGCTGTCACGTCAGTTTCAACTCATAGCAACCCTATGCACGACAGAACAAAACACCACCCGGTCCTGTGCCATCCTCACAATTGTTGCTATGCTTGAGCCCATTGTTGCAGCCATTGTGTCAATTCATCTTCTTGAGGGTCTTCCTTTTTTTTGCTGACCCTCTTCCAAGCATGATGTCCTTCTCCAGAGACTGATCCCTTCTGATAATATGTCAAAAGTATGTGAGACAGTCTCACCAGCCTTGTTACTAAGGAGTATTCCAGCTTCATAGCAACATGCAAACTACCACAGTATGACAAACTGACAAAAGGGTGGCAATCCTTTGACCTAGGTGTTCCATTTCTAAGAATTTATCCCACCAATATACTTGCCAAGTACACAAAGATATATGTACACAGCTGTCATTATTTCATTGTTTAAAATAGCAAAACATCAGAAACAAGTGTTCTTCTATGGAGAGTCATTGAAGGAGCTCTGGTGGCCCAATGGTTAGGTATTCAACCGATAACACAAAGGTCAGCAGTTCGAACCCATCAGCAGCTCCACAGGAGAAAAGACCTGCTTCTATAAAGATTACAGCCTAGCAAATTCTGTGGAACAGTTCTACTCTGTCCTAGAGGGTTGCTATGAGTGAGAATCAACAACACACAATGAGAGTCATTAAATAAATTGTGGTAGAGTCATGCAATGAAAACACTGTAACCATTCAAAAGATGCGGCAAGTCTTTTCATAGTGGGTGGGCAGGATGTCCATGATAAATTCAGTGGTAAAGCAGAATCATCTAATCCCACTTGTGTTAAACAAGCGTATATATGTTTGCACAGAAAATTGTAGGAACGGTTACGTGCAAGGAACTGCCAAACATGTTTATATTTGAGGAGGTAGTAGCAGGGGCTGTACTTTTTCTTTAATTGGATTCCCCAGAGGAAGAAAAAGTATGAAACCAGGAGAGCTAGGACAATGGGTGTCAATCAAGATCCTACCACTGAGGAGCTGGGAGACTCGTGCAAATTCCTTGGCTCTTTTATGGGTTGGGGGTTTTTAAAATGATTTCCATCCAACTGTTAAATTCTAGGTGACTTTAACTTTTCACTTTTACCCTTTTGCTCAGTTTAAGATTTGTATATGCCAGGCATTAATTTTATAATAATTTAAAATGGAAAAAGTGCAGGTTAGTTTCTTCCATCAGTGTCCTGCTAGTAAGGGGCAATGTTTTGGAAAGCTGGAGTGCAAATGGTCTCTCTATTTTCCAAAGGAAGGTTCACTTTTTATCTTCCTTAATTCTTAAAGCCATGGGGGAATCTTGACAAGGAAACCAGAGGCCCCGGGAGTAGAATACTTGAAAGGAGAAGAGCATGGGCCCACTCATGCAAGCCAACTAATCTCCTACAAATGTGCTCCATTAATAGAGTGCAGAAGGGAGTGTGTGAGTTGGGTTCTCACTGCCCATTTAATTTACCCCACAGTATAACAGTGTTGACCTTGATTGGCCATCACACAAGTGAGGGGACACGTGGTACTGGTAGAGCCTAATGCTTAAAAGCACACTCTCTACATCTGGTGGCGATTATGATGATTAATTTTGTGTGTCAGCTTGTCTAGGCTGTGGTGCCCAGTAGTTTGATAAAACACTAGTCTAGTTGCAGTTATATGAGTAACACACGATTATAAATACCTGTATTAAATCAGTTGCCCTCAAGTAAAACAGATCACCTTCACTAATGTAGGCCTCAATCAACCAGTTGAAGGTTTTAAAAGCAGAAACGGAGTTCCCCTACAGTGTGTTCTGCCTCCAGACTATAAATAAACATTTTGCCAGGACATTCTTAGTCTTCACTCTTTGTTGCCCCACCTACAGATTGCTGAGGAAAGCCTGTGGGAGTATCCAGTCTGTCACCTGATCTACAGATTTTAGACTTGCTAACCTCCTCCCTACAAGTGAACAATTGTGTGAGACAGCAAGAGTCTCTGTCCTGGCATCTGACCTATGGAGCATGGCCTTGCCAGTCTCCCAAAATGCAATTTCTTGGAAGTAAATTTGTCTTTATGTTGTGGATTGAATTGTGTTCCCCAAAAACATATGTTGTAAATCCTGAGCTCTATACCTGTGGTTATAATCCCATTTGGGAATGGATTTTCTCTGTTATGTTAATGACGCAGGATTAGTGTAGGGTGTGTTTTGAGTCAATCTCTTCTGAGATATAAAAAAGATTAAAGAAGCAAGAGAGAAGCAGAGATGGGGGAAGAGACATGCCAATCCACATGAAGACTGCCAATGAGTAGAAGCTCAGAAGAGACAAGGACCTTCCTCCAGAGCTGACAGAGAAATCCTTCCCCTAGAGCCAGCATTCTGAATGGACTTCTAGCCTCCTAAACTGTAAGAAAATTAATTTCTGTTCATTAAAGCCATCCACTAGTATTTCTGTTACAGCAGCGCTACACACATGCACACACGCACACACACACACATATACATTTATGTATAAAACCAAAACCAAATCCATTGCCATCGAGTGGATTCCCACTCTTTGCGATCCTATAGGGCAAAGTAGAACCGCCCCGTAGGGTTTCCAAGGAGTGGCTGGTGGATTTGAACTGCTGACTTTTTGATTAACAGCCAAGCTCTTAACCACTGTGCCACCATATATATAAACCACTGGTTCTGTTCCTCTCTATACAGCTAACACAGTGACTTGGAATCAAATTTGAGCTCTGCTGTTGACTAGCTTACCAGTGTGACCTTGGGGAGGTCACCTAATGGCTCTAAGCTTCCAGTTCCTAAAATCAAGGTAATAATCCTATCAGAGAGTTGTTTTGAGGATTAAATAAAATCTGTGAAGCACTCATCCTGGTGTCAGGCACATACTAAGTGCTCATTAGATGGCAGTTTTATCGCTATTTCTGCTCCCAATTTCATTTCTTTTTTACTGTTGTAGTTACTATGAGTTGTTTTCAGGCTATTAAAAAAAAGCAATGAAACTAGCAATAACAAAGTAATGACACAAAATAATGTTTCATAAAAAAAAATACTGAGTTTCATTTGAGTTTAGTTCAATAATTATAGAATTTTAGAGCTGGACGGAGTTCAGAAATTATCTGTATTTCTTAGACACAGACGATAAGGCCTAGAGTAACTTGCCAAAATCACACAATGTATTAGAGGCAGAGTTGGGCTAGAAGCCACAGTCCCTTGCTCCTGTCCTAGAGTTTTTTTTTTCCCCCATTGCAGTAGAAATTCTTAGTTCTAAGAGAAAGCAGGTGAAGGCAGAAAAAGAGAAGCATGCTTTGTGATTTGAAGTTAAGGATCTTGAGATGGGGAGGCTATCCTGGATTATCCACTTGGGTCTGATGTGATTACAATCATCCTTACAGAGGGATGCCTGAGGAGCCAGAATGGCAACGATGTGATGCAGGAAGCAGAGATTGAAGTGTTGAGCTTTGGAGACAGAGCAAGAGGCCACAAGCCAAGGAACACAGGTAGAGAAAATTCTAATCCTATTAGATTCCTGCTGGGGTTGGAGGGTCAGTATATTTAATAAAAACTTGACTTATATTGACCCATGGATTCTACCAGAAAAATCTATGCATGAAGGGAATATAAAATAAAGACAAAAATTTTCCCCTTCCTTCCCTTCCCCCTTTGCCTGCCTCCCCTCCCTCTTTTCCTCCCTCCTTACTTTCCTCCCTTTCTTGAGGCTACGGGGCATGACCTAATCAGGCCTGCCAAATTATAGCTACAGAAATGATTGCCAACAAGACCATTAATTGCCCTCAATGAAATGAATAAGTAAATTACTAGACTACATGATTAAATGGCAAGGACATGAACCTTATAAATGGTATGCCAATTTCTTATGCACACATACAAGGCAATAAGAACACAATATTAATGCTGGATTGATAATGTCAGAAGAGTAAAGATTCCCTGGTTGGGAATGAAGGCAAAACACCAGCATTTAGGAGGACTTGTGTTCAGGGGCAGATTATACAATAGGCAAGGTAAACTCAGTGCTTACCTTGCTTACCAGCTCGTCTGCAGTGAACAATTTCACATTTTTTCACCACATCAAAGATTTTTTTTTGCTTCTGAATATGGCTGGCATCGATCTCTCTCCCAACCTCACAGCATCTTCCTGCAGAATCAAAGCCTTTTTCAAATTTACAGTCCCTGACAGGGGCACATGACCCAGTAAGCAAGGTAAGCACGCATTTACATGTGCTTACTTATAGATCTGTAGTGAACAATTTCACATGAGTTTCACCATCATCTGTGGTGAAATTGTTCACTACAGATGATTTCTTAAGCAAGGTAAGCGCCATGCTTACTTTGCCTATTGGATAATTCGCCCCTGATGGGGCCTCTTGAATCTGCACCTAACAAAACAAGTAAGGTCTCAAATCAATTGATTTTTGGTTAATCAGAAGGGAGATCAACTTGAGTGGACCTGACTTAATCAGGTAAGTCCTTTAAAAGTGCAGTTAGTGGTCAGAGGTAGAAAAAGTCAGACTCCTGCTGGCCTTGAAGAAGCAAGCCATCATGTGTTCCATAGTGACAAGGAAATAAATGCTGCCAATAACCGTGTGAGCTTAGAAGCTTCAAAGGAGACCCCAACAGATACCTTGACTGCAGCTTCTTGAGACCTTGTGCAGAGGACCCAGCTAAGCAGTGCTCAAACTCTGGACCTATGAAAACTGAGATAATAAATGTGTGCTGTTTTAAGCCACTAAGTTTGTGATAATTTTTATGTAACAATAGGAAACTAATACAGTGTCTTAATTTAGTTAGTGGGGTTTGTCACAGTGTCTCTGTATTAGTTTCCTTTGTCTGCTGTAACAAAAACTTAGTGGCTTAAAACAACACAAATTTATTCACTTACTGTTCTGGAGGTCAGAAGTCTGAAATGAGCTTCACTGGGCGAAGGTGTCGGCAGGGCTCATTCCTTCTAGGGGAGAATCTGTTTCCTTGCCTTCTTCTGTGTCCTGTGGCCACCTGTATTCCTTAGCTTATGATGACTGCCTCCATCTTGAAAGCTCATCACTCCAGTCTCTGCTTCTGACATCACATCCTCTTCTTCTCCACTCTGACTCCTCCTGTTTCTCTCTATAATGACTATTCTAATTATATAAGGCCCATCTGGAGAATCCAGGATAATCTCCCCAAGTCAAAATCCTTAACTTAATCTCATCTGCAAAGTCCCTTTTGCCATATAAGGTAACACAGGTTCCAGGGTTAAGGATGAGGACAAATCTGGGGGTCATTAATTAGCCTACTACAATCTGGCCTCCAAAGGTTCATATCCATCCCACTTGCAAGATACTTTCACCTCTTGCAAAGGTCCCAAAAGTCTCAACCCATTACACTGTTGCTTTGATCCTAAGATCCTCATCTCTGAGATGAGAGTGGTGATGATGGCGCTGGATGAAACCTCGGAACACTCTTCTATTGACTAGAGCTCCCATTTCTCAGGGTCAATGTGCTTGAAGCATTAGTAAGCCTTTTGCCTATCAAATGTATTTGTCCAGAAACTGTCAGAGCACTTTCTCTACCTTTTCGTAGAAAACAAAGTATAGGCTAAGCAGTCTTGTTTTGAAGATCTATTTGTAACTCCTTAGAGAACTACTGAGAATCATTTGTACTTTTGT
The DNA here is from genome assembly GCF_024166365.1 of Elephas maximus indicus. Lineage (NCBI taxonomy): Eukaryota > Metazoa > Chordata > Mammalia > Proboscidea > Elephantidae > Elephas > Elephas maximus. Next base: position 29,882,243 of record NC_064827.1, on the reverse strand, counting down.
CTGTGGGTCTATTCTTAGATTTCCCTACTGCTCTTGCATAAAGTAGAATCTTTAAGTATCAGGTCTTCATAAATTGACTTCTGTGGAAGGCTTTGCTTCTCTCTGTTATTCTTTGCAACATGCTGGATGGTTTTGAAGTTTGTAGGAATGCCAAAGCACATCAGCCCTCCAGCCTAAACTTTCTGCCTGTGGTTTCTCTGGTTCATTTACACACTCAATCAAATGTCCAGTGATGGAGACCCAAAAATATTGCCCAAACAATCTGTGAATAAAACCAAGCTGAGGATATTCTTGCCACCATAAGGGTATCAAATGGTTATAAAGAAAATACTTGTGCAATTACACCCACTACCATGCAGAATCATTGTGTATCTCAAAGAGGGGCAGGCAAAGTTGGATATTTATGGGATTTGGGGAGACTGATTTAAGGTAGATCTCTCAATTTGGGGTCTCGATTAGGATTGGGTAAGAATCACAATATTAAATTAGGATTGGTGGATACAACAAAGAAAAGATTTAGAGCCAAAGGGTTTAAAGAATCTTGGCAAGTAAGCAGTTATTTGATGCTATCAAAGAGTCGAACAATTTGATGTTTTTAAGGTATTTTCCCTTCTTTAAGGTATTTAAAGAAGGGAAACAATGTAGCTTTGTATTATATTGTTTTCCTCCAACTTCTGTGAATTAGGTCTGTTTCCATGTGTATAAAAGACTCATTGCCTTCAAGTCAGCTTCAGTTTTGACTCATAGTGACACTATAGGACAGAGTAGAACTGCCCCCACAGAGATTCCAAGGAATGCCTGGTAGATTCGAACTGCCACCAGGGTCTCCTTCCATGTATATATTGAGAGTAAATTGTAACCACCGTGCCTTTTACACCTAAACACTTCACTTGTCTTACTTAAAATAAAAACATTTTCTTATATACTCACAATACTGTTATCAAAATCAGGAAATTTAAAATTTATACAATATTATTGCTTAATCCAAAGTCTATATTCAAATTCCCCCATGTGTCTGTCACTTTGTCATACTGTGGGGGCTTTCATGTTGCTGAGACGCTGGAAGATATGCCACTGGTATTCAAATACCAGAAGAGTCACCCATGGAAGACAGGTTTCAGCAGAGCTTCCAGACTAAGACAGACTAGGAAGAAGGGCCTGACAGTCTACTTCCGAAAAGAATTAGCCGGTAAAAACCTTATGAATAGCATCAGAACACTGTTTGCTATAGTGCCGGAAGATGAGCCCCCTCAGGTTGGAAGGCACTCAAAAGACGACTGAGGAAGAGCTACCTCTTCAAAACAGAGTCAACCTTAGTGATGTGGATGGAGTCAAGATTTTGGAATCTTTGTTTGCTGATGTGGTATGACTCAAAATGAGAAGAAACAGCTGCAAACATCCATTAATAGTCAGAACGTGAAAATACGAAGTATCAATCTAGGAAAATTGGAAATCATCAAAAAATGAAATGGAACACAAAAACATTGATATCCTAGGCATTAGTGAGCTGAAATGGACTGGTATGGCCATTTTGAATTGGACAATCATATGGTCTACTATGCCAGGAATGACAACTTGAAAAGGAATGGCAATTGTTGTTAAAAAGAACATTTCAAGATCTATCCTGAAGTAAAGCACGCTGTCAGTGATAGGATAATATCCATATGCCTACAAGGAAGACCAGTTAATACAACAATTATTCAAGTTTATGCACCAACTACTAGGGCCAAAGATGAAGAAATTGAAGACTTTTATCAGCTTTTGCAGTCTGAAATTGATTGAACATGCAATCAGGATGCATTGATGATTACTGGTGATTGGAATGCAAAAGTTGGAAACAAGAAGTATTGGTAATTGGAAAATATGGCTTTGGTGATAGAAATGATGCCGAGATAGCATGATAGAATTTTGCGAGACCAGTGACTTCTTCACTGCAAAAACTTTTTTCACCAACATAAACTGTGACTATACAGTTTTTATACAGGTGGACCTCGCCCGATGGAATACCCAAGAATCAAATCGATTACATCTGTGGCAAAAGATGATGGAAAAGCTCAATATCATCAGTCAGAACAAGGTTGGGGCTGACTGGGGAACAGACCATCAATTGCTCGTATGCAAGTTCAAGCTAAACTGAAGAAAATTAGAACAATCCATGAGAGCAATAGTACAACCTTGAGTATATGCCACCTGAATTTAGAAACTATCTCAAGAACAGATTTGATGCGCTGAATACTAATGACTGAAGGCCAGGCGAATTGTGGACTGACATCAAGGATATTATATGTAGAGAAAGCAAGAGTTCATTAAAAAGACAGGAAAGAAAGAAAGACCAAAATGGATGTCAGAAGAGACTCTGAAACTTGCTGTTGCACATCAGGTAGCTAAAGCAAAAGGAAGAAATGATGAAGTAAAAGAGCTGAGCAGAAGATTTCAAAGGGTGGCTTGAGAAGACAAAGTATTATAATGACATGTGCAAAGACGTGGAGATGGAAAACCAGAAGGGAAGAACACGTTCTGCATTTTTCAAGCTGAAAGAACTAAAGAAAAAAAATCAAGCCTAGAGTTGCAATATTGAAGGATTCTATGGGAAAAATATTAAACAACTCAGGAAGCATCAAAAGAGGATGGAAGGAATACACAAAGTCACTAATCCAAAAAGAATTGGTCAATGTTCAGCCATTTCAGGAGGTAGTATGTGATCAGGAACCAATGGTACTGAAGGAAGAGGTTCAAGCTGCACTGAAGACATTGACAAAAAACAAGGCTCCAGGAATTGATGGAATACCAATTGAGATGTTTCAACAAATGGATGCAGCAGTGGAAGGTGCTAACTCATCTATGCCAAGAAATTTGGAAAACAGTGAAGTGTATATATAGAGAGAGAGAGAGAGACATAGCTGTTGCTGTTAGGTGCCATCCAGTCCTGAGCATGGCCCAGGACCGGGCTGTGTTTCATTCGTGGTACATAGGGTTGCCTTGCTTTAAGTGTTGAAAAGCAAAGATGTCACCCTGAGGACTAAGGTGTGCCTGACCCAAGCCATGATGTTTTCAGTTGCATCATATGCATGTGAAAGCTGGACAATGAATAAGGAAGAGCAAAGGAGAATTGACGCCTTTGAATGGCGGTGTTGGCAAAGAATACTGAATATACCATGTACTGCCGAAAGAACGAACAAATCTGTCTTGGAAGAAGTACAACCAGAATGCTCCTTAGAAGCAAGGATGGCGAGAGTACGTCTTACATACTTTGGACATGTTGTCAGGAGGGATTAGTCCCTGGAGAAGGAGGGTCAGCAAAAAAGAGGAAGACCCTCAACAAAATGGATTTGACACAGTGGCTGCAACGATGAGGTCACGCATAACAATGATTGTGAGGATGGTGCAGGACCTGGCAGTGTTTCATTCTGTTGTACATAGGGTCACTATGAGTTGGAACCGACTCTGTGGCACCCAACAACAACATATTCAAATTTCATCAAGTGTCCAATAAAATCCCTTTTATCTATTTTTGTTGTAGTCCAGGATCCAATTCAATATTGCATATTGCATTTAATTGTCATACTGCTTAAGTCATAAGTCTGGATGAGTTTCTCAGGCTTTCTTTGTCCTTCTTGACCTGGTTTAAAGGGTACAGGCCAATTATTTTGTAGAATGTCCCTCAATTTGGTTTTGTCTGTTTAATCATGATTAGATCTGGGTTCTACATTTTGGCCTCATCTATTTTTGTGAGTTGAAGTGGAGAATTACTCTAAAGTATTTGGTCTGCTGCAATGCTGAAAACATCTTACTTATCCAGATCCCAGTTACTGAGTCAACAATTTTCTGGAATATATTCAGTAACCAAAAGGAAAGTAAAAAAGGCATAATTTGCCACCAAAATCACTGTTGTATCATCCACATGTAGTAGATTTTTAATGAGTCTGATTTGGCTGTATATGTGTGGAAGAATGTTAACATTATTACAACGGAAGGATACCCAGCAGAAGAATCTCTTTGCCAAAAGGTTTAGATTATTAATTGCTGCATCTTGGCCATGTCTTAAGTTAAGGCCAAAACAAGCAGTCACAGGTTAAAATGTGAATTTGAATGGTCATTCTGCAGAGTGGATTGAAGATTGCACATCCCAGAAAAACCAACATTTGGAAATTTGTTTATTAGAGTCACTGTAAACCATTACATTAGCAGGAGCTTAGAATACCCTGCAAATAGTTTCAAGTTATAAGAATGCCTGAGTACAGACAAATAGGCACAAGGACATCAGCAAAACCTGGAAAGAAAAGAATCCAGCCCAGCTCAAAGGCTCTTCATTTAGCCACATAATTTAAATGTTTACCTAAAAATAAAAAAGAAGAAGAAGAAGCTGGGAATTCATGCTAGAAGTATGATGAGTATGCTTTATAGTTTATGGATATATTTATGTACGTGTTAGCTATATCCAACTCAAAATCAAACCCACTGCCATCAAGTGGTTAACACCCCCATTGGGTTTCCAAGGCTGTAAATCCCTGTGGAAGCAGACTGCCACATCTTTCTCTTGCGGAACAACTAGTGGTTTCAAACCTCCGAACTTTCAGTTAGCAGTCAGTTGAGCGCTTTAACCACTGTGCCACCAGGGCTCCTTTATTAGCTACATAGAGAAGGGTAAAAGCTGTATTGAGAATATGATTTCAGTCATCCTTTAGTGAATCTTTTGTTGTCATAATGACTGGAGTTAAAGCATTCTTTGAGAGAGATCTGGGTGGAATCAACTCTACTTAAGCACTACAATCGAGAGCCTGGATGGCCAGAGCAAGTTGAGGCAGGCAAGCAGTGCCTCTTAGACAGGGTTGCCAGGGTTAGCAAATAAAAACATGACACCCAGTTGAATTTAAATTACCTATAAACAACAAATAATTTCTTGGTAGGTGCGTGTCTAAACTGTTGCATCCCGAATTTCATCTGTCAGCTCTACTCTTAGGGAAAGCTATTTCATCCTGTCTTTTTCCACCTTGCTGAGTTATAAGTGAGAAAAGCTCTAAAGAACTTGTATGTTACCCCTAGTAGACCCCCTCTTGGGCTCTCGTTGTTGCTGTTGGGTGATGTCCAGTCATTTTCAACTCATAGTGACCCCATGTGAGAGATTAGAATGGCCCCATAGGGTTTTCTTGGCTGTAATCTTTACAGGAGCAGACAGCCAGGCCTTTCTCCTGTGGAGACTCTGGGAGGGTTCAAACTGCCAATCTTTTGGTTAGCAACCAAGCATTTAACTGTTTGTGTCACCAGGGCTCTTAGCAGTTTTTTAGTCTAATGGGCCATCTGGTTTCCAAGCCTGCCAAATGTTAAAAGTAATACTTTGCAAGAGGAAAGGGATTACTAGAGGTAGCACTGTAACATGAACAAAAAGTAATTGCTTGGCAGCAAGGAAAGAAACAAAATAACTTTAAAAAACAAACATAAGAATTAAAACAAAATAGGAGGATAAGAGCAGAATAAAGAAGACAAAGTATGAATATCTTCTAAGGGCATTGCCTTGTTATAGCCCCATACTATGCTCTGAGGAGCCCAGGGCATCAAGAAGAGCTCAAATGATGTTTAGAACATAATTTAAGAGATTCATTTTGAAGGTATTAACAAAATCAGTTGTAACTAAATAAACATTTAAAAAAAGGCAAAGGAATATATATTTGACAAAGATTTCAAAACCAGTTAAAATTTAAAATAACAATCTCTGAGTGTGTTTTTAAAAAAAGGAAAACCTATAGATATACGGAAAATACAGCTGCCTAGAACAAATTATTTCCTGAGACTTCCAAACTCTAAAAATTTTCATGTTATTAACTTTTATTATTGGTATGTTTCAGATGAGTGTGTTAACTTGGTTAGAGTTATATGAATAATTTCCTTAATGTTTTATTTGCCTTGGCATGTAGGGACCCAATTCTTTCTAGTTTGATAGTTTTGATAGCCTTTGAGGTCATAATTTCAGCTGACTCAAGCCATACCTGTTGCCTCAAGTTTGAATTTAGCAAGCTTTTAGAAACCTTGGGGTTCAAAAATCTAGTCTGAGTCATTTTGTAGGTGATGGAGAGAGGGCAGGAGGAAGTATGGAGTATTCTCATTTCCTAAAGAAAAATTTTGTTTTACAAAAGGATTCACCCCTGGGAGTCCTTTTAAAGCTGAGCAAGTTTCCTGAACTAGCATACCATTTAATTAATACCCATGTTCTATAAATTTTTTATGCCTCCGTTTTTCAAAGGAAGATAAATATGTCACCAAATGGGGCTGTGCAGATGGACAGAATTCTCTTGAAGTAGGTCCTTAAAAAGTGGAATATGGATATAGACACAGAGTGAGACAGTCAAGTGTCAAAAGAAATCTGTCGGCTTTTTAGCAGTTGAATAATTCAGAAGATATGCATTAAGCCAACTTCTTAATTTCCCATTTCCCCCCCTTTCTAATTCCCTCCTCTTCATCCTGTGATCTTTCTCCTTGTTCCCTCAAAGCTATTTGTTGCAGAGATGCCCTGGAAAGCAGGTGGTCTTCCTTATATGACAGCATCTGCTGTTCAGAATGAGAGGCTAAAGATCTAAAGGCAAAGGAAATGAAAGCCACAGTCTTAGAAATGCCTCTTAAAAACAGCCTTGTTTCTTTATTTTTTTATTTTTACTATTTTGTTGTTGTTGTTGTTGAATCAACTGGAACATTTTTATTGTTCACAATAAAGCAAGTTGTGGAAAGGCAATGATCCTCCTCCTTTTGTATTTCCGATACTGGGGTTTCTTTCTTTCTGACCGTGTTCTGGGTCAGGTTTCTTCCTTAAGATTTTACAAATGGTGTGGGTGGCTGCAAACCCTGAGAAGGTTTTCTTTAAGTCATTTGTTAATAATATCCTCTCAGCATTGACTCCAGCCTCGGTAGCTGTACTTGTTATTGAAGCTTCAAGGGCATGGTGATATTTTATTTGTTTTTTTATTCTTACAGCCTTAGGGGAGAAAAGAATTCCCAGGAGAAATTTGGCTGGCCTATTATCGTCAAATCAGAAAGCCTAAGCTGAAAGGCTGAACTTTTTGTTTAGTTTTTAACTGCCTAAACCTGAATGGGCCTAAATTTAAATTCCAGCTTCCTAGTTGCTAAATGTATAACACGTATCACCCAAAATTTTGAGCTTCAAATTCTTACCTGTAATACGTACAAATCAGTTGCCATCGAGTTGATGCCAACCCATAGTGACCTCATGTGTTTCATAGTAGAATTGTGTTCCACAGGGTTTTCAATGGCTTTGGAAGTAGATTGCCACGCCTTTTCTTCCAAGATGACTCTGGATGGACTCGAACTTCCAACCTTTTGGTTAGTAACCTGGTGCTTTCACTTAGTGACCATTTGTACCACCCAGAGACTCCTGTAAAAGGTACAATTCTACCTATTTTACAGGTGGAAAAGATTCTGGGGCCTAAATTTTTTAACCTGTAAGCTAGGTATAATAATAACCCATCTCAAGGGGTGCTTAAAAGACCAAAGGGAAGAATAGAGCCTTCTGTAAAGCATCTAACAGTGCTTGTCAAGTGTGCCCTGAAGAAACATTAGCTTCCCTGGGGAGCACCTATTTCTCTCTCCCCTCCTCTGCCCAACCACATAAACATCCACATGCACTTACATGGAACTTGTATTTTTACTGTATCCTCTTTGCTGCCCTTTTGCGGAAATTTTAGATGAGATGGGAACGTGCCCCAACCTGTTACACTGTTGACATGAACTTCAGTTCACAAACAGGACTCTTTGTCTGATCCGGGAGCCTGCCAGGGTAGGGCCTGCCATCCAACTCCATCAGTCTGTGCTTACACGGAGAGGAAGCCGGGTGACCTGGTTTGGCAGAAGGCATTTCCTCTTTGAAACCCTGCCCAATCTTTCTTTTCTGGTTTTCCCCAAAGCTATGAAACGTGATCATAAGCTCCTGGGATTTACAATTTTCGAGCCACGAACCAAACACTTCGGTATGTCGGATAATACAAATGGCCCTCACAGGCCTCTAGTGGTTCATCAGTTAGACACATTTCTGGAATAACAGAAATTGCCAGTAGCAAAGGTAGGTGGCCAACATTTTCTTCTCCCTCCTCACTTCCTCCTGTCCTCTTCTCTCCTCCTTTTCTCCTCCAGGCTGTCTCCCTTCCCTGCCCCAGGCTGGTTGGCAGGAACCCTAATAGTCATCACAGTGAGATTTTCATCCAGCAGTCCTACGAAGTCTGTCTTCATGAAATCACATATTGTGTGCCTTTTGTTTTCTTAGTTTCTTGGCCCGTCCTGATTTCTACTTCTGGTTTCAGTGCCAGGTCCTTGAGGTGTCAGTTGGCCAAGACAGAGACACCCCACCTAAAGACCTAATGTGGAATAATGTCCTCAGCAGGAAAGAATAATTATCAAATTAAGGAATTGTGCTTTCTGTTTACGTTTCCAGTGGGGCAGTCAGAGACCTAAATACGTGATTTGAAATGAGTATTATTAAATGCTACAATAAGGGTAAGCGCAGTGGGCTATGTGAGCAAAGAACAATAGATCTTAATTTTTTTTCTCTTGGCCAACTTTTTTTTTCCCCCCTTTAAACATGTTTAAAAAAAAATTTTTTTATAGCTCTCTTGGGGTATGGAGCCCAGGCGACGCATTGCTTAAGGGCTCAGCTGCTAAGCAAAAGGTCAGCAGTTCAAATCCACCAGGCGCTCCTCAGAAACCCTATGGGGCAGTTCTACCCTGTCCTGTAGGGCTGCTGTGAGTTGGAATTGACTCGACGGCAAAGGGTTTGGTTTCTCTTGGGGTATACTTTATATAAGCAAGTGTACAATTCCATGATTTTTAGCAAATTTATAAAGGTGTGCCACTATCAGCACACTCCAGTTTTAGAACTTTTCCATCACCCCCAAAATTTCCTGCGAAGCTGTCTACAATGAATCTCTCCTCATATACCCCTAGCCATAAGCAACTGTTGGTCTGCTTTCTGTCTCTAAATTTGCTTGTCTGGACAATTCATATAAATGGAATAATATAGCGTGTAGCCTTGTTGATCTGACTTCTTTCATTTACCGTAATGTTTTTGAAGTTCATCCATAATTAACATGTATCAATGTGTTTAATGTTTAATTCCTTTTTATTGTTAAATAATATTCCATTGTATGGATATATCATATTTTATTTATCCTTTCATCAGGGGGATGGACGTTTGGATTGTTTCCTGTTTGGGGCTATTATGGTAATGCTGCTACGAACATTTATGTACAAATCTTTGTGGACATAGACTTTCATTTTCCTTGGGTAGATTCTTAAGAGTAGAATTACTGAATCCTTTGGTAAGTTTGTGTGTAACTGTGTAAGAAACTCTCAAGCTGTCTTCCAATGCGGTTGTACGTTTTACATTCTCACCAGCAATGAATGAGGGTTCAATTTCTTCACATACTTGGTAACACTTGATATTGTCCGGCTTTTTATTATTAGTCATTCTAGTGGGGGTGTAGTGGTAACTCATTGTGGTTTTAATTTTCACTCCCTAATGACTAACACCCTGAAGAAAGATCTGGAAATCTGGTTCTGTAAAGATTATAGCCAAGTATGATCTTGTGATTCTGTAAAACATGGAGTCTCCATGAGTCAGAATCAACTTGATAGCAATAGACTGGTTTTGTTTGTTCTGTTCTAATGATTAGTGATATTGAGCACTATTTATGTACTTATTAGTCACTCATCTGTCTTAGGTGAAATGTCTACTCAAGTCTTTTATCCATTTTCTAATTGGGTTGTCTTATTGAGTTTTAACGGTTCTTTATATATTCTGGATAAGAGCCCTTTGCCAGATATGATTTGCAAATATTTCCACTCATTCTGTGGCTTTTCTTTTCCTTAATGGTATCTTTTGAGGCACAAAAGCATTTAATTTTGATAAGCCCAATTTAACAATTTTTTTCCTCTCATGATTTGTGCTCTTGGTATTATATCTAAGAATTCATTGCCTAATCCAAGGCCATGAAGATTTTTATCCTTTTTTTCCCCTCTGTTGTTGTAAATTGTTGTTCTTAGGTGCTGTCCAGTCAGTTCTGACTCGTAGTGACCCTATGCACAACAGAACGAAACACTGCCTGGTCCTGCGCCATCCTTACAATCGTTGTTATGCTTGAGCTCATTGTTGCAGCTACTGTGTCAATCCACCTCGTTGAAGGTCTTCCTCTTTTCCGCTGACCCTGTACTCTGCCAGGCATGACATCCTTCTCCAGGGACTGATCCCTCCTGACAACATGTCCAAAGTATGTAAGACGCAGTCTCGCCATCCTTGCTTCTAAGGAGCATTCTGGTTGTACTTCTTCCAAGACAGATTTGTTTGTTCTTTTGGCAGTCCATGGTATAGTCAATATTCTTTGCCAACACCACAATTCAAAGGCGTCAATTCTTCTTCAGTCTTCCTTATTCATTGTCCAGCTTTCACATGCCTATGATGAGATTGAAAACACTATGGCTCGGGTCAGGCGCACCTTAGTCTTCAAGGTGACATCTTTGCTCGTCAACACTTTAAAGAGGTCCTTTGTTTTTTTTTTTTTTTTTTGCAGCGGATTTACCCAGTGCAATGAGTCTTTCGATTTCCTGACTGCTGCTTCCAGGGGTGTTGATTGTAGATCTAAGTAAAATGAAATCGTTGACAACTTCAGTCTTTTCTCCATTTATCGCAGTGTTGCTCATTGGTCCAGTTGTGAGGATTTTTGTTTTTGTTTATGTTAAGGTGCAATCCATACTGAAGGCTGTGGTCTTTTATCTTCATTAGTATGGATAACATTGCAAAGAATGGGAATTCCAGAACACTTAATTGTGCTCATGAGGAACCTTTACATAGATCAAGAGGCAGCTGTTCGGACAGAACAAGGGGATACTGATTGGTTTAAAGTCAGGAAAGGTGTGCGTCAGGGTTGTATTCTTTCACCATACCTATTCAATCTGTATGCTGAGCAAATAATACGAGAAGCTGGACTATATGAAGAAGAATGGGGCATCAGGATTGGAGGAAGACTCATTAACAACCTACATTATGCAGATGCACAACCTTTCTCCCCTCTAGATGTTTATTTTTAGCTCCAACATTGAGACCTATGACCATAATGAGTTAATTTTTGTGTATGGTGCTAGTATAAACATTAATTGAAAAGACTATCTTTTCCCCATAAGGTAGCTTGACGTCTTTTTTTAAAAAAAATCAATTGAACATAAATGTAAGGGTCCTTTTTATCCCGTGGCTCCACCAAATCTCAGGGACAAATCCTCTGCTGGATCCTCTGTATCCAACCCACAGTTAGGGGAAGAGAAAAGTGGAAGATTACAGCAGAGGAGGTTTTTACGAAGTAGCCTGAAAGTCTAGCCATTCCATTGGCCAGAACCCAGTAACATGGCCACACCTAATTGCAGAGGAGAGTGGGAAACCTAGTCTGGATGGATGGTGCCCAAAACAGAAAGGAAACAGATTTAGTGGAAAACTAACCAGTCTCTGCCACAATGGCCTTCAGTACACTCCCTTCCAACATCCACCAGCAGGTAGATAAATGCTCCCACCATTTTTCATATTTTTTGTACACAGGCAAAAAGTCAGATAAATGCTCCTGCCACTTCTTCTTGAAATAGAAAGATACCCTTTTACACAGGAGCAAGATCCCTGGTGGTACAGTGAATAAGAACTTGGTTGCTAACCAAAACATCAGCAGTTCAAATCCACCAGCTGCTCCTTGGAAACCCTATGGGGTAGTTCTACTCTGTCCTATAGGATTGCTGTGAGTCAGAATCGACTCGATGGCAACAGGTTTGGAATACAATTCAGCCAACTTGGTTTACTAAAACTCTGAGTAAATGAGCCAATGTTTATTGCTTTGGTGTTCTGGGCTAGACAATGGAATGGGTCCCATTGTTTACAATTAAAATGTTATTTAATAATATCATTTAATGATTGATTCAATATTTAACATAATCATGATGGGTTCAGCTTGCTAGTATTTTATTGAGAATTTTTGCATCTATAATCATAAGGGATATTGGCCTGTAGTTTTCTTGGAATGTCTTTGTCTATCTTTGGGATTAGGGTAATGCTGACTTCATAGAATGTGTTCATTCTTCTTCAGTTTATAGATCTGTTGAGATTTTCTGTTTCTTCTTGGGACAGTTTTGGTAATTTGTGTGTTTCTAGGAACTTTTGCATTTCATCTAGATTATCTAATTTCTTGGCATATAATTGTTCTTTGAGCTTTTCTTATAATCCTTTTATTTCTGTAAGGTTGGTAGTAACATCCCCACTTTCATTTCTCTTTTTTTCCTAAACCAAAAACCAAACCCACTACTGTTGAGTTGATTCAGACTTATTGACCCCATAGAGTTTCCAAGGCAGTAAATCTCTACAAAAGCAGACTGCCACATCCTTCTCTCTCAGAACCACTGGTGGTTTCAAACTGCTGACCTTTCGGTTAGCAATCCATTGCTTTAACTGCTGTTTATCAATTTTTTTATCCTTTCAAAGGACCGACTTTTGATTTTGTTGATTCAGTCATTTTTCTATTCTTGATTTCCTTTATTTCCACCCTAATTCTTATTTTTCCCTTCTTCTGCTAGCTTTGGATTTAGTTTGTTCTTTTTCATTCCTTGAGTTATAAAGTTAACGTTGATTTGAAATCTTTTATTCTTCTTTTAATGTAAGCATATACAGCTATAAATTTTCCTCTGAGCACTGCTCTCGCTGCATTCATTAAGTTTTGATATATTGTGTTTTTGGGCTCATTTGACTTAAGGTATTTTCTAATTTGGTTGTTTAAGAGTATGTTATTTAATTTTCACGTATTTGTGAATTTTCCAGCTTTCTGTCTGTTGTTGATGTCTAGTTTCATTCCATTGTGGTTGGAAAAGATACTTTGTATATTCCAATGTCTTTAAATTTATTGAAAATTGTTTTATAACCTAACATGGTCTGTACTATAAAATAATCCATGTGCATGTGAGAAGAATGTACATGCTGCTGTTTTTGGGTGAAGTGTTTTATATATGTCTGTTTGGCATAGTAGATTTATAGTGTTTAAGTCCACTATATCTGTGCCCGTCTTCTCTCTACATGTTCTCCTGTCTCCCTCTTATAAGGACTCTTGTGAATATATTGGACCAACCTGGATAATCCAGAATAATATTGTCATCTCAAAATTCTCAACCTAATCACGCCTGCAAAATCTTTTATACCATGTAAGGTAACATAGCTATAGATTTCAAGGATTAGAAAGTAGATATCTTTGAGCTGGCCTACTACAATAACTATACAGTCTTGGCTTAAATACTTATATAGAGTTAGTACACTCACTGCCTCCAGAGTAAGACAGCATTGATTCAGAAACAGGGAAGAGTATGCAACTAGAATAGCATGTGGGGAGAATATATCATCAATATAGCATTTTGAAGAGTTGCAAAAGTATTGGAATGGTGGATATTTTTCCCTGATAATAAAAGGGAGATCCAACTTCTAAGACAATGGAAATCAGGCTGAAGATAGTATTTAATGTGACTTGTTAAGAGATCTTACATGGGGGACTCATTCATTCTTACGCTCTAAGGTAAAGAAAATCTGAGTCTTAAATATTTCTTGTCATTTTGAAGAGTCTGGGTTTTTATTGAAAGTACACTAGAGCCACCTTAGATATTTCTATGGTATAGTTCTCATTTCCTATATAATTGTATGGGCCAATTCCTGTGTATGTCCCACAAAATAAGTTTCCTGGTGGGAAGATTTTAGAAATTAGGAATTATGTTTTCCGCTGGGATCTTTTGTAACTGCAAAAAAAAAAAATTGTCGGTACATCTTTATTTGTATGACTCACATTATGTCCAGCTTGAAAAGACCTTGATCTGACTTCTATTCAATTAAGTTTTACTGCTTTGTTCTCCAAAGCCAAACCATAACTATAAACCTAGAAGAAGAGTTATGGCCAAAAGAAAGAACATCACAACATGTTAACTGCCCTCTTTCCATCATTTATAAATCTATAGTTGTGAGCCAGGAAGTTTCTGACCAGTAAGTTCAATGTTAAATGTTAATGTTCCTTTGTTAGATCTTATTTTAAAGTTTTTGTTTATCAATCTGAGGACTTTTGAAGCATATCTGCAAAACCTATGGAAAATAACATGGAAATAGTTTTGATAACCTACTGTAATGTAGTCAGACAGTGTAGTTTCACATTCTGGTTCTGAAACAAAGAGAGTTCAATTAAGTCAACAAAAAATTTACTTGGGATTTTTTTTTTTTAATTATGTCTTTAATCTCCATTGTGGGTTTGAAATAAAATTAATACTCTAAAAAAAAGATAATTTCTTCCAATATCATTCAATAAGAGCTATGAGAAATAATTTAAAATGATTTACAGAGGATGTAATGAAGTAGAGACAGGCTTATTTCCTCCGTTTTATTTTTTAAAAAAGGGGAAAGAAGAGGCAAATATAACTCCTTTGTTCATCAGAGTCATTCAGAGGCATGGAAGGGCACATATTACCTCCCCTCACATTTCACTGCTAGAACTCAGTCTCACGGACCCATCTTCCTATCCTGGGGTCTTTATACCACCCAATCGCACTTCAGGGACTGAGATGGGGGTGCATCTGAGAACTGGTCATGTATTCTTGCTCTGACTACCAGCAGATTTAATAGTAGAAAGTAAAGGCTTGATTTCCCCTGAGACTTATTTAATAGTGAATTCTTCCAAATTAGGGAAGAAATTAGATACCAGTGAGAAAAAAAAAAAAAGGCCTGCTATATATTATATACTTAATTCATTAAGCAAAGTTTTATAACCAGGATGACCCACACTGTGAGAACTTCAAATGATTAATCCAAACATCTGTTGGTTCATTCATGGAATTAGGAATAGAACCTTGTGTGGCAGATTGCATCTTGCAAATATGGCACAATATTTTCCATTTATTTCCTTGCTTATTCAGCCATTCAGTGAGCCAGCCATTCATTCATGAATGCATGTATACAGTGTTCAGTTTGCCTTTTGTTTATTGGGAAAATGAATACTATTATCAAATGCCAGGCTCTTTACTAAGTATATTTAAAAAAAAAAAAGTATATTAGCTCATTTAAATCTCACAATTTCCTATTCAATAGTTGTTTTAATTATGTAGTGCTGCTGTAACAGAAATACCACAAGTGGATGGCTGTAACAAAGAGAAATTTATTCTCTCACAATTGAGTAGACTAGAAGTCTGAATTCAGGGTGTCAGCTCCAGGGTAAGGCTTTCTCTCTCTTTCAGCCCTGGAGGAAGATCCTTGTGATCAATCTTCCCCTGGTCTAGAAGCTTTTCCACACAGGGACCCAGGGTCCAAAGGATGCATGCTCCTGGCTCTTCTTGCTTGGTAGTAATGAGGTCCCCCTGTCTCTCTGCTCCTTTTTTATATCTCAAAAGAGATCTACTCAAGGTACAACCTAATCTTGTAGATTGAGTCCTGCTTCACTGGGGTACATTATCTTGGGGGTTGGCCTGGACAGTCAAATGGATACATTCTTTTGCTGAGTGACAACCTGAACTGAAAAATAATGAGTTATAACCTGCACAAAAGTCCCTCAGCAAGGTTATTTCTGTGTAGACATAGAGAGTAGTGTCAGAAATTCAGAAAACTGGTTGTTTTCTATATTGGAAATTGTAATTTATTTTTATTATGAATTTTTATGTTGCAACAGACTATTTTCACTCATCTCTATATTCCCCTCTCCCCTTTAGGTTGTCATAGAAACAGCTACTATATGGTTGGATATTCTGTTTCCTCTACCCACATTTTAAATACTTTTTTAAAATTAAACTTACAGTTAGACTCCTTGTCCAGTTTTGGTTTGAACTGTGGCCGTATACTGGAGTTTTAGTTGACAATCTGCCACTATACAAGTAGGTCTTCTACCATGTGACCTGATGCAGGTATGCTAAGCATGGTCAGGTAGGTCATACAGTGCATGGGAGACCTGCCTGTTGCTTTCTAATCTTGGCTGTCCCAGCAGTCAATCCTGACTGACTGTCTGGGACTTGAAATCAGACTCTCTCTTTCTCTCTCTTTTTTTGTCTTCTTATTTCATTCACCTCTAATTTTTTCCAAATATAACCTCACTTCTCTATCTATTTGGATTTTGGTTCATCTTTTCCTTCTATCCCCTCTCCTTTATAGCATTTGATGGTGAGAACTCTACCTATGCTCCAATTGTCATGTCTTGACTATCTATTCCAATGTGTTGGAATCTCCTGTCTATATGTCCTTCTGTCACCTCTCCAAGGTGTGAGCACAGGTAGGTCAGGATGTGGCCAAAGGTGGCTGTTCATAGGTCAGATGGATGGTTGGAAGGAAGTAATAAAGAAGGGTTTAAAGTGAGGAAGGAAAACCTGAAAACAACAGGAGGACAATTGAGCAGAAATTAACAAACACATACTAAGTAGTCTTATATAGGAAACAAAATGGCTCTCAGGAATGGGAAATCCTCTCTGAGATTTGCCATATCGCAGTCAGTTCTTCAGACATTTTACATCCAGTGAAAGCCAAATGCTGAGCCCTTGCTTTTAAAGAAGTGGAGGTAGTTAGGGGGGATATGTTTCTGATTCATTTTACACCAAATTCATTGAAATTCAGCTCTGTGTAGGGCGACTGAATGTCATATATGCCAACAAACAGCATAGTAATCATTTTAGGCCATTTTTGACGCTCCAGGAAATCTCAGAGAATAAACAATATGAAGCCCCAAAGGCCTTAACAGTTCAGTCTGAAAGGTAAAGCCAAAAATAACTGAACGAGCTTCTACATTTCCAAATTCAACACTCTGCCTGACGGATTCAAGGATATTTTATGAAGCCCAGAAGCCCAGGAAATAGCAGTCAGGGAATGACAATTAGAGCATAGGTGGAGTTCTCAGCAGCAAATGCTAGAAGGGAGAGGAAATAAAAGATCAAGCAAAATCGAAATACGGGGGACACTGAAGCTGTATCGGAAAGTAATTGGTAGTGAATTGAAGCCAGAAAGACACACACACACAAAGAGGGAGGGAAAGAAAAAGATCAAGGAATTAGAAATGAATCCAGCCTTAAAGAATGAACTTTCACAAATTCTGTTTTAGGTGGGTAAAATTATTCCTTATTTCAAGGCCTCATTGTGCTTTATACGCTGGTTCAGACACAGCCAGTGTAGATACACACTTTCTAATACCCCAACCATCATTTTTGTTCTTGTTGTTTTCGTCATTATCATCACTGTCATTTGCTATGGAAGATTTTGTTTTCTATAGAAAGAGGTAAGAGTTTTTATTATTTGTGCAAAGGCCCCAGGATGTATGGGGGCATGGAGGGAGAAGGAAAGTCAGAGAATATAGTTTATTTATTGACTGATTCATTCTATTTTCCTGCTTGGACCATGGCTGAGACCATGTGAATGATTATGTGTCTACGTGTCTGTGTAAAGGTGTGTGCGTGTATGTAAGTATTTGTATTTAGGAATGAATTAAAGTAGGATGTGAACCACTCTATGTCCTTCGATGACACAAACAGATTGTGCTCGACTACTAACCTAAAGGTTGGCTGTTCGAACCCACTCAGTAGCACCGCAAAAGAAAGCTTTGGTGATCTGCTTCCATAAAGACTATTCCCTAGAAAACCCTATAGAACAGTTCTCCTCCGTAACACATGGGGTCACCATGAGTCAGAATTGACTCAACGGCAACAGGTTTTTTGTTTTGTTTTTTGGTTACTCACTTTGTGACTGTGGTTTCCTATGCACTGCCAAAAACTGGTAACTGCTAAACTCTGAATTAGCTAGATACTATAAGGAAAAGTTCATTGGAGTCACTGAATGATTTAAGGCACTCATTCAATGATATGTGATACTATGAATTATATAGACATTTTCGTAGGTGTTCAAACGTAGTCATTGATTGCTTGATGTGATGCTCTAGATCAACAACTATTACAAAATAGAAAATAGTCCCTTTCCTGCTTGGGCTATTTCTTCATTCTCTGAAAGAAAATAGAATTTGCTGCCCATCTCAATATCTTTTTTATTACTGGATAATCTCAGGGAAATCCCTCCCACATATAGTTGCTGTTCATGAGTATCATTGTATCTCAGTGGAAAAGGAGACCACAACAGTCATCTAACACCTGTGACTACTCAAAAAGTTGCCATCTATTAATTAAAAATAAAACTAGAGGAAAAAAACCCTGAAATAAATTACTTGGGAAGAATTTTTAAACCTTGGGTTTGCTACTTACAAAATCCTTTTGCATTAGAAATATTGAAATCCTTGTTTAAAGAAAAAAGGACTAAGAATTATTATTTTAAAGCATTCCATATTTTCCTTTTAGGGGCAGCTCTGTTAATTGGTCTTTCCCTGCCCAGCTGAAGCTGTACACTGGTTTTGTTTGTCTCAGTGCCTGTTTCAAATTTTCACTTCCCTGTTTTGAATATTGACTCCTTTAATTATTTTGTTATCCATTTGCCAAAAAGAAAATTTTTTAGTCTAGCCCTCTGTGCCTACAAAACATGAAGGAATTTCTCTAAATAATATCCCCCTTCGGTACGTCATTGGCTTGTGATGTTTTCTTTCAATATGGACCAATGTAGAAAAGTTTTTTGCCAATATAGAGCCTAGCAATGGGTTTGTCATATATATATTCTACTGTG
This sequence comes from Elephas maximus indicus, assembly GCF_024166365.1. Classification (NCBI taxonomy): domain Eukaryota; kingdom Metazoa; phylum Chordata; class Mammalia; order Proboscidea; family Elephantidae; genus Elephas; species Elephas maximus. Next base: position 29,863,564 of record NC_064827.1, on the reverse strand, counting down.
CTTCAGGTGCTTAAAGGGAAAAAGACAATAATATTGTCTTTGTCTTTGAATTGCCAAGCAATTAACGTTTATTCAAAGCGATAAGCTAGAAAGCTGCAACACGTTTCATAATCAACAAAAACTCAGCACCTACTACATTCCAGACACTGTGCTAGACACCTTAAGGATATAACTAAAATCAGTACTACGAAGACTACATTTAAGAAAGTTATTTTAAGCACTTACCCAATGTCTTGGTTTCCTGGTGCTGCTGTAACAGAAATATTACAAGTCGGTAGCTTTAAAACAAAAATTTATCTTTTACAGTTCAAGAGGCTAGAAATCTAAATTCATGATGCCAGCTGTAGAAGGAGGCTCTCTCTCTGTCAACGTTGGGGGAAGGTCCTTGTCTATTCAACTTCTGTAGCCCCATCATTCTTCAGTTTCTCTGTGATCATAATATGACATCTATCTTCTCCCATTTGGGCTTGCTTCTGTATCTAATCTGCTCTTTTTATAACTCAGAAGTGATCAGGTTTAGGAGATACTTTACACTGATATGGCCTCATTAACATAACAGAGAAAAGCCTGTACCCGAGCAGGATTATATCCATAAGTATAGGGGTTAGGATTGCAACACACATATTTTGGGGAGGCAAAATTCAGTCCATAACACCATAGTTCCTGGCATATAGCAGATAATCTTCATTTGCTGAGGTGATATGACTCAAAATGAGAAGAATCAGCAGCAAACATAATTAATAATCAGAAAGTGGAATGTATGAAGTATGAATCCAGGAAAACTAGAAGTTGTCCAAAATGGAATGGAATGCATAAAGATGGTATCCTAGGTATTATGAGCTGAAATGCACTGGTATTGGCCATTTTGAATCAGACAATCACGTTGTCTACTATGCCAGGAAGGATAGATTCAAGAGGAATGGCATCACATTCATTGTCAAAAAGAACATTTCAAGATCTATCCTGAAGTACAGTGCTGTCAGTGATAAGATAATATCCATACACCAACAAAGAAGACCAGTTAATACGACTATTATTCAAATTTACACACCAGACACTAAGGCCAAAGATGAAGAAATTGGAGCTTTCTACCAACTTGTGCAGTCTGAAATTGATCAAACATGCAGTGGAGATGCATTGATAATTATTCACCATTAGAATTTGTGAAAGTTGGGAACAAAGAAGGATAATAGTAGTTGGAAAATATAGCCTTGGTGATAGAAATGGTGCCAGAGAATGCATGACAGAATTTTGCAAGACCAGCAACTTCATTGCAAATACCTTTTTTCAACAACATAAATGGCAACTATACATGACAACCTCACCAGATTGAATATGCAGGAATCAAATTGACTACATCTGTGGAAAGGGACAATAGAGAAGCTCAATATCATCAGTCAGTACAAGACCAGGGGTTGAGTGTGGAACAGACCAACAATTGCCCATATGCAAGTTCAAGTTGAAATTGAAGAAAATTAGAACAAGTCCACGGAGCCAAAATACAACCTTGAGTATATCCCACCTGAATTTAGAGACCGTCTCAAGAATAGATTTGATGGATTTAACACTAATTACCAAAGACCAGATGAGTTGTGGAATTACATCGAGGACATCATACATGATAAAACAAAAGGCCATTAAAAAGACAGGAAAGAAAGAAAAGACCAAAATGGATGTCAGAAGAAACTTGCTCCTGAATATCGAGTAGTAAAGTGAAAAGAAGAAATGATGAAGTAAAAGAGCTGAACAAAAGATTTCAAAGGGTGGCTCGAGAAGACAGTATTATAATGAAACGTGCAAAAACCTGGAGTTAGAAAACCAAAAGGGAAAAATATGCTCAGCAGTTCTCAAGATGAAAGAACTGAAGGAAAAATTCAGGCCTTGAGTTGCATTACAGAAGAACTCTACAGGGAAAATATCGAATGACACAACAGGCATCAAAAGAAGACAGAAGGAATACAGACTCACTGCATCAAAAAGAGTTGGTCAACATTCAACCATTTCAGGAGGCAGCAACTGATCAAGAACCAATGATACTGAAGGAAGAAGTCCAAGCTTCATTGAAGACATTGGTAAAAACAAGGCTCCAGGAATTGACGGAATACCAATTGAGATGTTTCAACAAACAGATTCAGTGCTGGAGGTGCTCACTCATCTATGCCGAGACGCTTGGAAGACAGCTATCTGACCATCCAACTGGACAAGACTCATATTTGTGCCCATTTCAAAGAAAGGTGATCCAATAAAAAAAAAAAAAATAGAATGCAGAAATTATCGAACAATATCATTTATCTCACATGCAAGCAAAATTTTTCTGAAGATTGTTCAAAAGCGGTTGCAGCAGTACATCAACAGGGAACTGCCAGAAAGTCAAGCTAGATTCAGAAGAGGACATGGAACGAGGGATATCATTGCTGATGGTCAGATGGATCTTGGCTGAGAGCAGAGAATACTAGAAAAATGTATACCTGTGTTTTATTGACTATGTAAAGGTATTTGGCTGTGGATCATAACAAATTATGGATAACATTGTGCAGAAACGGAATTCCAGAACACTTAATTGTGCTCATGAGGAACTCGTACATAAACTAAGAGGCAGCCATTTGAACAGAAAAGGACATACTACGTGGTTTAAAGTTAGGAAAGGTGTGTGTCAGGGTTGTATCCTTTCATCATACTTATTCAATCTGTGTGCTGAACAAATAATCTGAGAAGCTGGACTATATGAAGAACTTGGCATCAGGATTGATGGAAGATTTATCAACAACCTGCAATACGCAGATGACACAACCTTGCTTACTGGAAGCAAAAAGGACTTAAAGTGCTTACTGATGAAGGTCAAAGACTATGGCCTTCGCTGTGGATTGCACCTCAACATAAAGAAAGCAAAATCCTCACAACTGGAGCAATAAGCAACATCACCATAAATGTAGAAAATATTGAAGTTTGCACGGATTTCATTTTACTCGGATCCGTAATCAATGCCTTTTCGCATTGGGCAAATCTGCTGTAGAAGACCTCTTTAAAGTGTTAAAAAGCGAAGATATCACTAATAGGACTAAGGTGAGCCTGACCCAAGCCATGGTATTTTCAATTGACTTATATGCATGTGAAAGCTGGACAGTGAATAAGGAAGACCAAAGAAGAATTGATGCCTTTGAATTATGGTGTTGGTGAAGAATATTGAATATACCATGGACTACCAGGAGAATGAACAAATCTGTCTTAGAAGAAGTATAGCCAAAATGCTCCTTAGAAGTGAGGATGGAAAGACTTCATCTCAAGACTTTGGACATGTTATCAGGAGGGACCAGTCCCTGGAGAAGGATATCATGCTTGGAAAAGCAGAGGGTCAGTGAAAATGAGGAAGCATCAAGATCAACTCAAGCATAACAATCATTGTGAGGGTGGCACAGGACCGGGAAGTGTTTCATTTTGTACATAGGGTTGCTATGAGTCTGAACAAACTCAACAGCATCTAACAACAACAAAAACAATAGTAGGTGATCAATAAATGGTGGTTACTATTAGTAATCCGGTATCCTGTATCCAGGTCCTAGTTTTTTCCTGCTCTAAGAATTCAAGCAGGGATAAATTTATATATCACATGAACCTGATCTTGTTTATGTTATCTTTCCTTATTATGTACTTTAACCTAAGACGGTATCTTGGTTCCAGTTACTGCTTTGGATCAGCTTATCTAAATAATGATAATAGATGCTTATCTAAATAATGATAATAATGATAATAGATGCTTATCTAAATAATGATAATAATGATAATAGATGCTTATCTAAATAATGATAATAGATAACATTTAATCTGACTTTAATTTTTGCCAGGTACTAAGTGCTTTATGGAAACTCTGGTGGCGTAGTGGTTAAGAGCTACGGCTGCTAACCAAAAGTTCATTTTGAATCTACCAGGGCTCCTCGGAAACTCTGTGTGGCAGTTCTACTCTGTCCTATAGGGTCACTATTAGTCAGGATCGACGACAGCAACACTTTTTATGGGGTTAAGTGCTTTATGAAGGACCACTGGTGGCACAGTGAATAAAGAGCTCAGCTGCTAACTGAAGGGTCGGTGGTTCTTTGGAACCCCTATGGGTCAGTTCTCCTCTGTCTTTTAGGGACACTTTCAGCCAGAATTCACTCGATAGCAATGCATTCGGAAGTGCTTTATGACTGTAAACTCATTGAATCCTATGAAGTAAATCCTTGCCAATGCTATGTCTTTTTCATGTATTAGTAAATGAATCTTAGTGAGTTTAAGTAAACTATCTACAGAACTATAACATGGTGGAACCAGGACTTGAGACTAGGCAGCTTGACTCCAAAATTTATATTCTTAAGTGCCATGTTGTCTGGGCTCTTAGACCTTGAAGTCAGCCTTACCTGACAAAATCCTAGGTCAGGTAGATGTTAGATTCTGGACCTCTGCTCCTGAAAAGTTCTTGCTGAACCTGGCCCCCTCCTAATCTCTAGCACTAAAAGCCAGAGAGTTATAATTGGTGAGAGGACTAACAGTCGCACAAGAATAAGGGCTGTCTAAGTGGTACAAGCAGTTAAGCACTCCACTACTAGCGGAAAGATTAGTAGTTCAAACCCACCTAGAGGCACCTTAGACAAAAGGCCAGGTGATCTGCTTCTGAAAGATCACAGCCTTGAAATTACCATGGAGCAGTTCTACTCTGCACACATGGGGTCATGATGAATGGGAAACACCTCAGTGATTTGGTTTGTTAAGTGGTCTTCCTGGTCTTCCTTTGTGGACACTGGAAAAAGGAATTAAAAAAAAAAAAAAAAAAAACTCCTGGGTTTTATGAGGCCATAGGCAGGAAAGCAGCAAAAATCCTGGAGTTTTACCATGAAGAAACACTGTTTTAAAAAGAATGGAAACTTTGCTTAAAAAATTGAAAGGCAATAAGTGACATAGCAAGTGAGATTCTCTGGGGATGGGGGAGGTGAGGAGGGACCACTGCTAAATGGAGGTCAGCCTTCCACCTCAAAGTAGCTTTCCTGTTGGTGACAGGCCACTTCTCAGGTTGCAAATTCTTTTTCTCCCTTTCTAAAGATTATTGGGGTTCAGTTGTAACTCTTTAGTGTTCTTTTTTCCTTTCACTGCCTCCCTTGACTACTGTACCTTATGCTTTCAAGCTATAACCAAGTAAACCCTGAACAGCAGTCTCAGCAGGAAAAATGGTGTTTCTATTCCAGAAGACATATGGCTTCAAGACAAAGATGGGCTCAATTTGCATTTCTGATGACAAGCAATTTTAAGTGCCATGAAAAAGCTCTTGGTGTTGCCTTTCTGGCAGAAGGTTTGGTATTGTCCGCCTAAAAGCTTCTTTACTCTGTGACTTACAGTCACCAGATGCAACAGAGAAACCTGCTAGGTCAGGCTGTTCCCTTCTTTTTCTTTCTTCCGTTTTTCCAGAGGTGATTAGACAGCGTGGAGGTAGATGCCAGCAAGCCTTTGGCCTTGGAGCTTTGAGGTACTTGCTGGCCACCTCACACAGCGGGGCCCTTGTCTTTGTTCCTTTATTTTGTTCCATTCATCCTCAGCGCCTTGGTCCTAAAAAACATCTGTTTGTTAGAACCGTGAAAGGGATCTTACAGATGAAACAAGAATTCTTAGGAAAGGAAAGCTGTGTTAACGTCGGGAAACAAGTTTTGATATGATAGCAGCTATGAGCATGTCCACTCTACGGCTGAGTTAGACCTGCCCTTTGCTGGTTGCTAAGGCACAGGCCCTTTGCACATGCTGTTATCTCCATACACAGTAGCATGACCAGGTTTGAACCTCTTCACTCACTGCCTCTGTGACCTTGGGCAAGTTATTTAACTTCTCACGCCTTGGTTTCCTCACCTGTATGTTTTTGTTACTTGTTAGCTGCAGTCGTGTCTGTTCTCTGACTCATGGTGAGCCCATGTGCAACAGGATGAAATCTGGTTGGGGATCGGTCTGTTGCGATGCACAGGTTTTTACTGGTTGATTTTCGGAAGCAGATCATCAGGACTTTCTTCCCAGTCCGTCTTAACCCAAAAGCTCTGCTGGAACCTGTTCAGCATCACAGCAACACACAAGCCGCCACTGACAGACGGGGGGTGGCTGCGCGTGAGGTGCATTGGCTGGGAATGGAACCAGTATCTCCCTTATGGAAGGCAAAGATTTTACTACTGAACCACCAATTCCATCTGCTCTCACCTGCATGATAAAGCATAATATTAGTAGCTCCATCACAGGGCCATTATGAGAATTAAATCAGTTAATATATGCATAAAAACAAGTAAAAAAGTGTCTGGCTCATAATAATACCATGCCAGTGTTCCCTTTTACCGCCAACTTGACTGTGTTAATTAATCTTCATTCTTCCTTCAAATCTCAGCTTAGGTGTCACTTCCTCAGGGAAACTTCCCCACCTGTGGATCAGGAACCTTTGCTCCATGCTCTTAGAGGATGCTGATCTTTTGCAATTACACGTTTCTTAATGTGCTCCTTTGGTGTATGTCCAACTTTCCTACTAGGCTTTTGGTGCCCCTTTTTCATTGCACAGCCAGTGTCTAGCACACAGTAGGTTCTCAATGCATGTTTGCCAAATGCGTGCATGAGTGAGCGAGCCACACATAAAAATGTTTAAAGCAACTAAGTTGATCCATTTTATCCAATTAAATTCATTAAAAATATATTGAGCATTTACTCTGTACCAGATGCTGTACTAGTTGCTGGTCATACAGAGATGAAACAGATGGTCCCTGCTCTCAAAAAGCCCCCAGTCAGGGGTGGACAGCCGTGTGTCAGATAGGTTATAGCACCCTGGAACAAAGCCTGCATGAGCCATGCCATGTGTCCGCATGTGCTGAGTCACTATGACAACCACTAACTATTATCAGTTACTGGAATAATTTTTGCTCCTCTGGGTATTATGGAAGACTAATGAGTTAGTCCACCACCCATTTGTCAGTTTGTCATCCTGTGGTGGCTTACATGTTGCTGTGATGCTGGAAGCTATGACACCTGTATTTCAAACACAGTAGGGTCACCCATGGAAGACAGGTTTCAGTGGAGCTTCCTGACAAAGACAGACTTGGCTTGCCAATCTGCTTTCAAAAATTAGCCAGTAAAAACCCTATGTATCACAGCAGAATATTGTCCAATATAGTGCTGGAAGATGAGCCTTCTAGGTTGGAAGATTTAGAATACACAGTGCCACAACAGTGGACTCAAGCATACCAGCGATTATGAAGATAAAGTAGGACTAGGTAGCATTTCATTCTGTTCTACATGGGTTCACCATGAGTCAGAGCCAACTCAACAGCAAGTAACAGCAGCGATTTAGTAATGGATGTAGGGATGGTGGCATTAGGGCCTCTAAATAAACAAATAAACATATAAATAGGATAATCAGAAGAATCTGAATTCTACAAATTCTAAAAAATAACAATTTGCACTTCTTTGGAAGTTTATACCTTACAAAGTGCATCATATTACTTTTCTTTTATGATCTTCTGGGTCATTGTGTAATTTTCATCCTGATTTACTATATGACAGAAAATCTGCAACAACCCAAGATCCTAGCAAGGACCAAAGCCCAGGCTCTTCCTCCTAGACACCTTGGTCTCCTGCGACCCAGCAAAGGGAATGGGGAAGTCAGGGCTGCCTCCACAGCCCTGGTCACAGTGCAGCCTCAAGTGAGGCCAAAACTCCCCCCTATCCTCCCCATAGGTCTGTGGCTCAGGCTCCTGCTCTCACTATCACCACCACCACTACTTGCCCTGCTGCTCTCAGAAACCCTGCACTGACTACATCAGAGGTGGTAGATCCCCCTCTGGTGACTTCAGCTCATCAGGTCTTAGAGTCTATTCCCAGTCACTGAACAGCAGGAGTACTGGAAGGCAACATAAATATATTCCTCACCAATGAGAGCATAGAACCCAGAAAGAAGTCCATGTTGTCTCACTTCCACCTTAGGGAGGGGGAATCTGCTCCCAGGACTCGGTCCCCCAAGGCCTAGGCAGCTTTGGTTTCCATTCTTTCCTCAGGAATCTTAATTCTAAATTTCATGTCCAAAACCCTCCCTGCTGTTTCTGCCAGAAGGCTGGAATGTTCTTATGTAAATAGAATCCCTGGTACCTTCTCTGATGTCCCAGAGTTCCTCAGGGGGCCAAGCTTACTTCAGATTTCTCTTGGGATTTTACCCTTAAATGAAGCTGTTCCTTTCCTCTCACCAAATGCCACAAATGCCCACCACCTCTTCCCTGTTTATTATGTAAATATGCTTAGAGTCTGCTCTCTACAAGGTGCTGGGCTAGGGGCAGACTGGAGGTTCTCAGAGCTGTGCCCTCTTGACCTTGGCCTATCCCTGCCACAGTCTGCCCACCAGGTACAGTGCAGCCCTTAGTGCCATACTCGACAGGCCAGGAGACACCAAACTAACGCCCTGCAGAGAGACGAAAAGCTGCCCACTGCAGGTGCCAGACTCCCCTCCTTTGTCTCTCGGAAGTGCTGGGAGTTACTATAGCCAAAGAGCAGAGTCTGGCACCTAATGGGGGACTGCGGGGTTTCTCAGCTGCTGGCATACCTGTCAAGTGGATTAGGAGCACCCATTGCCAACTCCACCCTCTGGAAGAGCTTGACAGGTGGGCGTCCTGCCAAGAGGCAGAGCTCAAAGCCCTTCTGTGCATGTGCTTCTCAGACTCCCAACCGGCTACTTAGCCATTTGGCCAGATACCAACTTCTCCAGCAGAATTTCTGAGTCCTGCCCATCATTGGTTTGGCTGGACTGAGCAGACCCACTATCAAATACCATCAATTTTCCTTCGTATGTACAAGACAAACCCTGGGGCAGTTGGCTGGGCTTGGGCCATGTCTTTCCTCTACCCTGACTGGCCCCTTTCTCTCCCTACCAATGATTTTGATGATACAAGGCTGGTTTTGTTCTTTTCAAACAAAACCTCTGTTCTGGGTGGATGTTCCGAGTCAGAAAGCCTGGTTGTGTTTATCTCAAGCCATTGGCTGGGCATTCACATGCTTTTTGTATTTGGTAAGTGACAGTATTTGCAAAAGCTGATTGCCACAGCAGGCGGAACAGAGACAAGACTAGCGAAAACATGTGTCGGTAACATATGCTGTAGCCTTTTCTTCTTTGCTTGGAGGACTGACACTTCCTACAGGAAGAAGTAATTATTTTGCATGTGCATAGCTTACACTGGAATGAGAAAGACAGAGGAGGGGCTGCTGCCTTATAAAAAGAAAGAAGAAATACCTCTGTCTGTCTGTCTGTCTCTCACACACACACACTCACACATACAATCTCGTGCTCATTGCATGCACACGGGAGAACGTACTTGTAGACATTACTCCTTTTTAGAAAGTAGATGTCCTAAAAACTCAGAGCTTCTTATTAGCAAAGATGCCCTTCGTAGGAGAGAATAAAAGCATTGCCTTGGGAATAAACAGGCCAGTGCCTAAGTGTGACCCATGGAAGGTTATGAAACCTCTAAATTTCATCTGCCACAAGTGGACAAAAGGCTTAACCATTAGGGTTGTTGTGAGGACCAAACTAGACAATGCATGTGAAAAGCACCTACGTGGACTCTGGAGTCGAGCTTTCCTTTCCCTTCCCTTGGCCAGTTTGCCAGAAAGAAAAACCACTGTCAACAGCCATGCTGTTTGACTTGACTTGCGTCTTCACCGATGAGTGGATGTTGTGGTGAACTCTGGCAATCCTTGATTGTTCTGGAACCACTTAGAACTTCAGAACTGGCTTCATGTATTTTCACGCAGCTGCAAAGAACAAGCCTGAGAGTGGATCTCATGGAAGCAAAGCCAAAGGGAACTTAGATTCCTGCACTTTAAGCAGTTTTTGCCTCAGTCATTTGGTGGAGGTTCAAAAGAACGGGGTGACGCACACTGGGGTGGAGCAGACAGGCGCTCCGGCCCCTCACTGGAAGCTCCAAAGCCCTAGCCGCTGCCTGGGCACCATTTGTTTCATCGTTCCATTTTAAGCAGCCATCTTTCCCGCCCCAAAGCTGGAATCATTCTTCACTGTATGCATTAGCATGACTTTCCCCGGCTGCTTTTCACATTCCTTGGAGCAGAATACCTCCCAGATTTCTCACATATACCTGTTTCTTCTTGTATCTTGCGCCAAGATTTCTTTAAAATAACAAAATAATGATTGTTCCATCTCTCCTGACTTAGACTCATGGGACATGGAAAATGTTGAATAAATATAGAATGAATGATAGCTTACATTCCCTTCTGCTAGGGACTGTGCCCAGGACATTTTACACATCTCATGACAATCCTCGGAGAGGCCCTCTTTCTTATTTAGAAATGTTAAATAGCTCACCCTATGTCACAAAGCTGGAAAATGGAGGACAGGAGACTTGGCCTAGGTCAGCACCTCTTCAGAGTCCAGCATTTAATTTCTGCCCTATACTGAATGAATGAATGAATGAATGACTATTACGGCTCGAAAGAACTTTCTCATAATCCCCATATCTGACACCCCTCATCTTTGTTGTCTCTTCCCTATAGTTTCAGCTCTGCCCCTCTCCTGATATAGGAGAGATCTTTATCCTCATGTCTGTGACTTGGTGCCTACTGCATTCTCCATTTCTTACATCTGGGTCCCCATTGTCCTGCCCTTCAAATGTGGAGCCCATGCCTCCATATTTCCAACACTGGGCTCTGAGAAACCCTGCCAGCGAGCCTCCCCTAGGGTGTGAAATTATGCCCTGAACCTAAGCACAGAAACTAGGGTATTGCTATCAGTTTGCACAATGCAGCCTCCTAACCTGCCTTAAATTGTCTCACCTGTTCTTAAATTCTCATCACTGTAGTTGGATCACCTATGGGGTACCCTTGTTATCGCACATTCTGCCCTACTGCCGATTGTTGTTCTTATACCCTCCAGCTACTTTGATCTGCCCTTGCCCTGGACTTCCTTTCCACACTTTCACCCAGCCCTTCCAGCAGCCACCCCACCCAAGTAGGCATGCCTCATTCTAGATCCACCTCTGCCTGACATGCCTCCGCACCCCTGCAATTAACCAGTACAAGCCCAGTGATGTCTCTAGACATCACAGAACCCCTCTGTCATGTAGCCCAACCCTCATTTGGGTCATTTGGGTCCAGGGAAGTTCAAGGTATTGTCAAGGTCATAGAGCTAGGACTCAAGGGGTCCAGACTCTGGTTCAAGGGTCTTTCCATCATACAATGTTACTTTTTATCCCTTCTATCTATATTTTTCTCTTGCCTACTTTTTCTCCCTCACCCACACCTTTTTAATTTAAATTTTAACATCTGTTCTCTCTTATTCCATTATTTCTATGACATTTTATATTATGCTGAATTTCCATTTAAGATCCGTCTAAAAAACACATTCTGAGTTTGCTTTGAAAAAAATTTTATACAACCTTTTTTTTTCATTCAGTTTGATTCTTTCTTCCTAGCGCCTTTCTTGACTTATCTTTCCTGCCTTTTTAGTGGCAGAAATTATTTTCTGCCTCTGTGCAGTGTAGCTTCTTCTATTACCCATGCCCCTAATATATCAGGCCTATAATCTCACAATCCATTTTTGTGTATTATTTGTGAAGCTAGTATTTTTAAATGCAAATGAGACTAGTGGTTTTAGTTTAATTCCTGATTTTATCTTGGGGAAGAAGCCTTTTTTTTTTTTTTTTTTTCTGGTGCCTTTACTGACTTTGAAGAAAGATCACAGAAAGGGAGAGGGAGGGAGAAGAGAAAGCACCACTTGGGAAAGGGTCTCACACTTAGCATCTCTGCAATATATGTTGCATTTTTATTCACAGGCTCACCTGCACAGAGCACAGCATCCAGGCTTCTAGTTTGGGGCCTTTCATCTCTGACACTGCATAGTTCTACTCCTTGGAAGTAACCAAGGAACAGTTGAGCTCCAGCTCTACTGACAGTAAACAAATACGGAAAGGACAATAACTAATATTTAAAGAGCACTTGTACTGTGCTGCAGTCCCTGGGTGGTACAAACAGTTAAGTGCTCAGCTGCTACTCAGAGAAGGTTGGACGTTCAAGCCCACCCAGAAGCATCTTGGAGGAAAAGCCTGGTAATCGGCTTATGAAAGTTCACAGTCATGAAAGCCCTATAGAGTACAGTTCTATTCTGCAACACATGGGGTCACCATGAGTTACAATCTACTCAAAGACAACTGGTTTGGTTTTTTGTTCATTTTTGTTTTTTAAATACTGTGCGAAGAGCCATGGTGGCACAGTGGATAAGCACTCAGCTGGTAACTGAAAGGCTGGCAGTTCCAACCCACCCAGCAGCTCCACAGGAGAATACCTGGCAATCTGCTCCTATAAAGATTACAGCCTAGAAAACCTTGTGGAGCAGTTCTACTCTGCCACACGAGGTTGCTATGAGTCAAAAATCGACTCTAAGGCACCCAAAAAGAGGTATAAGTTCAAGCATTTTACACTAATTAGCTCATTCATCTCACAACTTCCCAAGGGCTATCTTATTATCCTCATGTTAACAGATACAGGAATTGAAGCTTAGGGGTTAAGTAGTATGTCCAAGCTCACACAGCTACTAAACAGCAGACCTGGAATCCAAGCTCAGTAAGGATAGCTCCAGAGCCAATGCCTCTAATTATATAGGAATATTTTTGGGAAAACTCAATCTTAAAACAGTTGGCCATATTTAGGAATTAAGATGAGCCCAAAGGACTGACTGAAACCCTGGAAGATCCTACCTCTACATTATCGGAGAGTGGAGATAGAGCACATTTCATCTGAACTCTGTCAATTGTGGCATTTTCAGACCTGACCTTTAAAAATGGAAATATTGTAATTATAATCCTAAAAAAAAGAATGATTATTTGTGATTGCGTTTGGCTGGGGTTTCTAAACCTTGGCCTTATCGACATTTTTGGCAGGGTAATTCTTTGTTGCAAAGGGCTGTCCTGTGCACTGTACGATGTTTAGCAGCATCCCTGGCCTCTATCCACTGAACCAAAACCCAGTGCCGTGGAGTCGATTCCAACTCACAGCCACCCTATAGGACAGAGTAGAACTGCCCCAGAGAGTTTCCAAGGCGCGCCTAGCTGATTCGAACTGCCAACCCTTTGATTAGCAGCCATAGCACTTAACCACTACGCCACCAGGGTTTCCCCTCTACCCACTAAAAAAAAAAAAAATTTTTTTTTTTTTTTTTAGAGGCCAGTAAATATGCCCCTCCTCCTCCCCACTCTCCATTCCAGCTGTACCTATTTAAAAATGTCTCCAGACATTGCCAAATGTCCCCTGGGGGCCAAAATTACCCCTAGGTGAATCACTGTGTTAGGCATTGCCCAAGTTCTAAGCACAAGTTCTCATAAACAGACTGTATGGGACCAGTTCATACCTTTCACTCACTCATTCTTCCTCAGAGCTTAACTTAACTGTTGCTGCCACCTTGGAGTTGGTGTGCAGAGCAAGCTGGATATTTTTTTTTCCCCCACAACTTCTTCCGCTCAGAGAGATTCGGCTGTGTGCTCCTTCTCCCAGAACTGCTAACTCTTAGCAAACTCCTTCTCTTCATAGCCTTTCTCTTTCTCTTGTAACTCTTTCCAATGACCTTGATAAAAAGTCTTTTATTTCTCCCTTCTCATCCTTTTCTCTCTCCTTCTTCTCTCATATATAAGCCAATAAATAACCCTAGCCATTTCAGATAAGAGTAACTGTCCTGCTATTGATAACCCTCTTTCCAGGAAAAAAAAAAAAAAAGGCAGATATTTTGGCAGAAAGTTGAGTGAGATCAAAACCTAGCATCATCAACCTTTAAAGCTTTCAAAAGTTGATGGATGTCCCTTTTGTAATCTTAATAGCGATTTATTCTGCAACTTCATGATTTATTGTAATAAGCAGGTTGCCCCCCAGTAGCTGAGTTCATTTGTAAAATGTTGTGAAGAATGGGGTGACAGCAAATGTATGGTAGGACCTTAAAAAAGTCACCAAAAATCAATATAGGCATCTTTTACTGCATCTGAGATATAGTTCTCAAAGTGAATTTGTGTAGAGCAAATCTTATGTTTACATTGATTTCTGTAGAAGAGAGAAAATTTTAGACAGGTTGAAACCATTTTATACTGAAGGGGTCATGTCGATAACCAAGCACAAAGGGCAGCCAGTGTAGGGCTGGAAGTGCTCTTTTGAGGCATTTGTATTCTTTTTATATCTTTGGCCAAACTACTCTATTTCTGTAACTTCCTCTTTTCGGTCAACTTTATCCTCACTGTTCCAGTGTAGTTTAGAAAAATATCTACAGTGCTAAGGTTTAAAGTCAGGAAAGGTGTGTGTCAGGGCTGTATCCTTTCATCATACTTATTCAGTTTGTATGCTAAGCAAGTGATCCAAGAAGCTGGACTATATGAAGAAGAACGTGGCATCAGGATTGGAGGAAGACACATTACCAACCTGTGATACGCAGATGACACAAACTTAACTGCTGAAAGTGAAGAGGACCTGAAGCACTCACTGATGAAAATAAAACCACAGCTTTCAGTATGGATTGAACCTCAACATAAAGAAAACAAAAATCCTCACAACTGGACCAATAAGCAACATCATGATAAATGGAGAAAAGATTGAAGTTACCAAGGATTTCATTTTACTTGAATCTATAATCAATGTCCATGAAAGCAGCAATCAAGAAATTAAACAACACATTGTATTAGGGAAATCTGCTGTAAAAGACCTTTTTAAGGTGTTAAAAAGCAAAGATGTCACCTTGAAGACATTCCAAAACACCACAGATACGAAAGGCTCCTGACTAAGGCAGCAAGACAGAGGTAGTGTTGTGAATGGAATTGTGCCCCCCCAAATTTATGAGTCAACTTGGTTAGGCCATTATTCCCAGTATTGTGTGGTTGTCCTCCATTTTGTGATTGATAATAATTTTCCCTCATGTCATAAATCCTAATCTCTGCCTGTGGTTAATGAAGCAAGATTGGATTATGGTGAAGAGGATTAGGGTGGGATGTAACGACACCCTTGCTCAGGTTACATCCCTGATCCAATGTAAAGATGTAAAGGGGGTTTCCCTGGGGTGTGGGCTGCACCACCTTTTATCTTACTAGACATAAAAGGCAAGGGAAGCGAGCAGAGAGTGGAGGACCTCATACCACCAAGAAAAAAATGCCAGGAGCAGAGAGCGTCCTTTGGACCCGAGTTTCCTGCACAGAGAAGCTCCTAGACCACGGGAAGATTGATGACAAGGAACTTCCTCCAACGCTGACAGACAGAGAAAGCCTTCCCCTGGATCTGGCACCCTGAATTTGGACTTCTAGCCTACTAGACCGTGAGAGACTAAACTTCTATTTGTTAAAGTCATCCGCTTGTGGAATTTCTGTTAATAGCAGCACTAGATGACTAAGACAAGGGGGAAGTTATTTCTGCTGCCATGTAGCCACTATCAATGCCTACTCATCTTGAAACTGGGGGGAGGTAGATGGGGGGGCACAACTTAAAGATTGCCCCTGGGTGCTCATTACCCTTGTTCCACCTCTGGTCCTTATCCCACCTCATCTTTATCCCACTCCACCCTGACTTGGGTCCTTACTAGAACCAGCTCCCACCACCACCTCATTCATGGCTGCAAAACTCCACAACCACAGGAAACTCTCCCATGGACACAATTCCTTCTACTGCAGATGCTCCAGCATCATCTGTCCTCTTGTCTACATGAGCTGCAGAACTGCACACTCCTTGTCCCAAGCTGTCTAACATTTTACTGTAAACGGGATCCAATTTATGTGAAAGAACACAGTTACCGTATTCCTCTGTCATCTGCAATCTGCAGAGAACAAAAAACAGTAGTAAACTGACCCTTGGGCAAAATGCTAATGGCTGTATAATTGACTTGGCAGATAATTATAAAACATAGTTCTGAATTAAAACATAAAAGATGTAATTATTGCACTCTATAAACTAATGAATACTAACTCAATTCAATAATTAATAATTCATTATTTAACCTCTAATTAAATGATCATCTTTCCTGCAAACTTGGCTGGTGGCTTAATGGCTTTGGGCAAAATATACAGGAGAGCTATCCTTCTCGTTAATCAAACAGTGAAGAGATTTGAAATCATGTAAGGGGGAGAATTAGGAGAATTTCGACTGAAGAATCTCTTTTCTCAAAGAGACAAGAGCATCTCCTATACAAAGTTTCAATCAACTAAAATGACCCAGGGTAACTCAGACAGAAGAACCAGAGAAGATGGGAGGTTAAGATGGGGACATCCAAGACATAGGTCAGGCCTTATGAGCAAGGCAGGGGCCCATCAGATTGGACAAATAGTCAAAGTCCCCCAGGCAGTTGTGTGCTGGGAGCTAATTATGCGCATTGTGCCCATTGCACTGATACCTTGAAATCAGCTGTGGTGGGTAGAGTTTACACCATTGAAACTGGCATGCATTGCAGATCAGGGCTTTTCTTTCTTTTTCCCTTTCCTCCTTTTTTTCTTTCTCAGAGAATTGGTTGTCAAAGATTTATCAGCACACCACTATCCCCAGAGGTGACTTGTGGTTGACTTCTAGGTTGTGTGGTTACAAGTGCCAAAATCCTGGAGTTGGGGTTGGGCCTGGCCTGCAGGCTGGAGTTCTAGCCTTAGGAACCTGGAAATGGAGCCAGTGTTTACTGAGTCTGTGTTCTACGTTCAGTCCTGCCCATGTGCTTTATGCTTTTGCACATGCTGTTCCCTATGTCTGAAATACACTCTCCAGAGAGCCCCCATTAAGCATTCTAATATGGTGAACTTTCTGTCCCTTCCAAGTTCAACCCCAGCATCGCCTAGTCTGTGATGCCAGCCCCCAAATTCTTGCCTAACATAAGCCCATTTTCTGTGTTCCCAGAGCACCCTTTGTGTAATTGTAGCGTGGGGCTGGTTCCATTGTACTATCCCCGTTTGCTTGTTTCACCCTCCCAACATACGCGCCCCCCGCCCCACACCCCAGCAATTTTAGCACTGGTGTTAAAGGTCATATTGCCTGGATTCAAATTCTGCTTCTCTGCCATGGGATCACATTTCCACATTTGTAAAGTGTAGTTAGTAAGAGTAACCAATTACAGGGCTGTCGGGAGAGTTATGTATAATCATCTATGTAAGTTCTGTAAAATAGTGCCTGGCAGTTCACAGGTGCTCTGTAGATTTGACTGTGATTGTTATTCTTTGAGATCAGGAACCACTAAAGGTTGGAGGGTTTGGGGCTAAATACAACACACCACAATAAAGATGGGGGTTACGGGCATGGGCTGTGCAGTCAGACTGGGTAGGGTTGTTGGCTCTGCCATATACTGAGCTGTAGCATCCAGGAAGTTTGTATAATAAGAGTTCTTATCTCACGTGGGTGTTGTGAATACTAAATGAGATAAAGCAATTGGCCTTGCTGATGGTAAGTACTTAAGGAGCCCTGGTGGTGCAGTGGTTAAGCACTCGGCTGCAAACTAAAAGGTTGGTGGTTCAAACCCACTCCGTGACTCTGTGGCAGAAAGACCTGCTGATCTGCTTCCATAAATATGACAGCCAAGAAAACCCTATGGGACAGTTCTACTGTCCCGTGGGGTTGCTGTGAGTCAGAATCGACTCAATAGCACCTATCAACAACTACATCATTGTTAATGGAGAACCTGGATGGTACAACCAGTTAACATACTTGGCTGCTAACAATCAAAAGGCTGGAGGTTCAATTCTACCCAGAGATGCCTTAGAAGAAAGGCCTGGCGATCCACCTCTGAAAAATCAGCCATTGAAAACCCTGTGGAGCACAATTCTGCTCTGATGCACATCGAGCCACCGTAAGTCAGAGATGACTCGATGACAACTGGTGGCAGTGTTATATCATTACTAACAGGCACCTCCGGAAGTTGGACGTAAATGAGGAGGCTGCCAAGGTGGACACACGGACTGCTCCCCCAAGCCACTCATTGGCTGGTATGTGGAAGGCCGTTGCCCCCTAGACAGGTGCTGACCCATGGTCTCTGCTATGACCCACAATGGTCCACCATGCAGACCACACTGGGTTGGCATTTTTGCCTCCCGAAGAGCTTCAGTGACAAACATCTGGCTCTTGCTCCAGTTGCAACTCAAGTCCCTCCACTGAATCACAGCAGTGATGAATTGCGAGGCAGTAGGGGGAGAGCGATGGTGGGTGTGTGCAGTCTGCCCTGAGAGACTCACCCAAACTTTCAAGTAGCCTCCACAATAAATCCTGGACTGTCGCTTGGTGATTAGTTAGAGGAAGCAGAAACTGCAGGACAAAGCCAGGAAATGACCTTAGAGACTAAACACGGCGTATTTTATTTTAGGGCTCTTTCTCACTTAGAAGTGCTGCCAGGTTGTTTAAAGAGAACGAGTGTTATCAGGGAAGGATTTGGGGATCTGCCAGGCTTTTGACAACATGTGGTAAAAGATTTACAAAGCCCGGAATCAAAGGAGGAGGATGGACAGGAGGTTGTGTACTTGAGAGATGCTGCAGGTGGGCCCGAGATTGACATAAAGTTTTTATGGCCTTTTGGGGAGCTTTCTAGTAAGTGTGATGGGCTCTGTGAGGAGGGCGGAAGCCCCACTAGAATGGCATGTTTCTGTGAATGGTGGCAGAGTTAGGGAAGGGTGGGAAGCCATTTGGGTTATTTGGAACCCACGGGAAGGAACCCAGGGAAGGGAGTGGGGGGCTGAGGAGAAAGCAAGACACATGAGACTAAGGGTACTATCCTGCCCCCATCTTTATCTTTTAAAAAAAAATTAGACAGGTGGAAATCAAAGATATTTTTGAGCAAGAAATAAGCTTCAACAGCTTAAAACCATTCATAGGAAAAGGGGAGAAAGGAAGCGTAAATATACTGCTGAGCTCCTCTTACACTGCTTGGTATTGGCTGGACCATTAACACTAATCCATTACCATCTTTAAAGAGGAGCTGAGACCATTAAACTCACTTTGCACACTAAAAGTGGGAGAAATGAGGATTGTACCCAGGTCTGTCTGACTCCAGTGCCTCCTATGACTTTGCCTTAGAAGGGAAGGGTTTGTGACTTTGCCTTAGAAGGGAAGGGTAGGCAGAGTTTAATACTAGCTGGCAGAAATCCCTTCTCCATCTCCTTAAGCAACTGACTTGTTGTTAATTGTTGCAACGATAAAGAGGTACCCAGAGTGTGGACCCAGAAGCCTCCCCAATGATTTTCCAAGATACCAGGGATGGTTCTGACTTAGTAAACGTGAGATTATTCGTATCCTATCTTATACAGATAATCAACTGCAGCCTTCTGTGCTTACTCTAAACCTGGGTTGGCCTAAGGCCCATTTATTTTTAATGATGCCATTAACTAAGGCATACAAAGCAGTCATTCTAAGGCCGTTTATTTTCCCTCTTAAAGAGAATCTGCAAATAGTTCAGGGATTTTTAAAATGTAATAAAAATAATAGCTAATAATAGATCCAATTTATGAAGTACTTAATATGTGCTAGACAGTGCGAGATGCATTTTGTGATTACTGCCTTATTTAATTTCAAACTCGTGGTGTACAGGCAAATCTAACCTACAGGGTGGAATTGTGTTTTTAAAAACGTAAATTTGAATGTCTTTAGATGATGCTTGTGCTCTCAGTTTTCCACAGTCCACACTACTCCCTGTTGCTTACTCCCACAACTAATTTAATTTACTTTCAGGGCCCTGTAGGCAATTGCATTTGTGACCTCTGCCTTAAACAGCCTGATGAAGTAGATTATGTAATACCCCCATTTTATTGCTGAGGCAAAGAAAGAATATGCAACATGACCAATGTCACACATAAAATTGTAGATTAAACCTGTTGCTGTTGAGTCAATTAGGACTCATACTGACCCTATAGGGCAAGGTAGAACTGCCTCATAGGGTTTCTAAGGACCAGCTGGTGGATTCAAACTGCTGACCTTTGGTTAGTAGCCTTAGCTCTTAACCACTGTACCACCACGGCCCCGAATGGTAGATGAGGATTTGAAAACAAGTCCTTTCTGACCAGAGAACAAGCTCTTAACGCATACATTATATTCCACCACTATTATAGTGAGGTTTCCATAGAACGGTATAGTGTCCTTCTTGAGGGACAGCAAAAGTTGTCCTGAACAATTCTTTAATAGCAGTGACTCATCTTCCACTTCTTTTCTATCTCCCTGCATCTCTGTTCACTGAGCATGTATCTATAAAAATGATTGACACACAGATGTTGTCACTCCCACTTCTACCTCTTTCATATACATTGTAACCACTTAATCAACATTTTCATACTAGTCACAGACTATAATCTCACCTGCAATTAGAATTCCAGGTCATTTCGTTTCTGGATTGGGAGGTGCATTAGAAGAGTACTATAAATTAGAAAACTAAACCAAATTCTTTGCCATCAAGTCGATTCCAAATCACAGCAACCCTACAGGACAGAATAGAACTGCCCCATGGGGTTTCCAAGCAGCAGCTTGTGGATTTGAACTGCCAGTCTTTTGGTTAGCTGCCAAATGCTTAACCATTGTACCACCAGGGCCCCATGAGAATAGGAACTAGTGGTACGCACACACACACACACACACACACGCGCACACACACACACACCTTCATAACTCCCATCTCCTAGCATAGATACTGGCACATAGTAGCTGATCAATAAGTGTGGGCTATTATTATTTTTTTTTTTAAATTATTATTATTGCTGAAGGAGCCCTCATGAAGCAGTGGTTAAAACACTTGGCTGCTAACTGAATGGTAAACAGTTCAAACCCACTAGCCGCTCCACAGGAGAAAGATGTAGCAGGCTGCTTCTATGAAGATTACAGCCTTGGCAACACTGTGGGTCAATTCTACTCTGTCCTATAGGGTCGTTATGAGTTGGAATCGATTTGAGGCAATGGGTTATTATCATTGCTATTGTCACGGTTATTATTACTACTACTACTACTACCAATGAGCTTGGTAACAGGTAAAAATTTTTACTCAAATATATATAACTACCACCTAAAGGGTGACATTTACCTTTCATGATTTCATTTTTCCTGATTGATTTGTAAATTAAATTATTTACCCCAGATTGGCCAGTATTTTTTTTTAATATACTGATTATAGAATATTAGCTTCAACTCATTCATTTATGCACGCACACATTCATTTATTCAACAAATACTTATCGAGTGACCAAGTGTTAGGAGCTGGGATACAGGGTGATTAGAATGCCTGCCCTTAAGGTTAATACATTCTAGTGAAGTGTTTTCAAACAGCAGGACACAACTCATTAGTGAGACATAAAATTAATTTAGAGAGTCATGACAGGCATTAAAAAATATCAAACAAAATAGAATAAAATAGAAAATATCAAAGTGCACTTGGGGTAAGCATTACCTAATGAACATTTATTTAATGACATCTGTGAAAGTTTGTGAATATCCTGAGTTGCATTGTAAAATGTATTTCTTACAATAGGCTGAGATCAAAAAGTACTGAAAGCTACTGGTCTGGTGATCTAGGGAAGAGGGTGCAGAAGAACAGATGCTTGGACAAGAAGATGACCAGATGGCTGAATTACGAGGGTTTCCTTTGCCCCTCAGGTGTTTCTCAATAAGTCAACAGATGTCCACAGACTGAAAAACATTTTGAAAACACTTGTCCAAAATCTCTTTCAGTTCAAATGCTTCATGCTTTTGAAATAAACTGCTTCCTTGGCCTTAAAACCTTTCCTTTCCGTATTTGTAGTGACTAAGGTGAGTTGCCTGCTCTTCCTTAAAACAGGACACATACTCACGTATACCGCCCCCCCCCCACACACACACTGCATTTTCACCCAAGTAATTCACACTTTCTCCTTTTGTTTGCCAACTATGCCCTCCCTCCACACAAAGTGTTTTCATAAGCACCACTATGCCAATTTTGTTTACATGTTGCTGTAAAAAAAATTGAGCATAGCACATTTATGAAAATATCTCACAGGGGGAGGGCGCTGTTGGCAAACAAACACAGAAGGTGTGCGTTACTTGTGTAAAAATACAGAACACACGCATTTTCACACTCTTTCTAATTTTGTAAAGTCCAAGACTTTCCTTCTCAGAGAATCCCCAAATTCTAATCACATAATCACATTCCCAGTGCCACAGATAGCTTAAATATTTACAGGGTTAAGTGGGAACCAATAATATATAAAAGCTGTCAAACTTGGCAGCATTGTCAATAATTCAGTAGTAACCTACTTGCTGAAGGCCAAAGCCGGGAAAACCAATTCCGGTGCCAACTGTAGGTTCCAATAAAGCACACATTTCTATTCCAGTCCCATTGCTTGTGTATGTGTGTTTGTGTATGTGAAACCCTTTGTGTGGTCTCTTGCAAATTGCTTTCTACTATGTCTGTGCCTGGAATCTTCTGCCACACTTTCTCAAGATTTTCTACCAAATCCAGAAAGCAGTGTCCCGTTTTGTTTAGATTTGTTTTCCCTTAAGTAGTCCTCTAACCAGGCTTTGAAGCAAGCACCCTAGGATGATAAATGAGAGAAACTCACACCTCTCTGAAGGGCTGTGATTCCACTCTGTCTGCCTGGAGCTGAAGCAAAGCAGCTCTAAATTGATTTACAGAGCCAACTGGGAAAATGGGAAAGTGTTTCCGTGGAAATGCAGCTAATTAAAGGCTAGATTAACCAGCTCCATCTTCTTTTTGGGTATTCCTTATGCCTGAGCACCATGTTCCTTTACAGTACAGAACTTCCCATCTCTGGGATGTCCATAGGGTCTTAACCCATTGGAAAATAGATTCCTTAGTGTAGTAGGCAACCCTTAAGGACATCACTTTTGGCAAATGGCTTCCAGCCATTTGCCTTCCTCATTTGAGGGGCAGGAGTTGCAATTGTTTTCCTTTCCAGTTTGTTTTTGAGGAACAGCTGCTTCTCTGGGCATTTGGCTAACTCTTCTCTAATCCTGAACAAAACCACCAGGAGCCAAGAGCTGGGTAAATAAAAAAGTAGGCACCTTAAGGCTAAACAGATTGTGCTTTTTCTCCCACAGATAAGTGCTTTCTATCTCTCTCTTCCTCTCTTTTTTTGGTGGCAATATGTAAACATCCACCTGTTCACAATTTCTACATGGGTAGTTCAATGACTTTCGCTAGATCCTTCGCAATGTATCACCATTCTCACTATCTCTATCCATATTGTTAACATCTCAATTAATTTAGACTTTGTGCTCCTTAAAAGTGCTTATCTGTGCTTTAGATTAACTGTTGTCAATTTGAACTCATATAGATACTGCTTTATAAGAGCACAATGCTCAAGACAAACATTATTAATTGACCTAAACCATTGTTTAGTTTAAGCATGAGCAAGATCCAAGAGACTGTACTTTGACTTATCTTGGGGGAGGGGGGGATGAGGAGGCTTTCTGGAATTCAAATGAAATGAACCAAACCCTTTGGTTTAAGTCCAGGTGAAGTCTGGGGCACAAATGAGTGACAGCTTCAAAGACCGTGCAATTTCCAAAAGCAGTAATTGCTACCTAGGTAATTATAAACAGTAACCAAAGCTGCTAATTCTCTTTTCTCAGTTATCTCCTGCTTACCTCATGATGGAGTTCCCTTTGTGTTTCCATGGAAATACAGAGTGATTTACATGAATTTAAAAGCAAACATGGGAGACCCATCCTTTGTGTATTGATCTTATTTACTATATTCTGTTGTATGACTTTGCTATCAGGTTAAATGGATCATTTCAAACATTTGGACCATGTATTTTATTTCCATGTCCTCGCCCAAATCTATTGTGAAAATATGTAGTGGGATGATTTTAAGAGTCAGTCTATTGTAGCTTTTATAATTGACTGGAACGATTTTTCAGCACCACTCAGTATCTAAGTGACAATAAATCCACAGGGTCACTTCATTCTCTCTTATGTTAGCAACTGAAGCACTTTTTCCCTACTTAAATTGAATTTAATATTATTTTTCCATATTATTCCTGAGACTGACACCAGATCTCCACCCTCTCCTGGCCATGCCTGTCTCTGATCATCTTCTTTAGTCAAATAAGTTAATACAGGTGAACATGCCTAGAAAAATTCCTTCCACATAGTAGGCATTTGAATAAATGCTTCTACCTTCTTCAGATCTGTAATGTGATTGTCCTTAATAGAAAAGAGGTGGAACATTTGTCATTCAAGGCAAGATAATTACCAGGGACCAAGTTCATTTGTTTGTTTGATTTCTTTGTTTTTGTTTTTAGTAGCAATCAGCTCAGATTCCTTTCCAACAAGTATTGGACTAAGGGCCAGAAAGGCATTGGTGAGAGAGAAGGAGTAGAGACCTCTTCTTTAGGAATAAAACTTAGCCTCACTAGTCTTTTGTGTGTGAGACAGTAAGCACGTGGCTTGGTGACCACACCTCTATGGATTTCAATAATAAGGATTGTGGGAGGGAGGGTGGTGCTACCATTGAGCACGTGGCGTTCGAACCCAGACTGACTTGAATTCTACCTCTTCCACCTACAAGCTCTGAAACCTTGGGGGAGTTGTCTAATTATTCTGTGCCTCAGTCCTCTCATCTATAAACTATGGCTAATAAAGCACCTGCCTCCCAGGGTTGTTAGATGGATTAAGTAAGATAATATCTGTAAAGTATTTTTTAAAACCTGGCATATGGTAAGAATTGCATACGTGTATGTTATTATCATTCAAAGCTACCCTTATCTTTGTGGTATGTAGTAGAAAGACATTTCATGGATGATACAGAGAAGGAAAGAGTATAAAGAAATACAGAGGTGTGCTTCCTTTTAGAGGAGAGAGAATTTTTTTAGAAAGACATAAGCGATAGCTGGAGAGAGTGTTGAGTGGTATCCATCAGAAACGATACTTTAAATGTAGTAACACTGAAGAAGAGAAATGTATCAGGTTTAACTGGTAGATATAGAATAAAATGAATCAGGTATTTCAGGACAGACATGGGGAGAAATAGGCTAGATGAGGCTGTAGACTGTGTACTTTCTGAGAATCACTAGAGACCTAGAGACGGGTGAGCTTGGATTTGGCTGGAGTTCCATCAAGTGGGACAGAGTCAGCAGAGAACCAGGGCATAGACCTGCACAGATCGGGGGAGGTGATGGTGGTACAAAAAGAGACCAGTGGCTTCTCATGCTAATAATAGTCTAATAACAAATACCAGATGTAAAATAAGTAAATGGCTACAAGGAGTGGCCCAACATGTGGACTAGCTAGCTCCACCTAGGGGAAAAATCTGGACTGGAGTTTGTGAGGGGGATTGGAAAGTAGACAAAGGAAGATAGCACAAGGAGAATGGACAGAGTTGTCCATATAGGAGGTTATACTGAATCCCTGTGGTTGGAAACGTCTTGGGTACTATAGTCTGATTCTGTGTGAACCTGTGTTGCCTCATTACCTCCTCTCTTTTACCTGATAACCTTTGTCCCATAGAAGACATTTCAGGGCAAGAGAGGCTAGGACTCATTCTCCTGGTGCTATGGCTTTTGTGAGTCTATTTGCATTACTGACAATTAGAACAGCAGCCTTAGATGCTGATATATCGGTATATCTCTATCTCTAGCCCCATTATCTATCCTTCCCTCTCATAAGTCTTCATAAAAGCCCTAATCTATAAAAGAGGGAAAAAATCAGCACAACCACTAAATACTTTGAAGAACAAAAGATCGCACACACACCTTGCCTTCCAATTTAAGTAGCATTCTAAAAATAAAAATTATTCAATTATTCATATGATAATGGTACTTATTTTAATGTTAAGATGTTTATTTTTTAATCCAGCACTCCTCTATTTGGATATGTGTGTATATATGTATATGTGGTGTACGTTTATACATTATGCCTATATGTATAGTATGTGGTCTCAAAAATACGTGAGCTTACATGATGGGTAAAACTTTGAGTTATAATTCTCCAAGGGATGCATACAAAACTAAGACTAGTGGGATAAAGCCGCTTTGGAAATGCCATGTCCATATATTCTTATTTAAATGATGTTGAATTTAATGCACCTTTGATTTAAATGTTTGCCTTTGATTTTCCTAAATTTTAAAAAGTAAAATTGAAAGTCTTACTGCCTCCTCTACTTTGTGATTTAGAAGAAAGAATCTGAGCTTTGGAGACCAAAATATTTAAGTTTCTCTTTCTAACTGTATGAACTTGAGCAAGTCACTTACCTTTCTAAACTCCGAGCTTTTCTGTTTTTGTTATTGCTTTTTCCATACGTCCCTTGACCAGGGAGTGATGAGGACCAACTGAGATCACATACATAGAGTGCTCCGAATTCTAGTATGATTATGATTATATTATCTGTCATTTACTTTTTATTTTTATAACTTTTAAACTACAAAGGTAATACATATTTAAAATAGAAAAACATAGGCCAAATGGGGGTGAAGAAAAACAAGAAGGACCAAGAGGAAGTGAGAGAGGAGCAGGAGAAAAAAGCTCTCCTGCGGTCTCCACCCACGAAAGATCACCTTAATGTTTCAGTGTGTGTTTTATCCTTATAGCAATTTTCTACCCTCCTACACACACTTACACTCTCTGTCTCTACGTAGAGGGATAGATAACTAGGTATGGATGGATAGACTGATATTTTATAAATTTTCATATTCTGTTTTTGTCTCCTATATATGATAAATGTATTTCCATGCCAATAAATATAAAATTTCAGTATCATTATTAATATGCATGCAGTATTGTGAATGTTTGGATTGATTTACTTTTGTTCAGTATCTATGCCTCTTTTAATTAAAATCTATGTTATCCTTTATAAAATAGTGTTACTTTAAATATACAAGTGGTACATGAATACATATTCATTGTAAAAAATTCAAGTGGAAACCCCTGTTATCCCCTCTGCTACTCAACTATCCCCCTCTTTCCACCGTTTATGGTTCCACTCTCCTTAGGGAAAATGCCATTAACAGTTTGGAGTATATTCTCCCGTACTTTTTTCTAATCATGTACATCCGTGTGTGTGTGTATGTAGATTGAGGTTTTTATTACATTTACTTTCAACAAATCAGATACTGAATTTAAATCTATCCTCTATGATTTAGAAATATTTAGTACTTAAAGGAAATATTTACACAGCTTTTGTTGAAAAGTAAAATAAGCCATACATAGTTCATAGTTTATTTATGTTGAATGAT
This sequence comes from Elephas maximus indicus, assembly GCF_024166365.1. Taxonomy (NCBI): domain Eukaryota; kingdom Metazoa; phylum Chordata; class Mammalia; order Proboscidea; family Elephantidae; genus Elephas; species Elephas maximus. Next base: position 29,836,391 of record NC_064827.1, on the reverse strand, counting down.
GTATAGGATTAGGTTAAATCTAGAAAATCAGTCACCTCAAATCCTTTTTGGTAGTGGGTGGATATGGGTTAATGTAGCATAAATTATAAGCACAACCTGTCCAGAAAACCACTTAGGAGTCAAATGTAGAATGTTTTACATACAGTTCATTTAACCTCATGAACTTTTTCATAGATTTATCTACCTTATATCTACATTTATATCCATGAGTGTATGTCTTTCTAATCTAAGCCCTAGAATTAGAGGTTGAATGTATCAATCAATGAAGTGTCTATTACATTTTTCCTAGTAATAATATTCCAATGAAAGTACTCTGAGTTCTTTCATAATACAATAAAATAAGCTAAAAAATAACATTTTGATCCCATAGAGGCATGATACTTCTAAGAAAGGGGATGGATTATATAGTTAAAATAAATAAGGACTTGCTTGTTAGAATTTTACATACCCCTCTCACAGTTTGGAGACCCTGGTGGCATAGCAGTTAAGAGCTAGGGCTGCTAACCAAAAGGTCACAGTTCGAATCCACCAGGCGCTCCTCAGAAACTGTATGGGACAGTTCTACTTTGTCCTATAGGGTCACTATAAGTCAGAATCGACTTGACAGCAATGGGTTCTCATAGTTTAAAACACCCTGGTCTAGATTTTCCAGTCAATGGTATAGATCTAAATTATTTAAGTTGAGACTGAGTTCAGCACAACTAGATGGTGCCTGGCTACCACCACCAACTGCTCTGACAGGGATCACTATAGAGGGTAGCGGACAGAACTGGAGAAAAAGGTAGAACAAAATTCTAACTCACAAAGAAGACCAGATTTACTGGTCTGACAGAAACTGGAGAAACCCCAACAGTATGGCCCCTGGATACCCTTTTAACTCAGTACCGAAGTCACAACTAAGATTCACTTTTCAGCCAAAGATTAAACAGACCCATAAAAACAAAATGAGACTAAATGGGTACACCAGCCCAGAGGCAAGGATGAGAAGGCAAGAGGGGACAGGAAAACTGGTAATGGGGAACCCAAAGTTGAGAGGGGGAGAGGGTTGACATGTCATGCAGTTGGCAACCAAGGTCACAAAACAATGTGTGTTAATTGTTGAATAAGAAATTAATTTGCCCTGTAAACCTTCATCTAAAGTACAATTAAAAAAAAAGTTTAAATTAGTAAAATTGTCATGTCATTTCAAAATTTGCTACTACACTTGTGAACACTTTCAGGTGGTATTAGAAAGAAGTGCGTAACCAGTTAAAGCTATGCTAGGATGGTCCAGCACTGAGCCCTTCCCTCTCAGAAGATTCATTTAAAATGAGACCTTATGTAATGGGGTGTTGAGTGAGACTTTTTCTGTTGAGTTGGAATTGATGACTAGGACCCAAAACTGAGGACATGAGGAATTGAGAAGCCCACATTCTAAAGAGATTGTCAGACACCTAGGGCTAGATCCCCATCCAGGGCTGATTAAGAGGTTAGCTGTACCATGACTATCCACTACCCGATTCCTACCCCCTTCCAAGGCTTTATAAGAAGCCTGAAAGTAGGTGGGGAATAAAGGAATCACTAGAGTTAGAAGTCTTAGGCCTTGTGGTATGTTCTTACTGTGTCGACCTGCTAAGCTAGAAGTATGTTTCCAGAACTTTCTTCTTGATAGGGTTCTTAGCTAGGGTTGACTACAAAAGAAACTTCCATGAGAACTGGAAAGCAAAAGTAAAGCAGCAGTCATGTTTATGCCCAGAAGAGCAGGTGCTGTTGTATCTCAGGCATATTCCCTGGAACTTCTAAGTCAGTGTGCCAGCGTGTGTCAGCAGCCTGGCCCACAGATCTTCTTGTTCCTACCAGAACTACACTTTCAGCAACTCTTGAGCCATACGTGTATTTATCTCCATGACAATGGACACCAGCTTCTGTACAACTCCTCATCATTGAAGATGTAGCCTTGGAGGAGGTAAGGGGCCGATACAAGTTCCAGATCATCCTGGTCAGTCCCAGGTCATACTTGCACTACCCACTTTATGTCCATCTTTCCTTCCTGACTGCCTTACCTGCTGATGTTAGGTTAACACCAGACACAGAACCAACAGCTGTGTATAAATCATATGTACATAAAAGGAGGAACTCAACAGTTACCTGAATGAATAGGAGACCAGTATCTCCCTACACCCAACTGCATGTTCTTCTAACCTGGGAACCTGAACACTGTCTCTGGTGCTGCCAATGGGGTGGAGCAGAGAGTGGTGAGGTGTTAGTGGAAAAACTTGATGTATCCTCTGGAGTTTGGGGCATGAGGGAACATGGAGTCTGGGGCATGCCTCTTTCTTCCTAGAGGTCTCTGAAGGTGGTAGCCTGGCTCATAAAGGTATAGTGAACTTGGGAAGACAATAGGATAAAACTCCCACCCCCATCCTACTCTTTAGGTTGTATAATAGGACTTCACTAAGACTCCAGTACAGGAAGCAGGAGCCGTGAGGCTGCCCAGGAGGCTACCAAGTAAGGAGGTGCCCCATCTGAAGAGAGGGTTGGAGATGTGGCCTCCTGGTAAGAGACAAAGGTAGACACAACTACCTTTTAGCAACAGAGAGGTGAAGGAAAGGTGAACATCATCCCCCAAAACCATGTGGAGAGGCTATACCAAAATGAGACCAAAGATGCTTCCTACCATGGAAAGGCAGCCACTTTCTCTCCTGTTCTCCTTCCCAGAGAATCTAGGACCTAGAATTAAGTGGACACTGAAGGAGAAAAGGAATGTTAGAGGCAGACCTAGAACAGGGAAAGGGAAGAGGAATAAAAGAGAAGCCCACTTGCTCTCACTTCTACAAGTCCCTTAAAATACAGATCAAGCCTGTGCTTCAGTGGAGAGAGAAGAAGAGAGGAGATTTGTAATAGTTTTGAGATTAGATTTTCAAACTGGGCTAAACTAATTCTTTTTCAAATAACTAGATGTTACCAGAAAGTAATGGAATCTGCTCAAAATGTAGTTAATAGTACAGGGAAGGGACCTCTGATATAAAAGAGTTGAGAACAATGATTAGTGAAAAAACATTTTATGTTGAGATCCACATTGTATTCAGACTTTTCAATAAAGTGGATACTTTACATACACATATATGGATTTACACATATTGCTTTATATTCGCATATATTTACACATGCATACACCCTCATTTATATGAAGATTAACTGATTTGAAAAGCTTGAAAACCTAAATTAGGCTTAGCAAATATGTGGCATGTATGCCATCTGTTCACCATCCCCCCATCCCTTGTCCAAGGCAGACATTACTAATCAATCACAGCACTCTTTCACACTGAACCAGGACTCAGGCTCAGAATCCTCATCAACCAGCATTCCAGGAAGCCACTTTGAAGAGATCAAAGTTGGCACAGAAGGTGAAACCTGTTTACCATCCCTGTTCAAGATTCCAGAACACAGCTTAGGAGCAGGAAGTCTGGTTTTAAGCAGTTAAAATAGATCTCATGAAAACTATGCCTTTTATTTGTTCTGAGTCTGTTTACTCTTGCAGTGGGCATAATTCGAGTAAGCCATGTCTGCTGTCATCTGATTTAGTCATCTTCAGCATGATAGAGTCAGCTAATTAAGAGCTGGGATTTTACTGGAAAAGACAGCACTAACAGCAGTAGGAAGCTAAGACAACTAACAGAAAAGAAGGGGACGTAATAAAAATGTTTGCTATTCACTAAGTGCTGAACTTTGTTTCAGACCCTTTTACATATATACATACATATGTATGTATGTATGTATACGTGTATATGGAGCCCTAGTGGTGCAATGGTTAAGAGCTACAGCTGCTAACCAAAAGGTCAGCAGTTTGAATCTACCAGCCACTCCTTGAAAACCCAATGGGGCAATTCTACTCTGTCCTATAGGGTCACTAGGCATTGGACTCAACAGCAATGGGTTTGATTTTTGGTATATATATATATATTCTTTTTTATTCTCACAACAATGCTCTAAGGAAGATATTAAAATTTATCCCCATTTTATAGGTGACAAAAGCTAGGCTCACAGAACTTAAGTGACCTACACAAGAACACATCGTTGGGAATCAATCCAGGTCTTTGTATACTATTTCTTTGACACCACGTAAGCCAGAAAAATTGCAGGCTTAATACTTCAAAGAACATAGCAGCCTGGGGTCATTAATGGCATACAAAGAGTACTCTGGACCTTGATGAGACCTAAAGGCATGGATTTAGAATAGGATAATACACAATGTTTCTGATGATTACTTGAGTCGTTAGGAAAAAATGAAATAAAAAAAAATTTTTTTTTTGAAAATAGGGAAAGCAGGTGAATGTAGAATATATTTTCAATTTCTTTAACTAAAATGCTTTAAAATATTAAAGAAAAGGAGTCTGTTGTATATATATATTGCAGCCCATAATATACAATATGTTATGGAGTCTATTATTAACCAGATAAATTGAATATTTCGACATGTGACTATGCATGTGTATAAGTGCATATGTGACACATGACAGAACATATATACAAATTTCCTGAAGGAGCTATTGAGGTGCTGGTTACTGGCTGACCCCATGCACCATCCCCCACCCCACTTTTCAGGTCATTTTCATATGATAAATAACTATGATTTTTTTTTTTTTGGGAAGTAGGGAGTGGGCTCTTGGAGTTCTTGATCATTTTTGACTGTTCGTGTTTTTCCCATTTCCACTCCCTCTTTGGTACCTGGTTGAATCATTGACCCTTGGTTTCTTAGAATAATAGAACTTTTTTCTAGGAAAACCCTCCCTTGATGTACTAAAGAAATGCCCCCTCCCAAACCTTTAGGACCTGTCCTTCAGGTTAGGCAGCATAACACAGTGGTTAGTAAATGAGGTTTCAGAGCCTCAGAAACCTGGGTTCAAGTCTTTGCCAAACAACCTGGTAACTTGGTGACCTTAAGCAAAGCACTTCACCTTATTATTTATTTCATCATCTGTAAAGTTTCTATTCCTTGGACTTCTGTGAGGATTAAACGAGCTAACATCTGTAAAACCTTTAGCACAATATTAGGTTCAGAGCAAGCTCTCCATACATATTTCTTTAATTATTATTATTTCCTAAATTTTTCTTTTACTTTTGGGATGGCAGAACTTCTTTGCCCCAGTTCTTGCCCCGGGACAGTTTACGGGGCCCATCAATTTGTACAAAAGAAAAGGCAGCCTTTAGATTTGCTGGACTTTGTGACCAACTGCAGATAAAAAGGGAAGAATAAAAATGTATTTTTGTTGTGATTATCAGATGCATGCAGGCTGAAATTAAAGAGACTTTTCTCCAGGTACTCCTCTCTCTATGGAATTTATTGTAAAGTTTTAATGCTCAGATTTGGAAATATCACAGCTATTTCCATGACAGCTGGTAACAAGGGATACAGTTTGGAAAAGTATTTCATTGTGATATTGTGATAACCAATAGACTTGAGCAGTGGAGAGAAAATCTCTTATTTAATATCAGATCCTTCAAGGAGAGAGAAAAAGGATACCTTTGTTTATTTTAAAGTTTTACTGTTTTCAAGTTTGCCCCATTCAGAAGTCTTCTCTTTGCGGTAACTCAGGTTCAATTATGTAATCCCAAAGGAAGAAACAAAAACTCATCGTCTTCACAGCACTTTGCTGGGTCTGCTTAATAAAAGCAGTGCTTGCTTTGTTTTGTTATAATCCCTCATTCTTTGGGATTTCATGAGACAAGATACTGTATTTTGAAACGAACACATATACAAAACCAAGTCGATTTCCTTTGGGGATAAATCCTTTATAAAACTCCAGCTCAACAAATTTAAATATAATAATGGCTTTGACTAAATCTGTACACAGTGAAATCCACTAATGGAGACCACCCCATAGTTCAATAAAACAAAACATGAGAGTGTTTCAGGCAGGTGGTCTCATACCACAAATTCATGATAGCTTATTTTAGGTTATTAGCTGGAAGGATTCATGGTAAGATACAATTAGCACTGTTCTTTTTTCTTCTTAAAGAATGTTGGTCTCTTTTCCTTCCTCTCCCCACTGTAGATTCTTGTGTGCTTTGTGGTGTGCCAAACATCAAGGAAAAGCCCTACTAACACAGAGACCACAGGCCCAGCTGAGCTCTGGTCCCCCAAACTGTGCTGCTCCTCTGTGATTTTTGGCCATTTGAAAGTGACCTCTAAAGGTAGGGGACTAAGGAGCTATTATGCGAATGGAGATTTTACGTCTCTCAACATCCCTTTGGCTGCTTGGTAGAGTGACCTGGTTATAAGGGGCCTGTACCTATATCTACGGGGGAAGTGGTGGTTCAGTGGTAGAATTCTCACTTTTCATGCGGGAGACCCAGGTTCCATCTCCAGCCAACGCGCCTCAAGCGCAGCCACCACCTGTCTGTCAGTGGAGGCTTGCATCTTACTCTGATGCTAAGGAGGTTTCAGTGGAGCTTCCAGACTAAGACAGACTAGGCTTGGTGATCTACTCCTGAAAATCGACCATTAAAAACCCTGTGAATCACAATGATCTGATCCCTTCTCAGCTGTGGGTTCCCTATTACCAGTTTTCCTGCCCCCTCCTTCCTTCTAGTCCTTACCCCTGGGCTATTGTGCCCCTTTAGTCTTGTTAGGGTATGATTTTTTTGTGTGTGTGTGGTACAAATATTACATATATATATATATATATAAATCAACTGTGATATATATATATAACAAAGCATTTCTATTTCAACATTTTTTACATGTACAATTCAGTGACATTGATTACATTCATCATGTTATGCAACCACTACCACTAACCATTCCCAAATTTTTCCATCACCCTTAACAGAAACTCAGTGCCCCCTAAGCAATGACTTCCCCCTCCCTCTTACCCTTGGTAACCACTAGTAAACTTTGGTCTCTGTACATTTGCATATTCTAGATATTTCATATAGCCCATAAGTGAAATCGTATACTATTTGTGATTTTGTGACTGGATTATTTCACTTAGCATAATGTTTTCAAGGTTTGTACGTGTTGTAACATGTATCAGGACTTCGTTTCTCTTTATGGCTGAGCAATATTCCATTGTACATGTATACCACATTTTGTTTATCCCTTCATCTGTGTTGGACATTTAGGTTGTTTCCACTTTGTGTCTGTTGTTAATAGTGCTGTAGTGAACATTGGGTAAGTATGTGTTTATGTTCTTGCTTTCAATTATTCTGAGTATATTCCTAGGGTCCTTTGGTAATTCCGTGAATTTACTGAGGAACTACCAATTTTCCACAGTGCCTGCATCAATTTGCAATTCCACCACCAGTGGAAAGAGGGTTCTGATTTTTCTATATCCTTGCCAACACTTGTTGTCTCCTGTTTTTCTGATCATAGTTACTCTACCCATTAAAAATCCATTGTCGTTGAGTTGAGTCCAACTTATAGCAACGTTATAGGACAGAGTTGAACTGCCCCATAGGGTTTTGAAGGCTGTAATCTTTATGGAAGCAGACTGCCACATCTTCCTCCCATGGAGTAGCTGGTAGGTTCAAACCACTGACCTTTCAGTTAGCAGCTGAGGACTTTATCACTGGACCACCAGAGCTCCTTTCCTAGTCATCCTAGTGGGGGTGACATGGTACATCATTGTGGTTTTGACTTGCCTTTCCATAATGACTAATGACACTGAGAATCTTTTCATTTGCTTGTTGGCATTTGTAGACAGTAGTCCCCGACTTACAGTGGGGTTCCTTTTCCATGACTACTCTGTCATAAGTCAGTTCTGACATAAGTCAAGTACCTCACTTATTTTTTTAATTTTCATTATTATTGTCTTTTATTACCAGTATCTTTGTGGATCCAATCTTTATTTTTCTTTGGTGATTGGAAACATTACATCTGAGAATGATAACATCAGCAAATCAGGTGCTGCAACACTATGTAGTAAATATTAATAACAATAAGAAGTACCAAAAAAAGAAAAGTCATAAGTGCTGTTTGTTGCAACTTGAATATGTAGTAAGTCAGGGGCCACCTATATCTTCTTTGGTGAAATGTCTATTCAAATTCCTTGTCCATTTTTTGGTTATTGCTTGTCTTTTGTTGCTAAATTATGGGAGTTCTTTATATATTCTGGATATTAAAGCCATATCCAATATGTACTTCCCAAAATTTTTTTTCTCCCAATCTGTAGGTTGTCTATTTGTCGATAAAAACTTTCAGTGCACAAAAGTATTTAATTTTGATGAGGTCCAATTTATTTATTTTGTCTTTTGTTCCTCATGCTTTTGGTCTCATGCCAAAAGGTATATTTTGATAGTTCTTAATTTCTAGATAATTTCTCATGGAGCAAATCAGTTTGTCCTATAGTGGTATATTTTTCTCTGTCAACAGGGTGCTCACCATATGGGCACAGAGAGCAGGTATGGCTTTTGGCTAATTTGTGGATATATGACTAATTGCTGGAGTAGTCTTAGAAGCATCATTCTGCCTGTTGGTGTAGGTAAAGTCTTCTAAAGTAAATGTGTATTATGTGTTTGTTGGACTAGTTGTCATATATCATCTCCAGTGACCACTCTCTATACATTTTAGGGGAATTGTCTCCTACAGATTTGCCAGACAGAATCCTTCTCTTACCGTGTATGTCATGGATTGAATTGTGTCCCCCCAAAATATGTGTCACCTTGATTAGGCCATGATTCCCAGTATTGTGTGGTTGTCCTCCGTTTTGTTGTTGTAATTTTATGTTAAAGAGAATTAGGGTGGCGTTGTAACACCCTTACTAAGGTCACATCCCTCATTCAGCATAAAGGGAGTTTCCCAGGATTGTGTCCTGCACCAGCTTTTATCTTACAAGACATAAAAGGAAAGGGAAGCAAGCAGAGAGTGGGGAACTCACACAACCCGCAAAAAAGCAGTGCCGGGAACAGGGTGCGTACTTTGGATCCGGGGTTCCTGTGCAGACAAGCTCCTGGTTCAGGGGAAGATTGATGCAAGGACCTTCCTCCAGAGCTAACAGAGAGAGAAGGCCTTCCCCTGAAGCTGACACCCTAAATTTGGACTTTTAGCCTACTAGGCTGTGAGAAAATAAATTTCTCTTTGTTAAAGCCATCCACTTGTAGTATTTCTGTTATAGATGCACTAGATGACTAAGACAGAATTTGGTACCGAGAGAGTGGGGTGCGGCTCTAACCGATACCTAAATGTGGAAGCAGTTTTGTAACTGTGAATGGATAGAAGACTCAGAAGGAAGTGAGGAGAGAACTGTTAACACCGGAGAAGGCGAAGATGATGAGAAACAGCAGCAGAGGACTGCAGCGGCACAGAGGCAGAGCCAGGAGACCAGCGCCAGACAGCGCTGGAGCTGACCCACAGACCAAGAGAGCTGGATGCCTGTGTGCAGGAGGCTTCCTGGTGGAATGGGGTGCCTCCAGGTACTTACCGGTAGAGCTACTGAGCTTTGGAACACTTGCCTCAGCAGGACAGATGCAGGCGTGAGGCCGGAGGGCGGAGGGACCAAGAAACACAGGAGGCCAAGCTGCCTCAGTCTCAAAAAGGTATGGCCTTCTTAGTTAAAGCCATCCACTTGTGGTATTTCTGTTACAGCGGCACTAGATGACTAAGACACCTTGATATCCAGTTCAACAAACATCAGATTAACACCAAACAGACAGGCAGGACTAGCTTCAAAACTTGTGAAGCCTAATGCAAAATGAAAATGTGAGGCTCTTTATTCAAAAGATATTAAGAATTTCAACATGGTGATAGCAGAGCACTAAACCAAGCATGGGATCCTACAGGTGAGCGGAGGATGTGCGTGGCGGCTGCAGCTAGTAGAAACTTGGACGAGTAGAAGACAGTCTTTGCTGTCTACCCCGCCTAGAACCTTCTGGCATGGACAGCTGGTAGGGCTGGTCTGCATTTAGAAGAAGGAAGGCCAGGTACTTCTCTGGCCTCATTGGTAGCAGTCACTCTAAGCACACCAAGCTGGGGTCCACATCACCTACCTTCCCCTTCTGTGGTAAACAACACAGGCTCTTGTGTCTGACTGCCTGGAATTCAAGTCCTGACTCTGTGACTTACTAGCAGTTGGACCTTGGGGAATTTGCCCTCAGTTTCCACATCTGCAAAATGGTGCTAATAAAAGTGCTTACCTCACAGGGCTGTTTTAATGGTGAGAAGAGTGAAGATTTTTTTGTGTTCATGCTTGACCATTCCTTTGGGCCATTTGTGGGTTTTCCTAGAGTTACATTGTTATCTTTTCAAGGGGTACAAAACTGATCATTTTTAGTGAAAAAAAAAAAAAAGTTGGTAGATGGCAGTAGATTTTTCCTGGAAGAAAATGCAAATTATTTTTCTAACACAAAAATAATGTGTACTGTTCTGAGTCCCTTCCAGCTGCTGGTGAGGTAGAGCTAGCTTATCAGCCTGTGTGGACACAGTGTTGGTGTGAGGTATAAGACAGCAGTGTTACCGGTATGACTAATAACTCTCGTGTCAAAGTCTCATGGCGAGGAGGACAACGTCTGCCTCTGAACTAGAGAGCATGTTTCAGAAGCATCCCTTCAGGATTCTCCATGGCCAGCATTCACCCAAGTATGTACCACTAACCAGGCCTGAGGGCTGCCTCTAGATACTGAAAAACAAAAGAATTCCATAAACAAATGAATTGTGAAATCTTGGGTTAAACCCATGTAAACAGTATCCTGTACTTTCATATGCTGATATGGACTGTAAATTCCTAAGAAGGTTCTATATTATGTATTTTACATTAAGTACATTGTTTTTGGGAAGTGTATCGTGAGATTAATGTTCCAAGGAATATATTTTGGGAGATACTGCTGTACACGATATTTTAGTGCTGGGTCAAAGTAGGTGTTGTTTTGTGAAACCGTATTTCTTCGGGAGATGTGACTCTTAGCCAGAGACCTCATGACCAAGAGACATGGCTATCTAATGCCCAAATCCATGTACAATAGTCTTAAAGACTTACTAGGAAAATGCCCAGCATTTCGTGATGAGGCAAGCAGACCTCAAAGATGGCAGGTGATATGAAGTGGAGGCGACTCGTCACCATATCCAGCCATTTTCATCTGAGGGTGGTGCAGCTGCTGCTTTTTTCAGAGTTGCACGATGGGTCTATTCCTGATTACTATGTGACTTACGGAGCCAAAGGCAGGACCTTGACATCTTGGGGACAGTGAGCTCATTCTCAGCAGAGCAGGTTGGGGAGAATGATTTTAGCAGGACAGGAAAATTAATTGGCCGTATTGGCTTCTTCCCCTTCCTGCTGGACCTGACCCCCATCCAGGGCTCTTTCTGCAGAGCATTTCCTCTCTCCTTCTGCAGGGTGGAGCTCAGGCCTGGCCCAGAGCTGCTCTGTGGTCTGGGAGAACAAAGCACACCCAGCAGATGGGGAGAATGATGTGAAGAGGGTTAATGGGAGTGCTGTGGAGTGTGTATGGTACTTGCCACATGTGAATATGCAGCTTCTCAGGAAGGTGGGTGCACACTCCCTGCCCACCCCCACCCCCACTCATGGCCAGGATCCAAGAGGACCCAGGCCTTGTATGCCAGTAACAAGGTAGACCCTGTATTTGGCAATAAGGGGCTGACACCTGGCCTTGGACTTGCTCCATTGTGACCTATAAGATGCATCCACCACCCTTCCATTTGGCTATTCCAATTAAAAGTGAGGTTGCGCCATTAGAATAATGGGTGGGGATAGAGAGGATCTCAGACTGTGTCTCTGTCCTTGGATACCAAGGTCTTATTCATCTTACTCTCTACTGGGCTCAGGTGGCCCTTCTGAACTTCACGAACAGTTGTTCCAATTCAAGCTCCCCACCTCCTGCCCCCACACCCTCTTACACATACTTCTCTGTCTCAACAGTGATTCTGTTTTTTCCATGAAAGGTTTCTCTGTGTATGGAGGAGGACCAATCTCATATTTTACTATTAACTCTGTCCCCTCTGGCATGTATATTTCCCCCCCCTTTTTTTTTTTTTTTTGCTTAAGCCAAAGCTGGACACCATCCTTTAGTCTAAAATCGGCTAGCATTTTATAAACACTGACATTGAAGAAATTCAACCGCAAAAAGGTGGTAGAGAGCGGGCCCCAGGAGAGGGGATTCTGTGTCTCCAGTAATGAGTTCATGCTCTTCCTCTGAGTTCCTGGGGCAGTTATTATTGATTTCCAGGCATTCTACACTCAGTGCCGTTTGTCCTCTGATACTTCAATCTTGCTCTCCAAAGAGGCTGGATAAACCCTTTGAGGATGGAGACCCTTCATATTGTATATTGAGACCTAGCACAGAAAGTGTGTGACAAGCACCATTGAGGATGTTTCTTCCTATTACAGCTGGAGTGTAGTTGTCTGGATTTAACCCACCAAATTCTGGCTCCGCTGGTTTCTTCATCTATGAAATGGGAAGTTGTTGTCAGCAAAATTCATGTAACATGTTTAGCACAGCTCCTGGCACATTGTAAGCATTCCATAAATATTAGCTATTGTTAATGTAGGCGTCCCTGTTTGGGTGCAAAATTTTAATGCTCAGCTCCTAAACAAAAGGTTGGAGGTTCAAGTTGACCCAGTGGTGCCTCAGAAGAAAGGCCTCGTGATCTACTTCCAAAAAATCAGCCATTGAGAACCCTGTGGATCACAGTTATACTCTGACACACCTGAGGTCACCATGAGTCAGAATCAACTCAACAGGTAACTCATAACTGGTTTATTGTCAATGTAAGGAGGGATAGTAACATTCACTAAATACTAACCACCTTCATGCATATTAGTTTACAAAAAGCCTTTTTAATTAGTTATTGCCCCCATTTTGCAGACAGAAAAACTGCAACTCAAAGAAATGTACAGGTAGTCCCGACTTAGGACGTATTAGAGTTACCACAAATCTCACTTTTTTTTTTTTTTTACATCTTATCGTTAATAATATGTACTGCATACAGTGTTGCAGCACGTAACCTGCTGAAGTTATTATTCTCAGGTGTTCACTCAGATGTTCCATGTTGTGATTTATAAAGATACTGAAAATAAAAGGCAATAATAATGAAAACTACAAAAAAAAAAAGGTACTTTATGTCAAAACTGAGTTACAACGGAGTTGTCAGAACACAGCCCCATCACAGGCCAGGAACCACCTGTAGTCTTCTGGTCCCAGGTCACACCGTCAGGAAGTAGCAGAGCTGGGAGCTGGGATTTCAGCCTTGGCCTAACTCCAAAGCTACGGTCTGTGTACTCCTCTACACTGTCTCTAACACTCAGGCCATCAGGATGCTGAACTGGGGGACTCCCACACATGGCTCTTTAGCCTAGCTCTTCTACTATCTGCCAAAATCACCACCAGGTTCCTTCTCAATGTCACATTCCCAGCTGTGGGTACCAACTGCTCTTCGTGTCCCCTGGGTCTCACTGATGAACATCCTCCAGGACTTTGGTTTGAGAAGCCTTTGGGGCAGTGGCCAAGAGGTGAGCTCTGTAATTCCATAACTGCTTGCTCACCGACTGCTTAGGAGAAGCCTCGATGACAGCTGGGATCCTCTCCACAATGAGTAATTGCCCCATCACACAAATCTATTTAGACCACATCCTTCTGGTGCACAACCACCAGTTGATTTAAGATGCAAACCTTTTGTAGCTCATTGCCAGAGGGATGAAATATAGAGTTTACCCAGACTTTTCTTTGCTGAAGTATTTATTGTAAATCATTAGTTACAGGGAGTTGCCACCCATATATCAAGCAATTCCTACCCAGATCCCAGTGCTGAAAGAATTCTCTGTGCTTTTCTAGAAAATGTAGCATTTGTCCAAGAATCTGATGACTGTATCCTTTTTAAAAAGTCCAAGCTCATATATTTATTGGAGAAACTCAGGCCAGGGAGGCCCAAGGACACCCAATTAACCGGGAACAGTCAATGTGGTTTTTAATGCAGGAACCACAAGTCTTTTGGGATGTTTATGAACACGGATAATATATGCCTTACCTTCTATTCAGGTTTGCAACCAGAGAAACGGAAGCCGCTAACCTTTCAAAAGTGTCTCTCTGCTCCAAGCCTTGTACTAAGCACTTACTTTACTTCATTCAATTCTTCCAGCCAGGTAGGGATGATCATCTTCATTTTACAGACGACTAAACTGGGGGTCACGCTCACACTGTCACTAAAGCAGTGGGACTAAAATCCATACCCAAGTAATCGCCTTTCCCAAGTCTGTCTGCTGGCTCACCACACACAGAGAGACTCCCAGCCCCAGTGAGCTGATTCCTGGCTTCTACTGGTCTGATCCTCCCGTGGGTGGCTGTATAACAAATAAGAGGGCTGAGGTCCCCCATAAGCGGCAGCCCTTGAACATGAAGGAGTAAAGCTTCTATGTACAGCAAGCATTTTCATCTCGCCACCAACAAAGATCAAGCACACAAACTCTGAATGCCCTCAGGGGTGGGAGAAGGAGTGAGGTTCCATTTCCCCCTGACCCTTCTGTCCGGAGCACGCAGCAATATGGGCAGACAATTAGGATGAACGGATTTGAGCAAAACACCAAATCTGATTGATGCTGGAAGCACACCCATGTGGGCTCACACAAAGGGGTGGTGAAGAGGGGTGGTCGTATGTAGCAGGGCCTGCTTAAAAATTCTAATCCTCATAAGCTGCTGAGGAAGCTGCTCTTTTCACTGGGCAGGTTTTTAATATTTATTGCTGAGGGTTATTTTAATCCTAATGAAAATAGCATGCCCACAGGAAAAGAAATGCTGTAGCTAGAAGGAACGAACCTGGGCCTGGCATTTATATGTCTCACAAGGCTTACAGATGATAGGGATGACCCGGAAGTGAATCACTGACAAATTTCAGAATGTACTGCTGTCAGAACAGGAGGGGATTAAGCTCAAAAAAAGTTATGTGTGGGGCAGTTCTGGCTGAGATAACTCCAGAATGGATCATCTAAGCTTCTCAGCTAAAAAACAGTCAATATTGACAAACTTAGAGTTCATCTGTCAGGGTTTGAATTCCAGCCCTGCATCTCTAAGCCTCAGTTTCCTCATTTCTAAAACAGAGATGGGAACAATTACAGATCTCGTTGATGTGCTGCACAGATCAATTGAGGCAATGAATATAAATCACTAAGCACAGACTCTGACAAGTAAGTGCTAAATAAAATGACAGATATTATTATTACTATGGTTTTTACTATTGCTATGATTTATTCCCAATGTTACCGGCTTTTTGCCAGAAAATGCAGGTATCAGATATGAACAAAGAGATAGCAACTAGGAGGGCCTGATAGGAAGAGTCACAGGAAGCTAATGACACATCTTCTATTGATAAAATTCTTGTTCAAATCTGTCTCAAGTTTGGAAGGAGAATAAGGGCTTTGCAATCGACTACTTACCTAAAGTTTAGTGGTTTGAACCCAGCCAGCAGCACTGTAGAAAAAGGCCTGGCAATCTGCTTCCATAAAGATTACCACCAAGAAAACCATACGGAGCAATTCTACTCTATAACACATGGGGTGGCCATGAGTTGGAATTGACTTGATAGCAATAGATTTTTTTTCTTTTTCTAGCCCATATAGGGAAGGACGGACAGAGGCAAATGAACTTTCTATTCAAATAGTGTTTCTACTGACAGATAAAATGGTGCTGCTTGGGTCCAACCATGTCATCATTTGGACTCTAAACAGAGCTGATCCTGTGTAGAATTGTGAAGCCTGGAAGTTGTCTGCCAGGCCCCCTGTTGATGTTTTATGCCTGCTGTTTCATCAGTAGAACCAACTCCAACGCTTTAATTAATTCTGCCTGTGCGTTTTTTTTTTTTTTCTTTTTGTGCTTCTCTGCATCAACAGTCATGCATCAGTGATTAGGGTTTCCCCTCTGTCTTTGGGTGAGTCCTACCCTTGGAGTAAGCATGCAGAACAGTCCTGACCCCCTCCTCTCATCTGCTCAGGCTCGTGGATAGGGGAACTCAGCTTCTTCCTTCAAAGACCGGACTAAGAGCTGAAGAAGCACCATGCCCTGAAAGATTATGGAACACTCACTCCCATGTGAAGACAAAGTGAAAACAGTATCATATTGTAAAATAAATTCATCTTTCAAAATGAGATAAAGCTTAAATGTATTTTGACATTCTAGTAGCTTCCTTCTAATTTCTTTCTCCTGTGCCCTGCTTTGCTGGTGCCCTAAGAACATGCCCAGTCTGACCACTGAGAATCCAGCCCTGAGTTCAGAGAATAGAAACCACTAAAAACAAATAGTAAAGATTCTCTTCTAGAGCAAATTCTAGATATCTCTTCCAGTCTTGAGACAAATGTCTTAGGCTTTCTCTGGTTCTTGTTCTCAAGAAACATGTTCAGTTGAAGGGCTTAGGATGTTGCTTATGTTCTGGCTTTAATCTCCTTTCATGTCATCTTTTGCCTAAAATACTGACACAGTTTCCTAACTATTCGTCTCCCTCCCCCTTGTCTTGCTCTCCTCCACTCCATTTTCCGTGCTATTACTGGAGTGGGCTCTTAAAATGCAAATCCAATGATGTCACTGCCTAGTTTAATACTTTGCAATGGCTCCTCGTGTTTAGAGCTATGATTCTCAAACTAGAGATGGGGTACCTATTGGGTTATGGAGCTAGTATACACGGAGTATATGAGGACACAGGATAAACATGATGTATCTTCTGGAATGCCGATGGTGATAAATGAAAAACATTGTTTTTCTATTTAAAATATGAATATATTATGGAGTGGAACACATAATTTTCCTGGATCTTAAAGATGAAACATGAGATTCCAGAGGAACCTCATGCTTGGAGTACCTAGCTCCTGACCATACCCCAGGGCTTATGGAGATAAGCAATCACTGTCTTAAGAATTTAGAGTAGAAAAGTTTGTGAAGTGCTAACCTTGCAGGATAAAATCAAAGGCAGATCAGGAATCTGCCTTTTCCTCCCAATCTCATATAACTCCTCTGTCTTCACCCTTTCAAACATTCCATGCTGCAAGCTGTTCAGGTAAAATGTCAGGTACAAGTGTCTTTGCTAATTCTACTCTTTCAGCTTCAAGCCTCAGAGATAACTATCTTTAGGCACCCATCTTCTTAGAAGGTTAAAGGGTAGCGGTTCTCTTCCAATCTTCCCTTCTCCTCACTCGAGGAACCCAGTCCAACTGCCTCCTGAAGGTGGCCTTTGAGAGAATAGCAAGCATGTGCCTGCTCATGCCTAAAACAGGGAGATGCATAGGCAAGGCTGCCCTAACTAGGCACATGGTGCCCCATCTCTTGAACATTAGGAAACAGTGAGTAGTTGAGGGCTGGACACTGAGAAGCTGCTCTGCTCGCC
The DNA here is from genome assembly GCF_024166365.1 of Elephas maximus indicus. Lineage (NCBI taxonomy): Eukaryota > Metazoa > Chordata > Mammalia > Proboscidea > Elephantidae > Elephas > Elephas maximus. The sequence continues at coordinate 29,819,095 of NC_064827.1, read as the reverse complement.
TCTTAGACATTCCATTGTAACACGCCAATTCCTGACTCTCAATTCAAGAGTGTTAAGTGAAGCTTTGAACAGAGTCAAAGGCCTGGTCATTTTTCTCTGCAAGGCATGACTTGTTAAACCACTGTGAGTGAGCCAAAATGAAAAACCTTGCAGCTGCTGACCCCACAGGTGCCCAACCCCTTCAGACATAAAGCAATTGGCCATGCTCTGGCCAGGAATTTGTGTGACTCAGAATGAAGGATGAGAGCCTGGTCAAGACCCTTGCCCATAGACTTTATTGTGTGGATGGGCAATTACCCTGGTCACTCATGCTAGGCTTTCTTTTCATTGTCAGTTGCCAGTGGTCACAGTTTGTTATTGCCTATGAATTTAGCAGTTTGGCAGTAGAGCCATGTTTTGGGATAATGAGAAACTGTAATATCTTTCCCTAATAGTGGAGGTAGTCTCATCCCTCCTCCTCCTGTCTTTTTCTATTAGAAGCAAAGTGCTTCTGCAGTGGAAAAAGCAGCTCACCTGGGATGAGCCAGCTCCAGTTTCTGTTCCCAGCTCTGCCACCTGCCAGCTGTGTAAACTTCTGCAAGCTACTTGACCTCTCTTCACCTCAGTTTCTTACCACACTGAGCTGCTGGGAGATCAGGGATTCGAACCGGTTTGTTCCAGTTTGAACCCTCGCTGAATAATTTGCATTTCCACCTCAGATATGCTGAATCACAATCTACAGTTCAACAAGATCCCCAGGTAATTCTTAATTTAAAACAAATTTTGAGAACTACTGTTCTACTGGTAGTTCTTAGAATTGGTTCCTAACCAGCAGCATTAGCATTGCCTGGGAACTTATTAGAAATGTAAATTCTAATGAACTGGAATGAACCTATTCAAACTCTTGATGAAGATTAACTACAAATGAACAAGATAATGACTGAACGCTGCCTAGCACATGGTGGGGACTCAATAATTGTGTCTTCTTCCCTTCCTGTGTTTAGGTCTGATCACTTTCACCACAGGCATTCATGCCTGTGCTTTATCAGTCACTAAATACAAACGCCAGGGCTCTGTTACTAGTAGTTGGGGGGTGTAATGGCAATATTCTAGAGAGGTTTAAAATCTTGCTGGGGAAAGAAGACATAATTAGAGACTATGACGGTCTACTGAGAAATTCAACCACCAGTCTGTCAGTATGTCGTACTGTGGTGGTTTGAATGTTGCTGTGATGCTGGAAGCTATGCCACCGGTTTGTCAAATACCAGCAGGGCCACCCATAGTGGACAGGTTTCAGTGGAACTGCCAGAATAAGACAGACTAGGAAGAAAAGCTTGGTGATCTGCTCCTGAAAATTAGCCAATGAAAACCCTGTGGATACAATAGAATGTTATCTGATGTAGTGCCTGAAGATGAGTCCCCTAGGTTGAAAGGCACTCCAAATAAACAGTGGCTGCAAAAATGGACTCAAGCATACCCATGATCATGAAGGTGGTGCAGGACTGGGCAACATTTCTGCTTTATGTGCTGTCTCCATGAGTCAAAGCCAACTCATTAACAACTAACGACACCTTGAAATGCTCAATTACCTATTTCACACTCTTGGCTCATAGTGGGAAGAAATCTTTGTGGGCTCTGGTTTTAAGGCTTGGCTTCTTGGAGGAGATGATGTGGAATGAGGAATTAATGTAGTACGCTGCTCTACACATAGTAGAAAGTGTTCAATAACTGTTGACTTTGTTTCATTATCAGGCATATTTACTGGTAATGTTCGGAATGAGTAACTTTCTAGTTCATAATGTAAACTGTTTGGAGGAAAAGTGAACACCTGTGGATGTTTAGGTAAAGAATTTTAGGAGGAACAGGAAACAATTTTAAAATAGTTATGAATTTATTTTCATATGGATTAGAAAAAAAATCAACTAACACATCAATTCTGTGAGCTCATAAATTCTATTCCTTGGGGAAAGGCTAAAGTTTAAAAATGTATATGTTTTAAAAATTCATTAAGTAAATATTAAAAACAAACAATAGCACACTCAAGGAACATGCTTCTTAGTTCAGTCAAGTATACGAGACCAAATGGGCAACACCTGCCAAAAAGCAAAGACGAGAAGGCTGGAAGGGACAGGAAAACTGGACATATAGATACAGGGAACCTGGGGTTGAACGGGAAAGGGAAAGCGTGCTGATACAGTGCAGGAATTGCAACCAATATCACAAAAGAATTTGTGAATAAATTTTTGAATGAGAAACTAATTTGCACTATAAACTTTTACCTAAGGCACAATAAGATTTAAAAAAATGATATTAAAGTTAGCATGGAAATGTCAACAATGAGTGCCAAATGGCATGTGATGACTGAAGTTTGCAACACTGCACTGTAAATAGTATAATCAGTTCTGAATAACCTATGGATAGAAGGACAGGGAACCAGAATCTCAGACTAACCACTGTATAAAGTTATGTGCTCTTGGACAACTGCTTTCACCTTTCTGTGACTTATTTTCCTCATTTATTAGATAGGGATAATAATAATGTTACCTTAAACAGTTGAAGATTAATATCTATAAAGCATTTAAAACACTGCCTAGCAGACGTTAAGGGTTCAATTAGAATTAGAATAAGAAAAAAAGAAAAACTGTGACGATGATATTGGTTTGGGGCCTGTCACTGTGTAAGTAAACAGTGGGCTTTGCCAAAGCTGGCACTAGACATTGTAGAAGATCTTTGGTAGCAAGAGTTAACCTACCCCACAAGGATGAAAAATGAGAGGTCAACAGATTGCCCTGTGGTTCCCAGGAAAAGGTTCCTGACTGTCATTCAAACCCTTGTGGGTTATTTATGGTCACAAGTCCATTTACCGTATGACCAGACAGCACACACTTGGGCAGCTGGGAGCATATTCCTGCCAATGTACAAAGAGCTGATGTGATGCTACAAACTTGAGTGGTTTGACTAGAAACAGTGACAGATATTAACCATGGCCTATAAGGACATTATAATATTAATGTCCACTTAAACATTTATGTAAAAGGACTGACTGACCTAGGTGCAATGATTGGCATCTTTTACAATGACTTGCAAATCATCAAAAATTATTAATGACAATAATAATGAATTCATACCTTTTATTAAGTGCTTATAATGTGCCAGCATTATGCTAAGTAATTTTTATGTTTTTCATTCACTGTCTCATGATAGGTAGTATTATCACCCCCATTTCACAAACAAGACAAATGAGGCTTAGGGAAATTAAAATACTTTTCCTACATGCTCAGTTAGTTAGTGAGAGAGTGCTAATTTGATTCTAGAGCTAGGGATCCCAACCATTTATAATATTGTCTCCCTGGCATTGGTGATTTAGTGGTAGAGTTTTTGCCTTCTATGTGGGAGACTTGGGTTCAGTTCCCAGCAGTGCACCTCATATGCAGCCACCACTCATCTGTCAGTGGAAACTTGCATGTTTCTATAATGCTGAACAAGTTTCAGCAAAGCTTCCACACTAAGAAGGCCTAGAAAGGCTTGATGATCTACTTAAAAAATCAGCCAATGAAAACCCTTGGATCACAACAGTCCAATCTGCAACGCACCATGGGAATGGTACAGAACCAGGCACCATTTCATTCTGTTGTGGACAGGTTGCCATGAGTCAGGAGCCAACCAGAGGGCAGCTAACAAAAACAGCAACATAAGGTTATTGTGTCAATAAACTCTGCTTAAAAAGGCATGGAATAATATCAATACTTAATAGTTATTATAATTAACGTGATCAAAGTGTATTTTATAAAGATTTTTTATCTAGCATTGTTTACATTTTTTCTAAATTTTATTTGGTTGTTGAGAATATACACAGCAATACCAATTTAATAGTTGCTACATGTACAATTTAGTGAAATTAATTACATTCTTCCAGTTGTACAACCATTCTCACCCGCCTTTTCTGAGTTGTTCCTTGCTCAGGAACATAAACTCACTGCCCCCCAAAGTTCCTATCTAATTGTTCAAGTTTCTGTAGTCAATTCAATCCCACACAAAGGGTTCTTAAAAGAGCATAATGCTCAAGGCAGATCTTTTTTGCTAGTTAAACTATCGTTCAGTTTTAAGAAGACTTCAGGGGATAGTTTGGTTTAAGGTTTGTCTTAGGCTGGGTTCTCTAGAGAAGCAAAACCAGTAAAGCATATAAATATATATAGAGAGAGATTTATATCAAGGAAACAGCTCATGCAATTGTAGAAGCTTGAACATCCCAAGTCCATGGATCAGGATAGAGGCTTCTCCTGATTCACATAGCTGCAGGGGCTGGCTAAGCCAAGATTGACAGTTGGAGAACATGGTGCTTGCTCACAGGCTGTGAAGATCAACAGATCCCAAGATCGGCAGGTAAGCTGCTAGCTCTAGTTCCAAGAACTGAAGTTCAGACAAACAGGAGACAGCTGCAGAATCCAGTGAGGCAAAAGCCAGAATGTCCTCTTATATTCAGATGCAGGCCATATGCCCAAGGAAACTCCCTTTTAACTGACTGGCTACTCACAGCAGATACCATCACGGGGGTGATCACTTATAAACAATGAGAATCATGGCCTAGCCAAGTCGACACACAATCTTAACCACCACAGTCCACCCTATCTCAGCTTGGCACATGTACACATTTCCTTAACCGTACATAATCTCTGAATAAAGATAATTATAAAGTCATAATTGCACCTAACATGATACAACAAACACACATACAACCAAAAATGCACTAGCCCTGTTTACATCGTATCTTTTATAAGTGAAGAAAACAAAAATATTTGATGAACATATATATATATATATATACAAAGCAGAAATACTCAAAACAACTACAGTCCTCATTTCTACAACTGGTCATGTGGCCGTAAGTAGTATTTAGAACTACCTTTTCCCACCACCCATTTTGTATTCTCTTTGCCATCAGCAAGCACCTCAACTGGTCATGGTTCTTTGCCTGGTGGGGTGACCCAAACCTTCATCCCCGAGGGGTCTGGGCCATTGGTAGTCATGTCAGAATTGGGTTGCTATAGTTTGCCATTGACTTTAATCACAGGGCATGGTAGTACTAAGAGATGCCCTAAGGGATCTCCTGAATTCCAGACAAACTCTTCTTTACCTCCATTATATAATATGGATCCAATTTTCTCTTGGTAAGCATGATCAATCACACCAGCCAATATGGTAACTCCCTTCTTTGCATGTCGATCCAGAGGTATAAGGGCCCAAAGTGGCCAGGTGGCATTCTTAACTTCTAGTTCAGTGGAATCGTTGATATGTCTCCAGGTGGGAGCATTCCTCCCTTTGGAACTAAGACCTCTAGACCTGAAGAGCATAACGTCGCAGGGACAGAAAGCAAAAAAATCTTTCAAGTGGATCACTAGGATTACCCCTAGTGATCCTAGCTGTAGAAAGAGAATGACTGGTTTCCACAGAATGCGCAATCCTTTCCACTTGATTGTTAAAATCATCCTATGCTGAGATCATCTTTGGTGAGCATTCACATGAGACACAAATATCCTTACTTCTTTGGCCCATTCAGAGAGGTCTATCCACATACCTCTTCCCCATAAACCCTTGTCTCCAATTTTCCAATCATGTACCTTCCAACTCCCTGGCCACCTGGACAAACCATTGGCCATGCCCATGAATCAGTATACAATTGCATATTCGGCTATTTCTCCTTCCAAGCAAAATGAACAAGCAGGTGCACTGCTCGAAGTTCTGCCCATTGGGAGGATTTTCCTTCACCATTTTCCTTCAGGGAGGTCCCAAAAGGGGCTGTAGTGCTGCCAAATTCCACTTCTGAGTTGTGCCTGCATATTGCGCAGAACCATCTGTAAACCAGGCATGAGTTTTCTCTTCTTAATCGATCATAAGGAACTGCTCGTGAGGCCATAGGTGCAGTATGGGAGATGGAAAGTAATGCGACAGGAGTGGAGACCGTGGGAATTTGGGCCACTTCCTCATGTAACTTACTTGTGCCTTCAGGTCTTGCTCAGGCCCAATCTTGTATATACCACTTCTATTTAATGATGGAGTGCTGTTGTGCATGTCCAATTTTATGGCTCTGTGAGTCAGACAACACCCAATTCATGGTGGGCAGCTCAGGCTGCATGGTGACTTGGTGTCCCATAGTTAAGCGTGCAGTCTCTACGAAGGCCCAGGAACAACCAAAAGCTGTTTCTCAAAAGGAAAGTAGTTATCTGCAGAGGCTAGCAGGGCTTTGCTCCAAATCCTAAGGGTCTGCCAATAGGAGCCTGCCAAAGACTCCAAACAGCGTCTCTATCTGCCACTGTCACTTCAAGCACCATTGGATCAGCTGGATCACATGGAGCAAGGGGCAGAGCAGCTTGCACAGCAGCCTGGACTTGTTGCAGAGCATTCTCTTGTTTTGGGTCCCACTCAAAAATAGCAGCTTTTTGAGTCACTCGATAAATAGGCCAGAGTAGTGCACCCAAATAAAGAATATGTTGCCTCCATAATCCAAAGAGGCCCACTAGATGTTGTGCCTGCTTTTTATTTGTGGGAGCAGCCAGATACAACAACTTATTATCCTTCCCTTTAGAAGGAATATCTTGACATGCCCCACACCACTGGACCCCTAGAAATTTAACTGAGGTGGAAGGTGCCTGAATTTTTGTGGGATTAATTTCCTACCATCTAGCAAGCAAATGTTTTACCAATAAGTCCAGAGTCATTGACACTTCTTCCTTACTAGGTCCAATCAGCATAATGTCATCAATATAATGGACCAGTGTGATGGTTTGTGGAAGGGAAAGGCGATCAAGATCCCTGCGGACTAAATTATGACATAGGGCTGGAGAGTTGATGTAGCTCTGAGATAGGCAAGTGAAGGTATATTGCTGGCCTTCCAAGCTGAAGGCAAACTGCTTCTGATGGCCCTTTGAAACAAGTATGGAGAAAAAAGGCATTAGCCAGCTACCAGGAGCTGTATTAATTTGCTCAAGCAATGAAACTACATCTGGAACAGCAGCTGCAATTGGAGTCACCACCTGGTTTAGTTTTTGATAATACACTGTCATTCTCCAAGATCCATCTGTTTTCTGCAAAGGCCAAATAGGTGAGTTGAATTGGGATATGGTGGGCATCACCACCCCTGCAACTTTCAAGTCCTTGATGGTGGCAGTAATCTCTGCAATCCCTCCAGGAATGTGGTATTGCTTTTGGTTTACTATTTTCCTAGGTAGGGGCAGTTCTAACAGCTTCCACTTGGTTTTTCCTACCATAACAGCTCGTATCCATTTGTCAGGGATCCATTGAGGGGCTTCTGCCAGTTGCTGAGTATATCTATTCCAATTATGCATTTTGGAACTGGGGAAATCAGTACGAGATGGGTTCAGGGACCCATTGGACCTACCATAAAATGGACACGAGCCAATGCTCCATTAATAACCTGACCTTCATATGCCCCAAGTCTGACTGGCGGCCCACAATGACATTTTGGGTCTCCTGGAATTAGTGTCAGTTCAGAGCCATTATCCAGTAATCCCTGAAAAGTGTGATTATTCCCTTTTCCCCATGAACAGTCACTCTTGTAAAAGGTTGTAGATCCCCTTGGGGAAGACTGGGAGAGAGATTAACAGTATAAATCTTTGGCAGTGTATTTGAGTCCTTCTTCAAGGGCACCCAGCCTCTCCTTCATTCGAGGGGTTGTTGGTCTTTAAATTCACTCAATTCTGGGAATTGACTGAGGGACCATGACTCTGTATTCTGGTGATTCAAGTTAGACTGCTGTTCACCTGGCCTAGAATTCATCTGTTTGTACAGATCAAGTAAATATTTAGTAGGTTTCCTATCTATTTCACTCCTGACACCATGACTAAGCAGTCAACGTCATAAATCTGTATGAGTCAGACTATTCTAATTACTGCTTTGACTCTGCTGTCCATTACTGTAACCACACCCACCTTGTCTTTGTCAATTGAGTACAGTCACTTGGCTCTACTACCATGGGGTCCAATCAGCCCCATTGTAGTTGGGTGTCTTAATTCAGTTAGAACAATTCCTACTGCCAAATCTAATTTACATAAAATAGCAGTCACAGCAGTCTTCAAGGATACTGGGGCTCCCTTCACAAATTTGTTCCTCACAGTTGAAGTAAAATGTGTGTTCTCTGGGCACTCCATGTGTGGGTCTGTGGGTCTAACCTGATAAATCCACTCTAGCATGCCAATTTCCCTAAGCCTTTGGATACCTTCTTCTACAGTATACCAAGGCAGGTCTGGTACTTCAACTTGATTTAGTGCAGGCCACCTCATAATCCATGTTTCAGCAACCCAACTAAATAAACTATTAGATCTTTTCCTAACTTTTCAAGCTGAAATGCTGAACAAAGAATCTGTACTTAGTGGACCCATATCAATAAACTCAAACTAATCCATCTTTATGTTCCCTGCACCATTATCCCACACCCTTAATAGCCATTCCCACACATACTCCCCAGGTTTCTGTTTGTACATATTAGAAAAGTCAAGCAGTTCTTTTGGAGTATAGCGTACCTCCCCCTGGGTCACACTTTGCACTTCACCTTTTGGGGTTCGCTGGAACTTAAATCTAGTTATAGGTCTAGAAGCCAGAATCAGTAGTGTGGAACTGTCCTGAGAACATTCAGCATTGTCTTGTAAAGCATTAGTCTCAGGTGACACCCCAGGCAACAAGTCAGGCAGAGCTCTTTAGAGGCAGCTGGCCTAGGGCTAATCTCATTAGGTGGGAGTGGAGGGGCTTATGCTTTTTCTGAGCAGGCTGGTTTTGCAGACAAATATGGAGTAATCTCTTTGGATGAGAGTGATTCTGTTAGCAGCAGAGATTCAACCGAATTTAGGGGTTCAGTGTCTCCAACTTCCTGATTATCTGCCCATATGTCCCCATCCCAAGTTTCCATTAATTCCTAATTGATGCCCTCACTTTAACTTCAGACACCTCTCAAGTTTGTCAATTGAGCTGGCATTGTAATTCAGCCACTCTTACAATAAGACTCTGCGTTTGGTTTTTTAGCAATACCAGCTCTGTTACTACAAGATATAAAGCTTTCCTTCAAAGCACAAGTGGAAACTTTGAGGTTGTTTATGCAGCACTTGAGCTTTGACTCTGAAATCCTGAGTGCATCTTTTTATCTTTCACCAGTTTATTTAGCAAAAGTAAGACTACCAACCAGCTTCCTTATGCTTCTCATTCTGACAAATCTGTAGAAAGATATCACACACATGTTCATCCAGAGCCTCACCTTTTACCAACACCTGATTTATTGGTGGTGATATTTTGCATATTTGTATCACCACCTCACACCATGGATTAGCAGTGCCCTCTTTACCACTGGAAGCAGAGTTATCAACACTTTAAGACTAAGCAGATTTAAGAACCAATTTAGAAAACTCGCCCTTACAATTTTGTTTCTCTAGAACCACTCTCAGTACCAAATGTCTTAGGCTGGGTTCTGTAGAGAATCAAAACCAGTAAAGCATATAAATATATATAGAGAGAGATTTATATAAAGGAAACAGCTCACATGATTGTACAGGCTGAAACGTCCCACATCCATGGATCAGGATAGAGGTTTCTCCTGATTCCCATAGCAGCAGGGGATGATGAACCCAAGATAGGCAGGTTGGCAGGCAGGGCTCTTGCTCACAGGCTGTGAAGATTGACGAATACCAAGATCAGCAGGTAAGCTGCTAACTCAAGTCCCAAGAACCAGAGGTCAGACAAACAGGAGGCAGCTGTAGGATCCAATGAGATAAAAGTCAGAATGTCTGCTTATATACAGATGTAGGCCACACGCTGAAGGAAACTCCCTTTCAACTGATTGGCTATTCACAGCAATCCCATCAAGGGGGTGATCACATATAAACACTGAGAATCGTGGCCCAGCCAAAATGACACACAATCTTAACCATCACAAGGTTTAAAGATTAACTCAGGGTAACATTTTCAGGTGTTCATCCAACCTTCATGGTTCCAGGAAGTCTGGAGTCCATGAGAATTTGAAATTGTTTTGCATTTCCCCCCTTTTGATCAGGATTCTTCAATGGAATCTTTGATCAAAATGTTCAAGTAATGGTAGCCAGGCACCATCCAGTTCTTCTGATCTCATGGCAAAGGAGGTAGTTGTTCATGGAGGCAATTAGCCACACATTCCATGTCCTCCTCCTATTCCTGACTTTCCTTCTTCCTCTGTTGCTCCAGGTGAATAGAGACCAATTGTTGTGCCTTGGACGGCTGCTTGCAGGTTTTAAAGACCTCAGGCACTATGTAACAACCTAGCATTGTTGAAAATTTTTAAATGTTCGTATGTTAGCCAATTGCAGAATTCATTATAGCAGAGTGGCATTTCTTTGCTGCTGGATAAATGAAGCTTCAAGAAGATGACTTCGAGAAAGGTAACTCTCCCAAAAGAAAATCTAATGGTGGTGAGCATCTTTGGGCTGTGCATAAATATTGTGAAAATTAAAATTTTAACCAAAATTTTATGTTTTATTTACTCATTGCAGGTTTTCCTCAAATCTGGAGTGAAAGAGGTGGGTGTAAATTGGAGTAAGTGGATTCAGTGTTCTGATCGTGGCTTTTTTTCAGAACCAGATAAGTGTGTGTCAACTTGTTTCTCTTCTGCCTGTCTTAGTTCTCCTGCAGAAGCAGAGCCACTCCTGTTGGGGACATCGCCTATTCCCTGTCCCTTCAAGCTTGTCCTTAGGGTGTCACCTTTTAAAGTCAGTTCTTGTTTCTCTTCCTATTCAAGCCAGATCCTCCCTCCCTTGTCTAATTCTTAGCCAAGCATAGCAAGGCCAGCTGGTGAGAGCCTTGTATGAAACAATGGCACCAGACTCTGCTTAATGGGACATGGCTTGTGCCAGCTGAAGCTTCCTGGATCGGAACAGTTGATTTTGAGCTGTGGCCCATCCTCTGACCCATATTGAAGTGCTGTGTTCAGTGGGGATTAAAAGCCTTATGAACTGGAGTAAGAAGAGGTAGAAGAAAGAGGTCATTGTGTGTCTAGGGGGAATCAATATTGTCTCTTTGAAAAAGCCTGTGTCTGTTCCCAGACTGACCATCTGGGGCTGTGTGGCTCAAAATCAGCTACAAAGAGGCAAAGAGAATTAAATTGGGACAGAGAGAACTTTCTAAGGACAGGTTTCCAAGGTAGCTTGTCTGGGAGGACCAGGGATGATCCGAAGGAGTTGTAGAGCAAAGAGGGTGCAAGGAAAGAAGGAAAAAATATTTAATTCTGTACATACCTGTAATACATCTGTCCCTCCCTGTGTACTACCAAATGTTTTCCAAATGTAAATAAGAAACTATTTGTACATAATCTCTTCCTCAATTCTAGAATTCCTCTTTAGCATGATTTTACAATTTTTTTTTTGTTTTCAACGAGATTGACATTTTCAATGAATTCCAAACTTGAAGCTTATGGGACATAAGCACAGGAATAGAGAGTCTTTGGAGGGATGGTACTGCTACTGCTGCGCTGCCTCTATGGCAAAGGTAGTGTTTCCTCCATTTGGGGATTCATGGCTTCACTTTGCTTTGTTGTGACTAGATGAAGGTAGAGCAGCAAAAGTGGCCAGAAGAAACTGAGAACACTAACCTGCGATGCAGAGAGATTCTCAGGGCTAAAACTGAGTTTGCTCAGAGCAGTGACCTTGCTGTGGTTTGGCTTAAGATATCAGCTAGTAAAACCTGTTCCAACTAATTTTCGGAATTGGAAGAACTTTTAGGAAAATAGACACATTTCCCCAGGATGCCAACCAGCCTGGGCAATGATGTAGTTCTTGGTCCTTGTATCTGGGATTAAGCCAAATGCTACTGTCAGTGATGAAATGGCACCTGCTGAGTTTGGTATTCAAGCAAGAGTGATTAGAGGTTGTGTTAGACAAATTCTGGTTCTGAGATGGATTTACTATGTGCCCCTGACAAATCCTTAGTATTTTACAATCCTCAATTTTCTCTAATCAATTAAAATGGTAAAAGCAAATCTACTGAAAGGATTTTGTGTGGTAGTAGTAGGGAGACAATACATGTACACAGTCAATATTTTGATTCAGAAGGGAGTTACAGTATTAACATCTGTCCACCAAGGCATCCTGTAGCTCATCTCCACCACTATAATCCAGGGGCCAGAGGTCCAATGATGGTGAGACCACTCCACCTGCAGCCCCCCAAAGGCACCTCCAACATAGCCTGACTGAATTCATTTTCCCCACACCTTAAACCTGAACTTCCTCCCATATTCCCATCTATAGCAATACCGCTGCAGCTCTCCCAGGTGAGAAGCTTCAGTGTCTCCCCTTTTTCTTCACCCCCACTACCAACTACTCACTTCTCCTTTCTTGGTTTGCTTGAGTTCAGGTTCATCATTTTTTACCAGACCCAACAGCATCTTAACTACTCTCTTCTCTATGACTTTTCACCCTCCAATCTATTCTTCCTTCCATGGCCAAGTCACACCCCCACTATAAACTCTTCAATTGATTCCCATTGTCTGCAGAATAAAATCCAAACTCCTATTCATAATATTCATGGCCCTTTATGAACTCTTTGCCTTTCCATGGTCATATCCTGCCATTTTAGATACTCACTGACCCCCTACCCATACTACACACCATGCACACACTCATACCTCTAACCATAAGACATTGATTATAGTTCCCAGTATGAATCAAGATCCTTTGAGCCTCTGTGTCATTGCACATTACCTTAGTGACCTTGTGCTGCTTTAATAGAAAGATTCAACAAGACCAAAAGTTGGTTCTTTGAAAAGATCAACAAAATCAACAAACCACTGACCAAACTGACAAAAGAAAAACAGGAGAAGAAGCAAATAACCCAAATAAGAAATGAGATGAGGGACATTACAACAGACCCAACTGGAATAACAAGGATCATAACAGAATACTATGAAAAATTGTACTCCAACAAATTTGAGAACCTAGAGGAAATGGACAAATTTCTAAAAACATACTACCTGCCTAAACTAACACAAACTGAGATAGAAAATCTGAACAGAACTATAACAAGAGAAGTGACCAAGAGATTAAAAAAAAAAAAAAAAACACCTCCCAACCAAAAAAAGCCCTGGCCTGGATGGCTTCACTGGAGAATTCTACCAAACATTCAGAGAAAAGCTCACGCCAGTACTACTGAAACTATTTCAGAGCACAGAAAAGGAAGAAGTACTCCCAAATTCATTCTATGAAGCTAGCATAGCCCTGATAACAAAGTTAGGCAAAAACACCACAAAAAAAAAAAAGAAAGAAAGAAATTACAGACCAATATCTCTCATGAATGTAGATGCAAAATTCTCAACAGAATTCTAACAAATAGAATTAAGTATCATATCAAAAAAAAAAAAATAATACACCATGACCAAGCAGGATTCATACCAGGTATGCAAGGATGGTTCATCTTTAGAAAATCAATCTATGTAATCCACCACATAAATAGAACAAAAGAAAAGAATCACATGATCATCTCAATCAACACGGAAAAGGCATTTGATAAAGTCCAACACCCGTTCCTGATAAAACTCTCAATAAAATATGAATAGAAGGAAAATCTTCAACATAATAAAGGGAGTCTATACAAAACCAACAACCAAGATAATTCTTGACAGAGAGAGGCTGAAAACATTCCCCCTGAGAACAGAAACAAGAGAAGGATGCACTTTATCACCACTCTTAACATTGTGCTGGAAGTCCTAACTAGAGCAATAAGGCAAGAAAAAGAAATAAAGGGCATCCAAATTGGAAAGAAAGAAGTAAAACTATCCCTATTTGCAGATGATACAATCTTATACATGGAGAACCCCAAAGATTCCACAAGAAAGCTACTGGAACTAATAGAAAGATTCGGCAAAGTAGGAGGATACAAGATCAACATACAAAAATCAAGTTGGATTCCTACACACCAATAAAGAAAGGAAATCAGGAAAACAATACCATTTACAATTGCCCCTAAAATAATAAAATACTTAGGAATAAATTTAACCAGATACTTAAAAGACCAATACAAAGAAACTACAAAACACTACTGCAAAAACCAAAAAGAGACCTACATAAATAGAAAAACATACCATGCTCACAGATAGGAAGACTCAACATTGTGAAAATGTCAAGTCTACCCAAAGCAATCTACAGATATAACGCAATCCCAATACAAAAACCAACAGCATTCTTTAACAAGACGGAAAAGGAAAACCAATCACCAACTTTATATGGAAAGGAAAGAGGCCCCAGATGAGCAAAGAATTATTGAAGAAAAAGAATAAAGTAGGAGGCCTCACACTACCTGATCTTGGAAACTACTGTACAGCCACAGTAGTCAAAAAAAACCTGGTACTAGTACAACACAGACACACAGATCAATGGAATGGAATGGAGAACCCAGATGTATAAATCCTTCCAGCTATTGTCAGCTGATCTTTGACAAAGGACCAAAGTCCATTAAATGGGGAAAAGACCATTAATAAATGGTGCTGGCAAAAAGGGATGTCCATCTGTAAAAAAAAAAAAAAGAAAGAAACAGGACCCATACCTCACAAAAACTAACTCAAAATGGATCAAAGACCTAAATATAAAACCTAAAACAATAAAGATTATGGAAGAAAAATTAGGAACAATGCTAGAGGCCCTAATTCATGGCATAAATTCAATACAAACCATAACTAACAATGTACAGACAATAGAAAAGAAACTAGATAACTGGGAGCTCCTGAAAATTAAGTGCTTGTGCTCATCAAAAGACTTCACCAAGACAGTAAAAAGATAATCTACAGACTGGGAAAAAATTTTGGCTACCACATATTGGATGAGGGTCTAATCTCTCAAATCTATATAGTACAATAATAGACAAATAATCCAGTTTAAAAATGAGCAAAGTATATGAACAGACACTTCACCAAAGAAGACATCCGGGCAGCTAACAAACACATGAAGAAATGCTCTCAGTCGTTAGCCATTACAGAAATGCAAATCAAAACCACAGTGAGATACAATCTTGCCCTGACATTACTGGCACAAATAAAAATAATAATAATAAATGTTGGAGAGGTTGTGGGGAGATTGAAACTCTTATGCACCACTGGTAGGAAGGTAAAATGGTATGACCACTACAGAAAATGATATGGGGGCTCCTTAAAAAGCTAGAAATAGAAACACCATACAATCCAGCAAACCCACTCCTAGGAATGTATCCTAGAGAAACACGAGCCATCACACAAATAGACATATGCACACCCATGTTCATTGTAGCATTATTCACAATAGAAAAAGATGGAAACAGCCTAAGTCCCCAACAACAAATGAATGGATAAACAAATTATGGTGCATACACAAGATGGTATAATACGAAACAATAAAGAACAATGATAAATTTGTGAAAATCTCACATGGATGAATCTGGAGGGCATTATGGTGAATGAAATAAGTCAATCACAAAAGGACAAATACTGTATGAGACCACTATTATAAAAACTCAACAAAAGGTTTACACACAGAAAGAAACACTCTTTAACGCTTACAAGAGACCGGAGGGGTGGGGAGGGAAAAACATTAACTAGACAACAGATAAGCGGTAACTTTGGTGAAGGGTAAGACAGTACACAATACTGGAGAAGTCAGTACAACTTGACCAATGCAAAGTCACAGAAGTTTCATAGACACATCCAAACTCCCTAAGGGACCAAATTACTCGGCTGAGGACTAGAGACCATGGTCTCAGGGGACATCTAGCCCAATCAGCATAACATAGTTTAATAAAGACAATGTTCTACGTCCTACTTTGGTGAGTAGCGTCTGGGGTCTTAAAAGCTTGTGAACAGCCATCTAAGATACATCTATTGGTCCCATCCTGTCAAGAGCAAAGGAGAATGAAGAAAACCAAAGACACAAGGAAAAATATTAGTCCAAAGAACTAATGGACCACATGAATCACAGCCTCCACCACCCTGAGCCCAGAAGAAATAGATGGTGCCTGTCTACCACCACCAACCGCTCTGATAGGGATCACAATAGATGGTCCCAGATAAAGCAGGAATAAAATGTAGAATAAATTTGAAATTCACACAAAGAGACCAAACTTACTGGTCTGAGAGAAACTGAAGAACCCACACCCAAAAATATGGACCCCAGATACCCTTTTAACTCAGAACTGAAACTCAGAACTGAAACCACTCCTGAAGTCCACCTTCGCCAAAGATTAGTGACAGGCCTATAAAACAACAATACATGTGAGGAATGCATTTCTTAGTTCAATCAAGTATATGAGACCAAATGAATAACACCTGCCTAGAAACAAAGACAAGAAGGCAGGAAGGGACAGGAAAACTGGACAAATGGACACAGGGAGCCCAGGGTGGAAAGGGAAGGAGGCAAGTGCTGACACATTGTATGGATTGCAACCAATGGCACAAAATAATTTGTCTATAAGATTTTGAATGAGAACCTCATTTGTGCTGTAAACTTTCACCTATAACATAATAAAATTTAAAAAGAAACTGAATCAAGTTCATTTCTGTGTCCTTGGCAGGCAATTGGCCTGCCGTAGTTATTTGTTGAATTAAGTAAATAGCCGTCCCCATGAGGGAGGTTTTATTGTCACCATGTTGCAAATACAGAAACCGGAGCTCAAGGAAATTAAAGTTGTGTTGTAAAGGACAGAATTGAGATTTGAGACCAGGTCTTCATTTCAATACTTATGTTCTCACATCTATACCATACTGCCATTTTAAGAATTTTAGACAGTGAAGAGAAATACCTTAGCATACTGGGATCATCTCTCACGTGTAAATAACAGCAGGTAGCCAACTACTCACTCCAAGGTCAGTTGGTAACTAAGAGTAGGAGAATGAGGTCACTCAAAGAAATTGATGCTGGAGAATGATGGCATGCCTTGGAAAAGCAATGAAATACCTTGTGGTTTTAATCTCCGTTTGCAAGAATCAGTCCTAAAATGTGTTCTTTGTGTATATGTCTGTACATGTACAATGCCTGCCCTAAAAAATGTATTTGAAAATGTATCGTCTAAATGAATCAGTGAATGTCTTTATTTGTACACACGTGGGTGTCTAAGTTCATATGTGTCTGTACATATTGCTCATCTTTGAATATATATGTGTGTCTGTAACTGTGTTCCAGGCCCTCACTACTCCTAGGACCCCAAGCATCGGCATCACCTAGGAATTGTTGGAAATGCAGAATCACAGCCTCTACCTCAGACATACCAAGCCAGAACCTGCATTTATAACCAGGGCCCTAGGTAACTTGCATGCACATGAAAGTTTGAGAAGCACTATTCTAAGCCATCCCAGGTATGCCAGAACAGGTAGTCCTGTCAGGTCTGAGCTCATGATGAAAAGCTGCCAGCAAGAGAGATGTTCCAGTTACCTGCAGTACACTGAGATCATTATCCCATGCCTCTGCTCTTCACATGTCTGTAGACAAAGATCTAGTCTACTCCTTAAAAAAAGAGAGAGCACAAGTGCCCCCACAAGCATGCTGGGCACATTTGGACCTTTGTTGACACTTGATGATCTGGGTTAATCCCAAAGTCTTCCTATGCGAGGATGGAGTCATTTTCCTCCGCAAGTAGAGAAACTTGCCTCCATCTTTCAATACAGCTACTCATCTGCCCTTTCTTCCTCTTTCTTCCCTTGTTTAACAGAGCATTCTTACCTTCCTCGCCCCTCGCTCCCCAGCTACTCACGCAGCAAGAAGGTAACATTTTCATTCACTCACCTCAATGCTGGCAATTCATAGAATGAATTTCCATTTTCTCCACTGTCTCAACCCTAAGAATTAGACATAGGTGTCTGCCTTTTTGCTGTTGTTTTGTATTTTTTAGAGGGAGTTGAAAACAATTGATATTTCTAAAATGATTAGATATATTAAAGAAAAATCACGCCCTTTCCTTTCCTTGAATTTGTCTTCAGAATCATGACATTGGTTGCACTGACATCATCGTCTTACCTCATCTCTTGCCACTCACCTGCCCCCAACCTAAGCTTTCATAAGACTCTGGAAGTGATACTAGGGTCACATTTCCTCTCTCTACTGGAGTGACACATTCTTCAACTTTGTAAAATTGGCATTTAGGGCATGCTAAAAAGAAGAACTAGAGGTTAGTTCTGAACAACAGTACATTGGAACTTATCATTTCTTTTTAAGGCTCTCTTCTTAAGAATTGATTAAAACCCAACCCTGTTGCTGTCAAGTTGGTTCCAACTCATTGATAAAAATGGCTCCTTTTTATATCCTTTGTTAAAGATGGCATCAAACAAACCATATGACACAGGTGGTGACACAATAATACACAGGTTTATACACTATAAAGTCGGAAAACCAGTTTAGTAAATGACTATAAGTGGGAACATGTATTTGAGGAAAGTTAGAATTTTAGTTGACAAACTCAGGGGTACAGAAATGTCCATTCTCTTCATCTGTGCAATCAAATCCAAGTCTGAGCATCCACCTATCTATCCTGGCAGCAAAGTTAATTTCAGGTATTAATAACACTCTCCCCAGGGTTGTGCAAAGGCCCTCGGGTCTTACACAGCAATTACATCATCACAGAGACTCCTCTGGCTATTGCTTATCTGTCCTCTATGGTTATCTTTGAGATACCATCCCAGACACATGCCCTTTCCTGGTTCAGTGGGGATATGGGACTATTCGGTGGCATTGGGAGCTCTGTGCCCAGAGCCCAGTCACCCTAGGTTACATCTTCATTCTCTGACTTCCAACAAACAACCAGCTTTTTAAAGTTCTAGGTAAAATATCTCTCCTCTCTAAATACCCTCAAATGCACTCCTCAGTGAGTTTAGGCTTTTACAAAAGACAGAAAGTACAGCTGTCATCAAGTAGCTGTGGCTTTCTGCCCCACAAAAATCTCTGAGGCAAGGAAATATTAAGAGTTTAGCTACTTGTCCATGGAAATAGCAGTCAAGAAATCAAACAATGCATTGCATTGGGCAAATCTGCTGCCAAAAACCTCTTTAAAGTGCTAAAAAGCAAAGATGTCACTTTAAGGACTAAGGTGCACCTGACCCAAACCATGGGGTTTTTAAGCACCTCATATGCATGCAAAAGCTGGACAACAAATAAGAAAGAACGAAGAAGAACTCATACCTTTGAATTACGGCATTGGTGAAGAATATTGAATATACCATGGACTGCCAGAAGGATGAACAAATCTGTCTTGGAAGAAGTACAGCCAGGATGCTTCTTAGAAGTAAGGATGGCAATATTTCATCTTATGTACTTTGGACATGTTATCAGGAGGGACCAGTCCCTGGAGAAGGACATCATGTTTGGTAAAGTAGAGGGTCAGCAGAAAAGAGGAAGACCCTCAAGGAGATGGACTGACACAGTGGCTGCAACAATGGACTCAAGCATAGCAATGATTGTGAGGATGGCGCATGACTGGACAGTATTTCATTCTGTTGTACCTAGGGTCGCTGTGAGTTGAAATTGACTCGAAACCACCTAACAACAACAGCAGCTACTTGCCTAAAATGCAGGGAAAAGGGAAAGATTCAATAAACCAAAATTAATTAATATCTCAGAAGATTATCCAGATTATATAAGGATCTTGCATCTACCTGTGTTGTCTTCTTCTCCTGACCTTGTCACTGAGAGAGCTCACCATTCTCTTTTAGTTCATGGTTAGTTAGTTCAGCTAGGGCAAGGTCTTACTCTGGTGTTAGTTTCATTATTTTTCTCCTTTATCTCTATGACAACTCCCATTTTCTCCCCTCCCCCCAAATACCCACTGTAAGGTATACAATACACACCTTTAGTCACATGTACTTCCTTGGAGGTTTCTATGAATGTTTTTTAGAACTTATTTTGACATCATTTTAAACATACAGAGAAGTTGTAAGAACAGTACAAGGAGCTAACATATACCCTTTACCCAAATTTTCCAATTGTTTATATTTTGCCCAACTTACTTTATCATTCTCACTCTCTCATTCTCTCTCCAAACACACATATATACACACATATATATATACATATTTTTGTCCTGAAACATATGAATATAGGTTGGATATTTACCCTTAATACTTCAGAGTATATTTCCTAAGAACAAAGACATTTCCTGACATAACCATGGTACAGTTATCAAAATCAGGAATTTAACACCGAAACAATACTATTATTTAATCCACCATACATTCTAAAATTTTTATTCAATTGTCCAGTATTTCCCTTGGTTGAAACTACTTTTTCTGGTCTATGATCCTAATATAGGTTCATTAAGCTGAGTTTGCATTTTTCTTTTGTCTCCTTTAATCTGGAAGAGGGTCTTAGTCTTTATCTTTCATGACACTGGCATTTCTGAAGAGTATGAGCTAATTATTTTGTATACTATCCCTCAGTTTGGGTTTGGGTTTCCTCATGATTAATTCAGGTTATGCATTTTGGCAGGAACGCCACTGAGTTAATAGTGTGCCTTTCTCAATGAATCATGTTGGGTGGCACAGATAATGTCATTTGGTTCCTACATTGGTCATGATGACTGTCTTCATTTCACTAAGAAGGTGTCCACCAGAGTTCCCTACTTTGTAATCAATGAATAATTTATGGGAGAATATTTTGAAATTATGTAAATACCCTGTTCTTTAGCACCATTGATGATTTTCTAAACCTACTTGTAAATGTGTTTGTAATGTACAAAAATGGATTTACACTTTACATGTTTCTTTTTTATTCAGTACTAAGATTTCTTCATATTACTGTACTTACATCTATTTATTGCTGTTGTTGTTGTTCTTAGGTGCCATTGAGTCAATTCCAACTCATAATGACCTTATATATAACAGAATGAAATATCGTCCAGTCCTGTGTAATCCTGGCATCATTGCCAAGTTTGAGCCCATTGTTGCAGCTACTGTGTCAATCCATCTCAATGAGAGTCTTCCTCTTTTTCACTGACCCACTACTTTAATTAGCATGATGTCCTTCTCCAGAGATTGGTCCCTTTTGGTAACATGTCCTAAGTAAGTGAGATAAAGTCTCACCATCCTCACTTTCAAGGAGCATTCTGGCTGTACTTCTTCTAAGACAGATTTGTTCATTCTTCTGGAAATCCATGGTATATACAATATTCGCCACCAACACCGTAATTCAAATGTGCCAGTTCTTCTTCAGTCTTCCTTATTCATCCTTCAGCTTTCACATGCCTATGAGACAATTGAAAATACCATGGCTTGAGTCAGGCACACCTTAGCCCTCAAAGTGACATCTTTGTTTTTAAACACTTTAAAGAAGTATTTTGCAACAGATTTGCCCGAAGCATTAAGTCATTTGATTTCTTGACATTGCTTCCATGGATGTTGATTGTGGATTCAAGTAGAATGAAATCCTTGGCAACTTCAATATTTTATCCATTTATCATAATGGTGCTTATTGGTCCCGTTGTGAGGATTTTTGTTTTCTTTATGTTGAGGTGTAATCTATACTAAAGGCTGTAGTCTTGGTCTTCATCAGTAAATGCTTCAAGTCCTCTTCACTTTCAGCAAGCAAGGTTGTGTCATCTGCATATCGCAGGTTGCTAATGAGTCTTCCTCCAATCCTGATGTCACATTCTTCTTCATATAATTCAGCTTCTCGGATTATTTGCTCAGCATACAGATTAATAAGTATGGTGAAAGGATATAACCCTGACGCATACCTTTTCCAATTTTAAACTACAAAGTATCCCTTTGTCTTGTTCGAACAACTGCCTCTTGATCTATGTACAGGTTCCACATTAGCACAATTAAATGTTCTGGAATTCCCACTCTCCACAATGTTATCAGTAATTTGTTATGATCCACACAGTCCAATGCCTTTGCATAGTCAATAAAATACAGGTAAATATCTTTCTGGTATTCTCTGCTTTCAGCCAGGATCCATCTGACATCAGCAATGATATCCCTGGTTCCATGTTCTCTTCCGAATCTGGCTTGAATTTCTAGCACTTCCCTGCTGATGTATTTACTGCTTTTAGCTGGGTCATAATATACTATAGAATATGCTGTCTGTATTTTACTCATTTTTTTTAAATCCTTTAAGAGGGATCAGCCCCTGGAGAAGGACATCATGCTTGGTAAAGCAGAGGGTCAGTGAAAAAAGGAAGACCCTCAATGAGATGGATTGACACACTGGCTGCAACAATGGGCTCAAGCGTAACAGTGATTGTAAGGATGGTGCAAGACCGGGCAATGTTTCATTCTGTTGTACATAGGGTGGCTGTGAGTTGGAACTGAGTTGATGGCACCTAAAAACAACAATCCTTTAGTATAGGAGCCCTGATGGCACAGTGGTTAAGCTCTCGGCTGCTGACCTAAAGGTTAGTGGTTTGAACCTATTGGCTGCTCCACGAAAGAAAAATGTGGCGGTCTGCTTCCATAAAGATTTATGGTCTTGGAAACCCTATGGGGCAGTTCTACTCTGTCCTACAAGGTCAATGTAAGTCAGAGTCAATTCGACGGCAACAAGTTTGTTTTTTGTTTGGAATCCTTTAGTGAAAGGTTCACTAGGTTTCCTTCAACTCCCAGCAATATTTTGGGTATAAAGTACATGTATGTTAATTTCACCAGGTACTGCTTTCCAGAGCGACTGTGCTAGTTGACACTCCTGTCAGTCCTATATAAGGATTCCTTTCTCCACATCCTCAGCACCTGGTGTTATGGTATTCTCTGATTTATTCCAAAAGCTAATGAAGATCATGCCTTCCTAGGATTCCTAGTAGGCTGGAACATCTCTTCATA
The DNA here is from genome assembly GCF_024166365.1 of Elephas maximus indicus. Lineage (NCBI taxonomy): Eukaryota > Metazoa > Chordata > Mammalia > Proboscidea > Elephantidae > Elephas > Elephas maximus. The sequence goes on along the minus strand of NC_064827.1, from coordinate 29,796,333 downwards.
TACTAGTTAGTCATTTAAGTTTCCTGTTTCTGAATTACTTCTTCAAATCCTTTGCCATTTTCCTATTGCGTGTTCTGTATTTTTCTTGTTGATTGTAGTTCTTTGTACAGTCTAGATATTAATCCTGTTTGTTTTACATTGAAAATTATTTCTCCTCTCTCTCATTCATTAATGTAGGGTATAGTATCCTCTACTTAACTGACAGGGGAGCATATATTTATACCAGATAGAGTAAGTCTGAAATCATCGTGATTCAGAACACCCCTAGATATAGAAAAACTTCTATAATCACCTTTAAATGGGTTATTAGACATTTCAGATCATGGTTATTTATTTCACTCTATTTTATTTTCCAGATATCAAAAGAGTCTTTAAATTCATTTATTTGGAACTCACGTACTAGCAAGGATATAGATAAAGAGTCTGTGACTTGGGAACTAGTCTTGGTGTCATTATTCACTACTGGCGTTGCTGTGGACAAGTGACTTCAATGTGTTTTAGCTTTAGTTTATTAATTTACTTAAATGAGCATTTGGACCCCTTTCAAATGACTATTGGGAGGATAAAATGAAAAAAGTTCATGTAAATTCATTTATGGTTAAAAACCATAAAGCACTGTATAAGGAGTCATGATAGCTATTAACTATTATAATTATTAAAAGAAATGTTGCTGGGGAGAGCTGGCTTTGAAAACAGTATCATAGACTTACTCCTTCAGTTTGAAGGTGATGTAAGTGCCCTTAAGTCTGTGATCATTTATATGGTACTCTTGGCTATATACATGCCTCCGTGCTTCCTCATAGCATTATCATACTTCTCCATACATATTCCTTTTGGTTAAGGGGTAACTTACTTTAATTTTATGTGAGAAATGAAAAAGTAATCTCCATCAAACTTTTTATGAAAAAATCTGTCAAAATCCATAATTTGTATATCCTGTGATTTATTCAATTCACTATTTATACCAAGTACCATATTAAAGATCTAGCAATATGTGGCATAATGGTTAAGCTCTCAGATTCTGATGGTAGAATGTGTAAGTTTGAATTCTGTCTCTGACAATTATTTGCTGTGTGGTCTTGGGGAAATTACTTTGCCTCCCTGTTTCCCAATTTCTTCACCTGTAAAGTGTGAACGACTATGGTGCTACCTCAGAAGGTTGGGGCGAGAAGTACAGTAGTTAACACAGTAAGCACTCAATAAAGCTTTGTTATTATTATGATTAGGTACACTGGGTAGCATAAATAGTTAAGCGCCTGACTACTAACTGAAAGGTTGGCAGTTCAAACCCACGCATAGGCACCTCAGAAGACAGGCCTAGCAATCTGCTTCTGAAAGGTCACAGCCATTAAAACCTATGGAGCAGTGCTACTTTGCACACACAGGGTCACCATGAGTCAGAATCGACTCGACAGCAACAACTACATTAGTATGATTTTTATTACTATTATTATTATTTAGAACTGATAAAATTAAAACTATTTTTCTGTGGAGTCCATGGAAATGAAATCGATTGTGTTCCGAATCTGAGAGATGTAACTGGCTTAAACGGCAGGGAGTGGTGGGTACACTAATGGCAGAAAAGGAAGAGTTTCCTAAGCAGTCACTCAGTGCCAAAGCTTTGTACTCACCTCCTCTATATTGGGCCCTGCCCTCTGGGACTATAAACCAAAACCAAACCCAGTGCTGTGGAGTTGATTCCGACTCACAGCAACCCTATAGGACAGAGTAGAACTGCCCCATAGAGTTTCCGAGGAGCACCTGGTGGACTGGAACTGCTGACCCTTTGGTTAGCAACAGTAGCACTTAACCACTACACCACCAGGGTTTCCTCTGGGACTATGGAGCCCAAGAAAGTGGAAGAGTGCTGGTGAGATGTCTGTTTCTCTTCTACCCCTTGTTTTCTTACTATTGTAAAGAGGAGGCTGTACTAAAATACCAATCGAAATCTGGGGAGGCATGTAAAAATACCAGGAACTGAAGTGAGCAGTGGGTCATAAATTGAGAGGTAGACTGGGAGCTCAGGGCAAGGATCCACAGAGGATTGGTTCAGATGGTAAAACATCAGAAGCCAGTGAAGGAGGGCAGGGCTGTGAAGTCTGGAGCCTGGTAGATACAGAAAGCAGGCTGCATATTGGTAATTGAAGTCAGAATAAATGTAACAACTTAAGACCATAAGATGCAGATCTCCCAGGAAATAGTAATGCAGGATATAGAAGACTCAGGCTGATAATTAAAAACAAAACAAAGCAGTTACTTTTCAAGTATATAAGGTCAGGACAAAGAAGAGGGTGAAGAAACCAGTAATCTAGACAAACCCTGTCTAGGTGTGCAGTAAAGCGTCTCAACAGCTGGTGTGGTATATTATGTAGAATCCAAGGAGACAATCTAGAACACTAACAAAAACAACGGCCAATTTATCCAACCAGGAAGTATCTTGTGCTTTTGCACTTAGGTTAACCTCAGAATGCAGAGTCTCAATGACAGGTGAGAACAAGTAAATATTGGTGTGTCCGTTCACCTCACTCTGGCCCCTCCTATGTAGCTGTGCAGATAGACCCAATTAGGGACAAGCAGTGGTAAGAACTAGAGTGAACCAGAGATTTCAGAGCTGTTCCCTGGCTTCTTTTGTGATCTATAAATCCAAAAAATAAGATAAAAATAAATACTTGAGGGTACTTTAATATACGTGCCACAGAAAAGAATATAATATAAATTATATGTATCTAAATTAAACAATTACAACTAATTGTAACTGTCATTATATTTTCAAATTTATTTTTAATAATATTTTATTGTATTTTCAGTGAAAGTTTACATAGCAAATTCGGTTCCTATTTGACAATTTCTACACAAATTGTTCAGTGACATCATAATTTAAAGGAAATCTACAAAAAGGCTTGGACTTTCAGGCCTTTTCTCGATAGCTCATTTACCAGAGTGTCTTGGGTCATGCCAAAGTCATCCTCTCTTTATATCTTTCTGATCCAGCCAATAAAAATGTCCCGAAGGAGTACCAGGTTAAAGCTGAGACAAGCCACTAAAAATCAGGTCTCCAACCAAGTGAAGAGTTGGAACCAATCTTAAAAATGGAGCAATCACAGAAACGGATGTGTGCCATGATAACGAAAATAACACTACAACAACAAAGAAACACACATACACAGATATGCCAGGTAATTTCCCTCCTTGTAATGAATCCTCTGATGCAGATATTTTCATCTCCCTTTTACAGATGAGGAAACTAAGGTCCACATAAACTAAGATGTGATGAAACCCTGATTCAGACTCAGGTCCACCTGGTTCCAAAACCCATTATTTCCTCCCAGTGTTGCCCTGATGGACAAGAGGTGCACAGTTCAGAAAAGGAGATGAACTTAGAGGAATTCCTGTAGAAGAGTTCAAGCACACTCGGAGGACTTTTTTTGAAATTGCCATTCTTCCTTCACGGAAATGCTGAGGATACTTAAGGGACAAAATCAGAATGTCCAGTCAAAATGTCGAAACCAAAACTCACTGCCATCGAGTCGATTCCGACTCATAGTGATCCTATAGGACAGAGTAGAACTACCCTATAGAGCATCCAAGGAAGCACCTGGCTGATTTGAACTGCCGACCTCTTGGTTAGCAGCCATAGCACTTAGCCACTATGTAACCAGGGTTTCCATCAAGATGTCCAGTGATCGTTAAAGTGTCCATGAGGAAGCAGGCTAGGAGCCAAGCACCAAGGGACCAGAAAAAGCTGAGCTAGGCTCTCTTGGGACTAGAAGCTAGAAATCACGGACTTTTAAATCAGAACATTTTGTGTCCCTTAGGCCTAAACAAATCATGGTAATCCTGTTTCCCCTTGCCTGGGATTGGTAATTTCACTGCCTCCCCTTGGTGATGAGCATGTGACCCAGTTTTGGCCAATGAATACTTAAGGGAAATCTGCTCAGGTGGGGCCTCTGGGAAAGATCTTCTGACCTGAGGAAAAGAAAGATAATTGTGAGAAAACCTCCCACCCCTTCCTTCCTGCTCCGGACACTGTCATATGAATATATGACCTTTATCTCTGGCAGCCATCGTGTGACCATGATGAGACCATGGAGAAGCAAAAAACAAGCTATGTAATAACCATATATCTGACTTTTGTATATCCTTTGTATATTTTTGATAGTTTGGAAAGTATTTTACATAATAATCTCATTTAATCCTTAAATAATCCTATGAGCTTGTTATGATGTATGCTCTTGGGGGACTGAACATTTGTAGGTTCAATCAAAATGACAGCCCAATGGTGGAGATAAAGTTAGCAAACATTTCCAGTTAGTTTTCTCACTAATCCTGTTATGATGTTGTGAAACAGTTTCCAGTGTTGCCTAAAATGAGCTCCTGAAAGAGGCTTTGACTTCAGACCCCTGGGGCATTGCAAGGAAAATCAATTAATGTTCTAAAGCCCAGGTTTGTGTTTTGTTCAGAAAAGGATATTGGAGTGGTTAAAGGCAAAAACAGCTAGGCAAAACTATAAAGAGTACATGAGCACTTGTTGACACGATTTAGGGACCAATTACTGAGGAAACGCCAAAGGCTCCGTGCTGCCCAGAAATCAGTTGGAATACAGGCCTTGACAATCATTTATTATGGAGGTTTTACTATCATTCATTTGGGGAAATTTCACAGGGTTTCAGGGAAAATTCATGGCACTTTTAAATAGCTGAGGCCCATTGATCTACATCTGTTAAGTCCTAAAGTAAAAGAGGCTCAAAAGTAGGAGTCATCATACATAATAACATGCTATAAAGTGACATTGGCCTAACTTGTAGTACTTGTAAATAACGTGGAATAGAGGCAGAAACTTATTTATTTAGTGCTTATCATGAAACTATTACATAATCTCATTTGACTCTCCCAACATCCTTATAAGATTACCAATAATCTGTAAAACTGAGTAGATCACAAATTTAATAACACCAGTTTTCAGGGCACAATAGACCAGAATATCATACTGTATTATTAGACCCCCCGTATATGAAAGGAAACCCTGGTTAAGTGCTACGGTTGCTAACCAAAAGGTTGGCAGTTCGAATACACCAGGCACTCCTTGGAAACTCTATGGGGCAGTTCTGCTCTGTCCTATGAGTCGGAATCAACTTGATGGCAATGGTTTTTTTTTTTATATATACATATGAAAGGTTCCTGGGAGGCGCAAAAGGTTTACACTTGGCTCCTAACTGAAAGGTTGGCAGTTCAAACGCACCCAGTGGCACTGCAGAAGAAAGGCCTAGCAATCTACTTCTGTAAGGATTATAGCCAAGAAAATCCTATGGAGTACAGTTTTACTATGTAACACGTGGGGTCACCACGAGTCAGAATTGACTCAATGGCAGTGGGTACATCTATATATAATAATATAACTACCATCTCTCTGTCAGTTTGTCATACTGTGGTGGGTGGCTTGTGTGTTGCTATAATGCTAGAAGCTACGCCACCAGTATTTGAAATATCAGCAGGGTCAGTCATGGTGGACAGGTTTCAGTGGAGCTTCCACACTAAGGCAGGCTAGGAAGAAAGGCCTGGCAACCTGCTTCCAAAAATTAGCCAATGCAAAACCCTATGGATCGTAACAGAACATTGTCCAGTGGATTCCAACATGCTAGTGATATCACGGGAATGGTGCAGGACTAGACAATGTTTTGTTCTGTTGTGCATGGGGTCACCATGAGTTTGAGCTTACTGCATGGCAACTCATAGCCACATATACCAAAACAAAACATGCAAACCATTTAGTTAATTCAATTTTAAAAATTGAGTCAAATAACCTTGTTTTACTCCTTGTTGGAAAAACTAGTAGCTAAATAAGACTTAAAAAAAAAAAAAAAAAACTTTGTTAATTATTTTTGAGATTGTATAGCCACAGCATGTAAAAGGGCTCCAAACAAGCTGGTTAAATGTATCTGGTTTGGGGGTATCTGATGTAATTATCCTTCTATTTCATACTCAGTGAGAGCAGTTTATATGAGTTATCTTATTACATTGCCCCCAAATCCTATGAGGCTTGATTTATTTGCATTTTACAAATGAGAAAAAAGTTCAGAAATATTAGCATGGTGCCCAAGGCTACAGAGTAAGAGAATGGCAAACGCAGAATCCAAATCTAAATGTGCCTTATTCCAGACCCCATGTCTACCTGCTACTCCTTGCTACAACTGCAGCATGATTTTACATTAAGACACAATAGGAAAGAATTCCTTTGGATTTTAAACCACAAAACGAACTGCTTCACTGAGTGCATAGTCTGTTAGACAGTTTTTCTTATATGAGAATTTTATGTATTTCCTATTTTTCTCCCTTAGGGAGCTGCAGAAGGGGCAAGGGAAAAGGCTGTGTTATTGCTAAGTGGTGCTGTGTGAATCATGTCTTCGGTGAATGCCACAGCTGTGTCTACTACACGAACACACTGGTAGGTAGCATCATTTTTTATGTTTAAAGTCCAAATTTTTATGCTGTGTGATAACCTGACTGATCATCAATTGTTGTTGTTGTTAGGTGCCATCTAGTTCGTTCCAAATCATAGCAACCCTACATACAATGGAATGAAACATTGCCTGGTCCTGTCCCATCCTCTCAATCATTGTTATTCTAGAGCCCATTGTTACAGCCACTGTGTCAATCCATCTTGCCAACAGTCTTTCTCTTTTTCACTGACCCTCTACTTTACCAAGCATGCTGTCCTTCTCCAGGGCCTGATCTCTCCTGATAACATGTCCAAAGTTTGTGAGACAAAGTCTCACCATCCTTGCTCCTAAGGAGTGCTCCGGTTGTGTTTCTACAAAGACAAACTTGTTGGTTTTTCTGGCAGTCCATGTCGTTGTTGTAAGGTGGTGCCTAGTTGGTACCGACTCATAGCAATCCCATGTACAACAGAACAAAACACCACCTGGTCCTGTGCTGTCCACACAATTGCTGTCATGCTTGAGCGCATTGTTGTAGCCACTGTGTCAATCCATCTCCTTGAGGGTCTTCCTCTTTTTTGCTGACCCTCTACTTTTTTTTTTTTTTTAACTTTTATTGAGCTTCAAGTGAACGTTTAAAAATCAAGTCAGTCTGTCACATATAAGTTTATATACATCTTACTCCGTACTCCCATTTGCTCTCCCCCTAATGAGTCAGCCCTTCCAGTCTCTCCTTTCGTGACAATTTTGCCAGCTTCCAACTCTCTCTATCCTCCCATCCCCCCTCCAGACAGGAGATGCCAACACAGTCTTAAGTGTCCACCTGATACAAGTAGCTCACTCTTCATCAGCATCTCTCTCCTACCCACTGTCCAGTCCCTTTCATGTCTGATGAGTTGTCTTCGGGGATGGTTCCTGTCCTGTGCCAACAGAAGGTTTGGGGACCATGACCGCTGGGATTCCTCTAGTCTCAGTCAGACCATTCAATATGGTCTTTTTATGAGAATTTGGGGTCTGCATCCCACTGATCTCCTGCTCCCTCAGGGGCTCTATTGTGCTCCCTGTGAGGGCAGTCATCGATTGTGGCCAGGCACCAACTTGTTCTTCTGGTCTCAGGATGATATAGGTCTCTGGTTCATGTGGCCCTTTCTGTCTCTTGGGCTCTTAGTTGTCGTGTGACCTTGGTGTTCTTCATTCTCCTTTGATCCAGGTGGGTTGAGACCAATTGATGCATCTTAGATGGCCGCTTGTTAGCATTTAAGACCCCAGACGCCACATTTCAAAGTGGGATGCAGAATGTTTTCATAATAGAATTATTTTGCCAATTGACTTAGAAGTCCCCTTAAACCATGGTTCCCAGACCCCCGCCCTTGTTCCGCTGACCTTTGAAGCATTCATTTTATCCCGGAAACTTCTTTGCTTTTGGTCCAGTCCAGTTGAGCTGACCTTCCATTTATTGAGTGTTGTCCTTCCCTTCACCTAAAGCAGTTCTTATCTACTAATCAGTAAAAAACCCTCTCCCACCCTCCCTCCCTCCCCTCCTTGTAACCACAATAGTATGTGTTCTTCTCAGTTTATACTATTTCTCAAGATCTTATAATAGTGGTCTTATACAATATTTGTCCTTTTGCCTCTGACTCATTCCGCTCAGCATAATGCCTTCCAGGTTCCTCCATGTTATGAAGTGTTTCACAGATTCGTCACTGTTCTTTATCGATCCGTAGTATTCCATTGTGTGAATATACCACAATTTATTTACCCATTCATCCGTTGATGGACACCTTGGTTGCTTCCAGCTTTTTGCTATTGTAAACAGAGCTGCAATAAACATGGGTGTGCATATATCTGTTTGTGTGAAGGCTCTTGTTTCTCTAGGGTATATTCCGAGGAGTGGGATTTCTGGGTTGTATCGTAGTTATATTTCTAACTGTTTAAGATAATGCCAGATAGATTTCCAAAGTTTACCCTCTACTTTGCCAAAAATGATGTGCTTCTCCAGGGACTATTCCCTCCTGATAACGTCTCCAAAGCTTGTGAGACATAGTCACGCCATCCTTGCTTCTAATGAGCATTCTGGTTGTACTTCTTCCAAGACAGATTTGTTTGTTCTGCCTCTTAGTCTATGTACAGGTTCCTCATGAGCACAATTAAAGTTCTGGAATTCCCATTCTTGGCAATGTTATCTATAATTTGTTATGGTCCACACAGATGAATGCCTTTGCATAGTCAATAAAGCACAGGTAAACATCTTTCTGGTATTCTCAGCTTTCAGCCAGGATCCATCTGACGTCAGCAATGATACCCTTCATTCCACATCCTCTTCTGAATCCAGCTTGAATTTCTGGCTATTCCCTGTGGATGTACTGCTGCCAACTGCTTTTGAATGATCTTTAGCAAAATTTTTCTTGTGTGTGATATTAATGATATTGTTCGATAATTTCCACATTCTATTGGATCACGTTTTTTGGAACAGGCACAAATATGAATCTCTTCCAGTTGGTTGGCCAGGTACCTGTGTCCAAATTTCTTAGCATAGACGAGTGAGCACCTCCAGCGCTAATCCATCTGTTGAAACATCTCACTTAGTGTTCTGTAGATTCTGGAGCTTTGTTTTTCAACAGTGCCTTCAGTGCAGCTTGAACTTCTTCCTTCAGTACTATCAGTTCTTGATCATATCCTGCCTCCTGAAATGGTTGAACGTTGACCAATTCTTCCTGGTACAGTGACTCTGTGTATTCCTTCCATCTTCTTTTGATGCTTCCTGCATTGTTCAGTATTTTGCCCATAGAATCCTTCCAAATTGCAACTTGAGGTTTGAATTTTTTCTTTGGTGCTTTCAGCTTGAAAAATCATCAACAGAAAGACCCAATGCCTACCGCCTTCCTCCCCCCACCTAAGAAAATCAAGCCTGTTGTTGTTGTTAGTTGCTATTGAGTTGGCTCCAACTCACGGAGATCCTATGTACAACAGAACAAAATGTTGCCCAGTCCTGCACCATCTTCAAGATTGTTGGTATACTCAAATGCATTGTTGCAGCCACTATGTATTTTGAGTGCCTTCCAACCTGGGGGGCTCCTCTTCCATCAATATATCGGACAATATTCATGGGGTTTTCATTGGCTAATTTTTGGAAGGAGATCACCAGGCCTTTCTTCCTAGTCTGTCTTAGTCTGTAAGCTCTACTGGATCTTGTCTACCATGGGTGATCCTGCTGGTATTTGAAACATCAGTGACAAACATGCAAGAAAACACAGTATGACAAAATGAGATCTTTAAGAATCTTTAAGGGTAAATTTTGGAGGAAAGATTGTACACTTGGTACTGGTGAGGATGTAGAGAATTTGGAACTCTTGTGCGTTACTGGCAGTCTTCTAATCTTGGCTGGACTTGCTAATGTGTTGGGGATCAGATGGCTGTCAGTTGATCTAGGATGGCATTGGCTGGGATGACTGGGACATCTTAGCTCTGTTCTGTGTATCTCAGCCTCCAGCAGGCATGTTCTCATTACTATTGCAGAGGACAGGAACAAATTGAAATTCATAAGCACTTTTCAGGTTTCTGTTTGCATCTCATTTACTAACATCTCACTGGCCAGAGCAAATCACAAGGCTGAGCCTAGAGTAGGAGTACTAGAGCACTACAAAGTTACATCAAGAATTGGGAGAATCTATGCCACAGTGGGCACACTGCTGTGTAGACATTAAATGTTAGTTTTTCCTTCCCTTCCCTTATGTTGTTGGGTGCCGTCAAGTCAGTTCCAACTCATAGCAATCCTGTGTACAACAGAATGAAACACTGACCAGTTTTGCATCATCCTCACAATTGTACTTCAGCCCATTTTTGCAGCCACTGTGTCAATCCGTCTCCTTAAGGGTCTTCCTCTTTTTTGCTGACCGTCTACTTTACCAACCATGATGTCCTTCTCCAGGTACTGGTCCCTCCCGATAACATGCCCAAAGTACGTGAGACGAAGTCTTGCCATCCTTCGTTCTAAGGAATATTCTGGCTGTACTTCTAAGACAGATTTGTTCATTCTTCTGGCAGTCCATGGTATATTCAATATTCTTCACCAATGCCATAATTCAAAGGCATCAATTTTTCTTCAGTCTTCCTTACTCATTGCCCAGCTTTTGCATACATATAAGGTGTTTGAAAACACCATGGTTTGGTTCAGGTGCACATTAGTACTTAAGGTGACATATTTGCTTTTGAACACTTTAGAAAGGTCTTTGCAGATTTGCTCAATGCAAAGTGTCCTTTGATTTCTTTTTTTTTTTTTTTTAGATTGTAGCTTTTTTTCTTTTTTAGGGTTTTCTTTTCCTTTGATTTCTTGACTGCTGCTTCTATGGGTGTTGATTGTGGATCCAACTAAAGTGAAAATCCTTGGCAACTTCAACCTTTTCTCTGTTTATCATGATGTTGCAGATTGGTCCATTTGTGATGATTTTTGTTTTCCTTATGTTGAGTTGTAATCCATACTGAAGGCTGTATCTTTGATTTTCATCAATAAGTGATTCAAATCCTCTTCACTTTCAGCAAGCAAGGTTGTGTCATCTGCATATGGCAGGTTGTTAATGAGTCTTCCTCCAATCCTGATGTTCTTCTTCACATAGTCCAGCTTCTTGGATTATTTGCTCAGCATACAGATTGAATAGTATGGTGAAAGGATACAACCCTGATGCACAGCTTTCCTGATTTTAAATCATGCAGTATCCCTTGTTCTGTTTGAATGACTGCCTCTTGGTCTATATACAGGTTCCTCATGAGCAAAATTAAATGTTCTGGAATTCCCATTCTTCACAGTGTTACCCATAATTTGTTATGGTCCACATGGTTGAATGTCTTTGCATAGGTAATAAAATACAGGTAAACATCTTTCTGGTATTCTCTGCTTTCAACCATGTTCCATCTGACATCAGCAATGATATCCCTTGTTCCACAACCTCTTCGGAATCCAGCTTGAATTTCTGGGAGTTCCCTGCCGATATACTGCTGCAACCATTATTGAGTATTCTTCACTAAAATATTACTTGCGTGTGATATTAATGATATTGTTTGATAATTTCTGCATTCTGTTGGGTCACCTTTGTTTGTAATGAGCACAAATATGAATCTCTTCCAGTTGGTTGGCCAGATAGCTGTCTTCCAAATTTCTTGGCATAGACAAGTGAGCACTTCCAGTGCTGCATCCTTTGGTCGAAACATCTCAAATGGTATTCCGTCAATTCCTGGAGCCTTGTTTTTTAACAGTGCCTTCAGTGCAGCTAGGACTTTTTCCTTCAGTACCATTAGTTCTTGATCATATGCCACCTCCTGAAATGGCTGAACATTGACCAATTCCTTCTGGTACAATAACTTTGTATTTCTTCCATCTTCTTTTGATGTTTTCTGCATCGTTCAATGTTTTGCCCATAGAATCCCTCAAAATTGCAACTTGAGGCTTGAGTTTTTTCTTCAGATCTTTCAGCTTGAGAAATGCTGGGCGTGTTCTTTACACTTGGTTTTCTAACTTTAGGTCTTTGCACATTTCTTTATAATACTTTTTTTTCTCTTCTCAAGCGGCCCTTTGAAACCTCTGTTCAGCTCTTCTACTTCATCATTTCTTCCTTTCGCCTTAGCTACTCTACTTTCAAGGGCAAGTTTCAGAGTCTTTTCTGACATCCATTTTGGCCTTTTCTTTTTTTTCTGTCTTTTTAACGACCTCTTGATTTCTTCATGTCCCTGATGTAATCCTCAAATTGTCTGGTCTGTGGTCATTAGTGTTCAAGGAGTCAAATCTACTCTTGAGATGGTTTCTAAATTCAGGTGGAATATACTCAAGGTCATACTTTAGCTCTCGTGGACTTGTTGTAATCTTCTTCAGCTTCAACTTGAATTTGCATGTGAGCAACTGATGGTCTGATCCTTAGTTGGCCCCTGACTTGTTCTAACTGATGATATTGAGCTTTTCCATCATCTCTTTCCACAGATGTAGTCGATTTGATTCCTATGTATTCCGTCTGGTGAGGTCCACATGTATAGGCACTGTTTACATTGTTGACAAAAGGTATTTGCAAAATTCTATTATGCGATCTCCAGAGTCATTTCTATCACCAAGGCCATATTTTCCAACTACCAATTCTTCTGTGTTTCCAACTTTTGCATTCCAATCACTAGTAATTTTCAATACATCTTGATTGCATGTTTGATCAATTTCATACTGCAGAAGCTGATAAAAACCTTCAATTTCTTCATCTTTGGCATTAGTGGTTGGTGCATAAATTTGAATAATAGTCACATTAACTGGTCTTCCTTGTAGGGATATGGATATCATCCTATGACTGACAGTGTTATACTTCAGGACAGATCTCGAAATGTTCTTTTTGACCATGAATGCAACACCATTCCTCTTTAATTTGGCATTCCTAGCATAGTAGACCATATGATTGTGTGACTCAAAATGGCCAATATTAGTCAATTTCACCTCACTAATGCCTAGGATATCGATGTGTGTATGTTCCAATTCATTTTTGATCATTTCCAATTTTCCTAGATTCATAGTTTGTACATTCTATGTTCTGATTATTAATGGATGTTTGCAACTATTTCTTCTCATTTTGAGTCATGTCACGTCAGCAAAGGAAGGTCCCAAAAGCTTGACTCCATCCACATCATTAAGGTTGACTCTACTTTGAGGAGGCAGCTCTTCCCCAGTTGTATTTTGAGTGCCTTCCAACCTGAGAGGTTCATCTTCAGGCACTATATCAGACAACGTTCGAGTCTTTCACTGGCTAACTTCTTCAGAAGTAGAACACCAAGTCCTTCTTGTTAGTCTTAGTCTGGTAGCTCTGCTGAAACCTGTCAACCATGGGTGACCTGCTCGTATTTGAAATACCAGTGGCATAGCTTCAGCATCGCAAGAACACGCAAGCCACCACAGTTTGACAAACTGACAAACACATGGGCCTTCTCTTATATTCCTGTCCAATCAGATCAGGAAAACAGCTGTGCTGATTTATATTACTAAATTGAGATCTTATATTAAACCAAGATTTTATTGACTATTAAAAACATTAAAAAAAAAACCACCACCAGTTTTCATCAAGTTGATTCCAACTCGTGGCAACCCCATGTGTGTCAGAATAGAATTGTGCTCCATAGGGTTTTCAGTGGCCTATGTTTTGGTAGTAGATCACCAGTTTTTCTTCCAAGGCACCTCTAGGTGGAGTTGAACCACAAGTCTTTCCATTAGCAGGCAAGCGCATTAACTGTTTACGCCACCCAGGTACTCCTTATTGAATATGCACTTTAGGATTTGGTTTGTTTGTTTTAACAGAATCTGCAGAGTACTTTTTCTTTTTTCTCCCCCTAGGCAGAAAATTGGCAAAGGAAAACAGACTCATTTTTAATAATGGATATATGAGCATTTCATGTCATAATTCCTGGGATGGCTCCTAAATCCTATTGGGACCAGTTTTCATCTCTTGGTATTATGCTATTCTCGACAAATGAATTTAACATCCAAAGAATAATACTAAAATAGATACTTATCAGAGTCGAGTGCCTTTCTCATAAAACTTACAAAATATAAAATGAGCTTTCCTACTGGAGGTAGACTCTAGGGAGATTTCCTGTGTTAGGAATTTGATATTTTCCTTTTCAAATTAAAAAGTAACATTGTGTTTTTCCTTTCTGAAGGTGTTTCTTAACTATGTAGAGAATTAATGTTTCCATTTGTTGGAGAGTAAAATGATTTTCATTTGTATGAAACTTCCCAGGTGACAACTTGGACAACTTGGTCAAAGGGAAATATGAAGTCCCTGGATTATAAGTTAACTCTCCAGTTACTGACTGTGTGTGTGTGTGTGTGTGTGTGTGCGTGCGCGCGCGCGCACGCGCGCGCTGTGGGGAGAGGGGACAGATCCTGAAAAGTTGAAAAGTATCAGTGGTTTCAGAAAGGGTCTCCCCTCCCGTTTAATAGCCAAAACAAAGCCTCCTCAGCTTCCCTTCAATAAAAGAACCCCTCGGGGAACATATGTGATTATGTATGGAGAGATGATGGGGCAACAAAAGGGGACACAGTCCTTGTCCAGGCTCTAGCTTGCTCGCAGTTGCTTTTGGTTCATTACTGGTGCTGAACAAGATTGGATGGATAATTAATCCCAAACGCAGGGGACACAAGTCAACAGAAGTGTGTAAAGAGGGCATCATGATGTTGCATAGAGCCCTTCCCACTCTTCCCATACTTGTATCACTGTTCCTTGCACAAAACTTGCACTCTGGGGTCAGAAAGCCTTAGGTAAGTAGTTTAGCTAGGTCATTTACCAGCTCTGTGACTTCGAAGATTTGATATAATGTCTATGAACTTGAGGTTAGTCACCTATAAAATGAGGGTATGTTTCTTATGATATCTGACATATTGTTGTTAGTTGTCATAGAGTTGGCTCCAATTCACGGTGATCTCATGTATAACAGAATGAAACACTGCCCAGTCCTTCGTGATCATTGATTATGTGTGAGTCCATTCTTGTGGCTATTGTGTCAATTCTTGTCGTTGAGGGTTTCCCTGTACCCATCTGTCAGTCTGTTGTACTGTGGTAGCTTCTGTGTTGCTATGATGTTGGAAGCTATGCTACTGGTATTTTAAATACTTAAAAAAAAAAAATTTTTACCCATTGTGGACGGGATTCAGTAGAACATCTAGACTAACACAGACTAGGAAGGCCTGCTGGTCTATTTTTGCAAATTAAAAAAAAAAAATTAACCAGTGAAAATCTGACATATACAAAGTCATTAAATAGGAATTTCCTCCCATCCCCATTTCATCTCCTCTCCCTCAACTTTCTAACGTTCTTGCCCTATTTTCTTGCTCCTTTTTCCCCACCTTAGCTTCGAACATATAGACTCATTAATCTGTAACAAGTTGCCATGGAGTCAACTCTTATACATGGCGACCCCATGTGTGTCCGAATAGAACTGTGCTCCACAGGGTTTACAAATGGCTGATTTTTCAGAAGTAGATCACCAGGGCTTTCTTCCAAGAGGCCTACGGGTGGACTCGAACCTCCAACCTTTCAGTTAGCGGCAGAGGGTGTTAACCCTTTGTACCACCCAGGCACTCCTTTCAGACACATTGTTTTTCCCCAAGAGGGACACGAACAGAAGCTGAACTCTTGAATTTGAAGTTGAAAGTGTCTGGGATGTTTCTGTAGAAAAGCAGTAATGTGCTTGAAGTGAAGAGACACCAGAAGAAAGGAAGTGGGAGTATGGTGTTTCATCTTCAGGAGCAGGGGGAGTGTGGAATTCAAGAGTGTTTCACTGGCATGAAACCCAGGCTTTCAGTGAGAGAGGCAGCAAGACTGAAATTACTTTGGTTTTCATGGAAATTATCATTTAACTTTGATCTTGAGTAAATGTCACTGAGCCAAGTTCTGAAGTTTAGGTTTGGAGGAGGGAGTGAGGCTGTGAGAAACAATCAATGAGAAAAGAAGAAGAAATTCAATTCTAGGAGGAATAATTTTGTGTGTGTGTGTTTGTGAGGGAATGGAGGGGGTGGTGGGTACAGAAGGTCGGGAATTTTCTTTTCCACCCTGCCCTAAGGAATTCAGGTTTAAGACAGGAGAAGACTCAGAAAAACTGAAAAGAGAAGAATGCTCTTGATTCCCTCAGTTCTGTGTTAGTTATAAACACTGGGAAGAAAATGGGATTGAAGAATGTCTGGTAAAACAGGCACCGTAAATATTTTATTATCACATCCGTGACTTCTGTGGTTTGACTTCAATGTCACCATTTAAGACGTTGCCTACTTGAAGCAATTGCATTCCATTTTAGATTAAATAAAAAACCTATCGCAGGTGTTCCTTTTCTCCCTTCTATTAATTTTACACAAGTATATGATGTCCTTGTTGAAAAACTCGTTCCCTGAGAGGGCACAGTTTAAATATTTTCATATTTGAAGAAAAAAAACCCAGTGCCGTTGAGTGAAGAGATCTGTTAATTATGTAAAATAATATTAAGCAGTATTTTGGAAATGTTTGGGCCCTGGTCTGGTCACAATGGCTGTGTGGCCCTGGGTAAAGTTGTTTGACTTCTCTGGACCTTAACTCCTTCTGTGAACTACATGAAATGTAAAGGTCCTCTTAGCTCTAAACATTTTTATCACAATTATCTCCATGTGAATAGAACACCCAAAACAAAGTTAATATGAAATATAATAACAAGCCCATCCACTTTTTAGAGCCTGTGGATCTTAATTCTAAAAGCAAATTAATGTCTCCAAACTAATTTCCTCATCTATTAAAAAAAAGAAAAGAAACCGCTGCCATTGAGTCAATTCCGACTTATGGCAACTAATGTACGTCAGAGTAAAACTGTAACCTGCAGGGTTTTCAGTGGCTGATTTTTCAGAATTAGATCGCCAAGCCCTTCTTCCAGGGTGCCTTTAGGTGGACTCAAACCCCCATTCTTTAGGTTCTCTGCTGAGTATGTTAACCCTTTGCACCACCCAGGGACTCCTCATCTATAAAGGGGAAGTTATAATGATATTTATCCTGTTAGGGTTGAGAAAATGTTTGCAAAGGCTTAGCATAGTGCCTGGCACTTAGTAAGTGCTCCAAGAAGGTAGGTTAAGAAATGAAAAGGAAGAAGCTGCTGTGCTCTAGAACCAAGTCACTTACCATGGCCCATTTTGAGGCTCTGTGGGCTCTCTGGATTCCTGGTGGTGCAGTGGTTAAGAATTTGGTTGCTAACCAAAAGGTCGGCAGTTTGAATCCACCAGCCTCTCCTTGGAAACCTTAAGGGACAGTTCTACTCTGTCCTATAGGGTCACTATGAGCCTGAATTGACGCAGAAAAAAAGAGGTGGGCTCTCCAGTGAGTTGAGATGAACAAAGTAATGCAGAGTTAGCAAAACAAAAAAGATCAGGATGATGATAACGATGACAGCAGCAGCTATTCAGGCTCTATTTGAAGCGCTTTATCTCTGCTAACTCATTTAATCCTCCTAGCATCCCTAGGAGGTAGATAAAATTATCATCTCTATTTTATAGATGAGGAAACTGAGTCATAGGGAAGTTAAGTGACAGACCAGTGCCACACATCTAGTAAAGGACACCCTCTGCTTTCATTACTGAAGTTGGAAGCTGACATCGTCCCTGAAGAATCAGAAAAAAAAAAAAACAGAAAATCACTTCTCTTCCAGCCTTTTTGTTTTTCGAGGATGCTCAGGAAGCTGGCCGATTAAATGATGCACAAGCCTGAGTAAACCGAAAACATTCCACGCCTGTATCTAGCAATTCCTTCCCACCTGGCACTAATGAACATGCATAGGGAGACCTCGACATTTGTCTAACGACGTTAACTACTGCTGCCCCCTGCATGTTGATGATGAGGGGAGCTGTGCCGTGGCTGTAGCAAGCAGCTGGTGGAAATTCTTAATGGAGACTGCATTTGGATTATGGCATTTTGGTGTCTTTTATGATGAAGTTCGTCAAGAGTTCAAACCTTTTCCAGTTGGCTCACTTTTCCTCAGAGCTAACAGGAGGGTTTGATGCAAAGAACTAGAAGCATGGGAAGAAGTGAACATCAATTGTGTCAGAGCTCCCATATTAGAGGGCTAATTCAATGCTAGGGAATAAAGTTTCTGCAATGCTCTTTATAAAAGGAAACTGACAGGAGGCAAAATATGGATTCAGAAGACCAATTCTGACTAAAGAGTACTGAAAGATTGAGACATTTTATATACTGGAGAAAGAAAAGTTTGCTAAAAATTAAGAACTGTATATACCTACTTCTATGCGTATGTGAGCTTGTTGAAGGAGTGGATGTGGTTAAGAAAATCAAAATGGTGAGGTGCTTCCTATGCTGAGAGAAGAAATTTATTCATGCTAATGCTGGTGGTTGAGCTATTGAAAAATGGTTTAATAACAGTGGAACAATTTATGATTTATTCCAGGGAAATAGACTGGAAAGGGAAAATTCTTATTCTGTTTTGTTTTGTATGCTTCACAAGGTCATGGCTAATGTATATATTAATTTTTTTCACCCCTGTGTGTAATAAACATATTCAATTAGATATATATGTGCTAAATACGAGGACAAATCAAGCAGATAGGAACCAAAACCTACCTCATCATTTTTTTCAGAAATTCCTCCAGAATTCCAAAGGAAAAATTTCCTCATAGTAATTTCAAAAGCCGTACAATTTTTACTTGTTCGTAGTCGTCTCTGTTCAGCTCGATCATTTCTTTTACTCTTTCAGCTGTTTGAAAGGGAAGAATTTGTATTAAAAATTCCGTATTCGTAGCAAGTGCATTCAGATGCTGCCGTTTTTGTTGGTCTGCATACCCATTTAATAAGAAGGGGATTTAGAAGCTTGTTTTTTAACCACAGTCCAACATTTTCCTGTGTTTATTTTTCCCTATAGAAGGTTCAACCTGTCTTCCTCATTTTTCAGAAGGATTCAGTAGTGACTTTTTCCTTAGTGAGGATGGTCTTAGAATGTGGCAAGGTAAGTCTCACTGCCCTAACTCTCCAAAGGGAAGAATATTTAAAATATCTCACAGTTGACTGCATCATTTTTTTTGGATTTAGGATAATGAATTTCTTCTTAATGACAAATACTAATTTCTGGCGGCTTGAGCTTACCTAAGAGATATTAGTGGCCCTGAGGATGCTGATATGTTCTTTGTATTTATGCATCATCATCATTGAACAAGGCTGGCTTGTCATTTGAAGCCAAAGGATTTAATTTATACAACATTTTGTATGCACACAAATACTCTTATGGGTATGCACACACAGAGGTTCAACTCTGTTGTTAATTATTCATTTAGTGGAAAGGAGGCAGAGACAATACGGCTATACACAATCTAACACCATTCAATACTTCAGTTTACAACATTCTGTTTGACTTTTATTTGGAGATGGAAATTTTACCAGAATGATACATGAATCTTTAAGTATTTATGAGGCAGCTGCTGTGTACAGAGCTCAGTATTAGGGGACACTGCAGGATATTAAAGAATAGCCAGAGGATCATTTGTCTGCTGAAAGATGAACTAAAAGGGAGGTTAAACTGCACCCTTGTGAGGCTGCCTAGAGAGAGCAGAGTAGTAGTGGATCAACTCACACCAACTGATTAAAAAAACAGTTGCCACTGAATCGATTCTGACTCCTGTTGTCCCCGTGTATGTCAGAGTACTCCACAGAGTTTTCAATGGTTGATTTTTCAGAAACTGACCACCAGGATTTTCTTCTGAGGCACCTCTGTGTAGACTCAAATCTCCAACCTTTAAACCTTCCAGTTAGCAGTCGAGCACATTAACCATTTTCACCGCCCCAAGACTCCACACCAACTAATTACTATCGATGAAGATGTTGGTCCTGAGGCAATGAGATGTAGATTGGGCTTCTTAACACCACAGTTGAAGGGCATAGTGCCTATAGTTTTTAAGAAAAGGACAATAAAAGATCATTCCAGGCCTACAGAAAATTACAGAGCAGAAAACACAAGTAAATTCACCCCATCTGGTTCCAGAACTTTCCCAGTCAGTATGTCCATGGCAGAACGGAGGTTACAATTCCTGTTTTCTGATCCCTCCTTCAGTGAAGGGATAGGGTTCTGGTTTGCTGTAAGTGGCATAAAATAACATTTCTCCATGGAAAATTGTAATAGCTATTTTGACTACAGCCTCATAGGACAACAGGTTAAATCAATTTCACGAAACCAAATAACTGTGGTTTAAAACTAAATCATACACCAAACTATCCAATGTCTGAGTCATATTAAACAACTTGCTCTTCAACACACAGGCATGCACGCGCTCTACGTATTTCCTCAGAGCTGGCATTCACCTCAACACATCAGTATGATAGTACAAGTTGTTAAAATATTAAAACATTTCTGTATCAGTTGGTAAATAGTTGCATCTCTAATACCCCCTCTTCCCCACCCAAATGCATTGACCACCAAAGATCCACTCAGATTTCTACGCAGAAAATTCCCATAATCCAGTACCTAGAGAGGGCACAGCAAGGGGCCTCCAAGACCCTGCTTTAACACTGTGGCCAGTATTCCTTCTGATTGGACAGAATGGAGGCCAGCTGTCATTCTGATTGGCCAGTTGTAGGGCCTGTGTTCGCTTTGATTGGTCAGCCCTGGTGCTGAAGTATTTTGACCATCATTCCTACCCTTTTCGGTCCTTGCCATTGTCTATGCTATTCCTTCTTTCTTGAATGTTCTTTCTTCTCATTTGCAGTTGTTCACCTTTTACCTCACGTCTATCACAGAGAAGTGACTTACACAATTGTGGGGGTTGGTTAAGCAGTCTCCACATCTAACTCTGAAGCTTGAAGTCCATGGGGGCAATTAGTCAGGAGGGGAATCCCATGGGCATCACAGCATGAAGAAGATAAAACCATGTCCTTTCTTGGTGCCTCTCACCTTGGAGACAAGGGTATGCTGCAGAGAAGCCAGGGCCCTTCATCACGAAGCTAAACATACACACCTGACCCAACAGTCAGAAAAGCTAGAGGATTCAGGGGAAGGTAAAACAATCTCAGGCTTTCACACCAACTAGGTAAGTTAGGAGATCCGCAACAACACGTGTGCATGACGAAATGGCTGCTGCTTTCCGTCCACCTTCCGCTAGAATCTCCCTTGTGAACCATCTTAACCAAAAACATAGAATAAAAGGAATTCTGGGGAATGTAGTTCAGCTTAGCCAAATTAACACTAAAAAGCTATGACACCTTGTTATCAAGGCTTAGGTTAAGTGTCATTTCCCTCATGTGTCCTTTCAAATGACCATGCTAGAGGTTCTCACTCCTTCCTGAGTCCCCAGAGCTCTCTATCAAAATCGCATTGCAGCATTTAGAACACACCTTGCATTTTAATTATTAGTCTGCACATAGTATACCCACTACTGTTCTGTCAGTGCCCTCGAGTTAGGATCTGAGCGTAGTACACTGGCACATGGTGAGTAATCCATAAAATTTGATGAAGAATTAGCTGACTGGCCTAACACAGAGATGCTGTGAGGAGCAAGACTCAAGGGTGGTGTATTAATTATGTCTTGTTGTACAGGAGCCCTGGTGGCACAGTAGTTAAGTGCTTGGCTACTAATGGAAAGGTTGGCTGTTCACCCGACTAGCCACTCCACTCCATGGGAGAACCCTATGGGCAGTTCTAACCTGTCCTATAGGGTTGCTGTGAGTTGGAATTGACTCAATGGCAGTGGGTTTTTTGTTTGTTTGTTTGGGTTGTTGTAATGTGCTAGCTGCTATTAAGTCAGCCCGGAACTCACGGCAACCTCATGCACAATGAGATCATTGTGATCCACAGAGTTTTCATGGGGTGATTTTCTGAAATAGATTGCCAGGCCTTTCTTCTCAGTCTTACTACATAAGAAATTACTCCCAAAACTTATCAACATGAAACAACAAGCATTTATTCTCTCCCATACTTTCTGAGAGGCACACTGGTGGTGCAGTGGTTAAAGTGCTCAGCTTTTGGCGATTCGAACCCACCAACTGCTTCACAGGAGAAAGATGGGGCAGGCTTCCATAAAGATTTACAGCTTTGGAAACTCTATGGGGCTATTCTATTGTGTCCCATAGGGTCACTATGAGTAGGAATCGACTTTACAGCAGTGGGTTTGGGTATAGTTTCTGAAAGTCAAAAATCTGGGAGTGACTTTGATAGGTGGTTCTGGCTCAGTGTAGGCCACGAGGTTGCAGTCATGCAGTTGGCTGGGGCTGCAGTCATTTGAAGGGGTGGGAGGATTGGCCTCCAAGCTCACTCATGTGGCTGTTAGCAAGAGGCTTCAGTTCCTCCCACTCAGCTCTGTCCATGAGGCTTCTCACAGCATGGCAGCTGGCTTCCTCCAGAGCAAGGGATTAGAAAAGAGTGAGAGAACAATGCCACGTTGCCTTTTATGACCCAGTCTCTGAGCCACAAACTGTCACTTCCACCCTAATCTATCTGTTAGTTAGAAGGGAGTCACTAAGTCTAGCCCACACTCAATAGGAAGAGAGAATTATACAAGGATTTTAATACCTGAGGTGTTCATTGCTTGGGCCCATCTTAAAGGTGGTAAGAAGGCAAGAGCTCAGGAGAGGAGCTAGCCCATAGAGTTCTTTTGCTGACCCCAAAATATTGCTCATTCACTGTACGAATAATTAAACTCACTTCTTACTACTTAGTGTGCAGAGTCATGTTCTTTTTCTTTTTTTTTTTTGTCACTTAAATAGGCCTTCACGCTCATAGATTTGGTTTTGTGGAATTAC